>NC_141694.1:1607058426-1609860426 GCF_964263255.1 Lissotriton vulgaris | reverse complement strand
ATCTCTGAGGGACTATGCCACGAGAGAGAGAGAGGTTGATAAGGTCAGTGAGCGGAGCTGACAGAGTATTAGCCACAAGTTTAAGATGTTTCATAGGCACTGGATCACTCGGAGATCCACTCTTCATCTCCACCAAGACCTTTGTAACCTCCTCCTCCGAGAAGGGGCCAAAAGAGACAAGTTCGGTCGGGCAGCTTATTGGACCAGTAGCCGGCTCAGAGGTGTGAGGCATAGCGGGCAGAGAGGATAGGATAGTGTCTATTTTAGAATGGAAGAAACTAGCCAGTTCTTCACATTTGTCTTTAGGATTAACGTGTACGACTGGGGGGACCGGGGCTTTCAAGAGTTCTTTAAAAATTTTAAACGATTCTCTTGGAGAGTTACTTGCCCTCTCAATCTTATCACTAAAGAAAATCTTTTTGACATCCTTCAATGCACTTTTGTATTTTCTCATCTCTCTTTTATAATTAGCCCGGCTTTCTTCCGTCTGCTCTCTCCTCCAGGCACGTTCAAGCCTTTTGCAAGAAGTTCTGCAACTCCTAAGTTCCGGAGTATACCAGGGGGCAGAAGCAGTTCTTCTCTCCCTGATAAGCCTCCTTTTTTTAGGAATCAGTAGATCAAGGGAGTTAGTAAGCCAATTAGCCAGGTGTTGATCAGCAATATTGGGGTCATCTACAGGGTCAGGACGAGTTATCGCTAGCTCTTTAACCCAACTGTCAACTGGCAGCTTCGACCAGAGTCGTTCCACAGTGTATTGTCTAGGCACGGGATCTCCCCGGTTCTTCAACAACCAGCTGAAAGGAATAAGATGGTGATCCGTCCAGGGAAGGGCCAGCATCTGGAGGGCTTGCAGGTTTGCAGTATTAGCAAAAACAGCGTCAAGCTGATGACCTCTGTTATGAGTGGCTCCCAAATGAGCGAGGTGAAGATCGAGAGCATCAAATGAGTTCAATAAATCTCTTGCCACCACGTCATTGGGGTCATCAAAGTGAAGATTAAAATCCCCAAGAAGTACAAAGTTGCATGAGGCAGCGGCTAATGGAATAATGGCCTCAATAATAGAGTCCACAAAATTCCCCAGCGCAGCAGGAGGGCGATACAAAAGGAGGCCGGAGATGGAAGCGGAAGAAGATATGCCAAGGGAGAAATGACAGCCTTCAGTGTTGGTAATACCGCAGTCCACAGCTTTGCACACGAAAGTATCTCTATACATGATGGCCACTCCACCCCCTCTCCCATCCGGCCTATCAAGATGGAAAATGAGGTAGCCCGGTGGGAGAGCATTGACAATATCGGGACCTGAACACGCGGTCAACCACGTTTCCGTCAGGAATAACACATCCAGACAGTGGTCCAAAAGGAGGGAGTGTATTTCTATCGCGTGACAAGGCAGTGATCTGCAATTAAGCAGAGCCATAGTGAGTGAGTTTAAAGCCACACAGTTATTAGACACAGGACACCCAATACAGTGTTTAAAGGCAGTACCCTCAACCCAATTGTAATGGCAGCTAGGCAGTTTAGTCGCGCGATGCGAGAGCAGAGAGTCTCGTGAATACCTGAGGGGGGGGGCCAGATGTCTAGATGGAATGAGCAGAGTGGTATGCCCTGAGCCTTGTCCTATCAGTCTAACTATATTGTTTGTGTATATTGTTTATGCAGGTCTTTATTGATACAATTATTGGTCAATTGACACACTCATCTCTCATCTATTGATTACTCTTCCCCCCCCCTCCTTTGTAGTATAACGACCAATAGGATTGCAAAACTATCCAGTACATGGGTAATTGTATACCTGATATTTTGTTATCTCAGTAAATAGTTATACATATCTATCCCACAATGGCCACTATAAAATCATTCGGCTTCAGTGATGAAGACTTTGTCTCAATGGTAGGATCCACGTTAGGTTTTGAATCAAGGAATAAAACTAACACTGAACAAAGTGAAGACCTAATCAAGTTACTAGCATTAAAAAAGAAGTCTAAAAGGATCGAATTACATGGTAAATTTATACTAGACTATCTAAAAGCTGGAGCAATTCCACAAGGTCTCCAAATAAAAAATATCCCAAGCCTTTTTGTACAGCTAAAACACTTTTTAGAACGCTGGTCCCTCATTGCGAACCGGTGCTCGAGGGATCTGATGATGCTGATTGTAGAAACAGCAAAGGAAGTACTCAATCAGCTAATCCAAGAAATTACAGAACTTGAAGAAAAAATTAAATCATCTACTGTCATTTTAGATATTAAAAAGAAGCAAGATGATATAGATATGGATTTGAATTCCTATAGTGATTATCTGTACAAACGCAAAATGGAAAAATTCCAAAAAGACCTTAGGTTTTTCAGTCATGAGAAAAATTACCCTTATTTGACAGAAAATTTCTATGCTCAATCTGAAAACACAGACCAAGATCACGTTCCTTTCCAAACATCTTCTAGAACGAATAAGTATACCACCTTTTCTAACTCCTCCGATTCTGGCAGTAATTCAAGTATGTCACCTTACCAACCTAGAGGCAATAGATTTAGATCTAACCAAGGATATCGACCTTTTTTAGGGAGACGCCAACAAAATCGAGGAAATTGGAGACCAAACTATTGTCCCCAATATCGACCACAATACCAGAACTACCAAACCCAACAATATCCTCCTCAAGGACAATACCAGCAGAATCAACCATATCAACCTCAGGGCCAGTACCAATCCCACTTCCAGGACCCTCAATCCAGCACAGGCAGTTACCTGGAAACACGGAATGCCCGGTATTGGAGGGAGTGAAAACAATCCCTATATTCAATCTCAGAAATCATATAGCCAGTACTTCCACACTCTCCATATTGTCTAAAGGACTGTCATTTGTTCCCCATTCTGGGTTGAATAAATTCGAATTGTTCAATTACATGATGACCTTCTTTCGTAAGATCCGACTCAAAGGTTTTTTTGCTAGTGGAGATAATAATCAGTGCGATCAGAACAAATCAGGTCTAGCACCCAAATCAGTTTTTACACCAACTTTAGAGCAAGTAGCCCCTGAAATAGGTATTTTTGAAAAATTTGTCACCAACAAACTAACAAATATCATCAAAAAGGTTCCATATACTCCCTACAATATTTCTAAAACGAACATCAGGCTCTACTTGAATTGACAGATTCAAGTAAGATCACGGTTAAAAGCTGTGATAAAGGGGGAGGGATAGCCATTTTAGACACAGCTAAATATGTGGAGAAAATAGAAGAAATGTTAAGTGATGCCTCTTTTTATGTTAAAATCCAGAAAGATCCAGCGGCAAAAAACAAACACAAAATATCTAAATTAACCACTAAAGCCCTTAACAACGGAGACATTTGTTCTAAAGAACATGCCTACCTTAACATAGATAATCCAAAAATGGCTAGCCTATATGGCATCCCCAAAGTTCACAAAAATGAATGGGACCCCCCTTTCCGTCCAATTGTCACAACTATTGGTAGTGTTACGGAACCCATATCCAAATATCTGGACGCCATATTGCGTCCATATATTGAAAAAATACCCGGCTACATTCAGGACACAAGACATGTCATTAACCAATTTGAGGACACTCCATTCAATGCATATCGACAATGGATTGTTACTCTAGATATAGAGAGTTTATACTCTAATATTCCTCCTGTTGGCGCAATTGACGCCACAAAATGGTTCATAGAAACATATGAGATTGATTGCAATGTAAAATTTATCCTTGACTGTCTTAAAATTATTCTAGAAGACAACATCTTTGAATTTAGAGGTAACCTTTTTAGGCAAGTCAAAGGAGTTAGCATGGGCGCGTCTTGCGCCCCAACAATTGCTAATATATATGTAGCACACTTTGAGGAACGTTTTATATTCAACGAGGTAGCTCCGTTTTTTGAGTCGGTATTCTATTGGTCGAGGTATATCGACGATATCATATTTATCTGGGATGATAATGAAGATATACTTCAAGAATTTATCTCATGGCTAAATGTTTGTGATCCCAATTTAAAATTCACTGCTAAAATGACTAACACTGAAACTGAGTTTTTAGACCTTATGATTAAACATGATCAAGGAAAACTGATCATGGATCTCTTTGTAAAGGCCACTGCCCGCAATACTCTCCTTCATTATAGCAGTTTCCATCCTGCCACACAAAGAAACAGTATTCCATTCAGTCAATTTCTTAGATTACGCAGAAACTGCACCAAATTAACAGACTTTGACGAAAGGGCTACTATAATGAAGGAGAAGTTTAAAGAACGAGGCTATCCACACAGACTCATACGTGAGTCGTGCAAAAGAGCAAGATATTATGATCGACAACATCTTCTGAAAAATACCAAAACTAAACAAAATACAAATCTTATATTTGTGACTAGACACTCAATGCTTAACAATCCGGTACGCCAAATTATATACTCCAGTTGGCATATACTGAATGTCAACAAAACTGGTCAAGAAATAATACCCAAACCATTATTTGCATTTCGCAAAAATAAGAATCTAAAAGATATAATTGTCAGATCACGTATGCGAATGGACAAGAAAGACATACAAAGACATATCGTTACTGGGGATCCAGTATTTGGTAACTACAAGTGTGGAACTTGTAAAGTCTGTCCTCAAGCCATAGAAAAACACTTGATTCAACATAATGGTATCACCATTCACTTGAATTACATGACCCATTGTAAAACTAAAAATATCATTTATTTATTATTATGCCCATGCAATTTGGGATACGTTGGAGAATCTTCGCGATCTATCTGCACCAGAGTTACGGAACATAAATCGGCTATTCGCACGAGGAAAACCAATGCCCCCTTGGTAGCTCACTACTTGGAAAAGGATCACAAACCAGAGGACATTAAATGGATTATTTTGGAAAAAATTAGTCCAAAAGAAGGCCTATGTACAGACAAAATCCGAAAAAAACGTGAGGTCTTTTGGATTTTCACTTTGGATACAGTAGGTACAGGGCTTAACTTGATTATTCCATGGGAACAAGCGATTATATAAAATATCTGGATACATTTATGGAAATAAAAGGATCATCTCTCTATTCCATAAATCGATAAGTAAGTATCTTTTTCCTTACTAACTTGTAAAAATCTTGGTTCTATCTACCACTCTTATACTTTATACATGGCTTTTTCATTAGCATATATTTACATTTGCGTTATCACCGTTAACCCGTTTTCCATTTTTAATTCTTTGCCAACTGGAATGCAGTCTCTAACAACATGCCGATTTATTTATTTTAGCTAGTCCCTTAACTATGCTTATGCCCCGTGTATACCAAGTCGTGAGGTCTACGTCACTCTAATTACTCGGCTTACGTTACTCGAGTCACTCGGCCTAAGCGGAGTGTTTATCAAACATGTTAACCCACGTACGTCAGGCTAGTCCTTTAACTATGTTTACACCCTATACATACCGAGTCGCGTCACCTACGTCATTCCAGCAACTCAGCAGCTGAAAATAATTATCGGGAAAGCGCGGTAATTTTAAACTATATATAGTGCTACAAATTGCCCATGTAAACACCACGGCATGTAGAGAAGTATCGTTGCTAAGCGGGACCATACCAAACAGAAGGTACGTTACGGCACTTTGGAAATAAGTGCACTGATTGCTGTAGAGAGAACCTTAATCTTTACAAAACGCTTAAACTCAATAGCGTTTCTCTTTTTTCTGCTTATGGCTTTCAGAAATAAATAGTAAAGATATCGGATGGTCCTTAACAATATTGAGCAGCCACATGCTTAAAAAGGTAATTGTCACGATTTATTTTTTAGAATAAAATTCCTCATATAGAGTAATATGTGTAAAAAAAAGATAAAACGCTATGTTTATTTATCCAGATTACGCCTTGTGCAAAAACGCAGATGGCGCCCTGAAGTCATCTAACTGAATCCCTGGAATATATATTCTATATATGTTCGGCTGAACATATTAACCCTATAAGGTAATTAGACCAACTCTTATATATATCTATTGTCCCCATATAAGACATCCAATCAGCACTAATACTGCCCTTCCCTTTATTGTTCCCATCTCTACACAGCCAATTTGCTGACCTGTTCCTATACCTGAAAACCAGCCTGATTTTATCCAACTATAATCTATCGAACTAAGGTGGACAAATATGTCTAAATAAGGTATATGAGAGTATATATATTTTTTTGTTACTTACAACAATAAGGATAATATAATTAAGCAATATCACCCACATTTACTAAACAGTGGACGTAATGCTTAAATATATAAGCCACTTCTTATTCTTTACACCCAACCTGTGCCATTATAAAATAAGTGCTTTGCGCTTGCTCTTTATTTTGTCAATACCTTGCTATAACTATTGACAGGTATCTCCATCTTATCAATGGCAATGGGTGATATAACTGTAACGGAAAGAGCTATATTTTACGCATTTAACTAATTTGGTATTACAATCATCAGCTTTCAATATATTTAAATTCCCTGCCCTCTATAATCAATAAAAGTCTCTCTTATTTACAGAGTTATGCCATCAGCCAACCACCTGTTCTAAGTTTTTAATACTCTATCCCTATTGGATACCCATCATTCCATGTACATTCACTCATTAAAAGTAAGTAAAGAGTTTAGATTGGATTATCAACAGAGCCTAGAACTGTAACGACAGATAGATACTATCCCAATTGTCGTTATACATCTATATACTGGTTTAAGTTTTTTGCTCCTCTCTCTCTATCTTCCCAATGTTTTAAAAACTTATAAATGAGCTAGTTGAATGGACATGTAATTTGTCCTTCAATGTACATTATCTGGACATACATGTATCTAGATGAGCCTAGAATGATGTCAATTTGACCAATGATTCTAAAAATTGATAATAAACAATGATGAACATATGACTGATACCTGCCTTTGTTTTATAACAAATTGATACTGACCCTATGTTAAAAAATGTAAAAAATATCATGTTTGGTTCTGAATGCGACTGATATATTTATGTGTTTTTCCCTTTAGATTCTTTGTTACACATTACACACTGTTATGTCTGCACTTCATGAATGACGGTCACCTGACGAAGGCCACAGGCCGAAACGCGCGTAGTGTTTAATTCCACCGCATTACCTACCTCAAGCCTTGTGCTCTGTTCCATCTTGTTGCCAACCTCAGTTTTCCATCGACCTAATTTCATGTCTGTTCACAAAAATGATTTTGCTTTATGTATATGTTATACAATCATTTGTATTTTGTGTCCATATAATCAATCTCATTTTATCACAACAGATAACAGATGTTGATTATACAAAGGGCAGTTTTGAGAACTGTTTGCTATTGAGGGTGTTTCACTCTCTATTTTTTCCAAATTGGTTACCTATTCCCTACATTTAGCAAACTAATTATTTGTAGGGGTCCCCTGTTTTTCAAAAAGTGTTTACTCATGGCCTGTCCATGAGGGGTTCTTGTCCTATCAGTCTAACTATATTGTTTGTGTATATTGTTTATGCAGGTCTTTATTGATACAATTATTGGTCAATTGACACACTCATCTCTCATCTATTGATTACTCTTCCCCCCCCTCCTTTGTAGTATAACGACCAATAGGATTGCAAAACTATCCAGTACATGGGTAATTGTATACCTGATATTTTGTTATCTCAGTAAATAGTTATACATATCTATCCCACAATGGCCACTATAAAATCATTCGGCTTCAGTGATGAAGACTTTGTCTCAATGGTAGGATCCACGGTAGGTTTTGAATCAAGGAATAAAACTAACACTGAACAAAGTGAAGACCTAAT
This sequence comes from Lissotriton vulgaris, assembly GCF_964263255.1. Lineage (NCBI taxonomy): Eukaryota > Metazoa > Chordata > Amphibia > Caudata > Salamandridae > Lissotriton > Lissotriton vulgaris. Next base: position 1,609,852,623 of record NC_141694.1, on the reverse strand, counting down.
CAAGTTACTAGCATTACAAAAAGAAGTCTAAAAGGATCGAATTACATGGTAAATTTATACTAGACTATCTAAAACCTGGAGCAATTCCACAAGGTCTCCAAATAAAAAATATCCCAAGCCTTTTTGTACAGCTAAAACACTTTTTAGAACGCTGGTCCCTCATTGCGAACCGGTGCTCGAGGGATCTGATGATGCTGATTGTAGAAACAGCAAAGGAAGTACTCAATCAGCTAATCCAAGAAATTACAGAACTTGAAGAAAAAATTAAATCATCTACTGTCATTTTAGATATTAAAAAGAAGCAAGATGATATAGATATGGATTTGAATTCCTATAGTGATTATCTGTACAAACGCAAAATGGAAAAATTCCAAAAAGACCTTAGGTTTTTCAGTCATGAGAAAAATTACCCTTATTTGACAGAAAATTTCTATGCTCAATCTGAAAACACAGACCAAGATCACGTTCCTTTCCAAACATCTTCTAGAACGAATAAGTATACCACCTTTTCTAACTCCTCCGATTCTGGCAGTAATTCAAGCATGTCACCTTACCAACCTAGAGGCAATAGATTTAGATCTAACCAAGGATATCGACCTTTTTTAGGGAGACGCCAACAAAATCGAGGAAATTGGAGACCAAACTATTGTCCCCAATATCGACCACAATACCAGAACTACCAAACCCAACAATATCCTCCTCAAGGACAATACCAGCAGAATCAACCATATCAACCTCAGGGCCAGTACCAATCCCACTTCCAGGACCCTCAATCCAGCACAGGCAGTTACCTGGAAACACGGAATGCCCGGTATTGGAGGGAGGGAAAACAATCCCTATATTCAATCTCAGAAATCATATAGCCAGTACTTCCACAATCTCCATATTGTCTAAAGGACTGTCATTTGTTCCCCATTCTGGGTTGAATAAATTCGAATTGTTCAATTACATGATGACCTTCTTTCGTAAGATCCGACTCAAAAGTTTTTTTGCTAGTGGAGATAATAATCAGTGCGATCAGAACAAATCAGGTCTAGCACCCAAATCAGTTTTTACACCAACTTTAGAGCAAGTAGCCCCTGAAATAGGTATTTTTGAAAAATTAGTCACCAACAAACTAACAAATATCATCAAAAAGGTTCCATATACTCCCTACAATATTTCTAAAAACGAACATCAGGCTCTACTTGAATTGACAGATTCAAGTAAGATCACGGTTAAAAGCTGTGATAAAGGGGGAGGGATAGCCATTTTAGACACAGCTAAATATGTGGAGAAAATAGAAGAAATGTTAAGTGATGCCTCTTTTTATGTTAAAATCCAGAAAGATCCAGCGGCAAAAATTAAACACAAAATATCTAAATTAACCACTAAAGCCCTTAACAACGGAGACATTTGTTCTAAAGAACATGCCTACCTTAACATAGATAATCCAAAAATGGCTAGCCTATATGGCATCCCCAAAGTTCACAAAAATGAATGGGACCCCCCTTTCCGTCCAATTTTCACAACTATTGGTAGTGTTACGGAACCCATATCCAAATATCTGGACGCCATATTGCGTCCATATATTGAAAAAATACCCGGCTACATTCAGGACACAAGACATGTCATTAACCAATTTGAGGACACTCCATTCAATGCATATCGACAATGGATTGTTACTCTAGATATAGAGAGTTTATACTCTAATATTCCTCCTGTGGGCGCAATTGACGCCACAAAATGGTTCATAGAAACATATGAGATTGATTGCAATGTAAACTTTATCCTTGACTGTCTTAAAATTATTCTAGAAGACAACATCTTTGAATTTAGAGGTAACCTTTTTAGGCAAGTCAAAGGAGTTAGCATGGGCGCATCTTGCGCCCCAACAATTGCTAATATATATGTAGCACACTTTGAGGAACGTTTTATATTCAACGAGGTAGCTCCGTTTTTTGAGTCGGTATTCTATTGGTCGAGGTATATCGACGATATCATATTTATCTGGGATGATAATGAAGATATACTTCAAGAATTTATCTCATGGCTAAATGTTTGTGATCCCAATTTAAAATTCACTGCTAAAATGACTAACACTGAAACTGAGTTTTTAGACCTTATGATTAAACATGATCAAGGAAAACTGATCATGGATCTCTTTGTAAAGGCCACTGCCCGCAATACTCTCCTTCATTATAGCAGTTTCCATCCTGCCACACAAAGAAACAGTATTCCATTCAGTCAATTTCTTAGATTACGCAGAAACTGACCACCAGGACCCTGCGCAAAATTCAGTGAAGACATCACAGACTTCATCACCCCACACGCGCTCCCCTCCAAAGACTACATCCTCCTAGGAGACCTCAACTTCCACCTCGAAAAGCTCAACGACCGCAACACCGCCACCCTCTTGGACAACCTCGCCAACCTCGGACTTAAACAACTGGTCACTTCCCCCACCCACATCGCAGGTCACACACTCGACCCAATCTTCACCTCCAGCAACCATGTCTCCTTCAGCCACACTACGGAGCTCCTCTGGACTGACCACAGCTGCGTTCACTTCGCCTACAACAAACCAAAACCCATCAACCACCACCAACCAACTCTACAAAGAAACTGGAACAAAATCACCATCGACCAGATCTCCTCATCGCTCCTTCTTAACCCCCCAGCCCTCTCTTCTAATGCCAACGAAGCCGCCTCCAACCTCACCCTTTGGCTATCCAACACCGCCGACACCTTAGCACCACTGAAAAAACGTCTTCACAAACTTGGAAACAAGAAGGCCTCATGGTTCAACGATGACCTCAAGAAATCCAAGAAACTGTGCCGCTCCCTTGAAAAGACCTGGAAGAAAGACCCATCCACCAGCAACAAGGATGCTTTCAAAAGCGCCATTCGTACTCCCCACCAACTGATCCGAAAAGCCAAGAAAACATCATTCAAGGATCGACTTGACAACAACGCCCACAACAGCAAGGAACTATTCAACATCGTCAAGGAATTTTCCAACCCCTCGGCCAACTCCAACGACATCACCCCCTCTCAAACCCTCTGCGACTCCCTAGCCTCTTTCTTCCACAACAAGATTGTCGACATCCACAACAGCTTCGACAACCAACCCGGAAGCCAACCCACCCTACCATCTGCAGACCATCTTCCCCCCGCTAACACCCTTAACGCCTGGAACCCAATCTCCACCGAGGACACCATCCGCCTGATGAACTCCATCCACTCTGGATCCCCCACAGACCCATGCCCTCACCACATCTTCAACAAAGCAGACTCCGTCATAGCTCCGCACCTCCGAGACGTCATCAAATGCTCCTTCAACACCGCCACCTTCCCGGATGACTGGAAACACGCTGAACTCACCGCCCTTCTGAAAAAACCAACAGCAGACCCCACCGAACCCAAAAACTACCGCCCCATCTCGCTTCTTCCATTCCCGGCCAAAGTCATCGAGAAAGCAGTCAACAACCAGCTCGCCGCCTTCCTCGAAGCCAACAAATCCCTCGACCCCTCACAATCTGGCTTCCGAGCAAAACACAGCACTGAGACCGCCCTCATCGCAGCAACAGACGACATTCGAACTCTACTGGACAATGGAGACACAGTCGCCCTCATCCTCCTTGACCTCTCTGCAGCATTCGACACAGTCTGCCACAGCACCCTTTTACAACGCCTCAACAACATCGGAATCCAAGGAAAAGCACTTGATTGGATCACCTCGTTACTCAATGGAAGAACCCAGAGAGTCCGCCTCCCACCATTCAAGTCCGAGGCCTCTGAAATCATCTGCGGCGTACCACAAGGATCCTCACTCAGCCCTACCCTCTTCAACGTTTACATGAGCCCCCTTGCGGCCATCGCTCGCCGACACAATCTCAACATCATCTCCTACGCGGATGACACTCAACTTATCCTCTCTCTCACCAGGGACCCCAGCACCGCCAAAACTAACCTACACGAAGGAATGAAAGAAGTCGCAGAATGGATGAAACAAAGCCGCCTGAAACTGAACTCAGACAAAACAGAAGTCCTCATCTTAGGCACATCCCCCTCGGCTTGGGATGACTCCTGGTGGCCGGAAGCCCTCGGAAAAGCACCCATCCCGACAGACCACGCACGGAACCTAGGCGTCATCCTAGATTCTTCACTTTCAATGAACAAACAAGTCAGCGCCGTATCCTCCTCCTGCTTTAACATTCTTCGCATGCTCAGAAAAACATTTCGCTGGATCCCATCCGAAACAAGGAAAACAGTCACCCATGCTCTGGTCACGAGCCGACTGGATTACGGAAACACCCTCTACGCAGGCACCACCGCTAAACTCCAGAAGAAACTCCAACGAATCCAAAACGCATCAGCCAGGCTCATATTAGACATCCCACGCAACGAACACATCTCTGGTCACCTGAGAGACCTCCACTGGCTACCCGTCAATAAGAGGATCACTTTCCGACTGCTTACCCACGCACACAAATCACTCTACGACATCGGACCAGATCGCCTCAACTCTCGGCTGTCCTTCTACACCCCCGCCCGCCAACTTCGCTCTTCCAGCCAAGCCTTCGCCACTGTACCTCGCATCAACAAGACCACCATGGGAGGCAGATCCTTTTCATACCTGGCTGCCAAAACATGGAACTCACTCCCCGCTTACCTTCGCCTCACCCAGAATCACCTAGCGTTCAGAAAGCAGCTTAAAACGTGGATATTTGACAAATAATCCTCCCCCCTTTCCTAAGCGCCTTGAAACCCTCTGGGTATGTAGTGCGCTATACAAATTTCATGACTTGACTTGACTTGACACCAAATTAACAGACTTTGACGAAAGGGCTACTATAATGAAGGAGAAGTTTAAAGAACGAGGCTATCCACACAGACTCATACGTGAGTCGTGCAAAAGAGCAAGATATTATGATCGACAACATCTTCTGAAAAATACCAAAACTAAACAAGATACAAATCTTATATTTGTGACTAGACACTCAATGCTTAACAATCAGGTACGCCAAATTATATACTCCAGTTGGCATATACTGAATGTCAACAAAACTGGTCAAGAAATAATACCCAAACCATTATTTGCATTTCGCAAAAATAAGAATCTAAAAGATATAATTGTCAGATCACGTATGCGAATGGACAAGAAAGACATACAAAGACATATCGTTACTGGGGATCCAGTAATTGGTAACTACAAGTGTGGAACTTGTAAAGTCTGTCCGCAAGCCATAGAAACACACTTGATTCAACATAATGGTATCACCATTCACTTGAACTACATGACCCATTGTAAAACTAAAAATATCATTTATTTATTATTATGCCCATGCAATTTGGGATACGTTGGAGAATCTTCGCGATCTATCTGCACCAGAGTTACGGAACATAAATCGGCTATTCGCACGAGGAAAACCAATGCCCCCTTGGTAGCTCACTACTTAGAAAAGGATCACAAACCAGAGGACATTAAATGGATTATTTTGGAAAAAATTAGTCCAAAAGAAGGCCTATGTACAGACAAAATCCGAAAAAAACGTGAGGTCTTTTGGATTTTCACTTTGGATACAGTAGGTACAGGGCTTAACTTGATTATTCCATGGGAACAAGCGATTATATAAAATATCTGGATACATTTATGGAAATAAAAGGATCATCTCTCTATTCCATAAATCGATAAGTAAGTATCTTTTTCCTTACTAACTTGTAAAAATCTTGGTTCTATCTACCACTCTTATACTTTATACATGGCTTTTTCATTAGCATATATTTACATTCGCGTTATCACCGTTAACCCGTTTTCCATTTTTAATTCTTTGCCAACTGGAATGCAGTCTCTAACAACATGCCGATTTATTTATTTTAGCTAGTCCCTTAACTATGCTTATGCCCCGTGTATACCAAGTCGTGAGGTCTACGTCACTCTAATTACTCGGCTTACGTTACTCGAGTCACTCGGCCTAAGCGGAGTGTTTATCAAACATGTTAACCCACGTACGTCAGGCTAGTCCTTTAACTATGTTTACACCCTATACATACCGAGTCGCGTCACCTACGTCATTCCAGCAACTCAGCAGCTGAAAATAATTATCGGGAAAGCGCGGTAATTTTAAACTATATATAGTGCTACAAATTGCCCATGTAAACACCACGGCATGGAGAGAAGTATCGTTGCTAAGCGGGACCATACCAAACAGAAGGTACGTTACGGCACTTTGGAAATAAGTGCACTGATTGCTGTAGAGAGAACCTTAATCTTTACAAAACGCTTAAACTCAATAGCGTTTCTCTTTTTTCTGCTTATGGCTTTCAGAAATAAATAGTAAAGATATCGGATGGTCCTTAACAATATTGAGCAGCCACATGCTTAAAAAGGTAATTGTCACGATTTATTTTTTAGAATAAAATTCCTCATATAGAGTAATATGTGTAAAAAAAAGATAAAACGCTATGTTTATTTATCCAGATTACGCCTTGTGCAAAAACGCAGATGGCGCCCTGAAGTCATCTAACTGAATCCCTGGAATATATATTCTATATATGTTCGGCTGAACATATTAACCCTATAAGGTAATTAGACCAACTCTTATATATATCTACTGTCCCCATATAAGACATCCAATCAGCACTAATACTGCCCTTCCCTTTATTGTTCCCATCTCTACACAGCCAATTTGCTGACCTGTTCCTATACCTGAAAACCAGCCTGATTTTATCCAACTATAATCTATCGAACTAAGGTGGACAAATATGTCTAAATAAGGTATATGAGAGTATATATATTTTTTTGTTACTTACAACAATAAGGATAATATAATTAAGCAATATCACCCACATTTACTAAACAGTGGACGTATTGCTTAAATATATAAGCCACTTCTTATTCTTTACACCCAACCTGTGCCATTATAAAATAAGTGCTTTGCGCTTGCTCTTTATTTTGTCAATACCTTGCTATAACTATTGACAGGTATCTCCATCTTATCAATGGCAATAGGTGATATAACTGTAACGGAAAGAGCTATATTTTACGCATTTAACTAATTTGGTATTACAATCATCAGCTTTCAATATATTTAAATTCCCTGCCCTCTATAAACAATACAAGTCTCTCTTATTTACAGAGTTATGCCATCAGCCAACCACCTGTTCTAAGTTTTTAATACTCTATCCCTATTGGATACCCATCATTCCATGTACATTCACTCATTAAAAGTAAGTAAAGAGTTTAGATTGGATTATCAACAGAGCCTAGAACTGTAACGATAGATAGATACTATCCCAATTGTCGTTATACATCTATATACTGGTTTAAGTTTTTTGCTCCTCTCTCTCTATCTTCCCAATGTTTTAAAAACTTATAAATGAGCTAGTTGAATGGACATGTAATTTGTCCTTCAATGTACATTATCTGGACATACATGTATCTAGATGAGCCTAGAATGATGTCAATTTGACCAATGATTCTAAAAATTGATAATAAACAATGATGAACATATGAATACCTGCCTTTGTTTTATAACAAATTGATACTGACCCTATGTTAAAAAATGTAAAAAATATCATGTTTGGTTCTGAATGCGACTGATATATTTATGTGTTTTTCCCTTTAGATTCTTTGTTGCACATTACACACTGTTATGTCTGCACTTCACGAATGACGGGCACCTGACGAAGGCCACAGGCCGAAACGCACGTAGTGTTTAATTCCACTGCATTACCTACCTCAAGCCTTGTGCTCTGTTCCATCTTGTTGCCAACCTCAGTTTTCCATCGACCTAATTTCATGTCTGTTCACAAAAATTATTTTGCTTTATGTATATGTTATACAATCATTTGTATTTTGTGTCCATATAATCAATCTCATTTTATCACAACAGATAACAGATGTTGATTATACAAAGGGCAGTTTTGAGAACTGTTTGCTATTGAGGGTGTTTCACTCTCTATTTTTTCCAAATTGGTTACCTATTCGCTACATTTAGCAAACTAATTATTTGTAGGGGTCCCCTGTTTTTCAAAAAGTGTTTACTCATGGCATGTCAATGAGGGGTTCTTGTCCTATCAGTCTAACTATATTGTTTGTGTATATTGTTTATGCAGGTCTTTATTGATACAATTATTGGTCAATTGACACACTCATCTCTCATCTATTGATTACTCTTCCCCCCCCTCCTTTGTAGTATAACGACCAATAGGATTGCAAAACTATCCAGTACATGGGTAATTGTATACCTGATATTTTGTTATCTCAGTAAATAGTTATACATATCTATCCCACAATGGCCACTATAAAATCATTCGGCTTCAGTGATGAAGACTTTGTCTCAATGGTAGGATCCACGGTAGGTTTTGAATCAAGGAATAAAACTAACACTGAACAAAGTGAAGACCTAATCAAGTTACTAGCATTAAAAAAAGAAGTCTAAAAGGATCGAATTACATGGTAAATTTATACTAGACTATCTAAAAGCTGGAGCAATTCCACAAGGTCTCCAAATAAAAAATATCCCAGGCCTTTTTGTACAGCTAAAACACTTTTTAGAACGCTGGTCCCTCATTGCGAACCGGTGCTCGAGGGATCTGATGATGCTGATTGTAGAAACAGCAAAGGAAGTACTCAATCAGCTAATCCAAGAAATTACAGAACTTGAAGAAAAAATTAAATCATCTACTGTCATTTTAGATATTAAAAAGAAGCAAGATGATATAGATATGGATTTGAATTCCTATAGTGATTATCTGTACAAACGCAAAATGGAAAAATTCCAAAAAGACCTTAGGTTTTTCAGTCATGAGAAAATTTACCCTTATTTGACAGAAAATTTCTATGCTCAATCTGAAAACACAGACCAAGATCACGTTCCTTTCCAAACATCTTCTAGAACGAATAAGTATACCACCTTTTCTAACTCCTCCGATTCTGGCAGTAATTCAAGCATGTCACCTTACCAACCTAGAGGCAATAGATTTAGATCTAACCAAGGATATCGACCTTTTTTAGGGAGACTCCAACAAAATCGAGGAAATTGGAGACCAAATTATCGTCCCCAATATCGACCACAATACCAGAACTACCAAACCCAACAATATCCTCCTCAAGGACAATACCAGCAGAATCAACCATATCAACCTCAGGGCCAGTACCAATCCCACTTCCAGGACCCTCAATCCAGCACAGGCAGTTACCTGGAAACACGGAATGCCCGGTATTGGAGGGAGTGAAAACAATCCCTATATTCAATCTCAGAAATCATATAGCCAGTACTTCCACACTCTCCATATTGTCTAAAGGACTGTCATTTGTTCCCCATTCTGGGTTGAATAAATTCGAATTGTTCAATTACATGATGACCTTCTTTCGTAAGATCCGACTCAAAAGTTTTTTTGCTAGTGGAGATAATAATCAGTGCGATCAGAACAAATCAGGTCTAGCACCCAAATCAGTTTTTACACCAACTTTAGAGCAAGTAGCCCCTGAAATAGGTATTTTTGAAAAATTAGTCACCAACAAACTAACAAATATCATCAAAAAGGTTCCATATACTCCCTACAATATTTCTAAAAACGAACATCAGGCTCTACTTGAATTGACAGATTCAAGTAAGATCACGGTTAAAAGCTGTGATAAAGGGGGAGGGATAGCCATTTTAGACACAGCTAAATATGTGGAGAAAATAGAAGAAATGTTAAGTGATGCCTCTTTTTATGTTAAAATCCAGAAAGATCCAACGGCAAAAATTAAACACAAAATATCTAAATTAACCACTAAAGCCCTTAACAACGGAGACATTTGTTCTAAAGAACATGCCTACCTTAACATAGATAATCCAAAAATGGCTAGCCTATATGGCATCCCCAAAGTTCACAAAAATGAATGGGACCCCCCTTTCCGTCCAATTGTCACAACTATTGGTAGTGTTACGGAACCCATATCCAAATATCTGGACGCCATATTGCGTCCATATATTGAAAAAATACCCGGCTACATTCAGGACACAAGACATGTCATTAACCAATTTGAGGACACTCCATTCAATGCATATCGACAATGGATTGTTACTCTAAATATAGAGAGTTTATACTCTAATATTCCTCCTGTGGGCGCCATTGACGCCACAAAATGGTTCATAGAAACATATGAGATTGATTGCAATGTAAACTTTATCCTTGACTGTCTTAAAATTATTCTAGAAGACAACATCTTTGAATTTAGAGGTAACCTTTTAGGCAAGTTAAAGGAGTTAGCATGGGCGCATCTTGCGCCCCAACAATTGCTAATATATATGTAGCACACTTTGAGGAACGTTTTATATTCAACGAGGTAGCTCAGTTTTTTTAGTCGGTATTCTATTGGTCGAGGTATATCGACGATATCATATTTATCTGGGATGATAATGAAGATATACTTCAAGAATTTATCTCATGTCTAAATGTCTGTGATCCCAATTTAAAATTCACTGCTAAAATGACTAACACTGAAACTGAGTTTTTAGACCTTATGATTAAACATGATCAAGGAAAACTGATCATGGATCTCTTTGTAAAGCCCACTGCCCGCAATACTCTCCTTCATTATAGCAGTTTCCATCCTGCCACACAAAGAAACAGTATTCCATTCAGTCAATTTCTTAGATTACGCAGAAACTGCACCAAATTAACAGACTTTGACGAAAGGGCTACTATAATGAAGGAGAAGTTTAAAGAACGAGGCTATCCACACAGACTCATACGTGAGTCGTGCAAAAGAGCAAGATATTATGATCGACAACATCTTCTGAAAAATACCAAAACTAAACAAGATACAAATCTTATATTTGTGACAAGACACTCAATGCTTAACAATCAGGTACGCCAAATTATATACTCCAGTTGGCATATACTGAATGTCAACAAAACTGGTCAAGAAATAATACCCAAACCATTATTTGCATTTCGCAAAAATAAGAATCTAAAAGATAAAATTGTCAGATCACGTATGCGAATGGACAAGAAAGACATACAAAGACATATCGTTACTGGGGATCCAGTAATTGGTAACTACAAGTGTGGAACTTGTAAAGTCTGTCCTCAAGCCATAGAAACACACTTGATTCAACATAATGGTATCACCATTCACTTGAACTACATGACCCATTGTAAAACTAAAAATATCATTTATTTATTATTATGCCCATGCAATTTGGGATACGTTGGAGAATCTTCGTGATCTATCTGCACCAGAGTTACGGAACATAAATCGGCTATTCGCACGAGGAAAACCAATGCCCCCTTGGTAGCTCACTACTTAGAAAAGGATCACAAACCAGAGGACATTAAATGGATTATTTTGGAAAAAATTAGTCCAAAAGAAGGCCTATGTACAGACAAAATCCGAAAAAAACGTGAGGTCTTTTGGATTTTCACTTTGGATACAGTAGGTACAGGGCTTAACTTGATTATTCCATGGGAACAAGCGATTATATAAAATATCTGGATACATTTATGGAAATAAAAGGATCATCTCTCTATTCCATAAATCGATAAGTAAGTATCTTTTTCCTTACTAACTTGTAAAAATCTTGGTTCCATCTACCACTCTTATACTTTATACATGGCTTTTTCATTAGCATATATTTACATTCGCGTTATCACCGTTAACCCGTTTTCCATTTTTAATTCTTTGCCAACTGGAATGCAGTCTCTAACAACATGCCGATTTATTTATTTTAGCTAGTCCCTTAACTATGCTTATGCCCCGTGTATACCAAGTCGCGAGGTCTACGTCACTCTAATTACTCGGCTTACGTTACTCGAGTCACTCGGCCTAAGCGGAGTGTTTATCAAACATGTTAACCCACGTACGTCAGGCTAGTCCTTTAACTATGTTTACACCCTATACATACCAAGTCGCGTCACCTACGTCATTCCAGCAACTCCGCAGCTGAAAATAATTATCGGGAAAGCGCGGTAATTTTAAACTATATATAGTGCTACAAATTGCCCATGTAAACACCACAGCATGGAGAGAAGTATCGTTGCTAAGCGGGACCATACCAAACAGAAGGTACGTTACGGCACTTTGGAAATAAGTGCACTGATTGCTGTAGAGAGAACCTTAATCTTTACAAAACGCTTAAACTCAATAGCGTTTCTCTTTTTTCTGCTTATGGCTTTCAGAAATAAATAGTAAAGATATCGGATGGTCCTTAACAATATTGAGCAGCCACATGCTTAAAAAGGTAATTGTCACGATTTATTTTTTAGAATAAAATTCCTCATATAGAGTAATATGTGTAAAAAAAAAGATAAAACGCTATGTTTATTTATCCAGATTACGCCTTGTGCAAAAACGCAGATGGCGCCCTGAAGTCATCTAACTGAATCCCTGGAATATATATTCTATATATGTTCGGCTGAACATATTAACCCTATAAGGTAATTAGACCAACTCTTATATATATCTACTGTCCCCATATAAGCCATCCAATCAGCACTAATACTGCCCTTCCCTTTATTGTTCCCATCTCTACACAGCCAATTTGCTGACCTGTTCCTATATCTGAAAACCAGCCTGATTTTATCCAACTATAATCTATCGAACTAAGGTGGACAAATATGTCTAAATACGGTATATGAGAGTATATATATTTTTTTGTTACTTACAACAATAAGGATAATATAATTAAGCAATATCACCCACATTTACTAAACAGTGGACGTATTGCTTAAATATATAAGCCACTTCTTATTCTTTACACCCAACCTGTGCCATTATAAAATAAGTGCTTTGCGCTTGCTCTTTATTTTGTCAATACCTTGCTATAACTATTGACAGGTATTTCCATCTTAGCAATGGCAATGGGTGATATAACTGTAACGGAAAGAGCTATATTTTACGCATTTAACTAATTTGGTATTACAATCATCAGCTTTCAATATATTTAAATTCCCTGCCCTCTATAATCAATAAAAGTCTCTCTTATTTACAGAGTTATGCCATCAGCCAACCACCTGTTCTAAGTTTTTAATACTCTATCCCTATTGGATACCCATCATTCCATGTACATTCACTCATTAAAAGTAAGTAAAGAGTTTAGATTGGATTATCAACAGAGCCTAGAACTGTAACGATAGATAGATACTATCCCAATTGTCGTTATACATCTGTATACTGGTTTAGTTTTTTGCTCCTCTCTCTCTATCTTCCCAATGTTTTAAAAACTTATAAATGAGCTAGTTGAATGGACATGTAATTTGTCCTTCAATGTACATTATCTGGATGAGCCTAGAATGATGTCAATTTGACCAATGATTCTAAAAATTGATAATAAACAATGATGAACATATGAATGATATCTGCCTTTGTTTTATAACAAATTGATACTGACCCTATGTTAAAAAATGTAAAAAATATCATGTTTGGTTCTGAATGCGACTGATATATTAATGTGTTTTTCCCTTTAGATTCTTTGTTACACATTACACACTGTTATGTCTGCACTTCACGAATGACGGTCACCTGACGAAGGCCACAGGCCGAAATGCACGTAGTGTTTAATTCCACTGCATTACCTACCTCAAGCCTTGTGCTCTGTTCCATCTTGTTGCCAACCTCAGTTTTCCATCGACCTAATTTCATGTCTGTTCACAAAAATTCTTTTGCTTTATGTATATGTTATACAATCATTTGTATTTTGTGTCCATATAATCAATCTCATTTTATCACAAATAATTTATGTATGTTTATATAAAAAAGAAAGAGAAAAAAACTATTTTTTTATACATCAAAGATAAAATATATACAATAAAACCAAAAAATATAAAGGATAAAATATGTTGTTTTGGTTATTAATACATAAATGTCGCAAGGTAAATTACAGATGTTGATTATACAAAGGGCAGTTTTGAGAACTGTTTGCTATTGAGGGTGTTTCACTCTCTATTTTTTCCAAATTGATGACTTGGTGGGGTCATTGGCTTTCTTTGTGGCTTAATATATCAGTAACTCCCTCACTGAAGGTTTTCTCATTTTTCTGTTGGTGCCATTATGGCTCATGTAAGCCAAAGTCCTGTGCAAGCGCGGGTGATTGATTGATGGTTTGAAGCAGCATTATGGATGAGCTGTAAGTGGCACATGCGGGCCTCTCACCCAACCAGCAGGTCTCCTTCAGCTGTCGTTTATTTTCATTTTTTACCAAGAACCTGGGTCAAACCCTGCTAATGGTCTTTTCTTCTTCCACACGAGAGCTGTAGAGAATCTTCTCCCCTTATACACCTCCCCCCTGCAGTCCTCATTACTTCAGACTCTCCAAGATGCTGTATTTCCTGAATGGTTTATTTTTCCTTTCCATATTGGGTCTGTGTTTAAATCTCCGATTGTGAGAGTACAGACATCTCACCAACCTCCTTTGCCACATAATATTATTTAACATTGGTGTGTCCTCACCATGTACGTTCAGGAACAGATTGGGGCCTCTTGCGCCTCAGTGCCAAAGAGCCATCTGCCAGGACTGTCTCTTGGAAGGTTCCTCATCTGACCTCACTCCTCAGATCATGCAGGGGCCTTCTACCTCACTGGCTTCCCTTCCATTGCTCAAAATAATCTCTGCTTAATGCTGTTAGCATGGGGGAGACAGATGTCACCTGGTCTGGTATGTAAATATTCACTGCTCTCCAAGACTGAAGCGATGCACGTCGAGCTTTCTTTTCCGCCACGCGCCACCAACTGTGCACAGACGTCATGTTAGTCCCCTGTTATTCAGCCCAGTCTTCAACACTGGACGTTGACCCTCAGTCCCCTCAGGCCTACACCAAGCTCGCCGGGACTACAACACAGACACACTGCTTGGGGGTTGCTGATATGAGTGGGTCCGGGCAGGGTGTTGGAATGCTGAATCTTGTGTTTTAAATGGAGCGTCTGTAACGTGTGACTACTTAATTTCCCGGTATGCCAACCAGAAGTTAATTTTAAACAATCAATGAATCGGGGACTTGTGAAGCGCTCTACTCACCCTCGAGGGTCTTAAGGCACTGGAGAGGAGGAGGGGGCGGCAGCTCTGGATCAGTCGAAGAGCCAGGTCTTGAGGGCCTTCCTGAATGTGTGCAGGTGTGGTAAATATTTTAGTAATTTACCTTGATCGGAATTTCTATAATATCAATAAGGTCAAGCATGAAGAGCAGAGTCCGTGGTGGTTAGAATTCAGGGTCTTTTTTCAGTAACTCAAGTTAAGGGAGAGCTCCGTCACCTAAGGAGGCTCGGGAATAGTCTCTACTTTAATCAAAGAAAACATGGTATTTATACATTATTGACATAGAAAAGAGGAAGGAGCTTCCCTTAAGCAAATTTCAGTTATTCGTGTTGTAATCATACAGAAGTCATGGCAGAAGGCAGCGTAACTGTGTCATAATCATGAGGAAGTCACCGCAGAAGCAGTGTGTTGAGAAATAACCCTAGGCTGGTTTCTCGGAATTGGTTGTTGTGTCTTGGCAAACGGGGGCTTATTTCTTGGAATCGGCCTAACCATAAGAGTGTGTGGTTGCAACGGGGCTTGTTTCTCGGAATCGGCTTGGACATAAGAATGTGTGGTTGCAGTTAGAGGATGAAGTGCATTGTGTGCAACCTTACGTTTATGTGCCCGGGTTTTCTAGTCTCCATCATGATGAGCTGGGGACGTGAAAGAGAGGGTGTATAATGGGACATAAATAACGAAAAAATATTCATTTTCCACATTCCATCCTTGTCCCATAATATACCCTTTTAAGATTGTCTTTCTTAATCTACCTCTATGTTCATTAGGTTGTCCACTTGTTCCTGTAACATGATCTCTTCCTTCTTTTTCTTTCTAGTTTGGGGTCTGGGAATGCAGGTAGTGATACAGAAACTACAGAGTGCTGGGCCACATTGAATACAGAGGCAACAGGTGAAGAGAATGGCTAGAGCGAGACCTATGACTGTAAGTGCCTTCCATCCCCATGAGGACGTGAGACCCCAGAGCCATCCCGTCAGGGACCAGGCATCAGTGTCTGCATCTAGTTTTCTGGAAAGTACATGAAGGCGGGAAATAGCAGAATACACTGAGGGTGCATTATCTGGAATATATATACAGCAGCTGGACCCGATCAGTTTGCATACGCTACCACGGTCGGCCAATATAATATCTAGAACCATATGGTTCTGCAACGTCATGAGTCTGTCGGCAGCCATCTCAGCCGTGATGTTGCTTAATGCACCAGCGGTTTCCTTTATGGCTCCCTGGACTACACGAGTCAGTTGTCTTATGTGGCGGCTGTTGATCATAGGCCCCCAGAAAGGGATGATTCCTTTAAAGAAATCGCCAGCCTCTTGGTCCGCTGTATCTTCAGCATCTATGATCCCCTTTGCCGTCTATTAATTACGGTCGGAGGGTCACTTAGATGATAATCTGCTGGGGCGGTGTAGGTAGGGGGGAGGAGGAATTCAATGTAGCACTTCCCGGACCAGCCTTGAGGTAGCCAAGTACGTGCGTGAGGCCCACAGATAAAATAGGTGTTGGGGGCAGTGGCCATCATTGGGAAATTTAGGTCAGGTAGGGTGTATGTCTTATTACACTCGCTGTCTCCCATTTTCTGACCCTTGCCCTTTCCTCTTACACAAAATAGGCCCTTATGGGGCACTGCCCATCCTCCCTGTTCTGTCTGTCTTTTTTGGACGGAAAACGTTTCCCTAAAGGAGGTAGTGATGCTAAAAAGGGAATAACTGGTATTTTCATTATTATCTGCTCGTCCCCATGTCGCGGTGAAATTTACCATCTTTTCAACGGCTCGTACTGTCTTTGTTTTATCTCGTTCCAGGTACTAGTGTTTTTGGTCTTGATCTCAGGAATGTTTTTTAACAGAAGCGGAGAATATCATAGAGAATGCTTAGGTAGATCCAGCATAGCCAAAAGGGAGAGGAATAAAAGGCATTCCTCCGTGTACGGAATGTGGCATTAAACCACAGACCCAACAGTTGGTTTTGTTAATAACTATTTGGTGTTAGTGGAGTGTGGAGATGAATGTGTTATTGAAAAATTCTTTTCTTCTATTTTTGAGATGTGGAGGGAGATCTGCATGTGAATGCATAGCTGTGTTATTCAAAAGTGTGGGGGAAGAAGGTGGAAAAGCTAGATGAAGGAACCAACCTAGGTAAGCCGTGATACAAAAAATAAGAATCATGATAGAGCGGAAAATTGAAACTTTGTTATGCAATAATTTTACGGTTTCAAACATATTTTCCATGATTTGTTGCTAGTCTAAGTCAATTATGCATACGTGACCGGACACTTCCCAGCAACCGCTTCACCAAAACTACGTCTTGGACTTAATCAGTCACCGGTAGGTCGAGGTCAGATGCAATGTCTCTAGCTTGTTTCTGATGGGATCACAGCCGCGATCTGTACTCTTCTTGGGGGGAAAGTTCAGGAAGGGGTGAAATAAAGTCTGTCACTTCAGTGTCTATATTCTCAGGGTTAGCAAAAATGTCAGTAGGAGTTGGTCCGAAGAATTTCTTGCAGTGGCTAGCGTGGAGCCATCCTTTTCTTCCTTAGACCTTGACTGCAGTCCTCATCGTGAGTAGTACCAACTTGGGAGATGTCCACCTTCTTTCCAGGGGACTGGCACGGTCAAAATTTCTTATGAGAATCCAGTCCCTGGGTTGGATGGCGTGTTCCTCTGGTGTTGTTTTGTCTGGAAAGGCTGCAGCCACCTGTGAACGACAAGAACGTAGTGCAGACATCTAGGAAGCTAGGTAATCCGTCAAAACATTTGAATCAATATCAGTTATTTTCTAGGGGATGGGACGCCCCAGATATTTAGATGACTCCCATATGTGACTTAGAAGGGGGACAGACCCGTCCGGGAATGTGCCACCATTCGCATGTAGAAAAGAGCAACCAGAAGAGCTGTATTCCAGTCTATTTGTTTGTCAGCACATATTTTAGCTAGTTTGGTCTTTAGAGTCTGATTATGTCGTTCGACTAAGCCTGCTGCTGGGGGGGCCGAACACAGTGGAATTTCCAGGTATATCCTAATAGTAAGGAAACAGCCTCCATTAGTTTAGAGGAAAATGGTTGTCCGTTGTCAGAGTATATGATTCTTGGCAACCCATATCGGGGGAAAAATTCCCTCACCAATTATTTAGCTGTCATTTGGGCACCGTGGTCTGGGACGGGGTATGCTTCAGTCCATCGGGTCAAGGTACAGCCTACTACGAGGACATACTTATGTCTCCGACATCTCTCCATTTGTATGTAGTCCATTTGGAGGACTTCAAAGGGGTGATTTGGGGGATGGAACCCTCCTTGTTCAACCGAGACACTTTTCCCTGGATTGAACTGACAGCAAATCATACAGGTTCGTACTTCTTGTTTGGCTGCTGAGCGCAGATGCTTGTTATGCCATACCAAATTTAGGCTGTCCAACATTCCTTTTTCTCCTAGATGTGCAGGACCATGGGCAGTTTCTATGATTACAGGAACCATTATGTCAGGGAGAAACCATTTGGATTTATCTTTTGTTACCCAGCCCTGATCTGTGTGAGAACCTCCCTCTTTTTCCCATTTTCTCTTTTCGGTCTCTGTAGCTTGGTTTTGGATGTCTACTACATCTTTGGTAGGATCGATAACTGGATAAACAGTCTTAATGGTAGTTTCAGTATTCAGTGTTCCTGTCTGAGCAGCGTGTTTAGCTGTGGCATCCGCCAGAGCATTACCTCGGGTGATTGAGTCCATGACTTTTGTGTGTGCCTTGCATTTCAGTATAGCTACTTCTGTGGGTCTGTGTATTGATTCTAGTAGCTGAAGAATAAGATCCCCATGTTGTATTTTAGTTCCATGAGAGGTCAGAAAACCTCTCTCCTTCCACAAACTTCCAAAGTTGTAGACTACCCCGAACGCATATTGCGAATCGGTGTAGATGTTAACCCGTTTCCCTTTGGACCACTCGCATGCTTGTGTAAGGGCTATGAGTTCTGCTGCTTGGGCTGAATGCACGGGTATTCTGGCTGCTAGGAGGACCGTATTTTCTGTAGTGACAGCATGAGCGGCTGAAAGTTCGCCTGTTTGGAGGCGCATGCAGGAACCTTCTACGAACAGTGTGTGTTCGGGTGCACTTAGATGTACGTCTACAAGATCAGACTGTGGCTTTGTGACTAGTTCGACTATCTCTAAGCAGTCATGAGTTTGATTGTCTTCTGGAACAATGGGTAGCAGTGTAGCTGGGTTGAGGATATTGCATCGTTTGATGATAATGTAGGGTTGGAATAATGTGACTTCATAACCTGTGAGACAAGCTATAGTCAAGTGTTGTGTCTGTGTCCTATTCAAAAGTAATTCTACCGCATGTGGGACTTGTACCTCAAGAGGATGTCCTAGCACTATGGAATCACTTTGTCGAATTGCCAGAGCCGTGGCTGCAACTGATTTTAAACAGGCAGGCAAACCTTGTGCAACAGGGTCAAGAGTACTGGAGAAATAAGCACAGGGACGAGGTTTATTGTCCTGTGTTTGTGTGAGCACTTACAAGGCTGTACCTTCCTGTTCCGTGACGAAGAGGACAAAAGGTTTGGCATAATCGGGAGTAGCTAGGACAGGTGCAGAGCATAATGCTTGTTTGAGAGTGTCAAAAGCAAAGGTATGGTCAGGTGTCCATGGCAATGGAGAAGAGGTGGCAAAATCGGAGGTCGTTAATTGTATCAGGGGTTTGGCCAAATAGGAGAACTGGGGAATCCACTGCCTACAATAGGAAGTGAGGCCAATAAAGGCACAGACTTCTTTCTGTGTCTTAGGGACAGGAATGTTGAAAATGAGTTGCATTCTTTCAGGTGTGAGTGCCCTACCCTCCTTTGACAGCAGGTGTCCTAAGTATGCCACCTGCTGTAAACACAACTGCAATTTAGAGGGTGATACTTTGTGGCCATGTTGTGCAAGAAACATTAGGACATTTCGTGAGGCTTGTTCGCATTCTGGTTCGGAACGTGCAGTGATCAGTAAGTCATCGACATATTGTAACAATGTCGTATTGGAGGGCAGAACAATGTCATCTAACTGTCTTTTAAGTGCCTGACTGTAGATACTGGGACTTTCTGTGTACCCTTGAGGAGCTCTTGTGAAACAAAAACTACGACCTTGCAGTGAGAATCCGAATAGATATTGACTGTCTGGATGAATGGGTATACTGAAGAAAGCATTTTTAAGGTCAATAACTGTAACATGTGTGGCATCAGGATCTATAGCTGTCAGCAGAGTACTGATGTCTGAGACCACAGGGTACTGTGGTACCACACATTTATTGAGTTCACGTAAATCGACCACAAGTCTGTAAACTAGTGGTGCACCGTCATCTGTCTTCTTTCGCACTGGTAAAACTGGTGAATTACATATGTTGGAAGGTACTTCTCTGACTACTCCTTTTTAGGTTTTGACTACAAAGTACGCATGCGCTAGGAAAAAATCTTATGCTCTGTGTGTGGAGTCGGGTAACAGCCCCCTCCTCCCATTGGCTAGCTCCATAAATGGAGGCTAACCATTGGAAGTTGGCTCTGTCCGTCAATGCCGGACCAGATTCGTGGGCGTACCCGAGATTTTTTGGCTTTTGGCTACGTCACGCTACGTCAGCCAAAAGCCGGGAACGCCCCTGAATCTGGTCCGGCATTGCCGGCACCTGCCTTCCCGCTCTGCGTGTTCGTTCCCGCCCCTGCCCCCCCCTGCCCCTCCCGCTCTCCGTGTGTTCGTTCCCGCCCTCCCCTCCCGCTCTCCGTGTGTTTTATTTATGCGTGTTCGTTCCCGCCCCTGCCCCCCCCCCCCTCTCCGTATGCCTCCAGAAGGGGCATGGGAGGTAAATCTGTCCGTCAACGCGGACCCGTTTTCGTGTTTTTCACGAATTGTCCCCATCGCCGCCCGGCCCGCGACCAGGAAGTCAGGCAGGCCGGGGGCGGTACTGCGGGACACTCGTCATTCCCCAGGCCGCGCTCTGATTGGCTGCCGGCCCGGGACCTAAGTGGAGGAAGAAGCAGCCTGCAACCGGCGCCTTCTACGCCGCCGACCGGAGACCGAGGAGAGTCCCGAGGAGCGGGAGCTCTCCAGCCGCCGACGAGACCCGGTGAGTGCCTGAGAAGGAAGGGGGAGGCGTCGGGGCACACTGCCGGTGCCCCGTTGGCGCATCTCCGTTCTAACGTTTTTGTTGTTTGGTGGGGGAAGGTGGGGCGCGTTGGTGTGCAGCGGGCTGGCTGTAGGAGATGGAAGGTTCTGGCAAAGTGTTAAAGCAGCGCATGTACATGCATTTATATTTTGTAACACGTTAAAGACTATTAAATGTACTACCCACTGAATCCCTGGCACCGAACATTTCCGGGATGCCCACAACCCCCGCATGAACTCAGCGCCGGCCGGAGGCTCCCTTTGAAGAGCATGGAAGTGTGAGGGGCCACAGTGTTTACTCTCCATCCTCCAGAAGGTGCTGCAAGAGGAGGTCTGTTGGGGTGGAGCGGTGCAGAGGGTACCCCGATGAGGAGGGCGCTGTGGTTGCTGCAAACTGGAGGCACGCGCTGTCCGACCGCACTTACAGGCAGTGGTGGGTGAGAGAGGCGGGGGCGGACGCTGAGATGGGGAGCCAGGGAAGCAGCTTCTGAAATCAGGCGGAGCTAGGGCAGAGCTAAGGCCGGGGACGAGGAGGGAGGACTCTGGACACAGGAGCTAGGACCGGAGAGTTACGGGTCGGGCGGTGGGAGAGCAAAAGTTGGGATGGAATTGGGCAACCGTGGTCAGGAGCGGAGACTGCATGAGGTCGGGCCTAAACAAAACGGGCAGAGCTAGAGGGTACAAACAGAGAAGGACAGGACCTTGACGAATAGGCGGCAAACGGCCAGGCAGTGGGATGGAGGAGCTGGGATGGCTAGAGACAAGGAGCTAAAGGGCAGAAGCCGCGGGACACCGCTTGGGGTAGGGGTTTGTAGGCTAGAACCTGGGTGGACACCCTTGAGCCAGCAGGACTTGATGGGCAGAAGCTAGAGGTGACGTTCAGAGGGGCTGGGGAGGTTGAGGGCAGATGTTGGGGATGCAGAAGTGTGGATGGTAGCAGCTGGGAGGGCAGATGCTCGGGGTGGCATCTGGGTGGACATGGCCTAGGATGACAGCACTGAGGGCGGAGGACCTGGGAAGTGAGGGTCGGGGGTCAGATCCCCGGGGAGCACAGCTTGAGAGGCAAGGCTTGTGACTGTAAGCAGGGAGAGGGTCGGGAGGAAAGCCTGGTAAGAGAGGGCCTTGAAAAACTAAAGTTCGTTGTGCTTGAGAGCGTCTGCGAAAACAATGCACTCTCTGCAGCACGTTAAAAGAGCACCCTTTCCATGTAACATAAATGAGGCTGCTGTTGGCGGATAATGTGACACATCATTACATACGTGTTTTATTGTCATGGATGAAAACGCAAGTATTGCCAGTGCATCAACTATACAGAAAAGAAAGGGCTGTCATTTCAGTAATGGTAAAGACCATAACCAACGGAGGCCTCCCGTACCGAGTTTAAGCTTTCCCACAAGGCAACCTTCAGGCGTATGGCCATAAATTACTTACTATAGAAAATGACAGTTGTCAAGGGAAAATACTATCTCTCCTAAAACAGCTGAACAAGGATTATTGTGGTGGATACCTTCCAACTACTTGGTGTTATTGTCTCTCATACCTGCAATATACAAGGAAAGAACAAGCCTGCTATGGTGTATGGCAGATACAAGGGTAACAGAACACTTCATACCAACCTGTTAGGTAAAGTGTGCTGTGCACAATAGCTTTAAAAACACATCAAAGTGAGTAAAATCCAGTGTAGGTTAAAAGGGATGCCTAATGAAGTGTTTAAGTAAGCACACCTGTTAGGTATAGTGATCATCCCTGTAATTACACACAGAATTGCAAACAACACACTTGATAATGCAACAATCATGTATGGTAGACACTACATGCATTTCGAAAGCAAACGTTTTGCTCCATAGTTCCTCTGGTTGCACGGTGAGTCTGTAGTCACATTCCATGTCTATACAAACAGGGGTAGTTGACATGATTAAGTAAGGAAATCGTCCTGCAATGTGGTTAAGAGTCGGCTATGCAGTATTTACTGCATCAAGTCGCCCCCTCAGCCTATACATCTCAGAGTACCACACCAGGGCCTGAATATTAGCCGACTTGCGTTATTCATTCTAATTTTAATTAATTGGTCTGAAGTCCGAGGGGGTGCTTTCTGAAGGCTGGGAGGTGATGTCTGAGGCTGGGAGGTGCTGGCTGCGGGTGCTGTCTGAAGGCTGGGGGTGTTTTCTAAAGTCTAGCTGGTGTTTCCCAGAGAAACATATACATGATGCTTGTGAGACGGAAGGCTGTGCCCCATTGAAACAGTTACCAGCAGTCTCTGCCCTTGTGTCCTTGTATGGCGAAAAACTACTTTAATTATACCTGGGTCGGAAAATGCATAAAACCTCATGTGTGAAGGTGCCTTTAGTCCAGGCTTGTCAGAAGTGTTTGTGGGGCTTAAGTGAAAAAAAACGAATGTGTAAGTCCAAGTTATTCAGTTTATGCAAGGTGCCAAGAGCACCTCAATGAGAGCTAAAATGATAGTGTGTGGGGGGGCTCGCAGTGTGTGGGGGGGGCTAGCAGTGTGTGGGGGGGCTCGCAGTGTGTGGGGGGCTCTGTGTGGGTGTGTGTGGGAGGCTCTGTGTGGGTGTGTGTGGGGGGGCTCTGTGTGGGTGTGTGTGTAGGGGGCTCTGTGTGGGTGTGTGTGTGGAGGGCTCTGTGTGTGTGTGTGTGTGTGTGTGTGTGTGTGTGTGGAGGGGGCTCTACGTGGGTGTTTGTGTGTGGCATTTGCGAGAGCCATTTATTTATGTTAAAAAAAAAATAACAATGTCAAGAGCATTGCCAATAGCTCTAACTTTAACAAAGGCAAAACCATTGCATTGTAAATGCTTGTTGTATCAAGTCATCGATAATCTGAATAAGGGCTTGTTCCGCATCTGGAGGTAACTTGCATTGGCGGGCACGAGGTACGACAACACCTTCCTTCAACGTGACTATGTGTGGCGTAATACCCATGAACCCTACGTCAGTTGGATCTGTAGCCCATAATGTAGTAGGAATGTCCCTTAATCTTACATCTAACTCTTGTGTCGTGAAATGACCTTTTGAATCTCGGAGGAATAGTCTGATTCCTTCTGGGGAACAGCATATCACAGCACCCAGTTCCTTTAATGTCTGGATGCCTAGTAAATTTTCGGGACAGGACAGGGTAAGTACCAAATCGGTGGAAGCTGTAAGAGGGCCAACCTAAAGCGATACTGGTTCAGAAACTTTGTTAATGGCTGGTGTACCTGAAAAACCCAAGGAAATACAATTTGAGCCAGAGAGGGGTACCTTGGGAACTTCGTTGTGTTGTACTGTCGTCCTACTGGCCGCGGTGTCAATCAGAAATGTTGTTTCTTTACCTAGGAGCTTAGCATGTACATAGGGACCCTTTTGGTTAACCAGGACCGGGATCAGTGGACGACTGTTGTGTTCCTCCCAGCTGTCTCATGAAATTGTAGGGAATTCAGGATAGGATGCCACTGGATACTGATAGAGTTGTGTGACTATTTTAGTATCAGTTGGGGAAGTTGATGTTGGAGCAGAGGGACGAGTGGTATAGGTGCGAGGCCGTGTCTTTCCAGTAGCAATATTGTGTTGTAAGACTGGACAGTCACGTACAAAATGGCCAGGCTTTTTGCAATATTTACAGGTAACCTTTTCTTGTGTTTCTGGGCGTTGCTTATGAGTCTGAGGAATTGTATTGGTCTGTGCTACCAATACCTTCATTTTAGTATATTTTGTCCTCTTTTTCTCCTGTTCCTGTTCATCTCTAATTCTGTTCTGATGGTCCTGGAGCATCTGAAGTGCTTGTGAAGGGGAATTTGCTTGCCAAGTGCTTTCAACCTTTAATACCCTATCTTTGATCTGAGGTAAGGCATTTTCTACAAATTTTGAGACAAACAACCGACTATAGGCGTCTCCACCTGAGGAGAGACCGCTATTGATAAGAAAACATTTCTCTAATCTTGTATAATTGTCTCCTATATCTTCATCTGGTTTTTGTTTGCATGGAGAGATAGCATCCCAATCTTCCTTTTTTAGTGGCCAATAACTAAGAGAGTATTTTCGGGAGGAGGCGAGGGAGTTCCAGGACTAGAGGTCCCAGGCCTTGTCCAGGAGTAGGAGTAGTTTCTTCTGTCTCTAAAGCTGCCCATAATATCTTTTTCCCTTCTACCTCCCAATCTTTCCCCTTTAGTTTGTCGTATGTTCCTTGAGGCAGTAGGACTTTGAGGAGAAAATTGAGGTCCTTATAAGTAAAGGAACCCATTTGAATAATATCTTTGAGTTCCCTATGGAAACCCGTAGAATCTTTTTCATGAGAAGGGACCATTTTCTTCATTTCTAATATCTCTATTTTTGTCAGGTAGACAAATGTTTGTTGTAGCTTTCCTGCAAAATCTACAACGGGATGTACTTCTCGGAGAGGAAATTGACCTGGGCCATACTGAGGGGGATTTGAGTCATAAACATTGGAAAGGTATTGGACATAGCGTTGTCGTTGATCTAGAAAAATGTTTAGGAATTCTTGTCCCCTTGTCTCCCTTCTAGACATTTGAGCGACTATGTCAGGGCCGTATATAGAGTTTTGGGACAACCAATAGGTGCTTGATCGAGCAAGTTCTTTTTCTTGTGTGGTGAGTGGAGGTTCGTCGTCCATCCAATCATCCAAAGCTTCTTGTGTTAGTTGGAACGATCTATCTGAAGAAGCTGACAATTTTTTAGTCTTATTCCTGAGTTGTCCTCTACTTTGGGAATGAGGGATACGGGAACGTACTGATCCTTGAAAAGCAGTTCCTTCTTCCCTGTCTTCGTCTGTACCCCCATTCTCGGTCTCTTGGGTAGGGGCATTTTTCTGGTGAGAGTCGGAAACTTTACTGGTAAAGAGAGGGATGAAGAAATCTATTTCTTTTATTTTTTTATAATTCCCCGCTACCACTGCTTGATCTAGCTGAAGTAAATCATCGGGAACCTTTTTTCCAGCACTTGAGATCATACGGATAAAACAGGTAATCATAAATAGTGAGAGACATTGTTTATGAGCGATAGGTCTATTTTTAATAGCCTCTTCTAGGACTTCTAAATTTTCTCCTGTTCGGAGAGCTTCGTAAATTTTATTTAGGCAATTTGTGATATTTGGTACCTCCCGTATGCCTTCTAAAGCTTTCTGTAAGCGATAGGAGACATCTGCTTGTGGACCTTCCCTGGAGTCAGGTCGTATTCACATTCTGACATTGGTAGAACACCATCTGAAGTGTCAGGGATGGGTTACGTCTGGGTAACTATCTGTCTGACCGCTGTTTGGTTAGTATAAGCAGGAGGTGGTTCCATTAAATAGGTGGTAATGAAGTCTTCGATACAGAAGGAAATTTAGGACATGGAGGTGCTGTGGGAATGCTAGGGTCTGAACTACCATCGGACTCTGTCCTTTGCGAAAGGACGGGATATATACCCGTCACGGAGGCCGAGACCTCCCTTTTTCTTTGTTCGAAATTAATATCATCATTCTGATCTTGTAACTTTCTCATCTTACTTTCTTCTGACATTCTGTTTGCTTTCTCTACTTTCCTTTGCTCTTTCTGTTCCCTTCGATGTGCTTCCTTTCGCCATATTTCAATACTCTCTAACATCGAGGTTCTTGCTTTCTTTTCCCAACATTTCTTTTCAACTGCCATGATACAATTTAAATCCCATGTGCCGCTCGTTGGCCATCTAATCGCAATTTCTAAATCTTGAGTGTAATTTTCCCAAAGATCTAAGTACAAAACAGCACCAATTCCATATTTCGTATACATGAAGAAACCAGGAGTATCCTTTGGTGGGACTGGTACATCTTGTTAAAGTAACCCCTTCAGGGTACCCAGTTTACATAACTTAGAAAACAAAGGCATTGTGTCAACAAACAATAAAATTTACACTTGATAACTTGATATACCCTGAGTATCAGAGTACAAACATACCATTTTCTAGAAACCTAGAACCCGTCTTGACCGTGCTCTGAAAAATCAGAACCCGTCCTGATACATCCCCAGCAGTACTCACCGAGGTGCAGGGAACTTGAAGACCTTGAAGATCTGGACACTGGACTAGTTATGCTGCGCTCTTGATCAGGGACTTGTCGGGGTTTTGAAGACCTTGGACTCGGCAACTTCACAAGATTCGGGCTCTGGGTCGAGACTTCCGCTGTCGTCCTCACCGCCTCGTGTGGATGGCTAGGCCGTGGCTCGCTCCCTCTTTGACATGAAGGAGTTCATGCAGGAACACCCTGCAGTGTACACTTTGAAGCCCGTCGGTATCTGGAGAGACAGGTTCGGGTCCGCATCACCGGCGTGTGGGGAGAAAGGGAAGTCCCTGTTCGGGCGCCAATTTACTGTGGTAAATAGTTTAGTAATTTACCTTGATCGGAATTTCTATAAGTTCAATAAGGTCAAGCATGAAGAGCAGAGTCCGTGGTGGTTAGAATTCAGGGTCTTTATTCAGTAACTCGTGTTAAGGGAGAGATCCGTCACCTAAGGAGGCTCGGGAATAGTCTCTACTTTAATCAAAGAAACAAGGTATTTATACATTCTTAACATGGAAAAGAGGAAGGAGCTTCCCTTGAGCAAATTTCAGTTATTCGTGTTGTAATCATACAGAAGTCATGGCAGGAGGCAGCGTAACTGTGTCATAATCATGAGGAAGTCACGGCAGAAGCAGAGTGTTGAGAAATAACCCTAGGCTGGTTTCTCGGAATTGGTCGTTGTGTCTTGGCAAACGGGAACTTATTTCTTAATATTATTTAACATTGGTGTGTCCTCACCATGCACGTTCAGGAACAGATTGGGGCCTCTTGCGCCTCAGTGCCAAAGAGCCATCTGCCAGGACTGTCTCTTGGAAGGTTCCTCATCTGACCTCACTCCTCAGATCGTGCAGGGGCCTTCTACCTCACTGGCTTCCCTTCCATTGCTCAAAATAATCTCTGCTTAATGCTGTTAGCATGGGGGAGACAGATGTCACCTGGTCTGGTCTGTAAATATTCACTGCTCTCCAAGACAGAAGCGACGCACGTCGAGCTTTCTTCTCCGCCACGCGCCACCAACTGTGCACAGACGTCATGTTAGTCCCCTGTTATTCAGCCCAGTCTTCAACACTGGACGTTGACCCTCAGTCCCCTCAGGCCTACACCAAGCTCGCCGGGACTACAACACAGACACACTGCTTGGGGGGTTGCTGATCTGAGTGGGCCCGGGCAGGGTGTTGGAATGCTGAATCTTGTGTTTTAAATGGAGCGTCTGTAACGTGTGACTACTTAATTTCTCTGTATGCCACCCAGAAGTTAATTTTAAACAATCAATGAATCGGGGACTTGTGAAGCGCTCTATTCACCCTCGAGGGTCTTAAGGCACTGGGGAGGAGGAGGGGCGGCAGATCTGGATCAGTCGAAGCGCCAGGTCTTGAGGGCCTTCCTGAATGTGTGCAGGTGTGGTAAATATTTTAGTAATTTACCTTGATCGGAATTTCTATAATATCAATAAGGTCAAGCATGAAGAGCAGAGTTCGTGGTGGTTAGAATTCAGGGTCTTTTTTCAGTAACTCAAGTTACGGGCAGAATGCATTCCCAAGGCAACTTTCTGAAAGTCCCCAAAATATCTGTCACATACCAGACAGCTGTGCTGTCTGGTAGACAGCGTCCTAAAAAGTGTATAAAATGCCATCAAAATGTATGGATTTTAGAATTACATGCTCCAATGCTCCAGTCTTGCGAGTCCTCCTGAGGCGGAAGCCGGGAGTGGATCCTAAGCAATTTTAACGTGATTAATATGTAAAATTGTGTGATTTACTTTGTGTACCTATTTTTAAAACCTCTTACTCACCTGCTGATCCCGGTTCCCCGCGCAGCCGATTCATCGCTGCGGCGGGAGGTTACCAATCTGTTTCCCTCCATCACGCCACTTTGGCGAGCGCCGAGGCCACGCCCCCTTTCTGCGCATAAGCAATTTTAACGTGATTAATATGTACCGATCTGTTTCCCTCCATCACGCCACTTTGGCGAGCGCCGAGGGCACGCCCCCTCACCGAGGCCACGCCCCCTTTCTGCGCATACTTATAGACGCTGCTTACTAGCGTCCTGCCCAGTCTTGCGAGTCCTCCTGAGGCGGAAGCCGGGAGCGGATCCTAAGCAATTTTAACGTGATTAATATGTAAAATTGTGTGATTTACTTTGTGTACCTATTTTTAAAACCACTTACTCACCTGCTGATCCCGGTTCCCTGCGCTGCCGATTCATCGCTGCGGCGGGAGGTTACCGATCTGTTTCCCTCCATCACGCCACTTTGGCGAGCGCCGAGGCCACGCCCCCTTTTTCCTCCCCCTGCTCCTATAAATCATGTGCCACCACCGGACGCGCAGCAGACGAGCGCAGCGGGCGCGACGGATGCGCGCCGAAGGCGCGCCTAAGGCAAGCCCGTCTGCACCCATCCGCGACCACACGCGCCTAGGGCCTAGGCCACCCCACCATCCTGGTTCATTACAATATTCATCGGCGCAACTACTCGCTCCTCTGACCACCCACATCAATAATCTGGGCCTCACAGCCGATGCCACTCCTCCCGTTTCTCACACCCCGAGCCACCTCCCTTCCCTGTCTCCCCCCCAGCCCTAAACCTACGGCTGGACCCAGACAGGCCCCCCTTTCCATCTACTACCTTAATACGCGATCTGCGGTTAAGCACTGCCACGAACATTCTGTTCTACTCGATCTCCATAAACCAGATCTCCTATTCCTCACGGAGACCTGGTTCCGTGACAGCTCCCTCCCCATTCTCTTAGCCTCTCTCCCTGATACCTATTACGCTCTCCGGGCTGACCGCCCAACTGGTAAATCCGGCGGGGGCGTCGCTCTGATCGCCAGAAAAGATTTTCCTTTCCAACCTCTCAGCTTTCCCCCGATAGGCAATTCCGACTTTTTAGTCGTTCGCTCTCTTTTTTACAACACACCCCTCACTTGCCTACTTATGTACCGTCCCCCCCAAACCCTCCAATCCTTCCTGGACGGGTTTCAAGAACTGGTGGCCACCCTAGCAGTCAACAATTCTTCCGTCTTGGTGCTGGGCGACTTCAACTTTTGGCCCTCCGACCCAGCCGAATGCTCCACTTCCAAGGAATTCTCCGAAACTTTACGCTCTCTTAACTTCACCTCGCATGTCCACTCCTCTACTCACATTCAAGGGCACACCCTGGACCAGATTTGGTCTCTGAACTGCCCCATCGCGTCCTTGTCCATTTCCCCTTGTCCCTGATCTGATCAATCACTAATCTCCTTTTCCTCTCAACTTGGACCGCCCACCAAGCCCACGTACCCTAAAAACATCTGGGCCCGCTCTTGGGGTCGGGTAGATGTGGCTTCATTAGCCTCCTCTCTCATATCCTCCAGCCCTGACCTGTCCGGTCTGTCCTCATCAGGACAAGCCCAATCCATCAACTCTTGGCTACTCTCAGCCTGCGACTCCATCGCCCCTCTAAGGCGAATTTCCTCTAAACGGACAAATGACTCCAACCACTGGTTCAACAACGAACTGAAGGAACTAAAACTCGCGGTCCGTCAGGCCGAGCGAACTTGGAGACGACAGTACTGCCCCATTCTCAAAACGCAATACACTTCCCTCTTGCAGCAATATAAGAAGTCTATTTTGTACACCAAAAAAGACTACTTCTCCTCCAAAATTCTAGTCGCGGAAAACAAATCCAGAGAAATTTTCTCCATCATCAACAAACTCGCATACTCCGACAGAATCACCCTCAAACCCTCCCCCTCTCAACCTCTTTGTGACTCCCTGAATTCCTACTTTTTAGATAAAATTGCAACAATCAAAGCCAATATCCTCCCCCACTCCCCCTCCTTCTTCATCCCTCCTTGCCCCCCCATAGAGGCTCGACTCGACTCACTCCCTCCCTTAACACTTGAATCTTTTCTCTCCCTCCTCCCTTTAGTTAAATCTGGTTCCCCACTCGACCCTTGCCCCGCTCACATTCTTGGCCACATTTTCACTATCTGTCCGCTACCCCCTCTCACTTTTCTTAACTGCTCCCTGTCCCAGGGCGTGGTTACCCCTGTTCTCAAATCTGCTATAATCCTCCCCATCCTAAAAAAACCTGGCACAGACCTTTCTGTCCCCGCCAACTACCGCCCCATCTCTCTGCTCCCTTTTCTAGGGAAAGTCCTGGAGCGACACGTCACCAAAGTACTATCCACCTACGTGGAAGCAAACCGAATCCTGGCGCCCCGCCAAGCCGGCTTTCGCCCGGCTCACTCCACCGAGTCGGTCATGCTTTCAGTACTTGACAACCTTACAGAGGGAATGGACACTAACATCCCCCAGGCCTTGGTGCTACTCGATCTTTCTGCCGCCTTTGACACGGTGGACCATTCCATCTTACTCTCCCGTGTCGGAGCGGCAGGGATAGGCGGCACCGCCTTGGTCTGGCTGTCCTCCTTTCTAAGCGATCGCACCCAGGCGGTTCGCCTAGGCGACTTCTCGGCTGAACCTCGGAAGGTGGTATGTGGGGTCCCCCAGGGCTCCTCTCTATTGTTCAACCTGTATATAGCTCCCCTCATCTTCGCTCTTCAACAAATGGAGGTCTCCGTATATAACTATGCAGACGACCTCCAGTTCATTTTTCTCTCTCTCACTCACTGATTCTAAATCTAACTTCCAATCCACAATGCTTTTCATCCGGGACTGGATGAATCACAACCACCTGAAATTAAACCCAGATAAGACAGAGCTTGTTCTGACAGGTGGTTGCTCCAGTCCCTGGTCCCCTCTCTTCTGGCCTTCTTCCCTTGGTCCCCCCCCATCTCCTTCCTCTTCTGTCAAAACCCTCGGTATAAAAATGAATGACCAACTCACTCTGCACTCCCAGGTAAGCTCGGTGGTCTCCTCCTCTTTTCTATCCCTCCGCACTATCCGTAAAGTTTCCCGCTTCTTCTCTTTCACGGCCCTGAAACTCATCGTACTTGCCATGGTCATCTCCCGCTTAGATTATGCCAATGCCCTTTACCACGGCATGCCAGCCTACAATGTACGACGACTTCAGTTGGTCCAGAACCAAGCGGCCCGCCTGGTCTACAACCTCTCGAAATCCCATCACGTTACCCCCCTTCTAAAATCCTTGCACTGGCTCCCTATGCGCGAACGCTCCCTTTTCAAAGTGGGCTGTCTCGCCTTCCAGGCTCAGTTAGGCCCGTCCCCCGCTTTTATCTCTTCTGAGATCAAACCTTATGCCCCCTCCAGGGAACTTCGCTCCTCTTCTCATCACCTACTCACTGTCCCCCGTTTTCTTCGAAAAAATGGGGAGGGTCTAAATTTTCCACCCTTGCCCCCACTTTCTGGAACTCCCTTCCTATTCAACTTAGATCCTCTACCCAATACCAGCTCTTCAGAAAGGCCTTAAAAACCTTTCTATTCTCAAAAGCTTTCCCCTCATAAATCCCCCTCAGTCCCTTCCTCCTGACTCGTGTTCCTCAGGGACTTAGCATACTGTAGCGCCATGAAACCGTTCAGGTGTACGCGCACTTTATAAATAATTTAAAACTCAAACTCAATATGATTTTGGGTGTATTCTCTAGTCTGTTAAAATGGCAGTAGTTTACAATTTTTTTCACTTGTATAATGGCAATTTTTGTATTCAACGACTTTCAGGCCTTCCACAGTGTTTTTTTTTATTGTTTACTTGTTGCGGACACAGTGGTAGGAGGAAAGTGACAATGATGGTGTCGGGTACAAAATAGAACTTAAGATTTT
This sequence comes from Lissotriton vulgaris, assembly GCF_964263255.1. NCBI lineage: Eukaryota > Metazoa > Chordata > Amphibia > Caudata > Salamandridae > Lissotriton > Lissotriton vulgaris. The sequence continues at coordinate 1,609,819,748 of NC_141694.1, read as the reverse complement.
TGTAATAAAACCACAACATGTACTCCAGTCTTCTGCAACCATCTCCTTCACAGTTCCATGCACACAAGCAACTATATATGATTAGAACCAGTGCTTACTCAGTTAGTACGAAATACAATAGTGCAAAACTTCACTAACCTAACATTGTTAAAATGAAATAAGCAATCAAGATTTACGTAGTAACCATGCACTGCTAAAGAGCTCTCAAGTGATGCTAAGTTCCTATGGGACATCCATTCCCAAGACCATTGTGGAAAAGACAGTAGCTCTTGTTCATTGATGTGGCTTACAGTCATTTGTTTTGTCCTGCGGTCTTGGCACTATGTAGACCATAGTAGCCTGCCACCTGCTGCAGTTTGGAGAATCTGCAGTTTCAGGAGCACAGGACAGCAATCCAAATCACTGGTCAATACAATGAGTGTGTGCTTAGGGAAATATGACCTTGTACACATGCTCTCGTTATTGTGTGAGTGAACGCTTGTGTCCGTGTGTCCTGCATGTCCTGCTCTTGGATGCTGTAGGAAATTGGATTATATGGAGCGGAAGATTACCCACCTTACGGAACAATCAAAGCCCTTGTCAGGATGAACCCTCAAAGTCACTAAATGAACCTGTGGTCATCTCCATGGTAGTAAAGGCACAGAACAGACACTTAACTTAGAGCAATGTGTAAAGTATTTATGCAGGACCAAAACAGTAATGAATTCAAAATGCAAAACAATAAATATCCCAAACTAAATTAGAAAAACAGAGTAAAATATAATAAACAGAACAACTGCAAATGGGCAAAAATTCTGTTATAGGAAACGGAGGTATGAGTTTTTAACCCCTTTGCTGCGGGGGTTATTCCCCCGCTGTGCTGGGGGACGGGGGCACACACAGCGCCCCGGTGCTAATGACGAGCTCAGTATGTCATCATCCACGGTGCTCGTGTGCTTATGACGAGCTGAGCTCGTCACAGCCACGCCCGTTCCTTAGAACGCTCAGCACAGCAGGTGAATTATCCCCACGTGTGAGCGTTCTAACGGCCATGACGAGCTCCGCTCGTCATCAGCACACGAGCCCCATGGCTGATGACGAGCTGAGCTCGTCATCAGCATGGGAGGGGTTAATGTTTTAAGTAGGAATAGCACCAAGAAGCATAAAGTGCCAATGATAATCAAAGGCAGAGGTAGTCCGGAACCTTGGCACAGGTTGACACTGACCATGATGGAACGTGGGTCTGAAACACCAACCAGGTGCGTCCTGGACAAATATTTTACCTTTTGACTTTAGTCCTTTACAGAGGAATATACTTCTAATTGGTAGGCACTTAGAGACTCACAGGGTGTCAGGCAGAGGCCAAACAGCAGGGTTCAGGCCAGATCCAGTTGCCACTGCTCAGCTGAGTAGCTGAGGGAAAAGGCCTCTTGTATTCTGTAGTAATAACAGGAGGTCAGCCTTATGACCCTTGAAGTCCACTCCTGCGGATGGGACAGAGTTTCTGTACCAGCTGAGTGAACTGTTGCTAACTGAACTGTTGTTAACTTCAAGGCTGTGCAGCTGCGTACTTCTTTGTCTGACCCAGAGAACTTGTAGAATCTACCTGCTTTCAAAGAACATTGTCTCCTGATTGGACCATCTAGAGGGAGTTGATTAAAAAGTTTCCAGAACTTTCCATTGCTTATTAATTGTATGTTTCTTAGAATAGTTTAACGGATCCTGCCCTGACTTTGCAGAGAGGACCTTTCTCACCTTTGCTGATTTTCACTGCCTGGCTGTTGAGCTTCATCCCTGAATGGCCATTTCTTTCCCGAAGAACCTTAATTTAGTTCTTCTGATGCCGACACCTTCCTCATCAAACTTCACCTTGCCAATTACAATGCTTTATTTAGAATAGGGAATATGCATTATGGAACCAATCCACTTATATTTTGTGCTCTTTATTTATTATATTCAGCATCTTTTTCTGTATCAAATACAAATTTAGATTGCATAATTATATATATATTCATAATTTTGGGACTAATTGATCTGTAACCTTTCATTTTATCTGCTAATAAATGTCCATGGTTTGGACACCATCTTCCCTGTCATTGTTGTGAAGCCTCATTGGTTTCACTGTTATTGAAATGTGTGGTAGATGCTAGCTCCTTTCAAACGCTTTCAGTTGACAACCAAAGTTCCAGATGACCAGTGGAGGCTCTTGTATAACGACTACACAAGAACATTGAGATATAAAGAGCTCTGCCAGAGCAAATTTATGTCCGCAGTGCACGGCTACACCATCACACTGAGATCAGATTTAGCTGCAACTTCCTGTGTAATTGCATAGAAATTACCATTCACAGTCTCCATGGGCAAAATTAAGCATGTTGATTGTGGTTGTTAGTTATGGCCTACCAGTTATACAGGGTAGCGGGCCATCCCCTAATCAACATTTTAAAAAGAATTTGTAAATAAGGAAAAAGGAAACATGGTACATTTAAAGACAACGTTACTTGCATATAGAAGGTGGAGATACTACAGTGAATGTCATGTGGATGCTTCTGGGTTGATTCTGTGTGAGAGTCTGGTAGGGACTGGGTCTATTATTTACAGGGAACCAAGTATTTCTTATGAGGCTTGTACCACAATACCTTGGGGAAGACCCGCAAGGTGTTCATAGAACAGCAGATCTTCAGAGAAGTGACAGAACTTCATTTCCCAGGCACTGTAGTCCTGAGGGTTGCTGAAAGTGGATTGGGAATGGTGGAAGGACTGTTTTAATATTGTTTGTGTTCCATCTACATTGCTGTAAAAGCTGAGGATGAAGGCAAAATGAGCTTAGGTAGAGGAGTAAGGTAAATATTGAAGAGTGTATCAAAGAGAACAATGGTCAAGCCTTGAAAAATTTGAGCAATGACGTTGAATAGTGCCAAGATGAAAAGAGAAAGTGCGATAATGAAAGATCTCTCAAAGAGATAAGAGGTAATCCAGCTCTTGACAGCTCCATAAATTCCTATGTTGTAAAGCGTTCGTAGGAATATAGGGTGATGAACTGATCAAAAGGAGCTGAAGGATCAAGACAGAGGTATACCTCTAATTCATTTGAAGCTACTGTATCGTTCCATGTGGTGATCAATGCTGGTCCAGTGCCTCAGCAAGAACAAAATCTGGTTTGGTGGCCAGAGAGTAATTTATTATCATCTTTGGATGTTGATAGTGACTGAAGGCAGATCTTTCTATACATGTGTCAAAGAATAGGCCCCTGTGAATTGGACGTTAGAAGAAACAGTAAGATCAAGGCAAGTTTTTAGGATTTCTTTTATATATGTAATGATTAGTTAATTTGTTGTGGTTTCAGTACTCAAGGAGTGGTTAATGATTGCTCTAACATGGATGGCTGCAGAGCTTTTATAGACAATACTTTTAAATGTATGAGCAGTACATGGGTCTAGCTGGTGATCCGGCAGAGCCACTTGCTTTTTTGAGGTGTTAAGTCTTCAGGCGTTAAGGGGTTGAAGAGGAGTACACTCTTTCTTTGACCTGTTTGTGTGTTCAGTGTGTGAATTGATACTCCTCCTTTGTTAGATATTTTCCAGGTAAGTTGCTTTTGTGGTGAAGTTGTGTATGAGCACATCTTATATTTACTGCAAGTGAATTAATTTTGAGTCCATGAAATGTAGCTCGCTTGATGGATACTTGGTTTCAGTGATACAGCACAAAAGGTGTAAAGTTTTACCCTTATTTATACTGCTATTATGTATTTTGAAATGGCATAAGAATGCAAGTTTGTAGTTATTTTTATATTTTCCTCATGTGTCAGGCAACCTGTTTTATTTGCAGGCTTAGTAGAAGAAGGACGCTTGAAAGGAAAAAAATTGTCCTTGGCAGAAAGTTTGTGTTCAAACTGTTATCAGCTTGATAAATAAGCAGAATGGTCGAGGTTCTTTCAGGGTCTGACACTTAATAGATGAAGCAGTGGGTAATGGTTTTTAGTGTCAATGGAATGAAGAAGTTTAATTGTATCAAATGATAGTCAATCCAGGTGGCAAGATAGTTCTCAGTCAGGGATGTTAGGGATGCAAATATTGCATCTAATACAAACAGGTATGTATGATTAAGATCAGTGACCTCTTAATGATAGTTAATCAACTCCAGGTTAGAGATGAGGCATTTAGATTGCAACTGCTTAGACTTATAACACCAGACACTGAATTCTCTAAGTAGCCATAAGCTGGAATTTGTTAATGGGATCTCACCAATGAAGTCCAGGTAGGGCTCAGAGGCTAGTCCTTTCTGATTAACATAGGGCTCAGAGGCTGCCAGGTTGTTTGGTGAAAATCCTGAAATTTAGTACTGCAAGGGTGAAAGTTGGCCATGGAGAGTACTGGACAAGTAGAGATTTTTATTCAGATGCTATACAGTCCTGATGTAAATGGAGGTTTTGTAAACATCGGCTAGCCCTTCCTGCAGTCTTCTTAGATAATTTAGTTTTATAATGTGAAGGTATATGTTCATTTAAGCCCTACCTGCACATTATAACCAATGATCTATTGTTAAGCCATTAAGGCTGGAAATATGTGCATAAAAGAATTAGGGCGAGATGTGCTAGGAAGTGGTCGCAATTTGCAACCAGTATTTTTGTTACCAATGTGGTAATTTACAAATCGATCTATGTACTAATAGGTTGATTCACAATTTACCAATTACTAGTGGATCACAATTCGACCTACTTGATGACTATTAGAGAGGTAGTTCGCAAAGTGCGACCCACTAAGAATTGTAGCTATTACAGGGATGGTGGCCTGCTGAGGTCAGCAGACCATTGTGTTCGTGATTGCTTTTAAATAAAGCATCTTTTTTTTTTAAAGCAACTTGTCTTCCTTAAAGAAAAATGGAATGCTTAAAAAAAATGAAAATGAAAACTGTAAGTTTCATTTTTCAAGAGTACAGATAGGTCCAAGAGACCACTCTCTATTCTTAAAACGTTTTTGTCTACATTCAGAAAGGGGAAGGAGTCCTTTGCAGAAGAACTCTTCCCTTTTACAAATGGCTTACCAACTACTTTAAGGAGGTGGTGAAAAATGAATGTTTTGTGACCGGAATTTGCTTGCAAAATATTAATACTGATGCCAATTTGGTATTTGAATGGGTCGCACTAAGCACACCCCTTCCAAATACTGAATCAGTATTTGATAAAAACCTAAACTGTGATTCCATAACGTGTTACAAATCGCAATTTAGTTTTGTACATACAAATAGGCCTTTTTGCAGTTGTAAGCAATCGGATTCTACAAATTGGACTCTTTGTGACCACAAAAATACTTTGTACATTCAGCCCTAAATTCACTTAATCTTGGAGCGGCTAATCATTGTCAATCTCGTAACAAAATGGTCCCAACAAAGCAAAGTCTAGTGTAACAAATGGATACCATCTTTAGATACAGCAGGTTTCTATTGCCTGCCCTCTGAAATTAATAGACTGACAAGTTGATCTTCTTCAAGCTTATGTGAAGGGCAGCCAAATGTTGATACTGAACAGTAGGATCCTGAACGGGGAATAAGTATTCTATTTTAATCAGCGGATTAAAGGTCTTTCCGAGCCTGTATATTTAGAGTGGAAGGAGTTGCTTCGTGGATTTTTTTGCATCAATAGTCTAAGAGAATGGCACACGGGCACAATCTCTCTGATATATTCCTTTGCATTTGGTAGTGATGTAGAAAGGGATTTCAGGCAACAGCCCAGCTACTATGGCGGTAGGATCAAGAGTGCAATTGTGCCAGTAAGCCTGTAAATAACCTGCAATGAAACTTGAGTAATTATTCCTATTTATTTGGAGCCCCTGAGCGCCACTAAACTATTTTAGTTTCGCTTAGTCAGTGCATAAAAATCAAACAGCCAGATCCACTTGCAGGGTACAGTGAGGGAGGACTTAATTTATGCAATGCTGAATTCCAAGGTAATTTGCAGTGGGTAAAGAGAGCAATGAAATACTTGCAAGGCCAGCTGTGTGACAAGAATAAATACTGGATGCTTCTGAAAATTGGCAAAAGCTTGACTTTTGATTACCCCAAGTTTAATTTCACATGATATTTGCAGACAATGAATAACTATTATTATACTAGATCATTAAATTGGAAGTGTCATAAGGTTTGCCTTGGGGGTTTTACGGGGGAGAATATATCTCCTCTCTCCCCCCATCTTTACATATACACATATTATGGGTGCTTTTTGCACAAAATGCATTATATAGAAAAACATTTTTCTCAGGGACTTGCCAAATATTTTTCACTTCCCCGTGAAATATGTGTTTGATTATCATAATGACAGCCTCCAAACCACTCTGCAGAGTTTTACCATTATCAGTGTAACTAGGATTCTGTAGTAGGGGATCTCTGTGTATAGTCATAATCTAGAGAATAGTCCCGCCCATGTGCGTGGACCCCGGAGCAATCAAAAATAATCTCTAAAGTGTCGAAAAAATGCAGAACTGCAAAGACACTTAAGAGAGAATTTAAAGACATATAATGCAGCCTATAAAAGGCTACACTGTCCAGTACTTCAGCTAGAAATTCCACCCAAAATCCACAAAAACAGCAAAGCCTGTCCAGATTTCCTTTGCCTTCAGCACAAACCCCTCTGGAAGATAGAGAGGAAGACATGGGCAGACAAGCCCCATAGGCTGTCATTATGTGGCTCAGAATAGGATACTGTGCCTGTAAGAGAACTTTCCAGAACTTCACAGTATCCCAGAATGCCTTGCAGGTCTCTCTTACTTTCAGTTCTTTTTTCCGGCTCCTGCAAGCAGGACCCTGGAGCATTGAGCTCTCCCTTTTCAAGGGTTTTGTTGGTGTTTTTTGCACTAAATTCGATTTTGTGTACTTTTAAAGTACTTTGGAGCTTTCTTCTTGGTTTCTTGCACCCTTTTGTTGTCCATAATGCCTGCATTATTTGACAAATGCCCGGAGTGCTCCAGGAAGAAGGCCAAGTCAGACCCCCATGAGGTCTGTATCCTCTGCCTTCCCTCTTCCCACATCCCTGAGGAGGGTGAGATCTGCCAAGGCTTCACTGGCAGGACCCTTAAGGACAGACTGAAGATCAGGCTTCAGGGACTAGAAGAAAGAAGACTGAAGGCGCAAGGTGGGTCTGGAGGGGCTTCATCTGCCCATGCTGAGGCCTCTGGGGGGCTCCCCAGGGGCAGGAAGCCCAGCACACGTCCCCATTCTCCATCGGGGTCGGTGGCACCCACCACGACGTCGAGAGGGAAGTCCAAGGCCGGCTCCCCGCCTCCCCAGGGCTCTGGGTCGAGAAAACGTTGCCCGTCGACGTCGAGGGACTTGCATAGGCCGCCGTCGACCACAGAGACATTGTCATCGTCGCTGTCTTCGACGTCGAACTTTCGGCGTCGGCGGGCCCGGCGTCGACGCTCGCCGTCGAGGCGATACCGTCGATCGCCGTCAAGAGACAAGGCTTCATCGTCGTTGAGGGGATCCTCGTCGTCGAGACCGCCGTCGAAGCGGAAGCGGTCGCCGGCGAGACGGAAGCGTTCACTGTCGAGGCGAAAGAGGTCGCCGTCAAGGCGGAAGAGATCGCCGTCAGGGCGGTCGAGGCCGACGTCGAGGCAGACACAGTCGACGTCGAGACACTCCAAGGCGATGTCGAGGCGGTCGCGATCGCCGTCGAGGCGCAAGAGATCGCCGTCAAGACACAGAGGATCGTCGTCAAGATGGTCCGGGTCGACGTCGAGGCATGGCAGGCGTTCGACGCCGCAGCAGAGGAGACGGTCGACGCCGAAGGGACGCTCGACGTCGAGGGACCGACGTTCGACGTCTGAACACCGGTCAGCGGCATCGAGGGATCGTACTGTGCGGTCTAGGGCTGTGGGGGGCTCCCCTCAGTCCGGGAAGGATGGTGGGTCACCGGGATCGGTGCACTGGGAGGTGTATACTCCAAAGAAGTCTGTTTCACCTCCTCCTCCTTTACCTAGAGGTCCGCGTCCGAGGACTCCTACCCCTCCTCCGTTGCCTCCTCTGCCTGACAAACCTCCACCGGTTCCACCGAGGTCGGTCTCGTTGCCCAGGCTCCCGACCCCTCCCAAGAAGACTCCTAAGTCTAAGGAACCACATAAGCCCAAGTCGGCCATCCCGGAGACTCCGGTTGACCGTCCGAGGCCCAGGAGATCGAGATCTCGCTCCAGACGGAGAGAACGATCGAGGAGCAGGCACAGGTCCTCCACCCGTTCCAGACAGCGCCATAGGAGACATAGATCCAGGTCCAATACGACTTCTAGGACCCGCTCCTATTCACCTACTTTGTCCGATTCCCCGGAGACTAGGGGGTCTCCGATCGACGACATCGGTACATTCCAGGAGGTTCTCCTGAGGGGGGCTGCGAAGTTGGGTATTACAGTGACGGCTCCTACACCTACGACGTCCGTGATATTCGAGACTTTGCACAAGAAGCACCTGTCTGGCCCTTTGTTGCATTTGGTTCCAGGACTGGTTGAACCGGCACAAGAACTGTTTATTACACCTGCGGTGGTGAAGGCTGCCCCGTCCAGACTTTGAAAAAATACAGGGCACCGGACTCGGACCCTGCCTTCCTGAGGATGGACCCAGTGCCCGACTCAGTGATAGTGACGGTGGCCAGAAAACAGCATTCTACCTCCCTGTCCTCCACCGTGCCTCCGGACAAGGAGAGCCGCTGGATTGATTCGACGGGAAGGAAGGCATGTGGGACTTCTTCCACCACAATGAAGGCTTCCAGCGACTCGGCATTACTGGTATGATATGACCGTGCGCTTTGGGATTCCATGGAGCAGTTCGCGAACCTTGTGCCGCGTGACAGGAAGGAGGACTTCATGGAAATCGTCAAGGAAGGAATGCTGGTCTCGAACCAGGCCATCAGTGCCGTGGCGGATATCTCCTTGTTAGCTGCACATGGCTACTGCCACGGTATCAACCAGCGCCGCCATGCGTGGCTCAGGCTTACGTCACTCAAGCCTGAGGCGCAACAGCCAGTGGCCAACCTGCCGTTTTCCGGGGACACTCTCTTCGGTAAACACGCAGATGACGAGATGGCCCGGATGAAGGCCGAGGCAGAAACCCTGACGGCGGTGGGCTTGGAGAAGCCCAAAGACAAGAAACCCTACCGCCAGTTCCAACGGCGGTTCGGCTCGCAAGGGAAAGGAGGAGGACAGTCTTCGGGACAACAGCAGCAGCAACAACAGCAGCAGTTCCGAAGACCTTTCCAAAAACGTCAGAGGGGTAGAGGTGGACAGCAGTCCTCTACCGCGAACAAGGGCCCGGCCGGGTCTCGACCCTGAGCGGTTACTTCCCCGTCATCCGTTACCCGCTCCGGTGGGGGGAAGCGTTCAATTTTTTCTGGCAGAGTGGAGAAAAATTACTCAGGACAAGTGGGTGCTGAATATTGTTTGCAATGGATACAGTCTTCGATTCATCAACCCTCCTCCAGCCATCCCTCCGGTCAGCTCGCAGTATCAACTGCTCGAGCTCCAGGCGGAGGCCGATATCCTGTTAAGGAAAAGGGCGATAGAAGACGTACCTCTGTCTCAAAGAGGAAGAGGTCTGTACTCCCGGTTCTTTCTGGTTCGCAAGAAGGACAAGAACGAGTTCAGGCCCATTCTGGACTTGCGGCAGGCAAACAAGTGGATTCGCAGAGAAAAGTTTTGCATGCTGTCGTTTCATAAGATTTATCCTCCGTTGCAACAGGGGGACTGGCTTTGTGCCATAGACCTACAGGATGCGTACTTCCACGTGCCCATCGCACACAAGCACAGGAAGTTTCTGCGATTTCAAGTCGGCACCAATCATTACCAATACACGGTGCTGCCTTTCGGGCTGAAATCTGCACCCAGGACATTCTCGAAGTGCATGGCAGTGGTAGCGGCACACCTAAGGAAAGGCAAGGTGTTTGTCTACTCGTACCTGGACGATTGGTTGATCAAGGCCTCCTCCTTCTCAGAAGTTCAAGCAGACTTCCGGAAGACGTGCGTTCTCTTGAACAAGTTGGGGTTGCACATCAACATGTCCAAGTCTGTCCCGATCCCGGTCCAATGTATTCAATACATGGGAGCCACCATCAATACGCTGTCAGCAAGCGTGTCTCCTTCGGAGGAGCGACGGAGATCAATCCTTCGGAAGGCTCAGGCTCTTATGACCGCTCCATCTACAACAGTGAGGACGGTGTCTTCTCTACTGGGGTCGATGGCCTCTTGTATCTTCCTCACTCCTCATGCACGACTACACATGAGGCCTCTGCAGGAGTGCTTGGAGGACCAATGGGACCAGAGGAGAGGATCTTGGGACGACAAAATATGACTGTCTCTGCATGCTCTTCAGTCTCTGATGTGGTGGTGTTCAGCGGAGAATCTCCCCAGAGGGGTTCCCTTCCACAAGGACATTCCTACTCAGACGATCGTGACGGATGCTTCTCTCCAGGGCTGGGGAGCGCATTCGGGAGACTTACAGATCCAAGGCACGTGGTCTCAGACGGAGTCCACGTATCACATCAATTTCCTGGAACTCAGAGCTGTTCACTTGGCGCTGAAGGCTTTTCATCCATCCTTCCGGACCAACTCTCTGCTTGTACAGACGGACAATATGACCACGATGCATTACCTCAACAAGCAGGGGGGGTCGAGATCGCGCACCCTGTCTCGGGAGGCGCAGACGATCTGGCACTGGCTTCTGGCAAGAGGATTGACGATAACAGCTACCCATCTGACAGGTGTGCAGAATGTTCAGGCGGACGCACTGAGCAGACTGATTCAGGAAAACCACGAGTGGGTCATAAACAACGACGTACTAGGAGAAGTCTTCGCAAGGTGGGGGACTCCAGACGTAGATCTGTTCGCCACCGCCGAAAACAGCAAATGCCGAGACTTCGCCTCCAGGTACTACCAGCAAGGGACGCTGGGGAATGCACTCTGGATCAACTGGTCAAATAGCTTTGTTTACGCTTTTCCGCCCATCCCACTGATTCCGGCGGTGCTCATCAAGCTGTCCCGGTCCAGGGCACGAATGATCCTGATTGCCCCGGAATGGCCCAGACAGTGGTGGTTCACGGACCTTCTAAACCGGTCCCTCCTTCCACACATATGGTTGCCGTGCAGGGCGGACCTTCTCACAAAGTTCGGGGGGCAGATGGTGCACCCCAACCTCTCGTCCTTGAGTTTGGCGGCATGGCTCCTGAGGTAGTGCAATATGGCCATTTGAATCTACCAGAAGATTGCATGGACATACTGAAGGAGTCTAAGAGGCCTTCCACTCGGACGTCCTACGCTTACAAGTGGAAGAGGTTTTGTATCTGGTGTGTGTCCAGGAACTTTGACCCTACGACGTGCAAGGAATATGCAATCCTTCCCTACCTTCTACATTTGGCGCGGTCTGGCCTTAATGTTCACTCCATTAGGGTTCATCTCGCTGCAATGACTGCCTACAGGAAAAGCCCTTCACAGACTTCCTTCTTTCAGATCCCTGTGATCAAAGACTTTTTGGAAGGCTTGAAGAAAGTGTTCCCTCCTGTCAGGCTTCCTTCGCCTTCATGGGAATTGAATGTGGTGCTGTCCAGTTTGATGAAGGAGCCTTTTGAACCCATTCATAAGGCTTCGTTGCAGCACCTGTCCTGGAAGGTGGCGTTCCTCGTGGCCATTACATCGGCCCGCAGGGTGAGTGAAATTCAGGCGTTGTGTTGTAATGAACCTTATACTGTATTTCATGCTGCTAAGGTTGTTATGTGTACTCACCCTAAATTTCTTCCCAAGGTTATTTCTGACTTTCATGTCAACCAAACTATAACTTTGCCTACGTTTTTTCAGAATCCTTCATCTCCAGCGGAAAGGTCCTTACATTCCCTGGATGTTAGGAGGGTGTTGAAATTTTATCTGGATAATACAAAAGATATTCGTAGGTCAGACCAATTGTTTATCAATTACGGATCAGTCAGGACGGGTCTTGCGACCTCTAAGCAGTCCATTTCTAGGTGGATTGTGTCATGCATACAACTATGTTACCAGAAGGCTAATAAGACCTTAGGGGGTAAGCCTAAGGCTCATTCCACCAGGGGCAAAGCTGCCACGACAGCCTTGCTCCGTAATGTGCCGATTGCAGAAATTTGCAAGGCCGCCACTTGGAAGTCAGTTCATACTTTTGCTAAGCATTACTGTCTGGATGCTGATGCCAGGGCAGATGCTCAGCTTGGACAGGCTTCGCTGTGGAATTTGTTCGCACAATAGTGGTGTTGGTTTCTTTTCTCCACCGCCGCTTTGGTGTGGGGATGGGCTTGCCATTCTATTCACTAGATTATGACTATACACAGAGATCCCCTACTACAGAAGGAGTAGTTTCTTTTCTGTAACTCCAGTTCTGTAGTAGGGGTATCTCTGTTATAGTCATAAGCGCCCGCCCTCCTCCCCGGTGGAGAGATGTTCTTGTAAAGAATGCTACAGGTCGGGCGTGTTACGCCTTCCTTCAAAAAGAACTGAAAGTAAGAGAGACCTGCAAGGCATTCTGGGATACTGTGAAGTTCTGGAAAGTTCTCTTAAAGGCACAGTATCCTATTCTGAGCCGCATAATGGCAGCCTATGGGGCTTGTCTGTTCATGTCTTCCTCTCTATCTTCCAGAGGGGTTTGTGCTGAAGGCAAAGGAAATCTGGACAGGCTATGCTGTTTTTGTGGATTTTTGGTGGAATTTCTAGCTGAAGTACTGGACAGTGTAGCCTTTTATAGGCTGCTTTATATGTCTTTAAATTCTCTCTTAAGTGTCTGTGCAGTTCTGCATTTTTTCGACACTTTAGAGATTATTTTTGATTGCTCCGGGGTCCACGCACATGGGCGGGACTATTCACTAGATTATGACTATAACAGAGATACCCCTACTACAGAACTGGAGTTACAGAAAAGAAACTACTCCTTATACGGTAATGAAAATCAGATTGTTAGACCTGTCATCCTTGGCGTGAGAATCCCCTAACTTTTTCCTTCAACCCTCCTGTTTGCCTACTTTTGTTTTGCTCGTTTTAGGACTCTGCATACTTTACCACTGCTAGCCAGTGCTAAAGTGATTGTACTCGATCCTTAAAACAAGGCAGAATTGACTTATACCTAATTTATACACAAGTCTAGTAAAGTGGTGCCACCTATGCCCAGGAAATGTAAATTAAATCCAACTAGTGGGCCTGCAGCACTGACATGTCACCCACTTGGGTAGCCCTTTCAACATGCCTCAGGTATCATTGCAGCCTGTGTGCAGTTTAAACTGCCATTTCAACCTGGCAAAATACACCTCTTGCCAGGCCTAAACCTTTTTAAATACATGCAAGTCACCCGTAGGGTAGGCCCTGGACATCCAAGAGGGTGTGCAGACAGAATATCAAGTAAAAAATATAGAGTTGCACAAATATTGAGTAATAAATATTGTGGTCAAGAATATCAACTTAAGGTAAGTAATATCAATTTAAAAAATATCGAAGTGTTTAAAATCGTTTGCAAAAATATAGTTGGTAAAAATATTGTTTTTTAAATTTTTATGTATTTTTGTATATATTTTAAACGTGTGATGTATGTTTTTTTGTATAAGAATTGTTTGTGTTTTAATGTATGTGTTACATTTTTAGTAGATATTACTTTTTTCATTTGAATATTGTGTTTTTAGTTCCATAGTGGGTTTATAGACAAATAGGGTAGGAAGTAATTTAATTATATTAAAGTGATTATTTTTTATTTATTAATATTTGTTTAATTGAGATGTTATAGTCTTAAATGTGTAAAGTAATTTATTACTAATTAATTAATAATTAGTTGTTAATTTTAAGTAATTGGTAATTAATAATGGTAATTGTGTAATTAATTTTAGGTGTGGGTTGTGGTGTTTATATATGTAAAAGGTGGGAAGTAATTTATGTTTAATTTATGGATTAATACTTGGTTAAGTAATTTTAATTAATTGTTAATTTGATTAATTGGTAATTAGTTATGGTATTTGTGTAATTCGGGTTTATGGGGTAACGGGTGTTATGTAGTGTATTTATTTTGTATTATTATTTTTGTTATTTGATATTAATTACATTTTTAAAAATGTTATCATGGTAATTGTGTAATTAATTTTAGTGGTGTGTTGTGGTATTTATAGGAGTAAAGGGTGGTAAATTATTTGTGTTTAATTAATCATTACATAGTTGTTAATTATTGTTAATTATTTGATATTTATTTGGGTAATTGTTTATTTTTGTATTTGTTTTTAATTTTAAAGGGGTAAAGGGTGGGCATTAAATAAATTTTAATTACTTTATTATGAGGTGGTAATAGTAATACTTTTTAAATTATAAAGAAGTATTCATTGTGTTTTATTATTTTATAGTTTAATTTAGGTGTGTATTGTGGATATTATAGTGTTAAAGTGTGTGTAGTCAATTAATGTTTATTGTTTTTGTTTTTACAATTTTTTTCATTGATTATTAACTAGACAAAACCGTCCATTTAAAATGCTTCTCAGTAAGGGAATTGTCAATAAAGTGTTGCACCATAGGGGCAGTCAACACTTTCTTTTTAATCCTAGAGCGGTGCTGCTTGATCCTTTGATGTATTTGTTGATTTTTTTGCCAATATAAAATAAGGCACCTGGCAGACAATTGCATACACTATGTTTTTTGATTTGCAATTAGTGAATTCTGAAGGCCACCATTTGGTACCATTATGGGAAAATTCAACACATTCAATGGTTGAATCGCAAGCTGCACACGTTCCACATTTATGATGGCCCTCAACAGGTTTTAATTGCCATTGCGATCTTAAAGACTGTTTATTTTGGATGGGAAAGATGTCTGCTCGTACTAGTTGTTGACCTATTCTTGTTTTTTCTCATTGCGAACAGGCGTTTTGGAAAGCCGCATTCTAATTTTTCAAGCAAGTGCCAATTTTTCATTATAACTGGCCTGAATCTGTTTGTATCCGGACCAAACGTGGTCGCACAAATCATATGTTCCAATGGTGGTTTCTTCTTTTGTAAAAGATCTTCGCGAGGCGTGTACCACGCTCTCTTTATTGAGTGTTTCAAGAGCTTTTTTTGGGTAGCCACGAAGTATCATCTGTTCTTTACATAGCGATGCATGGTGTTCAAAATCTGATTTTGATGAACAGTTGCAACGTATTCTATGGGGGCGATTCTGATTCGGTCAGAAAGGAATCCGACTCGGATTTCCGGATGGCCTACGACGGGCTCGGAGAGCCCGTCTGCCATCCGGAAATAGTCCAGTACTCCCCCGGAAGCAGTTTTTCACTGCCATTTCGTGCCGGTGTGTCTGGCACGAAAAGGCAGTCGGAAACTGTCTCTGGGGGCCCCCAGCAGGACCACCATGGGTGTGAGGCCGCCATTCGGCCGGGGGGCGCCTATGGTGCCCATCCGTTGATCCCTGCACCCGGTGGCAGGCACCTTGGGGTGCCGGCCACAGGGTGCAGGGATGAACTGCACCCCTGCATTTCACAATGCAAGCATGCTTTCCGTCAGAAGGCATGCTTGCATAGTGAACCATACGAATATCGTACTAGCAGGGCCATTACCGACCACAGCAGGTCGGTCGGTTACGGCTCCTGACCGATGTCGGACGGACTCGGGTCGGTCTGACATCGGAATAGTTTCCTTAATAGTTGTCTATATGGAAGATTTTCTTTCAAGCTCCTAGGATGAGCATTTGTATGGTGAAGGATGGTATTTTTATCAGTTGCCTTTCTATGCAAAGTAGTTGTTAACTTTTTATCATTAGGCGCTACTTATATAAATGTAATATTCTGATGGTGGGTGTTTAGCCAGCCATAGAAACTTTCCAGCTCTTCCTTAGACCCATTCCACAAGCAACCATTGCGTTCTATGTTCTTTAAATGTATTGTTGATAAAAATAAATCTATCCTCATATTTGGCCTTAAAGAGAATCGCCATTTCTGGCGCAAACGGACAGCCCATAGCTGATCCTTTGATCTGAATAAAAAAGTAATCCTCAAATCTGAAATAATTTTTCCTTTAAGGCGACCACTGCTAGGTGAAGAATAAACTGTGAGGGTACCCTATGGGGACGAGGTCTTTCTTCCAAGCAGGCCTCAATCACTTGAAGTGCCTCATCTTGGGGTATCTCTTGTATAATGAGGTGTTGTCAAACGACACCATACATTGGGCCAACTCATCAAATTCATGGCCTTCAATGTTATTGATAAAATCAGCCGTGTCATGCACAGAAGAAGGTACCTTGGTCAAGAAGGGTTTATGGGGGGCGTGGCTTAGCGCGACAGCATGGCGGACGTGGCTTAGAACAGCTCCGTCCCGCCGATCAGAGATCCTGCATTTATCCTTCCTTTCCCCTGTCCCTGAAAAGCCCCACCCACGGGTTTCCTGATAGGGAGACCAGCGCTGAGCAGCACAGCAAGTCCGAGAGACGGGCGAGCGCTGGGAGCGGAGATCCGGAGTTCTGAACAGTGCGGCCTGAGGGATCATCGGAAGCCGGGACCTAGATTTTGGCGGCCCTGGCGGCCGTGAGAGGGCCCCCGCGAGGGTGCTGGCCCGGACCCGCGAGCGGCGAGATTGGCTGACAGAAGGGAGGCGGACCTGGTGCGTGGGAGCCCGGTGCGGTGCCGCACGACTGGACAGCTGAGCGCGGCGACCCTGGATAGAGCGGAGGCACTGGGCTATGACCGGTGAGGCCTGTGCGACTGCTGGAGCCGGGACCTGGAGTTTGGCGACCCTGAGGGCCGGGTGAGACTTTGTAGAAGTACTGGCCCCCGGGTGTGAGGAACTGAAAGAACATCCGGCAGGCAAGTGACAGGACTGTGGCACGGTGCACGCCCGTGGATGAATCGGGGCAACGGCCCAGAGCGGCGCCCCCCCCCCCACCTTCCCCCCTCTCCTCTTCTCCGGTGGAGCCACCACGAGATGCTGTGGCTTGGGCGCAGCGGGACACTCAGCCTGAGGGGTGAGTGGGGAGCTGCTGTGGTGGGGCGTGTGGATCCTTCTGGACTGTGGACCGCCATTGTCATGCTCCAGGCTGCAGCGGAGGGAGTGGGACGTCTGTGGGGCCCTTGACCACAGTGCACTTTGTTCTCTGCGGGTCGTCCGAAGTTTGGAGGGAGACGCACCTGGGTCGGCGGCTGTACCGGGCCGCGGTGGCTGAGGCACTACGTGGGTTCCTGGCGCACAAGCTGGATATAGAGCTGGGCGGCCACTACCAGATTGGCAGCAACAGGGACCTCTAAGCGGGGGTGAAGTTAGCCCATAGCCGGGAGTGCAGACTCTGACATCCTTCGCGGCTGCGGGATACGGGTGTTGGCGGCCATTTCCTGATAGAGACAGTGGAGGTCCAAGTGGTGGGGGGGGTCCTGCGTGTTGATGGTCCCCCTCCCCCCTCCCTCTTAGAGGCAGTGAGGCGTGGATGTGACTTGGACGTCGGACTGCGGCTGCCCTTAGAGCACACGGTCAGCACGATAATCCTGGGACGGGGCCCCCCTCCAGTGACACAGCAGAGGCCGAGTGACACGCCCGGGGAGACCGAGACCGAAATAGTGGTGGGACCTCGAAACAGGGGCCTATGGACAAGTTTGCAGACCCGAGCAGTGGATCGGGAGCCTCCGGGGGCCCCCAGACATCGGGGCCAGATAATGCGGCCCTTATGGCGGCAATCACGCAATCCAGGGATATGCTGGATGCAAAGATTGGGGCAGTGGGGGCTGATGTCACCCTCTTGCGCCAGGACCTACGGAATGCTGTGACCCGCATTACTGAAGCCGAGTCTAGACTCTCGGAGGTAGAAGACGGCATGGCGACCTTAAAGAAAAAAGTGCCCAATATGGAAGGGATTCAAAAGGGCCTGGTGCTCCGAGCCGAAGATGCAGAAGGACGGCTCGGCGCAACAACTTGTGATTTGTTAGCTTTCCGGAAGGTTGCGAGAAAGACAACATGGAGGCCTTCCTGACCCAGTGGTTGGAGGGGTGGATGCCGGCGGACTCCCTCTCCCGCTGCTTCATGGTCGAGCGAGCGCTCCTCAAGAAACCTCCGGTGGGCGCCCGCCCAAGACCTGTGATAGCTCGGCTCCTCAACTACCATGGCCGGGACACTATCCTGCGGCAAGCACGTGCAAAAGAGCCTCTCATGTATGACAATCAGACGATCCTTATATTTCCGGACTACACTAAACAAGTCCAACAGCAGCGGCAGTCCTTTACAGCGGCCAAGGCGTGTCTGCGAGACCTGAAGATTCAATATGCCCTGCTCTACCCGGCCCGCTTACGGGTGGTGTATCGGTCTCGTACCCTTTTCTTCAACACACCAGAGGAGGTGTTTAACTGGACCGACGAAACTGTTAGGGTCCGAGCACACACACCACCTGGTCATGATTCAGATTCATCCTCGACAGCGGCGTCGCAGCAGTCTTCCCGGAGATCATGGAGTGCGAGCAACAGGAGGTCTCGATCCAAGAAAAGTCCTCCTTCTCAAGAGGGGCTAGATGAGGGACCGGATACACCAGACATTCGGAAGCCAGATCCTTGAAATGCCGACATGGACCTGAGGACACTATCTGTAGTTATTCATATGTGGTGGGCGAGTGGCACTTCCTGGCTCCTGCTGGAGACAATGGAAGGATTGGGGACTAGCCACTTCTGATGCTGCACTATTCCAGATAACCGGAGATGGGGTGGGGATGGGTGTGGGGGGGGCAACGATTTGGCTGGCGGACACGCTCCTCGAGTTCAGAGACGTTTATTGCCCCCTTAGGGGTAAGTTGGGGGTTGAGTGTGTAGTTCATGGGGATCCATTGGAGTGGGTGGCTTCCGGACTCCCGTTGGAGGTCAGAGCGCTCCTGCACCACGACAGGTACTTCAACGGTGCTGAGGTATAGGGGTGGGGGAAGGCTGGAAGTTGAGGAGTTGTTGGGCTGGGGATTGGAGGGGGGTGGGGGGGCAGGGGGAGATAAGAGTTTGTGGGGGGGGTTGGGGCAGTTCTTTACAGCACGATGATTCACCAGGCTCTATTGTGGGCATGTATGCAGTTACAATTCCCGACACCCGGGCAATTAGAGTTCCAACCGATAGATGGCGGCTAGAGGTCCCGAACTAGAGCTCCCCATGGCATCGCTACGATTAGTGAGCTGGAATGTTAGGGGTATGCTGGATAAAATTAAGAGGGGCGCTGTGCTGCGACAGGGGAAAAAAGAGAAGGCAGATGTCCTACTGTTGCAAGAGACACATCTCCTGGGCACCTAAACCCTTAGTTTGCAGCGCTATGGATATCAACAGGTGTTCCACGCCGGCTTTGCTAGGGGCTCCCGGGGAGTGGCGATATTGATCCACCGCAGGGTGTCTTATGTCCACTCGACACAGTGGGTGGATGCTCAGGGCAGATATGTATTTGTCAAAGGAATGATTGGAGGTGAACTAGTGTTTTTTGGAAGTGTGTATTCTCCAGCCCCGCTGCAATGGTCACTTGTAGAGAAACTGTTCACCATCTGGGCAGAGATCCCAGACGTGATGGTTGTCATCGGGGGTGACTGGAACGATGTAATGAATGGTCAGATGGATCGCTGCAGACCCGGTGGTGGGCAGATGGTGAGCGCCCCTACTAGGTTGAATGAGATGGTGAGGGTAATGGGCTGGACGGATGCATGGCGCGATCAACATACACATAGTTGGGAATACTCATATGTCTCTGCAGTACATAAATCCTTTTCAAGGTTGGATTACCTATTTGTCCCCGGCACTCGGATTGGGAGGGTAGTCTCGACAGATATACTGCCGCGCGGTCTCTCTGACCATTCCCCCATTACTATTAATTTCCTTCTAGATAAGAGGTGGCAGCCATTTCGATGGCGTCTCTCTACTTGGCACCTGCAACAAGATGACTACCAGTCTCACATGCGAGAGGCCATAGCCCACTACTGGGAAGATAATGATGGATCGGGGACAGATGATGTGACCCTCTAGGAGGCTCTGAAGTCTCACTCCGAGGAGTAGATATAGCCTGGTGTGCGGCAGCTCATAGGACGTGTAGGGAGGCCTGGAGAGGGCGGCGGATAGGGTCCGTGACCTGGAAGAGCGGTGCACGGTGACCGGGGATGATGGAGACGTGCGAAGGCTGCTGCAGGCGCAGCGGGATTCTGCCTCTCTACACCTTGAGGAGTCACGTGAGGTGTGGCTTGCTACGTAGAGCAGAATCTACCAAAGTCCAGCACAATGCTGTATAGGCTCTGCCAGGGCACCTTCCAGGCAGAGACACTGCCGGCTCTTCAAAACGAGGCCGGGGATGATTTGTCAGCCCCCGAGGAGATTGCGGATAGCTTTGCGCGCTATTATGCGGCGCAATATGCCCCTAGGGAATCCCTCCCGGCGGACGCGGTCGATAAATTTCTTGCAGATCTCCCACCGCAGGCGATATCAGAAGAGGAGCGAAATCGCCTTGAGCTTCCGCTGTCCGCAGAAGAATTAGGAAAGGCCCTCGGAGAATTGAATGCAGGGAAAGCCCCAGGACCTAACGGGTTCCTGTGCGAGTTCATTAGGAAATACCACCTCCAATTAGGGGCGCATTATAAGAAAGCTTTAGATGGAGCCAGGGAGTCTGGCCTCCTACTGGCGGATTGGAGGCATGCTGAAATAGTGTTTTTTTGTAAACCAGGGAGGCCCCCCGAATGTCATGAATCATATAGACCCATTTCGCTTCTAAATGTTGAGGCGAAGATATTGGCTAAGGCCCTCGCCAACCGCCACCTTCCGTTAATCAATAACTTGGTCCATCCGGACCAGGCAGGATTTATGCCGCATAGAGCAACGAGAGACAATATTAGGCGGGCTCAGGTGGCATTGGAGATGATGCGGGCCATGGGAACCCAGGGTAACGGCACTTCTACTGGCGGATATAGATAGAGCCTTTGACTCGTTGAGTTGGGTTTATTTACATGCACTCCTACCTCGAATGAATCTTGGAACCCAGTTTCTATCGTACATACAGCTGCTGTATACTGACTTGACGGCGTCT
The DNA here is from genome assembly GCF_964263255.1 of Lissotriton vulgaris. Classification (NCBI taxonomy): domain Eukaryota; kingdom Metazoa; phylum Chordata; class Amphibia; order Caudata; family Salamandridae; genus Lissotriton; species Lissotriton vulgaris. Next base: position 1,609,798,756 of record NC_141694.1, on the reverse strand, counting down.
GTGAGAGTGGCTGGGGCTGTCCGGCATCTTTCCTATCGGACAGGGCACCCAGCAGGGGTGTCCCCTCTCGCCGTACCTGTTCGCCCTTGCCATGGAACCTTTGGCGGCGTGGGTGCGCATAGACGCACAGATGAGGGGCTTCGAATGGGAGGCCGGGCCATCGGACAGGATCGCGCTCTACGCTGATGACGTGCTTTTCTTCCTCACGGACCTAAATAGGTCAGGACAGAGGATCCTTGAAATTATGCAGGTGTTTGGGGAGGTATTGGGGCTCCATCTAAACGTGCGGAAATCCACACTGTGGACTCTGGGGGACGTTACGGAGCTGGGTACCTGGGCATCGGCTCTGCAGGGGGCGATCGGAGGCCTTAAGTATCTTGGATATGTTCCTGACGGACATACATGGAGTCTCGTGGGAGCGCAATGTCATTCCTGTCTGGGACCGGATTCGGTCAGACATGAAAACATGGTCCCGTAGGCCCTTGAATCTCTATGGCCGCTCGGCCATTTTCAAGATGGTGGCCCTCCCTCATTTGCTCAACTACAGAACCACCCCTACCCTATATCGCCGCAGTGGTTTCGCCAGGTGAATTCAGCGCTAGGCCAGTTTCTCTGGGCCGGGGGTGCAGTGAGAGTGGCGCTCTGCACCTGTTTCCTCTCTACATATTGCGGCGGCTTAGCATCTTCGGATGTCCTGTCCTATTATCAGGCGTCTCACTTGCTGGTATTGAATGAGTGGTGGTATGGGGATTGGGGGAACCTGGCATATGCCTTGGAGAGGTATTTGATGGAGCCGGACACCCTACATACATTGTTGTACTCGGCTAGGAAGAGGAGGAGGCTCCCGGTGGTCACACAGGTGGTCTTTCAGATCTGGCGGCGAGCGCTTCACCGCATGGGATGGTGGAACAGGCTGACCGAGGAGACCCCGTAGTGGCAGAATGGTTGCTTACTAGCTCTGGCATCCCTGCAGGGGTTCCGCGGCTGCGACACAATAGGGATCTCGGCTCTGGGCCATGTAATGAACGGCACAACCCTAAAATCATTACAAGAACTGAGGGATGAATATAATATGCCCCAAACCCAGTTCTTTAAATACTTGCAGTTCCGACATGCCATCTCCCCTGCCCTGGAGGGCCTAGATTCCTTACCTGTGTTCAGCCCTCTGGAAGCTAAGCTATTCATGGGAGAATTGGAGGAAAAGTAAATATCCCGCATCTATCAATCGTTGGTTACACATTGTTCCTCCTCTTGTAGTGTAGTTACTATTTTCCCAATAGGCTCTGCGCATTGGAATAACATAAACAGCAGTGTAGACGTAGGACTGAGGTCATCTAGGTCTCTACTGACTATGTTAAACTTAATTTAGGTTTGCACCAGCTAGCTCAGAGGGTACTGGAAACTTTCTTGAATGAATAGGGAAGGACAAGCTCACCTGGCTCAGACAAGAAGGGATTCAGTTTCCGACAACCGCATAAACATGACACCTTTGCTCCCTCAGAATAAGAGTGTATCTCTAGAGTCGTGTGAAAAAAATAGACAGCTATTTCACTCAGTCAGCAGTGCATACTTAGTTTCACCAGAGTGCAGAGAAATAGAGAGACTGGCGTTTTCAATAAAAAAGTGTTATTTATTGAGTAGTCTTCTTTCTCATGCAAGAGAAGTGAATTGCCACAATTGCAATACTTAAAGTGTAGTAAAGTGTGTACAGTAAAAGTAGTATTATGAAATAATACTGTAAAAGCATTGATATGGTTTCTTAGCCATATGATACTTAAAATGGATAAAATATATACATACATAAATACATTGACTAACGTACTCAACTGGTGCTTCTAACTAAGCCTACCCCGGTGTACCTGACCTAAGCCTAATACGTGGGAAGGGATGAGTAAGTAGCAGTTTAAGTTAAGTTGGTTAAGATAATTTTGCCAAGAATCGGCATCAAGAATTCTCTTAAGGGTTTAGTCAGCTCCGTACCTTGGTAATAGAATGTGGGAGGTCTGGTATCTCTTTCCTCAGGACTCGATATTCCAGCAACCTGCAAGGGTAGGCTGGAAACACCGGAGCTGGATTTTCTCGGCTGGAGAAAAAGACAGCGTCTCTCTCAGTGCGTCAAACAGGAGGGGTGGCTTCCGTGGGCACTCGCATCAGCTGGGCTTTCAGGCAAGTAGATGGCCGCTCTTCTCCAAACCACCGTGTGTTTGCTTAAGGCAACCGTTGGTATTTTATACCTGAAAGATGCCGGGTTTGACGTAAGGTTGGACATAGGACGTCACTAAGAACTAACAGTTCTTTCTGGACTTCAGGAGTTCTTGTTCAAATCAAAACAAAAGCAGGGGGGGTTTCCCGGGCTGCTGGAGGCTTGGTTTGTTTAAAGAACGTGTTGTGCTTTCTTGGAGTCGATGGGAGTAGCCGTGCTGTGCTTTGGATTGCATGGGCTATAACTGAATATGAATCTGATTCTTATGCCTCTATCAGGAAGAATATTATTGATTATAACCTCACAAGCGCATAAATCGGTAATATAGAATTAGGGTCCTAGATATGAACACGACACCCATTCCACGGATTGATGTCCATCATTACTAAAAACTAAGCAATAGTAAACATTCAATAATGCATGTGTTTTTTCCGACCCACCCCAAAATACATATTATGCATTTGAAATGGTATAAGGTAAATACACGAAAAATGAGTGTCTGTACTGTACACTTTTCAAGCAGTGTAATCATTCAGATAAATGCATATATATATATATATCAGCTGAATGAATTGCGAAAATTACATATGAAATGGCTCTAAATACAGAAAAGAAGGTCAAGACCATTTCATCACATATTTATACAAATTGCTGTATATGTGCTAGAGGCTTAGGTAAAATATTGTCTCTAGTATCCTAAAATAGAAGCTCTGTTCTCTAAGAAAAGTTCTACTTTAAGCAGAGTACCATGTGCCAAAATAAAAGGTAAATATTTTGAAAAAATGGGCAAAATAATTTCGCTTTTAGGGGAAAAAGTTCCAAATATTTTATGTAGCTTTGTTTATCAAAATTGAAGGCCGAATTCAGAGTTCAAGGAACGCTAAGTGCTCATTGTTTTTATTAAGAGTTATTCTCGTTGACTGGAGAGAACATTATTTCAGACAGACCTGCAAAAAATTGGTCTACCACATCAGTTGAAAGTTCGGCTAAGTTTGAAAATACTGCAACTGCGCAGTTCTCTGTGTGAGTGCTATCATCAATGGTTGGATCAGCAATCCTCACAGAAGGCTGTACCTGTTCGGTGCTGCTTTCCTCTCGTACCTCACCACCACCTACTCGTAGTGGTGAAATCTCAACGAATGCCGTCATCAGAATCGGTAGCCGCTGGGGACAACACGATGCACGAGTCGTTACCAGACCTAGCAAAGTATTGATTTCCATTGGTACTGCTGATTGTAGTGTAAGACAGACGTCCAACACGCATTCTTCTCCACATAGCAGACATCGAAGCACAGGTATGATGCAATCTTGCCAGATCGGTCTGAATGAAAGAAACCAGGTTGTACTTAGATCTCTTAGCCTGGCCAATCCGAGGACCTCAGTGATACGGTCTCGGTATCGTATTGCTAGGATCGTTTCTTCCATCGTTGCTAAAGTCTTGCCTGTGGATTGACTTGCCATATCGGAGCAGAAGGAGCAAAAATAAAACTCCTGCCACGAGTCCCAAGATTAAGGGTAGGCCGCCGAAGACAGAATGGACAAAATTCGTGAAGATGCCCAGAACTGTTTCAAAGGGTGCTAACAGTCCCGAAAAAATTGTCTTAAATACATGTGCGATGCCACTGGTATCAGACATGTTTAAGATTTGGCTTAACACTTCTACAAAATGTATGGGGCAATTGGTTGATAAAAGGGTATGTATCTCTGCTGCTGTCCTTGCAACTTGCAGATCATATGTTTCTTTTGATGACGTTAAAGGCACAGTTGTTTGTAAAAGAATAGACTTCATTCTGCTTAAAGTATCAATTCGAATAGAAGAGATATTCAACCGAGGCTATAATGCAGCCCCCATATCTGGATTGCTGTGTGGATACAATACTTGCATACAGCAAATGGCCCTGGAAGTTACAGTTGTCAGATAGGATTTTCCTGGCAGCATGCCACAACAGCTGTGGTCACTTATTAAAATGTAACTACTGTTCGAAAGTGGTCTAAAAAATGGCTCTATCTGTTTTGCAGGCATGCCATGCAGGTGACATGAAAGGTTGTTTGAAGACCCTTCGCAGGCTCCATGCAAATTAATTCCTTGACACAGAAGTGTACCGCTTAGTGATTTTTTACAATTTTTACCACTAAGAAATACCTCTTTGTTTCCTATAACATCTGTGTGTATAAGGTAAATCCCAGGTTGATTGTAATAGTTCCATGTATTATCCATTCAATGACAGGTCTCTCTGACATTGTCAATGGTAATCTCTTGAGTTTTTCAATGCTCAGAATCGTATAGTCTGCTCCTTTTTGTGCGAAACTGATTTGTTTATCAGTAATGTTAAAGATACCGAATAATGACGTTGTGTTGATTAAACGCCATGGTACATAGTCTGAACGCAGATTTTGCAACGTCCAGCCAAGCTGTACAATAGAACGTAATTGAGACTGACCATGTTGTAACATTAGTAAGTCCTGTTCTAATATATGAAAGGCAGATGATACAATGCTGCCCAGTGAATATATTCTGGAAGACGGAGTCGATAACCCATTGTCCACAACAGAAAGTGATTTTTCCAAATTTGTACGATCAATTTCTCGTATTTTTTCTGCTGTCTCAATTTGCATTACATTCAATGCTTCGTTGTATGCAGCGTATGTACCGGCCGCTATGAAACGTTTTTGATGCTGTCTTTAACCCCTTCCATGCTGATGACGAACCCCAGCCGTCATGCACTACGGTGCTCGTGTGCTGATGACGGCTGGGGTTCGTCACGGCCCGCCCCTGTTAGTGTTGTTTACAGCACACCAGGGGAATCGCGGCCGCATGGAAGGGGTTAAGTAAAGTCAAGTATTGCTTAATTTCAGCCAGTGTGGATTTCTGTAGCCACTCAAGGCATAGTTTCCCTACACTGTATGTTGTAACTATCCCTGGATGTTGTCTCTGGGAGTATCTAGGGTCTGGTCTGGTCATTTTGAACCCCTGTGTTTTGTTCAGGAATCTATCTTGACAGTTATTCGTGTCTGTTGGCCAGATCAACCACTTTTTCCAATCAGTATGTGTTCTGTTTTGGTGTAAAATATTAGAAACGTCTATCTCCACATCAGTAGTGCTGTCACTATCAGGTATGGGTTTCGGAATAGACCTTGTATTCAAATCTTTTATCTTAGCTAGGCCAAGACAAGTAGTTTGTTGAATTGTGTCATTCAAGAATATCATTTGTTCTGGGATCATGCAGGCCCTAAACAGTGCTTCTAGGCCTTGTACTTTCCAATCTTTGGAACCCCAGATTGTTTTTGTTTCAATGGTGTTTTTCCAAAATTTGAAACCTAATGTCGACATTTTGTCATAACATTTTTCTGAATAAATCGATTTAGTATTTGTCAACATTGTTTTCATTCCTGTTCTATTTAACATTTTAAAATAAAACGTTCCTGGATCACTGTTATTAAACCCTGAGAAGTATTGGAATTTCTCCCCAAAAAAATTCGAACTGCCTTTTGGTGGAGTTGGACAGTGTTCCCACTGGTTAAAGGATAAAACATTTCTAGGCTGAGTAGTTTTATGCAAATAGTGATCACCATAATGGTTGTAGCAGTATAGCTCTTCATAATTGGATGAACCCTGCAAGTAATCATGTTCTGTAAATTTGGCTGACATTACTAAATCTGACATCATATTATTAATGTTTTCAAAGTTCCATTCATCAGAGAAGGTACTAGGTGTCATAAAATCACTTAATGAAATCTTGAGCTGGGACAGAACTGTCATAATCAGTTCTGTCCCAGCTACCCCACTGGGGTACCGTATTGGAATGGCTGTGATGTTCACTGATGACAGTTCTCTTTTCACGATGTGGGAGGATGTGTGTGGCTTTAGGACCAAGTTGATGTTCTGACTTGCTGTGTCCGTTGTACTATATTTCCCCTCAATGAATTTTCCTAAACAAAGAACCATGATGAGCCATAGCAGGAGGAAAAGTACACCTAACACAATCCAAAATTCAATCCATGGTAAAATAGATATGTCTCTTTCAGTTGTTTTTAAAACTTTTTGGCATTTCTTCATGGATCTTCAGAGAAATTGTCGAAATTGATGAAGTAGCCTGATGCAGTTCTGTCAATTGTTGGAATTGCTTCTGGATTTTCATTTGTTTTTGCATTTTTATTTGTTTGCTTTGCATAGTCCGAGGCTACATCGTTGTAGACAGGTGTTTCTTGATGAACTGGTGATATTTGTGTTTCAAGAGGCACAAGTTCCATTGCTTTGTTGCATAGTCCTTTTATATGCACTGTAGGTTTATCAAATGTGATTAATCTCTCAGTTTGAACCTCTTGGATAGTTGCAAATTTTGGTATTCTGCTATTTCTTGGGAGTCCTCTGGGCCTACTACTTCTTATCGGCCACATGATTGGGGTTTTACCAGGTCCATGGATACAACTCGGTTCTCCTTTTTACCAGCAAGTGGCGGTAGTACCACTGATCTTGTTCCGTTGCTAGCTAGAACAGGTACTGCTTTTCTGTAAGAAGGCCCAAATTCCTTCTTTACCGCGATCTTTTCTCTGACCAGATCCCCAATCTTTGGAATCCAGACAGGTCTTGCTGGGACAGGTGGTTTTTAATCAGTGGCTGTCGACTATTGTTTCAACTTTGTTACTCAGGTTTTTTATTTTTTCATTTAAATCCTGTAAAACAGCTAAACGATCTTTGATATCAAAGGTTTTTTCTTCTACCACTGAAGTGTGACTATCATGGTCCTGAATATGCATTCTAGTTCCGAACAATAGCTCGTATGGAGTGAGACCTTTTAGAGAGTTTCTTGGCAGATTGTTAAGACTACGTTGGACACTTGTTAAATGTTTGACACACCCATCACCCGAACCTAATACCCTCGCCGTTATAGATTGCTTTATGTCCCGGTTTTTTCTTTCCACAACCGCATTTCCCTCAGGATGGAAGGGAGAAGAGTACCGCAACGTGATGCCCTTACTGTTTATGGCCTCTTTGTAAGCTCAAGAGCTAAACGCAGGACCCTGATCAGAATGTATTATGCCAATTGCGTATGTGCCGATAAAGACTCGCAAATCTTTTATAACAGTTCTGGTGTCAGCCGAGTGCAGTGGTCTACATTTTTAAGTGAATTCAGTCTTAATTATTATGGGGACGCATTTCTCCAACTGGATTTCTGCGTTATAGACAGCCTGATGCTATCTAATAGTGGTATCTGGGCTACAGGCTGAACCGGTTCACAACTGCGATCTCTGTTGCAGTCCTTGCAATTTTTTGCAAAATAGTAGATATCTGCGCTCATTCCCGGCCACCAGTACTCCGATTGTAGTTCCATCTGAGATTTCAGGATCTCTGGGTGCCTCAGACCCAACCCCATATGTGCTTCTTGTAGTAAGAAGATTCTCCGGTTCGTGTTTGGAATTACCCTATCCCCCACTCCAGGGATTCGAGCAAACGGAACGGAGTTTGCATCAATTATGTATGTATTACTGAGTGGATAGTTGAGAGGTAATTCTGCATAATCGCCTTTTAATGAGGCTTTCACCGCTAGCATGGTTTCCCCATCTATGTGTTTTTCTGAACGCTTTTCAGTGGCTACGGAAGCCGGTTGAACCGCTTCCGCTGTGGCTGTGTTAGCCAATGAATTCCCTGCAATACGAATGCCATCACATTGATGACTCAATGCGTGTATCACGTGAGTCCTTCGTAGTTCTTTCTGCAAAAGAACTACCTGTTCCCAAAGCCTTTTATGCTTTATTGTAGCACCTGTGTCATCTTTGTAACCGTTTTTGATCCATGTCTGCATGTCACTGTTATAGGATTTGACGCAGAAATATGAACCGCACACTATTAGTGTGGGGAATTCGCGATCGGCATTTTCAAGCGCCATCTTTAAAGTTCTTATTTCAGCTCGCTGAGCTGAACTTTTCCTGAGTGATTCCGTTTTGGTAATCATTGGTCTGAATTTGCCAGAGCGCCAGCGACCTTTAACAATCGCACACGCTGCATCATATGATTTATTTTCACCATCATAGTGTTGTGCGAATCTGTCCATATAGATTACGCAGGTATATTTTGTCTAGGGGCAGAATTTTAGCTGGCAGAGGATATTCGGGTTCATATACTAGATCATCTAGTTTTTTCAGTTTTGAGTCAAAATAGTATTTCACGTCTTCTGTAGCAAGATAATTTTCCCATTGTATCCATTCTGGATCTAAGGCCACTTTAATCAGATTGCGTGGACTTGTTAATGCCTCAAGGGCTGGTTCTGATGTAAAAACAGTTATCCTTCTGGCCTGGGCCAGGGCTCTTTCTTTTGCTACAGCAGTTTGAACCGCAGTTCGAATTTTTTCTGTAGAGCTGAATTTCATTTCAGCTTCAGTGTACAAATGAGATTTGTAAGCTATAGGTACCGTTTCTCCCTCATTAGAGGTCAGGTATGTGAATCCGCATCTTCCTGGGATGACTCGGATTACAAGATTGCGTGTATTCTAACGTGTTTGTAATTTTGTTTTAGTTAACATGTCTGTTTGCAATGATCTCAAAATCTCTGTGTGTTTCTGAGTCCAATTGGTTTGTTTGAAATCTGGTCTTATTAATTCATAGAGAGGTTTAACCCTCTCAGCATAATTTAGAATATATGTTCTTCCGAAATTCAGGAAACCTAGTAGTGATTGTAAATTCTTCAGCGTTTTTGGTGCTTGGAGTACAGCACATTTCTCTAAAAAATTGTCTGCCAGGCTTTTGCCTTCACTTGATAATTCATATCCTAAAAATAGGACAGATAGATGGGCAATTCGTGACTTTTTAAAGTTGAATTTGTAACCCTCTGAAGTGAGTCTCCAGGTCATCATCTGTGAGATAGATGTCATCGACATATGATAATGATTCATCATCATATATTTGTAGTAACTCTGTTACACTTGCTGAGAATAATCCTGGCCTATTCTTGAATCCCTGTGGGAGTCGGCAAAATTGTTTTTGCGATCCAAATATTGAGAAAGCGATCAAATACCTGCTTTCAGGTGCAATGTTTTGACAGAAGAATCCATTAGAGATATCTAATGTTGTTTTATATTTTTTGCGCACAATGTTATTCATTAGTGCTGCACTATGTGAGTTTTGTACTGCAAATGTTTTACAACAGGAGTTAAGGTGTCTGTAGTCCAAAACTAGACGATATGAATCGTCTGGCTTGGAGACAGGAAACAAAGGATTGTTCATTTGAGAGGTGCATGTTTTGATCACCCCTTGGTATTCAAGTTGATCTAAGATCTCCCGGACTTGTTTTTTAGCTTCTTGCTTTACTGGATTCTGCCTTTGTGCAGTGAGCTGATTTTTTAACTGGATCTTGTGGTGAGGTGAGTCCTCATCACATCCTACATGATTTTTGTACAAAGCAGGAGCTTGGGCTACTGCCCATTTTCTTGCCAATGTGTATTTTTTATGAATCGGGATGTGATTCGAGAAGGCAGGCATAATCATTTCTTCGCCATGAGGGCATTCCCTGACAAACTCTGGTGGCCAGCCTTTCTCAGCTAACAGAATTTCATAGCCCTTTGAAAGTTTTTCCCAAAAGAGACCTTTTATTTTCCTAGTTTTATCTCCCTCTATACGTAATGTTATTTCATATACTTTATGGGGCACACTAACTCGTGTGTCTGCAGTTTCCACTTGAATGTACTTATTCGTGTCCACTGTCTCCAGAAGATTCATCAGGATCTTGCGAGCTATGCTCACTTCTGCTGTGCTGTCTAGCATTGTCTGTGCCCACTCTCTGTTTTTCAGCTGTGTCCTCAGAATTCTCGGCATGTTTAATCTTAATACTTGCTACCTTCTTTCTGGGATATTGTAAGTTTTTTACTTTGATGAACAGGTTCCTTGTCTTTGGACTTGACGTGCTCTTCTCTGTGTTCCGACCGTCCTCTTTTTTCCGATTTCTGTGAGGAAGATCGAGAAAGATTCAGTGAGAAGGATCGAGAGGGACGTGTATCAACATCTGGATATCTGTCTGGTTTTCATATTTTATCCCTATCTCTAAAGCTGTATCTTTTTTCAGAGGGTTTCCTTTGGGGAGACTTGTCTTCTCTGCCTTGAGATCTCTCTCTACGCTGAGGAGACCTTCCTCTGGACTGGAAATGCTTTTCCCTGGGAGTGGATTTCTTATTACCATCCCAACTCTTTTTTTGAGTTTTTAATTTATTTTTAATAAATGTTTTTTCAGGATTTTCAGTTAGTTGGGGTTTTACCGGTTTCCCACCCAAACTATCTCTTCCTAGCTCATCATAGGATTTTTCTATGATTCTGGCGAGTTCAAATGGTTGTTCTGTTATATCTGTTTCCTTCAATTTCTGGAGGTTCTTTATATCCTCCCTTGCCACTTGAACTAATTCTCTGTATGCCTTTGTTAATTCTTTTAGTTTAACTAGGAGTTGTTCGCTTGACATTATTTCGTAGTCTGGGTGTGTTGCATAGTTGCATAGGACCGGCCCTGTTTCTTCTGGTCTACCTAGTGGACCGAGCCTGGTAATGTGATCTTTATGTTTAAGGGCGCCTCTAAACCAGAGCAGGTGCTCTTGGTATTTTAGTGGGATTTCAATCTCCTCAAAAGGAGTGTGTTGGACCCGGCCTCGTGGTGTGGTCCTTGCTGAACTCTGCAGCCCCAGAACTACGGGGGGAACTGATTCCCGCCCACCCAGAACTACACCTGACACTCCTACCCCGGACTTGAGATGATCCCCAGACCGCGTGCCTGCACCCGTGCACGTGACCATCAGACTCCATGTTTGGCCACCCCGGCCGGCCGGCCGCCTTCTTTCCTTTTGGCAGCCCCTGGCCGCTCCTGGCTACAGCTAAGCGTGCGCGACCGGCGCGCCCAGACGCGCCCGGGGGGGTGAACGACTCACCAAGTACCCGAAACCAAGACTTCCATCACACCTCCGGCCCCCTTCCGAGGAACTGGTTCTCCTCACACCTCTGAACTATCCCTGGGGGCTGGTTTCGATTGATTGCACCTTGGGCCTCCTAGTGAGCTGGCTCCAGGCCCTGATGGGCGTCTGGGATTCCCTGGACGCATGGTCCAAAGCATCAAAGAACCAACCGCCCAGACAATCAGGCGTCTGGCCCTCGGACCTCCGGCCTCCTGCCTCCAAGGGTCTGGACATCAAAGAGCTCCAGGACTATAAGACAGCCTGCCTTCCATCTAGTCGGCAGTTGTATCTTGGACAAGAAAGCCCTGCTGATCTGATCGCGTCTGACCTTGAGGAGAACAGACTCTGACCCACTGAGCCCTGCTGACGTCGTCGCGGCTCATCCTCGAATCTACGGAACGGAACCATCGGAGCCCTGCTGATGCTGTCGCGGCTCCCTCTCGAAGCACGAGACCTGAACCCTCGGAGCCCTGCTGACGCTGTCGCGGCTCCCTCTCGAAGCACAAGACCTTTACCATTGGAGCCCTGCTGACGCTGTCGCGGCTCCCTCTCGAAGCACAAGACCTGAACCATCGGAGCCCTGCTGATGCTGTCGCGGCTCCACCTGCCTATGAGTACGACGGAGTACTCTTGACCGAGCCCTGCTGACTTCGTCGCGGCTTGACGAACTCTCTGGTCCGGCTGGACCATCGACGCTACCCTCACGACCATCTTGAACTAGAAGTGAGTAGGACAGCCAGTCCCATCGCCAGCCCCCGTACCCCCCAGTTCGAGGATTGAGAACTGTGCGCAGGGTGCGTGGCGTGTCAGCTGGCCCCCTAAGACTGTCCCGCTTCCCCGATCCCTCGTTACGAGACTTTCGCGATCCCTCGATCGCTGTGTATTGCTCCCTACTTTATCTTGATAAAGTTCATACTTGATAAAGAATCACGGTGTGGTGTCGTTCATAAGTGTGGTGTGTCGACAGTGTGTACGATCAGTCCTCCCCGGCGTGGACTCCCCCTCGATAAGACTCGGCAGTAATTGTGGGAGAGGAGGTCCTAGGTGGTTAGGAGAGTCATCTTGACCCTTGGGGTCACCGCCTTTTAACAGAGTGTATTCATCCGGAGGTTCCTCTATTTTGTAATAGTGGAAGTCTTTTGTCGTAGCGTGTGCTGCTAGAAAATGTATCCATGAATAGAATACCTCTGTCTGCCGCTACTCATGTGCCTCTATCACGAATATGACTGTACCACCTCGTGCTGTCAGTCCATTTTCTATAAGTTTTAGAGTTCTAGTTCTGTAGTAGGGGATCTCTGTGTATAGTCATAATCTAGTGAATAGTCCCGCCCATGTGCGTGGACCCCGGAGCAATCAAAAATAATCTCTTACAGTGTCAAAAAATGCAGAAATGCATAGACACTTAAGAGAGAATTTAAAGACATATAATGCAGCCCCAAACAGGCTACACTGTCCAGTAGTTCAGCTAGAAATTCCACCAAAAAAATCCACAAAACAGCAAAGCCTGTCCAGATTTTCATTTTCTTCAGTACAAACCCCTCTGGGAGATAGAGAGGAAGACCTGGACAGACAAGCCCCATAGGCTGCCATTATGTGTCTCAGAATAGGGTACTGTGCCTTTAAGAGAACTTTCCAGAACTTCACAGTATCCCAGAATGCCTTGCAGGTCTCCCTTACTTTCAGTTCTTTTTTCCGGCTCCTGCTAGCAGGACCCTGGAGCATTGAGCTCTCCCTATTCAAGGGTTTTTGTTCTAAAATCGTTTTTTGTGTACTTTATCTGTACATTACAGCTTTCTTCTTGACTTTTTGGCACTCCTGGGTCGAAATAATGCCTGCATTATTTGATAAATGCCCAAAGTGCTCCAGGAAGAAGGCCAAGACAGATCCCCTTGAGGTCTGTATCCTCTGCCTTCCCTCTTCCCACATCCCTGAGGAGTGTGAGATCTGCCAGGGTTTCTCTGGCAGGACCCTGAAAGACAGAAAGAAAATCAGGCTTCAGGGACTAGAAGAAAGGAGACAGAAGGCGCAAGGTGGGTCTGGGGGGCTTCTTCTGCCCATGCTGAGGCCCCTGGGGGGCTCCCCGGGGGCAGGAAGCCCAGCACACGTCCCCATTCTCCGTCTGGGTCGATGGCACCCTCCAAGACGTCGAGGGGGAAGTCCAAGGTCAGCTCCCCTTCTCCCCAGGGCTCTGGGTCGAGAAAGCGTCGACCGTCGACGTCGAGGGACCTGCATAGACCACCGTCGGACGCTGAGACGGTCTCGTCGTCGCTGTCTTCGGCGTCGACGTCGAGCGATCGTCGTCGACAGGACCGGCGTCGACAGGGTCGGCGTCGACGCACGCCGCCGAGGCAATACCGTCGATCGCCTTCCAGGCACAAACCTTCATCGTCGTCGAGGGGATCCTCGTCGTCGAGCCCGCCGTCGACGCAGAAGCACTCGCCGGCGAGACGGAGGCATGCCACGTCTAGGCGAAGGAGGTCGTCGTCGTCGTCACGGTCAACGTCGAGACACCACAAGACGACGTCGAGGCGGTCGCCGTCGAGGCGCAAGCGGTCGCCGTCAAGACACAGGAGGTCGTCGTCGAGATGGTCCGGGTCGACGTCGAGACACGCGAGTCGCTCGACGCCGAAGAGGAAGCGACGGTCGACGCCGAAGGGCCGCTCGACGTCGAGGGACCGGCAGTCAACTCCTGGACACCGGTCGACGGTGCCGGAGGCCCGTACTAAGCGGCCTGAGGCTGTGGGGGGCTCCCCTCAGCCCAGGAAGGTTGGTGGATCACCGGGATCGGTGCACTCGGAGGTTTATACTCCAAAGAAGTCCGTTCCACCTCCTCCTCCGTTGCCTAGAGGCCCGCGTCCGAGGATGCCTACACCTCCTCCGTTGCCTCCTCTGCCAGAGAAGCCTCCACCGGTCCCACCAAGGTCGGCCTCTTTGCCTCACCTTCCGACCCCTCCCAAGAAGACTCCGAAGTCTAAAGAACCGCGTAAGCCCAAGTCGGCCACCCCGGACAGGCCAGTGGACAGGCCTAAGCCCAGGAGGTCGAAGTCTCGCTCCAGACGGAGAGAACGATCGAGGAGCAGGCGTAAGTCCTCCACTCGTTCCAGGCGACGCCATAGGAGGCACAGATCCAGGACGGATACATCTTCCAGGACTCGCTCCTATTCCCCGACTCTGTCCGACTCCCTGGACACTAGGGTGTCTCCCATCGATGACATCGGCACATTCCAGGATGTTCTCCTGAGGGGGGCCGCGAAGTTGGGTATCACGGTGACGGCTCCTACACCTACGACGTCCGTGATATTCGAGACTTTGCACAAGAAGCACCTGTCTCGCCCTCTGTTGCCCTTGGTTCCGGGACTGGTTGAACCGGCACAAGAGTTATTTCTTACGCCTGCGGTGGTCAGGGCCGCTCCTTCTAGGCTCTTGAAGAAATACAGGGCACCGGACTCTGACCCGTCAAGGAGGGGATGCTGGTTTCGAACCAGGCCATCAGTGCCGCGGCGGATATTGCCTTGTTGGCGGCACATGGCTACTGCCACGGCATCAACCAACGCTGCCATGCATGGCTCAGGCTTACATCCCTCAAGCCCGAGGCGCAACAGCGAGTGGCCAATCTGCCGTTTTCCGGGGACACGCTCTTCGGAAAACACGCCGATGACGAGATGGCCCGGATGAAGGCCGAGGCAGAAACCCTGACGGCAGTGGGCCTGGAAAAGCCCAAGGACAAGAAGCCATACCGCCAGTTCCAACGGCGGTTCGGTTCACAAGGGAAAGGCAGAGGACAGTCTTCCGGACAACAGCAGCAGCAACAACAGCAGCAGTTCCGAAGGCCTTTCCAAAAACGTCAGAGGGGTAGAGGTGGACAGCAGCCCTCTACCGCGAACAAGGGCCCGGCCGGGTCTCGACCCTGAGCGGTTACTTCCCCGTCATCCGTTACCCACTCCGGTGGGGGGAAGCGTTCAATCTTTCCTGGCAGAGTGGAGAAAAATTACTCAGGACAAGTGGGTGCTGAATATTGTTTGCAATGGATACAGTCTTCGGTTCATCAGCCCTCCTCCAGCGATCCCTCCGGTCAGCTCGCAGTATCAGCTGCGCGAGCTCCAGGCGGAGGCCGATATCCTGTTGAGGAAAAGGGCAATAGAAGACGTACCTCTGTCTCAAAGAGGAAGAGGCCTGTACTCCCGGTTCTTTCTGGTTCGCAAGAAGGACAAGAACGAGTTCCGGCCCATTCTGGACTTGCGGCAGGCAAACAAATGGATTCGCAGGGAAAGATTTCGCATGTTGTCGTTGCATCAGATTTATCCTCAGCTGCAACGGGGGGACTGGCTTTGTGCCATAGACCTACAGGATGCGTACTTCCACGTGCCCATCGCGCACAAGCACAGGAAGTTTCTGCGATTTCAAGTCGGCGCCAATCATTACCAATACACGGTGCTACCCTTCGGACTGAAGTCTGCACCCAGGACATTCTCGAAGTGCATGGCAGTGGTAGCGGCACACCTACGGAAAGGCAAGGTGTTTGTCTACCCGTACCTGGACGATTGGTTGATCAAGGCCTCCTCCTTCTCGGAAGCTCAAGCAGACTTCCAGAAGACGTGCGTTCTCTTGAACAGGCTGGGGTTGCACATCAACATGTCCAAGTCTGTCCCGATCCCGGTCCAGTGCATTCAGTACTTGGGAGCCTCCATCAATACGCTGTCAGCAAGCGTGTCTCCTTCGGAGGAGCGACGGAAATCGATCCTTCGGAAGGCTCAGGCTCTTATGACCGCTCCATCTACGACAGTGAGGACGGTGTCTTCTCTACTGGGGTCGATGGCCTCTTGTATCTTCCTCACTCCTCATGCACGGCTACACATGAGACCTCTACAGGAGTGCTTGGAGGACCAATGGGACCAGAGGAGGGGATCTTGGGACGACAAGATACACCTGTCTCTGCATGCTCTTCAGTCTCTGAAGTGGTGGTGCTCAGCGGAGAATCTCCTCAGAGGGGTTCCCTTCCACAAGGACATTCCTACTCAGACGATCGTGACGGATGCTTCTCTCCAGGGCTGGGGAGCGCATTCGGGAGACTTACAGATCCAAGGCACGTGGTCTCAGGCGGAGTCCACGTATCACATCAATTTCCTGGAACTCAGAGCTGTTCACTTGGCACTGAAGGCCTTTCATCCGTCCTTCCGGACCAACTCTTTGCTTGTGCAGACGGACAATACGACCACCATGTATTACCTCAAAAAGCAGGGGGGGTCGAGATCGCGCACCCTGTCTCGGGAGGCGCAGACGATCTGGCACTGGCTTCTGGCAAGAGGATTGATGATAACGGCTACCCATCTGCCAGGTGTGCAGAATGTTCAGGCGGACGCACTGAGCAGGCTGATTCAGGAAAACCACGAGTGGGTCATAAACGACGACGTACTAGGAGAAGTCTTCGCAAGGTGGGGAACTCCAGACATAGATCTGTTCGCCACCGCCGAAAACAGCAAATGCCGAGACTTCGCCTCCAGGTACTACCAGCAAGGGACGCTGGGGAATGCACTCTGGATCAACTGGTCGAACAGCTTTGTTTACGCTTTTCCACCCATTCCCCTGATTCCAGCGGTGCTCATCAAGCTGTCACGGTCCAGGGCTCGGATGATCCTGATTGCCCCGGAATGGCCCAGACAGTGGTGGTTCACGGACCTTCTACACCGGTCCCTCCTTCCGCACATTCGGTTGCCGTGCAGGCCGGACCTTCTCACGAAGTTCGGGGGGCAGATGGTGCACCCCAACCTCTCGTCCTTGAGTTTGGCGGCATGGCTCCTGAGGTAGTGCAATATGGACATTTGAATCTACCGGCAGATTGTATGGACATACTGAAGGAGTCTAAGAGGCCCTCCACTCGAACGTCCTACGCTTACAAGTGGAAGAGGTTTTGTATCTGGTGTGTGTCCAGGAACTTGGATCCTACGACGTGCAAGGAAGATGTCATCCTTCCCTACCTTCTACATTTGGCGCGATCTGGCCTTAATGTTCACTCTATTAGGGTTCATCTCGCTGCATTGACTGCCTACAGGAAAAGCCCTTCACAGACTTCCTTCTTTCAGATCCCTGTGATCAAGGACTTTTTGGAAGGCTTGAAGAAAGTGTTCCCTCCTGTCAGGCTCCCTTCGCCTTCATGGGAATTGAATGTGGTGCTGTCCAGTTTGATGAAGGAGCCTTTTGAACCCATTCATAAGGCTTCGTTGCAGCACCTTTCCTGGAAGGCGGCATTCCTCGTGGCCATTACATCGGCCCGCAGGGTGAGTGAAATTCAGGCACTGTGTTGTAATGAACCTTATACTGTATTTCATGCTGCTAAGGTTGTTATGCGGACTCACCCTAAATTTCTTCCCAAGGTTGTTTCTGACTTTCATGTCAATCAAACGATAACTTTGCCTACGTTTTTTTCAGAATCCCTCATCTCCAGCGGAACGTTCCTTGCATTCCCTGGATGTTCGGAGGGTGTTGAAATTTTATCTAGATAAGACCAAAGATGTACGTAGGTCAGACCAATTGTTTATCAATTACGGATCAGTCAGGACGGGTCTTGCGACCTCTAAGCAGTCCATTTCTAGGTGGATTGTGTCCTGCATACAACTATGCTACCAGAAAGCTAATAAGACCTTAGGAGGTAAGCCTAAGGCTCATTCCACCAGGGGCAAAGCTGCCACGACAGCCTTGCTCCGTAATGTGCCGATTGCAGAGATCTGCAAGGCCGCCACTTGGAAGTCGGTTCATACCTTTGCTAAGCATTACTGTCTGGACGCTGATGCAAGGGCAGATGCTCAGGTGGGACAGGCTTCGCTGCGGAATTTGTTCGCACAATAGTGGTGTTGGTTCTCTTTTCTCCACCGCCGCTTTGGTGTGGGGATGGGCTTGCCATTCTATTCACTAGATTATGACTATACACAGAGATCCCCTACTACAGAAGGAGTAGTTTATTTTCTGTAACTCCAGTTCTGTAGTAGGGGTATCTCTGTTATAGTCATAAGCGCCCGCCCTCCTCCCCGGTGGAGAGAGATATTCATGTGAGAAATGCTACAGGTCTGGCGTGTTACGCCTTCAAAAAGAACTGAAAGTAAGGGAGACCTGCAAGGCATTCTGGGATACTGTGAACTTCTGGAAAGTTCTCTTAAAGGCAAAGTACCCTATTCTGAGACACATAATGGCAGCCTATGGGGCTTGTCTGTCCAGGTCTTCCTCTCTATCTCCCAGAGGGGTTTGTACTGAAGAAAATGAAAATCTGGACAGGCTTTGCTGTTTTGTGGATTTTTTTGGTGGAATTTCTAGCTGAAGTACTGGACAGTGTAGCCTGTTTGGGGCTGCATTATATGTCTTTAAATTCTCTCTTAAGTGTCTATGCATTTCTGCATTTTTTGACACTGTAAGAGATTATTTTTGATTGCTCCGGGGTCCACGCACATGGGCGGGACTATTCACTAGATTATGACTATAACAGAGATACCCCTACTACAGAACTGGAGTTACAGAAAAGAAACTACTCCTTCTTCTTACATTGACCGGAATGATTATAGCATCCGGATCAGTTTAATGGAGACTTGCGTCTTCCTCTAAGAGTCGAGCTGCTATTCTTGCTCGTTCCCTTTCTTCGTCACTTTCTGCCATTTAAATGACTGAAATTTTTCTGTTGCAGATCGAGTTTCAAGGAAACAAAGATTAGGTGCACAATATTTTGGAACACTGTATCCTTCAACGTTGATCAAACCAAAAACTAATACATAGGATTCTCATCCTACTAAGTTCCCGCGGATATTAACCTTTCACCCACTCCAGACGTCTATTGGAGTTTTTACGGGGAAAGGGTTCTGTGTGAAAAAGCACGACTGAGTTACTCTAGTGTCTTGCGTTAGATTATCGCCTTACCAAACGTTGGGCCCCATGTAGTGTAGTTCCTATTTTCCCAATAGGCTCGGCGCATTGGAATAACATTAACAGCAGTGTAGACGTAGAACTGAGGTCATCTAGATCTCTACTGACTATGTTAAACTTAATTTAGGTTTGCGCCAGCTAGCTCAGAGGTCACTGGAAACTTTCTTGAATGAATAGGGAGGGACAAGCTCCCTTGGCTCAGACAAGAAGGGATTCAGTTTCCGACGACCGCATAAACATGACAACGTTGCTCCCTCAGAATAAGAGTGTATCTCTAGAGTTGTGTGAAAACAATAGACAGCTATTTCACTCAGTCAGCAGTGCATACTTAGTTTCACCAGAATGTAGAGAAATAGAGAGACGGGCGTTTTCAATAAAAAGGTGTTATTTATTGAGCAGTCTTCTTTCTCATGCAAGAGAAGTGAATTGCCACGATTGCAATTCTTAAAGTAAAGTGTGTACAGTAAAAGTAGTATTATGAAATACTGTAAAAGCATTGATATGGTTTCTTAGCCTTATGATACTTAAAATGGATAAAATGTATACATACATAAATACATTGACTAACGTACTCAACTGGTGCTTCTAACTAAGCCTACCCCGGTGTACCTGACCTAAGCCTAATACGTGGGAAGGGATGAGTAAGTAGCAGTTTAAGTTAAGTTGGTTAAGATAATTTTGCCAAGAATCTGCATCAAGAATTCTCTTAAGGGTTTAGTCAGCTCCATACCTTGGTAATAGAATGTGGGCGGTCTGGTATCTCTTTCCTCAGAACTCGATATTCCAGCAATCCGCAAGGGTAGGCTGGAAACACCGGAGCTGGATTTTCTCGGCTGGAGAAAAAGACAGCGTCTCAGTGCGTCAAACAGGAGGGGCGGCTTCCGTGGGCACTCGCATCAGCTGGGCTCTCGGGCAAGTAGATGGCCGCTCTGCTCCAAACCACTGTGTGTTTGCTTGAGGGTTCCGTTGGTATTTTATACCTGGAAGGTGCCGGGTTTGACGTAAGGTTGGACATAAGACGTCACTAAGAACTAACAGTTCTTTCTGGACTTAAGGAGTTCTTGTTCAAATCAAAATAAAAGCAGGGGGGTTTTCCCGGGCTGCTGGAGGCTTTGTTTTGTTTAAAGAACGCGTTGTGCTTTCTAGGAGTCGATGAGAGTAGCCGTGCTGTGCTTTGGATTGCATGGGCTATAACTGAATATGAATCTGATTCTTATGCCTCTATCAGGATATTATTGATTATAACCTCACAAGGGCATAAATCGGGAATACAGAATTAGGGTCCTAGATATGAACACGACATTCTCTTGACAAACTGCGGACCACCTGGGAGGGAGATGTGGGAGAGCTGGAGGAAGAAGATTGGAGGGAGGCTCTCGCTGCTCCTAGGGATGCGGCGGTTGCTGTACGTTTACGATTCATCCAATTTAAATATCTACATAGAGCTTACTACACTAGAGAGAGACTGTGGCGAGCGGGTTTGATTGTGTCCCCCGAATGTCTGAGATGTGGCCGAGAGGTGGGCACCTTCCTACATACGGTATGGTCTTGTGGAGCATTGGAGAGATTCTGGACAAGTGTTTGGGACTGACTAGATCAGGGGTCTCCAAACCGGTCCTGGAGGGCCGGATCCATGCCAGATTTTTGGGATATCCCCATTGAGATACATGTAGTCATTTTAAAAATCTGGCATGGATCCAGCCCTCCAGGACCGGTTTGGAGACCCCTGGCCTACATGAAGTATTGGGCTGGAAGCTCCCCCGTACACCGCAGCTGGGCCTTCTCCATGTAATGGAACAAGTAGGTGGCAACATCTACAAACGACACTTACTGCTCCTCGGGCTTACCGTGGCCAAGAGGAATGTGGCCCGCACCTGGAAGGACCCTAGGGCCCCCCTGGTGGGAGTGTGGGAAAAGGGGTTAGATTACTGTATGAGACTGGAGCGTCCAGTGTTTGAGGCCCGAGGTTGCCCCAGGAAGCACTACAAAATATGGAAGAGATGGGCAGAGTACAGGGGATTGTGGCTGGAGCCGCCAGCACAGCGGGATGTAGATACTGGAGAGACACTTTGAGAACCGGGGTGAGGGAAAGTATGCATTACCATTTTCATAATGATTCTATTTCTTGGACCTGTGAGGACATCGTACAAGGTAGCTAGGGTGGGATCCGGGGGTGGGGGGGGAGTTATTACGGGATAGGGGGGTTGGGAGAACTATAGTAATTATGCTTCATTTTGACTACTGTATTGATTGCTACTTTGTGCATTTTGATTATATGCTCACAGCCCCTCCAGTGTTCGGAGTGCTGTGGTTTACTTGCAATCTCTCTTAAGAAAAGAATAACATTTTGTTCTGAAAAGAAAAAGAAGAGTTTAAGGAAAAAATACACGTATTTGGAAATGGGCTCTAATAGAGAATCACTCTCGGACACTATTGGCCTGCCCGGCGGATTATCCAATCTCTTATGAACTTTGGGTAAAAAATATAAGACTGGGATCCTTGGGAACTTTTTAGACAAATATTCAAACTCTTTCGAACCCAAGAATCCTCATTTGAACCCTTTTCTTAATATTCCAACAATAGCCTCTTGAGTTGACTTAGTTGGATCATCTTTAACCTTGCGGTACCATTCCTGGTTGTTCACCTGCTGCCTTCTTTCAGACACTTACATTTCCTTAGGCCAGATGACTGCGGCACCGCCTTTATAGGCTTGTTTTATCACCACTGATGTGTCCTGTTTCAAACTCTCAATGGCCAATTGCTGCTGTCTCGTGATATTATGTTTAATGAAGACTTTCTTTGTTTCTAATTGGCTGATGCCCGATAACATCGCTTGTTCATAAACCAACATTTATTTTGGTACTGTATGTGGGAATGGGACACATTTCAATGCATTAGAAAGACCAGACACTCCATTCATTTTAGTATATACTTTTCCATGGAAAAATGCCTACAGGCGACTTTTTCGGCAAAACTCTAATGCCTCCAATTTTATTTTGGTAATATCAGTAATTCGATTGGGACAAATTTAAGGCCCAGTTCTGATACGGAAGATTCCTCTTCAAAAAATGTTTTGATTAACTTTTAAAGCAACAGGAATGGTTTATGTTAGACCTGGCATCATTGGCGTGAGTCTCCCTTCCATTTTGACGGATTGCCTCCTCTGTTTTGATATGTTTTTGCTGGATTTATGCTTTGGGCACTGTGCCACTGCTAATCAGTGCCACAGTGCAAGTGCTCCCTATGTTAAAGTTATGTACTAATTGGTTATTCCATGATTGGGTTATTTGATTTATCTGTCAGCCCCTAGTACATTGCACCATGTGTGCCCAGGCCTTGTAAATCAAATGCTGCTGGTGGGCTTGCAGCACTGGTTGTGCCACCCACAGACGCAGCTTGTAAAGTGTGTCTCAGGCCTGCCATTGCAAGGCCTGTGTGCAGTTTAGCACTGCCAAGTCGACTTGGCCAAGTGCACCCACTTGCGAATCCCTAAACCTTCCCTTTGCTTCATATTAGACACTCCTATGGTAGTCCCAAGGGCAGGGTGCATTGTAAGTATAAGGTAGGACATGCTCTGATGTGTATAGCATGTTCTAATAGTGGATTACAGCCATTTTCGTTTTTTCACTATTGAAGGCTACCTGTTCTCCACGGGCCAGAATGGGCAGTTAGATTATTACATTCTTATAATCCTAACTGACTCCGGGAACATGGTCAAAATTCGAATTTAGTATGCCTGAGCTCGGAATAATAAAATACATATTTTAGTAAAGTTGGTTTTAATATTCTGTGTTTGAAAATACCACTTTTAGAAAGTAGGTATTTTCTTGCCTAACTATCCAGGCCTGCCTCTGCTGGGTTGTGTATTCCTTGTCTGGATTTGTAAGTGACAGGGCTGGGGGATTCCAAGAGACAGGCTGGGACAGCCCAGTGGTGAATAGAGAGATCTGCATCTAGATGGGAGGGAGGAGTTGCACCTGGGACCTGAATAGTACTGGGCCTTCCCTCTATAATGCTGGCTCCACCTCCTGTGGCTTGTCCGATGTCTCTGTCCTGCACTGTGAATGGAGAGAAGAAATCATGTCAACAGAGTGCTCCAGAGCTGTATCTTCCCTCCCCTGTGCTGGCTCCACCTCCTTTGGGGCGGTGGATGTCTCTGCCGAGCACAGTGAAAGGAAGAAGAGTCATATAAACAAAGTGCTCAGGAACTGGTTTGGACTAGGCAGAGGCCTCTCTGCCTTCAGAGAACAAAGGATTTTGTGGTATAAATATTGGGACCCTGATCCCAAGAAATTAGATCACTTCTGGACAAGAAACCTTTCTGCCAAGGAGAAGAACCAAGGAAGCTGCAGGAGTTGTACTGCCCCTCTGCCAGTTTGCTGGGTTGGCCTGCAGTGGTTGCTTCATTGCCAAGGGAAAGGAGAAGGAACTTTGTAAGGACTTCATCTACAGAATATTCTCCAAGGGCTTGAACTGTGCTTGCCTTCTGCTGACGTCTCAGGGACAAAAGACTTCACCTCCAGCTCCCCACTGAACTTCCCTGCTGGGAATTCTGACTCCAGACACTTGCGTGCCACTGGGAGCTGGAAGCGCGATGCATCGAGAAAAAGCGTGTCGCCGCCGCAGCTGAAATCGTCGCAACGCCAGAGAAGCGAGCCTTCGCCGCATCTCCCTGGAAGCATGGGTTCTTCGAAGCTGCCTGCTGTCGCATCACCGGAAAAGCGTGACGCCATAGTGAAAGTCGCCATTGCATCATCAGAGAAGCGCGTCGCAGGGCCTGTCGTGGCTCCTAAGTAAAGAGTTGTCGCAAGGCTGCCAGGGCGTCATTGTATCGTCATCGCATCGCCGCTTCAAGGGCGCCATCTTCTCGCATCGCAACCGGATCATCACATCGCATCAAGGAGCCATCTTGTGCACCGCAATGGGCCCACAGGCCGAGAATCTACGCATCACCTCTGCACCAGTAAGGATCACGACGCATCCAATACTCTGCACAAGCATTGAGGCACGACATATCCTCTCCCCCGGATCACAGAACCAACGCATCTCCCCTTTTGCGAGCCTTTTATTTACTTTGCGTTATGCATCCAGGTACTTTGTTGTGAAGTTTGTCGCATTTACCAACAACTTGAACTAAGCAACTTTAATCATCTTTTAAGTAATCTTAAGTGTAGTATTGTGGATTTTTGTCGTTTGTGGTCTTGTGTTTAAGTCTATATAAAGAATACTTAATTTTATAAAACCTGTGTTGTGTCCATCTGTAGTGTTTTCACTGTATTACTGTGTATATTCACAAATGCTTAACACACTGCCTCTGAGATAAGCCTGTCTGCTCGTGCCAAGCTATCAAGGGGGTGAGCAGGGGTTATTAAGGAGGGTAATCCCCTTATCCTGACTCCGAAGTAAGGGTCCCTATTTGGACAAAGGTGAATACCATTGCCAACTAGAGACCCCCAGATCTAACAGTCTAATAAAATTTCCATTCAGACAGATATAAGAGTTGACTGTTCGTTACTCCATGAGTAGTAGGAGTGTAAGGTAGTACGGAGCCGGGTTCATTGTTTTGTGTTCTGAGTTTTAGAAAGTTGGCATTTTCCTGCCTTAGCCATTTAGTGCCTACATCCTACCTCATGCCTGGATGTAGCTGACAGTTGGTCTTTGTGTATTCCTCTTTGAAACTTACACAATAGAGGGACTAGGTGTGCCTGAATGGGCCATCACCTGGCAGGATGGGGGGCAGAGCTGGACACAGCCCCACATGCAACCGAATAGGCTGTGCTCTCCCTTTTCACAAAGGCATTGTCCCTGCAGCCAGCTTGGAGCCAGAGCAGGGGAGTTAGGAAATTTCAAGCACTTCCAAGGAAATCCTGTGGAAACTTCTACTTCAAAGAAGGCACCAGGTATAAAAAGGGACCCTCAGACCCACTCTTCAGCTCACTTTCTGGACCTACAGAAGGACTGTCAGAGGCCTGCCTGCTGTTGTAGCCTGCTGTGTATTCCAAAAGACTATTTTGCTGCACCTGGAAGGACTTCTTTTGCTGCCTCAAGCCTACAATGGACCCTCAGAAGCCTGCCTGCTGCTTGAGTCCTGCTTCATCACTTG
This sequence comes from Lissotriton vulgaris, assembly GCF_964263255.1. Classification (NCBI taxonomy): domain Eukaryota; kingdom Metazoa; phylum Chordata; class Amphibia; order Caudata; family Salamandridae; genus Lissotriton; species Lissotriton vulgaris. The sequence goes on along the minus strand of NC_141694.1, from coordinate 1,609,773,617 downwards.
AACCTAGGACTACCAGAGTGACTCCAAACGTTAGTTTTCTGGTCTCCATTTCAGAGCCACATAACAAGCTCCCACCTGGACCCAGCCTGAGTGAGTCCTAACCCTCAAAGTGGTGTCCCTCCAGCTTCGGCTCTTGGTGGTGGATCTAAAGGTACCCAGAGATAGACAAAATCGAAAGGCTTTGACATTTTTGGGCAAAACTGCTCTGAGAACAGACGGGAAGACCAGGACCAACCTGCTCGTCTATCTGCCCATGGTGATCGCCAGTCGGCCTGACTTCACAGTAGCTCCCGCTATGTTCTTCTTTGCTGAGCCAAATCCATGTCAGCGTTCCTTTGCTAAAAGAGTATCCAGCCTCCTGGAACTCTTGTCCGCTACAGCTTCCATTTTCTTTCTGCTGAGAATTTTCGTCCTCCAAAAAAGAGACTAATTTCAAACATAGAAATCTTCACCGCAACTTTATCCACCAGCTCCCTGATGACTACGCCTCCTACTCAGACACCAGCAACAGCCTTGGCCCCCTAAATATTACCCTTTCAGAAGCTATGCTTTGGATTTACTTCTAAGTCCGAAGGTAAGCTCCAACTGGGCCCAATCCACTTTTTGTATCCGAGCTGTGCTCAATCGCTCTTGGCCATATTTTTCGAGTTTGTCCCAGTCTTACACTACTAGATGTCCGCGCTTAGCACTTTTTTAGAAGCTAGATTTACTTTAAATTATATGAACCAAACATCAGTCTTACTGATTGGATTTTTTGTATTTTGGTGTTAAATAACCACTATTCAACAAACAAGCCAATATCTCACATATGGTATGCATCAGGTGATACATTTAGGAGCACAGTGTCACAAATATATTACTACAGCATTATGTGGAAGCACATTGTCAGTGACAGACAGATTATTTTCTATTCAAATGGCTACACAATTTGCACAGACATGTACTTATATTGATAAAACTGTATAGTATACAAACAATAAAGTGTGGAATAGGGTTTCAGCAAATATTTATTATTTGCACATCACTAACTAAAGTGTGTTGCTTTGTTTTGATCCTATTACAATCGTAGTTTTCATCACAGTTCGTAATTACAGAAAGTGTGCATTTGGGCTTTTCTAATTTCTGATATACTTTGAAATATTTGTAGCATTCAATTACAGGTATTTAAGGGTTGTAGTGTGCTACAAAAAAACGACATCCTAATTCCTTTTCTTTCAGACTCCCTTAACCCCAACAAGATTGTTAGCACACTTTACAAAATCCTTTAGATTTGAATCCTCTAACTTTGCAGTAAACATCAATCTCCATGTTAAAAAGCAGCAATTTGTCAGAAGGCATATCATGAATCCATTACTTAATGATAATGGCATTAGTCCCAGTCTTACTCCCTCGCCTATCTTCATAATAAATGAAGCTGGATTAGGACAAAACTCAGGCAAAATCACCTCCTGACTGAGATGAAAAGCCGAATTCACCTTAGGTACAAAGGACAGCACCTGGTCCGAAAATATCTTGCAGAAGGATACTTACAGGACAAAGCCCCCAATTCACCCAACCATCTAGTGGAAGTGATGTCGACCAGAAAACAAGCCTTAAAATTTAAGAGCTTCAGTTCCAGACCCTCAAGGGGTTCAAAGGGAGGACCAGAAAGGGCATCCAAAACAAGCTGCAAATTCCAACATGGAAAAGAACGAACAGGTTGAGGAAAAAGTTTCAAAAGTCCCTGAAAAAACCTAGGCATCGTACCCCAGTCATCCTGCAAATTACGCCAGGAGCCTCTAAAAGCCTATATGGCCACCCATTGTACCCGCAGCGAAGCCACTGACTAACCCAGCTTAGCACCATCCTGCAGGAACTGCATCACCAAAAAGAGGTCAGCCGTCGTAGGATCAACCTCCTTATCAGCACACCAGGCCCAAAAAGCTCTCCAATGCCTAGCATAAGAGAGATTGTATACGATACGTCACAATGGTTTCAGTGCACACCTCAGTTCTCCAGTTTTTAACATACTGTTCTGATCTTCATATATTGTCCGTTTTGCGTGTTCCCTGGGTTACGTGATCCACCCTGTTTTCTCGCTAAATAGTCAACATGAGCATCATGAACATCAGAGGGTATGAAACTGTATGTTAATTGTGATTTCTTTCTATTGTAGTGAACCCCTGAAAAAGGGCTTTCTAAATAACCCGAAATGCATTGGGTATAAAATTGATTAGCTTCTGAGGATGTTTCCGTGTGTTTTTGCGTGTCTGGAAAAAGGCCCGGATAGGCATATCCGTGGCATGAGAAGCTGTAAAACTCATTTGCATCTCACGTGTAAAAGTAACTGAGAAAATAAATGAAGTTTCACTAAAACGTTGGAGTATTTTTGAATAACCATCGTTAAGAATTAAAGAAATTTAAAAAATTCTGACAATAACCTTTACCTAAGCTGTGCACTGGGTTTGGAGTGTAATTGCGCTCCATTTGCTCATGTAGTATAAGAGAGAAGCATAGAGGACCTACGAGAAGACTGCAAAGTAGCAGCCAAATGGTCCGGACCCATAAATCAGAGATAGAGTTGAAGCTGAGATTCCTGACCTGTGAACTGCAAGCGGGTGGTGGTGCAGCGGGTCAATTACATTCCAGTCCAAATACCAAGACTTGTCTTGACACTCTTCCAGTGGAGAAAGTTGGCCACTCATAGGCCAAGAAGGATTCAAGCTCATGAGGTTAGAGCAGCAACAAGTGAGTAGCTATCTCTCTCTGAAAAGGCCAAGGCTTTAAGTGGGCCGGGTCTCACCGGTGCTGAGCTCCAGCAGTTCTTAGGCCGAGCACTCAAGACCTCTTGTATATACTTTAGTATATACTTATATGTGCATGTACTTTGTGGGCTCTGGAGATCAGACCTGGGACTTGTCTGCTTCTGCTTAGAGACTTTTTTTTGTTCAACTGCCTCTATTTAACTGTCTTGATAGAAAACTACCAGTAGAGGTCAGTAAAATACCAGAATTGCTTTTTGCTTTTTCAACTTCTTCTATTTAACTGTCTTGAGAGAAAACGACCAGTAGAGGTCAGTAAAATACCAGAATCACTTTAGCATTCTCTAGATTTCAGTCCATAGAAATGGTCTTCCATGAGCGCCCGTTGACAATAAATATTATTTTCAGTGATATGACCACCGAAGGCCTTGATTTTATATTAATAACAGTGCTTTGGACTATACCATTTCCCATTGAAAAGGCAATATTTCTCTCCATGTGTTCCCATACCTGGCGTGTCACGCAGTTTGGTGCTTACTTTCCATCCGTGTTAAAAAACAGTAGATGTTTCAGCACCCAGGATAATACGCTGCATAGCTAAATACATATAAAGGTCCCGAAGGCTAGACCTATTGCATTGAAAATGCTTGTTTATGTTTGATATGCTCACATCGTTCGGTAAGAACTCCGGTCTCGTGATTAACTGGACTAAGTCCTGTGTCTATGTGCTGTCGGGTGGTGCTACCCCCCTGCCGTGTCATTGTCCTATTCAGGTGTCACAATCTGGATTCAAGTACCTGGGGATTTTTATAACCCTAGATCCTGTGGTTCGTCATGAGCATAACCTACTCCCCCCCTCCAGAAGTTGAAAACTGATGTTGCGGGCTGGCTCAGATTACCGCTTTCACCGCTTGGGCGTGCGGCCCTCTTTAAAATGATGTCCTTACCGCGATTTTTATACGCGCTCCAGAATACTTTTGATGTTGTTCCGGCGAGTTATTTACGTGAAGTTGAGAGTTTGCAGAGGCGATGGATTTGGAATGGACGCTCGCGTATTGCCCTCTCCAAGCTTACGCTTCCTTGGTACGACGGGGGTATGGCACTTCCGGATATCAGGCGATATTACTGGGCTGCTCAGTTGGGAGCAATTAATCATGGAATGTATGAACCTGCCTCTAATCCTGCATTCGAGATGGATAAGTACCTGCTACCGGGCGGGGACTACAACAGGGCCCTTTATTCCAAAGCAGTGGGCAGGGAACTTTCGGGACCTACCAAGATAGCAGTACAGGTGTGGTATGATGCGAGTGCGGCAACGGAATGTGGGGATCGCCTGACTCGTGCGACTCCGCTTTATGCGTCTGAAAGACTGGGTTCCCTGTGGAAGACTAAGGGATTTGAAAAATGGGATATGATTGGTATTTGCAGGGTGAGTGACTTATGGAACAAGGGTAGAATCAAGTCCTTCGAGGCACTGAAGGTAGAATATGAGTTGAGTGATAGAGAATGCTTCCCCTACATCCAGATTACTCATGCGCTGCGTTCGGTTTTCCCCGAGTTCATGGACATCCCCGAATCCTCCCCACTAGAAGATCGGGTGCTTGACGGCCACGTGCCCGACAGCACCATTTTTTTGATTTATAAGAAATTGATTAATAATCGAGCGGATCTGTTGGAGCGGCTTCGAGAGGTCTGGACCAGCGATGGTTTGGAACTGGACGAGGAGGACTGGCAATCCGCGCTATCCTCGCCGAAAGAGGTCGCAATTCCGTCCCATCTCTGACTTGTTCAACTCAAAATCCTACACCGTATATATGTCACCGGCCCGCGCCAGCTACAAATGGGTTTTTCAGTGGATGGGTTATGTAAGCGTGGGTGTGGATTGGTTGGTACCTTCCTCCATATAATTTGGGAGTGTCCAGGAGTGGTAGCGTTCTGGAATCGTGTGCATGCTGTTATGGAAAGAGTCACGGGGTGGCATTGCTGCCCGAAGCAAGGCGTTGCCTGTTGAATGTCTGGGAACCAAATGACTATGACATGGCACAGACTCGGTGGGCGACCCTTAGGAATATGATTGCTAAGAGAGACATTGCGCAGTTGTGGGGCTCCCATCGGCCGCCCACGGTCCTGGCCTGGAAGGAGAACATGGACTGGTGTATGTTTAGAGAGAAGACGGTATATGTGGCACGAGGTAGACCCAAGACATGGAAAAAAATTAAGAGCCAGTGGAACTCCTACCGTGGGAATATTTGCACGCCTCCGTTCGTGGAGACCCCAGAGGTCCCCCTCTCCCCCTGATCCGACATTCCAAGTATTGTGTAACCGTTATGATCATTGCTATTGTTTCCTCACTCCCCCCCCCCCATGTCAACAAAGTCTATGTTAAATTGCTTTGCGGTCTCCTTCCCTCCTGAACACTTGTCGAATGTAATGTTTTATTGCCTTGTGTGTAATTTCTTTCTTAATTAAATAAAAATTATACCAAAAAAAAGAAAATGCTTGTATAAAGCTGGCCTCAAAACGGGTCGCTATCAGGCTCTGTTTTGTGCCCTGGAACAGGCACACCGTTTTTTACGGACTACAGTGACAGAAGGCACATTGATGTGCACGTCCTCACACTGCTCACTTCTCACTAGTAGAGAGGTTACGGCATGACGTCATGCCAGGTGAGCGTTGTAGGGGAAGAGAAATCCTTTAAAGAGAGTCATTCTCTCTTTGAATTTCCCTTCTCTTTTTGAAACTCAGGAGCATCAGCATTGTTGTGGTTTCACCAGGGCTTTAAGTGGAAGCTTTTTTAATATTATATACAAGCCATAGTTGCTGCTTATTTATCTGAAGAAACTAACAACCATTGACAAAGCCGATAGTCCTGATTTGTTGTAGGTATGATGTTACTTGTTGTATCATAGATCTTAATGCAATGACAGAAACAGTAAAATACAAGTCGGACAGCACACCATGATAGTCGCAGATCGTTTAGCTAACATGTTTTAAGCCACGCCCTTAATTACATTGACCAAGCTACTTTGAGAGACAACCCCCCCCCCCTCCCCCCAAATCCCCCACCCAGTTTTTTCATCCCACTAAAAGCCCTTGAAAAGGCTCATACAGAACTTCATCGAGTGAGTGAATAACACTCAGTCGAGAGGTTGGAGAACTACTTTTGGTTCCAACACTGGGCCTTGGATCGGGTACCAGAGTGCCCCCTGACCTCTGTTCATTTATCGCATTTGAGGATATGCTTTATACAAACATAATTCCACAGAACGATAATTCGAAAAACATCCTTTACCGAACAGGAAGTCACTGTTGGTTCTTAATCAAGTGCACCCTCCTCTGCAGTCAAGCTCAGCCCAGTCACGGCTGCAAAGGCCTTTCCTGCTTATGCGGTTCACAGGGGCCTTGTAGGCGATAGGGGGCGGACAAGGTGGCCCGGCAGAGCGGGTAGAATGTTGTCCTTGGCCTGTTTCCAGATCCAGATTTCTTCTCTTTCGAATCTAAACACCAGCAAATCCGAAAAACAGTGCAGGAATGGCAAAGCCGCACTGTATCTACAGATCCTGCCATTGTGCACGCTTCCTGCAATGCTAAAGGTAACGCGGACACCCACGAGGTGGGTGTTTTGTACAGTGATTTGTTGGTAGTTCGGAGCACAAGTAGGGCGGGAGAGGCCAGTGCCACCCACGCCTGCAGACTGCATGCATACCCTCACCGGCGCCATTGTCACAAGAATACAACCTATTGTGAGTGGGGGTCTGCGCCATACTATACTTAACGCCACATCTATGTCACTCCGAGATATATATATATTGCCAGGATACATGTATGAGGTAAGGTGTATGCCGGAATATGGAACACAATAACATTGTGCTACCAAAATAAGTACTCTTTCTGAAGCATAATAATCTGGTTACCATATTCTGGTGGAAACCTCACCCTTGGTTTAAGGTGCTTTCCACATTTCCCTAGTCTACACATTCATTCCTTTTTTTTTTGCGACTGGTTATATTTCCTCAATAGTGCGAATCTTTGCTCGCGCAGGCTAGAGGTAAAGAAAATTAATGGGCTGTTTTCTCTCACATGTTGACTTGAACGCTGTACTCCTCTCCCTTTCAAACTGGCTGAGTTTGGGGGATCTTTATTTTTCTTGCAACAACTTCGAAGAGTTGAAAAAGTCCTGAATTTAATCGGAAAATCCACGTGCAAAATTCTTTGCAAACCTGGGATAGTAATTGTAATATTCATGAAAATTACAAGAAGTTCGTCAGAGAAGACCTTCAAACTCGTGAAGGGTCACACAAATATAAATAAGCCGTGCAAAAGATGAATGGGTGCTACTCACACATGTTCTGAACCTCTCTTACTTAAGCGCATTGAGAAATAACATCCCGCACTATGATGAACACAATAAGGATTTGTATGGCTTTACAACCAAAAATTCCACGTACGATGCTGGTGGATTTTCCAGGAAATTCAGAGCTACAGACAGGAAATCCACTGTTTCAGGGTGAAATTGGGGTGCAGAGTATAGTGAACACCTGCAAACCCATAGGTTGGCAGGTCTTTACAAACATCTTCAAACTTATTTACTCACCACGGAAACTCACACTAATGCAGTCCAGCAAGAGGGAGTGGTAGGAGGTGCCATCACAAGGTGGACAAGGGAAGAGAACACCCCTATATTTCATGGCATTGAGGGGGTAAGGAATGTCTCCACTCAGAAAGAATACTTACACTTTGGAGGAATAAAAGATTGGTGTGTAAATGCACACTTTCACATGACATACTGAGCCGTGTGAGTACATTTTTCAACAAGCATTGGCAAATCCAATAGGTCTCGCCTTTGGGACCTATTTGCTTTGCCAGTAGGTAGTGGTGATGCTATAAGCTTCCCAGATGCTGTGCATCTTCCCCAAACAGCATACTAACAGGCCACAGATCTACCAACAGTAGCATTTTGTAGGTGTGCAAACCATGCATGCACGCATCTACAAACATGACATGCATGCTTTTTTTTCTTTTTATCTACCTATCTGAGTTGGATCTCGAAAGGCAGGTGTGGTGGGGAAGCACCACAGAGGGTGAAGTTGGGGGGGAACCACCACAGAGGGTGAAGTTGGGGGGAAGCAACCTGGAGGGCCAGGGATGAAGCAACACTGGGGACCTGGATGGACAGATGCAACACAGTATAGAGCGTACGGGAGGAGGGAAGCAACATGCCCGGTTACTCACCGGTAATATTCATTACTCCGAGTCCTGGTCTCCCCATCCCATTTCTTAACAGTGGGCAGCTAGTCTGCTCTACAGAAACATATTACCTAGCCAAGCTTTTGCACTTCCCCCAACATGGCTTCACCATGGTGTGACAAAAAAGGAGGAAGTGCGTCAGAGAAACTTCCTGAGAATACCAAAGAAAAAACCCAGAAACGAAACCATCACCCCAAAACCAAATACAGGCAAGGAGGCAAGGGCTCAGGAATGGGACAGGGAGACCAGTACTCAGAGTAAAGAATATTATCGGTGAGTAACCGGGCATTACCTCCTCATCCTGTCTCCCCGTCCCATTCCCTTACAATGAGCCCATACCCAATCACACAGTAGTTGTAAGAAAAAACAGACCAGAAAGTGCGAGAAAACAGGTTCATTTAATAAACAGAAAACAGTACAAATCATAAACCATGTACCGCAGACAGGACATGAGCGCCAAAAGCAGCAGAGGCCGCCATCCCCAACTGAAGACGATAATGTGAAACAAACGTATGGGGACCAGCCCATGTGGCAGCATTACAAATGTCTCTCAAGGAGGCCCCTTTGAACATGGCCCAGGAGGAGGAGACGCCCCTGGTCCCCCTACTCTGAACAGAAGAGGGGAGAGGACAGCGGGCAGAATTGTAGGCGGAAACCGCAGCACCCTAGACCCAACGAGTCAAGGTGGACAAGGAAGGACGAAGACCCCGCCCAGAGAGGCCATAGGTGACAAACAAGGAATCAACCTTACGGAAACCAGAGGTCCGCTCCAAGTAGATGCGGAGAGCCCTCAGCACATCCAAAGAATTGAGGACCACCTCCTCAGGAGAGGCAGGATCCGGAAAAAAAACAGGGAGAGCAACATCCTCCTGATAGTGGAAAGATGACAACACCTTAGGCAGAAAAAACTGGCTGGGACGGAGAATGACTCATCAGCGCAAAAACGCAAAAGGGGGGTGAAGCCATCAAAGCCCCAATCTCACCAACCCGCCGCCCAGAAGTAATGGCCACCAGGAAAAGAACCTTAGCAGAAAGGAACTTAAGGTCCACTGAGACCAAAGGCTCGAAAGGGGGAACTGTCAAGGCCTGGAGAACCAAGGGAAGATCCCAGGAAGGCACAGGAGAGTGAGAAACAGGACGCTGAAGCATAAAACTACTCTGCAAAAGGCGAGCCACCAACGGAGAGACAGATGACACTGAGGAACCCCAAAAAGCAAGAATGGCAGCCCACTGCGCCCGCAGGAGAGAAACAGCGAGCCCCAAGATGAAACCATCCCGCAAGAAGTCCAACACCCTCACAGCTTGACAGGAGGAAGAAGAGAGACCCTTCCCAAGACACAAGGAAGAGAAATTCTTCCAATGACGGTCATAGGACTTAAGGTGGAAGGGCGTCGCGACAACTGAAGGCACCGGGCAACCTCAACCGAGCAACCCTGACCCAACAAACTCAACCTCTCAAGTGCCAAACCCCCAGCTGGAGGCGGCGCAGGGAGGCAATCCTGAGAAGAGGAGCCCGCAGAGGGGAGTGACACAGGGGACACCTCCAATGGGGGCATAGAATAGAATAGAATAGAATATGCTCTTATATAGCGCATGGCTACCCGAAAGCATCCCAGCGCTGCGGACGTGTGGCAGGGAGCAGATGGAGTTTATGGGAAAAGCCATTTCTTTAAATGTCTGTGGAACGCGGGTTGGTTGGTTTCCTGACGGATGGGTTAAGGCAGGGAGTCCCATAGCTTGAATGCATTATAGGAGAAGAGGCGACCTCCTGTGCGGGACTTCCTGATTCTGGAGACCTCAGCTAGGAGTAGGTCATTAGAACGGAGGCTCCTAGTTGCTTTGTAGGGTCCAATAAGGTTGGTAAAAATAGGGGGACCTGTGCCCTGCAAATTTTTGTGAGCAGTGCAAAGAGCTTTGAAGTGTATACGCTCCTGTATCGGGAGCTAGTGTAGTGTTTTTAAGGCCGGTTTAGCTGGGGAGCGTTTGTTGGTGCATGTAAGGAGTCTTGCTGCTGAGTTCTTGACTACCTGGAGTTTGTGGATAACAGAGAGGGGGGCTATTAAATAAAGGACATAACCATAATCCAGCCTCAATAGTACGAGGGCTTGGATTAGAATTCTTGGGGAGTTCTCAGGTTGTACGGGCAGTATTTTTCGTATTGATCTCAGCAGGCAAAATCAGGTGGCCGCTGTTTTCCTGGCTTGGGCTCTAAAGGTGAGCTCATGGTCAAGCTAGAATCCCAAACTTGTTATTTCCTTTTTAGGGATTGGGGCAGGTCCCATACATGACAGCCATAGAATATATGGATTAAAAATTGCATACAGACAAGGTCAGCAGTAGGGGGAACCAAGACTAATGAGACCACTCTGGTACAACCAGGAGAACCTCCGCCCGGTCCAACCGAATCTTCCAGAGCACCCGCGGAATCAAAGCAAACGGAGGGAAGGCAAACAGGAGCCCCAGCGACCATGGAACTGAGAAAGCATTGGTCGCCCACGCCAATCGGGAGGGAACGAGGCTGCAAAACCGAGGAAGAAGGGCAGAATCCTCCAAGACAAAAAGATCCAGCCAAGGACGGCGGAACCTGAGGACAATCAGATCGAACAGATTCAGGGACAGACACAGAGTCACCGAGGAGAGGAACACCTTGCTCAAAGAGTCCGCACGCCCATTCTCCTTTCCCGGAAGTCAGACCGTTGTCAGAGACAAGAGATTGTGTAAGTAATAATCTTTATTTAGATATAAAATAATATCCTTAAAGGGAGCACCAACAACAGTACACATTATAAAGACGAGAAAAACAAAAATCAATTGAACAACAATAATTAAATGCAGATCTTCCAAATTACGTTATGCAGCATCTTATTACATATAAATAAATAGAAAAATAAATAAATAAATCAGCATAACATTAAACAGAGCTTTAAAACGTAAGAAGTTTGTGGTACTATCGATTAGCAATGTTGGGTTTATAAAAACAGTCTAATATTCGGCGAATAACTACGAGTTTTGATAAAAGTTAGATCGGATAAAAATAGCAGCGACAGTTCAATAGCAGCAGGTTATGGTAAAATACAATAAAAAAGAGCAGTTTTAGCAGCTTAGAGATAGAGTACAATTTAATTTAAACTATTGCTAACCAGGGAGAAGCGTGCGTAAAGTTGCGGTATGCAAAGCGTATATAGGTTGTAAGGCCTATATTTAAAGCTGTGTTTTCAGGGCTTAGGACTGCAATAAATGCCTGTCTGCAGGTCCGGATACCCAGCCTGTTTCACTCCGTTTTCAATTTGCGTCTGCGCTGTGACATAAGGGCAGGGCAAAGACAGACCACGTGCTCCAAGGTTTTAGCCGTCTTGCCGCACCCTCTGCACCATAAAACTTCTGACGTGCGACGCCAGCAAGGCAAATCTTTCAGGAATTGCCAGTCACCCAGTCTGATAGCCATAAAGCTAAGTTTTAGGTACAGGGAGTAGGTGCAGGACAGGTAGGTGGCAGGAGATAGCCGCCCGTAAGAATTCATAATTGCCCATGCATGTCTTTGTTTGGCAAAATGGGCTTTATCAATGATTAGGGAGCTCATTCTGACACATTTCTTAATAGTGGTTTTGAATGCTGTCGTACAGGGGTTAAGAGCCCTTAGGTCGCCCGCAGACATTTCTCAGATGGAATACTTAAAAAGGCGACCATACGAGCCCCCTGGATTTTTCTCGGTGATATCTAACCAAACTAGTGACTCTAGTGAGCCTATGTCTGCTTGCCTAAGTTTGTGGCAAAAGTTTAAGTACGTGCCAATGTTAGAGACTTCATAATTTAATAAGCCCAGTTCTAGTCTGATCTGGGCAGCGGAAGCATTTTTGGGCAGGTGGAGGACTTTTTTTTTATTATAAATTTTGGTTACGTGCTGGTTTAGATTGGTGTTTAGATTACCCCTGAAAATCTAAATGCCGTATGACAGTATCGGACCAATTTTTGCTCTCATAACTTCGAGTAAGGGTGATAAACTTGGGCCCCACAAATTTTTTGAGAGCTTGGAGAGGGTCACCTGCAGGGACACAGCTTTGGCTGATATCTCCTTGCGCTGTTTAACGAAATTGCCCCTAGAGTCAAAATTGACCCCTAAGTATTTGTATGTGCTTCCTATTGCAAGACTCATGTTGTTGTACAACCAGCCACCCCCGACGTTGCGTTTTCTTCCAAAGGTAACCACTTGTTTTTTTTTAGGTTAACCTCTAATTGATTCGCAGCGGTGTAAATGTGTAGTTTGTCCAGGAGCCTTTGCAGTCCTACACGTGTAAGACTAAAAAGAGTTTTCAGCGTAGAGAAGGTTGCTTATAGGTGTGCCTCCAATCTTAGGTGGGTGACTGTTGGTTTCTTCGAGGGCTGCCGGCAGGACTGCTATGAACAGATTAAAAAGAAGTGGGGCCAGTACACATCCCTGTTTGACACCTCTGGTTGTCATGATTTTCCAAGAGAGATGTGTGCCGGACCCCAACTTCACTTGAACCCATGTGCCTGAGTATAACTGAACAATTGCCTCCAGACGTTTTACTGGGATCCCTCACTTCTTTAACTTTTCTCATAGGACTGCCTTGGGAACCCGGTCGAAGGCAGCTTTAAAATCAACAAAACAACAAAAAACAGCCCTGGATGTAGAACAAACTTTGTCAACAATTATGGACAATGTCAATAGATAAGTCAGAGTCCCAGATTTGGCAGTGAAGCCAGTTTGATTCATTGGAATCAGATTGTTCTGATCCGCCCATGCTCTCAGCTCCATCAAGAGAATGCCTGCGTAGTGCTTAGCCTCAATATCTAAGAGCGCAATTAATCTATAGTTGCTTGGTGATGTGTGGGAGCCTGATTTATAGATTGGGTGGATTATTGCGCTGCGCCAAGAGTCCGGTATGGTTGAAGTTCTTAGGGCAAAATTGAAAAGGTTAGTTAGATGACCCAACCAAAGTGCTATGTCATTCGGTCCCAGGGCTCCGTCCGATCTTGCTTTTGACAATACTTTAGTAACCATTTCTTGAGCGGTCTGTAGATCGTCTGTACAGGGGTCTGAACAGCCGGTAGGCCTGCTCCAGTTCCTGCTCTGGCTTATTTCCGTCAAGTAGGAGACGCATGTTTCTGTAGGCACTGTTCCCTCTGGGGACCTAAAGTGGTCTATCAGAAAGGCGGACCAGCTGGCTTCTTGAATGTTAGCTGACCCAGAGCTGAATTGGCTAGAGTTATAACGGTTGATTAAAGCCCAGAATTTTCTTGCGTTGCGGTTTTTGCTCTCCCAAATTAGTTTGCACCAGAATTGACTTTGGTGGTATTGTTTATCTTTTTGTATGGCCTGTCTGAATAATTTTTGGGAAGTTTTATACGCGAGAGATTGTGCTCGGTCCATAGCCCAATCTTCCTTGAGACAAGAAACAGAGACCGACACATGCCCCCTTGTCGATTGACATAAGCCTGAACAACCTGGTTGTCGGTCTGCACCGAGACCGCATGACCTCGAAGGAGAGGAGCGAACCACCGAAGAGCCAACCAAACCACCCTCAACTCCTTCCAGTTCGAGGATTGGAGAGACTCAAAACGGGACCACCGACCCTGAGCCTTGGAGGCACCCATCACAGCCCCCCAACCCACGGCACTGGCATCCGTGGACAACACAACCACTGCCTGAGGCGGAAAAAGATTGAAACCCCGGGAAAGGGAATGAGGGGACAACCACCATTGGAGATCTACCCGAATCCCCGGAGAGACCGGTATCAGGGTCTCGTAGTCCAGGGAGACAGGATCCCAGTGCGAAAGGACATGATGCAAGAGGGGATACAATTGCAACCTGGCCCAAGGAAGGAGATGCAAAGTGGACGCCATCTCCCCTTGACTCCTCAACCACAGAGACGGGTGGACACCTGGGACTGGGAAAGAAGCCAAGAAATGTGATGAAACTAAGTCAACTGGCGCTCCAGGGAGAGGAACACCATGCCTAGATCCATGGGAAGAGATCCCCCAGGAACTTCAGGGACTGGGAGGGCATCAGAGAGGACTTTCGGTGGTTGATGAGGAACCCAAAGGAACCCAGGAGATGATACACCTGGTCCACATCCGACAGAGCCTGAGAAAAAGAAGGAGAAACAATCAACCAGTCATCGAGATAGGGAAAAAGCTGCAGACCTCTGGAATGACGAATACCCACCAAAGGGGCCAAGAGTTTTGTGAAAACCGTGGAAAGGCCAGAAGGGGAGCACCCGGAACTGGTAGTGACAGGAACCCACAAAAAACCGGAGATATTTCTGATATTGGACGTGTAGATATGCATCCATCAGATCCAGGGACGCCAGGAAGCCCCTTGGAAGCACCAGAGGCAGGATGAAATGCAGAGTCACCATCTTGAATGGACGATGGCGAACGAAGCGATTGACTTGCTTCAGATCCAAAACAGGACGCAGGTCCGAAGTATCTTTCTTGGAGACCAAAAAGAGGAACGAATAACAACCGACGCCCCTCTTCAGAGGAGGAACGTCCACGATAGCCTTCTTCTCCAACAGAAGTTGCACGCCTGCCAACAACTCCTCCCTTTGCTGAGAAAGACGGGGCAGGGGAGTCACATGGAAGACCGGAGGCGGAGGAGAGGAAAATTCTATCCGACACCGCCCAGGCATCCTGAACCGACAACCATTGGGGCAGGAAAGACTGAAGGCGACCACCAACCAGCAAAGGCAGATAGTCATTGGGAAGAGGAAGCAGCGGTGACAGCAACACTGGCAGGGGCCCGGGCTTTGGCACCTCCTCGGGCCTCCCGGCCATGACCCCTGCCATGAAAGGGCTGCAAAACGCCCTGAGTAGAAGGCCCAAAAGCGCAACAGTAGCCAAAACCACGCACGAGAAGGAGGGCGACCAGAGCCGCAGCTTGCGGTTCTCCGATTGTTTGACTATCTCCTCAAGGTGAGGGCCGAACACTTTGGAACCCCCAAAGGGCAACTTAAGGAGGACTGACTTCTGGGAAGACTCAGCATTCCAGGAACACATCCAGATATGACGTTATGCAGCAATCTAAGCACCAGAAGCATTGACATTGTCAAAAGAAAGATCCGATAAGTATAGCACCTGCAACTCTATTAGAGACAAAAGAGGGGTGGCATCCTCACCATCCTGCAACAGAAGGGACAGGGCCTGAAAATCTTTGAGGAGGCACTGGACCATGTAATTTGAATAGGCAGTTTCACGGACAGAAAAATTGGAACACTTCACCGCCCCCTCAACACGCTTATCCACAGCGTCCACAGGAAGGGCGTCATCCGACAGGACCAAACTTTGAGAGGAATGACAAGCCATCAAATTGTCGGCCTCGACAGTCTGTGGAAATTCAGCCGCAAAACCCTCCAGAGGATAACGCTTAGACAAGAAGCGAGGGAAGGCAGATTTATCCACGTCCTTACACTCGTGATCCAGGACCTTGCACACAGCACCATGCAAGGGGACGGAGTCAGGAGCCGGCTGGTGATACTGCGTAAATAAGTCATCCTCCAGGACATTCGACACCAGAGGAGTGAAACCCAAATTGTCCCACACACGGGCGAACAAGTCTGAGAGCTTAGTACCCTGAACAAAGCGCCCTCGGACACCCTCATCCTCATCAGGACCCATCTCATCATCAGGAGCGACCAGCAGATCTACAGACCCATGAGGCACCTTGGAAGGAGGCCCAGCAGCGTCCCTGGCCTGAAAAGCAGCAGCCACGGCTCATTAATCAACAGGCGCAGGGCATAAAGAAGAGCAGCGGAGGAAGAGGCACCCAAGTCCATGACTGGAAACAGCAACGTCCAAGAAACACCAAAACAGGCACTTACAGAGGATGAGTGCATGAAAAATGGACCCCATCTTAAAGCAAACGAAGTCCTGAGGACCCGAGCTCCTGCGGGACCAAGAAAAGGGGCCGGCGCTTTAATAAAGCAGTCAGCTGCCCCAATTTACCCCAAGGAACCATCCCGCAGAAGCGGGACTACAAAGGACCACATGCGCTGCAAAAAGACATGCCGCAACCCCCGCCTGCTAAAGCAGGGTGTCGCAAGGAGGCAAACAGGAGAACGGCCACTGAAGCCGGCCGGGAACAAACTCCCCATCAGGTGAGCATACACGGCAGAAGCGGCCGCTAGAGTGAACTGCGAACCAAACTGGCACAGCAGGCAGCACAGGAGGGCACAAAGCAGAAAAAAACAAAGGCAGCCACTAAAGCAGGCTGCCACAATACAGAAAAGAAAAAAAGGGAACACTTACCCACAGCTCAGCTAGGCACGTAGGTAAACTGCAAATGCAGAAAAAAAAGACCAGGAAGTTTCTCTGACGCACTTCCCCCTTTATTGTCACTGATAGGATTGACATGAACAAATTATATTGGAGGAAAACATTAAACACATTAATTCCAGAAGTGTTAAATGATGAACAAAACTGTCCATGTTTTCTTTAAGGTGAAATCATTTTGGTCATTAAACTACTAGGACCAGCATTCAATGCGACAGGGGCACCCTTATTATGAAACCGGATTTTTAGACTGTGACACAAAAATTGGGCAATGCAATTAACAAGAATATATAATTTATTTGTTTTCATGGGAAAATTCCAGGCGATTCAATTGTTTCCATACTGAAGAAGAAATAAAAGTTTATGCAACAGCACCAACATGACTACGAATACCAGCATGCTTTATGTTATGCCAGGTGCAGCACAACTTTGCCCATCTTTTACACATCACAATTACATCACAATTTCATAGCAGATACATGTCATGAATGTGCCTTCAGCACATGTTTCTTTTGTGGTCTAACGCTATTAAAATAAGTTTTTCACTTCAAATTATTTTTAAAGTGCAGTCAATGTAGCTTCAGTGAACTTACTCATAATGTGTGACTGAACCATACCAATTGATATATTCTCTGAAGTCTTGATGAGTATACCACCCTTACTTAGTAGACATGTTCTCTCCATAGAAACAAATTCAACTTACATAATGTGTACTTTAATGCATTAATTGAAATTTACTATTTAGATGTTTGAGTAGAAACAAAACCATCCTCACGTTATAAAATCTAATTTATTTTGGGTTCATTTAATGTGTACACCAAAGTGTCATACATATTGCATTAAAATGTAGTTCTTAGAGACATTGATACATATACATTGAAGATTTTACTTTATGCTCTATGTAATATGAATCTAATGTACTGACCATTCATATTCATTTGTGTTTAAATACGCACACGCACACATTAAATGTGCACCATTGAGTTAATGCTTTCAGTTGTCTTTAGCAGGCCTGTTTAACACGCTGCATAAAAATATTGTTTTCCATTTTTCAGCTAACATGACTTTCTTTGCAGGTATTCACACATTGTTAGTTGAGGATTAGATACCTTACTGTACTAGGGATAGAAGGAGAGAGCCTGAGAAGAAGACCTTGACAAAAGACCAATGAGAGCCAGAGCATTAACTGAAAGGCCTATTCAGCAATGTTCCAACTTGGCCTGTGTGTGGGAGACAATGTTGTTCCCAATTCCAGTGTGAGATACTTTGTGAATGTTGTAGTCTGCACCAGGAGACTGGATGAGGACAATAGACCGCTGATGATGCATACAGAGGAGTGTTACCTGAATGATTTTAGAGTGAATAAGTCCACACCTGTCTGATGCTACCCACACTTTCCTTTGGACTTTGAAGGTTCAGACCTTTCTTCTTCCTTTGATTGTTTGCTGAGTATGGCTTAGGTTAACACTTATTCTCTGACCCAATAAAACTATTGATCAAGCTTCTAAAATGCTGACACCTTCCATCTTATTTTTCCTGCTTTGTTCTAATTTGCTTTATGGAAATAATGTGATTTTTGAGATTCTTTACGACTCTAAGAACAATCCTCTTATATTGGATTCTGATTTAGGAGATTTAGATTTACTAATGTATAGGCGAGAAACCTGAGACTCTTCTCTGAGCATCAAATTCTATTGTTAGTCTTTTGTATTGCTGTGACTGAACTTCTTGTTTGCCTAATATTGGTCTGCCTTAATTTCTCCCGGAGGTTGAGCTTCCTGTGTTATTCTGTTTCTTTATAGTATGGTGATAAGAGTTGTGTACCTTAATTTAATTTGTAATGAGCCTTCTTAACCATAGTTAATGATTCCTTATCCTTATTGTGCAGCTAAATGGGTAGCACTGTTAATTGAAATTCATTGATGTAGTGTTAACTCCCATCATCGCCCTTAGTGAAGATCTTTGTAAAAGTTGAATTTGAGTTTCTTCCTTTACCACTACAGCAGGAGAAACACCAAAATCTTTGGGCCAGATTTATCTTGGTTTTGCATCACCCTTGCGCCCCACAATTGGGCGCAAGGGCGACGCAAAACCTAAGTGAGATTTATCAAGCCACACAAGTCCACCTTGCGTAGCCCTGCATGGCCCTATGCTCTGGAACTCTCTGCCCCCACTGCTGAGACACACCCCTAATCTTCTCTCCTTTAGAAAGAAGTTAAAAACATACCTTTTTTCACAAGATTAATGACATCTTTTGTAACCATTGCAGTCTCATGTTCCTGGTCGTTCCCTAATACCACTCCAGAAGCTACGCGCGGAGATACCCCTTCGGGGCTGATTCAGGCGCGATATAAGCATATAAATAAATAAATAAATGGCTCAATAAATCTGGAGTAACGCAATGCAGCGCAAATCACTGCCTTGTGTTACATTACCCCAGGGAGGCATTCCATGGGTGGAGTGCGGGTGTTCCCATGCATCCACCCATGGATTTTGGCGTGTTTCAGATTTACCATTAGTGGCAAGCCTGGGAATGCATCAAAATGCTACACCTCCCGAGATGAGCGAGCAGTAACGAGGAGAAATATTTTTATTTCTGCTTTTTTTCCTCTTGCTATGTGTCCTGCACTCTGCAGCCCATGTAAAAAAGAGGGAAATGCCTCTAAGGACTGTTTTTGAGCCTTCCTGCACAAAAACAATCCTGCCTACAACGCAGGCACCATGGCACAAGCATTGGCGTTAGGCAACCAAAAGTGTGCCAGCGCAAGGAAAGGACTGAAATGCACCTTGTCATGGTAAATAAAGCACATCCCTGCTCTTTCCCTTCCACGCAGCACAACAAGGTGGCTTGATGCTTTGCGCTGCATGAAAAAATTATTAATATGAGACTTTGTGTGCAGAATTCGCCTGTGCCCCAATACAACATTACAACAGAACTCATAATGAGGTTGCCAACTGATTGCTTGATCATGGTATAAGCCAGGGTTTTCCATACATTGTATATATTTCAGTAAAACGTTCTCGCCACTCTCCCATTTAAGGTCTGCTTCACCAACACGAACTCTCACTGTATAAACTCTTCTCCTTATATTATAATGTGGATTTTCTTGCCTCACAAGAAAGCAGAACAAGCATTTGCAATGCAATAGGTCTTGCATTTGCGAGAGTTTGAGCTGTTGGCATTGTAAATGACAATGCCTTTTATTTACCTGTTGGTTTTTAAATCATAAATAAAAAGCATGCCATTAACAATGCCATTAGCTTAAACTCTCGCAAATGTGAGACCTATTGCATTGCAAATACGTGTTTTGTTTACAAGGGGTATGTGGCATTAAGAAGTTTGAAGACCACTGCTCTACATCAATTAAACACGAGGCAATAAACCAGCATGGGGGGCAATAAACCAGCAGGGGGGGGGGGCGGTGCTGTCGACTCCCCAGAGAGGGCCGCAGGTAAGGGGGGAGAGGAGGCTGCAACCAAAACTCGTGCCGCCCAGGGAGGAACGTCCCCCCACCCCCTGCTACCCAACTGCCATCAATTAGACCTTGCCTGTTCACGAGGTAGTACACGATCTTGGAAAGCAGAACGTGGCCCGCCATTGGCAACAAGCACTCCGGGTTTAGAAGGCAAGTGAGTCACAGGCTTGTCCAGGATCAGACAACTGGTTATTGCAGAGGCCGCCGCACCCTCCCGTAGGGGGGGGAGGCTTGAAGGCCAGCGCCATAATCCTCGTGGTGCCACCAGTGGGGTAAACTCGTTCTGGGCGCCTCGATGCGCCCAGGAACCAGCGGAAGCGGGGTGCGCACCAGCCACCCGACCGGAAGTGACCCTTTGACCTGGGCGCCCCCAAAGGCCGCCCAATGGACAACTTGGCGTTATTTGAATCCCCCAATCAGGGGGCTCACCTGAGGCCTTCATGGAGGGCTCAAGGGGATTTAAGCGCCGCTGCCCTCCCAGCAGAAGCACAACGCCTTCGAGGAGCTGGGAGAACGGCGCAACAGCAACAACAACTGAAGGGAAGAAGTCGACGCGGCGGAGAACGAAGCTGAAGAAGGCGAGGCCCTGTCGGAGATCCAGGTCATCGACGCCGAGGACACCACGTGGAGTACGGCGCGCCGTTCCAGCTCCCCCGAAGCAAGATAGCGCGAAGGTTTCGAAGGCGCTGGATCGCACCAGGTGAAGCGACCAACAGAAGGAGTGCAGCGAGCTCAGAGCCCGGGGTGAGCACACGCATTTGGCTGTGCCACAGCGGACGGCCTGACGCAGACGCGAGAAACCAAGAAGCCACACAAAAGTGCGCAGAGGCTCACGACATGTCGGAAGGCCAGCCCGACGAGATGGCAGAGGTACTGAAGAAGATCCGCAAATTATCGGCCATCCACGGGGACGACTGGCTCCACCCCCACTTGGGTAAAGGGAAGGAGAACAGACCAGAGGACCAGGCAGAGGAAGAACCAGGGCCTTCCGCACCCAAGAAACCCAAAAGCACGCCGATGAAGAGGACATCCAAGAGGAACCCTCCAAAGAAAGTACGTCAGAAACCTCTTCCATCGAGACCGGATGTCGGTGACCAGGGTGAGACGACCAGCAAGGGAAAAAAGGGTGAGCATATTAGCAACATCGTAAAAGAATGCTTGAAATCGCTGGCGCCAGGGTTACTTAATGGCACAGGGCAAGTAATAGCAGGGGCTAGGGAGCAGCGCGCAGAAGAAGCGGCAGGTCTGACATGGCATATGGTCGACCCAGGGTGGGCCCGGCAGACGAGAGTACAAGAGCAGGTAGGCTTGTCCGCCCAAGGTGAGCAAATCTCCCCGCTACCCGGGTGGGGTTATGGCCCTACGTCAGGGAGCCCACCTCCGGTCGGGCAAGTCAATGATCCTTACACCAGGCCATCCCCTGGTCCGGCGTCCCTGACTACGAAAGCCACCTGCTTAGCATGTCTCATCCCCCTTGCGGTTAATGAAAGGATATGGCGCAAGGAATTCATAGACATATTTTCACTACTGGAAATACAGCTAGAGGGGCTCGACCTAACCACGTGCGACAGGAAGGATGAGGACAGGAGAGAAAGGCGCGGGGCTAGAAAGGAGCGCACCTTCGACAATTGGTTGGATGCATTCAGAATCATGGCATGCATTATAGTAGAAAGGTTCCCCCATTGCGCTGCGGATTTGTGGCTGTACGAGGCCAACATCCACCTAGCACAGAGGCAGTTCCTTGGGGATGCCTGGTTGGAGTTCGATAAAGGGTTTAGATTGAAAATGCAGAGGCACCCTAAAATGGAGTGGAATGAGGAGGATGTCTCGGGGTTCATCCACAAGATGCTTACAGCCAAGGAGGTTAGGGCCTGGGCGGGCAAAAGCGACCAGCCCTTTCGGAGCTCGTACCAAAAGGGGAAGAATAGTTCATATCAGAGGCGGTCTACCGGGAGATCTTACTCCCCAACCGCAACTAAGGCGATCTGTTGGAGATACAAGGCAGGGGATTGCTCATGGGGCTCTTCTTGTAAGTTCCAACACGCATGCGCTAGCTGCGGGGGCAGGCACGCTACCGTGGCGTGCAAAGGTTCCAAGCGCGAGTCAAAAGGGGAAAAGAAAGAGAAGAACAAGAAGCGTTAGCCCCAACGCAGGGAGAGGAGGGGAGCTGGTGGACATTCGTAAATGCCAGCTGGCCAGATCCCCCATTATTACACAACAGCTGCGCAGATTGGCGAACAAATATCCGAACAGAGCGGATGCCAGGTTACTGGTGGATGGTTTTGAGGAGGGCTTTGTTATCCTATTCCAGGGCCCACTGCCCTTAGCGGGGGCGAACAACTTGAAGTCAGCAAGACAACACCCCGAGGTTGTTAGCGCTAAGATAGAGAAAGAATTGAACCTGGGTAGAGTCGAGGGCCCCCTCCCAAAGGAGCTGCACGAAGGCATAGTCGTCTCCCCGCTGGGCGTGGTCCCCAAGAAGGAGAATTCAGGCTAATACACCACCTATCATTTCCGGAGGGTTCCTCCGTGAACGACGGTATTGATCCCAAAACTTGCTCAGTGGGCTACGCGTCAGTCGACGACGCAATTGCGCTGGTTAAGGCGGCAGGTATAGGAGCCCTCATGGCGAAAGCGGATATTGAATCAGCGTTCCGCCTATTGCCGGTCCACCCCTCCAGTTTCCACCTACTGGGTTTCCAATGGGGGGAGGATGTGTTTATCGATAAAGCCATGCCTATGGGCTGCGCAATATCGTGTGCCTATTTTGAGCATTTTGCCACTTTCTTGGAATGGGCGCTTCACGACGGGCACCGGGAAGGTGGAAAACTGCACTACCTAGACGATTTCCTGTTCACAGGCCCGGCAGGATCCGCGGTGTGCGCTAGTACACTGGCAGCCTTCGAGGAATTAGCCAGGTCTCTCGGGGTCCTCCTGGCAAAGGAGAAAACCACAGGCCCGACCACGAGGCTCACGTTCCTGGGCATAGAATTGGACTCCATAACAGAAACCGCCAGGCTACCCCCAGATAAAGTAAAGGAATTTCGCGAAGAAGTGTCTAAGCTACGCGGTCGGAAGAAGGCCACCCTGAGGGATATCCAAGGAGTGATAGGTAGACTTAACTTCACGGCTCGCGTAATCCCTCCAGCCAGGGTATTTTCTAGGCGCCTAACAGGGCTAACGGCCGGCGTCACCCACAAACACCACCACATCCGGCTGAGTGCAGGCATAAAACAGGACCTGCAGGTGTGGGACGAGTTCCTACAGGATTTTAAAGGGGTGCGGATTTGGAGAGAGGGGTTGGTGACGGCCAAACAGATAGCTCTTTACACGGACGCAGCCGGAAGCCTGGGGTTCTGCGCGGTCCTGGGAAGCAGTTGGTACGCTGGCCAGTGGCCAGACAAGTGGCATGCGCAGGGGCTCACTAGGAACATCACGTTTCTCGAGCTGTTCCCAATAATTGTGGCACTGACCATTTGGAAAGAGGAGATAAAAAACCTAAAACTCACGCTTTGGTCAGATAACATGGGAGTAGTGCAGGCCATTAACAAAGGCGCAGCGAGATGCCCTGACATGTTGAGGCTAATGCGGCGGTTAATTAAATTGCAGCTGGAGGGGAATCTGGAGCTGAAGGCACGCCACGTGCCAGGGTCAGAGAACACGGCAGCAGATGCACTATCCCGGTCCCAAATGAAGCGGTTCAGAGAGCTGGTACCCGGGGCGGACAGGGAGATGACCCCCTTTCCACTGTGCCTTTGGGACCTGGGGGAGTAGACTTGTCCTGGCTAATAGGGCACTCACTTACCGCAGAGGCATCAGAAGATACAGGACCTACGCGAGCACAGTAATGAGAGTTGGGGGCATAAAATCACTGGAAGACAAGGCAGAAACTCGCACAGCAGTCGAGAAATTCGTACAATGGGCATTCAACTCCAAGAAAACGAGATCGTGGGCCCAGGCGCACTTGTACACCATCACCCACTTTGCCAGGCTTTACACAGGAGAGGATCCCACTACCTCGGCCTATCTAAAGACAGCCTTAAAAGGTTGGAGGAGGGTTGAAGGTAAAAAGAAGGACAGCAGGCGTCCTATTGACTTCACCAAGCTGGGGCAGCTCCTAGGAGCCCTCACAGGCATAATATCGGACAAATACGAGCTGCTATTATTTAGGGCGGCATTCACCACGGCCTTCTTCGCAGCATTCCGAATCAGCGAATTAGTAGCCCCCAACAAGTCGGGCCCAGCGCAGCAATGCCTGCAGGCAGAGACATCAAACCAATGGTGAAGGCCGTGGAGTTAACACTGAGACAGTCCAAGACAGACAGGGCAAGGAGGGGGACGACGGTACGCCTCCATTGCTTCCCAGAGGCGGGGCTCTGCGCGGTATGCTGTCTATTTAAGTACATGGGGGCTCGCCCGGCTGGCGAGGGCCCCCTCTTTATACATCAGGATGGAAGGAACCTGAGTAAGTTCCAGTTTACAGCCCTAATGCGCCAAGGCCTTGGTAAAGCCGGGTTTTGCGCGGCATCGTTTGCCTCTCACTCATTCAGGATCGGTGCAGCGACCTCGGCAGCGCAGCATGGCATGCCAGAGGACAGGATCCAGGCGGTGGGCAGATGGCGCTCCAGGGCGTACAAGTCATACATACGCCCTCACCTCGTTTAAAAAAAAAAAAAAAAACCCAAGGGTGGAGAAAGGGGGAGGTAGTCACTTTGGGATGCCGCACGGCAGGGTGATAGCTCCTCAACCACACCCGGTGCGCAGCAGGCCACCTTAACAGAATGCTTTCTCTCGACAGCGGGACGCCCGCGGCTGGTCTGGGTGGTGGGACATTCATTCATGTCCCGAATGGAGTCTTGGTGGCGGCAATCGGGTCACAAGGCAAGCAGGCCCAAATCAACGTACATCCGCTGGATAGGGCAGCCGGGTATGAGATGGGTGCAGCTACTGCCAACTCTGGACGGCCTCATGGCAGATTCGTCCTGGCTGCCCGACGTCCTGATCATCCACCTTGGGGACAACGACCTGACCCGGCTAGGGCGAAAAGCAGTCGGGCAGGCCATCCAAAAGGATCTCACCAAAGCAGCAGCATGGTTGGGCCCCACAACGGTAGTCTGGTCCGAAATGATCAGCAGGAACCATTGGAGAGGTGCCAATTCCAACAAGGCCGTCGATAACGCGAGGAGGAAATTAAATATCGCGATGCACAAATTTTGCTACGCCAATGGCCTGGAATCAATCCGGCACGGCCTCATCCACCCGGGCCGCCCGGAACTTTATGGCCGAGACGGGGTGCACCTCTCCGAAAAGGGGATGAAGGTGTTCTGGGATAACTTGTGGGGTGCAATGACACTCGAAGGTTGCAATTAAAAAAAAAAAAAGAGAGAGAGAAAAAAGGGGGAGCCACGAACCAGGTGCAGGGGGGGAGCCGCAGTAAGACGTGAGCCTCCCTGCGGCGTGGCGGAAATCCTACACTGGTTGGCTAAGGAAACACACCGGCGGGCGGTGTGTAAGAGGATGGCCACTCACTTTTGAATGCCACATGGCAGGGTGACGTGGCAGCATAAAGGAGGGGAGTAACAGACTAACAGGAGGAGACTGCACTCGCGGCGCAGACCCGGCCGGACGGCAGGGCGCAAATGGTAGCGAGCTGGGGACCTAACTCCCGACAGGTAAGCTCCCCTCCGCAACACGCAGAAGGCGTGGGCAACCAACTACTGGAGCACCAATAGACTGTCAACAAACTGGTTTGTGTACAAGTCCCATTTTCGAACTAAGGAGGGCACAAAAAGACTGACACCTGTTATCACAAGATGGTGTCATAATTTGTAATATGACATGCATGATTGATGGTTACAGTTCGCTAAATGGAAGATTGCTTAAAACCAGTTTGTGTTATTAATGTGTTTTTGGTTATTAATAAACTGCGGCCAACAAAGACCACCACTAATACCAGTTATTGTTGGCTGACATTATTTCCCATCATTGGCAACAGCAGGAGGCGGGGGGCCGGTAGGTGATGTATGCTTGTGTCTCCACGGAATAGGCACATGCGAGGGTTATTGCAGAGGCCGCCGCACCCTCCTGTAGGGGGGGGGAGGCTTGAAGGCCGGCGCCATAATCCTTGTGGTGCCACCAGTGGGGTAAACTGGTTCTGGGCGCCTCGATGCGCCCAGGAACCAGCGGAAGCGGGGTGCGCACCAGCCCCCCGGCCCGGAAGTGACCCTTTGATCTGGGCGCCCCCAAAGGGCGCCCATTGGACAACTTGGCGTTATTTGAACCCCCCAATCAGGGGGGCTCACCTGAGGCCTTCATGGAGGGCTCAAGGGGATTTAAGCGCCGCCGCCCTCCCAGCAGAAGCACAACGCCTTCGAGGAGCTGGGAGAACGGCGCAACAGCAACAACGACTGAAGCCCACCCACCCACACCTAAGGAACAGCAAAGTCGCAGTGCTGGATAAGGGAAGGGGCGTTTGCGGAAATCCTACACTGGTTGGCTAAGGAAACACACCGGCGGGCGGTGTGTAAGAGGATGGCCACTCACTTTTGAATGCCGCACGGCAGGGTGACGTGGCGGCATAAAGGAGGGGAGTAACAGAGTAACAGGAGGAGACGGCACTCGCGGCCCAGACCTGGCCGGACGGCAGGGCGCAAATGGTAGCGAGCTGGGGACGTAACTCCCGACAGGTAAGCTCCCCTCCGCAACACGCAGAAGGCGTGGGCAACCAACCACTGGAGCACCAATAGACTGTCAACAAACTTGTTTGTGTACAAGTCCCATTTTCGAACTAAGGAGGGCACAAAAAGACTGACACCTGTTATCACAAGATGGTGTCATAATTTGTAATATGACATGCATGATTGATGGTTACAGTTCGCTAAATGGAAGATTGCTTAAAACCAGTTTGTGTTATTAATGTGTTTTTGGTTATTAATAAACTGAGGCCAACAACGACCACCACGAATACCAGTTATTGTTGGCTGACATTATTTCCCATCATTGGCAACAGCAGGAGGCGGGGGGCCGGTAGGTGATGTATGCTTGTGTCTCCACGGAACAGGCACATGCGAGGGTTATTGCAGAGGCCACCGCACCCTCCCGTAGGGGGGGGGAGGCTTGAAGGCCGGCGCCATAATCCTCATGGTGCCACCAGTGGGGTAAACTGGTTCTGGGCGCCTCGATGCGCCCAGGAACCAGCGGAAGCGTGGTGCGCACCAGCCACCCGACCGGAAGTGACCCTTTGACCTGGGCGCCCCCAAAGGGCGCCCATTGGACAACTTGGCGTTATTTGAACCCCCCAATCAGGGGGGCTCACCTGAGGCCTTCATGGAGGGCTCAAGGGGATTTAAGCGCCGCCGCCCTCCCAGCAGAAGCACAACGCCTTCGAGGAGCTGGGAGAACGGCGCAACAGCAACAACGACTGAAGCCCACCCACCCACACCTAAGGAACAGCAAAGTCGCAGTGCTGGATAAGGGAAGGGGCGTTTGCGGAAATCCTACACTGGTTGGCTAAGGAACCACACCGGCGGGCGGTGTGTAAGAGGATGGCCACTCACTTTTGAATGCCGCACGGCAGGGTGAAGTGGCGGCATAAAGGAGGGGAGTAACAGAGTAACAGGAGGAGACGGCACTCGCGGCCCAGACCCGGCCGGACGGCAGGGCGCAAATGGTAGCGAGCTGGGGACCTAACTCCCGACAGGTAAGCTCCCCTCCGCAACACGCAGAAGGCGTGGGCAACCAACCACTGGAGCACCAATAGACTGTCAACAAACTGGTTTGTGTACAAGCCCCATTTTTGAACTAAGGAGGGCACAAAAAGACTGACACCTGTTATCACAAGATGGTGTCATAATTTGTAATATGACATGTATGATTGATGGTTACAGTTCGCTAAATGGAAGATTGCTTAAAACCAGTTTGTGTTATTAATATGTTTTTGGTTATTAATAAACTGCGGCCAACAACGACCACCACTAATACCAGTTATTGTTGGCTGACATTATTTCCCATCATTGGCAACAGCAGGAGGCGGGTGGCCGGTAGGTGATGTATGCTTGTGTCTCCACGGAATAGGCACATGCGAGGGTTAAGTGGAAACCCGGGTGAGCCCTCTGGTTTCACGAATACAACCGCTTAAGGCATAGCCTGGATTTAGAGCAGAAACCTGGCATTTGGGTGAACATTTGCAATAGACATGGAATAGGTCTAACAGTATTAAACCGACACTGCAGGAGTTGCGCGTATATTTTCAAATCACCCATCACAAAAATAAACACAAAGGTACACGAAAGCCGAGCTTGGACTGCCAGCCCCGACACTGGATTGCACTACTTTCTAGGCAGATTTTTTTCTCCTGTTTTGCCGTTTTTATGTAGCGCTTCACACGAGCTTCATTACATTACGCAAGGACATTTTTGACAGGCACAGGGAGACATGTTTTAGTAATCTTTTTTTTTGTAAAACATGACACTGGCAAGATTAGACCAACACCACAACGTCACTTGCACAATAGTCGGCGTCTTCAGGACAACAGCCTTTAATTCAACATTAAACACAATTCCCTGCCTAACGCTTCTGAGCCATGCTGTCTGTGACTTCAGCTTGCCTTGAGTGTTAAGAGCTAACCTAGTTTGAACTTTTAGTCCAGACATAAAAAACATGGCATTGTCCGTTATCAGGTCCAGATAAGCATGAGGCATCCACTTACCTGGAAGAGTGAGATTAGATAAAGGACCTGGAAGTGCCTGGCAGGGGATTTTAAGAGGCCCGACACGGACTCACACTGCGCAGCTTTGGTTATAGGCGCAACAACATTAAATAGCGCCGACCGAGGACTTCTGAGCAGTGCTTCTGGGCACCGGCACTGGTGCCCAGCAGCGGAGGAGTTAACTAAGTGACACTGTTGATTTAGTTGGCGGACAAGGGAAGTACAAATAATGCATCAAGCACAGGTAAACTGTGCAGCATGTTAAGCAATAAACACAGCTAGTGTGGAATATTCGTGGCAGTTTCATCTAGCTAATTTGACATTTTAGCACACAGTAGTATATTTTTTATTTTATTTGCATAGTTAATTAAAACCATTGCAATACAAATGTCATAAAAGCTCTTAAAACATCTATTGTAAAACACTTGAAAAATTTCCATAAAAGGAGAAACTCAACAATACAGGATAAAACACATACTTAAGAGCGCCGGTCTCTCTGTAATAAGCTCTCATCCTGTGGAGCTATATGCCGTGTCTACCCCGTGTGCTCGACCTTGATCTCTCTCTTGCTGAATGATGTCACACTGGTGTTAGGCTGTCATGTTCCATAGGTGCCATTTGGTCCTGTTGTCCGTCTGCTGTTCGGCCTGCGTCTTTGATGATTTCCACCAGTTTTGGCATTTTCTGTTCAGCCACTCTCAAGAACTTCACAAATCTACAATTCAGTTGCGTGTTTGATGGATTCAGGCAGGCAAGCACCGCTTGCCTTCTGGTGCAAATCCCTCTTCGTTTAAATTGGTCCTTGAGAAGCAGTTGGCGTGCCTGTTGCAGTTCTTCGCATAGACAAATTACATGAAGGATGTCGCCCTTGCTGGCAGTGCATGACCTGCAGGTCTCGTCGCTGTCTTTCCTCAGCCATGGTGGAAAGTGCTTTGTGCATGGCAAAATCCCTAATCTGTACTTTAAAAAGTTCATTTTTAACCCCTGATTAAAGTATATTTGCGGTGTTAATGATTTGTAGGAATTGAGAGTCATCCATGCATGTGATCTTTTTGCAAATAAAGCCTTGTCCTCCAATAAGGAGAGTAATTTGACGTTTTTCCAGACTATTTCTTTGAAGTTGCCATGCCCAAGTTGTTTGTCCCAGAGCTCTGAGAGTTTGGTGACTTCCAAGGCTAACTGGAGGTATTTTCTTGCCTCTGAAGTGTCCCTGCTTTGTATGTTGCTCCATAGCAGAGAATTTAGTGTGTTTGTAGTCGCACGTCTTAGCTTGTGGCAACAAATGATATACGCTCCGTGCCTGGCTAGACATTGTTTTTGGAGGCCAAACTCCAATCTCCAAACTCCAATCTTATTTATGCTGGAGATGTGTAAGTCGGGAGTGAGAACATTGTTCTACAGGCCTTGACCTGTATGCTGTCCAGGTCCTTGGAATCCCTTCCCCGCATTGCCTCGCTGCCTGGATTACCTTCAGGAACAGGGTAAGTGTTGAACCCATCAATCGAGTT
This sequence comes from Lissotriton vulgaris, assembly GCF_964263255.1. Taxonomy (NCBI): domain Eukaryota; kingdom Metazoa; phylum Chordata; class Amphibia; order Caudata; family Salamandridae; genus Lissotriton; species Lissotriton vulgaris. The sequence continues at coordinate 1,609,743,646 of NC_141694.1, read as the reverse complement.
GTCAGATTTTTCATTGTCAAGGCTATCAATAGGCCTCTCCTTCTAATTTCCTGCCTCTGTTGTGAAAAAGAGCCTTCTTTGTCAATTGTGACTCCCAGGTATTTATACTCGCAAGCTGGGTCAACTTTTATGCCGTCAAGGAACCAGCTCTTCTGTTTTTTTTTGTTGATGTACAATGGCATTGTATGTGTCTTGCTGAGATTTATTTTTAAGTTATTTTCCTTAGCGTATTTCTGCATTACAGTAAGGAGCGTTGGAAGCCAATGTAAGTGTGGCTGAGTAACACTACATCATCTGCATTTAATAGGTTACTCAAGATTTTACCTCCTATCTTTGGCGAATGGGAATTGAAGTCGTTGAGCGCTTTCGAAAGGTCCGCCATGTAAAGATCAAACAAGTTTGGCGCAAGCACGCATCCTTGTTTCAGGCCTTTAGTGGTTGGTATGTTTGAGAAAAAGTGGGTGCCGCTTCCTAATTTCACCGTGTGGAGGAGCATCAGCATATTTAGGGTCGGCTGTGGTAAACCCCATTGCGCTAGTTTCCCCCAGAGTCTCCCTCTGTTGATGTTATCAAATGCAGCGCTAAAGTCAATATAGCACAGATTTAAGTTAATGTTAGATGCTTTTGCTGCATCGATGATTAAGGACATAGCAAGATTATTTTTTGATGTCCCAGTCGTTTTTCTGAATCCAGTTTGATTCAGCGGTATTATCATGTTTGACTCGGCCCAAAGCATAAGCTCCTCTTATATAGTACCGGCAAAATATTTTGCCTCGTTGTCAATGAGGGCTACTAAACGATAGTTGTTTGGGTCAGCCTTGTCTGCCTTTTTATGAATTGGGACAATCGTCAAGCCTTTCCAAGATTCTGGGATTTTGTTAAGTAATCTGATTTCCAAGAATAGGGGTTGCATAATTTCGGACCACTCTTTGTTCTTTGCTTTATAGAGGACGGGTGGTATGCCGTTTGGGCCCGGGGCGCATTCTTTCCTGCCTTTAGCTATCTGTCTTTTGATTACATCTAACTGCTGGCACCTCGATGTCTCTGAGTGGATGGTGTTTTTGCCAGAGTGGGCTTGACCCCCCTGTGTCTCTAGCATACCCATTTTCTGATTTCCCTCTTTGAAATTGCATGTCCCCGTTTGGGTTCCTAGGTTCTCTATATCATCATTGAAATGGCTGGAGAGATTTTTTATCCAGATCTTTTCTGTGATGTAAGATCCTATTTCTTTGCGCTGCGGACGCATGAAGCCATTTACTGTTTCCCAGAAGCGGGCGCTGTTGTTGCTGTTGGTGACGTATAGAAGTTTGGCACATACTTAGTTTTCACCCTCTCTCTTGGTATTCCATTTATATTGCTTTAGCACTGCTCTTTGATGTTTCAGCGCTGCTCGTAAGCTGATGTTTTTAGGATCCTTTCTTAGTTTGCGTATGGTCGAGCCAGCTGAGTTTGTAAGGTTCCCCAATTGTACTCTCTGTTCTTTGTTTAGATTATGTTTTCTGCCCCCTGAGCGAAGGTTATTTTTGAGAGAGAGTTAACTGCAAGCTTTTTTAGCAGTATTTCCGTATAATGAGCCCAGTACATAATGTGCCCAGCCTGAAGTCGATGCTTGGATATTGAAGAGTTGGAGTGCAGTTTCAGCTTGATGATTCGTGTTAGCAAACAAGCATTTTATCTTCTTTTGGCTCATGGAATAGATCGGCCCCATTGTTGTATCTGGCTTGATAAAAGTAGGCGTGATTGATGTTATATGACAATCCTGGGGACAATGGTCACTATCACCCTTGTCGCCCATTCTATACCCCAAGATGTAAGGAAACAGCGCAAGGCTTGCGAAGGTATAATCCAGTATGGAGCTTGTTCTAGTCGAGTAAAAGGAATTGACTGGAGGAGAGTCTGCCTGAAATCTCCTGTTTAATGCCCGGAGATTTTGGTGTTCTAAGTCGTTAAGTAAGCAACTGTTGTGACGTTTTTTCCTATTAAGGATTACACTTTGCAGTGGAATATTATGATTTCTATTTAAAGCCAGAATCTCCTTCCCTTCTGCCGAACCAATTAGGTCTGGATTTAAATCTCCGGTCAAAAGGAAGAGTGGTTTTTCCATTTGGATGGCATACTCGGCCAGTTGGTTGGTAATTTTAGTTGAATCTTTCACCTTATTTTTTGGGTGTATGTCTGAGTTAATTATGCATACCTCCTCTTCTTTTCCGTCAAGGGCAATTCTTATTTTGACTGCGAGTGTTATATTTGAGGTTGAATCCACAATGGTTGCTGATGCTACTGTTGTGATGAAAACAGGTAGCCAATCCACCTGAATGGTGGCCAGACCAGCAAGTCCTTGAAGCTGGTGTGATAAAACATGTGTAGCCCTTGATGTACTGTGTGTCCTTGAGCCAGGTTTCTTGAAGCGTTAATATATCGAAAAGGGAGATGTAATCCAGGAAGTCTGGGTCGTCTATTTTTGTGGTTAGACCGTTGATATTCCAGGAGCATAAGCCTAGGATTGGTTCCCTTCCCCCAACCCCCTGTGATCTTTGTTTTGGAAGTAGCGTCAGTCCTCTTTCGAGCATAGTGTGATGGTGCGGGACAGTGTTTCTCTTAATGGGCCTTGTGATGAGTCTGCTGCTGCCACCGACCGTAAGTCTGGTCGATCCCATGAGGGATTTGCGCTCCGTTTTGGTGAGCTTCCCCGGGCGCTTCTGAGTACGCTGGTAGGGTGAGCCTGATGTATCTTTGGTGGTAAACTCGGCCTGCTCAGAAATGGCAAGGGGTAAGCTGGTTTTGTGAAAGGGGCGACCCTAATGCGTCCGGTGTGGAGAAATTCCTGTTCTGCCAAGATTAAGTCTGCTATGATGCTTGAAGTCCAGGTTGTCTTGGTTGTCTCCGGACTTTGAGGGTTGGCTGCAGATAGGAATTCTACGGAGACTCTCAACCACATGCATCAAGGTATTTAGGAGTCGCAAACAGTGCGAATCGGTAAATTCGGCTGTTTGCGATTCCTAAATATCTTTTTTGGATGCATCAAACATTTCTTGGAAAATCGCTATTTTTAGCGAATTCCAAAAATGCGATTGCTTTTAAGGAATCGCAAATTTGCGATTCCTTAAAAGCAATGCATGATTGCTTTTTAAATTGCAAATTTGCAAATAGGGGGTGCAAATTACCACAAGGGTGAACCTCGTGGTAATTTGCGAAAAAGTTTTAAAATGCTCAAAATTGCATTTTAAACACTGTAATGTTACAGACACACATGTCCTTAGGACATGTGTGTGTGAAACATGCACTTAAAAATGCATTTCAGGGGTGCAGCGTGGGGTCATTTGGACCCCCCCTGCACCCATGGAATGCATTAACATTTTGCGAATCGCTAATAGAAATTCGCAAAATGTCAATGCCTTCCCATTGATTCCTATGGGCCTTTTGGCCCATAGGAATCAATGGGAATTGCGAAATCGCAATTTAGAATTCGCATAATCCTTGCGATTCGATAAAAAATTGCGATTTTCACCGAATCGCAAAAATTATGCGAATAAATTGATGCATCCCATTTTGCGATTCCCTATTTTTTGCAAATAAGGAATCGCAAAATGTCCCGATGATGCATGTGGCCGAAAGTCCTTTGAACTTATACCCTCTAGCTTTGGGATGAATTTCATTAATCTGAGGATGTTGCCACGATTTAAAAGATCCTGTTGTCCCTTTGATGTATATTCAGGGTGGAAAACCAAGATCTCTATTGGCTGGCGACTGTTTTCTGGTTTTTGTTGTTTCGTTGATATTGATTGTAGTGTAACCATTGGCTGTTTGTGCATTCTTGCTCGAGCTGCTAAGGGGTTCTTTGTGAAGGCTGTCATTGTTGTGTGCTTAAACTGGGTTTGTTTTAGTTCTATCCTCTTGTCATGTGGCCGTTTTACCAATGGGTTCGCTGTTGGACTTGACTTGGGATGTGTGCTCTTGTTTCTCTTGGCAGTGCGTCCTGGCTTAGCCCTGTTGTTGATCCAGTTATTCCCCTTCTGTCCCCTATATAGGGGTTTGAATTTAGGGATTTTTGCTTAGCTTCAGATGGGCTTATTGTCTCTGTGTTAGACGTCTGACCGCCTGCTTGGCATGAAGAGGTGTCTTCCTTGGTTTTGGCTATTGGGTGTCTCTTTAAAATTTGACAGTGTTGCCCTTGACTGGTCTTTTCACTGTCTGGTTTAGAAGGCGACCAGTTCTTCAGTATTATTGATTTTTGGCCTTCATTTTGGACTTTTGGATCATCAAAACTTGTCCTTGTTCTGACTGATTTTTGTTGTTGTTCTGGAGTGTTTGATACCAGGTTTTCCTGGTGTATTGGCTCTGCATTGCTGATGTTTATTGTGCGTTTTTCCTGAGAGCCTGAAAAAAGGAAAAAATATTTGATTGTTTTTGTTTGTGTTTTTTGATTCCGTCCTTTTGTTTTGTTGGTGGCGTTGTTTGGCATTAAGTTTTTGCGGATTCCCGATTCCAGTTTGCACTGTTTCGTCGTTTTGGGCCTCAATATCGACTTTAGAGCCATTACCACAATATTTCCTACTGGCTGTCTGCTCTTCACTTTCGCTGGGACTCCGATCTTTTATTGCGTTTTCTGCTGTTGAAGTTCTTATGTCGCTTAAAAGACCAGTTAGCATTGAGGGCAGCGTAGCTAGTTTGTCAACTACCTGGTTGCAGTTGCAGCTGAGGTAGGTGTTTGTTTGTGCTCTCGTTATCAGGCTATTTAAGTTGCCCAGCTTTACATCAATGCTGGCTGTAAAAACTGCCAAAGTGTTCAGAAGTGTGAGTTGCAGCTCCATTTTTTCTGATTGATATTGTAGGGCATTGACGGCTAGTTGAATTGTATTCAAAAGAGAGGTCCAGATCCCAGAGATTTGTTCTTCCCTGATTTCCCTCTCATTTTTACTTTTGTTTATATTGAGGTTGTAAGCTGCCTGGTCAGTGGCCCTGAGAGACTCCTGTAAGGAGTTTTGATGGGGGTGCTCCTTCTGATCTGAATTGTAAGTGGCAATCATGTCTTCCCATTCGAGTGTGTTCAAGTAAGACACCATTGCCCTAGCATCTTCTTTCTGATTTGGATCCTGAAATCTGCCCCAGGTTCTCCCAATTTGATAGGCGCAGTGCCTTGAGTGTATCCGTGCTTGTCTTTGGTTCTTCGTAGACTTCGTAGACTTTTCAAAGTTGAATCTGTACGCTTAATCGGCGTGCTATGGCTTCCGGTCAGCATGTTTGTGGGGAGGCTGAAATTTATTTCCCTGTTTTCATCTTCTGCTGCCGTTGGTTCGGGGACGGATGCCTGCTTGACGTCATTCATTTCCGATATCCAGTTGCCCAGTTTGTCGTCTAATTGTGGTGTTAAGGAAGCTCCTTCATTGTGTCCTACCATCATAGTCATCATAAGGCATTTTCCACTCTGTCTGTAGATTGTGGTGGAGATGCTGGCTGCTCATCAGCTAGTTCCTGGGGATTCTCTCCTTCCTTCAGAGACCTCTGAGGGTTCCTCTTTTTTCTGTGGGTCATAGGCTCGTCTTGATGATGAGGAGCCTTTGAATTATCTTGAGACAAAAGGCTTGTGCTGAATACAGGCTTTTGTGGAGGCGATGGTGCTGGTAGCAATGGGGTTTGTAGGCCAACTAAGGATTTGTTACTGAAGAAGATAGCCGAGCCCGTGTCCTTTAAGAAGCTGAATTTTGTAAATATCTTTGGTTGAATGCTGTGTGTTGTGCTTGTGGTTTGATATTTTGCTGCTGCCATGCAATGATCCTCGGTCAACTCATGCTCGATTGTAATGAGGTTTGGCTCAGTGGTGTTTTTTCCGCCAGAGTTTGAATCCTTCCCTTTGGTTCCTCTTATTTTTGGCGGAGGGGGCGCCCTGGTCCTTCCCGACCTCCTGAGTTCGCCTACAGGTGCCTACGGACTCCTGGCGGCTACCTACGCGCCGAGGCGCGAAGATTGTCAAACTCTGTTTGGCAGTCCTTGCCGTCCTTTGCCTTGTTTGGGTCCGGCGTTTCGGCTGCCTGGGAGGGCAGGCGCATAAATGGCTCTAGATTGCTATCTGCTGTGATTGTGACAGTATACATCTGCTTGCTTCGCCTGCTGTGTTTAAGGTGCAGTAAGCCGCGGTGTTTGGCCGCTTGACCTTGGTCTTCGACTCTCTGCTTGAATCAACGACCTCTCCTTGTTGATGGCTTATAGCAGGAGCGGACCAGGAGGCCAAAGCTGAAACAGGCTATAAAAGCAGTGAGAAGAGACTGCTAGAGCAACCCTCTTCGATCAGATGTACTCAGATTACATGTGTAATCCCCTCAAGTGCTCTGGCCGTTGATGCTTATGTTTTTGGGTCCTATAAAATCTATAAAATCTTTTGCACTTTTTTAGAGCCCTCTTAATGCGCCTGAAGGTAGTGTGGGGGGACGAGAAAGCACAGCTACAACCCCCCTCTGAGGGTCGCGCAGGTGGCACTCTTTTTGCGTCCTGTAGAGGTCCTATATAGTCTTTTTGGAGCCCCCTTGGGGTTCCTTAAAGCCTTTGGAGATCCCTGGGTGCTCTTTTCTTTTTGAGACTTGTGCTTTTTTTAGGACTGTGGGTACCCTTTAATCCCCCTGCAGGTACTCACAGAGGGCTATTGGTCTTCCGTCTGGCTGTCTGCAAGGGTCCCGCCGCTCTGATCCTCCAGCTGCCAGCTGCTTGGGGGCCACACGCACCAACCTCATGTCCCCGCTCAGGTGCCTGCAGGAGGATTGCGGGCGCCCAATGCAAGGCGCAGCTCTCTCCCGTCTTGTGGCCCGCCTCTCCTCCCCTCGCCTTGCCTGTCGCTCGTGGCCGGACTAGCCAGATCGGCCGTGAAATCTGCCCAGTGCACTCGCTGGAGCAGAAGGGGACCGGCGTGGGCCAGCGGGGGTCAGCGGGCTTGACCGGGGTGGACTAGGTGGGCGGGTAGCCGGGAGCCAAATCCGCGAGCTGAATCTGGGGATCCGCAAAACGTGGTGTGCAGCGCAGCTCAGCTCAGCTCCGAGCTCCGAGACCAGCGCAAAAAACAGGACCAGACTCCGTGAAACAGCACACAGTAGTACCAAATGGAGCCTTGATGCTATGGAATCCATATATTTCACCAAGCAGAAAAGTATGCACGCTCAGCAGACCCTGTTCCGATTGACATCGACCAGTCATGAAGGGTTTTGTCTCGCATCAAAGTAGTGCCCATTCTCTTCACCGGAGAAACATAGTCTGTGCAAAGCAAACGCTATATTACACTCAGCAGAAAGCAGGCACACATGTACAGACTACTAGCAAAACAAATGACAAGCATTGGCGGACGCAAATTAAATAAAATAAAAAACGCGAGTGTGACGCGCGTGGTGTGCACGCGCGTCACTGCAAGTGCTACCTTGAAGACCAACTTCATCGTTTGTGGAAGGAAGCCCTGCCACTCCAGAGCTTGCCCCTCCCTTCCGCTTTTGACCCCTTGCTCTATGAGTATGTTTTTTCGTTCTTCACAAACTTGTGTACGTTTTGTTGTTTACTTATACAACCTAAAGTCACAGAGACATATCCCTTGTGCATGTAGCACGTTCGGGCTAGGTTTATGCTAGTTAAATAAACACAGTTTCAGCAATAAATACATGCAGCCTGGCCTTGATTATTTTCACAGAGGGAATCTGCTAAGTGCTTAGCACTAGTGAATGCAGATACGGAAGTCCACATGAAAGAGTACAACTCTGTCCTGCATTTGATCTTATAATGTATCAGCCCAGCATAGGCACTGCTGTATCTTAAAAGGACAGGCATCACAATACCATAATATTGACACATTCGTCTAGGAACCTATTTGTGTGTACAGAGGAGGCAAAAACATAGGAGAAATCCTCAAGACCAAAGCAGATAACACTCAACCCAGTTCAGCCAAAGGTATACTTCCATGTCACAACTGCAATAACTGCCATAACATCATCCCAGGAACAATGATAACACATTCTAGAAAGGGCACCAACATCAAATTGAAAGTAACAGCAATGTGTGATTCTATGAATTGAATCTACCTTTTGAAATGCCAGTGTGGCAAAGTTTATGTCGGGAAGACAGAAAGAAAAAGAAAAACGAGAATTAATGAACATAAAAGCAGCATACGAATTAAAAACACCAAGTCTGTCGTAGCATGTCACTTCTTAGAAGAAACACACAACATCAGTCAACTAAAATGTTTAGTCTTGGAAATTACCACCAAGACAGAAGGAAGAAACAACAGTAACTTCTTGTTACAAAGAGAGAACTTTTGTATAAAACATCTTGCATCACTCAAACCTCATGGACTTAATGAATGAATGGAATTTTTATGTGATTTGTAAATGTAATGAACATGCACACCTTAAGAGCTTATTCCATTGATAGACATGAACATTTATGTTATTTAACATTTTAATTTCCAGGTTATTACCTTTTGGACAATACATACATACATGCTTTAACCATGTTCATAAGATTCAACATCACGCTGTGACTTATAACGCTTGTGAAATTGTTATCATAAAATTGAAAAGGTTAGAAACCACAAGATTAAAACATTCAAGCAAGCCCCATGCATACAGCACCATCATAAGATGGCCACCGCCGTTTTCACCATATCACGGTAGTCCTACAACATTGTTGATTGTCATCAAAGTACATGTAACCTCATGACACAATGGTGGCACATTTCACAGAGATCCATTAGAGACTAATATTCATGAATAAAAGGCATGAATGCGAGCACTAAATGTTTCAAAACAAGGCGCTTTAACAATTTGCATGGTGGAATGCGTGCTATCTATGGCGACAGTAGAACGCGTGCGTAACTTTCATTCACGGTAACCTGACAACTCACAGAGACTCATTAGAGTCCGATATCAATGGATAATCTTGATTTAACGTATGCTGGCATATAATGCTAACATTATCATCTATGAGGGGAGGAGCCAAGCCGGCGACCAAGATTGCCGCCTAGGCTCCCGTCTCCGTCAACCTCCTTCTCCTCCCACAAGATCCTGTCACATATCCTGCGCCTATGCCGTGTCCTCGCATAGATGAGACAAAGGGATGCCGGACTGTGTGATCCTGAGTGATCAACCAGCTCTGATGACGGAGAAAGATTGACGTAAAGTTTGCGGCCTGTACCGAAGTTGGAACCGGGGCCTTGAGTAGTTGAAAGGCCGGGGGCGAGTTGAACAATATCGGCCTTGATAGATCGAGAAGTCCTGTTGGTTCGGAAGTGAGCTGAGAGTTGCCGATTCCAATGGTAGACCTCTAATAAATAACAGCAGCAACAACGGAGCAAGGCACTATTACCCCGACTGTCCCGCAGTGCTTTTTCCCATCGATTCCGTCATTGGAAGGTAGGGAGGCTGACGGGAACTTCGCCCGAACGGAACAAGGGTTTACCGGAGATAGCCTGTGGTGTCCAGGTCATTCCTGAGTTCGGTCGCTAAATAGGGATGGTTGGAAGATCTTGCCTTTGGGAGCGGCTTCATGTGAATGGATGCAATGCATTTCATGGCGTCCTCAGGTGCCTTGAGTGTTGCCCTATCCCGCTTCACCACAGTGACTTCAGATGCCCAAGTGAGTGTTTCGGAGCCAAATATCCTGTCTGAGGGGGCTGTGGCGGTGAAGATGATTGTGCATACTGAGTGTGGTTATACGAGACCAACGCTGAGTGCTGTACTGGCGGCTATTGTGGGACTTCACTCCTCCATGAGCATGAAAATGCAAGCCCTGGATGGTATACTGGAGAATATCGTGCCCAGGAGTAGATTACAAAGTATGTATTTATGTATGTATGTGCATTCTTATATAGCGCTCGACTTACCCTTGGGCATCTCGGCGCTTGCCTTGGGAACCCGTCCTGGCTTTTCCCTGTGAGATATCCCGTACTGGGCATCCCCAAGGTGAAAGCCAGGCATCCCGCCGCGGGGGGCCGTTGTGGAGATTAAGCAAGCCTATTGCCCAGAGCTGCATAGTGTGAACTCGTGCTTAGAGTGGGCACCGAAGCGAGAATTATCGAGTCCGTGGACAATTGGGCTTGGACCCTGCCGCGTCGGGAATCGAACCCTGGTCCCGGGTCTGACCTCTGCTTCAGGGTATGCCTCCTCTAACCAGTGAGCCACACTTCTCCAAGTGCGGACCCCATTGATTTGCTGGGCGGCATGGAGTTCCTTGAGTTCGCTATGGATTCACTAACAGACGTCGGGAACTCTGCGGAACGAGAGGTGTGCGAGTCTATGGACAGCGGATTCACTGGCGGTGGTGGTGTGGGATCTCATCCTTTTATGTGTAATATGCAAGAGGAGAGGCAGGCGAATTACAAACCCCCTTTGTCTGTGTATTATAATGTTTGAGGATTAGATTTGTTTGACGAGGGGAAGCTGAACTGTGGGGTGGGGGAGGGGACTGGGAGCCCGTACCAAGGCCCTCCTCCATTTTCTTCTTTTAGAATAGTTAGTTTTGTTTTGGGGCGACAGGCACGCTGCTAGTTGGGGACGGGCGAAAGCTAATGCAGGGGTGCAGGGTGGGGTGATGGGGTTTATGTTGAGTGTAGTTTATTTTGGGCCGTGGCGTATATATTTTTGTCATCTATCCTGATCGTCTTTCTCGTCTTTCGGGGTAATACGCGATTGGGCGGTCTATTTTTTTTTAGTTCTTGGTATGGTCGATTATCCTTAGTTTTTCCTGATTATGTTTCGATGTTTGTAACTTATCCTGGTCATTTTGAGTATATGATTGCAATACAAGCTTTATTATCCTGATTCTTCAGTGGGCGGGGACTGAGGGTTGTGACACTTGGGGGGTATCTACCATTAAAACTGCTGCATATCGTACTGGTTAATAGCGCCGGGGCCAACGTAATCCCTCTTGTAGTTTCATATGTCTATTCTGATTAGACTTGTATATACGGGGGCATTGCATGCTCGAATATCCTGACTTACTGAGTGGGCGGGTCCTGATGGGCTGTAGCGCTTAGATTTGGTTGTGCACTGTATTGTGTGATATAATTTTAATTTATTGCTAGCGTTTGTGTCCGCTTCTAGGTATCCTGATAATTGAAATTGCTCATCTTGCTACTGTGACTGACTGCTGATATGTCTGTATTTTTGTTCTATTAATAAAAAGAAATATATAAAAAAAAACATTATCATCTATGTGAAAATGAGCGACACAGGATGACGCCCTACAGTGAAACACATACCATTGCATTGAAGTTTGATTAGGGTCAATTGACGATTGCACTTATTAAATTATGGTTATTATTATCTACTGTCTTTGTTTGTATTCATCAAAAATCAAGGTTGCTTTATCATGTTTTATGGGAATTTATTGATTGACTAGCGTTTTTTCAATTTTTTGTTGTTGCAAAAACTCAATGTTATGAAATACATAGGATGGTTTTCTCAAGACATATGTTTAAATTTCTTATAGATCTATTCCTGATGAAGAGCGCAATGCCTGAAATGCATTGGATTGATGTATGAATTGGGTCAAGAAAATTTAATTTACCAAGTATATACACACACCATATATCGATTTCCCTTATAACAAACATGAATTGAAAGAAAAGCCAAAAATATAAAGATTGAAAATCACTCGAGGACTACTTGTTTTCATTACATGGTCTAACCCATTACGCCTGTGGAGGGCTTTTTGACTGTGCCTAGGAGGATTCATCCCATGACTTAGGGATTGAACAAATGTATCACTTTTAGAAAGTAACCATTTTTTTGTTTAACCATTCTGTGTCCATCTGCCTGTTTGTGTATTGACTGTCTGGTTTTGGAGTGACAGGGGCTGGGGATGTGCATTCACTGTAGACAGCCACTGGGAGGTTGAGGTGTGCACAGCCCTTTATGGATAACTCAGAGCTGAGATGAAAAGACCTGGCTGAATTTAGAGTAGTGGGAGGAGTTTTCTTTGCACATGAAGTAGGGTCTGTCTCCCTTGCACAATGCTATCTCCACCCCCTGCTGTTGGGAGCTGGAGGAAAAGAAGAACTGAAGAAACTGATGCATCGCTCTTCTTGCTCTGACTAGAAGCAAGGGCCCCTATTTGGACAAAGATGCCTACCTCTGCCAACTAGAGACACCCATTTCTAACAATGTTGTTAATTCTAATTTTGTGGTACTATGTCTGTTTTCCAAGTGCTCACATTTTTCTGTCAATTCCCAAGAACATTCTCTGGGTAAGACATCTTAGCTTTTATCATATCTTTCTCTTTTCACACCCCTCAAACCTATGTGGTCTTGACCTGATATTAGTTTTGGATTGTGTCTGAGAATTCATTCCTTTTTTTAAAATATTTTTTTATTCTTCATCAGTTTATAGCTTTATCATTTCATTATTACACAGATTGGATACAAAAAATCATATATTTCCCTCTTAAAATACAAAGAAAAGATAAATAAAGAACATGACGATTTTTTCATTTAAACAATTCGGAATACTTAATAACTATCCCTGGTATAATCATGGAGCTCCCAACTATACGGAGGGACTCATAGACCATATCATTATTTTTAGTGTGAACAATCTCCCTTCCAACCCCTCTTCTTCCTCCTCCTATCTTCCATCCTTCCTACCTTTTTCCCAAGAGTCCCGCCTTGTGGATACAGTGCATTTGACTTTTCCCCTCTAGTTTCTCTCCATCCTCTGTTTCCACTCTGAGACTGGAGCCCAAATTCGTTTCTCCAATTGCTTTGCCTTCCATCCTTTCTTTTCATATAATGCTTTCTCTAGATTATATGTGGCTAACAACTGTGTCATCCATTGTTGGAACAATGGAGGGTTTGGGTCTTTCCATAGAGATGCTATGCACATCCGACTTAAGGTCATTGCCAGAAATATGAATTCATGGTGGGCTAGAGGGAACCCTTCTCTTGTTACACCTAATACCATCGCTTCGTTAGTTAGGCTTATAGGTATCCCCAGTGCTCTATCCATAAACTGTTCTAGTGAGCCTTCGAATGAATCTAGGCTAGGGCATGAAGGGAACATATGGATTGTGTCTGCTTCCAAGCTTTGACATCGCGGGCCTGTTATGCCATTTGTTCCTCCCCAACGAGCTATTTTATACGGTGTGTAATATAGCTCGAACATAGTCTTGTAATGTTGCGCTTGAAGGTTCGCTACTTTTAATACGGTATTTGCAAGTTTAAGCGAGCTTTCAGCTTCATTCCCGACTATGTTTAATTTCATTCTCCATTTTTCAAAAACTTTCATTCGATCATCTTCCTTATACTGGCCCAGTTCATCATACAGCTGTGAAATCGAGCAACCCTCCTCACCTTGCAATCATTCCATTACTTCCTCTCTTTTAAAAATCATATTGCCCCCCTGCTTCTTTAGTAGAACCGACCTAATCTGCAGATATTTGTAGAAATCTCTGCGCTCTAAATTATATGACTGCTGTGCTTTATCAAAAGTAATTAAGCCTGTAAGGTCAGTAAGATCCCCCAAGGTTTTTACCCCTAGTGTGTCCCATCGTTTCATTACGTTGTCATGAAACACCTCTGGTAGTGAGGGATTCTTGAATAGAGGAGTATAAAAATTCATTCTCCCGAGTTCCATTTTTTTCCGGACTGAGGTCCAGACTGATATTGCAGCCCCCAATGTCTTAAAATTTACTTTTTTACGGTAGTTTGCTTCACTAAACGTTAGCAGTCATTTATTGGCCTCCGTTTTTATGAGTTCATATATATCTGGAATGCCCTTGTTTCCCCTCCACCTGTCTTCCGTGTTACCGCCCAATAGTCCTCTGGTGTATTGTAGGACAGTCGCCCAATAATATGTCTTAAAATCTGGTATCGTCAAGCTCCCCCGGTCTCTTGATAGGGACAGAAATTTAATAGCCTTCGCGTAGCTCACCCTATAGTGTATTTGTTCAGTCCAGTTGCTGTTTTTTTATGCATTCCTTTTCCAATTCAGAGCAGAGTGAGAGTCCCTGTTACTTTATGCAATGATTTTCATCAGTGGTCTTTTCATTCAAGAGGTTCCTTTAGTAAACCTCATTGTTTGGGCTCTTTATGGAGTCCCACATGGGTGCTTGATACACAGTTGGTTTTCATAAACGTATTCTGCAGGGACACCCTTAATGATCCAATTGTTTTCCGTCACATGCATCTTCAATCAGTCTGATTCGCAGATATGTTGGATGCGGGGTTCCAATTCTCATACTGACACAGCCAGACTGGGAGATGCATTGTTTGCTTTGTTTTTCGTTTTCACTTTAATGTCATTCAGGAATCTTCAAAATGCTTTAAATGAAGCCCGATGCCACAGCTTCCTACCAGCGGCCCTTGCAGACCATTTGAAATGTTTCTCTATTTTTGCATTACCTGCTTAATATGTTATACCAACAGCAGGAGTAGTTCTTTCGCCCTTTGAGTGTTTTTACTTTTCCACAGTTTCAAGAGACCATTTGGTAGCCCTTGAAACCACTGTTCCTTCTCCTCTTCAATGATCAGTGGCCCTTCTTCTCCTGAGAGGGCTGTTTTTCTCCAAATTCAAGCTTGTCCTTGTGAGTATTGGTCACAAAGGTCAAAGGGCAGCTTAATGCGCCCTCATTGAGGTCACCCACCTGTGCTGTCGTCCCTCCAAATCTATGCTAACATAGCAGTTGATCAGTGCGTATGTCCCTTGTGGTCCCATTCTCCACTGTCAAGAGGTTGAAGATGGCAACCCACACTGTTGATTTACCACATAGTTCCTCAGGTCTGAGCTTCTGAACTGTAGAGCGAGATGAACACCATACCAACCCCTCCCGCTAATCTCCTCTTTTCCCATGTCCGTAGTGAGTTCACTGCGCCACACTTACTCTCATGGGTGCCAACTTTCTTAAGTGCAACTCAGTGACAGAGAGGCTTCTCCCCACACCACTCCCAACCATTAAAAAAAAGTGCCTCCATTAGAGAAGGATCACTTGGGTAAACCTGACAAGCATGTGAAACAATTTGCTAACAGCGTCTGCTTGAAAATAGTTTTAAGAATAGAGCCCTACAAAGTTGCTTTTGCATACATCGTTTCGGTTGCCGGACCCCCAAGTTTCACATCCTCCACTGGGACTTCCATTTAACCAGCAACCTTTTGACTCAAGTATGTGCACTGATGTGCAGTACTGGAGAGAATGCAAGGTCAAGGTTTATGGATAAATAAGGTCTTAAGGGATCAAAATAGGCGAAGGAAGGGGATGAAGAGTTGTCTTTAACATCTGTACTCTGTTGGTATACTCTGTGAGGCCAATGTAGACCTAAAGTAAAGAAATCAACTGGCACACTGGGATAGGTGCTAGGTTTTAAACCAAGAAGCATATATGTAAGGCTCTATATCATTATCAAAAGTTGAATAAAGATCTCCGTCGTGTTTGTTGGGGTTGGTACATTTTGGATCGCGTTGCCAAATCACAGAAAACACATGTATACCACATGTGAAAAAAAGCCCTCTTAATGAGATTGATAACAGGCACACACAACCAGCAACTAAAAAGATGAAAAGCTTACTTTCATGTATACTATCAGTGGACACAGTGGCTAAAATACAAAGAGGGAAACACTCTCCTCTGGTGGTAAATATCCCTATTTGTTCTACGTCTTGATCTATATATACCTGTAGTTTGAGGACCAATAAACAGACTCACCCACAGGACACTTTGGCCCTCAATATGAGCCTGGCAAAGCGAGATTAGAGATGGGTTCATGTGTTAATTTCGCTCCGCACAATTACAGGGGTTTCCGCATGCACGATATTTTCACAAATATACATACATACCACGGGAACACAACATAAACTCTTACCTTTTAATTAGTGTTTGATTAACTAATAAAAAAATAGTTTTTAGTTACAAAATATAAACATAAATAAATGTTACCATAAACTGCAAAACTGGATATTTTTACATCAGTAGGTATTAAAGTACAAGAATAATAAAATAATTAAATTAAATGAACAGTAGACATACGATACACATCATCAAAAACGTAAAAGTGCTGATAACATCTAGGGCGGTCGATCTCAGTGCTGGGGAACGGGGTTCGAGTCTTGGCAGGGACGCTCAATTTCCTGTGATTCTGGGCAATTCACTTAATCTCCATGTACTTTACAAATACAAATTATAGTGTTTGTCTTTAAAGCAACTGGTGCTTATGTAAAGCGCTCTGATTCCTTGGGGTCTAGTTCGTGCTATATGAAATTCCAAAATAAAAAAAGGTAATGAATAAAGAAGAGATTCACACAAAAGTAAGTGTGTTAATCCTTTCTCTAAGTGAATATACTGAATAATTTGTAACAACGGCACAACCCTTTCACAATGGTATCCTGTGTATATACAAATGTACCCAAATTCTTTTAAATGTATATACCAGTTTTTTTTACCGAGGTGCCAACTTACTGTTGCACTTGTTCACTACATGTACACCATCTGAGAAGTCTGAGGGAGGAGCCTGTTGTGAAGAGTGTGAGGGTGATGGGGAGAACAGGGAATTGAAAGACTGGTTGTACTGCATGCTTTTTTCTATAAAAGGCGTCTGTATGAATGTCACCCTACTTTGATGTAAAGAAAATGTGTGTGATTCAATGGCGTCCAACATTGTTATGACCTTGACCAATATTTATTTTGAATTCTTTTATTTCATGGGGGGTGTAGCTAGTAGGTCTACTGATGGCGTTATCTTCTGTCAGCCATAGGCCATAGTGCTTCTGTACTGAACATAAGTCACACGGACCTGTATTCGGTGTCCATGTGCCGCCGAGCTTCAACCCACTGACTTGTCACAAGTTCAGCAAAGTTATGGTTCATTTCTGTGTTTGCAATTATCAGTGGAGCTGATTATTCATGTGTTTTTGAAAAGTACTGTCGAGACTGCTGCATACTCAACCACAGAGTCAGAACTGATACTTGGAGTTGGTGTCTGTGCTGGATGTGATGCAAATGTGTCTAGGTCCCTTCCATTCTGTAAGGTCCAGGCCTCAATGTTAACATTAGAAACGTTCATAGGACCCTCATGTTCCTGTTCTTCAGCAAACTGCTCCTGCTCATTGATCACAGTGTTCTCTGGTTGAGTGCCCTCAACAAATATGATGCCCTCCGAAAGGGTAGTGGTGGTTATTGGCCCACATACTGAGGGATGTTAACTGGAGGCATCATTGTCTCTTGCTGCACTGCTCTGTAAGGTGTTTGTTGTTGTCAAGTTCCTTGTTGTTCTTATTTGTGTCACACTCGAGGAGGGAGTCATGCTACTGACACAGGTAATAGTTACAGTCGGTCTGTTCACTGGTGGCAGCAGCAAACGAATATGAATGACATTAATGTTATTTAGCAGTGAACATTTAGTACAAAATCGGTTTGTGAAATAGAACTGCTTATTTAACATAGCTTTTTTTTAAATATTCCACAAGAAAGACAATATTTCCTATCATTTAAGAAAGTTTTTATCTTGCATAGCAACATTGTATTTAGATATGTCTTCATAACTAACTTAAAGTCCTACCATTGGTTATTTATTTATTAAAATATTGGATATTGTAGATGCCATTACAATATAGTTTTATAGAATGTTATAGTAAATGAGATCACCCTGTGCTTTCTTAGTAGTAACATGTATGTATGGTAGTTACAAGTGTATTTTTATTTAGTTTCTCTATTTAACAAATATTGTATTACATTACAAGTTTGACAAACCAATTTCTAAAATATGGCTCATCTTATTCTTTTATTTCTTCATCTTCAGGCTCACCGTCAGCACCCTCAATACTTTCTGTTTGGCTAAATAGTCGTATTATTTCCTCCCTGGGTTATAGCTGCGACTTAGGTGCTGTTCCAACAGAAGTAGCTTATCATCCTTGCATATGCGTAAATATTATCTCCCTGTTAGAAATGGGATTCCTGGTTGGCTGAGGTTTGCACCCAGACCAGGCAGGTACCACCACTCTAGCCAGGGTAAGTTAGATACACACTAAAGGATAACTGCGCTTACCCGTTGGTAGCTTGGCACAGAGCAGCCAGACATATCTAAAGAAGCAATGTGTAAAGTATTTCAATCAATCAATCAATCCCTGTATTTGTAAAGTGCGCTACTCACCCGGGAGGGTCTCAAGGCGCGGGGGGGGGTGTAGTTACTGCTCGAACAGCCAGGTCTTGAGCTGCTTCCTGAAGGAGAGATGGTCTTGGGTTCGCCGAAGGTGGGTGGGGAGGGAGGTCCAAGTCTTGGCTGCCAGGTAGGAGAAGGATCTTCCTTCTTCCTCCGGCAGTGGCTCTGTGGATGCGTGGTACGGTGGCGAGTGCGTGGCTGGTCGATCGTAGCTGGCGTGTGGGCGTGTAGAAGGTCAAGCGGTCGTTGCGGTACTTGGGGCCCAGGTCATGGAGAGCTTTGTGTGCGCGGGTGAGGAGTCTGAACGTGATTCTCTTGCTGACGGGGAGCCAGTGCAGGTGTCTCAGGTGTCCAGTGATGTGGCTGTGTCGGGGGATGTCCAGGATGAGTCGTGCGGAGGCGTTCTGGACGCGTTGGAGTCTTTTTTGAAGTTTGGCTGTGGTTCCGGCATAGAGGGTGTTCCCGTAGTCCAGTCGGCTGGTGACGAGTGCCTGGGTGACGGTCTTCCTGGTTTCAGTGGGGATCCATCTGAAGATCTTGCGGAGCATGTGCAGAGTGTTGAAGCACGAGGATGAGACGGCGTTGACTTGTCTGGTCATTGACAGGGAGGAGTCCAGGATGAAGCCCAGGTTGCGTGCGTGGTCCGTTGGTTTGGGAGTGGTGCCCAGGGCCGGGGGCCACCAGGAGTCGTCCCAGGCGGAGGGTGATGATCCCAGGATGAGGACTTCCGTCTTGTCTGAGTTCAGTTTGAGGCGGCTGTTCCTCATCCAGTCGGCGACGTCTTTCATCCCTTCGTGTAGGTTGGCTCTGGTGGTGGTGGGGTCGTTGGTGAGGGAGAGGATGAGCTGGGTGTCGTCAGCGTAGGAGATGATGTTGAGGTTGTGTTGGCGTGCGATGGCTGCGAGGGGGCTCATGTAGACGTTGAAGAGGGTTGGACTGAGTGAAGATTCTTGTGGTACGCCGCAGATGACTTCGTGGCCTCAGATCTGAACGGAGGGAGGCGGACTCTCTGGGTTCTTCCGGTGAGAAATGAGATGATCCACTCCAGCGCTTTCTCTCGGATTCCGATGTTGCTGAGGCGCTTCACTAGGGTGCGGTGGCAGACAGTGTCGAATGCCGCAGAGAGGTCCAGGAGGATGAGGGCCGCTGTTTCCCCATTGTCGATCAGGGTTCTGATGTCGTCGGTGGCTGCGATGAGGGCAGTCTCGGTGCTGTGGTTGGCCCGAAACCCAGACTGCGAGGGGTCGAGGGATCCATTCGTCTCGAGGAAGGCGGCAAGCTGTTTGTTGATGGTCTTCTCGATGACTTTGGCCGGGAAAGGAAGGAGCGAGATGGAACGGTAGTTCTTGAGGTCGGTGGGGTCCGCCGTTGGTTTCTTCAGGAGGGCGGTCAGCTCGGCGTGCTTCCAGCTCTCCGGGAAGGTGGCGGTGTGGAAGGAGGAGTTGATGGTGTCTCGGAGATGGGGTGCAATGACGGCGTCGGCTTTGTTGAAGACGTGGTGTGGGCACGGGTCGGTTGGTGATCCGAAGTGGATGGAGTTCATCGTGCGGGTGGTGTCTTTGGTGCTGACCAGGGTCCAGTTGCAGAGGGTGGTGGTGGCGGGTGTTGGTTCGGTGGTAGGGTGCGTGGTCTGTGTGTCGAAGCTGTTGTGTATGTCGGCGATCTTGCGGTGGAAGAACGAGGCGAGTGAGTCGCAGAGGTCTTGCGAGGGAGTGATGTCGTTGTTTCTGGCACTGGGGTTGGAGAACTCTTTGACGATGCTGAAGAGTTCCTTGCTGTCGTGGGCGTTGTTGTCCAGTCGTTCTTTGAGTGCCGTCTTCTTGGTGGCGCGGATCAGCTGATGGTGTTTGAGGTGGCGTGCTTGAGGGCGGTCCTGTTGTCTGTGGTCTGGTTGAGCCGCCACTTCTTCTTGGATTACTTGAGTTCGTCGGTGAACCAGGGGGTTTTCTTGCTGCCGGGTCTGCTGGGAGCGTTCTTTAGTGGTGCGAGGTCATCGGCGCAGGCGGTCAGCCATTTGGTGAGGTTGCTGGCTGCTTCGATGGGGTCCGTTGTGCTGGTGGGAGTGTTCTGGCTGAGGGAGGCGGTGAGCTGCTCGGCGGTGATCTTGCTCCAGCTTCGGCGGGGGACCTGTTGCGGCTGGTGGTGGGTTGTAGTTTTGGTGAAGCTGAAGTGGACGCAGCTGTGGTCGGTCCAGTGGAGTCCGGTGGCGTGGCTGAAGGAGATGTGCTTGCTGGATGAGAAGACGGGGTCAAGCGTGTGGCCGGCGTAGTGGGTGGGGGTGTTCACCAGTTGCTTGAGTCCGAGGTTGGCGAGGTTGTCCAGCAGGGCGGTGGTGTTTCTGTCGTTGTTGTTCTCCGGGTGGAAGTTGAGGTCCCCTAGGAGGATGTAGTCGGCGGAGGGAAGGGCGTGCGGGCTGATGAAGTCTGGTGCTGTCGCGTCGAGCAGGTCCCAGAGTTCCACGGCGTGCCTGTGGATGGAGCGGGTGTTGAGCAGGATGCACTTCAGGTGGTTGCTGTTGGACTCGGTGGGGGAGGTACAGGTCCGGTAGCAGGTGAATCGGCAGGCTCTGCAGGCGAAGGGTCCGTAGGTGCACCTCGGGGTGGCTCGGTAGCAGGCAGGGTTCCGGCTGGCATTGAGTGCGTGGAGGGTTACGGCGTTGTAGGTCAGTCGTGTAGTCTTGCCTTGGCGGAGGGGGCCAGGGGTTCTGGCGCTGGGCGTAGTCCGGGCGCAGATGGGCTTGCCTTTAGCGCGTCTTCGGCGCACAATCGGCGCGCCCGCTGCGCGTCAACGCTGCGCGTGCGTGGGGGCAGCATAAGTAGGGAGCCCGGCGGGCGGAGCAGCTGGTTGCCGGGAGCGGGGCGGCGAATGGGCTGGCGGGGGACGGGGCCGCAGGGAGGCAGCGGCGGGAAGAAGCTGGTGCGGGCGGGCGGCTCAGCGGCGGCTGGGTCGCCCGACCACGAAGATACCAGAAGCGGCAGCAGGCAAACACAGGAAGCGGCTGTCAGGCAAGGCAGGAGCAGCACAGGAGTGTGGGGGCGACCAGGCCTGAGCACAGGCACTGCAGTCGCACTGCAAAACACACACAGTAACAAAATAAATACACCATAAAAAGACTCCACACAGGCTTACCAAAATAGAGAATATCTATCTAATCAAAATAAGACCAAAGTGACAAAAATCTAATAAATAGAAGTCGATATATTAATTTTCAAAGATTAAATAAAAAAACAGTGCTTAGAGGTCATCAGCGGCCAAAAGGTTACTTGAGGTTGCGAGGGACTGGTTCAATTCCAAAGTCCAGCCCGACCACCATGGTGTGCAGGCCGGTCACAGGACCCGCTGAGAAAGTACTTTGGATAGAGCAAAGTTTTGATGCTGAGGGCCCAATGCGTTGTTCTTTTCCAGGCAGTCGGGTCGCTGCGTCATCGTGCTTTACTGAGAAAAGGCAGCGCTTCATCATCGAGCCACACAGAGCGTCAACGTTGGGCTGCACAGGCTGTAGAACCGATGTCGTCGAACAGCCTCTGCATGGCAGTGAAGGTCGATGTGTTGGTTCTGGTCGGTATGAAGGTGTTGATGCATCGGTTTGTTAGTAAAACAGCTGCAGAACCCACTTCTAAAGGCGCAGAACAGGGAGAGGGCACCTCAGGCAAGGGCAGGACTCCCAGAAGGCACAGTCAGCCAGCATAATCAGAATTGCAGGAAGTCTTTTGTGTTCTTGAAACTTGAGAAAACCGGAGGCAAGCCAGCAAGCTAGCAAGCCAGCAAGCCATTGAAATCCACTTGGAGGGAAGGCAGAGTCCAGCTCTCTGTCAACAGAGTCAGGGAGCAGCAGGGCAATAGGCAGAAAAGCAGTCCTTCTAGAAAAGCAGTCAAGTTGGCTCTTCAAAGCAGCAAAGCAGGCCACTCTTAGAGAGGTTCGGTTCAAGATCCAGAAGTGTCTGATTTTTGGGGGGCAGAGACCCAGTACTTAAACCCAAAAGTGCCTTTGATGTAGAAGGTGACTTCAAAGCAGCTCCCTCAAGTGCACAAGGATCCCTTTCAACCCAGTCCTGTCTGTCAGGCTATCAGTGGGGTAGTGGGGTGGAGAGGGGTAAATCATTGGTTTATGTGTGGACAGGACACTACATATTGAAGTGTAAGTGTCAGCCCTTCCCATTCCTCCCTGCCCCAGAAGACCCATCAGAATGCAAATGAATGCAGATGAGTGCTCAGAATGCAGTTGAGCCTCACCTTCCTGTGTTTGTGGCTGTCTAGAGGTAATGCACAAAGTATAGCTGATACCCAACCCAGACGTGAATTGGGGACAGGCTGTAAGACACAAAGAGCAGTTAGGGAAATGTCCATTTTCTAAAAGTGAATATGGAAGGGTGCTGCACTCAATTCACATGAATTAAACTATTAATCCGGTATGTGTGCTGTACTGGACTAGTGCCTGCAAACTATATGAAATAAATGTATATGGCCTGGTGTTGTGAGTCACCAGGACTCCAGTACGCACTACTTCAATGCAATTATTTAACGTTAGTACATTCTTTTTATTTCCACAAACAATGTTAAAGCAATCGTTTTGTTCACTTTATTATTTTACATTCCTAAAAAACGATATATTTGTATCATTACATTCACAGATATGCAGACAAATTCAATGATTTGTACAACTTAAATCATAATGATTGATCTACACCCAATGCATTTCGGGGCAGGTGCCCCTTCGTCAGGGGTCTGTGTATAGAAAAGGAGAAAAAGAAAAGAAAGAAAGAAATCTTAGTACTCTCGATGCAAGAATGGAACTGAACACTTTGGTACGAAGTATCTATGATCAAACAGCTTCTTACCACAAATATGAAGGAATTATAGATTCCAATAAAGCTTCATGAGTTTGTATCGTCTAGATAAGGGAAAATGATATAGGTTTTTTAGTATACATATCTATTTGTTTCAATAGACATCGTGTGGGCCAAGATCTTATGAAACCGTTACCTGAGTAAATAACTGTGAAAAAATCTGTAAATAAAGCGAAAGCAAAGGGAATATATATGAATAAAAACGTACATAGAAAAATTTCAAACTTTTCAAAAATGCTCGTTACGTGAGCTCACCTGCATTGTAGTCCAATATTTTTGAGGGTCTAAACAAAAATAGAACCACAGTCAGGAACACTGAGTCAAGTTATCGTGTAATCATGACTATTTCAATAATAACACAGCGAGGGATTTACCTGCGAGCCTTAGTTGTTTTGTTTGGGTCTCGCCAGATTCTCGAAAACAAGTAATCCTGCCAATGAAAAATAACAATCTTTGAAACACTGGCCAGTGCGTAACTGTTTTAAAATGACCGTAGTCATCAGACCGCTGCCTGCTCTTACCGAAAAAATAGCCGATCTGCCACCCGTGGTAGTGTTCTTCCCGAGCCTCGATACAAGCGAATAGTCCCTTCTCTAATTTATATACATCGATTCGCGCATGGATACCAACAAAGGACTAGTTTCGTGTTCCGTCCTTTCTGCCAACGTAACCTTTTTACACAATAGAGTCTCGCTTGAAGTCAATGTGAATTTAACGAAAGCGTATTTTATTTGCAATGTATGTTATTTTTTGCAAGCATGCAAAAAGTACATTATTAGTCACACGTAAACTACTCGACGAATTGCGCGAATTGACGTATTGTACTTTTTGCATGCTTGCAAAAAATAACATACATTGAAAAGAATCAATGTATGATATTCACAAAGTTCATTTTTTAGAAATTTCTGTTGAATTTACATGTATATAATATGCTAATTTGAAAAAAGAAACTAAATGAATTGAATACAAATACTTAATGAAGTAAACAGAATGAGTCACATGTTGATTTAATGATTCAAGCGTTATAACAGTGATAAGACAGTATAAAATTGACTGCTGTGCTGAGGGTTTGGTCGAGACAGCACGTCTCGAACCTTCCAAGTTGAGATTCAGTCCACGTAGGGATAGGCAGCCCCACGACACCCATAAGCACGCTATAGGAGGATATTTCTGATTCACATAATTTCTCATTCCTTTTTAACAAGATAAAAGAGGTGTGCTAGTGATCAACTTTAGCTTACACAGGTAGTTTTAAATGCCAAGTTGAAGTGGCAATTAACTGCACACACAGACACCGCAGTGAAAGGCCTGAGACAGGGTTGAAAGACTACTTCTGTGGATAGCACAATCAGTGCTGCAGCCCACTAGTAGCATTTGAAATACAGACCCTCGGTATATGGTATACCACTTAAGGGTCTTACAGGTACAACAAATATGCCAATCGGGTATACACCAATGTCACTATGTGTAGTGAAAAAGCACATGCACTTTAGCACTGGTTAGCAGTGGTAAAGTGCTCAGGGTCCGAAGGCTCACAACATGTATCAGCAGAAACAAGAGACAAAAGGCAAAAAGTCTGGGGAAAGACCACCCTAAGGACGACAGGACTAACACTGCCTAATACAAGGCCTACTGTACTGACAACTCCATTTATAATCTTCATCTGTACGAGGATAACAAGAAACTACATTGGCCTTATTTGCAATGTCCTGCTATCTTTTTGCCCTTACCTTTGCATTTTTAAATGCAGAAGTTTGCCCAAATTTTGGCTCCTGCTTTACTACCTCCTCAGCTAGAACTACGAAGTCTCTCTCATTAAGGATGGAGGCATGTTGTTGAGTTGTTGATTTATAGTGATTTGAAGTCCATAAAGGCTGGATTGAGTATTGAGGTGAATTTGTAATATCCAAACTTTTAGATTCTTTTCAGAAAAGTCATTTCTGCTGAAATAGATTAAGTAGATGTATTCCTAGTATGGCACAGAGCTTCAACAATGCATTGCCAATGCAGATGGCTCAAGGAAATTATGTATTTCCTGTCTTTCCACGTCATGTCTTGCTCTCACACTGTATTTTGCACATACCCGTTTTTACCAGATGGTAGATCCTCATGCATTTGTATCAGCAGATAATACCGCATGTGCTTAATTTGCATGTGATGTCACACACTGTGCTATCAAATACCGGGGAACCCATAAAAAACTCATAAACATGGTGTTTGACGGTAGATTTTACCATACAGTAAGGTAGAATCCAGGCTCAGGGCCTCCCACACCATAGCTATGGCTGCAGATTCCAGATTGATTTCCAAAAATGCCTTCGATTCTACTACCCAAAAACTAATTTCCTCATCTTCTAGTAAAATCGTGCGGTCAAAAGACCACGAGGCATGTCTAGTCTGTTGACCATTCCTTACGATAAATAAGATGGCTGAGTGATCAGACAGGTGGGAGGGAAGGTATTCCAACTCCGTCAGTGAGTCTTTAAGGCAATAGCTGAGCAGTGCATAGTCGATTCTTGACTTATGCTTGTATTTAAAGTTTTGGAAAGAGACCCCCAATTTATTGCCTGCCCTTTCCCTCCATAAATGCGCTAGACCCAACTGTGTCATTATTGATACTAGGGTTTGCCTTGATTTAGATAATGTATAGGCTCTGGAATTGGGTGACTTGTCAAGTTTAGGATTAAGGACTATATTAAAGTCCCCAACCCAGATAACCGGGTCCTGGGAGGTGATCAGGTGGTTCTAAATCCTATTCAAGTGAGATGGATCATCTTGGTTCGGGCCGTAATAGCCCACTAATGTATAAATCAGGCCGTCTGCTGATATTCTTGTTAAGAGCCATCTCCCACTGTGACCCTCTTAATAGTCCAATATCTGGAATTTTGCCTGTTTTTTAAAGATAATGAGGATCCCTCTTATGTTTGCATTTTGGTCTGTACATAGGAACTTGTCCACCCATTTCTGTTTTTTCAACATGCCAATAACCTCTGTCTTAATTAAATGCGTCTCCTGAATGACAATGACCTGCGCGGGGGAGTCTCTCAAATATTGGAGGATTCTGTGTCTTCTTCTCCTCACACGCAGGCCATTGACATTCCAGGATAAGAACTGCAAAGAGGTCATATCAGTTTCTTACTCCGTCCCATCCCATCCACCAACCCAGGAGACCCCGATCCCTTAGACGCAACTGCTGCCAGGACTTAGTCTGGGAATATCCACTAGTTGAACACTTAAAAGACTTTGTAGACTTAACGAGAGCTGACTTATGAGGATTTTTAGAATTTTTCCCCCCTCCACCCTGTGCCCCCCCTCCCACCACCCCTGGAAAACCCCCCCTCACTCACACTGGCCAGATGTATAGCCAGGTTTACGTCCTCAGACAGAACCCCCCCTCCTACTCCGCTTAGGTTTGGTGCGAAAGCCGACTGACAAAAACATATAATAGGAAAAGTGACACATAGTAAGGTGAAAAGCAGAAAACCAAAGCCCTAACCCCCTATTGTGTTTTAAGTTTTATATAATTATGTATATATTTTAATTTATTATTTAATTGTTATTGTATTTTATTTATTTATTTATTTTTGTTTGTTTTTTGTTTTTTAAACCACTTTGTCACAAAATATACGTTTCTACATTGTTGCCTTGTTGTTCTCACATCAACAAGAAATAAAGGGGAAGAAGAAAGGACGGGCCCCCCAAGCTCTCCCAGAAAGGATCGCGGCAGCAGCCAAATGTATTTGGAGTTTGGGACCCTGTCACTACCCCCGTATCGTATTGTCATAATGAAATGAGAGTATATTTTAGCTCCCCCCCCCCCGCGAGCGATCCCCAATGGATTCTAGTAATTTGTCGGCCTCAAGAGGGGATCAGATGTTGTATATTTTATTATTGTACATTACCCGCAAAATGGCGGGGAACCTCATCTGTACAGTTGCCCCAACTGCTCTGAACTTCTCCATTCTTTGGCCGAGCTCCCACTGTCGGTCTAAAGTGGATTTGGATAGGTCAGACCGGACTTCAAAGGAGAAGTCTAGGGCCTTTAATGACTTAACCTTCAATGCGAGGTTCAAGATTTTTTCCTTCAGTGTATATGTAAGAAAGCTGACCGGCATCTTTCTGGGTTTAACTCTGCCAGGGTTTAAACGGAAAGGGTCTCAGTGTATCCGCTGGAGGTCTCTCTCTAGAAAGTCAGCTGCCTCGTCCAGATTTAGTGAGTCCTTCAGTAATGACACCACGAAAGCCTTAATGTCACTCCCCTCCTTCCCCTCCGGGACCTTCAAGAGCCGAAGACTATTCCGCCGTGAATAATTTTCTAGTGACTCGACCCTTTCCCTCATGGCATCCCCCTCTCTCTGTAGACTTTGAATCTTAGTCTCAGCTGTCCCCAAATTAGCTTTTAATGACCCCACCGAACCCTCCAGAGTCTCCGCTCTTTCATAGAGCCGGTCTACTTTCTTCTCGAGGGTTTCACACGCTGCACTACTCTAATTCTGGTTTAATTTTGAGACCGCGAAGTCACTCCTTATCTCCTCCCTCATGGCTGTTAGAAGTGCCTCGAGTGAGCTTCCAGCCCCATTTTCTCCCTCCACATACACCCGCTTGTCCTACTTGTCTCTCCAGTGCTATCCACTGGGCTGATGGACTCCCCGGTATCATCAATTGGCCCAGAATCATCTTTTCTAACCAGGGGATTAATGGTCTCCTTATCCTGAGCAGCTTTGGATATGCTTTGAGAGGAGGGAGAGGACATGGGAGAGGGCTCAGCCATGCATATATTAGGGGTGCTGCGATCAGCAGAGATTACCGGGAGCATCTCCAAAACCTGAGGCAGTACCTCAAAGAAAGAACGCAGGGAGGGGGTGATGCGAACTGCGCTACTTTGTATGAGCTTATTTTTATCCCCCTTCTGTAAACCACTGTGTTTACTCCTCTCTTTACTCTTAGCCCCCCGGGTTGCACCAATTTTATCTTCGGCTTTGACTTTGTCAACTTCAGTCACAGCAACAGCCTCTACCACAGCCTCACCCCCCCTTCCCTGTCTCCTTCCAACAAAGCTTGATCTGAGTTACCTTTCTCCCTCTCCCTGTATGATCTCTCTATGTGAATGCCGCTTCTGGGGCCCTTCCCCCGCCCTTTACCTTTTGTTGACCGCTTCTTGGGAGCATGTTTGCTCAGTTTGGGAGACACTGCACCCTCTGCGTCCTCTGCAAAAGCCCCCACCTTACTGCCACCATCTACAGCTAGACCGCCAGGAACCGCTGGATTTCCCTCATTGATATTATCGATATTCATTTTCATGTGAGCAGCAGGGCGAAAGTTGGTGAATACTGGGTGAAGCCCGGTAGCCGTCGTGCCCCCTCCTCTTTCCCCACCTGAGCTTCCTCTGAGAAGCCTGCGAGCCACCGCCCTGCGGCCACGCCTCCACTCCACGGCTGCCCGCTTCCACTGCGGGAGAAAGGCAGAGGGGAGGGGTCTCAGGCCCGCTCCGAAGCACATCGGCGGTGCAACGCAAACCAGCAACCAAAACAAAACAAAAATTCCACCGGGGATCTCAGCCTTCACCGAGCGCTTCTCATCACAGGATCAGCGAGACTCAGCGATACGCGGAACATGATTCAAACGCCGGCAGACGAAAAGAGCACAGCGGAGCTAGGAGAGGTCAGCCCGGACGCTCGTACCGCACTAGTCTGCGGCCGCCATGTTTTATGAAAACTCCCCCTGTGCCTTTGTTGCCTATTTGAGAGGTTGTATAACCAATAGAGCCTCCTATAGACGGAAGGCATATAGAGAGGCAATTAGGAATCTTGAGCAAGAAATGTATTTATTGGATCAAAAGATTGGTTCCTCCATAGGCTCTGTAGAAGAACAAGAGAAGCGGGTCGAACTGAAAAAACAGCTTGAAAATATATTACAAGATAGGGTTGCTAAGAGATGGGAGGCGAGCAAAATCTTTCATTTCGAATGTGGGGAAGCTGCAGGCAAGGTTTTGGCTTGGAAAATAAAATCGGATCAAGCAAAAAATTATATTAGGGAAATAAAACTAGAAGGCGAAGCTACTTCTAGGACTTCTAATTCAGAAATTGGGAGTGCTTTTGAGGAATTCCTCCAGTTGATATACAAGGAGGAGATCACGAATGACCCCGTGGCAAGGGAGTCCTGGCTGGACAAGGTCTCCCTACCAACTCTTTCAGCATCACAGAGTAGCCATCTGGAGATGGAAATATCAGAGGAAGAAATGGGTAAAGCCATTGGACAACTCAAGCGTGGGAAGGCGGCCGGCCCTGACGGCTTACCAGGAGAGCCTTATCGAGTGTTAAGTGCAGCCATAGTTCCATCATTGACGGCCCTTTTCAATAGTGTTCTTCTGAAGAGGGAGGCACCCCCAGAGTCATGGAGCGAAGCAACGATTGTCCTGATCCCTAAACCAGGTAAGGACCCAACTGAATATGGATCCTACCGGCCAATTTCGCTCCTGAACAATGACTATACATTTTTTGCAACCATTATGTCAACTAGATTGGGGAGCGCAATTGGCTCAATAATTCATCAAGATCAAAAGGGGTTTATAAAAGGGCGTCAGCTGGCAGATCTTACCCATGACCTGGTGAGAGCAATAGACGTCGCCTCCACCTTCTCTATCCCTTTGGCTACCCTCACTTTAGATGCAACCAAAGCCTTTGATAGGGTAAATTGGCCCTATCTGGCCGCGGTAATGAAAAAGTTTAAGTTTGGGGATGACTTTTGTCGAGTTATTGATCTCTTGTACAGGGCCCCACGGGCTAGATTGTGCCTTGACAGACCCCTTTAAAATTACTAGAGGTACTAGGCAAGGCTGCCCGCTTTCTCCCCTCCTATTCAATTTGTACATCGAGCCGTTTGCGCAGGTTTTGAGAGAAGAGGATAACATCGCCTCTTTTGAATTTGAGGGGTGGGAGAAGCGGGTAGCCCTATACGCAGACGATATTCCCATCTTTACGTCTGATTCGGATCGATCATTTCCCATGGTTATTAAGAGGGCGGAGGAGTTTGGGCGGATATCGGGATACGAAATCAACTCAAGTAAAACGGAAATTATGCCCTGGAATGTCGCTAATACACAGCTCGTAGCGAGCCCCTCCATGCGGTATATGGGAATACGGATCACTCAAGAGATCGGAAATATCGTGCAGACCAACCTAGATCGGGTATTTAATGAATGTCCAAAGCTTTTAAAATCCTGGGCTTTTCTTCCACTTACCATACTAGGGAGAACAAGTTTAGTAAAGATGTCTATTCTTCCAAAATTTACATTCATTTTCAACACCATCCCCCTGGCCTTTGACCCTAAACAACTGGACAAATGTCAGCGTGAGATTAATTCCTTTGTCTGAAACTACAAAGCGACTAGGTTAGCCTGGAAGAAGTTGAGAAGGAGGAGGGAAAAGGGGGGGCTGGCACTACCAGATTTACAGTACTACGCATGGGCGTTTCAGCTGTCCCACTCCAGGATGCTCTTGAAAACACCATCAAACTCTTCTATAGGGTTAATGTTTAAGGCCATGTTAGTAGGGGCGGACCTGCCAATTGATGGATTTTTATTCAAATTTGGGGAAAGTGAGGCTAAAGATCTTACAATCTGTGGCAAGAGCCTGGGCGCAGATAAAAAAGAGAATAGGGCTTTCTTACTTTCCAAATTTTGCCCCCCTGTGGGACTCCCCTGGGCTACCACCGTGTTTGAAGGACAGTCATGCAACCCCCTTGAAGGATGAAGGGATTGTAAGATGGGTTGAGTAATTGGCAGGGGGGTCAATGGTAGAATGGGAAGTACTACATGAAAGGGTAGGCCCGGCTCTATCCAGATTCAAACATATACAGCTTGACAGTTGGGCCCTGGCTATGGGTAGGAAAGGTGTCCAATTGGGGAAAATTAGCAACCTGGAACAACAGCTGGTAGAGAGGTAAGAGGGAGGCAAAGAGCTGGCTATTTGGTACTGGATCATTTCAGAAGAGGTGGATGGGGAGTTTACCCTTCCTAATGAGCTTTGGGGAGGTGATCTAGGCCTTCAATGCGAGGAGCTATGGATAAGATCTTTCACTCTCCTGTATAAATCTGTTAAACCAGCCTGGCTGAGGCGTAATCATCTGTTCACGTTACATTGCGCCTATTTCTCCCATTTAAGGTTATCAAAATTCCAGCCAGGAAAGAGTTGTAATAAATGCAATTTCCCTGAAGCATCCGACATACATATGTTTAAGGATTGCCCTTCCATCAGTCTCTTTTGGGAAGAAGTAAAGTCTTCACTGGAGACTATCCTCAACACACCATTGTCTATTAGCTTGCCAATAATAATTTTTGAGTTAGATGAAAGTGTTACCGGCCAGGCAAAGACTTTCCTTTTTTATGCAATTCTCCTGGCAAGACGGCAAATTTGCAAATTTTGGGTTGACACCACGGCACCATCGCATGCAGGCTGGCTAATGTCGCTATATGAAACATCGAAGGTGGACTTAGCCAGACCTTGTAGCAAACGAAATCTGTCTTTCTGGGACTTGTTGGTTCAGTGGAGATAGGATTTCCGTTTTTTTTTTTCCCCTGGGTCCTATGATTATGCCTACTACACTCCATGGACCTCCGGTTGTTGGTTCCCTCGGATAGAGTAACTGGTCCAACAGGTTGAAAAACACCTTGATGGAGTAACAGCTGGTCTACCCCCTCCCTCCTCTCTTCTTATGAACCTGTCTCCCGAAATTATGTGAATCGTGTCTGGGAATGGGAGAGGTATAAAGTTTTTGTTTGTCTCTCAAAGTAGGACACGCAAGGTGGTTCGCGTTTTTTTGGGGGGAAAGAGGGTAAAAAAAAAAAGGAAAGAGGGGAAAAAAAAGGAAGAATCCAGGCTCTGAATTATAGCTCACGGATATTGTCTAACTCCTAAGGAGGACCTTTGTGGTAAAATTGCATGCTCTTCACTTTCTTGCCTAATCAGGCGCTTCTGCAGCCTGTTATGATAGGAGGTCAGAACTCTGGGCAGGTACTGAAAGGTTAATATAACTTAACAATCGTCATATTGTAATTGACTAGCACCTTCCCAGTTGCACACTAGGAAGTGGATTATGTGATTCCCCTTGCTCTGAAATCTGTGTCTCTAAATTAATAGATCACAATGATTAGATGTGAGTTTACATCAGTGTGGTTATACTTTGAATTATCAATTACAACCCTGTATTTCCATTTTGTTCCAGATAGGATCACTTTTTATAGAAAATATTGCATATCGCGTTTGAAATTAGTAGAATATTTATTGTCGTTTATTGTCGTTGCATGAGTGGTATGTCAATGGAAATGTGGTGCTTCCCTGACCCCCATAACTACATTCGGGGGAGAAATCACAAGTATAAGGGGGTGTAAGCCCCATCAATTTATGCTTAAGCGCCCATTAAATTACCCCAATTTGTCCAAGAGTGAATTGTCAGTTCCAAATATGAATACTTGGGCATTTGAATGAAATGTGTTGAACCTTTTTTACTAGGGTAGAATGTAAAGCAGATGCTAAGCAGAGCAATGTATAAACTCCTGGGAGATTACACAGCAAGTCACTTTATTCATAACCATAAAAATATTTTCCCAGAAAAGCAAACAATTGGAACAGTTACACAGCATTTATGTTTCCAGTTTCCACCCTGCATTGAGGGGAACCATTATTTTATTTTCCATTTTAGACCCTGATTATGAATGTGTGGGTGTTTTCTGACCTCCCCCTACCTTGAATTGGGTGGTATCTAATGCAAAATTTAATGACCGCATGAGTTAAATGTCTTACCCTTTTTTAGGTTTTAGCAGGTAAACGGGCTGCAATGTCCCGAGGGAAAAATGAAGGGTGTTTACCATACCATGCAGAGTTTGGAGTGTCCAGCCCTAACATCTGCGTTTATTCTCTAAAATTGGGAATGGGTGTTACCTCGAGATATTTTCATTTATCAGATGCACCATATAGCACCTGTAGTAGCCTAATTCCTTATAAGCCTTCTGGAGTTAAGTGAAGCCTGTTGAAAGAATGGCAACCTTCATGTATTTGAAGATACAGGGATATGGGACATGTGGCCATTAATATTCTGCCATTTCTCAGTGTTGACGTCTAAGTCAACACCCTAATAAATCTTTTTGTTGGATCTAGAAATGTATGTAAATCACAATACAGCATTGAAATAAAACATTTTTCTGGCCACTGCCAAAAAAAAAAATCTCTTGCCCAATCTTCCTGCATTGGGACTGACTCAAAATATTCTCTTAGCTGAAGGTAAATATAAAAGCAAACACAGTACCAAAGCAAGTTCATGAATGTCTTTGCATTCCCACTTTCACTACCCAACCACAAGAATGTCCTGTGGCAGTGTTGTAAATGAATCTCGGACCCTAGTATAAATTTCCCGATTCATGCCCTTATATAGGTATACTTTATCATTCCCTTATGTAGGCATAGAAATCATTACCATATTTGGCCTAAACCATGCAGCCCAAATACGCCATGGATACTTCCACTAAGCTCCAGTCGAAGGAAGCCGACCCTCCAGCAGACGCACTGCGAGACTCTGTCATTTCTCCTGCCGAGAAATCCAGCTCCAGTGTTTCCAGGCTACCCTTGCGGGTATCTGGGAAATCGAGTCCCGAGAACGAGATACAAGACCTCCTTCATTCTAGAACAAAGGTACAGAGCTGATTAGACCTCTTAGAGAATTATTGGAATCAGATTCCTGGCAGAGAACTCCTAGACTTAAACTCCTCCTCTTATACTCCCTCCCTCTTACCAGACTTAGGTTAGGTACACCGGGGTAGGCGTATTCTAGAAGCACCAGTTGAGTATTTTAGTCATCCTTTTATCACTGTATGTATTTTATGTATTTTATACATTTTATCCACTTTATGGCTTAGAAACCATATCACGCTTTTACAGTACTACTTTATAATACTTTTCGTATTATATGCATTGTACTTCATAGTAAGCCTTACTATTGTAGCAGTTCATTTTCAATGCTTGAGAAAGAAGACTGTTCAATAAATACCTTTTTATTGAAAACGCTTGTCTCTCTATTTCTCTTGCACCTCTGGTGAAACTAAGCATGCACGAGTGAAATAGTTATCTATTGTTTCCCCGACTCTAGAGATTTGATTTCTTATTCTTGGGAAACAAAGTTGTCATGTTTTATGCGGTTGTCAGAAACTAATCCCTTCTTGTTTATTCGAGAAAGTTTCTAGTGACCTCTGAGCTAGCTGGCACTCACAATTAAGTCTAATATAGCCGGTAGAGACCTGGTAGACCTCAGTCCTACATCTAAGCTACAGGATATATTATTCCAATGCTCAGAGCCTACTGGGAATATAGGAACTACACTACATGGCGCCCAACGTTTGGTAAGGCGATAATTTAACGCTAGATACTAAAGTAACTCAGTCGTGCTTTTCACACAGACTGCTCTTTCCCGTAAAAACTCCAATAGACGTCTGGAGTGGGTGAAAGGGCATAATATCCGCCAAAACTTAGTAGGACGAGAATCCTATGTATTCGTTTTAGGTTTAGTCAACGTTGAAGGATACAGTGTTCCAAAATATTGTGCACCTAAACTTTGTTTCCTTGAAAATTGTTCTGCAGAAGTTTTAGTAAATAAAAATGTCGAAGAGTGACGACGAAAGGGAGAGAGCTAGAATAGCAGCTCAAGCAGTCTTAGATGACACAGCTCTCAACAAAATGACCCGGATTCTATATTCATCCGGGCAAATATAAGGAAAACCATAACTATAAAACTTATAGAAAATGGGGTATCATCGAGAGGTGGCAAAGTTATATTTGTGATAGAGGCACATGAATATCGGCAGACAGAGGTATTATATTCATGGATTACTTTTCCACAAGCAAATCCAGTAACACGGGAGTTCCACTACTACAAAACTGAGGAACCTCCAGCGGAAAACGTTGCTTACAAGGACGTTGAAATTCCACTAACTTACCAAGAGCATCAGCTCTGGTTTAATGCCCCCTAAAACATCAAAATCACATTACCAGGCTCGGTCCACTAGGTAGACCAGGAGCTACATGGCCAGTTCTAGCCAGCTATACACCACATCCTGACATTGAAGAAATGTCAGATAGAGAACTTTTAGCTCATCTAAAACAATTAATAAAAATACATAGACAACTGGTTCAATATGTCATGAGGACATTAACAGTCCAACCAGCGATACAAATTCTGCAACACACCCCGGACCAGGGGAACACAAACAAAATTATGCCACAGACTATACAGTCAGTCATTGACAAGTTACCCGCCAAAAGGGAACAAATTCAGTTTTGGCTAGCACAAAAAATTACTCAAATAGAGGCAGTATTCCCCGATAGTACACCTCATGAAAAACACAGAATTCTGACAATCTGTTTACCAATGGGGATTGCACCGCATGTGGAGGACTGTGACATTTGGGGTACAGTCTTTGCTTCAGTCTACACAAAAACACAAGGTGCACCGTCCATGGCGGTAATATCAGACGTTCTGAGACAAATTCAGAATTAATATGGCCCAGAACCAGCCTTAAATTTATTTATGAAATTATTGAAAGATTTCAAACAGGTCTCAGCTATATTATTAGCTAACATTAGAGGTGAAGCAGCATCCGTGGCAATCCGCCAGATGTTAAAAGAAACAGATATAGCAGACCAACCTTATGAGCTTGCCAGAATTATTGAAAAATCATATGAAGAATTAGGTAGAGATAGTTTGGGTGGAAAACCATTGAAGCCCTAACTAACTGAAAATCCTGAAAAAACATTTATTAAGAATAATCTCACTACTCCAAAAAAGAAGTGGGAGAGTAATAAACAAACTCCTCCTAGAGAAAAATATTATCAACCCAGAGGAAGATCTCCCCAACAGAGAGACAAGTCTCACCGAAGGGAGCCCTCTGAAAGAAGATATAATCTTAGGAATAGAGATAATTTGAAAAAACCTGATAGATATCAAGATGATAATATACGTCCCTCTCGATCTTTTCAGACTTCCTCGCAGAAATCGGAAAGAAGAGGATGGTCAGAACACAAGGAAGAACGCGTCAAGTCCAAAGACAAGGAACCCGTTCATCAAAGTAAAAAAGCTCAGTTTTCCAAAAAGAAGGTAGCAAGCTTAAAAGTCAGACATGCCGAGGATCTTAAGGATACAACTCAAGAACGGGGAGTGGGATCAGACAATGCTAGACAGCGCAGCAGAGGCAACCATAGTCCGCATGATCCTGAAGGATCATCTGGAGACAGTGGACCTGAATGAATGCATTCAGGTTGAAACTGCAGACACCAGGGTTAGTATACCCCATAAGTTATATGAAGTAACACTCCCGATGGAGGGGGACATAAACATAAGAGCACTCTTTTGGGAGAAGCTCTCTAAGGGCTATGGCATTCTTCTAGCTGAACAAGACTGGCCTCCTGAATTTGTCAGGGAGTGCCCACATGGCGAAGAGATAATTATGCCAGCCTTCTCTAATCACATTCCAATTCATAAAAAATATACATATGCCAGAAAATGGGCAGTAGCCCAAGCTCCAACATTATATAAAAATCACTCAGGATGGGATGAGGATTCTCCTCACCATAAAATCCAGTTAAAAACCAACCTACTGCACAAAGGCAGTACCCCGTTAAGCAAGAAGCTAAAAAACAGGTCAGGGAGATTTTCAATCAACTTGAATACCAAAGGGGTGATTGAAACATGCACCTCATCTATGAACAATCCTTTGTTTCCTGTATCCAAACCAGACAATTCATATTGTCTAGTATTGGATTACAGACACTTAAATTCTTGTTGCAAAACATTTGCAGTACAAAACTCACACAATGCAGCACTGATGAATAACATCGTGCGCAAAAAATATAAAACGACATTAGATATTTCAAATGGATTTTTCTGTCAAAATATTGCACCAGAAAGCAGGCATTTGACCGCATTCTCAATATTGGGGACACAGCGACAATTTTGTTGTCTCCCCCAAAGATTCAAGAATAGCCCAGGGTTATTTTCAGCAAGAGTAATGGAGTTACTCCAAACGTACTATGATGAGGCATTATGTTATGTCGATGACATCTATCTTACGGATGACGACTTGGACAAGCACTTGAAAAGAGTGAACACCATAATACTTGGGTTTGCTTCTGAGGGCTATAAACCTCTCTACGAATTAATCAAACCTGATTTTAAACCAACACATTGGACTCAAACACACACAGAAATTTTGCGTTCAGTCCAAACAGACATGTTAGCAAAAACTAAAGTAGACACGCGAAAACTTGCGCAACCTAGTAATCCGAATCATCCCAGGAAGATGCAGATTTACTTACCTAACCTTTAATGAAGGAGAAACGGTACCAATAGCTTACAAATCTCACTTGTATACACAAGCAGAAATGAAGTTCACTTCTGCAGAGAAAATTCTGACAGCGGTTCAAACTGCTGTAGCAAAAGAGAGAGCTCTCGCGCAGGGTAAACTCATAGTGATCGTTACACCTGTACCTGCCTTAGAGGCAGTGACAAGAGCAAGCATTCCTAATTCAAAATCTCTACATCCGAGATGGATACAATGGGTTAACTCTCTTGCTGCAACAGGCGTTCAATACTTTTTTGACCCTAGTCTAAAGACACAAGAATTTCTCCAATATGAACAAGAATGTCCTCTGCCAACGGAAATTCTTCTTCTTGAACATTATGGCTGTATAATATATACAGATGGATCAGCACAGCCCGTAATTGGGGGCAAACAAGCCTATAGGGCTGTGTGCGTGATTGTTAAAGGTGGCTGGCGCGAAGGCAAATTTAGACCTATGGTCACAAAAACTCATTCACTCGGAGACTGTACAGGTCAGCGAGCTGAACTACAGGCTTTCAAGATGGCGCTTGAAAATACCGATCGCGAATTCCCCACACTTATAGTGTGCGATTCATATTACTGCGTCCAATCTTACAATGAGTATCTGCATAACTGGGTTCAAAACGGATTCAAAGACGATAAAGGTGGCACATTCAAGCATACGTTGCTTTGGGAACAAGTAATTCTTTTGCAGAAAGAACTACAAAAGACTCACATGATACATACACTGAGTCATCAGCGTGATGGCGTTCACGTTGCAGGGAATTCATTGGCTGATGATGCCGCGAAGTCAGCTGTGCAAGCGGCTTCCGTAGCTACAATTAAACGATCAAAAAGATTGATAGATGTTAAAACGCTATTAGCAGTAAAAGCATCAATGGATGGCAATAAAGCAGAGTTACCTCTACACTATCCACTCGGAAATATATACATAATTGATGGAAACACCGTTCCTTTTGCTCAAATCCCTGGAGTGGGGGACAGAGTCATTCCAAATGGGAAGCGGAGAGTTTTCTTGATTCAAGAAGCACACATGGGAGAGGGTCTGAGACATCAAGGGATCTTGAAATCTTTAATAGAGTTGGAAAAAATGTACTGGTGGCCGAGACTAGGAGTGGATGTATACAATTTTGCAATTAATTGCCCAGACTG
Source organism: Lissotriton vulgaris (assembly GCF_964263255.1). Taxonomy (NCBI): domain Eukaryota; kingdom Metazoa; phylum Chordata; class Amphibia; order Caudata; family Salamandridae; genus Lissotriton; species Lissotriton vulgaris. The sequence goes on along the minus strand of NC_141694.1, from coordinate 1,609,705,151 downwards.
CAACAGAGATCGCAGTAATGAACCGCCCCAGACACCTGACTACAGAGTAACAAGCCAGATACAGACACCTCTGTTAGACAGCATTAGGCTATCTACCCGCAGGCGTCCCTACGGACAAATGCAGACCCACAACTACTTGGACGAGATTTATTTGGTTATGGCCCAGTGCTCGGCTGACGCCAGAACTGTTATAAAGGAATTACGAGTCTTTATCGGCACATACGCAATAGGCACGCTACATTCTGATCAGGGTCCTGCGTTTAGCTCTTAAGCTTACAAAGAGGCCATGGTTAGTTTGGGCGTTGCATTGCGGTACTCTAGTCCCTTCTCTCCTGAGGGTAATGCGGTAGTGGAAAGAAAAAACAGTGCCATAAAGCAATCCATAACAGCAAAGGTATTAGGTTCGGGTGATGTGTGGGTCAGACATCTAATAAGTGTCCAACATAGTCCTAACAATCAGCTAAGAAATTCTCTGGGGAGAATCACTCCTTATGAGCAACTATTTGGTAATAGAATGATAATCGAGGATCTCGATTGTCAGACTTCAGTGGTAAAACAGAAACCCTTTTATGTCAAAGATCGTTTGGCTGTCTTACAGGACTTAGATGAAACAAGAAGAAGTCTGAGTAACACAACACAAAAGCCAACAGCCACTGAAGATAAACCACCTGTCCCAGCAAGACCTGTCTGGATTCCAAAGATTGGGGATCTAGTCAGAGAAAAGATAGCGGTAAAGAAGGAATTTGGGCCTTCTTACAGAAAAGCAGTACCTGTCTTAGCAATCCAAGGAACGAGATCAGTAGTACTACCGCCCCTTGCTGGTAAAAAGGAGAACAGAGTCGTGTCCATCGACCTGGTAAAACCACAACATGTGGCAATAATAAGTAGTAGGTCGAGTGAACTCCCAAGATGTAGCAGACAGCCAAATCTTGCTACAATCCAAAAGGTTCAAACTGAAAGACTTATCCCCTTTGATAAACCTGCTGTAAGAAAAGAAGGACTATGCAACAAAGCAATGGAACTCGTGCCTCTTGAGACCCAAATATCTGTTCGACCAGAAACACCTGTCTACAATGATGTAGCACCTGAATACACTAACATGACAAAGGAGAAATCAGTTCCAGCAATTTCAACAAACCCCAATGCCCTTCAAACAATTGACAGAACTGCATCTGAATATTTCATCAACTTTGATAACTTTTCTGAGGATCCAAGTGAACCTGAAGATACAACAACAAAGAAATCTCTCAAAGAAAAAACGGCAGAACTTTTTCATGAACTTGAAAAAATATATCTAGTTTCACCATGGACTGAATTTTGGATTGGTTTAGGTGCATTTTTCCTCCTGTTCTGGCTAATATTGGTTTTAAGCCTGGGGCAAATGATAGATGGAAAATACAGCACAATGGACACAGCAAGTCAGAAAATCAACTTGGTCCTAAAACCGCACAAATCATCACATGTTGAAAAAAGAGAACTGTCATCAGTAAACATCACAGCCATCCCTATACCAGGCGGTATAGGATGGGATAGAACTGATTATGATATCTATGGCCCTGTAGAGATGCTGAGGATTCCACATCAGTTCAAGGTTTCTGTGAATGACTTTGTAACACCCAGCAGATTCTGTGATGATTGGGACTTTGAGACAATTAATAATATGATGTCAGATTTAGAAATGTCTGCAAAATATACTGAACATGACTATTTAGAAGGGTCATCAGACTATGAACAAATGTATTGTTATAACCATTTTGGTCTTCACTATTTGCACAAATCTACAAGCCCGAGAAATGTTTTTATGTATGATCAATGGGAACATTGTCCAACACCACAAAAAGGCAGCTCTAAAACATTTTATGAAATGTTTCCTTACTCTCAGGGTTTAATGTTATAGATCCAGAAACGTTTTATTTCAAAAATATAAAGAAGACAGGATTGAAAACAATCTTGACCAATACCAAACAAATTTATTCTGCAAACTTTTATGCTAAGTTGTCCACATTGGGTTACGACTTCTGGAAAGACAACATTGAGACAAAAACTGTCTGGGGCACAAAAGAATAGCATGTGCAAGGTTTGGAAGCTTTATTCAGAGCCTGCATACCTGAACAAATAATGTTTTTAAATGACACTGTGCAACAAACCTCTTGTCTTGGCATAGCAAAAATAAAAGATTTAAATAAACCGTCTATACCAAAGCCCATACCTGAAAATAACAAAACTACAGAAGGAGAGATAGACGTACAATATGTTTTCAAATTAAACAGAACTAGTCCTAATTGGAAAAAATGGTTAATCTGGCCCACAGACACCAATAACTGTCAAGATAGATTCCTGAAAAAAACACAGGGTTTAATTCTTAACAGGCCAGATCCAAGATACCCCCAGAGACAACATCCAGGGATAGTAACAACATATAGTGTAGGGAAACTATGCCTTGAATGGCTGAAAACGTCTACACTTCCAGAAATTAAACAACACTTGACTTTACTTAAAGAAAGCAATGATTTGCGAGATTTCTTATTGGGACCTCGCAAACCACGGCAAAAACGTTTCATATACACCGGTATATATGCTGCGTACAACGAGGCTTGGAAAATAACACAATTCGAAACTGCAGAAAGAATACGAGAAATTGATCGTATTTACTTGGAGAAAGCTCTCTCTGTAGAGGACAATGGGTTAACTACTCTGTTCTCCAGAATATATTCCTTGGACAGCATTGTATCCTCTGCAATTGACATAATGGAAAAAGACTTGCTAATGTTACAACATGGCCAGTCTCAATTACGTTCTATAATGCAGCTAGGCTGGACATTGCAAAATCTGCGTTCATGCTACGTGCCATGGAGGCTTATCAACACAACGTCATTGTTTACTGGGTTTAACCTTACAGATAAACAAATCTCTTTGGCACAAAGAGGAGCAGACTATACAGTGCTGAGCATTGAAAAACTGGAACGATTACCATTGACAGTTTCTAAGACACCTGTAATAGAATGGATAATTCATGGCACCATCATGATTCCAGTGATGATTTTCCAGTTTTAGTATTGTATACAGCATATACCAGTAGGCCTGTATGAAAGGTTGGGTAAAGAATACATTAAGTCAAAATGGACTTTACCATATACACACAGTTGTTGAAATAAGGTGAAAGAAGTATTCCTTAGTGGGAAAAATTTTAAAAATTCACTAAGTGGTTCACTTCTGTGCCAGGGTATTAATTTACGGGTATTAATTTACGGAGCCTGCGATGGTTCTGCGAATAACCTTTCATGCCACCTGCATGGTACTCCCTCCACACTGATAGAACCCGTTTTCAGGCAGCTGTCCAATGGCAGTTATGTTATGTTAAATGATCACAGCTGCTGAGGAATGGTGCTAGGAAAAGTTTATCTGGTTAGTGTGTCGTCCATGGTCACTTGTTATATGCAAGTATTGTATCGAACTCGCAAGTCAGACAGTCAGATGGCAAAATGGCCTTCATTAAATATCTCTTCTATACGAATTGATACTTTAAGCAGACTAAAGTCTATTCTTTTGCAAAAATCTGTGCCACTGATATCATCAAAAGAAACGTATGATCTGCAAGTTGCAAGGACATCTGCAGAGATACATGCATTATTATCAACAAACTGCCCTGTACATTTCGCAGAAATGTTAAGTCAAATCTTAAACATGTCTGATACCAGTGGCATCGCACATGTATTTAAGACAATTTTTTCGGGACTGTTAGCACCATTTGAAGCAGTCCTTGGCATTTTCCCACATTTCGTGCACTCTGTGTTCGGCGACCTGCCTCTCATCTTGGGACTCGTAGCAGGAATACTATTTTTATTTCTTCTGCTCCGATATGGCAAGTCCAGTAACCGGCGATACCCAGAATCTCATGGAACAGACGGTCCGTGCCCAGAGGTACCGTGAGAAGATAACACAGATTCTCGGCTTGGCTCGTTTAAGAGATCTGAATATGACATGGTTTCGATCGTTCAGACCAATCTGGCAAGATTGCATCTTACCTGTTCTACGATGACTGCTTTGCAGAGAGGAATGCGAGTTAGACATTTGTCTTACACTTCCATCAGTCCTGCCATCGGATGTCGACACCTTGCTAGGTCCTGTAACGGCTCATGCATTGTGTTGCCACAACGGCTACAGATCCTGATGACGGCATTCATTGAGATCTCACCAGTAAGTCTAACTGAGGGTGAGGTACGAGAAACACCAGGCACACAGGTACCATCTGATATGACCATTGCTAACGCGGCAACAAGCGCTGACGGCAATGCTTCTCATCTATGCACATTTGATCTGCTGGATCAAGTGGTGCCACTTTCACCTACTGTGGTAGACGATTTCTTTGCCAGTCTAGACGACTTGATGTTTTCCCCTGACACCGAGAATAACTTTTGAGTCATGCACACAATGTTCTCTGAACTCTGAAATTCGGCCTTCATTTTTTCAAAACAATGACCTCTAACAATTGGAACTCTATTTTTCACAACAAAGTTGTAGTTTTTCTCTCTTTCCAAAACATAGAACTTTTGGCACAGACTAATCTGCTTAAAGTAGAACTACTCTTAGAGAACAAGTCATTTTTTGAACGCTGACTAAAATAACTATTTAGGCCTCATCCCTATTACTAGAAAGATTGCTATGACATGTTATGTTATGAAACCATCTCGACTTTTCTTCTGTATTTAAGAGAAGTTATCATAAATGTAATATCATGATTCTTTTCAAATTGCATAAATTAGATAAATGACTGTACGCTTAGAAATTTTTCCCTTAAGTATATAGTGTACTGTAGAAAATGCTAAAAATATTTTTTCTGCATACCCAGTTCAAATGCATTCTTTGTATTAGGGGTGGATTGTAAGCACTAGCTTTAGATATGTGCAGTGCTTGCTAGGTTAGCTTTATTGAACTTCCGAGGAGTGGGTGTTGTAAATAAATCTCGGACCCTAGTATAAATTTCCTGATTCATGCCCTTATATAGGTATACTTTATTGTAGCAGGGATTCCATTCTCTTACAGAACTGTGCATAAAGATCAGGAACCTCAGTGAATTAGGGTGACCCAAAACTCACCTCAGTATCCAAAAACCCCTTATCGAGCTAGCTACAGTGTCTCATTGGTCATAACAAACTACCAATGACTTAGACAAACCAGAACATGAACTTAGATTACCTCAGGTATCGTGGAACACATGAACACTCTTTCGCTCTATAATCATTTCAAACCAGAACGGGGAGTAAAAGAAGACACATGCAAGTTTGAAATATTTATTATTCAATGCAAGGTTCTCAAACACAGTATCTTATATAATACCAGAATACATATTATAAAAATCAGAGTTATCAGCATTGTCACTAATCCATAATAAGCAAACGGTGATAGCATATTATAATGCAAAAATCAATAGAAATCTGTATCACCTATATTTCGCGCACTCTATTTAGCATATTATATTATATCTAAGAAGGTCTCATTTGGGTTTTAGCAGGGCGGGCCCATACTTCTAAATGTCAGTAGGAGAAGATCACATCATCAGCTACCAGCTCTCTGCATGCGAAGCACCATCAAGTGTGTTTTTGCATTCTCAGTAACTCTATCTTAAACCCGCTTAGAGCCCAATGTTGGCATCAACTTTATTTATGTTATGTCTAATGTGGTGCGAGGATCTGGCCTCCCAGCAACCTTGTGTTAGGTTATTCTTAGAGGGTTCAGCTCTCAGTGTGCAGACAGTGTACCAAGTGTACCAAGCACAACTGATATCAGAGCAATAACATATTATTCTCAAATAAATCACATATTTCGTCTAGGTTGAAAGCTACAATAAAAATTATGTGTTGTGTGCAAACTGAAGCCGAAGGAAAATATGTAGTTTAAACATTTAATAAACTCATGCTAACTTAACACAGTATATAGAAAAGCAGTAACTAAATGACACAAACACAAGCCAATAATATAATAAAGGCATAACATGAAAGCAGAGTTCAACAATATTGAGCCAAGCTAAATGTATGTAAAAAAATTGACTATATAAAAATACTAGCAGCCCCTCCCGACATTGTCCGGGGAATAAAGAGAATGTGTGCAATGGTGTTTGTTTGTTATTAAAAATTGTATAATGAGGTAGAGGCGTTGTTCAACAAAGATATTGCATGTCCTCTTTTACCTTTGTACTTGTTGAGTTCTTCGGTCTGTCCGCTTGTGCAGCAGTGAGTGGCAGGAACCGGACGAGTGATAAGTGCCTAAACGCCGACTGCGTTGTCAGAGAATAAAAAAGATTTACCCGAAGGATGGGAAACATTACCCAACGCTAACCCCCACCCCCACTCAGCGCTTTACAATGAAGCAGGCGAAGGATGGAAAACGTTACTGAGCGCTACCCCCCCACCCTCCCTCTGCGCTTTACAATGAAGCAGGTGTCTTACAATGCACACGCCCACACACAACAACGCTGAAGGGCAGGCAGAAGTCACGAAGTGCACAAACGCTAATCTCATCACAGAGAGATTAGCGTTAGTGCACGTCGGGAGGTGTGCGTGCTGTTCAGACTCGTTGTCTGTGGGCGGGTGCATTATGGTCTCTGAACACACGCCCACCTAAATCTTTTTTACCCGGACAACGTTCTGAGGCTGCATGCGTCTCTGAATGCACACGCCCACCCACACGCCCACCTTTTTTCTGCGCGGACAACGTTGTCAGGCTGCATGCGTCTCTCAACGCACACGGCCACCCACACGCCCCTGACACGCCCACTCCAACGCCCACGCCCACAAGGGACTACTTTACCCCTAATGTTGGATTGACCTTTGTAATGTATATGGTGGCCAGATGTATAGCCTATGTTCATCTCCTGAAACTCTCCATTACAACGCTGTATTGGGTGTTCTGATTGGTGCTGTACTTCTGGAGTTTACCCGCCTCAAATGTTCCCAGTTCTCTCTTTATAATAGTAGTATAGATGTATGAAATGCCTATAATGGCCAAACAAAATGTAATAAAAGTCTTGAACTTGAGGCCAAATATAAAATCATAGGCCTAGAACATATAAAGTTGAATGTTCGTAAGAAAAAGGCACCATTCAGAATTACTAAAAAGTCACGTGCCATCATAATGAAAGTCTCCAACGCAATTCATGGGTGGATAGAATATGCAAAATAGGTAGCAACAGTTTCCAACATGAAATCACTGTCATCATCCGAAAACAGTTCAGCCATCCAATTAAGTAATGGGAAAGAACATACGTGCTCTTCCAGCACCGGACCCTCTAGCAACATCAGAGGACAACTCAGTGAGTTCTCAAGAACGCTATATGCCAGAAACTCATGCGCCGCTGCGGGTATGTCCCACTGACCCATTAGTCCATGCATCGCTGCCAAGGCCATAATCCTTTCGCCAAAACAAACCAACTCGTGAGCAACTACGGGGCCCATCAGGTGATTAAAATCGACATCAGGAGATAACGGCAAGCAGAGACACAAATCAATGGCCCAGTCAAATTCGCAGCTCAGGCAATGAAACACAGGCTGGACACATGTGAAATAGGAAAATCGAAACGATAATCCAAATGCCGTGCTTAAGGTCGCAAGCGGCAGGGTGCCATAGTAATCAAGCATCCGGTTGCGAAACAGTGTCAGAAGGGACTGAACGGCTTCTTGCGCAGGATAGGCATCCATGTTTTAGGAAGCAGGATAATATCAAAACGCCTGCAGCTAAAGCCAGCAAAACAGGAAATCCGCCAAACAGACTTGAAAATATAGAATGGAAGAAAGCGGGGATGACACCAAAAATCTTTTCAAATGTAGTCACGAGACCACTGCTAACCAATTTTAAAAAATGAGCTAAGCCAGACGTGGAGGAGGCATTAAAGATTTGATGAACTAATTCGCAGAAATGAAACGGCAAGTCAGTATTTAAAAGTGCCTGCACCTCTGTGCGTGTGTTAGCTATGTGAAGGACATAAGTTTCACGGGCCGAGCTCAGGGCCACTTCCTTTTGAGACAAAAGAGCCCTTATTCTGCTCATACCATTGAACTCCGCTTTCAAAGTTGGGATGCGCGGCCAGATGGAAACATCTGAATTCCCATGTGTGGGAGGATATAGCAAATTTTTGCAACACACCACACGTTCTGATACAGTAACCACATAAGCGATACCGACCATTAACCCACAACACTCCTCGTTATTCAAAAGTAAATAACTACCGTTTGTCAATAATGTAAATGTGGGAACTATTGCTGGAACTGGCGTGCCTTTTAAAACACAGGCTAAATTAGGCCGGTCCTGATTACAAGAACCATGCAACTGGATGTGTCTGCATATCAGTGAACGGTCAGGCGACTGTGTGCATTCCTCACCATTTAGATTCACTTCCTTTCCATCTTTTAGACATCTGTACGTGTATGGTAAAGACCATGCCTCATGGAGGAAAGCACTACCTAGTGGTTCATATCGCCCTATTGCAATATACCGCATACAATTAGTTAATTTGTACAAAGCAAATGGTAACGTAATAACTCCATGGATAAGCCATGTTGCAGCAGCTGCCTCAGCTACAGAAAAGGGCAAAGATTCTAACTTTTCAATATGTAACATAGAAAATGATGCATCTTGCATGGAAAGCATGCGCTGCTTGTCAGTCAAATTAAATGGGGCAAATAGGGAGGACACGTTCATGTAACTCCAGGGCACGCGGCCCGCCTTAAGAGTCTGTAGTGTCCACGCAAACTGCATCACAGAACGCAATTGATTTTGACCATGGTACAATACAGACACTTCATCATTCACAATGTCAACTACAGAAGAGACAATATTATTCAACATGTAAATTCGGGAAGAAAGCATGTTAATACTGTTATCGACAACTGCAAGCACTTTTTCCAAATTTGCTTGGTCAATCGCCCTTAGGCGTTTAGCAGCCTCAATTTGTGAAAATTTCCAAATTTCATTGTAAACCGCATAAATCCACCGTTTAGACCTACCATTAGCCGGGCCTTTTATAAAATCATTTAAGTCCACATTATCATTTAGCTGAGACAGATGTAGCTTTACTGCAGCTAATGTGGAAAGTTGTAACCAATTCTGACACAGTTTCCCCACAGAGTAAGTAGTGACAGTATAATCAGTTTCAAAACTGTGATCAGGTCTGACTTGTGTGAACCCTTCAGCCAAACCCAGAAAACGACGTTGGCAAGAATCAGCACTTCTATGCCACATCAGCCAACCCTTCGGATCCAAACTGGATACATTAAAGGATGAATTGTGCAATAGAGTTTGTAACTCACGAATGGACAAATCAGTATAATTACCCCAACCTGAATATTCTTCCAATTCGGGGATAATAGGTGTATTTAATTTTTTAGAAGTAGCCAATCCAAAGCATGTTGTTTGGGAAATAGTAGAATTTAGAAACAACATGTGATTCGGGATGAGACATGCACGGTGCAAAGCCTCAGTGCCTTGTACCTGCCAATCTTTGGTACCCCAAACCGATTTAAGGTCAATTGTTCCTTTCCATAACTCGTAGCCATCTACAGCTAGCTTGTCTAGAAAGGACTTCGAATACAGCAATTTTGTATCGGTAAGTCTAACTTTGGACATGGACTTTTGTGTCATTTTGAAATAAAATGACTCAGGATTTGATTGATTAAAGTCTGTAAAATAAGTGTATTTTTTCAGAAATGTACTGGAGCTGCCTCCCAATGGAGCTGGGCTATGTTCCCACTGTGTGAAATTCACAGCAACCCTCCTGGAATTTGTCTTATGCAGAAAGTGATTACCATAATGTTGGAAGCAAAACAAATCACCATAATTAACAGAATCTAAGTATAAATCCTCAGCATCAAACGCAGCATAATATTTCAAATCAGAAAATAATGCTTCTACGGCCTGAATATCCCAATCATCAGAACGTATATTTTGTTTAACCACATCCCCCATGTTCACTCTAAGTACATTCGGAACATTAATCACTTCAGTGGGGCCATGTATTTGAAACCTAACCGCATCCCACACAATCCCATCTAGAACAGGCCAAGCAGTAATGTTGAATGTATTCAAGTCTCGTTTCAATCTGTGTGCTGAATGTGAAGAGGAAAGAGGGGCCAATGTTCCATTAGGGTACCGAATTCCTGTTCTTTCTTTGACATAGTGGCCATCAATCAGACGGAAAAAATAAAACACAAAATCAATTGACATAAAAAGATAAAATGAAAATAAAATCATCCAAATGTATGTCCAAGGGGAAACTAAAAAATGTTTTTTAAATAAAGTGGCATATTTTGCAATAGTTGAGGGTTTCTTTGAATTTTCTGAAACAGAGTCAAAAGAGAATCTGGATTAGCCGGCCAAACGAGTCTGCAAATCTGGCATTGATAAATCAGCTGGATAGGTGTAGGTCAGTTCATCATTGTTAGTAACAGGAATATTATTTAATAAAGGACTAGAAATTGCAGGCATTTCGAGGGACACCTCCGGCTCACCACCAGAAGTAATAGCCAACACAGAGTGCTTCACCATGGAAGGACAGGATACCGCCGGTGTCATGCTATGAAGAATCGGCCACCCTGTGTGTCTTGACATTGTCAATTGAGATAAATCTGTTTTCCTTACGACCTGGAAGTGGTGGTAATATGACTGTTCTTGTGTCCTTCACTCCAACAACTCAGACCGGTGCACAATATGAGGGACCAAATTCTTTCTTGTTATCGATCTTCTCTCGAACCAGTTCTCCAACTTGGGGTAGCCAGCCAACTACCGGGATCTGCAACGCATCATCCGATGTGGAGGGCAAATGTTCCTTTGCTAGACTGTCTCTGGTCTTTTGTAGATCCTGTAAAACATTGCAATGTTCATCTACGTCAAAGGCCGCGGCCTGGGCCTTGCAGTCTTGACCGTCGAGGTCAGGGACATACATCTTGATACCAAAGAGCATTTCGTATGGGGTCCGCCCACCCAGAGACCTTCTAGGGAGATTATTAAGCGCACGCTGCATGCCATTGAGGTGGGCCAACCAGTTTCTGCCAGTGCCTATAACTCGAGCTGTCAAAGATTGCTTTAAGTCACGGTTCATTCGTTCCACTACACTGTTACCCTCAGGTCTGTACGGAGACGAAAACTTGACTTGGACCCCCAACGAAACCATAGCATCCTTATACGCCTTAGAGGCGAAAGCCGGACCCTGATCCGAATGGAAGGTACCACAGGCAAAAATCCCTACAAAGACTCGCAAATCCTTAATGACAGTCCGTGAATCAGCGCTCCGATGGGGCCATACCCACACAAAGCGTGTGCATGAATCAACTCTACTAAGATGTACTTATACGCAGTATCAGAAGAAAAAGGACCGCAGTGATCTAAATAAACACAACCTAGCGGTTTATTAGAAATGTACAACTGTGTCTGAGGCGGACGCGCAGCAGTTGAAGGCTTAATCTGCTGGCAAATGTCACATTGAAGGACATAATCGCGCGTCTGTTTGTACAGTCCCCGCCACCAGAACCTCTGTTGTAGCTGAGTTACAGTGGCTGAGACGCCCGCATGCGCAGACGCCACACCTTCATGAGCCGCTGTAATCAAAGTAGCCCTGCGATCCGAGTTGGGAACCAAACGTTCGCCAACATCAGGAATTTACACATAAGGAACCTTATCGGGACTTAAGTGGAATGTGTACTTCGAAGGGAACCCCGCAGGATATTTACCTCCCTTCTCAGTGGCTGCCAAGATGTCATCATCTATCTTACTCTTGGACCTCGTGACTGCTGCAACTAAGTATTTTGATACTGCTGACTTTGCCGCTTCATCAGCAAGCGAATTACCGACAGCGTGGACCCCCACGCGCTGATGGCCAAGAGTATGAATCACAAACACGAGTGGCAACTTTTCTTTGAGTTCCGCCACTCGGACCCAGATCATTTTATGTTTTATTGTGCTACCTTTGGAATCACAAAATTCATTCTGAATCCAAAAGAACAAGTTTTCATTGTAAGACTGGACACAGTAGTAAGAGTCACTTACGATCAAAGTCGTCACACTAGGATCTGCATACTCCAATGCAAGCATCAGAGCACGAAGCTCTGCTAATTGTGTGGTGCAGTCCCCAAGCGTCTGCGTGTGCACGACACTGGACTGAACTCATCGTTCACCATGGCACCGACCACAATGGCGCACGCGGAAACGTAGGCATGTTTAGAGCCATGCACAACCTGCGCCGAACCATCAGTGTAAATGATGCAATGGAAATCCTCCAACAGCCGCATTGCTAAAGGAGCAGGATGAACAAATTCATATTGTAAATACTCCTGCGACCGTAAAGTGGCATCAAAAATAAACGTGACATCCTGGGATGACAAGGATGCAGCCCATTGAATCCACCGAGGGTGCAAAGCTTTGGAATTTGGTACACTGGCTTTCGTAACTGCCTCCAAGGCAGGACACGGTGTAACAACCAACATGCGTTTTCCCTGTGACAGGGCATGTTCCTTGAGAATTGCCATCTGCACAGCCGTCAAAACTTTCTCCACAGTGGAAAAGCGCATTTCAGCCGAAGTGTACAAGTGTGACTTGTAGGCCATAGGTACTGTATCTCCTTCATTAAAAGTTAGGTACGTGAAACCTACCGTCCCAGGGACAATTCTTATCACCAGGTTGGTCTGGTTATCACGAGTCTGTAAGTATTCAGAAGCGAGCAAATCAGCTTGCAAAGACTGCAGAATAGCTGAATGCTCAGGCAGCCAGCATGATTTGGAAAAAGATGGTTGTATCAAAGCATACAAAGGCTTGATACGCTGGGCATAGTCCGGAATGTATGTTCTCCCGAAATTCAAAAAGCCCAGTAAAGATTGTAATTTTTTCAGTGTTGTTGGAGAGCGCAACTGTGCGCATTTCTCCAGGAAGTGAGGAGCCAAGCCTTTTCCTTCATTGGTTAGTTCATAGCCTAGAAACAACACTGTGTACTCTGCAATGTGCGATTTTGCAAAATTAAACTTGTAACCCATGTCTCCAAAGTTACAAATAATACTGTTCACTCAACACAGATGCTCCCAAAGTTCGTCGTCTGTGAGATAGATATCATCCACATAAGAACAAGCATCTGGGTCAACTCTCTCCAACAGAGAGACAATGCGGGCGGAAAATACTCCAGGACTATTCTTATAGCCCATTGGGAGACGCCAAAACATTTTTTGGACACCGCCGCATGTGAATGAAGTCCATTGGGAACTTAAACCGTCCAATGAATGGGCATAAAAACCATTGGAAATGTCAAGCGTGGTTTTGAACCGCTTACGCACAAGACTATTTACAAGGGCAGAGCCGTGAGTATTCTGTACTGCACAGTTACGGCAATGCGAGTTTAAATGCCGGTAATCCAAAACCAAACGATATGAGCCGTCCGGCTTGTTCACAGTAAAAAGGGGGTTATTCATCGGTGACACACATGTTTCAATTACACCTTGATATTCCAATTGTTCAAGGATCGCTGCGACCGAAGCTTTGGCCTCACGTCGTATGGGATATTGAGGTTGAGGCTGGGGCTGAGACCACAAAGGAATCTCGTGGCTTGGGGACAATTTATCCCAACCACATTGATTGCGGTACACAGCCGGTGCAAGCGCCAGAGCCCACTCTTCTGCAAAGTGCAGCGCTTCCACTCTCGAAACAGTGTTCGCGAAACTGGGGAGGATTACCTCCTCCCCTCTCGGAGCTGCAAGCACAAAAGGTGGGGGCCAGTCAGCCTCCGAAAGCAAAATGTCATACGTAGATGAAAGATTTTCCCAAAATACCCCTTTAATGGTACGCTGTATGTCACCTTCCCAATTAACAGGACAATTTCAAAAAGTCTATCAGGGGGAGCAACTCTTGTATCAGCTGTTTCAATCACAACATAAGTGTCAGTCGCTGTCACCTTCAGTAGTGGACGGAGGGTCTCTCTCACTATGGTAACCTCTGCCGCGCTGTCCAGCAAGGTCAGAGCCCACGTCAGATTCCGAAGCCGCGTTCTCACAATCTGGGGCATATCGATGCGCCGTTAAGGCTGCGACTTTCTTCTTGGCAAACTGCGTCTCTGAGGCGTAGAACCCTCCTGCTTGTCTGCACCGTTGCGCGGGCGGGGCTGACCACGTCCTTGCTGGCCACCCCGGCCCCTGCCGCCCCCTCCACCACCGGTTGACGGAGCCGATGAGTCCTGAAAGGAACGAGGAGAGCGTTGGTCAGAAGCCTGAAAACGTTCAGGTGATTTAATCATCGCGCGGTCGCGCAAATCATAAACACGTTCCGACTGCGCAGGCAACAGAGACGCAGGACGCGAAACCTGTGTTTGTTGTTGTTGCTGTTGCTTACCCTGATTCTGTTTTTTAGGCCAATTTTGTTTCTTGGACTTGGGTTGAACATCAGTTTCCGAAGCTTGTCCCTGGGGCTGCTTCTTCTCCTTAGTAGAAAAAGGCTTATTACCCTTACTATTGCGGCCTACGGTTTTATAAGCCGCCACAATTATCCTCGCTAACTGTCGGGGTTTCTCGGCATTGGGAACCAGCGCCAAAGCGTTAGCCACCTGAAAGTTCACAGCATCCCTCTTGACATTCGCAAGGATCAGATCGCAAGCCACATCAAAGGAGCCACATAGGCGCAAACCCAACTCAACTGCCGATTCCGGTCCGTGATCATCTTGAACACGTTTAAGGACCGTAGACAGATTGGACACAGACGGGGAGCCAAAGCACCTCGAATAGACCGCCGCAAAAGTCTTACCCCAGGTCTCACAGTCAACAAGCTCAGGGGCCAAATCTTTCGGCAAACTAAGCGTAAGAATCCGGTGTTTTTCACCAGGAGTCGTATTAGGAAACACCGCCTCTAGCTGGTCAAATTTCTCGGCAAGCCAGAAAGGAAAATCATCCTTATCCTGGGGTTTCTTGCCCATAACGGAATTCACCATGACAGGACTGATTTTCAAACCAGCCTGCCCTGCCGGAAGGGCTGCACCTCTAGGGGCTGCCTCTTGAACATTACGACTTGTGTAATACACAAGGGCTCTAATCACGGCAATGGCGACTACATGAAGTCGCCTAAGTTCACTTAAGTTACAAGTGGCGTGATTAGGGTGAGGAGTAAATCCAGCCAAAGCGGGCCAACTTGTGCCCGGAATGGACAAAGGACCTAATCTCGGAGCGGTTAAAGAGTGGGGTAGGGCGCCAC
The DNA here is from genome assembly GCF_964263255.1 of Lissotriton vulgaris. Taxonomy (NCBI): domain Eukaryota; kingdom Metazoa; phylum Chordata; class Amphibia; order Caudata; family Salamandridae; genus Lissotriton; species Lissotriton vulgaris. The sequence continues at coordinate 1,609,689,944 of NC_141694.1, read as the reverse complement.
CAAAACAAACTCCATGCTGCCAAACATCAATAGGTACTTCCTGTGCTCTGTACGGAGCATATTCAGCAGGTACAGGTGACGCAGTGTACGAGTGGAACACACCAGAATTTGCGTCCACTGCCGGAAATGTCACCCACGAATAAAACAGTTCGTATGGGTAAGCATGTTCCGCACTCACCGCCAGAACCACAGCCAAGCCTTCAGCAGGTACATCATAATTCCGCAAATGATCACGCACCGCAATGCGACTATGCAGCGGGATGACCACGGCTTGTGCCATGACTGCACAGGAATATGAAAAAACAAAGATTACTTTGTAGCACAACTGGGTAGTAATTCAAGGAAACCGTTTTAGAAAGATTCAAGCTTGAAAAGACCTATTTCAAAAATAGGTAGGCTTTTCCGACACCACCGTTTTCCGGAAACGGGAATGAAGGGGTTAAGGTTTGAATGATATACTATTCGACTGTCATGATATAAGGCCAACAACGTACGGGCGCCATGTAGCAGGGATTCCGTTCTCTTACAGAACTGTGCATTAAGATCAGGAACCTCAGTGAATTAGGGTGACCCAAAACTCACCTCAGTATCCAAAATCCCCTTACCAAGCTAGCTACAGTGTCTCATTGGTCATAACAAACTACCAATGACTTAGACAAGCCAGAACATGAACTTAGATTACCTCAGGTATCGTGGAACACATGAACACTCTTTCGCTCTATAATCATTTCAAACCAGAACGGGGAGTAAAAGAAGACACGTGCAAGTTTGAAATATTTATTATTCAATGCAAGGTTCTCAAACGCAGTATCTTATATAATACCAGAATACATATTATAAAAATCAGAGTTATCAGCATTGTCACTAATCCATAATAAGCAAACGGTGATAGCATATTATAATGCAAAAATCAATAGAAATCTGTATCACCTATATTTCGCGCACCCTATTTAGCATACTATATTATATCGAAGAAGGTCTCATGTGGGTTTTAGCAGGGTGGGCCCATACCTCTAAATGTCAGTAGGAGAAGATCACATCATCAGCTACCAGCTCTCTGCGTGCGAAGCACCATCAAGTGTGTTTTTGCATTCTCAGTAACTCTATCTTAAACCCGCTTAGAGCCCAATGTTGGCAGCAACTTTATTTATGTTATGTCTAATGTGGTGCGAGGATCAGGCCTCCCAGCAACCTTGTGTTAGGTTATTCTTAGAGGGTTCAGCTCTCAGTGTGCAGACAGTGTACCAAGTGTACCAAGCACAACTGATATCAGAGCAATAACATATTATTCTCAAATAAATCACATCTTTCGTCTAGGTTGAAAGCTACAATAACAATTATGTGTCGTGTGCAAACTGAAGCCGAAGGAAAATATGTTGTTTAAACATTTAATAAACTCATGCTAACTTAACACAGTATATAGAAAAGCAGTAACTATATGACATTATCATTCCCTTATATAGGCATAGAAATCATTACCATATTTGGCCTAAACCATACAGCCCAAATACGGCATGGATACTTCCACTAAGCTTCAAGAATTTACAATGTTTTCTTGGAAAAACCCGCCTTCAGCAGCTCGGGACTTCCCCCTGCTTGAATATTAAGTTTTCCTAGAACTCCCGGCGTTTTCCAAGAAATGAGGCTTTGAGTGACGTTATTAAGTCCAAACATGCGTCAAACTCGGCACCTTCAAAGTATAAATATGCCTTGATTTGCCTAAACAAACACATGGTGGTTTGGAGCAGATCGACTATCTACTTGCCTGACGCCCTGCAGCAGCAAGTGCTGAAGGATACCGACCCTCCAGCAGACGCACTGTGAGACTCTGTCATTTCTCCTGCCGAGAACTCCAGCTCCAGTGTTTCCAGGCTACCCTTGCGGGTATCTGAGAAATCGAGTCCCGAGAACGAGATACAAGAGCTCCTTCATTCTAGAACAAAGGTACGGAGCTGATTAGACCTCTTAGAGAATTATTGAATCAGATTCCTGGCAGAGAACTCCTAGACTTAAACTCCTCCTCTTATACTGCCTCCCTCTTACCAGACTTAGATTAGGTACACCGGGGTAGGCGTATTCTAGAAGCACCAGTTGAGTATTTTAGTCATCCTTTTATCACTGTATGTATTTTATGTATTTTATACATTTTATGCACTTTATTGCTTAGAAACCATATCATGCTTTTACAGTACTACTTTATAATACTGTTAGTATTATATGCATTGTACTTCATAGTAAGCTTTACTATTGTAGCAGTTTATTTTCAATGCTTGAGAAAGAAGACTGTTCAAAAAATACCTTTTTATTGAAAACGCCCGTCTCTCTATTTCTCTTGTGCCTCTGGTGAAACTAAGCATGCACGATTGACTGAGTGTAATAGTTATCTATTGTTTCCGCGACTCTAGAGATTTGATTTCTTATTCTTGCGAAACAAAGTTGTCATATTTTATGCAGTTGTCAGAAACTAATCCCTTCTTGTTTATTCGAGAAAGTTTCTAGTGACCTCTGAGCTAGCTGGCACTCACAATTAAGTCTAATATAGCCGGTAGAGACCTAGTAGACCTCAGTCCTACGTCTAAGCTACAGGATATAATATTCCAATGCGCAGGGCCTATTGGGAGTATAGGAACTACACTACAGCAGACGTGAACTCTGCCCCACAAGGACTCCTGCAGATTCCTCGAGATCCATGTTCGTTCAGGAACCTACTACACACCAATCAAAGGACTCTAGGGTTGGTTTACTTTATTTATACTTCGTCTGATTTTTCACTTTCTTTTATGTTATAACATAACATAAACATTACGTTCACTTGCCAGATTGAATGCGGTGAGGAAATGTATTATTCAATTCTAAAAGATCTTTTTTTATATAAATAAGTAAAGAATCAAATATTCACTTGCTCTGATGTTTGCCTGTATACCAGCTGAAACTATTCAAGACACATCTTTGACACTTTCGCCTGTAGGAACTATTGGTCCAGTGCACAAAGCCCTGTTCTCAAACCTTGCACAAAGACTGGTTTGCTGGTAGGGCAGCATTTTCTCTGCGACTGACGTACTAATCTACCACATTGCATAAATGTATATTAGAAGGAGGCTATATGACCTCTTACCATATCCAAGGCACAGTTGACCTTCTGCATTCACAGTTTTACCTTAAAACATGTTTTAAAGCAGCTCATGTCCCTAAATGGGACGAGTGCTGCTTTAAATTAATATTTACAAGGCCACGTAAAGCCACTTTGTGTGGCTTTTCATGGTCTTGTAAATATGTGCCCTTTTCACACAGAACACTGCGTGAAAGGGGCGTTCCAGGGGTATTGCTGTGGGGGTTCCCACATAACACCCATGGAATCTGAAGCATTCCCAGATTTACGACAAATCATAAACCTGGGATTGCCTCAGAATCTAACCCCAGCCCAGGGGTGTCATTAGGGAGGCGCAATGAGGAGAAATATTTTCATTACTCCTCGTGTTTTCCTTTTTCTATGTGTGCAGCATCCTGCAGTACACATAGGAAGAGGAAATCACCTGAATTGATTGATATGATTAAGAAAGGTGTCCCTTCCTGCACAAGATCAATCAGCCCCGCAACGCAGGCAACCTTGCACCATAGTGCAAGGGTGCCTGCATTGGCACATGGCAACGCATTGTGCGTCAGCACAGGGGATAATGACAGGAATGCGCAGTATATGACAGATATGGTGCATTCCTGCCGCTTTGTTTTGATATTGGGCAGCGGCACAAGGTTCCTTGCAGCGCTGCCCTACGTCAAAACCTTGTGAATGAGGACCAACAATATTTTATCTCCTTCTGTCTTCCCCAGCTCACTTCTACCTCCCCATCTCGGTCTCATTATTAGTCAGCTTCTGATCTATTGTCCTCTCGCCCCCTCACGCTTTCAGTGATGCTTGCTGCTTTATCAGTGGTTGACAAATTACATCTTTTTATCAGTAAAAGATGGCTGCCCGCAAGTGTGCACGCATATGAGGGTGGCATACTTGAATCTCCTTAGTTAAATTTTTAAATTCTATCCCAAGATGACCTCTGTAGATGCATGCCCATTCAAGTTGGTCATCTCTTCATAAAGCATAAGAAACTCCATTCAAAGATGGCCACAGAGCATGCACCTCACATGTGCACCCTAGCAGTGTGGGTGCCAGGGACTTCACCATCGCTGATATAAAGTGCTGTTGGTTTGTAGTTAATGGTTAGAAGGTTTAACAACTTGGCTGCTATGGCTTTTCCCCTCCTGTGCTGGGTGACTTTGAATACCATTGTTTCATGACGAGCTCAGCTCGTCATAAGCACAGCTCCACTGTGCCTCATGACGAGCTCAGCTCGTCATGAGCAGCGAAGGGGTTAAGAGTTATATAGACTTGTGGAGCACACTATTGCCACAGAGGGTATTCTGGCGCTGAGCAGGAATGAGCCTAGCCAATCGTATGGCCTAGTGGGACTTCTCAAAAAAGCCAGGTCTTCAGCTTCTTGAGGAATTCAGTAAGTGAAGAGGAAGCTCTTATGTGCACTGGTAGGTCGTTCCACACTTTAGGAATGATGCAGGAAAAGGGTCTACCACTGGATCTGGTTTTTCATATGCAGGGTATGTGTTGTAGTAGGAGTCTAGATGAGTAGAGGTTACTGGAAGGTTTGAGAAAAGCAGGTGCCTTTTTTAGTGTACGGGAATCCAATGGAGCTCCATCAGGTGTGGCGTGATGTGAGTGCAGCATGGGAGGTTGATAATGATTATATCTCTCAAGTTCTGAATATTTTGCAACCTTCTGGTATTCCCGTAGTCTATCTTGCTTGTGACCAGGGCATGTGTGTGGTTTTCTGGGAGATGAATGGGAGCCCTTTGAAAGTCTTCCTCACAACTTAATGATATGGAAGTATGAGGCGGTGACAGCATTGGCTTGGGCAGCCATGTTAAGTTTGTTGTCGATCCTGCCTGAAGTTGTTGGCACGGGGTGGGGGTGGGTTTCAGCCCTAGGTGAAGTGCCATGGTAAAGTGGTGTTCCCGAAGATCACGATTATCATCTTGTCGGTATTCAGCTTTAGACAGTTTGTCCTCATCCAGTGGTACTGGGCTTCTTGTCCGTGAGGAATAGAACGAGTTGTGTGTCGTAGCCGTAAGAGAGGATATTGATGTTGTGAGAGAGGATGGTGCTGGATAGAAGGATCATGTGTGCGTTGTAGAGGGTCAGACTCAGGAGGGACCTTTGCGAAATTCCACAAATGAAGTTGCAGGGTTCCAAGGTGTACGGCGCAAGGCTCACTGACTTGATCCTTCAAGACAGAACAGAGCAGATCCACCAGAGTGCTTGTCCTGGGATTCCAACGTCTGTAAGTATTGGATGAGGATGGGGTGGGAAACTGTGTCAAAAACTGCAGAGAAGTCCAGGAGGATGAAGGCCATCATGTCTCCTCTCCCCAGAGTCATGTAGATGTCATTCATGGTGGCGATGAGGGCAGTTTCCATGCTGTGTTTAGGTATGAAACCAGAGAGAGTGGTGTTGAGGAGTTGGTGGTTGTTGAGATATTCGGTGAGGCCCCTGTTGATGATTTTGTCTAAGACCTTGCCCGGGAATCGTAGCAGAGAAATTGGCCTTTAGTTGACAAGAATTGAAGATGTTTTCTTCAGCAGCCAGATAACAGTTTTGTGTTTCCAAGTGCCTTGGAAGGACACAGAAGAGGTTGAGGCTTTCAGAATTGGTGTGAGCATGGCACTGATGGTTTGCAGTTTTCTGGCGTCGGTGTGGTGGGGCCAAATGTTCGATGGGGCCCCTGAGTTGATGGACTTCATGATGGTCGTGGTTTCTTCTGGGGTGATGATGGATCACGTTGTTAGCAGTGTTAAGGACAAAAAAGGTAACGGAGCCTAGTTTATGATTTGGGACATATTTTTTAGGATTGAGGAGAGGAAATTGAAGGAGATGCCATTAAACAACAGGATCAAAAACTTGCAGGTAGCTAACTTCTTAGCTAACAGGTAGCATGATTAGGGAGAGTAAATAGTAGTGTGTTTGGAAAGCATACATAATGTTCTTGTTGCAAAGTCAAGTACCATGTCCGGCAGGGAGAAAGAGTACAGAAGAGACACAAGAAGACTATTCAAATAGTCAAGTTTTCTTGGGACAGGAAAGGACATCAGATACTTCAGTGTGTGGAAACAAGATATATGGATTACATTTTTGACTGTTTAATTTTTGAAATCTGGCTGTATTAGTTGTATTAGTTATGAATGTGTCCATGTTCATATGCATGATGAAATTTACTCTGAGGTTTTTCACTCAGAATTGAGGAGGTAGATAAGGAAGAGGAGGGTGGCAGATGCAGAAGTATCAGGATACCAGATCATTTCTGTTTTAGATGTTTAGATTGTATAAGTAATTGAGTTTGCAGGTGGGGGTAAACATAAGAAAAAACTGAAATATTTGTGTTTAATCGGCCCATAGAGAACCCAAAGAAATAGAAGGTTTGGCCAAGGGATGAGGTATACTCAAAGCCCACAACAACTAAACCGTGCTTATGGACACTAGCCTTAGGGTGTCCTTAGGCGAAGCCAGCAAATACCTTGTATGCTCTATTAAGAAAATATTTAGCCCAACAAAAGTCGAAGCTCAGGGCCATCCTGGCTAAGGTGCTCAATACACATAAGCTAGCAAAACCAGCATGGAATGTTCCCACAGGAAGTGGTAGTTGCCTGTGGCGAAATTCCAATACTGTTTCAAGTTTCATTGATCAGAAGGTGTAATCACAGCTCATATCAGTGTCTGCACATGGATCCTCTTGTGTTTTCTTCATTTCGGGCACTTTTTCAACATCTGTATTTTGTCCGGGTTTTACTGGCAAAAAGTGTGCATTTTATTTATTTTATTTTATTTTTGCAATTTTTAAAGCGCGCTAATACCCATACGGGTGTCTCGGCGCTAGTGTTTACAGAGCTCACTGATGGTGTGACGGGGGAGTTAGGAAGATGAGAACAGCCATGTTTTAAGGCTCTTTCTGAATTTGAGGAGCGTGGGGGCAGTTTTGATATGAAGTGGTAGGGTGTTCCACAGTTTGGCCGTGGCGGTTGTGAAACATCTGTCTGCATGCAAAACAAATAAGCGATATGGTTTTAAGTTCATATTTATAGCCAAATTAGAAGTACCATAACTCTTGTTATGAGGCTCTAAGTAATATAATAAGATATTGACCACATTTTGAGGAACAATTCAGAACTGTGTAAGTAGATAGCATTACTAATACATTTTTCAGAGGCATTTGCATTCCTATTTTATTTATTAAGGTCGTCCAAACATTGATACAGGAGGTGTTTGCACCTCAGAACGAAATATTCACATGGCTTAACACTTCCCTCCTCACACCGCTCACATGAAGTCTAGATTTCATTTGTATTTATTATAGGTCACTCTCCATCTGCAGACCTCTGTTCCTGGGTGTGCTCTGCAGACAGTAAGTTAGCCATAAAGTAGTCATCCTTCAACCTCCACCAGTATAGCAAAGTCCTCCAGACCCACTCTGGGGTCACCTGTTTATTATGTCCAGAACTGGCAGTGTGTCAGCGCTTACCATTAAACCAGGGTAAGCTGCTGTAACAAATCTTGAAGTTGTTCTGCAGCACAGACTACCTCACAATCTTATATGGTCTGAATATTACTTAATCCTCACTCTCTAAACACAGGTCCATTGTCTGGTAAAATGGTTGCACTGGTACAGGAAATAGCTTACTAATCCAGGAACCGCAATACCAAGCAGTGCTTTCCAAGACACCTGAGTACAATCTGGAGAATCACACATCAGGGCATTAAATAATTAGCACATAAGAATAACTTAATCAGTATCTACCTGCATGGTAAGAAAGGAAACAACAGATTTTGGCCCAGCCCTCCCAGTCTTTCTCTGCAACATGGGCTGTAGTCTAAAATATTCAGTACAGGAATACCAGGATACCTTGATATAGAAGCCCCGGCTATATCATAGACAAAATATTGTGGACCAAAATATCTTCTTGTGTATACATCTGACACCTACTGGAACCAAGAAAAGAGGGAGTTACATATATTCTTACTATTACACTTGTGTTCCACTCGTAGACTCCATTTTATCTCCACGTGTGACCACAAGCCACCAGTATCCTGAGCACCCAAGCTTGCAGCCCAGCTGGTTAAGCTAGCATCTGACTCAAGAATAAAGTCTGAGGAACATTCAAAGATTGCCCTGCCATTGCAGGCGTCCAAATTCTTCAACCACCAAGACAATTGTGATTTGGCTTCCCCATCCAGGCACACCTTGTCTGCATACCACAAGCCTTCCCAAAGGGCCATTGCTTTTACCCTCTGTAAGGCCCCATAATTCAACAGGTCCAGGAAGATTGCCTGAATAGATGATGAAAGAAGACCTAGTAATAAGGCTTATTTCCTCAATGTTAGATGCCCCAGCTTGAGGACAAAACTTATCTCTTTTCGAATCTTTTTTAATTTTTGTTTATGTATGTATTGGTCCAGAAATTTAGTAGATATTGCCACTTTCACAATGAAAATAAAAAAGAGGCTCTTAAGATGCCAAAAATGCTGTCAGAAACCCTCAAAACAGTCCTTACAAGATGCAGGTTAACTGCACAGCTGATCGGTTTTGTGGGGACACTGTACCTCTAAATGTGACTTGTTACATGATGCCCTACTGGCAACCTAAGACCTATACGAGCGTACTGATCGAGGCCCAAAACAAAATGGCATTGCACAGCGTGCTAGAGGTCGTCGCGGGGTGAATTCCTCTAAAGGGCTACCATGTCAAGGTGGCCTAATGTGGCTGCTCCAGCCCTGCACTGATCGGATGATATGTGGCTAGGATCATGGCTGGTGGTCTTTGCAGCCCGGTTTCCAAGTACCGAGGAGCCGAGCGATGTAAGCCGTGCTTAAAAATATAAACAGCGCTTGCCTGCTACTAGGGAGAACTGTATTTTAATGAACTGAACAGAAAACAAATGAAAACAAATCAAAGAGAAGGTGTTTCCATAAATTAGAAACTACGCAAGCAATTTAAAGTACAAAAGGAAAAAAATACACCAAGACTCAATATCAATAATAACAAATGGATGTTACTTCTCTACGAGGAGCAGCATTTTAAAGAGACAGAATACTCACTGCATGCACTTCTTTTGTGTGTGGACTGTTCTATTCTTTAAGGTATTGTTTGTGATGTAAACTACTTTCAAATGCGGGTGAAGTGGCATTAAAGCATAAAAGCATAATGGTAGCCTCCCGTTTTGTAATGAAATAAAAAACAAAACAGTAATATTAAAGGTGAAACAAAGAGAGAGAAAGAGACACCCATTTAGTAGTTGAATTGCACAAAGTGAAACCTGAAAACCTGGGTTCAATCCCGGCTTTCACAATTGGCCAACTTTCGTGATCCCACGCAAACAATTTATGTTACCGAGCCTTCTTTTACTTCGTTATCACATACGTGTGTACTTTCAAATATGTGACTTCAGAATGTGTGCTGTACAAATGCCTCTTGCATTTGATTTACTAATCTATAATGTTGCTTAATGCAGCATAAGAATCTTTGCCACTTATAGGGTACACAAGGCAGCTGACTTCATTCACTAGCGTGGTGATCGTCGCTGGGGGGAGCATGAATGTTTCTAAGTTCATGTTTAAAAACTATTACTATCACTTTTAATTTTTGACTCTAAATGCAGTGATATGAAGGAACTCAATGAAATGTTCTGCATGGTAAAGAAATACGCTTTTTGGATTTTCCAAAAGACTGTATAATTTTTTTGCATGATATCTTTTGCTTTCTTAACATGCTGAAGATTTTCAAGGCACGGCTTGTGCACTGGTTCTGGACCAGATCATTGACTATCCTCTTGCTAGGTTTTCCCTCTGTGACCCCTGGTTTTGCCCTACCGAAAGGCCATCAGGGAATAGGAGGTCAAGTTATTCTTAACTAAGGTCTGCAGGCATTCACCAAAGAATACCCCTTCGCCTACAGATTCGTCTTCTGGTTGGGAATGATCTCCTAAGTCGTCTTCTCATAAAAAACAAACACAACAAACACCATAGGAAAGAGAAATCCCAATCCTATTCCCAGGACCATCTGGTGTCAGGGTGCCTTTCCCCAATGCCAGGCTCTTCCTCATCCCTGGCGTTTATTCCAAAGCTGCAACAGATCCAGCATGAATTCCTTGCTACATCTTCCGACTCACCACAGGTTGAGGCCTTCCACGTAGCCATGTTGGATACCGTCAGGATTGCTCTGGCACCCTGTGGGCCACTTCACAATGGCGGACTCACTCCACCATGCATGACAAGTCTAATAGCTCCAACCCCGACGCTTTCTGACTCCACGCCTTCATGTCTTTATCCAGTGCCATCTATGGCACCACCATCGGAATCCTTCATGGCTCTGCGCTGGGAGCTGTCAGTGTTGCCATCAGTGAAGCTACCAGAAATTATCTGGGTAGCATAAGAGAAGCTTAGAGCTTGCTTTGGTGAGCAGCCTCTTACGGCACAGAATTATGAAGGATGTCGGAAGATAGTGATTAAGGTGGTTCAGAGGATGATGACTCATAGCCTGACATTCTGCTTTCTCCCTCTTACTCTGGCTGGTCCACATCTTGCCTTTCAAAATGCCAGGCACCTGGATACCTCACCAGATGGGGACATCTCTTACCCTCATGGCCCATCAACAGAAGAAGTGTATCAGACGGTGCCACCTGGCTTGATGTTGAAGATTACTTTCAAAACAGTTTCCATTGCACGCAAAGAAGAGGTAAAGGAGGAGGGTTTGGTTTTTATTCTCCATATGCAGAGTCAGTGATAGGTTGCATTGAGGGTTTTTTAATTACAATTCTTTTATGTTATTTGTTCCCCCTCCAAATTTTTGACATTATCAGCTTGGAAGGCTAGTCCTGCCATTGAGTGAAACCTCGTATTACAGCTTTCAATAAGGGCAAAAAGAAAGCTGTATTCCCTAATAAGCCAATGTTTTCATGCAGCACTACCCTGGATTCTTTTCTGGCCTGGGCCATAGGGGTAATTACAATGGAAACTGATCTAGCAGAGAGGCGCCTGTCACTGGACTTAACAGAGTCTTCGTCTGTTCAGTCACCTACAATCAGTATAAGGGGTTCTTCTACCAGTCCTGCTTCTCAGCAACCAGCTGGCCCTTCCCTACCTTCTATGGACCTGTCTGCTGGGTCAGACTTACATTTCCCCACTAATTCTCCAACTTGGCTTGACAGCATTCAACCTATGGACAGTAAGCTACCGTCTAAAAGGCAGAGGTAAGCACGGCATGGCGAAACTCACTTGCACACATTTCACTCACTTCATATTAGTGCCACTCATCCAGTACTGTGCAACTCCTCAAACTCCACTAGCATTTCTAGACATGGCTTTCATTGGGATAATTTATTTGTAAAATGTTGAAATAAAGAGATCCCTTTCATGACCAGGGGCCACTAAGCACTGGCAGTGATGGGCATTGAAAAACGGCTATATGTATCGAACCATCTCAATTAAGTAGGTGGACATATAGCCAAATCTCCGACGGCCCTTACTCCATTGGGCAGTTGAAGAACGGTGGGGATGGAGTAGTATCCACCTTCATCTTACTAAGGTCTACCCACATTTAAAACGAGTGGGAGGACTACATAGTCTTTGCGGGGATGGAGTTCCGTCGCGGCAGAGTTCCCTCTCCACCAAGATATAAATCTAGCCCTTAAACATTGAGAAGTGTGGCTCACTGGTTAGAGGAGGCAGACCTGGAAGCAGAGGTCAGCCCGGGACCAGGGTTCAATTCCCAGCTCGGCGGGGTCTTGAGGCCTAAAATGTCCATGGACTCGACAATTCTCGCTCCGGTGCCTACTTGATTCATGGGTTCACACTCTGCGACTCTGGGCAATAGCTTGCTTAATCTCCACAACGGCCCCTCGCGACGGGATGCCTGGCTTTCACCTTGCGGATACCCTGCCGGGGCTATCTCACAGGGGAATACCAGGACGGGTTCCCTAAGCAAGCGCTTAGAAACCAGTGGTGATTTGCGCTATATAAATTCCTTTACATTTACATTTACATTCATTATGCTATCTAAAACCATTACAGAACGCATTTTTAACAGTACTTTATTTACATTCAGTGATACTAATTATATTCCAAACATAGCCATAGGAAGGTTTTCACCTGTACTAAACATTCATTTTCCCTCTTGTAATTGTTTCTGTATGCTGAGTTTTCCTAGCCATTTGCATCTTGACGCTATTTATTCCTCTGCTCAGAGGGCAACCGGTCTTTTTTGGTGTTTTGGAGTTTCTTTTTGTTCCTTTCTTTTTGCTTCCTTTAATGTTTGTTCTCCCAAGCGTTCTGTTATTCGACTTGGCATGATGGAAGTTAGCAAGACAGGTACACAATGATTAAGGCGGCTTTTGTGATTCCACAGAAACCCCTTTCACTAGTAGTTATGGTTCCTGTTTCCCCTTTCCTTTGCAAGAACATAGTGTACTCTGTTGACTCATTCAACGGCCTCAGCAGTTTGATTGTGTTACAATGGTTGAGCACATAAGACCACAGAAAGCCCATTCCTCTGCGGCAGCTGCATGCTTTAGGGGTTCTGTTAGCATTCAGCTATTGGGTTAAATCAACATGGGATTCCTAGAGGGCTGGCATAGCCAGACTCTGGGCAGGGTCATATAACCCGCTGTGGTGGGAGCCAGTTCTAATCGCGCCATTTTGTTGGAATGTGACTCATTTAGCTAATTGCGTTTCTGCAGCCAAACTATAACAAGGTTAAAGCTATTATTGTGCAGTCGAATCCCGGATTTCACAGCACAGTGCATTCTTACAGATCTTTGTTTCATTTGCTTGAGAGAACACACAGGAATCGTTGCAAAGAGAAAGGCTTTGATTTTTTCCAGTTTTTCTTTTATAAACTGCTTTTGTTGTCCTGCTGGAAACTGAAGGATTGCACACCTACAGACCGCTTGCAGACTATATGCATTGTGTAATGTAAAGTTTTCTAAATAATGTACATTAGAAGGTTGCCGGAGAGTACAATATCAAACCTTCTCTCTTTAATTCTTCACTCAGTCCAGAAACAATGCTCTCAATCGCCTTCTCTTGACAGAGGGGCAGGGTCTCTCCTAGTCTGTTTTGAGGCCTATTCTTGGCACAAATAATCATGAGAAATATCCGAAACCAGTATGGCTGGGTTTTTTCAAAGAACCAGTACGTATTTTATCAGGGGATTGCGCTTCTTCCTGCAGGTGGAACTGCCTTGTCAATTTAAACGAAATAGTGACACTTGGAAACAATACATAGCTTCATTTTTGCCATTGGCAATCTTTTTCCCAACGCTTGTTTTGTTTGTCATGTTTTTTGTTTTTTGTAAAACTTGATGCTGAGGGTGCTGTCGGATCTATGCCAATATAAAAACTTTAGCTAAAGGCAAAAACATTTTTGGTCACAAAATGCGCACATTAGCATAGTAGTTCTAATCCTAGTGGTGCTGAAGGGAACTACCTTGTGTGTGTGGAGGTGCTCCCAGTAAAAGAGCCTCACGACCTCACGCACAATTAGCCAACTGCTGCAGTGAGCCGACCCCAGGGGCGGAACGTAGGCCACGGCAGCCTCTGTGGGATGAATGGGAGCAGAACATTCTCTGGAATAAAGGATATGCAGTTTACCCAGTATTCCCTGGCATGCAAGGATAGTCCCATTTACGGAGTGAAAACTTCACACTGCAAGGATGCAATTACCAGGTGGATTCTGTAATACTGTCCTCTGTAATTATCACATACCTGCAACTGGCAACTCTTAATCGGGCCCTGTGAACCATGAGTAGGGTAGTCATTGGCTTGAAGATAGTGAGTTCAAATGGGATAGCAAATCACCTGAAAGTGGGCTCCAAATCGTCATTTTGACGCTAACCATAGAACCAGCGGTGACTTGTGGTTGTCCTACACCACCCGGCTGAGAGCATTACAGACCGTGGTAACCTTGCCACTACACATCCAGGAATTTCTGCACACCCTTGAGAACCCAGAAGATGGCAGGTCACTCATACAGGTAAGATCACTATGTTTAACAACAAAAGCAGCTTTCCAAAGAAAAACATTGAATATGGATTGTGACCTCCTTTTGGGATCCTACAGTAATAGACACAAAAACTGTTTGAGGAGGAGTCGAGAAGCAAAGATGAATGGGGCACTGATCGCTTTGATGCAATGTAGAGCAGCTCTTCTGCTTGCTAAGACAAGTCAATAATGAGTGAAGGGTTTTTGCAACCTACATTCCCCCGCGGGAAACATCCTGTGCATCGCGGTGATTACACCGCGATGCAGTTGCAACGCCGCCGTTACAACGCAAGTGTTACATCAACTTGCGCTGGATGGCGCTATAACCTAAGGAATAGTAAGATTTACTATTCCAACATCTGTCCTACTGTACGTAGACTGGTGCTGGAATAGCAAATCTTACTACTCCTAAATCCAGCGCAAGTTGTTGAAACCACTTGCGTTGTAAAGACTGCAATGTACCATACCACAATCATTTTGACTTATTCGTGATGCAAGGGGCTGAACACACCTTCCACAAGCCTTTGTGTTTGGCTGCAAGTCTGGATGCCTTCCTGGTCTGCCCTAGTAATCAGGTTCACGAACTGACCAATCAAGCACTCATCTGTATCACTTAGTTATTCCGTGATCGAAACGTGCAAGCCGGATCTTGTATGCTGATTACTACTCCGAGTACCTGCGCAATAATACATATGGATGAGGCTTCATCAAAGCGCCTCTTGATATTGGTAGGCCATAAGAAACAAAAGCCGTCCTTCGCGTGGCTTTTCAATACATTACCCTGTTGAAAGGGAGGGCCGATGTCGACCAAGAACCTTTAAGTATTGCCCGGCGTTAGCCGCCTCTCATACCACTCGAAATTATCAAACAAAGAGGCAGGCGCTGGAGACTGGAAGGCAGGAAACAGAAGTTTATTCCGACAGAGCAGAACACGTCAAATCAGACAACAGGGTATCTTGTCGAGGTGCTCTAACAGCATCTCTGAGGCCTGGCCTCTTATACACAGGTTTATGGTCTTTATTACAGTTTATTACATGTGGCACATTCCTGCAAATACTTTGAAGTACGGAAAGACATCCTCGGAATCCCTGCTTCAAGCCTGTTCCCACACACATTTATAGTAGAAGTCCCCACCCCGATCTCAGTAGGTGATGACTGTCGCGCTGCTGGACATTCCGCCGGTTCCCGGAATGTGTGCGGTTGATCGAATCTCATGGGGTGGGGGCTTTGATCAGTTGTAGATCCTTTGAAGAGGGAAGCTTCCTACTGTATGGAGGCAATAAACTGTATCCGCAGGGCCAGGTGGTGGCCTGGGAACGAGCAGGGCAATCGGGCACAGAGGAAAGGGGGGTTCATCAAAGGATGTATGATCATGAAAGGGATGGAGGGAGGTGTTGGCTGGGTACGGGATGTGACTCCGAGGCAGTGTCGCGCTGAAAGGGAGGTTTATGGCCCAAGCATGTGAGGGCGGGGGCTGTCAGCGTGCGGGGGGATGCTTGCGAGGTTAGAGGGAGAGAGAAAGACACACTGGCTATCGGCAGTGGGCAGAGAGGCCATGACATTCAAAATGGCTGCTCCTTATGCGCACATATGAGCCTGAAAAGGGACAAGATGGCGCCGATAATGTTGATGTCGCAAACTAGATTTTAACAGTCCTCCCTTTTCAACATATCTAGCCAGCTTGTCAATCTATATCTATCCCCATTATTTTTCGGACTTCTATTTCGTACATAGCTCTCATGCGTTCGGCTTCAAAGTCCAAAGTCTTGGGGAAGATACAGTTAGCGCAAAGTGAGCACAGGGGTGGCAAGCATTGAACACCCAGGCAGAATCCACATATTACGACAATTGGAATTAATACGATCATAAACAACCTCCACCCCCAGTTCTTTACGGTACTCCAGAATAAGGGTGGGCGTAAAATCCGTTTCGCGGCCGAATTTGCGGATTTTCCGCGATTTCGCGATCCGCGAATCTCGCGAAATCGCGGTAAAATCCGCGAATCAGCGGGACGAATTTTCAGCCAAGCAAGGGTTACAGCAGCAGGTGCAAAAGTTGAACCTAATTTCTTTGTAACCTTTTACAAAAGGGTTACAAACAAATTAACTTCAACTTGGACACCTGCTGCTAATTGCTTTCTGGCGCCTCGTTGCCTACTTGCAACTATTCTCTGACCCTGCTCTGACCCTTGAAGCAGAGTCAGAGAATAGTTACAAGTAGGCAACGAGGCACCTGTCCAAGGAATTAAAGCTCATCAGGAAGCACTTACAGATATAAAAAACAGGAAGAAGGGAGAGGATGGCAAATACACCCATTTTGAGTTGTCAGGAGGGGTTAAACTAAAAGAGACCTTTACAGCACAATTTTCATATGCATTTTGCTAAAAATAAAAAGCTGTATGTTCTGTAGGGGCAACTCAGGAATCTGGCCCTTCAGAGATCCGGCCTCTCTTTCTTTCTCTCGTTCTCTCTCTCCCTCTCTTTTTCCCTCTCTTTCTCTCTCTTTCTATCTATCTATTATTCTATCTATCTATCTATCTATCTATCTATCTATCTATCTATCTATCTATCTATCTATCTCTCTCTCCCTCTCCCATAAACGACTGCATGGGTAACTTCGCTATGCAAGCGGCTCGCGAAGACGCAAAAAGCCCAGCGAACATGCAAAAAACCCCGCGAACACGCAAAAAACCCAGCGAACATGCAAAAAACCAAAAATCCGCAAATTCGCACAAATTCGCGAATTTTGCGGATCGCAAATTCGCAAATCCGCAAATTCGCGGATCACGAATTCGCAAAATTCGCCCATGCTTACTCCAGAACCAACTCCCAAGCGACCATTCTTCTTGTTCCTGGTGAACTTCTGAGGAAAGTCTGTGTAGGTGGTCAATGGCTTTGTACACTGAGGGTGAATTGTCCGGTATGTAGGTGCAACAGCTGGACCCAATGATACGGCATGCTCCTCCACGATCCGCTAGAACCACATCTAGAACAAGGCGGTTCTGAAGAGCCACCAGGCGGACCGCCTGAAGCTCGGCTGTATTGTTTATGAGGATGCCAGCTGTAATGTTCATTGTCGTTTCAACTGCCTGGGTCAAGTGTCGGATGGCACGGCTGTTCGCCATCGGACCCCAGAGTGGAACAAGTCCCTTCACTGCGTCCAGGAACTGTGCTCCGGTGGAGTCGGCTTGCTCAATGTCCTTTGCTCGCTTTTGTCGGTGATGGTTTGCTGGAGCCACATAGGTCAGAGAAAGGATGAAGGAAATGTAACAGGTATCCCCCCAGCCTTTGGGGACCCAAGTTTAGGCTTTCGTACCACAAACAAAGTACATATTCGGAGAAGTGACAAAAGAGGAGAGGGTGGATCAGTTGAGTCCAAAGTTCTGGTGATGCGGCAAGCGCTGTGCCATTTTGTGTACATCCCCTGGCCCTTCCCCCACCTCGCTCCCGCCTCCCTGCTGACCCTCCCACCCACGGAATCCATAGGACGTCCTCGCACCCTCTTTCAGCTGTGATCGTCCTGTCCTGGACACGAACGGTCGCTCCCCCTTGCCTTCCTCCAGAGAAGACCTGGTATTGTAGCGCCTGACTCTGCTGAATTCTCTTCATAGCGCTGAGTGTTAACCTGTGATTGTAGCGCCTGACTCTGCCTCTGCATTTTTTATCATAGCGCTTGAGTGCAGACCATTTACCATCAGTAGCGCTTGACTGCACTGTCTGTATTTAAACCACAGTGCCTGCATTATTAGTGCCTTTCATATCGCCAGCGCGCACTTCTTGGCTGTGCTTGTTCAGAGATACTTGATTTTTAAAAGCACCTCCGTTTCCCCTGCTGCAAAGCTTGTTGTTGTTGCTGCCATTTTGTGTACATCCCCTGGCCCTTCCCCCACCTCGCTCCCGCCTCCCTGCTGACCCTCCCACCCACGGAATCCATAGGACGTCCTCGCACCCTCTTTCAGCTGTGACCGTCCTGTCCTGGACACGAACGGTCGCTCCCCCTTGCCTTCCTCCAGAGAAGACCTGGTATTGTAGCGCCTGACTCTGCTGAATTCTCTTCATAGCGCTGAGTGTTAACCTGTGATTGTAGCGCCTGACTCTGCCTCTGCATTTTTGATCATAGCGCTTGAGTGCAGACCATTTACCATCAGTAGCACTTGACTGCACTGTCTGTATTTAAACCACAGTGCCTGCATTATTAGTGCCTTTCATATCGCCAGCGCGCACTTCTTGGCTGTGCTTGTTCAGAGATACTTGATTTTTAAAAGCACCTCCGTTTCCCCTGCTGCAAAGCTTGTTGTTGTTGCTGCCATTTTGTGTACATCCCCTGGCCCTTCCCCCACCTCGCTCCCGCCTCCCTGCTGACCCTCCCACCCACGGAATCCATAGGACGTCCTCGCACCCTCTTTCAGCTGTGACCGTCCTGTCCTGGACCGGAACGGTCGCTCCCCCTTGCCTTCCTCCAGAGAAGACCTGGTATTGTAGCGCCTGACTCTGCTGAATTCTCTTCATAGCGCTGAGTGTTAACCTGTGATTGTAGCGCCTGACTCTGCCTCTGCATTTTTTATCATAGCGCTTGAGTGCAGACCATTTACCATCAGTAGCGCTTGACTGCACTGTCTGTATTTAAACCACAGTGCCTGCATTATTAGTGCCTTTCATATCGCCAGCGCGCACTTCTTGGCTGTGCTTGTTCAGAGATACTTGATTTTTAAAAGCACCTCCGTTTCCCCTGCTGCAAAGCTTGTTGTTGTTGCTGCCATTTTGTGTACATCCCCTGGCCCTTCCCCCACCTCGCTCCCGCCTCCCTGCTGACCCTCCCACCCACGGAATCCATAGGACGTCCTCGCACCCTCTTTCAGCTGTGACCGTCCTGTCCTGGACACGAACGGTCGCTCCCCCTTGCCTTCCTCCAGAGAAGACCTGGTATTGTAGCGCCTGACTCTGCTGAATTCTCTTCATAGCGCTGAGTGTTAACCTGTGATTGTAGCGCCTGACTCTGCCTCTGCATTTTTTATCATAGCGCTTGAGTGCAGACCATTTACCATCAGTAGCGCTTGACTGCACTGTCTGTATTTAAACCACAGTGCCTGCATTATTAGTGCCTTTCATATCGCCAGCGCGCACTTCTTGGCTGTGCTTGTTCAGAGATACTTGATTTTTAAAAGCACCTCCGTTTCCCCTGCTGCAAAGCTTGTTGTTGTTGCTGCCATTTTGTGTACATCCACTGGCCCTTCCCCCACCTCGCTCCCGCCTCCCTGCTGACCCTCCCACGCTCCGCCCCCCTCCACTCTCCACTTAAGACAGATGTCCCAACGCGCAGCGTCCACGCGCTTCGGACACGCCGAAGGTGCGCCAAAGGTAAGCCCGTCTACGCCCGTCCGCGCCTGGACCGCGCCCAGCGCCAGACCCCCTGCCCCTCGCGCTGCCCAGCCCTCCCGCATTACCTACGATGCCGCCACCCTCCTAGCCCTTAACCCCGGCCGCGCCCCCAACTGCGTCCAAGCCGCTCCTGGACACACCCATGGATCTTTCTCCTGCTACTCCTGCAAATTCAGCGGCACCGACAACATCTCTGCTACGACCACACCACAGATTGCCGACCCCAACCACCTACAATGCATCCTTCTCAACACCAGATCGATCCACAGGCATGCCATTGACCTATGGAATCTACTAGACACCATTTCTCCGGACATCGCCTTCCTTACGGAAACATGGATGAATGCTTCCTCCGCACCAGACATCACAATTGCCATTCCTGAAGACTATAAGATCACCCACAAAGACCGTACCAGCCACACAGGAGGAGGAATCGCTATCGTCCATAAGAAATCTATCCGCATCTCAACCAGCTCCGACGTCAATCTCGCAAACTCCGAACACCTTCACTTCCAGATCCACATCGATCCCAAAACAACACTCAGAGGCACTCTCCTCTACAGACCACCAGGACCCCGCGCAAAATTCAGTGAAGACATCACGGACTTCATCACCCCACACGCACTCCCCTCCAAAGATTACATCCTTCTGGGAGACCTCAACTTTCACCTTGAAAAGACAAACGACCGCAACACCACCACCCTCTTGGACAACCTCGCCAACCTCGGACTTAAACAACTAGTCACTTCCCCCACCCACATCGCAGGTCACACACTCGACCCCATCTTCACATCCAGCAACCATGTCTCCTTCAGCCACACTACGGATCTCCTCTGGACCGACCACAGCTGCGTCCACTTCATCTACAACAAGCCGAAACCCATCAACCACTCCCAACCTACCCTGCAAAGAAACTGGAACAAAATCACCACAGACCAAATCTCCGCATCGCTCCTTCGAAACTCCCCAGCCTTCTCTTCCAACGCCAACGATGCCGCCTCCAACCTCACGCTATGGTTATCCAACACCGCCGACACCTTAGCTCCACTGAAAAAACGTCAAAGCAAACCTGGCAGCAAGAAAGCCTCATGGTTCAACGATGATCTCAAGAAGTCCAAGAAACTCTGCCGCTCCCTTGAAAAGGCCTGGAAAAAAGACCCAACCACCAGCACCAAGGACGCCTTCAAAAGCGCCACCCGCTCTCACCACCAACTGATCCGAAAAGCCAAGAAAACAGCATTCAAGGATCGACTTGACAACAACGACCACAACAGCAAGGAACTTTTCAACATCGTCAAGGAATTTTCCAATCCCTCGGCCAACTCCAACGACATCACACCCTCTCAAACCCTCTGCGACTCCCTAGCCGCTTTTTTCCACAACAAGATTGCAGACATCCACAACAGCTTTGACAACCAACCCGGAAACCAACCCACCCTACCATCTGCTGACCATCTTCCCCCCGTGAACACCCTTAACGCTTGGAACCCAATCTCCACTGAGGACACCATCCGCCTGATGAATTCCATCCACTCAGGATCCCCCACAGACCCATGCCCTCACCACATCTTCAACAAAGCAGACTCCGTCATCGCACCGCACCTCCGAGACGTCATCAACTGCTCCTTCAACTCCGCCACCTTCCCAGAAGACTGGAAACACGCTGAACTCACCGCCCTTCTGAAAAAACCAACAGCGGACCCCACCGAACTCAAAAATTACCGCCCCATCTCGCTTCTTCCATTCCCGGCCAAAGTCATCGAGAAAGCCGTCAACAACCAACTCGCCGCTTTCCTCGAAGCCAACAAATCCCTCGACCCCTCACAATCTGGCTTCTGAGCAAAACATAGCACTGAGACCGCCCTCATCGCAGCAACAGACGACATTCGAACTCTACTGGACAATGGAGACACAGTCGCCCTCATCCTCCTCGACCTCTCTGCAGCATTCGATACAGTCTGCCACAGCACCCTCCTACAACGCCTCAATAACATCGGAATCCAAGGAAAAGCACTTGAATGGATCACCTCGTTCCTCACCGGAAGAACCCAGAGAGTCCGCCTTCCTCCATTCAAGTCCGAGGCCTCTGAAGTCATCTGCGGCGTACCTCAAGGATCCTCACTCAGTCCCACCCTCTTCAACGTATACATGAGCCCCCTCGCGGCCATCGCACGCCAACACAACCTCAACATCATCTCCTACGCGGACGACACTCAACTAATCCTCTCTCTCACCAATGACCCCAGCACCGCCAAAACTAACCTACACGAAGGAATGAAAGAAGTTGCCGAATGGATGAAACAAAGCCGTCTGAAACTGAACTCAGACAAAACAGTCTCCTCATGTTAGGTACTTCCCCCTCTTCATGGGACGACTCCTGGTGGCCGGAAACCCTCGGAAAAGCACCCATCCCGACAGACCACGCACGGAACCTGGGCGTCATCCTGGATTCCTCACTTTCGATGAACAGACAAGTCAGCGCCGTATCCTCTTCATGCTTCAACATTCTTCGCATTCTCAGAAAAACATTTCGCTGGATCCCCTCCGAAACAAGGAAAACAGTCACCCACGCTCTGGTCACGAGCCGACTGGACTACGGAAACACCCTCTACGCGGGTACTACCGCAAAACTCCAGAAAAAACTCCAACGAATCCAAAACGCATCAGCCAGGCTCATATTAGACATCCCACGCAACGAACACATCTCTGATCACCTTAAAGACCTCCACTGGCTACCCGTCAATAAGAGGATCACTTTCCGACTGCTTACCCACGCACACAAATCACTCTACGACATCGGACCAGATTGCCTCAACTCTCGACTGTCCTTCTACACCCCCCCCCCGCCAACTACGGTCTTCCAGCCAAGCCCTCGCCACTGTACCTCGCATCAACAAGACCACCATGGGAGGCAGATCCTTTTCATACCTGGCTGCTAAAACATGGAACTCACTCCCCGCTTACCTGCGCCTCACCCAGAACCACCTAGCGTTCAGAAAGCAGCTTAAAACGTGGATATTTGACAAATAATCCTCCTCCCCTTCCTAAGCGCCTTGAAACCCTCTGGGTATGTAGTGCGCTATACAAATTTTATGACTTGACTTGACTTGACTACCAGCTGTGTCCCAAGGCCTTCGATGCACACAAGGCCCGAGACATTGACGACAGATAGGGCCACAGTCAGGGTGGCAGCTGTTTGTTTTCAGAGGTAGGAGAAGGTGGGTCTGGCTGGGTTGTTGAACACCTGCATTTCAATCCGTTCTTTGGCAGGGATGTCCAAATGAATACAGTCGTTGGATGTCAGAGGGCAAAAGGGGGCAGCAGTTCTTCCTGTTTTGTTCTGCCAGACCCCATGATAGAAGTGTGCCATAGTTCTGCTGGAAGTGGCATTATCCCTGTAGCTTTCTTGCAAAAGGATCAGCCAAGCAAGGTAGGAGCCGTGAACGGAAAAAGGTGAAGGAATGAAAGGGATAGAATGTCCAGTGGCGTGGGGTAACAACCCACAGATCCAGCAGTTTGTGGCATTGGCGGCAAGGTTGTGCTGGTGCAGCAACTGCACGAAGGAGTTGTTCCAAAACTCCTTACGTCTTTCTCGGAGTTGTGGTGAAAGAGAGACCAGGTAGTGTTCTTTCATTGTGGTAGGCTGTACAGTAGTTAGAAATGTCTTATGAGCTGGTGCGCTCTCTTCCACGATCCAAAGGGTGGTCATGAGGAGGAGGCAAAAGAGAAGAGCGATAAAGAGTGCAATAGTCTTTGAGCGGTGTATTTTGTCAGTCTTTGGGTTTCTGTAGCGGGTCTTCGGATGTCCAGTTGCTTCCATCATCTTCGTGTCGGGGGCTTCCATCATCTTAAAGGGGCTCGGTAGCGGGCAGAACCACAAACTTCGTTTGGCTTCTCTCCTTGCAGCCTTAGTAGTTTTAGGCCACCGCTCTGAGAATTGTAACTTAGTCAGTGGTCTGCTTAGTCGAAGCTCCCTCCTTTCGTCGCAGGTTATACCCTTCTCTGGATGGCACAGTGGGATCGGGAAATTCTGTCTGTTCAAGTGTCTTTTTATCAGGGTAACAGCTCAGGGATGGTCGATCTTTGTTCAGGAGCTCTTCTTGGGTGCCCACGTCTTCGGTCGTCGTCAGAGTTGAGGGGATCTTTTTGCAGTGGTGCGCATGTAGCCAGTTCCGTTTACCTTCCACTCGAAGAGCTGTACGGGTGGTGATCAAAACTTGCCAGGGGCCCTGTTCACCGAGGTTCTAGACTCTTTGCACGCTGGAAATTACGTATCAAAACGTAATCACCGGGTTGGATATCGTGTCCGGGGCCCCTGAAAGCATCAGGAATGGCATGCAGCACCTGTTGATGGATAGCAGACAGTGTTTTAGTCAGATTGTACAAATAGTCAGACATTAGGACGTCCGGGACGTCGTGAATGGATGTCAGTTTCGGTGCGGACCAAATGCTCATTGGTCGGCCGAAAACGACTTCGTAAGGGGTCAAATGGTGTTTGGTGGGGTGGAACGCATTGATAGCAATGCCAGTGGGAGGGCGTCTGGCCATTTCAGTCCCGTGGTAGCCACTATGTTAGCTAGTTTGAGCTTCAGTGTGGCGTTATGTCGCTCAACTAGTCCAGCAGATTGGGGGTGGAAGACTGCATGAAATTTTTGTTTTACACCCAACCCTTTCAAGATGAGTTGGATAACCTCGGCTACGAAGTGGGGGCCATTGTCGCTCCACAAAATTTTACAAAGGCCGTAGCGAGGGAAGAATTCTTTCAGTAGTACCTTTGCAGTGGCAATGGCAGTGTTGTCGCGAGTTGGATAGGCTTCCACCCACTTGCTAAATGCGCACACGACAACAAGTACGTATTTCAGGCCTTGGCATCTTTCGAGTTGGATGTAGTCCATTTGCAGGACTTCAAATGGGTGATTAGGGACCCCAAATCCTCCCTGGGGCACTACAGTTCCTTTCCCAGGGTTGGTTTGCAGACATATCAGACATTGTTGGACCAGACGTTTAGCTGAGTCTGTAATCTTGTCATTGTGCCAAACTTTGGAGACAAGTTCGGCCATAGGGGCAGGTCCTATGTGTGCTGGGGAGTGTGCCATGGTCAGTATGGGGATCAGGTATGGGTTGGGCAGCAACCATTTGTTCGTGTCCTTTGTCCGCCAGCATCCTTCATCGTCTTTCAATCCCACCCGTGCCCATTCAGTCAATTCGAGTGGTGAGCTGGCCATCTGGATGTCCCTAATAGTCTCCCTAGCGTCCGTCCATTTTTCTGCTTGTGACCTGGTCGCATACATGCGTGTCGTTGTCCTATTCTCAGCTGTGGTTCGGGCAGTGATGTCGGCCAATGCATTCCCCTGCCCGATGATGTCTGTCACCTTTTTGTGTGCCTGGCACTTGATTACTGCAAGTTGCTTGGGAAGGAGGACCGCTTCAGTCAGAGCAGAGACTAGATCTCCATGTAGGATAAGGGTGCCGTGTGAGGTCAGGAATCCCCTCTCCTTCCACAGAAGCCCAAAATGATGAACCACCCCGAAGGCATACTGGCTGTCTGTGTAAATGTTTGCTGTGGTTCCTGCTGCTAGGATACATGCTCATGTGAGGGCAATTAGTTCTGCTGCCTGCGCAGATCGTTGTGTGATGCGGGCTGTCTCTACTACAGTTCGGGCTGTGGTAACTGCATAGGCAGCTGAGGTGGTGCCATCGGGGAGCTTGATGCAAGAGCCATCCACCCACAGCTCTCCGTCAGGGTCTGGGAAGGCAGTGTCTCGGAGGTCAACCCTACTCCTAGTCTGTTCATCCGTGAGGGTCACGCAGTCATGTATAGGGGACACATTGGGGTCGTTCTCAGGTAGGGGCAACAAAGTGGCTAAATTCAGTGTGGTACATCTTTTCAATGTGATGTGGGGTGCAAGCACAGTCAGTTCATACCCAGTCAGTCGTGCACTAGTCAGATGTTGCGTCTTGGTCTGGTTCAGGAGGGTGTCGACCGCGTGGGGTACTAACACCGTGAGGGGGTTCGAGAGCACGATCCCCTCACTTTGTCGGATAGAGATAGCAGCGGCAGCTACAGCTCGAAGGCAGGCAGGCAAAGTTCTGGCTACGGGGTCAAGAGTGGCAGAGAAGTAAGCGCATGGGCGTTGCTTGGGGCCGATGGACTGAGTCAGGACAGACAAAGCACACCCCTCCCTTTCGTGAGTGTAGAGGGAGAAGGGCTTAGTGTAATCGGGGGTTCCTAGGACGGGGGCTGAGCAGAGGGCATCTCGTAGTTCTTTGAAGGAGGATTGGCATTCAGGGGTACAAGGGAGCGGGAAGTGGACATCTTTAGCCAGTAAGGAAAGCAGTGGTTTTACAATGAGGATGAAATTCGGCAACCATTGCCGGCAGAAGGAGGTGAGACCTAGCAGGGAACGGACTTGTTTCTGAGTCTTTGGGACAGGGGTCTCAAGAATGGTCTGAATTCAATCGGGTGTAAGCTTTCTCCCGTCTTTGGACAAGAGGTGGCCTAGATAAGTGACCTGGGGTAAGTAGAATTGCAACTTCTTTTTGGAGACCTTGTGGCCATTTTCCGCGAGGAAGTGCAGGAGTTGGATGGTGGCTGTGACTGCAAGTGGAGTGGTGTCGGCCGCCAAAAGGATATCATCGACGTACTGAATCAACACCACTCCATCCGGTAACTGGACTGCATCCAGTTGTCTCTTGAGGGCCTGGTTATAGATGCTGGGACTTTCAGTGTAGCCTTGGGGTGCTCGACAGAATCTATATGAGTGGGCTTTTAGGGTGAAGCCGAAGAGGTATCGGCTGTCTGGGTGGATGGGAATAGAGAAGAAAGCGTTCTTGAGGTCAATGACGGTGAAGGCGGTGGCAGTGGAAGGAATCAGAGTCAGAATAGTGGTGATGTCTGAGACTACGGGGTACTGGGGTACATCTACTTTGTTAACCTCTCGTAGGTCGATGATGAAGTGGTACGCTTTCTCATCTCCCTCACCTTGCTTCTTTATAATGGGCAGGATAGGGCTGTTGCAAACGTTGCTAACTACTTCCTCTACCACTCCTGCATCTATCAGGGACTGGATAATCTTTACCAATGCCTTCTCGCCCTCGGGCGATATCCGATATTGTGGAAGTTTCGGGAGTATTGCGTCTTGTTGAACAGTTGTGCACTGGGTCGATCATCATGCGTCCTACGTCCGAGTCAATTTTGGCCCACAAATATGGAGGTAGAGTGTCAAGTAGGGATAAGTCAGCATCGGTGATGGAAAACATGCGTCGGGTGGGACAAAGTCTGAGCAGAGTCGGGTTAACATACAAAAAGACTCGAACTCCGTCTTGCGAACACCTAATAGTAGCTCGGAAATGCTTCAGTAAGTCGAGCCCCATAATGGCATCAGGGGTGTTGGATGAGAGCAAAAACGTCGTGTCAGTGGTGTTATTTTCCAAGTCAAAGGAGATCGGTGTGGACAAGGGATTAGTGGAGGGCGTTCCATCGAAACCTATCGATGTTACAAGTGAGCCAGACAAGGGTGTCCTTGGAATCAGTCGTTTAGATAACGCGCTACGTGTTGCGCCAGTGTCTACCAAAAATGGAGACTTCGTACCCAGGACCTTAGCGGTGACATAAGGACCTTGCTGGTCAACATAGAGCTCGACTGGATCCCTCCCTTGCCCTTGGCAGTCCTATGCGAAGTCGTGGGTGTCGTCGCAGTCAGACTGCTGGTACTGGTTCTGTCGGGGACGGTCAAATGTGTTCGGTCTGCTTGGCCTGTCGTTATTGGTGTCGTTCGTGTACCCTCGTACCCTCGTCCCTGTTCTCTATTTCTAGGCCCACCGCTACGTCTCTTGTGTCCCTATTCCTATTCATTTCTAACAGGACCCGACACTGGGATTTCCAATGGCCAAATCCCTTGCAAAATGCACATTGGTTCTCGTCAATGTCTTTACGTCCAGCATAGGGTGCGGGTGTACGGTCTTTAGGGGGTGGATTTCTAGGAGCATTCGACTGGTAATTTCCCTTGTACTGCTCTCTTCCTATAGTCACCCCCTGCAACTGTGCAATCATCACCCTTTCTTTCAGGTCCTTTTTCTTTTTCTCAGTCGCCCTATCATTCTCGTTCTTCTGATGCTCATAATACTAGGCCATCTGAAGGATAGCCGCAGGCTTGGAGGCCGCCCAACTACTCTCGCTAGCCTGTAGTTTCTGAGAGACCTCCTGTGACAGACCTTTAACATAGCTCTGGACAAACAGATGATGTCCGGTTGCAGTGGTCATGTCTTGGCCGCTGTAATCGGAAAACACTGTTTCAAATCGGGAGAAGGAGTTGTTTCTGTCCTGTAACTCCAGTTCTGTAGTAGGGGTATCTCTGTTATAGTCATAATCTAGTGAATAGTCCCGCCCATGTGCGTGGACCCCGGCAATCAAAAATAATCTCTTAAGTTGTCAAAATCATGCAGAAACTGCAAAGACACTTAAGAGAGAATTTAAAGACAAATAATGCAGCCTATATCCACAGGCTACACTGTCCAGTACTTCAACTAGAAATTCCACCAAATAACACCACACATAATACAGCCAGCCCAGTTTCTACCATAGAGAAACTTGCCTCCACCATCAAAAAGACTCTGGAATGATAGAGAGGAAGGATGGACAGACAAGCCCCATAGGCTGCCATTATGTGGCTTAAATAGGATACTGTGCCTTTAAGAGAGCCTTCTAGAACTTTCTCCCAGTATCCCAGAATGAATAGCAGGCCCCTCTACTTTCAGTTCTTTTTGACAGGCGTAGAACGCCAGACCTGCAGCATTCCGTACATGAATACAAATCTCCACCGGGGAGGAGGGCGGGCGCTTATGACTATAACAGAGATACCCCTACTACAGAACTGGA
This sequence comes from Lissotriton vulgaris, assembly GCF_964263255.1. NCBI lineage: Eukaryota > Metazoa > Chordata > Amphibia > Caudata > Salamandridae > Lissotriton > Lissotriton vulgaris. The sequence goes on along the minus strand of NC_141694.1, from coordinate 1,609,661,600 downwards.
GTTACAGGACAGAAACTACTCCTTCTGTAGTAGGGGATCTCTGTGTATAGTCATAATCTAGTGAATAGAATGGCAAGCCCATCCCCACACCAAAGCGGCGGTGGAGAAAGAAAATAACGCCACTACTGTGCGAACAAGTTCCGCAGCGAAGCCTGCCCCACCTGAGCATCTGCTCTGGCATCAGTGTCCAGACAGTAATGCTTAGCAAAGGTATGGACCGACTTCCAAGTGGCTGCCTTGCAGATTTCAGCAATCGGCACGTTACGGAGCAAGGCCGTCGTGGCAGCTTTGCCCCTGGTGGAATGAGCCTTAGGCTTACCTCCTAAGGTCTTATTAGCCTTTTGGTAACACAATTGTATGCAGGACACAATCCACCTAGAGATGGACTGCTTAGAGGTAGCAAGACCCGTCCTGACTGATCCATAATTAACAAACAATTGGTCCGACCTACGAATATCTTTGGTTTTATCCAGATAAAATTTCAACACCCTCCTAACATCCAGGGAATGGAGAGACCTTTCCGCTGGAGACGAAGGATTCTGAAAAAACGTAGGCAAAGTTATGGTCTGGTTGATATGAAAATCAGAAACAACCTTGGGAAGAAATTTAGGGTGAGTACGCATAACAACCTTAGCAGCATGAAAGACAGTATAAGGTTCAGTACAACACAACGCCTGAATTTCACTCACCCTGCGGGCCGATGTAATGGCCACGAGGAACGCCGCCTTCCAGGACAGGTGCTGCAAAGAAGCCTTATGAATGGGTTCAAAGGGCTCCTTCATCAATCTGGACAGCACCACATTCAATTCCCATGAAGGCGAGGGAAACCTGACAGGAGGGAATACTTTCTTCAATCCTTCCAGAAAATCTTTGATCACAGGGATCTGGAAAAAGGAAGTCTGTGAAGGGCATTTCCTGTAGGCCGTCAATGCAGCAAGATGAACCTTAATGGAATGAACATTAAGGCCAGACTGCGCCAAATGTAAAAGGTAAGGAAGGATGACATCTTCCTTGCAGGTCGTAGGGTCATGGTTCTTAGACTGGCACCAGATACAAAACCTCTTCCACTTGTAAGCATATGAAGTCCGAGTGGAGGGCCTCTTAGACTCCTTCAGTATGTCCATGCAATCTTCGGCAAGATTCAGATGGCCATATTGCACTATCTCAGGAGCCATGCCGCCAAACTCAAGGATGAGAGGTTGGGGTGTAACATCCGTCCCCCGAACTTCGTGAGAAGGTCCGGCCTGCACGGCAGCCGAATGTGAGGAAGGAGAGACCGGTGAAGCAGGTCCGTGAACCACCACTGCCTGGGCCACTCCGGGGCAATGAGTATCATCCGAGCCCTGGACCGGGCCAGCTTGATGAGTACCGCCGGAATCAGGGGAATGGGAGGAAAGGCGTACAGAAAACTGTTCGTCCAGTTGATCCATAACGCATTCCTCAGCGTCCCCTGCTGGTAGTACCTGGAGGCGAAGTCTCTGCACTTGCTGTTTTCGGCGGTGGCGAACAAATCTATGTCTGGAGTTCCCCACCTTGCGAAGACTTCTCCTAGTACTTCGTCGTTTATGACCCATTCGAGGTTTTCCTGAACCAGCCTGCTCAGTGCGTCTGCCCGAACATTCTGCACACCTGGCAGATGGGTAGCCGTTATCGTCAGTCCTCTGGCGAGGAGCCAGTGCCAGATCGCCTGCGCCTCCTGTGACAGAGTGCGAGATCTCGAGCCCCCCTGCTTGTTGAGGTAGTACATCGTGGTCGTATTGTCCGTCTGTACAAGCAGGGAGTTGGTCTGGAAGGACGGAAGAAAGGCCTTCAGTGCCAAGTGAACAGCTCTGAGTTCCAGGAAGTTGATGTGATACGTGGCCTCCATCGGCGACCACGTTCCTTGAATCTGTAGGTTCCCGGAATGCGCTCCCCATCCCAGGAGAGACGCATCCGTCACAACAGTCTGCGAGGGAATGTCCTTGTGGAAGGGAACCCCTCTCAGGAGATTCTCCGCCGAACACCACCACTTCAGAGACTGACGAGCATGCAGAGACAGTCGTATCCTGTCGTCCCAGGATCCTTTCCTCTGATCCCACTGGTCTTCCAAGCACTCCTGCAGCGGTCTCATGTGCAGCCGTGCGTGTGGCGTCAGGAAGATACAGGAGGCCATCGATCCCAGTAGAGAAGACACCGTCCTCACTGTTGTAGATGGAGTTGTCATAAGAGCCTGAGCCTTCCGAAGGAGAGATAATCGTCGCTCTTCCGAAGGAGACATGCTTGCTGACAGCGCATTGATGGAGGCTCCCAAGTACTATATGCATTGGACCGGAGTCGGGACAGACTTGGCCATATTGATGTGCAACCCCAGCTTGTTCAAGAGAACGCACGTCTTCTGGAAGTGTGCTCGCGCTTCCGAGAAGGAGGATGCCTTGATCAACCAATCGTCCAGGTACGGGTAGACAAACACCTTGTTCTTCCTCAGGTGTGCTGCTACCACCGCCATGCACTTCGAGAATGTTCTCGGCGCGGACTTCAGTCCGAATGGGAGTACTGTGTATTGATAATGATTGGCGCTGACTTGGAACCGCAGGAACTTCCTGTGTTTGTGTGCAATGGGCACATGGAAGTAAGCATCCTGTAGGTCTATAGCACAAAGCCAGTCTCCCTGTTGCAACTGAGGATAAATCTGATGCAACGACAGCATGCAAAACTTTTCCCTGCGAATCCACTTGTTTGCCTGTCGCAAGTCCAGAATGGGCCTGAACGCGTTCTTGTCCTTCTTGCGAACCAGGAAGAACCGGGAGTACAGACCTCTTCCTCTCTGGGACAGAGGTACGTCTTCTATCGCCCTTTTCCTTAACAGGATATCCGCTTCCGCTTGAAGCGCGCGCAGCTGAAACTGCGAGCTGACCGGAGGGATCGCTGGAGGAGGGCTTGTGAACCGAAGACTGTATCCATTGCAAACAATATTCAGCACCCACTTGTCCTGAGTAATTTTTCTCCACTCTGCCAGAAAAAATTGAATGGTTCCCCCTACCGGAGTGGGTAACAGATCCGGGGGAAGTAGGTTCCTAGGGCCTAGACCCAGCCTGGCCCTTGGGCGCCGGAGCCGACTGTTGGCCTCCTCTGCCCTTCTGGCGCTTCTGGAACGGCTTACGGAACTGTTGTTGATGTTGCGACTGTCCCGAAGCCTGGCCACGTCCTCGGCCTTGCCTACCGAACCGCCGTTGGAAAGGGCGGTACGTCTTCTTCGTCTCTTTAGGCTTCTCCAAGCCCACAGCCGTGAGCGTCTCGGCCTCTGCCTTCATGCGGGCCATCTCATCGTCCGCATGCTTCCCGAAGAGGGTCTCGCCGGAGAATGGCAGGTTGTCTACCCTCTGCTGTGCGCCCGGTTTCAGGGACGTAAGACGGAGCCAGGCGTGACGTCGTTGGTTGACTCCATGGCAAAACCCATGAGCAGCCAACAGGGAAGAGTCCGCTGCAGCGCTGATAATCTGGTTCGCCACCAGCATCCCTTCATTTAGCACTTCCTGAAGTCCTCACGCTTCTCGCGAGGTAAGTGCTCCGCAAATCGCTCGAGGGAGTCCCAGAGGGCGCGGTCGTATCGGCCCAACAGCGCAGTGGCACTCGCAGCTTTCATGGAGGTAGCGGATGTTCCACAGACTTTCCTCCCTGCCGAATCCATCCATCTGGACTCCTTATCCGGGGGAACCGTGGATGACGGGGTGGTGGCATGTTGTTTGCGGGCCGCCGTCACAATTACAGAGTCCGGAGGGGGTTCCATCCTCAGAAAGGCCGGATCCGAATCTGGAGCCCGGTACTTTTTCAGCAACCTCGATGGAGCCGCCTTCGTCACCGCAGGGGTGAGAAAAAGGGCCATAGCCGGTTCCTCCAGGCCCGGCACCAGAGGCAGGAGAGGACGAGACAGGTGTTTTTGATGCAATGTCTCAAAAATGACTGAAGTTTCAGGAGTAGGCACCGTCAAGGATATGCCCAACTTCGCAGCGCCCCTTAAAAGGACATCATGGAACGCCACCAGGTCATCAATCGGGGACACCCTCGTGTCCGGTGACTCCGACAAGGTAGGAGAATAGTCCCTGGTATCAGAGGACCTTGTGTGGGAGCGAGATTCGCGCCTCCTATGGCAGCGTCTCGACCTCGTGGACGATCTGTGTCGCAATCTCTCCCTTCTCCCAGAGCGAGAGCGAGACCTGCCAGCCCGTGGCCGCTCCACCGGTTTCCGTGGTGGGGTCTTCCGTGGCTCCTCTCGGGGTTTAGGTTTTGGGGTCCCCTTAGGAGGTACAGGCAAAGACGGCAGCGAAGTGGACCTCGGCGGAGGAACCTTCGGCTGCGGGGCGGGCCCATGCGGAGGAACTGGTGGCAGTGGGTCGCCTGATGGAAGTGGAGGGTTGGGTGGAGGATCCTCTTTGGGAACAGGTGGAGGTGGCGACCGAGATGGCGTGTACACCTCTGAGTACACCGAGCCCGGTGACCCCTTAGGCGAAGGGGCGGAGATCCAGCCCCTTCAGCAGGTGATCGCTTCCTCTTGCGCCCGCCACTAAAAGTGGTCTGACTTCTGGGACCAGAATCCCTCTTGCGCCGTTTTGGAGAGGCAGAACGACTCCTAGGCGACGACCTCTTTCTTCTCGACGCTGAGCGTCGTTTTTCTGGTGTCGAACGTCGCCTCCGCGACTGCGGCGTCGAACGCCGCCTCCGCGACGTCGGCCTCCTCTTCCTCGATGTCCAACGCCGACCCCTCGACGTCGACCTCTTCCTCCGTGACGTCGTACGCCGCCTCCGCGACGTCGAACGTTCCTTCCTCGACGACGAGCGTTGATTCCTCCGTCTTGACGCTCTCGACGTCGGGGAGCCCCTCGACGTCGACCGGTGCTTCGACGGCGACCGGCGGTGTCGCCTCGACGGCGAGCGCCGATGCTTGTCACTTCGTCTTTGACGTCGATAGGAAGACCTTGACGTCGACGGTGGCTTCAACGGCGACCTCTCCAGGCCCTTCGATGTCGAGCCGTCACGCTGTCTCGACCCGGAGCCCCGGGGAGAAGGGGAGCACACCGCCGTCATCCCTCTCGACGTCGTCGTCGATGCAATCGACGTCGACGGAGACCGGGACCGTTTGCTGGACTACCTGCCCCTGGGGAGCCCCCCAGAGGCCTCAGCAGAGGCAGAGGGAACCTTCTCAGCCTGCCCAGACTCACCTGCAGCCTGCAGACGCCTCTCCTCAAGGCCAGAAAGCCTGATCTTCATCCTGTCCCTCAGAGTCCGAGCAGTAAACTGCTGGCAGATGACACAGTCCTCAGGGACATGATCTTCAGGGAGGCAGACGGTGCAGACATCATGGGGATCACTCTTGGCCTTCTTCCTCCCACATGCTGGACACTTATCAAAAAGGCCAGGCATTTTAGAGCCCTAAAACGCCTGAAACAGCACACAAAAGAGGAAGAGAACACCAAGAAAGTAAACTGAAACACTTTTAAAACACAAAAGTGCCAAAAAATCCAATAAACCCTTGAAACAAGGGAGAGCTCAATGCCAGGGTCCTGTAAGCAGGAGCCGGAAAAAAGAACTGAAAGTAGAGGGGCCTGCTATGCATTCTGGGATACTGGGATAAAGTTCTAGAAGGCTCTCTTAAAGGCACAGTATCCTATTTAAGCCACATAATGGCAGCCTATGGGGCTTGTCTGTCCATCCTTCCTCTCTATCATTCCAGAGTCTTTTTGATGGTGGAGGCAAGTTTCTCTATGGTAGAAACTGGGCTGGTGTTATTTGGTGGAATTTCTAGTTGAAGTACTGGACAGTGTAGCCTGTGGATATAGGCTGCATTATTTGTCTTTAAATTCTCTCTTAAGTGTCTTTGCAGTTTCTGCATGATTTTGACAACTTAAGAGATTATTTTTGATTGCCGGGGTCCACGCACATGGGCGGGACTATTCACTAGATTATGACTATACACAGAGATCCCCTACTACAAAAGTATTCTCATACATCTTCCTGGGGTTTCTGGCGGCAGGCCGTTACTATCGACCAGTCCACCTTTTTCTCTGGGATCAGGGTTTTCAATTTCTGCGCAATCTTGTCTGGGAGTTTTAAAATGGATTTCAAAGGTTTCTGTCCAGGCTCTCGTTGTCTGTCTATGCCATCGAGTTGTGACCAGGTATGTCCAAACAGTTCAAGGTGGTCGACTTTCCGGATTTGCTTCCACACATCAGCTGGCAGGCATAACCCGAAAAACAAATCAATGTCAGCTAGGGTCATAATAGTTTAACCTAGGGCTGTACCTAATTCAGTGTAAAAGGAAGTGGGTTTTTTTCATAAATCGGGTAGGGATATTCGGAACGTCAGGATATCTTGTCGAGCCCAAGGTTGGTAGACCCAGTTTTAAACTACCCTCGCTTCTTGATGGTTAACGTCATCCTGCGTTCCCTGTCCTCGTGGGGGGACCCAGTAAGGAGCGGCCTCCCTTATAGGCATCATTGCATTTGTTTGTTCTATTCGAGGTTCGGTCGCTACAGGAGTCGTGGTTTTAGCTTCCATCCTCTGTTCGGTGAGGTGGCGGAAAACTTCAAGTGTACGCGTGAAGAGGTCCGTCACGTCACACTCGCCCTCATCCCCAATGTCAACTTTTCTATATAGAGTCATTAGGCCCTCGGGACCTTTGTCCCGGTATCGGTCCTCATAAGCATTGAGGGTGTGGTAACAAAATCGCACGACAAAGTGTCGTCTGTTGTTATCGGCATATGAATTGTACATATCCATTACGTACTCCTCGCTCTCTTTCCGTTCCACCAGTGTCTTTACTATCTTATCGATCCCTGCTCGCTCATCCTTGCTCAACCTGTTCATCCTAGTGGAATCTATCTTTCGGGTCTCAGGGTTGTCTAATGCTGCTGCTTGCGTTGCGCTGAGTACGAGGGGTTCGGTCGGCGCGGAGGCCATGAGGACCGAGGCCCTGGCACTATTCTCATCTGTGCTTGGGGGCTGCGGGTGCTGCACTAAGGATTGGGAAGGGGCATATGAAGGGGGCATGTAGATGATTGGAGGACCTAGTAATAGATCATCGTTCGCTCGCTGTTTCGAGGGTAATTTACCTCTTCTATGTTAAGCGCTCTGATACCCACGGGTCTTGTTCGCGCTATACAAAACTTTATAATAAATAAATAAATAAATAAATAAACTCGGGGTAGAGCGTAGAGGGTGTTCAAACGGGACACTGACTCGATGTTTCGGACTCTTGCTTCTGTTTGGTTTCCTCTCTCTCCTTTATCTCTTCCTCTAACGTTCTGGCAGCTAGGTGAGCTGCTTTTCGTAGCTCTTTCTCTAATCTGACTTCGTTTCTCTTTTTCCGTTGTTCTGCTTCTTTGAGCCACATGCCGAGACTATCAAGCATAGTGGGCGTTGTCTTATTGTTACGAAGGGCTGTTTCCAGAGCGTTTATTTTATCGTCATCGAAGGATCCTATCAGTGGCCACTGACTTTCCTGATCCTTTTTCGTATATTTGTGCCATAGCTTGCTATAGGCTATCGCGACTAGTCCATGCTTCATGAACATGTCCTTATTAGGGGTGCCTTCCAGTGGAGCTGGATGGTTCATTTCTAATAAGTGGTCCGAGCTGAACCAACTACCAATCAGTGGGGAGAAGATAGGCATGACAGATTACAACGGGGGACAAAGGTCCACACTACCTATCCTTCACTACTTGCAAAGACTAGACAGAATATTTCTATTCTACGTTATGTGCAAACAGAGAATATCTCAAAGAACCAACTTCGAACAATCAATGTTCGGACAATCAATCAATCAGTGGGGAGAAAAATAGGCACGACAGATTACAACGAGGGACAAAAGTCCGCGTTACCTACCCTTCACTATCTGCAAAGGAAGAGAGAATATTTCTATTCTTCCCCGTTTGCGGGCAGAGAATATCTCAAAAGAACAATCAATGGAAGAGTAATACTAGTATTTTCCAAACAATCAAACAATCGTTTCGCAATTTGTCGTGCTACACAACCTTACCCAGACCGCATGGACAGTTTCTCGTCTTCCGCTTCCAGCGCCCGATCGTCCTCTATTCTCCGTAACTGTTGCGGCACTCCTGATGGTTCCCAGTCAGGACCGTAGATCACTCGAAAGAGGTCTGTTCGGAACAGGTGAAGTTCGGATGATCCGCTGCCAGACGAGGGTCTATCGGGCAGGTGCACTTCCCGATCGTTGCAGTCGTTCACTCTGTCGTCAGGACCTCTCCCACTGGATCCAGGTGTCGCTGATGGGCCCCACGTTTGGGACGCCAATTGTTGAAAGGTAGGGCCGATGTCGACCAAGAACCTTTAAGTATTGCCCGGCGTTAGCCGCGTCTCATACCACTCGAAATTATCAAACAAAGAGGCATGCGCTGGAGACTGGAAGGCAGGAAACAGGAGTTTATTCCGACGGAGCAGAACACGTCAAATCAGACAACAGGGTATCTTCGCGAGGTGCTCTAACAGCATCTCTGAGGCCTGGCCTCTTATACACAGGTTTATGGTCTTTATTACAGTTTATTACATGTGGCACATTCCTGCAAATACTTTGAAGTACGGAAAGACATCCTCGGAATCCCTGCTTCAAGCCCGTTCCCACACACATTTATAGTAGAAGTCCCCACCCCGATCTCAGTAGGTGATGACTGTCGCGCTGCTGGACATTCCGTCGGTTCCCGGAATGTGTGCGGTTGATCGGATCTCATAGGGCGGGGGCTTTGATCAGTTGTAGATCCTTTGAAGAGGGAAGCTTCCTACTGTATGGGGGTGTTGGACAGGCCTCGAGGCAGGCCCGACCCCTCCACGCACGGCGGGTCTTGGACTACTGCAACCCCTGTTCCCCGGACAAGACCCCCACCTGCAGCCCTCCGGGTCAACCCCCTGCTCTTCCCCGACGGAACCCAGACTCGTAACTACAACATTCTCGGCTGGCCCGGGCCCTTTCCCGAACCACCGTCACCGGCCCAGACGCCATCTTGGACCCGCCACGACCAGGCCTCGTGGCCGCGGGTCGACCTCAGCCTCAGGCCCAGCCAAGCTCCAACATCGAGGCACCACCATCCACCCGGGGGGTAAAGAGACCACTGGGCGAGTCAATGGAAGAAGGAGTGTCGATGGCTCCCCTCCGCCTGGTTTCGATCGCCCCCAGCCTCCCTGGGCTCCACCCCCCTTCTGGGTGTCTAGACTCCCTCATCCCGGACCCCCGACCTCCAAGTGCGAGGGTCCTGACATCAAAGGGCGCCAGACCTATAACTGGGGTAGCTCCAGAGCAGGAAGGCGGTTGTATCCTGGAGTCGAGAGACACCGAGACAAACTCATCCTTGGTGGCCTTCTGGCGCTGCTGCGGCTCCTCTTCGTGAACCATCTTTAAAGGCCTGCTGGCGCTGCCGCGGCTCATCCTCGTGAACCATCTTTGAAGGCCTGCTGGCGCTGCCGCGGCTCATCCTCGTGAACCATCTTCGAAGGCCTGCTGGCGCTGCCGCGGCTCATCCTCGTGAACCATCTTTGAAGGCCTGCTGGCGCTGCCGCGGCTCATCCTCATGAACCATCTTTGAAGGCCTGCTGGCGCTGCCGCGGCTCATCCTCGTGAACCATCTTTGAAGGCCTGCTGGCGCTGCCGTGGCTCATTCTCGTGAACCATCTTTGAAGGCCTGCTGGCGCTGCCGCGGCTCATCGTCGTAAACCATCCTTGAAGGCCTGCTGGCGCTGCCGCAGCCCCTACTTGCGAACCCTCCAGCTCGAGGATTGAGAGCTATACACCAGCTACCCCTGTACCGGCCCGGTACTGAGACTGTCCCGCTACCCCCTTTCCCCCAGAGACTAGAATTGAAGGGATCATTGTATCCTGGTCCTGCTGTATCGTCAAGTTTAACCTGCCTAAGAATACCGATAAAAGTGTACAGAACCTATCTTTGTGTGGCGTCCATCTGTGGGGGGGTAGTTGCTCATCCGTACAATCTAAGGAGAGGGCCCTCGCCAGGAGGCCTCTCCCCCTAGCTCGGCCGACCCTCCTGGTCCCCGTCTAACATTGGTGGCCAGCGGCGCGATCCGAGCCGACGCATAATCGTACGGAGAGTAACTCGCTCCACAACGCACCGCAACCATGTCGACGAAAGAGACCAGAACAACCGCAAAATTCCAGATGGAACGGCTGGAAGAATACAGTCATAAGGAATTGAAGCAATTCTGCATAGACTTGGGCATCGCTACCACGGGACTGAGCACCAAAGATGACCTCAAGCACGCCTTGGAGTCTTGGGTGGAGACGGGAGCGTCCCCACCCCAAAACGAAAGCATCGAGACCACGGAAACAATTGCAACCCTCGAAGAAGAAAGACGAGAGGACCTCTCTTCCGAGGATGCCCGAGAAAGGGAGAGGAGCCGGCTCCACGAGTTAGAACTGGCTAGACTCCGCTTAGATGGGGAACTAAAACTAGCGGAAAAAAAGATAGCCCTCGAACACTTACGGCTACGGGAAGAACGAGAAGAAAAAAAAAGCCAGAGGGAGCTGGAAGAGAAGAAACTAGCGTACGAACACGAGCGCAATTTCAAAGAACTAGAGATTCGACGACAAAACAAGGATCTCGGCGTCCCCGAGAACCAGAACTACGCCCCCCCTACGGACACCAAGGTCCACATTCCCAAAGACGTCATCCGAGAGTACTACCGGTGTAGGAAGGTACCTCCTGACTATGGTTGCCCCCAACTTTTTACCCTGTGTTTTAGCTGGTTTTTGACATAGTCGACCTGGGACCCTGCCAATCAGGACCCCAGGCCTACTGCTCTCTCTTTAAAATGGATTCCATGTACCCTAGGTGCATTTCCAATTGGTACTGGGCCACCCTATCAGACCCTGTAACTCAGGGCATGGGTGTACCCAGGGCTGCCAGGGACTGCTGAAGCATGTATTATGCCACCCCTGGCTGGCCTCCTAAATTTGACACAACTGGCTGCATGACAGCTGGGGCAAAGTCGTGTAATCACCCTTTGCTATAGATATAGTATACCTATATCTAACCCTAAAATGGACACACAGATTCCTATCAGTCACTCCTATGGCAGGCCTTAACAATCCTGAAGGCAGAGTGCTTGGAATCGTGTGAGATGGTGCTCTGGCATGAGCTGAGCCTGTCTGCAGCTTGCGGAATCAAGTCCTAATAGCTGTTCCATGATATCGCATACCATATACTCTTAAGTGCATTATAATCCTCGCGGTTAAATGCTATCTTTGGTATTGCTTTATCAAAACATGTCGAGTAAGGTGTCATACGAATTGGAATACTAACCCCTCACCAATTCTGGCGACGGGGTTACATACATGTCGTGTCCCTTCTAGAGGGACACGACATGTATGTAACTGTGAACCCCGGTTAAAGTTAACTAAAGCCTCAGCTCCACAAAATGGATGCTGCCACCACAGACACGAGTCTGACCTCCTGCTGCTGGGAGTCCTTCCAGCGAGGGAGGCTTGGACAAAGGGTTTCCTGTCCGGGGCGGTGCTAGCACCGTCCCAGACATGGTTTTGTGTATCCTGGGTAGGCAGGGCTTTACAGGAAGGTGACTGCTGAGTGGCACCCCGGTGCTCACTACGCATAGGCCAGTCTGAACCAGTTCCAGGGGCACACCAGCCCCTGGCCTGGGGAAGTCCAGCATGGGAGAGGGGTGTAACCACCCCCCTCCTAGTCCCACCCATAGGCAGGACCTAGTCACCGGGTCAGCCCCCTTTCTAGTATAAAGATAGGAGCGGGCCCCCGGTTCAAATTAGATCATCTTTGGAATCAAGACACGACTTTCTGCGAAAGACATCAAGATTTCCTTCTTCAAGATTCTCCCTTGTGGCTAAGGAGTAGTCACCCTGCATCAAGCGGGCACCATCCTAAGAACACTGCGGTCTGCTGCAAGTCCTTCTTCACGAATCCGACGACCCAGCTCGACGAGACCCGGCTTCCCTGGCACCTCTGACCTCTACTCACCTCTAGAGCAAAGCTGAGAACTGTGAGTGCGACGAGACCTCGAGGGACCGACGATCGCCAAGACTGCACGACTTCTTTGCAACAAGCCCACCGTGTGCTCCACTGGTGAGTGCTTTGGGGTCCGAGAAGCCCCAACCCTGAGCAGCTCCAGCACCGAAGATCAGCCCTCCAGCATCTCCACGATCTGCGTGGGGCCCTTCTGCTTTTGCGTGCTCACCGCACTGTGTGGCTACTAGCCGGCTGGCTTGTGGCCTTCTACACGACGCCCGACAACATCACTGCTGCTGGTCTGGTTGCTCCAGACTGGCCCTTGCTTCCTTCTTCAAGAGAGGCACCCCGGACCCTCCTGGTCCACTTCAGATGCCATTTTGAGTCCACCGCGTGGGCTTGGATTTGCCAAGGCTTTGTTGCCCAATCCTGGGTCCAGCGACGCTGACAGCTTCAATCTTCGTGGGACAGCTCGCTCCTCCATCCTGGTCGCCGACAACGCCTCCTGGTCCGTGAGATCTGTGAGCACAGCGTCACCCACTCACCTAGTCGAGGTGACTACCATCCGGTGCCCTCCTGGTGCCACCTGACTACTGGCTAGTAGTCTCGAACTTGGTCCCCTCTGCTTTCAGGTGTCATCCTCCTTCGATCCAGGCTTGGATCCATCGAACTTTCTTCACTGGTCGCCTGCCAGCAACTTCTTTCTTCCAGGCTCCTGGTCCGTCTACGAGGATTCCCGACGTCTTTTGAGACCTATGCAGCTGCAGCCCCTGGGCTAGGTAACTTCGGCATTTCGGTGCCCCAGCATAGCCTCACTATCCAAGGGTCAGAATCCACTTTCGTTTTCCTCCTACCAGGTCGGGTTCGCCCGAGAACACTAACTTTGTCATTTCTAGCTACCACAGACTTTGTCCCGCATCACGCGTGAGAGTGCACACTCTGCACACGAGTCCCCTGGGTCTCCTAGAAGTAATCTGAAGATTCTATAGTCAAGATCTAGCGATTCTAAAGCCTATTAGTACTGTACTTACCTGCTAGTAATTTCGCATTCCACTTTCAGAGTATATGGTTTTCCGTGCCCCTCGGGCATTTGTATATACTGTGCTAACTTAAGTATTTTCGTAAGAGTTTTGTGTTGTGCTTAGTACCCTGTCCTCATAAAGAGTACAGGGCTGTTGTGAATCTTAATAAATAACTTGTTTATTTTCATAACACTTGTGTGGTGTCCTTTCACTTGGTGTTCAAGGGGTATATGTGTGGTAAACAGCTGGCTTAACACGCCCTCTCGAGTCTTTAGCCTTAGACTGCTCGTATCCACGCTACTAGGATAGCTGGTCTATAAGGTTGACTTACAACCAATCATCAATAAGGGTTGCTGGACTGATACATAGTGTTCACTAGAATAGTGAGCACTGCATATCAGGCCACCTTCTCACATTGGTGAGCAGCGGTTGGGATTTGAGCTTGCTGTTGTTTTACCACACGTATCCTAAGAATATCTTGTTGAAAGATCACATAAGTACTGTTAGGTGCATATAACTTAGCTTAGAATACTCTGAGTTCTACTGAACCAGCTGTTGTAGCTCCTCAAGGCTTAGCACACCTTGGCTGCAACTCTTAGCAAGGGATCAGTAGGCAAACACATAGTGTAGGTAGGTACATCACTTACACCACACTAGAAACAGTATGTCAGACAAAGGAGGAAACTCTGAGTCTCCCCTTGTGTCAGTGGACCCTCCACAGGTCCCCACTTCCAGATATACTGTTCTTAGCTTCAGGGAGTTGAGACAGGTGTGTACCTCCAGGAAGATAAGACAGGGGTCTAACCCCACAACTTCCTTTCTGATTGGTCTCTTAGAGACTTATGATGCCAGGAGGGCTGGTAACCCAGACCCTTCTAATCCAGATGGGAGTATGCCCTCCTTACAGGGACCCTTTGATAGCCATGACCATCCCCTCCAGGAAGCAGATGATGCTGAGGATGAGGATGAGGATCAGTTGTCAGGGGATGAGGCAGATAAGGGACAGGTAGAAGTCAGCAGAGTAACCAGGTCCAACTTAAGCAGACATGAGATTGGTACTGGGGGACCCCTCGGGCCACTCTCAGGTAACATTGGGAATGGACGAGTTAGGTCTCTTTCAAGAGGCTCTAACAGATCCCTTCGAACCAATGGCTCTCACAACTCTTCTCACAGAGGGATGACTTCCCCTAAGAGGAGAGTGTATGAAGCTGAAGAAAGGGCAGTCAAACTGAGGATTGAAAGGGAAGAACTTGCCCTGGCCAAAGAGAGACTTGCCTTTGCTAGAGAGCAAGAATTATGTGGGCTACAGCCCACTGGTGGCAGCAATAAACCTAGCAATAGGGAAAGGAGTTTTGATACAAAGCACCTGAATAAGATAGTGCCCCCCTTTAAACAAGGGGATGACATCCACAAATGGATCACTGCTTTGGAGAGAGCCTGCACTGTGCAGGGTGTTCCCCAGAGTCAGTGGGCAGCTATCTTGTGGCTCTCCTTTGATGGTAAAGGTAGAGACAAGCTCCTCACTACTAGAGTTGAGGATGCTAACAATTACCAAATCCTGAAGAATACACTGGTTGATGGGTTTGGTTTAACCACTGAACAGTACAGGTTGATGTTCAAAGATACCCAGAAAACTCAGTCTCAGGATTGGACTGACTTTGTTGATTGTGCCACTAAGGCTTTTGAAGGCTGGCTACTGGGTAGTAAGGTTACTGATTTTAAAGGATTGTATAATCTAATTATGAGGGAGCAAATCTTAAGTAATTGTCAGAACCAGTTATTACACCAGCACCTGGTAGACTCTGATCTGACCTCTCCACAGGAATTGGGTAAGAGGGCAGACAAATGGGTCAGAACCAGGGTCAGGCCTAAAAACCAGGGTGGTGACCAGAAAAAGGAATCAACCAAGCCTCAAGAGAAGGGTGGGGATAAATCCACAGAGAAGACTTCCCAAGGGCCCCAAAACTCCAACAAGGGTGGTGGGTCCCAGAACACTCCTTCAGAACAGAAGAAACCTTATTGCCATACCTGTAAACAGGTGGGCCATTACAAAAGTGATGCCAGTTGCCCTAAAAATAGCAATAAGGGAAATATACCCCCAGGTAATACTCCCAAACCTCCTGTTACCACTAGTGGTAATCTCCCAGGTGGTGGGAGTGCCCCCAAGAATGTGGTGGGCATTACTTTGGGCAATCAGGAGGACTATGGCCTAGCCAGGTCCCCTGATCACACTCTTGTCTGTGAGACTGGCATGGGGTTTGCCAACTTCACTACTGGACCCCACATTTTGGGAAAGTATAGACAAGAGGTCTTAGTGAATGGTCAGAAAGTTGAGGCATTCAGAGACACAGGGGCCAGCATCACCATGGTGATTGACCATCTGGTCCCCTCTGCTCAACTGACCCCTGGTTTTACTTATCAGGTGACAGACATTCATGGAGTGAAGAGAAGGCATCCCATGGCAGTAGTCAAGCTCAGTTGGGGTAATGTCACAGGGCCCATGAGAGTGGCAGTGACAGATAACCTACCTGTAGATTGCTTACTGGGGAATGACCTGGAACTCTCAGCATGGGCTGAGGTGGAACAAGAAACTCACTCCAGAATGATAGGCCTATCCAGACAGGTTAGTGGGGCAGTAATAGCTACAGCCCCAGTCCAAGCACCATTCCTCCCTGAAAAGGTTGGAAGGGCAGTGGTAGCCACTGTCCAGGCTCAGACAGACTTTCCAGAACAGGATAGGAGGGCTGTGACAGTCACAGCCCAAACACAAACTGAGTGCCCTCCTGAAAAGGTTGGCAAGGTTGAAATGGTCTCAGCCTCCACTCAAACAGATAGTGAGGTTGTGAAGCCTGAAACAATGGATCACTCCACTCAAACAGAGAGCATTGAGGAGGAAGAAGAGTCTTCCCCCTCCCAGACACCAGGGGAGAGCCAGCCTCCTCAGGGAGCTGACTCTACCCCTGTTGAAGGAACTGCCCCAGAGGTAGTCAGGCCTAGCCTGGCAGAGCCCCTGATGGCCGTGGACCCTTCCCAGGTGGGACCCAGTCTGGAGCAGGTAACCTGCACCTCTCTACCCTGCCTCAGTCAGCCCAGGGCTGTGGAGGTCAGGGAGGCCAGTGGTGGACCCCAAAGGGCCCCCTGTCCAAAGGAACCCCTTAATCAGCAGATTAGGATCACTGAAGCTGGTAAACCTAGCCAAGTGAAAATACAACAAACTCCTGAGGGATCCCCCTTAAAAGTAGTTAGGGACCTCCCACAGCTGGACACTGTTGGGCACAGCCAAACATGGGGCCTAAAAACCCCAGACCTGACCTGTCCCTCCAGTAAGCCAAACAGAGGGACTCAGCCTCCTGCTTTAGGTAGCCAGAGGCTGACCCTGAGAGCTCAGTGCATCTCAGCTAAAGAAAGAAAGGCACATATGATGAATGGTGATTGGAGGAAGTTGAGCCCAAAGGTAGAGGAGCCTTACTTCAGTACTCCAACCCAGCATCAGCCTTCTTCTTTCCCAAGACACACCAAAGGCAGAGATTCCCTATGGTGGAGACCCTCAGATACCCTTAGAGTGAGGGGTTGCCTAGTGGACCATGACACAGGGGGAAACCAAGCCAGAGCTGGTCCTTCCTTATATGGCCACTTAGGTAATAGAGGCTTCCCTGGACAAGGATAGCCGTATCTCCTTTCGTTTGGGGGGGGGGTTGTGTAGGAAGGTACCTCCTGACTATGGTTGCCCCCAACTTTTTACCCTGTGTTTTAGCTGGTTTTTGACATAGTCGCCCTGGGACCCTGCCAATCAGGACCCCAGGCCTACTGCTCTCTCTTTAAAATGGATTCCATGTACCCTAGGTGCATTTCCAATTGGTACTGGGCCACCCTATCAGACCCTGTAACTCAGGGCATGGGTGTACCCAGGGCTGCAAGGGACTGAAGCATGTATTATGCCACCCCTGGCTGGCCTCCTAAATTTGACACAACTGGCTGCATGACAGCTGGGGCAAAGTCGTGTAATCACCCTTTGCTATAGATATAGTATACCTATATCTAACCCTAAAATGGACACACAGATTCCTATCAGTCACTCCTATGGCAGGCCTTAACAATCCTGAAGGCAGAGTGCTTGGAATCGTGTGAGATGGTGCTCTGGCATGAGCTGAGCCTGTCTGCAGCTTGCGGAATCAAGTCCTAATAGCTGTTCCATGATATCGCATACCATATACTCTTAAGTGCATTATAATCCTCGCGGTTAAATGCTATCTTTGGTATTGCTTTATCAAAACATGTCGAGTAAGGTGTCATACGAATTGGAATACTAACCCCTCGCCAATTCTGGCGACGGGGTTAGCATTCCACCCTTCTAGAGGGACACGACATGTATGTAACTGTGAACCCCGGTTAAAGTTAACTAAAGCCTCAGCTCCACAAAATGGATGCTGCCACCACAGACACAAGTCTGACCTCCTGCTGCTGGGAGTCCTTCCTGCGAGGGAGGCTTGGACAAAGGGTTTCCTGTCCGGGGCGGTGCTAGCACCGTCCCAGACATGGTTTTGTGTATCCTGGGTAGGCAGGGCTTTACAGGAAGGTGACTGCTGAGTGGCACCCCGGTGCTCACTACGCATAGGCCAGTCTGAACCAGGTCCAGGGGCACACCAGCCCCTGGCCTGGGGAAGTCCGGCATTGGAGAGGGGTGTAACCACCCCCCTCCTAGTCCCACCCATAGGCAGGACCTAGTCACCGGGTCAGCCCCCTTTCTAGTATAAAAATAGGAGCGGGCCCCCTGTTCAAATTAGATCATCTTTGGAATCAAGACACGACTTTCTGCGAAAGACATCAAGATATCCTTCTTCAAGATTCTCCCTTGTGGCTAAGGAGTAGTCACCCTGCATCAAGCGGGCACCATCCTAAGAACACTGCGGTCTGCTGCAAGTCCTTCTTCACGAATCCGACGACCCAGCTCGACGAGACCCGGCTTCCCTGGCACCTCTGACCTCTACTCACCTCTACAGCAAAGCTGAGAACTGTGAGTGCGACGAGACCTCGAGGGACCGACGATCGCCAAGACTGCACGACTTCTTTGCAACAAGCCCACCGTGTGCTCCACTGGTGAGTGCTTTGGGGTCCGAGAAGCCCCAACCCTGAGCAGCTCCAGCACCGAAGATCAGCCCTCCAGCATCTCCACGATCTGCGTGGGGCCCTTCTGCTTTTGCGTGCTCACCGTGCTGTGTGGCTACTAGCCGGCTGGCTTGTGGCCTTCTACACGACGCCTGACGACATCACTGCTGCTGGTCTGGTTGCTCCAGACTGGCCCTTGCTTCCTTCTTCAAGAGAGGCACCCGGACCCTCCTGGTCCACTCCAGACGCCATTTTGAGTCCACCGTGTGGGCTTGAATTTGCCAAGGCTTTGTTGCCCAATCCTGGGTCCAGCGACGCCGACAGCTTCAATCTTCGTGGGACAGCTCGCTCCTCCATCCTGGTCGCCGACAACGCCTCCTGGTCCGTGAGATCTGTGAGCACAGCGTCACCCACTCACCTAGTCGAGGTGACTACCATCCGGTGCCCTCCTGGTGCCACCTGACTACTGGCTAGTAGTCTCGAACTTGGTCCCCTCTGCTTTCAGGTGTCATCCTCCTTCGATCCAGGCTTGGATCCATCGAACTTTCTTCACTGGTCGCTTGCCAGCAACTTCTTTCTTCCAGGCTCCTGGTCCGTCTACGAGGATTCCCGACGTCTTTTGAGACCTATGCAGCTGCAGCCCCTGGGCTAGGTAACTTCGGCATTTCAGTGCCCCAGCATAGCCTCATTATCCAAGGGTCAGAATCCACTTTCGTTTTCCTCCTACCAGGTCGGGTTCGCCCGAGAACACTAACTTTGTCATTTCTAGCTACCATAGACTTTGTCCCGCATCACGCGTGAGAGTGCACACTCTGCACACGAGTCCCCTGGGTCTCCTAGAAGTAATCTGAAGATTCTATAGTCAAGATCTAGCGATTCCAAAGCCTATTAGTACTGTACTTACCTGCTAGTAATTTCGCATTCCACTTTCAGAGTATATGGTTTTCCGTGCCCCTCGGGCATTTGTATATACTGTGCTAACTTAAGTATTTTCGTAAGAGTTTTGTGTTGTGCTTAGTACCCAGTCCTCATAAAGAGTACAGGGCTGTTGTGAATCTTAATAAATAACTTGTTTATTTTCATAACACTTGTGTGGTGTCCTTTCACTTGGTGTTCAAGGGGTATATGTGTGGTAAACAGCTGGCTTAACACGCCCTCTCGAGTCTTTAGCCTTAGACTGCTCGTATCCACGCTACTAGGATAGCTGGTCTATAAGGTTGACTTACAACCAATCATCAATAAGGGTTGCTGGACTGATACATAGTGTTCACTAGAATAGTGAGCACTGCATATCAGGCCACCTTCTCACAACCGGAACTACGATATCCAGCAATGGTTCAAGGCCTACGAGGTAGCCATGATCTCCCACCGTATTCCGCGAAAAGACTGGGGAGCCGGGTTGTGGGGGAGATTCATCAACGAAGGAAGAGATGCCCTGCTACAACTCCCCGATGCAGAGATGACCTCCTTCGAGCACATGAAAGCCGCCCTCCTCACTCGCTATGGGCTCACCCCCGAGATGTACCGGCAGCGATTTCGAGACTGTAAAAGAATCCCCGGTACCACCTGGGTGGAATATGTGAACTTTTTTAGCCGAGCCTTCGAGGGGTGGATCAAAGGCAGCCAGGTCACCACCTACGAAAAATTATTCGATCTCATCGTGTGGGAGCACCTATCCAATAATTGTTTCGTTGAACTAAGGCAGCATCTCCTCGATAGCAAGCTGACCGAACCCCGGAAACTCGCCATCGAAGCGGATCGATGGGAGAGCACCCGGGTCCCCCGGAATTGGCCGGGCGAACAAAACAGAGCCTCCCAGGGGTCCCACCGTCCGCGAGGAGGAGGAGGAGGCCAGGGTCGGGGCAGGGACACCGCCACGGTGCCCCCCACTAGCAACCCCCCGTCCCCGGCCGGAAGAGGAAGCCCTCCGACGCGACCGGGATTCCGCTCCAACATTGTCTGCCACAAGTGCCAGCGGCCCGGTCATTACGCCAATGACCCCAACTGTCCGAGAAACCCGTCAGTCCAGGCCCCGGGTCCAATGAACCGCCAAATCACCGCCGTCGCCCTCCGAAGAGGGCGAACAGTACCGGACCGAGTGGGAACGTGCAGCCATGTCCCTGGTATGTCTAGGAGAAAGGGACATGGTCCCGCGGGCCCTCATCCCAGCCAACACGCAGAAGTACAGCCAGTGGGTCACCATTAATGGACACCGGGCCGAAGCCCTCCGCAACACAGGGGCCAGTGTGACCGCAGTCCGTTGCCATCTGGTGACCCCCGATCAAATCTTGCCCAACGTACTTTATCCAGTAAGGTCGGCGGACAACTCTGAAAGCCTGTGCCAGATGGCCTGCGTCCCCTTCGAGTGGGGGGGGAGTGTCGGGCATGCTGAAAGTGACCGTCCGAGACGATGCCCCCATTGACTGCCTCCTGGGGAACGATCTCAAGAGCTCCCCCTGGGCAGCCGTTGAACGAAAAGAGCACCTGGGGATGCTTGGCCTTCCTGAATGGGTCTGTGCGACGACCCGATCCATGGCCGCCCGCGCCATCCCATCCACTGAAGAACCCGAGTGGCCCGAACCTCCCCCGTCGGTCGTCACGGAAGAGACCACCCCTGAACCTGGTCCCCCGTGGTCCGACAACGAAGAACCTGACCCACTCCGAGACCTCCCGGAGCTGGCCCAGTGGCACCAAGAAGGTGGCCCCACTCAGGAACAGTTCCGCCAGGAACAAAGAGCGTGTCCCTCCCTCGAGGGGCTCCGACAGCAAGCCATAGCCCAGAGCGCAGGGGATGCCTCGGGGGCCCACTGGATCTATTGGGACAACGAACTCCTCTACAGTGAGCAAAAGATTGCCGAACTGGGGGCCAGCCGGGTGCTGGTGGTCCCCCTCCGATTCAGAGACTTCCTTTTGAACCTGGCACACGATGTGCCTCTCGCCGGGCACCTGGTGGCTGAACAAGACTTACAGCCGCCTGGTGACCCATTTCTACTGGCCTAAGATGCGGAACAATGTGATAAACCACTGCCGGGCCTGCCCCACCTGCCAGGCCAGCGGGAAGAGCGGCCGTAAACTAAAAGTCCCCCTGCAACCCTTTCCAATCGTCACCACTCCCTTCGAGCGGGTGGGAATCGACATCGTGGGGCCCCTGGAGCCCCGGACAGCACAAGGTCACCGGTTCATTCTCGTCCTGGTGGATCATGCCACCCGCTATCCCGAGGCCATCCCTCTCCGGACCGTGACAGCGCCCGTGGTGGGCCGAGCCCTGATGGGGATCTTCTCGCGGGTGGGCTTCCCCCGAGAGGTCGTCAGTGATCGGGGCACGAACTTCATCTCCAGATACATGAAGTCCCTATGGCAACAGTGTGGGGTCACCTACAAATTTACGACCCCCTACCACCCGCAAGGAAACGGACTAGTGGAACGATTCAATCGCACCCTCAAGGGTATGATCATGGGCCTGGAAGAGCCCCTACGCCGCCTATGGGACGTGCTGCTACCCTGCCTCCTGTTTGCCTACCGGGAGGTCCCACAGAAGTCCCTGGGATTCAGCCCTTTCGAGCTCCTGTATGGGCACCCCGTCCGGGGTCCCCTCAGCCTGGTCAAGGAAGGGTGGGAGGTGACTCCCCAAAAGGCTCCTCCCGATGTGTACAGGTACCTCTTGACCCTCCGGAATCAGACCCAAAGGTTCCGGGAACTCGCCATGGCCAACCTCGAACCCAGCCAAGAGGACATGAAACGCTGGTATGATCAAAACGCCTCGTCTATTGAGTTTGAGCCGGGACAACAGGTCTGGGTCATGTCCCCGGTCGAACCTTGCACCCTCCAGGACAATTGGACCGGGCCCTTCAAGGTGGTGGAACGCAAGGGCCCCGTCACTTACCTGGTGGACCTGGAGTCCCCCAGGAACCCCCTCCGGGTCCTCCATGCCAATAGACTTAAGCCGCACTTTGTGCGATCAGAACTTAGCCTCCTGATGGCTACCGACAGTGGGGCTGAAGAGGACTCCGAGCCCCTCCCCGACCTCCTGAAAGCTCTAGCCCAAGACAGCTCAGTGGAAGGGGTCAACCTCTCTTCTACCCTGACCCCAGCACAACGCCACAGCTGCAAAGACTTGCTGCAACAATTCGCCGATTTATTCTCCCTCACGCCCGGGGTCACCCCCTGGTGCCTCCACGATGTCGACACCGGGGATAGCCCCCCTATCCGGCACAGGGCCTACAGAGTTCCCGATCGGGTACGAGCCTGCATCCAATCGGAGGTCTCCAAGATGCTGGCCCTAGGAGTAATCGAGCCCTCCGACAGTCCCTGGGCCAGTCCAGTCGTGCTGGTCCCCAAGGCCGCTGCCCCTGGCGTCGCCCCAGAACTCAGATTTTGTGTGGACTACCGGGGCATGAACGCCGTCACCCGAACAGACGCTCACCCCATCCCCCAAGCTGATGAATTGATTGACCGTCTGGGGCCGCCTGCTACCTGAGCATCTTTGACTTGACCGCGGGCAATTGGCAGATCGGCCTCACCCCAGGCGCCCAGGAGCGATCCGCCTTCTCGACCCTGGATGGCCACTACCACTTCAAAGTGATGCCCTTCGGAATGAAAAACACCCCCTCCACCTTCCACAGGCTCGTGAACAAAGTATTGTCGGGGCTGGAGGAGTTTAGCGCCGCCTATCTGGACGATATTGCTGTGTACAGTCGCCACTGGGCAGAACACCTCCAACACCTCCTGGAGGTCCTGACCGCCCTCCGGCGGGCAGGACTAACAATCAAGGCCAGCAAGTGCCAAATCGGCCAAGGGTCGGTGACCTACCTGGGGCACCAGGTAGGAAGTGACCAGGTGGCCCCTCTCCAACTCAAGATCGCAGCCATCCAGGCGTGGGAGCCCCGGATCACCCAAACAGAGGTCCGAGCCTTCCTGGGGCTCACCGGATACTACCAGCGCTTCGTGAGGGACTATGGCAGCATTGTGGGGCCCCTCACAGAACTCACGTCCAAGAAGAACCCCCCGAAAGTACACTGGACCCCTGAGTGTCAGGCCGCCTTTGAGAACCTCAAGTCCGCAATGTGCACCGCACCAGTGCTCCAAGCCCCCGACTACAGCCGGGAATTTATAGTACAGACAGATGCCTCCGATCACGGCGTTGGGGCCGTCCTCTCCCAAAACAACACAGAGGGAGTTGACCAGCCAGTGGCCTTCATCAGCCGACGCCT
Organism: Lissotriton vulgaris; assembly: GCF_964263255.1. Taxonomy (NCBI): domain Eukaryota; kingdom Metazoa; phylum Chordata; class Amphibia; order Caudata; family Salamandridae; genus Lissotriton; species Lissotriton vulgaris. The sequence goes on along the minus strand of NC_141694.1, from coordinate 1,609,638,287 downwards.
GCTGGCTCGAGAACAGCGCTGGAGCACCATAGAGCGAGAGGCCTTCGCCGTGGTGTGGGCCCTCAAGAAGCTCCAGCCCTATCTCTTCGGTACCCACTTCCGGGTACAAACAGACCACCGACCTCTGCAATGGCTGAGCAGATGCGGGGAGAGAATCCGAAGCTGTTACGTTGGTCCATCTCCCTGCAAAGGATGGACTTCACTGTGGAGCATCGCCCCGGCCAAGACCACGCCAACGCAGATGGCCTGTCCCGCTTCTTCCGCCTCGGCGAGGAGATTACCCAAGAGGATGGGTGACTCTCCCTGCCTTCAGCTGGGGGGGACGCATGTTGGACAGGCCTCGTGGCAGGCCCGACCCCTCCCCGCACGGCGGGTCTCGGACTACTGCTACCCCTGTTCCCCGTACAAGACCCCCACCTGCAGCCCTCCGGGTCAACCCCCAGCTCTTCCCCGACGGAACCCGGACTCGTACCTACAACATTCTCTGCTGGCCCGGGCCCTTTCCCGAACCACCGTCCCCGGCCCAGCTGCCATCTTGGACGGATATATGACGTTACCACGCGTACTTTTAGCACGCATACCATTACCACAGATTTTTTACAACGCAGGTCATGTTACAACGGATACCCTTACAACGCAATACACTACAACGCACATACAATTACAACGCATACCATTACAACGTAAGTATAGGTAAGTATATATATATTTTTTTAAATTATTTTTGTAATATTTAATTTAATTATTCATTATTATATTTTAAATAATTATTTGTGTAATATTTAATTTAATTATTCATTATTTAATCATTAAATAATTATATTAATGAAATTAATTTTAATTGTAATATTTGTAAATATATATTAAAAATACCCCTGTACCCCAAAACCCAAACCCAGCCCTTAAACCTAAAAATACCCCTGTACCCCAAAACCCATACCCAGCCCTAAAACCTAAAAATACCCCTGTACCCCAAAACCCATACCCAGCCCTAAAACCTAAAAATACCCCTGTACCCCCAAACCCATCCCTAAAACCTAAAAATACCCCTGTACCCCAAAACACAAACCCAGCCCTAAAACCTAAAAATACCCCTATACCCCAAAACCCAAACCCAGCCCTAAAACCTAAAAATACCCCTGTTCCCCAAAACCCATAGCCAGCCCTAAAACCTAAAAATACCCCTGTACCCCAAAACCCATACCCAGCCCTAAAACCTAAAAATACCCCTGTACCCCAAAACCCAAACCCAGCCCTAAAACCTAAAAATACCCCTGTACCCCAAAACCCATACCCAGTCCTAAAACCTAAAAATACCCCTGTTTCCCAAAACCCATACCCAGCCCTAAAACCTAAAATTACCCCTGTACCCTAAAACCCAAACCCAGCCCTAAAACCTAAAAATACCCCTGTACCCCAAAACCCATACCCAGCCCTAAAACCTATATATAAAATTAAATGATATACTTACCTATACTTACTTTGTAATGGTATGCGTTGTAATAGTATGTGCGTTGTAGTGTAATGCGTGGTAAAGGTATGCGTGGTGAAGGGTTCTGCGTGGTAATGGTATGCGTGGTAATGGTATGCGTGGTAAAAAATGCGTGGTAAGAGTTGCATACCATCTTGGACCCGCCACGACCAGGCCTCGTGGCCGCGAGTCGACCTCAGCCTCAGGCCCAGCCAAGTCCCGACATCGAGGCACCACCATCCACCCAGGGGGTAAAGATACCACTGGGCGAGTCAATGGAAGAAGGAGTGTCGATGGCTCGCCTTCGCCTGGTTTCGATCGCCCCCAGCCTCCCTGGGCGCTGGCTCCACCCCCCTGCTGGGTGTCTGGACTCCCTCATCCCGGACCCCCCGACCTCTAAGTGCGAGGGTCCGGACATCAAAGGGCGACAGACCTATAACTGGGGTAGCTCCAGAGCAGGAAGGCATTTGTATCCTGGAGTCGAGAGACACCGAGACAAACTCATCCTTGGTGGCCTGCTGGCGCTGCCGCGGCTCATCCTCGTGAACCATCTTTGAAGGCCTGCTGGCGCTGCCGCGGCTCATCCTTGTGAACCATCTTTGAAGGCCTGCTGGCGCTGCCGCGGCTCATCCTCGTGAACCATCTTTGAAGGCCTGCTGGCGCTGCCGCAGCTCATCCTCGTGAACCATCTTTGAAGGCCTGCTGGTGCTGCCGCGGCTCATCGTCGTAAACCATCCTTGAAGGCCTGCTGGCGCTGCCGCGGCCCCTACTTGCGAACCCTCCAGCTCGAGGATTGAGAGCTATACACCAGCTACCCCTGTACCGGCCCGGTACTGAGACTGTCCCGCTACCCCCTTTCCCCCAGAGACTAGAATTGAAGGGATCATCGTATCCTGGTCCTGCTGTATCGTCAAGTTTAACCTGCCTAAGAATACCGATAAAAGTGTACAGAACCTATTTTTGTGTGGCGTCCATCTGTGGGGGGGTAGTTGCTCGTCCGTACGATCTAAGGAGAGGGCCCTCACCAGGAGGCCTCTCCCCCTTGCTCGGCCGACCCTCCGGGTCCCCGTCTAACAGGGGGCAATAAACTGTATCCGCAGGGCCAGGTGATGGCCTGGGAACGAGCAAGACAATCGGGCACAGAGGAAAGGGGGGTTCATCAAAGGATGCATGATCATGAAAGGGATGGAGGGAGGTGTTGGCTGGGTACAGGATGTGACTCCGAGGCAGGGTCGCGCTGAAAGGGAGGTTTATGGCCCAAGCATGTGAGAGCGGGGCTGTCAGCGTGCGGGGGGATGCTTGCGAGGTTAGAGGGAGAGAGAGAAAGACGCGCTGGCTATCGGCAGTGGGCAGAGAGGCCATGACATTCAAAATGGCTGCTACTTACGCGCACATATGAGCCTGAAAAGGGACAAGATGGCGCCGATAATGTTGATGTCGCAAACTAGATTTTAACAACCCCTCATCTTACAAAGATTTGGTTGCCTCTGAATGTATGTCGTCTGCATGTGTATGTCATTTTACTGTACTTTTATCCCCGATCTCTGGCTGGTGTGACGGTAAAACAGACTGTTAAAGGCAAGTTCTCTGCAATCAGATTCTCTACATCATGAGGGTGTGTCTACCATTGTTGATGAGGTGGTATGTGTTACGCAGTCACCTTATTTTTGTATTTCATCATGCGCTGATCACTTAGACTTATGATCATGTATAAAAGACCTATTTCCAGAGTTTGTGTTCTTTGAGGTGCCCCTTTCTGTTTTTTGCTTTTTCGCATTCCTTTATCTTAATTTATGCTTACTTCCTCTGGGTGTTTAGTAGAGACCAGTCTGCTCCCAATTAACTCTCAGGATAGCAATTTGAGGGAACAAGACAGGTCATCGTCTGTAAGGCAGTTTTGTGGTATACAGGTATCTCAGTAGTAATGGCCAAATGGGTCTATCTTAACACTGTGTTTAAAAGTTCTGATGTTAATACAAGTGGTGTGTGACCAATTATTGTTACTTGCATAAGACGATTATATCCAACAGATTGCCTTGACTGAGGGGGCAAAGAGAGGTCTGCATTTTCAACCCCAGATTGGCACTACCAGTTCTGGGTGATGTCCTTTGGGTTGACAAATGCCCATGCCACCTTTCAGAGATTGCAGTGTTCAGCTCAACTTGAGAGGAACATCTGAAATAACTCTGGGAACTGTTGAAGTCTCTGCAGAGGGCAGGCCTCGTGATCAAGGCCAGCATATGCCAGATCGGGCACAGATCAGCGGGGTACGCTGGGCACCAAGTAGGGAGCGGCCAGGTGACACTCCTACAGCCTAAGAAGGGCACCATTCTTAATTGGGAACCCCCAAGACCCAGGCAGAGGTGAGGGCCTTCTTAGGCCTCACCGGTTATTACAGGAGGTTTGTCAAGGAATATGGCACCATTGTTGCCCCCTTGACTAAAATGACCTCCAGAAAGTAGCTCAGAAGGTGATCTTGACTGATGCCTGGCAGAAGGCTTTTGATGCTTTGAAATCTGCCATGTGCATGGCACCCATGCTCAAGGCACCCAACTTATTACAAGAACTCATGGTGCAGACACATGCTTCAGAGCATGGCTTGGGGGCGCTTCTCTCACAACTAAATGAGGAGGGCCTAGACCAACCTGTAGCCCTCATTAGCAGAAGGTTACTTCCCCCGAGAACGGTGTGGTTGAGTACGCAGCTTTTGCTGTGGTCGAAGCACTGCAGAAGTTGAGGCCCTACTTGTTTGGGACTCACTTCTGGGTGACCGACTACAGACCCTGCAGATGGTTAATGCAGATGAGGGAGGAGAACTCAAAACTGTTGAGTGGGTCATTTCCCTACAGGGAAGGGCTTTACGGCGGAACACCGCCCTGGTACAGAACACGCCAATGCTGATGGTCTGTCCAGATTTTTCTACCTTAGTGAAAAGAACTCCAAGGTGGGTGGGTAGTTCTCCCCACTGTTCAGCTTGAGGGACATGTGTTGGACCTGGAATTAAGCATGGGCGAATTTTGCGGATCTCGCGTTCGCGAATTTTGCGGATTTGCGGATTCGCAATCCGCAAAATCCTCGAATTCCCGCGAATTTGCGGATTTTTTTTTTTTGTGTTCGCCCGTGTTTCTGCCAGTTCGCGAGGGTTTTTACAATTTCGCAATTTGCGAACTTACCTGTCGGGTCGCAAGTTTTGCGAACTTGTTGTTTCTACATGTCCAGCCTGTTTGGGACACTCTTCTTCATCACTGCCACTCTCTGTCACCACTGCCACTCTCTGACTACTCATGCCACCCTCTGGCCCACCCATGCCACCCTCTGTTTCATCACCACACCCTCTGGTTGTCCAGTGTACATTATTTTCGGCAAAGCAAAGCACACCTTCCCTGCCTCAAGTGACCTGAATTAATTTGGGGCTGATTAATGTGTCACAGAATATTTTTTTAGCTGGCACCTGCTTCCTTAGTGCGCCCTGATTAGTGATCTTTTGCACTTGCTAAGTGCTTTCATTGTTGCAAAATTAGTTACAACACCTGCCCTGCCCCAACTGACAATAATGAATTAGGGGCTAATTAATGTGTCACTGAAAGAATTTAAAGTTCCAGCCTGGCACCTGCTTGTCTGCTCCTTTAGCTGTAAATCAGGACCTTTGTGGCATACAGTTAAGGTCAGAGCAGGGTCACACAATAGTTGCAAGCAGGCAACCGAATTCTGGAGGGCCCCCTCAGGAAGCACTACAAAGAATCGTTACAAATCATGAGGTTGACCTTTTGCACCTGCTCATTGCTTTTGCTTTTGCTGAAATCGTTTTTCGTTTTTTTTCGCGCTATTCGCGGGGCGCAGCGTCGTGCGAAACCGACCGCGGAAGCCGCCAATTCGTGCGAATGAGCATTTTATTTTTTTGCGGCTTGTTGTTTCGCGAGTTTTTTTGCAGTATTCGCGAGCCGCTTGCAGCGCAACACGCGAATTTACTCCAAGGTCGAGTACGGGCGCGGCCATTTTGTTTGCGTGACGTATTTCCGTTTCCGCCCGCTATGTATAATCTCGCGCAGTAAGCGCATTGCGAGTAGAGGGTCGCACGAGATCGCGCGGGAAATCTAGAGGTTCGCACGAGATCGCGAGGAAAATCTCGCGCGAACTTACTTTTGCGCTCGTGAACGGGCGCCGGCCATCTTGTTTTTCATTCATTTCCTGTGTCTGGGCATGGTGTTTAATCCTCTTGGTATCTTTGCCATCCTTTGCTTGTTTTCAGTTTTTTTTTTACGATTTTGCTTCTTATCTATCCCTCTCTTTTCCTAGCTGTATATTTTTGTCTTTTCTGCTATTTTTCTTTACTTTTAAACTACTTTTTTAAACTCTTTTCTTTTCTTCTTCCCTATCCTATTCTTTCTTAATTTTCTACTTCTTCCTACCTTACCTGCCCAGACCATGGTCAAGCCAGGCGCCGTGAAGCTGCCCAGGCACTTGAGGGCCGCAGCGGCGGCGGGGAGTAGTGCTGGACCCAGTGGCAGGACAGCATGCGGGAGATTGAGGGGGGAGCAGGTGACGCGACGGGAGATCTTCAGCCCGGAGGAAGTGGGCGCGCTGGTCTACTTCGTCCAGCGCCGCCTGCCCAGGACCATCGCGGGAGGCGGCAGGATCGCGGCCGGCGGGTACAACATGCGGGAGCGCCGGAAGCGGTGGGAGAAGGTGTGCTGGGCCATATCCCACCTCTACGGGGTCCAGCGCACCTACAGCCAGGTCACCCATCGCTGGACGGACCTCCTGGACCGCGAGCGCGACCTGCTGGACCAGCTCGGCTTGGAGATCCCCGGGCTTGGTGAGTAGTAGTAGCCATTTAATCACTCACTACTATGATGTTTTCTCCTGCTCTGTGTTGTTGTATTGCAAATATTTGTTTTTTACATGGAGCAAGCCAATAATGCCGCTGATGACGATTACATTGTAGTTAAATTATATTTCAAAATCTTCTGTGCATTTCAGGTGCACTGCTCTCCTTCTCAGTGGCGTTGCTACTATGCTTATTTGTTTTCTATTTCGTGGTCTCATTGGCCTGAGTAACTATTATGTATGAGTGTACTTTACAGAACTGCGTAATGCTAGACACTAGGGGGCAGATTACATTTACAAGCCCCTTGCGCCACGTTTACGTTGCCTTGCGTGACGCAACAGCGGCGTAAACGTGCCGCATCCCTGCGAGTCATTTACAGCATGACGCATCTAGGGAGATGCGTCATGTTATAAAGCCATGGGCCTGCACCACAATGGGTGCGTTCCTAGTACGCAGGGTGGGCGCCGCGGTCCAGCGGCTGTGCGCCTCGCAAAATTGCCTGCGTGAAATGTACAAGATTTAACGCAGGCACTTCTGCGACGCTGCTACGTCAATTCAATTCCTTATGTCTGCTCGAAGCAGGCAAAAGGACTGACACAGCATGTTAAGTATTGGGTGGCCCTGAGCATTACTGGAGTTGCATTGCGTTGGCGACGTGACTCGAGCGATGCGCCGCTCTTACGTGACGAGATGCCTCACGCAAGTGCCTACCCTTGCGCCAGGGAGCGCCGCATTGTAAATGAGGCACATCTGCCGTGTCGCAAGGGTAGTTTTGCGTGACGCATTTGATCTGGCGCATCTCTGGAGATGCGCCAGAACGCGTAAGTAAGTATGCCCCTAAGGGGCAGAATTGCAATTACCGTCGCATCCCTGCAAAGTAGCAGGGATGCGCCATTAATTGTGCGGCCCGCTACCACCACCAAACATGGTGCGCCGTATTTGCAATGCGGCGCACCATGGGCCCAAAACGTCACCGAAGCTTTACTGCTGGAGTTGCGTCGCAACGATGGCGCAGCTCCATCAATGCTCTGGGGTACCCTATCTCCCCAATGCTGGGTCAAGCCGTACGTCTGCTTCAAGCAGGTGCAGGGTTTGTGTGACGCATCATTGTCCTAAAGGTGACTGATTGATATTTTGTAGATTTCCCTCAGCCACTATTAGGATGTGTTCCAGCGCAGGAATGCCCTCCCTTGCGCCGGAACGCCCCCTGATGGCGCAGGGCTTTATAACGGGATGCATCTCCCAAATGCGTCACGTTGTTATAATATTATACGCCGCACCATGGCGCCCTTTTTTGTTTAGCTGCTGCGTCACAAAAGTCACGCAAGAACGGCGCAAAAGAGCCGCAAGGGCTTAAATCTGCCCCTTCCTTTGTAACCCTGACAATAAGAAAAATAGTGGCAGTGGATTGATAGTTTGACTATTTAAATGACTGGTAATGTAGCAGGCAACTGTTAGTGTTGTCACTGATCTGACTGAAATCACAATGGAGTTTGTCTGTCACTTTGCGTCTTGCCTGCGGACTGCTGCCTGCCAGTCCTAGGTGAACGTTTCAGTACTTTGTTTAGTGAGTTACGTGACTTTCGAAGTCACAGGTCCGCAAATAAATGAAAAGTAACCATAATCAATATAATTTCGCAGAAATATTTTGTTATTGTTCTTTTGAAATGTTTGATTTGGTTGACATTGACAAGCAACAATCATTCATGTTTTCTGTTCTTTCTTTCATGTTGTACGTCAGCTCCCCCCAGGGGCGAGAGGAGGACACAGGAGCAGCAGGCGGCGGATGCTGTTCATCAACAGGGCCAGGATCGGGCAGGCGAGGGCTCCTCTGCTGGCCCCAGTAAGTTTTCATTTTAGACTAGTACCTATTTTTCCTAGCGTTCCTCATTTGACTTTTTTCAAAATTGTCTTTGCTCTTCTTGTAGACTGTATCTAAATTCTTATCCTGCCTCTACTATGACTCCCTGTGGTATTACTAGATTATTCTTATTAGTCTGTCTGTGTAGCTAACTAAGATTGCACGGTTGGCGAAACTCCCATGATTCTAGTCAGCAATAGCTCTATCAACTTAGTGCAGTCCTCTGGTATTGTCCATAATGTCTTTGGAAGTGTTCTATCTGGACTCATGCTTGCAAAAATTGCAAAACCTTTCGCTCAGTCACTCTAGTCTGGACCAAAAAACACAGATTGTATTTAAGTTTAAAAGCTTTATTAAAAGTAAACACATTTATTAAAATGAAGTCATAATAAAACTAAACGTTTAACTGATAATGGAAAAGTGGTTAGTGCTGATGATTAATTGAAGACATTTCTTGTGGTCGAGCCGAGCTCTCACCTGGTTTCAACTTGATCTTGTTGTTAGAAGTCCATCTTCTGTCTGTGTGGAGAAAAATGGTGCGTGTTAAAAAAACAGCCTTCATCACTTGTGCCAAAAAGTGCAGCTAGACAACCTTCCCTGGAAAAAGGGACATTTTTTTTAACTTTAACGTAGACAGTCACAAATTACATTGTTTTCACATGTCTTCATTCCTAGACCAAATACTAGTGACTAGTGAGTGCTTTATTCTAACATTCTTAAATGTACTTTGTAGGTGGAACATCTGGTGGCGGGGCCAGTGTGGAGGTGGTGGTGCTCGACACGGAGGCGGAGGGCGATTCTTCAGGGGAGGAGGCGGCGGCGGCAGCTGTGAGAGTTGAGACGGTGGTGGTGGCGGCCAGAGGTAAGCTCTTATATATTCCTTACTTATTGAGATTGAAGACTAGCTGGGAAGGCAAGAATATGAGATGCATGGCTGGGTGAATGATGAAGCAATGATGGGTGGAAGGACAACAGCCTGGGTGGGTGACACAGAAACTGTATGTGTCCATATACCTGGATCATGCTACTATCTGACTCTTAGATAGCATATGTGTATCTAGAGCAGGGGTACTCCTAGTATGGCCCGCGGGCCGGTGGTGGCCCGGCAAGCCTTCGTTGGCGGTGCGCAGACCTTGCAGACAATCACTGCTCCCCCGGCCCCCACAGAGCAGAGGCTTTTTTGTATTTCACCTGTTAGCGCCCCTGCATCTCCACTCTGACAATCACTGCTCCCCCGGCCCCCACAGAGCAGAGTGGAGATGCAAGGCCACAAAGAGGTGAAATAGAACAAAGCCTCTGCTCTGTGGGGCCGGGCAAGCAGTGATTGTCAGGGTGGAGAAGCAGGGGCGCTAAAACAAACAAAGCCTCAATAATATGTTAATGGTCTTTTAAAGACCTGTTAAGTACTTTGGTGTTGTTGTCTGTGTGTGCGCGTTGAGGAAGCGGTCTCAACCCGGGCTGAAGGCTGACACAGATAGACACACACACAGTGAGATGACAGAGGGGGAGGGAGAGGGAGGGCAGGAGGGAGAGAGAGATGGAGGGAGGGCAGGAGGGAGAGCAGGAGGGAGAGAGATGTATGTAAATGCTGGGTCTGGTGGCTCAGTGGATGAGGGCATCTGCTGCAGGGACCTGTGTGCAACCTCATGGTCACAAGTTATCGTTTTGCTTTAGCCCCGCCCCCTCTGACTCCGCCCCCACCAGTGCGGCCCTCGGCCCCAAACTACACTGTAAATGTAGCCCCTGAGAGAAAGTTTGTGAGTACCCATGATCTAGAGAGAGTAGACGGTCAGTGGATGAACTAAGTGTAACTTTGAAGAGCATGTAACACTGCACCCGCACGTCCGTTCCAGTGTAGGAAAGGCAAGGAAAAGAACTTTTAATTTTGTCCAAATACTACCATAAATAGTAGCAGTAGTTTGTATTGCAAGCACTGCATAGATCCGGTTATTATGGTGGCCACTCCCTACCTCTCTTAATAAGTTTAGTAGTACTCAGTCATTCATGTGTGGATGTATCACTGGTCACTCAATAAAAAGCAAAGCACCTAAAGTCATCCCATATATAAGCAAAAACATCCCATGTGAAGTGATAGATAATCAGATTATTTATCTTCTTCAATTTTCCATTTCTAGTACTCATTTCCACTGTAGGGTGAAAGTTAAATTAATTAAGCAGTAGCCCTTGAGTTGTAACAGAGTATTCTCAGTGCCACCCGTAATAGAAAAGTAAGAGATTCACCACCTGCATGTACTGGACGGGTACAGTAACGCAACGGCAACGCAAGTCTAGGTCACTCCTCATGGCGTGCGTCTCTTTTTCTCGGGTGCAAGTTTACCGCGCTGGCATTATGCCGGCTTGCAGAAAATAACGTACCAATTTTCCAAAACAAGAGATAAGAAGAAGAATAAGACTGGTGTACTTTCATAGTCGACTCCAATGGAAGTCCACAGTGCTCGTAGAATTTGTTCCTTAAACTCCCACTAATGTTAGAGCAAGGATGAAGAAGTGTGAGGTTAGATAGATACTGGCCTCAATAGTTATGTAATGCGCTTGCAAGTTGCTAGTTGTACTGCAACACAAATTTCTGCTGAATGATTGAGTTAATCTAAAAGAGCATTGGTTACAGACTATGTCTTTCTTTCTTCATATAGGTTCTCCTTCCAAACGGACAAGGAGGAAGGAGCTGGCTAGAGCGGCCCGGCAACGGAGGATCGAGGCCACTGTTGCGGAATATCGGCGGCTGGTGGCCCTGGAGGACGTGGAAAGTGTGCAGTCGACAACTACAACAACGTCGTCTGCATCGGCCTCCGTGGCCCCACGGGCTGCCACCCAGCACAGTGGTCCACCCAGACTGAGCCGGGCTGCCAAAGGCAAACGCCACCACCGAGCAGCAAGGCCAACAGCTGCCTCTCACAGGCATTGCACCTGCAAGGCAGTGAAGGCACGCCTGCGCCGCACCACCCTGATGGTGTCCCGCCTTCAGCAGGAGCTCGCCTTGCTCCGCAAGGAGCATGATGCCCTGGCCCAAAAAGTTAACAGCATCCACCCATAGTGTCCCTTGCCCCTTTTTTAGAGACTTTTGGGGGGTGGGAATTGGGAGTTGGGTTTTTGGGGACTTTTGAAGGACAATCGTTGGGGTTAGGGAGGGTCTTGCGGGAGATTATTTTGTTAGGGATATAAATATACTTTTTCAAACTTTATCTGAGCATACCTGTTTTTTACTGCTTGCCTGGTGGGTGGGGGTTTAACGTTGACTGTTTTCCTGAAAGTTTAGTTCCATTTTCTTCCTTTAAGTGTAAATGCCCAAATGTTTTCAACACTAAGTGCCTCTCACAGACTCAGTGAAGTGAATCCAAGAGTCCTAGGACTTTAGTAGTACTACCTTCAGTCTCTCGTCTCTCGTACTAATACTCCATTATACCCCCAAACCACCAAACGCTTATCTTACCTGTAATTTGTGTTTGAAAGTAGGGCTAGACCCAGGGCTGGCTCCACGGGAAACACCGAATAACGTTGGCAATCTTGGTCGGATAAAATTTCCTCATAGCGGTGGTACTATTGTTGTGACACAGTGGCAGTTGCATGCCTATGAAAAAAAAGAAAATGAAATCTGGTTTGTCCTCCTGAGCAATTCAACGGTACAACTGAGAATATAGCATGCGACAGAAGTACAGTAGAGCAGTGCCACATTGTAGCCTAACAAATGGTAAAGTATAACTACTAATTCGGTTGAAGTTCTTTCACATTAGCAATGGTTCTTTGTCAAGCAGAGTAAGAATATATCATCGACAACTGTGGAAAGAAAGAATGCGACAGTGCAGGGCCTGTGTGGAATTATTGATAACGATATTCAACATAAGGTCTCTGTAGCCAGATACCCGAGAGCCTTGCTGGTCACTATAAATACATTCACAACAACACTCAATGGGGTTGGTCTGGAAGGTGTCAGGTTTACTCCCCGTGATCCAGTCGATGCAAATATGGTTCCACCTCCAAATGTCACCAACACCCAGAAGTGTAAACACAGGGTGTTCGAGGCATTAGGCGGGGGAGAAAAATAACAAACTAAAATAAAAAATGTGGGATGGGTAAAGGTAGGGTCAGCAGGGAAAGGATACCTGTAACAGAAGACAAGACAGGCATCAGTGAAGTGCTGTCCTAACATACAAGGGTACTCTCATATAGTCTCACTAAATAGTCTGCAAGTCTCCCGCCTACTCATGGGAAATGTAGTTTCATAGTACGGTAGGCGCTTAGGGGCTGCGTAACCTGACAGAAGGTATAGTAGATAGAAAAGGAGAAATTGCTTTTTTTCTAGGTGTCCCCTCACTCACCAGGGTTGCCCCTTGGTGACATGCTTCATCATTGGGGCCATCCCAGTCCTCTACGGCCTGGGGCGTGCTGCGACTTGCGAATTACGTAGGAGCACTTACAAATGACTATGTGTGGTGCAGATGTGATAGTGGAGTGGACTAAGTGATGTGTTAAGGGATCAATGTAGAAGCAGAGAGAGAGCCAAGAAATGCAGTCACAGTCAGAGAAAAAGGCAAGGGATACTGTATCTATGTGGTTGTAGTGGTCCTGTTGGAAGTGGTAAGTAAGTTGCCCGCAGAAAAAAAATCCTCCTATTAGCGGCACTCCTCCATTGCAGCCGACGCTTCGTCCATCGATGTTGGTCACCAGAAGACACCCTGTCCACTGCCTGCCTGATGCTGAATTGTGGCTCGCTACTGTGAAGCCTGACTCCATCCTTTTTTCCCCATTGCAGAGACTGAAACCCGGCCTGTAATTATTCAACGAAAAACAGGAAGTGATATAATATTACAACACCACTGATAAATAAATATAAGGTATGTAGGCTGTGGAGTGCAAAAAGTCACAATTTGTTTTTCCTAGTAGACAGTACAATGTTTTTGAAAGTGCGTACTCTGAGTCACCTTTTGAAGGATAAATAAGTATGGGCAAATTAATGTAGCGGATCTTGCCCCTCAAGCTAGGTGTACTGTAAACTGTGTTTTAGAACAAAATTAGATCTTCCTAGCAGTGCTCCCACCCAGACCCTTACTAAAGCCAGTCGCAAAAATGTAGAAGACCCCCAATCAAATCTCAAAAAACGAGGCCTAGCAGAAAACTGGTGACAAAACTTACTTTGAAAGTAAAAGTAGGCCGAAGTACCCTAATTACCCATTACCCACCGTGGATTGCATTCAAACCACTTGCAAGCAACCAAGCAAAAGTAGCCATAGCCAGCATCGCTCCAAGACTCGAAATCCCCCCCACTCAAACACATGCAATAGAAATACTGCTAACCCTAACGAACCCTAAGTTAAGAATAGTGGCAAAGGCTTTCTTTAACTATGCCAAATCCCCCCTTTCCCACCATGGATTTTCTTCAAATGACTTGCAACCAAAATTACACATTCTCACGAGTGCTCTAAGACCCCAGAACTCAGTTTGAAAAATCTAGAACACCCCGAAACACATGCAATCCTGCTGCTAGGGCTAACCCTAACGAACCCTAAGTTACAAAAAGTGCCAAAACTAAAGGCTTTTCCGCGCGGATTTTGTCCCAACCACTTCTACCCGGTATTAGACCTTCCCAGGAATGCCCCAAGACCCGGCAACCCACCCGACAAGAAGCGTAACACCCCCAAACAGGCCAAAAGCAAAATCTCATACTTGCAATATTTCTGGGCCTTCGGTCCAAACGCGCTGTGTAGCTAGGCCATAAGTCGGGGTTGGCACGACGGATTTCCTGAAAAGCAAATGCAATCAAGATTAGAGTGTCCCAGCAGTGCTCCCAGACCACGAAACTCACCCACAAACACCAGGAAGCCCCCCAAACAGGCCCCCGAAAACGCTACATAGAGCAAAATGTCAGAAATAGCCAAAAAAAAAATCGGCCTGGATTTTGTCCCAACCACTTCTACCCGGTATTACACCTTCCCAGGAATGCCCCAAGACCCGGCAACCCACCCGCCAAGAAGCATAACACCCCCAAACAGGCCAAAAGCAAAATCTCATACTTGCAATATTTCTGGGCCTTCGGTCCAAACGCGCTGCGTAGCTAGGCCATAAGTCGGGGTTGGCACGACGGATTTCCTGAAAAGCAAATGCAATCAAGATTAGAGTGTCCCAGCAGTGCTCCCAGACCACGAAACTCACCCGCAAACAGACGGAACCCCCCCTAAGAGCACCTCAAAGGCAAGCAAGTCATCAAAAACACAAAAAAAATTCCGCCTGGGATTTGGTCCAAAACACTTTTATCCGGTATTAGAGCTTCCCAGCAATGGCCCCAGAGCCGTCAACCCAGGAGAAAACGAGTAGAAGACCCCCAAACAGCCAAAGAGCAAAAGTACAAAAATGGGGACTTAGTCACTTTTTCACAAATTTCCCAAATCACTCCGCGCGCGCTCTGCAGCTAGGCCCTAAGTCCCCTCTGCCACCATGGATTTGCTTCAAACCTCTTGCAAAGTAAAGTATATATAGCCAGCAGTGCTCCCAGACCACGAAACTCACCCACAAACACCAGGAAGCCCCCCAAACAGGCCCCCGAAAACGCTACATAGAGCAAAATGTCAGAAATAGCCAAAAAAAAAATCGGCCTGGATTTTGTCCCAACCACTTCTACCCGGTATTAGACCTTCCCAGGAATGCCCCAAGACCCGGCAACCCACCCGCCAAGAAGCGTAACACCCCCAAACAGGCCAAAAGCAAAATCTCATACTTGCAATATTTCTGGGCCTTCGGTCCAAACGCGCTGCGTAGCTAGGCCATAAGTCGGGGTTGGCACGACGGATTTCCTGAAAAGCAAATGCAATCAAGATTAGAGTGTCCCAGCAGTGCTCCCAGACCACGAAACTCACCCACAAACACCAGGAAGCCCCCCAAACAGGCCCCCGAAAACGCTACATAGAGCAAAATGTCAGAAATAGCCAAAAAAAAAATCGGCCTGGATTTTGTCCCAACCACTTCTACCCGGTATTAGACCTTCCCAGGAATGCCCCAAGACCCGGCAACCCACCCGCCAAGAAGCATAACACCCCCAAACAGGCCAAAAGCAAAATCTCATACTTGCAATATTTCTGGGCCTTCGGTCCAAACGCGCTGCGTAGCTAGGCCATAAGTCGGGGTTGGCACGACGGATTTCCTGAAAAGCAAATGCAATCAAGATTAGAGTGTCCCAGCAGTGCTCCCAGACCACGAAACTCACCCGCAAACAGACGGAACCCCCCCTAAGAGCACCTCAAAGGCAAGCAAGTCATCAAAAACACAAAAAAAATTCCGCCTGGGATTTGGTCCAAAACACTTTTATCCGGTATTAGAGCTTCCCAGCAATGGCCCCAGAGCCGTCAACCCAGGAGAAAACGAGTAGAAGACCCCCAAACAGCCAAAGAGCAAAAGTACAAAAATGGGGACTTAGTCAATTTTTCACAAATTTCCCAAATCACTCCGCGCGCTCTCTGCAGCTAGGCCCTAAGTCCCCTCTGCCACCATGGATTTGCTTCAAACCTCTTGCAAAGTAAAGTATATATAGCCAGCAGTGCTCCCAGACCACGAAACTCACCCACAAACACCAGGAAGCCCCCCAAACAGGCCCCCGAAAACGCTACATAGAGCAAAATGTCAGAAATAGCCAAAAAAAAAATCGGCCTGGATTTTGTCCCAACCACTTCTACCCGGTATTAGACCTTCCCAGGAATGCCCCAAGACCCGGCAACCCACCCGCCAAGAAGCGTAACACCCCCAAACAGGCCAAAAGCAAAATCTCATACTTGCAATATTTCTGGGCCTTCGGTCCAAACGCGCTGCGTAGCTAGGCCATAAGTCGGGGTTGGCACGACGGATTTCCTGAAAAGCAAATGCAATCAAGATTAGAGTGTCCCAGCAGTGCTCCCAGACCACGAAACTCACCCGCAAACACCAGGAAGCCCCCCAAACAGGCCCCCGAAAACGCTACATAGAGCAAAATGTCAGAAATAGCCAAAAAAAAAATCGGCCTGGATTTTGTCCCAACCACTTCTACCCGGTATTAGACCTTCCCAGGAATGCCCCAAGACCCGTCAACCCACCCGCCAAGAAGCATAACACCCCCAAACAGGCCAAAAGCAAAATCTCATACTTGCAATATTTCTGGGCCTTCGGTCCAAACGCGCTGCGTAGCTAGGCCATAAGTCGGGGTTGGCACGACGGATTTCCTGAAAAGCAAATGCAATCAAGATTAGAGTGTCCCAGCAGTGCTCCCAGACCACGAAACTCACCCACAAACACCAGGAAGCCCCCCAAACAGGCCCCCGAAAACGCTACATAGAGCAAAATGTCAGAAATAGCCCCAAAAAAAAAATCGGCCTGGATTTTGTCCCAACCACTTCTACCCGGTATTAGACCTTCCCAGGAATGCCCCAAGACCCGTCAACCCACCCGCCAAGAAGCATAACACCCCCAAACAGGCCAAAAGCAAAATCTCATACTTGCAATATTTCTGGGCCTTCGGTCCAAACGCGCTGCGTAGCTAGGCCATAAGTCGGGGTTGGCACGACGGATTTCCTGAAAAGCAAATGCAATCAAGATTAGAGTGTCCCAGCAATGCTCTCAGACCACGAAACTCACCCACAAACAGACGGAACCCCCCCTAAGAGCACCTCAAAGGCAAGCAAGTCATCAAAAACACAAAATATTTTCCGCCTCGGATTTGGTCCAAACCACTTTTAGTGCTTCCCAGCAATGGCCCCAGACCCGTCAACTCACCTGCAAAGAGGTAGAACAACACCCCCACAAGTGCTGAGTCTTTCTTCATTGGGCGTAAACCAGCCCTCTGCTTTGATGGAAATAGGAGTCTGGAGGAGGAGGATAGAGGAGCATGTTCTTCTGAACTTGTGAACCTGAGGAATGCAGACTGCGGCACCTTCAAATAAATTAGCAAACAAGTGAAGACAGTTCTGCTGATGGGCTTGTTTTTGTGATTATCTGATTAAAGTTTGAATTATATTAACTGTGCACAACAAAGAAAGACAGACACACAGGAATAAAAGTGAATAAGGATGAAAAAGAAAGTTATTGATTCGTTGTCTCATTTTCAGGGCTCGAAGTCGGTATCACGGTCCAGGAATAAGAATAAGGCTTCGTCATCATACTCTGCGAATTCAGCCAGGGTGAGGTCAGTGCCACCTGACAGAGTAGAAATTCCTTAGTTGAATGTGGGCAGATGCACAGCTTTGTGTGGTTTTGTATTTTTAATTGATTGATTTCAACTGTTTTGGTGGTGCTCAATACGGAAACGTCGAGGGCCCTACGACGTTAAATAACAGTTTAATCCGTGAGACCAGAGAGGCTCTGGTGTCATCCCTTATCGGCACACACTGGTTCGTGTTTCCTTTAATAAAGAAACCACTTTCAAGCTGTTTTCTTAGTATCTTCTTTATTTAGTATTCATCATCATTGTTTATCAATTTTTATCGTTTTTGATCATTCATGCATCAGGCAATATCGAAAAGCATATCCAATGCATTTCGGGCATTCAGATGGTATGCCCTTCATCAGGGATTGACACTACAAAGAATAATGTAAATGGACATTAGGATCAATAATAAACTAAACATGGAAATAAGTCTATACAATCTCTATGTCGATGTCATAGCAAACAGTATTGTGATTAATTCAACCAAAGTATTTACATGTCTGTCATAATGGAGAATGTGGTAGTGTGGTAGAAAAGTAAGACTGGGCTTGTGGTTTGGGTACAAAGAAAAAATACGCTATCAGAAAAGAATAGATGTTCACTTACATGCCTGGTGAACGTTGTGGCGTTAATCTAAAAAAACGGGAGAAAATTTTGGGCATTCGTTAGCACTATGCGGTCAGGCTTATAGCAGTTCACAACAAGGCACGTTGTGTTTAGGTTGCGAAATGGAGACTAACCTGCGTTTATGCGTCTCACGTCTTTACCGAAGTTCGTGTTTCAAATCTCGCCGGCAAGACTGACGGAGTTACCGGCGTTCTTAAATTCGAAAAACATATTCACGGAAATGGTCCGGAGTCATGTGATCAATCACGTGTGTGTGAACATTAAGGAAAGACTATCGTTCACGATCGTTATTAGTGCGTGAAGATATATGCACGTAGAGATATATGTGCTAGTATTCGGATAATTGTGAATAGAACGAAAAATAAAATAAAACGAAAAATAATTTGAAGGATTTACCGTTTATAAATTGTTTGGGTAAAAAAAGATATATAAATATGGAAGGATCTGCGGGATCGAACCGACCTCGGGAGAAATAGTGTTGTATGACCGGGTTGTGATATCGTGGTATTGATGACATCGGGGTACTGTTGGTTGTGTTGATCATCCATGTATGTGTGGGGGCGTGCACATTCACAACATGGTCAATTGATGGGGCAATTATGTTAAAGTATACCACCACACATGTTACCTGTAATAATATGTGGTGGTATACTTTAACATAATTGCCCCATCAATTGACCATGTTGTGAATGTGCACGCCCCCACACATACATGGATGATCAACACAACCAACAGTACCCCGATGTCATCAATACCACGATATCACAACCCGGTCATACAACACTATTTCTCCCGAGGTCGGTTCGATCCCGCAGATCCTTCCATATTTATATATCTTTTTTTACCCAAACAATTTATAAACGGTAAATCCTTCAAATTATTTTTCGTTTTATTTTTCGTTCTATTCACAATTATCCGAATACTAGCACATATATCTCTACGTGCATATATCTTCACGCACTAATAACGATCGTGAACGATAGTCTTTCCTTAATGTTCACACACACGTGATTGATCACATGACTCCGGACCATTTCCGTGAATATGTTTTTCGAATTTAAGAACGCCGGTAACTCCGTCAGTCTTGCCGGCGAGATTTGAAACACGAACTTCGGTAAAGACGTGAGACGCATAAACGCAGGTTAGTCTCCATTTCGCAACCTAAACACAACGTGCCTTGTTGTGAACTGCTATAAGCCTGACCGCATAGTGCTAACGAATGCCCAAAATTTTCTCCCGTTTTTTTAGATTAACGCCACAACGTTCACCAGGCATGTAAGTGAACATCTATTCTTTTCTGATAGCGTATTTTTTCTTTGTACCCAAACCACAAGCCCAGTCTTACTTTTCTACCACACTACCACATTCTCCATTATGACAGACATGTAAATACTTTGGTTGAATTAATCACAATACTGTTTGCTATGACATCGACATAGAGATTGTATAGACTTATTTCCATGTTTAGTTTATTATTGATCCTAATGTCCATTTACATTACTGTTTGTAGTGTCAATCCCTGATGAAGGGCATACCATCTGAATGCCCGAAATGCATTGGATATGCTTTTCGATATTGCCTGATGCATGAATGATCAAAAACGATAAAAATTGATAAACAATGATGATGAATACTAAATAAAGAAGATACTAAGAAAACAGCTTGAAAGAGAGTAGAAATTCCCTCATCTATGTTGCTGGCCACCTCCTCTTCATCCGGCACGCTCTCTCGTACTCTTATATCTGGTGGTATGAGGTGCTGATTCATCTTGATCATTGTTAACCTCTCCACATTTTTGGGCGAGAGGCGGCTCCGTTTGGGAGTTACAATCCCACCAGCCGCACTGAAAACCCGTTCAGAAGACACACTTGCGAGTGGGCAAGACAAGTAGTTTAAAGCCAGGTTGGTGAGCTGTGGCCACAATTCTTTTTTCCCATGCCAATACGCCAATGGGTCAGAATTAACATAGACCTCTGTGGAGTCATTCAGATAGTCCTTCACCATCGACTCAAGGTCCTCCTCCAAGGTTCCTCCACTTTGCGTAGCTCTTGCTGTGCCTCTGACCTTTTGAGAACCAAACCCACGCAGAGCTAGCCAATCCTCTTCAGCCTCCAATGTTTCTGTTGTCTTTCGTGCAGATGATCCGGTTGCCGGTGTCTTTAACGGCTGAGAGGTCACTTGTGCCACAGCCACAGGTGCAGAAGTGGATTGTTTTGACTGGGGATGGCCTGCTGATGTACTGCCATTTCCTTCAATTTCCAGCCGTTCTGTTTCAAACTTCTTGGCTGACAAGGCTAGCCAACGTTTGTACTTTGTAACATCTTCATCACCAAAAGGAAAGAATGCTCTGCCTGCCAGCGCCTTTTTGTAGCGTGGATCCAGAATAGTAGCACAAATGTAATGCTGTTCTGAGTGGATCTTTTTAAGACGTTCATCACCTTGTAGGAGCTCTAATAATTGCTCAGCCAGAAGCAAAGAGTCTTTCTTTTTGTCATCTTTTCCAAACACAGAACACACCTCCTTCAGTTGGTCCTCCAGCATGTACAACAATGGGATAGCTTTTCCCAAATTAGAGTCCTCCTTGCTGACTGCACGCGTGAAGACCTCAAAAGGACGAAGCATGCGTGTTAGGCTTTCAACTATGTTCCATTGCGGCCCACCCATCCTCAGCTCCTCTATACCCTCTTTCAAGAAATATTGATCGAGTTGCGTATACTGCTCATACAGACGCTCAAGCATGTAGAAGGTTGAGTTCCAACGTGTTACCACCTCCTGGATGAGTGCTTTCACTGGCATTTGACATTGATATAGCATGCTCCTCAGCTGCTTCCGGGCCTTAAAAGAATGCCTGAAATGCTTGCAAATTTTTCGGCAGTTCTCCAATACACTGTACGCTGCACTGCGTTTATTACCCAAGAATTTTTGGACAACCAGGTTTATACAGTGCGCCAAACACGGCACTCTGAAATAGTAACCGTCCCTCATGGCCTTAACTATATTGGAGCCATTGTCCGTGGAAACATAACCAACCTTGCGTTTTAGTGGGGACAGACAGTTAAGGACCTTTGTGTTAAAGACATCCAAAATGTTTTCTGCTGTGTGACGTTTCTCCAAACCAAACATGGCTAGTGTTGCATGTTTCCGAGCACCTTTAAAAACAATGTTAGTGTCAACACCTGAGTTTAGCTTTGCTTTAGCCCCTGAAAAAGAGACCCAGTGTGCAGTGATGCACATGTAATCAGCGCCTGCGCCACTGGTCCACATGTCTGTTGTCAGATGTATAGTGTGAACAGCACTCTTCTGCAAAGCTGCCCCAATCACCTTCAGAACATCTTCATGTAGTGCTGGAACCGCAACTCGGGCAAAATAGAACCGGCTAGGAACCTTCCATTTAGGGCAGAGCGCTGTCACTAATTCTAGAAAACCAACCCCTTCTACAAAAGAAAAAGGGAGAAGGTCCAGAGCTAGCATTTTAGCCAGCTTAGTGTTATACAGACGGGTCATTGGGTGGTTGCGTTCATATTGCGCTTCTGTAAACAACATCTTTTTAATGTTGCCCTGGACCAATGATTTACGGGATGATGATGATCTCTTCGACCCAGTTACGCTCGCTGATGAACTTTTCCGCATTGATGTCTCACTCTCTCCCACACTCTTAGTGTGGCTCCCATGGGGTGTGCTGCTGACATGGGAACTGGGTGTAAGTGAAGTGTTTGAATCGTCTTCTTCTACCTCCTCGTCATCAGCAGATGACAAATCAACGTTTTCATTACGTGCAATTCCGGCTTTCTTGACCGCCTCTAGGTGCGGAAACCATTGGACAGCGTGCCTTCTCTCAAGATGACCTCTCTGGCCTCCGGTACCATAGTTAGAACCAAGCTTACCACGACTAAATCGAAGCTTACAAAGGCTACAAATGGCTATGTTTTCCTTTTTTGGGCAAACACTAAAGAAGTCCCAAACTGGAGACTTGAAATGTCTTCGGGGGCCGGAGGAGGCGGCGATACTGGTGGTGGTGGTCCTGCTGCTAATGACAGATGAAGTGGAGGATGTGGATTGCCAAACTTCAGTACGTTTTGCACTTTCACCACCACGAATTGAGGTCGAGGACGAGGTGGGTACCTTCTTGCGAAGAAATATGGAAGCGGTAGGTTTTGGTGTACTACTTAACTCCAAATCTAATGATTCCATTTCCATTGCCTCCTCGCCGACATCATCATCACGCTCAGCAGCTTCTCGGGATAGGGTCAAAATGTCTCTTTGCTGCATGCCCGGTGGGGCTGCAGTGACCTTTGTGATGACTGGCTCGTCGTCATCGTGAGAGGCTTCATCACCAGCAGTATCTGTCACTTCTTGTTGAGCCTCATCACACTCCATAGGTTTGAGTTTTTGGACGACCTTCCTTTTACGCTTAGGTACCGGTGTCAGATCATGGTGTGCCTCTGCCTCACTGTCAGACCGCAGTTGTGGTTCCCAAGACAGATCACTTGCACCAGAACGAGGTGGGCTTGAAGAAGATGTAGACACCCCCCTTGATCTTTTCCTTGCTAGGGATGTGGAAGACAATGAATGATCATCAGGAGGAGTGGCTTCCAATGATACCTCAGCTTCATTGTCGATTTCTAAATGTGCCCCTACTTCGGGAGGAACAACTATTGTGGGCACTTGTGAACCTCCATGCACCTTTGCTTGCGCATCTCCTTTTGCTGCCTCTCCTTCCACATGTACTTGGGCGTGTACTTGCACATGGTGTTGTTGTTGCGGCTGTGGTTGTTCAACACTTGTCAGATGAGTTACAACAACCTGTGTTGATTCAGGGACATTGCTGCTACTTTCTTGCGATGAGCCAACATCACTGGTCGATGGTGATTGGAGAAGTACACTGACTGCCTCTGAAGCACTCAAGGGCTTTGACTTAAGTTGGCGTGGTGGTGGAGGCACTGAACCCAATGGAGCAGGGGTGCTGCTCTCAGCTTGGTCCCCAGCAGATCCTGCTGCTGCAGGCGTACTTTTTTTTTTGCTCCCAAAAAAAGTGGCGGGTGGCACACCAGCCTCCTTGGTAACTTGCTTCTTCTGCTCCTTACTAGCAACTTTCTTGCTAGAGGAGCTACGGAGAACTTTCTTTGGGGGCGGGGCCATCTTCTTCAGAGCAGGTCAGACAGCAGGCCGCAGTTGCACGAATTGTAGAGTTGTCTGAGGCCAGACGTGACGTCGCGTGACGTTATGCTGCACACACACACCGCTGCAGGACTTCTTCCTGGCACTGGTGGTTCTCTTGAGTCTTGTGCACCTAAAAAAAATGGAAGACAGAGGAACATCAGTTCAGTTATAGAGCACAAAAAAATCGAAAAACACTGCAAAATCAGCACAATCCCAATCCATCCATGCCCTCCATAATGTTTAAATTCAAGACAACCCACAGAAAGACTAGGCCCATGCAAGACTCACTACCCCTGGGCATAAATAAAGGTTGAAAAGTAGGCAAAATGGTTGGAGGCCTAACAACAAAGCCTGCATTTAAAATGGCCACTTGCCTGCCAGCACATGGCCAGTGCCTGTAGCTGCACTCAAAATGGCCACCAGCCACATGGCATGTCCCTCCCCATGAACACCCCCAAAAATCGAAAAACACTGCAAAATCAGCACAATCCCATTCAATCCATGGCCTCCATGATGTTTAAATTCAAGACAACCCACAGAAATACTAGGCCCATGCAAGACTCACTACCCCTGGGCATAAATAAAGGTTGAAAAGTAGGCAAAATGGTTGGAGGCCTAACAACAAAGCCTGCATTCAAAATGGCCACTTGCCTGCCAGCACATGGCCTTGGCCAGTGCCTGTAGCTGCACTCAAAATGGCCACCAGCCACATGGCATGTCCCTCCCCATGAACACCCCCAAAAATCGAAAAACACTGCAAAATCAGCACAATCCCATTCCATCCATGGCCTCCATGATGTTTAAATTCAAGACAGCCCACAGAAAGACTAGGCCCATGTTAGACTCAAATACCCCTGGTGAAAAGGCCACAAGTACAGGCCCAAAAATCGAAAAACACTGCAAAATCAGCACAATCCCATTCCATCCATGGCCTCCATGATGTTTAAATTCAAGACAGCCCACAGAAAGACTAGGCCCATGCTAGACTCAAATACCCATGGTGAAAAGGCCACAAGTACAGGCCCAAAAATCGAAAAACACTGCAAAATCAGCACAATCCCATTCCATCCATGGCCTCCATGATGTTTAAATTCAAGACAGCCCACAGAAAGACTAGGCCCATGCTAGACTCAAATACCCCTGGTGAAAAGGCCACAAGTACAGGCCCAAAAATCGAAAAACACTGCAAAATCAGCACAATCCCATTCAATCCATGGCCTCCATGATGTTTAAATTCAAGACAACCCACAGAAATACTAGGCCCATGCAAGACTCACTACCCCTGGGCATAAATAAAGGTTGAAAAGTAGGCAAAATGGTTGGAGGCCTAACAACAAAGCCTGCATTCAAAATGGCCACTTGCCTGCCAGCACATGGCCAGTGCCTGTAGCTGCACTCAAAATGGCCACCAGCCACATGGCATGTCCCTCCCCATGAACACCCCCAAAAATCGAAAAACACTGCAAAATCAGCACAATCCCATTCCATCCATGGCCTCCATGATGTTTAAATTCAAGACAGCCCACAGAAAGACTAGGCCCATGCTAGACTCAAATACCCCTGGTGAAAAGGCCACAAGTACAGGCCCAAAAATCGAAAAACACTGCAAAATCAGCACAATCCCATTCCATCCATGGCCTCCATGATGTTTAAATTCAAGACAGCCCACAGAAAGACTAGGCCCATGCTAGACTCAAATACCCCTGGTGAAAAGGCCACAAGTACAGGCCCAAAAATCGAAAAACACTGCAAAATCAGCACAATCCCATTCAATCCATGGCCTCCATGATGTTTAAATTCAAGACAACCCACAGAAATACTAGGCCCATGCAAGACTCACTACCCCTGGGCATAAATAAAGGTTGAAAAGTAGGCAAAATGGTTGGAGGCCTAACAACAAAGCCTGCATTCAAAATGGCCACTTGCCTGCCAGCACATGGCCAGTGCCTGTAGCTGCACTCAAAATGGCCACCAGCCACATGGCATGTCCCTCCCCATGAACACACCCAAAAATCGAAAAACACTGCAAAATCAGCACAATCCCATTCAATCCATGGCCTCCATGATGTTTAAATTCAAGACAACCCACAGAAATACTAGGCCCATGCAAGACTCACTACCCCTGGGCATAAATAAAGGTTGAAAAGTAGGCAAAATGGTTGGAGGCCTAACAACAAAGCCTGCATTCAAAATGGCCACTTGCCTGCCAGCACATGGCCAGTGCCTGTAGCTGCACTCAAAATGGCCACCAGCCACATGGCATGTCCCTCCCCATGAACACCCCCAAAAATCGAAAAACACAGCAAAATCAGCACAATCCCATTCCATCCATGGCCTCCATGATGTTTAAATTCAAGACAGCCCACAGAAAGACTAGGCCCATGCTAGACTCAAATACCCCTGGTGAAAAGGCCACAAGTACAGGCCCAAAAATCGAAAAACACTGCAAAATCAGCACAATCCCATTCCATCCATGGCCTCCATGATGTTTAAATTCAAGACAGCCCACAGAAAGACTAGGCCCATGCTAGACTCAAATACCCCTGGTGAAAAGGCCACAAGTACAGGCCCAAAAATCGAAAAACACTGCAAAATCAGCACAATCCCATTCAATCCATGGCCTCCATGATGTTTAAATTCAAGACAACCCACAGAAATACTAGGCCCATGCAAGACTCACTACCCCTGGGCATAAATAAAGGTTGAAAAGTAGGCAAAATGGTTGGAGGCCTAACAACAAAGCCTGCATTCAAAATGGCCACTTGCCTGCCAGCACATGGCCAGTGCCTGTAGCTGCACTCAAAATGGCCACCAGCCACATGGCATGTCCCTCCCCATGAACACACCCAAAAATCGAAAAACACTGCAAAATCAGCACAATCCCATTCAATCCATGGCCTCCATGATGTTTAAATTCAAGACAACCCACAGAAATACTAGGCCCATGCAAGACTCACTACCCCTGGGCATAAATAAAGGTTGAAAAGTAGGCAAAATGGTTGGAGGCCTAACAACAAAGCCTGCATTCAAAATGGCCACTTGCCTGCCAGCACATGGCCAGTGCCTGTAGCTGCACTCAAAATGGCCACCAGCCACATGGCATGTCCCTCCCCATGAACACCCCCAAAAATCGAAAAACACTGCAAAATCAGCACAATCCCATTCCATCCATGGCCTCCATGATGTTTAAATTCAAGACAGCCCACAGAAAGACTAGGCCCATGCTAGACTCAAATACCCCTGGTGAAAAGGCCACAAGTACAGGCCCAAAAATCGAAAAACACTGCAAAATCAGCACAATCCCATTCCATCCATGGCCTCCATGATGTTTAAATTCAAGACAGCCCACAGAAAGACTAGGCCCATGCACCACTCACTACCCCTGGTCAAGGCCCCAACAACAGGTCAAAAATCGAAAAACACAAAATTTTACAAAAAAAAATAATCGAAAAACACAGAAAAATCAGCACAATCCCAATTCATCTATGGCCTCCATGATGTTTAAGTTCAAGACAACCCACAGAAAGAATCAGTCCACCCACCACTGAGTACCCCTGGGCAAAAGGCCCCAAAACAGCCCAAAAATCGAAAATCCCAAAATTTTATTTGCAGCAACTGTAATGCCCCAAACAAACTTACTTGTAAAATTTCTAATCCAACAGTGATCCAAAGAAAGTCAAAAAGGCCTCAAATCCAAAGATCCAGCAGCATCCACAAAAAGTAATCCTTCCAGGTCCACATCCAAATGAAAAGTGACCAGGAGATGGACAAAGCACTGGGAGGAGCCTGCTGAACAGGAACAGGAAGTTGAAGACTATGGGGCACTTCCTTCCTCCCACCCCCCTGCCCCCTCCCCAAAATGGACTCCTCGCTAAAAAAGTGCAGGCAAATGTCAAACTAAGGAGTTATTCACATAAAAATCATCATTTCTAGAAGGTTTATGCTGCTTGCTGGTGGATTTCTTGTGCAGAATTGCAAATTTATATTTTCGCTCGCCGCATCTCAAATCTCGCAATTGCGAAGTACCGCGAGACGTGATCTCGCCGTACTCGCGTTGACAAACTATCGCTGGCAAGCCGCGATGACGTAATCGCGCTCGCCAATTCCCGCGGGATCACACAGCAAGATCCAAAATGGCGCAGCACTCGCAAACTATCGAAAAAAACAACTCGGCAAACGATGATAAACGCCGCGCGCCGCAAAAATTGTATCACCAACGCCGCGCGCCGCCAAAAAAATCCGCTGCGTGCGAATTTGCGGATTTTGCGGGAAATCCGCAAATCTCGCGGATTGCGGATTTCCCGAAAATCCGCAAAATCCGCGAGCGGAACGGATTTTCCGCCCACGCTTACCTGGAATTCTTGGTGTGGTTTTCCCGTCCTATTGCCTCTGACTCCTGTATTTATGCTGTGTGCTAGGTTTATTTTTTTGTTGATCTAAGTGCTCGGGCACATTTCCCCTGTTGATCAGTGCCAAAGTGCAAATACTCCCTATGCAAATTGTGTTTATAATTGGTGTTTCTATGACTGGCTTATTTGATTTACCTTAAAGTCCCTAGTCCATTGCACTGTGTGTGCTCAGGGCCTGTAAATCAAATGCTGCTCGTGGGCCAGCATCACTAATTATGCCACCCACACAAGCAGCCCTTCAAAGGGTTCTCAGACCTGCCACTGCATTGTCTGTGTGCAATTGTAACTGCAGTGCTGTTCTTGCAAGTGCACCCATTTGCCAGGGCCTAATCTTACCTTTTCATACATGTTAGGACAAGGTAGGACATGTACTGATGTGTGTGACATGTCCTGATAGCGAAATACAGTGTAATTCGTTTTTCACTATTGAAAGGCTATCTGTCCGATAGGATAGAATGGGGAATACTTTGTAACATCTTAACAAGTATAACTTCCCATGAGGACGAGATAGAAAGACAGAGTTTAGTATGCCTGAACTCAGAATATAAAAATGCATCTGGTTGTAAAGGTGATTGTTATACTGTGCATTTGAAGATACCACTTTCAGAAAGTGGCTTTTTTCTTGCTTACACAAATCAAAAAAAGAGGGAGGAAGAGATCAGGTTACAGAGGACTGCTTTGGAATTGGCTGTCCTGATAGTATTCTTTATAGTTTAAGGAAAAGAAAAGGTTTTCTTAAAATAACTCTCACCCACCAAGATGTCCCATGGTGGCATGCTTCATCATAGGGTTCTTCCTGCCCGCTGCAGGATGGGGCATGCTGCGACCAACAAAGGCCTGACAGCATTTTGTGAGATGTAAACTATAAGTTAAATGATGGTATAAGAGTGGGAAGGTCTATTAGTGGTTAAGAAATACCTGGCTAAATGAGAACTAAATATTTATTCAATCCTATAGCTGGTATTGTTGAAAATGGGGAAAGGAGAAACACATATATGTGTGTGTGTCTCACGGTCGACATGTTTCAAGCCCCAAGGCTTTTCTTCAGGACCATGACAATGATCCCTTGTACCACTCTAAATAGTGACACGACCCTGATCTTCTTAATAAATGTTAAGGGAAATATAAATGGAATATGATAACCAATCTGTATTTTTATCTTAAAATATCTGTAAAGATAGGACACAGCGTTATTGTTTACATTTCAATAAAAATAATTGACGCTTAACTCGAAAACACATCACCATATATGGAAAATGCGTTATATATTTCTCATGATCTGCTATTGTGCCATATTAATCCTAACATTATCGCTGATTGTGTTGTGCTGCTCTTTAAAAGCTTGTCAAAGTTTACAAACAAGACACTATAAAACATGTAACATAAATCACACACTCTATAGTTCTTTGCATGCCGTTATGAAAACCAGGTACCTTTTCTTCGAACGCGTGGTCCTGTATCCATAATTATTAATATGACTTTGTCACAATATTCAGTGATTGTGGTGAAAAATCCAATCATTGATTTTCTATAGAATGTGATTCTTATGCAAGAAAGTTGTTGATAAGGTCTCAAAAACATACATTTTAATAGCCGAAATCTGTCCCCATGAGCTCAACGGGGGAAGGGATGCTTGTAGTCATATATTGGAAAGAGCATAAAGTAAGGCAAGACTTTTACATTCAGTATTTTTCATGAAACTGCCCAATGGAAGACAAAAAAGGGAAGAAATGCTCGTTGTCAAGGGCCAACTCACATTATCAAAGCTGCTCCCCTGCATACTTTGCCTTCCTGCGCTCTGACGATAACCCTTCCAGTGGAGCCTGACCTTTTGAATGACAGGTAGCTCAGCGTCGGCATCCTCGTGCGCGAGAAAGTTAGACAGCTTACTCGCGCAAGATGGCTGCCCTCCAATGGAACCACTTCCTTGTTGCATGGCCCCCAGTGATGCCGGTTGACTCCTGTACTTCGGGAGCTGTCGGAAGAATCTGTTTAAAAAGGAATCCATGTCCAGATAGTGAAAAGAAGGTTTTCCCATTGGGAAAACGTAATTGAAAAAAATGTTCTGGAAAAAAGAGGGGATTCTCCTTGGCATTATACCTCAGATTTGCTATGAATAGGCATGAAGGATGGTACAGATATTTTTGTTTAAAAAGGTAATACTTGTGTTAGACTTTGAAGAAGATTCTTATGGGCGTGGTAGCTCTTAATAGCTTAGGCTAGGACGGATAATGGTAAAAATATTATTTGGATAAAGCAATTTGTGATTGATGCTCAAAAATCCAGATTGTGGGGGATCATACGGGCATGGCACTCAAGTCAGGCAGTGACTAGGGGAAAAAATCAAAATAGTGACAGCTACCTCAATACCGGCTGTATCACAAGCTAAATGAATAGGTGTAGTATTATCTTTCTCATATGCTTGCATTTGCTGCCAAATTTAGGTTACTGGATAATAGTAAAGTTAGGGCACGGGAAGTGGCCTTGGTATTTCACGAGTTCTCATTAAGAAGTCCTGGCGTGCATGGTACATTGTGGGTCCGTTTGTGGGAATTGGCTCCAGTGCATGCTCTCGTTAAGTCCGTTAGTATGGGTTTTTAATTGGAAAACCAACGTTGTTCGTTTTCAAATAACTGTAAGTCATTGGAGAATTGTTCTAGGATGCTCAGGCGGAGATCCTGTACCGTATTTCCTTTCTCAATGTGGTATGTGGACATTTGTGTTGTGGCCCGGTTGCATCTCAGGTTACTGAGATGTTCACAGATAAGTGTTTTGATCATGCGTTTTGTCATCCCGATGTAGTGGAGATGACATTGACAGGTGATCATATATACAACCTTTTGTGAATTGCAGTTTGTGAACTGTCTTTGTTCCCAGGTAGTATTGTTATTGAATGTTAGTTTTCTAGTTGTGGTGGTCAAGTCCCAGACCCTACAGTTACCGCATGGATGGTGACCTGCGAGGGGGGAGAGGAATCTTTGTGATGTTTCTGAGTTCTCACTTCGGTGGGGTCTGGAATGGACTGTCATGTCTCTCAAACTATTCCCTCGTTTATGTGAAAACATTGGTTTTGGGAAATTCAAGGATACACTGTTCAGAATGCTCCAATGCCTGTTAACTATCTTGCTCACCTGGTTAGACGCAATGTTGTAGATGGTGATGCAAATCGGTGTTTCCTCTCTTGGTTTGCTTGGTCTGGCTACAAGGAGGCCTCCTCTGTTATTGTTTCTGGCACTTTTCATTGCTTTGTCAATGATTATCGGAGTGTAGTTTATCTTCACCAGTTTGCTTCATATACCCTCTGCTTGTTATCTGAAATCTTTTAATTCGGAGAAGTTCTTCCTGAATGCAAGGAATTGGCGGAAAGGGAGGTTTTCCCTGAGATGTCTCGGGTGGAAGCTGTCAAAAACTTGTGGGCAGTTTTTAGCTGTTGGCTTTATATGTGTCGTTGTTTTTAATTTTCCCTTCTCCGAGATATTATTCAGTTCTAGTAATACCAAATCCTCATTTGATATGGTATAAGTGAACTTAGGAAATTCGTTTTCGCAGTTCAACCATATCAAGAACTGGTGTGCTGTTTCTTCATTGTTGTTGCATATTATTCGGATGTCGTCAATGTACCGCTTCCACATATGGATATGGGTCAAGAAAGGGTTGGTAGGGCTGAGGATCTTATGTTTCTCTAGATGGAGTACATATAGTCCTGCTATATGTGGAGCAAAGGTGCTTCCCATACTGGTCCCATGTTTCTGTAGGTAGAGGGTGTCCTCAAACTGGAAAGAATTTTTGGTCAATGCTCATTTGCAGCATTCCATCACTATATTTTGTGGGGTTTGGCACTCCCAGTCTACTTTGAACAAAACTTCCTCGATGATGTTTAATGTTTCTCCATGGGGGAGATTCGATTGCCTAGGCTGTTTAGATGATCAGTCTGGTATTTACCAGTGACTGACTCAAGGTGGCAAGACAGGCAGTAGCCTGAAGTAGTAGTAGAAAGAGTGCATCAATTTATAGTGACATACTGGCTTTAGACCACAAGAAGGCAGCTGCCAATAAGATCTGTTGCAAAAGGTGAGACCCATGGAGGCCAGTGGCTCAAGCGAGGCACCAGACAAGAAGTAAGCAGGTGCTGGGATCATGAGTAGGTATTTGTGTAAAAAACATAAGTTGAGTGTGCTTGGCAGTTTCCAGGATATATGAAGCGAGTCTGTCAGGGAAAGGAGGAAATTCTTTTGGAAAGGAAAGATCAGTCTAGGGGTAATGTACACAGGATAGTGGGAAAGAAGGATACCGGGGAGCAATGAAGGTGACTGGAGCCAAGAAGAACAGATGTGTGTGCTGGGGCCAAGGCAATAGGCCAGGTAATATAAAACCATGATGTTGATTTGTGGGTACAGTTAGACTCAAATTTCTGTCAGACTGCCACAGAGAGGTCAGACAGAGAGAATCAGCCTTGTGTAGTCATTGGATACTACAGCATCAGCATGCAGTAAATGAGCAAACTCAGAGAAGTATATCTTTTGATTGGATTGCCATAGTGTCAAAAGTTCCATGGGGGCGCTAGAGGCTTTTGTGCCTAATTTCTGCAACCCTGGGCAAAGCCTTCTGCAATCCATCTGTAATATAGATTGTGCCAGCATAGGACGTCTTTTAATTGTATGGGTGTGGCCTCGGGCAAGCAAGGAAATCCTTTGCCTTTTTGCCAATGCCATATGACATGTTGTGAATTAGCCCCTCGTATTTCCTTGTCTTATAATCGGCATTTTCACTAGTGAACATACCATTCCTTTCTCTTTCTTCTCTGTCCATGGGAATGTCCTGCGTGCTTGGGGTTAAAAGGCACTGATTCTTGATCAACAGCGCTTGGTTTCTTCTTCGGTCCTGTGACCTGGAAGGTCATTCCCCTGACATATTACGGTGGGTCTTGGATTTCCAGATTCTTCCTTGCCTGACTTCCGGTTTCTGGTGTACCGTTCATGGATCCTCATGAATACCACGTTTGTTTAAAGGGGAACTTTGCCGGCTCGTGTTTCTGGAGGATTTTTGGACTTTTGCTCTGTTTTTGACCAATACAGGTAGTTTCCTGTTCATGTCGTGCTATAATTACCTTCCCTTTTTTTCCCCGTAGTTAGAAAGTACAAAAAGGACGATTGAGGTCCATAGTGGTGGGGGCTCCTACCGCTATAGTGATATTCGCCTGGGCAAGACGCGGCTGCGTGACAGGCATATTGCTTTATTTCGTGTTTTTTTGTTTCTGGGGTTTCTTGGCCAAGAAGGCTTTATTTTCTTTAAATGAGATAAGGGTGCTTATCATTGGATAAGTATTCATTGCTTTAGGGTTTTTTTTGCCACTGTATATAGGTTTTTTCCTCCTCTATTTTTTGACTCATTGTTTTTGGAAAAACCTGGATATGAACTCCCCTACAAGTGTAAAGAAAATTATGGACACCCTAATACTGAAGATGTGTTAAGAGCAGATGGTGATTTTTATACGCTGCTTAAAGACTGAGTAATAACTGGAGAGCTTGGACCCTTTGGGATGGGTAAGGACATTCATTGCCTGTATTTTGTTTGAGCTAAACCCACTAAGCACGTATGGATATGGATGGATGCTTTCATGTTCTTTCTTTGTTTCTTTCTCTGTTGTAGATCTCTGGGGGTCCGCTGTCCTAGAGTGAGCTCCTGCGGTTTCCACGCCTGCCTTCATGTTTCTCAGAAGGCAATCCTTGCCTGTAAATCGGGAGCCCCTACGGACTCATGCCCCCCTAGCATTCTTCACATCTCATCGAAGCTGTTAACCCTACAATTAATGCCATCATTAACGAATCCCTTGGTTCAGGTACTGTACCCGATGATTGGAAAAAGGCCATTGTAAAACCCCTAATGAAGAAGCAGAACAAATCCCCCACTGATCTCACTAATATGCGCCCAATCTCGTTATTACCCGCCTTAGGTAAAATCACCGAGCAATTAGTGTATGGGGAGTTAAAAACCTTTGTAGAGAACAACCATATTCTGCACCCACAACAATCAGGTTTCCGCCCCGGCCACTCCACCGAGACTGCCCTGATAGAATTATCGGACTCCATTAAGTTCTTGCAGGATGAGGGGAGACAGGCTGTACTCATCCTGCTTGACCTAACAGCTGCATTCGACACCATCTCGCACGCCATTCTTATTAACAGAATGCGCGAGATTGGTGTGGCAGACACTGTGTTGGCATGGATAGTTTCGTTCTTATCCAACAGATCTCAAATGATATCACTAGGCCCCTACCTATCCAGTGAAAGATCTATCACATCAGGAGTCCCCCAGGGGTCCGTGCTTAGTCCCCTCTTTTTTAACATTTATATGGCCCCCCTCCTTGCAGTGATTGAATCCCATGGAATCCTCGTTACATCGTACGCTGACGACACTCAACTGGTCATCACCATTGATAAAAAATGTATTGATGCAGAACTTAGATTCCAGAATTGTCTCTCTGAGGTCTTTCTATGGCTGAACAAAAATCATCTTAGATGCAATAGTGCTAAGACTGAAATAATACCTCTAGGAAAAGACCTATCCTTCTGCCCAAAAGACTGGTGGCCTAAAAATTCAGAAGCCCCCCGAGCGCTGTTCCCTCGGCACGTAACCTTGGCATTCAATTTGACACATCCCTCTCCTTCGACGATCATGTCCGTATCACTGCCGGGTGTTGTTTTAGCCTCATCAGACAACTAAAGAAATTCTTTGACTTCCTCCCCATTGCAGCCAGAAAATCAGTCGCGGTCGCTTTAATCCTTTCCCGACTTGATTATTGCAATGGACTAATGGCAGGAGTGAAGAAGTCTACCCTTAGGAAACTCCAAAGCGTTCAACACGCCGCGGCCAGACTTGTGCTCAAACTCCCCAGAAGGTCCTCTGCCTCTGCAGCCCTTAACGCCCTTCATTGGCTACCACTCCACAAAAGAATTTTGTTTAAACTTCTGCTTACTGTATTCAAAGCCACTAGGAAATCAGGCCCCTTCTACTTCTCCAAGCGTTTCCTGTATTACACCCCTACGCGCTGTCTAAGATCCTCAGGAACCAATCCTGTCATAATTCCAAGGTTCAAGCTAAAAACTAAAGGGGGAAAAACCTTTTCCTTCCTAGCGACCAGAGCCTGGAACAGCCTTCCTGTTAATCTCAGGCTAGTTGAAACTGAGTCCCACTTCAGAAAACTTCTGAAAACCTGGGTATTCCAACAGTCTGACGCCTCGGTCCTAGCAGCTATATAATCCATTTTATCACCACGTTTTTATCCTCTGTACGCTCAGCGCTAAGATGCTCCTTCCGGAGCGATAGTCGCGCTCTATAAATTTCCATAAAAAAAAAATGTTTCTTGTAGGAAGGTGGATATCTGACTATGGTTACCCCCAAACTTTTTGCCTGGTGTTTAGCTGGTTTTTGACTTAGTTGGCCTGGGATCCTGCTATTCAGGGCCCCAGGCTGATTGCTCTCTCCTTAAAATGGACTCCATGTACCTTAGGTGCATAACACAATTGGAATTGGTTCACCTTATAGGCCCCTGTAACAGTGTACCATAGGTACCCAGGGCATAGGTGTAGCCAAGGCCTACCAGGGGCTGCAGCATGTATTGTGCCACCCCTGGCCTGGCCTCCATATTTGACACAACTGGCTGATCACTCAGCTGGGGTAAGTTGGTGTAATCACCTCTTACTTAGGTACAGTATGCCTGTGCCTAACCCTAAACTGGACACATATGTTCCTATCAGCCACTCCTATGGAAGGCCTCATCAATCCTGGAGGCAGAGTGCTTGGAAATATGTGAGATGGTGCTCTAGCATGAGCTGAGCCTGTCTGCAGCTGTCGGGAACCACTCCCTAAGCTGTTCCGGGATATTGCCATACCATATACTCTTAAGTGCATTATAATCCTCGCGGTTATTTGCTATCTTTGGTTTGGCTTTATCAAAACATGTCGAGTAAGGTGTCATACGAATTGGAATACTATCCCCTCGCCAGTTCTGGCGACGGGGATAGCATTCCACCCTTCTAGAGGGACACGACATGTGTGTAGCCTTAACCCCGGTTAAAGTTAACCAGAGCCTCAGCATCACAAAATGGATGCTGCCACCACAGACACATGTCTGACCTCCTGCTGCTGGGAGTCCTTCCAGCGAGGAGGGCCTGGACAAAGGGTTTCCTGCCTGGGGAGGTGCGAGCACCACCCCAGACAGGGTTTTGTGTATTGGGTAGGACAGGGCTGAATAGATTGAGACATGCCTGGGGCACACAAGGTGTCCCTGTGCATAAGCCAGCCCAAACCGGTTCTGGGGCTTTCCAGCCCCAGTCCTGGCGAGGAGCTGGACAAAGGAGAGGGGGTGTAACCACCCCCTTCCTGGTCCCACCCATAGGGGAGGGACCTAGCAGGAGATCCACCCCTCAGATTGGAATAAGAGAGGGAGCAGTGCCATTGCACAGCAGATCATCCCGAAATCAACTTAAACTAAGAAGAAGACTGGACTTCGACATTCTGCTGCACAGAAGACTGAAGAAGAATCTCCCTTGTGGCCAAGGAGTGACCACCCTGTGAACACAGGTACCAACCAGCAACTCGACGTCTGCTTTGCCGCCGCCTCCCGCCGGAGCCCGAGCCCAGAGCCCGACAAGAACCAGATTCCCAGACCTCTCAGAGCCCGATCCACAGTCCCTGCAAAGAAGGGACCCGTGGAGGCACCGAGTGACGTGGGACCGGACCTCTTGAAAGACACCCGAAAAGCTGACTGCGCAGCTTCTGAGGCATCCTCGACGTTGTGCTTTGGGGATTGAGAACCCCCACCACCGAGCAGCCCTTGCACCGAAGATCAGCCCCCCAGCATCTCCACGATCTGCGTGGGGCCCTTTTGCACTGTGCCACTCGACGCGCCATCCCGGCCACTAGCCACGCGGCCAGCGGCCATCTTGGCGACGAACCCGAAGATTTAAACAGCAGGTCTGGTTGCTCCAGACCTACCCAAGCTCCTGTAAAAAGGAGCACCCGCTCTGACCTTGCTGGTCCGAGTGAACAGCATCTTTCAACTTCTGCGTGGCTTGCATTTGCCAAGGCCTGTTTGCTCCGATCAGGTCGCCGACACCGCCAACAGCGAGAAGCCTACGTGGGACAGCTCGTGACCGACTCCTGGACGTCCTCGACCCCGGGTATCCACGTGGCTGCAGAAAGAAGCTACCCGACAACGCCTGTTTGCACCCGACATCACCTGGTTCCACTCTGGTTCCACGGCAGTCACTGGCTAGTGACTTTGAACACTGTCCCCTCTGCTTTCAGGTCTTCACATCTACAGATCCACCCTTGGATCCACCGGAACTCTTCTCATCGAGCCGCCTGCAGCATCTCCTGCTCCAAGCACCATCGACCAGCGTGACGAAACCCGACACATCTTCGACCCTGTGCACCCGCTTCCTGTGGGTGAGGTAACTCAGCTCCGCCGGTGCTCCTG
This sequence comes from Lissotriton vulgaris, assembly GCF_964263255.1. Lineage (NCBI taxonomy): Eukaryota > Metazoa > Chordata > Amphibia > Caudata > Salamandridae > Lissotriton > Lissotriton vulgaris. The sequence continues at coordinate 1,609,601,269 of NC_141694.1, read as the reverse complement.
CACTGGTACACATCCCAAGGGCCTGTGTTTTAAGTTTCAGCTCCGTAGGTCACTCGGAAGGTTCCTAACTTTCTAACTTTGTGCGTTTTACGCACCATAGACTTTGTATTGAGAAGTGCGTGCACTTTGAACACTGCACCCGAGTCCCGTGGGCCTTTCCCGACTTAGTTAACTCCAGTCTCGAATAGCTCCAGCGATTCCCAAGGCCCTAGGCCTCTTCACTTTCCTTTAGGTATCTCTTATACCACTTATTTAGTATATGGTTTAGGTGGCCCCTAGGGCTCATCCATATTGTGCAACTTTTGTGTATTTTAAACTGTCTTGTGATTTAACGCTTGTGCTTCTGTGCTCATAAAGAGTCCAGGGGATTTTATAGTTAATAAATCAATATATATTTTCAATATATATCTGTGTGGTGTCCCTTTCATTTGGTATTCAAGGGGGTTGTGTATGGTATAACAGCTGGCTTCACATGCCTTTCAGAGTTTAGCCTAAGACTGCTTTGTCCACGTTACCACTAGGATAACTGGTCTACAAGGTTGAATTACAACCATCATCATAAGGGTTGCTTGGCATGGTACAAAGTGATCACTAAGAATTAGTGAGCATTATATACCAGGCCAACTTCTCACATTGGTGAGCAGCGGATTGGGATCTGAGCTTGCTGTTGTTTTACCATTACAATCTTTGAGATTATCATCTGAAAGATCACACAGGTACCTGCTAGGTACATATAAAACAAGACTAGTATACTTAAGTTCTACTGAACTTAGTTGTTGTAGAGCAAAGGGAGTAGCACACCCTAGCTACAACTACTAGATAGGTTTAGTAGGTAAACACCAGTGTAGGTAGATTGCAACACATCCACCCACACTAGAGCAATGTCTGGAACAGAGGGGTCCAGTGGACTTACTCCTGTTGAGAGTGACCCTCCAAGGGCACCATCCCAGTTTGCTATTTTTCCCTTTAAGGAATTAAGACAGCTTTGTGTCTTAAGGGGTCTGAAGACAGGGCCTACCCCTACTACAGACCACCTAAGAGAGCTCTTGGATCAGTCTGAGGCTCTAAAGACCTCTAAAGCAAACCCCACAGGGAATGCTGAAGGAGGCCATCCTTCAGAGGATGACACTGTAGACACCCCTACCCCTATCATCCTAGTAGATGAGGAAGCCTCCACCACTGGAGCTCCTCAGGTAGATGAAGAGGAAGAAGAAGAAGAGGAGGAGGAGGTGGAAAGCAGTGAGTCAGATGATGACAGAGATAGTCAGGTGCTGGTCAGTAGACTGAACCAGGCTAACTTAAGTCAACTTGGGAATGAATCAGGTAACAACCCATTCAGACCCCCAGGTGGACTTAACCAGGGCCATAGGAGGAGAAGGCATCACTCAGGTGAATCCAACACCTCCCATGTCTCTAGAGGCTCTCATGGTCACTCCAGAAAGGAGATGACTAGCCCTCAGAGAAGGGAACATGAGGCCAAGATGAGAGAGGCTGAGCTTAGGATCCAGAGGCAAGAGTTAGAGGTTGCCCTGGCTAAGGAGAAACTTGCTAGAGCAAGACAGCCTAGAGAGAGTGGATTAGGATCCACTGGTGGCAGCAATATCCAGAAGGATAAAGACAGGTCCTTTGATACAAGAAACCTGAGTAAGATTGTGCCCCCCTACAAAGCTGGGGATGATATCCACAAATGGATGACTGCACTTGAGAGAGCCTGCATGGTACAGCAGATCCCTCAGGAGCAGTGGGCAGCAATCTTGTGGCTCTCCTTTGAAGGTAGAGGCAGAGACAGACTCCTCACAGTTAGTGATGAGGATTCTAGAAACTACATGGTCCTGAAGAGTGCTCTGATTGATGGGTTAGGCTTAACCACTGAACAGTACAGGTTAATGTTCAGAGATACCCAGAAGACACAGACTCAGGACTGGTCTGAATTTGTTGAGTGTGCCACTAAGGCTCTGGAGGGCTGGTTGCTGGGAAGTAAGGTTACTGACTATACAGGATTGTATAATTTAATTATGAGAGAGCAAATCTTAAGTAATTGTCAAAATCAGCTTCTACATCAGCACCTGGTTGACTCTGATCTGACCTCCCCACAAGAATTGGGTAGGAGGGCAGACAAATGGGTCAGAACCAGGATCAGGCCTAAGAACCAGGGTGGTGACCAAAAGAAAGAGACTACCAAGCCTCAAGAGAAGGGTGGGGATAAAAGTGAGGAAAAGACTTCCCCAGGGCCCCAAAACTCCAAGAATGGGGGTGGGTCCCAAGACACTTCTACATCCCAGAAAAAGCCTTATTGTCATACCTGTAAACAGGTGGGGCATTACAAAACAGATAGCTGTTGTCCCAAGAATGGCAATAAGGAGAATATACCTCCAGGTAAGGCTCCAACACCTCCTGTCACTGTTAGCAGTGGTCCCCCAGGTGGTGGGAGCACCCCCAAGAATTTGGGTGGGTTTACTTTTGGAGGACAGGTGGACTCTGGCCTATCCAGGTCCCCTAACTCAGATACTCTTGTCTATGAGACTGGCATGGGGTTTGCCAATTTCACTGCTTGCCCAAACACTTTGAGCAAGTATAGACAGGAGCCCCTCATCAATGGCTTGAAAGTTGAGGCCTTCCGAGACACAGGGGCTAGCATCACCATGGTGGCTGAATGTCTAGTCCCCTCAAGGCAACTTTTACCTGATGCCAAATATCAGGTGACAAACATTGATGGTATAGAATCCAATCATCCCATGGCAGTAGTCAATCTTAGCTGGGGAGGTGTCACTGGCCCAAAGAGAGTGGCAGTGTCAGCAAACTTGCCTGTAGATTGCCTACTGGGAAATGATTTGGAAATCTCAGCCTGGGCTGAGGTTGAACAGCAAACCCATTCTAGAATGGTAAATCTCCATGGAAAGGTTAGTGGGGCTGTGATGGCTACAGCCCCAATTCAAGATGTCCTTCCTGAAAAGGTTGGGAGGGCTGAGCAAACCTCAGCCCCATCTTTAGATAACTTCCCTCCTGAAAAGAGTAGCAGGGCTGTACTAGTAACAGCCCATACCCAAACTGAGTCTCCTCCTGAAAAGGTTGGTGGGGCTGTGATGGCCACAGCCCAAACTCAAACTGATACATGGGTAGTGAAGCCTGAAATGATGGATCACTACACCCAAACAGAGAGCATTGAGGAGGAAGAGAAATCTCCCTCCCACCAGACTTTAGGAAAGGATCAGCCTCCTCAGGGAACTGATCATACCCCTGATGAAGGAACTGTCCCAGAGGTTGTTAGGCCTGGCCTAACAGAGCCTCTGATGGCAGTGGACCCTTCTCAGGTGGGACCCAGTCTGGAGCAGGTAACCTGCCCCTCTCTACCTTGCCTTACTCAGCCCAGGGCTGCAGAGGACAAGAAGGACAGTGAGACCCAAAGGGCCCCCTGTCAAATAAAGCACCCCCATCAGCAGATTAGGGGCACCGAAACTAGTAGCCCTAGTGAGGTGAAAACTTTAAAAACTCCTGAGGGATCCCCCTTAAAAGTAGTTAGGGACCTCCCCCAGATGGATATTGTTGGGCACAGCCAAACCTGGGACCCTAAGGGCCCAAACCTGAACTGTCCCTCCAGTAAGCCAAACAGAGGGACCCAGCCTCCAGCTTTAGGTAGCCAGAGGTTGACCCTGAGAGCACAGTGCAACTCAGTCAGAGAAAGAAAGGCACACATGGTGGAGAGTGATTGGAGGAAGCTGAGCCCTACAGAGGAAACTCACTTCAGTACTCCATCTCAACACCAGCCTTTGACTTTGCAAAGACACACCACAGGTAGAGATTCCCTATGGTGGAGACCCTCAGATACCCTTAGGGTGAGGGATTGCTTAGTGGACCATGAGACAGGGGGTTACCAAGCCAGAGCTGGTACTTCCTTATATGGCCACTTAGGCAATATAGGCTTACCTGGTCAAGGATAGCCTTATCTCCTTTCGTTTGGGGGGGGGTTATGTAGGAAGGTGGATATCTGACTATGGTTACCCCCAAACTTTTTGCCTGGTGTTTAGCTGGTTTTTGACTTAGTTGGCCTGGGATCCTGCTATTCAGGGCCCCAGGCTGATTGCTCTCTCCTTAAAATGGACTCCATGTACCTTAGGTGCATAACACAATTGGAATTGGTTCACCTTATAGGCCCCTGTAACAGTGTACCATAGGTACCCAGGGCATAGGTGTAGCCAAGGCCTACCAGGGGCTGCAGCATGTATTGTGCCACCCCTGGCCTGGCCTCCATATTTGACACAACTGGCTGATCACTCAGCTGGGGTAAGTTGGTGTAATCACCTCTTACTTAGGTACAGTATGCCTGTGCCTAACCCTAAACTGGACACATATGTTCCTATCAGCCACTCCTATGGAAGGCCTCATCAATCCTGGAGGCAGAGTGCTTGGAAATATGTGAGATGGTGCTCTAGCATGAGCTGAGCCTGTCTGCAGCTGTCGGGAACCACTCCCTAAGCTGTTCCGGGATATTGCCATACCATATACTCTTAAGTGCATTATAATCCTCGCGGTTATTTGCTATCTTTGGTTTGGCTTTATCAAAACATGTCGAGTAAGGTGTCATACGAATTGGAATACTATCCCCTCGCCAGTTCTGGCGACGGGGATAGCATTCCACCCTTCTAGAGGGACACGACATGTGTGTAGCCTTAACCCCGGTTAAAGTTAACCAGAGCCTCAGCATCACAAAATGGATGCTGCCACCACAGACACATGTCTGACCTCCTGCTGCTGGGAGTCCTTCCAGCGAGGAGGGCCTGGACAAAGGGTTTCCTGCCTGGGGAGGTGCGAGCACCACCCCAGACAGGGTTTTGTGTATTGGGTAGGACAGGGCTGAATAGATTGAGACATGCCTGGGGCACACAAGGTGTCCCTGTGCATAAGCCAGCCCAAACCGGTTCTGGGGCTTTCCAGCCCCAGTCCTGGCGAGGAGCTGGACAAAGGAGAGGGGGTGTAACCACCCCCTTCCTGGTCCCACCCATAGGGGAGGGACCTAGCAGGAGATCCACCCCTCAGATTGGAATAAGAGAGGGAGCAGTGCCATTGCACAGCAGATCATCCCGAAATCAACTTAAACTAAGAAGAAGACTGGACTTCGACATTCTGCTGCACAGAAGACTGAAGAAGAATCTCCCTTGTGGCCAAGGAGTGACCACCCTGTGAACACAGGTACCAACCAGCAACTCGACGTCTGCTTTGCCGCCGCCTCCCGCCGGAGCCCGAGCCCAGAGCCCGACAAGAACCAGATTCCCAGACCTCTCAGAGCCCGATCCACAGTCCCTGCAAAGAAGGGACCCGTGGAGGCACCGAGTGACGTGGGACCGGACCTCTTGAAAGACACCCGAAAAGCTGACTGCGCAGCTTCTGAGGCATCCTCGACGTTGTGCTTTGGGGATTGAGAACCCCCACCACCGAGCAGCCCTTGCACCGAAGATCAGCCCCCCAGCATCTCCACGATCTGCGTGGGGCCCTTTTGCACTGTGCCACTCGACGCGCCATCCCGGCCACTAGCCACGCGGCCAGCGGCCATCTTGGCGACGAACCCGAAGATTTAAACAGCAGGTCTGGTTGCTCCAGACCTACCCAAGCTCCTGTAAAAAGGAGCACCCGCTCTGACCTTGCTGGTCCGAGTGAACAGCATCTTTCAACTTCTGCGTGGCTTGCATTTGCCAAGGCCTGTTTGCTCCGATCAGGTCGCCGACACCGCCAACAGCGAGAAGCCTACGTGGGACAGCTCGTGACCGACTCCTGGACGTCCTCGACCCCGGGTATCCACGTGGCTGCAGAAAGAAGCTACCCGACAACGCCTGTTTGCACCCGACATCACCTGGTTCCACTCTGGTTCCACGGCAGTCACTGGCTAGTGACTTTGAACACTGTCCCCTCTGCTTTCAGGTCTTCACATCTACAGATCCACCCTTGGATCCACCGGAACTCTTCTCATCGAGCCGCCTGCAGCATCTCCTGCTCCAAGCACCATCGACCAGCGTGACGAAACCCGACACATCTTCGACCCTGTGCACCCGCTTCCTGTGGGTGAGGTAACTCAGCTCCGCCGGTGCTCCTGCACTGGTACACATCCCAAGGGCCTGTGTTTTAAGTTTCAGCTCCGTAGGTCACTCGGAAGGTTCCTAACTTTCTAACTTTGTGCGTTTTACGCACCATAGACTTTGTATTGAGAAGTGCGTGCACTTTGAACACTGCACCCGAGTCCCGTGGGCCTTTCCCGACTTAGTTAACTCCAGTCTCGAATAGCTCCAGCGATTCCCAAGGCCCTAGGCCTCTTCACTTTCCTTTAGGTATCTCTTATACCACTTATTTAGTATATGGTTTAGGTGGCCCCTAGGGCTCATCCATATTGTGCAACTTTTGTGTATTTTAAACTGTCTTGTGATTTAACGCTTGTGCTTCTGTGCTCATAAAGAGTCCAGGGGATTTTATAGTTAATAAATCAATATATATTTTCAATATATATCTGTGTGGTGTCCCTTTCATTTGGTATTCAAGGGGGTTGTGTATGGTATAACAGCTGGCTTCACATGCCTTTCAGAGTTTAGCCTAAGACTGCTTTGTCCACGTTACCACTAGGATAACTGGTCTACAAGGTTGAATTACAACCATCATCATAAGGGTTGCTTGGCATGGTACAAAGTGATCACTAAGAATTAGTGAGCATTATATACCAGGCCAACTTCTCACATTTCTCCACCCTCTTCTGTGACATTCGCCTGCTGCCACTGTGTTTAATATATGGTGCTAGCAACGGGTTTTGCGAGAGAGGAGTGGAAATATCATCGCTCCCGCAGTATGGGTGGGTTGAGTCCCAGGAACAAGACATGACAGATGTCGGAGTAGAGGCAAAGAGGCCACCAGGAGGTGCACTGACTGTGCACCACATAGAGATGGTACATAGTTAGTGCTACGCTGAAGGCACTGCTTGTAAGAGGGAGAGGTTCCCCCATGGACACCCCTAAACCTCCCCCTACTGGTGGGTGCAGTCACTCACTGAAATGTCTGAAACCAGTGCAAAAAGAACAATTGATGGACAGAATACAGAACAATGTCATACATTCACCCTAGTACAGAGATCTGGGCCTGAATCCATAATTTCTTTTTCTCCCCATGCCATTCCAGTTTGAACCCAGGCATATTTAAATCAGTCTTGACCCTTCACCCAATGGTAACAGTCCAGCCCCAACTGCCAGGCCAGGTCCTCCCTGGACCGGAAGCAAGCATCCTAGGACCGTTTTTTTGTGGGGGGCAAAAACTGTTATTAAGTGCTTAAAAGTTGTGATACATAGTTTATAAGGAAGTGGTACCTCACCCCTTAGGGAAGGCAGTCCATTTTAACTTTTCAATCAGTGTATTTTAACATTTACATTCCATCAGTTTGGGATTCAGAAATATCGGCAAAAAGCATTTACGGTTTTAATGGGGCAGCCACTTTGAAGAGTACAGTGGGGAAGGAGGGGTTTGTTACAGTTCTTCCTCTTCCTCACTTCCCTTCCATGGCTGCATAGTCTCTTTGCAGACTGAGCACCATCCGGCGGCACCCTTCTCTGTTAAACACCTCTCCATTGGTCACCAGGCGGGTCCTGGCATACAGGAGAATGTCCTTCATACAACAGAGGAGTCTCCAGCACCCCTGGATAGCTTCCTCTGTGTGTGTTCCTGAAAACAGCCCATACAGCATCGACTGGTCTGTAATGTTCTTGTAGGGAATGAGGGCTACCAGTTCTTGTAGTAAGGCAGCCCATAGTCTCTAGGCAAAGGGGCAGGCCCAGAAAAGATGCTGTGCAAATTCCTCTGCGGGGCATCCCCTTGGGCAGTTTCTGTGTGGGCACAGGCCTCTGCTGTGCATGAATGACCTCACTGGCAGGCCCCCCTTCACGGTCATCCATGCAATGTTCTTGTGTCTGTTGGTCAGAGTTGGGGAGGATACATTTCTCCAGTCATGTGTTGCCGTTGCTGGTGGCAGGTCGCTTACTGGTTCAGTGGTGTCCCTGGTCCTGATCAGTTTGTGGATTGTCTTGGGCTTCCAAAGGCTAGGACTAACACAGTTCAGCCCAAATTCCTCCTCAAACTTTTCTACCTCCCTTTAGTACCATGGGAGGTCCCAGTTGAAAGTCACAGCGTTCTCCCACTTATCCCATCCCATCTGTCTCCACACCGGGAGGAGGAAAGAGGGAGGGAAACCTTGTAGACGGTGTAGTCTTTGCTCACATTTAACAGGGTAATTCGGATGCAGCCACACACAAAGATGGCCCTGAAGATCGTTGAGATGTCGGAGACTGCCTTCCCCCCTTTGTGATGCTCCTTGTGCATGACTGACCTTTTCCCCCTGTCCATCTTCGAGTGCCAGTCAAAATGGAACACCATGCTGTTGATGGCCCATGCTACGTTGGCCAGGAGTGGCCAGGCCTGTGTCACTCACTGCAGCACGGACAGTGCATCGTTCCTGAGCACCGGAGCCTTCCCTTCAATGCTAAGGTTTCTCAGACTCCAGAGGCCCGCACCTTGGCCAGGCATTCGCTCCAGCTCTTTGCAGCTGCCTCTGGTCCTCCAAACCAGACGCCGAGGATCTTCATCAGTCCTGCCTCGATGGGGAAGGGGAGAGGCTCATTTTGTCGCCCGAAGAGTTTCGCCTGTGACTTGTCCACGTTGATTTTTGCTCCCAGATGCCTTGCCAAAGTCCATGCACGCCTCCAGCAAGGATTGGACCGATTTGCCATCCGCACAGAAGAGGTTGACGTCGTCCATGTACAGTGAACACTTGACATCCTCCTTCGTGTCGCCAGGTGTCGGGATGCCTCTGATGTTTGGGTTCTTCCTGATGTACTCAGCAAGAAGCTCTATAACCAAATCAAACAGAGGTGGCAAGAGCGGGCAGCCTTGTCTTACCCCAGACTTGATCGAAAAGGGGTCTGTTTCACAACCATTTACAATGACTAAACTGAAGATATCTCTAAACATTACTTTAAAGGATCCACAGAAGCGCTCCCACAGGCCAAAACCATGCAGTACCCTCTCCATGAACTCATGGGAGATGCGGTCGAATGCCTTCTCCTGATCTAGACGGACCAGGACAGCCCGGGCATTACGGTCCGTGATGTACTGGATCATGTCCCTTATCAGTGCCAGGCTATCTGTGACTCTACGCCCCGCGATCCCGCAGGCTTCGTCTGGGTGAACTAATTCTCCCATAGCGTCCTTCAGTCTATTTTCTAGTGTCTTTGCCAGGATCTTGTAGTCTACATTCAGGAGAGAGATGGGAGCCAGTACTTTACGTCACATCTCTCCCCCTTATGTTTATACAAGAGCGCAATCATTCCTTCCCTTAGAGTGTGAGGCATGATTCCCTCCCTCTCCATCTCCTCATACACGTGCAGGAGATCTGGTCCCACTAGGTCCCACAGTAAGGCATAGAATTCAACTGGGAGACCATCACTACCTGGTGTCTATCTTGACTTGAAGGATTTAACTGCAAGGTGCAGCTTCTACAAAGTGAGGCCTTCTCTCACTGTTGGGGAAACAGTTCTTGGGATACCAGACAGAAACTTTTCTGCTTGATCTCCCTCTGACCTCTTCTCTGAGTAGAGGTCTCCATAGAAGTCTGTCACAAACTTCCTAATGTCCTCCCTTGTGTCACAGAGGGCTCCCTCCTTATTGTGCAGTTGAACGAGAGGGGTGTGCGCAGAGTGTATTTTCTTAAAAGAAGATGGAGTTGCACTTCTCTCCCTTCTCCAAGTTTTCCATCGTGGAATGGAAAATGATCTTCCTGGATTCGTCATTAAAGTGTTCGCTCAGCTCTTTCTTGACTTCCTCCAGAGGGCTCATGATGTCCCATCCCCAGAGTTGGAGGTTGTGCAGTTCTTGCAGTTCTTACTGTAGTCTACTGAACTCCCTCATTCTCCCCTTTGCAACCTGCCTGCTCACATTCTTGAAGAAATCCTAGATATTGCCTTTGACCCATTCCCACCATTCACCTGTGGACTGGAAGGTGTCTTTCATGGCCTTCCACTGGGTGTATGTCTCCCTCAGCTCCTCCGCCACCCCCTCTTTCTCCAGCAGAGAGGTATTCAGTTTCTAAGTGCTCTGACCTGTCTGGAACTTGCCTGTCAGTTCCCCTTGGAAGTGGATAGCTCTGTGGTCAGAGAAATGCACTGTAACCATTGAATGTTGCTTGAACTTCACGGATTGAGAGGTGAAGATGAAGTCTATCCTGGAGCGCAAGGAACCATCAGGGCAACTAGGACCGGTTTCGGGGTTTCACCCCTCATCAGCCAGGATAGCTCGAATCCAGTGGCATGGAGAGCACTGGACCCACGTCGGGGCATACCTGCCCCATTTGGGGTGACAAATGCAAAAAGAACCATTGATGGAAAGAATGCAGAACAATGTCATACATTCACCCCAGTACATAGATCTGTGCCTAAATCCATCTTTTTGTTTGCTCCTCATGCCATCTGTGTGTCTTTTGAAACCAATAGCATCAGTTACAGAAGTATTAGATGAGTTAGCATAATTTTGTGCCCATAATATTCAGGTCAGACATGGTAGGCCTGATGATGATATAGTTGACATCTTTGACTACTGCAGAAAGGCAATTAAATATTATGTCGGTGAAGTGATTGCGTGGGCTGTGGTGATGCAGTGTGTGCCTCGAGGATACTAGCAGGGTATTTCCGAAAATGTTGGTGTTGTGTGGATCTATATAGGAATGCATGTACGTATTTATGCATGTATCTATCTAATAGTTATATAGCACAAACTGATCCTATGGTTTTGGAGTGCTGCACAGGACCAAACACAAGAATGGGTTTAAAAACAGTGTTTCTGAAGAAGAGGTGGGCTGCTCAGTTCTGGGAGGCAAAGGGGTCTATCTGGGTGTTAAAATGTGTTGTGATAGTAATAGTTTTGAGACAATTTAAGGAAATCCTTTCTTGAGCCATGGAGAATAACAGGAGCAGGAAGGTGTCTTGGCTACCGAGTAAGGAGAAGCTTTTTGATGATGGGGATGACTGGTGCTGATTTAAAGGTTGGGCTTGGTGATACAGGACTGGTTGAACAGTGCGAGGGAGAGAAAGTGAACATGTATAATTTGAACTACTGGCATTACATCAAATATCGCAGAGAGGCATGTCAGGACAGTAAATCACAGTAAGAACCACCTACTGCTTCACCACAAACACCAACTTAAACTTGATATTTTTAAAACCTGTTAAGAACACATTAATTTACAGGGAGATGAGATGAATTGCCCAGAATCACAGGATATTGAGCCGAAGCGGAGATTCACACCTGGTTCCACAGCTCAGAAATCGGCAGCTCTGGTCATTATGCCACACCCACTCCCCGCTTTTATGGTTAGTAGTTGGTTCTGTTTTAGGCAGTACTAACAGGAAAAATGAGCTGGTGCAAGCTGTCTCCTGAGGAGAGCCCCAGCACTTATTTTATTTTTATAAACTAACCACTGGAGATATGTTGCTAAAGCTGGAAATTAGCTGCAGGGGGAAATAATAACCAGGAAACCAAAATGCTAACTTGGTCTCCTCCCATAGTTACAGTTCTTCAGTTCTTGCCTGGAGACAGCTGTTGCTGTCTCATCAGCCTCATGTTTTCCAAATAATTTGTCATAAAAAGGCCTATGTATACAGTGGCTTTCAATCCGCCCTCTTCTTGCATTGGTCTATTTAAGTGTCGTTCACATTACGCTTCCGTTCACCACAGACACAGCAAAGGGTAGTGGGTCAGCCCACTCCAGCAACGAGAGTGGCAGCAGTTTGCCTGATCACATGTATAGAGCCACCTATAAAGAATTCCACTTCACGGAAAGGTGTCCATGGGCTGCTGGGCAACACTTTTATTTGATATATATAGATTTGTAATTTATATTTCTTACATTAACATTCTTTGCAAAAAAATCAACTTCACCCTTGCCAAGATCTGTTTTTGCTATGCTTGTTTGGATGGCTGTGCTGCTGTAGTTTAGCCCTCTGCATATTAAAGTGTGCAGGGTTATTCCCAGGGCTACACCACTGGGTGTCTCTAAGTTTCTGTTTTTTAAATGGGACAGAAATGCTAGAAGCTCAAATTGCAGTCTTTCTGAACAATGTGTTCACTGCCTGACAGGTCAAAGGCAGTTCACGCATCAGCAGCAGAAGGAGGGTGATTCCAGGGCGGTGCACACACTGGCAGTTTCCAACACTGATGGCCTCAGCAAAGAAGGAACGTGGCAGGCAGTCAGCAAGGGGCCAGTAAGTCAACTGAAGAACAACAGAAACTCTTGTTGAACTTAATAAAGTTATCAGAAGGGAGAAAAGACAAACAATACTGCTGTTTCGGATGTCTAAATGTATTGTTTTGTATGTAAGTTCATGCTAAGGTAAAGTGCCTTCAACTTTACCAATAATAATCAACAAGCAGGGTTGCATTGGTATATAGGGCAATCAGGCAGTGCCCGATGGGCTGGTCTGAAAGATCAGTGTTTGGGCCGGTTTTGTAGCAGTTTGTGAGCCGGCTTTATAGGCATGTAGGCCGGTTTTACTGCTGATTTTTCTGAGATTATCACAAGGATTGCCTGCAGCAAATACAAATGCATGCACTTTCCCTTACCTTACAAAATACCCATGTAGCGTGCCTTTACAAGTTAAAAAAATGGTCTGATTTGCAAATATGGGGTACTTTTTTAGCTCCCTGGTTTGCTAATGGTGGCCACTTTTATGATGGTACCTGGGTCTGTTTTCTGTCCCAGTCCAACCCTTTCAACAAGGGTAATATTAAATTCATAAAGAGGGTTAGCTCCTTTCTGTTCTCAGCTGGGAACAGTATCTACGGCAGGGGTCTCTAACATTTTGTGTAGAGAGAGCTACTTCTGGTCAGTGAAAATCGTCGTGAGCTACTAAACCCCATGCAACCCACACATTTTTCAGAGCGACCTCCCCAGCCCAGTTTCATTGACGTTAAGCCTATTTCTTCAGAGCCCATGCGGCCCAATACTATGGTTTCAACACAATAACACTGAAAGAAACGACTTTGCATGTGTGCTGTTGTCAAACCGCTTTACGACCTTTCAATTAATAGCTTCAAAATCAGGACCTATCAATATCTGTTGCTGAAATAATCAATGTAATGCAGCTCAATTAACAAACAAACAGGAACAGCAATCTTACCTTCAATGTGGAACTGTATGATGTCCTCTAATGCTGTGTAATCTGGTAGCCTGGCGGGGGCAGTTGTGAAGAACTCATTATAGTAGTCAAGTAGTCACAGTCACACAGTGTGTGGCAATCAGCCTGTGCAAAACCTTGCTGAATCACAATTGCAGATGGATTCTTCTACTGTAGCTTTGACAAGCTCGCTGTGTTTTTCAGTTGTCAGATAAGCTGAACTTCAGCTCTGTTTGGATTGGAAAGTGTCCTCCACTCTGAATTCTTCCGAAGGTTCAGTTTTGACTTTTACGGTTTTTATGGCACCAGTCATGTTTGCAGCTGTATTGTTATTGTTCCCTTTACTTTGTAGGAGTGTCAGTAACCCAGGACTGCAGTACAAATTGCTTTGTTCTTATTCAACTATAAAGAACTTTGAAAGATGCTGAAGATTCTTCTCTTCAGCTCTTTTTTATCTTAATATCAATACACAGGCCTCCAGTAAACACAGCTTTTTTCTAATCTTGTGCAGCAAAAAAACATTTAGAAAGGTGCTGAAGATTCTTCTCTCCAACTACTTTTTTCTTGGTGTCTGAAATCCATGCCTGAACTACACATTGCTTTGTTCTTGTTCAACCACTAACTGTTACTAACAAAAGGAATTTTGAAAGATGCCGAAGATTCTTCTCTATAGCTATCTTTTTTCCTTGATCTCAATAATAATAATAATAATAAAGAGCTTATAGAGCGCTCAGTAACGCCATCTCGGCGTGTCCCCGCGCTAAGAGCTACTAACAATCACCATAAGAGCCTATGACCCTACACAGTGTATAGTTGTGTTTTGAGCTTAGCCCTGAACAGCGCTTCACTGCTCTCCATTCTCAGAGCAGGAGGAAGTTTGTTCCAGTGTTGAGCTGCTTGGAACGCAAAAGATCGTCCACCCATTCTGGCCTTCCTTATCCTGGGAACTGTCAGCAGCCCGGTACCCTCCGACCGGAGGGTCCTTGTTGGTTCGTAGCGGCTGACTAAGTCCCTAAGGTAGGCGGGCGACCTGCCCCAGACAATTCGGTGACAGAAGAGGAGGCACTTGAAAAGCACGCGTTTCTTCACAGGCAGCCTGTGAAGCGCATCCAGCGCCTTCTGAGAATTTGCTCTCCTGGGTCTTCTTAGCACCAGTCTAGCGGCGGAATTCTGGATAACTTGCAGGCGGCCAAGGCAGCCCTCGGTGGACCCTAGGAACAAGATGTTTCCATAGTCCATCCGAGAGGTCACCAATGCCTGCGTCAGTGTCCTTCTGGCCGCTATTGGTAGTAGGTCTAAGGTTTTGTTTAGGGTCTTCAGTACTCCAAAACATTTGCCCACAAGACGCCTTATGTGGCCATCACAGGAGAGAGAGGGGTTGATCCAGACTCCTAGGTTCTTAGCCTCCTCACAAGGTATGGGGATAGGGCCAAGGCACGGAGGCCACCACTCGGCTGACCAGCTTTTGCTTTTTCCCCCCACTACCAGCACCTCTGTCTTAGAGCCATTGAGTTTTAGGCAGTGGGAGTCCATCCACTCAGCTAGTGCCTGCATACAGGACTTAAAGTTGGTGGGGGTGTTGGTGGTGTTCTGCGATAGAGAAATCAGCAGCTGGGTGTCGTCGGCGTATGATACCAATTCCACCCCAAATGATTGTACCACCTTCGCCAGGGAGGCCATGTAAAGATTAAAAAGAGTAGGGCTCAAAGCTGAGCCCTGAGGCACTCCCTGGTCTAGTGGCATCTCTACCGAACGACATGTCCCTTGCTGTACCTGGAAACATCTTTCTGTGAGAAACGACTGTAGCCAGTACAGCGCAGGACCAACGACCCCAGCTTCACTCAGACACCGTAGCAGGATGGAATGCGCTACGGTGTCAAAAGCCGCGCTGAGGTCAAGCATGATCAGGGCCATTGTATGTCCTGCATCCGCCCCTGCTCTTAGAGTCTCAGTGGCACGTAGGAGAGCTGTCTCAGTTGAGTAGCCCGCCCTAAATCCTGATTGTGAGGGATGAAGTAGGTTCCCTCTCTCCAGGTGCTCAGTGAGCTGAGCATTGACCACCTTCTCAGCCACTTTCGCCACATACGGCAACAAGGAAATAGGTCTGAGGTTTTTCAGCACCTCGATGCTTACATTCGGTTTTTTCCTTATTGGCAGTACTATGGCCTTCTTCCACTCCTCCGGGACTCGTTGAGTGGAAAAGGAGGCATGAAAAAAAAATGTCTGATGTATGGTTCCAGGGCTACAAGACCCTCTGAGATGACCCAGGCCGGTGCCGGGTCGTTGGGGGAACCGGACTTCACGCTGCAACAGATCTTTATTATATCAGCGGCAGGTACCTCGAAAGTTTGCAACGAAGAGTCAGGAGCCACAGGCGAACCGCCTGCTCTAAAGTCTATGCCCTTTCCTGGTTGTTGGGTGAAGGAGGCATAAATAGCTTTGACTTTGTTGGAAAATAAGTTAGCGACTCTATTGCATCCCTCCACGGTGGCCCTTAGGGGGGTGTTAGAGCTGGAGACTAATGATATTCCTTGTATATTTTAAACAATTCGCGTGAGGAGCTCTCGGCGGCCTCAATGCGTGTCTGGAAATATTTAGCTTTAGCTCTACGCACCGCGTACTGATAGCTTCTATGTGCTAAGCTATAACTGTTTTTACCTTGTTCGCTCGGGTTCCTTCTCCAGCTCCTTTCAAGTTTTTTACACTTAGACTTGATTTGCTGGAGTTCCGGAGTGAACCACGGGGCAGTGCGTTGTCTACCTTCTCTGGCTTTACCCTTACTCATGGGAACTAGCTCATCCAGGGTGGCAGTCACAAGCTGATTAAATTCATTATTGGCCTGATCACTGTCCGTGGCAAGCGGTGGTTGCGCTTTCTGGATGGCGCATATGAAGTTCTCTTGAGAATATTGTCTCCATTTACGTCTCATACCATTCTCCATCCCATTCTCAGTGGCCCTGTATGGCTGGTAAGAACATTGGAAAGGGACCAAGAAGTGGTCGGTCCAAGGGAGCTGACAGGGGGTGAGTGCCTTTATCTTGTCCCAACTGGCGAAGATAGGGTCCAAACAGTGACCCCTCTCATGTGTAGCAGCAACACTTAGCAAGTCCAGTTGTAATTCTTGTAGAACTAAACGGACATCCTCTGCCTCCTTCTGTAGGGGATCCTCTAGATGTAAATTCAGATCCCCCAACACCAATACTTTATTGTGTTTGATCGCAGTCTGAGTGACCCCTTCCAGTAAGCTACTTCGGAAGTTGCCCAGAGAGCCTGGAGGTCTGTATATTAGGATGCCCGAAATTGCCTCATGTTGGGTCAGTTTGATGTTAAATTCACCAGCTTCGCTGTTATCAATTTTTACTGGTTTTAGAACACACTCAAAAGGGTGTTTGACAATGATGGCAATGCCACCTCCCCTTCCCTTTTCTCTATCAAGTCTATGGAGGGTGTAACCTGGCGGAATTGTATCCACTATGTCTGGATCAGAATCTTCTCCTAACCAGGTTTCAGTTAAAAATAGTATATTCAGGGCCTCATCTTGTAAGAGATCCCACAGTTGGAGGGAATGTTTGCTGAAGGATCTACAATTTAAGAGCCCCCCATTAACAATAATCGCTTCAGGGTCAGGGACGACCGGCGAAAAACACCTCCCTTTGAATGTACAATGAGGACATGGACCCAGGTCAAGTGGCTCCATCAGGTGGTGACAGGCCATGAGTGGAGGGGGGCATAGTTCTCTCAGCCTCTTACTTGTGTAGGACTGCCCCTGGCAAGCCCGAGATGTAGGGGTCTGGGCCCCTGGCCCCGGTCGGCCGCGGACGGGCGCAGACGGGCTTGGCTTAGGCGTGGCTTCGGCGCGCGTCCGGCGCGCCCGCTGCGCCAGCCCGCTGCATCGTTTGATCCCTACACACATATTATAGGTGGAGAGGAGGGCGTGAGGCCGGCGCAACTAGAGCGCAGCCCCCAATAAACCAGGCCTCCAGCAAACAATGCTTTGCTCTTGTGCAGCAAATACAAATTTGGAAGGGTGCTAAAGATTCTTCTCTCCAGCTATTTTTTATTGCATTTGTAAAACAGGACTGCAGTACAAGTTCCTTTATTTTTGTTCAACTAATAAAAAAAGTGGGGGCTGAAGATTCTTCTATGCAGTAACTTTAATCTTGGTGTTCGTAATGAAACAGATACCTAGGTTTGGGATTTCACCAGGAACTGTCATTGAACAAGTATTGATTGCAAATGCATTCAAATAATTTCAGTGAGATACTTGAAACTGCATGGTGTCAACTAATCCCTTGTAATCTGGGGTGAAGCTTGAGAGGGCAACTCTTATGGAGTCATTTAAATGTTCATCTGTTAGACATGTGCGAAACTTAGATGTTATGAAGTTCATATCTGAAAATGCTGATTCACAAGGATAGGTAGAGCCAAATAGGGAAAAAAGTTTCAATGCAGCTGTGTGGATGTTTTTAAAATTTTCAGCATCCACAAGACAGAAATTATTGTCAGATTGCCTTGATTTAAATTCAATGTCATTTTGAAGTGTGACAATCTCCATTTCCATTGTGGCAGAGTCAAGGTTCAAAAGCAGACTAATTTTCGCTGAAATGTCACTAACATCCACTTCCATGAAGGGGTTTGAAGTGAACATCACACAGGGCTCCAGTTGCTCAAAATCACTAAATCTGTCACTGAACTCTTGATTAAGCCTCATGAGGAGGCTACTGTCTTTTTCTATGTCCAGGACCTCAGGCTCAGCTTTGTTTTCTGAAAGGATTTGGAGCACAGAGGGAAAGTGCTGCATCTTTCTTTTCTGTACATGCTGTATGAAAAGGTTAAGTTTTGGGATCACTGAAATAATATCGAAGGACAAAATATCGACTTGCAAAAATATCGTGGACAAAATATCGACAGTCAAAATATTGAATTTGTATCTACAAACAGATAAGTACAAAAATATCGAGTACAAAATATTGTTTACAATAATATAGTTATAAAAAATATCGACTTTATTAAAAACAGTGTTTAATTAAATTAATATTAAAATTTAATTACTAAAATATACTTAAAAATACTTAAATTAACTTATAATAATTGAATAATAAATGAAATTAATAAAAATAATTTTTTACAATCATATTTGTTAAAACATATATATATAGTAACATACTATATTTAAATAAGATACTATTATATTACCGTACAATACCAGAAGTGTAAAAAATACTATTCCCACTCCAAAGAGTATCGACGGTCACATTATCGACTTGTTAAAATGTCGTTGAAAAACTGAAAACTGACCCTGAACCCTAAAAATACCCCTTTACCCAAAAACTGAAAACTGACCCTGAACCCTAAAAATACCCCTTTACCCAAAAACTGAAAACTGACCCTGAACCCTAAAAATACCCCTTTACCCAAAAACTGAAAACTGACCATGAACCCTAAAAATACCCCTTTACCCAAAAACCCAAAACTGACCCTGAACGCTAAAAATACCCCTTTACCCTAAAACTGAAAACTGACCCAAAACCCTAAAAATGCCCCATTACCCAAAAACTGAAAACTGACCCTAAACCCTAAAAATACCCCTTTACCCTAAAACTGAAAACTGAACCAAAACCCTAAAAATGCCCCTTTACCCAAAAATTGAAAACTGACCCTGAACCCTAAAAATACCCCTTTACCCTAAAACTGACCCAAAACCCTAAAAATGCCCCTTTACCCAAAAACTGAAAACTGACCCTGAACCCTAAAAATACCCCTTTACCCAAAAACCCAAAACTGACCCTGAACCCTAAAAATACCCCTTTACCCTAAAACTGAAAACTGACCCAAAACCCTAAAAATGCCCCTTTACCCAAAAACTGAAAACTGACCCAGAACCCTAAAAATACTCCTTTACCCAAAATTTATCAATATTATTTAATTACCAATTAATTATTAATTAACAATAACAATAACGTAAATATATTAGCACATTAGCTATAATTAATTTAATAATTAATATTATTTTTTCCCAATTAATTACTTAACAATAACACAAAATTATATATATTAAAATTTTACTCTAATTAATGTAATTAACTAATTACAATTAATTAATTACCAATTAGAGTATCGACGGTCACATTATCGACTTGTTAAAATGTCGTTGAAAAACTGAAAACTGACCCTGAACCCTAAAAATACCCCTTTACCCAAAAACTGAAAACTGACCCTGAACCCTAAAAATACCCCTTTACCCAAAAACTGAAAACTGACCCTGAACCCTAAAAATACCCCTTTACCCAAAAACTGAAAACTGACCATGAACCCTAAAAATACCCCTTTACCCAAAAACTGAAAACTGACCCAGAACCCTAAAAATACTCCCTTTTCCCAAAATTAATCAATATTATTTAATTACCAATTAATTATTAATTAACAATAACAATAAAGTAAATATATTAGCACATTAGCTATAATTAATTTAATAATTAATATAATTTTTTCCCAATTAATTACTTAACAATAACACAAAATTATATATATTAAAAATTTACTCTAATTAATGTAATTAACTAATTACAATTAATTAATTACCAATTAATTACTAATAAAAATATGTACAAAATTATATTAATTAATTAACTAATTAATATTAATTAATTATCAATTAATTATTAATTAAAAATATTTACAAACATATATTAATTAATTAATTATTATTAAATTACTTCCCACCCTATTCCCCTATAAACCCACAACCCGCTACAGAATTACATTACGCAATTATTATAAAAACAAAATTCATTTAATAAAATATTTTATAACATTAATACACACTTTTCACACATATTATTACATAAAAATACACTATAAAATATTATATATTATTAAAAATTCGATGTTTTTGCTATCTATATTTTATACAGTCGATATTACTTCACTTACCTTAAAAACGATATTTTTGTAGTCGATATTCTGTCCAGTCGATATTTTGTCCAGTCTATATTTAAAAGTCGATATTATGTCCAGTCGATATTTTGGAGTCGATATTTTGTCTGTGCACCTAAGTTTTGATATGAAACTTTTCGAAGAACTTACCATGTTGGTTATTGTCTTGTTTTTGCCTTTCAACTCATAGTTTAATACATTTAATTTTTCTGTCATATCTGTCAAAAAAGATAAATCGAGCAACCATTGAGTGTTTGCTAACAGTGTGGTATCTTCATTTCTAGACTCAATAAAAGCTTTGACTTCTGGCAATAGCGAAAGGAATCTTCGCAGTATTTTGCCCCTGCTAAGCCATCGGATTTGAGTGTGCAGTAAAAGGTCACCATACTCGGCTAATAGTTATTCAAGGAAAAATTTGAAGGTTCGGTGCTGCTTGGCCTTTGCACAAATTGAATGAATAATTTTAACAATAGGAGTCATGACATGATCAAAGCCCATTACCGTGGTACATATTACCTGTTGATGTATAATGCAATGGTAGTTCAATAACGGAGGGAAATATGGATCTGCTTTACAATTGGCAATGAAGCCAGAATGACGCCCAATCATTGCGGGTGCACCATCCGTGGTTATCGCCACTAACATTTTCATTGGACATTTTGTTTCACAAAATAATTCTTCACCTCATTGTGAATGTCAGATCCTCTGGTTATGGTTTTCAAAGTCAAAAAAGTTAAACATTCCTCTTTATCAGTAAAATCTTCAAAAAATATTCTAACGAACATTGCCAACTGTGCAATATCGCTTGCATCAACAGATTCATTACATTGAAGAGAAAAATATTTGCATGTCTTTAAATCGCGCTCCAACTGCTCTATCATGTTGGTCGATAATGCAGATACCCTTTTGCCAAAGTGTATGGCCCTAGCTGCACATCTGAAATGGCAGACATAATTTCACGGCTATTTTAAAAGTCTTTGAATAAGAAGTTGGCCATTAGAAGCATTGCTTCCTTCACAACGGCTCCATCTGAAAATGTTGCTTTGTGCTTAATCAAGTGATGAGTAACTACAAAGGATGCTTCAGTTGCCGCAGTGGCTTTCTTCGTCGGTTTTGTAAAAAAAGATTGCTGTGTCTGCAATGCAGATTTCAGTTTGTTTATTTTTGTGACCTCAGACTGTTTCCTTTAGGGAACTTCCTCTCAAAATGCATGTGCTTGGTTGAAAAATACCTCTCAACATTGCCCTTTTTTCCCACTGCAACTTTTGCTCCACAGATTAAACATACACAGTTGTCTTTAATTTGTGTAAATAAAAATTCGTTCTGCCACTCTTGATGGAAGCAGTAAGTCTTGCTCTTTGCCTTTTTGGAGGGACCTGGCTCTTCATCCATATTTAGCTGTTAAGGCTGTAAGCAAGAGTAAAAATGTTGAGTACATGTGTCCTACCTACGCTAATAATACTGCAATTGCAATACAATGCCTCCCCTTTCTTCATCATCACACATGACAGCACCTTGAAATGCATAGGTTGAGGTCGCACTGCACAAAATCTATGAGGCCACACAAAGCCACCCTGTGTGGCCTTTAATGGCCTCATAGATATGGATGCAAGGCAGCGCAAATCGATGTGCTGCGTTACTCTACCCCAGCGAGGTGTTCCATAAGTGGAGCATGGGTGTTACCATGCATCCACCCATAAATTTTAATTTGGATCATTCTCAGATTCAATATTAGTGGTGGACCTGGGAATGTGTAAAAAATGCTATGCACCCCCCCAGGTGAGGCGTAATGAGGAGAAATACCGTTATTACTCCTTTTCTTCCCCTTTTTACTTGAGCACTGCTTTCTGCAGCACAGTAAGACAAAAAACGAAAGCACAAGTCACAACAGTGACACAAAAAAAGCACAAGCCTTGCAAGCGGAGGCCAATACTTGTCGGAATGGGACAGAAAAGAGGCTCTGGCACCAAATTAAAAGCAGCCCCATAAGCCGGGTCTGTGGCTCAGTGCACTAAAGCAGCCACTGCAGGGGCCTGTATTTGACCCCATGGTCACAGGTTTAAATCCCAGCGGGTCCACTCATCCTTTCATCCATTTTAGGTCGATAAAATGAGTACCATTGAGTTGGGTAACAATAAACATCTGTTATTCAGCCCCAGGACACCTTCGGGTAATCGTGCGCTTTGCAACTAGACCTGTTATGTTATTAAATATAGGGCAGGCAAATGAAATAGCTAAAAAAAGTGGGCCACATTTGTAAAGTAAGTAAAACTTAGACATGTTGTAGGACGGTGTTTTTCAAGGTATGGAAGACTAGGCTATTTGTGCTTCCAGCAGGCAATGTTTGGTACTAGCAGAAAAATTAACAATAAAAAGCAGTCCACCAGCCAATAAAATCGGCAGACAAATAGCCAAAAATCCACAGACAAGAATTGGCACGGACCACCAACCAATAACATCGTCACACAAACAGACCACAAAACAACCAATACATAACATCCTGAGTGGCCACACGACACCATGGAGCATTCAAGGCCTCACTGTGGAGAGGCCAGAGATGGGAAGCCAGAGCTGCCTGTGTCCCTGAAGAGCGCACAGTGGCCAGTGAAAAAGCACATTGTGGACAAGCCCACCTCTGGTTCAGTCAGAACAGGCTCAGAATGGACCAGCCTGAGAGGTAGAAGCTTAAATGAGGCGTGGCAGGGGAGGTTGGTGACAACTATATGATGTTATATTGAAGAGAAGGCAGGAGTCAGAAAGCTAGCATCAGTGTAACACATTTTTTTGTCCAAAGGCCTCCTGCACAACCATCTGACTTGTTCCCACACAGAGCTGTGTTGCACAGGTCCATCAAGCGAGTCTCTCTGCTAAGGGCGAACAGGGGGTCTTCAGTCGGAGCGGTCTCGACATTCAGAGCAGTCTTTCATATCCTCTAAGTATATCTCAATGTGGAATCTGGATTGTCGTGGTGTGGAAACTAAATTTGCTCTGTAACTGGGTGCTGGCTTCTTTGAGCAATACCTGGGCATCGGCATCTTCATTGATCGCAATGTGCACCGATGGCACTGGCTGCAACACAGTTAGGGCCCAAATGTGCTGACTGTGCAGCGCCTTCAGCCCCGGAATGCGCAGCAGAGATTCCTTCACAGCATTGAATTCTACTCTATGCCCTTTTGAGTCCCTACCATCAGTATGAGCAGCACATCCCTTAGTATGGCTAGTATAGTGTGGTCCCCAGGACCAGGATGGAGAAGACGAGGAACGTACAGATGGGATCCACAATTACTCTGGCTTGAAGTAGATGACATGAGCAGCCACCAGTACCCCAACGCTCTGCACCAGGTCCCCCACAACATGAATGAAGGCAGCTCGCACACTGGTGTTCTGCTCCTTCTCGGGGGTGGTCTTGTGCGAATGTTCATGTGATCCTATGACTATGACCATGCCCGGTCTGATGCAGGATAAATCCCACCATTACGATGTTAACTGCTACAGCGAACGCTGAGGTGATCAGCATATTAACACCTCCTTCAATCTCTTAGTCACCAGACCAGAGATTATGCGCTCCACTGCCATGTAAACCAGGACTCCGGTCACCACCCAGATAGCAAGAACTGAGAGCAAAGCCCCCAGCCCAGTATCTCAGCTGGGTGCCAGCCAAAGTTCACGGTCATGGTCTTGGTTGCTGGCCGTGATGACATCCATAGCGCAAAGAGACTGATCATCATGCTGGCAAAATCAGTCAACAGGTGTGCCGCATCGGTCATAATCGCCAAGGCCAAACTCTGTGCCAGATATCCACTGGTTATTGGGCTGGCTGGACACTGGAGGAGTCTCCGCTTCTCATCGCCTTGCATGCCTTGCATGCTGCGGTTTTGCCGGTTCGGCCCTGTAAATGGGTGCTTGTCCCGCCTTAACGTTAACTCAGTGCGGGTTTGGGCTCCCAATACGTCCCGAGCGGACTCCGGGTCTCTAGACCCGGTCCTGACCTGCTTTGCTCCAGTCTCGCTCTGGTTCCCCCGTCCCTCTCTGGCTCTGTCCCGCTGTTGCTGTGGTCGCAGAACTGAGAGTGCCCGAGCACGGCCTGTGCAAAGGGGAGGAGGGTGTCAAGGGGGGAGGGGGGTGGGTGCAAAACTCTTGCACCGGCTGCAAAGTCCCCTCCTCCACTTCAGCTGACCCTCCTCAATGACCTCCGCTGATCCTCCCTCTTGTGGCACTGACCCTCCCCTGCCCATTGCCTCTCGCTTACCAGGCCCAGCTCATTTCCAGCAGCCACACCACTCAGCATCCCTCAGTGCACCTGGCCCTCGTCACCATTCCACTGATCCTCCCTCTCGCAGCACTGACCCTCCCCTTACCGTGCCCAGCTCATTTCCAGCAGCCACACCACTCAGTATCCCTTGGTGCAACCGACCCTCATCACCAATCCACGGGGTACACCTGGGCTTTCCCTTGAAAGCTGAAGTTCATGCCTAAAACACACCTTGCACCTTTACATCCATGCATGTTATGACTTCACTCTTTTACATTTCTTTTTACCGGGACCTAACTAAGAGTGTTGTGGCTTACCTGCTGCTAATCTGGTGAGGAAGGTTCTACGCGCGGGTCCAGGCAGTTCTTTCGGCCTGCAAACTGCTCCACAATGCTCCGCACTGCCACGCCTGCTTGAGCTCCGCACTCGCACAATGGACAGTGCGGTGCCAGTGAGGAAAAGGCAGGGGGCGCGTGCCGGCATAAACAGTTGTCACGAGACTCTGCGTGTTCCCTGTCACGAGACTGCAGGAGAGGAACGTCATCCTTTTGGCCCGCCCCACCCCAGCTAAGCTCAAGCCAATCGGAGCAGATGCGATGGGTGAGGGTGGGCAACAGACACTGAAATAAGCCTGAATAGCCCAAACAAAACTAATGGGCTACTAAATTGAGCAGCACTCGGCACAAGCTACTCACAGGGTCTCGGCGAGCTACCGGTAGCTCGCGATCGACCGGTTGGAGACCCCAATCCACAGTGTATCACAGAGTATCAAGCATGAGCAGAAGACATTAACCTGTATGCTACAAATAATGCAGTTTGCCACAAATATAGTATGTTACAAACAATAAGAGAATCGCAAGTCAAATTGGTCCCCATTTTGTTGAAAGAGAGAGAGGGGGGAAGAGAGAGAATGAGAGAGAGGGGGAGAGAGAGAGAGAGAGAGGGGGAGAGAGAGAGAAATGTAAGCGTCATGGCTTGGGAATTAAGTTTTCTTTCTAAAATAATATTTTTCTCTTCCCTTGGTGGCTCAATTGCTCTTCCATAAAACAAGTGCCGTTTGTATAGAGATCACTTTGAGCAGTGTCGTAACATTAGCCCCTGCAGCCCCTGCAGTGCGGGGGACAATATGCTCTAGGGGGCCCCTCCGGCACTGTGCATGGGACCCCTGGGCCGAGTGTTCCTGACTGGGTCGGAGCGTGGGGCATCAGGGACGGCTGGTACTAGTGGTCGAAATGGGCACTGTCCTCCCAACTTTTAGGAGAAAGAAGAAGAGGATGAAAAATAAATAGCACTGGGCATCTTAAAATAAAAGCAT
Source organism: Lissotriton vulgaris (assembly GCF_964263255.1). Taxonomy (NCBI): domain Eukaryota; kingdom Metazoa; phylum Chordata; class Amphibia; order Caudata; family Salamandridae; genus Lissotriton; species Lissotriton vulgaris. Next base: position 1,609,575,579 of record NC_141694.1, on the reverse strand, counting down.
TTAACTTTATTTGATTCTGTGTTTTTCTGAGGGCGGGTGAGGGTCCGAACTAATGGAACTGTGACCGGACGATCCTGCACTTTGTCAGGGGCCAGGGCGACGTCTTGCTCGACCTGCAAGCAAAGCTTGAAATGTGATGTCAATAGTGAAGGGAGTGGTGATTGTTCATTGCGAGATACATAAACCCAGCTGAGCGTACTTCGCAATGGCCCAGGGCATGTCTAAAGCAGTACCATTAAAGTAAATGGCAAGGGGCGGGGTAAGTCTATGGAGAGAACAAAAGGCTGGGTGTGTCACTGGCCTCTGAAACTGCTGTTGCTCACTTTGATTGGCTGGGGCCTACTGAATACACAGCCACGTCGCAGCAGCGTGTACTGTTCTTTTACGTGTGTTAGGAATAAAAAAAAATAACCAAGCTGCAGGTTTTACTAAATCAATGGCCCAGAACCATGCTGAACTGAGCATTTTGGAATACTGCCCCAGCTTCCAAGCTCTCTGTCTAGCCAGCAAATGACACCTTTACAACTATGGCACAACATTTTGGCAAAAGAAGAAGCAGTTGTGAATCATGCTGTCATTCTAGATTGTTTAAAATTGGACTGTGCAAAAAAACTCCCCTGGTTTAGCTATATAAACGGTCAGCTGGAGAAACTGGGAACGTCGGATTGTCTCGACAGCGCGGAAAACATAGCTAAAATATCAAGAGCGAAGCTGAAAAGAAAATTTCAACACACTCCTATTTGATTAGAGATAATCAAGAGTTGGCAAAGAAAAGGGTTGTTGACCATTCGTTGCTAGTTTTGTCCCTAGGCACTGAGCCCTATCTTTCCTTTTATTTTACCCACGTCAAAATGCTTTATCTCATAAGGTTCTGGATGGGCATTTCCCACTTACTGGTTTCATATCCTCGTGATGTGTACTGTGATGCCAAATTGGATTTGTGCCCATGTGACTCAGAGTCAGCCCAGAGCACCTTGCACTTTATGTTTTTTTGTAAACTTTATATTAACCCAAGAGGTGCTTTTTAAAACCACTCTTAAGAGTTTTAAATATTAGAAAGTGTCTGGCTGCGTTATATTATCTATTCCTTTTAAAAGATGAATTAATTTGCCTTACGGTTTATAAGTATATTTCTTCCGCTGTTCGGCTCCTGAATATTATTGAAAAATAATTATTGTGATTATGTGCTTAGGCCTCAAGACTTTTCTAGGTTGACTTAATACATTATAATGAATGACCCTGACAATCGAAAGTGCTAATTATTCGTAGGGAACCTGTATATAGATGTGCCTCTTTTTATCCATCTATTAATTTTTAGGGCTCGCCTTTACCATTCTGCAGGAATGGGAAATGGGGAGAATTCAAGTCGGCTATTTTCTCTTCAAACTAAGGGCTTTCAGCCGTGGTTTTCTTTCAGTTCACGTGAATCACGTGAGCAAACATGCACGAGCATTCACGGCCAGGGCTTCTCCTCCCCTAGCAGCACTCCTCCCACACTAGCAACTCCCTCCTCCCACACCAGCACCTCCCCTCTCTCTCCCCGCAATCACAGCCTTTCCCTAGTAGCACTCCTCCCACACCAGCACCTCCCCCCTCCCACACCAGCACCTCCCCTCTCTCTCCACGCAATCACAGCCTTGCCCTAGCAGCACTCCTCCCCCCTCCCACACCAGCACCTCCCCTCTCTCTCCACGCAATGACAGCCTTGCCGTCTGGTATCTGCCTCATCCTTGTCCTCTAGTTCCAACTCTCCATTGAGGACACTGGCCCGTTTTTTACTTGTTTAAAGTGGCAACGATGTATAGGTGGTTTGTTCGTCTGACGTCTGCAGTCTCTGACTTCTGCTCGGATAAGTAGTTGTCCAATTGTGACAGACTGTGAGCATTTCATGTTATCAGCAAATTGTACAGTCTTCGTGACAGCTTCGCACCGCATGCTGGATGCAAATGAACAGTATTTTAAATTGTGATACGCTCAGGCACTCATTATTTCCATATTTTTCGCATTTTCCCAAATTAAGCGACTGACATGTAGTAATAACTTTTCTTTTCGAGTTGCGCCTGGCGTGCTCCACTGACGCTAGACCTATCATTACATGCCCATTTCCCCTTTGTCTAGCTCCTCGCCTCGTGTCAGGGATACTCAAAGCCCTGGCTGACACCGCACGCGCTGGCGGGTAATTCCGAGGGGTGAATGTTCCTCATTTTGCCGCAGCTCACAGAAAACAGCTGTAATTTCATCCTTCGATGTGAAATGCGACGGAGAGCAGAAGGGGACATTACATTACCGTCACCGGAAATATTTATGGCTCATAGTTCATATGTCATGGTTGAACTGTCATAGGGAGGCCGTAGTGCACTTATTAATCGCGCGACGGGAATGAAATGATGTCTCTTCTGTTTCATGAACCCTTGGAACGCGCTTGTCTCAGTTCCCGAGGGCATGAGCTTCAGTGGATGTCTGATGTATGCATGTGTCTGCAATGAAAGGAAGTGGGCTTCTCGTGAGGACAGGTCGCCTAATGGCTTCACTGTGCTTTCAGGGGTGGCCTCGTTAGAAAAAGAAGGCCGAGCTACCATTAAGTAATTAAAGTACCACAGCAGTGTAACAGAGATAAAACTTCAATAGGCATCACGCAAGGGAAAGAGACTGAAAAAAATGACGCCTACAGTTTCTTCACAGTGCATGCGAGTCACCCCCTCTCTCACCTACAGCAGGGACGCTCACAAAGCCAGACATGAGGCTCACATGCGCCCATGGATGCCTGGCTCTACTGCAATTCCCTCCACCTACTCCACCTCCCACCATTTCCACAAAGGCATCACAGCTATACCAGTATTTGCCAAGGAGAAGTACCAGTACTCCTGTTTTCACCAGTACTTAATGTAGCACGCAAGGCACAACATGCCGGAGCGCTTTTGAAGATTCTTTCTTTCAGACACAACATGCCGGAGCGCTTTTGAAGATTCTTTCTTTCTTTCTTTTCGAAGGTTCTTTTTCGTTCCTTTGGTTTCCTTCCTTTTTTTTCCTTTCCTTCTTGCAGCCTTCGTGTGCCTTTTCCCTTTCTTCACTGCGAGCCAGCCTCTCTTCACAGTAAGTACCTAGGGACGCAGAGGACTCCCATGCATGTGAACTACAGCAGGGCCCGTGGGCTCTCGCTCTTCACCGAAGTAAGGAAATCGTTTTCAAAGCCCAGAATAATCCTGCTGTGTTGTTTCAGCATCCCTGGAAACTAAAGCTGAAGCTGCAATAATGCTGGACTAGAAAAGGCAAAACAAGCACTGCCCATGTGCCCAACACATGCCCCTTGTCTGTGGCTCCCGCAGCCGCTCGCAGATGCCCCTGTATTCTAAGCCATTCTAGCACTTACGTGAAATGTTTCTGCAGCTCGACTCCCCCACCCCATCTGTTTGGTTTCACATTTGCACGTCTCCTATGCTGCGATTACCAGTGGCTCTCAGGGCCAGCCTGACCTGACCCCGGGCGCCTGAACACCTCCTTGTGGTGGCAAACGGAATAGCCGCTGGAGTGATAATGAAAGTCGGCTTTCTCACGGCACCGTGGTCTTGAGCACGTCACAGGAGTTTATATGTTTTCTTTTGTGCACTTTAATATAAGTCAAACTCGAGCCAATGGTATTGGGTGCATGCGCGCCTGTTACATTACACGAGGTCACATTCATTTTTTTAGGTACATGGAGATTAAGTGATTTGCTCAGAATAATTCTGGTGGAAAATCCTGCTTCCTATGGCGAGCTCGCGCTGCAATGTACATGGGAGTGTTTTACATCTCCATTGTATACCAAAAACATTACATCTATGTCTCATAAACACGTTGTATACAGAAACATTTTTTTATCCCTGCTGTAGGCTTTAAATCGTTTAGGTAGGACTCCAAACGGTAGATACACCCATTGGCTTTGCCAGTGATTGGAACAAGTAAACTGGATTACTATCATGAATTAAACAAGCACTGGCATTGCCAATAGGTTTCGCATTTGGAAAGTTGGAGCTATTGGTTTTGTAAATGACATTTTATATTTATATATTGTTAATGACAATGCCAATAACGATATATAAATATAAAATGTCATTTACAAAACCAATAGCTCCAACTTTCCAAATGCAAAACCTATTGGCAACGCTAGTGCTTGTATGATACATGCAGCCTCACTCAGCCTCACATCCTCACCCTCACACACTCTCACCCTCACACCCCCTCACTCACCCTCACACACTCACACACCCACTCACCCTCACCCTCACACCCCATCACCCTCACACCCTCACACCACTCAGTGCTACAACACATATGTGTGTGTAGGTGCAAATGCAATGTTCTTGGATTTTCGTCACAATAAAATACACTGAACATAATCTTCACAAAATGTATTTACTAACGTTTAAGCTATTGCCATTATAAATTACAATAACTTTTATTTAAGTATTAATTATTTACAAAATTAAAAGCCATTGTTATTTGTAATATCAATACATCTAAGTCACATAAATACAACACATATTGCATTACAAATGCTAAAGGTGTCACATTTGCGAAAGTTAAAACTATTTACATTGTAACTGACAAAGCTATTAATTTTGCTATTTTCAAAACAAACACATAAATTAAAAAAGTATCATTTACAGTGTCATTTACAATACAATACAATACAATACGAATCGCTCAAACTTTCCTAATGCGAAAAGTTAAAAGTATGGACATTGTAAATCACAAAACAAAAAAATAAAATGTCATTTAGAAAACCAATAGCTCAAACTTTCCTACTGCGAGACCTATTGGCAACGCCAGTGCTTGTTGTACCTAGGCACTATGCCTGTGGACAAATTGCTTTAAGAGACTGATACTTGGATATGTGTAAATATTACTGTCATTGAAGTATCATCATTGTTTGTATTCTATTAATTTTATTGTATTATTCTTTCTGAAATGTTTTTTATGATGCACTCTTTTATGGCCGGTGTGCAGCCGAATTAAGATTTTGACTGACTGACTCACTCCAAGGAGGAAAGAGGATGGACTGGAATCTAGAAATGTCCACAAATATAGAGGTTTGTTGGAGTTGCACACCACACCTGAACTGCCCATTTCCTACCACTTACATGGGATTTAAGTCTAGCAAGACCTTACCACTTGTAGGGGAGATATCTGCCTTGTAAATGGAATAACTTACCAGCAATTCCTTTGCGTATTCCTATCAGGCATACAAAAGGTAGATTTGGTCATAAATGTTTACAACTGAATTTATCTTTGTGAATAGGCCTCATTTATATTATGTGAGTGCAAAAAAAAAGAAAATAGGACCTCATAAACACCAGGGGCCTCATTTATGAAGGCCTTGCGCCACTGGTACATCACTTTTTCCCATTTTAAAAGTGACGCACCGGCGGTGCAAGACCTTCATAAATAAGGCCCCAAGACTCTGATTACGCTACGGCCTAGAAAAGGTTGCCAAAATGTATCGCACCGATATATTCTGGCACTGCTGGCTTCGGAATTTATCTGGCGCAATCATTAGCACCCAATTACAAGTACTTTTCTCAGCATCGGTTGGGACATGGTAATTTTGGTGCTTACTGCACCAAAATCTGCATGTCCTCTCATATATCTGGTATTTTTCCTCGTGTAAATCTTGGCAGTTTTTAACAGGAGTTACTGCACAGATCACAATTAATTGGGCCCAAGGGCATTTTAACACAGTAAAATAACTTGCATGAATATTTGCAGAATATTCTTTTTTTTCCATCTTGTGATACCCTTGGGTTTCACAATATGGTCCTTGGTTTTCATTTAACAAATCAGTACATTTGTAGTCTTTGGTTCCTTTGTTTAACCAGCTCATTTGAAAACAGGAAAGTCCTGGGCAGGATACATAGGGGCAAATTTATTATTAATATTTCGCGCTACACAGCAACAAAAAGGAGGTATAAGAATAGCACCATAGCAACAAAGATATGATAATGCTTCTCTCTTAAAGGTGCTGCCACACAATGAGACCACCTAGCTCCAATCACACACCTCTTCATCATAGTCTGCCTGTGAATCTAGTATTGTTTATGTTCTGGTAGGATAGGCTTCCAGTACAAAACACGGTGCTTAGCACTGTTCCCACTAACCTGCGCGCCTGCGCTCGCGCGCATTGAAGGCACCCCAAGCGCGCAGTGCTTATTATTTAGCGCGCACATTCTGAGACTGTTCGCGCCGCCGCTATTAACGTGCGAGCGGCGCGAAAACCCGTAATTAGCTGTTCGCTTTCACGTGCAAATGGCCCTAGCACGATTCCTTTCCTGTCAGTGCGCCGCTGCGGGGCTGATTGAGGGCCATTGAGTTAGTATTCATATTAATTGCAGCGCACACGGAATGCAATTAATATGAATACTACCTCAATGGCCCTCAATCAGCCCCGCATCTGTGCACTGTTAAGAAAAGAAAAACTGAGTTTCAAACACGACGTGTGCTTTAGCACACGCGGTGTTTGACACTCAGTTTTTCTTTTCTTAACAGTGCACAGATGCGGGGCTGATTGAGGGCCATTGAGGTAGTATTCATATTAATTGCATTCCGTGTGCGCTGCAATTAAAATGAATACAGACGCTGAAGAGAAAGGGAAGAGGCGCCTGTCAGACAGAGGTTTGGAGAGGAAGAGGGCGGCGGATCCGAGCAGGGTAAGAGAGGCCGGAGCGGGAGGGGCATACCTGCCAAGGTTTAAGATTCCCATGTGTGACAGTTTCATAATTTCAGTGCAATTATGAGTAACATTTCAAGGACTATGACTGACAATTTCTCGTGAGGAAAATGAAGCAATGAAGACACAGGAAACATTAAAATATTAGAAATTACAAAGGAGAGTGAGGCTGTGGCACGCACAGATAACAGGCTGTATTTCATTATGTAGGAGTTTCAATCCCAATAAACATCATTACCCGAGCTGGGTGGCCGACCCCAATCGGTGAGCGGTGCCCCTACCTGCCCAGCAGCAGGCACCAGATCACATCAGCTGCTGCAGGCAGCCTGAAACTGAGCTACAGGCGCTTCTGGCAGTGACCTCCGGCTCAGCTCTGGAGTTGCTGTTGGATCCGGGCCGACACTGCAGGCAAAGATGATGGTAAGGGACCCAGCACCAGCACAAGCATACATGCCAATAGACCCGATTCAGGCGGGAGACTACCGATTTTTCAAGACAAAAATTGCTTTATTTTAGCTGTCTCCCGCCTGAATTTGCATTTTGTACAATAGAAGACAATGGGGAATTTTCATTCTCCCGATTTTTTATTTTAAATCTCCCACGTCCCTGTCTTAAAATATTGGCATGTATGCACAAGGACCTCAAATTCCAGACCCTGCCCTCTCAGTACATTTGTGTTAACAATGACAAAAACTCAGGGCTGGCAACTAGTAAAACACTGTCTACTTACGGATCTTTAGTCAGATTGGCCCGTCAGCGAGTCACACTGCAACAATGCAGCTGTGTACTCAGGCCGCAAGCCGCACACCCTGCGGAAATCTGCCTTGGTCTTAGACTTTGGTCCAGGTTGCTGGCTGTCCTTGGCCGGCTCGGAAATTATAATTGAATGCCGCTGATCATAAATAAAGCAGAGCACCGGTGGACAGGCTGGTCATATGGAAACAGTAGCATTGTAGACCGAGCTGCAGCATGATTCTGGACGGCCTAAGTTCCTTGCAACCAAACTACCCGCTCTGGCAGTGTCAGCCAGCAGGACGTGACGGACTACCGCTGCCCCTCGGTAAAAGCTATAGGAATGCATAGTTTTAGGAATACAGAGGAGGCCTTTTGAGAGCATGCAATCAGAAGATGTTAAATTCTAAAAATAATTATGCCATTTGCATATGGGATTTCGCATTGCACTGTAGTATTTGTATAGCACGTAGTCCCCCTCACTCCCCCAATGTGGGGTACCCAAGTGCCTACTTACATAGACTGCGTGCTACTCATGTCTAAGTCATACACTTGGAGTCATACCAATATCAGATACCTCATTTCCAATATATTAAATCAAGACTCTGTACATTAGCCTAGGAGCTGTTTTTTTGGCTGTACTGTTGTTTGGAGGCTTTTGCTACCAGCCTTTGCCAAACACAGATTGCCAGCCTTTGTCGTGGGCCCCTCCTTCCCATAAAAATCAGCAAAACATAGGGTCTGGGCCTCTCTCTGATGTCACGTGAGTGACCCGGCCCAAGAGGGAACCGATGTCAGAGAGGCCCTACAACATGAAACATGCAGTTAGATACCTCACACTGCGCTGGTCCGGCCACCTATTACACCTTCTGAGCATTACTACCAGCTAGCACCTGATCGCGCGGTGCGAGACACAGGCTGGTAAATTTAACATGTTTCAGCTGCAGATGGGAGTCCGATTGTGGTGGTTATGCCTCTCCATTGCCATTGGCGGCAGCGATACAGACTCTGCCAAGGCCACCCAGGAGGCTGCAGGCACTGGCAAGATCAGGGCACGAACCACTGTGGGCTACTGGAATAGGAGTTTACCGCCCGGTGGCCCCAGCCCGCCTCCAGTGTTTTTAAGGATGGACAGTGAGTTCCCCCACTCACAGGTAGCCATAGCCACGCCGCGATCACTGAGACAGAAGCCATATCACACACTGTGCAAATAGTGGGACACCTTCCAGTACCCAGATGCCCGTGTTATCTTTCTTATTAGCATACCAGCTTGAATACACACCTCCCGCCCAGCATCCAATGAGCACCAGACAACTGGCAAATGCCTGAAGAAAAAGTCAACACATAAATAAAAGGCATTGTCATTTACAATACCAGTAGCTCAAACTCGTCGTAAATGTGTGACCTATTGCACTGCAAATTCTTGTTTTATGTTTTTCCCATCCTGCTGGAGTCTTGCTGGAGTCAATGCGGCCCCTGTACTCCTGTGGGCCAGAAAATGTTTCAGAATTTGGCCCCAGGGGGGTCTCTCTGATATAAAATACTGTATATAATATCTGTTTTAATATTCAGAAATTTGCACACGTACAAGAAATAATACTTTTAGAATGTCAGAGTTTTCTTTATGTGAAAGAAAGAGTATGCTGATATCTTGGAATAGCTGTGATGATGGGGCACGGAGGGCCTGGAACAATGTAGCCATGCATCACCCCGAAGGTAATAAAATGCTCACTGCCCACATCCACGTGCATTTGGAGTTTCTATGATTGCATAATATTGCTTGCTATTTCCATTCCTTATAAATGAGGCGTGGTATATAAAGGGCTATACAAAAACACATTATTGTTCCTGCTATTATTATTAGCACACCAGAAGAGGTTGGGCATCACAGAGAATTGTGGGACAGGTGACAATGAGACAGAAGCCAGGGCGGAGGCAGGCCGATTAGGGAATAAGTGCAAAAAAGAGAACCGAGGGTGGAGGGTGAAGGTGGGATGAAGAGGAACTGCGCCGTTGTCGGTAGTAGCTGAGCTCTGGTGGCATGGTGCCACCCCTCCCACAGTATGCCTCACAGCAGCTGGCAGGCCATAGATATCCACCAACACCAGCTCCTTGTGATCGGACCAATGACACTGTAACTCCTCTCTTGGCCTTCACTTCATGCACCACCCACCGCCCTAGCCAACCACAGGCTGGGATTTCTCATCCCTGCTTTGGCGACAGTTGTTGTTTCAAAGGAGGCGACAACGGAGAGAAACCGCAGGTATACCGAATGTGCATGAGCAACATTTCAGCGCCGGTGCACGGCCAGAAATCAAGGGACCCAGAAAGACGTAACCACACCGACGTATAAAAGCAGCGGAGCAACAGCCGGGCAAAATGATAGCTGCCTCGAAAGAAAACCAAAGTGTGAACGCACTTCTAGATGACATAGCCTCATTCCATAACCATGGTTAATGTCACTCAGCGGATTTAAACAAGCATAAGCCTCTGTGTATCCAAATTGCAAAACTGCCTTAAGACCCTTAATGTGGCGCCGTGGGTGTTGAAAAGCACAGTATTTTCAACAAAAGTTTGGAGGGATATTTGGCGCTGCACACACGCGCAGTCTGGTTTCTGGCGCACATAGCCATGGCTGCAGCGCACAGAGACCCTAAACTGCCGCACACAGAGGAAAAAAATTAGAGGGAACATTGGTGCTTAGTATTACTTTTTCTCATTTTGCATGCATGTTATACAGTGCAGCACACAAGAAAAGTATGAAAAGTTTGTAAAAATAAAAACATTCTCCTACTTTGCACCTGCTTGGAGGAAGCTTAAGGTTTTTATGGAAATTCCTGTCAATACATGTTAGCAGAGAGTGCTTTGAGTAAAAAAACATGGGTGTTAGCTAGGGGCGGGCATCACACGTGTAACTTGCTGTAGCCTAATCATGTGAGATTACAGCAAAATTATGTAACATTTTGCAGAATTATGCGGAAGCATAACTCAGCATTTAGCACTATTTTCTTAGCGTTAGCGTAAATTGTATCCTGGGCTCCATTCAAGGCATAAGGATGCATTTTGCACTAATAGCACTGAACACAACAGAACACGAACAGCAGCAGCCAGCAGCCGCTCACACTCTCTAAGTTTGTTGTTCCTGTGCTCCTGCGGTAGGATTTTTGTGGCAAATTACTCATAATTACGCAAACTGGCAAAATCACATACTTTTTGGTAATTTCACTTCAAAAGAGTAATGCATAATTATCAAAATTATTCAATTACTCCAATGTAATTATAATTTTGTCCAAGCCTACTGGTATCATGAGACTGCTAATATCCCACCCATGAGAGGGCCCCTTGGCACAAAGTAACACAAAGCAGTGCAAAGCTCTACTTAGTGGTACTTTCAGGAAACATTCCAAACCGGGAAAACCTGTTTGGGTGCTGGAAATTGAATAACAAATAAACAGTTAGCACTTTTTTTGTCACATTTGGTGACTTTGCAGTAGCACATATGGCCCAGAGTGTTTAGTGTAGATTCTGGTGAACCAAAATGCATCCTTTATTAGTATTAAATAAATGAAGATACTGGATCACAATGTAACATATCTGTGGGAGGACAGAAAGGGCATTCAGACAGCACTAAATTCTTACCAACAAGTGATCATTCCTAAGAGAGGAATTATTGAGGTGGTATGGAGACTGAAGTTTTTCTTCACCCAGTACAAGTAATTTGTTTGAGAAGCCAATTATTGATGACTCTCCATCTCAAGTTATTGATGAGTGTCTGTCTGAAGCTGGATTTTGCCAGCAATTAGTCCAAATACTAGGTGGACTTAAAACCTGTATTGCTAAGTCTCTGCCAAAAACCACTTCCTCACACTCTTGTTTGGAATACTTGATTTAAACTCTTACTTTTTCCTGCTTCCTCCTTCCCTCTCATGCAGCATATTTTACTCCTTTACTCTCCTTTTCCTCCCTGCCACCCAGAGACATAAGTTGGCTACCAGCTACCACTCGGTTTTGATGAAGAATTTTTTTTTCGCATAGCTCTTTCCTTATTTCCTCCTTTCAACTTTCCTTTCAAACCTGGTGCTTTAAGTTGGCCTCAGTGCAGCATAAAGTGATATAGAAGTAACAAACATAACATATTGTTAGACCTGGCTTGTCCAGCGGGTTTATCCCTAGACTTTTTGCTTTTTGGCCTCCTGTTTTAGACCCTGTTTTTGGTAGTGTTATGACTCTGGGCACTTTACCACTGCTGATCAGAGCTAAAGTGCATATGCTCTCCTAGTAAACTGTACTTATGGATTGATCATTCTATGATTGGCATATTTGGTTTACTGTTAAGCCCCTAGTACAGTACACTGTGGGTGCCCAGGGCCTATAAACCAAATGCTGCAAGTGGGCTTGCAGTACTGATTGTGCCACCCACACAAGCAACCTTTCGAAGGTAACTCAGACCTGCCACTTATGTGTCTACGCGCAGTTTCTACTGCCATGTCAACCTGGCAAGTGCACCCACTTTCCAGGCCCTAACCTTCCCTTTTCTTACATGTGAGTCACCCATAAGTAGGACCATGGTATCCCTGTGGGCAGAGTGCAGTGTATGTGAAAGGTAGGACATGTCCTGATGTATGTGCCATGTCCTGATAGTGAAATACTGCCAATTTCATTTTCTCCACTTTTGAAAGGCTATCTGCCCCACAGGGTAGAATGAGAGTTTATTTATAACATCTTATAAATATAATTTTCCATTGGAACAAGATGGGAAAATAAAGTTTAGTGTACCACAACTCAGAATCTAAAGATGCATTTTTTTTTTTTTTAGAAAGGATGATTTTTACATTCTGTGCTTGAAAATAGCACTTTTAGAAAGTGGGTATTTTCTTGCTTAGCCATTCTGTGTGCCTCTGTTGGTTTGTCGATTTACAAAAGGGGGTGGTGATGAACAGAGTGTCTGAATTGAGCAGACCACTCTTACCCAGTCCAAAGATCAGGGCTTGATCCATCACCGTTATTTATCTCACTGCCCCATCCCAGCTCAGAACCTGGCTATATGCAAATCAGTCTGTCCCTGGCCCAGTGCATCATGGGAACAGGGCAGACTAAACTACCAAGCCAATTCTTTACCAGAAAGGAGACAAGCTACCGGGGACCGGTTTCTGGCATTTCAGCCTCTTCGGCCCGGCTTGCTTGAATCCTGATGGAGCAGTGAGAAAGGGACTCATGTCTGAGTATACCCTGCCACACCTATAGTGGCCAAAATCGATTTACAAAAGGGGGTGGTGATGAACAGAGTGTCTGAATTGAGCAGACCACTCTTACCCAGTCCAAAGATCAGGGCTTGATCCATCACCGTTATTTATCTCACTGCCCCATCCCAGCTCAGAACCTGGCTATATGCAAATCAGTCTGTCCCTGGCCCAGTGCATCATGGGAACAGGGCAGACTAAACTACCAAGCCAATTCTTTACCAGAAAGGAGACAAGCTACCGGGGACCGGTTTCTGGCATTTCAGCCTCTTCGGCCCGGCTTGCTTGAATCCTGATGGAGCAGTGAGAAAGGGACTCATGTCTGAGTATACCCTGCCACACCTATAGTGGCCAAAAGCGATTTACAAAAGGGGGTGGTGATGAACAGAGTGTCTGAATTGAGCAGACCACTCTTACCCAGTCCAAAGATCAGGGCTTGATCCATCACCGTTATTTATCTCACTGCCCCATCCCAGCTCAGAACCTGGCTATATGCAAATCAGTCTGTCCCTGGCCCAGTGCATCATGGGAACAGGGCAGACTAAACTACCAAGCCAATTCTTTACCAGAAAGGAGACAAGCTACCGGGGACCGGTTTCTGGCATTTCAGCCTCTTCGGCCCGGCTTGCTTGAATCCTGATGGAGCAGTGAGAAAGGGACTCATGTCTGAGTATACCCTGCCACACCTATAGTGGCCAAAATCGATTTACAAAAGGGGGTGGTGATGAACAGAGTGTCTGATTTGAGCAGACCACTCTTACCCAGTCCAAAGATCAGGGCTTGATCCATCACCGTTATTTATCTCACTGCCCCATCCCAGCTCAGAACCTGGCTATATGCAAATCAGTCTGTCCCTGGCCCAGTGCATCATGGGAACAGGGCAGACTAAACTACCAAGCTAATTCTTTACCAGAAAGGAGACAAGCTACCGGGGACCGGTTTCTGGCATTTCAGCCTCTTCGGCCCGGCTTGCTTGAATCCTGATGGAGCAGTGAGAAAGGGACTCATGTCTGAGTATACCCTGCCACACCTATAGTGGCCAAAATCGATTTACAAAAGGGGGTGGTGATGAACAGAGTGTCTGAATTGAGCAGACCACTCTTACCCAGTCCAAAGATCAGGGCTTGATCCATCACCGTTATTTATCTCACTGCCCCATCCCAGCTCAGAACCTGGCTATATGCAAATCAGTCTGTCCCTGGCCCAGTGCATCATGGGAACAGGGCAGACTAAACTACCAAGCCAATTCTTTACCAGAAAGGAGACAAGCTACCGGGGACCGGTTTCTGGCATTTCAGCCTCTTCGGCCCGGCTTGCTTGAATCCTGATGGAGCAGTGAGAAAGGGACTCATGTCTGAGTATACCCTGCCACACCTATAGTGGCCAAAATCGATTTACAAAAGGGGGTGGTGATGAACAGAGTGTCTGAATTGAGCAGACCACTCTTACCCAGTCCAAAGATCAGGGCTTGATCCATCACCGTTATTTATCTCACTGCCCCATCCCAGCTCAGAACCTGGCTATATGCAAATCAGTCTGTCCCTGGCCCAGTGCATCATGGGAACAGGGCAGACTAAACTACCAAGCCAATTCTTTACCAGAAAGGAGACAAGCTACCGGGGACCGGTTTCTGGCATTTCAGCCTCTTCGGCCCGGCTTGCTTGAATCCTGATGGAGCAGTGAGAAAGGGACTCATGTCTGAGTATACCCTGCCACACCTATAGTGGCCAAAATCGATTTACAAAAGGGGGTGGTGATGAACAGAGTGTCTGAATTGAGCAGACCACTCTTACCCAGTCCAAAGATCAGGGCTTGATCCATCACCGTTATTTATCTCACTGCCCCATCCCAGCTCAGAACCTGGCTATATGCAAATCAGTCTGTCCCTGGCCCAGTGCATCATGGGAACAGGGCAGACTAAACTACCAAGCCAATTCTTTACCAGAAAGGAGACAAGCTACCGGGGACCGGTTTCTGGCATTTCAGCCTCTTCGGCCCGGCTTGCTTGAATCCTGATGGAGCAGTGAGAAAGGGACTCATGTCTGAGTATACCCTGCCACACCTATAGTGGCCAAAATCGATTTACAAAAGGGGGTGGTGATGAACAGAGTGTCTGAATTGAGCAGACCACTCTTACCCAGTCCAAAGATCAGGGCTTGATCCATCACCGTTATTTATCTCACTGCCCCATCCCAGCTCAGAACCTGGCTATATGCAAATCAGTCTGTCCCTGGCCCAGTGCATCATGGGAACAGGGCAGACTAAACTACCAAGCCAATTCTTTACCAGAAAGGAGACAAGCTACCGGGGACCGGTTTCTGGCATTTCAGCCTCTTCGGCCCGGCTTGCTTGAATCCTGATGGAGCAGTGAGAAAGGGACTCATGTCTGAGTATACCCTGCCACACCTATAGTGGCCAAAATCGATTTACAAAAGGGGGTGGTGATGAACAGAGTGTCTGAATTGAGCAGACCACTCTTACCCAGTCCAAAGATCAGGGCTTGATCCATCACCGTTATTTATCTCACTGCCCCATCCCAGCTCAGAACCTGGCTATATGCAAATCAGTCTGTCCCTGGCCCAGTGCATCATGGGAACAGGGCAGACTAAACTACCAAGCCAATTCTTTACCAGAAAGGAGACAAGCTACCGGGGACCGGTTTCTGGCAATTCAGCCTCTTCGGCCCGGCTTGCTTGAATCCTGATGGAGCAGTGAGAAAGGGACTCATGTCTGAGTATACCCTGCCACACCTATAGTGGCCAAAATCGATTTACAAAAGGGGGTGGTGATGAACAGAGTGTCTGAATTGAGCAGACCACTCTTACCCAGTCCAAAGATCAGGGCTTGATCCATCACCGTTATTTATCTCACTGCCCCATCCCAGCTCAGAACCTGGCTATATGCAAATCAGTCTGTCCCTGGCCCAGTGCATCATGGGAACAGGGCAGACTAAACTACCAAGCCAATTCTTTACCAGAAAGGAGACAAGCTACCGGGGACCGGTTTCTGGCATTTCAGCCTCTTCGGCCCGGCTTGCTTGAATCCTGATGGAGCAGTGAGAAAGGGACTCATGTCTGAGTATACCCTGCCACACCTATAGTGGCCAAAATCGATTTACAAAAGGGGGTGGTGATGAACAGAGTGTCTGAATTGAGCAGACCACTCTTACCCAGTCCAAAGATCAGGGCTTGATCCATCACCGTTATTTATCTCACTGCCCCATCCCAGCTCAGAACCTGGCTATATGCAAATCAGTCTGTCCCTGGCCCAGTGCATCATGGGAACAGGGCAGACTAAACTACCAAGCCAATTCTTTACCAGAAAGGAGACAAGCTACCGGGGACCGGTTTCTGGCATTTCAGCCTCTTCGGCCCGGCTTGCTTGAATCCTGATGGAGCAGTGAGAAAGGGACTCATGTCTGAGTATACCCTGCCACACCTATAGTGGCCAAAATCGATTTACAAAAGGGGGTGGTGATGAACAGAGTGTCTGAATTGAGCAGACCACTCTTACCCAGTCCAAAGATCAGGGCTTGATCCATCACCGTTATTTATCTCACTGCCCCATCCCAGCTCAGAACCTGGCTATATGCAAATCAGTCTGTCCCTGGCCCAGTGCATCATGGGAACAGGGCAGACTAAACTACCAAGCCAATTCTTTACCAGAAAGGAGACAAGCTACCGGGGACCGGTTTCTGGCATTTCAGCCTCTTCGGCCCGGCTTGCTTGAATCCTGATGGAGCAGTGAGAAAGGGACTCATGTCTGAGTATACCCTGCCACACCTATAGTGGCCAAAATCGATTTACAAAAGGGGGTGGTGATGAACAGAGTGTCTGAATTGAGCAGACCACTCTTACCCAGTCCAAAGATCAGGGCTTGATCCATCACCGTTATTTATCTCTGGATTGACTGTCTGGCTTTGTAGTGATAGGGGCTGGGGATGTGCATTCTGTCAGACAGCCACGGGGGAGCTGTTGATGTGTGTCCTGCCTTTCCTGAATGAGTCAGTGTTGGGCTGAATAGACCTGGGATGCATTTAAAGTAGGGGGAGAAGAGTTCCTTGCACCTCAATAGGCCTGGCCTGCCATGGACAATGCTGTCTCCACCTCCTGCCAAGAAGCTGCACCAGAGAGGACAGAACTGGTTTTGGCTGGGCAAAGAGCTTCTCTGCCACAAGAGAACAAAGAGAAATGCTCCATAAATAGTGGGGGCCAGACCCCAGAACTTTATATTACTTCTGGGATTCAAGAGGAACCTTTGCCAAGGAGAAGAGCTGGAGAAACCGATAAGTACTGCCCCTTTGCTGTGTGCTGTCTGGAGTTGGCCTGCAGTGGCTGTTTCTTCAAAGGGAAGGACAAGGACGTTACTGTGTGCTGTGTCCCCTGCTTTAGGAAGATCTCCAAGGGCTCAAAGTAGAGCTTGCCTCCTGTTCTGACGTCCCAGGGACACAATGACTTTACCCCTCAGACCCCCCTGAACTCCTTTGCTGGGAGTTCTGACCTCCCAGGAGGTGCCTGCCAGTGTTCTGGGTCTCTGGAGGTTGTTTCTGGGCTGGGAACTGCAAAAGACAAAAGAACTGTGAAAATCGTTGCATGGCCTGGTTCCGACGCACCACAGCGGTGCGAGAAGAATTTCTGCTGTATCGCCTCAGCTGAAGAATCACGCAGTGCCTGCCCACGGCTGAAGTGTCTGCTGTGCAAGGAATCCTGTACACCAATCTCTAACGTCCGAGATCACCGCACCAACTTTGATGCAGGCCCTTCTGTGTAAGAACCGAAGCATGGAGGGGACGTGGCTGGAATCGTCACAGTGCATCCTGGATCTTCACGCATCGCATTGTCCCAGGTAGTCACACATCGCTGGGAGACGCAGTAAAAAAATGATGATCACCTCCCCATGCAGTAAGAAACCAATGCATCACCTCCTCTCCATTAAGGAATCGACTCATCGCCTCCCCTGCGCAGCAGTAAGGAACCAACGTATTACCTCCCCGGAGCAAGGAACCGACGCATTACCATCCCTGCGTGTGAAGAACCAATGCCTCACCTTCCCTGTGACCCTTTTTGCTTGTGGTTTTGACATATCCAAGGTACTTTGTGTTGAAAGTGTTGCATCTACCATTTTCTATGAACAGAACTATTTCTACCTTTTAAAAGTCATACTTTGATTACTGTATTGTGGATTTTTGTTGTTTTGGGTCTTGTTTCATTTAGATAAAGATTACTTATTTTTCTAAACTGGTTTGGTGACCATATGCAGTGCTTTCACTGTATTACTGTATATGTACTGTACACAAATGCTTTACACACTACCTCTGAGATAAGCCTGTCTGCACGTACCAAGCTGCCAAGGGGGTGAGCAGGGGTTATTTTAGAAGTGTACCCCCTTACACTGACTAAGAAGAAGGGTCCCTACATGGACAAAGGTGCAAACCATTGCCAACTAGAGACTCACATTTATAACATTGGTGAGGATCCAGATGTGCATTTGTGCCTTACATTTCATAATTGTGGACACTACTAGTAGAGTGCAGACCATTACACAACCACATACTGTTTTTTTCTGTTTTCTGGTGTCCTCCTGGAAGTATTTTTGGGATACTGAGACTGGTTAGTTGTTGCACCTGTGACGTCTTGAGAAAATGGAACTTGAATTCTGGCACATGTTAATCTATACGATGAGTGAGCTAGGTGTGTTCTGCAAGGAAGGGGGGCTGCCTATGAAGAAGAGGTCCGGAGAGGATGTAGAGTCAGCCCTATTTCAGTATGAGCTACCAGGCTGGGGGCCAACACTACCAGTTGAGTCTGAGGGGGAGGACTTCTCTGAAAGTGAGGAAGAAACAGAAAAATATGACTGGCTTCTAGCTTGTGAACAGAGGCTGGGAGAGCTTGCTGAGGAGCTTGAGAGGTCTGAAGTCAAGAGGGCCTTAAACCAAGAAAAGGACATATGTGTTGCTCATGAAGTGAGCTTGGCTAGGCAGATTGTGGCAGTAAAAAGGTGTTTTTCAAGTGCTGAGCAACAGTATACATACCCAGAGATGTGGCAGCTGACTTGAAAGAGGGTGTGGACACACACCAGCGGGTTCAGGTTGATGAGGTAGCTGCAGTGGTATGTATTGCCCCTGAAGGAGATTGGGAAACTTGCACAGGGGATCATATTTCTAGTGGTGGGAGGGACACTCCACTGGGAGAGGGGTTCCCCCATGAAAGAAGTCCTGGTCTGTGAGAGTGGAGACCTCCCAAAAGAGTATGGGTTTAGTGACAGAGACAGTCAGACACTGTCTTCCCAGCCTCAGGAGGGTGATATGGAGTACTTGTACGAGGCACTGGATGGTGAGGCAAAGGGTAGCTTGGTTAACACATGTGAGGAGCTGTGTGATTCAACTGTTGAAGAGCATATTTTAAATCCTTGTTTTCAAAAGCTATGCCAACACCTGATGGAGTGTAAGTTCTCTGACCATCCGGGAGCTCACACTGGAGGCAGACCTTTTGGTGGATTCCAGAGGGTCTGAAGAAGCATCTGGGGGTGATCCTGAAGGAGGTGGCTCAGGTTTTTCCCAACTAAGTGAGGTGGAGGGATGTTATGGTGGCCCAGATAGGTCTCAGAGTAACGGGAGGGGAGAAGGGTCCCATGTCCTGTCTCAGAGGAGAAGGAGTGGGAGTGGGCTGTGTCTCGAGGTGCCTGAAACCCAGTCTCACAGCCTGGTTGTTCCATGAGGGAACACAAAGAGGAGAGCCTGGTCTGTACCGGGAGGCCATCCCGGAAGGGGATCCCAAGGTGTCAGTTGAGCTGGGGAGACTCCTGTAAGCAGCATCCCACCAGCTCTGGTGTCTGGCAGCACCTTTCCAGTCTCAAGAGGGCATGAGTTCAGAGAGAGGTACCGGGGGGGGACGCAGTCCCCAGTGGGTCAGGGGTTGCCAGCTCTGAGGTCAGAGCACCCAGGACTGACCCTGGCGAGGCCACTTTTGGCCCTGGAGGATCTTCATGCTCTGTCAGGTGGACAGGAGGACGGAGACCTGCACCAGACAGACTCTTGCACAACTCCAGAGCAGTGTTATTCCCTTGGGGGGGTTGATGTACTCCCCCAGAAGTCTTGGGTTTCCAGGCACAGGTCCAGCCTAGGGGTATAGACCCTGGATTGGAGGTCCCCCTGACCTGGAGGAAGGGGCTACTGCTAACGGGTTGTCTTCTGGGGGCATTGCTCCAGGTGGGAAGGTGCAGTGCCCCAGTAGAGGAAGAGGGTATGGGGAGAGGGCAGCATCACCCCTGACCCCTGCCCAGTCTAAGGGTACAGTCCCTAGGCTGGGATCCCAGTTGCAGGATAGAACCCCTGAACTGGCGAGTGAATTGCCCAGGCAATTCTGGAAAGGGGTACCGCTCCAAGTGGGAAGGTGCAGGGCCCCAAGGAGGAGGACCAGGAGTGGGAGAGCCCACCACAAGCTCCTGCCTAGTCTCAGGGTACAGACCCTGGGCTGGTGGGTCAGTATCAGGAGGTCATCCCTGACCTCACAGGAGGGAGAATGGACCAAGGGTGCCAGGCACCTGGGGCCACAGAGGTTGGAGAACCATAAATGGCCTGAGACCTGGCTTTCATCATTGACAGTTGTCAGTGGCCCCTGTGACTTGCTGTCCTGGGGGACAGAGAGTAGTCACACCCTGGGGGTGGACTGGGCCACACCACTGTGTTGGCCATTTGGGTACTGTCTGCCTGTTGGTACACACCTGTGAGCAAGCTAAAGTTAGGCGCTGCACAGATGGGGTCCACAGGTGAAGAGAAGCGTTCCCTATGGGTTAGCTTAGAGGGCCCTGAGAGTATGGAAAGAGGGATCCAACTGGCCGTAAAAGCAGTACGTGCCCCCCTGCTGCGGGCCAGGTCTAGGTTCTATCACCTCAAGCCTGGAAGTCTTGTCCAGCGGGTTTACCCAAAGACCTCTTGCTTTTTGGCCTCCTGTTTTGGTGGTTTTATGGCTATGGACACTTTACCACTGCTGGTCAATGCTAAAGTGCATATGCTTTCCCTGTAAAATGTTCTTATTGATTGGTGATTCCATGATTGGTATATTTGGTTTACTGTTAAGCACCTGGTGCAGTGCACTGTGTGTCCCCCGGGACTTTGAACCAAATGCTGCTAGTGGGCTTGTAGCACTGATTGTGCCACCCACACAAGCAGCCTTTCAAAGGTAACTCAAGCCTTCCACTGTAGTGTCTGCGTGCAGTTTCTACTGCCATATCGACCTGGCAAGTACACCCACTTTCCAGGCCCTAACCTTCCCTTTTCTTACATGTGAGTCACCCCTAAGGTAGGCTCAATGTATCCCTGTGGGCAGGGTGCCTTGTATGAGAAAGATAGGACATGTCCTGATGGATGTAGCATATCCTGATAGTTAAATACTGCCAATTTCGTTTTTCACTATTGAAAGGCTATCTGCCCCACATGATAGAATGGGAGTTTATTTATAACATCATATAAATATAACTTTCCTTTTGAGCAAGATGGGAAGCTAATGTTTAGTATGTCTGAACTCAAAACTTAAAGATGCATCTTTTGGAAAGGATGATTTTTACATTCTGTGTTTGAAAATACCACTTTTAGAAAGTGGGTATTTTCTTGCTTAGCCATCCTGTGTGCCTCTGGTGGTTTGTGGATTGGCTGTAAATCCACAAAAATACAGTTCCTTGAAGTAGATAGGTATGTCCAGGTCTATCATGGTATCATGAATATACAAATCCAATGGTTCAGGTTGGCTGCGGCGTTTTGGACCAGCTACAGTGTCACATGGTGTCCCATGATAGACAATGAGGCAGGCAGCCTTTTAATAGTGAAAAATGAAATACACAGTATTTCAATATCAGGACATAGGAAACACACCAGTATATGAACTACTTTTCACATACACTGCACCCTGCCCATTGGGATCCCTTTGGCCTAACTGAGTAGTGCCTTACATATAAGTAAAAGGAATGTTAGGGCATGCCAAATGGGTGCCTTGCCAGGTCGACATGGCAGTAAAAACTGCACACAGATACTGCAGTGGCAGGTCTGCGACACCTTTGAAAGGCTACTTGTGTGGGTGGCACAACCAGTGCTGTCAGCCCACTAGTAACATTTGATTTACAGGCCCTGGGCACATACAGTGCACTGTACTAGGGACTTACTAGTAAATCAAATATCCCAATCATGGAAAACCAGTCATAACACAATTTACAGTAGGAGCGCTTGCACTTTAGCACTGCATAGCAGTGAAAAAGTGTGCAGATACAGTAAACCTGCAAAAACGAAGTCCAGCATACCATCGAAACCAGAAGGTCATGAGACAAAAATACAGCGGAAACATGCCAGAAGATTTCAGGTCTAACATGTGTTCTCTTCAGCTGAAAGTAGGGAGAACTTCCCACTCACCTGGGAGTTCTCTTCACTAAGGGGGAAGAACCTGGGCGGACCATCAAGGCTGGCATGTTCTGTGCCAGGTCTGTGATCTACTCTAAAGTCCATTTCCTGTAGAGAGATAGACCACCTTAACAGTTTTGGGCTCTCACCCCTCATCTGCATTAGTGATCTGAGAGGCCTGGGGTCCGTCTGGAAGTGGAAGTTGGAAGTGAGACACCAAAAAATAGCATCTTCACTGCCCAGACTACAGCAAAAGCCTCATGCTCAATTGAACTCCACCTCCGGTCCCTGGGTAGTAGTCTCCTACTAAGGAAGACTACATGCTGGTCTAGTCCCTCTTTGTTTAGTTGTGAGAGCACCGCTCCCACACCACGCTCTGAAGCATCAGTCTGCAATAAAAATTCCTTAGAGAAATGTGGTGCCTTGAGCACAGGCACCATGCTCATAGTTGCCTTCATGGCATCAAAAGCGGTCTGGCAGGCATCAGACCAGGTCACTTTCCTTGGCTGCTTCCTGGAATTCAACTCAGTCAAGGCATCAGCAATGGTGCCATAGTCCGGACAAATCTCCTATAGTAACCCATAAGACTTAAAAGGCCCTCACCCTTATCTGGGTCTTGGGGGGCTCCCAAGTGAAAATGGTGTCAATCTTAGGTTGGAGGGGCGCCACCTTGCTGCTCCCTACCTCGTGCCCTAAGTACACCATGGATCCCTGACTGATCTGGCACTTATTGACCTTGATCGTGAGGTCTACTTTCTGCAGAGCCTTCAACACTTCCCAGAGGTGGTGCAAATGATCTTCCCACCTGGAACTGAACACTGCAATGTCGTCCAGGTAGGTGGCACTGAACTCCTCCAGTCCAGCAAACACCTGGTTGACCAATCACTGAAAGGTGGCAGGGGCATTCTTCACCCCAAAGGGCATAACCAGAATCGGGTATTGCCCCTCTGAGGTTGAGAATGTAGACCACTCCTTGGCCCCATCAGTCAAGGAATTCTGCCAGTACCAAGACGTTAAATCAAACGTACTGAGGAACTTGGCAGCTCCCAACCGATTGATGAGCTCATAAGCTCTGGGGATAGGGTGCGCATCAGTCATGGTAACTACATTGAACCCACGGTAGTCCACGCAGAACCGAAGTTCCGGAGTGGCACTGGGTGTAGCAGCCTTTGGGACAAAGACCACTGGGCTGGCCCAAGGAGTGTTGGAAGGCTCTATGAAGGAGTATTGGAGGGCTCTATGATCCCTACCACTAACATCTTAGAAATGTCTTCTTTGATCCTGGCTTTGACCTGGTCAGTTAGCCTGTATATTTTGTGCTTCACAGGTGGACTGTCCCCAGTGTCCACATCATAAGTACACCAATGAGTGACACCTGGGGTCAGGGAGATCAGTGTGGCAAACTGACAGAACAGCTGTCAACAGTTACTCTGCTGTTCTTGAGTCAGGGTAGGGGAGAAGTTCACACCTTCCCCTGTCCCGCCGTGCTCCTTGGCAGTCAGGAGGTCAGGAAGAGGTTCACTCTCCTCTTCCACTCCATCATCTTTCTGCAAGTGCATGCTTACTTCAGACCTCTCAAAGTTAGGTTTGAGGCGGTTCACGCGTAGGACCCATAAAGGTTTCTTGGGAGTTTGCAACTAAGTTCACCAGGTAGGTGACATCACTCTTGCGCTCCACTACCTCAAAAGGCCCTGTACACTTAACCTGAAGAGCACAAGGTTCTACTGGGGGATGACCCACACTTCCCGGCCAGGTTGAAACTCTACCAGAATGGAATTCTGGTCATACCAGCGTTTCATCTCTTCCTGGTGGGCATCTAGGTTAGCCTGAGTTTGTCTCCTGAAGCACGCAGTCTGGTTTCTAAAGGCCATCATGAAGCTGAATACATCCTGGGTGGTTTTCCTGGGAGCTGTCTCCCAGTCACCTTTCACCAGACTGAGAGGTCCTCTTACAGGGTGCCCACACAATAACTCAAAGGGACTGAACCGTAATGACGAGGTACCTCCCTGTAAGCAAAGAAAATGCATGGTGAGAGGATACCTCACTTACACCTCATGAGTTCAGTCAGACCCTTGATCATGCCCTTCAGAGTTTGGTTGAATCTCTCTGCCAAACCATTATCTTGGGGTTGGTTAGGCGAGATGATCAAGTTGGATATACCACACGCCTCCCACAGGGATGTCATTTACGTGGATATGAAATTGTTACCCCAGTCAGACACCATCTCTCTGGGGAACCCCCCCCTGAGGAAAAGATCACCATTAACTCCCAGTCTGCCAAGGGCTCCGTCGTTGTCCTGAGAGGCATAGTCTCTGGGTACCGGGTGGCATGTCCACCAAGACCAGGATGTTTCTGTTGCCCATTGCTGTCTTGGGGCCAGATGCCCCACAATGTCCATCCTCACCCTCTAAAAAGGGGCGCCTACAACCACAAAAGGTGGAGAGGAACCTTACACTTCCTCCCACTCTTACCACTTGCATAGTAAGTTTGGCAAGACCTACTATGTGCGCCTGCCTTCACATTTGGGGCAAAAAGAAGTGGGTGGCAATTCTAGCAAAGGTTTTGTCCTGCCACAAATGTCCTGCCAAAGGCATGTCCTGAACCAGACCTAGTAGAATGGTCCTGAAGCACTGAGGTACCAACAGCACATGGGCTAACCCATGTACAGAGACCTTAGGATCTCTGTGTAGGAGACCAATCTCCCAGTAGATCCAGTGTGATCCAGACTGATCACCAGCTGCCTGGTCTACAGCCTGCTGCCGCATAGCAACTAGAGAAAGGCATTCCTTCTGCTCCCTGCAGAACTCCTCCCTGGTGGGACTCCCCTCCTGCTAACAATAGGTCAGCTCAGACCCTAGTTCACCCACTTGTTCCCCTGTAGGTTTCGAGGCATCCCCCTCAGCCTCCTCCTGGACTGTGGGAACTTCATGGGCCTGTTTCCCATGCCCCTTGCCCTTTCTCTTGGCAGTAACCTGGGCCTTTCAGGCTCCTGGTCGTTCTGATCACCCTTTCTGGCTGCCATGGACCCAGTGGTCAAGCATGACCACTCTGGCAACCACAACATCTCCAAGTGAAACCTGAGCTTCATACACTTCCATAAGAACTGCTCCAGGTTGTTACCTAGCAGACAATCTACAGGTATGGAGGGGCGCACAACCACCCTCAAGGGACATGATATCTCCCACTCAAACGGAACCTGTGCCAACTTACATTAGAGCACTGAGTTCTCTACAGCAACTACTTGATGGAATGCACTGGGACTACTTGCTCCTCAGATACCGGGTGATACCAGACTGAGGTCACACTGGCTCCAGTGTATCTGAGAGCCTCTACCCTTTTCCCATCGATGGTCACCCACACGCTGTACTTATGAGTGTTTGCAGGCACTAGGTATCCTTGGACCATCTCACTGTCCCCTAGTGAGACAAGGGTCCTTTCTGCTGAATCCCCACCCAAGTGAGCTCGAAGTGGTGCATGCTATGACTATAGGACTCTTTATGAGCCTCTCAATTGAAACCTACAGGGCAGACATTTCGTTTTCTATTTTGGATTTACCTATCCCCTGCTAGTCTGCCCTTCATCTGCTTCAGGGGGCCCCGATTTACATTGGTGAATCCCCACCCTCCTCTGGGAACCCCTCTTCCCCAGACGCTACACTGGCCAACACCTTGGGCTGCCCACTGGTGGGTGGCTGTGCTCCCTTAGGGCATTTGGTATCCCCCTTCATGTGACCCACCTGGGCACATTCAAAGCACCCACAGGATCCCGTCTCTGCATGCTTTCCTGAAGAGACCCATGGTTTCCTTTCTCCTGGGGGGTGGAAATTCTTGCCCTGGGTGCTAGTTTGGAGCCCTTTAGAGAACTCCTTTTCTTTACCCTTGTCCCTCCCACTCTTCTGCTGGGGACCATGCCCACCTTTGACAGAGTCTCCCCCTTACACCTTCTTGTGGAACCCAATACTCACCCAGCAGTTTACCTCCAGAGCAAGCTTCCTAGGGTCAGTCAGTTTACTATCATTCAAGTGCTGGCGCAACTCTGCAAAACATAGACTAGACAGGTGCTCCCATACAATCAGATTGTAGAGTCCCTGAAAATCTATCACATTACAGCCCATCACCCACCATCCAATGACTTGCAAAAAGAATCAACAGATTCTAGCAAAGTGGGTTCATCAGTTTTCCTACTGGAGCTAAACTGATCCCTGTACTTGTCAGGGTTGAGACCATGCCTGGTGAGAAGTACATCCTTAATGTCAGTGTAGGTGAGGTTGTACCCGTTATCCAAGGCTTACAATGTTTCCATTCCCTCCTCTTTGAAGTGGTTCCGTTATCCTGCCCCCCAATTCCTCTCAGGGACCCCAGCCCTAAAACCGCCTTTGTATGTCATCTTCCTTCATGTACTCTCTTCCTATATTCATGGGAATGTGCACTATTCTCCCTGAGTGCATTGAGGTATTGTTGCCATAATCTGTGCTGAACCCACTCTTTAGCTCTAGCCCCTAGATACCACGCTCATGATCCAATATCATAATCCTCTCTTCCATGGCTATTCTTTGTCTTCCCTTTCATTCTCCAGCCTGAGTTTTTCTAGTTAAATTTCCATGGCTCCCACCTGTCCTCCAGCTCTTCTGGGGACAGAACACTGCTGTCTGGCTTGGAGGGTCCCTCATCTCCCAAAAACACATCCACCCTTTTAATTGGCTCTTCAGCCTCCCCACTAGGACCTTCAGATTTCCCACTGGCCTTTCTGGCTGGAACCCAGGCTCTCAGCACCATTTTTAGCTCCTCTTTTTGAACACAACCTCCTCAAAAACCACTCGTAGGGTTGCACCTGATGATGCTGTTGATTCAGGCAAGATGCAGCAGGAAGTTAAGGTTCAAAAAGATGGGAATACAAAAATAGATCAAGAAGAAAACAGTATGTGGTACGTAGTAGTTTGTGATATTGTAGTAGTGTACACTAATCACTGTAGGCCAAGTGCAAATGCAAGTCCTATCCTCACCGCTGACAAATAATGTTAGAAATGGGGGTCTCTAGGTGGCAGGTAGTTGCCCTGTGCACATAGGGCCCCCTCGTCCTAGTCAGGTTAAGGGAGTTACACTTCTAAAATAACCCTACTCACTCCCCTTGGTAGCTTGGCATGAGCAGTAAGGTATATCTCACAGGCAATGTGTAAAGCATTGGCACATAGCACACAGTAATACAGTGAAAATTCTACAAAAAGACATCACACCAGTTTTAGAAAAATAGGTAATATTTATCTATGTAAAACAAGACCGAGAAGATAAAAATCCAACTAACAGTTATCATGATACGAATAATGCAAAAATAGACTTTAAATACAGTTCCTTGAAGTCAATAGGTTGTCAGGTGGCTATCACAGTGCATTGAACAAACAAATCCAATGGTTCAGGCCGGCCATGGCGCTGTGGACCAGTTATATTCATTATATATACATTTGCGGGTCTATATTGGGAAGACCCGCAAAAATGCAGGGCATCGGGGACCTCGCGATGAGCTCCAAAGAGCTTGCGACAGCAGGTGTCGGTTGCGGAAGTCGGTGGAGGAGTAGCCAGGCCCTTGAAGTCACATTTGTTGCAGGTCAAACTCCATGAGGTCGAAGTCAGGAGCACTAGTATCTGCAGACATTGAGGTTGCGGTGTGAAGTGGAGCAGTGAGGGGTGCAGTTCCCTCAGGTCGTGGTGCAGGCAGCGGCTTAGTGACAGTCGTCCAGCAGCATCGGTAAAACCAGAGCTGCTGTGAGAAGTGAGGTGGTCCTTGTCTCGGTGCAGGCAGGTCTCGGTGCAAGCAGTGGCATTCTCGTTGCTGAATCACTGTTGATGGTAAACCTCAAGGCTGCATTGTGAGCCGGGGCATGCAGTGTGTGTGGTGCAAGCAGCGGCGTCAGTTGACGATCTGGAGTTGATGGTGCTGGTGTCGATGGCCCAAGGCTGCGGTGTTGAATGGGGTGATGTGTTGTGTAACTTAAGAGTGGTGCCCCCAATCCACGGTGCAGGTAGCTGTGTCGATGTGGCTTGTAGCAGTGTCATCGGTGAGATCAGGGTGGCGTCCTGAAGCAAGTCACTGCGGAATGCGGTGCCCACAGGTCACGGAGCAAGCAGCAGCTCAGTGGCGGTATCAGACGTCAGTATCGGTGAGACCCGCGTTGCGGGTGGAAGTGTGGCAGTGCCCTCTGCGGTGCCTGCAGATCAGGGAGCTGAAAGCGGCATCATTGACGACGCTGGTTTGCTTTTTCCCTCTGTGGTAGATGAAACCCACAATTCCAGATGCAGGTATGCAGGAACAGCAAAGTATTTGCTGTTCCTGAGACTTCTTGAACAGGGGGATAGCTCTACCTCAAGCCTTTGGAGATACTCAGAAAAGGAAGTTGTACAACGTTCAGTCCAGTCCAGTCCTTTCACTGCCCAAGACAGAAGCAGCCTCTGCAGGCCAACACAGCAAAACACACAGCAAAGTTGTAGTCTCTCCTCACAGCTTCTCCAGCTCTTCTTCTTGGCAGGTTACTTAATCCCAAAGGGTTCTAAAGTCATGGGGTCAGGGCCCCAATATTTATACCTCATTTCCCTTTGAGGTTGGCACAAAGTTCCTCTGCCATACATAAACCACTTCTGCCTAGCTCAGTCCAGGTTCACTCCAGGAGGGAGAGACAGCTTTGTGAGAGGCAGCCACAGTTCATTCAGGTGCAAGCAACAACTCCTAGAACTACTACTCATGAATGCAGCCATTTCTATTCAGCCTGGCTATGAGTCACTCAGGAAAGGCAGGACACACCTCAACCTCTTCCTTATGTCTGTCTAGTGTGAATGCACATTCACAGCTCCTATCACTCTCAACTCAGACGGTGAATACACAAACAGGTAGAGGCAAACAGTATGGTTAAATAAGAAAATGCTGCTTTCTAAAATTACAAAGTAATCAAAACATCTAGTCAACCATTTGTAAGGCTGCCACCAATTTAAGCAGACTTGTGACCAACTTCACCAATAAGATGGTCTATTTCATTTAATTATTCACTTTTTTTTCATTGCACAGAGACACTTAACCAGCAAAAACGAAGCCCAGCATATCATCAAAACCAGGAGGTTAGAAGGCAAAAAGAAAGGGGAAACACGCCAAAAGATAACAGGTCTAACACTCTAATTTTCCTCCTTGCAACCTAGAGGCCTAAGTTGGCTACCAGCTACCACTTGATTTTGATTATGAACATTTTATTCACATAGCTCCTTCCTTATTTCCTCCTTTCAACTTTCCTATCAAATCTAGTGCTTTAAGATGGCCTCAGAGCAGCATAAAGAGCTATAGAAGTGACAAGCATAACATAAGACATGTCTCAATGTGCATGCGTGATCATGTGGTCACTTAATGTGAATATCTAAAGTTTTGTGTGTATGGGTGCCTCTGTTTGTTTGCCTGCTGGTCTCTATTGCCTCATTTATGGGGATTTGGGGAAGGGCAGTGCAGCAAGTCACTTTGCTGTTTTGCCCTACTTCAAAGTGAAAGGGGAGGAATGCACCACATTTATCTAATACGGTGCATTCCTCTCTTTTCTCCCAGTGCTGGCATTATTTTGGCAGCCTAGTGCCAACGCAGGCACCCTTGCACCATGACGTAAGGGTGCCTTTGTTGTAAGCAGAATTGTTTTTGTTCAAGAAGGGGCAAATTCCTGCACAAAAATAATCCTCTTTCCATGTGTGCTGCATTCAGGAAAGAGGAAAAAATGAGGAGAAAGAAAGTTATTTCTCCTTGTTGCACCTCCCCAGGGGAGGCATAAGGTTTTGGCTCATCCCAAGGTTTACATAGTTTTGAAAATTGGTGGAAGAATAAAAATCCATGGATGTTGTGTGGGAACCCACCGCAATGCCAATGGAACGCCTCCCTAGCACAGTGTAAGGCAACACAGTGATTTGCACTGGCTTGCATTACTCCATATCTAGGAGGCCATTGCGTGACCTCATTCATATGATTTTATGATTTGCGCTGCCAGAGCATTACAACAAATGACGCTACGGCGGCGCACATGGTTTATAAGTATGCCGCTTTGGGTGGATCAGTGCAAGGTATCTCTAGCCATTTTCCTCTTCCTACCTTTTTGCTTATTTGTGTAATCTATATCAATGTGAGTGTGGATGTTGCTCGTCTGTTTTCTCATACAAAGGTTAAACCTATTGGCTTAGTCAATGCTTGGTCTTTAATACAATCACATTTGCCTCGTCAATGTTTTAGCTAAGATTCATCACCTTTGTTTGAAAGAATGTTAAGGGGAATCAAACCTGAAAGGAGCTTTGTATTGGGTATGCCAGAGGTTGGCTGCACTGTGAGAGCAACACTCCCTTTCAATGTTTTTTCTGAGAAAGAAATTTTCCCAAGCTTGCAAACAATAACATTGGCAAGCCACACGCCTATTTTTAAATCTGTTGCAATAAACTACAGTGCCAAGAAGACGCATACTTTGGCTAACTTTTTAACTATAAACTTTTCATATCCTGGACCGGAAAGCAACTTGTTTTTCAGGATAACTAACAGAAATACATTGCAAAGTTAAGCATAAAGTTGCACTTTCAAATTCTATCACTGACTCAAATATTACTGACAGAAGCAACCTATTAGAGAAAGTAGGGCCCCACTCTTCTTGAGGGCTGGATTGACTAAGGTTACCCGGGCCCATATTATAGATGGGGCACAGTGTCCTGGTCTGTGCCCTGGCATGCCTTTATCAGGGTATGCCAGGAGCAGACCAGGCCAGTGCATTCTATCACAATGAAGGTGCTGCCTCCAGAGCAGCCGCAGACTCATGCATGGTTTGGAACGTGCATTAGTGAAAGGAGAACCTCATACTTGTAGCTGCTGCTCCATTTTTTCACATTGCAATTGGGGGACCGAGATGACCCTGCGGGGTATAACTGGGGAGTCCATAGGAACTCCTTTCACCGTTTCCAAGCGGCGCACTCGGGAAGTGCACTGATTTTGAGCAAACTTTAAGTGGCGGACAGTCATTGAATCATATAATGCCCTCTAGACCGCCATGAAAATGAGGAAATACCCCCTTGAAGCTGTTCTCGTGTACAGAAAGCACCTGGACGATCTGTATTACAGAAGGTGCCACTAAAAAGTCTGCAGCCCCTTCGGTAATAACAAAGTGCCCCGGTGGAGCAGAAAGTGGGCACATACGTCTCTTGTGCGCCTAGGGAACTTTCGATCTGCGGGGCGGGGGAGGGGGGAGCAGGGTGGGAGGTAGTAAACACCGGAATATGGATGAACGGAGGCAAGTAAACAATTAAATACATGAAACGAATTTCATTGCGCGCGCTGCATCGCATTTTGCAATGCAGCGCGCGGAACAAAATTCATTTGATTAATTTAATTGTCTGGTGTTTAGTCCCCCCACTCTGCCCCTCCCACGCCCTGCCTCACCGTCCCACGGAGCTTTTAAAATACGATTTAGCTGACAGCTAAATCTTGGTGCACAATGGAGAAATTTTCAACAAAATTAGCAACAAACAGGCTGGAGCCTTTCAATCCAACCACCATGTTTCTTGCAGTTTAATTAAAAATGATAAAATCAATCACTTCCAACATTACTTAGAAATGCTAAAGAGTTTCATCTAAAAGCAGGATAAAAAAGACATAGCGAAACATTCTCACGTTTCAATCTGTAACATAAGATCATGCCCAAAAAAATACATTTGCAGTGACCCCCCAACATAAATACCAGCGGCCACCGGGGACAGTACAACATTATTAAATCACTAGAGTCTCTATTCACAAAGGTAAATTATTTCATAAACGCACGTTTAAGACCATATTTACAGGTGTTATGTCTGCCAGGAATTCACAAAAGCTAATTCCTGGTAGGCGTAAATCCATGTAGGCCTTCAGAGTTCTCCACACTCATAAATCCCACTCCGTGGTTGGAACATGGGTGTATTAAGCCCTTCCAATGCATGGTTTCCTTGGCAGTTTGGGAGCACCCACAAATGCACTTTTGTGGAGATTCTCAAACTTCTTTCATTACCCTTTCGACCATGGAAAGGGTCTGATTTCTACTCCAGTTAAAGGGTGGCCTATATCCCTTTTCAGGGTGCAAAAGGGTACAGATAGCCCCCAGATTTGATGGGGTGCAAGCAGCTGTGGTTCCTCCGTTAAGGTGGTGGAGTGCCCCCCACTGCTTTCGGAGCAGTGAATAAAGGAAAAACAAAATGATAATAAAACATGTTATTATCATTGTATTTTTTCTTGCAATACCCGGGCCTTCCTGAATGACCCTGGAAGGCTGGGAGGAGGAGCAGGGCCAGAGTGGCTGTATCGGGCACCAGGCATTTCCCTGGTGGGCTAGAGGGGTGGGGGGCAGTTTTGTGCTGCAATATTGGCCCCCTGTAACAAAATTGGGAGCCGTGCTTCTTGCTAGCCCCACTCCCCCACTCCCAGGGCCGGCAGAGAAGCAATCTGCCACAGGTAGTTGCAGTTCCCAGGCTCCCACCATCCATGGGCCGGTTTTGCCCCTGGGGACCCCAACCCCGGAACTGCCTGCTTTAAAAAATATATATTATTTTTTAAAACATGGGAGGGGGCTGGGTGGCACCCCTCCCATGCTGTTTTTGGCCCCTGGAACCCCTGGGCACCTAATAAGAGAAAGGATATACAAAGAGTACTATAGGGGAAGCAAATGAAAAAGTATCCACTGTCAATAGAGTAGATTTACTATTCAAAAAGCATGATAAAAAAAATTATCATCAGATAAGGAGTGTAGATTTATTACGACCTTTAACTGACACCATAAGGAATTGAGAAAAGCCATGCAGAAACATTGGTATCTAATCAAACAAGATCCTGTAATAGTATTACATATTAATCCAAAACCCTTGATCACATATACAAAGTCGCAGTCCATGAAATATACTCTAGTTAAAATAGAAGTCAAAACTGTAAGAAACTAGTTGAAACCTAGCAATGGTATTAAAAAACAAAAAAATTCTAAAGCCTGCCAACATGGTAAGAACATTAGGGAAATCAGTTCTGATCTAGGACAACGTATACAGATCCAAAAACCATTAAATTGTAAATCGGATCACGTAGTTTGTATACTAAAATGTCCCTCTTCCGAAAAGATATAGGCAACAGAATACTACAAGCCATTAAGCGAATTTTGCAACCCATCCGAGCAGTGAAGAATATTGGTGAGACCTACCTGGTGGTGAGACACTTTAAGAAATACCACAATAGCGACTCCGCTTTTCTTACAGATAGCTTATCAGATCAAGTGGAAAAGTCTATTCGGGGACGTAACAGAGAGACATTATTAACCCTTTCGATGCTGATGACGAGCTCAGCTCGTCATCACCCAAAGGTGTCGTGTGCTGATGACGAGCTGAGCTCGTCATGAACAAATGGCATCAGTGGTTTTCCAGCACAGGGGGGGAAAACGCCCAGCAGCCATGTGGTTAAGAACCTATGGGACTGAACATAGATGAAGAAATATTAACTTTTCCATGAAGAGATAATTTTAGTATTTTCCTTATTTGATCTAAAATAATGTTTTAACTGATTTCATTTACATGTATTGTGAACCTCTGTTTGTATATATTATGATAGTAACATCCTTTCTATCATATTTATTTTAGATTGTACACAGAAGGTACCTGTGTTGAATGCAGAAGAGCAAAGTTATCAATTTTCTATTAAGATCATATAGAAGTTTGATAAGAATTTTGGTATACATGATTCACCCAATGGGGTGTAATTGTTATACATTGGTCCAATGGGGCTTTATATACAAGTGATGAAATGTAAGATTTCTGAATACTATTAATTAATCTGTAATGATGAAATCAAGGCTGCGCAGTGCAAAGGGGAGGGGGAAATTCATTTGTATATTTATTCTTATTTATTTTCATCATTGTATGCCCAATGGGCTTTACTGTCTAGAGAGAGAAGAACATTCAAATATCAGCGAATAATTATGTTCTTTTCAAGGACTTATTTTTGTTTGGTCGAATTTGATGATTTTTTAATCAATATAAATGTTTAATTATGTTTATGATTTATTGTGCCCCCCCCACCAAATGTGAGATGCATGACAGGGCATTGCCTTTTATAAAATGGCTGTAGTATTTACCTTTCAATTGAAGGAAAATGTAAGTCTGCTTTCTATGCCACATACGTGTTAAATACAGGCTGATGTAATATGTAAGCATCGTGGGAAAGGCTCTGCGGGAGTCGAAACACGTTGACGCTGTTATGTTTGCCAAGGGATTTGAATAAATTCATATATCCAGCACTACACGGAGTGCCGTTTCTCATTTGATGTAGACTGTACCGCATGAAATTTACGTCAGTGCGTGATATGAGCACACTCGATGTTTTGGATGCATGCTGCCACACTCAACCACAGGAAAGAACATAATAGTCACTGGAAAAAAAACAAAGGTTACAGGGACGTTAAAGTTGGGTTCAGATTTTACACATAAAGCCATAGAAACTCAGCAGTTATAGATATCTCAAGTAACTATAACTCGTGCCCCCACCATGCACAGTTTTAGCATCAATAATTTCTGTGCAAATGTTGCAGTGATATTAGCATTTATGTCATAGAAGATGTCATGTGTGGGGTAATTGGGAGTGCATAGTGAGGGTGCGAAGTATAGTTACCTTAGGGCATGAGTTATAGTTACTTGAGATAACTATATCTGCTGAATTTCTATGATTGGGTGTGTAAAATCTGACCCCCAACTATAATGTCCCTGTAACCTTTGCTTTTTTCAGGGGATTGCTAGGATTGTCTTTAAATAAAGTGTCCTACAATTTGACCCATACATCCAATTTACTAATATACATTTTCACAAGTTTATAAATATATTTTATTCACACATTCATCCTTGTTATACATTTTAAAACTACATATTTTGAAATTAAGGTAAGGTAACTTATGTAGTCTTTCTATGAAAGAAATGCACTAAGGCTTTCTTTAAAAATAAATTATTTTATGGGTCTGCAGATCAGTCGGCAATCCACGAAGAAATAGGAGGTCTGCCAGTTTTATTGCACACATTCAATACTAAAACAACAACACATTTATTATAAAAATATGCTATTGCGATTTCTATAAGTGCATCACTGCCAGTGTGTGGGTATGTGAGTTGCTGTGTGGGTGTGCGATTGGCTGTGTAGGTGTGTAAGTGGGCATGGGAATGGCTGTGTGGGTGTGGGAGTAGGTGTGTGAGTGGTGATGTGGGGGTGTGAGTGGTTTTGTGGGTGTGTGAATGGGTGTGAGGGTGGCTGTATGGGTGGGTTTGTGAATGGTTGTGTAAGTGTGTAAGAAGGTGTGAGTGGCTATGTGAGTGAGTGTGCGAGTGGCTGTGTGAGTGGCTGTATGGTCCTGTGAGTGGGTGTATAAGTGGGTTTGTGAGTCTTTGAGTGCGTGTGTGAGTCTGACATAGGTCTGTGAGTGGTTGTGTGGGAGTGTAAGTTGTTTGTGTTAGTGTGGGAGTGGGTGTGCGAGTGGCTGTGTTAGTAGCTGTGTAGGTGTGTGAGTGTTTTTATTGTTCTATGAGTAGGTGTGTGAATGCCTGTATGGGTAGTGAGTGGGCTGTGAGTGGTTGTGTGGTGTGAAAGTGAGTATGCAAGTGCATATGTGAGTAGGTGTGTCGGTATGTGAGTGGGTGTCTGTGTTTTCTTTTAATTGAGCTCTGGATATGTGGGCCCAACTGAATCTGCCTGAATCCATGAGGATCCAGGTGGGTCCAGAGATCCTTGTGTGCATTAAAAAAATGTTGGGACAATTTTTTGCCCTTGAGAGGTCTCGTACAGACCCCTCCATCAGTCCCAAGGTGTCAGGGTAGTGTACCTCGATCCCTTCTATTACTTTGACATTTTATTTTCCCCTCTGGGATCCATGTCCTGATGCACAAAATGGCATTTGCAAATTTCCTTGCAGGTTTTGGCCAGCCAATCACGGCATTGCTGTTGGCAAGTGGATCACCATCCTGGGAAGAACCGCAGCAGATCTGCATCTCTGGATATACAAAAATCTTTTTACTTGAATTACGCCAAAACTACTTAACCGATTTACACCAAATTACCAAAAATACTATTTCTGGACTAAGATCTAGCTTTCGGCCACATTTGGTGTATTCCGTTCAGTGGTTCGGACTGTAGTAGTGTCTAAAATCCCTATTGGAAATTGCAAGGGCAAAACACGTTTTGGGACCCCAACTTTTTCCCCGCCCGAGTTTGATAGATCACTCTGAAAATTTCCAGACAGTAGCTGAAGTGACTGGTAAACTAGTTTTGGAAATTTCCTGAAGATTCGTCAAATAGTGCCAATGTTATTAGCAAAACAAAAACACTTTTCCTATGGAAACTTGGTCCTACCTATTACTACCTACTGGCGACCCCCAGTAGTCAATATCTATCTATCTATCTATCTATCTATCTATCTATCTATCTATCTATCTATCTATCTATCTATCTATCTATCTATCTATCTATCTATCTAT
The DNA here is from genome assembly GCF_964263255.1 of Lissotriton vulgaris. Classification (NCBI taxonomy): domain Eukaryota; kingdom Metazoa; phylum Chordata; class Amphibia; order Caudata; family Salamandridae; genus Lissotriton; species Lissotriton vulgaris. Next base: position 1,609,539,003 of record NC_141694.1, on the reverse strand, counting down.
CTATCTATCTATCTATCTATCTATCTATCTATCTATCTATCTATCTATCTATCTATCTATCTATCTATCTATCCTTTTACAAATATAGATTTTCCCTAAACCTTAAATTTACCCACCCCATAACCCAAAAACACCCTTACCACCCAATAGCCTTATCCACCCCATAACCTTAAAAACACCCTTGCGACTCTATCCCCTTACCCACCCATAACGCTAAAATCACCCTTACCAGCCTATTCCCTTACCCATCCCAACCCCTAAAAATACCCTTACCACTCAATACCATTACCCATTACTAAACCCTAAAGATACCCTTATTACGCAATAACCGTACCCATCCTTAAACCCTAAAAACGCCCTTATCACCCAATACCCTTACCCATCCATAACCCTAACAATGCCCTTACCCTAATCTATATATATATATATATATATATATATATATATATATATATATATATATATATATATATATATATATATATATATATATATATATATATATAATGTAATTAAAAAACAAAGGATAAAGTGATGTTACAGTTAGTTGAATTTGTCAGAGTCAACATTAACGTTTTGAACTAAAAAAAACTCAGAAGTTCACCAGTTATAGTTAGAAGCGCTTACTATAACGTGTGCCCCTGCCATGCACTGCTTATGACCTCACATGTGAAAATCATAACGTGTTCCATTACATCATTTATGACATAACTGATATTGCAAATGACCTAATTAATGACATCACAGATGACATCATTCAATGAGTCTGAAAGTTTGTTTTACAGTTTACATAGTGTCAAGTAACTACCATATTACTTTTCTACATCATTTGTTACAGCTTCGGTGCAGCTATTGGGTGTAAGTGCATACAAAAAGCATGTACTGCAGATGCACCATAGTTGTGTAGAGGTGCTGAACACATTATAAATGTTTGCATTCAAGAGTAACTCTGTGTGCAGGTGACTTGTATTCATTTTTCTCCACACAACTTTTTTGGTTCTGCAGAAAAGTTTCCAACAGGAGAAATATATTACATAGTAGATACTAACTTTTGTAAGCAGTCTTGAGTTATTAGAGAGAATCGTTTCAGCATGATAATTTATACTTAAAACAGAAGAGTGTGTGCACCAAGTACTAACCTATATATGCATGTTTGCTTTGCTTCAGAAGAAGAGCTATCAGTAAAGTTTTCACCACAGCATGAAAGGTGTAGGTATAATGTTCTTTAGCACCTTCAGATCTTGGTTATTACTTAGCAAACAGTGTCTTTTTTTAAAACTCTTGCGTAGAACGTACACTGTTTTTAGTAGATTCTTTACACCCTTGCCTGTTCATGACGGAACCAAGCCGTCATGAGCCACGGGAGGCGTGTGCTCATGATGGCGTGGTTCCATCATGCGGCTGCCGCTCCTCCCACACGGCATTAATTCCCGCCTGTGTGGGCGAATTAATGAGTGGGCGTGGTCGTAACGGAACCACACCGTCATGAGCACAGGCTGCCCGTGACTCAAGACGGCCGTGGATCCGTCACGAGCATGGCGGCGCCGCGCTTACCCCCACCACCCCTGCTCCGCGACAAAATTCACGCCACGGCCAAGGGGTTAAATACTCTATGGTGTATTTCTCATGAGAGTTTTACTGTTTGCGAGCAGTGTGTTATAGAATATACTCTCTCCATAGAGTAAACACTGTTTACAGTACTCAGTTCTCTACTGATATCAACTTAATTTGTTAATGTGGATTTGATGTGTGTCAGGGGTTTAATACAGATACAAACTGCCCGTAGTAGGGCATTTGTTTTAGAATTGGCATTCACTATTTTGTCTTTCTCTGAACAGTTGCATACAGATTGAATACCGTACTCAGTGGGGGTATCCCATATATCTGTGGTTGATTGCTAATTTGATCTATGCTGCATGTAAAGCCATAGCAATTTATACAGCAACATGCGGGAAAACAAAAGCTTGGATGATGCCATCAGTGATGTCATCAATGATGTCATTTGAAATGTCATCAGTGATGTCACAAAATGATGTCATAAATCATATGATGGATGTCATATGTGAGGTCATAAGCAATGTGCAGAGGAGGAGCAATTTATAGTTAGCGATGCTAACTATAACTGGTGAATTTCTGTGTTTTTTTAGTTCAAAACATTAATGTTGACACTGCCAAATTCACCTAATTATAACATTCATTTAACCTTTGTGTTTTTCAGTGATTTATTTAGGTTTTGTGGCCAGGCCTTGCAGCTGACGCCCCCCCCCCCCCACCTCCACCCCATACAGCAAACCCCACAATGCGCAAGGCCTTCGGCCATGTGCAGTGGGGAGTTGGTCATATGGCCTGGCCCTGTAGACCCTATCCGTTTTTTTTAATTAAAGGGGAGGAAAGGCTCTTTCCCATGGGCCCAGCGATATTTGTAGGGGAGGAGGGCATGCGACCCCTCCCTGGGCTGATTTCAGCCCAAGGGACCCTCTCCCCCGGGGACTCATCGCTGAGGGCCCAGCGCAGTGTTTATGGGGAGGGTGACACCTGACCCCCTCCCAGAGCTGATTTCGGCCCCAGGGACCCCATCCCAAAGGGCCTGCTGATATTTGTAGGGGAGGTCATGTGGCCCACTCCCTAGGCTAATTTCGGACCCTGGGACCCCATTCTTCAGGGCCTGGAGCAATAATTATGGGGAGAGGGGGAGATTTTAGTTCTGCAAATCCCATCCCTTGGGGCCCAGAACCATTTTGAAGGGGGAGGGAGGCATGCGGCCCCCTCCCCGGCCCGAATTTGACCCTGGGCACCACATCCCTCGGGAAATACACAAAGATGATGGACAGAGTGCTGAAACATTTCAATCACTCACCCTCAGTCAAGAGATCTGGGTTCAATCCATTGCTCTTCACTATCCCACTCCAGTTTGGACCCAGCCATATGCAAATCAGTCTTGACCCTGCTCCTCATGGGAACAGTCCAGCTCCAACTACCAGGCCTGGTCCTCCCTGGATCGGAAACAAGCTTCCTGGGACCAGTTTCGGGTTATTACCCCTCATCAGCCAGGCTTGCTTGAATCCAGTGGCACAACAAGCAAGGGATCGACTTCTGGGCATACCGTTGTCCACTTTGTGCGAACATAGCAGACATATCAAGATGATCAATGGAGTGCTGAAATTTTTCAACACTCACCCCAAGTCAAGAGACCTGGGTTTAATCCCTCGTTCTTTTGCTCACTATACCACCCCAGTTTGGACCCAGTCATATGCAAATCAGTCTTGAACCTGTGCCCAGAGTGCTTACCACGGTGAATACACGCGGGAAGCTTACCGGTTCATTCAAAAAGGAGCTGCTTTTATCATTGAATGGGCAGACGAAGGCATCCCCATGTCATTTAAGAATTGGTGAAAATTATTTTAAACTGGTCATTATTGGAAAAATCGTAATATATAGAACCTGACTACCGCGTGTTAATCAGAACTGCTGACTTCAATAGATGAAATACGGTTTGAAGAATCAGCTAAATATGTGCGTCTCCTATTGGTAGGACTGTTCAATACTACTAATTTTGGTATTACGACCGCACGCTTTTACGGCTAAAGAAAGGAGGAAAGCTTTCCCTTTTACTAAAAAATAGCGGGAGCCTTCTGCCCCGTTTTAGACCAACAAGTCCTCGGGGAAGACGGCTAATATATATTTTTCCTGAAGAAGACGGCTGCATTAGAGTTGGCCCGTCGAAACGCGTTGAGGAGTGGGGGAGAGAATTCATAACATCTCTGAAGGACTATTCTGACTAACGCTGAATATACCTTTTCTGAATTCCTCTCTTTGTTTTTTTGCTTGTTTGCTTTAGGAACCTGTGTCATGAATTTCCAGTATAATTTGTTCCATATATTGTCTGTTTTCCCCTGAGTGTAATACATTTATTTTTATCCTGTTTTAATTATATTTTTAATAAATTTGTACATTTTTAAAGTTTATTTGTTGTTTCAGAATTTGGGTCACTTGTGCACTGCTCTTAGTTTGCCTGCATTTTTGCTGTATGTTTTATTGTTTTGATTAAGGTGTCCAAAGGGAATTGCTTTCTTGACATTGTCAATAGTGGGTACCCCATCCCTTTGGTAGAGGGTCCCTCTCTCTTTTATTAGAGACCCAATGGGAACTGTCCAGCCTGAACTACCAGGCCAGGTGCTCCCCGGAACGGAAAAAGGCATCCTGGGACCTGTTTTGGGATAGCACCCCTCATCAGCCAGGTTGGCTTGAATCCAGTAAAACAGCGAGCAAGGAACCCAAGTCTGGGCATACCCTTGGGCACTTAGAGCAAACATAGCAAACATAACAAGTGATGCACTGAGTGCTTACATTTTCAATCAGTCTGGACCCTGCTCCTCATGTGAACACAAGGCGGGCCGATATTTGCAATTGGAAGGGGGCATGTGGCCTCCTCCCTAGGCCGATTTTGGCCCCGGGATCCCATCCCCCGGGGCATGGCACAATTGTTTTGATGAGTGGGTACGAGGCTCACCTCCCTGAGTCGATTTCGCTCCCAGGGACCCCTTCCCCAAGGCCCAGTGTAATTTTGATGGAGAAGGAGGGCATGCAGCCCCTCCCTGAGTTGATTTCGGTCCTGGTGACCACATTTTACAAGGCCCAGATGCATTTTGAAGGAGGAGGGGTGCAGCCTAACTTTCTGGGCTGATTTTGTCACCAGAGTCCCCATCCGCCAGTGCCTTGCACTATAATCAAGGGGAGGGGGCATGCAATCCCCCTCCCCGGGCTGATTTTGGCCCAGTGGACCCCAACTCCTGGGGCCCAGTGCAAGAAAAGGCGGGCACCGTGGTTCCCACCAAGGTCACCAGTAGCTAATACCGCTGCTCCCTGCGGGCAGGAGCAATATTTAGATCTGTTTCCCTGCCCGCTTCACTGTGGCCAGGAAAACAGATCTAAAGTCCACTGTCAACATGCAGGAGCATTTTTGCAGCTACCACCAGCTGGGAGCAGACTTGGTGTTTGCTCCCGCTAGGCGCAAGATTAAAAAATGCTCCTGCCAAGCAAGAGCAAGCACAGGTTTCCCTGTCCATGCCGTAACAGGAAGGAAAACCGCTATGTCCTGGGGTCGGGCACCCCAGAACATAGCCTGAGAGCCGGCCCTTGGGAATGGGGTCCCCAGGGCATTAATGGCTTAGGGAGGGAGGCTGCGCAGCTTCCTGCCCTGAAAGGAATTGCACCGGGGTTGGCTCCCCAGGACTTTTTCGGGCTCAGGTAGGGGGGCTACCCAGACCCCTTCCCCATATTTTGCAATTTCAGCCCTTATATGGGATCCCGGGGGCCTTAAGAGGCTCAGGGAGGGGGGTGCATAGCCTCCCACCCCAAAAATGTATCAGCCCTGGGAGTGGGCTCTCCGGGGCCGCCAGAGGCACGGAGAAGAGGGTCGCACTGCTCCCTCCCTTAAATATTAGGATCAGTCTCAGGGCTGGGCTCTTTAAGGCCTCTAATGGCTCAGGGAGAGGGGCAGCACATCCCCGTCAGCATAGAAATTGTTTTTGGCCTCAGGGGTAAGCTCTCCAGGGCTTCTAGTGAATAAATTCGGCCCGGCCACCATTTTTTTTCTCAATCCCACAAGAGTCTTGCAGGATCACAGCATTTTTTGCAGTTTTATTTTCATTTTTGGCCTGGAGGGGGCCCTTTGGATCCCCCTCATGGGGTCTAGGGGGTCTAGGGGGTCAGGGTATCTCTACCCTGCCCTTTATCTCTTTTTTTAAAACAAATTCAGGAATGGGGACTAAGTCCCCAAGTCCTGTAATATATACCTATATATATCTATATTACTATTATAAAGAGAGAACTGTGTCCTTTGAGCCAGGTAAACTCGAAAAGTACACCACCAATCTAAACACTCAATACATGTTTGAAAACGTCAGGGCAAGCAGAAGGACATAGGCTATATAAATTTTAAAAATAAACGTTATTTACAAAATTTATATATAAAACAAAGTAGTCCCTCCAAAGTAGCGCCGGCCGCGACGTGCATGCTCACGTCAGGAGCAGTAGGAGGAGCGGCGTACGAGGAGCGGCGGACATGGCGCGGGGGAGGAGCGGTGACTTGAGGAGCAGCGGACAGGCCAGCGGCGGTGTGAGCAGCGGAGAGGCGGACATGGCGCGGGGGAGGAGCGGCGGCTGACAGGCGGTGAGGAGCACTGCGGCGAGGAGCGGTGAAATGAGGAGCGGCGGCTGAGGTAAGGCTCCGGGGACAATGTCGGGGCAGGCGGGTGTCGGGCCAGGTGGGGAACGGGGAGTTACAACAACACAGGCGGTGAGGAGCTGAGCAGCAAGGAGTAGTGAACTAAGGAGCGGCGGCTGAGGTAAGGCTCCGGGGACAGTGTCGGGGCAGGCGGGTGTCGGGCCAGGCGGGGGACGGAGAGTTACAACAACACACATCGGTTGAGGAAAGGCAATGTCGGGGCAGGCAGGGGTCGGGGCAGGCGGGGGACAGGGACTAACAAGGTGATGGGTGGAACATTTTGAAGGTAGTACTGTCCGACCTCCATTGACTCAGGCCAGGCGGGGGTCGGGCCAGGCGGGAAAACAGATCGGCTGAGGAAAGACAATGTCGGGGCAGGCGGGGGTCGGGGCAGGCGGGGGACGGGGCGGGTGGGGACACGGGCTGCTTGCCAATGTTGGGGCAGGCGGGGGTAGGGGAAGCCTGAATGCTCCCGGACAAGGTCGGGATGGGCTGCTAGTTTATATATATATTCACAGAAAAAACCATAGGTTTCACACCAGTTATCGTTAGGAATAAGCATTTAAAAAAACCTATTAAATTCACTAAAAAACTATAGGTTTGACACCAGTTATAGTTAGCTGGAAATTTTACTGACATAAAACCATTGAAATTCCCACGTTATAGTTAGTTGGACTCACTATAACTTGCGCGCCTGCAATGCACTGCTTATGACGTCACATATTACATCACTCATGACATGGGCAGTGACATCACTCATGACATCACTGATGACACCATCCAGTGAATGTGTGTCTTTCTGAAAAATAAATATGTTTTATATATGTATATGTAAAGGTCGATGGAAGAATAAATGTTTAAATAAGTGTCTTAATGGATGTTTTTTTTAAAAAGCATTGATTGGTTAACTGGCTTATTAAGTGTATCTTTGTGAATACATATATTAGCGAGTAGTGTTTAAATATTTAAATGTTTGTATCAGTGTTTCACTTTGTGTATAAGTGACTGCATGGGTTGGTGAGTAGCTAAAATGCGGCAGGGAAAAGTGAAAGTGTCATTAACAAAGCGCCAATTAACTCTCCGGCTCTTTCTAGCTCTGGGGGACATAAGAATACAAACAGCACTAACACTAATAAAGACACTAATGTACACCCCACAGATCCCATAGCCATGACTACTGCAGCCATTACAACCAAAGCTAATTTAGTCCAGCCAGGTGTTGATCCTGGGGGTCTTATTCAAAAGCCCGCAGAGAGATATCAAGCTAATAAGGGGTCAAGTAAGGCGGCACAGACCCAGGATATTGATAATAATATGAGGAAAACTAATGTGACTGTTGAAGATGCTGAAGACGCAGTTTCTAACCTAATAGGTCAATCAAGCAACCAAAACTTAGGCTCCACAAACACAGATATAATAAGTGAGACTATTGTAAATGCAGGAAATACCCTATTTGGACCCTTATCTAGAGATGGAGAGGAATCCGCTAAAATTGATATCTCAGGAGCTTCTGATGCGGAGTCTAATGAGGATGAATATGAGGATCTGATTACCGAGGAAGGGGTTGAGGGTGATGAAAATGAGGACGAAAATGAGGTTGATTCTGTTACAATCGCGAATGGCAAGACTAACGGTCTACTTAAAAGGAGAGGGAAGGCAAAAGTTAAGACTAAAAAGGGCAGAAGCTTAAACTTCAACTCTACATCATCGACATTAGCATCTGCAAGCGCTAGGGAAAAACTCTTGAAAGATCAGAGCCCATTACGTAAGTGGATACAAGCTAAAGGTGGCGTTAAAACCTTAGCAATGCGTCTCTCTGGTAACTGCCCCATGGAGGGTACGAGCAATAATAAGACTACTTCAGACTCTTAGCAACAGGTGTGTCAAGAGTGGTAGATGATGGTTCTGTTTTAGTTGCAATAGAAGGTGAGACAGCAGACTCGCCATCTCTCCTACCCTCAGTCAGTGCTGATTCAACCCAAGCTACCTCTTCGACACCATGCCCATCTGCGATACTAACTTTGCCCCAAAAATCATACTCAGCATCTGTAACAGCTCCTGCTGCCGCGGGTACTTCTTTGGATCTGATTCTGCAGACTCTCTTGGAGCACCGTCAAGAGGTACTGCACAACTTCTCTCAGCTAAGGGAAGATAACTGCAAAATGCAGAATTGTCTGCAGGAGGTCGCAGGTAGATTACACAATGTCACAGAGGAGATAGTCGAAATCCAACAGAGGATTGTTACGGTTGAAGAAACTTTGGCTACCACGGTTGCTTCTTCAGAGTGCCCAGGACAAAGACATTGTAATGCCTAAAAACAAAGTCGAAGACTTGGAAAATCGTCAAAGGCACCAGAATCTGCGCTTTTTTGGAATTCCTGAGGGATCAGAAGGGGCCGACGCTCGGACATACATGGTCAAGCTACTGCACAAAGCTTTCCCAGACCTCTCTGATTGGGATTGGGACTCCCAAGTACAGAGAGCTCATAGATTGCCCATGTTTGCTAAAAACAAAGATAGCAGATTTCCAAGGCCCATCCTGATCTATCTGGGGAATTTTTTACTGAGACAAGCAATTTCCATCAAGGCTAGACCTAACACTCCAGTGACGGTAGATAATGTTACGTTTTTCACGAAGTCCGACTTGAGTAAGGCCACAATGGACAAGCGGTGGGAACTGAGAAAATTGATAGACCCTTTGAAGTCGAAGGGGGCGGTGGTCTATTTACAAGAACCTGCTAGGCTCAAAATTATAAAGTCAGGCCACACCCACATATTTAACGATTTCAAGGAAGCCGAACAATTTCTCGCATCATTAGCAGCTGATCTCTAAAAATACCAGAAATATTGCACTTTATTATTTAAAGAGACTTGATTGGTTATTTTGCTTCTCTTCTTTCTTCTCTCTGTTTGCAAGTTGATACTATTATATGACTTTTTTTTGTTTGTTTGCTCTCTACTCTGATAATACGATACTTAAGTATGTATGACTGAATGCGGAGGGGGAGGATCCTTGGAGGGTCCACACTGTTTCCCTGCCCAACCAGCGGCAGCAGAAGATAGGGTTAGGCTTCTGGGTAGGTACAGGGTGGGGGGAGGGATTCAGGTCTAGACCTGGGGGAGGCTGTGGGAGGGGAGTGGGGTTAACTAAAAAGAGTATCACAGGCAGGTACAATGCTTGCTACAAATTTATAATTTCAGAATGGGTATATATGTCATTAGAAGCGGTTATTCAAAACATTTCTGAATTAAGAAATGTGCCAAGTTAATTGTCTTGCATGGAACGTATCCGGGCTTAATAATAGGAGTAAAAGGCAGCTTGTATTTGAAGATTTAAGGATGTATAACCCTCACTTGGCACTGCTAAATGAAACACATATAAGATACCGAGATAGGAAAATGCTGGTGCAAGGGGGGTATGAGCTAATAACTAGTACATCTCTGAATATCTCGATACGTGGGGTAGCTATACTAAAGAAAAAAACATTTAAGGTTGAGGTTAATAGGGTAGCATCTGACAAAGCGGGTAGATGGGTCATCGCTCAAATTACGTTATCAGCTCTTAAATACACCATATGTGCCGTATATGGGTCCAATCATGATGATGCTGCGGTCTTTGATCATTTAAATATAGAACTACTAGGGTGGGAGGGAGAGATATTAATCATGGGGGATTTCAACTGTGTTATAAACTACGCAATAGACACGACCAAGAGTACCCCCTCACAGCGAATGTGTAAGACTAGGGCATCCATTTTAGAGCTGGCCCGTATACATAAATTAAAAGATGTCTGGAGACAGTTACACCCAACATTGGCGGGATACACTTACCATTCTATACCACATAAAATGTATTCCCGTATAGATATGGCCTGGGCAACGAGCCAAATCATCAATGGCTGTAAAATGGAGATTTGCCCAGAGGTAACGTCGGATCATAACCCCATAATGGTAATTTTTAAGGTACTTTCTTCAAAGAAAGAACCCAGGCTATTTTCATTTCCCAGACATCTCTTATCTGATAACACGTTCATTCCTTTACTGAAAGCTCACATAAAGGAATTTTTAGGGTTTAATATTGATTCAACTAAAATCACTTTAGTTTGGGACTGTTGCAAGGCCAGTATTAGAGGATTTGCACAGCAATATATTATTCAGCAGAATTTTAATCAGAAAACAGAGACCCAATGCTTAATTTCAGGAATCAGAGGGCTAGAAGAACACCTGGCCGAGATTGCTAGAAAAGAAAGTGCAGGAGCCCCTAAAAATCTAAACAAGGACAGACTCGAACTTAAAATAACTACAATGCGCTGCGAGACTAAAAAATTCTTAAGAGATAAAGTTACTGCTAAACTACACAAATATAAAATTACACAGTATGAGAGCGGTGACAGAATAGGAAAGATACTTTCCTATAAAATAGCCGATGAACGAGCCACCTCTCTAATTAAGAGTATAAAAGGAGCAGAAGGTACTATTTATACTCGACCGGATAAGATACTGCAGCAATTCGCTGATTACTACACTAAGCTGTATACCCCTGAGAGTGTGCCCTCAACTGATCTGGTGGAGAATTATATCAGAAACAATTGGCAATCGGAGAACGATTCGATAGGTATGGAAGAGTTAGAAAAAGACTATACAGAGGAAGAATTAAAATTAGCCATCTTTTCCCTCCCATCTGGAAAGGCTGCTGGAGATGACTCCCTACCTATTGAAATTTATAAATTATGCTGGGAAGAACTAGTTCCTGTACTTTGTTTAGTTATTAATCAGATTGTTACAGATGATGGGGCTCCGTCTTCTTGGAATACCGCCAAAATTATATTTTTCTTAAAAAAGAATAAAACTCCTACGGAATGCGGATCATACCGCCCAATTTCCTTGATTAATGCTGATGCTAAGGTGTTTGTCAAATTACTAGCCTTGAGACTGTCCCCTATTATGCCGAGATTGGTTAGCAAACATCAGCATGGTTTTGTAACAGGTAGAGATACGACGCAGCATGTAAATACGGCCATCACAGTGCTTGACATGGCCGCGGTTAACTCCACCCCACTCGGTATTATACTACTTGACGCTGAAAAAGCTTTTGACCGAGTGGGGTGGGATTACCTGTGGTCAGTTTTGAAAGCAATGGGGTTTAAAAGCAAGTTCATTACAAAGATAAAAGCACTTTACTACTTACCTAATACACTAATTGGATTCGATTGCCTACTCTCTTCTAAATTCCCCATAAAAAGAGGAACTCGGCCGGGCTGCCCTTTATCACCCCTTTTATTTGCCATCTCTATTGAGCCTTTTATTAACGCCATACAGCTACAAGTTAGGATAAAACCATTTAGATTTGGTGCAAACTCTCTTAAAATAACAGCATACGCCGATGATCTGGCAATCTATACAAGCAATTTGACTGAATCCATGTTAGGTATAGTTAAAGAGGCAGAAATCTTTGGAAAAGTATCGGGGTATAAGCTAAATCTAGACAAAACCCAAATTATAGCTAACTATAAACCGCCAATACCTGTGATGGGAATATGCTATGCTGCTACTTACCTAGGCATTAAGCTAACTTCTAACATAAGGGAAATTATTTTACTGAACTATGATGCTTTATTAAAAGAAACAGAGGCCCTCCTTAAAAAATGGCATAAGGTACCTTTAAATCTTATCGGAAGAATCAACCTTATTAAAAGGAACATTCTGCCAAAATTCTTATACTTATTTAGATGTATACCGTTAAAAATAAACACAGTCTTTTTCAGAAAATTAGACGGCATACTGGGTAGCTTCATTTGGGGTTACAAAAAGAACCGAAGAGCACTCTCCTCTCTAAAACTCCCATTCATAAAAGGAGGGCTTAATTTTCCAGATTTCCGATTATATTATTTTTCATCATTTTTGGGGAGGCTACAGAACTTGTTTAATTCCAGCAACCCATACTTTTTCCATCAACTTATGCTGGGGCCAGACTGCTTGCAGTTTTTGGCTAGAAGTAATGACCCAAATTACTACAAAAGAGTGAGGTTCAAGACCGCAAAGGACATGATTAACATTTGGAGGACACTTATGAATCAGAATAAGCTATCATTTTATCATCCTCTTTTAAGTCTATGGAACAATCCAGGCTTACCTAGAATTTTTTTCGATTCTGGGTGTAAAATATGGGCGAGTCAAGGTATATTGAAACTTGGGGATCTCTACGGCTCCTCAGGTTTTTTGGAGTTCGAATTATTAAGGTTATTATATAAATTACCAGACCACACTTATTTTAAATATGCACAAATTCGTGATTTTCTTGTAAGAAAATAAAACTGAAAGAGATTATGGATTCGGATTTCTGGCAATGCTTGTACAATGGAGAGGAAAACCAAAAAGTAACTATTAGTGAGGGATATAAGTGCCTTACTGAAAATAAACAAGATGAGTGTCCAAAAATAGCAGAGAAATGGGCCTTATGCTTTCCTATGGGTATCACCTCGAATGAAATATCATCCTCTTTAAAGAAAATTGATACGTTAGTCCACTCTTCAAGTTTAAAACTGCAAGCATATAAAACAATATGTCAACTTTATCACACTCCTCTACAAATAAGCAAATGGTCCCCGAATAAAGCCTTTAATTATCGAACCAAATGCCCAAAATGTCAACTACAGGCTGCTGATCTAGAACACATGCTGGTCCTTTGTCCTGCGCTAGTTTCGTTCTGGGACAGTATAGGAAAGATTCTGAGATTGAAATTGTTAATTGATGCACCTTTAACATCTGAAATGATTCTGTTAGGTATACAACCCAATCCTACACCTTTTCAAGATCTAATGTTTATAGTGCTGGCATGTGCAAGGCTAGTCCTGGCTAGAGCTTGGATAGCTGATCAAGCACCTAATGCGAACGAATGGTGGTGTTTGGTTAAAGAGATACATCACATGGAGTTATCTCTAGCTAGAAAAAGAGGAGTGAAAGCAATGATTAATGTAAAGAGAATATGGGGAGGCATGTTTTATACATCCGAAACTAACTAACCTGATTTGTAGCTGTGTTCAAACTCTAATTTAGACAAAACTGTATTTATTTGTGTAAATTCTTTCTGGATTGTAGTTATTTGCCTGACTGAGTATTGTTTATTATTTACAAGTTTTGGTAAACTGCTTTTTTGTAATACTTTTTGAAGACACTGGAAGTTATGTACAACAAAATTCGGATTATTCTGTTTAAATCTGCATGTGATACCCACAAATAAAAAGGTTTAAAAAAACAATCGGTTGGTGAGTAGCTACATGTGTGTGTATATGGGTTATTAGATGTTTTTTTTAGTATCAGTATGAGTGTCTGTATGGTTTGGTGGGGGTGTTACTTAGCACATAGATGCATCAATGACTGACTCACTGTTTGTATGTGTTTTGAAGACAGCATATGTGCAGGACTGTATGGGTGGATGAGTGTGTATATGTGTGTGTTAGTGAGTGAATGACTGTCTCACTAGTGTCTTTATCAGTAACTACATATGTTTTTATCTAGTATATGTGAGTATTGATGTATATAAGTGAGTATATGTGAGAGTGAGAGATTGAAAGAGTTCTTGTTTAAATAAGTATGTGTTTCTATAAGTGATTGTTTAAGAGAGTAAGTATGTGTAAGTTTCCTTAGAAGTAAGGTGGTACTGTGTGTATAGCTGTATATGCAAATAAATGGATGTTCAATAGTTTATTTGCATGTGTGATTATGTGTGTGAGTAACTTTTGGATGACTGTCGGTGTGCAACAGGATGTATAGGTGTTTCACTACATATTATGAGTGAATATATGTATGAGTGACTATATAGAACTGTTGGTGAATGAGTGGATGTGTATATAGATGGTGGTATTACTGAATTGATTGTTGTAACTGGTATGGGTATCTCTATTTTTTTGAAAATTTTAGTTTCTATTTTTGAATATGTGTTTCAAGGGTTACATTACACTGAAAGGAGGTCTGTCACTCTGTCACAAGGATGGTGTCATCAGTGATGTCATGAGTGATGTCACTGACCATGTCATGAGTGATGTAATATGTGACTTCATCAGCAGTGCATTGCAGGCGCGCAAGTTATAGAGAGTCCAACTAACTATAACGTAGGAATTTCAATGGTTTTATGTCAGTAAAATTTCCAGCTAACTATAACTGGTGTCAAACCTATAGTTTTTTCAGTGAATTTAATAGGTTTTTAAAATGCTAATTCCTAACTATAACTGGTGTGAAACCTATGGTTTTTTCTGTGAATTTCATAGGTTTTGCAAATGCTAATTCCTAACTATATATAGTGCCTCAAACCTGTTTTTTTCAGTGAATTTCAAAGGTTTTTTAATAGCAAATTTCTATTGCTATCAAATATAATATTTTTTATAATGAATCCTATATTGTACATTTATGTAATAATATTTTTTTATGTATATTCTTCATTTTTTTTTTATGCCCTGGAGCGCTCCGGGTGCGCGTACCGGTGTGCGCACCGGAAAACGCTGTCTTGCGGCGCACCCCGGTGCGCGTACCGGTGAACGTCCCGTTTGCGCTATTGCCGCGAACAAAAACATCATCGTGACGTATCAAGTAGCCGCGTCTGCGTGATACGCACGGCGTAAGCGCAGCCGGAGGCACCCGAGCGCATACGATATAAGCGCGAAATATAGTTAGTACAACTAACTATATAGGAGCAATTCCAATGGTTTTGTATGAGTGAAATGTCCAGCTAACTATAACACCCCTAAAACGTATAGTTTTTTGAGTGAATTTTAAAGGTTTTTAAAATGCTAATTCCTAACTATACAAGGTCTGAAACCTATGGTTTTTTTCTGTGAATTTCAAAGGTTTTTTAAATGTTAATTCCTAACTATATAAGGCCTGAAAGCTATGGTTTTTTCAGTGAATTTGCAAGGTTTTTTAAATGCTAATTCCTAACTATATAAGGCCTGAAACCTATGTTTTTTTCAGTGAATTTCAAAGGTTTTTTTAATGCTAATTCCTAACTATATAAGACCTGAAAGCCCACCAGGAATCTCCAGTATTCGCCACGGGATTGCATTGCAGAGAGGTGTAAGGAAGCCACGCCCCTTTATACACCTCTCTGCAACGCAGCCCCCGTGCATGTTTGAAGAGGGGGAACTAATTCCCCTTGCATACTGGGGGCCCCTGGGGGCCAACTAGCCCACCTTGAACCTCCAGTATGCGCCAGGGGACTGCATTGCAGAGGTGGAATGAGGCTATACCCCTTGTTACACCTCTCTGCAACGCAGCCCCCTGCCGCGTTTGCAGAGGGGGAACTAATTCCCCTTGCATACTGGGGGTCCCTAGGGGCCAACTAGCCCACCAGGAGCCTCCAGTATGCGCCAGGGGGCTGCATTGCAGAGAGGTGTAATGAGACCACACCCTTTTTTACACCTCTCTGCAACGCAGCCCCCGTGCATGTTTGAAGAGGGGGAACTAATTCCACTTGCATACTAGGGGTCCCTGGGGGCCAACTAGCCCACCTGGAACCTCCAGTATGCACCAGGGGGCTGCATTGCACAGAGGTGTAATGAGGCTATGCCCCTTTTTACACCTCTCTGCAACGCAGGCCACTGGCGCGTTTGCAGAGGGGGGACTAATTCCCCTTGCATATTGGGGGTCCCTCGGTCATATCTGCCCAAACACCGATATTCCGAACGATTGAAAATGACTTTTCTTGAGAAACATTTGGATTTGGATTATCATGTCCTATACTTTGGAATTTTTGAAAGACTGACTTTGAGGATGCTATAAATTACTCAAGTCTGCACGAATTGTGTGGGTAAAATTGATACCTAGTCACTTTGAATAAGAATGTACTTACGTCTTGTCTAACATTTGGAAGAAATATCTAGTTATATGACAACAGGATACCGACATAACTTGAAGGAAATAAGAACGCCCTAAAGAAGTTCTGTTGTACAAAACGAAACGTTTCGGCTGGCTGTGGTACATAAACTTAAGGAAAATAAAAGCATTTGAATATACACCAAGATTCAGCGCTTCAATAAGGACTCTAAGTGATATGATTTGATTGGACTTATTGTGCAAGTGGTGCTGTGCCAAACTTTGGAATATTCTCCACTACTCTCTACTACTCACTCTCTCCTACTCCACTACTCTCAAATACTCACTCTCTACTACTCATTCTCTACTACTTTCTACTACTCTCTCTCTACTACTCACTCCCTACTACTCATTATCTACTACTCTCTACTACTCACTCTCTACTACTCTCTCTCTACTACTCACTCTTTACTACTCACTCTCTACTACTCTCTACTAATCACTCTCTACTTCTCACTCTCTACTACTCACTCTCTACTACTCACTCTCTACTACTCTCTCTCTACTAGTCTCTACTACTCACTCTACTACTCACTCTCTACTACTCTCTACTATTCTCTCTCTCTGCTACTCACTCTCTACTACTCTCTACTACTCACTCTCTACTACTCACTCTCTACTACTCTCTACTACTCACTCTTTACTACTCTCTCTCTCTACTGCTCTCTACTACTCACTCTACTACTTACTCTCTACTACTCTCTACTACTCACTCTCTACTACTCACTCTCTACTACTCTCTACTACTCACTCTACTATTCACTCTACTACTCTCTACTACTCACTCTCTGCTACTCTCTCTACTGCTCTCTACTACTCTCTAGTACTCACTCTCTACTCTCTATTACTCACTCTCTACCTCTCTACCTCTCTCTACTTCTCTCTCTACTAGTCTCTACCTCTCTACCGCTACCTCTCTACCTCTACCTCTACCTCTCTACCTCTACACCTCTACCTCTCTACCTCTCTCTACACGCACACATATACACATATATATATATGCATATATATATGCATATGCATTTATATATATGTATGTGTATGTGTATGTATATATATATATGCATACATATATAAACATATATAATCTGTATATCTATATAAATACAAATATAAATGCATGC
The DNA here is from genome assembly GCF_964263255.1 of Lissotriton vulgaris. Classification (NCBI taxonomy): domain Eukaryota; kingdom Metazoa; phylum Chordata; class Amphibia; order Caudata; family Salamandridae; genus Lissotriton; species Lissotriton vulgaris. The sequence goes on along the minus strand of NC_141694.1, from coordinate 1,609,521,787 downwards.
ATACATATACATATATGCATACAGATGCATGTTATTTACATGAAAGTTTAAAAAACACTAATAAAAGCAAAGCTAAAAAGCCACCTCATTACAAACAGAATGGCTTTAACTTAAACGATGGCGAGATCTATTGCATTTTCAATGCTTGTTTACTTTGGTTCCATCAAGAAGGCATTCAGATGTGTCACACATTTGCCATAAATTCTGAATGCTAGCACTCTAGTTGCTCATTAGATCACTGTAGTAAAGCTACTGCTCACCAGGGAAGTCTGCTGCTGGTATTCAAAGTGCATGTTTCAGTCTGCATGTCAGAATTTTTAAAATGAAATAGAAGAGGATTTGAGAAGTCACTCAAAATGTGCCCTAATTTTTCTTTCTGAAGCACTAATCATACTTTCTATGGCAAAATGAACCCCCTCATTTTGTTCCTTTTTAAATTAAATGTTTTCAGACATACCACTTCATTCCAATCAAGATGGCTTCTGCTGTGCCATACTTTTGTCATAAGTAAAACTGTTAGCGCTCTAGTTGTTCTTTAGAACACTCTGGGACACTCTGTCATTGGGCTATACTTGGGCTACATCTGGGTGATATTTGGGCTACATTTAGGCTCTTTTGTCTCTGGTGGCTATCTTGGGAAACTGCATGTCAGAATTTTTTAATGAAATTGAAGAGGATTTGAGAAGTCACTCAAAATGTGCCTAATTTTTCTTTCTGCAGCACTAATCATACTTTCGATGGCAAAATATACCCCCTCATGTTGTTCCTTTTTAAATTAAATGTTTTAAGAGTTACCACTTTATTCCAATCAAGATGGCTTCAGGTGTGCCATACCTTTGTAATAAGTAGGACTGTTAGCGCTCTAGTTGTTCTTTACAACACTCTGGGACCAGGGGCGGTGGGTGACATTTGAAAGTGGTGGGGCGCAAAGTGATTGGCATATAGCACCGTAGCCCGAACCCCAAAAGGTGGGTTTGGGGGGGTTACCCCCCAAGAAATTTTTTGAAAAAAAGAAGAAAAATCATGCATTTTCAAGCAAATTTGAGAAAGCAGGAAGGTTAATAAAACAATTGTGAAAGTGCAGTTATTACAATAATAGATGGCATAACACAGGTAGCTGCTTATTCAGTATAACCACAGAGCTTCATACATTCCGTCCTATTACGCTCAGGTGCTGAATTCAGACTATAAGACTTTCACTCTACTTGTTGGAATCTACATGAGATCGTGTTAGTCCAGTCAGTGGCGAAGACCAGATCCCCCATAGGGTTCTGACTCTTACACAGTGTTACCTCATGTCCACGCCACAGAATGAGACTCATGCAAGGTGTCCCCTCATGGCCACTCCTTGGGATGTCAATCAATCAATCAAAGATTTATAAAGTGTCTTACCTATAAATTTGCCAGACCATGTTCAAGTTATCCACCTAGCTGTGACAATGTCATTGTAATAGACAACGATCCACAACAGGAGCCTCAGCAATACCAGCATAACCTAGGAAAGAACTGCAACAGAAAGTGTTGCCTCACAGCCTCAATATTGCTGCTGCAGAGAGAAGCCCATAGACGATACGTCACCTCTTCCATTGGAGTGATAATCTTCCTCTGTTAAAATCACAAAGAAGGAAATAGCTGTGGCGAAAACGTCACTTGATGACACGACACAGCCTCCACTAGAATGGAAACCTTTTATACATCCTACTTCAATGAAGAAAATGCCCCCCGGCATGAGCGCCACTACACACTTGCTTTTTCTGTGGACACACTTCTGATGCACTCAGTATGGGCAATACCTCTCAGGAAGACTAGACCAGTCACACGATACACAATATGCTATACATCAACAATCCGATCATCTGTTGACCCCTGAATCTTAACACGACCAACAGACCATAATGATGATACACTAGGCTACTTGTTATAACACTCACAGCTCAAAAGAACACCTGCAACGTGTCGTTTTTTGCACCATCTAGTGGCACCACCTTCAGGACGTCGACAGCCACCATGCATCACATATGGCTCTGTCCTAACATACGAACAGCAGCTAAACTCTAAACCTCACCTGTTGATGTTTACAACTAAATTCGTCAACTATCGAGAGACTGCTGAAAAACTTTAGTTTGCTGGAACATTAAATCATAGACCTGCAGAAACTACCCCACCTGGGATTTTCGGCCATATATGTTTATATATATATGCACCAGTGAAGTAACTGACCGAGATTCATGCGCGCAACCAGAAATACATTTTTTTAAATTAGTAATAAGAAACAAAAAGGTAAATATAATAAGCACAATACATAAATGCTTTTTAATTTTGCATGGGTCAATCAGAAAGGCGTGACGAGTCAAGGTCTGGCGCGCGATCGATTGCTGGCACTCCACACCTGCACAGGTGAAACGTTTTGAAAACACTACCAGACATTGCTTGGGAACATTCTAGACTAGAGTATAAAGCCGCGCGAAAAAGACGGTGTGTCGGGTGAGTTTATCCTACGCTTTCAGAGGTGCTAAAGTCCATCATTAGACACCTGCAATGAATCGTGCACCCACCTCGCAGCCAATTTCTGCCACAACCACCACCTACCCCTCCTGTCGCCCAGACAATAAAAAGGGCGAGGGATTCAGGCAAGGCGCATAGACGGTCGCGTCCTCTCAGCCCTTTGCAACGAGGGAGCCCCAGAGCCGGCGCCCTGTCTCTCTGTCTCCGCGCCACACTCCCCGCAGAGCTGTAGTGTGTGGCATTACAGAACTTACATATACATTAGTGAGGCTGGGAATGAAAGTGGAACTTAATGTCAATTATTAAATATGTTAAACACATTTTAAATTAAATGAAAAACATGTTGTGCTCTCAACTTTGAACATCAAAATAGCAGTGGTTAATATGTGGTGATTCGCGTCATCAATCGTGATGGACAGACCCTTGGAAGCTTACATGGAAGTGCATAAAATATGCAATAAGAAACACATGTCAGAGCAGCTCTGTGTGATTTCCATTTCCATAATCAGATAAACTCTGTGTTTAAGGGGTTTTCTGGAGATGAACAGCCCACAGAAGACAGCCGTTTACTCTGCAGAGTGCTTCCATGGATATTGTAAATGAGGTTTGTTTCCTCATGCTAAGACCCCGTCAACATTTTAATTGATGAAAGATTTAAATTTATTTCACAGTCTTTTCCGTTGTTCCATAAAGCCCAGGTTATGCTGACAGCGAGTTCATTTTAATTCGATGTCCATGGTCGTAGAATAGATTGCAACCATACATCAATTTTAATATATCGTTTTTAAAAAAAATTGACTTAATGGTTAAGCCAGGCTGTTCTCTTCCCCTTTCCTTGAGGTGTGGGGTGTAGCGTCAGACGCTGACCCGGAGACAGTAGGAACCTGAAGGACGGTGAACCACTTCATGTCTGTCCCAAAAGGCCCACCGACATAAAAAAAAGCTTACTTTTCATAGGATGGCTTTGTAATAAGTATAGATCATATTTGAAAAACTTGCAAACTATTCCAAAATGAAAAGAAAATGAACAAAAAACTTTGGTCTGAAGTATATTATATTAAGATGGACATGAAGTGTGTGAAAAAAATGCAGATACTAAGCGCACAGTGAAGTGGAAAGTCTATCTGAAAACCACCGTGTGTCACAGCTCATGCAGATAAGCGAGTTTTAAAACGACAACAGAAGGAGGCAGGCGGGCTATCGTGAGGGATGGCTGGGAATCACCTTGTCCGATTGAAGACAGCAGAAAAACATCACAACACACACCATGCAGTAAGGTGTTAATGCATGTTAATTGGCACTTAATGAGACTGGGTCCTTCCAAAGAATTCCATCACAAACACCAGGCACATCTTTATTCGAGAGCCTGTCAGCCCGATGCGTGAAAAATGGGCAAAATGCATGCAGCAATGTAACAAAATCAGTCACTACAACGAACCACAAAAACGCTTGAACACGTGGTATCAGGGTGATGGGGCCACTAACAACCATCACACTTAGAACCCCCACAACAAGTTTCCACATTCTATATTCCATAATATATCCACATTCTATGTTCTCTTTCCAATCTCTATCCCGCATTTTTAAACACCGTTTTTGATTCGAATACAGATAATAAAGATGGTTATTCTGGGCCGTCAGACTTACCCGAGCACAGTATTCGGGGAGATTTTTGAAATCCGCCTGCAGAATGCTCCCAAGAAAGGGCAGAGACTCACGACCACGAGGAGGGGAGTCGACTGAACCGGATCCTCCAACGTCAGCAGCTGCGAAGTGGCCAATCACTGCATGACTACATTCAAATCAGACACAGTGTTTGGCCATTATGCAGTGCTGCTGAGCAGCAGTGCACCACCCACGCGCAGCATCCAATAATGGATTGCTGCGCGGTGACCGGCCAATCCTGGTGCTGCATGCAGCGCCAGGATTGGCTAGGGGGGCCCACTGTCTGCTAGCCCTCTGCCCTTCCTAACGCTGGGGGCTGGCCTGCCCGGCTAAACCTGCACCACCCTGGTCATTCACTAGGAGGGGAAACTTACTGCGCATGCTTGGGCAAGTTTCAGCCCCAAGCTTCACATGCGCTAGGTGTACCTGACTGTCTCTGCTGCTACAGCGCTGGTGACATCACACTGTCACTCAAGCTGTGCAGGACAGCCCCCCTGCGCGCAGCGGTTGCTGCCCGGATTCCAGGCTCGGCGGCGCAAAAACAAATTACTCCGGCCTGGTGGCGATTTATTTCAAAAGTTAAGTAGTTCAGCAATTCCAGCCGCGGGTCCATGTGTGCTAGTGGGGCTACGCCCCTACGCCCCAATGGACACAGTGCGGCTGTCTGGGACATTCTGTCATTGGGCTATACTTGGGCTACATCTGGGTGATATTTGGGCTAGATTTGGGCTCTTTTGTCTCTGGTGGCCATCTTGGGAGACTGCATGTCAGTATTTTTTAATGAAATAGAAGAGGATTTGAAAAGTCACTCAAAATGTGCCCTAATTTTTCTTTCTGCAGCACTAATAATACTTTCTATGGCATAATATACCCCCTCATTTTGTTCCTTTTTAAATTAAATGTTTTAAGAGTTTCGACTTTATTCCCATCATGATGGCTTCAGGTGTGCTATACCTTTGTAATAAGTAGGACTGTTAGCGCTCTAGTTGTTCTTTAGAACACTCTAGGAGGCTGCAGTAGAACACAAAGGAATCAACTGACAGTCTCTGTCCTTGTTGGATGTACATGTTTTACTGAGAATGTCAGACTTCATTCTCACATGACTGAGAAAGAAAATGTGAATTTACAGAAAATATGCTTTCAGTTTAGCTTATAGATCCCCTTCCAAACCACTGTAGGAAAATCATGAGATATTAGTTTTCTTTCAAACATGATTCATGATATCACAGCAGAAGGCTTTTTCACATGGTAAAATCCCCTTAGAACACACCACAATTCCTAAAATGAGTATGGTACCATCAACAAATGATTTATAATGTAACTAAAGTCCTAAAACCCTCTATTAACTACAATGCTTTTTATTGAGGTGCTATCATGTATATTGGTCCCAAGATGGCTGCCAACACTTCTTGGATGAAGTGCTGACAGCCAATCAGATCAGATGTGTGGTTAGGCTCCGCCCAGATATATATATTGTTTTTAACCTAAATTACTCAAAATCCACTGGAGCACATATCTTGAGACACAGCAAAGGCACATAGGGCTACCAGTCCCTACAAATTTGCCAGGTTTTGTGGAAATCCATTCAGCCGTTCGGGCTAAAAGTGAGTCCAACCGCCCATGGAAATTAACATGGGGAAAACACGTTTTGGGACCCCCCCCTTTTATGTCAACCCCCGCTTGACGAATCCCCCCCAAACTTTCAGGGAAGGAGCGGAGCGCAACGAGGCAAATTTAAGGAAAATTACAGGCAGATTCCTCAACCGGCGCCAAAATTATTCCAAATAGAATGTTGCGGATTTCCTATAGAAAACAATCCTAACTATAACTACCTACTGGCGACCGCCAGTAGGTAATATATATCCGTCACAATGTAGCCCTCTTTGACGTCGGCTCACTTTGTATTAAAGTACGGTGCATTCCTCTCCGGCAGAGCCAAGCCGGTATAAATTGAAACAGTTTAAAGTCTAAGACTTAGATTTTAAAGGATGCACTCACTTGTGTATTTTTTTGGAAGTTAAAGCGGCTTTATTTCACAAGCTTGTGAAATAAAGCCGCTTTAACTTCCCCAAAAATACACGAGTGAGTGCGTCCTTTAAAATCTAAGTCTTAGACTTTAAACTGTTTCAATATATATATATATATATATATATATATATATATATATATATATATATATATATATATATATATATATATATATATATATATATATATATATATATATATATATATATATATATATATATATCAAAACAACACTCCTGACCGCTTTCGAAGCGGTAACCCAGCAGGCGCAGACCTCTTCTCAGTTGCATAGAATAGGCTCAGAATAAAACGCCTTCACACCATCAGATAAGAGCAGTAGAAAATTTAATGCAGAAAGTGCAGAGCAAATGCTCTCCTCGACGTGTTTCGCTCCGCAGGCGGAGCTTGATCACATGACGCACCCAAAGTAGGTGTAACAATATATAGTGAACAAAAAGCTCTATCACCCATAGAAAAAGGGTTAAAAGCTCAATAGGCATAAAAACGCTTCATGAATACATAGTCACTTTGTGTTTGTGTACCGTAGAGAACACATGCACAACAAAACAAATTCAAGCATAGTGCTTAAATCCATAAAATGAAAAAAATCATCATTTTGAAAGATATACATTGTGAGAACAAGGTGTAAAACACCAAGAAGCAATCCAAGCATAGTGCTCATGTGCACAGATTTATGGTTGGAACTAATTGCTAGTAGTTAATAATCATAATTTACAAAATCAAGTATGGTTGACTGGCAGATTTATCAGTTTTCAAGGTATGGGTCACGCACTCCTCGTTTGTGAATAGGTTAAACAGTCTGTGGTGTGCCTCAAAGATATCACCCCCTGACGAGAAGGTGTGGTAATCAAAAACGTGGTCTGTGGCACCTAGGATAAGCGCCAACTCTCTGAGCACAACCTCTGTGAAACGAAATCCGTTTCTATGTTCAATGCGTAGAATGCCAAAATAAAGTTTAAACCAAAATTGTATCAAGCTGCTTCATGTTTTATTCACATGAGTTTCTCATTATTGGTCACGAAGTTTCATTTCCATAACTCATATCTGAAATCCACTTTAGTATATGCATTATGACATCATTTCCCAATGCATTTCGGACAAAACAGTCCTTCATCAGGGGAATCCTGAAAGACAATAATCCAATCTAAGTATGATCGACCGAGACGAAACCAAACATATAAATACATGCAGTCATATCCATTACTAAGTTGAGCAATATATCAATCACTTCTAAAACACAGAACCAAAGTGATAAATCATACAATAGTATAGTTCCCAAATGTGTGTTCTCCCGAAGTTGTGTTATGAAATAAATGAATTATAGGTTGACTGAAAGGTAAAGCGAACCCAGTGCTATGAAGAAAAGTGCACAAAAACTCAATGGTGATTGTTCGTGTAAAAACCACGCGATGATATCCAAAGCCAAACAAGATCATGCGAGCCTCGTATCAGTGAATGGAACTTACAGATAAAGTTGAGCAAGATCCCGCGTCTCACTCGTGCGCCCTTCGCCGGTGAATGTGAGCGACGTGTGCCGTATATACGGAAGTAAAGTGAGTGAAACAGACAGCATAGAAAGTGGACTTCCCAAGTGGCGGCCATCTTACAGTAGTTCCGAAGGATGGTGAGAAAAGAACCCGTAAACCCGCTTAGAAAATAATGCATAAACAACGAATAATAATCAGGTCTCTTACATAAAATAACGGTTCTGCATACAGTGTGAACTTATAAGAAGATAAAACATTTCAGTTAGTTACTCAAAATAGCGGAATCAATGAAACAAATAAATGCCGTTCTGAACATCGTTCTCTACAGATAACATGTAAATTCCATTATACAGAAAAGCAACAGACAAAAAGTAACTCTTCATTACAGTTCCTACCATCAGAGATCATTGAAGAATCATCTTCCATTCTCGCAACTCCTCCGGGTAAAATGGATTGCATCTGACACTTCTGAGTATGAAGAACAAGCATCCAACATGTTAAAACGTTTTGAGAAAAGAGGGTATCCTAAAACCATTTTGGCCAATGCCAAAGAACGCTGTGATAAATTGAAACGTCAAGATGTGTTGACGACAAAGCAAAAGGGCAATGTCAGAAGACCTGTGGTCGTATCAAAATACTCAGAGGCATCAAAGGCATACAAAACTTCAATATTAAGACACTGGCCGATTATCAGCAAAGAACAGGATTTCAATGATATCTTTTGTGACCAGCCGCTATTTGCATACAAAAGAGGCAACAACTTGAAGGAAATCATCAAAAACCCTAAACACATTTCCTCCATCACGTACAAAGGGAATCAACCTTGTCTTAATTGCAAAAACTGTAATAACCTCATTAAAGGTCCTGTGATCAAACACCCAATGAAGGGCATCAACATAAAATTGAGATTTAATGCAACATGTGACACTGAGAATGTAATATATATCATTAAATGTCCGTGTGGATTGGTATACACTGGAAAGACTTCTCGCAAATTGAAATTGAGAATTAACGAACACAAGAGCAATATAAGAACTGTGAATGTAAAATCTAATTTGGCTTTACACTTTAAAGACAGCAGACACAACATTAGCCAACTCAGGTTCGCTGCTGTGGAAGTGGTTACTAAGCGTGATGACAGAGACAATAACAATTTCTTGTTGCAGCGTGAAAACCACTGGATAAAATATCTTCAATTCATGAAACCGTCCGGTCTTAATGACCGGATGGAATTTACATGTTATCTGTAGAGAACTATGTTCAGAATGGCATTTTTTTGTTTCATTGATTCTGCTATTTTGAGTAACTAACTGAAATGTTTTATCTTCTTATAAGTTCACACTGTATGCAGAATCGTTATTTTATGTAAGAGACCTGATTATTATTCGTTGTTTATGCATTATTTTCTAAGCGGGTTTACGGGTTCTTTTCTCACCATCCTTCGGAACCACTGTAAGATGGCCGCCACTTGGGAAGTCCACTTTCTATGCTGTCTGTTTCACTCACTTTACTTCCGTATAAATATTTTATAACTCAAGCTCCATACAATAATTGAAAAATTGCCAATAGATCACCTAGTGACCCAACCGTGATGTTAAAGAAAGTGTATCTCCTTGTAATCACTTTGCTGAAAAAGACATGAAACATGATCGCAATATGCCAACTAAAAGAAAAAGTGCTCATGTGAATTGGGTGAAAAAACTCAAATTACAAACAGTTTGTAATAATCAACGGTCACAGCTGAAGCACAGAGTTTCTCTCTGTCTCCCCCTCGTCCGGGGTTGGGAACTGACCCCAAAAGTGTGTAGTGCAAATCTTTCAGTTTATTGCCGTGTGCAGCTTTAAAGTGGCGAGCCACCGGGTAATTACTACCCGAATTTACAATCGCACGTATATGCTGTAAAATACATTGATTGGCTGGTAGTTTGGTGCTGCCAATGTAAGACAGATTGCATGTGCACGTAAGTTGGTAAATTACATAGTCACTACGGCATGTCAAATATTCTGTGATGGGGATCGGTTTGTCATTAAATGCTGACCTGTAATGCATGCCATTCAGCGCGAACGTACACGCACGGCAAGACGTGCATTTAAAGAAACCTGTTTTGGACAACCAAGTTCGTTTGGATGTTAATTCAGGTTGGGGCTTATCCAAAACATCTTTCATGGAGGGAGCCCTCCTCAAAGTGATCGCCGGTTTCTGAGGTAAGATGGGACCTAAAATGACATCCGTCAAAATGATTGGCCATTCTGAGTTGATAATCCATCTCAGTTTGCGTTCTTGTGAGCAATAAGTGGTAATGAGACAAACTGACTTGGTACCACTGTCCTCAGAAATAGTAAAAATTTTGGGAGCCAGTAATTCATCCCTCGAAAGTAGAGATGCTTTTGAGAGGACGCGCTGTAATAGGTCAGAATTATAGGCGCGCTCCAGAAATCTCTTAGTTGATTCACTAAGGCATTGATCCGCTGCAATTGAATCACTACATATCCTTTTGATATGGACAAATTCACCGAATGGAATACTGTTAATTGTGTGGGATGGATGAGCACTACGGGCATGCAGAATGGCATTGCCTGCCGTTGTTTTCCTATGTAGCTTGGTATGGAGCCTACCATGCTCGATATAAATCTGAACATCAAGAAACTCGGCCGAGTCTGATGAAATGGTGGCAGTGAATTTCAGATTGAGAGTATTGATGTTAATCTCGTCTACAAATTGTTGAGCCTGAACTAGCGAACCCTTCCATACGATACAGATATCGTCGATGACACGCCAGTAATGGGCTAGATGTGAAAGCCACTGGCTGTGAGTTTTGCCTAGCACGTGCTCCTCCCACCAGCCAACATGTAAACATGAATAGCTGGGGGAGAAGCACGAGCCCATGGCAACACCCCGTTCCTGATGGAAAAAATCATTTTCAAACTGGAAGTAATTGTTGGTTAAACAGATGTTAATCATTTCTACCAACATGTTGTTATGATCATGCAGGATAGCATTGCGTGTGTCCAAATAATATTTGGCTGCCTCCAAACCTTGGGAATGATTAATGCTAGTATAAAGTGACTCAATATCCATCACCAAAAAACAAAAATCAGAACACCAATTAACACGTTTGATCTTAACCAAAAAGTCTGTAGTGTCTTTTGAGGTAGGAAGGAAGTGAAGTCATGTGGGATTGGAGAAAATAATCAATGTACTTAGATAAGTTTTCATTCATACTCCCCCGTGCCGAAATAATAGGACGACCAGGAACAGGAGTGATGCGTTTATGTACTTTAGGGAGAAGATAGAAAACAGGAGTGATTGGATGTGTGACGCTCAAAAATTTGGCCTCTTCTTTGCTGATGAGACTTGTTCTTTGCCATTGGTGGATCTTTTTTCTAGTCACTTCATTGCTTTTCAGCATGGCAAATTTGGTGGTTAGAGTGTAACACAGGGGATCATCCAATTGTCTTTTTGCTTCCAGGAGATAATCCACTTTAGCCCATAGTACCGTGTTACCCCCATTATCGGTGTTCTTAACAATCACAGATTGATCACTTTGAATTTTCTTCATCAATAACCAATATTGCTCATTGTTGTAGTTGTGTTGTTTTTTCTTGCACAAAGTACTCCTGTTCAGTTGTTTCAATTCAGCTATAACTCGGTCGCTAAAGACGTCAACCGCGTCTTTCGGCATGAGAGGTAAAAAAGTCGATTTACTTCGAAAAGGACTGGAAGCTGATTTATTTACTGGGACAACTTGACTCACAGTAGGCGTTTCTTCCTCGTTATCTTCATGGGCTAAAGAGAGAAGTGTTTGGAGGCCTTCAAGATTTCTTACTTGCAAGGGAGCGGGTGTTAAATCTGTTTGTGTACTACCACTTGCTAAATTGTCAGGCATGGGATGCAGTTGGAAGTATTTAATCAATTTGATCTTCCTGATGAATTTAAAAACGTCTATGCGTGCCTGAGTATAAGAGAAGTTAGTTGTTGGACAAAATGAGAGGCCTAACGACAATAGTTGCTCCTCTGCCTTGGACAGGACGAGGTCTGTTAAATTAATTACTGTGTTCTGTTGTCTCATTGTGGTTTGTTCCAGTTCCTGTGAGAGTTGCCCCTTGCTGCACCTCGCTTTGGAATTGCGCCTCCTGTTGCGGCGTTTTTGACTGCTGCTCTGTTCTGTTGTTGTTGTTGAGGGTTGCGGAGGCGCAGGGAGTACCTCCGGTCCTCGCTGATAAAATTCAGCTCATCCACCACGGAAAAGTCTGTCAGATCGCTAGCATCCGTGGAGACCACTGATCTATTATCCTCAGAACCACTGTTGGAGGTGAGAGATGCATTATCAAATTCTGTAGCATCATTATTAGTGGTGGTAGGTTGGCCCGTTGCTTGCCAGGTTTTCTGTTGTCCAGACATAGCTTTCCGTTTGTGGGAGTCATATTTGCGGGCAAAAGTGAATATGCGACCTGTCGCATAGTCGCGTTGGTCCCTCGCAAATTTCTGTATTTCACGTTCCTGAATGGATTCCTCATATTTCTTCAAACGTGCTTCAGTCTCCTTCCTGGTTTTAGCGATCAGGTCAGTTTCTCCTGTGGCTTCCAACAAACCATTAATGCGTTCTATTTCTACCAACAGAGTCTCTCTATCAGATTGGGCGTATTTAATCAAGATGTGTAGCATGTTTCTTGAGGCCTGTAAATTATTGTCAGCCCATTCTTGTAACATCTTGGGGTCCGGATTATCATAGGTGGGGACGATTAATACTCTCAGACCCCGTGGTACGCGATTGGCGTTGCAGTATTTCTCCAGGGACTTTTTTTCCCACCATTTGGACAACTCGTTACGAAGTAACTTCTCCAAAGTCCTCAACAAGTCTGTCACATTGCTATTTGTTGAAGCACCCAGATTGGTGGCAGGGGGAGCATCGTTAACCGCCGGAAGATTTTTATACAGCGCTTCAGCTGCCGTTTCTCAACTTTTCAGCGCGTCGCTGGAAATCATGGCTGCAGGATAAATATTGGCTCTTAAATGATGTTGCCACTTCACTGCTATATGACGGTGATATATCTTTCTTATCACGCGATATAAGAACTATCCCAAAGGAAACCCACTTTTAATCACAATGCTGCAAGCGCATTAGCAATGGGTGTCTTACCGGAATCGGCGTTCCAGGCTCGCAAAGGTCGGCCGACCTCGCTGACACCCCGAACACCACGCCGAGTAACAACCCGATGCCGTTTCAGTGCAGACAGTCTCTGGAAAACGGGGGGCCCAGCACAAAACTCGTCCGAGTTTAAATCACAATACTCCGAAGGGTAGCTGGCTGGAAGAAAGGCCGAGCCTCTTTGGAAAATGGGCAGGTCTTGCGAAACCGGAAACAGCTAAAGTCCGGTGATAGAAATCAAAACAACACTCCTGACCGCTTTCAAAGCGGTAACCCAGCAGGCGCAGACCTGTTGTAAAGGCATTTGTTGTAAAGGGATATGCATGATAAAGGCCTACATGGTAAAAGCATTGCATGGTAAAGGCATTGTGTGGTAAAGGATGTGTGGTAAAGGCATTGTGCCCGATTCACAAAGGCAAAATGAGATGAAAGTCTAACATTACAGCGATCTGTATTCACAAAGGGCATTTACAAGTAGAAAAGTAAGACTATTGTCTCAGTTTAACTTACGTTTTGTCTCAGTTAGACTTAAGACCAAAACTTAAGTTTAACTGAGACAAAGTCTAATTTTACTACTCGTAAATGCCCTTTGTGAATACCAAAAGTTGTAAAGTTAGACTTTCGTCTCAGTTTGCCTTTGAGCCCATTGTGTGGTAAATGCCGCATTGTAAAGGCTGTTTCCCCTCACCTCATACAATTGCCTCTTGGTGTATCATTCGGTCTCCTAACGAGTGCTTACATTCCAATGTATAAGGGGTTATTTTACATCTTCAAAGTACACTGAAACACCACATTTTCTTTATATATAATAGATACATAGTATATAGAAGGCAATTAGAGGGTCTTTTTTTTACCTTAGCAGGCTTTTAACAAATATTTTAATTCGAACTCAAAAATGCAACTGACCCATTGGCTGTGCCAATGCTTGTTAATAGCTGCAAACGTGATTCGCCGGTACAGTGGGCCCAGTCCATAAGCATCCAGAGAAATATCACTTCGAAACAATGCTGTATCTTGAAGTAAAACAGTAACGTGTTCACATTCAAGAACTGTGCTGTTCCTCAAGGGAAGGGTGAGAAAGTTGATACAGTCAGTGATGCGGAGGAAATGGTCGGGTAACAAGTGGTTAGCCCTGGGGATCCATTTTGTTGGATTTAATGCCCTCACACACCCTTTCAAGTGTCATGTGTCATGGGTCGGCGGTGCAATACCCAACGGGCAACACCTCATAGAGGGGCTCTTTGGCGGAGATCTTTTTCCAACTGCCGTATGGATGAAGTGCGGGTATGGGGGTATTTTCCTGCCCAAAAGATCAGGATGTCGTCTATGTATCGTTTCCATAGAAGTTATTGAGGCAGTACTTAACAAGACCGAATGGATGTCCCAAACACCCATCAACGTTTGTTATGGAATGCGCTGAAAAGGTCCTGACTGAGAACTATTTTGAGTTTAAAGGTACCTACTATCATCAGATACAAGGTACTTGTATGGGGAGCACAGTAGCACCCAGCGTAGCCTGTCTTTACATGACCGACTTTGAGGAGAAACATGTATCACCTGTGTCAAACCCTTACCATGACAATATAAAACTATGGAAACGATACATAGACGACATCCTGATCTTTTGGGCAGGAAATGAGGATTCATACACGGAATTCTTCGTGTGGATCAATAACATCAACCCTTATCTTAAGTTCACCATCACGGCGTCCAACAGCGACATAGCATTCCTGGACCTTAAAATCAGTATCGTAGGGGGATCCCTCGGTACCACTCTATATACTGAGTCCAATATCCTCTCAAGGAACCCAAGAGAGAGAGGTTACCCAACCAGAGAAATCAAGAAAGGCAGAAAAAGAGCGCAGAATATCAACAGAGAAGGTTTGTTAGAACCAAAAGAAAGGGATCTACTGGCGAATCAACCTATGACCTGTGTGACAACCTTCACACCGGCATCGAATCACTTGAGAAAAATAGTGAGACGCCACTGGTCTATACTCAACACAGGATCACTGACATTAGATCTTCCTAGATTTGCTTTCAAGAGGTCTAAGAATATCAAAAATATCCTTATACACACTAGACCCAAGGAGGTAACCAGAACAAACCGCCAAACCACATTGTGGAATCTGCCGGCAGTAAAAGGCCACTATCCTTGTGGGGGGTGTGCAGCATGCCCCTTCACTAAAAATACAGAGATATTGCCTTGACGGACTCTTTTAAGTGGGAAATGAGAGGGCATACCAACTGCAACAGCACAAACTGCATTTACCTGATCATTTGCCCTTGTAATCTCTATTACATAGGCATGACTACTAGGAACATGAAAGCAAGAATCTCAGAGCACCGGGGTAACTTTAGGTGCAAGAAAAATAATACAAAAATGTGCAGGCATTTCTTAGAAATGAACCCCTGACTCTCTCCAATGGCTGATCCTTGAAGCTAATCAGAAGATTTCCAAACAGGGCTTGTTCTACAAAGAACAGCGATGGATCCACAGATTGTCCTCTGATAGCTGTGGCCTGAATGAAGACATCCCCTGGACTAGCCTCTGAGCATTCGGGGGTAGTAAATAAGTGTTTCGGTAGACTTGTCCCCCCCTTTTATGACACTAAGCCCCCATAATGTAACGATACACACTAGAGTTTTCTTGCTTTTGCTACGCTAACAAATTACCTAACAGTCCAAGATAACATCTGTGACTCGTTAATAATTGCAAAACGGCCACCGCTAACATACGGGCTTGACCCACACATTTATTTACTTTCCCCCACATTGCTTAGTTTTCATTGACCCCTTTAAGATGGCCGCCGATCACGCAATCGTGACACTTCAATTCGCTGGCATTTGATTCTTGAGGATACTATAGGAGTCATTTTGGTTCGTTTGCCTATACCAGAGGCACACTAATCTACCGGGTATTACACTGAGCCTGCCCTAAATAGTTCCTACATGTGACACTACAAGATGGCCCCCACGTTTTTCCACTCTACCACTTGGAGGCCCGTCTTCCCCTTAAAAACCGGTCTTATCCCCGCCCACCTCCACCACCCGGATCCAGCGGCGAGGGGTAGGCACAATAAGCAGAGCTCAGGAACTCGTAAGTAAGTCCCCCAAATCCCTGGCTTGTCGACTTAAAAAGCACAAGAATTTGTTATAATGCGCGTTTCTCTAACTAATGTACAGACTCTTCTCCTTACAGGACACGGCCCCGCTTAACATTTACTTTATCTGCTTTAACCTCCCCAGCAGCGCATCACTATTATTTTGAAAGCGCGGGTCTTCAACACACGGACAGTTTCGTCTTAGGCAGACCTGCCTTGTTGAAGCCTGTTCCCAGCAGCGCTATATTTTGGGTCGAATGCGCGGGTCTTTTAAAGTCAGACAGATTCGTCCTGACAAACCTCCCCATTTTGAAGCCTTTTGTTAGGATTCAGCTTCGCTGAACAAGAACAATAGCTTGACCGTTTTGAAACTTTTTAAGGGAATAAGCTTTTTAAGGGAATAAACTTCACTTAACGGGAACCACTACTTTTCCGTTTTTCATTTCACCAGCAAGGCCTTTACCGTAGACTGCCGGGGAACCAGCAATCCCAAGGGCTGCTCACTGTTACACCGGTTCCGCCCTCCCTTGATGCCTAACTGACACCTGACTCTGTTATCCTTATCCATTTCTGGGCAACGGTGAACTAAGCCATTATCTGATCTCTACCGCAACAGTTAGAAAATATAGTTAGGGTACTGCATTTACCATTATCAGACGTGATCCACACGTTGTAAATTACAGTGAGATACTATAGTTAGAAACTCCAGGTCTCAGCCATACCGTTGAATGTACCTTGCACACACTAATTTGCCTACACATAGAGCGTGGCATTATACAAGGAATCCTGATATGTATAATATGTAATCAAAACAGCCACTGCATACTTGTAAATAGGCACTAAGATTCCTCCCTATACATAGCCTTGCGGTGGAAGATCTAACCTGAAGCTTTACCCGCTGGATACTGTTGTTGTTCAACCGTTAAAAAATATAGGTGAGTGTCGATAGCTGGCTGCTACACAATACCAAGTTGGTATTTTTAACACGTTCTTTGTGCATTATGTTTTTATTTTTTTTCCCTCCCACAGCACTCTCACTGAGTCTCCACTTTTGAGAGTGCATGCACACTTGTGTTAGGTGGTTAGAAACGCTAGTGGAACAATACACTGGCATGGAACCCACTCAAGTAAATACAGTCACTGATGCGAATGTGAAATTAACCATATGTGATATGCTTTTCCTCTTTCCTCCACAGGTTATGACAGCTTAGCACAATAGAAGAAGGGTAATATAGTAATTTTCCCTTCATCCCTAAGTATTGTCTTGTACCCGCATTAGTGTACACACACCACAAACTAGGGATTTAGAGTAGACAGTCCTCACCTTTAGATACCAGCTAAATTATTAATTAGGTCCTGAAGAATCGCTTCTTTAATTGACGCCAGCGAGAAACATGTTGACCAGACAATAATAATTTCTTAAGGAGCTCCGGAAGCATAATACTCCAGAATCCTCCTCTAGAATATTGTTTTTAACTAAAGCAGCAGACCACCTTCAAGACCACCTTGCAGCCCAGTTCAAGAAAAATCTAAAAACCCACCTGTTTAGAAGTGTGACATAAGATGATCCTTGTATGTTCTCCTTTGCTCCTTCCCACCGCGCCAGGATACTCCCAAGTAACAGTGCACGTTACAAAACAATTTATACATATACATACCACCTGAATAAATCATTCCCGGTACCCCTAGCTTTATATTAATCCACTTTCTACCCATTACGTCTACTATTCCATTCTGGCCCCATACCCGCACTTCATCCATACGGCAGTTGGAAAAAGATCTCCGCCAAAGTGCCCCTCTATGAGGTGTTGCCCGTTGGGTATTGCACCGCCGACCCAACGAGGAGCAGGCCCAAATGATAAAGCATGACACCTGAAAGGGTGTGTGAGGGCATTAAATCCAACAAAATGGATCCCCAGGGCTAACCACTTGTTACCCGACCATTTCCTCCGCATCACTGACTGTATCAACTTTCTCACCCTTCCCTTCAGGAACAGCACAGCAATCTTTGCATATAAGTATCCTTAAAGGGCATGCTGTAGCTGGACCTTCTACTTCTTCCGAAGTAGTAATAGCCCTTTACTCCTCCCTTTTGATATCATACACATTCAAGAACTCACAGCATTTGTGCCCTCTTTAGCCTTCGAAGAAATGAGCTACTGCCACCTTAAGCATATCCCAGCATGGATGCTGCCAACATGAAAGGAGGGTAATGGGGCAGGGAGGGGCATAAGGGTGGAGTTAACACCTTCTTCTGAGCTCTTTATGCTATCCATCTTCTGTTTCTTTCCACATACAAGTGATGTCTCCATGGAAGAGCCCTCTTATGCGGCTTGGCAAGCCGGGAGCTCAGCCCACACATGTTGAGAGGAAAATAAAGGCCTTCTCCTTATGGATCACTAGGGGACCCTGCTAAGAAGAGTCAGTACCTGGGGATCTACCAGGGCGTGTGTTGACTTTATTTCACACCTGTTTCAGGTTGGAAAATGTTTTAACCATAAGAGAAAACCACCCAGGAATTCAAATACTTCTATAGGAATCTATAGAAAAATTAACTTTTTGGTCAGTATGAAAATACCTAAAAAGCCAAATGTAGGCTTTGTGGAATTTTGCGCCTACTGTTACGACCAGCTCAAATAAACAGGGTAGGTACCCTGATTATTGCAGATTACTTCTCTGGCATATCCTTGTTTACCTGACAAGAAAGGGCTTCTATGCTGCTATTACCTTAACCTTCTAGAAAAGGACATTTGTACCCTTATTTTGTCGATGTGCAGCATTATATTTATTTGCTTGTTTAAAAAATCTCTACGCCCAGATATATTCCCCTTCAAGCAGTGCAGTGCTGCATGACAAATTGCTGTGCTGCAGGACGGACAGAATAGAGTGCTGATAGATGGACAGAGAATAGTGCAGAAGCAGATTTTGCCAAAGTTTAATGTCGCTCTAGGCTGCAATGATGAGCCTGCCTAGGACTTATATTCCAGGTACATCACACATTAAGACAGTCTCTCAAGGGTCTGACACATGAGACCGCTGTAGTGCATGCGCACAAGTTACACCTTGGTATATTAGGTGTTACACTGCTTCACCAATTGCTTGTGCCTGGTTTTATTAGGCATAGGATTTGGAGGAAATATAGGGGCATATTGCCAAGCAATATCGATAATTATATGGCTAGGAACTGCTCCTGGGTAGGTGTTAGCTTTTGGAGATATTCGCGCTTAGCGCGAATATCTCTAAAAGTTGGTAATAGGAGATAGCGATGTTAGCGACTGTTTCCAGTCGCTAACATCTTGGCACGCCCACTTTGCATGTCATTAGTGATACATTTTTCTGACATGCAAAGCTGGGCCCAAGATGGCCGCTATCTCCTACTAGCTGTCGCTAACTGGTGTTACTGGCGGCACCTTATCTGAGGAGGCTGAGGCGGCCGCGCGTGCGAGCCGGCACTCTCACTGACTGACTGGAGAGAGGCGAGGCCCGGCCCGTTGCGGCCGCGGAGGCCTGCTGTGAGTGACCTGCAGTGCTCAGCTGTGCTGTGCCTGTGACTAGGGCGGCCGCGGCGCGCGGTGGCCGTGGTGGCCAAGCGGTGCTCAGCTTAAGTTTACATTGATTACACGACATGTCATGACAGTTACAGTAGGAGGCACTTCCGATTGAGAACAGAAGCACCTGATCACGACGTCTGACGTCATCATCCCCATCAACTATCAATCCCAGTACAGGGCCCCCACCATGTACCACCTCCCTCCCAGACTCGCTCACAGGGCCGTCAATTAGGTAGTGTGCGCGGTGCGCACAGCCGCAACCAATAATGCCGGCCCTGTAACATTTTGGGCCAACCCTCGCTCTCGCAGCGGTGACGCGTTACGTGCGGCGCGCAGTGCACGCCGGCCCCTCCCGTCGTGTCGAGCCTCGAGGTCCGGGTGTGGAGACTGAGACCAGCACCATCCATTCTACCGTAACGACCGTTGCCTGCCCTGGCTGGCCCTGCTGCAGCTGCCCTGTTGCTTGCTAGTGCTACAGTAGTAGAGTACAGTACTGGGCTGTGGCTGTGGGTGGCTGCGGGCGCCCGGCGGCACTCTCTCTGCGCGACTGGAAGCCTCTGCTAGTCTGCTGCCTGCTGCCATCAAGGCTCCTATCAGACGTTGTCACTATAATTGATTATTGAGGTGAGCTGGTGAGAGAGAGTCGGATCGCAAATTCGCAAGTGATCCTGTTCACATGTATGCACTGAGATCAGATCGGTACCACCCTCCCGCGTTCCCACGAATCACTGCAGAGAGGCAGTGTTTTGCCTGATAAAGGTTCCGGGTCTCTGTAATCTGCCTCATCCCATTAATCCCATGTATTGCATAGGATGCTGTGTGCGTAAATTGAAATACAAGTGCCACCTATGAACACGAGGGACACAAGTTGTTGTTCACAATGCACTAATTATAAAGCGTATACCACTTCACAGCAGCGGAGCAAACGTTCAGTATAATAAAGAAGTAATGTACTTTTTTCCCTTTATTCCATCATGTGCACATATGCTACAAGGTCTATGGTGTGTATAACCTTTAACCACTTCAGCTTTTTAGCATCTGAGTGTTGCCTTCTGGGACTTGTAGACTTGTTACCGCCCTTACAAGGACAGTATGTTGCCGGTAAAAAAATCCAGGCCTGGCTGAAAGTGATGCTTTCCACATAGGCCCTCTTGGAACTCCACAGCTGCGCCTGCGTGCGTGCACGTATGTGAGATTTGTGTCTGTATATGTGGGTCAACAGATATCTTCCTGCCAATCAAATACAGGAGGCGGAAGCGTGAAACTAGGCTCAAGGACACCAGGAGAGTCCTAGGCGCCCTGACCTAAAGCTTGCATGTCAACTCTTACTAAGGCTGCTCAGGGCTGCTGTGTCTTTTGGGGCGGGTTAGACAGCATGTGACGGGATTTATAAAACAGCCTCTTGAAATGTGCACTCTGAAATGGTTTGTAGCGCCCTCCTTTTAGCAAAGAGGTGTAAACCTAGGTTGTTGGCGAGACCAGACTAGCTGCCTCCTCCGGCTGCGTGGTCCAGGGCTGGAATGGGAACCACAACCGGCCCTGGCAAAGTGCTCGGCCGGCCCCCCTCTCCTATCGGGGTGGGGATGGAGGGGACGCTGAGCTCTTTACCGCAGCCGATTTTGGTACAGGGCCGATTAAACGGCCCTGTAACAAAAACGGCCCTCAGGGGCCCAAAACCGGCCCCCACCCGTGCGGCGCACCGGGGGATTGCCAGTCCGGCCTTGGCGTGGTCTGAGGGGATGGCTCACTGTTGGAAGTGGGAGGAAGGCAGAGAGGGTTGTTGGCCATAACCGTGTTAATGATTGTATATGTTATCCAGGAAGTGCGTAATGTAGCATTTTTAACAAGCAATGGTAGTGTCTGTGGGTCTGGCTCTAATGCGGTGCTTGTTGCATACAAGGATCCACTGTGCATGCTAGTGTTCATTTGTGCATTTTAGAGGTTACCACTCTAAAGCCTCATTTATATTACACGTGGCATTCTAGGAGTTTCTGTACTTGCAGATGGACGCACACTCTAGCCTCGCCGTTACCTCTCCATTTATAACGAGCAGTAGCGAGCACAAGATAAGGTGCACCGGTACATCTGTAACAAGGGCCGGGACTGTGCAGTGCTATAAACATTATGCAGGCGTTTGATACATGTACAGGGCAGTTTGAATCATACTCGAGGAAAGAACAAATTATGTTGCATGTTGTCTAAGTTTATGCACAGAGAAAGGCACATTATGCGGTTTTTGATGGTATTGTTTTGCTATTTTATCATTTTAACGCACATCAATACTGTCTGGGCAATCGCATCACTGCGCGCGTATCAGTTTAATATTTGAATATGGCAATCAGCAGCTGAAAGGCCCGGTTAACCTTTGCAGATAGTCTGTCATCATGTAGGATCATGCGTGGAGATTTGTTTTAGTAACTTCGGATTCGTTTAAGCAAGAACCACTTTTTGGGTTTAAGTCTACAAATGTTGCAACAGAGGTGGATTATGCGGCAAGTGCTACGTTACCACAGTGTTGAGCAGGGGTTATCAAAGGGTGTAGCCCCCTTACTCTGACTTAGGAGGAAGGATCCCCAGTTGGACAGTGGCCAGCCATTGCTAACTAGAGACCCCCATTTCTAACAAACAACCATTCCGATTTTGAGAGGAGTAAACATCTCAATGCCCATTACAGATTCCCCATGTTAGACTAATGTTCTGATTTGTTACCTTTGCCTCAAATTGTAAAGCGCTCTGATTTCGCGCTATATAAAACTTTATAAATTACTAAATGTAGCTTTCATGATCGAGGTAACTGTTAGCAGCAATACTACGTGTCTCTCCTCGGAGACTCTGACATCTTTCAAGTGCTCACAGTCCTTTTTCCCCAGAAGCCGCCCCCACATCCCCCCCTCCCCCCAAGGGGCGGCACTCTGAAGGGTAGCCCCGGGCGCCACAAGCTCTAGCTACGCCCCTGTGAAGGGGGCAGAGGCCTGGCTACTGTTGCAGCCGAAACCTCAAGCTATTTTACTGGCTGGGATTTAAAGGCTCGTAAAATTGGATCTTGTGTTCCCTCGCCCAGGAAATTAGGGCAGAAACACCAAGCAAGTTGTGATTGGGTAAAGCAAACTTTAGTACAGGTATTCGGCTCTGTAAACCTTCTAATCAGGGCATTAGAGTACAATATCACCAATAAATGTAAAGGTCTTACCATTTCAAAAACCATAACAAATATCAAAATATAATTTAAATGCTACTTTTAATATAAAAATTGTGATCAAGAGAAAATTAACAAAACAAAACTTCAAGATAATGAAAACATAAACATATAAAGCATACAGATTTTGTAAGAAGAAAAAAAATATTTCACAAAATGCTATCAGTAGAAGACTTAAATATGAAATAATAGTCACATGATGACAAACATTTATAGATTCAGAAACATTAAGTTTGTGGCTTGCATCATACCGTTTAGAAGGGGGCTATTTCGCTGATTTTACACAGCCCTTTTAGCCACAGACTGGGATGTTCTCCCCTAAGCATCTTGGACATTTCAAAGCGGGATCTGCTTAGAACAAAATACTGTTTAATACATACTGTCCTTCAACACCGGAAGGTCTGCAAAATATACAAAACATTCTCATACATCCGAATAAAAGGAAAAAGTGGAAAGAAGAAAGTATAATTAATAAAACACGTAAAATGTAAAAGCAAAGATTTTCTGGAAGTAGTAAATGTCAAATACAGTAGCATTAGTGTAGGATCACAGTCCTGGATGGGTAAATAAATTGTGATTTGTTATTGTAGTTTCATAGGGAACAGAGGGGTAGATCTACAACTTGTCACACAATGCAACGCATCGCAGTGCAGTGTGGCAACAAAAGTTGCTGTTTTGCAAGAAAGGGAGCGAGAAGATCAGCACAATACCTTTTAAGATATGGCAGAGTTGTCCTCTCTTCCTGCACTGGCGCATCTTAGGCTGCCAAACCCAAATGCACACAACCTTGCACAATAATGGGCGGGTGTGTGCTTTCTATCAAGCATAGGTTTTGGAAGGGGAGACTTCGAGTACAAAAAACTATGGCAGCACACAGGCAAAGCTCGAAAAGTGTGGAGGGTTCTAAACTTTGCTCCACAGTTACACCATACTTTAGTATATACTTATATGTGTATGTACTTTGTGGGCTCTGGAGATCACCCCTATGAATTGTCTACTTCCGCTTAGGGATTTTTTTTTTCTGTTCAACTGCCTCTATTTAACTGACATGATAGAAAACGACCAGCAGAGGTCAGCAAAATACCAGAATTATTTTCTGCTGAGAGACTTTCTTTTTTTATTTTTTCTGGCAAATGCCTCTATTTAACTTTCTTGATAGAAAAAGACCAGAAGAGGTCAGTAAAATACCACTATCACTTTAGCATTCTCTTTATTCCGGTCCATAGAATTTGTCTTCCACAAGCACCCATAGACAATATTATATTTTTCAAATCTTGTATTTTCAGTGATATGACCACCGAAAGCCCTGATTTTATATTAAAAACAGAGCTATGGACTATACAAATTCCTTGCTGAAAGGCAATTTTTCTCTCCGTGTGTTCCCATACCTTGCGTGTCACGCAGTTTGGTGCTTACTTTCATTCCATGTTAAAGAACAGTAGATGTTTCAGCACCTGGGCTAATGTGCTGCATAGCTAAGTACATATAATATCCCAAAGGCGAGACCAATTGCATTCCAAATGCTTGTTTTTTCAGTGTCAGCTGGCTACAGAACATTGTCTTTCTGGTTCAAGTATTTTGTCTGGAAAAATGGAAAATGGAAAATGGATGTGAATTTATAGAGCGCGAATTGCTGCGTCCAAGCACTGGAAAATAACAAGGAAACATCCTGGAATGCTGGCTAAGAGTTAGTAGGGAAGGTTGAAAAGGAATGTTTTCAACTGCTTGTGGAAAGAAGAGAGGTTGGAATTGGCTCTGAGATGTAGGGGGAGAGTATTCCAGGTCTTTGATGCATTGTAGGCGAACGTCCTGCCGCCCGACCTAGTCTTTTTTATTCTGGGGGGCATAGCCAGAAAGGTCTGGCTGGAGCGGAGGTTTCTGCTTGGTTGGTAATGGGTGACTAAGTCACGGGTAATCATGGGACCTGTGTCCCAGAAGGCCTGATGGGCAATGCACATGGCCTTGAAAAGGATCCTCTGGCGCACTGGCAGCCAATGAAGGCTGACCAGACCGGCCTTCACTGATTGTCTGCGAGGAAGCTCGAGCAGTGAGCGAGCCGCGCAGTTCTGCACTGTCTGGAGTCTGCGTAAGGTGTAATCTGGAGCGCCGAGGTAGAGCACGCTGTTAAAGTCTAGGCAAGACTTATTAGACCCTGTATAGCTACCTGCATGGCTTCCATGGGTAGAAGAGGAAGGATTTTCTTTAACATCCTAAGGAGGCCTTAACAGGTAGCTGAAAGTTTTGTGGATTGAGTATTGAATGAGAGGGATCTATCCAGCCATACCCCAAGGCTCTTGATGTTGTCCTTTGGTGCTGGAGGAGGGCCTAGACAGGGGGGCCACAGAGAGTTGAAGAAGCAGGGGTCGGAGGGGCCCAGGAGCATCAGCTCCATTTTGTCCCCATTTAGTTTGAGGGATGATGAGGACATCCAGCTCTTTACTTCCTCTAGGCACTTTCTAAGTCCGTCAGACGCAGGCGTGTTGGCCTCCTGTGCCAGTGAGACCACCAGCTGCGTGTCGTCCGCGTAAGAAATAATCTTAACCCCAAATGGGCGGACGACCTCAGCCAGTGGCCTCATATAGATGTTGAAAAGTGCGGGGCTTAAAGAGGAGCCCTGCGGGACTCCGCACCTTAGTGGTCTGCTGGTGGACACAGACTCACCATCGAATACTCGAAAGGATCTGTCCTCCAAGAAGGATTTGAACCAGAGCCAGGCTTTGTCCTTGATTCCGGCGCTAGACAGACGGTACAGCAAGGTGTCGTGGCTGACCGTGTCGAATGCTGCGCTGAGATCAAGGAGGATCACCGCCACTGATCCTCCTTGATCCAGGATTTTTCTGGATTCCTCCGTAACCATAAGGAGGGCGGCCTCGGTCCCGTGTTTGGGATTAAAGCCCGTCTGGGTGGGATCTAGCAATTGGTGGTCTTCTAAGAAGTTTACCAGTTGGAGATTAATGTATTTTTCCAGAATTTTGCTCAGCCACGGAGCAGGGAGATGGGCCGGTAGTTGCTAAAATCTAACGGGTCCAGATTGGGTTTCTTTAACAGTGATCGGACCATGGCCCGTTTCCAGACAGGAGGGACAGTGCCGGAAATGATAGATGCATTCAAGACATCCCTAATAGTTGGCAGTGTGATCTGGGATGCTGACATTATGATGTCTGGCGGAGCCGGATCATCAGGGGAACCGGATTTTACTTGTCGGGCTACGGATTTAAGGGTTGTAAGATCCAGGAGGGGGAAGTGAACCAGAGTGGGTTGAAGCTGAGGGGAGGGGGAAGCTATGACTTTATTGGTCTGGGCGGAGGAGGTGGTGCTTATAGAGGGGAAAGCTGAGTAGATTTTGTTCACTTTTTGATGGAAGAACTCTGCTACGTTGTTGCAGTGAGTAGTGGATTTTGTATTATGCAGACTGGGTGGGGGTTTTGTTAATTTTTTCACAATGTTGAAAATTTCTTTAGGTTTTGATTTGGCTAGGAGAATTCTGTTCGAAAAATATGTAGCCTGGGCAGCTTTGATTTCTGCTTTGTATTCACTGATTGACTCTCAGTAACAAGTTTTATTTCCTAGAGAGTAATCTAGACGCCATCGTCTTTCGGTTTTTCTAAATTGGCGTTTCTTATCCCTGAGAGCCTCCGTGTACCAGGGGGCAGGTTTGTGGGAGCGTTTCAGCGTGATTTTATTTTTAGGGAGGGTGTCTTCAAGAGTATGTGTGATCCAGTCAGCGTAAGCCTGGTTGGCTAGACCGGGATCCTCATTGTAGAGGGGTTGGTTGCTGGCGAGCTTGATAGACCAGTCGTCGACAGAGAGGCGAGACCAGGCTCGAGTGAATTTTGTTGTGAGGCCAGTCGGTGAGGGCTTAAGTGTGGTCCAGATGAAAGGGACCAGTAAGTGGTCTGTCCAAGGGAGCGGAATTGGCGGTCCAGCTACAAGGGCTACACAGTTGCTGAACACAGGGTCCAACAGATGGCCTTTGACGTGGGTTGGAGTTTTGACGTGTTGGGTGAGTTGCAGAGCAGCTAGGTCATCTACCAGCGTGGTGACAGTATGATCCAAAGCAGAATCGAAGTGAAGGTTGAGGTCGCCTAACAGAGTGAAATTAGACGTGGTACTGACACGTTCCGCCACAATCGAAGGAAGAAGAATGTGGAATTGCTTAGGGGGACCTGGGGGACGGTAGATGAGAGTTCCTGAGAAGCAGTTGTTAGGGGAAAATTCGATACTGAAGGCAAGGCTCTCACAGTCAGGGTCAGGAATAGTTTCAGGAGTGACTCGGCAATGAAACTGTTCTTTATAAATGATTGCTAGGCCACCTCCTCTCCCCTCAGGTCGGTCTTGCCGAATGATTTGGAAGCGTGGAGGGAGGGCAGCAACTAGGGCAGGGTCGTACTCTGTGGTGAGCCATGTTTCCGTCAGGAATACTATGTCCGGCGTGCATTCATCTAGTAGTAAGGCAATTTCCGCCCTATGTTTCGTCAGGGATCGGCAATTTAACATAAACATACGGTAATCGTGGGTTTGTTCAGCGGCAGGCTGAGGTTTGAGGAATGACTTGCATTTAGGGCAAGTTTGAGGAATGTGATCGGCGGAATAGCGATGCCGTGGGCAGGTCGTAACAGGGGGCCTAAGGCTGTGAAGGGTTTCAGCACTGTAATACCTGGGCTTGTGACTGAGGTATAGGGGGTATGGCCCTAGGCCCGGACTCGGCGCGGACGAGCGCAGACGAGCTTGCCTTAAGCGCACCTTCGTCGCGCAATCGTCGCGCCCGCTGCGCTCGTCCGCTGCGCTTCCGGTAAATACACATGCTTTAAAGGCAGGGGGAGGGTACAGGGGGCGTGGCCTCAGAGTGGGCGTGTCCCTTGGCTCAGCGTGGGGAATGGCGGCTGGAATTGTTCCAAGAAGTCTCCCTCTCCAGCGATAAATCGGCTGTGTAGGGGGTGCCTGCACACAGTAATCGGGTGCCAGGAAGCTAAGTGAGTGAGTTTTAAAAACAGATTCTGTCGCAAGTAAAACGTACAATGGGCGATCGTGACTACTCCCGGCTGAGCCTCAGGAGGTTCCAAAAGTTATATGCAGCGCTTGTATTTCAGCGCGCTTTTGTACTCGTTGCAGGGGGCGTGGCCTCAGAGTGGGCGTGTCTCTTGGCTCGGCGTGGGGAATGGCGGCTGGAATTGTTCCAAGAAGTCTCCCTCTCCAGCGCTAAATCGGCTGTGTAGGGGGTGCCTGCACACAGTAATCGGGTGCCAGGAAGCTAAGTGAGTGATTTTTAAAAACAGATTCTGTCGCAAGTAAAACGTGCAATGGGCGATCGTGTAGTGGTTTATTCTCAGACACCTGCAGGGATACGCTCAAGTAAATGTGAGACATGTTGGGTTATGTGTGTGAGAAAGAATATTTTTATTAGAGACAAGTCAGAATAGAGTGACAGAGGGGCGTGGCTTGACGCCCAAGATGCATGGCGGCGTCCGTGTGAAGCTCCCGGGCTTCCCTCAGTGGAACTGCGCTTTCCGCACCTCTTCACGAAGCCCTTAGGACGAGCAGGACGTTGGAAGGAATGCTCTCAGTGATGCGCACAGTCTCTTTTGTTTGCGCACGCTGAAACTGAGTTTTTTCTTCTTTGATGCATCAATCAATCAATCAATCAATCAATCACGGCATTTGAGCTGCTTCCTGAAGGAGAGATGGTCTTGGGTTCGCCGAAGGTGGGTGGGGAGGGAGTTCCAAGTCTTGGCTGCCAGGTAGGAGAAGGATCTTCCTCCGGCGGTGGCTCTGCGGATGCGTGGTACGGTGGCGAGGGCGTGGCTGGTCGATCGTAGCTGGCGGGTGGGCGTGTAGAAGGTCAAGCGGTCGTTAAGGTACTTGATGCCCAGGTCGTGGAGAGCCTTGTGCGCGTGGGTGAGGAGTCTGAACGTGATTCTCTTGCTGACGGGGAGCCAGTGCAGGTCTCTCAGGTGTCCGGTGATGTGGCTTTGTCGGGGGATGTCCAGGATGAGTCGTGCGGAGGCGTTCTGGATGCGTTGGAGTCTTTTTTGAAGTTTGGCTGTGGTTCTGGCGTAGAGGGTGTTCCCGTAGTACAGTCGGCTGGTGACGAGTGCCTGGGTCACGGTCTTCCTGGTTTCTATGGGGATCCATCTGAAGATCTTGCGGAGCATGCGCAGGGTGTTGAAGCATGATGAGGAAACGAACGGCGTTGACTTGTCTAGTCATCGAGAGGGAGGAGTCCAGGATGAAGCCCAGGTTGCGTGCGTGGTCCATTGGCTTGGGAGCGGTGCCCAGGGCAGGGGGCAACCAGGAGTCGTCCCAGGCGGAGGGTGTTGATCCCAGGTTGAGGACTTCCGTCTTGTCTGAGTTCAGTTTCAGGCTGCTGTTCTTCATCCAGTCGGCGACGTCTTTCATCCCTTCGTGTAGGCTGGCTCTGGCGGTGGCGGGGTCGTTGGTGAGGGAGAGGATCAGTTGGGTGTCGTCGGCGTAGGAGATGATGTTGAGGTTGTGTTGGCGTGTGATGGCTGCGAGGGGGCTCATGTAGACGTTGAAGAGGGTTGGGCTGAGTGAAGATCCTTGTGGTACGCCGCAGATGACTTCGGTGGCCTCGGATCTGAACGGGGGAGGCGGACTCTCTGGGTTCTTCCGGCGAGGAATGAGATGATCCACTCCAGTGCTTTCTCTTGGATTCTGATGTTGCTGAGGCGCTGCACTAGGGTGCGGTGGCAGACAGTGTCGAACGCCGCAGAGAGGTCCAGGAAGATGAGGGCCGCTGTTTCCCCGTTGTCGATCAGGGCTCTGATGTCGTCAGTGGCTGTGATCAGGGCGGTCTCGGTGCTGTGGTTGGCCCGAAACCCGGACTGCGAGGGGTAGAGGGATCCATTCGTCTCGAGGAAGGCAGCGAGCTGTCTGTTGCCGGTCTTCTCGATGACTTTGGCAGGAAAAGGAAGGAGCGAGATGGGACGGTAGTTCTTGAGGTCGGTGGGGTCCGCCGTTGGTTTCTTCAGGAGGGCGTTAAGCTTGGCGTGCTTCCAGCTCTCCGGGAAGGTTGTGGTGTGGAAGGAGGTGTTGATGATGTCCTGGAGATGGGGTGCGATGATGGCGTCGGCTTTGTTGAAGACGTGGTGTGGGCAGGGGTCGGTTGGTGATCCGGAGTGGAAGGAGTTCATCGTGCGGGTGGTGTCTTCGGTGCTGATTGGGGTCTAGTTGCAGAGGGTGGTGGCGGGCGTTGGTTCGGTGGTAGGGTGCGTGGTCTGTGCGTCGAAGCTGTTCTGTATGTCGGCGATCCTGCGGTGGAAGAACGAGGCGAGTGAGTTTGAGAGGTCTTGCGAGGGAGTGATGTCGTTGTTTCCGGCGCTGGGGTTGGAGAACTCTTTGACGATGCTGAAGAGTTCCTTGCTGTCATGGGCGTTGTTGTCCAGTCGTTCTTTGAGTGCCGTCTTCTTGGTGGCGCGGATCAGCTGATGGTGTTTGCGGGTGGCGTGCTTGAGGGCGGTCCTGTTGTCTGTGGTCTGGTCGAGCCGCCAGGCTTTCTCGAGGGTGCGGCAGTTCTTCTTGGAGTCCTTGAGTTCGTCTGTGAACCAGAGGGTTTTCTTGCTGCCGGGTTTGCTGGGAGGGTTCTTTAGTGGTGCGAGGTCATCGGCGCAGGCGGTCAGCCACTTGGTGAGGTTGCTGGCTGCTTCGCTGGGGTCCGTTGTGCTCATGGGAGTGTTCTGGCTGAGGGAGGCGGTGAGCTGCTCGGCGGTGATCTTGCTCCAGCTCCGGCGGAGAACCTGTTGCGGGTGGTGGTGGGTCATAGTTCTTCTGAAGCTGAAGTGGACGCAGCTGTGGTCGGTCCAGTGGAGTCCGGTGGAGTGGCTGAAGGAGATGTGCTTGCTGGATGAGAAGACGGGGTAAAGCGTGTGGCCGGTGTAATGGGTGGGGGTGTTCACCAGTTACTTTAGTCCGAGGTTGGCGAGGTTGTCCAGCAGGGTGGCGGTGTTTTTGTCATTGTTGTTCTCCAGGTGGAAGTTGAGGTCCCCCAGGAGGATGTAGTCGACGGAGGGAAGGGCGTGCAGGCTGATGAAGTCTGCGATGTCTTCGCTGAATTGTGTGCGTGGTCCCGGGGGTCTGTAGATGAGGGTGCCTCGGAGGGTGGTCTTGGGGTCGGTGTGTATCTGGAAGTGGAGGTGTTCGGCGGCGGTGAAGGTTTCGCCGGAGTTGGTCGAGATGAGGATGGTGTTCTTGTGTACGATGGCGATGCCTCCTCCAGTCTTGTTGACGCGGTCCATCCGGGTGATCTTGTATCCGTCCGGGATGGCTATGGCGATGTCGGGTGCTGAGAAGGCGTTCATCCAGGTTTCAGTGAGGAAGGCGACGTCTGGTGCTGTCGCGTGGAGCAGGTTCCAGAGTTCCTGTGGACGGAGCCGGTGTTGAGCAGGATGCACTTGAGGTGGTTGTGTTGCTGGGGTCTGGCTTGGCGGGGCGGTGCAGGTCCGGAGGCAGGTGAATCGGCAGGCTTGGCAGGTGAAGGGTCCGTGGGTGCGTTTCGAGGTGGCTCGGTAGCAGGCGAGGGTCCGGCCAGCGTTGAGTACGTTGAGGGTGGTGGAGTCGTAAGTCCGTCGTGTGGGCTGGCGTTCTCGGGAGCCAGGGGTCCTGGCGCTGGGTGCAGTCTAGGCGCGGACGGGCGTAGACGGGCTTGCCTTTGGCACGCCTTCGGCGCACAATCGGCACTCCCACTGCGCGGTCGCTCCGGTGGCGTCATAAGAGGGGAGGAGGGGAGGAGGGGTCAGCTGGGAGGCGGGAGGGAAGAATCCAATGGGTGTGAGGGGGCGGGGCCGCACGGGAGCAGCGGCGGGAAAAACGGGGCTGAGGAGCCCGGCGGACGAACCACTCACTCGTCCCTGTCACGGTGGAGCTCTGTCGCGGCTGCCATTTTCTTTTTTCACCACGTACAGGGCTCCTGAATCATGAGGCTCGGTTCCAGGATGTCTCGAATTTCTGCATGAATGGGCAAATATTTGGAACAATGCCATCATTTTTGATATCCTGCTCCTATGCCTAAGCCCATATGTATTTTCCTTCATAAACTTTCCTGTTAGAGGTGGCAGGACGACCTTGGCAGCCATTTTTGGAAAATCACACTGTGTCTCTATGCTGCCCTGTAATTTTTAATTTATGTAACACCTCAGCTTGGCCCAGTCTTTTTTCTCTTCATATTTTGAGCATTACTAACTGCTCCATACGAAGTTACGGACATATTGGTCTCTTTTGACTCTTTTATTCTATTTGTCTCATCTCCAGCATTGCTTTCCTCCAACATACCTGCTTTTTTTCGTGATATGTTTGATGGGCAGAACTAGGACATTCTTTTACACATCTTCAAGAGCAAAGCAACCTTTTATTAAAAATTCGAACATTTTTACAGAATTTTCCAAACTTGAGGATTTTTTGTTGTCTCCGCCGCAACCTTTGGAGCCCAGAATGGATCCTTCCTCCGCAGCTTCAGGGAAAACTATCACAAAGCGCCTGAAAAAGGATCCTCCTTCTCCGCCCAAATCAGTCTCGCTGGTCTCCATGGAGCTCCTCTTGGAAGAAATTTGAGCTCTCTGACCTTTTATGGAAGAGACTAATGTTAAATTGCAAATCCTTACGGATAATTGGTCCCAGTTAGACACAAGGGTCACAGCAGTTGAGCAAAGTGTCTCAGCACTTAAGGATTCTTGCTCCAGCGTTTCACACCTTTACTCCCAAGTCTCTGTGCTCCAACGGCAAGTTGAGGACCTTGAAAATAGAAATCAGTGCAACAACCTTCGCATATATGGCCTGGCGGAAGGACTTGAGGGACCAGATGCCCTTGCCTTTTTTAGATCCTTCCTCCCTAAGTTACTTCACATGCCAGAAGGAACTATGCTTAATATCCAACGGGTACACCGATTGGGTCGAGTTCCTTCCATTACTTCACCTTCGCAGAGACCAAGAGGTGTGGTCTTATACTTCCTAGAGTACACAGACTTGCTAAAAGTTTTATCAGCCGCAAAATCCATTCAAAAAATCACTTGGCCTGGCCCTACCCTATTTTTTGCACAGAATTATGCCAAAACCACTGCTAATCGACGCAAAGCCTATCTTAATATGAGATCTGACCTTCGCTCACTGGGAGCTCGCCATGGACTTTGTCATCCTTGTCTTTTTAAAGTCACTTACAATAATAGAACAACTACATATGAAGACCCAGTGAGACTAAAAAGCTTCATTAACTCTTGTAAACCAACCAACATGGAGGCCTCCACTTCTACATCGTCATTCAACATTTAATGTTATACTATTGTTTAATGTTCGATTATCTTTTCCAAGGTTATGTATAAGGTTAAAATCCTCCTGGCAGAGACTGCTTAAACCAGTATGTATACCTGCTGGTTTTAATACAGTATTGTTCTGCATTAGCCTCAAAACATGTTGAGTCTATTGGACATGTTTTTCATGCTCTTCCTTTTTCTCTTTATTTGATGTGCGGTGTGTCTTGTTATCCAACTGCCTGACTGTTGTCCTCTGCTTCCACAGATTCCTCTTCCTCTTGGCGTGGTCTCCCCCTGGGTTCCTGCGTACCTGCGCTCGAATGTTTCGTCTGTCCATGTGGCCTCACCTCCACACCTCCACATCTTCCTTTTGTAGGTATGTTTCTTGTTTTGTTTCTTGTTGTTTGTGTCACAATTTCTTTGTTCATTCAGTATGTTTCGCAATTCACATTCACTTACTTTTTTGGTGTCCTTGATATTTTCCTTTGCTATCCGTTTATCTACTTCCTCTATAAAATTATCAATGCATGTTCAGTTTCCTTTACCTCGCTACATTCCTTTTTCTCAGTTATATTGCTCACCTTCTACATTATTGGTATAATCTGTCCATTTCTTGATTTTAATTTCTTCTCTTGGCTCTCGCTCTATGGTCCTTACCTCTTTTTTTATTTTGAGATTGGTTCATTCGTCATTTTATCTTCCTCTTCCATTCTATATTGTTCTTTGATTGAATTGGCCTCCCATTTCATAATTTTAGGTCAATTTGCTTTCATATATCTATGTCATTAAAATTGGTTGCTTGGAACGTAAGGGGCTTGAACTCTCCTGTTAAAAGACAATGAGTTTTGACCCACTTAGCCAAATTAAATGTTGATATTGCTTTTCTGCAAGAAACTCACCTTTCAGAGGTCGAGTCACTAGAATTGAAGAAGGGTTGGGTAGGAGAGGTGTTCTTCTCTCCAGAAGATGGCAAATGTAATGGGGTAATGATACTTTGTCGCAAATCCCTCTCACTTTCACTCTTATCTCAAGAGTCAGATGCCTATGGTAGATGGTTGAATGTTAAATTGTCCTTAAAGGGTGTTCCAGTCTCTCTTCTAAATGTCTATGCCCCTACATGCGTGGAACCCTCTTTTTGGCCTACACTTGCTAAGCAAATTTCTCAATGCATAGAACATAATTTTATCATGGCTGGTGATTGCAATCAGACTCTAGACCCACTTATTGACAGGAATTCTATGATCTCCTTTGTGCCGAATAAACCTCACAAAGCCTTTGTTCAAGCCATTAGTCAGCATAAACTCCTCGACGATTGGAGACTCTGCAATTCAACTACTAGAGAATTTACTTTTTATTCCCCATGTCACATTCTCAATCGAGGATCGATTATATTTTTGTCTCCCACAATATTTATTTATTTATTTCAGAGGTTTTATATAGCGCTGCTGGACCCGAGAGTATCAGAGCGCTTTACAAGGAAGGTGCGAAACAAACAATGAGGTAGAATAAAAACAATCAAGAAAGCGTTTCATTGTGGTAGAGAGTTCAGACATGGCTAATGCAGAGGAGAAGCATGGAAATCGAAATTTAAAATGTATATAAATAAAGATGGAAGGGGGAGAGAGGGAAGAGGAGAGAGGGTGAGACATAGTAGGAAGGAGTATATTGGAGGAGGAAAGGGAGAGCATAATAGGAGAGAGAGGAGTGACGAGGGATGTTATCGTAGAGCTAGGTATCATGATACTTTGAACATGAATAGTGTCAGTGACATTAGATACCCCCGTATTTGTTAAGAAGCAGTATTTTAAGTTCTTTTTTGAAGCAATGGTAGGAGAGGTTGCAGCGGATATCCTTTGGGAGAGAGTTCCAGATTGTGGGAGCGTTGCCCGAGAACGCGCAGGATTGGGTCTTATGATATTTAAGTCTTGGAGGGATCAGAACAAGTGAGTTTGTGCTTCTCAACGGTCTAGAACAACCTGCTTTCTGAAGTTTTGTTGTAAGGTAGGAAGGGGTGTTTTGGTGGAGAGCTTTATGAGTGATGCAGGTAATTTTGTAAGTGGATCTTCCTTCTATTGGTAGCCACTTGAGATTTTTGAGGATGGGGGAGATGTGATCAAATTTTTTGCAATCTGAGATGAGTCTAGCAGCAAGGTTAAGGACGGATTTAATTGGGGCAAGATGGATTTTAGGGGTGCCAGCCAAAGTGGCGTTGCCGTAGTCGATCCTGGAAAGTACCAGTGATTGGACAACAAGTCTGAAATCCTCTGCTGGAATGAAAGGTTTAAGTTATTTGAGGTGGAGAAGGGTGAAAAGGGCGCTTTTGGATGCATTTTTAATGTGGGGTATGAGTTTGAGATTTTGGTCAATACTGATGCCAAGGGACTTAGCAGTATTAGAGGGGGAGAGAGGGCAGTTAAGTGCTTTGATATCATTTAACCAGAGTTGGATGGGAAGGGGATTGTTTTTGGGGGAGAAAATTATGATTTCTGTTTTTTGGGGGTTTAGTTTGAGATGGTTCAGATGGAACCAGGTTTGAATTTTGGTCAGTGTCTCATTTAGGTGAAGGATGTCTTTGTGAGATTTGATTTTGTAGTATAATTGGGTGTCATCAGCATAGAGATGGTAACTGATATTAGAGTGTTTGAGGATGAGGGTGAGTGGTTCCATGAACAGATTGAATAGGGTAGGGGAGAGGATGGAACCTTGAGGTACGCCAAGTGAAACAGTTTGGGGTTTGGAGAGGAAATGGCTAAGTTTGATTTGTTGAGATCTGTTTTGTAGGAATGAGGAGAACCATTTGAGTACCGTGCCTTCAAAACCGAATCTATCATTGAGGGTGCTGAGAAGGGTGGGGTGGTGGATGGTATCAAATGCAGCTGAGAGGTCGAGAAGGATAAGTATCGAGGATTCTCCTTTGTCAAGGGAACGGTGAATATTGTCTATGATATTAAGCATAGCAGTTTCTGTACTGCATCCCTTTCTAAAGCCGGACTGGAAGATATCAAGGAGGTTGAATGAGGCAATATGTTTCTCTAGTTGCATTAGGACACATTTTTCGAGGGCTTTGGAGAGGAAGGGAAGGTTTGAAATGGGACGAAGGTTGTTTAGATCATTGGGGTCAGCTGTGGTGTTTTTGGGAATAGGCGTGATTTGGCCAAGTTGAAGGGAAGCAGGAACACAGCCTGTGGAAAGAGAGGAGTTGATAATTTTAGTCCATATAGGGGCATTGGTAGATTTAAGACCTTGCGCTATTGAGGCGGGGAGAGGATCTTTGGAGTGTGCAGAAGGTTTGAGTTTGCCCATGATATTAGTGATCAAAGATTCAGATACTGGACTGAAATTGGTCCAGGAGGCATTGTTTTTAGTGGGGGAGTTTGTTATATGAAAGGTGTTGTGCAGGGGAAGATCCGGTGGGGGATTAGAGGTATCGGGCGAAGTGGAAGAACTGATCGGCGTAGAATTATGAGTGTTAGGAAGAGTGTGTAGGGTAGTGGTAGGATGGGGCGAGAGAGGGAGGGAAGAGAAGGATAGTTCGATCATGTTGATTTTGTTCGTAAAAAAGCTAGCAATTTCTTCGCATTTGTCAGTGGAGGCTAATATTTTAGGAGGGCCAGTGGATGTTTTTTTTTTACAATATTGAAGAGTTCTCTAGGGCGGTTTTTTGCTTGATCTAGTTGAGCTCGTAGAAAGGAGGCTTTTTCGTTAAATATGTGTTTTTTGTACTGGGCTCGAGCGGTTCTAAGGATAGTCAGGTTGTCAGCGTTAGGGTGGGATCTTCAGATCCGTTCAGTATGTCTAAGTGACCGTCTTTCATTATTTAGTTCGGAATTGAACCAGGTCTTAGGGGGTATTTTTGTTGTTGTTTGAGTTTGATAGGAGCAATTTTGTTTAGGGCTTCAAGAATGGAGTTGTTATAATGGTCGGTTAGGTCATTTGTGCTGTCAGAGAGAGGTGGTAAATCTGAGTGAGCTTTAATTGTTGTTTCGAGTTCGCCGTGAGGAATACGGTGAAGGTTGCGAGTGGATTTTTTGGATAGTAAATTGGTGGGGGCTGTGCGAGAGGTAGTTTTAATCAAAGTGAAAAGGATGAGGTAGTGGTCAGACCAGTCAATCGGAAGAATATTTGTGAGGGAGGCTAGATTGTTGTTCGTTATAATGGCATCAAGGGTGGCACCTTTGTTATGAGTGGGAGAAAGGCAGAGTTGGAACATATTGGTGATGTCCAAGGTATTATTAAGTAGGATGACAGCGGGATCAGCATTGTTGTTCCAATGGATATTGTAATCACCGAGGAAGAGGTTATTGGAGTGAGAGAGTGATGATCGTATGATTAGATCAGTCAATTCTTCCGTAAAGGTGATGTTGTTACGTGGGGGGTGGTAGATGAGGTGTAGCCGGGCAGTGGGGGAGTCAGGTATGGTGAGATCGGCACAGAGGTATTCAAAGGATGAGGGGTCTTAAGGATTGGTTAGTGAGATGTTAAGTTCGGCTTTGAAAATTAAGGCAAGCCCACCGCCTGTTTGTTTGATTCTGTCTTTTCTGATGATATTATAACCAGGGGGGATGAGCATGTCAAGGATGGGGGTGGAGTGGGGGGTGAGCCATGTTTCAGTTAGGACAGCGATATCAATGTCTTCATTGAGAATAGTTTCAGCAATCTCCGTAGCGTGACAGGAGGCAGATCTGCAGTTAATCAACATGCAGCAGAGGGGGGTGGGGACTGGTGTTGGAGATGGGGGACAACTGGGGATCCGTTTAAGTAGTTGAGGAGGTCTGGGGGAGGAGGGAGGAAGAGTGTGCGATTGCTTGTTCCTAAAACAACTGGAATAGACGACAGATGAGTCAGGTAGGAGGAGGATCGGCAGTTTGTCCTCATGCACCGCAAGGGAGTGGGCTCAGGTGTTTGGGAGGGGGGGCAAGGGGGGATAGCTCTAAGTTGTTGGAGGGGTCTGGGTGACGAGGGAGGGAGGGGGAGACTTCTGTTTCCTAAGAGAACTGGGATAGAAGATTTATTACTGAGGGGTGAAAAGTACGACGGTGGGGTGGAGAGATAGGTGAATACGATGGAGTGTTAGCTGTAGAGGGTGGAGATGGAGAAATGGTTAGAATGGAGGGGGTTTCAGCTTCAGAGGTTATTGGTTGAGTACCAGGTTGTCGTTGAGTGGAGTTGTGTGGTGTCACGATTTGTGGGGGTTGAGTGGGTGGTGTGTTGGTTAAGTGGTTGTAAGATTGAGGGTCGTTTTTGCAGTTATGCTGACATTGTGTAGGAGTGTTGAGGAGGTTGTCAGTGTGTGAGGAGATGGTTTTTGAGAGGAGTGAGATGTCGCTTCTAAGAGAGGAGAGTTCTAAGATGAGGGACCAAAGGGCAGGTTCAATGTTCGGGGAGGCTAGAGTGTAAGTTGATGGGTGTGGGGGGATAGTGTTTATTAGTCTGTTAGTCGAGTGAGGGTTGTTATGTGGGGGGATAAAGTGTGGAGGAAAAGATGTAAAGCCTGGTGGGGGGGGAGTGGCATGCGTTATTGGAATCAGGGGAGATCAGGGGGGAGGGAGATGCAGGGGGAAGCGTTGTTTGGATGAGTGTAGTATTGCAAGGAGAGGGGATGTTGGTGGGGAGGTTGGGAGGTGAGGTGTGTGTAGCTGTGCAGGGTGACTTGGGAAGAGGAGCTAGGGGGGAGGGAGAGGGAGAATCGGGTGGGAGCGATAGGGAGAGGGAGATGTGGGGGGAGATGCGGAGGGAGATGCATGCCATAAAATTGGGATTGGTCAGAGGAACTAGGAGGTAGGGTTGATCATTGGGGGTAGGAGAGGAAGGTGTAGAATCAGTTGGGAGTGATGGAGTGGAGAAAGAAATTAAGGGAGATGTGGATACTGTAGGTTGGGTTGGGTCAGATAGGTGAGGTGAAAGGGAAATGGGTTGGATGGGGGTGAAGAATCTAGGGTGAGATGTGGTGAGAGGGTAGGGTGTGGGGATTGTGTGTTGGTTAGGGATAGATTGCTAGTGTGTAGATCATTATTAGTGGGAGAAGACGTGGGGGAAACCAGAGGAAGCGATAGGGGGTGGAGAGAAATGGGGGCGGATGTAGACAATAAAATTTGGGGTTGGTCAGAGAGACAAGATAATGGTGGCAGGGGTGAAAGTGGGGGCGGTGTCTGTGGTAAGGCGTTGAAGTGTTGTTCAAAGATGTCAAGGTGTTTTTCAGAAGCTTGGATGAGTATGGATCCCGATTTGAAGATGGAGATATCAATTTCACCGGGAAAGGAAGAAGATGGTTTGGTGGAGAGTTTAAAACCGTAGGGGATGTTGCGTGAGTTGGAGATCAGGAAGTGGCCGAGGAATATGTTTTTCCATTTAGACGGGCGTTTGGTGAAGAAAATGAGATTGGTGACAAGTGACGAGTTAAGACTGTTGTGGTGGTCAGCGAATAAGGTTTCAGGGTGGAGGCAGATAAGTTTGTGTTTAAATTTCTTTTTACCATGTTTAGAGAGATGGGGTGGGTAGATGATAGAGCAGGAGTTTGGGCCAAATTTGGAGATATGTGGGGATGAGATTGATGATGGAAGAGTGAGTGGGGGCATGGTAGAGGGAGAAGAAAAGAGGGGGGAGGAGGAGAGAGGTATATTGGAGTGGGAACGAACTAGTACTCCAGGGTAGTATGGGGGGTGAGGTTTAGTGGATGGGGTGAAATGAGTGAAGTCAAAGCTGATTCATATAGAAAGATGAGTGGAAGGAGGAGTTAAGAATCACGAAGAGAGATAAGAGGGAAGAAATCAACATAGTAAGATGTAAACCTACGCACAATTAGATAAGTCTACGCACAATTTGTAAAATAGGGTATGATGTAGAACAATGTCCTGAGCAAAGTAATACAGATTAGGGAACAGAAGCAAAGGTGATAGGAGGATTTAAACATAGAGAGCAGTCTGAACAGTTTCATGGGACACGATTATAATGATCGGAGGCGAGGGTCGCTTGAACAAAGGAATAACATAGTACACATAATGATAAAAGAAATAGCAAAGAGGATAAAACACAATGAACAGTCCAATTAGCAATGAGAAGAATTACGAAGCGTCACAATCTAAAATGATAACATGATATAAAAAGGAGTGCAAAATAAGTATAAAACAATATAGATAAAGTGTGATAGAGTATGATAGGTAGAATAGAGTAATAAATAGGAAAAATAGTAGTTGGTGCACTGGATATGAAGAATAGAGATAGGAAAGAAATTGAAATAGAAAAGAGTGTTAGATGAGTTACGTAAACATGAAAGAGGTAATAAGATGTATACCTTTAACTAAATACACTTTTAAACCTGATTTTATTGCCTCTAATTTCACATGGAGTCCCAACCATATTAAATACTTAGGCTTACATGTCACATCTTCAATTTCGGACACAGTATCATTAAGCAAGAATAATTGTATACAAAAGGTCTCAGATCTACATACCAAATGGCACCCCCTCTACTTATCATGGTGGGGCCGTTTAGACACTATAAAGATGATGCTGTCCCCCATAATCATATAAACTATCTCAAATATCCCAGTTCCCATTCCATCTAAATTTGTTAGGAAAATTAACTCTATTCTATATTGCTTCCTTTGGAATAGTAAGAAACCCCGTATGTCTATAGATAAATTCGTCCCAAAACAGAGGACGGTGTCAACTTTCCTGATTTCCCGTCATACCAAAAAGCATTCCTTTTAGGCCAAGCCTCTTTATGGTTACGTGATTCTAACGAGGACTGTCCCTTATGGACCACAATAGAAAGTCTCTACTTATACCCATTTTCATTTGGTGAATACCTTTCCTTCTCATGAAAACCACAAGCCTTATCTACCCCTATCATTAAATTGACCTCTAAGCTTTTATCACCTCTATTCCCTTCTCTTCCCCACACTAAAGATTCATTTTTTCATGCCACAATTTGGCACAATAAGAATTTACTTGTACAGAATAAACCGTTTTACTGGAAAACTTGGCATCAGAGAGGGCTAATTTGGATTCATCAGCTGTTTGCACACTCAGACTTTTTATCCTTCTCCTCACTTAGCCACTCATTTAATCTACCTGCTTTATTCATCCACAAAT
Source organism: Lissotriton vulgaris (assembly GCF_964263255.1). Taxonomy (NCBI): domain Eukaryota; kingdom Metazoa; phylum Chordata; class Amphibia; order Caudata; family Salamandridae; genus Lissotriton; species Lissotriton vulgaris. The sequence goes on along the minus strand of NC_141694.1, from coordinate 1,609,480,727 downwards.
ACCTTCTCCTCAAGAAAGCTGTGATGGATACGCATACCCAACTCACGGTGGCTCTTAATGTTTCCATTACTCAAGATTCATCCTCACAATTGAAAACCTTGTTAAACACAACACCCAAAGCTTCCACGATATCTAATTTCTTACATAGCACTGACAAAGTTCGACAGAAATCTAAAGTTGAAGTAGCTTGGGAACGAGACTTTACAATATCATGGCCAGTGTCTCTATGGAATAAATTGTGGGCCAAGATTCGTAAATCCTCCAGAGCTGCGAATACAACACAAACGTTATTTTTTGTTTACAACCGACTTTTTTTTATCACCGATGGCATTAAGCAAAAACTATACTACTATGCCTGATGTCTGTTGGACTTGTTCTTCCCCAAAAGCTGATTTGTTACATATGTTGTTTTCCTGTCCTACTGTCCTACTGTACATAATGTTTGGCAACAAGTATGGTCGCAAATTAATCTTATTTTTAGCACTACATTTTCTTTTTCCTACATTCATGTTTTTCTTGGAAGTTTATCATATTGTTGGGAAAATGTTATGCTTACTGTCAATATTGTTGATTTATTGCTAGCAGTTGCATTTCAGCAAATTACGGCAAATTGGAAATATTCTTTTAAAATTTCTTACAAGGCATGGTGGTATGCCGTTTGCCATAATCATAGGTTAGACACTTTCTTTGTCTACCCCATTCACATGGCATCGAAACGGTTGGATTTATGGTCACCCATTACACTTTATTTAGATACATGTGCCAGCCGTTCTTTTCAATTACTCCCCATTCAGCAAGAAGTTTCAAAACCCCCTTGTTAACCCCTAACTGTTCCTATAATATTGTTTTTCTACACATTTTATGCGATTGTTCTGATGTTTTATTACTTTTAATTCTATCTTTTAGCCTGGTTCATTAACTTCATTTCACCTTTCTCGTTCTCATGACATGCATTTTATATGATGTACTGTGTTATGACACCTTGTATTTCTCATTAATAAAAACTTTTTGAACTTAAAAGAATAGAGTGACAGCTCTCCAGTGGCATTGGCACACTTATTTCACCTTTGAGGCAGTAATTGGCTGTCCATTTATTTTATTGTTGTTGGGACTGTTATAGGGATCTGTCTGTAACCTGCACGCCACAATGAGATGTATGGAACACCCCTTTACGCAAAATAGTGCAATGCTGCTTTGCGTTACTTTGGCCAACTTCCCAACGCAAATCCTAAAGTAAATACCACCACAACAATGTGGACTTGGTTTGCATTACAAAAGTAATGCAAACCTGGTGCATGTGTTAGTATATATGGGCCACTCAGTTACTTCTGCATGTGTTGGGTATATATAATTGTGTTAAACAAGATGGTGGAAAGGTAGGAAAATCGGTGCGCGTGCAGATGGCAAAGAGGGAAGTTATGCATTGTATTGCCTGGACATTATGCCATTAAAAGAGCAACCCCATTAAAACGAGACCATGATACTCATTAAACCAACATGTGTAATAAGAAACAGTTGTGCAGAAACAGCTGAACGTGGCATGTCACAAAGAAGTCAAGTATAGTAGGCATTGTGAAACTCACTCAAGAGAAATCAGGGCACCACCCTACAAGTCCTCGTCACCACATGTCATGGCAGCAGCCTAGACAGAAGCCTACACAGGTTTTAGGGCTGCTGGAGTTACAAGAACACCCTGCTGTCTAATGGCAGTGCCTCAAAGAATCTTCTTTGATAACTCTTTTTTAACAAAGAACCACTGTGTGCGTTCACACTACTGGGAACAATGCCACTCAGTGTGTAGGTGTCAATTAATATGAGGCAGCTAGTCATGAAATAAGCATTGTGCATGTGTGAACTTAATTGGAAGAGTCACTGGGGGCGGGGTCATCACACCTCAGGCACAATGCATTAATTGATGGTAATGAATCATGGAAAATAAGGCATTAGAGAGGTCTAGCAGCCAAAGGCATGACTGGAACAGAAAAATGAGTGGCCAGGACCCAATCATTACTAAGTGGCCAGGAATCTCTTAACGCAAAAAAGAACTGCTCCGCGCTATCCCAGTGAGATAGAATATGGGCGAGGGAATAGATAAAGCACAGGGGATTACAGGACAGGTTCAGTGGCGTGGATTAGTCCATACCTGTGGTCTGCTATCCCTTGGGCGAGCAACATTTTCCTGAGGCGACACAAATAACTTTATTGCAATGTGCCTTAGCCTAATCAAATGGAAAAGTCTCTATTTTGCACACTAAAGCGTAGAATTACCACATTACCTGCAAGCTAAAGTGTGGAACCTGAAATGGAGAAAGAAAAACTGCACCCAGTGCACACTGAATCCTGCGTATTGGTATTTACGACATGGTGTTCCTATTCCAAAAATGACAGGAATTATAATAAGCTGCATAGTGTACGTAGGTGGTACATATTTTGTATTTCTATAGTGTGAATCTATCCAAAAGGCAGTGGAGTACTGAACAGCATCAAAGATAAGCATGAAGTCAACAAGTGAAAGAAGGGGTAGCTGGTTTGCGTCCTATTGGTACATTGTGATGTAGTGTTTTTGAAGAAGTGTGTCATCAACTCTTTCCTAAATTGGAGCAGCATTGGGGCTGCCTTGGTGGATAGAGGGTTTTGTTTTAGATCCTGATGCATTAATGGAACCAGCCTGCTGCCTTGTATGTTATTTCTTGGTCTGCAGTCTGATGGTGTCCTGGATGGGAGTGTGCTGAGAGCCACCAGAGATGGTGAGCTTGTCTGCAAGATAAGCACGGGGTTTAGGCGTGATGGCTTTGTAAATGTTGTAACTGGCTTTGGAGATGTTGTGGTCCGGCAAGAGTCGCCATTGGAGTTCTATCAGGATAACGTGATGTGGCATGTAGGAGACTGTTAAAGTGTGACAGGGATCTTTTGGGACCTGGTTGCACCTTTGTAAACAAACTAGTGTTGTTTAGAATAGTGGGAGGAGAATTTAAGAAGGACATTGCTGGTGCATCACATTCAATACTCCAGGGTGTGAATGAGGGCAGGATGGTGGACTGTTGAAGGGAGATGAGAGGTCCAGCAGTATAAGAAGTTATGAGGTAAGCCTCATTGTCTATGAAGTGTAAGGGCAATTTCTGCGATGTCCAAGGTAGCAATCTCGGTGCTGCAGCTTGATCTGAAGCCAGAGTGGTAGACGTGCAGTAGACGGTTAGCATTAATTTGGTTAGGGAATTGAACATAGACTGGATTTTCAATGATCTTGCTGATAAATGATAGGCGAGATATGGGGTGGTCGATAGCAAGGCCATCAGGGTCTAATGTACATTTCTTTACGAGTAGGATACTTAAGTCTGTCTTGAGAAGATGCCTTGGGAGAGAGGCATTGTCAATGGAGAGTAGGGGTGATAGAGCATCCGCTGAGAGTACTTTTATGCAGGATGAGGGTAAGACATCATCTTCATTAAAAGTGGGAGTGGAGTATGACAGTGGAAACTGCAAGAGATAGTGATTTTAAGAATGACCATTGTGGGATTCTATAGAAAGGGATGGGCATATGAGATGAGGCAGGCTTGGTGTTTCCAATTTGCTGTCATAGATTCGGTATTTTTCCGCAAAAGAAAAGGTTGATGACATTGCACTTTTCTGTGGAGTCAGGAACAGGTGGACCCTGCAGGGAGTTGATACATTGATTCACTGTCTTGAAAATCCTTCTGCTTCTGTTTGCGTCTACATTGATTGTGTTTTAAAGTGCCTTGCTTTGGATTATGTGATGAGCAGCCTGCAGTTGGCTTGCACTTTTATGTACTTCAAGTGCATAAAAAAGATCAAGTAATCTAGTTTGCCCATCGTTGTGCCTTCTGTAATATTATACACTACAGTTAGAGGAATATGTGCAAAGGCTTTCAAGATATTAATGCATGATTTACGTTTATTTTTTAACTTTTCCACTGCAGAGCAAATAAATTCAAGAAGTAACCTAAGCCTCTCAAGTTGCTTCGAATTGTGAATTTCACAACGCTATACATCAAAATTACATAATTTACCAAAACTTTGCAAAAAGAGGCTTCGGTTCCCTGGAGTGGTAGAGCACGTGCTAAAATAATCACATGGAAATGACATTCCCATGATCACATCACTGCAAGCGCTTTACAGGAGGGAAATAATGCAGGCAGCAGAGGTCTAAACACGTTAGGAGGGAGAGGGAAGAACTACACATTTTCCACTTCACAGGTGAAATGGTTTACTGCTTGCAGTCAATTACTGCATTGCGAATCTATGCCCAAAACTCATAGGATGTGGACCAAGGCAGCAGACTGTAGAACATGTGCTGTGGTCGCACATACATTGGAGCTGCGCAAGTCTTGTTTAAGTCACTTAGAGGGATATTCTCAAGAACGAGTGCTAACTATCGCAAAATGAGCTTAATGCAACTTTAAACATCGCAGTCTATCGCGGGAAAATAATGGCGAGTTAACGTGGTATTCTGAACACGTCAATACAATGCGATAGGCCCACAATAATGCGTCAAATGTCCGCGATAAAGTCAACGCGATGCCCCAAAAATGCGAAACACGAATGCAAAAAAAGTTGCGACGAGGCCAATCTTGATACAAAAATCAGCAAAAACCAGCGACAGGCAAGCAATTCAGACACGTCAGGTGGGAAAAATCAGCATAAAAGTAGGAAGAAAAACAACAAACAAATGCCAACCAACAACAAAGCACAGTGGATGCTGCCGGAGCAACTACGGAGGACAACCAGAACCCCACTAGCTTCACGGAGGACCAGCCTGGGACCTTGGAATCAGGGAAGGGCAAGGAGAAGAAGAGTAGGAAGAAGCGGTTTAGTCCGCAGAAAAACAGGATCCTGATAACAGAGGTGGTAGAACACCATCAGCAACTGTTCGTCACCTCCACTGTGTCATTGGCAACCAAAAATGGACTATGGCAGTCCATCACCGACAAGGTGAATGCAGTCAGAGAGCTGAAGAGGACAATGGAAGAGGTCAAGAGGCTCTGGAATGATGTCAAGCGCAAAACCAAGCTGAAACTCGCCAACAACCGTAAGGCAGCAATGCAGACTGGAGGTGGGAGTCCTGCGCCACATGAAGAGCTGGATGAGATGGAGAAAATGGTGTCCACAGTCATCAGTGGGGATGCGGTGGCAGGATTTGGGGAACCGGACACTGCTCAACATGACCGGATACAACAGCAACAGGCTGAGTAACGACCAGGGACAAGGGGTGACGGGGGGAGATGGGCACAATGGCCCACAGGTACAATTGAGTGGAGCACATCTGCCGACAAACCAGGCCCCAGCCACCAACTCCCACGAAGAGACCAATGTACTCAAGTAAGCAACATCTCAGCACTGCATGAGCACAGAAGTCAAAGGCACACCGCATGAAAGAGATAAGGGGCAGCAAAATCAGAGCTGCAGGGGCAACTCCCCTGAAATGCAGCACACACACATAACAAGCAAAGCATATCAACATTGACAACAATGTTGTACAAACCGCAACATGTCCACAACAGAACACAGGACACAGCTAGGGCTGCATGTGTGTAGAAACTGGCCAATCACATTTGGCATTGCAGGTAAATGTGAGTTGAAAATGTGTCAGTACAAATACACATTTGTTATGTTGTTGAAATGTATACTGTCCCCCATCAAATAGGCAGCCCCACCCAAACAGCCACAATGTACACTGTTGTGCAGTCTGTATGAAAACATGTACAATGTGACAACATACATGTGAACACATTGTTAAACTGCATCTCCCCTTCACATTGCAGAGGGATAATCAACACCTCCTGCAGAGCAGCCCAAACCTCTCTTCTCAGATGACGAAGAGGACCACCACAGTTTCCACTCCGACGCCCTCCAAGAGTTCATTGACAGCCTCCGCACCACACCTCCAGGAGCAGGGCAGCCTAGCTGCATCAATGAGACCCCACCCCCTGCACAGACCACACAGCAGGCAGCATCCACCACCACAGCTGCCTCCCAGGACCCCCACAAAGAACACATGGGCTTCCAATGCCATGTGTTGGGGTGCCAAGAGAATCTGGCTGAACAGGTGTGGGTGGGCTTTGACCGCATGGCAGCCAAACTAGATGCCATACGTGGGTGTCTAAGTCCCATCAGGGACAACTCACGGTCCCAAACGGACACCCACAGTCCGCTAAATGCTCTCCAATGGACCATGGCTGACATTGCTGGAGCCCTGACTCAAAGACTAGAACAACTGTCTAGTCAGAGTTGCTCCGGCGATATCACACGGGAGTTAGAACACATGCGGAGGTAAATGGAGAACATGGAGCGAACGCAGGCTGAAAGAGCGGCTACAACGGCTGCACACCAGCGAGACGTGGCTGGGTTCCTCAATTCCCTCAAGATCATCCTCATGGCATTGCTGCAACAAGGCTGGCACTGATGAATGCTGCTGCTACCACTCCATCCACATTTCCGCCCCCTGAAGTGTCCGTGCCACACAGTGCGGCAGACATTCCACCATCGGCCCCTGAGGTGTCACTGCCACACAGTGCTGGAGAACGTCCACCACCACCCACACGTGAGGCACATGAAACAGCAGTGGACGAAGATGCGGATGAACCTGCCTTCATGGTAAGAAGGACGCAGTAGCAGTCATCTCCGCCATATGGCAGGTTTCTGCTTGGTTCTGCCCTCTGCATCATCACCTTCCACTGTCCCCCAATACACTCTGCGACACTCACCTTGGACCGCATTATGAACTGCCATAGGCTGTTTGATCGCCAATGACACAGCATTCAGATTGCGAACTGAACTATTCCTCTTCCTTTGGACATGGTATTCCTTGAAGGACTCTGGCTGGCCCTCCACGGGCCAACATTGTTATGTGGGGTTTGCATGACCCTGTACTGCTCCACCTGCAACACTCCACTGAATGTGCCTTAAACATTCATAATCACGCAGATGTGTCATGTCTATGATCTTTCAAGTGTGGAAGTATGGATGACTGTAGGGTCAGTGATTCCCCCTTACGTCCATGTTGCTCATGTTGTCAGGCTTGAGTAACAGGGTGACACATTGCTGAATGCGGTCCGGGTGGCGCCGGCACTACAACAGGGACACACGCATTAGTTACTTCCTTGTCCGGCCCTGAACGGAACCACGCACAGAGCCCCGGGGTCATTGTTCATACCCTTATACTGGACTGGCATACACCAGGCCAGCCCATTCCACTTACACTCACAGGGGGGGACGACAATGCTTTATGGCTCAGGTCTTCCCTGTCATGATCTGCGGATCACAGGTCTAAATGTCAGCATGCCACAGCCACTCCCTCACAGCTGGTTTACACCCACACCCCACCCATCCAGCACACGTGTCACAGGACATGTGACGCTGCCAATAAAAAGGGCCGGTCGCACATGCTCAACGCCATTTTCACTGTCTCTCTGGGTGTATCCGTGTGGTTATGAGTTATGCATGAGGGCCTAGGGCCCTGCAACATCACATTTCAAAGGGCCGGAGGTGACATGATGGCGTCCGCACCACGATACCCAGTCATAGAGGGTCCATGACTTGCGGGGCACAGACTTGGTGGCACCGGATACACTGCGGCCGGCACAGGCACACCGCCAAGGGATGGTGACTTTCGGTGTACTAAGGTAGGGGCACCTTAAGTGCTGAGCGGGTGTGCAGAGTGCAATGATGCCCTGTCCTGGGGTCCGGACTGTTCAGGATTTGTGTGCCCTGCTGGACCGCAGTGTAGGTCAGAGCAGCTGGCAGTGCGGGCCCACCACCATGTGGCGTTGCCTCGCGGATCACAGAGTTGGTGGCACCTAAAGGGCTGAGCGGGTGTGCAGCCTGCAATGATGCCCTGCGCACTATGTCCTCTGCCATAGCAAAATCAAGACCCAGAATCAAGTGTATGACCTGGTGACCCGCGGAGCGGGGCTGCATGAGGGTGCCATGTTCATGGGCCCTGGGCTTGGGGCTCGCACTGGCACGTAGGCCCTCTTTGCGACATGCCAGTGGTGGAAGATGAGCAGTGAGGCCTGGATGCGCAGGGGTGGGCATGCACCCCTGGGCGGCTGGAGGGCTGGGGTGCAGCTGCCTGGGTGCGCAGGGGCGGGCATGCACCGCTGGGCGGCGGGACGGGCTGGGGTGCAGCTGCCTGGGTGCACAGGGGCAGACAAGCAATGGTGGCGTGGGCACTTGTATGTACTTTGGCATTCATGTATCTGGACTCTGTTTCAGATGAGGGACCTGTGAACTGCACTACATGTGCAGTTCACCTGGTCCCTCCCATGTGCATGTGGTTGGAGACACACCCGTGGCAGCAGGTGAGCAGTGACACCTGGGTGCGCTGTGTCAGCACTCTCTCTCCCTGTCCCTCTCTATTTTTCTCTGTGTCTCTCTCCCCCTCTCTTTCCGTCTTCCACTCCCTCCCTCTCTTTCCGTCTTTCTCTCTCTCTCCCTCTCTTTCCGTCTTCCTCTCCCTCCCTCTATTTCCATCTTTCTCTCTCCCTCCCTCTCTTTCCGTCTTTCTCTCTCCCTCCCTCCCTCCCTCCCTCTCTTTCCGTCTTTCTCTCTCCTTCTCCTTCAGTCTTTCTCTCTGCCTCCCTCTCTTTCTGTATTCCTCTCTCTCTTTCTCGCTCTCTGTTTCTCTCTCTCTCTCTCTGTCCTTTGATGTGCGCATGACACACCATCTTATCTGGATTTTTGTCTTGCAGGCTGTGACCTACAGATTGTACCGAGGAGAGCCGCCATGTGTCTTCATTGATTTTCTTCTGTGTTTTTTTTAATACATTTTCGTTTGGTAATTCGAAGGTGAATGTGTGATGCTCATTTTTGGGACGTTACATGCATGTTACCTTTTTTAATTGTGCGACATCATGCGGATTCTTTGGTACATGATTTCATGAAGTTGATGCGACATGTCTTTGCCTGGGGGGGAAGGGGTTGCCCGGGGGGGGGGGGTTGCCTGGGGGTGGTGGCGGTCCATGTTGTGGCCCTCTTGGGTGTCCGGCCTGTGTGATCAGTGGCTCAATGGCATTTGTCATTTGTTGTTCTTCTGGTGTGGCTCTGACCTGGGCTCCCTTCTGTGGTGCAGTCTGTCATCCAACTTTACACCAGGTCAGAGCAGGTGCTAGTTTCCTACTGCTAACGCACCTTATCGCCTGTTTTGTGATCTTATCACCGATCCGGCTGGTCGTCGTTGAGAATGTTGCAAAGTGGTGTTGTTACTGCTTTTTCCACAGGAACGCCTACTCTGCATATCATTAGCGATAGTTGCTGGGGTCATCTGTGGCGATGTTTTTTGCGGCTGCAATCACCAGGCTGCTATCGCAGGTAAACTGGTGATATGGGCTAGTAGCACCAGCTTGTGAATAGGGCGATACATTTATCGCCACTTTGGCTGCGATAAAGTGCCGTTAACTCAGCAATAAAGTCTTGAGAATATGCCCCTTATATCACTGGAGCATCACAGTAAGTAAAGTCCTTGCAACAGGATCCAGTATTGTAGTGGCCATCCTCGGCAGTGAGGAAAATGTTCCATGAGGACACATGAGCATAAAGGAACAAAAACACAAACAAAAAGAGCCCCCTTCCGATCGAGACAACGCCTAATAGAGACAATTCTACAGACCATGCATGATGGGAACATTTCAGCACAATTCTTAGGAGACACTACAAGAACCCCTTACTGAGCCCAATGGGATGTGTTGTTGTCTTTTTGGTGAATAGATTCTGGTCCTGCTTTTGTGTATAATATATAGTTATGTTTGAATGCTGAAGATCGGAAGTAACTTTGTCTAACTGTCTCGATGGGGACCCTGTCATTATTCAGACCTTAGTGGTCAAAACATCAATGGTTCTTTTTGCTATAAAGATAATATGACACCAGAGCTTTAAGTGGGCCGTGCCCTGCCAGTGCTCAGCAGCAGCAGTCCTTAAAAGCAGGTGCCGAAACTGATTCCTATCGCGCTCTCCATTTTTACCTTCAGGATGGAAAAAAAGCGTAACTTTGCCATAGCTCCATCCGTCACTGCTTTTGATGTAGCTTCAAAGAGACTCATTTCTCAGTATTATCTATACTACTATAATAAAGTAAGAACTTTCAGGCTTTGAGGCGGGTAAACTCGGGAACCACTGTGCCAATCGACACACCCGATACACCGTTGAAATCGTCAGGGTGTGTAGATGGTTATAGGGTATATAAATGTCAAAATAAAACGTTATTTACAATATTTATATTGAAAAAAAAAGTAGTCCCCCCCAAAGTAGCGCCGGCCGTGACGTGCGTGCTCACGTCACCACGGGGAGGAGAGGCGTCCGAGGAGCGGCGGACATGGCGCGGGGGAGGAGCGGTGATGTGAGGCCAGTGGCGGTGGGAGCAGCGGAGAGGCGGATATGGCGCGGGGGAGAAGCGGAGGAGGACAGGTGGTGAGGAGCAGAGAGGAGCAGAGAGGCGAGTAGCGGTAAACTGAGGAGCGGCGGATCAGGTAAGCCTCCGGGGATAATGTCGGGGCAGGCCGGTGTTAGGCCGCGGTAAGGAGCAGAGAGGCGAGGAGCAGTAAACTAAGGAGCGGTGGATCAGGTAAGCCTCCGGGGACAATGTCGGGCAGGCGGTTGTCGGGCCAGGCGGGGGACGGGGATCGGCTGAGTAAAGTTCACAAGATACACAGATACTCCTGCTACCATTTGGGGTTAGTGCAGCACGCTGTAGTATGTCGGGCCAGGCGGGGGACGAGATGTTGGGATGCCCAGATACTCCTGCTACCATTTGGGGTTACTGCAACACGCTTTAATAATGAATAGATGCATGTGTGACTTTATGGAGCACAGAGACGAAAGTCAGAGTCTCGGGGGCATAACAATCACCACCTCATCTGTCTTCCCATTCACTGTCAGAATCTACTTGGTAGTAGACCCCACCACGAAGACAGGTGAACGCACCTTACACTGGGGCAGCCGGGGGTCGAGGCAGGTGGGGGACGGGGCGGGCGGGGGCACGGGCTGCTGGGCAATGTCGGGGCAGGCGGGGGTAGGGGAAACCTGATTGCTCCCGGACAAGGTCGGGACGGGCTACTAGTATAGCATAAACTTGGAGCAAACATGAGCACCAGTTACATAGCACAAGCAGATATTTATGTTTCGAATCATAGGATGTTGACCCTACATGAGACGCAAACCTGCGTTTTCTGTTCCAAAGTCGGCAGCTCCATCCTTACGCCACAACCTCCCCGGCAAGCACGCAGCATTTTCAGTATTATATTCAACAAATAGTTGCTGCTCATTTATCTCCTGCAATTTACAACCATTGACAAAGACAATTGTCCTGGCTTGTTGTAGGTGTAATATTACTTGTTTTGTTAAATAGCTGGACAAATGGACAGAAACAGCAAAATACCAGTGGGGTGGCACACTATCCCAGGTACAGATTTTTAGCTTCAGTGTTTTCAGCCACGCCCTTAATTACATCTGCCACACCCCTATGAGAGAGCCCTCCAGTTTTTTCATCCCACTTAAAGCCCTGTATGACACCATTGAATGTTTGTGCCAATATAACTGATTCTAGAACAAAACATAGGATATTTTATTGTATCCTATATCATTCTTACATCATCCTTTTCCTGCCCTGGTTCCTGAATGTTGTTTCGCACTGTTTATGCTTTATTTACAGGAACTACTAACTTCCTTATTTTTCTCAAACATCATATGTTTCAGAGGACAGGTAAGAACAAATGTAGTCAGCCAGTTAGCCTTCCTATATATACTTGTTCAAGCCTCCTTCGATGTAATGCAATGAAATGCTCGCCGATGTTCTATGACAGTAACTAACCGACCTAAACATATAAACGATTCCTCTGGGAACACTGTCATGTTGTTTAAGTAGGCTACCCAGGTGTCCAGGTTTTCCCCGTCTTTTGCAACGTATATAAGGCAGGTTTGCTAAATTCAAAGGGTGTTTCTTTATTGTGGTTCAATGGGACGGTTAGCTTTTGCACACAAATATGCGCGTTGTGAATCCCACCCCCCAATAAGATTTTACAGCTACGGGGGAAGGGAGAGAGGCTTTATGGCCTCTTCTGTCTGCAATCGGGCTGACAACAGCTGATAAATACTGCTATAAAGCAATACAGCGTCAACACAAGAGCAAGGAAGAGAGAAAGCTAGGTAAATAGATGAGGAAAAGATAGATGGAATCTTGAATGGAAGGAAGTGTGAAAGGATGAACGGATGAGTGAATGGATAGGTGGATGGATAGGAGAAAGAATGCCAGAGTAAAAAGATGGGTAGATGAGTAAGTGAACGGATAGGTAGATAGACAGGTGAAAGGATGGCAGAGTAAAGGGATGGGTGAAGGAGTGGGTGGATAGATAGGTGTATAGACAGGTGAAAAGATGGCAGAGTAAAGGGATAGATGGATGAGTGAGTGAATGGATAGGTGGATAGACAGGTGAAAGTATGGCAGAGGGATGGGTGGATGGACGAGTAACTTAATGGAAAGGTGGATGAACAGGTGAACAGATAGAGGAGTAAAGGGATGGATGCATGGACAAGTGGGTTAAAAGATGAGTAAATGGATGCCTGAGTGGATGTACAAACTAATGGGTGGATGACAGAGGGGATGAAGTTTTGATTGAAGGATGGCTGGCAAGATGAGATGGATGCATGGATGAAGGCAGAATGGATTAATAGATGGCAGAGTGGATGGAGAGTAGATGCATGGATGGCAGGGTGGATGGATGGATAGATAGCAGAGTGGATGGATGGGTGGATGGATGGGTGGATAAATGGCAAGATGGATGGATGGCAGGGGGATGGGTGGAGGGATGGAAGATGGATTGATAGGGGACAGACAGATGGATGGATGGGTGATTTGATGTGGTATGTGCTTGGAGGGATGGAAGTGGTGTGTGGTGGGATGATGATGGATGGATGACAAAGTAGATGGGTGGATGGTTGTAGAGAGGATGGATGATAGATGTGGGCTGGATTGCAGGATGTGGTACGTGATTGGATGGGTGGATATGGTGAATGGATGGACCATAGAGTGGATAACTGGAAGTGTGTATAGCAGATTTGGTGGATGGATGGATGAATGGATAAATGGATGGATAAATAGATGGATGGAGTGATGGAAGGGAGAGTGTATGGATGGATGGAATAAGAACATTTAAAATGATGGATGAAAGAATGAATTGTTGACAGAACGTAAAGGCGAATTAGTGAATATCAGAGGATGGATGGAAGGATGAATGGATAGATGGGTGGATGAAGGAGACAAAGGAACTCTTCTAGAGAGGGTTGGGCTCGCTTGCTTCACTTGCTTGGTGCCATCAGGTTTAGTTCAAACTGGGAGGTATTTTAATTTTCTGGTTACTCCCTTGTTCACACTTGTAGAAATTTGCAATCGAATGAGTAATCTTGCTTGAGTGAGTAGGAAAACATTTTAGCTCTTCTTGGAGTAAACAAGCCGAGGCTGGCAATACAAAATATCATTCAGATGGAATATGATTATGTAAATGTTCCAGAGGATTTCCTATTGTAGGTGTGTTATCTTGTGAGTTTGCCCCATGGGCAGTAATGTAAGATTACTATTGCTGGGACAGAAGAGAAGGTTCTTATAGATACAGGGGCTTATTTACAAGCCCCTTGCGCCACTTTTGCGTCACTTTTAACATGGGAAATGTGACGCAAAAGTGGCGCAAGGGGCTTGTAAATCTGCCCTATAGATTCTAAATATGGCATAATAGGAGGCACATTAATTTCAATTTTTAAACGTCTTGATTTGAAGGAACCAAGTATATGACTGAAGGCTTAGGGCAATACACCCTTTGATGTGGTAATATAATTTGATTATTTATTTTCCTTTCAATTGAAAGGCAGAGCTAGTGCCATGGTTAATGTTACAAATGATAATTTGTGTTTGTTGGGTTGGTCTGACAAATGCATCTCAAGGTAAACCTTTTTTTGAATTGTTTTTATTGGCATTTGAAAAAGTGACATCTTACAGTACAAATGATAAATCACAATAGAGTAAGAGTAGGGAACAGTGGTGGGGGGAGGAGAAGAAGGAAAAGAGAAGGGGGTACAATATGGCATTTACATCAAGTATGTCACATAGAGCATCTCAAGGATCGATTAGAAGTTACGTAGTCGACTGACATTTACAAGTAATTATCTCAGAGGCCATTCTAGTATATAGGATGAATTACACAGAAATCTTGATCAATTTGGATTTTCCTGCGGAGCATAGAGTAAGGCCACTTCATCTCACAGCTGACCTGTGTTAATATTTTCCCCTTAACTATGTGTGGGAATGTAGGGTTGTATTTGCTGCGTTTGGTTTTCTAAGGGGGCATAGTAGCTCATGAGCGCAAATATGTTAGGAGTGGTTCCCAAATATCTTTCAGACAACTTTGCAGGGGCATTAGTTCCCAATGCTGGGCCAACTGCTCCTGGCAGTTTGAGTTGTCCTGGGGCCATAAGGCAGCCTTGAGGTCACCCTTCCTCCCCCAGTGTTTAGCGAGTTAGAGTTTAGCTAGTTGTAGCAGCATGGCCGTTAGGCAACGTGAGGGCACAGGTATATCCTTAACATAGCCATGGAGGCTAACTAGTGGAGTGAAGGGGATTGCATGTCTAATTATTTGTTGAATTGTGGAGTGTATCTCCCGCCAGTAGCCTTGCATCTTGGGATATTCCCAGGCCAAGTGCAGGAATGATGCTAGTGGTGTCGAGCATCTTCACATCGTGCCTCCTCATTAAGGCCCATTCGTTTCAGCTGCAGGGAAGTGCTGTATAGTCTATGTTAAAATTTGAGATTTATGAGGCACAATATGTAGTTAGGGGATAATGCCTCTGACTACGTGCAGCAATAGGACCCCTGGTCCGTGGTGATGGGTGGTCTGTATCCAGCTGCCACTGGGCTAGCACCTTAGGGGTACATATTGGAGACTTGTCCTGCGTCACTGCGTATAACCTAGTAACAAGTTTGCGGTATGAGGTGTGCATAAGCAGGTGCTCAAGAGCATGGGCAGCGAGTGGTTCTTGATCTGTCCTTATCTGGGTCCAATATAACATTGAAGTCGCCCCATATATGACCGTTCCCAATCCGAGAGTAGTGATATGTCGCCATACTTCACTAAAGAATTCAGGACAGTCGGTGTTAGGTCTGTATATACACACAAATATTATGGGGTGATGGTGCAGTATGCCAGCTGTAAGAACAAAGTGACCCTCTGGATCTAATTTCACATGTGTGAGTTTCCATGCAAAGAAGATAATGGTAAAGCCCAGATAAAAGGAGACAATATTGTCCCCATATTGCACTTCTCCTCTTTCTCTCGCTTGGCGCAGCACCATGTCTTTGTCCCTATAATTTAGTAGTTGTGCAATTATTGGTCGAGCCGGTGTGCCCGGGGGCGGTCTTGGTGCCAGGGATCTGTGCGCCCTTTCAATTATGAACACAGGGGACAGGAAATAATTGAAAAGATCTTTTAGCGCGTTAGTTATGTAGTTCTCCATATTGTTGATGGTGGTGGATTCTGGCACTCCTATGATACAAAGATTGTTTCACCTCGAGCGGGCTTCAAGGTCTTCATTCTTGGCCTTGATGATGGCTAGGACTCAGTCCATTTTCAGCAGTTGCTCTTTGGTTGTTGTCTGGGTTTTGTCAATATCTGAAACTCGAGTTTCTAGGTGGGCTATACAATCTCCGTGCTTGTTGACCCTCTTGTTGATTTTATTCAAGTGGTGTGCCATTAGTTCTAACTAAGTGTAAATCGTTTTCAGGCTCAATTTGACGTCCACAAGGATAGATTTGAGATCTTGATCTTGGTTCTGTTCTTCCATGAGGGGGTTCGTGGATTGTCCCTCTGGTTGGTCTGTCGCTGTTTCTGTTTGTCGGGTAGATTTGCTTTTGAAGGAGATTTTTAATTGGCATGTGTCATGCTTGCCCATTGTTTATTTATTTATCTCACTTGTATAGCGCTCTATCACCTAACATGCATCCTGGCGCTGACATTCAGAGTGCACTGTTTATGAGTTTGCCTTAGAGCTGACAACAAAATCAAACTTTGGGGAACAGCAACGTTTTTAAATCTCTTCCTAAAGGGGAGAAGATCTCTAACTTGTCTTTGTATTCAAGAATTGTCTCCCAGTGCTGTGCGATTGTCAATGGGGTGCTCCTTATTATTCCAGGTGTCGTTGAAAATACAATGGCTGGCAGCTCAATTCTGATTTATAGTAGTCTGCAGCATGGCCTTAGTATCCATGTCAGATCTGCTTTTGTTGGTATTTGATAGGGTATGGTGATACCCGACCAGCAGGCCTCGGCCTGGGGCTTGTCGGGTCGCAGTTTGGGGTTAGCTCTGTATTGCCTGTGCCTAGACCCTGATGTTCGCCTTTGGTATGTTGTTGGGTTTGTTTGCACTTCGGGGGGTCTGCTTATATTTCACCTGTCTCACAGGCTTGAGAGCCAGCAGAGTTGAGAGCAGAAATGGAGGTGAGATATGAATTCTCTTTATTGTTGTGTGGAAGGCTCAGGGGTGGTATTTCATAATGATTTGGGGAGAGCGGTGGAGTTGACAGGACCCCCTTGCTATGCTGCCATGCCACTCACCGCCTGTGTTTGCTGCTCCTTTCCTGTAATGCGATTCAAATTGTCATATCAGTCTCTCGATCCTCTTGAGGCATCTAATTCAGGCCTCTTGGTGGATCCCCGTGGTCCCCCTGCATCCACAGGCCAGGCCAGACACAGCCCTGCCTGCATCGCCGGATCGTTGCGTCCTCCTCAGCCCCCGCAAGGAAGGGCCGACGAGGTCTCGGCTCTTCATCCAGAGGCCCATGGGAGCAGTTACCGTGCCTGATCCCTCACGTCGAGGCCCGGCATAGAAGCTCCTCAGTAAGCCGCCAGGCCCAGGAGTCCGATTTGTCTTTCAGAGTTGTGGGTGTGGCATTTTCACGGAGCAGCTCAGATCGTGATCACAGGTTCGTTGTGCCAGCAGGGCTGGGTCTAGGGATCTCCTTCGCAGCGTGTTGTACAGTCATCGGCGTTCGTTGCTGCTGCACACTATAGCGCATGGTGGCACCTCCCGGCTCCTGAGGTCTGGTGCGCCACTCACCACAGTACCTGCGATATTGATATATATGCACTCCGCTGGGCATTGGCGGGTGCACGATCTCATCATGAATGTGGGCATCCACCTCTTAGTATTATTAAAGGCCAGCAGACTCAGGATAATGTTGGATTGTTCGCTCAGCCAGCGGAGCCTCTCTGATAAGCGGACATTTCGCAGCGCGGCAAGTTCCACCCCTCATCTAAATGTAAACCTTGATCTCAATTATTGTAAACAAGTTTTGACCATTGAAGCTAGCCATGATGAGAGGTCTGAGTTTGAGTTGAAATGTGTGCCCAGAAGTATTTGTGAGATGTCAATGTTTGCCCATAAGATAATTCTGAAGGAGGGAGTTCTTCTGCACATCCATCAAATGCAGAACATTCTTGTTATGGCAAAGGATAATTTGTTGCAAGAATTGGCAAGGCTCCAAGAGGAAGAAATAAATGAAGAGATAGTAGGCCTTGGAGTAGATTGCCTCTGTTGTTATAGTGAGCATGCCAATAGGAGCCTAAGGATGTTTACAGATCAAATAGACTTCAATAGACCTCAATGTGTGCATTTGGGTAGAGCATGAATGATTAAAAAAGGACAAATGTAAAAGTGGTGCAATGGGAGTGGACTACATGGCCCATCGCATTAGCAAGGATGGCATTGCTCCAAAAGAATATTTGGTGAAGGCAGTTGTGAGAGCTTAAAGTCTATTTGATAAAAATCAACAGCACTCCTTCTTAGTGTATATTTAATCGCTGTAGGTGTTTGTTAGGTCTTCTAGATTCCACCTTTATAATGCAAGAATCTAAGGTGGTATTTGGTCCAGTCAAATGACTTTTTTAATACAAAGTGTCTCAGAATTCATATTTCACAATTCTAAGTTGGTAGAGTGTATTCCATTGAGGTTGTCTGTGCATTGCTGCGCAGAGGCTGGCAGTGTGTCAGTAAGTGGGGTCCGTAGAGATTGTCAGACTGCTGTGGCTGTGGTATATCATGGGTATGCAATGCCACGTGGCACAACATCAATGAACACCCAGATTGAAATAGCCCAAGCTCAACAGGGGCAAAACAGGTCAGCTGTTTCTTACAAACATAAAAAAATACTACTTTTATACTAATGTAGATCTGCTAAAAAATAAAGTCTTAGACCTGGCATCTTTGGTGTGGTTACCCCTAACTTTTTGCCTCTTCCTCCTGTATTTTTGACACTGTACTGGTTTACATGCTTTGGGCCCTTTGCCACTGCTGTTCAGTGCCAAAGTGTAGTGCTGCCTGGAGAAATTATGTTGTATTTGGTTATCCATGATTGACAAATTTGTGTTACCCGTAGGTCCCTAGTAAAGGGCACTACAGGTGCCAGGGCTGGTAACTCAAATGCTACTAGTGGGCTTGCAGCACGGATTGTGCCACCCACACAAGTAGCGCTGAAACGATGTCTCAGTCCAGCCATCGCAGTGCCTGTGCGCAGTGCCTCAACTGCACCGTCAACCTGGCCGGTGTCCCCGCCTGCCAGGTCTTAACCTTCCCTTCTCGTACACGTTAGTCAACCCTATAGTAGGCCCGAGGTACCCCCCCTGGGCAGGGTGCGGTGTATGAACAAGGCAGGACATGCACTAGTGTTGGTGGCATGTCCTGATAGTGAAAGACCGCCAAATTAATCTTTCACTATAGAGGGGCGACAGAATGGGGAAGGCATCGTATCCTAGTTACCTGCCTATCTGACCATAGGAGCGAGATCTGGATTTGGAGTCTAGTACCCCTGAACTCAGAATTTGATAACGCATCTTGTAGGACAGATGTTTTTTGGATTCTATGCTCGAGAATGGCACTTTTTAGAAAGTGGCTACTCTCATGTTCAACCTTTCAGTGTGCTTCTGCCTGTTTGTGAATTGGCCTTTTGGTTGGTGAGTGACAGGGTCTGGAGAGGTGTGCGTGATCCCTGGGAGGGCAGGATGAGTCAGCGCGAGGCTGAATAAGCCGATCGACACTTAGAGTGGTGGGAGGAGTAGCGCCCGACCTGAATAGGGCTGTGCCTGCCACCTCCAGAGCTGGCTCCACCTCCCTTGGTGCGTCCGAAGATCCTGGCACACCTTCACAAAAGAAGAAGACGTGCCCTGGCTGAAGGCACCCCAAACTGGTTCGAACTGGGTCCAGGACCCCTCACACATTGAGAACAAAGACTTTTTGGGGTATAAATATTACAGCTGAAACCCCTGAACATGAGACTCGCCTGAATAGACACCTTTGTGATTGAGAAGGAATCCCTGCCAAAGAAAATCAGCTGAATAGACTCAGGAGAAGATTGCCCTTGCTGTGTGTCTGGGATTGGCCTGCAGTTTTCTGTTTCCCCCAAAGAGAGGACGAAGTTGTGTGCTGTGTCCCCCTGCTTGAAGACGGACTGTGCTGAGTGCTGTGTCCCTCGGAAGGAAAAAGTCTCCAAGGGCCTGAGCAGAGCTGGCCTCCTGTTCCCAAAGTTCCAGGCACAAAAGGACTTCCCTGCTAACCTTTCTGAAATTCCTTGCTGGGAGTTCCCTTCGCTAGGAGGACGTGAAACTGAGTGTGAGACCTTTATGCTACCGGGAGCTGTGTAAGCACAAGAGGATAAAAATCAGTTTCTGATCCACAAGAATCGCCGATGTCGCAACTTTGCCAGAGACGACATTGTCCTTTACCAATGCCGTGCACCGTCATCGACTTCCCTGTCCGAGGTACTGTTGTTCGGGAGCTTGGGTGACTCCGCACCTCCCGCTGCGAGCCTCGCAGGCAATGTTGTACTTTGGACTTTGCTTTGTCCTGACGCCGAGGTGGCCCGTGGGGGCCACCTGATTTCTACAAACTATTTTTCACATTTGCAATGATCTATCTAAAGACATTGCCATTTTAGTCTAGTTTACATATAGTAAAGATAATTTATTTTTCTAAACCGGTGTGGAATCCATTTGTGGTGTGTCTTACTGTGAGTGTTGGTACAAATACTTTACGCATTGCCATCGGAGATAGGCCAGTCTGTTCGAGCCAAGCTACCGAGCGGGTGAGCAGGGTTTATCAACAAGTGTGTATCCCCCTTACTCTGACTAGAAGCAAGGGTTCCTATTTGGTCTAAGGTGCCTACCTCAGCCAACTGGAGATCCCCATTTCTAACATTGGTGGTCAATGGTGGGATCCGAACCTGTATTTGTACTTGACCCACAGTGATTGGTGTACATCACAATGTGATTAGTGCAGACCAATACGCAGCCACATATTGTTTTTGGTTCTATTTTTGATCCTTGAAACATACACGCCATGTCGAATCCAGAGAAAGCAGTAAGTGAGTGAGCTGAATTGGAGTTCAGTATTGAAGATCTGTCCCTATTTGGTCTAAGGTGCCTACCTCAGCCAACTGGATAGCCCCATTTCTAACATAAAGCTTTTCTTGGACTCGAAACAGCAACCTCAACACCTGCTTTGCACTATGAAATACTAATTTGGTGACGATTTGTATTAAAATGCCACTATTCTGGCATTAGTCATATATGTACAAGTACCATTGATCCTCAACCACAACATAACGCACTCCTTCTTCTAGTAGAATAGTATTCGAAACTTATTGCAGGTTTTGCAGATAAAGCAAAATGTTCAAGAAGACTAATGATGAAATCAGAAAGTTTGTTTGGGTTGGTAAGAAGATTTGGTTTAGTTAAAAGACAAAATGTCACTGGCACTTGCTTTGAAATCCTTTGATACTAAGGCCCTCAATTATGGGGATTTGGTGTAGGGCAGGAATGCATGTATTTATGTAATATGATGCATTCCTGTCCTTTCCCACCGCGCTGGCACCGTTTCGGCAGCCTAGCTCCAACTCAGGAATCTTTTGTATCATGGTTCAAGGGTGCCTGTGTTGTAGGCAGGATTGTTTTTGTGCAGGAAGGGGCACCTTCCTGCACAGAAACAATCCTAAGAGGCGTTTTCCTCTTTCTATGTGTGTGTGCATGTATGCAGCACACATAGAAATAGGAAAAAACTACGAAAAATAAAGATATTTCTCCTTGTTACGCACACTTCGGGAGGCGTAAGGTTTTGGCACTACCCTGGTTTACATTACATATGTATTTGGAAAGCGCATGTTCACTCGTAGGTATCTTATCACTGAATAACTTTTTTTACTTAGTTCCCAACTCAATGGTACTCATTTTATCGACCTCAGATGGATGAAAGGTTGAGTGGATCCACCAGGATTTCAACCTGTGACTATGAGGTTGAACACAGGTCCCTTTAGTGGACGCATTAGTCCACTGAACCACCAGACCTGTCCTTGCTCTTGTAAATTTGAGGAAGTGTCAAAATCCATGGGTGTTGCATGGGAAACCCCACCCCAACGCCAATGGAACGCCTCCAGAGCGCAGAGTAAAGCAACACAGCGGTTTGCTCTGCATTGCCTTAGTCCATATCTATGAGGCCATACAGAGCCATGCATAGTGGCTTTACGTAGCCTCATGGATATGATTTTGTGATTAGCACCACTGGATGGTCCTCATAAGTCACGCTCCAGGGGCGCAAGGGGCTCGTAGATATACCCCTAAGTACTAATGCTGCTGTTGTGACCAATAAGAGTAATTATGGCCTTCAACAAAAAGGTGTAAGAGAGATGGTGGTTGCCTACAACTCTGTGACTGTACATGGTGCAGAACCATACTATTCTACTACTGACATGGAAGCTTTAGCTTGATGGTAGGTGTGCCATGTTTCTAACCATATTTGTGGGGTAAAGAGTGAATTGTTTAAATGGACCATAGGTCATTAGTGGATTGATTTAACATAAAGGGTGTGGATAAAGCAACACCATTGATTACTAAATGGTGGATGAGAACGCTGATATAGCGAGGAACACACTGGCAGCTTGCTTGTCGTAGGTTCCTTTGAAACTGATGGACTGTCATGACCCAGATGATGACTGTGGGGTGGCACACGTGAATGAGTTTACAGATGGTTGCATGGTTGCATTTCAAGAAGGTGAATGAAGGGTGTTGAAAAATATATGGTGCTGGATCTAGAGTTTAGAAGGAGCATGTAATGGTGTGCTAATGGCATGTAGACTCTTGGGGCTCCTGCAGTTGGCACTTGCAGCGGGCTCCCCTCTTCTATGGTTATTGCTAGTGGATTTTCCATTTTTTAATAAACCTTTTCTCTTACTCATGACTCTGCTTGTAATTTAACATTATGCTAAGGAGATGTGGGTTGGTACAGAATAGGCAAGGGTTGATACAGGGTACCTATAATACCCTGGTACTCCCCATCCTACTCCCACTCAGAGTTTCCAATACCCCTAGTTTTAGGAACTCTAGGGGGAGGAGGGCAAGTGTTTGAACAACATTTTGGGCACTTGTAATGAGGCCCAATGTTGGCGTGGTAGTTGCTGAATGGATGGATCCATTTGTTTGGCTCTCCATAGCAGAGGTATTGATGCTGAAAGACTGATTGGTATAAGTATAATATTGGAATAGTGTTAATCCCTTCATAACTAAAATCAAAGATTACATGCCACCTATTTGGAAACTTGTACAGCTTTCAACCTCCAATAAAACGTGTATGCTCTTACTCATCAGGAAGGACATAAACTTGATGTGATTTTTTTCTAACCTGCTGCATTCCACCGACCGCCCTCCCCCTCCAGTAGAGCTAACTTGGTCTGACTATTATTTGATCCCATTCAGTTGGGATTTTGGAGAGTCAAATAGAGACATATCAGGAAATTCTACCATAGTGGCTCATGCTTTGAACAAAGTTGATTATGTTGAATTCACAAGGTTAATATCTCAAATGGAACCACAGTTCTTAGATGACATGGATATTGACCTAGGTTTAGTGAACTCTTGGATACGCTCTGAAGTAGACCTTATTCCCACTTAGGGCCCAATTACATTGCGGTTAGGAAATCTTGCCGATCGAATCAAATGGTTTCCGACTGACTCGGGCCAGAGAGTCCGACCGACCGAGAATGATGCATCCGGGTGCTTCCAGATACGATTAGGCTGGACTCCCATTGACTTCTATGGGAGACTATGTTCCTGGCCCTCGGTCGGTAAGACACGTTCCTGATCCAATTCGGAAGGTGTAAATGACATTAGGAGGCCTTCCTAACTGCCTCGTAATCGGGCACTAGGTGGGAATGCTTTCCTAACCGCATCGTAATCGGGCCCAAAGTCTACAAAACCAAGGCCCAGAGTCTCTTCTGCCCCATAGTTTTGCCAAACTTCCCAAACATAAAAAAGGGTTGTTAACAGCTCGAACAGAAATGGGGCCTGTTTTATCTGTCAGAAGATAAACTTGCTTTCAAACTGGTGCTCAAGAATAACCATAAAGTAATCAAAGAATCATATTGTATCATTATGAAGAAAGGATAGAATTGGCCAAAAATTCCCCTTGAAAAATATATAAAATTGCTAAATGTTTTGTATATTCGAAAGCCTGCACTCCAGAAACCCCAGCCTCACTAGAGCTTTTTGATAAGCTCTCCTCATTCTTTGAGAAGAGAACAAAATCCAGCCAGATTTCATGCTCCCTACAGTTAGGCAGGAATCATGCACCCTTGTTCTCTACTAAATGTTGTTCCCATTTCAATTGAGAAAACTAGACAAGACCTTCAAGAATGTAAATTGGATTCCCAAAACGACTCATTGGCCCAAGTGCTTCTGCAATTTTAGGTAGCTTACTGGAGGTTATTGTTCCTTTTTTTCATCAACTTTCTAATAATTCCCTAGAGTCAGCCATGGTGCCCCAACTCTGGAAGAAGGCAAAGGTGGTTCCTCTATTGAAAAAACCTATAGCAGATGCCTCAATTCTGTCTAATTTTAGACCAAATTCTCTATTGCCGGCACTGTCTAAAATCTTAGAGAGACTAACTAACATCCAGTTGTCAGCTCAACTTGAAGGTAATAAATTGTTACATCTTGACCAGTCTGTCTTTCACCCACGTCACAGTAAAGGAACAGCTCTACTGGAATTCTTAGAGGCTATTAAGATCGCACTGGATGATGGTAAGAACAATGTCCTGATCCCGTTGGATCTGTCTGCAGCATTCAACACAGTCTCTCATTTCATTCTTTTGCAGCAGCTGGAAATAATCGGGTCAGCAGTTCTGTCTGGGGCAAGAATAAATCATTTTTTGAAGGGACTGAACAAGGGGTTTTGCCTACCTTTTTCTCCTCAGCCAATAATCAGTTACATTTTAGGGTGCTGAATCGCTCTTTTTTCAGCCGCACTTAATTTACCATTAATATTGCGCTTACCTATGCTCATAGAATCTCATGATTTTAAGGTTATCTCTTATGCTATGGCACTCAGATGATTCTTACCACCGATCCGGTAACAGTAAACACAGCAACTTCATTTACAACATGTCTATCTGAAGTTCTTGACTAGATGCAGGAGTGCCATCTGAAATGTAATTCAGAAAAATCAAAGACTCTCCTTTCCAGGGCCTCTTAGGAAAATTAGCTCAAACAATTTTGACCTGAGAAGTTAAACCAGTATTAATATTCACAACTCATCAGAACAGGCTTCCCTCTCTGGAAAAATGAGAAAGGAACCTAGCAGAAATGGTTGTAAAAAGCAGGTGATCCCGGAGGGGAATAAATTCACATGGTTGTTGCGCCTCCCCCTGGACCTTAGGCAGTGGCAATGAACCTAAGTGTCAAATTTGGTGACACGTCATATTTTCAAACTCAAATCCCATCAGTAGTTGAAACATGTGTTTCTTTGCCTCGGTCCTTAAAAAATAAATCACGATTTCCTTTGTTTAACCACATGCAAAACAGTAGTCCATGGGTTGATCTCTTCCAGGTTAGACTACAGTAACATCCTTTAACTGGGTCTCCCCAATAAATTGTTTAGAAGACTTTAAATTGTCTAAAATATGGCCAAAGGGATTTTACTAGACATTCCTAAGTGTGTTTCTGTATTGCAGAATCTGAAAGAACTTTATTGGTTACCAATCAAGAAAGGGATCTTGTTTAACACCCTCCTGATGACCTATCAGGTTTTGTTTACAAATGCAGTACAAGATACCTCTCTGACAGAGTGGTTGATAATTTCCCAATTAGGAACCTTATGTCTGCATTGTCTCTGTTAACGCTAACTCTGAGGTTCCAGCGTGTTAGACAGGGTGGAAGTTCCTTCATGATTCTTGATGTTGAATGGAACTGCCTCCCCATTGCTGTTGCAGGGATTCTGCTCTCGAGCAATAGAACATCAGTAGGAGGGACTGAGTCACCATACCACCTAAGCATCTAAGAGTGTGAGACCGACTAGCTAGAGTGTCTCCGCCGGGGTGTATCAGCATTGGTGGTGCTTACATGCTGCAAAGAAATGTCTTGTGGGAAAGAACTGCTATTCCATGGCATACTATGAAGTATCAGCCAGATAGTGTAGTTTGACATGTTCAATGGTGACAAAACGATTGTCTTTATATACAAGGAGAGGCGGCAACATAACTGTATGGGTACCTAGAAGGCCAGGGATCGGAACAGGAGCACGGTCAGTGGCCCAAATTCCTTTTTGATGGCCACCTTCTCTTGAATCAGAACCTTTATTTTTGGAATCCATTCAGAAACTGGAAGAGCAACTGCAGAAGGATGAGATGCAGGCAAATGTTTGTGTGAGTTACCGTCATGCAACTCTTGTAGGTCCTGTATGACACCACAATGGTTATCTACGATAAAGGATTTGGCAACCGCCACAACGTATGGACCATCAAGGTCTAGAACATACATCTTGATGCCAAAAAGTATTTTGTACGGGTCTGCCCACCTTGAGATCTTTTAGGGAGGTTATTTAAAGGTTGTTGAACCTCATATAGATGGTTCAACCAACCACACCCTATAGCTAAACTCCAGCTGTTAAGAACTGCTTTAAGTCACGGTTCATTCTCTCCACAACGGAATTACCCTCGGGAAATCAGAGGGCCGTAGTGATCTGAATAACTGCAGCCAAAAAGATGGTTGGAAATAAACAGATGTGTCTGTGGTGGCGAGACACAGTGGAACTTTTGATCTGTTTACAAATGTCTCAAGTTAAAACATATTTTCTAGTTTGTTGGTATAAGCTCTGCCACCAATATCTTTGCTGTAAGAGGTAAATGATGGCAGCCACACCGGTAATCTAAGATCCGTATTTTCAAGTACAAGAAGTAAAGCCTTCAATTCAGCTACTGTGAAGTGCAGACTCCAAGACACTATGTGGCAGATTTACAATTACTGGCGCATCCCTGCAAATCAGCAGGGATGCGCCAGGAAACTTGCGCCACGCATCACAATCCTTGCGCCACCACGGATGCGCCGCATTTACAATGCAAAAACAACAGTTGATGGACAGAATGCAGAACAATGTCATACATTCACCCGAGTACAGAGATCTGGGCCTAAATCCATCGTTTTTTTGCATTACACACCACTTCAGTTCAGAAATGGCCATATGCAAATCAACCTTGATCCTGTGCCTCATGGGAACAGTCCGGTACAAAAGGGGGTGGTGATGGGCGGAGCATCTGAATAAATCAAACCCTCACACCCAGTCAAAAGATCTGGGTTTAATCCATCACCGTTCACTCTGCCACCCCAGTTCAGACATGGCTATATGCATATCAGTCTGACCCTGTGCCTCATGGGAACAGTCCAGCCCGAACTGCCAAGCCATGTCTTCCCTGGACCGGAAACAAGCTTCCGAGGACCGGTTTCTGGCATTCCAGTCGTCTTCAGCCTGGCTTGCTTGAATCCAGTGGCAAAGTGAGCAAGGGACTCACGTCCGAGCATACCCTGCCACACTTATGGCGGCCAAAAGCGGTACAAAAGGGGGTGGTGATGGACGGAGCATCTGAATCAATCAAACCCTCACACCCAGTCAAAAGATCTGGGTTTAATCCATCACCGTTCTTTAGCCCACTCTGTCACCCCAGTTCAGACATGGCTATATGCAAATCAGTCTGACCCTGTGCCTCATGGGAACAGTCCAGCCCGAACTGCCAAGCCATGTCTTCCCTGGACCGGAAACAAACTTCCGAGGACCGGTTTCTGGCATTCCAGCCATCTTCAGCCCGGCTGGGACTCACGTCTGAGCATACCCTGCCACTCGGGGTGACAAATGCAAAAACAACAGTTGATGGACAGAATGCAGAACAATGTCAAATATCACCCCAGTACAGAGATCTGGGCCTATATCCATCGTTTTTTTGTACTCCACACCACCTCAGTTCAGACAAATCAGCAAATCAACCTTATTTTTGAATTTGTCACCCCGAGTGGGACGGGTATGCTCAGACGTGAGTCCCGTGCTCTCCACACCACTGGAGTCAAGCTATCCTGGCTGATGACAGCTGAGAGCCAGAAACCGGTCCTAGGATGCTTGATTCCGGTCCAGGGAAGACACGGCTTGGCAGTTCGGGCTGGAATGTTCCCATGAGGCACAGGGTCAGACTGATTTGCATATGGCCATGTCTGAACTGGGGTGGCAGAGTGGGCTAAAGAACGGTGATGGATTAAACCCAGATCTGTTGACTGGGTGTGAGTGTTTGATTGGTTCATATGCTCAGTCCATCACCATCCCCTTTTGTACCGCTTTGTTCACTATAAGTTGGCAGGGTATGCCCAGACGTGAGTCCCTTGCTCACTTTGCCACTGGGTTCAAGCAAGCCTGGCTGAAGACGGCTGTAATGCCAGAAACCGGTCCTAGAAAGCTTGTTTCCGGTCCAGGAAAGGCATAGCTTGGCAGTTCGGGCTGGACTTTTCCTATGAGGGCACAGCGTCAGACATTTTTGCATATGGCCATGTCTGAACTGGGGTGGCAGAGTGGGCTAAAGAACGGTGATGGATTAAACCCAGATCTGTTGACTGGGTGTGAGTGTTTGATTGGTTCAGATGCTCCGTCCATCTCCACCCCCTTTTGTACCGCTTTGTTCGCCATAAGTTGGCAGGCTATGCTCAGACGTGAGTCCCTTGCTCACTTTGCCGCTGGATTCAAGCAAGCCTGGCTGAAGACGGCTGTAATGCCAGAAACCGGTCCTAGGAAGCTTGTTTCCAGTCCAGGGAAGGCATGGCTTGGCAGTTTGGGCTGGACTGTTCCCATGAGGCACAGGGTCAGACTGATTTGCATATGGCCATGTCTGAACTGGGGTGGCAGAGTGGGCTAAAGAAAGGTGATGGATTAAACCCAGATCTGTCGACTGGGTGTGAGTGTTTTATTGGTTCAGATGCTCCGTCCATCACCACACCCTTTGTATACCGCTTTGTTTGCCATAAGTTGGCAGGGTATGCTCAGACATGAGTCCCTTGCTCACTTTGCCACTGGATTCAAGCAAGCCTGGCTGAAGACGGCTGGAATGCCAGAAACCGGTCCTAGGAAGCTTGTTTCCAGTCCAGGGAAGGCATGGCTTGGCAGTTCGGGCTGGACTGTTCCCATGAGGCACAGGGTCAGACTGATTTGCATAGGGCCATGTCTGAACTGGGGTGGCAGAGTGGGCTAAAGAAAGGTGATGGATTAAACCCAGATCTGTTGACTGGGTGTGAGTGTTCGATTGGTTCAGATGCTCCGTCCATCACCACCCCCTTTGTACTGTTTGTTTGCCATAAGTTGGCAGGGTTTGCTCAGACATGAGTCCCTTGCTCACTTTGCCACTGGATTAAAGCAAGCCTGCCTGAAGACCGCTGGAATGCCAGAAACCGGTCCTAGGAAGCTTGTTTCTGGTCCAGGGAAGGCATAGCTTGGCAGTTCGGGCTGGACTTTTCCTATGAGGCACAGCGTCAGACTTTTTTGCATATGGCCATGTCTGAACTGGGGTGGCAGAGTGGGCTAAAGAAAGGTGATGGATTAAACCCAGATCTGTTGACTGGGTGTGAGTGTTTGATTTGTTCAGATGCTCCGTCCATCACCACCCCCTTTGTACCGCTTTGTTTGCCATAAGTTGGCAGGGTATGCTCAGACATGAGTCCCTTGCTCACTTTGCCACTGGATTAAAGCAAGCCTGGCTGAAGACGGCTGGAATGCCAGAAACCGGTTCTAGGAAGCGTGTTTCCGGTCCAGGGAAGGCATGGCTTGGCAGTACGGGCTGGACTGTTCCCATGAGGCACAGGGTCAGACTGATTTGCATATGGCCATGTCTGAACTGGGGTGGCAGAGTGGGCTAAAGAACGGTGATGGATTAAACCAAGATCTGTTGACTGGGTGTGATTGTTTGATTGGTTCAGATGCTCCGTCCATCACCACCCCCTTTTGTACTGCATTTACAATGCGGCGCATCATGGCGCAAGGAAATGCAGATGCGTGTTGCATCTGCTGTCTTAACATTGGCGCAGTGCTGGAGTAGTGTAGCGGGCACGACGCAACTCCAGCACTGAGCCAACCCGGCCTATCTTGCACATGGTGCGTCACACCTTACGCCTGCTTCAAGCAGGCGCAAGGTTTTGACACAGCGGGATCGGAAAAGTGACTGAGTGAAATCTTGTAGATTTCACTCCAGCACTTTTCCGAGGCATTCCTGCACCAGAACGCTTCCCCCCCCCCCACGCCGGAATGCCCACATGAAACTTGACGCAGGCTTCATGTGGTGCAGGGCTTTACAACGTGACGCATCTCCCTAGATGAGTCATGTTGTAAATCAACCACAGCATGGCGCTAGCTTTACGCTGCCGCAGCGTCACAGAAGTGACGCAACAGTGGCGCAAAAGTGGCGCACAGGGTTTGTAAATCTGCCCCTGCGTGTGAGTAGTCTGAGGGTGAAAGGCGCCATTGAAAATAGGGCCTAGAACTATGCCACATGCAGCAGAATATTGCTGCTTAGATCCTATAGCTGGTTGTGCAGATCCATCTGTATAAATGACAGACTTATATTGGTCATTGCATACATTCTTGTGTATGCAAAGGGTCAAAGGCAAAGTCAACATCCACCGCTGATAAGGACATAGTTCATTGTATCCAACGAGGGTGTAGGGCTTTTGCATTCAGAACGCTGGCTTTCATGACAGGCTCCAGGGCAGGCACTCGAGAAATAGCAATAATGTGTTTACCTTGAGCAAGTGGCCAGGATGGCCATTTGTACAGCAGTGAGACTTTTGTCAATAGAAGCAATTCACTTTTCTGCAGAAAAATGCAATTGCAATTTATATGCAATGGGTACTGTTTCACCATCAACAAAGGTGGTAAAATCCAATTGCACCCAGCAAGACACGGATGGCCAAGTTCGTAGTATTGACACGTGTATGTAAATGGCGTGTTTCAAGTAAGTCAGACAGTAAAGACAGAGTAGTTTCTTACCTCTAACTCCAGTTCTGTAGTAGTGGTATCTCTGTTATAGTCATAATCTAGTGAATAGTCCCGTCCATGTGCGTGGACCCCGGAGCAATCAAAAATAATCTCTTAAACTATCTTCTGTGCAATCCTGCATAGACACTTAAGAGAAAATTAAAGACAATAATGCAGCCTATACCTGCAAGGCTACACTGTCCAGTACTTCAACTAGAAATGCAAAGGACATTCCACCAATATCACATTTAACTCAGTCTGCTAAGTTTCACCCATAGAGAAACTTCCCCTTCACAAAATCCTTGGAATGATAGAGAGGAAGGGATGGACAGACAAGCCCCCATAGGCTGCTATTATATGTCTGGAAAAGGGATACCGTGCCTATAAGGAACTCTCTAGAGATCCTCGGTATCCCGTGATGCACAGCAAACTCCTTTTACATTCAGTTCTCTTTGAAGGTGTATAAAGAAAGGCCTATAGCATACATTACAGTACCATTTTCTCCACCGGGGAGGAGGGCGGGCGCTTATGGCTATAACAGAGATACCCCTACTAAAGAACTGGAGTTACAGGTAAGAAAATACTCCTTCTGTAGTAGGGGATCTCTGTGTATAGTCATAATCTAGTGAATAGAATGGCAAGCCCATCCCAACAAACTAACCGGCGGTGGAGAAAAAAAATAACACCACTACTGTGAAAACAGATTTCTTAACGAAGCCTGCCCAACCTGAGCATCTGCTCTGGCATCAGAGTCCAGACAGTAATGCTTAGCAAAGGTACTGACTGACTTCCACGTGGCAGCCCTGCAGATACGTAGCAAAGCCGATGTAGCCGCTTTGCCCCTGGTGGAATGAGCTCTAGGCTTACCCCCTAAGGTCTTATTAGCCTTCTGGTAACATAACTGGATACAGGACACAATCCACCTAGAGATGGACTGCTTAGAGGTAGAAAGACCATTCCTGACCGACCCATAGTTGGCAAACAGTTGGTCTGACCTACGAATATCCTTGGTCTTATCCAGATAGAATTTCAATACCCTCCTCACATCCAGGGAATGAAGAGACCTTTCCGCTAGAGTGGAAGGATTCTGGAAAAACGTAGGTAAAGTTATAGTCTGATTAACATGAAAATCAGAGATCACCTTAGGAAGGAACTTAGGGTGAGTATGCATCACAACCTTAGCAGCATGAAAAACAGTATAAGGTTCTTGACAACATAATGCCTTAATCTCACTCACCCTTCGGGCCGATGTAATGGCCACAAGGAAAGCCGCCTTCCACGATAAGTGCTGCAGTGAAGCCTTATGAATGGGTTCAAAAGGTTCCTTCATCAATCTGGACAGCACCACATTCAACTACCAGGAAGGCGATGGACTCCGAACAGGAGGAAACACTTTCTTCAACCCTTCCAAAAAATCCTTAATCACAGGGACCTGGAAGAAGGAAGTCTGTGACGGGCATTTCCTGTATGCAGTTAACGCTGCGAGGTGAACCTTAATAGATTGAAAATTAAGGCCAGAATGAGCCAGATGCAGGAGATATGGAAGGACCACATCTTCCTTGCATGTCGTAGGATCATAGTTCTTGGAAGTACACCAGATGCAGAACCTCTTCCACTTGTAGGCATAAGACGTCCTATCTGAAGGTCGCTTAGCCTCCTTGAGAATGTTCATGCAATCCTCAGGCAGATGCACTATCTCAGGAGCCATGCCGCCAAACCCAACAATGAGAGGTTGGGGTGCACCATCTGCCCCCCGAACTTCGTGAGAAGGTCCGGTCGGCATGGAAGTCGTAGGTGAGGCTGAAGAGACCGGTGGAGCAGATCCGTGAACCACCACTGTCGGGGCCACTCCAGAGCAATGAGGATCATCTGTGCTCTGGACTGGGACAGCTTGATGAGCACCGCCGGAATTAGGGGAATGGGTGGAAAAGCGTACAGAAAGCTGTTCGACCAGCTGATCCATAGTGAATTCCCCAGAGTCCCCGGTTGGTAATACCTGGAGGTGAAGTCTCGGCATTTTCTGTTTTCGGCAGTGGCGAGTCTGGAGTGCCCCACCTCTGGAAGATGCTTTCTAGAACCTCGTTGTTCAGAACCCACTCGTGGTTTTCTTGCACGAGCCTGCTGAGAGCATCCGCCTGAGCATTCTGCACACCTGGCAGATGGGTGGCCGTTATCGTCAGTCCTCTGGCTAGCAGCCAATGCTAGATCACCTGCGCTTCCAATGACAGGGTGCGCGATCTCGAGCCCCCCTACTTGTTGAGGTAATACATCGTTGTCGTATTGTCCCTCTTCACAAGCAAGGAGTTGGTCTGGAAGGATGGATGAAAGGCCTTCAGTGCCAAGTGAACCACTCTGAGTTCCAGGAAATTGATGTGGTACGTGGATTCCGCTGGGGACCACGTTCCCTGAATCTGTAGCTGGTCTGAATGCGCTCCCCAGCCGAGGAGAGAAGCATCCGTGATGATAGTCTGACTCAGAATGTCCTTGTGGAATTGAACCCCCTTGAGGAGATTTTCCGCTGAACACCACCATTTCAGGGACTGTATGGCGTGAAGGGACAGCCTGATCCTGTCGTCCCAGCTACCCCGCTTCTGGTCTCACTGGTCCTCCAGACATTCCTGCAGCGGCCTCATGTGTAGCCGTGCATGTGGCGTGAGGAAGATGCAAGAGGCCATCGTCCCCAGTAGAGAAGACACCATCCTCACTGTCGTAGATGGAACAGCCATGAGAGCCTGAGCCTTCCGAAGGATCGATAAGCGTCTCTCCTTCGAAGGAGACACACTTGCTGAAAGAGTATCGATGGAGGCTCCCAAGTACTGTAGGCACTGGACAGGAGTCGGAACAGATTTGGACATGTTTATGCGCAAACCCAGTTGGTTCAGCAGAACGGCCGTCCTGTTGAAGTGCAATTGCGCTTCCTGGAAGGTGGAGGCTTTGATCGGCCAGTCGTCCAGGTACGGATAGACAAACACCTTGTTCTCAGGTGCGCTGCCACCACCGCCATGCACTTCGAGAAAGTCCTGGGAACAGACTTCAGTCCAAACGGTAGTACGGAGTATTGATAGTGATTGGTGCCGACCAGGAACAGTAGGAACTTCCGGTGTTTCTGTGCAATGGGCACATGGAAGTACGCATCTTGCAGATCTATTGCGCAAAGCCAGTCTCCCCTCTGCAGCTGAGGATAAATCTGGTGCAAAGACAGCATGCAGAACTTTTCTCTGCAAATCCATTTGGTTGCTTGTCGCAATTCCAGAATGGGCCTGAACTCGTTCTTGTCTTTCTTGCATACCAGAAAGAACCGTGAGTAAAGACCCTTTCCCCTTTGAGACAGAGGGACGTCTTCTGTATCTGCCTCCACTTATAGCTCGTGCAGTTGGAACTGCGAGTGGAATCACTGGAGGGGGGCTGACGAAACAAAGATTGTATCCATTGCAAACAATATTCAGCACCCACTTGTCCTGAGTAATTTTTCTCCAAACTGCCAAGTGAATTTGTATGCTTCTCCCCATCGGAGCGGGTAACGGAAGAGGGGGAAGTAGCACCTCAGGGCCTAGACCCGGCCGGGCCTTTAGGCATTGAGAAGGACTGCTGGCCGCCTCTACCCCTCTGGCACTTCTGGAATGGTCGCTGCTGGTACTGCAGCTGCTGTTGTTGCTGCTGCCCAGCTTGGCGACCTTGCCCTCTTCCCTGGGCACCGAAACATCTCTGGAAGGGACGGAAGGCCTTCTTCTGATCTTTCGGCTTTTCCAACCCGACGGTCATCAGGGTTTCAGCCTCAGCCTTCATGCGGGCCATCTCCTCGTCCACATGCTTTCCAAAGAGCGTAGCACCAGAGAACGGCATGTTGGCGACTCTCTGCTGCGCCTCCGGTTTTAGTGAAGTCAGGCGCAACCAGGCATTAATTAATTCTGTGGCAGTATCCATGAGCTGTCAGGTGAGAGGAATCTGCAGCCGAGCTGATCACCTGGTTGGAACCCATCATGCCCTCGTTGATGATTTCCTGGAAGTCCCCCTCCTGTCCCTAGGAAGATGTTCCAGAAACTGCTGCAGGAACTCCCATAACGACCGGTCATAACGACCCAGCAGAGCCGCGGCGCTGGTGGCCTTCATGAACGTAGCGGCCGTACCGCAGACTTTCCTACCCGCCGAATCCATCAAACGGTTCTCCTTATCCGGAGGCGCCATAGACGACGGGGCAGTAGCGTGCTGTTTTCTAGCCGCAGTGAATATCACTGAATCCGGCACCGGGTCTGATCTCAAGAACGCCGGATTTGAGTCTGGGGCCCTGTATTTTTTCTGTAGCCGGGAAGGGGCAGACTTTGTTGATGCAGGAGTCAATAAGAGCTCCATCGCCGGTTCCTTGAGCCCTGGCACCATGGGGCGAGACAACTGTCGCTTGTGCAGGGTCTCGAAAATCACTGATGTCGAAGGTGTGGGCACCGTTAGCAAAATCCCCAGCTTCGCCGCCCCTCTCATCAACACCTTTTGAAATGAGACAATATCATCCACTGGGGACACTCTCGTACGTGGTGAATCTGATAAGGTGGGGGAGTATTCAAAAGGTGACGTCGCTTTGACCCAGAGCCCTGGGGAGACGGGGAGCAGATGGTGGTCATCCCTCTCGACGCCGACGTCGAGGCTGTCGACGGAGATCTGTGCCATTTTCTGGCCTTGTCTTCACTGGGGAGCCCCCAACAGGCTGAAGCACGGGCAGAGGAAGAAGTCCCTCCATGCCCAGACCCACCTTGTTCCTGATGTCTTCGTAGCTCCATGCCCTGGAGCCTAATCTTCTCTCTGTCCCTAAGGGTCCTCTTGGAGAAGGACCTGCAGGCCTCACAGTCTTCAGGGACATGAGAAGAAGGGAGACAGAGGATACACACCCTGTGAGGGTCTGATTTTGCCTTCTTCCTGGCATACTCAGGACACTTGTCGAACAAGGCAGGCATATTCGACAAAAGAGTGGCAAAACTGGCCAAAAACCTTCAGCAAAAGGAAGAAGAAGCTGTAGGACGTCGAGTGAAACACTCCAAAGACTTTAAAAGTGCCAACAAATTGAGAAAAACACCCCAAAAGGGAGAGCTCAATGCTCCAGGGTTCTCCTAGCAGAAGCCGGAATAAAGAACTGAAAGTAAAAGGAGTTTGCTGTGCAACATGGGATACCAAGGGTTTCTGGAGAGTTCCTTAAAGGCACGGTATCCGTTTTCCAGACATATAATGGCAGCCTATGGGGACTTGTCTGTCGATCCCTTCCTCTCTATCATTCCAAGGATTTTGTGAAGGGGAAGTTTCTCTATGGGTGAAACTTAGCAGACTGTGTTAAATGTGATATTGGTGGAATGTCCTTTGCATTTCTAGTTGAAGTACTGGACAGTGTAGCCTTGCAGGTATAGGCTGCATTATTGTCTTTGATTTTCTCTTAAGTGTCTAAGCAGGATTGCACAGAAGACAGTTTAAGAGATTATTTTTGATTGCTCCGGGGTCCACGCACATGGGTGGGACTATTCACTAGATTATGACTATACACAGAGATCCCCAACTACAGAACTGAGTGTTTCAGTATGTTCAGACATCAAGCATGAAGCAGAAAAATCAGGGTGTATTAAGTTTAACACGTTGTGCATTATCATGTATGTACGTCCTGCCAAAATTCAAAAATCCCAGCAGATACTGCAATTTTTTAAGTGTACTCCTAGGCTGCAATTGAGCATGCTTTTCTAGAAAATGAGGGGCAACACTTTTTCCCTCATTGGTGAGTTCATAGCCCAGGAAAAGGACAATGACAAAGCCAATGTAAAATGTATTGAAGTTAAACTTGAACCAAGGTCTGCAAATCAAGGTATTTAAGCATGGGTGCAAAATCCGTTCCGCTCGTGGATTTTGCGGATTTTCAGCAAATTCGCGATCCGCGAACTCCCGCGAATTTGCCAAAAATCCGCGAATCCGCGAGCGGAACAGATCCGGGGGGCAAAAGTTCAAGCTTCATGCTTGTAACTATTTTAGAACGGCTCCAGCAAGCTGCCAGCACCATTCTAAAATAGTTACTAAGTTAGCTTCGACCACCTGCTTTATTTTATCTATTAGTGCTTCCTGATGAAGATAACTTAGTAACTATTTTAGAATGGCGCTGGCAGCTTGCTGGCGCCATTCTAAAATAAAACAGGAGTGGGGCAGAGGGCAGAAGGTCACAGAGTGGGGCAGAGGGCAGAAGGGCACAGCAACAAGTGGGGTAGAGGGCAGAAGGACACAACAATGAGTGGGGCAGAGGGCAGAAGGGCACAACAACGAGTGGGGCAGGGGGCAGAATGGCACAAAAACGAGAGGGTGGCAGTGATGAACCAGAGGGCGCATCGCGGTCTCGCACAAAAAAAAACCCCACGAACACGCAAAGCGCTCCGCGAACACGCCAAGCGCCCCGCGAACACGCAAAAATAAAAAAATCCACAAATTCGCACAAGTTTGCAAATTTTGCGGATCGCAAATTCACAAATCCGCAAATTCGCGGATCGCGAATTCGCAAAATTCGCCCATGCTTAGAGGTATTGGGCGTTCTACTCTAGCCAAATGTTAGTTTAATTTGTCATCCGTTAAGTAGATATCATCCCTATAGGACAGAGCATCAGGGTGGATGTCATAAAGACAGAACTTGTGTCGGTAAGACTCCTGGGCTGTTCTTGTAGCCCTTAGGAAGTCAGGTGTATCGCCTCTGAAAACCACGGGTGCCAAATCTAGCCGATTTGTGGCTCTCTAGGGCTAAATTGTGACTGAAAAAAACATTGGAAATGTCCAAGGTAGTTTTCTATTTTTTTGCGGACCACATTATTAATGAGTGCCGTACCATGTGTATTTTGTACTGCAAAAGCCTGTGTATCAATATTTAAATGTCGGTAATCCGAAACAATGCGATTTGAATGATACGTTTTCAAAACAGGAAAAAGAGTATTATTCATTTGAGATACACAGGGTTCAAGTACCCCCTGGTACTCTAGTTGCGAAAGAATTTCCTTAATGGGTGCCTTAGCCTCTCATTTGATGAGACCTATAGGAATAATGTGGTAAGGAGAATCCTTATCCCAACCTGTATGGTTACCATAAAGTACAGGGGCCAAAGCAGGGTTCCATTCGGAAGCTTAAGCTTGTTTGACCTTATGCAGCACAAGGTGTGAAAAAGAAGCGAAAATGACATCCTCTCCCCAGGGGCATGCAGGAACAAAAGGTGGGGGCAGTTGATCTCTGCCAAGAGAATATCATACAATGTACTTAAATTTTCTTAGAAGATTGCTTTAATGGTGCATTTAAAATCAACTTCAATTTGAATATCCAAAAGATATAGTCTGTCCGGGGGAGCTACGGAGGTGTCTGCAGTTTCAACTGTAATAAATGTTTCAGTGGCCTTTGCTACCAGTAATTGATGGAGACTCCAGCGTACTATGGTGACCTCTGCCGCACTGTCAAAGAGAGTCAGCACCCAAAACCTGTTGAGAAGTAGGGTTCTCACTGTCTGTGGCATTAGCTGTTAATGCTGCAACTTTCTTGTTTTTAAAAGAGACTTTATAAGGAGGAAGTATATCCTCATTCTTTATCTTCACTTCAGACGAGCATTGTGTTTCCCATTTCAGTTGCATGTACTCTCCTTGTCTGTGATCATATCACTCTGGTCTTTCATACTGTTGGTCAGATGAGTCCTGAAAGGAATCAGGAGAATGGGGATCAGGAATCTGATACCTGTCAGGAGTTTTAATTTTTGTGCGAACACGAAAATCGTACTGCCTCTCAGAGGATTCTGGTGGCAGAGTGCCTCTGTGTTGTCTAGGTTTTGGCTGTTGTTTAGATTTGTTGTGTGGTTTCTTAGGAAACTCACAGGTAGGCCTGGCTTCCTTGTCAGAGCTAGGATTGCCAAGCAGTGGTACTGATGGTCTGCTTCCCAAACTATTAAGTCCTAAAGATTCATATACATTAGCAAGAATGACCTGCAACTCGTTGTTGTGGTCGGCTACTGCCACCACAACAATTGCTGGCATATTCCCAAAGATGCTGCTTCACTTTTAACATTAGAAAGATTAATTTTGGAGACAAAGGGAACATTTTCTACAGATTTTATCTCCAGATCGAGGGCAGGACCTGCCCCATGCTCATTCTGTATCTGTTTGAGGACATTCAGAGGAATGGCCATCGAGGGAGTGCCATGACAAAGAGTGTAGACTGTGCCAAAAAACGGTCCCCAGGTATTTCTGTCGGCAAAAGGGAGAACCAGGTCATTGGGTAAGCACATAGTCTAAATTCAGTGCTTGTCTTTGGTCCCGTAAGGGGAAACATAGCTTTAAGTTGATCTATTTTTTTGGGCAGTCCAGAAGGGTATTTCTTTACATTTTATGGGCCGTTTGCCTATTACTAAATTAGCAATTACGGAACTGATAACATGACCGGCGGGCACTTGAGGTTGTCCTTGCAAGGCAACCCTAGCTGGTCTAGCCAGCAAGGCACGTGCAGTAAATTGGGTCATGCGTCTATATAAGAAAATAAGAACATTATATAAAGCTTGAGTCTGTAGTAAATTGATATTACCTAAATTTGAATACGGGGTATAGACCGGTAGTGCCAACCAAGTGGCCCATTTTAATACTTGTAGGACCCATTCAGACAGTGCCAAGCATGAGGGTAAGGGCACCATTAAATGAAGTCTAGTGTTCCCAGAAGGTAGTAGGAATGTCAGTAAGAGTATATGGGTGATATGCAGCAAGAACTTGTGGTATTGTGTATTCATGGAAAGTATTATCATTAACGTGAACAGCCGGGAAAGTGACTCAATTATAAAAGACTTCAAAGCGGAACGCTGCGTTAACAGCAATTACAAAAATTACAGCAGCCCCTGCATTAGGAAATCTGTGTTGCCTTAAATGCTGAGTTACCGCTAGGCCAACCCGGCCTATCTTGCACATGGTGCGTCACACCTTACGCCTGCTTCAAGCAGGCGCAAGGTTTTGACACAGCGGGATCGGAAAAGTGACTGAGTGAAATCTTGTAGATTTCACTCCAGCACTTTTCCGAGGCATTCCTGCACCAGAACGCTTCCCCCCCCCCCACGCCGGAATGCCCACATGAAACTTGACGCAGGCTTCATGTGGTGCAGGGCTTTACAACGTGACGCATCTCCCTAGATGAGT
Source organism: Lissotriton vulgaris (assembly GCF_964263255.1). NCBI lineage: Eukaryota > Metazoa > Chordata > Amphibia > Caudata > Salamandridae > Lissotriton > Lissotriton vulgaris. The sequence continues at coordinate 1,609,441,201 of NC_141694.1, read as the reverse complement.
CATGTTGTAAATCAACCACAGCATGGCGCTAGCTTTACGCTGCCGCAGCGTCACAGAAGTGACGCAACAGTGGCGCAAAAGTGGCGCACAGGGTTTGTAAATCTGCCCCTGCGTGTGAGTAGTCTGAGGGTGAAAGGCGCCATTGAAAATAGGGCCTAGAACTATGCCACATGCAGCAGAATATTGCTGCTTAGATCCTATAGCTGGTTGTGCAGATCCATCTGTATAAATGACAGACTTATATTGGTCATTGCATACATTCTTGTGTATGCAAAGGGTCAAAGGCAAAGTCAACATCCACCGCTGATAAGGACATAGTTCATTGTATCCAACGAGGGTGTAGGGCTTTTGCATTCAGAACGCTGGCTTTCATGACAGGCTCCAGGGCAGGCACTCGAGAAATAGCAATAATGTGTTTACCTTGAGCAAGTGGCCAGGATGGCCATTTGTACAGCAGTGAGACTTTTGTCAATAGAAGCAATTCACTTTTCTGCAGAAAAATGCAATTGCAATTTATATGCAATGGGTACTGTTTCACCATCAACAAAGGTGGTAAAATCCAATTGCACCCAGCAAGACACGGATGGCCAAGTTCGTAGTATTGACACGTGTATGTAAATGGCGTGTTTCAAGTAAGTCAGACAGTAAAGACAGAGTAGTTTCTTCCCTCTAACTCCAGTTCTGTAGTAGTGGTATCTCTGTTATAGTCATAATCTAGTGAATAGTCCCGTCCATGTGCGTGGACCCCGGAGCAATCAAAAATAATCTCTTAAACTATCTTCTGTGCAATCCTGCATAGACACTTAAGAGAAAATTAAAGACAATAATGCAGCCTATACCTGCAAGGCTACACTGTCCAGTACTTCAACTAGAAATGCAAAGGACATTCCACCAATATCACATTTAACTCAGTCTGCTAAGTTTCACCCATAGAGAAACTTCCCCTTCACAAAATCCTTGGAATGATAGAGAGGAAGGGATGGACAGACAAGCCCCCATAGGCTGCTATTATATGTCTGGAAAAGGGATACCGTGCCTATAAGGAACTCTCTAGAGATCCTCGGTATCCCGTGATGCACAGCAAACTCCTTTTACATTCAGTTCTCTTTGAAGGTGTATAAAGAAAGGCCTATAGCATACATTACAGTACCATTTTCTCCACCGGGGAGGAGGGCGGGCGCTTATGGCTATAACAGAGATACCCCTACTAAAGAACTGGAGTTACAGGTAAGAAAATACTCCTTCTGTAGTAGGGGATCTCTGTGTATAGTCATAATCTAGTGAATAGAATGGCAAGCCCATCCCAACAAACTAACCGGCGGTGGAGAAAAAAAATAACACCACTACTGTGAAAACAGATTTCTTAACGAAGCCTGCCCAACCTGAGCATCTGCTCTGGCATCAGAGTCCAGACAGTAATGCTTAGCAAAGGTACTGACTGACTTCCACGTGGCAGCCCTGCAGATACGTAGCAAAGCCGATGTAGCCGCTTTGCCCCTGGTGGAATGAGCTCTAGGCTTACCCCCTAAGGTCTTATTAGCCTTCTGGTAACATAACTGGATACAGGACACAATCCACCTAGAGATGGACTGCTTAGAGGTAGAAAGACCATTCCTGACCGACCCATAGTTGGCAAACAGTTGGTCTGACCTACGAATATCCTTGGTCTTATCCAGATAGAATTTCAATACCCTCCTCACATCCAGGGAATGAAGAGACCTTTCCGCTAGAGTGGAAGGATTCTGGAAAAACGTAGGTAAAGTTATAGTCTGATTAACATGAAAATCAGAGATCACCTTAGGAAGGAACTTAGGGTGAGTATGCATCACAACCTTAGCAGCATGAAAAACAGTATAAGGTTCTTGACAACATAATGCCTTAATCTCACTCACCCTTCGGGCCGATGTAATGGCCACAAGGAAAGCCGCCTTCCACGATAAGTGCTGCAGTGAAGCCTTATGAATGGGTTCAAAAGGTTCCTTCATCAATCTGGACAGCACCACATTCAACTACCAGGAAGGCGATGGACTCCGAACAGGAGGAAACACTTTCTTCAACCCTTCCAAAAAATCCTTAATCACAGGGACCTGGAAGAAGGAAGTCTGTGACGGGCATTTCCTGTATGCAGTTAACGCTGCGAGGTGAACCTTAATAGATTGAAAATTAAGGCCAGAATGAGCCAGATGCAGGAGATATGGAAGGACCACATCTTCCTTGCATGTCGTAGGATCATAGTTCTTGGAAGTACACCAGATGCAGAACCTCTTCCACTTGTAGGCATAAGACGTCCTATCTGAAGGTCGCTTAGCCTCCTTGAGAATGTTCATGCAATCCTCAGGCAGATGCACTATCTCAGGAGCCATGCCGCCAAACCCAACAATGAGAGGTTGGGGTGCACCATCTGCCCCCCGAACTTCGTGAGAAGGTCCGGTCGGCATGGAAGTCGTAGGTGAGGCTGAAGAGACCGGTGGAGCAGATCCGTGAACCACCACTGTCGGGGCCACTCCAGAGCAATGAGGATCATCTGTGCTCTGGACTGGGACAGCTTGATGAGCACCGCCGGAATTAGGGGAATGGGTGGAAAAGCGTACAGAAAGCTGTTCGACCAGCTGATCCATAGTGAATTCCCCAGAGTCCCCGGTTGGTAATACCTGGAGGTGAAGTCTCGGCATTTTCTGTTTTCGGCAGTGGCGAGTCTGGAGTGCCCCACCTCTGGAAGATGCTTTCTAGAACCTCGTTGTTCAGAACCCACTCGTGGTTTTCTTGCACGAGCCTGCTGAGAGCATCCGCCTGAGCATTCTGCACACCTGGCAGATGGGTGGCCGTTATCGTCAGTCCTCTGGCTAGCAGCCAATGCTAGATCACCTGCGCTTCCAATGACAGGGTGCGCGATCTCGAGCCCCCCTACTTGTTGAGGTAATACATCGTTGTCGTATTGTCCCTCTTCACAAGCAAGGAGTTGGTCTGGAAGGATGGATGAAAGGCCTTCAGTGCCAAGTGAACCACTCTGAGTTCCAGGAAATTGATGTGGTACGTGGATTCCGCTGGGGACCACGTTCCCTGAATCTGTAGCTGGTCTGAATGCGCTCCCCAGCCGAGGAGAGAAGCATCCGTGATGATAGTCTGACTCAGAATGTCCTTGTGGAATTGAACCCCCTTGAGGAGATTTTCCGCTGAACACCACCATTTCAGGGACTGTATGGCGTGAAGGGACAGCCTGATCCTGTCGTCCCAGCTACCCCGCTTCTGGTCTCACTGGTCCTCCAGACATTCCTGCAGCGGCCTCATGTGTAGCCGTGCATGTGGCGTGAGGAAGATGCAAGAGGCCATCGTCCCCAGTAGAGAAGACACCATCCTCACTGTCGTAGATGGAACAGCCATGAGAGCCTGAGCCTTCCGAAGGATCGATAAGCGTCTCTCCTTCGAAGGAGACACACTTGCTGAAAGAGTATCGATGGAGGCTCCCAAGTACTGTAGGCACTGGACAGGAGTCGGAACAGATTTGGACATGTTTATGCGCAAACCCAGTTGGTTCAGCAGAACGGCCGTCCTGTTGAAGTGCAATTGCGCTTCCTGGAAGGTGGAGGCTTTGATCGGCCAGTCGTCCAGGTACGGATAGACAAACACCTTGTTCTCAGGTGCGCTGCCACCACCGCCATGCACTTCGAGAAAGTCCTGGGAACAGACTTCAGTCCAAACGGTAGTACGGAGTATTGATAGTGATTGGTGCCGACCAGGAACAGTAGGAACTTCCGGTGTTTCTGTGCAATGGGCACATGGAAGTACGCATCTTGCAGATCTATTGCGCAAAGCCAGTCTCCCCTCTGCAGCTGAGGATAAATCTGGTGCAAAGACAGCATGCAGAACTTTTCTCTGCAAATCCATTTGGTTGCTTGTCGCAATTCCAGAATGGGCCTGAACTCGTTCTTGTCTTTCTTGCATACCAGAAAGAACCGTGAGTAAAGACCCTTTCCCCTTTGAGACAGAGGGACGTCTTCTGTATCTGCCTCCACTTATAGCTCGTGCAGTTGGAACTGCGAGTGGAATCACTGGAGGGGGGCTGACGAAACAAAGATTGTATCCATTGCAAACAATATTCAGCACCCACTTGTCCTGAGTAATTTTTCTCCAAACTGCCAAGTGAATTTGTATGCTTCTCCCCATCGGAGCGGGTAACGGAAGAGGGGGAAGTAGCACCTCAGGGCCTAGACCCGGCCGGGCCTTTAGGCATTGAGAAGGACTGCTGGCCGCCTCTACCCCTCTGGCACTTCTGGAATGGTCGCTGCTGGTACTGCAGCTGCTGTTGTTGCTGCTGCCCAGCTTGGCGACCTTGCCCTCTTCCCTGGGCACCGAAACATCTCTGGAAGGGACGGAAGGCCTTCTTCTGATCTTTCGGCTTTTCCAACCCGACGGTCATCAGGGTTTCAGCCTCAGCCTTCATGCGGGCCATCTCCTCGTCCACATGCTTTCCAAAGAGCGTAGCACCAGAGAACGGCATGTTGGCGACTCTCTGCTGCGCCTCCGGTTTTAGTGAAGTCAGGCGCAACCAGGCATTAATTAATTCTGTGGCAGTATCCATGAGCTGTCAGGTGAGAGGAATCTGCAGCCGAGCTGATCACCTGGTTGGAACCCATCATGCCCTCGTTGATGATTTCCTGGAAGTCCCCCTCCTGTCCCTAGGAAGATGTTCCAGAAACTGCTGCAGGAACTCCCATAACGACCGGTCATAACGACCCAGCAGAGCCGCGGCGCTGGTGGCCTTCATGAACGTAGCGGCCGTACCGCAGACTTTCCTACCCGCCGAATCCATCAAACGGTTCTCCTTATCCGGAGGCGCCATAGACGACGGGGCAGTAGCGTGCTGTTTTCTAGCCGCAGTGAATATCACTGAATCCGGCACCGGGTCTGATCTCAAGAACGCCGGATTTGAGTCTGGGGCCCTGTATTTTTTCTGTAGCCGGGAAGGGGCAGACTTTGTTGATGCAGGAGTCAATAAGAGCTCCATCGCCGGTTCCTTGAGCCCTGGCACCATGGGGCGAGACAACTGTCGCTTGTGCAGGGTCTCGAAAATCACTGATGTCGAAGGTGTGGGCACCGTTAGCAAAATCCCCAGCTTCGCCGCCCCTCTCATCAACACCTTTTGAAATGAGACAATATCATCCACTGGGGACACTCTCGTACGTGGTGAATCTGATAAGGTGGGGGAGTATTCCCGGGCACTGGAAGAATCCATATGACAGGTATGACGTGACCTTGACCTGTCCCGACGGCGACGGGATCTTGTGGAAGAGCGGTGGTCACTTCTTGACCGGTCCCTCCATCTGGACCGTGACCTCGACCTCCGAGGCCTAGGGCAATCCACTGGCCGCACGGGAGGCAGCTCCCCCATTGGAAGTTGGGGAGGCCAAAACGGAGGCCTAGGCTGTGAAGGCCCAGTAGGCGGTGATGGAAGATGTGGCAAAGACACAGACCTTGGAGGAGGACGTGGCGGAGGTAGCGGAGGACGATGAGGTGGAGGTGGAGTAGGTTTGCAAGGAGGAGTATCCTTCGGCAACGGAGGAGGCGTAGGAGACCTGGGCCCAGAAGGCGAATAGGTCTGGAAATATGCAGAGTCTGAAGACCGAACCACTCACCTCTTCTTCTTCGCAGGCCTTGATGAGGATGTTCTTGAGGCCGTTCTCCTTTCATACGGGTCCCGCCACGAACGTTGGCTCGTGGAAGTAGAAGATTGGCTGACTACTGAGCCATGGGACACAGTCCTGGTCCTAGATCGCCTCCTTGACGTTGACTTCTCCCTCCTCGACGTTGACCTCTTCTTCAACGACGAACGTCTCGAAGTCGAAATGTCCCTTGACGTCGACTCTCTTCTCCTCGATGTCGAATGTCGAGTCGACCTCGATGGCGAACGTCGGTGTCGCCTCGACGGCGAGCGCCGGTGCCTCCTGGACCCATCTTGACGTCGATGGTGTCTCGACGTCGATGAAGTCTTCAACGTCAACCTCGTCCGAGGTCTTAACGTCAGCCCCCTCGACGTCAAAAGGTGACGTCGCTTTGACCCAGAGCCCTGGGGAGACGGGGAGCAGATGGTGGTCATCCCTCTCGACGCCGACGTCGAGGCTGTCGACGGAGATCTGTGCCATTTTCTGGCCTTGTCTTCACTGGGGAGCCCCCAACAGGCTGAAGCACGGGCAGAGGAAGAAGTCCCTCCATGCCCAGACCCACCTTGTTCCTGATGTCTTCGTAGCTCCATGCCCTGGAGCCTAATCTTCTCTCTGTCCCTAAGGGTCCTCTTGGAGAAGGACCTGCAGGCCTCACAGTCTTCAGGGACATGAGAAGAAGGGAGACAGAGGATACACACCCTGTGAGGGTCTGATTTTGCCTTCTTCCTGGCATACTCAGGACACTTGTCGAACAAGGCAGGCATATTCGACAAAAGAGTGGCAAAACTGGCCAAAAACCTTCAGCAAAAGGAAGAAGAAGCTGTAGGACGTCGAGTGAAACACTCCAAAGACTTTAAAAGTGCCAACAAATTGAGAAAAACACCCCAAAAGGGAGAGCTCAATGCTCCAGGGTTCTCCTAGCAGAAGCCGGAATAAAGAACTGAAAGTAAAAGGAGTTTGCTGTGCAACATGGGATACCAAGGGTTTCTGGAGAGTTCCTTAAAGGCACGGTATCCGTTTTCCAGACATATAATGGCAGCCTATGGGGACTTGTCTGTCGATCCCTTCCTCTCTATCATTCCAAGGATTTTGTGAAGGGGAAGTTTCTCTATGGGTGAAACTTAGCAGACTGTGTTAAATGTGATATTGGTGGAATGTCCTTTGCATTTCTAGTTGAAGTACTGGACAGTGTAGCCTTGCAGGTATAGGCTGCATTATTGTCTTTGATTTTCTCTTAAGTGTCTAAGCAGGATTGCACAGAAGACAGTTTAAGAGATTATTTTTGATTGCTCCGGGGTCCACGCACATGGGTGGGACTATTCACTAGATTATGACTATACACAGAGATCCCCTACTACAGAACTGAGTGTTTCAGTATGTTCAGACATCAAGCATGAAGCAGAAAAATCAGGGTGTATTAAGTTTAACACGTTGTGCATTATCATGTATGTACGTCCTGCCAAAATTCAAAAATCCCAGCAGATACTGCAATTTTTTAAGTGTACTCCTAGGCTGCAATTGAGCATGCTTTTCTAGAAAATGAGGGGCAACACTTTTTCCCTCATTGGTGAGTTCATAGCCCAGGAAAAGGACAATGACAAAGCCAATGTAAAATGTATTGAAGTTAAACTTGAACCAAGGTCTGCAAATCAAGGTATTTAAGCATGGGTGCAAAATCCGTTCCGCTCGTGGATTTTGCGGATTTTCAGCAAATTCGCGATCCGCGAACTCCCGCGAATTTGCCAAAAATCCGCGAATCCGCGAGCGGAACAGATCCGGGGGGCAAAAGTTCAAGCTTCATGCTTGTAACTATTTTAGAACGGCTCCAGCAAGCTGCCAGCACCATTCTAAAATAGTTACTAAGTTAGCTTCGACCACCTGCTTTATTTTATCTATTAGTGCTTCCTGATGAAGATAACTTAGTAACTATTTTAGAATGGCGCTGGCAGCTTGCTGGCGCCATTCTAAAATAAAACAGGAGTGGGGCAGAGGGCAGAAGGTCACAGAGTGGGGCAGAGGGCAGAAGGGCACAGCAACAAGTGGGGTAGAGGGCAGAAGGACACAACAATGAGTGGGGCAGAGGGCAGAAGGGCACAACAACGAGTGGGGCAGGGGGCAGAATGGCACAAAAACGAGAGGGTGGCAGTGATGAACCAGAGGGCGCATCGCGGTCTCGCACAAAAAAAAACCCCACGAACACGCAAAGCGCTCCGCGAACACGCCAAGCGCCCCGCGAACACGCAAAAATAAAAAAATCCACAAATTCGCACAAGTTTGCGAATTTTGCGGATCGCAAATTCACAAATCCGCAAATTCGCGGATCGCGAATTCGCAAAATTCGCCCATGCTTAGAGGTATTGGGCGTTCTACTCTAGCCAAATGTTAGTTTAATTTGTCATCCGTTAAGTAGATATCATCCCTATAGGACAGAGCATCAGGGTGGATGTCATAAAGACAGAACTTGTGTCGGTAAGACTCCTGGGCTGTTCTTGTAGCCCTTAGGAAGTCAGGTGTATCGCCTCTGAAAACCACGGGTGCCAAATCTAGCCGATTTGTGGCTCTCTAGGGCTAAATTGTGACTGAAAAAAACATTGGAAATGTCCAAGGTAGTTTTCTATTTTTTTGCGGACCACATTATTAATGAGTGCCGTACCATGTGTATTTTGTACTGCAAAAGCCTGTGTATCAATATTTAAATGTCGGTAATCCGAAACAATGCGATTTGAATGATACGTTTTCAAAACAGGAAAAAGAGTATTATTCATTTGAGATACACAGGGTTCAAGTACCCCCTGGTACTCTAGTTGCGAAAGAATTTCCTTAATGGGTGCCTTAGCCTCTCATTTGATGAGACCTATAGGAATAATGTGGTAAGGAGAATCCTTATCCCAACCTGTATGGTTACGATAAAGTACAGGGGCCAAAGCAGGGTTCCATTCGGAAGCTTAAGCTTGTTTGACCTTATGCAGCACAAGGTGTGAAAAAGAAGCGAAAATGACATCCTCTCCCCAGGGGCATGCAGGAACAAAAGGTGGGGGCAGTTGATCTCTGCCAAGAGAATATCATACAATGTACTTAAATTTTCTTAGAAGATTGCTTTAATGGTGCATTTAAAATCAACTTCAATTTGAATATCCAAAAGATATAGTCTGTCCGGGGGAGCTACGGAGGTGTCTGCAGTTTCAACTGTAATAAATGTTTCAGTGGCCTTTGCTACCAGTAATTGATGGAGACTCCAGCGTACTATGGTGACCTCTGCCGCACTGTCAAAGAGAGTCAGCACCCAAAACCTGTTGAGAAGTAGGGTTCTCACTGTCTGTGGCATTAGCTGTTAATGCTGCAACTTTCTTGTTTTTAAAAGAGACTTTATAAGGAGGAAGTATATCCTCATTCTTTATCTTCACTTCAGACGAGCATTGTGTTTCCCATTTCAGTTGCATGTACTCTCCTTGTCTGTGATCATATCACTCTGGTCTTTCATACTGTTGGTCAGATGAGTCCTGAAAGGAATCAGGAGAATGGGGATCAGGAATCTGATACCTGTCAGGAGTTTTAATTTTTGTGCGAACACGAAAATCGTACTGCCTCTCAGAGGATTCTGGTGGCAGAGTGCCTCTGTGTTGTCTAGGTTTTGGCTGTTGTTTAGATTTGTTGTGTGGTTTCTTAGGAAACTCACAGGTAGGCCTGGCTTCCTTGTCAGAGCTAGGATTGCCAAGCAGTGGTACTGATGGTCTGCTTCCCAAACTATTAAGTCCTAAAGATTCATATACATTAGCAAGAATGACCTGCAACTCGTTGTTGTGGTCGGCTACTGCCACCACAACAATTGCTGGCATATTCCCAAAGATGCTGCTTCACTTTTAACATTAGAAAGATTAATTTTGGAGACAAAGGGAACATTTTCTACAGATTTTATCTCCAGATCGAGGGCAGGACCTGCCCCATGCTCATTCTGTATCTGTTTGAGGACATTCAGAGGAATGGCCATCGAGGGAGTGCCATGACAAAGAGTGTAGACTGTGCCAAAAAACGGTCCCCAGGTATTTCTGTCGGCAAAAGGGAGAACCAGGTCATTGGGTAAGCACATAGTCTAAATTCAGTGCTTGTCTTTGGTCCCGTAAGGGGAAACATAGCTTTAAGTTGATCTATTTTTTTGGGCAGTCCAGAAGGGTATTTCTTTACATTTTATGGGCCGTTTGCCTATTACTAAATTAGCAATTACGGAACTGATAACATGACCGGCGGGCACTTGAGGTTGTCCTTGCAAGGCAACCCTAGCTGGTCTAGCCAGCAAGGCACGTGCAGTAAATTGGGTCATGCGTCTATATAAGAAAATAAGAACATTATATAAAGCTTGAGTCTGTAGTAAATTGATATTACCTAAATTTGAATACAGGGTATAGACCGGTAGTGCCAACCAAGTGGCCCATTTTAATACTTGTAGGACCCATTCAGACAGTGCCAAGCATGAGGGTAAGGGCACCATTAAATGAAGTCTAGTGTTCCCAGAAGGTAGTAGGAATGTCAGTAAGAGTATATGGGTGATATGCAGCAAGAACTTGTGGTATTGTGTATTCATGGAAAGTATTATCATTAACGTGAACAGCCGGGAAAGTGACTCAATTATAAAAGACTTCAAAGCGGAACGCTGCGTTAACAGCAATTACAAAAATTACAGCAGCCCCTGCATTAGGAAATCTGTGTTGCCTTAAATGCTGAGTTACCGCTAGGCGGCAATTAATGGCAAAAGCTACGGGTTGAGCCATAGCGCACCGAAAAGGTATTCAAAGCGTAGTACTATCAAAGTGCATAAACCTTTTAATATTCAAGCTTGAAAAACCATCAGAACTAGGTGCTGCCTAATAACTGTGGAGGTGAAATCCCTAGCACCACGGACGTCTCCAGGAATAGGTGCTATGGTATTGTGGACAAGCACTACTCAGGTTACCCGCAAGTACATACCAGATCAAACGTTGACGGCGCCATGTTGCAGGGACTCTGCTTTGGAACAGAACTATGCTTGGAACAATAGAACATCAGTAGGTAGGGACTGAGTCACCATACCACCTCAGTATCTATGAATCTGAGTCCGACTAGCTATAGTGTCTCATTTGCCCTCCTAGCCTTACCAGAGAAACAAGTGAATTGGCACCCCATAGCACATATCTCTCTGCCCTGTCACAGATCGCGGTAACTGGAAACAACCTTTTGCTCTCTCACTCGTACTTGTTAACAATAAGATAATCATGAGACACAAATGAAGTTTAGAATATTTATTTTAATTATTGTGCTTTGAAATGCAGTATGTGAGTAGAGGGTGAAGAACCGGGTTTTAGAACCCAGCGGCGCCAGGGGCACGCCCAATGTCTTCGGGTTCACCTGTCTTAGAATACAGAGACACGGGATACTTCTCGGTGACGTCAAAGATCAAATTTATTGGCTGCAACCAGGAACAGAAGTCTACGAAGCACAACACGGGTGGTTCGCAAGAGACTGCACAATTTTCGTATTGTGAGACATCGTCTTTTATGCCAAAAATCACATTCCTGACTAGCATCAATTATTTACGAACTGACCAATCACAAAGTGACATTGCAAAAGGTATCGCATAACGACAAGCCCACTTTTCAGTTGTCCAGCCCACCATCAATTATAAGAGAAAACCCAACATTCTCGCTCGGACAGGCCGGACAAACCCATGGCTTTAAGACCATAAGCTATGCGGATGACATCCAGCTAGTGGTGAGTCTTACACAGCTGGAGAAACAGCCTGAGACGCTCCATACATGCTTGGGAGAGGTGTTTGATTGGATGTCCAGGTCATCGCTCAAATTGAACGGATCAAAAACTGAGCTGATGATCTTGGGCCAGTCAAGTTTTACCCTCTCGCCAAGCAGCTGGCCCAACTGCATGGGCACCCCGCCCGACCCAAAAAAGGAGATTAAGAGCCTGGGGGTCTGGCTGGAGCCGATTTGTCCTTTAGGACACACGCCAAGAAGACCGCGGGCGTGTGCTATGGAATGCTCCGGTCGGCCCGTAAGGTTCTCCCCCTGCTGCCAGAACTCTCCCGGAAGCTGTTAGTCCAAGGCTTAATCATCTCACGCCTGGACTACAGCAATGCGCTCTTTCTCGGAGCGCCAGAGTCAACGTTTAAGATCCTGCAACAAGTGCAGAACGCAGCAGCAAGGCTGCTGCGGAACGTTCCGGCTAGGCAGTCAGCCAGGCCTGCTTTAAAAGCCCTCCATTGGCTCCCTGTCAGAGAGAGAGTTACCTTTAAGGCCCTGTGCATCGCCCACAAGAGCTTGCAGGGGAAAGGACATGATTCGGCCCTATAAGCCCACAAGAGCCTTACGCTCTGATACAAACATATCCTTCAGACAAAGAGAATCAGGAGAGCCCGTTCAGGTGGCAGGAGCTTTTCTTTCCATACAGCTCGCGCCTGGAACTCCCTCCCACTCTCACTGCGCTCCGAATCAAACCTTCTCAGATTCCGGAAACATCTGAAAACGTATCTTTTTCCAGAATAATTATAGCTCCTCTGTTCTCTATTAGTAGCCTGCTCTTGGTTTCTTTAAGCACTGGGATGCCCCAGGGTAACCGTGCGCGGTACAAAATTCAATAATAATAATAATAATAATAATAAAAGGACCACAACCCAAACCATAAATAGGCCATAAAAGAAGGAAGAGAAACAGATGAGAAGTAAGATAGAAGGGTGTGTGCATATACCATAAACTCAGCAATGTCCTGCTCTTTGATCTCTATCTTGACCAGCTGCCGAACAAGGAACTGGCTCAACAAGGTTAGCTTTGGGCAATGGAGTCAGTTCGCTCAGGTCATCTAAAAGTCAACTAAAGGTGTACGTGTCCCAGAGACTCGCTCGGCCGTAGTCATCGGCCTATGTGAGGGCAACCACAAAATGGCTGCCGTACACAAAATGGAACCCGAAGGTTCAGAACGAAATCCATCAATACACAGTGTATCCATCAATTGAACATGACGAAAGCACTCGTACATACTGCACTCGTTATTTGCGGTTCGCTGTTACCAAAATCGTCACGATACGAGGACCTTTATGGAACGGGTTCAGAATCACGGAACCTCAGACCCTCCTTTTGGTCTTACATAGGCAATAAACCCAAACTCATGTCAGTCGGAATCCAGGTCTATATTCATCAGATCATCATCATCCTAGTACTTAGTAGCTTTCTCTGGACAGGTCTCCTCGCACACGAAGTAGCACAAAGGCCACATATACCAGGAGTACACTGTACGCAAAGACAGAACAGGAAAAGGATAGCTAAAACCATCCCAATGATCATCAGAATCTTCTATCCCCAGGTGGATAACAATCCCCAAAACCATCCCATTAACGACCAATCTCCTTTGTCCACATGTACAGACTCGGAGATCTTATGTAGCTTGGAAATGGCTTGGTACACTGTCGGAGCGTTGTCTGGAATGAAAACGCAGCAGCTCGATTGAATCAATTTACATACCCCTCCTCTATCTGCAAGTATGACATCTAATGCACCTCTGTTCTGAAGAGTCATAAGACGATCCGACTGGAGCTCAGCAGTCAAGTTACTAAGGGCACAGGCAGTTTCATCTATGGTGGACTCAACCACTCTCGTCAGTTGTCGGATGTTCCTGCTGTTAGCCATAGGTCCTCAAAACCGCAGAAAACCCTTCAAGAAATCTCCTAATTCTTGTCCTGCAGTATCTTCCTTACTGAAGATACCTCTAACAACTCTCGTCTTGTGGTAATCTGCCGCAGCTGTATAAGTAGGAAGCAACAGGAACGAGACAAAACATGTGCCCGAGAAATCAGGGGGCAACCATGTGTACGCTCTATTGTAACAGACAAAATAGGTACCCTTAGCTGCTAAAAACGATGGGGAAGTCTGGGACGCAAAAACATACGTCTCAGTGCAAGCACTCTTCTCGAACTGAGCTCTCGGATTCTTGCCATTACCTTGCAGACAGTAATGACCCTGATGGGGTACAATCCAAATCGGAGAGGATCTTTCGCTCACTGGTTTCCATTCAGACTAACTCCATATCCAGTCACGTTCCATCCAATATACGCTAGTGTCTCATCTCTCGGGATAGTCTCATAGGAGCTCACTCCTCTAATCATGTCTACTATACCCTTAACTAGAGCACTATTCTTTGGATTGTCTTTCACAGAACGTAGGGGGTAGACTTCACGAGCATAGATGAACATCGTTCTGTATGCCCACACAGAACCATTGTAGCTGAATGGCAGACCAGGTAAGAAATACCTTTATTTATTTACTATTTATTTATTTATTTATTTATAACACTTATAGAGCGCACAAATACCAGTCGGTGTCCTGGCGCTGTATCAGTAGTATGAGGCATAAGACCACACACCCAGCAATTAGTCGTGTTCACTACTAGTTGGTGTTGGTGCAGAAGCTGAACAAAAGAGTTATTAACGAATTCCAATCTTCTAATGGACTCATGTTCGGGCAGAGGGTGAAAAGAATGCGAAGAAACAGTAGGAGAAGGCATAGGTTGTGTAGTGGTGGCAAACTTCACTTGGAAAGAGAATATAATATATCCCATCAGACTAAGTAGCATAAAAAGACATAATATCAAGAAACATTTTCTACTCATAATTTTGCACATTTTTCTCTTAAAGCTCATTCTTTCAACAGGTCTCTCCATCTCGAAAAACTCATCCTCTAACCGTGCTGTTCGCGGCAGTTGGTTGGATTTACTCAGTATACCTCTGAATGTCCTAGGGAACGCCCTAGAACAAACCAGAACCGTAGACCTTGTGTCTACACGGCAGTACGCTCTAAGTCTTTATACCGCGACCCTACAGCTGAACCCGGATGGCAGTTGGAAAAACAAAAATCGGTCAAAACAGTTTCTCAGATGGGAGAACTTAATTTCAAAAATAGCAAAGAAAAGAATTTCACTTTATTAGTCCCACGACTCTTGGTCGCAAATTATAACGGCCTTTACCAGGCAATGTCTGATCACGAAATAAAAGTTCAGGTTCAGTGGTGTCCAATCGAACTGATGGTGGCACAGCTTCTTGCAGAAGATCGTCGCTTTCACACTCAGAATTCGTCCCAATTAAACGTGCATCGCTAAAAGGCAGAAAACAAGGCACGGTATCAGTTTCTGAATCAGGAATATCCTCCTGGACCAGCCGGTCGTACGGCAGAGGCAAAAGAGCTCTCTTACAATGTACGCCGTGGATCCAGTTCTTTTTCCCGTGCACTCGTACTGCAGATCGCGTGGATAATGGCACCAAGTAGGGTCCGGTCCAGCCGGGCTGATCGTTCTTTGTCCGCTGAAAATTATTGACCAGGACTCAGGAACCAGGATCGATGGCGTGTCCCGGATCTTCAGAAGCCTGAGGCAATGTATCATGAACCTGTTGGTGTAAGACACGCAATTTAGCCGTCAATTCATACAGATAGTCAAGCAATACAGGGTGTTCAATCTCACTGAATTTGGTCGGCCATTGCACTTCCCATATGTTTGCCGGGCGACCAAAGACTATCTCATATGGACTAAGTCTCACTCGAGAATGTACAGTCATCCTAGTTGACAAAAGCGTTAATGGCAAAGCATTGGGCCATTGCAGACTAGAGCTCGCCTGAATCTTGGCCAACTTCAATTTAAGGGTGCCATGATAGCATTCTACCAGACCTGCAGATTGGGGGTGATTTGCAGCATGGAACTTCTGTCGGATTCCCAAACCATCACATACTCTCTTCATCACTTGACTCACAAATTCACTCCCATTGTCACTCCAGACCATTCTTGGCAAACCAAACCTAGGGAAAAATTCCTTAACAAGGGCTTTAGCTGTGGACAAAGCAGTATTATCTTTCAGGGGATATGCTTCTACCCATCTCGAAAAGGCACAAACAACCACGAGTACGTATTTCAAGTTGTTGCACCTCTCCATGTGGATGAAATCTAGTTGCAAAGCCTCAAACAGATACGTCGGAGGTGCGAAATGACCAGCTGGAGTTGGAGTTCCCTTACCAGGATTGTACATCAGACAAACCATACAATTCTTAACCAGATTCTCTGCACACTTAGGAATTCCAGCATTTTGCCATACTGGAGCCAACAACTTACAAATCCCTTTCGCACTGATATGAGCCATTCCATGTGCCATCGTAACTACTGCAAGCACGTACGCATCGGGTAACAACCATCGCTGATGCTCTGACAACTCAACCCAACAACCATTCGAGTCCAATTTACCCTTACTTTCTCTCCATACGCTTAACTCTATCTCTGTAGCTTCAGCCTGAATTGACTTCACACTCTCTATCGTATCTTCACACATACTTCTATCTAGAACCCATCTCGCCGGACCCGCAACATACATTTGACTCATCACATCTCTCGCCGTTTATTTCGCAACTTCATCCGCAAACGCATTACCACGACCAACATCAACGGTAACCTTCTTATGTGCACTGCATTTCACGATCGCAACTTGCAACGGCAAAGTAAGTGACTCAAGAAGTTCATTCACCAACTGACCATGCTGAATCTTCGTTCCATGAGACGTGAGGAACCCACGTTCCTTCCACAAACGACCAAAACTATGAGCCACACCAAACGCATACTGGCTATCGGTATACACAGTCACTCATTTCCCTTTCGACAACACACACGCTTTTGTCAATTCAATCAACTCTGCTGCTTGAGCTGAATTATGTGGGATACGTGCAGCTTCAACAATCGTATGCAAAGTCGTAACAGCATATGCCGCAGTCGTATCACCATTCGGAAGCTTGAAGCACGAACCATCTACCCATAAGGTACCATCACACTTTGCAAGAGGAGTGTCCCTAAGGTCTATTTTACCTTTCGTTTCCTCCTCTGTCCTAAGAAAGCAATCATGCTGTTCAGAAACATCTGTCTCTACTGAAATCGGCAACAACGTAGCTGGATTCAACGTATTGCATCTCTTTATATGCACATGACTTGCTAAGAGTGTCAACTCGTAACCTGACAATCGAGCACTAGTTAAGTGCTGTGTCTTGGTCCTATTCAACAAGCTATCCACTGCATGTGGAACCATTACAATCAACGTTCCATTACCAAACCAGTAGACTGTTGAATAGAGACAGCCGCTGTAGCTCTCAAACAACTCGGCAACGCTCTAGCTACCGGATCCAAAGTCGACAAGAAATACGCACATGGATGTTACTTATCGCCAAACTGCTGTGTCAAACCTGACAATGCACATCCCTCTCTCTCGTGGACATAGAGTGTAAAAGGCTTACTGTAGTCGGGTGTACCCAACACAGGAACCAAACACAAAGCATCACGTAATTCTGAAAAACTCTTCTGGCATTCGTCAGTCCAAGGAATAGGATTCGGAGTATCCTCAACAGTAAGAGCTAACAAAGGTTTTGCAAGAAGCGAAAAATTCGGAATCCACTGTCTACAATAAGACGTAATACCCAAGAAAGCACGCACTTCTCTCTGTGTACTTGGCACACTCATTTTCGCAATCACTTGAATTCGTTCTAGGGTCAATCTTCTTCCCTCCTTCGATAAGAGATGACCTAAGTAGGTCACTTCTTGTCGACAATACTGCAACTTTGAAAGAGACACTTTATGATGGAAGTCAGACAAATGACGCAACAACAACAACGTAGCCTCCTTACAAATCTCTTCATTATCAGCAGCAACTAACAAATCTTCGACATACTGAATAAGAGCAGCACCATCAGGTAAGACAATGGTATCAAGCTGTGTTTTCAAAGCTTGACTATAGATGGATGGACTCTCACAATAGCCTTGAGGAGCGCGCTTGAACCGAAAACTTTGTCCTCCTAAAGAGAAGCCAAAAATATCTCTACTCTCCTCGGCAATTGGGATGCTGAAGAAAGCATTCTTCAAATTAATCACCGAAAACCAGGTAGCAGAAGCTGAAATCATAGTCAGTAAAGCAGTGATATCTGGCACAACTGGAAATTGCGGAACTACAATCTTATTCACCTCGCGAAGATCGATCGCAAACATATATACAGGCGGTTGTGAAGAATCAGTACGTTTCATAACAAGCAAAACTATTGCACACATTACCTCTCGTCTCTTCAATCACACCTTTCTCAATCAGATCATAGATGATCGCTAAAAGCGCTCTTTCACCATCACTAGAAATCCGATATTGGGGAATATGTGGCAACCTAGCATTCGCTTTCAGCATCACAACATACGGTGGAATCTCCAAAAGACCCACATCATTAGGACCAGTAGCCCAAAGAGAATCAGGAAGAGAAGACAATTTTGCCGGAAGTCGATCTTTAGATAAATACATCGGAAAGATCACTCTCTTACCTAATGTAAGCTGTACTCCTGTAGGAGAACAATGTAGCGTCGCATACAATCTTTTCAACAAATCCAATCCCAACAAATTCTCACCACAACCTGTTGTCAGAATAAGGGGTGCTTCAAATTCACAAGGTCCAACAGAAAGAGACAAAGGACTAGAAATCGGATTACTAACTGGGGCGCCAGAAAACCCTACTGAAATATTCGTCAAGCCAGACAAAGGTGCGCCAGGGAGTTTAGAGTGCATAATAGAACTCTTTGCAGCACCAGTATCCAACAGAAAAGGCTCTGACACACCTGATGTATTCACTTCAACATAAGGTCCACTCTGATCTACTGGAACTGAAACAACTCCCTCTCTTTGTCTATGGCTGTCCTAGCAATCATTACCGTCCATATTCTCACCTTTGACATGGTAGTCGTCAGCATAGTACTGAGTAGTCCTACTAGACGCAGCATTCTGCTGATCAAAACTATTCATCGAATTCTGTGGAGGCAAGGAACGCGCGTTCTGGGGGAACACACCACGTCCCCTACCTCTAGGAGCTTGCTGAACACCTCGACCTCTCACACCAGAAGCACCATTCGTGCGCTGCAACAGAACCGGACAACTATTTTTGAAATGACCCTCTTCTTTACAATACGCACACTGATTAGGGCCTACAGGAAAACGCCGTTGAGAAGACTCGAACCTTTGCGAGTTTCTCTGATACTGCTGAGGTTGCTGATAATCTCGCTGATTACTACGAGGCGGATATGCTTGCTGCAAAAGAACTTTCGTCTTTAACTCTTTAGTCTTCTTGTCGGCTCTATCTTTCTCATCCTTATCCCTATTCTCATAGTACTGTGCAGTAGCCAATATCTGTGCCGACGAAGAAACAGCCCAAGAACTCTCTGAATCCTTCAACTTAGTACACAACTCAGGAAGCAAATTATGCACAAACTTATCGACAAACAACCGTTGACCACCTTCTGTACTCATGTCCTGACCACTGTGGTCGATAAACGTCTCTTCAAACCTAGTGAAGAAATCAGACACACTTTCGTCTTGCTTCTGCTTACATGCAGACAATTTATCCCAGTTTACTCGCATAGCAGGCATCAAAGTCTTCCTGTAAGTAATGATCCTACCAGGGAGTTCTGCAACTAAAGGCTCAGGTTTAGCACCACCAACTTGTCGGCCATCCGCGGCACCAATATTAATCCATGTATCACCTAACTCTTGTGCATGATCCGTATGACGTATCAATCCCCATAAAGGCTGTGGAACTACATTTCCAAACAACATGTCTATGTCGGCTAAATTCATAACACATGAGTCTGCAGTCTGTGATAATTCCTTATAGTACCCTGCAGGATTTTTACGAGGATCAGGCAAAGTCTGCTTAAGGGCCAAAACTTCAGCTCGCTTTCATGGAACATGTACCCAAACACGCTGAAAATGAGCCGGTGCAGCTACAATATCAGCCTGAGCATTGGCCTGAACTGCTTCTTTCCATACCGGAGGAACCTCTCTCATTGGATATTGTCGCGCTTTTCTCCTAACTGAAGGATCAGGCTCAAACAACGGCTGAGAAGGAGACTCGCTCCTAAACGACAACAATGTCGCAAATCCTCTCTCAACGTCGAGACCCACTATAGTTCCCTTCGCAAACTCAGACTGTACACGGAACAACTCAGACGGAGTCTGTCCCAAATCACCATCTTCCCATTCTTCACGAAGGAAAGTACACATCTTATCAAAAACATACCTCTGCTTCGGTGCTTCCCATTGACGGAAGACATCCATAACAGACTCTAAAGTATATCTTAAAGAATTAGTAACCCATTTACGAGCTAAATTATCCAATACCTCCCACTCTTCGGGACCAGGCATTTGGCTACGCAATTGTTTACGCGCTGAAACAGGGGTCATACTCAATGACCCAAAGAAAGGAGACAAAAGACCAGTAACAGTATCAGTCATTCTTTGTCGAACCGAAGGAGAAGTTGACAAAAGGACAGGAGACAAAGCAGACTGAGAGGAAACCAACGTAGGAGCAGTAGCAGTAGCAGAAGAAGTAGCAAGTACAGGAGACAAAGTTGTAGGAATTGGAGACGGAGCAGGTAGCAAAGTTGGCGGCCCTTGAGAAGGCTGCACCAGAGGAATAGGAGCCAACTGAAGAGGAGCTGGCGGCTGTACAATAACAGGAGGCAAAGCAACCGGAGGTTGCGGAGGTGCTGTAGCACTCTGCACATAAGGGGGTGGCGAACTCAACAAATGTGACATCAAAGGATCTTTCTCAAGGTCCTTTGTTGCACCTTGCTAATGAGGTGGCAAAGCTGGATAACATTTATCAATCGCCAATTTACGTTGCCTGTGCAACTGCTCACTCGCTTGTTCTTCTTCGTTATCTTTAAACTGTATAGCAGCCTGCATTATCGAGATACCCTTTTCTCTTTTATTTCTCTTCGCTAATTTAATTTCTTTCTGTTTAGCTTCCTTTCGCCAAAGGCGGAAAGAGTCAAACATCGCCGGCCGGGCTTTCTTCTTAAAGAGTTTAACTTCTAGATTATCTCAAATCTCCGTGTCATAACTACCATTTTGGGGCCACTTTAGGACACCATCCTTCCTAGTATAGAGAATCCATACTTCATTATAAGTGATGGGGCCCACGCCATGTTTCAAATAGAGCTCATAGGTCGGAGTTCCAATCGGAGGTACCGGACACAAATCCTCCAATCGGGAATCCCTATTACAACCACAACAAAATATCTTTCCAAGTCTGCTAAGACCAGGCATCTTCGCTCACTAGTCTAGCTTCAAACTTCAAGGGAATATCGAATACGATAGTCTCGCGAATACACAAGTCCCTTGGCTTTGGAGCTTGCAAGTTCCAAATCAAAGATCCCAAGGGATACCCAAAAACGAAGGACTGGGAGATGCTCCACTCATACTTAACTGAAGTATCGATCACGTCACCAGAAGACCTGTCTATCGTCTCGCTCTACAAATCGTCAAAGGGTCCAAGACAGGGCGACAGTCAGGGCAGCAGTCCTTCGTAGCCGTCGGAAAGTGGGGAACCTCGCAGCAAAGACTTTCAGACCACGACGACATACAGGGGTCGATGAAGTGGTAGGCCTTCCTCCAGAATTTTCTCTCGAAGCTCCTCACAATCTTCAGGCTTGGACCGGTACCGCTGAAGTCGACGCACGTTGGGCGCCAACTGAAGAACCGGGTTTTAGAACCCAGCGGCGCCAGGGGCATGCCCAATGTCTTCGGGTTCACCTGTCTCAGAATACAGAGACACGGATACTTCTCGGTGACGTAAAAGATCAAATTTATTGGCTGCAACCAGGAACAGAAGTCTACGAAGCACAAAACTGGTGGTTCGCTAGAGACTGCACAATTTTCGTATTGCGAGACATCGTCTTTTATGCCAAAAATCACATTCCTGACTAGCATCAATTATTCACGAACTGTCCAATCACAAAGTGACATTGCAAAAGGTATCGCATAACGACAAGCCCACTTTTCAGTTGTCCAGCCCACCATCAAATATAAGGGAAAACCCAATATTCTCGCTCGGACAGGTCGGACAAACCCATAATAAAAGGATCACAAACCAAACCATAAATAGGTCATAAAAGAAGGAAGAGAAACAGATAAGAAGTAAGATAGAAGGGTGTGTGCATATACCATAAACTCAGCAATGTCCTGCTCTTTGATCTCTATCTTGACCAGCTGCCGAACAAGGACCTGGCTCAACAAGGTTAGCTTTGGGCAATGGAGTCAGTTCGCTCAGGTCATCTAAAAGTCAACTAAAGGTGTACGTGTCCCAGAGACTCGCTCGGCCGTAGTAATCTGCCTATGTGAGGGCAACCACAAAATGGCTGCCGTACACAAAATGGAACCCGAAGGTTCAGAACGAAATCCCTGAATACACAGTGTATCCATCAATCGAACATGACGAAAACACTCGTACATACCGCACTCGTCATTTGCGGTTCGCTGTTACCAAAATCGTCACGATACGAGGACCTTTATGGAACGGGTTCAGAATCACGGAACCTCAAGGGACGGAAATGTCTTAAACATTTTCGCTTCTTGCAAACTCAGGTCCTTTTATTAAGAAACGAGAGGTGATTTAGCGGTTAAAGGCAACACCGGCTTTTGTTAAAATGTTTACCACATTAGCCCTTAGATCTAAAACTCTGGAAGGTTGAACAAACTTAGCAATTGAGCACAGCTTACATTTACCATAGAGATAGGTCTGTCCTTAACATCTGATTAAAGTGCATATATTGGGCATAGTTTATTTGTAACAGCACGCAATATTGTACGCTATCACTATTGAAACGAAATATCTTAATAATCGTTTAAACTCAGCGCTACGCATAGAGCCTAAGAGCAACATTGGTATTTCGGAGTATAGGTATCTTCAGTTCACAGCTGAAATGGTTTATAAACATTTTTTATTTCTTTCTTTATCTTTTTTTATCTGCATTAACTTTATTGATATAGAAATGTACACATGAAGCAAATATAATATGTTGGAATTTAACCATGCAAACATAATAGGACTGAATGTTTTTTTTTACTTGCTTTATTCCCCAGACCCCTGAAGAAGGGTCCACTATTGTGACCCGAAATGCATTGGGTTTTGCAGAGGTAAAAATAAGATGAAAAGAATGTGATTACAACATTGAAATAAGGAAGAAACAATAAAATGATTCAATGAACAAGAATTTTTGGTTTGATGACATTTTATTGAAATATATTTGAACCTATACAATCGCAAGAAGAAAAGAACAGTAGGTTCCAAAGGTAAGTGCACTTATCTATACGGAATAGGGAACTCCTAAACCGACCATTGGCAATGCAGTATGTGTGCCACAATTAGAAAACAAATGCATAATAACAATACTGTTAGCATGGTTAATAATCCATATGCCATGTAAAGATCTGTCATTTTATAGGACAGAGTCACCTAGCCCACCTCCCCTGCTACTAAAGCTAAATTATTATATATGAAAGATCTCTGGGATTTCTTATGTCTAGGTGCGGGTGCCTGGACAAAAAGAATAAAAAGGAACTTTCAGGCACATGCATCAACCATTTTTGCGAGTACAAACAGTGCGATTCGCAAAAATCGTCCGTTTGCGCCCACAAAAAGGGCATTTGCGATGCATCAAAGTTCAAGGCACTCGCAATTTGAGAATTCGCAAATAATTGCGATTTCTCAAACTGCAATTGCATTGAGGGAATCACAATTTGCGATTCCTTAAATGCAATGCAAGAACTACTTTAAAATAGCGATTTCGCTATTAGGGGGCGCAAATTACCATGAAATTGAACTTGATGGTAATTTACAAAAACTTTGTAGGTTACACACACACATGTCCTTAGGGCATGTGTGTGTGCAACATGTGTGCACAGAGCAATTTCAGGAGTGAAACAGGGTGTCCTTAGGACACCTTTGCACCCTTGAAATTGCATGCGCAATTTGCAAGTACCTATTGATACTCGCAAATTGTGCATGCAATCTCCCATTCATTCCCATGGGCCTGCAGGCCCATAGGAATGAATGGGAAGGAATTCCTTAATTATGACTCGCAATTTGCGAGTCGCAATTAAGGAATGTTTAGGAATCGCTATTTTAATAGCGAATCCTACATGCATAGACTTTTAAGAGTCCTTAATTGCGATTCCTTATTAATCGCAATTAAGGACTCGTAAAAGCTTTTCCTGATGCATGTGCCTGATTGTTGTTTGCTCTTGTATGTAGTGTGCAGACTAAAGCCCACGAAAAGAACAGAAAGCAAAAACATATGCAGGTTCTGTGTGAAAGTAAAATGTAGCATAAAAGCAAGTGCTTTTATATAGGAACGTGTGCAATGAAAAAAATGAGGCCTGCAACGTGCACAGTTAGGCTAACCAAGGAAAACCACAATGGGCCATGCAGGAAACACCGACATTGCGATGCGTTCCGTCAAGGATGAACTTTCATTCAGCAAAGTCCTCAAGACTCGTTTATTTGCATCCTGCTAGTTCTAGCATTTGGGTACCTTAGTATGGACTCCTAGCGCCGGGACAGTCCCTGGAGGCGCTGTGCGCTATACAAATCCATTCATTCATTCAATCATTCATTCATTCCTTCACTAGGGACTGACTGTAGCGGGACAGCACTCTGTTCAGTAGTTCTAAAGAACATTAAAATCCGATGCAGTATCTGCCAGAAGAAACCTGCACTTGGCATCCACTGAATCCTCTCCGAGTCGATTGCTGGCTGTGTCAATATGCGCATGGCCCTAATACACGAATATGATTTACAGTAGGGCTGCGTATTGTGTCACTTATTTCGAGAGTGCACCAAGGTGTGTGATTGGCATGTTGTTTGTACATAAAGTAAAGTTTATATTGGCCGTTTTATTTTTCTAACGACAGTCCCATTTGTACCTCGGTGATTAAATAGTTCCTCTGGTAATGAGGTGGGCTTAGGAACACAAGAGAATGCTATTCCTCCGCTCTCTGCCTAATTGACCACCCAGAGCGCCTGGCTTATCTCCCTCCAGGGCCTGTGTGCTCCTGGCTGTGGGAATGGGAAACCTGACCTGAAGAGGTGTGTCTGCCTCATGCCCCCTGGCTACCTGGGGCCTGGTACCGGGCAGCGCGCGAGGCTGTGAGGCGCGTCTATGGGGCCGAGGGGACATCCTTAGGGGCTTTAGTCTTTCCATGTCTGCTGTCACTCATCGCTGGCCCTTTACTTTGTCATCGACAATATCCTATCATTCAACTTCAACATTGTGAGTACATTGTCTCCCAGAGTGTAGTTCTTACCTTGCTTTGATAACCCGTTTGGAATCGAGGTTTCACTCTCGTGACCCTTGGTTTCTGTGTTTTTTGTTCTCTCACTCACTTTCACTCTCTCACACTTCTTCTACATTCTCTCTCTCTCTGGTCTTTCTCCTCTGTTAACCTTTTCTTCTCTCTCGCTTTCTCTGTTATCTTTCCTTCTTTGTCTCCAACGCTTTATGGTAGTCCTCTCACTGTTTTGCTCATTCTCATCTTTCTTGCCTTCTCTCTCACTTTCCCCCACTCCTCTCCAATTTTCTGTCGATCCCTTCTTTCTATTACGCTTTCAACTCGCTCTCTCTTTTGTAACTCGTTCCAAACTCTCTATTTTCTTTCTTTCTACCTCTCTGTTTTTCTCTTTCCCTCACTCATCCTCCCAGGTTGCTTATCTGACACTTCGAACCACAAATGTTTTTGCACACTTAAATGATACCCAGGTACACCAAATTGAATTTTGAGACAATAAAATCCACACCACACCCTCATTCGCATCATCATGGATTTGAGGAATTTCTGATTGTAAAATTCACGTACGATTCTACAACATCTAACATTCATGAGTGTGCACATGAAAATATTTTAACTGCGGGGAAAAGTAGCATGCTATTAATACGCATTTTTAATCATGATTGTTGAATACTAATTATGTGGCATAATGTGCCACATTTTGTAATAGTATTACTTCATTATTTTGTCATTTTTTAACTTGGTAACACTCTCTGGGCATTAGTTGCACCTCATTTAGTAGCAGTTTAACACCCAAATATAGTAATAAGCAGCAGAAAGGTGACCAGTCCAGCTTTGCTAGGAGCCTTCCACTGCGCGGCAACATGTCATCGCATTTTTAGTAACTTTTGAACCGCTTGAGCTAGAAACATTTTTTTTGTTAAAATCTGCAGATTATACAGCAATTGATGGATTATGTGGCAAATGCGGCAAATCTATAATTATGCGTAAATCGCCGCAGCCACACAATCACATAATTCCAGTTGCCCTCCATAAAAGTCAGAAGTCCATTTCAATCATTGGAGGACACATAAAGCAGTAGATTTCTGATTTTCGAAACTGATCTTTGCGAAACATCCATTGATTTTGTTCCTTACTTCTCTATACCACTCACACTCTCTCTTGTTGCTTGCACCTGCCATTCTTTGGCTGGCCCCCTCTCTCTATTGTTGTCTCCTGTTTCCTCTCTGATTGGCCTTAAACCCAAACTATTTCTTTCCTTTGTGGTAATTGGTTGAGGTTTGGTCAATGTCTGTGTGACATCATGGATCTGCGAACTTAAAGACACAGTAAGGAACCTATCACGTGGAAAGGGGCTGGTGTAGGGCAATGTTGAACCACTGGTAGTTGAGAAAACACTACGGATAATATGGAAGGGTCTGGAACCAGGACAAGCAAGAAGAAATGCAGTGAATTTGACGAGGTTTATTCAGAGATGGCTGTTGTCACTTCAAGTCCAGGTCAGCACAAATGCTTCAATTAAAATAGTTGCTTTCTGTTGCATGTCTTTACGCATTATTTCCTCAAGATAAAGCAGCCACGAGGGACAAATAGATACTGTTTTATTGTATGACTGTCTTCATTTTCCGCAAAATGTCTGACGGTCTCATATACTCTAAAAATGTAGAAGGTTACGTAGCAATGTTTTGTTTGGGTACTAGCCTGGCACAAAGTTGGGCAAACCATTACATCGATATGCTTACCATTAAAAAAAGTCTGCGCACACCACAAAATTGTGCACCACCGTGTGAGCATCTGTCCAACCCTTAGTAAATGTAGGCCCTATTATACGAAAATCATGCAAACTGATCAATTTGATGAAAAACAAATACATAGAGACTCCTGGCTTCCATTTTCAAACTTGGCATTGATAAGTTTCAATATAGTGACCCGAAGGGTGAATTTGTAAAGATGTGCTGGGTTTATTTTTGTTTTTTGTGGGGTTTTTTTGTGATGGTCTGACACCCACGAATGGGATTGGAGACCAGTGCAATGTAAACGTAAAATGCACCTTTTTATAAGATTCTGAGTGACATTTTGCTTATTAGCTGATTCCGTAATTACCCATTTCGCATCCAATTTGTTGATTTTATTTTGCAAGGAGTTAATCGAAAACAGGGGTTGGGCATGGTTGGGTAGGTATCACTGTGTGTGTTTGCTGCACTTTAGGGACTTTCAGCGCTGCTCGGTTTTGTAAGATTTTCAATCTTTTTCTCCTAATAAAAATGGTCTTAATTTAGCAATTTTTTCCCAATCTCTAAAACATTACATGGGGTCTGTATATTTTCGCAAAAAAATTTCGCTATTCCTTTTTCTTGAGGTGTTGATGAAACAGCCATAGCAGAGGCTCAGCTCAGTCTGTGCAAATCCAATTTCAATAATTATTTTTGTAGCATTTATCCTGAGATTAATGTCTGTTACACTTGCAATTCCCTAATGATGCACCGCGAAGGCTCCTTATTTACAACAAATTTGTTCTATAAAAAAACTATGCTTTTGTCGCTATGGGGCTGTGTGTATCTCATGAGGTCCGCATTACCGCTGGCGGTACCCAAGTCAGGTTAAGGTCTTGCAGTAAGGAGCAGCCACTTGCTGTCGAGCATTACAGATAAAAGTGCACAGCAACTATATGCGGGCCTCTGAAAACAAAACACGAGCAGTCAAAGCTGCCAAGGCAAGATCTCCGGTATGCTGCTCTGCTCAGAGTCAAATATATGGTCCGTGTGGTTTCTACAAAAAGGTTTCATCATGCCTGCTACCTCTCAGCGGCGCCAGACTGGCCTTTTAACTCTCAGGGCATTTCCCTGGGGGGCTGGGACCTCTGGAGGCTGCGGGGCAGATTTACAAGAACTGACGCATCTCTGAATATTTGCAGAGATGTGTCAGTTAATTTGCGTCACGTAAAAAAACCCTTGCACCACCATGGATGCATCACATTTCCAATGCGAAGCACCATGGCGCAAGGATGGATAGATGCGTTCTCAATTTCCTGAATAGTATGCCACAATAGAGTCTGCATGAAAATGGTACAATGTTTTTCCTTTTCAATTTTAACAGCACTTTGGTAAAATGCCACTAGTGACCCCACCTCCTTTCTCTTCAAATCTACAGGTGACTACATAGAACCTGATAAGGGTAAGATTGTAAAAAATTACACCTCTACCCCCTACATCACAAATAGTGATAGGTAGATCTCTGTTTATTGTTGTTTGTGTCCTGACGAATGCTCTTAGACCCACGGGCCAATAGAGCAGAAACATGTCGACGTTTTGTCAATACTACTAATATATGCTATGGATTCCTAATTTTCCAGTGAGCATACCTACCTTTTTAAACTAGTTGTCCAACGATACTAATAAAAAGAGTATCCTTATCGGCTGGAAACTATTTTACCCTTTTGTGCCTTTTTTTTGTTGGGGTTATTCGAATTTTTTTCTCTGGAGACTGCCACGAAAACACCAGAGAAAGCCTCGGGTGAGGCTAGGCAATACACAATTTTGTCAAACCCGATGATTGCTGCCATAACGTTTGTGTGGGGCGGAGAACAAGATATACCGCTTCTCGTTATACACATCGTTTATGAGGGTTTCACAATACTTCTCTCGGTATAAGTGGTTACAAGTGTCCTATCCAATTTTGATAAACTCTACTATTTCCATTAAGCTGCGTCACTCCTTATGCCACCTTCAAGCAGGCATAAGGTTTTGACACAGTGGTGTCGTAAAAGTGACTCAGTGAAATCTTGGAGGTTTTTAGGCTTTCTTGCGCCCACCCTGCATACATTATACCTGATGCAGGTATAATGTGACGGAGGGCTTTACAATGTGAAGCATCTCCATAGATGCGTCACGTTGTAAATGTGTTGCAATGTGGTGTATTGATTACAGCGCCGCTGCGATACAAAAGAGACGCAAAGCCGGCGTAAAAGTGTGGCATGGGGCTTGTAAATCTACCCCATAGTATTTAAGGTCTAGGGTCGATGTTGGCACCTCAACATTATTATAGCAAGCACAACGTGGGCATACGCAGAGAGAGAAGAGGGAAGAGGGAGAAGGAGAGAGCCAGAAAATGGATGGATGGAACATATTTGCTAGGGCTTCTTTTGGCTCTCAGTCTGGCCTGCTACCTCTCAGTTTAAAAGTGCATGCTAGGGCACAGAATACATTTGTTTATAGATGGGGTAAGACTCTGCCGACCCTATGGTACAGGACCCCCACCCCAGTGTGGTCTTCTTAGTCAACCCAAGGCTGTATGTATATTTTAGGATACCTCTTCCGTGTAGGTGGGGTAGAAGAGGCCAGCACAGGAGATGTTCAGAAATAAGTGTATATGCCGATGAAATGACTCCAGTGGCCACATTTGAAAGAGAGCTGAGAGCAGGGACTCTGAATCATGTGGACTAGGAGGATTACAGCTTGCAACACGATAGACAAAATTGTGCGGCAAGGAAAGACAAATTATGCCGCATATTATGGCACATTTAATGGTAGTATTACTTCGTTATTTTGTCATTTTGTTCACAAGGTAACACTGTCGGGTAAAAGATTTCACTGTAGTAATACCGATCTAACACCCTAACACAGCAATTAGAAACTGAAAGATGCCCAGTCAATATTTGCGAAGGGCCTTTCAGGGTGTAGGAACACAAGTATTGAGTAACTTTTGATCCGTTTCAACTAGAATGTTTTTTATGTTAAAATCAGCAGATTATGCAGCCAATGATGGAATATGTAGCAAATGCACCAAATCCATGAGAATGCAAAAAACACAAGAGATGCAGAATCGCATAATTTCAGTGGCCTTGACGATAAGTGAGTGATTGTGATTTTTATGATTAGGACGTTCAGGGGCAGATTTATGACTTCTGGCGCATCTCTGCTAATCAGCAGAGATGCGCCAGAGGAGTTGCGACGCATCTGGCCACCCGTGCACCACCACTGGTGCGCTGCATTTACATGAAGTGCACCGTGGCGTTCGGATGGGTAGATGCGTGATGCATCCCCAGCAGAAATGCGGCGCATTGCTGGAGTTGCGTCGCAAGAGCGACGCAGCTCCAGCAAGGCTCTGGGGTGCCCTATCTCTAACATGCTGCGTCAATCCTTACGCCTGCTTCAAGCTGGGCAGGGCTTTGACGCAGCATGGCCAAAAAGTGACTGAGTGAAATCTTATAGATTTCACTCAGCCGCTTTTAGGAGGCATTCCTGCACCGGAACACCTCCCCTCCCGCACCAGAACACCTACATGTGGCGCAGGGCTTTACAACGTGATGCATCTCCCAGATGCGTCACGTTGTAAATACCCCGCAGCATGGCGCTGGCTTTGCGCCACCGCTGCTTCACAACAGTGGCACAACGGCGGCGTAAAAAAGGCACAAGGGGCTTGTAAATCTGCACTGCAGTTCCCATGATAAAGAACAATTGGCCTCTGTTTTTGGACCAGTTGGTTCAATGCTGCTGCTGCGCCCGTCATCAGTCAACCATCAGTAAACACGCACTGTTCTCAAATAATAAGAAATACAACCAGCATCATATGCACAAAGTGCAAAATCACAGCACTTGAACCAGAACAAAGCAATTTTCAACTGGTGTTGGGGAACTCTGTAGTAGTGTTTGGTAATTTTGCACCAGTCGTAGGATGATAGTTGCACCAACCACTTGATACAATATTTTTTCTATGCTGCTCAATTTGTGCAAATGCTTTTGTGTTTCTCACCTGTGCAAACTGTAGTGTTACAGCTTATGCCTGGCTCATGTGTCACTTTTGGTGCACAGAGGAACCATAGGGAAGTGTGTCTGTACAGAAGAAAGGTGTGTAGTAATAAAAGAAACCTTATGCAAATCTGTAATTGAAACCTGTTATTCTGAATTACGATACCCGTCTTGCCATCTGACTTACTAAAATAAAGGTATGACAAATACACAAATACATCCACATGATATCAGTAATATCTTACCTGCCGGTGCTATGGATGCGGTGTGCATAGAAGGACCTTATGATGTCAATTGTTCTCCAATGGTCTGAGCACAAAGTTGGTGACATGTCTGTTAGTTAGGAACAGTAATGGGAAAGAAAAAGATAACTACATATGAATTAGGTGGCGTAGAACAATATTTCACATCAGGCAACTCAGACATACTTGTAGGCACATTAATCTAGACACTGGGATGTAGCCGAGGGACATGTTTTATTCAATAAATATCATCTACATAGATGTGTGATTTTTTTGTCAGTTTACCTTGTTTCCAATGAGGGCAGTTGGTGTTTTTGAGGCCATGAGGCAACAGACATACTTGACTGATGTAGGACAGAAATACACGTTTTTTGTTGTTGTAGTACAAATAACCATTTACTAAGCCAGTTATGCAATGAATTGTAAGAAACTTGGTGCTCCGAACACTCTTCATGTCCTGATGATGACCACAGAACTTTTTTTGGGGTCAAAACGTCATCAACATTCTATGGTGTAAAGACTGTTGAGAATTCTGTCGGCCCACATGAAGCATTATATTTGGCAAAATTCTCTATTCTATAGATGCTCCTTGTAATCATTTATTAGTTTGGGCCGTTTTGATGCCTACTGCTGTTTCAGTTGGTATGACAATTCTGGGATATATTTTGTTTGTTGTTTGTTTCACTTGCACCATTGATCATTGATCACTCACCTCACACAGCACCACCCCATTGTTTTTCAGACCTTATGTATATGTTTGACAATTGTTAGACCTGCACCCTTGGCGTGGTTTCCCCCCAACTTTTTGCCTCTGCCTCCTGTATTTTTTTGATGCTGTGCTGGATTTCGTTTTTGCTGGTTTAGATGCTTTGGACACTCTGCCACTGCTGATCAGTGGCAGGTTGTGTGTGTGCTCCCTATGTAAATTGTCATATTGATTGGGTATACCTGATTGACATATTTGTATCACCATGAAGTCCCTAGTAAAGTGCACTGTGGGTGCCAGGGCTGGTGATGACAGATGCTACTAGTGGGCCTGCAGCGCTGATTGCGCCACCCACATAAGTAGCCCTAAAATGGTGTCTCAGGCCTGCCACAGCAGTGCCTGTGTGCAGTCAGTGAACTGCCATGTCCTCTTGGCCAGTGTCCCCACTGGCTGGGCCTAACCCTTCCCTTTATGTACACATTGGTCACCCCTATGGAAGGCTCAAGGTACCCCCCTGGGCAGGGTGCAGTGTATAGGAATGGTAGAGCATGTACTAGTGCAGGTAACATGCTCTGGTAGTGAGCAGCAGCCATTTTGTGTGCTCACTGCTGCAAGGTTATCTTGCTCCATAGACTAACATGGGGGAGGCTGGTCCCAATGGATACCAGCCTATCTTCTCATAGGAACAAGATGGGACATAAGTGATTAATATCCCTGAACTCAGAATTTAATAACACATCTTTTAGGAAAGGTTGTTTTTAAATTCTGTGTTTGAGAACAGTACTTTTAGAAAGTGGCTGTTCTCTTGTCTAACCTTTCTGTGTGCCTGGACCTGCTTGTGGATTGACTGTCTGGTTTGAGGGTGACAGGGGCTGGGGAGCCCCCAGAAGGTTGTCTGAGTCAGCCCTTGGTTGAATGACTGCATCTGCAACTAGGGAAGTGGGAGGAGATAGCACCTGGGAGTGAATAGGGCTGTGCCTGCCTGCCACAATGCTGGCTCCACCTCCCGCTGGGCGACTGTCTCCTCTGCCCCTCACACTGAAAGGAAGAAGGAAGCCAGGAAGCCCAAGGGCTCCAGCAACACCCAGAACTGGTTTAGACCGGGCTCAGGGCCCACTTGCACAAAGATTTCAAAGACTTTTAGGGGTATAAGAGAAGGACCCCTGACAGCAGAAAATTAGATTCTACAATCAAGAGGAACCTCTGATGGAAGAAAGACCGCTGAAGAACTGAAGGAAGATTGCCTTGCTGTGTGCTCTAAGGGCTGACCTGTTCTGCTGTTCAACTGAAGCTAAGGAGAGGAGGGACTTTGCTGTGTGCTGTGACCCTGCATGCTTGACCTACTAAGACTTTGCTGTGTGCTGTGTCTTCTAACTGAATCTCCAAGGGCCTGAGAAGAGCTGGCCTCCTGTCCTGGAACCCAGGGTTAAAATGTTTCCAACATTGCCAA
The DNA here is from genome assembly GCF_964263255.1 of Lissotriton vulgaris. Classification (NCBI taxonomy): domain Eukaryota; kingdom Metazoa; phylum Chordata; class Amphibia; order Caudata; family Salamandridae; genus Lissotriton; species Lissotriton vulgaris. The sequence continues at coordinate 1,609,408,243 of NC_141694.1, read as the reverse complement.
AACTGCTGTAAAAGATCTTGTGGTGCCTTGCCCCCAGCGCGTGTTTCTGACTGCTGGCCGAGGGAGAAGATCGCTGTTCTCATCGGCACATATTCAGGGGTGACAGGAGGCTCATGGTGCCTCCCTGCGTAGAAAATCACCCAGACGATCTGGTGGCTTTGTAAGCGGTCCAGCCGCGACCTGTGCCCTTAAATTCATTTGCCGCCTTTTCACCGCCGCTGCCTGGGGCCATAAACCCCCCAAGAAGTTCGCCGCACATTGCCGGTACCACTGAAGCGAAGATCGAGCCAGCTGCTCTCTCATTGGTTGAGAGAGTCGAGCCCCCACACTAACGCCGCGCTGGGATTGGCCTCAGCACCGTTGCATCATCACCAAAGCCACGCATTGACTGGCTGCCGGCTTTCACGTCTTCAGGGGCCTGTCCCGGGAGCCGCACTGCCATTGGCTGATTCCCGGGTGAGTGTGGAGGCTCGCCACGAGGGCCGCGACCGGATTGGCCCGCGTCATCGGAGCATCGCTGAGAGCTACTGAGTGCCACAACCAGGGAGGAATTCGAAGCCGAGTCACCTACGGGACCCGATCTCGCCGAGGGAGCAGCGGGTGTGTCCACCGCCCCTGGCCTGTCGTCCCCGAAGAAGAGTGCTACTCGATCTCCCCGCCGCTCTTTGGATTGTCGAGAGCGGGCGGGAGAGTAGTCGGTACTGGCCGGGGCTGTTCCTGGAGGCTCCGCCCATGCCGAGGCTGCAAGAGTAAGTGTAACGGTGAGGGGAACGGGGTGGCAACGTGCTAGAGTCAGTGAAGAGCTCATTTGGGCCTGTAATACAGTGGCATTGTTTTTGGTGCTAATTTAAAGAAACTTGAGACTATTTTACTTTAAGAACTTCCTGATAAATAAGTGCAACCTATGGTGAAAGAGCAATCACCTTGTAACTGTTTATTGTTAGTGCTGCAAACGAGATAAAGCTATATTTTCATATATACTTACCTGTGTGGTCTCAGTTTGTGGTGGATTTGGGGTCATTGTTTGTGTTAAGTGCATATTAAGCATGGGCGAATTTTGCGAATTTGCGATTCGCGAATTTGCGGATTTGCGAATTCGCGATCCGCAAAATTCGCGAATTTGTGCGAATTTGCGGATTTTTGGTTTTTTGCGTGTTCGCTGGGTTTTTTGCGTGTTCGCGGGGTTTTTTGCGTGTTCGCGGGGCTTTTTGCGTCTTCGCGAGCCGCTTGCATAGCGAAGTTACCCCTGCAGTCGTTTATGGGAGAGGGAGAGATAGATAGATAGATAGATAGATAGATAGAAAGAGATAGAAAGAGAGGGAAAGAGAGAGGGAGAGAGAGAACGAGAGAAAGAAAGAGAGGCCGGATCTCTGAAGGGCCAGATTCCTGAGTTGACCCTACAGAACATACAGCTTTTTATGTTTAGCAAAATGCATATGAAAATTGTGCTGTAAAGGTCTCTTTTAGTTTAACCCCTTCTGACAACTCAAAATGGGTGTATTTGCCATCCTCTCCCTTCTTCCTGTTTTTTATATCTGTAAGTGCTTCCTGATGAGGTTTAATTCCTTGGACAGGTGCCTCGTTGCCGACTTGTAACTATTCTCTGACCCTGCTTCAAGGGTCAGAGCAGCGTCAGAGAATAGTTGCAAGTAGGCAACGAGGCGCCAGGAAGCAATTAGCAGCAGGTGTCCAAGTTGAAGTTAATTTGTTTGTAACCCTTTTGTAAAAGGTTACAAAGAAATTAGGTTCAACTTTTGCACCTGCTGCTGTAACCCTTGCTTGGCTGAAAATTCGTCCCCGCTGATTCGCGGAATTTACCGCGATTCCGCGAGATTCGCGAATCGACCAAATTGCGGAAAATCTGCAAATTCGCCCGCGAAATGGATTTTACACCCACCCTTAGTGCATATATTACACACATTGCCATGGGGATAAGCCTGTCTGCTCGTGCCAAGCTACCTAGGGGGTGAGCAGGGGTTATCTACTGTGTGTATTCCTTCACCCTGACTAGAAGCTATACACTTGGGACACCTTTGCACCTTGTCACTAGCACTTTGTATATAATGTTGAAAAGTGATTATTATCCTTATTGAAAAAAATACAACGCTACTATTTATTCAACAAACTCTGATGTTTTGAGCCTTGTTTTTTTATCAGACATCCCTCAGAAACCCCTCAAATGTGTTATTGCTATTAAGCTGTGTACTTACTATTGACTGTACATTTATTGCTCCACTGGAACCATTGTTTCCCCATATATGATTTTCTTTCAGCCAACTGTGCATGCTTATAGTGAATTGTTTACAGAAATTCCCAACAAACCTATATCGCCACAGCCTTAATTTTTTAGAATGGAGAGTGGGGAACTTGGGAAGGATATGTATGTAGCATTCATGGTGGATCAAGTGGCAGATGATTTATTTGCTAATTAGAACTGCACCACCTGCTGAGGCACACCAGATCCTTGCGTACCATCTGAGACACACACACACATACACACACACACATACACATACACACACACACACCGCTTTCTTCCGTGTGCGCAGTGGAACCTACCATCACCAGTACAATGCTGCATGCTACTGTCTCCTAGTCATTATATAAAGATGTTCCCAACACCAGTCCAGCCACAGACACTAAACCGGCCTACCACCCATAAACCAGGCCAACAGACTGACTAGTCAAACCAGCCCACCGTGGACTGTCAGATTGCCCTATGCCAGTCCGATATTGCGAGTGTTACCTTATGTTATGGTATGTTGATTTGTAGAGCACACTAATCAATTGTGAGGGTATCCAGGCGCTTGAGCAGGCATGTTGTTTGTAGTCTCCGCAAAGCTAGTCAAATAACCAGGTCTTCCGCTCCTTGCAGTACTGAAGAAGTGAAGAGGATGTTCTGGTGTGCTTTGGGAGTTCATTCCAGGTTTGCGACGCAATGTCGGAGAACCAGTACCCTCATGCTCTCCTTTTGTGAATTCAGGGGATGTGTACAAGTTAGAGTAAGAGTAGGTATATGACTGGCTGGTGGAAGTGTTTTAAGCTGTTAAGGTATGCTGGTCTAGTGTTGCGCAAGGCTTTGCATGTGTGCGTGTAGAGTTTGAATTGGCGGCGTTTGAGAATGGGGAGCCAGTGGTTCTAGCTGAGGTGAGGTGACATGTGGGTGCGGCGTGGGAGGTTGAGGATGAGTATTGCAGCAACATTCTGGATGGTCTGAAGTCTGTGCCTGAGCTGCTTGGAGATTCCAATGTAAAGTGCATTGCCATAGTCGAGTTTTCTTGTGATGAGTGCTAACATGAAGGTTTGTCTGGTATTCTGTGGCAGCCATTTGATGATCTTTCAGAGCATGCATAGGATCCAGAAGCAGGCAGTGCTCACTGCACTGAATTGCCAGTAATTTTGAGCTTGCCGTCCAGAGTGATCCCCAGGTTTCTGGTGTGGTTGGTGTGTATAGGTGTTGGTCCTAGCTCAGTAGGCCACCATTGGTGCCCCATGGGGAGATCTTATTTCTGAAGACCAGTACTTTCAGCTTGTCAGGGCTAAGCTTTAGGCAGTTGTTTCTCATCCATTCTGCTGCCATGGTAATGCAATTGGTGAAGTTGGTTCTGGTGGTGTTATTGTTGTCCATCAACATGAGGATGAGCTGGGTGTTGTCGGCGTAGGAGTTGATGTTGATGCCTTGGGACCGTGTGGTGTTGGCGAGTGGTGTCATGTAGGAGTTGAAGGGTAGGTCTACGGGATGATCGTTGGAGGATTCTGCAGATCAAGTTCCTTGACTCCGATGTGAAGGGTGGCTGTATGACTATTTAGGTTCGTCCCGTGAGGAAGGACCAAATCGATTTGAGTGCAAGTCCTTGGATGCCGATCTCGTGGACTCTTCTGATATTCAGGGAGACTGAATCGAATGCTGCGGAGAGTTTGAGCAAGATAGGGGCCTCTGTCTCTCCGTGGTCCAGGATGGTACAGATGTCATTAGTGGCTGTGATGAGGGCTATTTCAGTGTTGTGGTTTTTCCTGAATCCTGATTGTGTCCAGTAGGTGTTGTAATTCAAAGGGGGGTTTGTGAGTTGGTTGTGAATGGCTTTTTCTATCACTTTGGCTGGGTAGTGGCGCAGGGAGATCGGACGGAAGCAACTTATCTAATTCGGGCTAGCCAAAGGTTTCCTGAGGAGGGCGTTGATGGCTGCATGCTTCCAGTCTTCAGGAAATATGGTGGATGTTATGAAGGTGTTGATGATGTGGGTAAGGCTGGTGCTGATTGCTGCTACTCCCAGGTTGTAGATGTGGAGGGGTCAAGGATCTGTAGGGGCCCCGAGTGGATGGACTTCTTGATCGCTGCTGTGTCTATTCTGGTGGGAGTGTGCAGTTGTACAGTGGTAATTAATAAGTAGGTACAGGGAGAAGCGCCTGGGTGGTGATCGTGGCTCCAGAGGTGCTGTAAAGAAGAGGCAAGAGAAGCAGCAGGAAGAGCAGGTAAGGAGCAGGGGTAGGCCGAAAGGTTGCCTGAGAGGGGACTATCTTGGTTGAGGATGGGCAGGCTGGTGATGAGATTCGTAGGGCCTGGTTGGTGTGTGAATTTGCTATAGATGCTTGCGATTTTGTTGTCGAAGAATTTGGATAGATCAGTACAGAGTTCTTGGGAGGGGGTGATGCAGTTGATGGAGGTCGGGTGTGAGAGAGCGCAAACTAACCAAAATGTAGAAATGCATCACACTTATACGTAGTAAGCACAAACCATGAAGAGAAATGCCATGAGTGCTGATAGTAACTACATCTATATTCTGAAATTATGTGGTTAACTTAGAGAATGCATATAGAAGTGGAACTAATGAAGACATGAGTGCAATGTATAACTTTATTAGATGTGATTAATCATGGTCCATGTTAAATGTAGCTGCTAATAGGAAGATGGCGTGCTGTGAGCACGGAAAGAGACAGGCCTCATGCATGGCCATGACAGAAGGAATCAGACTGGTATACCTTTCATTTCTTGGACCGCACTCATGTTATGATTACATTATATTATTCAGAAGGACTATATTATATAGATGTGAGTTCTTTTATTAATTCGCAAAATGTGATACTATGTGATTTTATTCAACGTGAATATTCTTGAATCTATGTTGTGCAGTTGTCAAATGCAAGATGACATACGGAAACGTAGAACGTGGTAGGCCTCAGGGCCTGAGCAAGGCGGGAGGGGGAAGGCGACTGAAATATACAATGTGGATTGCACTAATGTTTAGAATTAATGAGTGGGTTTTTGATTTACAGATGTGTTTACTGAATCAGTAGAATAAGAGTATTAACATGCTAACAATTAAAGAAGAAATCGAATATTATAAAACTGTTGTAGGGCTGGAAAGCTTTAAATGTTGATTTACACGTATTAGTCTGGAAAGGGGAATGTTGTGACGCAGGTGGAAAACCATAAGATTTGGGACTTGGCTCCAAATGTCTGTCTGGAAGAGAAAAGGGGGTATTCAATTATTAAATATGAATAGAAGCCTGTTCTTGAAATGGACCAGACATGTAGGAGGGTTCCGGAATGTTTAAGGGGTATCAGCGGGCCGGAGAAGCGTCTGGAAAGCAAGGTCGACTCTAACCGCAAGGCCTCATCATGGAAACAGCCAGAAGCTACACCACGTGAGGGGCGTCTCACGAGGGGCGTCCTAAATGTTGTTGTGATTTTGTATTAGGGACAGCACCCCTGGGTGGAGTTAGAGCAGATGCCTGAGGACCCTTAAGAGAGCGGATGGGTAGGCAGAGAGGGGTCATGACTGGAGAACTATAGGTTTTCATCAAGAGTTCGAGAGTGGGTGGCTTCCTATGGGAGTCATTCACTGCTGACACCTTTGATAGGTAGAGACCTGGTTAAGTAGGGATACCATCTAGTGCAGGGTAGGGAAAGCCTAACCTGTAATTTCTTTCCGCCTGTAATGAGCGATAGATTTCAATACGTGTCTATGCTAACGGCACTATTGTTTTTAGAACTGGTATTGATAGTTTCCGTTGTTCGTCTGAGGGCTTTCAGAGAACACGTGTATGTAGTTGGGCCCGTGTATTTGGTGAATCTCATCTTGAGATGCTTGTACTTACAACTTATAATAAACCTTTGAAAGCTAGAAGTTGTTTGTGATCCTTTGAAGCAGAGTCCTTTAATGGGGGAACTAATTTGGTAAAGATGCACTTTATTTCTCAATGACAGGCAATAAAGATTCAGTCGACCAGAGCGGGGTTTTAGATCGATAGTGATAAGGTATTGATCGAAATCTCAGCCCTATCAGTTGGTAGCTATAGAGAATGGTTGCCTTCTTGAGGAAGGTGATCTAGGCCAGGTTAGATTACCCCCAGGCCCCTAGAGATTGATGATCGGAAGAACCGCCCGCGGAAGAAGGACCGGATGACGTGAGACAGAAAAGCAGCAGTATCGGTCGAGAGTGAGTATAAAGGGTCATGCGTGTTAAGATTGCGGTGTCTTGTATTGTATCTATGTTGTAATGTCTGGCGGAGTTGAATGACTGTAGAGAGACTGTGGAACAGGTTGTGAGCGCGCGCAACCGGTGGAAATCTTAGGCTCAAGGAGAGCTTAAGTGGTTCGGGTGTATCGGACACCCAGAAGTAATTATTAACCAGGGTGAAGGGGGTCATGAGGTACCAGTGACCACTCGAAGGACCAGATAGGGGGAGTGAGTGCGCGAGTAACAGACGCTGGTCGGAAGTTACTGTGTGCGTAAAGAACCTATCAGAGAGACGACAGACATCTCGTCAGTTGTGTTAATAATTACAGATAGACTGTGGACGTACAGTCGAGAGAAGTGACCGCTTGGTCGGAAGTAGTCATTTTTCGGTGTGTGAATGGGACGCATGCATGACCGCGAGGAGAGTTGAGAAAGGAGGGGTGCTGCTGCGAAGCGGAGACTAGTGACGTCAGAAGGTGCCGCGCTGGGATTGGTCGGCCGGTGAAAGACCGCGCTGCGATAGGCCAGCTAGCGAAGTCGCGCTAGGATTGGTGGATTGTCATCAGGAAGTAAACAAAGTATTCAAGCTGGAAATCTTGCGCATAATTATGAAGTGTTTTAAATGGTTAAGAGCGCTGTTTAAAAGAGAGCGCAGGGGATCGTACGAGGGGGAAGAAGCCCCGCCGGAGGGTACGCCAGCTCATTACATGGGGGTAAATGTTGGGCTGCACACGATTCTGTGGATTTCAGAGTGGAGTAAGATGACAGATGGAAATGAGGAACTCACGTTCCCGAAGTACGGGACGTATAGATTAGAGGTGCTACACAGACTAAAAGCAGTTATGACCGCTACGAGACCCTTGCCTAGACCAACACAGTTTGAAGCCCTTAATGCATGGATTAGGGCAGCGCATGAAAAGAACATGAACAGACGACAGGAAAGAGTGAAACGCTCGGTAAGAGCAGTACAGGATGCTAAGTGGGATGAGGATGCTAAAAGATGGAGGGCGCATAACATGGAAGTAAACAAATTGTATCCAGTGTTAGAGATGCCCGGAAATAAAAGCCCCCTAGAGGAGGATGACGAGAGCGAGACGGAGGACAGCCTGATAAACAGATTATTGACAGACAGGCCGCCTCCGTATAACAGAGCAGAAGGAGATGCCGAGAAAGGGGGGGGCAATGCAGGAGAGCATGGGCCGCTTCCCAGTTCCGATTGGGATCCCGCTGCAAAGAAAGAACTGTCCCAGCCTAGCCAAGTGCAACAGGTGGTCGGGAGGTTTGTGGTGCAAAGAGCGCCAGAAACGGCGTGTGCCACATCCTACGCATTACCTGATGCACTACAGGTACCTGTTACCATAGGTCCTATAGTGTCGGTATATGACCCAGACAGGGCTAGAGGGGAAGAGCGGGTACGAAGGGACAGAGAAAGAGCAGAGATGGCAAGAAGGAAGGATACGATCAATTCCCCAAGTCAGTTGCCGATACCAAGAGATTGGAGCACCCCAGCACACACAACAGGCGATCTGGGGGATATTAGATGGCCAGAGGATATGAGGGGACCAGGACGGAAATCTTTTCAGGAGTTCAACGAGTACATGAAGAAATGGGATGAGGCAGTTGAGGCTCAAAAGAACATTATAGCGGCAGAAGCTGAAAGGGAAAGTCAGGACAGCAGAGCCCGGACTCACTGCGGGGCTGAAGAGAGCAGTCCGGAGTGGGACGGAAGGGAGAAAGACAGTAGGGGATTCACCCATTGGGCCCGGAGTGGAGGTAGATCAAAGCTGGAAAATGGGGGCCCAGAGAACGGGGGGGTGTCTCCCCCGATACATAATGAAGAAGACAGGAGGGCTCGGGAGTACAGGGATAGCTTTAAGTGTATCCACTGTGAGCCCAGCAGGAGGGAACAGAGTGGGAGTTGCGAGAGGCCGTACCATAGTCCTTGCGACGACGGACATGAGCGCAGCCCAGGGAATATGGGAAACCAGGAGGGATCGTATCAGATACTGAGTGATACGAGGCCAAGGGAGAATGGAGACCGAAAGGAGAGTAGTAGAGAAACTTACTGTGAGAAGAGAGGAGAGAATGGGCAAGGTGAGAAGGGGGGTAACAGGCCCGTGTTCCATCACCTTCCAAGGTCGGATGGCCGAGCCTGGGATCTGGAGAGATGGGAACAAGAGAGAGCACTCCCCAACTCTCCAGAACCCAAACGTAGGGCCCGGAGTTGGGATGGGAGAGACACCTGTCAACCTCCCTCGAAGGAATTATTGCGAGCAGAAATAAAAGCCAAAAGACTCGATGTCTCCAGCTTAAAGTCAGATCTGGATGACATGGTAGATGGTACCCTGCCCCTAGAAAGAATAGACATGTATGAGCAGGATGAAATTCTGTTCATAGCAAAGGACGTAACTCGAAAGGCGAGAGCAACCCATGAGAAATTAGTGGAACTAGCAGGCAAGTATATGGTAGACCTGTCAAGAACCAAAGCCTTACAAGGCAACCACAGGCTACATTACACAGACCGAGACCTAGATGAGAGGCGAACCATCGGATTGAAAACACACATAAAGGAACTGATCACTGGAATAAGGACATGGAGGGCCCTAGATAAGTGGGAAGAGAGGTGGTCCAAGAGAGGGACCGTTAGGAGAAGTACACTTATGATGACCCCAGGAGGACAGCAGGGAGTAGAGACATACCCTTTGAGGGAAGTCGCAAATGGGACCTACGTCCACGTCCCTTGGAGTAGGGGGGATTTAGCTGCTTTTACCACCTCTTTCCCCAAACTGCGGGAAAACCCTGTGGAGTGGTATAAGCAAGTTGAGAGGTTCGTAAAAATCTCAAAGGTCCTATGGATAGATTTGAACACACTGTTTGACATAGTGGTGCCAGGAGATTTGTGGACCGCATGCAAGGTTAGCGCTGAGTGGCCCATCATAGAGCCAGAGAGAGACGCTAGGACTAATGGGCCGGCTGAGAGTGTGATGGCAAAATTCGAAAGAGTAATGACGTGGCTGAAAGAGAAAGTGCCAATGCAAGACATAGATTGGGTAAAAATTGACCGAACGAGACAGGAACCCAAAGAGACAGTACACGAATACTATGAGAGATTGCTGAAGGCGTTTAAACAGTATAGCGGTCTGGATGTCATGGATCCGAGGGACATAGGGCAGTTTGTGTCCAAGTTTGTCCTAGGCCTGAGACCGGATATTAGTTTAATGATCCAGCAGCACTTGATTTGTTGGCAAAACAAACCCCTAGATGAAATACTGAGGTATGCCAGGTACTGCTGTGATGAGATAGATTCTAAGGCTAAGAAACTAAAGGAGAAACTGATGGTGGTACAGATGCAGGCAGCAGGAAAGGGAGGACAGCAGCAACAGCAACCAGGAACCGGTACTGGAGGAAGGAAACAATACAGCCAGAACAAGGGCAATGAGGAGAACTCCACCTTTAGACCTAGGATAGATGTAGCTACCTTAAAGAAAACGACTAGGTGCCACCAGTGTAACGAGCTGGGGCATTGGAAACGCGAGTGTCCCTATAATATTGAGATAGGAGACCAAGAGGTGGAAGAGGAAGAGACTCAGGGTGCGCCTACAAGAGGGATAACGCAATTCCAGGGAAAGGTGCTCAAAGGGGGGCCTCCTCCCCGAGCCCAGTTCCCGCAGGCACCCAGAGTAGGGACTATGGGTAAGACATATAGACAGATGCCCCTGTTTGTAGGAGGAGAGGAATGCTATTATGTGGACCCACTAACGGGACAGAGAGTGGAAAGAGATGACTGCATCCTCGGGGCAGCCCTGGAAGTAGACCAAAGGGGACCCTATGTTGAGGCCGAAGTGGCAGGGTTCCCCACGACATTTCTAGTGGACACAGGAGCCACTCGATCCACGATCAGATCAGCCGCAGTCCCAGGCCTGCCCATGTCGGGGGAGACCATACAAGTGGTGGGGGTCGCTAACAAGAGAATGACCAGTCCCTTGACTGAGCCCGTGCAGGTGAAAATAGGGAAGTACAGTGAGGAGCACCAGTTTGTGGTTTGCGATTCTAGTCCTGTATGTCTGCTAGGAAGAGACCTTTTGTGCAAATTGAACTGCACTATATACTGTACTCCGCAAGGAGTGGGGGTACTGACAAATGATGATGATGCAGACTTTAAAGTCGCGAATTCCAGAATATGTGTGGAGCTGTATCCCACTCTGACAGTAGACGAGCTCCCCTGGGACTTGAGGGAGACAGTCGCTCCAGAAGTGTGGGATTTCACTGGGGAAGAGATTGGGTTGGTGAAAGGAGTAGACCCAGTGAAAATTGTAGTGAAACCTCATGCTGAGTTCCCAAGAACACCTCAGTATAAATTGACACCAGAAACGATCGCAGGTATACAACCCGTGATTGAGTCCATGATTAAGCAGGGAATACTGAAGGAAATCGTGGGTAGTCCATGTAACTCCCCGATTATGGGTCTGCAGAAACCTAATGGGAAATTTCGGATAGTGCAGGACCTTAGAAAGATTAATAACATAGTCGTTTCATGTTGTCCAGTGGTACCGAATCCATCAGTGATACTGTTTCAGATACCGTTCCAAGCAGAATGGTTCACTGTGATTGATCTTTGCCAGGCTTTCTTTTCGATCCCTTTGGACGAAGAAAGCCATTTTCTTTTCGCATTTAAGCTGGAAGGTCGCGTCCTAACATGGTGTCGTATTCCTCAGGGGTATACAGAGAGCCCATCGATCTTCAACCAGCTCCTGAAGAAAAATTTTGAAAGTCTAGTACTGCCCCAGAGGTCAGTTCTGGTCCAGTACATAGACGACCTCCTTGTGGCGTCAGAGACAGAGGAAGCTTGCAGGGCGGACTCTATTGCTTTGTTAAACCATCTAGCCGAAAATGGGCATAAGGTGTCCCCGGGGAAATTGCAGTACTGCCTGACAGAGGTGCAGTACTTGGGACACAGAATTGAGAAAGGGAAACGGAAGGTGTCACCAGACCGGATAGAGGCCATCATGAAGATGAATGCGCCTAAAACACAGAGAGAAGTCAGAATGTTCCTAGGAATGGTGGGATATTGCCGACAGTGGATTGCAAACTTTTCACTGAAAGCAAAGCCCTTGCAAAAACTGACGCACAAGGAAGTGAGTGATCCGGTACCATGGGACAAAGACTGTTTGATGGCGTTCCTGCAGCTGAGAGAGGACTTGTGTCGTGCTCCGGCTCTGGGAATGCCAGATTACGATAAACCATTCTTGCTCTACTGCTGCGAGAGAGAGGGATGCGCGCTGTCTGTGTTAGTCCAAATCCATGGGAATGCCCGTAGACCAGTCGCTTACTTCTCGGCTACTTTAGACCCAGTAGCCGCAGCGTTGCCCGGATGTCTCAAATCCGTTGCTGCAACAGGTGTCAGCATTGAGAGATGTGAAAATATAGTGATGGGGCACCCGTTAGAGGTACATGTGCCCCATTCAGTGGAATTGTTGATGACCAGGACTAAAACTCAGCATCTGACGAATAGCAGGCTCACGCGCTATGAACAAGTCATTCTGGCTGCAGAGAATGTGACCCTCAGGAGATGCTCTGTTTTAAATCCTGCTACCTTAATGCCACTTCCAAATGATATCGAAGATGATGAAGAATGTACAGACCATGACTGCCTCGATGTGACTGAACTATGCACCAAACCAAGACCCGACATCGTAGATGAGCCACTGACCGACCCAGATGAAATTTTCTTTGTCGATGGCTCATGTGTAAGAGACGAAGTTGGGCAGTTAAGAGCAGCTTATGCTGTTTGCACAATTACTGGAGTAGTGGAAGCTGGATGCCTGGAAGGAGTACACTCCGCTCAGGTGGCCGAGATTATTGCCCTGACGCGTGCTTGCCTGGCAAGCAATCAAATCCGAGTCACCATATACACTGACAGTCAATATGGTTACGGGGTAGTTCATGATTACGGGCAGTTGTGGTCTCAAAGAGGTTTCATGACTTCTTCAGGCTCTCCCATTCGCAATGGAGAGTTTGTGCGCCTGTTGTTAGAAGCATTGCAATGTCCAGCAGGTATTGCTGTTGTAAAGTGTACCGCGCATACCAGAAACATGGACTTCGTGTCACAAGGCAATAGATATGCCGACGAAGTCGCACGGTATTGCGCGGAGACAGGATACTCTTTCACAGAGGTGGAAGTGGGTGGAATAAATGTAAGGACTGAATTAGCGATGATATTGGAAACTGTTGATACTTGGGACGAACTGAAGGAAATGCAAGAAAATGCTCCTGACTGTGAAAAAGAAACATGGCAAAAAGCAGGATGTGTGGTGGGGGAGGCCCATTTCTGGGTTTCAGCAGATGGCAGAGCAGTGTTGCCCAATGAGATGGTGAGCCCAATGGCCCGACAAATACATGGTCCTGTCCACTTAGGAAGAGATGCTATGCTGAGAGTGTTTAGACAGACCTGGTTTAACCCCAAGTTCAGAGTAGCAGCTGAAGCAGTGTGCCAGCGTTGTGTGACGTGCCAGCAGTTGAATGTAGGGAAGAAGACACCAGTTGCACTGAGCCACATAGGGAGGTCAGGAGGTCCATTCAACCGAATACAGATAGATTTCATCGAAATGCCAAGGTGCAGCCGCCTCCGTTATATCCTGGTGGTTGTTTGCGTTTTCTCTAGATGGGTTGAGGCATATCCTACACGCAGGTGCGACACCCTCACAGTAGCTAAGATATTGCTCAGGGAGCTTATCCCGCGCTTCGGGGTGCCGGCCTCTTTGGAATCGGATAGGGGAACGCATTTCAACAGCTCGCTTGTGAAAATGATTTGCGCAGCTTTAAATATTGATCAAAAACTACATTGCAGCTACCGACCGGAAGCTTCAGGAATTGTGGAACAGATTAATGGCACCATCAAGGCCAGAATTGCAAAGGTGTGTTCATCAACATCCTTGAGTTGGCCTGATGCGTTGCCATTGGTCCTTATGAGCCTCCGTAGTACCCCGGATAGGAGAACTGGTTTGTCTCCTCATGAGGTACTGATGGGAAGAGCAATGAGGTTACCTTCTGTCCCAACTGCTGCATTGATTAGCATCACAGATGATATGATCCTGGACTATTGTAAGGGACTGTCTGACGCCATTCATTCTGTGTCCCTTCAGGTGCAGGCTGCCGAGGTACCATCGTGCCAGGACCCTTGTCATGACTTGCTTCCTGGGGATTGGGTCCTGGTGAAGAAGCACGTAAGAAGCAGCTGCTTGGATGTTCGTTGGCGTGGGCCCTTCCAGATCATCCTGACCACAAACACAGCCGTGAAAGTGGGAGGCCTGCCCAATTGGATCCACGCGTCGCATACGCGGAGAGTTCCAGCACCTCTGATAGAAACAGCTCCTCTCTCGGATAGACGTCCAGAGGCGGACCGAGAAGCCATAGAGGGGGCTAGCCAAGCTGTAGAGGTGCCAGAGGAAGCAGGGAACGAGTCTGACCAAGCTGAGGACGGTCAGTACAACAGCGAAACAGACAACGCTACTGAAGGAGAAAGTAGCTGGGAGTACGAGTCAGACACTGACAGGTCTGACAGGGAGCGTGAACCAACGAGGAGAAGAAGGAGTAGAAGGGTACGCGGAGAAGCTGATTGGCCGCAGAGAAGGAGCTCTAGCCTAAGGTCAACTCTGGAGAGAACCCTTCCTCCGATATCAGAAGACTCAGACCCAGAAGACGGTGCTCAGGGCGCTGAAGCACCAGAGTTGAGGAGGTCAAGAAGAGTGCGTGTGCCTAACAGAAGATACTCCACCCCCGAGTGGACATATCTGGTGACAGATGGCTTCGAAACCGGTGACGGGGAGGATCAGAGCGGTGGTGGTGTCCAGTTCTGAGCCCATCGTGACAGTGGAGATAAGATTGTTAGTGCCCGGTGTCGAACAAGAAGGGTCTCTGACATTCATGCTCCCCCGTCCTCCCCGCCTCAGCAAGATAAAGGACATGTTTCTCACAGAATTGCAATTCCCTGATTTTGGTTCAAAGATATCAGCCGCAGAAGAGCACAACCTTCGTCTGGAAATATTGAACTTTGCTGTCGAAGCTGCAGGCGAGCGCCTGATAGTGGATGCTTAAAAGACTTTGTAAATAAGCGTGAAGAAAAGAAGATTACCTAGCGCCTAGGAAGCAGAGATTCTTAGGGACTCTCCCTGAGATGATGGAGAAGGGCTAGGGTTGTCTGTATTTGAACTAAAAAGGACTTTGGCGGAAAGGGTTGTCAGCTTCCAGTTGCGTGGTTCTCAGGACAAAAGGAGTAAAAGAGACAGTAAAGGAACGAAGAAAAGGAGGGAACTTTGTGCTGAGTTAAGAGAGAACCACACTATCTGACGAAATGGAGGCCGGTACTCAGAACCGCAGAGCGAAATGTATAATAGGTACACTAATAGTAGGAGTGATAATACTAATAGCTTTAGTGGTAACGGTCTCTTATGTAAAGGGACGTGAGGAGGAGGCAAAGGTAACTGATGTGGCATCTGCAGAAGCGCTTACACCCACCATTGCTGGTGAGAAAGGGGAAAACACACACAAGAAAGCGTTATTGGCTGCAGAAGCCCGCAGGTTACATGTAGATGAGTCCCAAGGTGACTTTAGGTCAAATGCTTATGCAAAATTACTGTATGAATATGTAGATGCCATGGAGGTCAAGGACTGCTATGTCTGCATGCAGTTGCCGGCATCTGTGGATGAAGGCATTCGTTATCATCACCTCCCGCTGACTTATGGCATTACATGTAGCTTATTGCTTAGTATATTTTATGGGAGAGATAGTTTTGAATACTATTTCTCCAATTATGACTCAGTGTTACCAGAAGTCCCAAATTATAAGCAAATGAACAAATGGGACTACTGGAAGAGTGAAGACAGATTGGCCAAGTTCTTCATTCCTTGGATTACATTAGACACTTCACATGCCCGCAGAAATAACCTGACATGTAAGGTGTCAGAGGTCGAGAAGAAGTTCATAGGGCAGGTGGATGATCGGAATAGGAGACAAAAGATTTTGAAGAAATCAGGACAATGGAAAACGGATTGGACCGAAGAAGAAAAGGCACACAAGAGAAAGGGTAGTAGTGGTCCAATAGCTTTAGATAGAACAAAGAGAGGAAAGTTATGTCTCCATAGAGCCAAAACGTATTATGAAAATGTATACGTGGGAGAGGTTAGCTGTGAACATGCTTTCAATTTGGAGTATTACACCAAAGACTTCCTGAAAGGAATGCAAGTGATTCCTAACGTATATTTTGTATGTGGGAGAAATGCCTACGTGAAGCTACCTGATAATTGGTATGGCTCATGTTACTTGGCAATTATCTTCCCTAAAATATATCATGCCCAAGACTTAGAGATAATTGAGGGCAAGACATCATCGAGAGGAAGGAGAGATGTGAGTGCAGAAATGGTTGGAGATGTCTTTGGAGCTGTGTTCCCACTTCTGGGATTAGCTCTTAATGATGTTAAAATTAGACGGCTAGCAACAGTCGTAGACAGGTTGTCTGCCAGTACTGCTCAGTCCTTAATGCTGGTAGAAGGAGAGATGCAATCGATAAGGGCTATGGTTCTTCAGAACCGTCTTGCCTTAGATGTCCTATTAGCAAAAGAGGGCGGAGTCTGTAAGGCTTTGAAGGTCCAAGAATGTTGCACCTACATTCCAGACAATTCGAAGCCCCTTGATAAAGTTATTAGGAACATAACTGATATTCACAAGGAGATCGAAGACTTGAGCAGAGAAAATGTCTGGGAAAAGGTGGGCCAGGGGATAAGTGACGCAGGAGGTTGGCTCACCACCTTAGGCAAAAGCTTTGTGTGGAAAATACTGAAACCTATCATCATAATATTGATCTGTGGGATTGTGTTGTGGGGATTGGTGAGGGTATTCAAATGGTACAGATCAAGAAGGTCAGAGAGAGCTCGAAGTAAACAGCTGCAGAGATTGGCTGCCATACAAGATAGTCAGTACCGAAGTCTGAGGGCTTTGCAAACACAGAAACGGGTTATGCTAGCAATCACTGCAGTTTAAATGTTAATGATGACCCCGAGAGGTCATCAAAGGGGGGAACTGAGAGAGCGCAAACTAACCAAAATGTAGAAATGCATCACACTTATACGTAGTAAGCACAAACCATGAAGAGAAATGCCATGAGTGCTGATAGTAACTACATCTATATTCTGAAATTATGTGGTTAACTTAGAGAATGCATATAGAAGTGGAACTAATGAAGACATGAGTGCAATGTATAACTTTATTAGATGTGATTAATCATGGTCCATGTTAAATGTAGCTGCTAATAGGAAGATGGCGTGCTGTGAGCACGGAAAGAGACAGGCCTCATGCATGGCCATGACAGAAGGAATCAGACTGGTATACCTTTCATTTCTTGGACCGCACTCATGTTATGATTACATTATATTATTCAGAAGGACTATATTATATAGATGTGAGTTCTTTTATTAATTCGCAAAATGTGATACTATGTGATTTTATTCAACGTGAATATTCTTGAATCTATGTTGTGCAGTTGTCAAATGCAAGATGACATACGGAAACGTAGAACGTGGTAGGCCTCAGGGCCTGAGCAAGGCGGGAGGGGGAAGGCGACTGAAATATACAATGTGGATTGCACTAATGTTTAGAATTAATGAGTGGGTTTTTGATTTACAGATGTGTTTACTGAATCAGTAGAATAAGAGTATTAACATGCTAACAATTAAAGAAGAAATCGAATATTATAAAACTGTTGTAGGGCTGGAAAGCTTTAAATGTTGATTTACACGTATTAGTCTGGAAAGGGGAATGTTGTGACGCAGGTGGAAAACCATAAGATTTGGGACTTGGCTCCAAATGTCTGTCTGGAAGAGAAAAGGGGGTATTCAATTATTAAATATGAATAGAAGCCTGTTCTTGAAATGGACCAGACATGTAGGAGGGTTCCGGAATGTTTAAGGGGTATCAGCGGGCCGGAGAAGCGTCTGGAAAGCAAGGTCGACTCTAACCGCAAGGCCTCATCATGGAAACAGCCAGAAGCTACACCACGTGAGGGGCGTCTCACGAGGGGCGTCCTAAATGTTGTTGTGATTTTGTATTAGGGACAGCACCCCTGGGTGGAGTTAGAGCAGATGCCTGAGGACCCTTAAGAGAGCGGATGGGTAGGCAGAGAGGGGTCATGACTGGAGAACTATAGGTTTTCATCAAGAGTTCGAGAGTGGGTGGCTTCCTATGGGAGTCATTCACTGCTGACACCTTTGATAGGTAGAGACCTGGTTAAGTAGGGATACCATCTAGTGCAGGGTAGGGAAAGCCTAACCTGTAATTTCTTTCCGCCTGTAATGAGCGATAGATTTCAATACGTGTCTATGCTAACGGCACTATTGTTTTTAGAACTGGTATTGATAGTTTCCGTTGTTCGTCTGAGGGCTTTCAGAGAACACGTGTATGTAGTTGGGCCCGTGTATTTGGTGAATCTCATCTTGAGATGCTTGTACTTACAACTTATAATAAACCTTTGAAAGCTAGAAGTTGTTTGTGATCCTTTGAAGCAGAGTCCTTTAATGGGGGAACTAATTTGGTAAAGATGCACTTTATTTCTCAATGACAGGCAATAAAGATTCAGTCGACCAGAGCGGGGTTTTAGATCGATAGTGATAAGGTATTGATCGAAATCTCAGCCCTATCAGGTGTGGTGAAGTCCTTGATGATCGTGAAGATCTCCTTGCAGCTATTGGCTCTCCCTTTGATGCGTTTGGTTAGCCCTCTTTTCTTAATGTCTGTCAGTTCTTATGGTAGTGCCTGAATGCAGCCTGATAGGTGGTTCTGTTGGTAGTTTTGTGGCTGGCTCTCCATTTTCTTTCTAGCTGTTTACAGTGCTGTTTGGAGTCTTGAAGGTCTTCCGTGTACCAGCTGGCTTGCCTGTTGGCTCTTCTTTGCTTGTTGTGTTTGATGGGTGCGAGGGAGTCTGCACAATTCGTAATCCAGTTGTTCAAATTGGTGGTCTTTGTTGAAGTTCATGCTGAGAATGTTGAAAGAGTCTTCACCTGAGATTTTGTGCCAGCTCCAGCCGGGTACACTGGCGGGTGTGTTGACAAGCGATGTGTTGACTTGGAAGTGGATGATGGAGTGGTCAGTTCATGTGAGCAGTGACGTGGAGTTTAACTTGATGTTGCCATTAGTGGTGAATATGGGGCCCACTATGTGTCCTGTGATGTGCATTTGTTCTTTGGAAGAGTTCTGTGGGGCAGGGGTTGGTTCTGTTTTCTAGGTGAAAGTTGAGGTCGCCGAAGAGTTTAAAAGCTCTAGAGTCAATGCTGGGGGGGTTGTTAGAAAGGGGGTCTCTAGTTGGTAAGGGTGTACACTAAGGGTGGGCGTAAAATCCGTTTCGCGGGCGAATTTGCGGATTTTCCGCGATTTCGCGATCCGCGAATCTCGCGAAATCGCGGTAAAATCCGCGAATCAGCGGGGACGAATTTTCAGCCAAACAAGAGTTACAGCAGCAGGTGCAAAAGTTGAACCTAATTTCTTTGTAACCTTTTACAAAAGGGTTACAAACAAATTAACTTCAACTTGGACACCTGCTGCTAATTGCTTCCTGGCGCCTCGTTGCCTACTTGCAACTATTCTCTGACCCTGCTCTGACCCTTGAAGCAGGGTCAGAGAATAGTTACAAGTAGGCAACGAGGCACCTGTCCAAGGAATTAAACCTCATCAGGAAGCACTTACAGATATAAAAAACAGGAAGAAGGGAGAGGATGGCAAATACACCCATTTTGAGTTGTCAGGAGGGGTTAAACTAAAAGAGACCTTTACAGCACAATTTTCATATGCATTTTGCTAAAAATAAAAAGCTGTATGTTCTGTAGGGGCAACCCAGGAATCTGGCCCTTCAGAGATCCGGCCTCTCTTTCTTTCCCTCGTTCTCTCTCTTTCTCTCTCTTTCTATCTATCTATCTATCTTTCTATCTATCTCTCTCTCTCTCTCTCTCCCATAAATGACTGCATGGGTAACTTTGCTATGCAAGCGGCTCGCGAAGACGCAAAAAGCCCCGCGAACATGCAAAAACCCAGCGAACACGCAAAAAAACAAAAATCCGCAAATTCGCACAAATTCGCGAATTTTGCGGATCGCGAATTCGCAAATCCACAAATTCACGGATCGCGAATTCGCAAAATTCGCCCATGCTTAGTGTACACCTTTGTCCAAATAGGGACCTTTCTTCCTAATCAGGATAAGGGAGTTACACTCCTAAAATAACCCCTGCTCACCCCCTTGGTGGCTTGGCACGAGCAGTCAAGCTTATCTTTGAGGCAGTGTGTAAAGCATTAGCACATAACCAACAGTAATACAGTGTAAGCACTACAAAAAGACACCACACCAGTTCAGAAAAATATCCAATATTTTTATATACTTAAGACAAGACCAAAAACGATAAAAATCCACAATACAGTACTTCAAAATCTCCACTCATCAAAATATGCTTTAAAAATGGTTCCTTGATGTCAATAGCTCCGTCCGGGGCTATCATGGCGTCGTGAGAAAACAAATCCAAACAGTTCTGGCTGACCGAGGCGTCGTGGGCCAACTACGGTGTCGGGAAGTCCCGCAAACAGTACCTTTCAGAAATGCAGGGCGTCCATGACCTCTTGTTGAGCTTCCGAAAACACGGCGTCCACAGGCGTTGGTTCCGGAGGTCGGAGCAGGAGTCGTCGGGCCTTCGAAGGCATTGCAGTTCGATCTCCTCTCTAAAGGAGTCAGGAGCTCAGGCATCGGCAGGCCTCATGTGCTGCAGTGCGAAGTGCAGCGGTCCGGCGTGCAGTGCCTTCAGGTCGCGGTGCAGACAGCAGCTCGGTGGCGGTGTCAGATGCCGTCATCGGTGAGATCAGGGTTGGGGTGCAAGATGAAGGCGGTGCTCATCACGGTACTGGCAGGTCACGGTGCAAGCAGTGGCGTCGTCGTTGCTGAAGCGTTATCGTCGGTTGATGAACTAGAGTCGATGGCGCCGGCGTCGGTAGGCCAAGGCTGCGGTGCGGGATGAGGACGATACATTGTGTAACTTTACGAGCGGTGCCCTTGTACCACAGTGCAATCAGCGGCGTCAATTTTGGCGTGTAGTGGCATTATCGGGGATACAAGGGCGTTGTCGTGAAGCAAGGCAGTGCGGAGAGCGGTGCCCACAGGTCGCGGTGAGAGCAATGGCTCAGTGGCAGCCTCAACAGGCATCAACAGTGAGACCAAAGTCGCTGTGCTGCATTGCGGTGGGGCCCTCTGCAGTGCCAAGGCATCATTGTGAAGCGAACCGGTGCGGAGTGCAGTGCTCACAGGTCGCGGTGCGAGCAGCGGCTCGGCGGCGGCATCAGCAGGTCAAGTCAAGTCAAGTCAGAGAATTTATATAGCGCACTACATACCCAGAGGGTCTCAAGGCACTTAGAAAGGGGAGGAGGATTATTTGTCAAATATCCACGTTTTAAGTTGCTTTCTGAATGCTAGGTGGTTCTGGGTAAGGCGAAGGTAAGCGGGGAGTGAGTTCCATGTTTTAGCAGCCAGGTATGAGAAGGATCTGCCTCCCATGGTGGTCTTGTTGATGCGAGGTACAGTGGCGAGGGCTTGGCTGGAAGAACGTAGTTGGCGGGAGGGGGTGTAGAAGGACAGTCGTGAGTTGAGGCATTCTGGTCCGATGTCGTAGAGTGATTTGTGTGCGTGGGTTAGCAGTCGGAAAGTGATCCTCTTATTGACGGGTAGCCAGTGGAGGTCTTTAAGGTGACCAGAGATGTGTTCGTTGCGTGGGATGTCTAATATGATCCTGGCTGAGGCGTTTTGGATTCGTTGGAGTTTCTTCTGGAGTTTAGCGGTAGTGCCTGCGTAGAGGGTGTTTCCGTAGTCCAGTCGGCTCGTGACCAGAGCATGGGTGACTGTTTTCCTTGTTTCGGTGGGGATCCAGCGAAATGTTTTTCTGAGCATGCGAAGAATGTTGAAGCAGGAAGAGGATACGGCGCTGACTTGTCTGTTCATTGAGAGTGAAGAATCAAGGATGACGCCTAGGTTCCGTGCGTGGTCTGTCGGGATGGGTGCTTTTCCGAGGGCTTCCGGCCACCAGGAGTCGTCCCATGCAGAGGGGGATGTACCTAAGATGAGGACTTCTGTTTTGTCTGAGTTCAGTTTCAGACGGCTTTGTTTCATCCATTCGGCAACTTCTTTCATTCCTTCGTGTAGGTTAGTTTTGGCGGTGCTGGGGTCATTGGTGAGAGAAAGGATCAGTTGAGTGTCATCCGCGTAAGAGATGATGTTGAGGTTGTGTTGGCGGGCGATGGCCGCGAGGGGGCTCATGTATACGTTGAAGAGGGTGGGGCTGAGTGAGGATCCTTGTGGTACGCCACAGATGACTTCAGTGGCCTCGGACTTGAATGGTGGGAGGCGGACTCTCTGGGTTCTTCCGGTGAGGAACGAGGTGATCCATTCAAGTGCTTTTCCTTGGATTCCGATGTTGTTGAGGCGTTGTAAAAGGGTGCTGTGGCAGACTGTGTCGAATGCTGCAGAGAGGTCGAGGAGGATGAGGGCGACTGTGTCTCCATTGTCCAGTAGAGTTCGAATGTCGTCTGTTGCTGCGATGAGGGCGGTCTCAGTGCTGTGTTTTGCTCGGAAGCCAGATTGTGAGGAGTCGAGGGATTTGTTGGCTTCGAGGAAGGCGGCGAGCTGGTTGTTGACAGCTTTCTCGATGACTTTGGCCGGGAATGGAAGGAGCGAGATGGGGCGGTAATTTTTGAGTTCGGTGGGGTCCGCTGTGGGTTTTTTCAGAAGGGCGGTGAGTTCAGCGTGTTTCCAGTCTTCCGGGAAGGTGGCGGAGTTGAAGGAGCAGGTGATGACGTCTCGGAGGTGCGGTGCTATGACGGAGTCTGCTTTGTTGAAGATGTGGTGAGGACATGGGTCTGTGGGGGATCCTGAGTGGATGGAATTCATCAGGCGGATTGTGTCCTCAGTGGAGATTGGGTTCCAGTCGTTAAGGGTGTTCACGGGGGGAGAATGTTCAGCAAATGGTAGGGTGGGTTGGTTTCCGGGTTGGTTGTCGAAGCTGTTGTGGATTTCTGCAATCTTGTTGTGGAAGAATAGGGCCAGGGAGTCGCAGAGGGCTTGAGAGGGGGTGATGTCGTTGGAGTTGGCCGAGGGATTGGAAAATTCCTTGACGATGTTGAAAAGTTCCTTGCTGTTGTGGGCGTTGTTGTCAAGTCGATCCTTGAATGCTGTTTTCTTGGCCTTTCGGATTAGTTGGTGGTGAGTGCGGGTGGCGTTTTTGAAGGCGTCCTTGGTGCTAGTGGTTGGGTCTTTTTTCCAGGCCTTTTCAAGGGAGCGGCAGAGTTTCTTGGACTTCTTGAGATCATCGTTGAACCATGAGGCCTTTTTGCTGCCAGGTTTGCTTTGACGTTTCTTCAGTGGTGCTAAGGTGTCGGCGGAGTTGGATAACCATAGGGTCAGGTTGGCGGCGGCTTCGTTTGCGTTAGAAGAGTGGGCTGGGGTATTTAGAAGGAGCGATGCGGAGATCTGGTCCGTGGTGATTTTGTTCCAGTTTCTTTGCAGAGTTGGCTGGAGGTGGTTGGTGGGTTTTGGTTTGTTGTAGGTGAAGTGAACGCAGCTGTGGTCAGTCCAGAGGAGATCCGTAGTGTGGCTGAAGGAGACATGATTGCTGGAGGTGAAGATGGGGTCGAGTGTGTGACCTGCGATGTGGGTGGGGGAAGTGACCAGTTGTTTAAGTCCGAGGTTGGCGAGGTTGTCCAAGAGGGTGGTGGTGTTGCGGTCGTTGATCTTTTCAAGGTGAAAGTTGAGGTCTCCCAGAAGGATGTAGTCTTTGGAGGGGAGCGCGTGAGGAGTGATGAAGTCCGTGATGTCTTCACTGAATTTTGCGCGGGGTCCTGGTGGTCTGTAGAGGAGGGTGCCTCTGAGTGTGGTCTTGGGGTCGATGTGGATCTGGAAGTGAAGGTGTTCGGAGTTAGCGAGGTTGGCGTCAGAACTGGTTGAGATGCGGATTGATTTCTTATGGACGATAGCGATTCCTCCTCCTGTGTGGTCGGTGCGGTCCTTGCGTGTGATCTTATAGTCTTCAGGGATGGCAATGGTGATGTCTGGGGCGGAGGAAGCGTTCATCCAAGTTTCTGTTAGGAAGGCGACGTCCGGAGAGATGGTGTCTAGTAGATTCCATAGTTCAATGGCGTGTCTGTGGACCGATCGAGTGTTGAGAAGGATGCACTGTAGGTGGTTGGGGTCGGGAATCTGTGTTGTGGTCGTAGCGGAGATGTTGTTGGTGCCGATGAATTTGCAGGAGTAGCAAGAGAAAGGTCCATGGGTGTGTCCAGGGGCGGCTTGGACGCAGTTGGGGGCGCGACCGGGGTTAAGGGCTAGGAGGGTGGCGGCATCGTAGGTAATGCGGGAGGGCTGGGAGGGACGGGGGCCAGGGGGTATGGCGCTGGGCGTGGTCCAGGCGCGGACGGGCGTAGACGGGCTTACCTTTGGCGCACCTTCGGCGCGGATTGGGCGCGAACGCTGCGCGTAAAAGCTGCGCGCTAAAACACCTGTCATATATGGATGGAGGAGGGGGAGGGGCGAGGGCGTCTCAGCTGGGAGGCGGGGCGGGCTGACGAGGACAACAACATCAACAAAATGGCAGCGGAGGGGAGGGCAGAGCACAGCGCCGGGGGTAAACTCGCTCTGAAAGTAAATTAAAAGTCAAGGCAGTGGAGGCGGTGCAAAGCGCTAGCAGCAACAGAAGCAGGCAACACGTGGAAGCGAGGCGAAGCGCTACAATATAAACAATAAGTGCAGGCAACACACGAAGAAAGCAATATTAAATGCAGGCAGCAAACGATACAAGGTCTCTCAGGAGAGACTAGGGGAGCGACCTCTCAGTGAGCAGCAGTCAGGGGTTGTCGGAGAGACCGCAGAGGGCACCGCCGCAATGCCGCACCGCGACTTTGGTCTCACTGATGATGCCTGTTGATGATGCCACTGAGCCGTTGCTCTCACCGCGACCTGTGGGCCCCACTCTCTGCACTGCCTCGCTTCACGACGACGCCATGGTATCCCCGATAACGCCGCTCCACGCCAACAATGATGCCGCTGCTTGCACTGTGGTACAAGGGCACTGCTCGTAAAGTTACACAACGTATCGCCCTCATCCAGCACCGCAGCCTTGGCCTACCGTTGCGGCTGTGCCCTCTGTGGTGCCTTCAGGACACGGAGTTGGCAGCGGCGTCGTAGACGTTGTCGAGTTGCTTTTGTTCTGTTGCAGCACAAAACACACAGTCCCCAGTGCTGAGGGCAGAAGAGCTTGACGTCTTTGCTGTTCCTGAGACTTCTTTAACAGGGGGGAAGCTCTACCTCAAGCCCTTGGAGAAACTCACAGAAGTAGATTGCAGAAAGTTCAGTCCAGCCCTTTCACTGTCCAAGACAGAAGCAGCCACTGCAGGTCAACACAGCAAAGCACACAGCAAAGTGGTAGTCCCTCCTCACAGTTTCTCCAGCTCTTCTTCTTGGCAGTCTTCTTGATCCAAAAGAGTTCTAAAGTTCAGGGGTCTGGGCCCGAATATTTATATCCCCAAATTTTTTGATCTCCTAGGCAGAGAGTGTCTGTGCCCAGCCAGAACCAGTTCTGCCTTCTCTGGTGTGATTTCTTGGCAGAAGGTGGAGACAGCATTTTCAGAGGCAGACCAGGCCCCTTGAGGTGCAAGGAAATATCCTTCCCCATTGCAGCCCAGGTATATTCATCCTTTTCCTGACCCTACCTAGAGTATGTAGAGC
Source organism: Lissotriton vulgaris (assembly GCF_964263255.1). Classification (NCBI taxonomy): domain Eukaryota; kingdom Metazoa; phylum Chordata; class Amphibia; order Caudata; family Salamandridae; genus Lissotriton; species Lissotriton vulgaris. Next base: position 1,609,382,991 of record NC_141694.1, on the reverse strand, counting down.
CACTCATGCTCCCCAGCCTTCTGTCATTCAAAACCCAGACAGGCAATCCACATTCCAGCAGAGGCGCATGGGATAACTGAGCAAAAAAAAACTACTTTCTAAAAGTGGTATTTTCAAACACAGAATGTAGAAATCACCTTCACTAAAAAATGCATCTTTAGATTCTGAGTTCAGGCATACTAAACATTATTTTTCCACCTAGTTCCCAGGGCTAGTTATGTTTATAAGACATTATAAACAAACTTCCCATTCTGTCCTAGCCTTGCAATAGTGAAAAACAAAACGGGCTGTAATTCACTATCAGGACATGCCACACACAACAGAGCATGTCCTACCTTTCACATACACTGCACCCTGCCCAGAGGCGTACCGTGGGCCTACCTTAGGGGTAACTGACATGTAGACAAGGAAAGGTTTAGGGCATGGCAAATGGGTGCACTCGCCAAGTTGACATAGCAGTTACAAACTGCGAGCAGACTCTGCAATGGCACGTCTGAGTTACCTTTTTAGGGATACTCACATGGGTGGCACAATCAGTGCTGCAGGCCCACTAGTAGCATTTGATTTACAGGCTCTGGCACACTCAGTGCACTTTACTAGGGACTAACAAGTAAACCAAATACCCAATCCTGGACACACCAATCCATAACACAATTTACCACAGGAGCACTTGCAGTTTACCACTGATCAGCAGTGAGAAAAGTGCGCAGAAACAGTGTGTTGAATTGTGGGATTTGCAGTCCAAATTTCTGTAGTTTGTCCCTCTCATTCCTTGGTGACAAATCTGTTTTCCCTCCAAATTTCTCCTTTGCTCTGTGCTTAGGCCTGTGTGCTGAAACAGTGCAGCCCCAGCCACCATTTTGTGTTCACAAGCCAGTGAGGCCAGCCCCCCTGCCCCCCCCCCCCCGCCCCCAGCAACAGGGATTTTCTACATCAGAGGGTGCTTCTGTGAGCTGTTGAAACTGTATTTACTGGGGCCTGTGCACTTCGTTCTTTGGCCAGCAGGGGGAGTAAAGCTTTATTCAAACAGTATTGTTAGATTTCGAGTTAGTGAAGCCTTTACCTGCTGAAGTCCAAAGTTGTGGATTGAGCCTGTCTGTCTCCTAGGAGATTCTGAACAGGAGCAAGCAGCTGCCCAGACTCCGCCCCCAGGCCAGCAGACCATTGGCTATTCAGCTACCAGGCAAGCCTGAGCCCTCCTCTCACACCTGCCTAGGCCCCTGAAGGCCTTGCTGGGTGAACCCCAAATCAGTCTCCTCCATCTTGTGAGTTGCAGCCCACATGTGCCCCAGATTGCTTTGAGCAGAGTCCAGGAAGTGGTAAGGAGACAGACTAGTGCTGTCTCTTCCCAAGACAAAAAGTTATTTAAAAAACGATTTTCACTTTCTGTGTTTACTGTCTATGCCTGTGGTTGTTACAGTTAAAAATTGTAGTTTTAGCCTGCCTGTAATAGCATATTTTATCACCTGTGTTGTGTTTTAAATGTGTGGTTTTCCCTGCCCATGATTGCCTTCATTTAGTGTGTTGAATTGTGGGATTTGCAGTCCAAATTTCTGTAGTTTGTCCCTCTCATTCCTTGGTGACAAATCTGTTTTCCCTCCAAATTTCTCCTTTGCTCTGTGCTTAGGCCTGTGTGCTGAAACAGTGCAGCCCCAGCCACCATTTTGTGTTCACAAGCCAGTGAGGCCAGCCCCCCTGCCCCCCCCCCACCCCCAGCAACAGGGATTTTCTACATCAGAGGGTGCTTCTGTGAGCTGTTGAAACTGTATTTACTGGGGCCTGTGCACTTCGTTCTTTGGCCAGCAGGGGGAGTAAAGCTTTATTCAAACAGTATTGTTAGATTTCGAGTTAGTGAAGCCTTTACCTGCTGAAGTCCAAAGTTGTGGATTGAGCCTGTCTGTCTCCTAGGAGATTCTGAACAGGAGCAAGCAGCTTCCAACTCCCTGACCAGCAAACCTTGTCTGAGGTTGCTGGGACCTTATATAGTGTGCTGATGGTTTGCACATGTGTACACTGATTGGTGGTTGTATCTGGTGTTTCTATTGGGTTAGGGTTAATGTCCTCATTGGCTGGGTATTTGAGGGTTCTGATTGGTTTCTCGGTCTGTGATTCAATCATTGCAGGGTTGGGACTAGGACTAGGGTTCGGATTTCTATAGGAAGTAGGGACTAGGGCTTCCTATGTTATTGGTTGTTGGGAGTAGGGTGGGACTAGGGCTACGGTTAGACCTTTAATTGGAAGTAGCGATTTAGTGCTTCTGATGTGATTGGTTTTTGGACCAGTTGTGGGACTAAGAGTAGGGTTAGGCTTTCTATTGGAAGTAGGGACTAGGGCTACTTGTACCATTGGCTGTTAGGGCTAGTGTTGTGATTGGATAGTGTTAGGGCTAGGGTTCCCATTGGCTGAAGGGGTCACCTGATTATTAGGGCTACAAAAAGGGCCAGGCTTAGGGCGTCTCAGCCCGGGCGTCAAGGCTAAGGGTGGAGAGGACAAGGGTAGTTGCCTGTTTGGGCCTGTTCGAGACTGGTCGGGACTAGGGCCTAAAATGCTGCCCTTTTTCTCTTAAAAAAAAAAATCCTTCACTCTTTTATCCCTCCACTATCCTTTTTCTATCAAAATTAACAGACTAACATGTTCACTTCTCAAATTCCATGTTCCATATTCAACTATACTAATATACTGCGCAAATAACTGAATAACATATCTACTACTCAAATTACTTCATATTCATACTATACTAATTTTCAACACTAATCCTTTATGGGTTCCGGAGTGGCGTGCTACTCGCCAAAAAAGCGCTTCAACACCCATCAGGGGTAACAAGTGCTATATGAATGCAAATCTTTCTTCCTTTTTATCCATCCTCTATCCTTCTCACACCAAGTAACACACTAATATCCACCACTGAAATTACCTCATACTTCACCATATTAATTCACCACTAAGCCTTTATAGGCTCCCTGAATAGAATGCGTCAACAAGCGAGCGATAAATAAATACTAACCTTTGTCCTACTCTATCCTTCTGCTATCATTCCAAATCCAAATAACTGACTAACATATCCACCACTTAAAATGTACTTGCATGTTTCACTATACTAATTCAAAACTAATCCTCTGTGGGTCCCGGAGTAGCGTGCTACCCGCCGAAAAAGCGCTTCGACGCCTCGTCAGGGGTAGTAAGCGCTATATAAATGCAATTACAATACAATACAATACAATACACCAGCAAAAACAGAGTCAAACCCGGGAGGGCAGAAAGCAAAAACTCAGGGGAAACACACCAAAAGATGCCAAGTCTAAGAGGGGTGATGAAGTCAGTGATGAGGTTTATGGTTGGTGGCTCATGGTCCGGGTGGTTGGTAGGCAAGGGTTCCATTTAGGGTGATGTTTTCGTAGATTTGCCTCTTGAAGTGCAAGTATTCCATGAACGAGGTGGTGCTTTAGATAGACATTGAGCACTTAATGGAGTCTTTGTAGATGGCTGCGAGTCCCCCTCCTGGCTTGTGAAGGGCATCCTGTCATGCCATTTTGTAGCCCTCTGGGATTGCCATGGCTATGTCTGCTGCCGAGATAGAGTTGAGCCAGGTTTCCGTAAGAAAGAGGCGGTCGGGTACTTCACTGCTCAGCACGTCCCAGATTTTTATTGTGTGTTTTCTGAGAGATCCTGTGTTGAGCAGCATTCATGTAATCAAACTTTGGGGTGTGAGTTTGCTGAAGCGGGTGGTGTTGGGTGGAGGTGTTGCTGTTGGTGTGATTTGTGCTTGGGTGGGTTGTGTTGGTATTGCTGCTGCAGATGAACTAGCAGTGGGTGCAGATAAAGGCTCCTGTAGTGCTGAGGGGCCCAGTGTGGCAGCAGTGGGAAAGTGGCATCCCAGGTTGAGCAACCGGAGGAGTGCTGTAGAGTATTCCTTGGGGGTGTTTGGACCAGGGTTCCTGCCATTGGACGCAATACAATTATTAAGAAAAACGGGGGTGACCATGTGTCCCTCAGAACCTGGGTAATCAATGGTTAAATAAAGAGTGGTTCTGTCGGGTGACAACACAAATGATTTACGAATGCTATTCAATGCAATCTACAAAAAGGAAAGAAAGTAACCACCCTCTGACAAAAGCAAAGTAAAATCAGGTTCATACAAATGAATGAAAAGAGGACCTGTACTTGACTTGTTATATTTTTTATATTTATCTGAATTAAATTCATTCAAATTGATTTTCTATACAATCAATACAGTGACTGTCAATATAATAATTGAAGTGCAAACAAGTGACAATAGTGAAGAGTGATCACGTGATAAAAACGATATGTACAATAATGATGTATTCCAATACAATCAATATATACAAATATATACTAGTTTTTATTTCCTGATGGCCATCTGCTAATGCGATTTTCCAGAATCCTATTTATTTCTTTCAGTTCGCTAGAATTCTAGAATTGTTGGGCCTGTGAAGAAATGTCGACGTTTCGACCCTTCGACGCCCATGTTTTAGGTCGCGGCGGGTCTTTCTCAAGACAAATGTACAAGGCACGACAGTCCTAAGATCCAAGTAAGTGTGAATCGCCTGGACCGGAATGGCACAGAGTCCTTTAATCAGGAGCTGTGTAAAAAACGTGCTATGGCTATACGGTACGGCTGCTCATACGACGGCTGCAAACAGTCAGGTTGACCCACCGCGACCTTAAACACGGGTGCCGTATTGGAATACATCATTATTGTACATATTGTTTTTATCAAGCAGAACAACCAGACATCAACCAGAACCGCCAACACTATCTACATTACAATGTAATGGCCTTGCGAACTTTTTTAGTGACAAAATTGCTAATATTCATCTATCCCTTGGAAATGAGGAGGCCCAACTTCTTTCCCCAAAGAGAACCCTGAGTTCCATGGTGAGGATAGACCCTCCCGGGAACCATTTGTCAAACTGGAAACCCCTAGACCTACAGTCATTTGCAGAAACACTTAACAGCATTAAATCTGTTTCCCCAAATGATCCCATTCCAGCTGAAATTTTTAAACAACTTGACCCCGACATACTTAACATTACTAGAGTACTGCTCAATGCATCCCTAGAGGAAGCGATACTACCGGCAACATGGGAACATGCGATGGTAGTACCATTGTTGAAAAAAGCAAAAGTGACCCCGAGACATTATCAAATTTTAGACCGGTATCACTGCTTCCTTTGTTTTCTAAAATCTTAGAGAAACATGTAAACAAGCAATTAGGGGAATTCACAACCACCAACAAGATATTACACCCTTCACAGTCAGGATTCCGAGCAGGGCATTCGACAGAATCTACCCTGCTAGGAGTTACAGAGGCTATCCGTCAAACATTAGATCAGGGGGGCATGGCGGCACTCATTCTTCTTGATTTGAGTGCCGCATTTGACACGATATCCCATGAAACACTATTAGAAACCCTGGAGGGAATAGGTATAAAGGGTACAGCACTGAGATGGCTTGAATTTTTTTTAACTGACAGGTCTTACCAGGTATTTTCTAAAAACAACACCTCAGAGATTTTAACTTCCCCACATGGAGTTCCTCAAGGGTCAATCCTGAGTCTGCTGTTATTTAATATTTATATTGCCCCTCTTGCGTGTATTGCGGACAGATTTGGTCTGACAATCTTTTCGTACGCAGGCGATACCCAACTGGTATTCTCCTTGTCATCAACTGATAAAAAGAATCCCTCCTCCCTTCACTCCGGATTACAAAGTATGGCGCAATAGATGTAATCCAAGAAATTAAAACTAAATGGAGATAAAACCGAATTACTCTTATTCGGCAACCAGAAAGATCTGTGGGGTCCAGCGCATTGGCCGGCGGAAATGGGGCCTCTCCCGAAAGCCGTTGCGTCAGCTCGTAATTTAGGAGTAATAATAGATGACAAACTGACAATGCATACCCAGGTCACGAAAACGGCATCAGTCTGCTTTGCCATTCTCAAATGGTTGAGGAAAATTTTGTCGCAACTCCCGGAAGGGGCACAGAGAACTGTAGTGCAAGCATTGATTGGGTCAAGGCTGGACTACGGGAACATCTTGTTCCTAGGGGCCAACAAGGAAATTATACGTCGACTTCAGGTCGTACAAAATGCGGCAGCGAGGATACTTCTCTATATACCTAGGCGAGCACATGTATCGGAACATCTACAAAAACTACATTGGCTCAAGATAGGCAACAGAGTAAAATTTAAAGCGCTATGCTTCATGTACAAAATAAATACAGGAGAAGCACCAACTTATCGGTATAAACTGGTCCATAAGTACATCCCGACCCGGAACCTCCGGTCTGTCCATCAGGAGAGATTTGAGGTCCCTTTATTCAGGCGGGCAAGACTAGGAGGACGCTCCTTTGGATATATGGCACCAGTACTATGGAACTCAATCCCGCTCACTCTTCGCCTGGAAACAAACTACATGAAATTTAGGAAAGGAGTTAAAGCATGGCTTTTTAACCAAGAATGACACCTGAACCTATGACCCTATGGAACAGTTATGATCCAAGACGCCGGGAAACCCTCAGGGTAGCTGTTGCGCCATACAAATGGAATAAATAAATAAACAAATAAATAAATAAATAAATAAAGTGATCACTATTCACTATTGTCACTTGTTTGCACTTCAATTAATATATTGACAGTCACTGTATTGATTGTATAGAAAATCAATTTGAATGAATTTAATTCAGATAAATATAAAAAATACTACAAGTTAAGTACAGGTCCTCTTTTCATTCATTGTAAGAACCTGATTTTACTTTGCTTTTGTCAGAGGGTGGTTACTTTCTTTCCTTTTTGTAGATTGCATTGAATAGCATTCGTAAATCATTTGTTTTTGTCACCCGATAGAGCCACTCTTTGTTTAACCATTGGGCGCAATACAGGCACAAATGGGTGCAGACAGGCTAGCCTTTGGCATGCCGGCGGCATGCCAGCTGCACAACTGTGCAGCAACTTTCATTAAGTAGGTCCTTGGAAGGGGGGCAGGGCGGGGGCGGTGGGTAAGGCTGAACGGAGAAGGAAAGAAGGGGTAGGAGACAAGGCAGGAAGAACAGTTAAGGGGGAGGCAAGAAGAATGCACGGGAGCTGAGTGGGGGCTGCGGGGAATGCAACAGAGTATGTAGAAGGCTAAAGAAAGAGTCCAAGCAGGGGTGAGAAAGCACACAAACGATTAAAGAGCACTAGGAGGAGTTGGAAAGCACAACAATATTGAAAGAGCAGTAAGAGGAGTCGGAAAGCACAAACAATGGTGGAAGAGCACTAAAAGGGAGTGAGAGAGCACACAACTAATTACAGAGTACAAAAAAGGAGAGAGAGCACAAAACAAGTGAAAGAGTACAAAAATTAGTGAGGGAGCACAACAACGAATGGAAGAGAACAAAACGAGTACCAGATCAGAAGGCACAGGGGATAAGAGGCTGAAGAAGATGAGCTGGACAGAAGAGGATTCCAGACGACAGAGAGCAGGAGGTGCGGCAGTAGTGGGTCTCACAAGAGCTTCAAGCAGGGCACTGCTTGCTGGCCTGGCCCCTGTTCACCATCTTGCCATACAGCAGAAAAGTGAACAAATGTTTTAAAACATTTCTCCTTGGCATATAGATGAGACCATCTTCTTCAAGTTATTCCTCCTCAGACTGTAGCATTAGGACAATGATTTTGAAGACTGTCTCCTCTTTTGGGACTCATTTGATGGCGAGCTTCTGTGCTACACACAACAACCCTCACCCATCACCAGGTTCGGCATAGCACTACCCTAATAACTCGCTCCTTTTAAGTACCCACACCACAAAGCGCGATAAGACTACTGGAGGGTAGTTAGTAGTGTTTTACAAAAACACTGCATAACAAAAATAAATTTGCTTCACAAATTAGACATGACGTTTTTAGGTTAGTTAAAGCAATAATCAGTGTTTTTTTGGCCCAAATACCATCTTTCAATTCTACGTGGACTCAAGTTACAAGTAATTAAGGCTCCCAGTTTTCCGTTTTTATGGATTTTTACAGATAAATACAGACAGAAAACGATGTGTTTTGTGCCCCCACAGCGTTTTTTCGCGGAATTTCACCGTTTTTGGTAGCTTCCTCGTGGCGCTTGGCCGCCATCTTGGGGTGGTCTCTGCCTCCTGTGCCATTTGCTCGAGCGCTCTAGCGCTTTCTGTAGCCCAGGTGAGCTGCTACTTAAGGCGAGCTCTCCCTCTATTCACTCTTGGGAAAGGTGCCTGCATGCGCGCTGTACTGGCTAGCATTTAAGCGTGCTCCGCTTATTTACTTGTTTTAAAAAGCTCGTTTTGACTTTTGTATTAATTTTGCATATGTGACTCGTTTTATTAGTTTATTTTATTTGGCCAAATACTTGCATTTTAAATTGTGCCCCCACCGCGTTTTTTCGCGGAATTTCACCGTTTTTGGTAGCTTCCTCGTGGCGCTTGGCCGCCATCTTGGGGTGGTCTCTGCCTCCTGTGCCATTTGCTCGAGCGCTCTAGCGCTTTCTGTAGCCCAGGTGAGCTGCTACTTAAGGCGAGCTCTCCCTCTATTCACTCTTGGGAAAGGTGCCTGCATGCGCGCTGTACTGGCTAGCATTTAAGCGTGCTCCGCTTATTTACTTGTTTTAAAAAGCTCGTTTTGACTTTTGTATTAATTTTGCATATGTGACTCGTTTTATTAGTTTATTTTATTTGGCCACATACTTGCATTTTAAATTGTGCCCCCACCGCGTTTTTTCGCGGAATTTCACCGTTTTTGGTAGCTTCCTCGTGGCGCTTGGCCGCCATCTTGGGGTGGTCTCTGCCTCCTGTGCCATTTGCTCGAGCGCTCTAGCGCTTTCTGTAGCCCAGGTGAGCTGCTACTTAAAGCTCACTCTGCTCGCGCAGCGGTGACGCGCAGCGGTAGCGCCTGACTCGCGCCGGAGTCGAGCCAGAGTCTGCCCGTCTGCGCCCGTCCGCGCTAAGTACGCGCGGTACACCGGGGGATTTTATCTTTTATCTCTACTTTGTGTATTTCCGTGTGTCCTTATCTGTCGGCTTGTCAGGATGTTTGCTTATTCCGGTGCCTCGCTTCTTGCCATCAGAGATACTCTCCCACGCTGCTCTGCCACACCCTACCATCCGCTGTGTGGCCCGTGTCAGTGTGCTTGCAACAGATGGTCATTGGACCAGCCTGTGGGTATTCGCGAGCTCGCCACTTCCCCCGCCCCACGAGCTCCTCCCGGTCTCCCTCCGTTGCCTGGTAGCCTGGGATCTGGTCTACGATTTTTAAATCTGAACACCAGATCTCTAGTGAAACACCATCTGTCTGTGGCTGATCTTATTTTGGATAAGACACCAGATCTGCTGGCTGTAACTGAAACCTGGCTACAAGACACTGATGACGCTATAGTCAATCTTGCCTGTCCTCCGGGCTATCTATGCTTCAGATCTAACCGCCATTCTAGAGGTGGAGGGATCGCCCTATTTATCAAATCCGCCTTCACATGCACCTGGACGGTCTTGCAGATTGCTGGATGTGAGAGTGCGCTGTTTAAGGTTTCTATCAGCCCTCAGTTCTCGCTGTCAGGTATGGTTGTTTATCGCCCCCCAGGCAGCGACGTAGCTTTTAGAGGTGCCTTTCCGGAGGCTGTGAGCCTATTGGCTAGTGGTTGTGCAAATTTTTCTATCTTGGGCGACCTAAATCTCCACTTTGATAGGTTAGAGTCTCTGGCCATCAGTGGTTTTTTGGCCGACTTAGAGGCCTTGCAGTTGACCCAGCTTGTTTCTCAGCCTACACACGTGGCCGGCCACACTCTTGATCCGTTTTTTACGACTCTCTCGGATGTCCGGATTGTGGTGGTTGATCCTGTGATATGGTCTGACCACTATCTGGTGTCTGCTTGGCTTCCCCTCCCTGCCAATCCCACTATACCACCTCCTTTGCGGATACCCCGACGCCACTGGAACAAACTCAGGTTAGAGGATCTTCACCGCATTATGAGTGCTGAGCCTCTAGGTCCCCTGCTGAATGCCACCTCGGGCTATGACCGGTTCTGTAACTGGATTACCAGGGCGCTGGACGTCCTGGTACCTATCATCTCCAGCAAGTCCAGTCCCCGGCAGGCTAGCCCTTGGTATGACAGCGCGCTGCGTGCAATGAAGTCCTCTTGCAGACGGGCAGAAAGGGAGTGCCGTAAGTCGTACGATGCCGACAAGAAATCCATCTACCTGGCCTTAGTTAAGCTTTACCATCGAGCTATATGTAGGGCCCGGGCGGCGTTTTACACAGCCGAATTCAGAAATAGCCCCAACCCGACCAAAACCATCTTCAAAACCATAAAAGATCTGATGGCAAAGAGAGTTCCCCCACAGTCGGACAGTTCCACCGCCCACTGTGAAGCCCTAGCCACCTTCTTTCTGGACAAAGTCAGGAAAATCTACCAGGCGTTTCCGAGCACACTGTCACCAGTGATTCCCTGGAGCGGCTCTAGCAGCTGTCCATCGCTGCACTCCCTTCCTACCATCTCTAATGAGGAGTTTGCTAAGTGGGCCCTGCGAGTCAAGTCTGGATCGCCGGCAGACCCGGTAAGATCTGCTCTTTTCAGGGACGTTGCTTTTCAGGGACGCACAGCAGTGTGCTCTCTGATTAACCTCTCCCTGACCTCTGGCCTGGTCCCTGCCAAATGGAAGCAAGCGGTGGTTTCCCCGATCCTAAAAAAACCATCTTTGGATCCGTCGAGACCAGAAAACTACCGCCCAATATCTTTGCTCCCTTGGCCGGCCAAGGTTATGGAGGCCCATGTAAATCTGGCCCTCACGGAGCATATGACCCTAGTGAATGTCCTGGATCCCACGCAGAATGGGTTTCGTGCTGGCCACAGCACTGAGACGGCCCTTCTGGCAATGGTTGAGCATTTGCGGAGTGTGCTCGATGCAGGTCAAACGGCAGCGCTTATTTTACTAGACCTGAGCGCTGCCTTTGACACGGTTTCCCACCGCATCTTGCTACACCGTCTGCAGGACATTGGCATTTGTGGTTCAGCTCTGCAGTGGTTCCGCTCCTTCCTCAGTGATCGCTCCTTCTGCGTTGCCACCCCTCCATTTCAGTCCAAGTACCATCCTTTGGACCTGGGAGTCCCTCAGGGCTCCTCGCTGAGTCCCACGCTTTTTAATCTGTACGTGCAGCCGCTGGCTGAGGTCGTCAGGCAATGGGGCCTAACCATGGTCTCCTATGCTGATGACACTCAGTTGGCGGTTACGATCAGCGGGGATGCCAAGCAGGATGCCCTCAGGTTCCGAAGTGGACTGAGAGAGGTAGCCAGCTGGATGAATAACAACTGTCTCCAGCTGAACGCGACAAAAACTGAGGTGATGATCGTTGGAAGGGAAGCGGACCACTGGGGGGACGAATGGTGGCCTCCGGAGCTGGGATCAGCGCCGGCCCCTGTCCTGGAACTCAGGAATCTGGGAGTATGGCTTGACCACACGCTAAGCTTTGTGACTCACACGAAGAGAGTGGCGGCCTGCTGTTTTGGAGTATTACGCGGGCTAAGACCCCTGCTGCGATTCTTTGATGCTCCTACAAGACAGCTGGTCATTCAAGCAATGATCATCTCGCGGCTGGACTACGCCAGCTCACTCCTTTTAGGAGCGAACCAAGCCGAGATTCTTCGTTTACAGCGAGTCCAGAACGCGGCGGCTAGGGCGGTGGTTGGTCTGCCTCGAACCTGCCCTACCTCTAACACTCTGCGGTCCCTGCACTGGCTCCCGATAAGCAAGCGTATCCAATTCAAGGCTCTTTGCCTGGTTTTTAAAATTCTGAGAGAGTTGGCACCCGGGATACTCAATACACTGATCTCTCCCTACGTTCCTACCCGCTCACTACGATCCCTTGGACAGTCCTTGGTGGTCGTCCCCCGTTTTAGACTTAGTCGGATGGGGGGTCGCTCCTTCCGCGTGAAAGCTGCAACCCTCTGGAATGCGCTCCCCTTGGAAATCCGCCTCTCGAATGACTTAATATCTTTTCGTAGGGCTCTGAAAACCTTCCTGTTTTAAATGTTCCTTGCTTTTAATGTTCTGCTTTTTTGTTACTGGACTTAGTGTTGTGTTGTGTTTACCTTTCCCTGCGCCAGGACGCTCCTTCGCTGGAGCAGCTGTGCGCATTAAAATGCAAATAACATAACATAACATAAATACAGACAGAAAACGATGTGTTTTCTGTCTGCATTTATCTTTAAAAGTGGATAAATACACAAAAGTGTGCTTCTATTAAGTGACCCTCTGTGCTTTCTTTCATGAATTATAGGCCAGAATCTGAGCAGATGGACAGCATGGGAAATTAAAAAACAGGATGAAATGTCTTTAAATAACGGAATATGTTAACATATATTTATGGTATAGTGCTAATATCTCTACCTGTGTATGTATTGTGTAATATTTGGCAGTTTAAATAGCTAAAACACGACAGACATCAAAGTATGAGTGCGTGTCTGTCAGTTACATAACTATGGAAATGTACAGTTTTACAGCTTCATTTAAACACAAACACAAAATAAATATGGGTAAATACAGATAAAATGGCCAAAAAATAAATATGGATAAATACGGACGGAAATGGGCAAAAAATAAATACCATAAAACTGGGAGTCCTACAAGTAATATTAGCACATGCTAGTGAAAACATTATTTCTAGAATCATGAGAGAATGGACATTTTTTTAAAGTCATTTTTTGAGTGAAAGAATATCTGTATTTTTTTGCACTTTTCTTCACGGCTGTTGATGTCTGAAAAAACATAGTAATCCTGTCTGCATAAACAATGACATACCGTCACTGGTTGATGCTTCAGTCTTGATTTTCTTGCAGCCAAATCTGCATGTTTATACTGACATGTTTACTGAAATCGCCAACAAAAGCAATATCGCCATGGCCTTAATTTTCATGATTTTAGTTATGCCGCTATATAACAGAAAACAATATTTCTCCTTTTAGGAATTGATAACGTGTATAAGAAGTTTGAAGACACTTCTGGCCTAGGAGACAACTCCTTAATTTCCAGCAGTGGTCATGTTTCGCCGCATTACGCCACACCTACACGCAGACGCCATCGAACTACCTTCAGCCAAGAACAACTGGAGCACCTGGAAGCAGCGTTTGGGAAGAACCACTACCCTGACATCTACTGCAGAGAAGACCTCGCCAGGATCACCAAACTGAACGAAGCACGGATACAGGTATCCCAGCATGCTTAGGGGGAATTATATGAACAAACCCTTACAACTCCCGGGGCAGATTTACAAGCCTGCTGCGCCACCAGTACGTCACGTTTTGTGAGGTACTGGTGGCTAATTTACTGCTCCATATTTACAAGGACAGGTTTTCCTGTCCCTGTAAATATGGCCCCTTCACACGCAGCACTTTGCGTTAAAGGGGTGTTCCATGGGTGTTACTGTGGGTGTTCCCACACAGCATCCATAGAACACGACACATTTCCAGATTTACGAGGGATTGTAAATCTGGTTTGGCCAGGGACTGCGGGAGGACCATCCCCCCCTTCCATTAACAAACATTATTACCCAGGACATGAGAGGGATTTCTTTGGAGGCGGGGGTCTTACAACCCCCCGGCCGTATTTATTAAAACATAGAAATAAATAAAAAAATTGAAATAAACGATATTTACACAATTACGCAGAAAACGTTACAATTTATATATACAGATATCAGATGGCTAACCGTAACATACTTCTAGTACAAGGTATTTACTATCTAAAACTAACATATCAATCACATTATACAATAATTTTTCTGCACATCCTATTTGGGCCTACGGCAAGGTCACTGGTGTCAGATCCTTATCACTAAACCATGCCTTCCTGTCGGAGTGCGCATGCGCAGAGGGCCCGTTTACCGTGAGAGTACTTCTCCCCCCGGTTACCCCCGTTCGCCCGATTAACCACTTCCTTCTGTCAAAGTGCGCATGCGCAGAGGGCCTGCTTACCATGAGGGTACTTCCGCCCCCGGTTACCCCCGTAAGCCCTATTAACTCCATTAAAGAGGGCCCTTGCATTTCTGCGCCGTTTACTGGCGTCATTGTGCACGTGAGGGGTGGCCAACCAGCCTAGAGAAAGCGTGACTCACCCTTCCCCTGCACCCATGTAGCCAACAGGCAGTAACTGCCCCTGGAGTTCTAGGAGTGATCACTTGTCCCTCCGTTTGGGCGACCCCATTCAAGAATGGCGCCGCCCCCTAAGGACCTTAAATTAACTGCTCACCAAGCATGACCTTACTGCCTGACCAAGGAATAGCAATAAATACGACAATTGATGACCTGTAAACGGGATTAAGTTCTAAGGAACAAAAACGTATTAGTCAGACACTCTTGTCATTTATAACCCCATGTAACAAAACTGTAAAAACCTTCATAACACACAATACCAATCATCTGCTTCAGGGGATGGTGGGTGGGGAAAAAGAATTACAGCCTCCTAGAGGCTGGAGGGGCAGGCCATGGCGCGCGGAGTCAAAGAGGCAGACTCACGCTCTCAACGGCCTTTAAACCCCTCTTCAGCCAGGCCAGATCTAACCGGCCTTGCCTTTGTCCCATAGTGATCCAGAAGTGATTCAATCACTTCAGTGTCTCTCCGGGACCTGGGGTCCAATCTACGTTTGAGGCGCGCCTGCCGCGTCATGGTGACGCGATGGGGGGCGCGCCCCAACAGCTATAGCGGGTAGCGAGTGGGGGCCGGTGCGCCACGCAATACCTGCGGCAGGGCCGATGTCGGCCCGCCTTTCCTTATGGCCAGGGACTGCCGGAGGACCCCCCCTTCCGTTAACAAACATTATTAACCAGGACATGAGAGGGATTTCTTTGGAGGCGGGGGGGTCTTACAACCCCCTGGCCCTATTTATTAAAACATACAAATAAATCAAAAACTTGAAATAAACAATATTTACACAATTACGCAGAAAACGTTACAATTGATATATACAGATATCAGATGGCTAACCTTAACATACTTCTAGTACAAGGTATTTCCTATCCGAAACTAACATATCAATCACATTATACAATAATTTTTCTGCGTATCCCATTTGGGCCTACGGCAAGGTCACTGGTGTCAGATCCTTATAACTAAACCACGCCTTCCTGTCGGAGTGCGCATGCGCAGAGTGCCCGTTTACCGTGAGGGTACTTCTCCCCCCGGTTACCCCTGTACGCCTATTAACCACACCCTTCTGTCGAAGTGCGCATGCGAAGAGGACCCTCTTACAGTGAGGGAACTTCCACCCCCCTGTTACCCCCGTACGCCCTATTAACTCCATTAAAGGGTGCCCTTGCATTTTGATGCCTTTTTACTGGCATCATTGTGCACGTGCGGGGTGGCCAACCAGCCTAGAGAAAACGTGACTCTCCCCTCCCCGCACCCCTGTAGCCAACAGGCTGTAACTGCCCCTGGATTTCTAGGAGAGACCACTTGTCCCTCCGTTTGGGTGACCCCATTCAAGAATGGCGCCGCCCCCTAAGGACCCTAAATTAACTGCTCACCAATCATGACCTTACCGCCACAGGCCAGGGTAGTTGACCGACTATCTGGCCCCCCCTACCCTCCTACACTGAAAGGTCATGCCCTAACCTTAAATTCACAAACCTAGCCGTTATATTTTGTAGTCTGACTAAAAGGCCCTACCCACTCACTGCAAGGTCATGCCCTGTCCCTATAGGCCACTAACTAGGCAAGAAGATTCTCTGCAATGGTTTCATCCCCCGTTGTGGACAAATGGACGCCGTCTTTTAAGAAGCACGACTCCTCCCAGATGAACACCTGGACTATGGTCTGTAAGTAGCAAGTCCTGGCCAGCCTCACTATTTTTGTTACTTAGTATTTGCTTCCAGTGGCACAATGGCCGCACAGACTTGCTTCCTCTATCAGAAGCGATCTGGAATGTCTGCGCCAGGATGTACCTCGGGCACAGACATGTCGACCCCCACTTCTACCCAGGCGTCCCGGTGTAACTGGTCCATTCATGCCCCCTCCCAAGTGCGTGATAAATATGCTAGGGCTGACTGATCCAGGGAAATTAGACCTGCCGCCATGGGGCCACCAGATGGGCCTAATTGATGGCATCACGCTGCGCCCGATAAGACACAGCACTCCCGACGCTGACACCCACTGTTGGTGCAATTGAAAGGCTACCCGGGGAACCACAGGCCCCGAAAATCTCCCACTGGCATATCGTGAAGTCCGTGAACCACCTACACCTGACCACTATACTCTGGGTAATGTTCTGTGTCTGCCTACCTCCTTACTATGGGATATCCCCACCACGCTGTATCTGCTACAATGGCAACTGGGAGCTTGGGCGCCGTTAAGGCAGAATACTGCTTCCCGACAAGGGGTGATGAGGTGTTGCATACGCCTATTACTCCTGGGTTTGGCCAAGCTGGCAAGGCACACCCCTGTGTACTGCCACATTACTACGGTTGGCACCACCATTTGGTAATCTACCGATATACTCCCATGACCACGGTGGCACCTGCAAGCACAGGCGCCATTACGGTAGAAATACTGTTTCCCGATAAGGAACATACTGCCATATTATGTGAAGCAACATACTGCTACATTACTGCGGCTAGCACAACCTACGGTTAACACACTGCTAAACAATCAACCCAATGTTGGCACCTCTTGAGCCCTTGATCGATTGCCCATCACACTTGATGCCGTTGCTTGCCACTCCCGTTCCGGATGAACTGGTCCCCCCTTGGCTGTCCACCTCTTGCAGTTGTTGCGGTCTGGAGCACTTGCCAGGTATCCGCCATGGATCCGGTCATACATAAATGAAAAAGAAACACAAATCATTAATGTTTCTGGCTTCCTGACGAAAGATGCAGTACACATGCCAGTATTACATTGCTATATCAAGAACAATGGTTCCAGTGGTGAAATCAAAACTAATAACACTTAATTTATATGGCTCAATGGCGATAAAAATTACTACTGAGGATTATGTCATACAGAGTAGTTCATACAAAAAAGACATCAACAATACATAGAAGTGCAATGTGTCCCAAGTGTGTCAAAAACAACCAAACTAAACAATACAAAACACATAAGTACTCTAAAGGCACAGTGGTTTCTTAAATGAATACATATACTGGAAAATGACCCAAATTAGATATATAATTTAATTTTTCTGAGTGAGTCTACACAATCGAAGGCACTCTGTTTAGGGGTTCTATTCCACGTAGCGTCGACGGCGTTTCGACCCTTAAGGGTGAGGGTCTCGTCAGGACAGGAAAATGAAGGACATCTTATTTCTGCTTCTATGATCACCCATGCGTGGTATAAAGAATAAAATTATACAATTACCTTGTGCTACATATTGCGCCTTCCCCGACCACTGCAAGTGTGCCCGGCTGGGTCACTTGTAAGTGTTTGAACTTTTTTATTCTATGTATTGTTGATGTCTTTTTTGTATGAACTACTCTGTATGACATAATTGAATATGACTACAAAGTAAAAACGAGAGAGGATTATAGAGAATTGTGTGTATGCCTCTTCTTTCAGCCATCCTCAATCCTCAGTAGTAATTTTTATCGCCATTGAGCCATATAAATTAAGTGTTATTAGTTTTGATTTCACCACTGGAACCATTGTTCTTGATATAACTTTCTGCCCTGGTTCCTTGTGAGTAGGGTTTCCCTTGTCTTTTGTGATAGTATTACATTGCTGTCACATGCTAAGCCTTAGCTACGATTAGCACCAGATGCATTCCCATCAAACTTGCAACTGCGAGTGTTAAGCATAGCATCAGTTTGTGTCACCTGCGGAGCCTTTAAATTAGGGTTACAGTAAGGGGGCCTGGTAGTATGACCTTCATTAAATAATAGACCTGGAGTCTACAGTGAATGCAATAGCACCTTCATGATTACTTAAGGATAGTACAAAGTGTGAAGTGCAGTGAAATAGCGTGTTCATGGTTACTAAAAGGTATGCTGCAGCATAGCACATTTCTTGCCAGGCCGATACTATTGGTATTCCCGAAGTCCGTCAAATCATATGTGTATGAGCGTGTCTGCGTGACATGACACCCCCCCAAAAGCTTACGTGTACCAGCACATGGTGCCTAGGGCTTTAGACCCAGGCCCCAAATTCCTATGTACCGCTGCGACTGCGTGCAGGGATACCCTTGAAGGTCTGACAACAGGGCCTGGGGTGTACTGTTTAGACGTCATCAGTGCTGAGAGTGTACCTGAGTGACCCTCCCAGAGACCGTTGCCAAGTAGGCCTGACCTCCCCACCATGTAAAGAAATCGCTGTAATATGCTAAGCATATCTCCTACAGTAAGTAACGACCCCCTCCTACAAACCTTGAGCCCACCCCAGAGGTAATCTATATGTAAAGTATAGGAGATTTGGCCCATTTTTTGGCAATTCACTAATTTCGCGAGCTGACCCTATAGTGATAGGTCTGAAGACACATTTTTACAGGATACCCCTGCGGGTGGCACCACCGGTGGTGCAAGCCCACTAGCAGCATTTGGCTTACAGGCCATGGCACCCACCCTTATAGCACCCTAAAAAAACGTAAACCTAGTTACTGTTACAATTTCCACCGAGGGCATATGCCTGTATCTCTAACGAGTCAATAGCGCCTTATTTATTTATTTTCTTTATTTAGTGTGTTTTGTATAGTGCGCGGCTACCCCAACGGGGTGTCCCGGCGCTCCTGAAAGTGTAAATGAGTCTTGCTCCTGAGGGAATCAGCAGAAGAGAAAAGTTTTTAGTGCCTTACGAAAGGGGAGCTCGTCCGGAATCATCCGGATGAAAAGAGGGAGTTTGTTCCAGTGGGAGGCGGCGCAAACCTGGAAGGTTTTCCCTCCAGAACGAGTTTTATTAAATATAGGGGTGGTGAGAAGATTTTTGGAGTTGGAGTGAAGAGATCTCACATTCTGGTAGGGGTGTAGACAGAAGGACAGGTAAGCAGAGCATTGTCCTTTAATTGCCCTGTGAGCCAGTGTAAGGGCTTTGAATTCAGCTCTCTTCTGGATTGGCAACCAGTGGAGCGAGCGCCGATGGGGGGAAATGCGCTCTCTGAGGGAAATGCCACATACTAATCGGACCGCTGCGTTTTGAACTGTCTGTAGACGCTGGCAGAGCCCTGCGGCCAAACCAATGTACAGACCATTGGCGTAGTCCCAGTGAGAGGTAATCAACGCTTGGACTATAGCTCTCCTGGTGTTATTAGGGAGGAAGTTGATACATTTTTTTACCACCCTAATTTTGGAGAAGCAAGCCGCTGATACTGTCTGTACTTGGTTATGAAAGGAAAGGTTGGAGTCCCATCTGACTCCAAGGTTCTTTACGGAATCCTTAGGTGAAGGAGGAGGGCTCAGATCGAGTGGGCACCAAAGGTTGGGGTCCAAGGGCGAAGGCTGATGGAAAAAAAGGACCTCGGTTTTTCCGGCGTTAAGTTGGAGGCAGTTATAGTCCATCCAGGATCCAATTTTACGTAAACATTTTTTTAAAGGATCAAAGGGGGATTGGGAGAGTTTGTCATAGGAGAACAGGAGTTGGAAATCGTCCACGTATGAGGTGGCTTTAATTCCGGACTGAGCGATCATCTCTGCGAGCGGGGAAAAATAAACATTAAAGAGAAGGGGGCTTAAGGAGGAGCCCTACATGGTACTTAAGGAAGGTATGGAGTATAAACGGGAGCTCTTTCAGTGCCCTTATTAAAGATTCCCCACTCTAAGCCCAGTACCATTTTCCTTACATGAGTAACATTGACGTCTTACTTTCAAATGAGAGCGCTTGCAATTAGTGTAATAATGCGTTGGGTCTTTTCAGGGCTGGCTGACCTGAAGCTAAGGAACTCGGAGCATTGTAAATCCAGCATGGTTGAAATACGTTGAGAGCCCATAACATAGCCCAATTGCATAACATGAGGACACATTGTGTTTAAGCACGGGGAGATTAAGAGGTCTCCTGCCTTACTCCCGCGTATCATGCGATGTAGTCATGCCAAGACGGACCTGATCAATTGTGTTAAACCCCCCCCGTGGCAACACACATGCTGTACCACGTGTTAACTAACACCCATGCGTTACACCTACCTGGTATTACCCCCTAAAGGCCATGTGGTATGATCACTACAGCCACCTCCATGCAGTATAGCAGTCGCACCGCACTCGGTGCATAGCACCATTAACCTGCAAACCAAGCCAACCCTGACAATTGCTGCATC
The DNA here is from genome assembly GCF_964263255.1 of Lissotriton vulgaris. Taxonomy (NCBI): domain Eukaryota; kingdom Metazoa; phylum Chordata; class Amphibia; order Caudata; family Salamandridae; genus Lissotriton; species Lissotriton vulgaris. The sequence continues at coordinate 1,609,362,761 of NC_141694.1, read as the reverse complement.
CTATCTGTTGATTACAATTCACAGCACAAAGGCCAAAAGGTATGAGCAACGTGCATAGCACCTTTGACATGCAACCAAGCCAGCAATGAAAATGGCTGCATCCTATCTGTTGGTTACAATTCACAGCACACCAGGATTTGTGGTCAGGTATCCATAGCCTAACACAGCTGAAACATTTTCACTGATGTGCCCTATAACGCACATCACAACTTATATTCAATATACCTAAGTGTGTCCCATTTCAGAATGGGAACAGAGGTTAAATGTAGGTCACGAGCGAATGGAACAATCGGTCTAGCCAAGGTTACACTGCTCAGATTTCCGGTCATTTTTTTAAATTTGTTTTTTTTACTTTCATGTTATGCTAGGCCTTAAATTTCCCCAACCTAGGGTCATTTAGGCCATGTTGCTCCGCTGTGAATGCTGTTGCTGAAAACCATGGAGCAAAACTGACTCATAATACCCTGTTCCCATGACTGCATATTTTATTCATATAAAGTTCGGCAGGGAATCACATGATTTTTTCCGTTAGCGTCACCTGTCGTTACTTAAATTGGGTATCTTTCGAACTTAGGTGACATAACGCAGTCCCAGTGATAACACACTGTAATACCCCCACAATAACCACCACTTGGTAAAACTTAAGTACTTAAGTGTTAAACCCCCCACGTTACCAACCACTTGTTAAGACCTAAGTGGTAAACCTCTCAAGGTAACATAAGACCTAAGTGGTAAGCCCTACATGGTAATAGCCGTTAGTTAAGACCTAAGTGGTAAACCTTACATTGTAACAACCATTTGTTCAGACCTAGGTGGCAAACCCTAAACGGTAACAACCACTTGCTAAGGGTAAGTGGTAACCCTTACCTGGTAACAACCATTTGTTAATACCTAAGTGGTAAACCCTACACGGTAACAACCACTTGTTAAGACCTTAGGGTTAGACTGTACATGGTAACCACCACTTGTTAACACCTACGTAGTAATGCCAGGTGACAGTCATGCTGTAACGTACACGTGGTAACACCCCCTTACTAACCCCCCCACACTAAAACACCAATGCGGCAAACATAACAAACAGTAAACACCTGTGCGGTAACACCCTACACGGTCACACCCTTACTACATTAGCCAGTCGTTTCCAAACAGGACTGCTAGTAAGACAAGAGCTGCAGAGCTAACAATTGCGGCTAAGGACCAGCGAGCTGAGCCGGGGGTGGGGGGAGGTGGGTGTGATATGGGCACCAAGGCCTTGCAGTTTATTCCAATCCACATGTTAACTTAGATTCTACCAATATAGGTACCTCTGCAATTACCTAATCAACTAGTTGTCTTGTCATGGTGGGAACTGCCCGTAGGAATACTACCAAAGGAAATACTGTCCAGAGATAATCTTCCCCCGTACACCATCCCCGTCTCGTATGTAGTAGTATTAGCTTTTCCGTTTGGAAATGTACACGGGCCTCAAGTAACTCGTCCCAACTACCTTTGGGCCAAGCTTGCGCTATACAAAACGGCAGGAAAGGCAGCCTGCGATAACTGGACGGTAAGTATGGTGGCCCGGTCTCTCCCCTGGTTAGAAGAGCCCCCCATTGAAACCCATGGTAAATGATGATATCCCTGGATGCTAACTGAACGAATGTTGACACTCAAACTATGTTTAGTTGTAGGCCCTTCTAAGACATATATTGACACAAGTGTTGTAAATAGCACCGAGATAAGAACTTGCGTCCCAAATGATAATGCTCCAAGTAACTTGATACATGCATCACTTTACACCCCGATTTGTTATAAAGCGCCATCAAAATAGGGCAGACCGTCTACCCCTAGACAGGGCAGTAGGCTGCACCAGTCATGTCTAGTTAGCACTGCGTTGTTAGCAATGAGACATACTCGGTCACGGAGAAATGGCACCCTCCGTTCAAAATTTTGGGCTTATATCTTGTATATCCACCGTACACATTGCCCCAAGCTACATGTATCGTCCTCATTTTTTGAGTCATAAAACAAACAGTGCACCAGAGATGCCGGGGATTGAACCCGGGGACTCATACATGCACACCATGCACATCATGCGCTCTACCACTGAGCTAAAAAAACGCTGGCTTCAAAGGCCGAGTTGACCCTCAAGGTTCGAACCCACAACCATGAGTTTATACACAGTCCCCCACGGAGGATGGCAGTAGTGCACTAAGCCACCACACACTGAGTAATCTGCGCGCGCCGCCGAACCATGTATTTGCTTTCCACAATGCTTTTAGGGGCATTCAGTACACTCACCATTCCGGTGCCGAGCACGAGAGACTGCAGCATTCGGCATTTGTCCAGATCCAAATACCCCCCCGGTCGGTCTGAATAAAGACAGCAGGATTCTAGGCTCGCACGACCTCGGCCAATAAACTGTTGCTGCCCGGAGCATTGTGACTAATGTGAACTGCCCATGTTGCTCTGCAGCTCCTTGCCGATCCAGTCCCACGGAGCAACCTGAAAGATACAAACAAGAGGAGTTGCCCCACATCAAAGCAAGGCTGCCCGAGTCCCACTGCCACCGCTCTCCCAAACATGCTCCGACTGCTGCTTTGCCCCGGGCCCTGCCGCCGTGTTCACCGCGCCGATCCTTCCACCCAGTTCCACCGATTGACCTGGAAGGAAATAAGAGAGGCAATTAAAAATTACAGCCCCCAAGCGCCAGGATACCCGCAGGGTGACAGAATGCGCTATATAAGTATTATTCAATCTAGCGGGCTGCAGAAAAAGAATTACAGCCTCCTAGAGGCTGGAGGGGCAGGCCGTGGCACGCGGTGTCAAAGAGGCAGACTCCCGAGCTCCACGGCCTTTTAACCCCTCTTTGGCCAGGCCGGATCTAACCGGCCTGGCCTTTGTCCCATAGTGACCCGGAAGTGATTCAATCACTTCCGGGTCACTCCAGGACCTAGGATCCAATCTACGTTTGAGGCGCGACCGCCGCATCATGGTGACGCGATGGGGGGGCGCGCCCCAACAGCTATAGCGGGTTGTGTGTGGGGGCCGGTGCGCCCCGCCATACTCGGCCCCGCCTTTCCTAAATGTGTCTGAGTGCTACGCCTCCCCAGGGGTGGCGTAGCGAGGCGCAAGAAGGAGAAATGTTTTCATTTCTCCTCTTTTTTCCTCTTTCAATGTGTGCTGCATTCTACAGCACACATTGAAGAGGAGAATGCCTGTACAGATTGTTTTAGTGCCGGAAGGTGCCCCTTACTGCACAAAAACAATCTCCCCATGACGCAGGAATCGTTGCACCATGGTGGAAGGGTGCCTGTGCATGGCAGCTGTTTGTGCGCCAGCGCAGAGGAGAGCACAGGAATGCAACATATTATTGTAAATATGTTGCATTCCTGTGCTTTGGAAGTGCTGCAGCATGGCGCAGCTAAAGGGCTTGCGTTACCACGCTGCGGCACTTCCTAGTAAATCTGCCAACCCATGTGTAATTATCATGAGATATATTCTTTCTAGTGCCTGGTCTCACAGTAGTCACACCAACATGTTTCCCATGGAGAACCTCTAAAATACATTATCATACCCCATGCAACCCCTTTGTTGGAAAATGCTTACAGAAAAGGAAAGGTTGCTAAAGTGGGGCAGAATTTACAATGGTTGAAAATGTATTGTCAAAAATACATGTCGGCAAATAACTGTTACTTTTTTTTCTGATAGACTAGTATGTGAGTCCCATAACTTTGATTCATTGTCCCGTCCTAACCTTTACCGTAACATTTTCAATCTTCCACAGCTGTGGGAGAGAAATTAGACAGATTTTAGACTGGCAAAAATAATCCCGATTTCAGTAAAAAAGCAAGTTACAAAATTATGTGAACCTAAAAATCTACAAAAGAGCAACAAACCGGAACACGTGCCAATCACCACTCAGGAACCCATCGCTGAAAATAGCTCAGTCTGAGTATCACTGTCATTGAGAACCAAGGAACCTAGGGACTTATTTATGAGAGGCCAGCGCTACCGGCGCGTCACTTCTTCTGATGCTCCGCAGTATGGCCTCTCATCATATCTATGGGGCAACACAAGGCCACTCTGCATAGCTTTGCTTGGCCTTATAGATAAGGAGTAAGGCAAAGCAGCGTAAGCTGCTGCCTTGCCTTACTCTGCGTCAGAGGCATTCCATGGTCGTTGCAGTGAGTTTTCCCACGCAGCCCCCATTTTGACGCTGCCCCAGATTAAGTTAATCATCTAAACCTGGGGCAGCGCCGAAACCTTACGCCTCCCCAGAGCAGGCGTAATAAGGAGAAATACTTTTATTTCTCCTCGGTTTTTCCTCTTTCCATGTGTGCTGCATTCTGTAAAGAGGAAAACGCCTCTCAGGATTGTTTTTGTGCAGGAAGGAGCACCTTCCTGCACAAAAACAACCCGGCCTGCAATGGAGGCACATTTGCAGCTTGTTGCAAGGGTGCCTACATTGGCACAAGGCAACAAATTGGGCGCCAGTGCAGGAGGGGCAGAATGCACCTTATTTTATATGGTGCATTCATGCCCTTTCACATTGGCGTAGGGCAGCGCAGCAAGAAGTCTTACGGTGCTGCCCTACACCAGTTCCTCCTAAATGAGGCCCCCACTGTCTACTCAAGACTGATTTGGTTGCTGGATCATGAGTCTTAAGTAATGAAATATTCAAACAACCTGGGAGTTAGAAATCGAAAACAAGACAAGAATCTCAGTTTTAGGAAGCACTCTGCAGATAATAGGGGTTCTTGGAACTTGACTTACAGATACAGACACCGCTTCCAGGCACTACTGCTCTTATTCCTCTCGGCAGCAGAGGGCTTACCATTTCATTATAACTGGTGAAGCCGCTATATAACAATAACAAATTAAATATAGCCATTTGCAAATTGATATTAAACTAAGGGGCTTATTTATGAGAGCCCTGCGCCACTTTTGCACCACGCAAAGTGGTACATGCGTGAAGCCATGCACAGCCACCCTGCGTGGCTTTGTGTGGCCTCATAAATTATAAGTAAGGAGACACAGCGCAAATCACTGCGTCGCCTTACTCTGCGCCTGGGGCGCTGCAGTGTGTTTTCCCAAGCAAAACACCCACGGAATTTGACGCTGCTCCAGATTTACTAAGTGATGTAAACTTGGGAAGCGCTGAATCTGTGCGCCTTCTGAGGGGAAGCAAAACGAGGAGAAATATGCTTATCACTCCTTATTTTTACCTTTTGCCTTGTGTGTTGCAATAAGCCTCTTAGGATAGTTTTTGTGCAGCAAAGTGCCCCTTACTGCACAAAAACAATCCTGCATGCAACGGATGCACCCTTGCACCATGGTGCACTTGTGCCTTTGCTGGAGCAGGGCTGCCGAAACAGTGCCAGGCAGGGAGAGAGGACAGGAATGCACCGTACTGCTTAAATACAGAGCATTCCCGCTCTTTCACTTTGGCATAGGGCAACGCAGCAAAGTGCCTTGCTGCTCTGCCCTATACCAAAATCCCATAAATCAGCCCTTATGGGCGGTTGGTATTGCTCGAGGTTTACTCCAGTACAGCCAATTGCTGGACGAAATTTCCTGCAAACTTTTTTTGATGGATGCTTGGAATAGTTCATGGTTCAATATTTTTTTCCTGGTTTGTTTATCATGTCCTGATTATTTAGGAATCTCCGATGACGATCCGCTAAACCTAAGGATTCAGCAGAACACTGATTGGGAAGCACTGCAATAAATACTAATCTACCTGGGGCCGTATTACACATTATCACTGTTTTTGCCCGACGCACCTTTCAAAAGATGCGTCGGCTGCAAACAGTGATAATGTGCCCCATTATGGTGTATGCACTGTCCCCAGGGCAGCTGCAAACTTGCCCTGGGGGCAGTGCATTCATGTGAAAACGCAGAGCAGCTGCTCTGTGTTTTCATAGTGCAGGCGGCACCCGCCTGTACTTTCAAAGTGGATTAGAGATCCCCTTGCAGGCGGGTGCAGTCAATGACTGCACCCGCTGCAAGGGGATGTTGGGCGGTCCATGGGACCCCTTTACTCCCTGCAGAAGGCTGCTCTTAAGTGGCGCACTGTCAGTGCACCTCCTGAGGGCTTCTTTGACTCTGCGCCTGCGTCTATAATATAGCGTGGGCGCAGAGTCAAATGAATACCCTCATTTTCATAGGGCACGCCCCTATGGAAATGAGGGAACACCCTCTGTTGATATTGGTGGCACTTTAAGTGTGCCAGCGCTATTGGTATTATAGAAGGGGACACACAAGCATCTGCGCCCCCTTCTAATACCAAAGTTCCCCGGGGGCGCGCAAAGCGGGCCCAAACTCCCATTGCGCCCCCAAGGCACCATCTGTAATACGGCCCCTGGGTGTATTTTAGTGTCTGAAAAGAAATTTTCCAACACCTTCACATATTTCTTACAAATCCACCAAAAATAAGAGGCCACAAAGTTTAATGAGTTTTAACTTATAAAATAGGACTTTCACAATGCTTTTAATATTATATACTCCATCTTTAAACCATTTTGTAACGAAATGTAATTAGGCTTATCTTTTTTTCATTAGTCCCGAATTGCAGAGGAAAAGCTCGGCCAGTTATGCATTTTACTTACAAAACGGTTGTGAGTTTACATACTATACGTTTAGATAAAGGGGAAATACACACTGGAGCATAGATTTACGGAAAGCAGGAAAACAGCAAACTTCATCAGGCCAATGGTTGGGAATTCCAATTGCATAATAGAGACTTTGCACAATACTAGTGTATCATGGCCACATCTTGGGATTTTCAACAGGAATAGTTGTGAAAAAGCTCTGCATGTTTCGTGAAAATGAGACATGATTCTTGTCTGGAACGGTATACTGCTTTTGCCCTGCGGCGATTACACTACAAGACGTTATCACACAACTATTTCATTTCACCATGCAGGTATTTTTCTAAATGACATAATTATTATGCCATCTAAAAAAATATATAGATTTAAGAGTTATGGGATGGGTAACGGTTTTATATGGGTTTAGGAGTGGGTAAAGGCATGAAGTAGTATGGGATTTACTGGGGTTTTTAGTGTCAGGGATTGGTAAGGGTACAGGATACTCAGGGGCCGATTTACAACTGCTGCCGCATCTCTGCTAATCAGCAGGGATGCGCCGGAACAGTTGCGACACACCAAACCACCCGTGCGTCACTACTGATGCGCCGCATCTAAAATGCGGCGCACTGTGGTGCACGGATGGGCAGATGCTTGTCGCATCCCCCGGCGGAAAGGCGACGCATTGCTGGAGTTGTGTCGCAAGCGCAACGCGGCTCCAGCAAGGCTCGGGTGCCCCTATGCCTAACATGCTGGGTCAATCCTTACACCTGCTTCAAGCAGGCACAGGGTTTTGACGCAGCATGGCCATAAAAGTGACTGAGTGAAATCTTTTAGATTTCACTCAGCCACTTTTCAGAGGCTTCCTGGGCTGGAACACCACCCCTCTGTGCCAGAACGCCCACATGTGGTGCAGGGCTTTACAACGTGATGCAACTCCCAGATGCATCACGTTGTAGATACCCCGCAGCATGGCGCTAGCTTTTTTCCACCGCCGCTGTGTAGCAAAAGTGACACAACGGCGGTGCAAATGTGCCGTACGGGTCTTGTAGATCTGTCCCTAAAGGTTTTTTATGGTACGAGGTAGTAATGGTCATAAGTTTCTTTTAGGGATGGGTAAGGCACAGGGTGGGAAGGGGTCAATTCAAAAGTTTATCGGAGAGAGAAAAAACAATCTATATGTTTGAAATATATGTTTATCTATATTTTTTTAAAGAGTTTTGGGGAACTTTATATATCTTTTTTTCAAAGTGGGGTTTGAGGGATTATCCCAAACGAATACAATAAATATATAATGCGTGGTAAGGCCCTCCATGGTATCACAACACATTCTAATGGTCAACGCATTGTTATGCCCGAGGGAAATTGACTGATATTCGCATGGAACAGCTTGATTCTATTCCTGCCCATGCATTTGTGGACAGGTTGCTAATAATTCAGTAATGTAATTCTGCGTCTGCCAGAAAGCCCAAAATTCAAAGTATCTTTAGACTTTGTGCGAGCACACTATATCCAAGTGCCTTCCTTATCAAATATCTGAACATTATACAAAATATATTGAACACACAGATCCTTATTATTAGCTATATTCTTTTTTAAATCATTTACTGTGCATCCTTTTATATCATTTCAGAAACAGCACTCTTTAGTAATAAGGCCAGCATTATACATTTAATCATCAATTGGACTTCCCCCGCAACCATTGCGACAGCAACAGTATCAGTGAAAGATCTAGTCAAAAGCATGAACAAATTGTCCAGTTCGTTGTAAATCATAGGGAGGCCCAGCACTTGTATTCCAAGATGGGACCAAACTCCCAATTTTCCTTGTATAGAGTGGCCACAAAATATCACAATTGCCTGCTGACATATCTCAGGTATCGATCTTACTCGCAGTAAATCTTATGCTATCCAGTACATGCTCCATTGCCAATGTCTTGTGATTCTTCCCGCATGCCCACGAGCTGAATTAAATTGGATCCATCTTCAAGAGGAGCCCAAGGCCTCCCCATTCACCTGCCATTATAAGACTAGACCCAGGGCAGCTTCGCCATATATGCAGAAGCCCTACCGTAGCCCCACTGTTCCACCAGAGTTCATTTAAGCAAGACTTGCACATTGAATTGTTATGTTATGTTATGTTACTGGGTATTTATAAAGCGCACGGCTACTCCCAAGAGTGTCTTGGCGCTAGAAACACCCCGTAACAGACCAGTGAGCACAACAGCTGGTAGACCTCATTCTAATTTTGGAAAAGCCAGGTTTTTAGATTTCTCCTGAAACTAAGGAGAACCTGCTCCTCTCTTAGGTAGGGCAGCAGGCTGTTCCATAGCTGAGAGGCCATCACCTGAAAGGAGCAGCCCCCCATGCAAGTGCGAGAGAATTTTGGAACAGTCATCAGCCACTGGGTCGAGGACCTCAAAGTTCTGAGTGGGGCATAGTGCTGAATTCTATTCCTAATATAAGGATCCCCTATGTTATGGAAGGCCTTAATGGCCTGTACTAGGGCTTTGAAGTTTATCCTCTCTTGCACCGGGAGCCAGTGCAGGGACCTCAGGTGGGGGCTTATGTGTGTCCTGGGGCCTACCATAAGTATTGCTATAGCCGCTACATTTTGTACCACCTGCAGGTGGCCCAAAAGGTAGTCTGGGAGGCTCAAGTACAGAACATAGACATAATCCAGCCTAGATGTAATCAGGGCATGGACCACTGTTTTCCTATGTGAAACTGGAAGTGTCCGGAGGAAGTTTCTCAACATTTCCAGTAACCCAAAGCACATGCCGGCCACTGTTTGAACCTGGGACTTCATAGACATGTCAGAGTCCAGTTTCACCCCAAGGTGTTTCCCGGTGGTTAATGGACTAGCTGGGGGGAAAATGTTCTGAGGCCACCATTGGTGCCATTTCTCGCCTGGGTTATGGCCCAAAAAAAAGAATTCTTACTTTTTGGTATTGCATAGCAGTTGATTTTGTCTGAACCCGGCGAACACCTTCGCCAGGCAAGCATTTATCTTGCTACCCCTCAGTACATCAACCTTCTCGCAGGTGAAAAACAGCTGCGTGTCATCGGTGTAAAATATAACTTTAGCATCGTATGCCTCTGACAGACGCGCCAGGGGAGACATGTATACATTAAACAGAGTTGGGTTCAAAACGGAGACATGTGGGACTCCAACTTTCAAAGGGGGATGGGGGGCGAGAAAGAGGGGACAATCAGGGCCGGACTGGGAACCAAAACCGGCCCTGGCAAAGTGCTCGGCTGGCCCCCCTCCCCCAGGGGGTTGTGGGTACTGCCGAGCTCTTTGCCAGGGCCGGTTTTTGGCCGATTGTGTTACTGCAAAAACGGCCCTGTAACAAAAACGGCCCTCAGGGGCCCCAAACCGTCCCCCCACCCGTGCGGCGCACTGGGGGATTGCCCGGTGCCCGCTATAGCCAGTCCGGTCCTGGGGACAATACTGTTTGCTGCCGGCTTTCCAAAAGGAAAGGGAACCACCTAAGGACCATGCCACCAATGCTGCAGTCCTGAAGTCTGCAGGAGTAAATCATGGGGCACGGTATCAAAAGCCGTGGAGAGGCCCCATAGAATCAAAACTGCTTTGCCTCCTCTGTCAAGAGTCATTTTGATAGTTTCTGAAACTTCCAGTAAGGCCGTCTCTGTACTAAAATTGGGTCTAAAACCTGACTGGCTCAGGTGTAATACATGATTGGCCTCTACAAAACCTGTAATAACAGCATTTACATATTTCTCCTGAGTTTGAGAGAGAAAAGGTAACAGCGATATTGGCCTGTGGCTACTGGCTACAGAGGGATCCGCTAACGGTTTCTTTAAAAGCTGATACGCTTTTTCAGAGTTTCCAGCTATCCGGCATCAACCCCTCGGACAGGGAGAGGTTCTAAACCGAATTACCAGCAGGATTGATCACCTCAGCTATAGATGCCAATACTTTCACATGGCACAGGTCTGAGGGTGAGACAGATTTCAACGCTCTCATTATTGTAAGTGTTTTGGGTGGTGAAATTGGGGAGAAGTGCAAAAGGGCCCCACTTGAGTTGACAATAACAGGGGGGGGGACAAACCTGTGTTGCCATCCTTTGCTTGAGGTGGCTCTCTAAATGAATCTTGGATGGTTTTAATTTTATTGTACAAGTATTGTGCAATGTGATTTGTCCATTCATTAGTGGGGGCGAATGGGCTACTGATTGCGTTAGGGGAGGAGAAATCTTGTACAATTTTAAAGAGTTTTTTACTGCTATTCCCAGCTTGTTCCATTTTCATAGACAGGAAACTCTTTTTTTCTCACAAACTTTGACGTACTGGGCTTTCAGGGCCAATTTGAAGCAATTTTATTCACGGGGTTGAGGTCTGTTAGAAATGGGGTAGCCAATTCTACGGGGGTAGCATGGTGCAGAGCGGGCAGGCCAAACTCCTGAGGACATGTGTGAAGCATCCACGCAGTACACACAGACAACACACCACAAAAAGATACACAACACCAGTTTTGTTGAAAAAGAATAACTTTTATATTGTCTCAAATCTGCAACAGAAATCACAGTAGTCACAATACTGCGCCAACTGGCGCCAGGGCAATATATACAGGGGGGATTATGTACAGGTGCAAAGGAAAAAGAAGAAAAAGGTAAGTCCATTAGGGTCAATAGTGCAATTAAAACATTAGCATTAACCTTTAGCATAACCTTATGCAGGTACTTATATCAACAGCATCAATCCAAGAATGAGCAATCCCGTAGGCATATCATCTCACTATACCTCACCAGCACAAGCATGAGAACATAGAGGCCTAACTTTAGCAGTAGGCGAATAACAGCAGGCTTCCAGCATAAAATAAAACATTAGGAGTTAAAGCACAGTTTGGCTTGCATTAGCATCTCCTGCAAAAAGGACAATAGGCGTGCAAGGCAGATGAACAGGAAGGCATGCAGACATTAGACCTAACTCAGGGGCATAACAGGTGAACCTAGGGTAGCTTCCTGAGACCAAAAGCATGGTCAACACTGTTAAACACAACAGGCATCATGCATGGCATTAGGCTACACATCACCCTCTTAGCAGAAAGTCCTAGGGCATGGGTAGATGTCCTCCCACAGTCACTGGGCCTAAAAACCTTCCCTGGCATGAATACATTAGGCATTGGTCTACCGTAGGCCTATACTCTGACATCAGGCAGGACCACAGCACCTCCTAGGGCGCAAAAAAACAGGGGGCAGAGCATCAGCATTCGATTGGCATCAACCTTAGCCGGGCCCCCCTGAACAATGCCCTCCCCATGGGGCAGAGGCACAACCTGGCATTCAACATAAGCCTGCCCACGGCTGCAGATTGGTCTCTGGCGTCACAGTTTACGTGGGAGCCCTACGGGGGCATCAAAATAATTATGGCCCCAACAGTACAGCGCCCGCAACTGTGGTGCCGCCGAGTGCCTTCCCGAAGTATTGATCCAGGAGGGTGGGCGCCGACACGTGCCCCGACACTTCCCACCCCCAGCTCCTCAAAAGGCCTCTCCCCGTGCCTCTGGGGGCCTCCGGCAGTCTCCCACTTCCGCTGCACTCACCAAGCTCTTGCGGGGGCTGCCTGGGCTCCAGACTGCTTCGTCCTGCTTCCCGGGCTGCAGGTACGGCAATATGCGGGGCTCTCTGCCCTACACGAGAGCCCCCGCTGCAGCAGCACTACGGCCGACCTCACCCGGCCTGTTCTTGTCTGCAGGGGCAAGGACCAGCGGGGTGGGCTCCCGCTCCGGTCATTTCCCACCAACTTGGTTCCCTCGACGTCGGGATTTGGCAGCAAGGCCGCGGCGGTGAGGTGAGCCAGTAGCTCTTCGAAGCCACAGTCCGAGAGGGGCAAAAACAGGTGAACACTCGGGACTCCACAGCACCCAGGGGGCACAGCGCTTCACGAGGCAACAGCACCTGGAAGGGACAGGGCTGGTAGCAGGGTCCTTCTGTATAGCGCTTGACGGGGGTCCTGCGCCTATTATTTAGGCTCGGTCCACAGAACTACAGCGCTTTCTTAGCCCAGCGCTGTGGAGGGCAGACACTCCTCTTCCCCGGGCACTTCTGATGCAGCGCCCATGAGGCGCTTGGTCCCACCAGCAGCCTCAGGGGCCCCAGGGTAATGCTCCTCACCTCCTGGGGGGGATCCAGTCCAGCCCAATATAGAGTTCTTCTTCTTCCAGGGCCAGGGGGCATAGCAGCAAGCACTACTGGGCAAGGTCAGCAGTCAGTGGGTACTCATCAGGACAGGGCGGTAGGCTTTCACCATTCTCCACTGTAGCGTGGTATTCCTCCTGTACAGCAGCCTGTACTCCTGCAGTGGGGCTTCCACTAGCCCCGTGGACAGCAGAGGGGTTTTAGTTGAGTGCAGGGTCCAGCACACAGGCCCAAGTGGCGGTTCCTCCTGGCAGTAGGTCCCCTCACGTTCCTGTCCCTGCTCTGACTGAGCACATGGTGGCACAGCCCCCTTATTTATATGCTCCTCACCCCACCTACCAGTCAGTGCCAGAAGCTTCTGGAATCCTCTGGGGAACTGATTCTTACTGGCTGAGGGGGAGGAGTAGAGCACCCTGGGTGCCAGGCTTTACCTCCAAATGCTGGGATGGCTGGGTACCAAACAACTAGACCGCTAACCTACTGCAGTCAGGTGGCACAAAACACAGCCATGGCGTCCATTTTAAATGCAGCACGCTACCAGGGTACATTTCTACTATGGGGGTTAATAAGTGCACACACCATTGCATTACATTACACTGGACATCCCACTCCACACATGGCCTACACCTTTCTTCACCATGGGGGAGACGTCCTAAAATAAGGGTGTGAAAAGCGAAAAAAAATTGGGAAAAGGGCCAAGACCAACAAGGTCCTTCCTCCATATTCTCTCAAGGCACTTGCAAGCGCTTTTGCTCTTTCTTAGGCCCCCATAAACCACGGGGCAGAAGCTCCACAGGATTTTGCTACTCGAGTTTAGGGGGGGGGGTAGTTCCATAGCACGATCCTGGAGTCAGCTTTCTAAAGAGAGCGCATCACTCTCTAAGTTTCCGCTGAAAGGAATAGGATGTAACCTAAGTAAACTAGCTAAGGCCTCTGAAGTAAGCTGATCAAAAGGCCTAAAGCTGCAGGCCCGCGGTTTGCAGTATGATGGAGACCTTCCTGATTCCTTACAAACTCTAAAGGTAAGTAAGAAATTATCGGACCAGATAATAGGGAGTGTTTCGTCTATTTCAATCCTGATTATAGAGAAGATCTGGTCCAGGATGTGGCCCTTTTCGTGAGTAGGGAGCAGGATATGGGGTCAGGTTGAGGATACTTAGGGATTCACACAGCTTCAAGGACTCCGGTTCAGTTGATTGGTCCTTTTGGATATTAAAATCCCCAAGTACCAAGCAGTGCCTGTGTTTGGCCACAATAGGAGAGATGGCATGACCAAGGGACTCCAAGAACAGACCTGCCATCCCGGTGGTCTATAGATTACTATGCCAGCGATGGACTGGTGAGCTGACACAGTCAAAAGGAAACCGAGGCCCTCGGCTCCTTATAACTCTGCAATACGTAGTGATGAGCAGGGGAAAGTGTTTTTATGAATGGCCACGCCCCCACCTCTGCCACCTGGCCTATCCTTTCATATTATCAGATAGCCATGGGGATCGCATTAGCGATGGTAGGGTTGGAGCCAGCATGAAGTCAGGTTTCAGTTATAAACATAATGTCAGGCATAAGATCAGTGAGGAGGTCACAAAGCTGAAACTCACTTTGTTTTTTATAGATCTGGTGTTCATAGGGACTGCTTTCAGATTGTTCCCGATCCCAGGATTCAGAGGAGGGGAAGCGCGCATGACAGTTACCCCCTCTTGCTACACACCTGCACCAGGGGGGGTAGGCAGACCAATTACAGTGTTTGCAGGTGAGGTGGTTTGTGTCTACTGTGAGTAAAGTGGGAGCGGCAGCTCACACACTTTTCAAACGCTAGTAGACTTTCTCTGCTATAACTCAATCGGTAATCGTGTGCGTACTGATCACCTGATGTGCAACCAGTAGGGTTCCCAGCGACGGTCACCTCCGGGACGCTGACGGGCGCATACGGGCTTGCCTTAGGCAAGCCGTCGGGGCGCCTGCTGCCCCAGTCCATTGCACGCTCATGCAGCGTCCTGTTTTGTAGTCTCCAGTTCAACGACTAGACTGCTACTGGATACACAGAAAAGCCATTGTAATTCGATCTACTTCATGTCTCCCTCGAAATAGCTACACCAGCTTCTGTGAACAAGCACTCCAATTTAGTAAATATGTTGATATATTATCAATTCCTCCTTGTAATGCAGATATGCTTCAACTATGGCTCATATATAACAGGGACCTGGCTGCTTCATGCACTATAGAGGGGCATATGTTTTGAAGTTTTTATCTTACCCTGTCAACCGCTATGCAGCCAACCTTTAGAGAGTGGGACAGGGCCGTTGATCCATCTCATCACTACTCTTCACTGGTGTGAAGATAACTGCTACATATCCCGGCAGGGTCACTAATGTGGATTTTTGAACTTCAAAGTTTATGATTTTCAATATCATTCAAATAGATTCTCTCCCAAAGAACTGAACATCTGGCCAGAGCTAAGGCACGTTGAACTTCGCATTTGGGAAAGGCATGATCAGCCCGAGATCAATTTTATGGTGCAAAGCCAATGTAAAATAAAATCTATTTAAGAATTTAAAGGGCAAAAATGTGTGTCTGTAACTTTTAGAAGTGGTGGGAGTTTGGAAGCACTAATATGTCCCATTGTTCAGCCCAACACTGCTCCCCCATAACTGACTCCCAGTGTCTGTAGCCAGAATTTCTGTACTGTCCAGTGGTATTAAATAGCTACCTAACCACTAGTGTCTTTCAATTGTAATACGCTGGTGCAGAGTATGAGATCAAGGGGTTCATCTGGAAAGGAAGGGTCCTGTTACTTAGTAGTCTACATCTGAAGTAAATAAAGGCGCCCAATGGGCTAGCTACCCTTTTCGAATTGCCCTATCACGGTATAAAAAACTCAAGTGTGTCATACTTCGCCACTTTGGCAATTCTATAATCACTTGCTCAGTCGTAGTTACGAAAACCTAGAAGGGAAAGTTGGGGGGGGTGGGGGGAGCACAACCAGGAATGCCCACCTTTTTTATCATACCTAATAAAACGTTAAATATGGAATAAAGTTAAAAACGAGAAATATTAGGCTCGGTAAAGTCATACACATATACATTTAACGCGGATGCCATCTTAGAAAAGTATACACAGAGGAACCACAAAGGGATAAGAATACACAACATTCTAATGGACGGTCTTAAAACCCTGCGTAAAAAAAATGACCGAACAAAAACGAAGGCAAGAAAAGAAAATCTAAGCATATTTGCTGGTACAGAGAAAAA
This sequence comes from Lissotriton vulgaris, assembly GCF_964263255.1. Lineage (NCBI taxonomy): Eukaryota > Metazoa > Chordata > Amphibia > Caudata > Salamandridae > Lissotriton > Lissotriton vulgaris. Next base: position 1,609,346,781 of record NC_141694.1, on the reverse strand, counting down.
AAATTAACCTGTACAGAATGAGCTTTCTTTAAAAGGAATACAAAGGCTATGATACATAATAAAAGGCAGTACAGAATTGTTGGACATACTCCTCTCTGCAGGGTCCTGCTGCTAACTAGTGCTAAAGTGCTTATGCTCTCTCCTCTAAACATGGTAAAGTTGGCTTACATCCAACTGGCACATTTAATTTACTTGTAATCTCTAGTAAAGTGGTACTACATATATCCAGGGCCTGTGAATTAAATGGTACTAGTGGTCCTGCAGCACTGATTGTGCCATCCAATTAAGTAGCCCGGTAAACATGTCTCAGGCCTGCCATTATAGCCTGTGTGCGCAGTTTATACTGCCATTTCGACCTGTCAGAATAAACCTTTTGCCAAGGCTAAATCTTCCTTTTTAATACATAGATCTCCCCTAGGCTAGGCCCCACACAGCCCAGAGTGCAGGGTGCAATGTATTTAAAGGTTGGTAATGTACTGTTAATTTGTACATGTACTGGTAGTGAAAAAACCCTACATTTGTTTTTCACTTCTGAAAGGTCTGCTTCCCCCGTAGGATAACATTGGGTTAACTTATTACATTTAATAAGTGACAACTTTCAATTGGGAGCAGGTATGAATGTCGAGTTTGGTGACTAAGGAATTGAAATTCAAATTCCTCTTTAATAGTAAAGTCAGATTTGAAGTCAAAATTCTGATACTACCACTTTTAGAAAGATGTAATTTTCTTGTCCTAAAAATTTGGTTTCTGTATCCTTCATCCTAGTTCACATGATTAGGTGTAGCTGGCAGTAGGTCTTTGTGTATTGCTCCGAGACAGAAAGACAAAGGGGGAATCGATGTTGGCAGGATGGGCCATCTCTGACTTGATGAGGGGGAGGAGCTGTCATCTACCACACTTGCACATCACAAAGGCTCTGACTGAGCACACTCACCAAGGGGTTGACACTAGTCTTTTATGACCTCTGTCAAGCTGGGGTTGGGGCAGGGAAGCGGGAAATTCGAGACACCTCTGGGGGGCAAACCTCTAGAAACGTCTCCTATTTTAAAGTAGGCACCAGAAATAAATATTGGACCTTCAGGCCCAACTTTTAAATACAACTCTGGACCTGTGGAAGACTCAGAAGGAAATCTGTGCTACCCCACAAGTTGGATTGCTATTCTGATGCCCTGCAGCTTGAGTGAAGAGGCCTGGACCTGCATCTTGTACCCAGGACCACCAGTGTGACTCCAAGGGCTAATTGACTGGCCTCTTGGTTTGAGACTCAGAGACAGCAAAGGTTCCAACCACTTTGCATCCAGCACCTGAACTCTATTCGCTGCGAGCCCTACCCTCAAGCGGTGCCACCCCAGGCCAGGACCCTTCGAAGTGGGCCTGAAGGTGATCTGCCAGGCCAACTGTTGTCCTGTGGGTAGAGCTGGTACAGCATGATGGGTCTCAGCTTCGTGACACATTCCCGACACTGGACCTCGCATCATAGCCCACAGTCTCTTCAGAACTGCTGCTGTGCAACGCATTTTCGATGTAGGCCTTTGCATCGCAAGCCCATTGTGGACGGCATCTTCGACGACAATGCAGGTCTTGTCATCGCATTCCCACAGCTTCTTCTGATCTGCTGCTGTGCTACACATCCTTACTGCTGGACTTCACATTGCAAGCCCCTCGTCGACGAAGACGCAGGACTCCACAATGCAGCCCGCAACTTCCTCTGAACCACTGCTGAGCAATGTATTCTTGATGCGGGATCTCACAATGCTCCGCAAACTAGGATTTAAGGTAGTTTGTTAAGCAGGCCAAACTTGGTGCCTGTATCCGGTCCGCACTCCTTCGCAGTCAGCCTGAATTTGTGACTTTGTCTGAGTCCGGCTTGACCAGGTAACCACAGTTGGCGCTTTGTGCTTCTTTGCGCTGTTTCCACCTAAAACTTTAAAATTGCATAGCTGTTTCTACGGATTGGATTTTTGTTGTTTTAATCTCAAATAATTTCGTAAATTTTACTTTGTTTTTCTAAATTGTTGTGGGATTTTTCTTGTGCAGTGTTTTTATGTTAATACTGTTTGAGGTGCTGCATACATACTTTACACATTGCCTCTAAGTTAAGCTGACTGCTTTGTACCAAGCAACCAGAGGGTCAAGCACACGCTAATCTGGGGTTCTCTTGTTCACCCTGATAGAGATAATGGTAGCTCCTTGAGTAGGGGTTCAACCCCTCAATCAGTAACCCAATTTCCAACAAGAAATTACAGAGATTTTGGCCAAGACTGAATTGTATGGAGCAAAGACCAACATTTCCCTGAGCAGTTAAGCGAGCTATTTGGATTGCCCTTCAGCCTTCAGTAAATTACAATGCCCTGAACCTGCCCTCCCAGTAACCCCTTAATCCAATTCTATGTCCCCAGTCCTCATACCCCCAGTAGAACCACACTGAGCTATCACCCATGAGCTTCCAAAGCGATGAAACTAACAAAACAATATTATGGCAGCTGTTTGGTCTATAGTTTTGGTGCTCTGCTCCCGCCGGTCAAGTTCTGAAAACAAAAAGGAGGCAAATTAGAAGTCTGAAACAATACTGGAACTGTATTGGAATTAGTTGTATACAAAATGTTGATGCTACAGATAATTGACATAATGTCTAGTAAAGATGAATATTGCAATTTTAGCTGAGACACACAAATAGTTGTTTATGTAATGTATATACTGTCTTGTGCATGTGCAAGACATGACTTGTTAAGAGTTAAGTTTATTTAAAGAAGTATAATAATATTCAGAACATTTTAACTATCTCTTGTCATTCTTTTACATATATTGAGTTATTACAATCAACGAATTGTGGTCACTGCTAGCTATACTTTAGTGATAAAAGTTATGTTTCATATCTTCTAAAGGTGTGGTTCCAAAATCGAAGAGCGAAGCATCGCAAGCATGAAAGGGTGATCCAAAAATCACTGACGTCCTCTGTGATTCCATCCTGCAGTAATCTAATGCCGGGAATGTGCTCAGGATCCACTCCATCCCGCCAGTTTCAGTATCCACATTCCCTCAACCACATGCCACGCTTCTCCTCTTTAGCTAGTACCAGCTACTCTCCGCATCCTACTGTTGGTCAGTTTCCATGTTCAAGCAATCATCCACACTTGTCTACTGCTCCACCACCTTCTCACCCGCATGACGATTGGTACAGTCCGCTGAGGTCAATTAACTCTTCAGGTGCCAGTATGCCTCCTTCAATGCTATCCCTAACATCCATTTCAGCTTTGGATCCCTCAGTTCACTGGAACTAAAAACGAATTCGTCAGCCCAACCTTACACAGATGGTTAGAGTTTACCAATAACATTTTTCTAATCAATTCATCAGCTCCAGTTAACATGATATAAACACTTTCCTTCGAATGATAATGAATGCATTTTGTACAGCTTGTTGATTTGCTATTTCTCTTTTAGGTGTTAGAAGTATTTTAATAAACAAATTTCCTAAAACATGTATGTTTAGCCAGAAATTTGACATGTACATGCACAGCAAAAGATATGTTAAATGAAGACAAAATAAACTTTTAGTGATGTCAACCTCTTGAAGAAGAATGGGGTTGTTAGAAGAAGACAAAGGTAAAGAGTGATACTGTGAAATGTGGTGACAAGAAAGGGCATAGTGGCCACAGAAGTTCAGGTGTGACAGAGATGACAAAGTTAGGTCTTATGGAAAAAAATAGATGAAGATGATACTCCACACATACCTGGGAGGACTGCAGGCATTGGTGCTTAAGATGGGATTTGATGAGTGTGTGTGTATGTACAAGGAGGGCTGTGAAGAAAAAGTTACTTAGCTTTGGTAATGATATTTCTGGTGGATACAGTATCTTCTCACAGATTCCAGACTGGATCTGGAAACCTTTCACCTTAGCAAAAGTTCTAAAGGGCAGAGAGATGGTGCCACAAGTCTCCATTCGTGGCTCAATTTAACCAGGATGTAACGACATAATCCCACGTAATGTGATGCATGGTGCTCTGGCATTACTTTCTTAATTCTTTTCTATATCTAACAAAGCCTTGAATATGTAAGTTAAAAAAACAATGACAACTGAATAATACAGCAGAAATAACAGTTATATGCCACTATCTCAGAAGGATGGAGGGGAAGGGTGGTTAGGAATCTGCAGGAACATATGGTATCCACTAGAAATATCATTACTGAAGATAACTTTTTTTTTCCAATGGATAATTCTTCCTGCAAATTCCTCATCTTATGAATGATTCCATTTATGTCCATGGTCATAGTTGAGGTGCTCAGAAGTGGGAGCAGGGTAATCTTGCACTTCCTTAGCGTACAATGCCTGCATGAATAGCGACTTGATGGGCACGGACAAGCTTGTTTTGGGGAATGCTGGTCTCCTAAAGGGGCACAATTGGCATCTTTAGAGTTTAGAAGCTTCTTGAGGCCTTTTGCTTAAGACACAGGGGGGCATAAGTGGAGAAGTGTGGCTCACTGGTTAGAGCAGGCAGACCCTGAAGCAGAGGTCAGACCCGGGACCAGGGTTCGATTCCCGACGCGGCAGGGTGTTGAGCTCAAATGTCCACGGACTCGATAATTCTCGCTTCGGTGCCTGACCTAATCATGGGTTCACACTCTGCAACTCTGGGCATTAAGCTTGCTTAATCTCCACAACGGCCCCCCGCGGGGGGATGCCTGGCTTTCACCTTGGGGATGCCCTGTAGGGGCTATCTCACAGGGAAAAACCAGGACGGGTTCCCAAGGCAAGTGCGGAGATACCCCTTCGGGGGTTGATTCTGGCGCTGTATAAGAAATATAATAATAATAATATTATCAAGCCTGGGCGATAAAATTATCTCCGCTTTATCGGCAGGAAGCTGCCGATAAAGTGGCGATAATGAGCTTGATAATATGCTCTATGGAATTCCAATCGAAGCTCATGTTAAATGTGAAGGACATCTAACATGAGCTTCAATTGGAATTCCATAGAGCATATTATCAAGCTCATTAGCGCCACTTTATCAGCAGTTTCCTGCCGATAAAGCGACGATAATTTTATCGCCCTGGCTTGATAATATGCCCCACGATTTGTTCGGAAGTGTTCATAATGCAAGACCATAAAATGGGACTACCTTCTACCATGTCCTGACTGGCATCTTGTCAGACTAATGAAAACATCGACCTTGTGTCTGTCCATTCTGTCTAAATGCAGTCCCCATTTCTCTGTGCTGTCTGCACTACGCCCCCTGCACTTTCTCTATGCTCTCTAGCAATCCATCTCTGCTCTTTCCCAGTCAGAACAATCCTTGGCTCAGCCCTCTCTGCACTTTTGTCTTTGTTTGTTGCACGCAATCGGCACTGTCTGTTAAAATGTCTGCTCTCCCTGTCTCTATATGTTGTCTAGAGCTTCCTGCCTACTTTGTCTCTGCTTCTGTACCCTCTCCCTATATACGCCTTGTTACTCTCACACTCTGCACTCTTTCTGAAGTGCCTTTCGCTCTGCCGGTCTATCTCTCAATGCACTCAGCCGCGCTGCACTCTGCTTTATTGCTATCTGTCTATGCGCACGTTTTCTGTTCTTTCTCAATACCAGGGGTATTCAACGGGTAGCTCAAGAGCTACTTGTAGCTTGTCAACAACCTGAGAGTAGCTCCCTAAGTGAAGCCCAGCATATCCATAATTCGCGAGGGTCTAGCCATTTTGAAGATGGCAACGCTACACATCTCCATACCCTTCGAGTGAGTGCAAGCCAGAGCCACTTTATCAGTCGTACATTACTTGTAAAACCTGAGTCAGAAAAGAAGTGCTAGCAATAGCCAGTGTGGAGCTGCTAAAGTGGGGGCTGCCAGAGAGAGCGGAGGCATGTATATTAGGAGAAAATCATGTATTTTGAGAAATTAATATGCTGATATTTAAAAAAAAAATGGTTACAAATCAGAACATATTTATAGATGCTCTTTGAATGATAGTTCAAACCGAGTAGAGATTTATAGCTGTTGCTTTTTCCTTCGTGCCAGTGACCACTTTCTGCTGTGGCTGTCAATCCATTAATTATGTGGAGGAGTTTTACATTGTTAAAGCTTTTACTTATGTTGCTGTTAGTAACGCTCTCTTATGCACTGGGGTGGCTGGTGTCCCACTACTTTATTGAGTTTTAAATATCACCCTAAACATTGAACCTAGAATATCGACTTCGACAATATCGTGTTTAGAGGTAAGTTTGATTTTATTTACATTCTTAACTCCACATCTATTTATCTTGAAGGTATGTGTATCTTCGGGGTATGTAAATGTGGAGCTAAGCACAGTAAATCAATACTTATCTACATCTATAAGTTACTATTCTAAAAATTATATTTTGGCATGCCAATATTTTGTTACTTGATTAGGTGACATACATCTGGAGGTCAATGCTAGTAATCCTGCAAGCTGTGGTCACTTTTGTGATTGGATTTAATGCAGTCACTAATGCATCAATGGAAAAAGCCATTTGTAGCCCGGTACTATTTCATTAAATAAAAGTAGCTCGCATTGTACAAAAAAAGTAGGAGACCATGCTCTACGCACTGTTTCTACTTTGTCAGTCCATCTGTGCAGTGTCTCTCAGCATGTTCCTTCTTTAAGCTGTCTCTTTAGTTGTCCCTGTGCTAGTGAGACACAGCTTTCTCCTGCTAGCCGAAGATTCCCATATATGCGAGCCACTGTTTTTTGGCCGTTGCTGCTCCACTGCCTCCTTCCTCGCCACTCTCGCCCACAATAACTTTCCTACGATAGGTGAAGGGTTCTGGTAGAAGCAGCATCGGAAGGGGTAAAGTTACAAAGTGGTATTATGACTCCACAACACACACTTGTCTACTAAAGTGGGTGTTCATTAATATATGGTAGTTTTACAAGCAATGACAATGTCAATACATTTCATCTTTTGCTTTGCCAGTTATTTTTCTTATTCTATTTAACATTGTCAAAAAGAAGCAAGGATTTGCAAATCAGTCTCGCATTTGTGAAAGTTAGAGCTACTGGCGTTGTAAATGTTAGAGCTATTGGCGCTGTAAATGACAATGTTTTTTACTAATGTTTTTTTGTTTGTATTAGACTGATCATGTAGAAAACAAGTAGATGCGTGGTAGTAGCCATTTTGGCTCGGGATACCGCGCACTCTTCTGCAGTTCAGGTTTCTCATGAACACGACTTTTCTTGACGAGGCCTTTGACATACAGTAACGGAACACCCGCCCAGAACAGAGTAACTATCATTGTCTGCTAGCAACGTCAGTCAAATGGCATCGCGCAAACACAAATCGTGTTTTCTGACCTCATTTGCAACATTGAAGGCGGGTTCTTCGGCTACAGAGTCGCCCATTGATTAGTCGGCAAAGAAGTCTATCAACCATGTGATAGCAAGATGCTGTCTTTCGATCGGTTACGATAATTGCACATCAACCTCACGTTTCAAGACACTTTTTGTGGATCGGCTGGCGTCAGCGTCAATCAGCCCTTCTGTGCTAGGTAGGCGCGTTCCTATGATTGGTGACCTGAGTAGTCAGTCATTGTGTCGCTGCCGACTCGTCCATTGGTTGCTCGGTATCGGAGTATCTGGGGATTGGCCTGGGGCGTGCAGTGGGCGGGGCGGTTCTGTGCCCGCTCTGGTATGAGGCAAAAGTTTTGTCATGAGCGGTAAGTAGCTTCGGCAGGAACAAGGGGGAGGCGTGGCTGGGGGCACCCTTCCGGTGCAAGGGAGTGTAAGGAGGTACCAATGGGGCGGGGCTCGGAGGGGATGTAGGCGGGACTGGAAGGGTGTGGTCCCGGTGGCTCTTCCCATGGGAGGATTGATGTGAAACCCAAAATAAGAGTATTGTGTACCCCCATGCCATATACCAAATCATGGAGTTTCTCCCTCTAGGGGGAAATCAGGGAACCATATAACATTAGCCCCAGGAAACTCCCGCCGACCTGGCAAGGCTATCTAGGTACTGAATACATGCAGGATGATTAAAAATTTGCAAACATTCGTGACAAGAATTTTCAATTCTATTAAGGACGAGGAGGCGAGGATTATGCTTAGTCTCATTTCTTTACTGACACATAGCAGCCAATCACATTACAGTAAAGAAAAAACAGAAACAGGGCAACCATAGAGTACACCCCTAGTATATAAACAGTCTCAGAGGTAACCACTTCCTCTTTCTTTGTCCAAAATCCAAAATGAAGAACCAAGTAACATCAGAGGAACCCAGGAGAACATCATCCAAAAGGGCCAAAATCCGAAGTAGGAGGCGGAGGAACTTCCAAAATCCAAAGGAACAGGAGCAGGCCAACGAGGAGTAGAAACTCGCAGCAGAACTTCCACAAGGACGGAGCCGGAGGAACCTCACTTGGGATCAGAGCCTGAAAAAAGACACAAGCCGTAATACACATCCTGTGTAATCATGAGCAAATAAGGGTGGGTATAGAAAAAATCAAAGCATTCTTCACATATCATTATGAAAGATTTTTTGAAGTATTGCATAGTAACAATCTAATCAATACATGCATAGACAACGGGTGGGATAATCCTCGCCTCCTCGTCCTTAATAGAATTGAAAATTCTTGTCACGAATGTTTGCAAATTTTTAATTCTATGTCAGGACAGGAGGCTCCGATTATGCTTGTTCAAAGCTGATCCACTACTACAGACGCAACACTATTGATAGGTTTAAAATAAAAGGTCTTAAACACAGAAGCAGATGACCAATCTGCAGCCTTCATTATATCAAACAGAGTAACACCCATGGAATAGGCTTTGGACGCCATCGCACCCCGTGCAGAGTGTGCGCCAAAAACAGAAACATCAATTCCAGCTTCAGACATAAGACCCCGCACCCAGCGCGCCAAGGTAGCTGGAGAGACAGGGCGGAAAGGCTTTTGCAATGCAATAAAAAGTGGACCCTGCATGTCAGAGCGCAAAGAAGCAGTACTCACCTCATAAGCCTTGAGGCATTGAACCACACAGAGGTTGGGGTGAGAAGGGAAAGAAGGATAAGAAATAGAAGGTGTATTAGATTTGGTACGTCTGGAGAGACGAAAGGAAACTCCTTCAGGAGTAAAGCTGCGACCCGCCAGGTCCAAAGCGTGTACGTCTGACACGCGCTTGCAGGAGACCAAACATAACAACATAGTTAGTTTTGCAGATAATTGTTTGCGGGATAAAGACGCATTGGGAGGCCAGGCCTCCAAAAACTTGAGCACAACCGACACATCCCACAAAGTAACATACTTAGGAGTGGGAGGTTTCGCGAAACGAACCCCTTTAAGTAACCTGGAAACAAAAGGATGTTCACCTGCGGGTTTCCCATCTATGTGGGCATGACCCGCCGATATAGCCGATCGAAAACCGTTGATAGTTGAATAAGCCAGACCAGAGGTGGCTAAGGAGGCCAAGAAATTAACAATCATGCTGATATCTGCTGAAACGGGATCAACTTGGTGTTGTGAACACCAATCACACCAACGCTTCCAAGACCCCTTATACCGTTTGTGAGTATTGGGAGCCCATGCTTCACTAAGGAGCTTGGAAGCGTCGCTTGAAAGGCCTGGGAGCGACCAGCGATCCCCGAGATCCTCCACGCGAGGAGTGGGAGGGAGCCTGAGAGGATCAGGGGATGAGGATCTCCGAGAGGGTCCAACAGGAGATTCCACAAAGGGGGAAGGAGAAACGGTGGAGCCGAACACATTTCTAGAAGGACCGGAAACCACGCTTGAGCCCTCCAGAGAGGGGCAATCAGAATCAGATCCGTCTGAAATCGTTTGGAGTAGGCCAATACCCTGGGAATCATCAGAAATGGAGGGAAGGCATAACAGAGGGTCGATGGCCACTGCTGGAGAAAGGCATCCGTGGCCAGAGCCTGAGGGTCCGGCCTCCAACTGTAAAAATGCGGAAGTTGCGCATTGAGGCGTGAGGCAAAGAGATCTAGTTGGCAAGGACCCCAACGCCGATGGAGAGCACGGAAGACCCGAGGATGCAGCCTCCAATCGCTGTAATCCCGGAGATGTCTGGAGTGCCAGTCCGCTATCTGATTGTGGCATCCCGGAAGGTACTCCGCAATAACAGTGATCTTTTTCTGCAGACAGAAGTGCCAAAAATCCTTGGCAATCTCCGCCAGGATTCTGGACCTGGTCCCGCCTAGTTTGTTGACATAGCGGACCGCTGAAACATTGTCCATCCGGAGGAGGACACAACAACTGGTTTGCAGAGGGGAAAAACATTTGATCGCAAAGGAACCCGCTAGGAGTTCCAGACAGTTGATATGAAGCGTCAATTCCTGAGGGGACCAACGACCCCCTGTCGAGATCGAGCCGAAACGGGCTCCCCAGCCCCACCGACTGGCATCGGACTCTATCACTAGATCCGGAGACACACCGAAGAGGGCTCGGCCGTTCCAGGCCTCCATGTGGTCCAACCACCACTGCATCTCCCATCGGACCTCCTCCGTAAGAGGAATCTGATCGGAGTATCCGAGGCCTTTCCGGAGATGAAGAATTTTTAGGCGCTGCATTGCCCTGTAATGTAGGGGACCCGGAAAAATCGCCTGGATGGAAGAAGCCAGTAGACCGACTACACGTGCCAACGACCTCAACGACACAGTCGGTCTGGAAATAACAGATGTCAACTCTCTCTTGATAGAACGCATCTTTTGGTTGGGCAAGAGAAGCTGACAAGACATCGAGTCGATCTGAAAACCCAGGAAAACTATACGCTGGGACGGGATCAACACTGATTTCTGAACATTGATCAGGAACCCCAGAGACTGTAAAAGAGTGATGGACAATTCCAGATGTTGAATAAGTTTGATTGGACAATCCGCCATAAGGAGAATATCGTCCAGATAAATAATCAACCGGACACCCAGAGACCGCAGATGCTCCACAACTGGTCGTAACAGCTTCGTGAAGCACCAAGGTGCCGACGAAAGACCGAACGGGAGAACCTGATACTCGTACCAGACTCCCTGCCAGCGAAACTGAAGAAAACGGCGATGCGGTTTGTAAATCGGAACCGAGAGATATGCATCTTTGAGGTCCAGCCTGACCATCCAATCCTTTTCTCGAAGGAGATCCCTCAAGAGATGGATTCCCTCCATCTTGAAATGTCGATAGACGACTCCCCCGTTGAATTCTTTCAGGTTGAGAACAAGGCGAGCACCTCCTCCTTTTTTCTCGACCAGAAAGACAGAGCTGGCAAACCCCTGGGGATGACGGGTGGTCGGAATCACCGCCCCTTTTTTGAGAAGAGAATCTATCTCCTCGGAAAGACAAACTTGATCTTGAAGAGAAAAACTCAGACAAGGAGGGGGACAAGACTGATGCATCGGGTGATAGAATTCTATTCGGAACCCCTGAACAGTTTGTAGCACCCAAGCATCGCCGGAGAGCATGCGCCAATTCTGCAGGAAAAACTGAATGCGACCCCCCAACATCACCTCGCATGCAGGAATCAGCCTCACCTGTAGAGTGGGAATCCTGGTACTGTCCCTGATGACCACCGGAACGTCCTTTGCCGTACTGGCCTTTTCCCTTTCTGGAAGGATAGAAGTTGGCTCTTGAGGAATAACCTGCGTCGTAGGAGCCTCTGTGTTGAGATGAATTGCCCCTCTGGGACTGACTGGCAGAACCACGGCCGAACGAGCGTCCCCTACCTCGTCCGGCCTTTCCAAAAACCGGACGCATGGCTCTCCGCAAGGAGGCCTGCGCCTTGTCGATGCCACTAAAGGTTGATACAAAGCGCGTGAGTTCCTTAAGGAATGGTTGGCCAAACAGGAGGCCGTCCGCCTCAGGGCCCGACTCAGAAGTGGCCAATTCAGAGAGTCTAGGGTCAAGCTTTAATAAGATGGACCTGCGACGTTCCGCAGATATCGCACAATTCGCATTACCTAACTGGCAAATTGCCCGTTGCGCCCATTCTATCATCTCCTTAGGGTTGACGAGGGCAGAAGCTTCCTGGGCTCTGTAACCTAGGTCCAAAATTTTTGTGAGAGGCCCAAGGACGTCCAACATCTTATCCTGGCAGGCCCGCCAGGATCTATCCAGGCCCTTCTTTGGGTCCTTGGCATATTTTTTCAAATATGTGACCATCATTGGGTCAACTTCAGGGGTATCAGCTAAATGAGCAGACAAATCAGGCCTCGGGCATTCCGAGCGCAGTCTGGCACGAACCGAAGCCTCAAAAGGCTGACGGATATGTGCCTCAATGTAGGCAGCTACAGCCGGAGAAGGCCCCCATGATGAAGAGTTGGGGTGAACAATGTCTGCCGGCTCGAAATTAAGCACCGGAGGACGCTCAGGGGCGTCCACAAAATGCTCCTTACAGACCCGTTTTTTAGGTGGAGGGGAAACATGGTCTGAAGAAGCGGAGGATAACCCATTGTCCGAATCAGCCTCCTGAAGACCAGCAGTCGTGGATGGCGCAGATGCTAAACTTTTCGCCAGACGCTGAAAATCAGTCTTGTGAGGGTTAACCGGCGACTTCGCCGTCTTCTTAGAAGCAGGCAACCAGCCCTGCTGTTGAGCATAGAGACTCAGATGACGTTTCAAAGGGTTAATAGCACGTACTAGTGCTTTGTTGACTGACTTTTGAACACCCTTATCCAATTGTTCAACTAAGTCTTGTTCCAAGGAGCCTTCCTCCTCATCAGCATAGTAGTAGTCGTCTTCCACGTCATCAAAATATTCAGCCATTCTACACCAAGGTAGAGGTAACAGCCCACAAGACGACTAGAATATGGAGTGTTGGAGACACCAGTCAAGGGGGAGTGTATAACCCCAAAGCAGGCTTAAACGCAGGAAAAACCTGCCTTGATAGCAATTAGAACGTGGAGGGAGCCAAAGCCTGCACCAAACTACACTCTAGGCAGAGCCTATGCCAAGAAAACACCCTACCAAAGTCCTAAAAGACCTCAGCGTCGGACGGGGTTAACTGCACTGACAGGTTGTGGGCAAACGTCAACAAACGCCTTCGTCAAACCAGCTGAAGAGAAAACAGCCGGAAATGGGACAGCGCGCATGCGCGACTGTCGCCTGCCAGTTAGAACCGTCGAAGAGCGCTCGCGCTCTCAAAACCAACGGAACCCCTGCTCCCGCTCCACAAACAGCGCGCGAGCAGCTGGGAAGCGCTCGGCGACTCAACGGAGGTGAAACACACGCTCCGGTAAACAAAGCAATTGCACGCTGGAAGCCGGCGAAAAGACGCGACTAACAACAACGGAGTACAAGCCCCAGACGCGCGTCACACACAGCGCAATGGCAAAGCATAAAGCGGCAATAATCCACAAGGCACAATAACAATAGAACGCCAAGCAATGAAATTTCAAGTAAGTAAGATAATGCACTTAACTGGCTGCGGAGCAGCAAAGAAAGAGGAAGTGGTTACCTCTGAGACTGTTTATATACTAGGGGTGTACTCTATGGTTGCCCTGTTTCTGTTTTTTCTTTACTGTAATGTGATTGGCTGCTATGTGTCAGTAAAGAAATGAGACTAAGCATAATCGGAGCCTCCTGTCCTGACATAGAATTGCATTCCCGATGCCACTCACAAAATTTACATCAACACAGGGAGTTCACAAAAATTTGAGTTTACACTTCAAACAAAAAGTTTATCTGGAATTACTGGTCTCTAAGTATTTTGATAGGCACTAACTAACTTGGGACTTTTTCATTGCAAAGCCAGTCAATGTGAGATTGACCTCTGTTGGGACTTCGCTCCTGATGGAATACGTGCGCTACTCATCCTGTTAAGTCCATTGAGTTCAGAACCCGCACCATTCAAGACAAGCGCTCGCCATCTCTAAGCCCCGTCCTTTTCAGACTGGGGGGCGTGTTATTGACTGTTGTTACATCTTCTCCAATGGCTGGCCACCGTTTAGGAGGCCAGCCAATGGAGAAGAGGGGAGAAAGAAAGTTTAAAAAAACACACCCCCGCATCCGAAAAGGACGGGGCTTAGATCCAAAGAAGAACATCACTGGGACCTCTTCTCCAATGGCTGGCCACCATTTAGGAGGCCAGCCAGACCTAAAAAGTGCACGCTATTCCATATTTTTGTGATAAAAAAAAGATGCACAGGCTTCACAAAAACAGTGTCAATTAAATAGGGTTGACTTTCCCCTATATAATACTCCCTTTGGGAAATCTAACCAGGTATTGACGAGCTAGACATTGCCAGTTAAGCAGAATAATTGTGAAAAAATTGAGGGTTGGCCCAAGTACTTTTTTTTTTAACAGGGGGGCGCAACATTAAGAAGTTTGAAGACCACTGCTCTCGGGATGCAGGTATTCCTGGGTTGTGAAGAGGGTCAGGGATCAATGCTGTTTAGTCGCGGTGAGGGGATCAGTAAATTAGGAGCATCTGAGAGAATTGTTTAACAACATAAAAAATGTACATTTGTAGTAATGTCCCCTGAAGTAAACCAATGACATACATATGACCTAACAAAAATGTCAGTAGGGCCTGAAACCATTGTATTCACACCTGTAGGAAAGTAGTATCTGCTTCTTATGGTTACCCCCACTTTTTGCTGATGTCTCACTGTTTTTGGAATAGTCTGACTGGGATCCTGCTATTTAGGACCCCAGTCTATCTGCTTTCTCCCTTAAATCGCTATGTATGTACTTTAGGTACACTCTGAATTGGATACTGGGGTACCCTTATCAGTCCCTAGTATATGGTACACATGTACCCACGGCATAGGTACCCCAGATGCCTACCATGGGGTGAAGAACGCATTATGCCACCCATGAGAGGCCATTCAAAATGACACAAAAAGGCTGCTACTGCAGCCTGTGTAAGCTGGTTCTTTCACCACTTACTTAGATATAGGTTCATTATATCTATCTATACCACTACACCTAAAAACCTATCAGTCCCCCCTATGGCAGGCCTTATCAATCCTAAAGGCAGGGTCCTGGGTTTTACATGAGAGAATGCCCCTGCACCAGTAGGGCCCCTCTGCAGCCTTCGAAGAACGATCTCCGGGGTTGGCTGTGATGCAGCCAGACATATAGGTTAAGGGGCAATACAAACTCGCAGTAAATGCTATCTTTAAGATGGCTGCATTGAAACATGTTGTGTTTGGTGTCAAACACTTTGGAATCATACCTCCACACCAGTAACTGGTGTGGAGGTATGATTCCACTCTTCAGAAGAAACCTTCATGAGTCACCGGTCTACCCGGTAAGAGCTTTCTCAACCCATGTAGCGCAAAATAGACGCTGCCAACAGACACATTTCTGCTCTCCTGCTGCTCAGCCAAGCTTGGGCACAGGAAGGCATGACAAAAGGCATCCTGTCACAGGGAGGTGTACCCACCTCCCAGACAGGGTTTAGTGTATTGGGGCTGGGTGGGTGTAATCTGAGAGTCTGCACTGTGGGCACTATTGGTGTCTCTGTGCATAGTTCAGCTCAAGCCAGTTCTGTGAGCCATTGGCTCCTGCTCTGGCATGAAACTGGGCAAAGGACATTGGTGTAGCCACCCCTCTGTCCTGCCCCTCCCCTAGGGGGGTCCCCTGAATCTGTCCAACCCTCTCCCGTGGGTATAAAGTGGGTTACCTGGCTACAGGACATTATATTTTACCTGGATAAGATTTTGCTAAGAAGAAACTAAGTACTTTGACTGTCTGCATAATGCTGGATGACTGAAGAATCTCCCTTGGAGTAAAGGAGTTACTCCCCTACACTAGCAGGCACCTAAGCACATCTGACCGGCTTGCTGCTCCCGAGCTCCTGAGGACTCGGAAGATTTCAGCAACACAGGAGGTAGGTTTTCGAAGTTCGCTGAGGTCGATCTGCCCTCTCACCAAGTCTGAGGCCAGTATCCCTCAAGGGGACTGCGTTACCCGAACCCCTGTGCACTGTGTACATTTGCAAGTGCATATGCTTGTTGGATATTCCCAAGCTTGTGCATTGGACTCAGTGTTGTCCTGACCCCGAGCAGTATTGGCACTGAAGAACTCCAGCCTCCTCACACTGAGTGCTCTGTGGGCTAGTACTTTGCAAACTCGCTTGTGGTTTCCTCGCGACTCATGGTGTGTTGGCCTGTGGGTCCTGGTGAGGGTCCCGTTGGTTGTTCTTGGGCTTCCATGATTGCTCCAGACGTGCCCTAACTCGCCATTGTTTTAAGAGTCCCGTGGACCTTGCTGGTCCACACAGTAACCTGTTTGTCCTCCTGTGTGGGTTGCATTTGCCAAGGCTCGATTGGTGCTCCAGCTGGACACCGACCTCTCAGCACTAGACATACTTCGTGGGACAGCTCACCTCTGGCTCCTGGTCATCCTAGACATCTCTGGGTCCTCATGGCTGAAGAGTCAAGCATCTCCTCATCGCACCTGAAGCCCCCGACATCAGTGGGCATTCGACTACCGAGCCCCTGGTCACCTGAAGTGACTCAGACTCTGTCCCCTCTGCTTTCAGGTTCCTCTCACCTAGAATCCAGGCTTGGATTCCACCGGCCACTCTTCACCTTCCTGGCAGCAGTACTTCTTTGCAGCCCTCCATTGAAAATGACGAAGGTTTCCGACACCATTGGACCCCTATGCACCCGGCTCCTCTGGGATAGGTAATTCGGGTACGTCAGTATCCAAGGGTGGGTTGGCTCTAGAACTTCTTATGTTCCAATGGGTTTGATTGAATTCCTCCTAGAAGTGTCCTCAAACTGTAACTTTGCAACCGCGACTTTCCCATAGAGTTGTATGGAAAACGTGGTCGTGTTTGCTCACTGCACCCGTCCTCCGTGTGCTCCCTGTGTCACTACCTTGGGTGGTTCCTTGGGGTCCCAGTGATTCTATGTGCTCTAGGCACTGTGTCTAGTCAAGTTGTGATGGTTATACCATTTTTTTTAAGTATATGGTTCGGTCCCCCCCTGGAGCACGCTGTGTATTGTGCTACTTACAACTGTTCTATTGATCCAGTATTGTGTGCTTTGTGTTTTAACCTCGTGTAGAGGAAAGAAGATAGTGTTATATTAATACATACATGTTTTTATATAACTACTGTGTGGTCCTCCTTTCATTTAGTCATTCAGGAGGTGATATTCTGGTAAAACAAGCTGCTTAACATTCCTCCAAGATGAATCCTAGGCTGCTCTCCATAGCTGTCACTTGGATAGCTTTCAATAAGGTTATCTTTGACCTCATACATCATAAGGGTCGTGTGGACGGGTACAGGGTGGCCACTTCAATTAGTGGACAGCATATACCAGGCCACCTTGTCACATCACCTTAAAAAATAAGCATGCAAAATTCCAATAAAATATAAACCATTCAATTAATTTGTTTCTATGGAATGGTAAATGCCATTCATCCTGCAAATTTTCATTAAACAGTTGAGGTGTTTCTCGGTGATGGTATTCCATGAAATCGTTCTTCTATGAAATCACATACAACTCCCGCAACCCACCAACTAAAAGAAAAAAATAAAGTAAAAATATTTTTTTTAAATGACTGGGTTAAAAACAAGCATAAGCAAACATGCATTTTTCGTAAAGTTATGCAAAAGAATAAAGTATGAAAAAATAGTAAAAAAATGAAAGGAGAGATTTCCCCTAAACACTGGTACTGAAGTGCACTACTTCTCACTTGTAATCTTGTAAAATGATGTGACTCATGGTACAGGAGAGCCAATGAGTGGTGTGGCGTAAAGCGGAGTAGAGTGGAGAAGAGTGTTGTGGAGTGGAGCACAGTAGAGTGAAGTTGGGATTAATAGAGTGTTGTGAAGTGAAGTGGCGTGTAGAGGAGTAAAGCGGCTTAATGTGGCATAGAGTAGAATGGTGTACAGTGGAGTACAGTAGAATGGAGAAGAGTAGAGTAGAGTGTCCTAGAGTGGAGTGAAGTAGAGTAGAGTGGAGTGAAGTAGAGCAGAGTGAAGTGACATAGAGTAGAGTAAAGTAGCATGGATGCCGTAAAGTGGAGGAGAGTGACATAGAGTGGAGTGTTTTTTAAGGGAGTGGCGTAGTGTGAAGTAGAGTGGAGTGGAGAACAGCATCATGAAGTGGAGTGGTGTGGCCTAGAGTTGAGTAACGTAGCATGGTGAAGAGTGGAGTGGCATAGAGGGAAGTAGAGTGGCTGAGTCGAGTTGCATAAAGTGGAGTGTCACAGTTTAGAGGAGAGAGCTGTAGAGTAGATTAGCATAGACTGGAGGGGAGCAGAATGTCAGGGAGTAGAGTTCTGTGGAGTAGAATATCATAGAGTGAAGTGGTTTAGAGTAGAGTGATATTCAGTGGTGTGAAGTAGAGTGTAGTGGCATAGAATAAAGTAGAGTGGAGTAGAGTGTCATAGAGTAGAGTGTTATAGAGAGTAGAGTGGAGAAGAGTAAAGTCGATTGTCCTAGAGTGGAGTGAAGTAGCACAGAGTGAAGTGACATAGAGTGGAGTGACTTAGAGTGGCATTGCGGCCAGTAGAGGGAAGTGCAGTAGACTGAAGTGGCATAGAATGGAGTAGAGTGGAGGGGTGTTGAGTGGAATAGTGTCAAAGAGTGGAGTAGAGTGTCTTAGAGTGGATTGGCATGGAGTGGAGTGGAATGTTGTAGAGCGGAGTGGTGTGGCGAAAAGTGTAGTAGAGTGGAAAAGTGCATTGTGGAGTGGAGTAGACACTCCACTCCATAACACAGTGTCTTGGAGTGAAGTGGCGTATAGTAAAGTGGCATAGAGTAGAAAGGTGTAGAGTGGAGTGTCGTGGAGTAGAGTGTCATAGAGTAGAGTGTTGTAGAGTGGAGAAGAGTAGAGTGTCCTAGAGTGGAGTGGAGTAGAGTGTCATAGATTAGACGAGG
Source organism: Lissotriton vulgaris (assembly GCF_964263255.1). NCBI lineage: Eukaryota > Metazoa > Chordata > Amphibia > Caudata > Salamandridae > Lissotriton > Lissotriton vulgaris. The sequence goes on along the minus strand of NC_141694.1, from coordinate 1,609,328,008 downwards.
GAGTTGTAAAGTGGACTGGCATAGAATGGAGTGGAGCAGGGTCTTGTTGAGTAGAGTACAGTGTAATAGAGTGGAGTGGGATAGAGTGGAGTAATGGAGTGAAGTGCAGTAGAAGGGGTTAGAGTGTGGGAGAGTGGAGTGGAATAGAGTTTAGTAGAATGTTCTAGAATGGAGTTGTATATAGTAGTGCACAGTTTAGTGGAGTAGAATATTGTAGGGTGGAGAGGCATGGTGTAAAGTGTAGTAGAGTGGAGTAGAGTGTTGTACAGTGGAGTGACGTAGAGTGACATAAAGTGGAATGGTGTAGAATGGTGTAGAATGGAGGGGCACATAGTGGAAAAAGTGGCATTGTGGAGTGATTCATGTGATATGTGCTAGCTTGAAGTGTGTGTGTAGGTGCGTGTGTGTGTGTGAAAGCGAGAGAAAGAGTGAGAGAGCGAGAGGAGGAGAGTGAGAGAGAGATCTAAATAAGTCTGGAGCAAGACTGTTTGGCTACATGAAACCAGCTCTGTTTTCACTGACCAAGAAAGACAAAAGAAGTGAGTGACGAAGAGGCCAACCAATGGTAAGTAATGGGTGGGCAGTAATCCCATTTTAGGTATGTTTAAGATACAATAGATCTCGAAAGATAGGGTGAGTGCAGTGCCTCAGCCGAGACCTAACAATGAGCTAACATAAGATCATAGCCCCTGTGCATAAACCAAGCATTAAACCAGATTTTTGAATAAAACTGTACACAATACCATTTTTTTCTCGGTCTCTGTACCCAGGATCTTGATCAACCATGATCCTATTTAGGAAAGAGTTGTAGATGCTTCTCTTTAAAGGACACTTTTCAGTTGAGTTCGAAATATGGAACTATCACATATACGCATTTGCGAAATGAGAATGTCCAAGCATAATTGCTGGAAATAGCAAAATATGTGGCACATAAGAGTAATAACGGCTTGAGGGGGTACTTTGCGGGAGGAACACATGACGAAATGTGCACACGTGGTCCACTAAACTCAATAGCTCAAAGCTGTATTTCATCAGCATATGAGGATGTATTAAAGAGGCAGCTGCTGAACTGGCACCCATGCAAGTCCAGCCATTCGTAGAACCACAAGAGTATACATGTCTCTGGTGTAGTCAAGAAAACCACAAAGAACAAACAATCCCATTGATTGACACCCACACATTTTCCACATAAAGGGCATCAAAGAAACATTCACATCAAATAAGAACAGAAATAACTCCCCTAAAACACAACTCCAGACCATCACCATCGGCCCCAAGATAAAACCCCTGATTTTGTTCCGCAGCCAGGTGTTTGCAGAGTGTGATACAGCTAAAGTCAGGGAGCATGTAAGTAGCTCAAAGGTCATGTCTCTGGCGCCCAGTTAAAGAAAATCCAAGGCAAAGGGAAAACCATCACTTATGCACTCTGCAAATTACAAGCTTCCTTACACAGCCCAACTACAACGGCCATTCGAAGAGTATTAAAGGATAAACTAATGCCGGCCCTCAACTACGCTCAGCAAGCGTACCCACGCAAACTCAACACGGAACTTGAAAAAATTCATTGCAGAGCATACAAGAGAATATTTCACCTATCGAAGTGCACTAGAAACACCCTTATCCACTTAGAATTCTTGCTCAACCAATAAATTTTGGAAGAGATGGCGGCCTTAAGTAAATACTACTACCTTGCTACAACCGCAAAAGATAAGACACTTAAGGCAGTTTTGAAATATATCTTTATGGAATCCGGGAATCCTTGGTCAGCTACCCTTACCGCGGCAACATTTTGCCTCAATCTGGCCACTGAGCTTTGGGACCCCGAACTAGTCAACTACATGGCGATCAAAAACGCAATCAAGAAACAAGTTCGGGTTCGCTCCCGCGAATTGGACTTGGAGTCATTAGCGATAAGAGACCTGCACGAGACCCTATGCCTGCCGCATATTGTGTATAATCCCAAGCAGCATCTCACGCAGGCTGTGGGCCGCACAGCTCTCCATAAGATTCTAGCCTACAGACTACACCCTCTGCCCCTTAAAGAACTATATGCAGTTGAACGGGCAGAGCTGGGTGCATTGGAATGCAGGCTCTGCAATTACAAACATGAGTCCCATGCTCATCTGCTATTTTGCTGCCCGGCCCTGCGTGCAGCACACAGTCTCTACCTTAGGCCCATTCTAAGACAAGCAGGGACCCGCACTGTAAAGGAGGCGGTCCATCAATTATATACACTGTCTACAGTAAAAGACATGGCCTCATTTGGGAAGTTCATCCAAGAGACAAGGTCTAAGTTGATGGCCACTCAGGGCTTAAATGAATAGAGACTCCGTAGATGCACAGACTATTTCGCTAACACATTCCCTGTTTTAACTTTTGTAATTCTTTTTTTATATGTTTGTTTTAATGTAATGGTTTTGAGTAACCAAACAATAAAAAGTTATTCATTCATTCAGGTCATGTCACACAGTAAAACCAGTCTCCAAGCTTTTCTGTCAGGAGTTTCACATGAGAAGGAGGCGTTTGCCTTTCATGTGAAACTAAAAGTTGAGAAAAACTCCCACAGATCTCTTGTAGATGGATTGCTTTTCAGGTGGAGTGGGTTGGGGGGTGCATTGACAGTCCATGATTAAGCAAGCCAGAGTCTCAAACGTTTGAACTCAAAACACATTAGAAGGTCCTCTCTATGCTCTTGTTATTCATGACGAGAGGCACCAGTTATGGCTTCCGGGCTGGTCATTTTGAGATAGATGATGAAGATTATTTTGTCAGATTTAGGGCTTCATGTATGCGATTGAGATGAAGGACTTACTATAGTATTGTTGTAGCCTTCCTTGTATCTCTTGACGCATACTCCTTAGGCAGTGGGTTGTGCCACTGATGTTCACATTTGAGTTTGGCCAGTGTTTCAGTAAATCTATTAGTGGACTTCAGTCCAGTTTTACGTTTGTTCTCAATTTGAGGCAGACTCATTGTCGAGGGTGTCACTAATGTTGTGGTGCACACATGCCAATGAGATCTCTATGTCCAGTGTGTATTACTTTTAACATCTGCTAATATTTTATTTGGTTGTAAATTATTCCATTCATATTTTGTTGTTGTGGTTGCTTAGTGTTTGGTTAGAATTATCTCAGCTGCTTGGTATAAATCCATCAACAGGTTTGAGAGAAAACCAGATGAGTTGGCCATAAATATAGCTTCATCCTTGACATCTTGCTTGAGGGTAGTTTAAATGGACTGAGTGTGTTCTGCATGCAAGCTTGTGCTTAGATGTCAGGCACAGCAATAGTTCGCTTTGATGAGATGCTGATGGCAAAAGCATTTGAGGTGGTTATAGTAGTTAGAATGAGGTTACACAGGGTTGGGCTGTCATTCAGCAACATCTTGATTAGATTGACTGTGGTGTTGGTGCGATGCTTGGTCTTTAATGATGGTTCTCTGCATGTGGTATGGGTGACTGAAGCTGCTGTGTCAAGTAATGATACCGGATTGCCCGTAGAATGTTGTTCCAGTTCACCTCTACACTTCAAGGTTCTTTTTTGTTGACTTTGATCCTCATGGTGTGAGCAGTGTTGATGTTCATTCTTGCTATCTGTGGGTGGTTAAGTTTTCAGCAGAATCGTTTTGCTCCTCCTAAAATGTATGTCGTTTGTGACATCAAAGGAGTTTTTGTATCGAAATGCTCTTTTCCATGTGTTGGGATGGACTGTACAGTATAAGTGGACTGTTTATTGCCTGTTGTATGCTGGTGTAAGCTTCCATGATGAAGATCACAACTCATCTCTTTAGAAAGGCCATCTTGAACATTATCTTGAAGTTTCTTCAGGAGATACATCCAGGCCACGTAACAGAGAATTGCTCCACATGGGCTCTGCGAAGTGGGTACCAGCCTCTACCCTTTTGAATTTGCTATTTTTGGGAATCCCGCACCGAGAGTGGGACACATTAATTACTGTGTGTGCTGTGCTGATATGTAAAATAAATAGGCAATGAGCAGTTTTTAAGGGAGCTTTGGGCTCGATTGTGTTTCTTCCCCCTTGGAATTACCTGTATTTTTAAAGCACATTTTGGCCACTGGTATGTCATAAGTGCGCTTCTTTAAAACAAAGTTTTCACATTGTTAATTGCCACACCTACAATGAAATGAAATGAAATGAAAAATTGCATTTGTATAGCGCATAACCGCCCTGGGGCCTCGCAGCGCTTGAAGATAAAATGGTTTTAGCGCAGGCTCGGGGCAGATCAGAGAGATTTCGCAAACAAATGCGTTTTTAGGGCCTTTCTGAACGAGAGGAGGTTGCTGTTACCCCGGATGGCAAAGGGGAGGGCATTCCAGAGTCTGGTCGCCGAATGGGAAAAAGAGCGGCCACCCCAACGGGCTTTGTTAATTTTAGAGGAGGTGGCCAGCTGCAGGGTACCAGACCGAAGGGGGCGTGTTGGAACATAAGGAGTAACCAGAGGGTGCAGAATCGCTGGGCCTACACGGTGGAAGGATTTGTGCATGATGCACAGAGCTTTAAACTGCACTCTGGCAGCCATTGGGAGCCAATGAAGGTCCTTCAGAGCCTTCCTCGCCGACTGCCGACGGGACAGATTGAACAATAGGCGGGCCGCACTGTTTTGTGTGACCTACACAATATATTATCGGTGCTTTGAAATTAACTATTAAAAATAATATCTGAAATTTATAAAAGTAGGGCGGAGGCATAATCCGTGCAATATGTCAACACTCAAAACCACAAGACTTGAAAAATATTCTGCGTCGACCGGTCTGCATGTAGTGCAATCTATCTGTCGTGATAGGATGGAAGCTGCAGTCAGGGTACTGATCCTAGTCCTGCATCAATAGTACTGATTATTAGATTGTCTTCTCACTGCCAAGCAGCACACAGACACTGGAAACCGACACGTATTCAGCTGAAAGGCTGCGTTTCTCAGTAACTAAAAGGCAAAAAAACTGAATATTACCACTAGGTGGCAGGAGTGACTAGCTAGTGAACGGAAACCATAACTTTTCGAAGGTTTTCTTTCCATCACATTTTTAGGTTGAGCCTGAGTCAGCTTGCATGCACTGTTCTGGCGAGCTGCTATAGTGGATAATGGAAGAAAAGCCCCACCCACTCTCAGCCCATATTTGCCATTGGTTTCTGTCTTTGTCCATCGTAAATGCAGGCTTCTGATTCAGTAATTGGTTTGTTATTCCCTCCTCCGTACCGTCTTTTCCTCATTTGTAACCTTCCATGTCTACCGGCCCCTTTATTACGGTGGTTACACAGTACGTGTTTATTAGTTATGTAAGCACTATTTTTTTTCCTCCTAATGTAGGCACGATGTGCTTTGTTTGAATGGAGTGCCCCAAGCTCTTTGACTTTAAAGGCTATTACTTTTAAATATGCTCTGCACCCCCTCTCAACCACTGCACGGATGCCGTGCGAAGCTGGCGATGTGTTAATTTAAAAAATCTATAGACGCCATTGTTCCCCACCCGCCTACGCCACTTTCAGGCTCGCGGTCGCAGCCTGGTTATTGACGAGGGGGAGGAGGAAGGATCCGTGAACCTTCTCAAGGCTGGGCGAGCAGGCTCAGCTGCTGCACGGAGGGTTGATTCCTGGCACTTGGACATAAGTGTAAAATCTTCTTAGTTTAGTTGTGCACGGCTCTCCCAACTTTACTTTTCCAACATACTATGTTTTTTTTTTTTGCATCGCAGCATGTTGGGCCTTATCTTTAACAATGGTGGTCGTGCACCCACCTCCTTATTTACCTTGACCACAGTGCCCATAAGACTGCTGAGGTAAGTTCTGTAATTCGGCTGCTAAGTAATGCTTGTTGTTTTCACACACTTTGCTTTTCTGCACATGTGGGACTGTAATTGAATTTTCCCTGCTTGGGAGTGGAGTTGTTGTAAAATTATATTTTAGAAAACTCAAGTTCTCTGCTTTTAAACAGTTTATTGTTCTTACATACGCTGCGGCACTCCCCGCTTCCTTATTTTGGCTTGTGATTCCACAGTGAGGTGCCATTTTGGTGGTTTACCGCTCCAGTGTTTTGAATCACTTTAACTCAGTGGGAGTGCCTGGTGCAGCATGTTTGACTAAGGGATCTAAGGCAATCAGTGTTGCTTACAGGCGAAGCCCCAACATGTGCCAAAAAAATTCCGGGAAACCTGGCGGTCTCTCAGGGACAGACCTACCCTCCTTCCCAGAAGCCTGCATCCTGCTTAGTAATCGCTACTCCTCCTTGGTGCTTGACACCCACCGTAGACACAAGAGGCTCCCACCTAAATATCTCCAAATGAAGAACATTGGCATCTAAACGCAGCTCAACACCGAATTACTTTGATACAGGGAGAGGTAAAGCTAGTTACAGATAACATTAATGGACACAGAGCTCTCTGGGAGTGTAGTGTAGTTCCTATATTCCCAATAGGCTCTGCACATTGGAATAACATAAACAGCAGTGTAGACGTAGGACTGAGGTCTCTAGGTCTCTACTGACTATGTTAGACCTAATTGTGTGTGCCAGCTAGCTCAGAGGTCACTCGAAACTTTCTCGAATGAACAGGGAGGGGTTAGCTTCCCTGATTTAGACAAGGGATTAGCTTCTGACAACCATATAACATGACAACTTTGCACCCCCAGAATAAGGAGTGTATCTCCAGAGTTGTGTGAAAACAATAGACAGCTATTTCACTCAGTCAATCGTGCATGCTTAGTTCCACCAGAGTGCAGAGAAATAGAAAGACGGGCGTTTTCAATAAAAAGGTGTTATTTTATTGAGCAGTCTTCTTTCTGGGGCAAGAGAAGTGAATTGCTATAATTGCAATACTTATCATGAAGTAAAGTGCGTACAGAAAAAGGAGTATTATAAAATAATACTGTAAAAGCATTGATATGGTTTCTTAGCCATATGTCACTTTAAAATGTATAAAATATTTACATACATAAAAACATTGACTAAACAAACTCAATTGGTGCTTCTAAGATACGCCTACCCCGGTGTACCTGACCTAAGCCTAATACGTGGGAAGTAAGTTGCAGTTTTAAGGTAAGTTGGGTTTTTTGCCAAGAATCTGAATCAAGAATTCTCTCCAAGGTTTGAGTCAGCTCCGTACCTTGGTTATAGAATGAAGGAGGTCTTGTATTTCGTTTCTCAGGACTCGATCTTCCAGCACCCAGCAAGGGTGACTAGGAACACCGGAGCTGGATTTCTCGGCGTGAGAAAAGGCAGCTTCTCCAGCGTGTCAAAGGGGAGGGGCGGCTTCCTTCGGCTCTCGCATCAGCTGGGCTTCGGATAAGTAGATAGCCGCTCTGCTACACACCACCCTGTGTTTGCTTAAGGCAAGTGTTGGTATATTTATACCTGGAAGGTGCCGTGTTTGACATAAGGTTGGACATAAGACATCAATAAAGATGTCACTAAGAACTGACTGTTCCTTTAGTGCTCGCAGGAGTTCAATGACAAATGAAAACAAAGTCATGGGGAATCCCCAGGTTACTGAAGGTTTGGTGTGTCGAAAGAACTCGTTGTGCTCTCTAGGAATCTAAGGAAGTAGCCTTGCCGTATTTGGGCTGCGAGCGCGATTGCTGAATATGGGTAAGATTCGTATGTCTTCATTAGACATGATTTATCATAACCGCATAAGGACATGAATCAGGGATAATTAATTAGGGTCTTAGATACATTCACAACAGGAGTCGGTGGGTCATCGAGTTATATATGAGGTAGCTGACATTGGTGCCCTTTAGGGATGGAAAAGGCACTTTTTTTTAAATCAACTTCACTTGTTTAAACATGAAATTGTTAAAAATGTACTTTTTAAATTATTGGTATGTTGATGTTAAAGCTCACACTGGCATTGCTTTGTTTGCTGGATCCAAGCTATCGCTCTAGTGTTGAAAACTCTAACATATTTTTATACGCGATTCTCTGCAGTAAAGCCTTTTAACCCACTGACGTACCTCACTTGTATTAGAACTTGTGTGGCAAATCTCTTTCATTCAAACATATGCAGCAAGTTTATTATTCTCTTGAACGTTCTTACCTAGAATAGATTTTTACCTACAGGAAGTGGGAAGTGCCAGTTAGAGGAGGCTGGGCCTACCCTGGGTGTTGTTGGCTTATCAAGCAGGAGGGACGGGATTACAGCCAAAGAGAACGATGTGCCATCAACCTTAGTCAAGAGCCTGAGCACTGCTTAGCTGTATGCTCTTGGGAAGAGCCACCCCCCGCCCCCACACCTCCTCTTCTGACCTCTCCCCAGAGCACCGGTGTGTGCCTTATAATTAGGCATGCAGAGCACCAGGAGGAGTGGAAGGGGCTGAAATAACAACATAACGCACACATTCACCCGTAGGCATCTTGGCACTAAATGACAGATGTTTATTGCTACCCAACTCAATAGTACTCACTTTATCGACCTCAAAAGGATGAAAGGCTGAGTGGAGTCATTGCGTTTTGAACCTGTGACCATAAGGTCGAACACAGGCCCCTGCAGTGGATGCATTAGTCCACTGAGCCACCAGACCGAGCTAAATGCCTCTTCATTCTTACAAACAAAACTTTAACAATCCCAATAATCCTTAAATGTAAGCCCAAACCAGAATCATACCAAAAAAAAGTCCAACTGATGGCGCATATTGAAGAGTGCAAAAAAGGTTATTAAAAAACACACACACAAAGGAGTTGGAGGCTCAGCGGAGGGGGGCAGCACTAACACAACTGTGGCATTAAAAGGAGGCGGGAGGGAGGAATTCTATTGTAAAATCTAAGTAGCTATGGCACCAAATCTGAAAACCGGCAGGCAGTAAGAGAAAGGAAAAAAAAAATAGTCCCCCAAAGAACAGAGAAAGAACCATAACGTAATGAGACAGTACTTAGTCTCTGCTGCATGGGAGGAACTGAAGAGAAAAAAGAGGAACCAAGAGGCAGGCCTGACCAGTAGCAAGCAAGGATTTTTAAAGGACAGTGAAACAAACAAATCAAAATCAGGAGGTTGTTTTTATGCCCACAAGAGAGGTTACAACAGGTCTCAAATGCTCAACATAAAAATGGATCTTACTAAAAAAAAGTGTGATGATGCATACAAACGCATGTATTTTCACTCCTGTGCACATGTTCATGATACAATAATGACCCCAGCATCACCATGCATCTGCATGCAAGCGTCAGAACACTAGAGGCATTTTTTGTTTTGATTTTCTGGTCCAACCTGTGCAAGGCTCATCTTGTAGCAGTACTCTAGAAAAGTTAAACAGGGAACCAATGCAAATTATTTATTTATTCATTTAAATAAAGGAGCAGCTTAGCAAGGCACTCAGAAAAAGAAAAAATTAAAGGGACGAGACAATTAAGAAGTAAAGGTGGAGAGGGAAGGAACATGGAGTAACTTCTGGTGAGTAGCTGGTGCACGAGAGGGAGCAACAAAGGAGTGGTTGGGGTTGTAAAACAAAAACAGACAAAACAGAATGAGACTGGTAGAAGCAGGGGCAACAAAGGACAAGCTAAGGGAAAAGGGCAGAAACATGGGTAGTGCGGGTAGTAGAACACAAGGGAGAGAGGAAGGAACCACTTGCATGGAGTGCTGAAAGAAAAATAATAAATATGGTCTCTGAATGAAAGGCGTAGAGGGATCCAAGTCATCCAATCAAAAGGATGACGAAGAAGCCATGTGCCAAACGATGGACAAGCAAATAAAAAGGAGGAAAAGCCATCAAATTAAAAGCAAGCGAGATTGACAAGAAAGCCAACCAATGGTTAGCATCAGAAACACCCAAGGCCTACTATAATTATTGGTATAGTCCACAAAGTTGTTTGCGAACAGATAGCTGAAACTTGTTTTTAGACAAGACCAAAAAAAAAAACCATTGGGGAAGATGGGCTATTGCATTCTTTTTCCTCTGTTTTTGTTTCTATGCTTGCAGTTTCTCTTCCAATTCGGCGTAGTAATAACTGTCTTCCTGTGTGGTTTAGGCTTCTGTATTTTCAGTCTTTCTCCTTGTACCATCTTTTTCTAGACACTCGGTCTCTTCATCTTTTGGCACCTTGTCTTTCTTTCTATACATTCTATTACTGCTGACTCTCGCTATTGTCTTTTCTTAACACTATCTCTAATCGGTCACACCTTGCTCTGTGGAACCTGGTGGCCCCATTCCCTTGGGAACACAGCCTTCCTCCTGGACAACGCTCGCAACCTCAGAATCATCCTGGACTCTGAACACAAAATGGACTGCCAAATCAACGCTGTCACCTCCTCTTGTATCTACACCCTCTGTCTCCTACGAAAGACCCTCAACTAGATCCCCATTGAACACAGGAAAACCGCCACACATGCCCTCATCAGCAGCAGACTAGACTACAGCAATGCACTCTATGCAGGAATCAACAAGAACCTCACCGGCAAACTCCAGAACATCCAAAATGCCTCTGATAGACTAGTCCTCAAGCTACTGCGCCACTGCCACATCACCTGCAGACACTACACTGGCTCCCTGTCGAGAAGAGAATAACCTTCAAGCTCCTCACCCATGCCCACAAAGCCCTCCACAAACCATCTCCGCCTACATGAGCCACTGCGTCTCATTCCACGCACCCAAAAGATCCACCCACTCAGCCCAGCTCTCCCTTGCGACATTGTCACACATAAAAAAAAAACAGAACAGGAGGCTGTTCCTTTTTCTACCTCACGTCCAAGGCTTGGAACACGCTCCCTCTCCACCTCCGACAGACACCTCCACTCTCCTGGTTCTTGGAGGACCTCAAGTCCTGGCTCTTCGGCAAATCACCGTGAACATCCAGGAGCTGTGCCCCCACTCCCCCCGTTAGCGCCTTGAGACCCTTTCGGGTGAGTAGTTGCACTTTACAAACCAGTGATTGATTGATCCTCGTGGTACTGTACTGTTTAAGTGTTTAGTTTTGTGCTTTCAGTTTATGTCTAACTCCTATGAATTCTACATATCTTGTTCTGTAGTCTTTCTCTGCACTCTGTCCTGTGTCTCTGAGCACTCTTTGTCCCTCTACATTCCATGCATCTATCTTACCTTCACACACTCCCTGTACCCTCCCCAATTCTCTCCATTCGCCCTGCACTGCGTGCCTCACTGTACTCTTAGCGCTTCGGCACTGCGCGGTTTCTGGCCCTTTCTTCCTGTCATTCTACTTTCCATGTCCATCTGCACCCTGACTCTACCTGCATCTTCTGTAAAGAAGGCAATGGAAACCACATCTACATGGCTCGAAAAATATACTCTGCACACTCACATTGTCAAGGAAGATTTAATAAGGATGAGCTATTTTAAGGACTACTTGCCCATTCTGGGGAGCTGAAAATCCTCTAACTTCTGTGGAAGACAAACTGACTTTTGACCACTGTCTCCAAAATCAGAAAAAATGTGACAAGATAACATGATTTAAAGGCATCTTTATTGCTCACAAAGTGAAAGAGCAATACAGATGCCTTTAAATTTGTTATCTTATCACATTTGCTGGCTTTCAGAGACAGAGGTCAAAAGTCAGTTGGTCTTTCTACATTTATTTTTCTTTCTGTTACTGAAGTTAGAGAATTTTGTAAAGTGAACTGTGTTACAATTGAACTGTGCAAAACATGTGAAATTAATGGCAAAAAGAGGTCAGGCTTTTTTTTTAACAAAACACAAATAGCTAAACAGTTCAAATATATTTCACTAGTTATGAAGACAAATTTTTGAAATTCTGTGGTGAAAAAAATATTTTTATAGGCTCAAAACAAATTAGAACACTTTACTGTGTACATTTTAAATATGCTTGCTGAAACCCAATTTCTAAACATGGTTTATGCCCTATTATCAGTAAAACTACATGTTAGTGGGAAGGTTTTGTGGCCATTTCAATTGACAATATGCTATCTGTAAAAGACAGTGCACTACCACATCATGCTTTAGTAATATATTTATGAAAAGTGAGTTTTTAAACGAACTGGGAATTATTACTGCTGCTGCACAGATGACAGTGATATTAGGGAACTAAGGGCCAGATGTACAACCATTCCATTTTGCGAGTCGCAAATTGTAATGTTTTACGACTCGCAAAATGGAATGTACAACAGTGTCTGAGACATTGTTTGCATTTCTCAAATGGGTCACAAGGGACCTGTCTCATTAATATTCACGAGGTAGAACGCAATTTGCGACCCATTGGGAATGGCCTGCAAACACAGGGACGGTGGCCAGCTGGGGACAGCAGACCCCCATGTCTGTGTTTAATTTTTCAATAAAGCAACTTTTTTTTTCAAATGTAGCCTGTTTTCCTGAAAGGAAAACAGGAAGGGTAAATTAAAAAAAAGGAAAAATTGTCTTTACATTTTTTAAGGGCAGGTAGTGGTCCTTGGCACCACTGGCTGCTTTTAAAAGTATTTTTGCACCCATTCATAAAGTGGAAGCGGTCCCATTGGGACCCCTTACTGTTTGTGAGTGGTTTACCACCTACTTGAAGTAGGCGGTAAACAGTGAGTGTTTTGCAACCACAAATGCAGTCGCAAAACAATGGTACATACCATTCTGGCTTGCTATTGGCCTTCCTAATAGCGACTCGCAACCACTATTTTGCAAGTCACCTACTTGCAAAATAGTGTTTGTACATGCCACCACCCTTTTTTGCAGTCACAAACGGGTTGCTTTCACGTTTGCAACTGTAAAAAAAACGGTCATACATCTGGCCCAAAGAGTCAAGCCAGGGATCATGTGTACCCTAGATATGGGCTAGAATCCTGTTATACATGGAGCAAACATTTGGCCTAGTAAATGTTTTAAAAAATTATGTTAAGCAGAAACAGTGAACCTGCATATTTTAAGGTGCTCTGTTATGTGATAATAAAAAAAAAGGCGGTTCCATAAGATAACATATTTACAGAGGATCACACAATTTGAGACCAGTTCAAGGGTCCAGTACATTACAGTTAGATCAAGTAGATTATTCAAGTTACTAGACCTGCAGGTCTAGTAACATTAAATGATTTTTCGAACCCTTTCCTCTATTGGGGAGGCTACGATGGTGCACACACTGCACATCACACAACCTTTGGACAGCCTCTACTGTGCCAAATAAACTAGCAGATAGCTGGTGCTCTTGGTTAGGGCATGGGTGGGCGTGTGGAGGGGGAAAATCACAGACGAGAGGGTCCCAAAGAGATAAGTACAAAACACTAATAAGAGACAGAAGTAAAAGACAAACATAAACAAATTTCCCCAGGACAACTGAAAAAAACTTCAAGAAATAGCCTGGAGACAGCTAGACAGAAACCAAGAATCTGATGCAGAGACAGGAATGTGACAATATTGACACTACTATTCTGCGGGATCAAATTGAGTCAGGGTGCACTTGATGGTACAAAACCAGCACTGGAGACCCTACTTTCACTAGCCAATAATTTAAGTTTGGAATACATGGACTAGACCACCTGAGGAACCCACAACAAAACGTAGATGACGCCAGTGAGCTTGAAGAATTGACTGTGAAAACCGGCACCCTGCAGACCCATGAAGGTCTTGTTAGGGCCAGGATGACCTGATTCAGAAACCACATTTTGAATTTACTCTAGTGAACAAAGAAATTCAAGAGTCTCTGATTCAGAATTGAGCCAAGAACCACACTGTTCTAGGGGACCAATGAAAAGGGAAAATCCATTGTCCTTCGTTCCCAATGCACCACTTTAATGGCTCCTTTTGGGTAACAGGAGAGAATGTCTATCTCCATGCTTGAGGCATCTGAGTAGGTGTGTCAGAACCAGGCGCGGCCGGCATAGGTAAGAGCATTGGGGCATGGCAGGGAAGTCTACAGACAACGGGATATGTAAGAAAAAAAATAATAATAATAAACCACTTACCTCCCGCTTTTCGCATAGGGGAAGTGGCAAGCGCAAGGTAAGTGGTTTTATTGATTTAATTTTACCTATCCTGTTGTCTGTGAACTCCACCCCCCCCCCCCCTCCCCGCACCACTCTCAACTGTGCCGGCCACGCCTGGTCAGAAGCTGTTTGGGGCTCGAAGGGAAAGCAGGGTTACTGGACCGAACAGTGGTTGATAGGGCCTTTCACCTTGTTTGGGAGCTTGAACTGAACACCAAGTATAACCCTTCCGCACTTAAACCTCAGTGGTAGTGTGGTAAGCAGTACAAGGCTTCTCAGGGAGGTAGAATAGGACAGCGACTCAGAACTCAACAGTTATGTAGCAGACACACACATTACTGTCAGGGTTTATTATAAAGAAATGAATCTAGTTTAACGTAAGCTTAAGTGCAGGCTCACTATATACTACATATGAAGCTTTAATGGGTCTGTATCCCATTGGTCAGTCTTTAAAAATATCCCAGTACTAGGTCTTTAAAGCTATAGTGTTGTCCCTAACCACTTTAGTTCAATACGTGAGGTACTTGCGAGAGTTCAACAATTCCCAGCTTTACCTGGTTACTTCTGCTCTGATGTGATCAGTACATGTCCAGGGTTCTTGACTTAGAAGCAGGGACAGCACTGCTGTAAGAAATTAGGCTGTTGGTTGAAAGGGGTGGAAGCCTCACCCAAGAAATAACTACAGTCCTTGTCAGGGTGAAGCACAAACGTAACTAAATTAATCTGTGCTTAATCTTTTGGTAGCAAACCACAAAGAAGTTAGGCTTAATTTAGTAGCAATGTATACAGGAGAAGTGTGGCTCACTGGTTAGAGCAGGCAGACCCTGAAGCAGAGGTCAGACCCAGGACCAGGGTTCAATTCCCGACGCGGCAGGGTCTTGAGCTCAAATGTCCATGGACTTGATAATTCTCGCTTCGGTGCCTGACCTAATCATGGGTTCACACTCTGCAACTCTGGGCATTAAGCTTGCTTAATCTCCACAACGGCCCCCGCGGCGGGATGCCTGGCTTTCACCTTGGGGATGCCCTGTAGGGGCTATCTCACAGGGAAAAAGCCAGGACGGGTTCCCAAGGCAAGCGCGGAGATACCCCTTCGGGGGTCGATTCTGGCGCTATATAAGAAACATAATAATAATAATACAGTATTTATGCATCACACAAACAGTAATAAAGTGAAAAATCACTATAAGAAAAATCCTAAACGAATTTAGAACAATAGAGCACACTTTAATAAAATTATACTAAAATTACAAAAATCCAACCAGTAGAACCGGAGATATTGAGTTTTAATGAAAATTGTGCGAAGAAGCAGAAATCACCATTTGCGATTATCTGGTTGCACTGGACTGGGGGGGGGGGGAGAATCACAAGGTCAGGCTGACTGGGATAGAGTTAGGGTCAGATTAGTCTGATTGAACAGCTACCCTCTCAAATCCGGCAAAAAGAGTTGCATTTACATTAGAGGAAAAAGCTTTCACTACAAAGAGCAGGTCGAGCATTGCAGAAGGTCGTAGCTGAAGCGTGAAGAGCTGGCTCTCACTGGAGCTTCTCTTTGGTGGTTGCCACAGGCTGTCATTGCTACAGTGTACATTAGAGGTCTTGCAATGCCGGTCGGTACAGATGGTCGCTGTTGGCGCGAAGAGCAGGTCTTCGAATGCAAAGTGGGGGTGGCTCACCGGAGCACTGCACTGGTGGCCGACGCAGACAGCAGAGTCCAGTCTTCAGGATTTTAACTTATTTCTTGTTATTTCTTGTGAAGGAATTTTCACTAATGCCAGCCAAAGGCCCAGGTCCAGGACCGGGGTGGGGTGGGAGAGGCAACTCTTGGGGATGAGGACTCACTCTAGGAGAGGCCAGTGTCAGGGCTCTGGCAGGTCCAGGAGTGTTTCAAAGTGAAGTACCCAAAACACAATCAAGTATGAAGCTCCACACCAGGTAGTCAACAGTCCTTTTGGGAGTTGCTTTGGGAGAAGAGAAAAACGCATGCCCTGCCTGAGAGGCTTCCTTTACACCTAAAAAAAGTCTGCCTACTCACCCCCTTGCCCACTAGCAGCCATGATAGCAGTGCTCTGATATTCAGCAGGCCCTGCATTAAATGATCACTGCTTTATCTCTAAAGCAGCCCTGTCTCCCCACACTTCAATGTCTCAGGCTGCTCCATCTAACCCAGAAATGGATGCAATACACTTCAGTGTCTGAGGAGGTTAAGCCACAACCTCTATTATGTGGTACCAGTTGGCACCCAAAAGGTATCCCACTGGTCTGATCAAGCATACCCTCCAGTTTTACGTGGAGCCCTGCTAGCACCATGCACACACACCACAGATGCATTCACGCTGGACATTAGTGCAGGGCAAGGTGTCTACATTCAAATAAACTTTACACAATGGGTCCAGTGCACATCACACTCTCGCTAATCAGGAAAAGGGCCCGTTTATGACTCCATTTGTAAACATCTGATATGCCACCACCACTGCTTTACGTATATGTCCCCGAGCAGTGGCCTCATGTCAGCAACAGTGCATGGTTTGGGCGCTCCCCCAGACCACAGAGCCAGCTCTGGGCTTCACAGCTTACAGGATCATCTAGGCCACAGGGTGCACATATGATTATCATGCCCGTTAGGCCAAAGGAAACACGCCTGGATAGCAGAAGATATCAGTGGGGGCATCCATGTTATCATGCAGGGTACACTCTTGTCCCGACAGGATGCACTTCCGTACAGAAGATGGGCAGTTCAGGGAAGCAGAAGTAACGAGAAGAGAATAACCCCTGGCTGAAAAACTGGAGCATCCAGCAATCTCTCGCAAGAGACTTCCAATTAGACAGAAAATTCGACCCTCCATTTGTGTTCCCTTTACAGTGGGCATTTGCGCGTCTGCATAGCCATTTATGCTATGTAGAAAGAGGCTTCGAGCCCACAGACACACATATGGGAAAGCAAAGACAGCAGTTACTACCCTCCGGGGGCGAGGTGACCATTACACTATTCGGACTATGGTCCACAGGACCTTACATTAGAGGCTTTGGGGAATTATCTTGCAATGGGCTGCTTTGGGCATGTCGTCACCTTTCTAATTAACAAATTTCAAGATAAAACATGTTTGTGCTAAATTAGGGCACCTTCCTGCAGCAGTTGCTTCTGTCCACCATGTAAACAGACAGGCGTCTGCAACATCCTTCAACTATTTCTACACACAATAATGTGCAACATGCTTTTTTCCACGTCATTATTCAACTTCCACTCAACTTTTTTATTTTTATTTTATTATTATGGCTTTGGAGGCTATGTTACACATTGTTTTTACTTAGCCATTAATGGTGGGTGCAAGGCGCTTTCAGAACAGGCTGTGTTGTGAGCTGTTTGTACAGGCCCACCCACAGAGCTCTTACCGGATCCCATATACGAGAGGGTTTATTCTTTATGTTCAGAGGGGCCTGTACTACACGATGGTAAATCCACCACAAGCTGGTAGCTGTAGGCTGGTGACTCACTTGTATATTGTGCCTGGTGTATTTGTGACTGCATGGCCCTCCCAACAATGTTGCCACTTGGATGTGTGTGTCAACACATGACCCTGCAGCACCAGTAGGGGTTCAGATGTAACTTGTACCAATAATGCTTGAACAAACGTAGCTCATTAGCCTTAGATTTTCCTAAACATTACTGGAAGGCCTCATCTCATGTGCTACACTTCTCCTTTACTGTTGCCTAAGAAAAGGAGGGGGTTCACATGGCGATTAAGCGGAGGTAAATCCTGTAAATAGATGATATACTTTTAAAAATAACCTTAAATATGCCTTGGTGGTAGTGATGTGGAGGGTGTGCACTGTCAGGGCTAGTAAAGTAGCTTTAAAACGTTTCGCAGAGCTGGGCAAGGGACTTCCTTCCTATTTGAAGCATTCCTGACGGCTACTGCACAGCAAAGAAGTCAAGGGCCTTCGAGCAGGCGAGCGGATTAGGGCACCCTGGCCACTGGTTTCATAATGATAGGCAGGGATTATTAAACTTCAGGGAGCCCCTCAATTCCATGTGTCCCATACCACCCCGTGCCTGTGGCAATGTCCCCGATGAGTCGATTGCTTCTCTGCACAAAGGGGAAAATGCTTCTCCTTTTCTTCCACAGCACACGCATCTCGTATGACTTCCGCATGAATACAAGAGCCACTTTACCATGGCTGGGAATGAGCACATGCTTGATCCAGGGACATCTGCATACACTAGTACCTTGCACGCTCTTCTTATTCAGAGCATCTGTCACTTCTACCACCCTGTGTACAATGGAGTCTGTAAAACATACACAGCGTTGCATGTTTCAAAAGGGCGCGCGCACACTTCATGTAAGAAAGAAAATGTAGGCCTCGTTTATTACTTGCATTACAGACATTTTTTTTATTTGCCTTTAGTTTTAATTTTTTTGGAGCATTTCATATTTGTTATGTATATGTCTAACTAAGAAGTAATTTCGGATTCAGTACACTGGACCTTCAGAAGGGATGGCCAGCTCTTGAACGTGTCTCAATGGTCAATACTGCAGCATCTCCCGGTAATACCATTCAGCTGGTATATGGGAAAACAGGCACACTTCTACACTCATCTTGTAATAAAAAGTCTGCCTCATTTATTTGACATATCCAAGTTCTGTCCTAAAACTGGTCTGCAATCTGAATTTTGCCACGTCTATAGGACCTCTTTGCACCTTGTTCAGTAAAGTAAAAGATCTGCACAAAAGTGGATCATATTTATTATGTATGTGGATCAGTAGGAGGTATAATATTATTCACAATATTGAGTCTTAAAAAGAGGTGAACTGTTTTGGGGGTTTTGCTCAGTGAGAATAATGCAGCCTCTCCCTGTGTTGTGGCGAGAGGGCCATCCACAAAATAAATTAATAATGAGCATAGCAATTATTTTAATAAGTGTGGTTAACATTTGTTAAATATACTTAGTGAATAATTAATATTCATGTGTACTCACTAGCAGAGTGAAGTGAACCTATCATAACTTACTTCATAGAGTACTTTTCAGTATATCAACGCATAATTCTTTGGATACAGTGCGAGTAGGCACCAACTGCACACTCTTCCAAAATAAAGTCATTTTAAGTAACACTGGTCCAAATTGCACAAGTAGATAGTTGTTAGAAGCATCAGATACAGGAGTTTCTGTTGCTTATTTTTTGTTTTAATAAGGGTCTAGGCTGGGCTTCTTTAGCCTCTTACATCTGACCCGGCCTATCCTCCCCCTGTCATCAACACTGCTCAGACATGATAGTGCATTCCAATAGTAACTCATCACTACTCTTGCACATAGTTATGAAAAGTGTGCCAACAAGCATTGTGCTGACACACACAAAGGAGGATAATTAGAGAGAACATTACCCTCCACCCTACTGGTGGAGGAAGGCCAAATCAAAGCATTATTAAAGCGACGTGTTTGGCGGATGATGGTTGGAGGTGGGAAGGGGAATTAAGCTCCTGCTGATGTTGTTGGCATCCTTTAGGTCCACATTTCTTCAAAAGGGAGCAGAAGAACTGTTGAGGGGTCTAAACAGGCTGTGAAGGATGATGCTACGAGCAAGCCTGGCTCATCCAAATTCTGCAAGCATGATGGTATTGTTGGTGGTACTGGTTGAATTGACGTAGTACCAGAGAGCCTGCAGCAGCATGTAAAGTTTTTGAACCTGACCTACTCAAGTGAGAAGTCTGCTTTCTCACCAAAAACTCTTTGCAAATGACATACATGTTTTATAAAACAGCCTAGACATCGGCAGTAAAACCTGTGGAACGCATCATGCCTGTGGATAGTAACTGCTGTAGCCACAGAACAGGAAACTATGTTGTAGGAGTGTACGCCACATTTGAGGATTTACTTATTGGCACCCATATGGCAGCTTACATAGTTCAGAAAATGCTTTCATTGTGATTAGGAAGTCTATCCTGTCAATTCTGCCATTACACAAAAGGAGTAGACGTACCATCCAAGAAGATATATGCATTCACGGTGCATAAAGCAAAAATGTAGCAGCCCATGAAGTCAAGACACTAGGACTCACGGTTCAGTGGTGCAGACGGGAAAGTGCTAGGGATAAGCAAACAAGGGATTGGTCAATAAGGCTTTAGAATTGACAGCACAGGCCTGTGGCACTGAACAATTTGCGTGTGTAGTGATGGACCTAAATGCCAGGATGGCCTCTTTGAGTAGCAGAAGTGAGTCTAGAACACCGATGACAGCTGTAGCATTTCCTTAAGGATACTGAATTTTGACTCCGCAGACAGAAAGGGCTACTCGACCGCCTCCTCTGCTGGAGGCACCACAGATGTAAATGAACAAACTTCCTCAGGACAGCTCAAAGGACAATTAAAATCAGCTTCTGGGGATGTGTCTCAGTCCAAGTACAGCTCAGCATCTGTGGGATAGGTGGGAAGGACAGACCCTCAATCATGTGCCTACATATATGTTGGAAATCCAGGTTAGGCATTTCTGGAGCATCTGAATCCTACTCGAAGAGTTCTTTTATTTGTGCAAATCTCTGGGCTCTGGTAAAAAGATCAACAAGAGACTGGTCCTCACAGGAAGCCGTTAGCTTCTTTCTAGCCACCCGATTAATTTCTGCGGCCTGAGGCGGTTTCGAAAATGGCTGCTACAATGGGATCTAAGACAATTAAGAAGGTGACTTTACGAGTTGTGACTTCTGTGGGCTCGCCACCAAGGCTGGAACATGCAGGGGCACAAAGAGGGGTGGTGCAGGAGCTGCTGGAATCACAGAGCCAGTAGACTCTGCCCTACCCGTGGGAACTAGCCTAGGGGAGGCGTGGCATTCTTGAAAATATCCAATAATGCCAGTCGGAAGTCCTCAATCTGTGATAGGTCAGCAGCGAAGGTAGGAATGCCAGTTCAAGGGTTTTTTTTTTTTAAAGAAACAGAACCAACTCCAAACAACATTGCGTCAGGGAAACACTCAGTTAATCGCAGAACAGTTGTGGAAGCAGGACCATTTCCTAATTCCGGAATTGTTTTTATGCTTTTTAATAGAGGACCCTTGAAGATCATTTATCGGTCATGGAAATTACATGAAAGAGAGGGCAGGGTCAGTTTAGGGCTTCCCTTACGGGCTCCGAGGCTGAAACAGTTTTGCTTCATGTGCCCGGATAGCCTTCAAGCAGAACACTGCAGGAGGTTTTCGGACCTTAAGGGGTGACACTTGAACTAATCCACTGTTGTAGTGACCTGAGGAAATTAAGGTAAACGCTAAGAACAGTCCCAGAACCGCTCTAATAAGGTACAGAAAAAAAGTGACTGACACCAGTGTGCAGATGGTGCACTGGCAAGGTTACATCCTGGGCGGATCAAGCAATAGCTGGAGTCTTCTGGTGCTTCTGGCAGCTTTGTAGACCCATTGCGGAGGGAAATGTTTTCTGGTTCTCGTCTGGCACCTGTGGCATATTAACAAGACAAGGAATCTCTAAGACAGTCATTACATATGAGAACATTTAGTAAACCTAGAAGGCATGGAAAAACAATACATTGTGCCAGTGCGCTAGACTGTGCCTTCTATATATGTTGTCACATTCTTAGTCATTAGGGTCACAACTAGAGTTGTGTCGCAACACTAGAGAATTACCAATGAGGAAACATTTTCTGGACCCAGTCCGGCACCCAAGGAAGTTAGTAAGGTGCAGAATCTGCAGGAAGCAGCATTGTGAAATATATTATTAAAAAACACTGGAACTTACGAGATAACAATTCTATTACAGCATCGTCTTTATATTTCAAATACTGAATCAGAAAGGTATGCTTCCTCAATTTATCTACATGGATTCATACTGTAAAAGTTCTCCATTATTGAAACGGTATTAAGGTATTTTTGCCCACCATCATAAAACTAAACTGCTCCTAATATTAGAGACTTTCCGTAATGTGTTCCAGTGTTAATCGCATCAATGCCATTGCCTCACCATACCTGCGCTCTTAAAGGCAAAGCTTCACGTGTGATGATATCCAAACATCATCCGTTCTGGGACTATTAGGATAGAATGGTTCTGTCGGGTGACTGAATAAATTGCTTTTAGGTAAAGGCTAGGTTAGCTCAAAACACAATGTAACACTTAAAGTTCAATTAAATTGGATAAAACCTCTCTGAAAACAGATGGAGTTCAAAGTTTTTATATATAGGAAACAGCGTCACATTTACAAAACACCGGAATTACTTCATTCCTTTTTAATTTATACAAATTCTAAGAACATGTGAAAAGTGACTATTGGTGAGCAAAGTGGATGGTGCAATAAATTGAGTAACATTTATTTACAAATATATATAATATTATACATGGGGAAAGGGGGGAACATTTTGATTTGGCGGTCAGAGTTCTAAGTTAATGCTCCAAGGAGACAGATGGTTACTATGCCCGTTCCCGGAGATTTCTTGACTAGTATTGTGCGTCGACGTTTCGACCCTCAATCCTCAATCCTCAATCGACCAGGATCCTCAATAAACAACAGTAGCAACATCTGGAGATGTTGGATTGGCACTGCCAGTTGGTTTAGTGCCAACACCAGGGTATACAACGCCCACAGTTCTTCAACAATTGTACCTCTACAACATGATGCCTGTTTACAGTCCAGGGGACTGAAAGGAGGGTGGAAAAACACAAATAAATCAAGGAAGTAAAGGAGGTAGGACTAGAAAAGAGAGGGTGATGTTGGGAAGATTCTGAGAGCATCGATTCGCAACAATGTGCGCTGTGACGCAATTCACCAGAGCAGACCGCTGAAGCAGGAGCCAAGCAGGAGCTGGGAGCCGAGCTGGGTATGCCAATGGTTTAATGCACTAATGCAGACAGCAGTAGGTGGTTGTCTGTAACCCCTCGAAGGCATCAGCAGTCAGCTGGCTGGTAACAACGCCTCGAGAGGCTGCGCCCTACCTCGTTGCTCCACTATCAAACTGCACAATCAAGCTGAGCCGCGGCATTAGTTCGGCATATTCTGTGGCTCCTGGTTCGATAAGAGGGCGGCTTGGGAGTCGGAGTATCTGGCACGGTGGATCAGAGCAGGAAGGTGGGATAAGGCCAGTAGTAGCTACCACCTGCTGAGAGAGAGCCCGGGCTTTCGAGGAAGCGGTCCAGCTAGGTCTGGGCCCTGCTTACGGTAGGCCCGGTGAGCTCCCGCTCTGGGCCTGCCTCCCACTTATCCCTAGATTGATCAGACCCTCTAGCTCCCAGGTTATATAAACAAACCCAAATAGGTGGGAGGTAACATTTTGAGAGAATGTTCTCTTTCTTCTCTGGAATGCTAAGTTGACCTCTCCTTTGTGGCAAGGACTACACCGAGAAATAATCATCATTAAAGAGTGTGTGATAGCATGCACTAGGATTTAAGACCTTCAAACTTTCCTATGGTGTGTGTGTCTGGGTCGTATTCACCTGGTACCCCATGCTATCTTTCTCAGTTAGCTTACTGGGATAACCACTGTTGTTCGTGAGATCATATCCCCTGTTTCCTAGGTTGCAGCGCTCAGTACAGAGCAAAAGAGTATCCACTAAGAGCCGTAACTTATATTGGTTATGTGAACAAACATGCGACTCCTTGGGGCAGAGGCGGACGTCTTTTGGTCGGTGCAGCTTGCTCGAGCTGTGCAGGAAACACATCTTCAGCTGAACGATTCGGGCCCTTGGGACCTCTATCTAGAGGAAGGAATAGCAGCATCTGTTTGAGTCCAAGGCCAGCGAAAGAGGTCAGTTGGTGGGTGGGTCATGACTGCCAAAAAGCTTCACTCGGGGAGATTGATATTTATAAGAGCCAGCAAAAAAGCTAAAGCCAACCCCTTAAGAATTTTACAGTCAAACACCCTGAAAGGTTTAATGCTACTTCAACTTTTTTCCCCAAAAAGAGATACAGGGCTCAACAAAGTGGCTGCAATGAAGAATTAGTCAGAATCTTCCCCAGGAAAAGCGGAGGTGGACGCTGATGCAGATAATTTGACCGGGACAAATGACATTTCCACACTACCTGAAGATATAGTGACCAGGTCTGTGCCAGGAAATGGTATTGCAACGAGAGAGGAGGTTACTCTACCTAAAGATTTTACCCTCCATGTTATTAATATGGACTTTGTCGCGAATCGACTCCAGGCATTAAATCTACCCACACATATTTCACCACTACTTAACTCAGGGGGTGTAGTACTGGCACTCCATCTGGCAGCTCTTTAGTAGCACCCCAAGTGGAATATCTCTAACAGACTCTAGGGCGTCAGTTACCCTTGATCTGTCTCCAAGTCCGCATCTACCAAGTAGTCAACCAGGGAAAAACGTTTTTCTCCCTGCATCATTGCACTGTTTGGAAAGTCTTGTCCTCTTTATTGGCTCTAATGGAGAGATCTGTAGCCAACTCAGACTACATCCTGGATTCTCTTTTGTCCTTGACTAAAACTATTATCTTCGACCATAGATCTCTAATAGACAAAGCTACCTGGCCCTCTTCTAAACCCCCCAAAAAGTGTCTTTCTCCCAATTAGCATCAGTCACTGTATGATCACTGCAACAGTAAATCTCGCCAAGTATATGCTGCCCCAAACCATGACTGTAGAGACTTTAGTAGCCAGGCAGGTGCCGCTTTTAGTAGTCGGAAAAGCAAGGGCAAGGCAAACGTAGACTTATTTCAAAGAAGCCAGCCCTTCTCGCTACAGCAGTGTTTTGAACTGGAGGTCTCTTTACCCCCGCCAAATACAGGTCCAGATGTGACAAAAATGAATATGAAACCGAATGTCTTTTCAATTTCCCAAAAAGGAAGGGATGTAAAAACTGAACTATCTGCAGCAGTGGATAGGAAAACTGAAAGAAAAAATAATTGGGCCCAAATACAGAAGAAGAAAACAAGCATTGGCATAGCCAACGTTTCTCTCCTTTGGCACTTCATAAGTGTTTAGGTAGAGCTATTGGCTTACCTAATGTATTTAGGCTATGGTGAAGAGCAGTGTGTCTGCTGGCAATAATGTCAGCCTTTTGAAACAAGAGACAAATAAATAAATAATGTGTGTTTGTTGTGTTTTTCGCCACCACTAGAGATGTCAGGCGATGGATGGAGAGTGTTGTTCTTGTGACTCGCGGCACATTAGAGTCACTATCTATGGAGTGGGCTTTGCTCTTCACTGCCCATGGGATGGGCAGCGCCAAGAGGCTTGCTTGGCAGCTCCGTGTGCACTCTCGCCGTGCCCCCGAGTGCCACTTGTGATCTCGGAAAGGAGTGTGTGGGGGCTCTCATGGCTTGCTGTTGAGCAGAAGGGGGCTCTACTGTTAAGCCCACTGTACCGGTTGGCCCTAATCTCGCCTCTGCTTAAAGTGCCCAGAATGCCCACGTAAGAAGTTGGCCTGGTATATGATGTTCACAATTCTAGTGAGCACCTTGCACCAGTCTAAACAACCCTTATGGTGATGGTTGTAAAGTCAACCTTATAGACCAGCTATCCTAGTGGTTGCATGGACAAAGCAGTCTTAGGCTAAACTCAAGAGGGCATGTGAAGCCAGCTGTTTTACCATATGTAACCCCTTTAATACCAAATGAAAGGACACCACACAGGATATATATAAAATATATGTTATTTATCTCTAGACAGTCCCTCTGAACTCTTTATGCGGTCAGTGGCACAAGCACAATACAAGATATTTAATTAAAACACAATAAGTTGCACAAAATATAGTAGGGCCCTAGGGACACGCTAAACCATATAATAAAATAGTGGTATAAGTACCACTACACGGAAAGTGAATAGGCCTAGGGCCTAGGGAATAGCTGGGGCTACGCTGAACTACCAAGAGTTAGGAAGCAGGAGGCCCACGGGATGCATGTGCAGTGTCTAAACACACACGCAAGTTACCATAGAGAATGAATGGGAACGCAAAAGATGGAAACTAGTTCTTTTAGGGCACTACTGACTGGACTTGATGAAAGTTACTTTAAAAAACCGAGACAGTTGGATAGTCAATACCCACTGGAGCACCGGATTACTCGCGTTACCTCACCCACAGGAAGCGGGTGCATAGGTGTCAAAGTGTCGGGTTTAGTCGCTGAATCCGATGGA
This sequence comes from Lissotriton vulgaris, assembly GCF_964263255.1. NCBI lineage: Eukaryota > Metazoa > Chordata > Amphibia > Caudata > Salamandridae > Lissotriton > Lissotriton vulgaris. The sequence continues at coordinate 1,609,302,049 of NC_141694.1, read as the reverse complement.
GCCTTGAAGAAAGATGCTGCAGGCGACCAGGAGAGAAGTGTCCGGTTGGATCCAAGGGCGGATCGAGGATGAAGAGGACCTGAAAGCAGAGGGGACAGAGTCTGGGTCACTAGCCAGTGACCAGGAAGGAACTAGGAAGGAACCAGGCGATGTTGTGAAGCAATCAGGTGATGTCGTGAAGCTTATCTCTGCAGCCACGTGGACCAGGAGGCGTCGATGACGACCAGGAGTCAGGCACGGACTGTCCCACGAAGGCCCTCGCTGTTGGCGCTGTCGGCTTCCGGATTGGAGTCAACAAGCCTTGGCAAAGGCAACCCACGCAGGAAACGAAGTTGAATTCTTACTCAGACCAGCAAGGTCTGAGGGGCTGCTTCTTTTGAGGGAAGCAAGGGCCTGTCTGGAGCAACCAGACTAGCGGTGTAAATTCAAAGGTTCATCGCCAAGATGGTCACTAGCCAACGGGCAAGTGACCGGGCAGGCGCGTTGAGCAGGAAAATGCAGAAGGGCCCCACACAGAACTCGTGGAGTGTGCAGGGCGGATCTTCAGTGCAGATGATACTCGGGGCTGGGGCTTCTCAATCCCCAATGCACAGCTTCGAGGGTGCCTCGGGTGCTGCACAATTAGCAAGTCGCAGACTTTTCAAGATGGCCAGTCCCACATCTCTCGTTGCCTCCACGGGTCTCAGCTCTGATGGGACTGTGGATCGGGCTGTTGGAAGTCTGGAAGTCCGGTTCTTGTCAGGCTCTGGCTCCGGCGGGAGCGTCGACAAAGCAAGCCGTTGATCGCTGGATGGTGCCTGCTTGTGCAGGGTGGTTACTCCTTGACCACAAGGGAGATTCTTCAGTCGTCTTCTTGCAGAGTAGATCATCGAAGGTCCAGAGTTTCGTTTCAGTCAAGATAAATCTAAAGTCTTGGGACTCAGCTCCTACCTATATACCAAATCTAGGGGCTGGATTACCTGCTAGGTCCCTTCTATGGGTGGGACCAGGAAAAGGGTGGTTACACCCCTTTCCCTTTGTCCAGTTTCGCGCCAGAGTCAAAAGATCTGGGTTTAATCCATCACCGTTCTTTGGCCCACTCTGCCAAGTCATGGCTTGGCAGTTCGGGCCGGACTGTTCCCATGAGGCACAGGGTCACACTGATTTGCATATAGCCATGTCTGAACTGGGGTGGCAGAGTGGGCTAAAGAACGGTGATGGATTAAACCCAGATCTTTTGACTGGGTGCGAGTGTTTAATTGGTTCAGATGCTCCGTCCATTACCACCCCCTTTTGCCCGCCATAAGTGTGGCAGGGTATGCTCAGACGTGAGTCCCTTGCTCACTTTGCCACTGGATTCAAGCAAGCCGGTCTGAAGATGGCTGGAATGCCAGAAACCGGTCCTCGGAAGCTTGTTTCCGGTCCAGGGAAGGCATGGCTTGGCAGTTCGGGCTGGACTGTTCCCATGAGGCACAGGGTCAGACTGATTTGCATATAGCCATGTCTGAACTGGGGTGGCAGAATGGGCTAAAGAACGGTGATGGATTAAACCCAGATCTTCTGACTGGGTGTAGTGTTTGATTGGTTCAGATGCTCCGTCCATTACCACCCCCTTTTGTACCGCTTTTGGCCGCCATATGTGTGGCAGGGTATGCTCAGGCGTGAGTCCCTTGCTCACTTTGCCACTGGATTCAAGCAAGCCAGGCTGAAGACGGCTGGAATGCCAGAAACCAGTCCTTGGAAGGTTGTTCCCGGTCAAGGGAAGGCATGGCTTGGCAGGTCGGGCTGGACTGTTCCCATGAGGCACAGGGTCAGACTGATTTGCATACATCCATGTCTGAACTGGGGTGGCAGAGTGGGCTAAAGAACGGTGATGGATTAAACCCAGATCTTTTGACTGGGTGTGAGTGTTTGATTGGTTCAGATGCTCCGTCCATTACCACCCCCTTTTGTACCAATACACAAGAGCCTGTCTGGGGTGGTGCTAGCACCTCCCAAGGCAGGAAACCTATTGTCCAAGCCTCTCTCGCTGGAAGGACTCCCAGCAGCAGGAGGTCAGACTTGTGTCTGTGGCGGCAGCATCCATTTTGTGATGCTGAGGCTCTGGTTAACTTTATGCGGGATTAGTAGGAACAACATGTCTTCTCCCTCTAGAAGGGTGAGATGCTACCCCCGTCGCCAGAACTGACGAGGGGGTAGTATTCCAAATCGTATGACACCTTACTCGACATGTTTTGATAAAGCCAAACCAGAGTTAGCATTTAACCACAAGGTTCATAATGCACTTAAGAGTATATGGTATGGCAATATCCTATAACGGCTATAAGGACATGGTTCCGAAAGCTGCAGACAGGCTCAGCTCATGCTAGAGCACCATCTCACATAAAAACCAAGCACTCTGCCTCCAGGATTGTTAAGGCCTGCCATAGGAGTGACTTATAGGTGTATATGTGTCTAGATATAAGGTTAGATATAGGTATACTATATCTAAAGCAAAGGGTGATTACACCACCTTGCCCCAGCTGAGTGATCAGCCAGTTGTGTCAATTTGGGTGGCAGCCAGGGGTGGCATAATACATGCTGCAGCCCCTGGTAGGCCTTGGATGCACCTATGCCCTGGGTACCTATAGTACACTGTACAGGGGCTCATAAGGTGACCCAATTCCCAATTGGAGATGTACCCAAAGTACATGGAGTCCATTTTACAGAGAGAGCAGATAGCCTGCGGCCCTGATTAGCAGGATCCAGGCCAACTAAGTCGAAAACCAGCTAAACACTAGGCAAAAAATCTGGGGTAACCATAGTCAGGTACTTACCGTGCTGCTGGCCTGGTGCTGCTGTAAGAAGCCAATGTCACCACTTTCACCGTGTTTACCACCCCCCCAGGTTTTAACAACTCTTTCACAGATCACCTCTTGAAAATCATGACAACAAAGATTTCCTCCAATGCCATAGAGGTTTTCTTGGGTGATTTCAACCTGCACTGGAACGACACTAAAGATCCCCACGCTAACGCCATGAAAGACCTCCTAAGCGACCCAGCCCTAACTCAAGCCTGCTCTCTGCCAACCCACTCAAAAGGGGCCATCCTCAACTGGATCATTTCTAAGGATTCCGCAGTCAAGCATATCTCCATACACCCTTGTGACTGGTCTGACCATCACTCCATCTCTTTAGTTTTACCCGGGACCCGCAAGACAAAGTCGGTTTAACCGGTGATTCCCAAATGCTGGACCATAAATACTAAGACCCTCGACCTGATGAAACTAGAGGCCCGCTGCCAATCTGACCTACCCTCCCCTCCCCCTCGCACATAACCATGGTCAGCGACCTAAATGAGCACTACTACTAGTCATCCATCTCAAACATTCTGGACGACCTTGCCCCTCTTAAACTAAAAAAGAACACAAATCAAAGACAGAAACCCTTGGTTTACTGGCTCCCTCAATATGGAGAGGAGATCCCTACGGCAATCTGAAAGAATCTGGAGACAACACCCCTCTGCAACGCATCTAAAGCTCTTCCGCCGGGCGAGAAATGGCTACAATAAGCACATCCTCAATCGCAAAAAAGCCCTGCGCAACACCACACTAAAGGTAGCTCCCTCCTCCGAAGCCACAGAAGGAGGGGAAAGGAAAACAAGGTCAGGCGATTAGTCATCCCCCAACTCTCCTGCCCAGTCCTGATCCAACTCACACTGCTGTGTTAGAGGGTCCTCGGATCCCTGCCAGTCATCCATGGCCTGAGGAACAGGCCGAAAAGATGGAGGCCGAACATAGGGATAGAAATCCATTGGTGTCGGGATCGGCTTCGAACCAAGCCAGACCGGTGGTGTGTTCAGTTTGGGGCTGAAACCAGAGTCAACGTCGTCAGAGTCGACGCTGGCGGAGGAGTCGTAAGGTCAACCGGCGTCGACCGGGATCCAGGCCTGGATCCACGGGTGTCCTGCGACGCCGGGATCGAAGTTGTTGGCAGTGCTGAGGCCGAAGCTTCCAGCAGCACAGAGCAATGACCTCCAGGCGGGCCCAAAGGCGCACCGGCGGAGGGTGACTTCCCAAAAAGGGCAGCCATTGCCGCAAGAAACTCTTGCACCTGGGCCGAAGTCGCCCCAGAATCCAAAAGGGTGGGTAGGCCGGGGTCGACTGCACAAGTTCCAAGGGAACCGCAGGGGTGGTACCGCCTGGATACTCAGCCACATCGCACGACCAATGAGGGGAAGTCGGAGAACAATGAAGCTTCTTCTTAGAGTGCCTCGACTTACCTGACCCAGAGTGCAAGAACTTGGAACCCTAAGAATGGTGAAAGTGGCTCTGCGATGGGTCCCTCGACTTCCTCCTTGACCAGGACCTCGAGCGGCGCGGAGCCAACTGCCGGGCTTCCAGCAACTTTAGGAACCACTCCCACAAAGTCTTCAGCGCCATGGCCAGACAGTCAGTGCACGGCCTGGGGTCATGGTCGCGCTCTAGTCAGTAGAGACACATGTCTTGGGGGTCAGTCACCGACATCATGGTGCGATAGGCTCCGCAGGACTTAAAACCGGGCATCCCTCCTCGGCACAAGGGGTCTAAGACTCGAAAAATGAAGACCAAAAATCTAAAACAATTCCGTCAAAAAGTGATTGGGGGTACTTGCTCTTCCCGGATCTGAGCTTGTTGGCGCGTAAAAAGGAAGAAGGGAAGTCAGCGCTTGAGGGCGGCCTCTAAGTAACTGCCAAGACGTCATCCCGGCGACCACGACGCCAACGAAAGGCACGGAGCAGCACAACACCACCTTCAGATGTGCAGGGGTACTTCTGACAAAAACTTTCCGGATCCGGTCTGACGCCTGAGGGTAATTCTAAGGTAAGGAATGTGTTTCTTTCAGATACTAAGAACAAATCCCACATTGATCCCAGCTCTAGTAAAGCTGCATCACATGCTAATGGTCTACATAGATTTTATAATGAAAAGAGTCAAAGGCACTTTCTGCACATATCTTTTTTTAAAGCGAAGGTCCCACCAACACTTCTATATGCTATTGAGTCCATTTACAGAGAAGAATGAAGCTTTCTTGATAGAGGACCAGATTTTACATAAAGTAAATAAATGTTAATACTTTGGACCTGACTCTGGCTATTTGCCTTAAATTTGGTTTGATAAGCTCATTTGCTCAAGGCTTAGCTAGAGTGATTCAGTGAGGATATCTGCTAAAGAATAGTAATCCGAATACAATAAGGAGGCTCCTGTGTCAGGAGATCTCTGGTGCAAATGCAGATACATACTCCTTTGTACGTGAATTTACTTTGGCGCTGAATCATTTGGACGGACAAGAGGAGCTAGTATTATCTCTCTCGTCCTTGGAACTTAAAGCCTTCCTAAAAAGTGATAGCTGCATTACCAGTTTCCAGAGAGATCTCAAGTATTGTCAGTTGAAGGAAAGATTTAAGACAACAGTAACATCTTGTAACCCGAGAGTAGCACAGAAGTACTGATCTTGGAATTTATAACATTAACTATACCCTGAAAGGAGGAACCCAATGCAGGAGGTAGGAATTTAATTTAATTTAATACTCTATTACTCAAGTTTTTGCTTTCGCTAGGGGGCTGTCTAGTACCTTGTTTCCAGAATATTCGAGCTTCCGCGGGAGCAGATGCTTAATCCTCTATTCCCAAACTATGAAACAAAGTTCATATAGATCCTGGCAGCAAAGAGGGGGAAAAGGGGAGTGGGAGGGAAAAAAAAACGCCACGTCTTCTTCTGCTGGACACACTGCTTCTATTCTTGTAGATTCTTCCTGTAAAGAGAATTAACTCTAGCAATTTCCACTACATTCTTTCATTTTGGTTTAGATTTCATAAACAATTAGAAGCATACCTGTCTCAGCTTAGTGGCTTACTGATCTCTTAATAATCTTTACTGGGAGACAGCTTCAATTATGGTTTTCTTGTTAACTGTAATTATAAAGAGCAACTACTTAACTATGTACTCTCTAGCTCTAATTATACAGTAAATACACTTGTATTCGATTTTCCTTTACCTGTGTATCACCCAAGGAAGTAATCTAATTCTCTTTATAGGTCTTTGCAGAATTTTAGAAGATATATGGCACAGATTTCAGGAATGCGAACAACTTAAAATTACTTCCTTGAAGTTGGTAAGTATATATATATATATATATAGCAGTGGTCCGTAAAGGATGCCATCTGGTGTTCAGCAGGGCAGGAGGTCGTGCAGGAAGTCTTACGAAGCAGCCTGGGTGCAGTGACATTCTCGGCGAAACCCACTTGGGCTTTTAATTGGTTATGGTGACAAGCGCGCAGCACCCCACATGGGGATCACATCCGGCACTACAGGTACCATCATGCTTTGCCAAACAGCCAATGAGGCGGGTAACAGGAACTTAAAAGGAAGTGTCCGGCTTGCTCTGTGTTTGGTATCATCGTCATGCCTGTGAAGAAGTGATTCTGTTCACGAAACGCGTCGGCAATTGACTTTTTGCAAGATGTTCACTCTCCATGCTGCAGCCTCCTGAATAAAACGCGATGAACTTTACCTACCTGTGTGGGCTCAATCCTAAAGTGGCAACTCTTCGTGTGAATAATTAAGACGGCCGACCCGGTCGTGGAACGAGCCCCGCCGCATAGCAGTGGTCCGTAAAGGATGCCATCTGGTGTTCAGCAGGGCAGGAGGTCGTGCAGGAAGTCTTACGAAGCAGCCTGGGTGCAGTGACATTCTCGGCGAAACCCACTTGGGCTTTTAATTGGTTATGGTGACAAGCGCGCAGCACCCCACATGGGGATCACATCCGGCACTACAGGTACCATCATGCTTTGCCAAACAGCCAATGAGGCGGGTACCAGGAACTTAAAAGGAAGTGTCCGGCATGCTCTGTGTTTGGTATCATCGTCATGCCTGTGAAGAAGTGATTCTGTTCACGAAACGCGTCGGCAATTGACTTTTTGCAAGATGTTCACTCTCCATGCTGCAGCCTCCTGAATAAAACGCGATGAACTTTACCTACCTGTGTGGGCTCAATCCTAAAGTGGCAACTCTTCGTGTGAATATATATATATATATATATATATATATATATATACATACATATAAAACTACACATACGTATTAGTTCTTTGTACCAATATTCTCTCTCAGTACTTGCTTCTAGAAATGCAGGTTCTCTTTAATTCTAATACTCAAATTATTTTCAGCTCGTGCTTGACAAAAGTCTCTTGTGCAGGTTTCCAAAATAAGATGCGTCTACTGACACCGTTACGATATTTTCTTCATACCGTTTCAGAGAAAAAAACTACATTCTAGTCACTGGGTTCCATCACATAAGGGAATTTGAACTCGGAAAAGACTTTTGTAACCCTTCTGCATTGACCTTAGTTCTGGAGTCTGGCAAATACGCTATACTGGAACAAACTTCTGACAACTCCTTGTCAAATAATAATTGATAAAACTTACCGCAGCTACAAATTCAGTCTCTCGGTCTTCACTAGAAAATACTCACGAACATACCAAATTCAGAAGGAGGAATGCCGCGAAGGAGAATGTGACCATTCTCATAGAAAGTCAGTTGAAGAAGACCTTCATTTGGAAAAATACTTCTTGACTTGGTAATGTCACTTCAGATGTTTAGCCAGACCAGCCCTGACAGTACCCCCCCCCCACCAAAACGCCTCCTTCTACTTCCTTGGGCTTATTAGGGTGACTCTTGTGGAATTGTCTAACCAATTGAGGGGACCGCAAATTGTTCTTTGGTTCCCAAGTTCTCTCTTCTGGACCAAACCCTTTTCCAATCCACCAGATAGACCAATTTCCCCTTCTTAAACATTGAGTCAATCATTCGCTTAACTTCAAACTCCTCCTCTGACTGTATCTGAATCGGCTTGGGAGGACCCTTCCTTCTCAGTTTAGATGGACTTTTCTCAATAAGGAAACATGGAACACAGGATGAATCCTAAACTTTTGGGGAAGTCTAATCTTCACACTAACCGGATTTACCATTTTCCCCACTAAAAAGGTCCTATAAACCTGGGCAGAAACGTTAGAGTTCTCCTTAAGCGTAAATTGCGAGTAGAAATCCAAACGTCCTCCCCAGACTCATAAACGGGACTAGAACGTTTCTTCTTATCAGCTTGTTTCTTATAGGAAGCCTTGGCCTTGATTATATTGTCTGTTGCCTTTTGATAAACCTTTTGGAGAATCTGAACTACGTCTTCAACGGCTGGGACTTCACTCTCCTGTCTTCCCACAAAGGTGTTTGGATGCCTACCTGTGTTTAAATAAAAAACAAGCATTTGCAATGCAATAGGTCTCGCATTAGGAAAGTTTGAGCTATTGGTATTGTAAATGACACATTTTTTATTTATGTGTTGGTTTTGAAAATAGCAAATTTAATAGCTTTGTCATTTACAATGCCAATAGTTCTAACGTTTGCAAATGTGACACCTATAGCATTTGTAATGCAATATGTGTTGTATTTACGTGACTTAGATGTATTGATATTTCAAATAACAATGGCTTTTACATTTTTTAATAATTAATACTTAAATAAAAGTTATTGTAATTTATAATAGCAATAGCTTAAACTTGTGTAAAAAAAATTGTGAAGATTATGTTAATTGTATTTTATTTTGACGAAAATCCAAGAACAGAAGTGAAATATTAACATCTTTTTATGGCATTTGTAATAAAGCTTGAAACATTGAGAGAACATATTTGAACCAGTTATTGAATGGTTGCACAGATTGATGCGGTGGTGGCGCTGAGTGATATTGTGGTGGCAACGAGTGATGCTGTGGCGTTCATTGATGCTGTGGTAGCGCCTAGTGATGTTGTATTTCCCATGAGTGATGCTGTGGTGGTGCTGAGTGATGCTGTGGCGAAGTGATAGATAGAGTGAAGGCGATAGATAGATAGAGTGATGGCGATAGATAGATAGAGTGATGGCGATAGATAGAGTAAGTGCGATAGATAGAGTGTATTTATGTTGCATTGAGTAGTGTAAGTATGAGGTGTGTAATTATACGGCACTGAGTGGTATTATGTGAAGTGTATTTACGTTGCATTGAGAAGAGTAATTATATGGGGTGTAATTACGTGGCACTGAGTGGTAATATGGGGAGTGTATGTTGTATTCAGTAGAGTAATTATGTGTCACGGAGTGGTATTTGGAGTGTATGTTGCATTGAGTGCAGTGTAATTATGTAGCATATTATACGGCACAGAGTGGTATTATGTGAAGTGTATTTACGTTGCATTGAGAAGAGTAATTATATGGGGTGTAATTACGTGGCACTGAGTGGTAATATGGGGAGTGTATGTTGCATTCAGTAGAGTGTACTTATGTGGCACTGAGTGGGATTTGGAGTGAATGTTGCATTGAGTGCAGTGTAATTATGTGGTGTGTAATTATGTGGCACTCAGTAGTATTTGGAGTGTATGTTGCATGGAGTGCAGTGTAAATATGTAACATGTAATTTTGTGGCACTGAGTCGTATTGTTTGGAGTGTATATGGCATTGAGTGCAGTGTAACTATGTAGCATATAATTATGTGGCACTGAGTGGTATTTGGAGTGTATGTTGCATTGAGAGCTGGGTAATTATGTGGCAGCGCAGTGTGTGAGGCAACGCAGTGTGTGTGTGTGTGTGTGTGTGAGGCAGCGCAGTGTGTGTGTGTGTGTGTGTGAGGCAGTGCAGTGTGTGTGTGTGAGGCAGCGCATTGTGTGTGTGTGAGGCAGTGTTTGTGTGTGAGGCAGCGTGTGTGTGAGGCAGCGCAGTGTGTGTGTGAGGCAGCGTGTGTGTGTTTGAGGAAGTGCAATGTGTGTGTGTGTGTGTGAGGCAGCGCAGTGTGTGTGTGTGTGTGTGTGTGGCAGCGCAGTGTGTGTGTGAGGCAGTGCAGTGTGTGTGAGGCAGCACAGTGTGTGAGGTAGTGCAGTGTGTGTGAGGTAGTGCAGTGTGTGTGAGGCAGTGCAGTGTGTGAGGTAGTGCAGTGTGTGTGTGCGTGAGGCAGCACAGTGTGTGTGAGGCAGCCCAGTGTGTGTGAGGCAGTGCAGTGTGTGTGAGGCAGCGCAGTGTGTGTGAGGCAGCGCAGTGTGTGTGAGGCAGCGCAGTGTGTGTGAGGCAGCGCAGTGTGTGAGGCAGCGCAGTGTGTGTGAGGCAGCGCAGTGTGTGTGGCAGCGCAGTGTGTTGAAGCAGCGCAGTGTGTTGAGGCAGCGCAGTGTGTGTGAGGCAGCGCAGTGTGTGTGAGGCAGCACAGTGTGTGTGAGGCAGCGCAGTGTGTGTGAGGCAGCACAGTGTGTGTGTGAGGCAGCGCAGTGTGTGTGAGGCAGCGCAGTGTGTGTGAGGCAGTGCAATGTGTAGCAGGGCAGTGTGTGCGTGATGCAGCGCAGTGTGTGTGTGAGGCAGTGTAATATGTGCGTCATAGGGCAGTGTGTGTGTGCGTGTGTGTGAGGCAGCGCAGTGTGTGTGTGTGTGTGAGGCAGCGCAGTGTGTGTATGAGAGGCAGCGCGGTGTGTGAGAGGCAGCGCAGTGTGTGTGAGGGAGGGCAGCGCAGTGTGTGTGAGGGAGGGCAGCGCAGTGTGTGTGAGGGAGGGCAGCGCAGTGTGTGTGAGGGATGGCAGCGCAGTGTGTGTGAGGGAGGGCAGCGCAGTATGTGAGGGAGGGCAGCGCAGTATGTGTGTGAGGCAGCGCAGTGTGTGTGAGGCAGCACAGTGTGTGTGTGAGGCAGCGCAGTGTGTGAGGCAGCGCAGTGTGTGTGTAAGGCAGCGCAGTGTGTGTGTAAGGCAGCGCAGTGTGTGTGTAAGGCAGCGCAGTGTGTGTGTAAGGCAGCGCAGTGTGTGTGTAAGGCAGCGCAGTGTGTGTGAGGCAGCGCAGTGTGTGTGAGGCAGCGCAGTGTGTGTGTGAGGCAGTGCAGTGTGTGTGTGAGGCAGCGCAGTGTGTGTGAGGCAGCGCAGTGTGTGTGTGAGGCAGGGCAGTGTGTGTGTGAGGCAGCGCAGTGTGTGTGTGAGGCAGCGCAGTGTGTGTGTGAGGCAGCGCAGTGTGTGTGTGAGGCAGCGCAGTGTGTGTGTGTGTGTGAGGCAGCGCAGTGTGTGTGTGTGTGAGGCAGCGCAGTGTGTGTGTGTGTGAGGCAGCGCAGTGTGTGTGTGTGTGTGAGGCAGCGCAGTGTGTGTGAGGCAGCGCAGTGTGTGTGAGGCAGCGTAGTGTGTGTGTGTGAGGCAGCGCAGTTTGTGTGAGGCAGCGCAGTGTCCAATGTGTGGAAGGCCCTGGTTACTTCAGCATGAATGACGCATTTGCACTTCATAGCAGCTAGATTTAGACCGGCACTGCAGGATTATAAACCCCTTGGAAGCCCTTGAATCGTCTGTACATCCAGTTCTAGGGTCACAAGACTCATTCTGTTGTTTTATTTATTTCCAATACACGTGGCTGTGTTTAAATGTGACGGGGTTCTGCTTGGCCCAAAACATGGGCTTCAAACGTCTGGTCGCAGAGCGGTGCAGCCGCCTGCAGGCTGGAAGCACACGGCTTGACATGGAATGATTTACATTTAAACAAAAATAAAATCAATGGGTTTACATAGGTTACGACTGCCCTATATGAACACGGTGACAGAGACTGGAAAACAACTGCTTGATTGCTGGTAGGTAGAGAAATGCATTTATAGGAAAACGTGTTTATTTTCGATTTTTTGACAACATAATATATCAAAGTAATATAGATACACCTAAAAAACTGATTCTGCGCGAGCCACTGCCGCCGATTTTGCAGTTTCCTACCTAACCTTCGTAAATAGTGTATAGCCACCGGTTTTACCAATCAACGCAGTAGTGCTTATTTTATCAACTGAGGTAAGATGAAACTTTGAGCAGTGACTCGCATTGTAACATGCTACTTGCACACTGTAGATGGGGCTACCCGCTCAGATGTTTTACCTGCGTTGGAACCTGTGGCTGAAAGTCTCCCACACATGTGTTTTAAAGGGTTGGAGCCTGTAGGTGTGACCACAAAGATCTCCGCAGTGGGCGTATCACGCCTCTGGTCCACTACAGATGTGTTTTTTTTTTCTAAGGAGACATTTCAGATAAAATGTGAAACCCTGTCGCTGTTACTTATAAGACAGCTCCAATGGTGAGGGTTCTGGAAGGGCATGGTCTTTTTTTACGTAACCCCTTGGGCGTGCCCACCACCATGCAGCAGAAAGAAAAACATGCATAATCATGGTGGGTGAGAGATAGGAACAGGGGGAGGGGGCAGGGGTGAGTGATCGGAACAGGGGGAGGGGGCAGGGGTGAGTGATCGAAACAAAGTGGAGGGTGTGAGGTGGGAACAGGGCGGAGGGGTGAGAAGAGGTTGGAGGTGATGAGAAACGGGAGAGGGTGAAAGTGAGAGATGGGTGGAGGGTGAGTGATGAGAAGAGGGTGCAAAGATGAGAGGAAGACAATAGTGAGGTGGATGTGACATATAGGAGCGGGGTGCGGAGGCTGGGGATGGGGTACAGTGCGCAGAGTTAAGAAAGTAACAATAGGGTGAGGTACCAGGAGAGGGAAAGGAACCGGACGGATGAGTGAGAGAAATAAAGAACAGTGGCCGAGGAGTTCGGATTGGGACAGTGCGGAGGTAGAGGTGGATGAGTTGAGAAAGAAACAAGCGGGTGGGGAAGAGATGTTTGGGGTAGTAATAGACACCGTAAGGGTAGATGGGTGAGGGATCGGTGGATAGGTGAGGGACTGACGGATAGACCGGCGAGAGTCCTGGTCGGGTGATTGACGGGTAGAATGGAGAGAGAGGAGGCGAGATGATTAGGAGAAGCAGTTAAGAAAAGTGAGAGAGGTGGGTGCAGAGGTGAGAGCGATAAGTGGATGGGGGACTGCAGGAGGGAGCGGAGGGCTGATGGGTGAGTGCACAAATTGAGGGATGAAAAGCGGAGGAGTGACTACTTGGGGAGGAATGAGCGGTTGGAAAGTGTTAAGGGGTGGGGGGAGGAGTGGAACGGTCCAATGGTCGAAGGATGTGTGGTTGAGTAGAGGGAGCCCGGGTGGAGCCGTAGGGCATGGCTGACAGTGGTGAAAGGGGGAGACCTGCAAGAATGTTGTGATGGGCGGAGGGGGAGGCAGGGTAAAAGTGTGAGCGGCTTAGGCAGGACGAAAGGCTGAAGTGTGTGGGAAGAAGTTAAGAGAAACTAGGAAAGGCTATAAACCTCCGATGTTTGGCATTCTGTAGCCCCACGGACAGAAATATGCAGAGAAGGATACGGTTGTGAAAGAACATGCTGACCAGTTAGAATAGAAAACAAGAAATAAAGATTATTTCAAAGTTACCTTGGCGGGGCTTGCTGGGCATGCTTGTGTGCTTCCCAGAGAGACAGGAGATTGGGAAACGCACGCGCGCGGCCGGCGCCGATCGCTTTCCAGAGCGTGCGCGTGACATCTCCTGTCTCCTGGGAAGCAGACCCGACAGCATTAGTATCGCGCCTGCGCGATGGCATATGGCTTCGCCATATGCATCGCAGGCGCGAGACCTAAAAAGGACTATACCCTGTAGAAGAGTGTTCCGCATTATTATAGGCAAACTCCGCTACCCAGATTATATCAGGCCACTCCCCTTCTTGATCCATAAGGAACAAGCGCAGATACTGCTCCAGTTCCTGATTAATTCTTTCCGTTTGACCATCCAACTCAGGATGGAAACTGGAGGACAAACGAGAGTCAATGTGTAATCTCTTTAAAAATGATCTCCAGAATCGGGAGACACATTGTGGGCCTCGATCAGAAATGACCACCTTTGGAATACCATGTGTCTTAACTACATGTGGCATGAACAGTGAGGCTACCTGAGTGGCATTAGGAATAGCTTTTAAATGTACGAAATGACTCATCTTGGTGAAACGATCCAATACCACCCAAATTACTGAGAATCCCTGACTGGAACGTAGTTCCACTATAAAATCCATGGAGACCGTATGCCAAGGGTAAGGAACCGGGGGTAAGGGAAGTAATAGACCTTGAGGAGCCATTCTAACAGATTTTCCTTTAAAACACTGCTCACAAGAGGCTACATATTGTCCCACCTGAGCTTCCATGGTTGGCCACCAAAAATCCCGTTGTACTTATTCCAGCGTCTTCTTTACACCCTTGTGTCCAGCCAAAAGGTCATCATGAGAATGTTGAATGATTTGAGTTTGAAATTCTTCATTGGGAATAAAAAGTTTACCATGAAAATTACGGTCGACCATTCTTCACCTCACGATCTTCACCCAATTTCACCCAATCTTCTAGATTGAACGAGGCTAGCTCCTGATCCAACCGCTTTTCCAAATCCGGAAACAGAATTAGACCAATGATCTTTTCTTTTGGAATAATTAACTCCTTCTCCAAGACTAGAGCATCTTCTCCGACATCCAATCGCAATAGAGCATCTGCCTTACCATTGATGGACCCTGGTTTATAAGTTAGCACAAAATTATAATCTGCAAAAAATAATGACCAACCTAATTGCCTGGGGGTCAAAGTTCGAGCACATTTCAAAAACTGGAGATTCCGATGGTCAGTGAAAGCTGTAACCTCATGCCCAGCACCTAACAGATAGTGCCTCCACTCCTGAAAAGCATCTTTGACTGCCAATAGCTCCTTATCGGCAATGGAGTAATTCAACTCAGCAGGAGTCAATTTACGAGACCGATAAGCAACAGAATGAAGCTGACCGGTAGCTCAATCTCTGAGATAAAATTCCCCCAATGGCCAAATTGGAAGCATCATCCTCAACAAAGAAAGGCTCCTCTGGATTGGGATGCATAAGCACAGGTGCTGAGGTAAATACTTTCTTTAACTCACAAAAGGCTCTTTCTGTATCCGTAGTCCAATCAAATTTAGCACCTTTCTTTAAAAGCTGAGTTAGTGGAGACACCTTTTCCGAAAAGTTTTCAATAAATCGCCTGTAAAAATTGGCAAACCCAATAAAACTCTGTATTTGTTTCACATTTCAAGGAGATGACCATTCCTTGATTGTCTTCACCTTAGATTCGTCCATGGAAACTCCCTCTGAGGGAAGGACGAAACCCAAAAATTCCACTTGACTGAAGTTGAAGACACACTTTTATAATTTCACAAATAATTGATGTTCCAAGAGTTTTTTCAAAATGGTTTGCACATGCTGAATATGTTCCTGAACTTTTTCAGAGAAATATGGAATATCGTCAATGTAGATGACTGCAAAACGGTCCAAGTACTCCCGCAGGACATCGTTCACAAAATGCTGGAAGGCAGCAGGTGCGTTACACAAGCCAAAGGGCATGACTTGATACTCAAATAAGCCCTATCTGGTTCGGAAGGCAGTCTTCCATTTGTCACCCTCAGCTATTCGAACAAGATGGTATGCTCCCCGCAAATCCAGTTTGGTATAAACTCACGCCCCCTTGACCTGATCTAGTAACTCAGAAATTAAAGGCAAATAGTATCTATTTTTCTTGGTAACCGAGTTCAAGGCTCGATAGTCAATGCAGGTTCTCAAACTGCCGTCCTTTAAAATAAAAAAAAGAGGGGACGGCACATGGGACTGAGATGGGCGGATAACGCCATTTGCTAGATATTGCTCAAGATACTCTTTGAGATGTTGGTTCTCTTTTTCAGAGAGAGCATAAATGAGACTACAGGGCAAAGCGGATCCAGGTTCCAGTTCAATCTTGCAGTCGTAATCTTGATGTGGGGGCAGTTTATTAGCTTCCTTCTCATCAAAAACTGCTGCCAAATCCAAGTACTCACTGGGAATTTCTTGAGTTTCAATTACACAAATTGAATTTACTGGACTTGTCAAAATTTGTGCTGGAGAAACTGAAGAGATATCTGTACACCTCTGATGACAATGACTCTGGCAATATTCCGAATTCATCCTTATGGTTCTGTTCGACCAATCTATCTGAGGATTGTGCTCCGTGAGCCAAGGTAGCCCCACAATCAATTGGAACTGGGGTGCGTCAATGAGACTAAATCTCAAGATGCTCACATGATCCTCAGGTCCAGTTAATCTGATCACCTCAGTTTCAATTATAATCGGTCCGGATGAAAGATTTGTACCGTCAACTGCACGAACAGCCTCTGGTTTCTCCTTGCGAACAAATTCAATTCCCAACCCTTTGGCAAAGCCGATGTCACAAAAATTCCCTGTGGCTCCAGAGTCAATCATCACAGAGATATCTTTCACCCTAGCACCACCAAATTCAATTGAACTTGCAATTGTCAAATGAGGAGCTGAAGATTGTAATGTATTAGCAACCAACTGAGGATCTGGAGTTGACTTTTCTTTAGCTTCTACCAGAGCAACTCCTCTTACTGGTGGAGCCTGCCGGGTGTTTGGAGCATTCTCTCTCAAAATGCCCTGAACCACCACACGACATGCATAGCTTGCCACAATGTCTTCTCTCTCTTTCCTCCTTGGAAAGGGGTCCTCGCACCGAGCTGATCTGCATTGGTTATTCTTCAGAAAGTGTTTCCTTGGGCTTGCGGTTTTCAGATTTGATCCGATCAAATCGAGGAGGAAAATACTTCACCTCCCACCGTCGCTCACTTTTACTCTCACTTTGTCGTTGGTCAATCTGTAGGACTAAATCTATTAATTCAGAAACCTCCGTTGGTCGCTTAGGTATCTGCGCTAATCCATCCTTTAGTTCACCTTTGAGGCCTCGATAAAAAATGTAATCTCTTTTGGCTTCAGGCCAATTGGTCTCCACAATCAACTTGTTCAATTGTGTCAAATATGCAACCAAGTCTCTATTTCCTTGTTTTAAATCCAACAACTCATTATCTGTGGATTGCGAGATGGACCTTCTGTCAGAAATTCTCAAAAATTCCTTTTTAAACTCTTCAAAATCATACAGAATTGGGTCATTGTTATTTACTATTGACATCGACCAAGCTGCTGCGTCTCCACTCAGGTAGGACAACATGAACGCCACTCGTGACTGATCCTCCTTAAAAATAATTGGCTTACAAAGGTAATGTAAAGAGAATTGTGTGAGAAATGTTTGGGCCTTTGGGGATCCCCACTAAACCTCTCTGGAGCCGCAAGGGGAATGGTAGGAGACATGGCATGAATGACCTGAGTCGCCAGCCGAGGAAACAGGAGCAAAGGTCTGAGACCTATTCTTAGATTCCGAGACTGATCGGGAGGATAACTCTTCTAATTTGCGTCACAAAAACTGGGTCTCTTGACTTGACCTCACTTCATCTCTAAGGGTCTTGTTCTCTGCCATAGTATCATTTAATTGTGTCTGAATCCCATCTAACACTGTCACTAGGGTCTTAAAATCAATCCCTTCAGCTATCCTGCTCAGGCGGAAGTAATTTGGAATGGCACTTCAATCTGTCGAGTACCTTGTTTCCAGAATCTTCGAGCTTCCGCGGGAGCAGATGCTTAATCCTCTATTCCCAAACTATGAAACGAAGCTCATATAGATCCTGGCAGCAAAGAGGGGGAAAAGGGGAGTGGGAGGAAAAGAGAAAAAGGCCACGTCTTCTTCTGCTGAACAGACTGCTTCTATTCTTGTAGATTCTTCCTGTAAAGATAATTAACTCTAGCAATTTCCACTACACCCTTTTATTTTGGTTTAGATTTCATAAACAATTATAAGCATAGCTGTCTCAGCTTAGTGGCTAACTGATCTCTTAATAATCTTTACTGGGTGACAGCTTCAATGATGGTTTTCTTGTTGACTGTAATTATAAAGAGCAACTACTTAACTATGTACTCTAGCTCTATTTATACAGTAAATACTCTGTATTCGATTTTCCTTTACCTGTTTATCATCCATGGAAGTAATATAATTCTCTTCATATGTCTTAGCAGAAATTGAGAAGATATATGGCACAGATTTCAGGAATGCGAACAACTCAAAATTACTTCTTTAGAGTTGGTAAGATATATATATATATATATATTACTCACAAAAAGAAAAACCAGCACTCCGCTCTTTGGAATTGGAGATTTATTCACACACTGTTACAGCCTACGCGTTTCGAACCAGATGGTTCCTTCTAACGGCAGTGTTACACAGTTGTCCTACTTTACTTACAACTATATATCTTTTAGTGATTCTCATAGTGCATTGTGGGACATGCAGTACAAGTCTAATTTAGCTTGTTTGTTTACAACATTACTGTCATGTTATCATTTCTATGCATGCACACAGTTTGCTAGGTTATAGGCTTAGTGCCATACATCGATTCAATGTTCTTTTAAGCACTATGAATGTGTGTCTCGGCAGTGTCTTTGACTGTGCACTTGTGGAAATACGTCCTCCATATTTTGCCATATGTTAAAGTATCCGGCTGTGCACACAGTTTATAATTTCTCGGGCTGAGTGCCCTTGTCACTGCCACTAATTAGACACAATGAAGTACATGCACACCAAATAAGGAGAGCAAATTGTTTTCATTTGGTCATATATGTGTTCCCAATGTCAGTTAGATTAATGATTTCCTTCGGCATATTATGAGAGTACATTCGTTCAAAGGTGGAAATAGAGTTCTTCGCTCTCGTTCAATCCTATCGGTTGTCTTGTTTTGAAACGCATGATTAGTCTGGATTCTAATCTTCTTAGGTTTTGTTTTTTGTTTCCACCACGTTCATGTTGCTGTATTGCTGCCAGGCCAAAAAAGTGGGTATCCTTCCACGTTTTGTTGGCATGGGTTGCTATGTGTTTAGCCATAGCGTATGCGAAATCTTTGTTCTCTATTGCACGGATGTGCTCCATTATACTTTTCTTTAGGGTGCAGGTGGTACTTCCGATGTATTGCTTTCCACAATAGCATTGTAGCATATAGACTACAAAGCTAGTTTCACAAGTGATGTGTTCTCTTATAATGTAAGTCTTGCCTTTGGGATCATTGGTTATTTTCATGTTTCTTCCTATCTTGCAGGCTTTACATGTGCTGCATCTTACAAAACCTTTCTTCTTTTCTGTAAGCCAATTGGTCGTTTTCTTTCCTTCGTAATGGCTATGTACCAGGTGATCCGCAAGATTGGGAGCTCTTCTATAGGTCATTAGTGGTCTTTCTCCTATGTTTTTGCCTATATCAGGGTCTTTCTGTATCAGATGCCAGTACTTGCTTAATATCTTGCGTATTTTGTGACATTCCTTACTGTATGTGACGATCATCCTTGGGGGATCGGTCTTGGTTTGTTCCTTGGTCAGATCCGTACCTGATGATTTCGGTAATAGTATTTCTGCTCTGCTTTTTGTTCTGGCCTTTATTTCTCCCTGGATGATGTCTTCGCGTTTGTAACCGCGTTGTAGGAATCTTTTTTTGGTGTCATCGAAGTTCCTTTCCATTTCTGTTTCTTCTGAACAGTTTCTCCGCATTCTTAATAATTCACCATACGGGATGCTTTTCTTCAATTTTTCAGGATGAAAGCTTCGTCCGTGCAGAATGCGGTTTGTGGCTGTTTACTTCCTGAAAGTAGTGGTATGTATTTGGTTGTTTTGAATGTATACTTTTGTGTCCAGGAATTCCACTTCTTTATTGCTTATGTTGTAGGTGAATTTTAAGCCAACTGTATTGTTGTTAAGTTCTTCGAAGAAAATTAGAAATTCAGATCTCGTTCTTTTCCATAATAGGAAGAGATCGTCAATGTAGCGTAACCATAACGCTACATTGGCCATGTGCTGGTCGTTTTCGGCCCCGGCCCCGAACCAAGCACCGACTTGCCAAGCTGTTCCCTCTGCGACAGGATCGTTCATGAAAAATATATATATATATATCTACACATACGTATAAGTTCTTTGTACCAATATTCTCTCTCAGTCCTTGCTTCTAGAAATGCAGGTTCTCTTTAATTCTAATACTCAAATTCTTTTCAGCTCCGTGCTTGACAAAAGTCTCTTGTGCAGGTTTCCAAAATAAGATGTGTCTACTGACACCTTTACGATATTTTCTTCATACCGTTTCAGAGAAAAAAACAAAATTCTAGTCACTGGGTTCTATCACATAAGGGAATTTGAACTCGGAAAAGGATGGAAGACTTTTGTAACCCTTCTGCATTGACCGCTGTACCTTAGTTCTGGAGTCTGGCAAATACGCTATACTGGAACAAACTTCTGACAACTCCTTGTCAAATAATAATTGAAAAAATTTACCGCAGCCGCGGTAACAAATTCAGTCTCTCGGTCTTCACTAGAAAATACTCACAAACCCACCCAAAGTCAGGAGGAATGCCGCAAAGGAGAATGTTACCATTCCTCATAGAAAATCAGTTGAAATGCGCATTCAAATTCGTGGGGAACCGCAAGCTCAGCTACGCACTGAAAAGGCTTTAGACACAAGACTGGCAACCTGAATGGTTGCGAGCGGCTGCCATTTTGGAGTTCTTCTGCAAACGGTTCAATAGGGCTTTTAACTTACAAGAAGACCTTTGTTTGGAAAAATACTTCTTGACTCAGTAATGTCGCTTCAGAAGATGTTTAGCCAGACCAGCCCTGACAGGGGGCAAGGGTTCGGTTCTAACCAGTCATATAATCCTTATACCTACTTGCGGATTCTAATAATAGATTTTTTTTATGTCACTCACTTTTTTACGTAACTTCTGTATTAACAAATTGGGGAAATAATTAATATTTATTTTTTGAGGTAAAGAATTATTGTACTTAAAAATCAACTCTATTTTGTGATCTGTGATCAACTCTTCTAGCATTTTGTTTCATCTGGTGTCCCTATATCTTTTGCAGAATTTTGCACTCAATTGTTGCTGCTATGGCAGAATGAAGTCTCAGCCTTAAATGTACCTGCTCTCTCTTTTGAATCTGGATATAGCCTCTGCTGCTTTATGGCTGTGATTTTTCTTTTTGCACAAAACTGACATTTTATGAACTGCTACATTACTGACATTTTATATAATTACAATTTGCCTTTGTATTTAACTCAATTTACTTATCACAGTAAAGGACTTAAATATGTAATTTGTAACTGGTCTATCCTATTATGATCTGTAATTATCTTTTATACTTGGTCTCGTTTTAAAGTGGACCTCATTGAGATCCAAATCTTAATAAAGAATTGAATGGACTGAAAAATAGACTGGAGGTAAAAACCACTTATTAAGTTGGCGAGACGAGAGCAAACTATGGGTGCAAAAGAATTAACACACTTAGAGGTGTGAGATTCTTTTGAGTAGGGAGAGTTCCACGTGTTAAGTAAGAATAAAGAAATGACCCTGCAGCAGCCATGTTCCTGATTATTGCTGCGACCAGGTATCAGCCTCCTGTTTGCATAAAAACCTGATGGTAGTTTCTGTACCCTTGTGTACACTTAAAACGCAACATAATTTACTGCAGTTATGTTAAGAGGCTTCAGCGACATTTCTGAAACTGTAGAAACTTGTCAATCTTTTTTTGCACCTATGCCTTTTACCATTGAGTCCTCCGAATCATTTCTACAGAGATTTCACTGCATTTTAAAAGCTTGACTCAAGACAGCTAAGCAAATGCAGCAGGTTGTTGCTGCAGCATCCATTGACTGAGACCCTGCACTTACCCCCTTACTGTTTCTTCTGGTGATGAAATCAAATGTCTTTTTAGGGATTGTGCACCTTTGCTTTGTATGGCAGTCGGTTACGATGGACCTTCATATCAATAGTAGCAAACAGGGTGCAGGAAAGCCCAAATGAATGATCCCCCCACACGCCCGAAACACAGCGCTTACGTGGTAAGTTACCCCTTCTGAATAAAAGAGATGGAAAGAAAAGGATGACAAAATATAGATAGAAAAAAATTCAAGAATCTTTGTAGATCCACTAAGCACCTTCTGATCCACACCATTTGTTGGGAAAGAAAGAGGCAAGAATGATCGAACAAAAACACAGGGTTGGGGTGACTTTGCGTGCATACATACATAATACCAGCACTCAAATCTTCAAGCTTTAACAGATGTACAATCAGATTATGGACCCAAACCTAGAAGGCAGAGATAACCACTGGACTAGAATGGGAATTTAAGGGTACTGATAATTCTGATTATTTAAGTAATTGCAAGTTTTTATTGCCATCCCTTTTTATTTTCGCCCTACAAATGTAGTTGTAAAGAAAGCTTTTTAATCATTCAGGTGTTGCGACATGGTCATTGTTTTAGAAAAGCTTTCTGGAAAACAAAGTTTAAAATATATTGTGTTGTACACTAGCCCAAACCTCTGCAAAGGCCAGCATTCCACTTACATTGAGCAGGTTTTAACTTCTCTGCAAATATATATTTATTTTCTTAAATAAACATGTTTTCAACAAATACAAACACCAAATTACTTCAACTGCCACAGGAGTAGCAATAACGATAGCTAATTGCTGACAAACCACATGACACGTAAAATAAAGAAAAAATTGCTTGAAAGTTAGGACCTTTTGGTAATGAAGAATTTCTTTGTATTCTCTTTTTTATGTTCAGGAGAAAAAAGCAGAATTAAATCCTTTAACACAAAAACAAGTAGAATATTAATTTTCTTGCAGAACATTTGAAAGCCACAACAGAAATTCAATCTGCTAAAGATTTTGATTTTAAACGATGAGCAAAACATTTTAGAACTGCAAGAAACATAGTACGCGGTGTAATTTAATACAGAACAAATTTCACTTTAAATGGTTATGAGTAACTGTTTTCAATTGCATACATTTTTAAAGATGCTTTTGATAACACTACCAGAAAGGCATACAACATCAAAGGCTAAACGTGAAAACACAAATCATGAAGCTCATCATCAATGTGCATGGTGTTTCTACAATTTGTAGAGGGTAATTTGAAAACTCTAAACTGCTTATAAAAGTTCAGAAGAACTAAACTAAGTTTAAAAAAAGGCATACATTACTTGGTCAATGGTATAATTTCTGGTTCGTAATCTGGTTAGCATGTAACCATGAAATTGGCCACATTAAGTTGGACACATTGCCACATTAAGTTGGACACAACGTTATGACGTGAATATCCGTTGAGCACGCGTCACCAATTAACTATGCAGAGAGTTACAATTGGTGGAAGATCAAACAATACTAGAGGCACTGCTTCAGTGGGTACGCTGTAAATAAAAGGTTAACATTGAAAATGACATCAGAAATGGTTGAGCATTGCAGGAAAGTTTTAAGAATGACAGCAGTGACCGAATATTTAAAAAATGTTCAATGTAGGATTTTGTTGTAACTAGAACATTATATTTGGTTTCATTCACCTAAAAGTGTATTTGTAAGCACAATGCACATTAAAAAGAAAAAATAATAATCATTGGTACAAGATAGCAGTGGTGCTATATCATCTGCCACAGCCTCACCTACTTCCACTAATGTTAACTGCAAGACTTATCTTTCTCATGCTCCAGGGAAAGTATCTCAGTAACGTATGGGCTAGCGTCTCTGATACTGGGAGGGGAGGCTAGTGATTCAGAATATATATCACAACACTTAATACACTTCCATCAATGATCTCACAGCAGTGTGAATTAAGCTAAACCTACCAGCTTTTTCATGTCAATTGTCAATCATATTCAGTATTAAGCAAACTTGCTTAGCTGCAAAACTGTCAGCAACTGCTAATCGACATTCTAAATTATTGAATTTTCCAAATTAGAAGGACAATAAGCAACCAATGATTTTTGGGAATTGGCCATAACATATCTACTCCTAATACGCCCTTGCTTGCTTCTGCAGTTGCCAAAACTTGCACTGAGTCTGATTAATGGTAGTATTTGTGCTTTCACTAATCCAAGTATGTGCCTCAAATGTATTGAAAACCAAAAGCACACCAACAAGGATCAAAAAGAAGGTTAATTTTAAAGCCACATTAGATCTGCCTTCTGCTTTGTGGGAACTGATCAAATCATGATAAACATAACACCACTTCTTACTGCAGAACTAGCCTAGTCAGCACTGACTGAAGCTCTATAACATGAGGCACAGAATGCACATTTACCTGCACATAAATCACGTCTTACCACACAGGGTTTAAACTCCCTCCATAGAAATTCAAATGCATGACTTAAGCACTTTCCTTTTATATGACTGCAACACGCTCTGGTTCTTTAAGATAGAACATACAAAATGTAAAGTTGCAGAGGGCTCGTTCTGTAGTTGCCTCGTCAGTTCCAAGCTTCGTTTAGAGCAATATTCATGAAAGTATTTAACAAATAAACAAATGCAGAGGCACACTTATTAAAATTAAGTGCAGACTGTAATCTACTTTGAAATAAGATGAAAAGGTGAAGTCTTGGTTGACCTGGTTAAATATAAATGTAAATCTTTCTGGCCTGGTCAGAGTCTAATCTGTTGGGCCGAAATACTGCAGTACCAGTGTCACAGATGAGTTTATTTCACAGTATCGCATTGGCCAGCCTAATATGAACAGCAACATTACACTAATTGTCTGTATCCTGTCCAACCTCCATGCCATCTGATATTTAACAATAATTCTGAGGGAAGTTTTAGGACTTACAGAAACAAAGTCAAACTTAAAATTCAAAAAATACACTTCAACATAATACAAATCATGAGAACGTCAAACATAGGCAGCTAAACATCGTTGACCAAACGTCAACCCAGTAGGCAGAATAATTAACCTTCTAGAAATTCAAAGTAGACACAGAGAAGCAGGGTGATTCTCGCACAGCTTCTTCCATGACAACACAAGTACTCTCCACCTGTAAACAAGAGCTGCAGGTGCGTTTTACACATCTGTACAATAGGATCCTACAACATAGAGGCTGCTGTTTACAAGTACTATTCCAAGTCATATATCACATTATGTTAGGTAGCAGTTGTATACAACTTCAGGAAACCAAAGGGGCATTCATTCCATTGATTTTGCAAATTCTGCATAGTCAATATATCCATCGTTGTTTTTATCGTCATCACGTAAGACGCCATCTATCAGACTAATGAGATCTTCATCTTTCATCATCTCCGTGTGCTGACCGCCTTCCTAGAAAAGCAGAGAAAAGAGTACTGCATGTAACTACTCCTGTCTTTTACAAAACAGATGGAAATGCTATCCAGTTTGTGTGTTCAGCTAGATGTAAACGGTTACACTGGCATGCTTTGCTTTGTATTGAGCCAGGACAACAGTGCTTGTCAAGATAGTTTCAGTATATAAACTTATAACAGATGAATTCAGATACAAATGTAAGAATTCAGAGGCTGCAAGGCCCCTGAAATGCACACAATACAGACGGTATGTGGGAGGCAGTTATTTCTGTTCCATTTGTCTGTGGCTAATGAACCTTATCTGAATTGCTGCTATTTTGTGCTGCATAAAACCTACTTTGCACAACTGTGGGGCATACTTATTTTTTGGCTTTGCTTATTCTGGAGCACTTATATGGAGCCTGTAAGAGCACAAGTCTACCTGCCAATTTATACTTAAACTCACAGAAATGTAGGGGAATCAAGTCTTCCTTCTCCCATTGACCATTAGGGCTGGGCCGTGGAGAGGAGCAGGCCAGCAGTCTAGTGCTGACTGTCACATGCCCAACCCATTAGAACAAGCATTGGCATACCTAATAGGTCTCGCATTTGGGACCTTATAAGTGTTTAGCTATGCAACAGTTGATGTTGCACCAAGGATATTGTGCTCCATAACTAAACACTTATAAGGTCCCAAAGGCGAGACCTATTGGCTCTGCCAATGCTTGTTAATACAGAGGGAGGGGCCCTATAAAAGGTTTTCATGCTAAGAAGTATGTGACCCGACCTTCTGCCCCTGGACGCATGTGCCTCTCCATGGCAACCCGGAAGATAGGCTGTAAACAAACACGTGCTGCTGCATGAATTGAGGGCATTCTGGCTGGATGGAAACAAAACATCGAGTACTGCCAGGATTGTCAGAACAAATGCAGAGTCACACATGCCCAGCGAGTAGCGAAACAGTATCTGCAGCAGGAAGCAGCAAGCACAAATTGCTAAGGTATAAACAGCAAGATAATGGGCAAAGAAAAGGCAAATCTTAAAAAAATTATCTATCTAGAACAAATGCACCAGAGTTTCGCTGGGTTTGCAGCTTTAATGTGGGACCCAGAAAGGCTCTCTGCCAAAAACATTAA
This sequence comes from Lissotriton vulgaris, assembly GCF_964263255.1. Classification (NCBI taxonomy): domain Eukaryota; kingdom Metazoa; phylum Chordata; class Amphibia; order Caudata; family Salamandridae; genus Lissotriton; species Lissotriton vulgaris. The sequence goes on along the minus strand of NC_141694.1, from coordinate 1,609,276,029 downwards.
GGTAAAATGTGTTTAGCGGCACCCGCAGTGAAAGTAGAGAATCCAAGGACGGCGATCTGCAGGGATGTTCAAAACCAACAGTGCCACTCAGGAGGGACAGCTGCCACGTGCAGTATCGGGCTGACTTGATTTGTCAGAACAGGACAAAACATTTCCAAAGTTCAGTTGCAAGCTTGGGCGCGCGCTGGGGAGAGCAGTCTGCTGTTTTTCAAAGCACATACTTTTGCTTGTGGCACGCCGATGCCCATTGCCACAAGGCGTATGCCGCCACAAGCCAGAGTATGTGCTTGGAACGACAGCTCAGGGTCTCCTATGCAGTGCATGCGCACTGCGTAGGCGAGACCTAAAAATAGTGGCGATGCGCTGTGCCAAAGATGCACCAAAGGCAAGTCGGTCTGCGACTGGACTGCATCTTGTACCGGAACCCCTGCTTAATTTTCCCCCAAGAAGTATTCCAGAGAACAGCTACTTCAGCTTCATACCCCAGGTAGGCATGCGCTATGTAACAACCTTGACCTTTATATGGGATTGGAGAGTCTTTATTGCACTCAATGTCACTTTGCGTGCCAAACTGGGCCCTTGATGGCAGCTGAAAGTAATACATAAAATTAGTTTCTCTTCCAACTACCAACTCACTGTTGCTGAATTGTGTACTGATTAATACATAATCAGTCATCAAGCATAAATATGATATTTTTAACCATTTACATAAATATGCCCCAGACACAGCCTTTTCAACTGAGACTTGGGCAGATGTGAAATCAAATACCGATGTAACTGCTGCAATCCCAGCAGGCTATGCATCTCCAGAGTAGACAGTGTCATAGTCTAATGTGATCATCTAGAGATTTTATGCGAGACAACGAGCATTAGGGACATCAAGGCACTCAGGTTAAGTTACAAATAACTCAACCTTTAATGGTCTTATGATCTATAGGTCCCCAGGTCGTAAAGCTAACTTATTAATCTCCTTAAATGAATTTACTGAATCCAGCTTGCAGTATTCAAATGATACCTTACGCGACTAACTTTCATTTGGAAGATTTCATCAAAAAGAAACAGAACTCAGATAATCGGAGCTGTTTCAATCTTAAACAACTGGTGAGTGTTGCTACATATAAGGCAGGCCAAGTCTTAAAAATTGCCTTTTTTCAAGCCATCCACACCTGCAGCTTGAAGCCGTAATACCAATAAAGTGGTCGGACCAAAAAGCGGTGTTCTTCAGCCTAAAGATCTCTGCCTCAAACACCCTACCTGGCAGAACAGCGCAGGCCATAAAAACAGAGGTGTGAAATAGAATCAATATAATTGAACTTACAGATATCTTGACAGCTACTCAACCCACTCGGTCTAACGATCCATATGTAGATACGGATAATTATGCAGATTGGATCAATGCAGCAGTATCAAAGGTGGCCCCGCTCAAACTCACAAGAAGTCTAGATCCAAGCCAATGACTCTGGTTTTCACTGAATCTTAGGGCATTCAAACAAAAACGTAGGAGGAATCGGGAGCGTAACAGCTCAGTATGCAGAAGTCGGCGACGCTGTGGCGGATGGTGGGGTTCAAACTTCTGCATACCGAGCTATTACGCTCCCGATCCAGACGACTCTCCGCGCTGGACAAGGCAGTACCGATTCCTCCTATGTTCATGGTATCTGCTGATCCGATGATTTGCCTGTTGTAATACGCAATTGTGTTAAAAGGCAGTGTAATATTTAAAGACAACAATGACTATATTTTTGTCCTGATGATGATGCCCCTCATTTAACTTAGGCATCGAAACGTCGTCGACCAAAAAACCCTCTTATGCAATATGACATTTAAAATATTGTGAAATGCAATGGTGTGGTTATAACAATCTCTGTCTGTAACACTGACTACAAGTACGCAGACATATTTTTGCTTTGCTCCTTTTACCATTCTGTTCGTTGTTTTGTCTGAATGTTGTGGGTCACGGCTGTGCCCACTTGTTAATAATGTGTTCATTCAGTTTTATTAAGAAAATTGTTAAATAAATTCCTTGTCCAGCTGGACAAAAGACATAACACTTATCAGGTGTGTGATTATTAGCTCAGTATACCATTGTGTCCACGAGTAGGGACCACTGTTTTTTGTAGCTTTGGTTACTTGTAGCCCAAACCCCGAGCACCATTACACCGAAGATTGTGAGCCTACACTCCACGAGTGTTCCGTGAGCCCACTTCTTGCATTTCCGCTCGAGGATCCTTTGCGATCCCTGGTCCTTCGACTGGTGGGTCCCTGTGAAGACAACTCTGATTTTCCTTGGGCTTCCCTGGTTGCTCCAGACGTGCCCTGACTTCCCACCGAGTGGGGAGTCCCTCAGATTCCTGCGTGGGTTGCTGTTGCCAAGGCTTGTTGGGTCCAATCCAGGCACCGACACCGCAGCACTCGGCATCCATTGTGGGACAGCTCGAATCCAGATCCTGGTCATCGTTGATGCCTCCTGGTCTTTCTGGCTGAAGAGTCAAGCTTCACCTTCACCTGAAATCACCAGATATCGGTGGACATTCAACTATCATGCCCCTGGTCACTGGCAAGTGACCCAGACTCTGTCCCCTCTGCTTTCAGGTTCTTCTCATCTTCGATCCAGGCTTGGATCACACCAGACACTTTCCACTTCGACGGCAGCAGCACTTTGCTGCAGATCGCCAGTGGAAACGACGACTATTCCAGACACCAAAAGACACCTCCGCACCGGTTTCAGTGGGTGAGGTAACGAGAGAACTCCGGTGATCCCATCGGGGTTGGCCTTAGAACACCTTAAGTCTAAAGGGGTTTGCTCAAAGTCATCCTTTTCTTTAAATTTCCAACCGCGACTTGCCCAATAGAAGCGAACGATGACTCGTGGCTGTATTCTCACACTGCACGCGTCCCCCGTGGGTCCCCTCTGCTACCTTGGGTGGTTTCTTGTGGTTCCAGCGATTCTACAGGCTCTAGGCATTGTGTCTAGTTAAGTCGTGGTTCTTATACCACTTTCTTAATATACGGTTTGGTACGCCCCTAGGGCTCAACGTATATTGTGCTAATTTACTGTGTGATATTAATTTTACCATATGCACTTTGGCCTCTATCCTCATAAAGAGGACGAGTCGGATGTGTTTAGAATAAATACATATATTTTATAAAAATACCTGGTGTGGTTCTCCTTTCATCTGGCCATTCACGAGATTATAGACTGGTAAAACAAGCTGCTTTACATTCCATCAAGACTTTGCCTGAAGGCTGCTCTCCATAGCTACCACTAGGATAGCTTTCAATAAAGTTTGTCTTTAACCTACCATCAATAAGCATTGTTTGGACTGGTGCAAGGTGCCCACTAGAATAGTGGACAGCATATGCCAGGCCAACTTCTCAAAAAGATAATGTACTTTTAAGTTTTACATGCCCTGGTAGTGAAAAACTCCCAAATTAGTTTTTTTTTTTACTACTGAAAGGTCTTTCTCTCCCGTAGGATAACATTTGGATTACCTGATCACATATTTTAAATGTAATTTCCAATTGTGAAGAAATAGACTTTTCAAGTTTGATGTCTGGACTCAATTTAAAATCACAACTTGTGGTAAAGTCAGATTTTAAGTTGCGAGTTTGAAAATGCCACGTTTAGAAAGATTGTGAAAAAAAAATAGGAATCTGACCACCTTATTTTGTTTCCGGCAATTTATTTAAGCAGAATGGGGGCCAATATATTTATTTTGTTGGTCATGGCCATTTTTCGCTAAACTTTTTACATTCAACACATTTTTATCAATTAGTCAATGGTTGCCTGAACATGAATCGATACATATAATAGTTTTCATGAAATAAGACTTATACAATTTCTTACAACAATAAAAAGACTTATACAAATTCGTACAACAATATAACTTTTCACTGTTGATGAAATTCCACAACCTATGTACTGCACCGTGGATTTATCAAACCAAAACTCACAAGGAATTCCTTAACAACCCTATTTCTCATCCTTTTTCTGGGTTCCTTATCTAAAATCTAAATTTCCCTATCATGCCACTTAGGCTTAACAAATCACCCTCAGAGTAAAAAAATGCGGAAACGTTTCTAATCCCTAGAAATCTCAGGGTATTTTCTTCAGGGCAAATAGTATGGTGTAATCTGAACTAGTGTTTATGGTTGATTTATTCAGGATTTCTCCAGTTTGGTTTTTGAATGTCAGAATTGCTGGAGCCACATGGGTGTTCTAGTTCTTTTTTCTCCTGTTTGCTCACTTGATTTGTGTCAGGCAAACACAGTAGTTGCCTTTAATTCAACATCTATTTTGGGTTTAGCTGTGGGGCTGCATGTCTTGTCATTCGTTTTTGTGATTTAGAAGCTGTTTAGTCGGTTAGTTTCGAGTTGATGCAACACCATAACAAGCGTGTATCTATTTTTCAGAGTGATGCAGTGGCTCCGCAGGGCGATTCAGTGTTCTAGACGAGATGGCATTTTCTTACTTTAGTCATTCTTTGCCTGATGCCCATCTCTGAATACATGTCTGGGGAGGGTGCCAGATAGGCTTTAAGCATTCACTCTGGGCAGCCACACACAAAGGGAGCTTAGGTGTAACTGAGGGGCCAACTACATCCTGATGGGTCATCCTAGAAAGGATTGGAAGAAGGAGCTGGACAGATCCGCACACTTAAACTTGAATAGGCTGTGTCTGTTCCCTCATAAAGTCTGCATACTTTCCCACTAAAGGGCCAGTCTTGGGGAAGTGTGGCCAACAGCCGTCAGAGATGTCCGCTTGCTGAAGCAGCTCCAAGCCCTGCCACTGTGGATCCTTCGCATATCCGTAGTTGATACAAGCACAGGTTGTGTTGGACGCCTGTAGAAGACGGTCAAAGGCGACAGCGAGATACTGCCCGCCGGGAACCTGCTGAGACTGCAGCAGTAAAGCAGAGGACGTAACGTCCCGCGGGCAGGTGGAGCTGTGGCCTCAAGTGTGCTGACAGACCGGGGTCAGCTGGGCGGTGCTGGCCCCCTTCTATAGCTGCAAAAACCAGTTGATGGACAGAATGCAGAACAATGTCATACATTTACCCCAGTACAGAGATCTGGGCCTAAATCCATCAGTTTTTTGCACTTCACACCACTCCAGTTCAGACATGGCCATATGCAAATCAGTCTGAACATGTGCCTCATGGGAACAGTCCAGCTCGAAATGCCAAGCCATGCCTTCCCTGGACCGGAAACAAGCTTCCGAGGACCGGTTTCCGGCATTCCAGCCGTCTTCAGCCCGGCTTGCTTGAATCCAGTGGTCTGGAGAGCATAGAACTACCGTCTGAGCATACCCATACCACTCGGGGTGACAAATGCATAAACCACAATCCGTCCATCATCCCCTTTTGTATCACCCCCTTCTATAGCTGGCACTGAGGCGAGGGTCTCTGGGACGGATTCCCTGGCTGCCCCTCTCCCCCACTACGGGAACAAGACAAGGTGAGGTTCTCATCGGGTGCTGGGAGAATGGCACTGTGATGCGCTGCGGACACCGCAACAAAGGTAAATTGGCCATCCCCCCACCCCCCTTTTTCCTAGATTGGTACGGCAAGTAGGCCCTAGTTATGGGGTTGGGGGGGGGGGGGGGAGGAGAGGGAGGGGTGAGGACAGTGAAGGGCTGACCGGCCTCCCCAACTGTGAAGTAATTTTAAGTGCTGCCACGCCCCCGACCCCTGTGAGGTGCTTGGGCCTGGGATGGCAGTGGTGTGGCGGGGCAACTGGTGGTGCCCCCGCCGTGGGCGGCTTCCCTCCTAATTCCTTCCGACGAGAGACCCACATACAGCTTTGCTGGGGGAGGTGACCGGGAGAACTCTTGGCCTCCGCAAAGTCGCAGCACAGAGGAAATGAACAAAAGTCAGGCCTAATCCCAAAGGCAGTACTCAGTAACAACATGGCCTGGTTGAGCTTATTTGGAGGCCTTCGGAGCCACTGGGTGCACCGGGGTGAGCCTGAGAGGTGGTCAGGGACCCTGGACGGTGGTAGCAGGTGCCCACCTGAAGACTGGCGTTTCCTGACTCCCAGAGACACCAGAGGATATCAACCCAAGAGCTCAACTTCTTTCCCGGAGGGGGACTTACATCCAGTTAGGGGCGGCCTGTAAGTGCCGAGACGCACTAGGACTGTACCGTGCCCCTGACGCCAACTCTAAATGGTCAGACCGGGAGAACAAAGAAGAGCAGTCCTGGGTGGCGGGAGGTGGTGGTGCACCGACCTGGTGCGGTTGAGGCGCCGCAAACCCGTTCATTCGCTCTCGAGGACATATAACACCTCGACCAGCTGTCTGGTCCTAGCAGAATGACTGGTGGAAAGGCCATGAAGGGGTCCCACCAAACAAAAATAGACTAATTCTCCCAGTCCAAAGGGCAGGACGGCTTGTCAGATCCTCCCGATCACTCACTTTCCAACACACTGCAGGAACTGGAAAAGGCCTCGGTCTCCCTACACGACATCATGGCCGCAATACAGGGAGTCCGTACTGCCCTGGAAGTCCGGATTGATACAGTTACAACGGAATTCTCCCAGATGCGTGTGGACCTCTGCAACCTGGGATCCAGAGTTAAAGAAATCAAGGACATAGTGTCCACCATAGCGCAAGACACAAGCAACCTTAAAGCACTTGGAGACCTCGAATAAACTGGAGGAACGACTTGAGGACTACAAAGGAAGATCCCAGAGCAATAACGTTCTGATCTTGGGGGTCCCGGAACGGGTGGAGGTACCTGAAGCGGGCTTGTTTGTGGAGGACCTCGTCATCAAGTATCTCCAGCCCTGCGGGTCTTCCCAAACTCTTCTCTGTCGAGAGGGCGCACAGAGTGCCAGGGGGGCTCCACCGTCCAGGGGCACTGCCTCAACCATTGCTAGAGGGTCTCCCCTGTCCGGGGGCACTGCCTCGACCATTGCTTGCCCGGCTCTTTCACTATAGAGACCATGATACCATCCTCCAAATGGCAAGAATAGCTCCACCGGTCCTATATGAAAACGCACGTATGTCCTTCTTCCCAGATCTCACGATAAAGGTTCAGCGTCAAAGACTGAGATTACTTGAAGTTAAGAAGGTGTTGTAAGAAAAGGAAGTGAAATACTTAATGCTCTTCCAAGCGTGATTATGCATTGAATCTGAGGGCAAGACATGGTTCTTTACAACTCCAGAGGAGGCATGGGAATGGTTGGAGGGCTGGCGATCTGTCGTCGGCGCGAAAGGTGGAACGCTCTGTGAGAACAATGGAAGGATTAAGGTAACACAAGTTCCACGAACTGAGCGAAACCCCCTGGCACGGGGAGAGGAAACCGAGCAAAGGCACAAAGACTGACATGGGGGAAGGTAATGACTTGTGGGATCTTCACGTCCAGCCGGAGGAAAAACAGCAACAGTATCACTAGGGACACTGAGCCTTGCACCTCGGCTTGGGGTTAGGGGGAGGGGGTGGGGGGGCCTAGAGTGCTTCATGGCGGACCAACATGATCTTCCAAGGTCAGAATTTTTACTATTGTTTCAAAGAGTGCCATTCATTGCATTCATCTTGAGGATGTGTGGCGGGCTGTGGGGATGGCCTACGATCCCTAAAGTTTCAGATGTTGGGTTGGGGCGACAGGCACTCTGCTAAGTTGGGGGGGGGCAGTTCTACGTCAGTCATGCAGGGAAGCGGGAAGGGGGAGTGAGGGTGTTTTCATTGTGAAAGTTTTTGTAATTTTGTTTTCTTCAGGGATGTTATCTCGTTACATGGCTGCTTACATCTTTGGGTGGAACCATCCGGTCTCTGTATATATATATATAGGTAGACAGGTCCAAACCAGGTACAAAATAGCAATGTTGGTAATATGTGGGCAAGGCTCGGTGGGAGTAATAAGACTCACATACAGGCAAATGACAACTGGGATAGACGTAAAGCTCCCTGAGCTCAGCATTTTGAATGTGAATGCACTAGGTGACAAAATCAAAAGGGGGATAGTGTCACAGTATATTAAACAACACTCTCCAGACATTGTCTTATTACAGGAGACTCACCTCTTGGGAAACACATGCAGGGCTCTCGATTGATGGGCATACAAAATGACTGTCCATGCGGGTTACACTTCTAGCTCCTGTGGGGTAGGTATCCTACTTAAAAAAAGCTCTCCATTCACGAGTCAAAAGACATGGGTAGACAGGCAGGGCAGGTTCAGCCCATTAACAGGATTTTGGGAGGGGGAACAGACTGATGTAATATCAGCATATGTGCCTCCTGGTCTTCATACCGATGGGAGCGCTCCTGCTCCAATTGCCAGATGGGGAGGTCTTAATGAGGGAAGACTTCAATATGAAACTGGACGACAATGTGGACCGACGCCCCCCCCCCCCCCAGACAGGCTTCTCCCTCAACCACCAAAATAGCAAACTTCCTAACAGTACTGGGGCTAGCAGATGTTTGTAGGACCCTTAACCCATCTACACAGCACTTCACTTTTCACTCAGGGGCCCATGGTAGCAGGTCTCGCATGGACCTCTACATCTCAACTGCCTCTTCTCTCACAAAAATGAGAGAGGTGAAACATTTAGCAAGAGGAATATTGGACCATTCCCCCCATGTGGGCAAGATATTGTGGGGGCAAGCAAAGGGTAAAGGATACAATTCCCATAAATGCATGGTTTTTAAAACTCCCAGCTATACGAGAGGGGCTACAGCAACACACTAACCATTATTTCCAAGAAAACTTAAACTCTGTTACCTCTTCCCTAACACTTTGGGAAGCCTATAAGGCAGTGATTAGGGGACAGGCCCTGTCCCCTAAGGTGGGACATAAGAGAGACAAAAATGAGAAAGTGGAGAAGCTCAAACAGGAAAATCTACTGTTGGAAACACAAGTGGTGCAAAATGCACCAGCACACATACAACATCGCCTGTGATTGAAACAGCAGGAGTATAGGTCTGTGGTGACAGATGCGGCTAGAAACAGGCACAAAGCCACCGATCATAAGATCTACGAACCTGGGGGACCGATCAGGAAAACTACTTGCTAGCTAGAGAGACAAGATTGGGCCAGCAGATGGGTGGTGGCAGTGGAATCTCCAGACAGAGTGCGCCTGAGAGACCCAAAGGATATTGCGGACTCATTTGCTACCTAATACTCACAAATATACTCTGATACATCGCCTTCGGAGAGGGACTCCTTGACCTTTTTAGCGGATAGGCACCTCTCCACCATATCTCTGAATAAGGTAGCACTTTTGGAAAGTGACCTCACAGAGAATAAGCTTACATTAGCCATCCGGTCGCTACAGCCGATAAAGGCTGTGGGGCCCAATGGAATGCCAGTAGAACTGTACAAACTTACAGCAACCACAATTGCACCTTATCTCTTGAAAATGTTCAAAGAGAGCAGACATACAGGCATGTTTCCGGAAAAACAGCGACTGGCCTTAGGGGTGGTAATTCATAAAGAAGGCAGTCCTCCACATCAGTGTGCATCCTATAGGCCCATTTATTTGCATAATGCAGAACCGAAAATATTAGCTAAAAATCTTGCACTCCATCTGACCTCAATGACAACGAGACTGGTCCATCCTGATCAATCAGTGCTTATTCCTGGCCGCAGTGTGACGTTGAATTTACAACTACTCCATGGAATCTGGGGGCGAGCGGACAGAATCAAGGAAGACGCAATGATATGGTCACTCGAGACAGTTAAATGACCATATCTTTTTGCTGCGCTTAAACATATGGACTTTGGCCCAAAATTCCTTTCCTGGCTACGGCTGCTATATGCACATCCGATGGCACGAGTGGTAGTTAATGGTAGAGTCTCAACGGCTTTTAACCTCCACAGAGGAACATGTCAGGGCTGCCCCCTTTCTCCCCTGGTCTTTGCATTGATTCTGGAACCGCTTGCGGCTTGGGTTAGAGAGGACCCCTTGAATGTGGCTTGCGATGTACGGAGCACTGGGAGGACAGAATATCACTGTGTGCTGACGACATTCTCCTGTACATTGCCTCTCTTTGGTCTACTGTACCCAAGCTGATGGGTATCCTCTCGATCTGTGGGGAGTATTCTAGGTACCTAATTAATTGGTCTAAATCTAATGTTTACCCTTCATGGACAGGCGCCCACTTTCCTCCTGGCAGTGGGATCCGAGTTGCCTTGATGAGTTTGATGCCTCGGTGTCCACGTGACTACCAACCCCAAGGTATTTACTGCACAAAACCTCACGGGCCTCCTGACACATCTCAAAAGTGATGTTTGATACTGGAGATCCCTCGCACTCTCCTGATTGGGAAGGGCGGTCCTACAGTCTAGGGGTTATTGTCGAGCAGTATTTACTACTCATCATCACTTATGCTTGGAGGAACCAACGGCCCTCACGGTCGTCCTATGGCACTCTACCCTAAGGAAACTAGGGTGGGAGAGACAACTAACAAATGCCACCCCCTATGGGCCTCAGAAGTCCTGGGCACGATCGCTTGACAACAAGGTATCGAGAAGTGGGATCTGGTAGGGATCTCCATGATGGGAGATATGTACAACCAAGTGGGAAATCTCCTTCATGGAGCAACAAAATACATACGAACTAGCCCCCACTGAGGCTTTTCTTCACCTACAGATTCGTCATGCTCTTCTGGCAGCACTGCCCCCGATGAAGCCCTACCAGAATCGTCTCGTCTGGAGGACAGACTGTTGGAGGAACGCTTCTCCATCAAGGCAACCTCACTCACATACCGCAAACTCAAACAACTCCCCAGTCACGCAGGCCCAGCTCCGGCAGTGCTAGGACGCAGACCTAGAAAACATACAGGAGGAGGACTGGGCTTAGGCTCTCGCCTTCCAGCAAGTGGCCACTGTGAGGCTCAGTTTTCAGTTACTTCAGCTAATAATGCTGCACAAAGTTTACATCTCCTGCACCAATGAGTCAAAATGCGCAGACAGATGAACACTGAGTGCCTTCGGGTGTGTGGCCTGGTGATATCCGAAATGGACATCACTAGCTGACCCAAAAGGAAATTATCATTTTGTACAAAACACACACACACGCACACCTACAACCACAGAGTCCAAATGTACATCACCATTCACCATACTATCTTTGACCATCCTTCTCAGTCTCACTCTCCTTCCTTCTTTTGTCCCGCACTTTTTATCACATGAATGGTATTAATAAACCTTTTCAGGTGACACCTGGTGGGCAATCTTTCCACAGGGCGCACATAATTTTTTTTTTTTAATCCATCGCACCAGAACTATAAACTCACTTCCACCAACGTGTCTAATTACCACATCGCCTGAATTTAAGGGGCAACCACTAACGCCACTCTTAAGGGGGGCACCCAATGTGTGGAAAACGAGGTGTGGCCCCAATGAAACGGGAGCAGTCCACGTACAGAGGGAATACCGCCTAGTAGTTCAGGCTGGACTGCCCTTTTTGTGGTCACAGTCTATATTGGAACAACTTGTTTTACACTTGCACTCACAACTTGTATTACCTTTTTTCTGCTGTTGCGTGCTCCAGGGTGTGCTTTCCGTTGAAGCACTTCAATATAACCACAACAAGCCTGCCCCTGATTGGGTGACGTCCCCTGGTCACAGCCTTCTCCCCTCATGGGGTTGCAAACTTTTTCAAGAAATACTCCCAATTCAAAGTTCAATTCTTTATTTTCTTCCGCAATTTTTTCTTGCATTTATCTTTATTATTTCATTATTTTCAATCCAATAATAATATCAACCTCCAGTTGTCATTCCCAGATAGTTAACCAATGCATTTCGGCTAACTGGTAGCCTTCATCAGGGACCTGGGGTCTGAAATTAAATCAATGTGTCATACATAAGGAATCATTGGAAACACATCAGCTCTTAGCGGTGGTGGAAAAAAACTGTATTCATAATGCTGATCAACCTGTGCAAGTTGCAAAGATTTGGTGAGAACATGTGCTTGTGGAGCTATATATATATATATATTTTAGCTAATGGTGACAACTGCTCGCAATTTAAGTGTCTAAAATGTGTTGATGGTCCTTATAGTACATGCGCATTACTCCTCAGTGTTATCGTCAAACAGTCTAAAATAGCCTTGTTATGCTCCGTTAAACGCGTTCGTAAATGCCGCGATTATCATGCATTTCTCAAAGGCAGTGACTCAATCTAAGTTCCAACCAAATCATTAGCTGTTAGCTCATAATGACAAAAAAACGGGTGCCCTCATTTACATTACCGTATAACCCATGCGCGATTTAGGTGATCTCCAATATTGCCATAAATGCGGTATAGCGCCATGCGTTATAACAAAGCAGCTGACACTTACTCAGAAGCCTTTTCACCCCTTCGCGTCTTCCTCGTGTTTACCAAACAACACCAAGTAGGACTAATATCCTGAATCTCAATGGCGGCCATCTTAGAACGTGCAAATCGGCCCGAAATTCGATTGAAAAACTGACTAACCTGCCTCTCCTCATTGTATTTACTCAAACCAGACTATGATTCCCTGCAATTAGTTGCCAACTTAGAGTGCATTATTCCATCAGTCAATAAGCATAAAAATTAAATGTGTGTGTATGGATCCACATTATTAAGAAAAATCATAAAAATTATAACGTGTATAAATTAATCCCATCAGAACCATCTTTCACCAATCAACCGCTACTGTCACTAAATGTTACACCGGATATACATGATTAATGGTGGGGGGAAAAAAAATTCAGTGTTAGTATGCAAACACAATGTCATTATATATTACAATGTCTCTATAGGTAGCAACTGTACTCTGTCCGATCATTCATCCCTGTAGGTTTTAGGATTTCCAGTTTGTAAATCCAAAAATGTTCCAGTTGTAACAGACTTCTGTTATCTACTCCTTCTTTTCTGGTGATTACTTATAAGATGGTACATCTCAATTGGCTGACGTTATGAGAGGCTTCACAAAAATGTGTCGCTGAGTGAGAGACCATATATACCCCTAGACTGGTGTGATGAGAGAATAGCAAAAGAAGGTGTTTGATAGATAGCGCTCCTCTATGAAGATTTAATGTCAGAAATACCTACGCCCGATAAGATAGAGAACCTCTCATCCTAGCTAGAAAGTAGCGAGGTTTAATTGATATATGAAACGGGAAGTTTGTTGCAACAAAGGTATGCCTGTAACCTATAGCTAACAGAAATGCAAAGTGTTAGGCATATTAGGTAAGGCGAATTTTACACACATGGTTGCTTATGTAATTTATTCTGTCTGATGCAATTTCAACAAGTTTGTTTAAAAAAGAGAAAAAAAACAGACCTATCCAGATTTCTACTCGTACTGCAAATTGTGTACCCACATGGCTACTGAACGCCGCCGTACCCCTGGGTTATCGGCACAAAGGCTGTGTTATCCTAATATTGCAGAAGGTTAATGATTGAATCACAGCCGGCACAGGCGGTTGTAGGCTGAAAACTGTATGCTATATTAGAGGTACAATAAAGGTCTTACAAAAAAAAAAAAAAAAAAACGTGTCGCTACTGTTGATTTCATCATCTGATTTCGGATGTTTGATTTATGCTCATTCAGCCCCGTTTTAATTTTACTCTCAGTTTTCCCTACGTATCCCTGTCTACAGGGGCATTTCAAAAAATAAATCACGTTCATTGTCGCATGTAGCAGACACGTGTAGCTTGATTTTGTATCCCTTACTTGGGTGCATGATGAAATTTCCTTTAATAATGCTGTTACAGTGACTGCAGTTGTGACAGGGCTTTTAGGTCTCGCCGGTTTTTAGGTCTCGCCTCTCAATGCGCATGCGCATTGAGCAGAGCGAGACTATAGGGACTTAAACAGACTTTACCCAACTGGCGATTTGGTGCTGTGCCCGTGCGCTTTTAGGTCAATGCGCAAGCGCATTGACCTAAAATGCGCGTGCACAGCATCAAATCGCTAGCCATCTGTTCCCCAGCAGCTCTTCCCGCTCCGCCCCACAAGCTTCCCCCAGCGTGCGCTCTGCCTTAGCAGGACTCCTCCCACACCTTTGAAGTGCACTTCAAAGGCCGCTCTCCCTGCTCCGCCCCCTGCCCCGTGTCACATTTCTCCTCCCCCCTCCCCACAGCAATGCCCTCCGTCTTGTTTTGTTTTATCTCTCTCCATTGAGCGCTCTGCATGTGCCGGCACCCCTGCAGTGTATTTTCAACCCCTCTACATTTCTGTCTTATTTCTTTCCTGGTTTTTCTTTTCCATACGTTTGTATGCCACGTGTATACATTTTTCCATGTTAAATCGTTTCCAAAACAATGAGTTCTAGGATTTGGGTTTGAACAGTAAACTTTGGTCAGTCAGTATCAATAGCATTTTTCTTTGTGCACAGTAAGACACTCCCGGAGTTTTCACTTTTTACTTTGAAAGGCCTCATGAGAGCGCCCGGCTGGCAGCAGTAATACTCATGGCGGTAATACCACGTCGCTTCTGTGCGATTCTCTCCCCCATGCTCAGAGTGGCTCTTTCTCGCCCGTTTGCTTTCCCGCCGTACTTCGTTTTGCTCTCGCCCATGCTCTCACACCGCCCCTACAGCAGTGGTTCACCTCACTCCTTCGGCACATTCTTTTCCTTTTGAACAGCACAGTGTTGCTAACAATGCTGGTAAATATTAGCACAGTTTGGATAAGATAAACAGGCATTTTGCGGTCCAAAATTTGAAACGCAGTAAACTCCGACACCGCCCTTCATGTTTCGAGCAGCACAGTGCTAGCAATGCTTGTTTAATTTAGCACAGCTGATGACTTTTACTGGCTGTACCTTAAATCTCAATATTCACAGCTAACATACTCCACTGCATTCACTATTCAGGCGGAAAAAAGCTCGAGCTCGCAGAGCGCATTGCAGCCTCTTCATGGCAGCAGGAACCTGCTGGAACTCAACAGCTAGCAGAACTAAAATCACGTCTTTGCTATCAGGTAAGAAATGTGGAGTCCAGACCTATGTTGCCTCCACTTTGCAAAACTGGGATTATTTCTTGAGCAAAAACCGAAATCTTAAATTTCTTTCCAGGTCCTTAAACATGTGTTAATTCTTCCTGGGAGGTGTGAATAATCATCCCTCAACATGATATGCAATCCGCCACTTCCCCGCCCCAACATCATTTTTCTTTTCCATACGTTTGTATGCTACGTGTATACATTTTTTCATGTTAAATCGGTTCCAATAAAATAAGTTATAGGATTTGGGTTTGAACAGTAAACTTTGGTCAGTCAGCATCAATAGCATTTTTCTTTGTGCACAGTACGACACTCCCGGAGTTTTTGCTTTTTACTTTGAAAGGTCTTATGAGAGCGCCCAGCTGGCAGCGGTAATACCCACGGCGGTAATTAGATTACCACGAGGCAAATTATGACCCATGATTTATGCTATTTCACCTACAAATGGGAAAGTACCCGTGGTATGATTCTAATTGCTAGGCTCTGGCCTGTATCCGGGGCGCAGCTCAGAGAATGGCTTCCACTTGACTGTCTTGATAGATTTGTGGGCTTTGCAGGAGGGCCTGTCAGGTGAGTGTTAACAAAATAAAAGCACTCCAGGCACCACAAATGTCTATAGGCCGGAACAAGAGGGAGGGGACGGGCTTCCATGGTAGTAAAAGCTTCACTGTTTACCTCGTGCAGTCTGCTTTACCTCCAACCCCTAATTAATAAAGACAGAAGAAGAATTCTGCACCACATTGGGTCTATTCTCTTAGGACAACAAGGGTCTGAGTTTGGGTAATCCCCTTGTCCGATCACTGGGCCTGCCGGGCTGCTGTGTGGATGCTCAAAAGTCTCAGAATTCAAAATCTCTCAACTCAAGGAGAGGATGTGGCGCCAACCCCTCTCTACACCCCACTCTCTCTACACCCCTCTCTCTCGCTACACCCCCCTCTCACTCTACACCCCCCTCTCACTCTACACCCCCCTCTCACTCTACACCCCCCTCTCACTCTACACCCCCTCTCTCTCTACACCACGCTTACACCCCTCTCTCTACACCCAGCTTACACCCCTCTCTCTACACCCCTCTCTCTACACCACGCTTACACCCCTCTTACACCCCTCTCTCTACACCCCTCTCTCTACACCACGCTTACACCCCTCTTACACCCCTCTCTCTACACCCCTCTCTCTACACCTCGCTTACACCCCTCTCTCTACACCCCTCTCTCTACACCACGCTTACACCCCTCTCTCTACACCCCTCTCTCTACACCACGCTTACACCCCTCTCTCTACACCCCCTCTCTACACCACGCTTACACCCCTCTCTCTACACCCCTCTCTCTACACCACTCTCTCTACACCACTCTCTCTACACCACTCTCTCTACACCACTCTCTCTACACCACTCTCTCTACACCACTCTCTCTACACCACTCTTACACCCCTCTATCTCTCTACACCCCTACCTCTCTCTCTACATACCCCTCTCTCTCTCTACCTCTCGGTACACCTCTATCACCCTCACTCAATCTATCCATTTATCTGTCACCCTCACTCTATCTATCTATTGCCCTTACTTTATCTATCGCCCTCCCTCTATCTTTCGCCCTCCCTCTATCTATCGCTCTCCCTCTCTCTATCAATCACCCTCACTATCTATCACACTCACTCTATCTATCTGTCTATCGCATAACCACAGCATCACTCAGCACCACCACAGCATCACTCAGGGGCACCACAACATCACTATGCACTACCACAGCATCACTGAACGCCAGAGCATCACTCGTCGCCACCACAACATCACTCAGCGCCACCAGAGCATCAGTCTGTGCAACCATTCAACAACAACTGGTTCAAATATGTTCTCTCAATGTTTCAAGGTTTATTACAAATGTCACAAAAAGATGTTAATATTTCACTTCTGTTCCTGGATTTTCGTCACAATAAAATACACTGAACATAATCTTCACAAAAGTTATTTACAAAAGTTTAAGCTATTGCCATTATAATTTACAATAACTTTTTATTTAAGTATTAATTATAAATAAAATAAAGGCCATTGTTATTTGTAATATGAATACATCTAAGTCACGTAAATAAAACATATTGCATTACAAATGCTATAGGTGTCACATTTGCAAAAGTTATAACTATTGGCATTGTAAATGACAAAGCTATCAATTTAGCTATTTTAAAAACCAACACAAATAAAATATGTGCCATTTACAAGACCAATAGCTCCAACTTTTCTAATGCGAGACCTATTGCATTTCCAATGCTTGTTTGTCATTATGAGCTAACAGCTAATGAATTGGTCGGAACTTAGATTGAGTCACTGCCTTTGAGAAATGCATGATAATCGCGGCATTTACGAACGCGTTTAACGGAGCATAACAAGGCTATTTTACACTGTTTGTCGATAACACGGAGGAGTAATGCGCATGTACTATAAAGACCATCAACACATTTTAGACACTTGAATTGCGAGCAGTTGTCACCATTAGCTATTGCTGATCATCACTATAACACTATATTTATGCCCGTTTTAGGTGTACTGGGATTTACCACTGTTTATATATATGAATGGCTCCACAAGCACGTGTTCTCACCAAATCTTTGCAACTTGCAAAGGTTGATCAGCATTATGAATACAGTTTTTTTTCACCACCGCTAAGAGCTGATATGTTTCCAATGATTCCTTATGTATGACACATTGATTTAATTTCAGACCCCAGGTCCCTGATGAAGGCTACCAGTTAGCCGAAATGCATTGGTTAACTATCTGGGAATTACAACTGGAGGTTGATATTATTTGATAGAAAATAATGAAATAATGAAGATAAATGTAAGAAAAAATAGCGGAAGAAAATAAAGAATTCAAGAATTGAACTTTGCATTGGGAGTATTTCTTGAAAAAGTTTGCAACCCCATGAGGGGATAAGGCTGTGACCAGGGGACGTCACCCAATCAGGGGCACGCTTGTTGTTATCACAGTCAATATTGGCACATTGAGGAAAAAAAGGTGAATTGAGAGGTGAGCCAGAGTAATTTTAAGTGATTGCCATTAATCCAAGTATTTTGCCCTTCAACTTTTTTTTTTAATTGATACTGATCCTTACCCGTTTTTCTCTACCTTGATGACTAATGTTCATAACACCAGCATCAGTAGAATAGATAGCCGAACATTATGCATAATTTAAACACCTTCTCCTCTGCCTCACCAAGTTAAATTGAGGCTGGACTTTTATGGGTCAAAGGTCAATATTGCCTGGTGCATTTGTTATTCACACATGTGAAACATTAAAGGTCTCGGTACCAATTCAGGAATATTGAGGTATTTGGTATCCCAGAAGCAATCTTCCTGCGGTCGTTCAATAACGGATTCAGAATTGCGTTCAGAATGGATTAGGCATGCTTTTGAAGAACGCAGAAGATTTGGGGTTACCTTTGACCTTTCCGTCCCTCCTAGGTAGGACTGTTCAAAAGTATGATATTCATAACTTTAACTGAAACAGGTTTGTGTTAAGATGGTACAAGAAAGGCTCACTCTCATCTACAGGTTGAACAGACCTACTTCCTGGATTACAACAAAGCACAGCGCAGCATTCGTTGTTTACTGTGCCAGACCCTAACTTTCTAAATTCACCATGCACATTGTTACCACATGCAAGGTGGGTGAATGGTCATTACTCTGTAAATCCTAAATAGAAAGAGTTGTATACGTAAAATCAGAGTAGTAAACCATCTCCAGTGGACTGCTCGAGAAGAATCGAAGGCATTAACAAGTGAATAAGAACCATATTATTAACGAAACGCTCATCTGAAATGTTTAAGCAGTGAAATCCATTGGTCCTATTTACAAAGATTAATGGTATGGACAATTCAATATTTTAAAGTATCACATGGGCAAAGGAATTTGTACACAATGTTTCCCGCTCACCTCTTTATGCACATGTGAAATAGCGGCTGCAAGTTCCAAACCATCCAACAAATTATTTCCATCCGAATCGTGCATTTTAAAATAATGAAGTTGAAGCTCTTGCGAAGACATCTCCTGTTCAGGTTTGTCAATTACACCGTCTAGGTGGTCCATAATGTGACTGAAAATATAACAATTCAAACGTTAAAATGTTACACTAACTCCTAAAGATAGTTAAGCTTCGATCGATGCTCCTTCAACAAGGTTCCACCCCACCTTTTGAGTCGCCCACCAAAATCAGAGAAAACCTACGGAAACACGTTGGAACACACTTTAGAACGTGCATGTTGAATGGCAAAGGAAGCCCAAATAACTTTTCATTCTAAAAATAGAGAATAATTATTATCAAATTACGCAATTGTGAAAATGTGGTGGAAAGAAACAAGATACCTTTCTTTTCGACTAAGCAACGGACACAATGCTCACTGAAGGACTGGGTTCTTTAAGACCCAGCGGTGCCAGGGGACAACACCTGAAACCTTCGTGGGTGACCTGCTCCGGCGTACGAATCACAGAGACACTGGACACTTCCTTCGGCGTCAAACATTCAAGGTTTATTTACTGCAGGGAAACACAGAAGTCACAGGAAGTACAACGAGTGTAGTTCGGGGAGACTGCTTCAAATTGGTTCTGTGGATCGCTCCTTTTATACAGAATTCTCCCATAGGTTTACATAGCACACAAAGGTTTACAACCCGGTTCCCACAATTATCCCCGAGTGGGGTCGCTTTGGTCACTTTGATACTCATAAGGTCCGGAACATAAGTGCAGAAACATTTGGCGGTTCCCAACTGTAAAAACCCATCTTCCCACCATTAGTACATTCCAATCAGCAGTAAAACAGATCGAAAAAGGAACAAGGACAGGTGCAGAGGAAGATGGAAACAGTGGGGAGATTGGAAAAGGGTGTAAAAGGGGAGGTATCGGGAAACACGAACTACAGGCATCAAAGGGACGTGCCTAATGAGATGCACGGCTGAGACAATAAACCGGCACGGCGAGATGAGCCTCGAGCGGGGCCATCTGCCTTACAGTATCATCCCCCTCATCATAAAGACACTTACAAAGGACATGTGTCTTCCGCAAATATCTTGGGAGCCCCAGGGTCGCGAAGCGGACAACGTCCGTTCGCTGGCTACTTGAGGGCAAGAGACAAAATGGATGCCGTATCTAAGATGGAACCCGTGGGTACAGATGAAAAACCCACGTAACAAACGAACGGTTTAAGTTAGCACAGCGAAACTGCGCATACTTACTAAACTCGTCATTTGCGGTTCGTAGATACCAGACTCGACCATATTCGTGCGAGTCGAAAACACCACTTACAATTGTCACGGAACCTCAGACGCTCCTTTTGCCCTCATGTAGGCAAGCACTAGTCGGAATCATACTCGATATTCATCAGACCATCTAGATGTTGCTGTAGCATAGCTCTGTCCAACCGAGTTCCATTGGTAACAGGCGGCTGTCTCATACACGTTGTAGCGCAGAGGCCACATAAGGCAGGACCGCACTGCACACAAAGGCAACACGTGAACAGGAACGCCACAACGACTCCGATGATCATCAGAATCTTCCAACCCCAAGTCGACATCAGGCCCCAA
The DNA here is from genome assembly GCF_964263255.1 of Lissotriton vulgaris. Lineage (NCBI taxonomy): Eukaryota > Metazoa > Chordata > Amphibia > Caudata > Salamandridae > Lissotriton > Lissotriton vulgaris. Next base: position 1,609,255,533 of record NC_141694.1, on the reverse strand, counting down.
AACCACCCAAGTAGCGTCCAATCCCCTACATCCACGTGTATGGATTCAGAGATTTTATGCAACTTTGAGATGGCTTGATAGACAGTCGGAGCGTTATCAGGAATGAAAATACAGCAGCTCGAATGGATCACCTTACATACCCCACCTCGATCTGCTAAGATCACGTCTAAAACCATACGGTTTTGTAACGTCATAAGTCTATCCGCCTGAAGTTCTGTGGTGATATTACCAAGGGCACTGGCAGTAATATTAGCTGTCGATTCTACCACTCGAGTCAATTGTCTCAGGTTCCTACTATTAACCATAGGTCCCCAAAACGGGAGGAAACCCTTGAAAAAGTCTCCTGCCTCTTGACCGGCAGTATCCTCTTCGCTAATTACGCCTCTCACAACTCTAGTCTTGTGATAATCTGCATCTACAGTAAACGTCGGAGGCAACAAGTTTGCGATAAAACATGAGCCCATGAAGTCAGAGGGCAACCATGCATACGCACGATCATGACAGACAAAGTAGGTACCCTTGGCAGCCAGAAACACAGGGGACGAGATCATCGGCAGCATGTAATTTTCAGTGCAAGCACTCTCTCCAAGTCGGGCTTTCGATCTTCGGCCACGACCCATTAGACAAAAATTACCAATGTGGGGTACGACCCATATCGGAGGCGAGCTTTTAAGCTGCTTATCACTCGTGAGCGCACTGTACTCGACCTTACTCAGGACCCTATAGGCTTGTACCTCTTCCACTGGAATGAGCGACGGCTCATAGATATCTCTATCTAAGTCTTCTATCGCTATAGACAAAGGCTTATAGTACGAGCCAGGGCCAAGGTAGGGAGAACGTGGCTCTCGATTGGGGTGAGAATCTAATGCGCTTCAAAACATTGTTTGAAATGCTCGAGCAGACCCTTGGGAACTATACGGTAACACCAGATATGGAATTCCCTTATCCGTGGTATCAACCCGCACACCCAACAATTAGTAGTGTTAACCACTAACTGGTGCTGGTGAAGGAGCTGAATAAAGGAATTGTTGCGGAATTCTGCACGTCTAGCCTGCTCGTGTTCGGGTAAGAATTGAAAAGAATGGGGAGATGCAACAGTGGTAGGTTTAGGATTAGGGGTAGGAGTAGGTATGGCAGGAGATAAGAAACAAGACATCATGTAATACACCCCACCCGCCAATAATGCAGAAACAGTCAAAAGCAATACGAATATTTTGAACATAAAACATTTGGTACGACTAAGTTGTTGCAACTTGAACCTTTGCGCCTGAGCTTCTTCCAAGCTTCGAAAATGCCATCCCCTACGACCGTCCGCAACGTTTCTTGACGCACTTCGTTCTGTGTAGCAGTAGTCAATCCCTAGGAGTTCCCAGGAACCGACGGTCTTTAACCTTGTGTTAAGACCTACTAACCAGAAGGAAGTACACGCGCTGCCCTACGGCCTTTATTCACAATTATGTGTATGCAAAGTGTCTCTCAGCTGTGGAAGCAAAAATATAAGGAACGAAACTCAGTGTATATATACAAAAATAATTACAATGATACGAGTGTTCAAACTGATCGTGGAAAACGGGATAATGCAATTGTCAAGGGACAAAACAGGATCTTTTATTAGTCTTTAGTGCTGGATCGCAAAAAGTATCGGGTTTTCCCAGGACGTGTCTGCTCGTCAAACAAAGGATCCGTTGAAGAGACAGCGTTCTGTTGATCAGTTGAATGTTCTGGTCTTGAGTCTTTTGATGACAAATGTTCAACAGTGTCTTTCTGCTGCACTGAGGATTCTCCGACAGGTTGTGCGTCGCTGAAAGGTACAAACGCCGGCAATCCTTCGGTTTCAGTTGATGCAATGCCTCTCCTCACCCACGAGTCTGCCGGCAACGGAATAGGGACTTTTTTTGTATGGGTGGCATGCACCCAGTTTTTCCGACCCTCTAGACGAACAGCAGTTCTCGTGGCAAGGAGGACCTGGAAGGGTCCAGTGAATCTGGGCTCCAAATTCTTCTTGCGCGAGAAATTTCGCGTCACCACCCAGTCTCCGGGCTGGAGCTGGTGGCCTGGACCCTCCGTCTGCGTCGGCAATGCTTCGTAAACCTGTTGGTGAATTAACCTCAGTTTAGCAGTCAAGTCATGAAGATAATCGATCAACATTGGATACTCAAGATCACAGAACACACCCGGTCTAGGGACCCCCCAAACATTTGCAGGACGACCGAACACTATTTCATAGGGGCTGAGCCCTACTCGGGAGTGTACGGTTGCCCTTGTTGACAGTAATGCTAAGGGTAAAGCGTCAGGCCACGAGAGACCAGTCGTAGCCTGAATCTTCGCTAGCTTTAGTTTAAGGGTGCCATTATACCCTTCAACCAAACCAGCTGACTGGGGAGGATTGGCGCTGTGGAATTTTTGATTAATTCCAAGGCCCTTACACACACTCTTCATCACACTCCCCACAAACTCACTTCCGTTATCCGACCACACAATCCGAGGCATTCCATACCGAGGAAAGTATTCCTTCAGTAGGATTTTCGCAGTTGACAAAGCAGTGTTGTCCTTAAGAGGGTAGGCTTCGATCCATCGGGAGAACGCGCAAACCACAACTAAAACGTATTTCAGTTTATTGCATCGCTCCATATGGATGAAGTCTAATTGGATCACCTCAAAGGGACATGAAGGGGGAGCAAAACTACCAGGAGGAGTTGGGGTTCCCTTACCAGGATTGTACAACATACATACCATACAATTCTTAACCAAGCGTTCATCACATTTCGCGATACCATCATTCTTCCACACAGGAGACAGCAACTTACAAATACCTTTCGCGCTAATATGTGCTAGCCCATGTGCCATTGTCACAACAGCCAGCACATACGCATCAGGCAACATCCATCTTTTCTGGTCCGACAAATCAATCCAACAACCATTTGCATCCAACTTTCCCGTACTTTCTTTCCACTTCGTCTTTTCAGTCTCAGTGGCCTCATTCTGAATCGCTTTCACACTCTCGATAGTGTCCTCACACATACTCGATTCTGTAGGCCACCTAACCAAACTCGTCACATACATTCGAGTGCTAAGGTTCCGGGCAGTCTCCTTAGCAGTCTCATCCGCAAACGCATTACCACGACCAACATCATCCGTCACCTTACGATGCGCACTACATTTAACAATCGCCACCTGCTTAGGCAACGTAAGTGCATCCAAAAGATCATTCACAAGCTGACCATGCTGAATCTTCGTACCATGCGATGCCAGAAAACCTCTCTCTCTCCACAACCGTCCAAAGCTATGGGCGACGCCAAAAGCGTATTGGCTGTCGGTAAACACATTCACACGTTTCCCTTTCGCTAACACACACGCTCTGGTGAGAGCGATCAGTTCTGCAGCTTGGGCAGAATTCTGATTTAATCGTGCAGTCTCAACAACAGTATTCAACGTTACAACAGCATACGCAGTAGTCACATCGCCATTTGGTAGTTTAAAACATGAACCATCCACATACAGCGTTCCATCTGGGTCTTCCAAAGGAGTGTTTTTAAGGTCCACTCGACCTTTTGTTTCTTCTTCTGTTCTCAAATAGCAGTCATGGGCTGCTATTTCATCTGACTCTGAGCTAATTGGTAACAAAGTCGCCGGATTCAGAACATTGCAACGTTTTATCTGAATAGGACTTGCCAGCAGCGTCAGCTCGTACCCAGACAATCTCGCACTCGTCAAGTGCTGGGTTTTCGTACGATTTAAAAGAGTGTCGACTGCATGCGGAACCATCACCGTAAGCATATTATCCATGACCAATCCTGCTGATTGTCGGATGGACACCGCAGCTGCCGCTGTTGCTCTCAAACAACTCGGCAATGCTCTAGCTACCGGGTCCAAGGTCGAGGAAAAATATGCACATGGACGTTGCTTACCACCAAAAGGTTGCGTCAAAACACTTAACGCACAACCTTCTCTCTCGTGAACATATAATGTAAACGGCTTACTGTAGTCAGGAGTACCTAACACAGGAGCCGAACACAATGAATCACGTAGTTCAGAAAAACTTTTCTGACATTCTTCCGTCCATGGTAAAGGAGTTGAGACATCCTTGCACGTAAGAGCCACCAATGGTTTCGCTAGCAATGAAAAATTTGGAATCCATTGCCTGCAATACGACGTGATACCTAGAAAGGCACGCACATCTCTTTGGGTTGTTGGCACAGCCATTCGCGCAATTGCTGCAATTCTCTCTGGGGTCAACCACCTTCCCTCCTTTGACAATAAGTGACCTAGATAGGTTACTTCTTGACAACAATATTGGAGTTTAGAAGGTGACACCTTGTGATTTAACTCGCAGAGATGTTGCAGCAGCGACACCGTAGCAATTTTGCAAATGTCCTGAGTATCTGCAGCTACCAATAAGTCGTCGACATATTGGATTAAGGCCGCACCAGCCGGCAATGAAAACGCATCCAGTTGACCCTTCAAGGCTTGACTGTAAATCGATGGACTCTCACAGTAGCCCTGAGGAGCGCATTTGAACCGGAAGCTGCGTCCACCAAGAGAGAAACCGAAAAGGTCTCTGCTCTCTTCTGCAATGGGAATGCTGAAGAACGCATTCTTCAAATCAATCACCGAAAACCAAGATGCAGAAGCTGGAATCAGAGTCAGTAGTGCCGTGATGTCAGGCACAAAGGGGAACTGAGGAATCACAATTTTATTCACCTCCCGTAAATCGATAACAAAACGATAAACAGGTGGTTTCGAAGGATCAGTACGTTTAAGAATGGGCAGTACAGGGCTGTTGCACACGTTTCCCCGCGTTTCCTCAATAACGTCTTTCTCGATCAAATCATAAATGATCGCTAACAATGCTCGTTCACCATCAAGAGAGATACGATACTGGGGAATACGTGGCAACCGCACATTAGATCTCAACTGAACAACATAAGGGGAGATGTCAAGCAGGCCGACGTCATTGGAACCGGTTGCCCACAAAGATGCAGGAAGAGAACACAATTCCGGTGGAAGTTTATCGAGAGACAAGTACATAGGAGAGACAACCCTCTCTCCTAAAGTAAGCTTTACACCCGCAGGAGAACAATACAGAGTTGCATACAAACGCTTAAGCAAATCCAGACCCAAAAGATTTTCACCACAACCCGTGGTCAAAATCAACGGAGCTTCTAGCTCACGAGGCCCAATTGTAAGGGGCAGAGGGCGCGAAACTGGATTGCTAACGGGGGCGCCAGAGAATCCAACGGAAACATTTGTTAAGCCAGACAAAGGTGCGCCAGGGAGTTTCGAATGCTTTATGGAACTTTTCGCTGCACCAGTGTCCAACAGAAAAGGCTCAACGACGCCCGATGTAGCAACTGCGACGTAAGGCCCTCTCTGATCAACCGGAACTGATACCACTCCCTCTCCTTGTCTATGGCTGTCCTAGTAATTACTGTCGTCAGTTCCCTGATCGACGTAATAATCGTCTACATTGTACTGCGCAGATCGTCCTTGCGATGATCCACGTTGATCAAAACAATTATCGGAATTTGAGGAGTTATCTGAACGGTCATTCTGAGCACCACGACCCCTACCGCGTGATGTCTGCTGTGAACCACCACGACCTCCTCTAGATGAATTACCGCTATTACGATCGTTTAGAACAGGACAATTGAATTTGATATGACCCTCCTGTCTACAATAGGCACATTGATTGTACCCTAACGAAGATCTTTGGGAAGAGGAGTCATTTCGAGATTGTGATCGATTCGATTGTGGCTGCGATCTATTTTGCTGCGAAGCATTCTGATTCGAACGCGGAGGATAGGCCTGCTGTAACAACACTTTAGTTTTGAGTTCTTTCGCCTTTTTATCAGCACGGTCGTTCTCCTCTTTCTCTCTATTCTCATAATATTGTGCTGTGGCCAATATCTGAGCTGAGGTAGAAACGGCCCACGCACTCTCAGAATTTTTCAATTTATTGCTCAGATCGGGCAATAAGTTCGAAACAAATTTGTCCACAAACAACCGTTGACCACCCTCAGTGCTCATATCCTGACCACTATGGTCGATGAATGCCTCCTCGAATCTCGTAAAGAAGTCGGAGACACTCTCGTCCTTCTTCTGTCTACATGCTGACAATTTGTCCCAATTCACTCTCATAGCTGGCATTAGAGTTTTCATTAGCGTGATTATTCTCTGGGGAAGAGCAGCAATCAACTGCTCGGGTTTAGCACCACCAGTTTGTCGACCATCCGCCGCTACAATGGCAGCCCAATCACCACCTAATTCGTTTGCGTGATTTTCCTGACGAATCTTAGCCCATACCGGTTGCGGTACAACATTGCCAAACAGCATGTCAATATCGGCAAGATTCATTACCGTAGCATCTACGAGCTGCGATAATTCCTTATAATACCCTGCAGGATTTTTGCGAGGGTCAGGCAAGGACTGCTTCACCTGTAACACTTCAGAGCGTTTCCATGGGAGGTGTATCCATACTCTCTGAAAGAACGGCAAGATCGGGGGGTTTGCCGCAGGATTACCTGGCATCCATACTGGTGGAACCTCTCGCATACGAAACTGACCAGACTCATCTGGCTGTCTTTCAACATCTTCAAGGAAAAGGGCTTGAGGTATAGGAGTGGGACGGAAAGATAGCAACCGTTCAACAGCACGTCGAACATTGGTATCCACTATCAGTCCAGTCGAGAACTGAAGCTGTAGGTCAGACAAAGCGGTCAGCACCTCGTCAGGTGCATCGGCCGATATCTGATCACGAAGAACCTTACACATCTCTTCGAACACGAATCTTTGAGTTGGTATATTGAATTGACAAAACGTATCGAGTACGACATGTGGTGGATTTCTAAGAGGATGTGTCATCCAACCCATCGCCATATTATATAGCGAAGCGCGTTCCCTGTTACCAGGAAGCTGACTACGTCTCTGAGGACCATCTGAACCAGCGGACCCAAGAACAGGTCCGAGAGAATGAAAGAAGCTAGCCGCAAGAGGAGAAGTACGACTACGAGTAGCGGGAGAAGTATAGGACACAGGACTAACAAGCGAAGGAGTAGAGACAGAAGCAACAGCAGGAGTTAACAGAGCAGGAGCAGTAGCAGGAGTATGTGGAAGCGGAGGGGCAGTAGGGATAGCAACAGGCAAAGGAGCAGGAACAGTCGGAAGAACGGGTGCAGGTTGAGGAACAGGCGGAGGAAGAATAGGTGGAAGAATAGGTACAGGGGGAACCACAGGAGCTGCTGTACCCTGTACATACGGGGGTGGCGACTTCATAAGATAGGACATTAAAGGATCCTCAACTGCTTCTTCCTTCTTTTCCGACTCCGTAGGCAAAGCAGGATAACATTTATCTATAGTCATACGCTGTAGTCTATCAAACACTTCCTTTTCCTTAACCTCCTTATCACGCTGAAATTGCTCTGCTTTCTTTACAATGGTAACAACACCATCTCTCTGATTTCGTTTAGTCTGTCTGATTTCTTTCTGTCGGGCTTCTTTACGCCACAACCGAAAGGCATCAAACATGGCCGGCCTTGACTTTTTCTCGAACAATTTAGCCTCTAGGTTATCTAAGATTGGGGTCTCAAAGCTACCATGAGGTGGCCAACTAAGGACACCGTCCTTCTTAGTATAGCGAATCCAATAATCATTAAAAGTAATCGGGCCTAGCCCATGTTTGCTGTACAGTTCATAAGTCGGAGTTCCAACCGGAGGTATCGGACATGAGTCCTCCAGTCGGGAATCCGCACCACAACGTCTGTAACAACTAAACAAAGTACTACGACCAGGCATCTTGCACACTAGCCGAGTTTCACAAACGTCAAGGGTTACGGGATTTACCAAGTCCCAGCAAAAAGCGAAAACCCTCGGTTTTTGGCGGCTGCAGTCGTCAAACAACACAACAAAGTACCAAGAACCACAAATGCAATGGAACCATGCAACCACTAAGCAACCACAACCAAGAACTCTGGGAGCGACCCACAAATACTTAACTCAAAGATCGATGGCGTCACCAGGAAGGCCCGTCAGTCGTCTCGCTCTACCAAGGTCTACGCCAGGCGCCAAAACAGGTCTACAGTCAGGGCAGCAGTCCGTCGCAGCCGTCAGGAGGCGGGAATCTTCGCGGGAAAAGTCTTCGGGCCACTTGTTTCGACAACAGGATCGATGAAGCGGAGTGCACCTTCCCTCGGAGATTTCACACGCAGTTCCTCACGATCGTCGGGCTTGGACCGGTACCACTGATGCAGCCCCACGTTGGGCGCCAACTGAAGGACTGGGTTCTTTAAGACCCAGCGGTGCCAGGGGACAACACCTGAAACCTTCGTGGGTGACCTGCTCCGGCGTACGAATCACAGAGACACGGGACACTTCCTTCGGCGTCAAAGATTCAAGGTTTATTTACTGCAGGAAAACACAGAAGTCATAGGAAGTACAACGAGTGTAGTTCGGGGAGACTGCTTCAAATTGGTTCTGTGGATCGCTCCTTTTATACAGAATTCTCCCATAGGTTTACATAGCACACAAAGGTTTACAACCCGGTTCCCACAATTATCCCCGAGAGGGGTCGCTTTGGTCACTTTGATACTCATAAGGTCCGGAACATAAGTGCGGAAACATTTGGCGGTTCCCAACTGTAAAAACCCATCTTCCCACCATTAGTACATTCCAATCAGCAGTAAAACAGATCGAAAAAGGAACAAGGACAGGTGCAGAGGAAGATGGAAACAGTGGGGAGATTGGAAAAGGGGAGGTATCGGGAAACACGAACTACAGGCATCAAAGGGACGTGCCTAATGAGATGCACGGCTGAGACAATAAACCGGCACGGCGAGATGAGCCTCGAGCGGGGCCATCTGCCTTACAGTATCATCACCCTCATCATAAAGACACTTACAAAGGACATGTGTCTTCCGCAAATATCTTGGGAGCCCCAGGGTCGCGAAGCGGACAACGTCCGTTCGCTGGCTACTTGAGGGCAAGAGACAAAATGGATGCCGTATCTAAGATGAAACCCGTGGGTTCAGATGAAAAACCCACGTAACAAACAAACGGTTTAAGTTAGCACAGCGAAACTGCGCATACTTACTAAACTCGTCATTTGCGGTTCGTAGATACCAGACTCAACCATATTCGTGCGAGTCGAAAACACCACTTACAATTGTCACGGAACCTCATCACTAGGCACACACATATGCAAGTAATATGACGGTGGCCCACCTCAAACCAAAAAAACAGTACACACACACACAAGTATCAGTATTGTACATCATCTGATATGATAATTTATTATACTTTATTCTTCAGATACAATCTGAAGAATAAATGTTAAGAAGATAATGATAAAGGGCAAAGGTTAGTTACGCGGTCCCATTTCATCACAAATCACTCATCAAGCAGTCCAATTCTCTACCTAAGTTGTAATTAGCTTACTAAATGTGTAGCCACATAAAGCCTTCAGATTTGATTTTATATTTATATAGCGCAGACTAATGCCAGGAGGCGTCTAGGTGCTAAAACCTGATAATGGGAAAGTTGAAATGGGAGGAGGCAGATACATCTCTGACCTAATGTGAACAATCCAACAAAATAAAAAGCCAGGTCTTAGGGGCTTTCCTGAAAGAAAGCAGTTCTGAGCAATTGTTTTTAATGGCTGGGAAGGATGTTCCACATTTTAGACGTAGTGGTAACAAAACTTTTGCCACCCCGGTTAGCTAATCTGAATCTAGGGATCTCAACTAGAATGCGGGAGGAGGATCTGAGATTTTTTGGTGGAACATACCAGTGAATCAATGTATTGGGTGTTCCGGTCCGGAATTGAGTAAGGCCATAAAGGCAATGCATAAGGCTTTAAATTCTAACCATTTCTTCACGGGGAGCCCATGACGTCAGAATGGTGTCATCTTTCGCTCAGCACCTATTTTGCTACACAGCGAACAATACTTATGTTCAAATTATGGCCAGTACACTAAATCATATTGCAATGGTATCTTCTCTCCTTCCATCAAGACAGAATTTACAAGGTTGCTTCTTTATTTCGGCTACCGTATTTATTAAAAAAGTTCAGAGAATGTAAAATCCTTTGAAGGGTCTGTTAATGTGAGATTAGGAAAACGTGACAATGTAGAGCATAATATGTCAGTATGAACGAACTGAATGGCTCTTTGTAGGATATACGCATGTATTTTCATCACACGCTCCAATGAAATCAATGCACGAATAGTGGCCATGCTAACATACAACAAGGCCTGTATGGAATAGAACATTATAAACACACAAAAATCCATATCACAAGACTAAGCGCAAATTATGCTCCAGAATGTGTTTCATAATCATGCTGATGTTGCACCATCAGTGATTTCACACCTCGGCTGTCTGTCAGTCAAATGTAAAGGAGTACTGATATACACCTTTTACACCTAATATGGCATTTAACTACCCGTAATCTATGTATGCACGCCAAGAGTATTTTCACACTCCTTATGATGATACACACAAAGCCGGTTTTGAATCCCCATTTAGTGTTAATCAAATTTGAGGTTGTAGTAATGCACCCCTTACGTGACATCTTATTTCTGCATTCTCACTGTACCTACGGCTACATATTGTGGCAGACCCCTATTAAATCTTCCCAAGATCAATAGGCTGCACATTTTTCCTCTGATAAAATTGGTCACTAAACAAAAAAACAGATTTTCATTTTGGGTTTCACTGCATAAATCATATACCACCTGAGAGATCCAACTCCATGCTGGCCAATCAAAAACTATCCTCAAATACTACTATCACTGAGCCCTTACAGCCATTCCTGAAACCTTCATGAGCGACAAATGCGGTTGTCTCATATTGTCCTTCATTAAAATTATGAAGGAAAGGTGCCTTTATGATTGACTAGGAGTTTTCTTTTCAGTTTCAAAGAACACAAAAATCTTTTACAGGAAAAAATGTACCATCTCCGGTTACGACAACGAGAAATGTGAGCCACACATCACCCTGCATGTTAATGGGAAGGTCATCATCCAGTCCTGGGATATCAACCTTAACCTCTCCACATGGATAACCTTAAGGTCCTAAAGGTTCTACCTTTTCTGGGATGTTAACACAGATGACATTTCTAAAATACCACCAACTATTACTTCTCTACTTCCTAATGTCCCCATTATCACTCATACACCCCTCAAGGAATTAAAGCAGACAGCATGATGCCAGCAAAAATCAAAGTAGTTTGGAACACAAAACAGAAATAAGAAAATGTAGGAAAGTGGATTATTGGAAGGGGCAAATGTATATCTGCCACTGGCAATAAGGCCACTAACACATTATAGGACTCAGATAAGTCTTAGAAAATTATTCCCATGCTCAACCCTTGGTAGCTTGGCTATGAGCAGGCAGGCATAACTTTAAAGACAAGAATGTAAAGCATTTAAAAACACCAATTCAGTACATAATTAAGACACAATGCACAATAAAAATCCAAATCCAATTTATAAAAATAGGAACTATTTATATCTTTAAAAGGACATCAAAAGGACAAAAATCCAATGTAGGGACCAGGAAATATGATTTTTTAATTATTAAGCACTATATAGCACATAGAAACCTTTAGTGCCTTATCGGGACATCTGGTCGTGACAGACCGGATCAAAGTCAAAGTTTCAGGCCGACCACGAAGGAGCCATGCTCGGCTACTCTTTGCGGTAGATCTCGGTCAAAACTGCGGACTTAGAAACTTTTCTGGAGCTTTTCTTCCGGGGGTCTCTCAAAGCTCTCAGCTAGTCCAGATTCGGTGAGCGTACGTCTGATTGGCTTGCGACAAGATCCAGGTCAAACGTATGGAAGTCCGACCTGCAGAGCGTTCCAGCGGGACGAACCAAGGATCCAGGCTGGCTCGTGTCGAAGTCAGCGGCTTGGCTCTCGCGGTTGGTCCCGGTCATCTATTCTTCATTCGGACTTAGAAACTTTTACTGAGCTTTTTCTTGCGGGGTCCCTCGACGCTCTTCTCCAAGCCGAAGTCGGTGAGGGTTCACCGGCCTCGGATTTCGCCTCCTCCTGGTCAAAATCTGGAAGTCAGACCTACGGAGCTTTTCAACGGGACGAACCTGGACGGCAGGCCGGCTCTTGGTTGAAGGCAGGCAGCTTGGCGGGCCAGGTTGAGTCTGTCCACTAATGGAGCTTTTTCCCAAAGTTGCTCCAGACTTATCAAATTTCTGGAACTTCTTCTTGAAGTTCCTCAAAGGGTCCCAAAGAGTCTCAAACCTACTCCAAGGGTCTGGAAGCTCCAAGCTGGTCCTTGAAAGTTGAGGACTTCAGTTCACACAATCCACTTGGACAAAACCCTTACAAATCCACAGGTAGTGCTCCAGGTTGACGATTCTTCGTGGTGATGTTCCAGGTTAGCTCTGTTAACCTGTAACTTGCTGGGAGTCCACTCTTTAGTCCTTTTACAGCAAGGTAGTCCACAGGGCTGTAGTTCCAGATGGTGCAGAGGGTGCAATCTTGCAAGCCTTAGTGATTGCACATGAAACTCCTCAGCATGGCCCTTCTAGCTCCCTTAGGTTTCAAGCAGCACATCCGAAAGACTCTGCCCCTCTCAGATACTTATTCCCAAGTTCTCTGGGTCAAGCAGGAGGGCACTCCTGTCCAATGGGGGAGGGGGGCAAGGGGGCAGGGTACCACCAAAAGGTATAACCACATCCTCAAAGTGTGGCACTATTTTGTCCTGGAGTGCACCAATTCTTCCAAATTAATCATGGCTGATCTTCCAGCAGGGAGAGAAGAGCTGGCTAAACACACCCCTAGGATGGCTAATTTCCATAGTCTTTCCCCCTGGCATCTGCTCATTCTTTCCTTAAGACTAGCATCTGGCTGGGTTCAAAAGAGTAGAGTTGTAAATGATCCTGGTGTTTTCCCACTCCCTTAACCCCTTCACTGCAGTGGCAATTCCGCCGCAGTGCTAAGGGGGCGGGGGGCCCGTGCGGCGCGCCCATGCTGGTGACGGAACCGCTCCGTCACCAGCCGCGGTTGCGCTGCGCTCATGACGGAGCGGTTCCGTCACGGCCCCGCCTGCTCAATGGAACGCACAGTGCAGGCGCGGAATCCGCGCCGCGCAGGCGTGCCGAGCGGGCTGTGACGGAACCGCTCCGTCATCAGCACAGCGCGACCGCGGCTGATGACGGAGTGGTTCCGTCACCAGCAGAGGAGGGGTTAAAGTCCATTGTTTACAACTCCTCTTTCTGCTCTGGCATTCCTGTGTGACATAACCCTGCTCTCCCAGGAGAGCTGGTTGATCCTAGGGGGTCTTTTATCACCTCTTGAAATGTGCCTCGCTAATCCAGTGAACTCTGACCAATCAGGACAGACCACTGGAAGGCTGAATCTGGGCTTCCTGACAAAGTCTTATAACTTCTTGTCTGTACATTTTAGGAGAAATTCAACAACATCATATTGTTGGATTTAATAATACCCTTCTGGGAAGTCTTTGAATAAAATTTTGTATCATTTTCCTAGCAGGATCTATTGGTTAATAACTTCTTGCCATGTTAACCTATGTAGCAGCGGACTTGCAATGGGAAAATTGACTTGGGACATTTTTCCAGCACCAGTTCTTATAAAAACATATTTTATAAAGTACTCTGCCCATATCTACAGGACCCACACCCCTGGAACAACTAGGAGAGAACTTTAGGGGTTCTGAATATGTAAAAAATATTGCAGATCCTCCCTCCAGTGCTCCTAGCACCAAAGTCAATTGTGTGCTTTATTACAATGTGGGGAGTGAAATGTACAATTTCACTTAACCTCTGGGCATTTAAAACTCATTTTATAAAGGTCCTTCTTATGAATACCTGAATGCCGTATGCCCACCCCCCACCCCTGGGACACCTAGAAGAGATCCTGGGGGTGCCTAATATGCCCAAACATTGTAGGTTATCAATTTTTTTTTTAAAGTACTCCAAACACCAAAGTTGAGTTTGGGCACAATTCACTTTTTAGAAGCAGTCCTGCAACACAGAGCTTCTTTTAAACTGCCCTCAGGCTTCAGCAGTGCACACATTCAAGTACAGAAAGGGCTGCTGGCCTCTAAACTGCCATGCCCTATTAAATACTAGGGACTGAGAGGTAGTTTCAACCTCCCTGCCCTATTATGTACTAGGGCCTTATAGGGTAGGTCATGCCAATCACAGGGGTACCCCAACCTATGGTGCACCCTAGTGTATGTAGGTGTTTTCACTGTATTCTAAGTGTCTCTTTCAGCATAGCACTGGCCCTGGTTAGGCAGAGCCCAGGGTCAGCCAATTACCTCCAGCAAAAAGTTGGGGGGTGCTCAGGTCAGAGGATGACTTTGCAACAGAACCCTATTAATGACAGAGGTAGAAATGCTGCTAAAGACCATACTCACGGCACCTCCCAATAACTAACACAACCCCTCTAAAGAATCTATTTCTGTCAACTAAACTCAAATCAAGTCCAGTTACACCACATCAACAGCATACAAACTAACTCTGCACAGAAAGACTAGACCACCAGAAAGCATGGTTCACATGCTAACCGCTGGTTGAGAAATTACTAACCTCATCCTTCATTACAGTCACTTAATACTGACCAGAGCACAAACCTTATCTATGCGTTAAAATGAACTGGTGGACATCAAATGGAAGCTACATCACATGCTTGAGATGCTCTATTGAAAGAAATGCAAAACAACACATTCCAAACCTCTCCCAAGAACACTCTTCTAACAAGATTGCATTATTTTTCCTAGTCAACTCCACCTCACTCAACACACCTGCTGCTCAAAAGTCAATATTGCCAAGTAACCTCAAAGGAATCACATACTCTCAAACCAGTAATCAATCTCCAATACATCACAGCAAAGCTGTCCTCTTAATCCATAGGTCCAAGGTCTCATAACTTGTACATTCAAGACTTTGACACTATTCTGCTCACACACATCTGGTTCTGGTCACCCTCAGGAAAAACAAGCAAGGAGGGGGTGCCTTTAACAAGAGGAGTCTCTTAAATGCAAACTGATTAACATAAACAACTCCTCATTCCAACACCTCACTATGGCGATTAAAAACATACACCTAAACCACTGGGGATGAAAATCTTACACTGTAAAAACAATGTTATTGAAGGTTGGCTGGACTATAGCACTGATCAACTACCTCCACTTGTGACCAGATCTTCCTGGAAGATTTCATCATGGACTTAAAAAAAAAAAAAAAGACACAGACACCCACACATCCCTCCTGAACTCCTTTCAACCTGACTACAACTTATTACAATAGTGCACCTTTTCTAACAATAGGACTAAGTTTCATAAAGAAAGAGCACATACAAATTTATAATCAGCAATCGACTGGTCATTCCATGTCGCAATTCCTTTCGAAATCATGACTTTAACTGGCCCTCTCCATGCTGAATTGTAGATGGAAATGGTAAAAGCTAGAATTCCCAAATACAGTAATAATATTGAGAGGGACGCTGGAAACTCAATGGCAAGTTGGTCGCACATTAGTGTAGCTCTGCCGGGCAGGATCGCCAATTCGTTAGTTATCCTCTGAATAGGCAGCCATCCACTCCTATATGACGGGGCTTGATGGTGGAGTGGCACGGCACCATGCTCAGATGGTGCAGAAGGCCAGACATCGTTGTGGCCGGTGACGCTGCGTGGGGCCTACTAGAGCTGAAGTGAGAAAATGGAGATGCCTCACTAGCGAACAGACAGAACAATTCTTGAACTGCAGGCTGAGCGGCGCTGCTGGATGGCGGGTTCCGGTGTGGCTGGTCGGCGATTGCAAGAGGACCTGGTGGGCGAACGCCCTGACCCTTGCAGCCCCGACCCTGCAGGAGGATACGTGGCCGTCCACACCCGGGGCATATGGGAGACTGCCAGCCTCTGGGAAGGCCTGCAGATAGAGCCTGGGGTGCCACTGGGGACCACTACCGGACAAGTGCTATGCGGACGGGCGCCTTGTCCGGACTGCTGTGACGCCTCAGTCAGACGTGGTTGCTGCCTGCTTCTTGGCAAAGTAGGCTGCTGATTTACAGACACATGGACTGGGACAGTTGGCCTCCAGGCCCGGAGCTGATCGCTCCCGCCCGGCCAGGATCACCTGATCTGCCATGGCAGGTGAAGCTTGGCCTGTACTATAAGACCACAGCAGCTCTCCCCCTGCGGTCCTGGGCTTTACACTTTGGGGCCCTTGAAGACTTAGTCGATCCTGGATAGTCTGGGTGACACTGCCTGACTAACATACCTTGTGTCTGATGGGCTGGAACAAAGCCTTATTGCGTGCTGGTGTGTCTCCCCCGGCCTTGCATCGGCTCCGATTTGTAACCCCTTGGGACTGTGATGAGTGGAGGGCCAAGATCTGGGCTGCCCGGATCTAGGTGAAGTGCATGATCCGTGCCATCATGACACCTGCAGACGAATGGTGGACTGCGGAATTTAGCTGAAGTCAACCGATCAGTGACTGGGGGCCATGCTGGCTACTCTTACTCCTGCTGTGTGATAGTGAGGCCTTACACAGCGGAGGAAGTGTGGTACACATAGATGAACAAATGCTCCAGAGGGGAGGAGGCGTAGCAGGGGAGCAAGCAGAGCTAAAAGAGCTTGATTCCAACGAGGTTTGGTACCCACAAGTGGCGGGATTGGGCACTCTGCTACCCTACTACCTACAGCATTTAGGAGCCCGTTCATCAGGGGGAAACATGAGAAATAGCGAGACCGCAATGTGGTACTGCGCCTCTCCAGAGAAAGAGGGACGATTCAATATTAGGGCAATAATGTCACCTTTCTTCCCCGACTTTACTGCGCTGGCGCAGTTTGATTGACGGGAATACCTACGAGCGAAGAAGAGACTCCAGACAGCCTGTGTGCCCTATGCAATGCTCTACCCTGCCCCCCCTCAGAGTCGATCATGAGGGAACACAGAAGATCTTCACCACGCCTAAAGCGTCCATGGACTTTCTTAAACCTTTCTCACTATCCAGTCCCAGCTCTCCAAGGTCGGACTCCGTCACGGACGACTAATGAGGCTTCCTTGATATGTGGGGCTTCTAACTCCCTATGTGTGCCTCCCTTTGCTTGGTACAGTTACACCAGGTAAATGTCTACGGGGCACTTATGGGTGCTGTGAGTGAGTTCAGCTGACACTATTCATTGTACATTGCATTGTGATAAGCAGGAGCTGAAGCACCTGGTATTTAGCTGAAATTACTCTTTGTAAACTGTATTCATGATATAATTCTTTTCTCACAGGGACATGCAGGGGTTCATGCTGCTTCCCATATGAAAGTATGGAATCAACTGCAGGAGTTGCATCCTTCTGCTGTCATATGAGGTGAGGCCCTTAACCCCTTCGATGCTCATGACGAGCTCAGCTCGTCATGCAGTACACTGCTCGTGTGCTCATGACGAGCTGAGCTCGTCATGAACAATGGGATTTCAGAAGCTACAGCACTGATGGTGTTAATGTTTATTTGGACCCACATATGGACAGATAGGATACTGTTGACGGGTAGAATAAGCAATCTGCTTGTAAAGAACGGGCAGATGTGGCAGACTATGGCCTTTTGAATGCATGGAGTCTCTTCTTCAACAGTAGGTATGCCTGTTCTCCCAGAGGAAAGGGAAGGCATATTTATTTTGTTTGGCCATAATATGTGGTCATGGCTGAACTACTGGCTGGTAAAGAGGGAGGAGAGCACATGGGTAGATTAAGTCCGCAATATGAATAGAGCTCTCTCAGATCACTCTCCTCTATTGCTATCAGCTGTTATCATCACACACGCCTAGGCAGTTTCAGTGGACGCTGCAAGCCACAGCGCTGCTGAATGAAGTATTCCGCAATGGAATATGCTCAGCAATTATACAATATTTTGAAAATAATATCAGCACTGTTGGGGAGATAAGCACACAGTGGGAAGACTTCATTGCTACCATTAGGGGAGCTTGTATCAGGCTCTAGGCAGGAGTGTTGAGATGCATTTGCACTCGACTGAACTCCTTGGAGACCACCTTATGCGACCTAGAGAGGGTATACGAGGCCGGACCAGACCAGGCAACATGACATGGCAGACCAAGAAATGCACACATCTCCATGTGCCTATGGGGAAGGGGATCGGCCTGGCCGTCACCTAGCAGCTAAAATCAAAGAACCTTGGGTGCACACTCAGGTGGTGAGTATCGTCTCCCAAGAAGGCGACACATACTACAATACCCTCTCCACCACAGCCACATTCATGGACTTTTACACAAGGCTATATAGCGCTCAGCAACTGAACATGAAGCAGCACTATACTTTGATGACATTGCGCTCGCCTGGCTGTCTCCCGGGCAGAGGGAATTTCTGGTTCAAACCAAGACGGAGGATGAAATAAAAGATGCAGTTTGCACGCTTCCGAATGGGAAGGCCTCAGGGAGCGACAGCCTCCCTAGTGAATTTTATAAAATGTATCTGGATTTGCTTGCACCCCACTTCCGAGATCATTATCAAGAAGCTTGCGATAAAGGCACACTGCCACCAACAGAGGGGAGACCTGATATTAACACTTTTAAAGCTCGACAAAGTGTCTGAGAAGTGGTAATAATAACTTTCATTGTCAATGATCAATACAGATGTCAAGATATTTGCAAAACTTCTAGCAGCCCGTCTCCAGCCTTTGTTGTATTCATTGGTGCTGCCGGATCAGTCCGGCTTTGTTCCCTCTAGATCCACCACTCACAACTTACGCACACTATTTACAATTCTCCATCAGTTGGATCCCCCGCTCCAAGCCACAGCGGTGCTACTTGATGCTGCTAGGGCTTTTGATTCTATACAATGGCTTTATATGTTTCTGATCCTATCCAATATGGGTATGCTGTAGGCATTCTTCTGCTGGATTAATCTGTTGTATACAAACCGATAAGCGAGGGCTAGAGTTAATGGTATCACATTGGAGACGCTAGGTATTTACAGGGGAACACAATAGAGTTGCCCACTATCTCCGATCGGTTCGCCCTTGCGCTGGAGCCCCTTGAGTGTTTAATAAGACCGAGGCATGCTGCTGCTGCCCTGCACTTTAAACAGCGGCTTATAGCCATATCACTTTACACAGGTGATATGGTGTTGTATGTCCAGGATCCTGCCACCAACCTTGCACCAGTTATCCGAGAGTGTATAAAGTACAAATGGTACTCCGGGCTAAGTATTAACTGGTCCAAGTCCACCATATTTCCACACACCTCCTGGACGGAACCCCATGCCCATTAGAATGATGTGCAGACCCAGTAAAATACTTGCGGGATGTGGATTTAAAGAGACCTCGAGACGGTAATTCGGCAGAACTATGGTACTGCCATTTAGAAACTGGAAGGCCAGGTGAAGATTTGCCTAGGACTCCCTCGATCTCTGGCAGAGAGATTGGCCATTATGAAGATGGTTTGCTTCCCAAGATTCTATACATATTAGAAAATATCCCCATTCCCCTGACTCGGGACCTTTTATCGCTTAATTCATGTATGATAACCCTCACTTGGGCGGGCAAGCAACCTCGACTCCGCTGGCAAACACTCACATGATCATACACCCAGGGAGGGTTTGGTACCCCCGATTTTTACCTTTACTCAGGCTCACTTTGCGCACTACTGGTATCACCCGGAGATATACCCTGCATGTCACAATTGAAATAGAGAACGCCCACCCTATTCCCCTGAAGGGTATATTACCACACACATGCACAGGTATCTCAATCACAGAAATAAACTCAATCCACAGTGCAACATGCGCCTGGCAGGTGCTAGGTACCCAAGCGAACATACTCCCCTTGTACGCCCTGGCGCTACCACTCCTACACCACCCAGCTCTGTCGGGCACTCTGGTTCTAATTGAGCTCACTAGGCCTGGTGTCAATGGGAGCCGTGTATTCAAGGGGGACTGTCCCCGAGCTCACTGACTTTGGGGGTGCGCAAAAAAGTACCCTACTAAATACGGTTCACATATCACAGACTACGACTGGCAAGGACGCCTGCGTTTCCCTCCTTTCCACAGGAACCGGCGGGGTTGGGGTCTTTGTAGATCGTCCTCGCTTGCACTGACCGTAAAAAGCTAATCACCTTCTAAACCAGGCTTCACAGTGCAAACTGCCCGAGCCCTCAAATGCCTCTTTGGACCTCTGGAATGCGGTTTTAGAGCGACCTTACACGAGCTGAATTGGACTTTTGTTGTGACCTGATGAGCAAACTAACTTCGAATTGCAACTTGAGGATTATTCATTTTAAATATCTACAACAAATGTACTATTCTCCCCTCCAGTTGCAGGAATATGGGTTGCAAGCACATGCTGGGTGCCCGCGCTGCTCCGACCGAGCTGCGTTTTTGTTTTGTTTTTTATATTGGGGTTGTTTTCCCGTTTATCACTATTGGCCCTCTCAGACATGATTATGGAAAGGGTGGAACACACCCTCCTGGTGTGTCTCTTGGCCTCGGTAATCCTCTCCAGCCAGCAGATTGCAAGCTTGTGTCTATGACACTACTGCTTGTAAACGTAGAGTGTCCATGTGTTGGGGCGGGAGGCGGGAGGCGGGACCCAAATTTGAATCATGAGATACAGACATAGCATATTGCAAGGCTTAATTAGACTACTATGCAGAGGGACTTCTGGGCCCCCCATATGTCATATTTGTGGATGTAAGCCGCTGCCCACTAAGAGGGCCTATTTACTTATAATGCAACTATTAAAGGGCTGGTTTGTATGAGTCATTGATGTGATGAATTGTATTAGTCGCTGATATGGGATATTGCTGGAATCTCAGATGCATCGGTTCTCTCTTTTCTGCTGTAAACTCAAAATACAATAAAAAGAAAAAAAAGACAATATTGGGAAATCCAACAGGTCTGGCCTTATTCTGCTAAACCACGCAAACACAGGCATGCTAGACTATTTTTGCCAGATCTCTTTGTGACTTGTCTTTTTCGGTGCCTCCTATATCCAGGTCTTGTTTTTTGTTCCCAAAGTTTGTGTGACTGCTGTTTTTAAATCCCAAACTTGTGGTGATGGCGAATTGCATAACCATTTCCAGGTAGTTGTGTTGTACAAGTTTAGCATTATCTGGTCATCTAGTCTTGGTGTTCTCCAGCTTTGGAAGTAAGAGATGCACGTGTTAGAAATCAATTCCCATTTCTGCACTTTTTACTGTGCCTGCTGAGTAGGCATAAAATGTTGTTGTTAGTCCCTAGACTGTGTTGTGTCAAGAGCTGGATTTGGCATTTGAGAGCCTTTGGCCACATCTACTGAGCAATTTGAGAGAGGAGTCTGAGGTTCAGTGAAATTCTGTCTTGTCTCATGAGGTTATGGTTTCGTCACGATTTTGGTGATGTTGTACCGTATTTAGTAAGTGGGGCTAATATGGAGTGAATTTGTCACGTTAACTAGAGAGTTCATTAAGTATTCAGGGACTTTGTTTCGAATATGGGTTCCATTTTGTCCGTGCCTCCAATTTGTGTTGCCATCACGTAGGCCAATGGGCCCGTGGAGGTAACTGAACGAACGAATTCACATGGGCTTCGTTGTTCATGCACTTATTAACTAGGCCTCTTGACTCTTGAGTGAACTGTAAGAAACCGACCTCGCTAAGCCAATTTCCTTGGTTGATCATTGTCTGAGATTGCCAATCAATGTTCAGGACATCGTTAACTTTTAGGTTCTTTACACATGCTTTATCTTGCTCGTTATCGGTCATTGTTTCTTTTCTATGCTCTTTCACTACATGCATTGTGCTTTCAATTATGGGTTTGTCCGGCTTGTGGAGATTGGATTTGGGACATTCCTAATAATTAACTTGTGGGTTGGGGCAATATAAACTGAGGTTTTTGCTATGTGATACTTTGTTTGTGAATGTACCTTATTGGCTAGAATTTTGCGCAGTGGGTGTGCATTCGTAATGTGAATTTTGGCATAAAAAGGGATGTCTTGCCTTACAAAATTGAACAGTCTCCTGAGTTGTACACTGTGTTGTATTTCTAGGACTTCTGTTACTAGCTGCAGCTAATAAATTTCGTCTTTGACGCCACCCAGAAGTATTCCGTGTCTCTGTATACCAAGACAGGTGAATCCGAAGACTTTGGGCGTGCCCCTGGCACCGCTGGGTTTAAAAACCCGGTTCTTCAAGTAGAGAGTGAGTCATTCCTGGTTTATAAATATAATAGAAAGCAACCTCTTTGTGTGGTGTTTAAGAACTAGCAATTATAAGGAAACATGGACTGCGGCCTGTGATCATCTTGAATACTGTCTGCTGGTGCCCCAACTCCCCTCAAGGAAGCTTAGCTTAGCATGTGAAGGCTTTACTGTTGGCTGATGTAGCAAACTAAGTGTAATAATAAGCGTCTTTCTAAATAGGCTACAACTAGTACTATTATAATTAAGATTTGTAAAATGCACTGCTATCTTGAACAGATGTCCTGGCACTGACAGCTTTAAACCAATGAAGGAGGACTAGGTTTGCTGAAAAAGCCAGGTTGATAGTGTTTTTTAAAGGAGGATATCGGTCTGCTTTTAGAAGGGAAGGAGTGTTGTGTTCGATTTAGATTCCGAATGAATTTCCCGATTCATGCCCGTATATATGTAGAATTCACATTGCCCTTATAAAGGCATAGAAATCCAGTCCTTATTTAGGCATAGCCCATGCTACCCAAATACAGGCATGGCTACTTACATCCATTCATCTGCGTCACAACGATTTCTTGGAAAGCCAGACTCTTAAGCCGTTGGGGACTTCCCCTTGCCTGGATATTGAATTCTCCAAGAAACTCATTATTATGCATGAACAACTATTACTTAGGCGTTCATTCTTGACGTTCATATGCCCGACTTTTACGTCAATACTGGAATTCCTAAACACCTTCAAGGTATGAATATACCTTTACTTGCTATGGCAAAGCACGGTGTGGTTCCGTGCAGTTCGACTACCTACTTGCACGACGCAGCTCGCTACAGCAAGTGCCGAAGGCAGCCAACTCTCCAGCTGACGCACTGACAAGACGCTGACATCCTCCTGCCAAGAATCCAGCTCCAGTGTTTCTGACTCCCCTTACCAACCTCTCTCATTCTAAGGTATGGAGCGGATTAGAACCTAGAGAAACCTTTGGCAATTCTTGGCAGTACTAAACTATAACTAAAGACAGCACCTACTTCTTCCCTGGTACTAGACCTAGGTTAGGTACATTGGGGTAGGTGTATTTTAGAAGCACCAGTTGAGTATTTTAGCATGTATTATTTATCTATCTATGTACAGCTGACCTTGAGAGCTGCTTACGGCCGGGCTTTGCTCCGCTGTGTTTCCTGTCCTCCGGTGTGGTGTTCACTGGGCCGGGCTTAGCTCCGCTCGTGGTCCGGCCAGGCTTGGCTCCGCCGGGCCTCTGGGCACTACAATCCCCAGCAGCCCCAGCGAGGCAAGGACGCCGCTGACGCCGCAGGAAGCGCCTGGAGGCGCATAAAGGCTCCCTTGCTGTGGAGTTCGGGGGGAGCAGTGTACAGCTGACCTGGAGAGCTGCTGACGGCCGGGCTTTGCTCTGCTGTGTTTCCTGTCCTCCGGTGTGGTGTTCACTGGGCGGGGCTTAGCTCCGCTCGTGGTCCGGCCGGGCTTGGCACCGCCGGGCCTCTGGGCATTACAATCCCCAGCAGCCCCAGCACGGCAAGGACGCTGCTGACGCCGCAGGAAGCGCCTGGAGGCGCATAAAGGCTCCCTTGCTGTGGAGTTCGAGGGGAGCAGTGTACAGCTGACCTGGAGAGCTGCTGACAGCCGGGCTTTGCTCCGCTGTGTTTCCTGTCCTCCGGTGTGGTGTTCACTGGGCCGGGCTTAGCTTCGCTCGTGGTCCGGCCGGGCTTGGCTCCGCCGGGCCTCTGGGCACTACAGTCCCCAGCAGCCCCAGCGCGGCAAGGACGCCGCTGACGCCGCTGATGCCGCAGGAAGCGCCTGGAGGCGCATAAAGGCTCCCTTGGTTCCTCGGGAAGCGCGCGGGCGCGCCCGGGAAAAGCCTGGGACAAGGGCGGGCCGTCTGCGGCTGTCAGAGGCCAGAAGAGGCTGGGCTGGGCCACGGACTTTGGCTCTTTCTCCTCGGATCCTGGACTAACTGTAAGATATAATACATTGTTTTTATCTGTTCTTGTTTCTTGGTCCTTATCAACAATATCGAACTCTAACACCCAATGGGTGAGACATTATTGGTCACCCTTACCTGACATTATTGGTCAACCTTACCTGTGTATAGTACTTTTGGTCCATTAACATGTCAAAGCTTAGATCAACAAAACCAGCAACCGTAAATGAGACAAGGACAATGGATAACTATCTTGTGAAGGTAGTTAATAAAATTAATAAAGAAAGGCGACTCTCACTAAATAGGGCAAGCCCAGATACTTCACCTACAAGGCTGAGTTCGCCTTCCATTCCGTTGCCCCTGTCAGATAGTTGCCTGGATGATCCTAACATTACTGTCACCAATGATGTATCCATCACGGTGACACCGGAAGAGCGGGAAGTTATAATTGACCCTACCCCCAGTCAGAGCCCGACACCCTCCCCAAGGCCCTCACCAGCCCAATCACCAGTTCGGAGAGTAGTGCGGGTATGTAGGAAGGCCCCTGTCAAATGGGTGGTGGGTCGGAAGTCAAAAAAGACGGGTACTACATCAACTAGCAGTGGAAGTACACCAGAACCCACAAATAACGCTGAGGCAAATACTTTGCACCCTGGCCATATAGAGCTCCTGGCAACTATCATGGAGTCAAAACTAGAAGCAATGATTAGACCACTGGTAGCAAAGCTAGAGCAGGTCTCCCAAGAGGTCTCTAGACTAGGGGGCCTCCTAGATTCTCACATGACTCGGATTTACACACACACGAGTCCTCCTTCTGGTAACAACATAGTGGGGGCTGTAGCATCTGCCAGTACAGGGGATACAGGGTCAACGGTCACCGCACAGAACCTATCAGCTATACGATCACAGAAAACTCCATCTCCTAATCTACCATCTGTGGGAGCTTCAATAGTACAACCCTTTTTACAATCATCCACATCACATAATGGCAGCCAGAATACCACAGCAGGGGGAGAAATTGGTGGGAGAAGTAGGCCTAAGAGAAAAAATTCAGTCAACCTCCCACGGAGTGTGTTCCATACACAGTGGTATTAACAAATGTCCCAGAGGTCGATTCTTGTTTGTCTGATTCCAGATTAGAAACCCATGCCGCTTTAAAAAATAGAACACTAGCATGGCTAAATAGGAATTGTGGTTTTCCGTTTGCCTTTTCAAATGACATAATCTCCACCCGAAGAGTCAGCTGGATTGGCAACTCTAGAAAGAGTTCGAGTGGGGACTGCATTATTGTAAATTTTAAGCACCCACAACATGTGGCAACAGTCCTCCTCAGAGCAGCCTCTTTACCAATAGTGGAAAATTCTGTATGTGCTAGACCCTTTGGGTTCTTCTACAATCATTTGGATAACACCCAATGCCTACCACCACATCAGCATAGGTATCCAGCAAATGGGCAAAGAAGGGGTGTGGCTGGTAGTGCCCCAAATGCTTTTCAACATCAAAAAAATGGGGATCCATATTGTTACCAGCTGGCAAATACGCATTTTGATTACACCTTACCACTACATAATCGTTATACCGCTTTATCCTCACTTGAGGAAAATGATTGACTGCCTACTGTCTCGGGGAGTACTGTTCAGCCATCCGCATCCTCTTTCAAAATTGTTACATGGAATATTGCTGGTATAAAGAATAAAATTGGAAATGTTGATTGGCTAAATACATTAAAATCTTTTGACATCATTGCCCTACAAGAGACATGGGACCAAGCGAACAGCTTCTCTTTGGACGGCTACAGCCACTTTTGCACTCCTGCAACTAGTAGCGCTGCAGGAAGAGCCAAGGGAGGCTTACTAACCTTATTTACATTGGATGTAAAAGGCAAATTAACACAGTGTATTTCAGGTTGCGAAAATTGTTTGATTGTTGAACTTTCTACCCAGGATAAGGCCAAGATTCTATTTGTAAATTTTTATAACTAATGCAAATGAGTGTACCAGTCATAACTTGGAAGTACTGGATACATTCTTGTCAGTCTATAGTGCAAATGTAAATACTTTTGAATTATTATTTTTAGGGGACTTTAATATTCACCCATGCACCCTACCATGTATTAGTCAGGATGATGAAGGTCCTCCCCTCTCTTCATCTATCCATCTGGAACACGCGAGGAGAGTACCTAGAAACTTTTCTTGTGAGATGGAATTGATATGAGTCAGGTTGCAGGGATGGTAAAAGTAGGTCCCCTACATTTAAGGGTAAAGATGATGGCACTATTATAGATTATATTTTTATGTCCTCTTTTTTGTTGTGCAATGTGGTAGATTATTATACAGAGGTATCAGTTTTTAGTGATCATAATCCTGTTCTACTGGAAGTGAAGCATACAGATCTACTTTCATTAAGAACAGTGACACATAGAGGGGGACTAAACGTGGCCGTCAAAGATCAGAGGCGTAGGTTAAAATGGACAAAAATAGTCCCTGAAACATTCCTTAAAGAGGTTCTGACTAAGGTAGAGGACGAAGTGGCAATATGCATAGCGAATCGAACACAAAATAAAGAGGTTGTATTGGCGTTTGACAACATTTGTATAGAAATTAACCATAGTCTACAGACTGAACCAAGACAGAAGCCGCTTCAAGGCAAAAGATGGTTTGACAAAAAATGTTCTAAAGCGCATGGAGATTTACTTAAAGCATTGAAAGCCACGCCTAAAAATCGTGCAGATATAGCTAGCGCAAGGAGTGTATACATAAAAGCTATTTTAGAGAGTAAAAGGGATTTGAAAGATGTAGCGTGGGCCCAACTTCTCGACCCCGAAACCCTAAAAAATAGTGGTTTCTTTTGGAAAATCATAAATCAGCCATTATTTTCGGGTGATGAGAATACCCCCCTTGAGGCAAACATCCCAGACGAGGGTTGGATCCAACATTTCAGACAAATATATTCAGAAACTAGCAGCGAAGAGGCCCCTGTTGTAATTCTTGAGGCAATAGTAGTGGAATCCAGTAACGTAGAGGTCCCTGCCGTCACTTTTGAGGCGGCAGAAGTGGAAAGGGCAATAGAACTGACTTTGAAAAACAAAGCACCGAGCCCGATGGGGTACCGGCGGATGTTTTCAAATGTGCCCCGAAATTTTGGTCTAAAGTTTTACGTAATGTTTTTAACGCTCTTAAATATGACAACATCCCAGCCTCATGGAAAAAATCTATCATCATTCCAGTCTTTAAAAAGGGTAACAGGCAAGACCCCCCCTGTTACAGACCCATTTCACTGATTGATTCGTCCATGAAAATATTGGGTCGAGTAATTTTATCTAAACTGAATGATTGGTTGAACGAGAAAGGGGTCCTATCAAATGTTCAGTACGGATTTAGACCAAAAAGGAGCACGATAGATCAAGGTCTTAACTTGCACTTATTGGTGGATAAATACACTAGGGCCAAGGAGGGGTCCATGTACCTGGGGTTCATGGACCTCTCGTCTGCTTTTGACCTCGTAAATCGCTCAAAACTGTGGCAAATCCTAATCAACATGGGTCTGGACAGGGCTCTTGTTAATCTCCTAGCGGATTTGCACACCGATCTGATAGCATTGGTTAGAGTAACCTCGGAGGGTCGATGCACTAGTCACTTTAACTCTGGGGTGTTAGGCAGGGGTGCATACTGGCACCCCTCCTATTTACCATTTATATAAATGCACTAGAACCAGCGTTAAGAGGCATCCCTTGAAATCCCGTGTATAGGAGAACTCGGAATTCCAGTTCTTGTATACGCGGATGATGCCGTTTTGCTTTCACGGACTGGTGTTGGTTTACAACGCCTCCTGGAAGCTTTTGAAGACTTCATGGGTTCTCTGGACCTAAAGATAAATGTAAATAAGTCTCAAATCATGATAATGGGCAGGAGTAATTAGAATAAGAATCTAAAAACATTTACATGTGGCAAATAAGAGCTATGTAGAGTAGCCACTTTCCCATACCTGGGGATCACCTTTGATGAGAGAGGCACTTGGGGTCCACAGTTAAACACCAGAAACATTTCCCTTGCTAGATCATCCTCTGCACTTCAGGGCTTTTCGAAAAAATTAGGAGCAAGGCCAATAGCAACTTTATTGAAAATCTATAAAGCAAAATGCCTTGCGGTGGCCACATATGGTAGTGCAATTTGGGGATACTGTTCTCCGGACAGTACACAGACTACCGAGAATACATTTTTAAGAGCTGTCCTCTCTGTGCCACAGTCCACTCCAATTTACATAATCCACACTGAATTAGGAGTAGGATATATTTCAGATTTGATTAAAGTGGCCCCTGGTCTAGCTTGGCTGAAGATCTGGTTGAAGCAGGAAATCCCCCTTAACCACATCATTTTAAAAGACTGTTTGCAGCTAGACAGAGCAAATAAAATCTTGTGGCTAGCTTACATCAAAGACAGTCTTGTTAAGCTAGGGAGACCAGAGCTCTTTTTTTACCCGGCGTCCATAACAACAAAGGACATCGCCTTGATCAAAGGTATGATGGGAGAATTGCTAAGCCTGGAGAGGGAACAAATGGAATTACAGAAACCAACGGTGAGGGCTAGCATTATTATGAGCACCCAAGTAGGCCCTGAATTGTATTTAACTACTGTGAACCAAGCCTATCATCGATTTCTTTTAACCCGATTTCGGTTTAATTTGATTCACCTGAACCTTGGACATTTTCCAACCTGGAGTACCCCTGATAATGCAATGCCATGTTCTTGTGACAATTTTTCCACCCAGAACACAATGCGATTTTTGATGTTCTGTGGTCACTAAGCGGCAGTAAGGACAAAATATCTGATCCCTATTCTAAAGGAGGCAGGGTTTACTCAGATAAAGCCAGCACTCCTGTTTTTACAGCTATTGCAGACCCCCAGGATTATGTTTCATGTTGCTAATTTCCTAGTGGGGGCTGTCTGGATCAAGAAGAGGAAGATGACCAATAATTCTTTTAACATGGTTTTATAGTGGATGAAATTAAATATTGTTTACACTATAGGGAATGTTTACTGTATGAAATTGATATGTGTAAATGTAAAATGTATGCGATTATGTAGTCCTACCTAACTGACCTCTTTTTACAGTATTTTAACATGTATTTTTTAAAGGAAAATATTTGTATACTTTTTTGTAAATATATAGACTGTGTAAATTAATCTCGATTTTATCCTGTATCAATTATGTATTTTAGATCATGTGAATATTGTATAGTGCTATTGTCTTTTTATGATATTGATTTATTGAAATAAAGTATTTTGACTGACTGAGTATTTTAATATAGGTCATAGCAAAAGACAATGCTATCACAGTATTATTTTATATAACTGTTCACTCTGTATGCATTATACTTTGCAATCTAACAATTGTAGCAGTTCATATCTCTTGTATGAGAAATAAGACTGTTCTATAAACTCTTTTATTGAAACGCCCGTCTCTCTATTTCTCTGCAACTCTGTAGAAACGAAGCATGTACGATTCACTGAGTGAAATAGTTATCTTTTGTTTCCACAACTCTGAAGATATTGTTCCGGTTCTAGGGGAAACAAAGTCGTCATGTTTATGCGGTTGTCAGAGACTAATCCCTTCTTGTTTATTCGAGAAAGTTTCTAGTGACCTCTAAGTTAGCTGGCACACACACAATTAAGTTTAGTATACTCGATAGAGACATACTGACCCCAGTCCTATGTCAAATTTTTTGTGTATATTATACCAATGGGCAGAGCCAATTGGGAATATAGGAACTACACTACAGGAGTTCCATCATTTAGCAGATAAAAAGAACAGCCACCCATCCGGGCGCTCTTTACATGAGGTAACAGAACAAAGTTAGCTTTAGTCGATCGCCCAGTGTGGAATGGATGGTAAAGTAAAGAGGGTGCTTAAGTTAGGGAGGTGCTGAGATATAAAAGACTCTGTGCAACATGCACAGTGCTTTAAAACCAGACTTTTTGCAAATGGGAAGGCAATGCAGTTCTTCAAGATGGAGGGACACAGTCAGACAAGGGGCTATTTTTAAAATCACCCAGGCCGCAGCATTTTGAACTAAATGTAGGCAACGGTTAAAAATTCAGTTAGCCCAATCTGAAGAAAGATCATCACATGATGAGGGAGAGTAAGGGCCAAACCTACGCTAGAGGAAACGGTCCTGTGAGTACTGCGAGTGTGAAACAATGTTTCCCTCCCCAAAATCGAAGCTAGGCCAAATAGAAAGTGCACTAAGGGCGAAATGTACCATCATTTGCTTTGGCGACTCACAAAATGTAAAAAATTGCGAGTCGCAATAGCATATGTACAACAGTGTCAGAGACACTGTTAGCGATTCCCAATGGGGTCGCAAAATGCGAGGCTCATGATTATTAATGAGCCACTCGCAATTTGCGACCCCATTAGGAATGGCTGGCCCTCCCAAGGATGGTGGTCTGCTGGGCTCAGCGGATATCCATGTCTGGAACTGCTTTTAAATAAACCATTTTTTATTTTTTTTATGCAACCCGTTTTCCTTAAAGGAAAACGTGATGCATTTACCAAAAAAAAAAAAAGTTTTTGTTTCATTTTTTAAGGGCAGGCTGTGGTCCCGGGGACCACTGCCTGCCCTTAAAAATATTTTCCCATGCATTCATAAAGGGGAAGGGGTTATCTGGGGACCCCTTCCTGTTTGCGAGTGCTTTACCACCTACTTGAAGTAGGTGGTAAATTGAGACTGTTTTTCAACCGCAATGCGGTTGCAAAACAGTCATACGTAGGGCTCAAGACTCGCTATTAAGAAGGGACGCCCTTGAAACCCCCCTTCCTAATAGCAAGTCACAAATCCTAATTAGCGAGTCGCAAATAAATTGCGACTCGCTAATTAGGGTTTGTATATGGCCCTTAGGTATTTTTGCATGCGCAAACGGGTTGCAAACACGTTTGCGCATGTTAAAATACGTCGTATATCTGGCCCTAAAAACACATGAATCAGCAGCAGTCGCTACCACACCAGAACAAGACCCACCCGGGGACACAGATATGGGGACCATCATAACTGCCAAGTCCCCAAAAGACAAATTCTACAAGCCATATAGGAAACCTGATAAGAACTAGCACGTAAAATAGAAGCCTTAGCTCATTCGGCTGCCATTATGGGGTTTGGTATTCATGTGAGTCCACACTCTTGCATGGCAGCTAACCAGCTTGGAACATCGGCATGGATGGTTGCAATTGTGGGGCTTGAGTACAGACCTACGCCTTGCATCGAAGCAGAGTAGGGACTCTCCACGTCTTATATGGCCATTATGGGGTCTGGTACTGGCTTATAATCCATCCCCATGCATAAACAGCTCCTTAGATTGTCGCGATTGTGGAGTGTGGCCCTGTACGAAAGTCCATCCGTTTGTAAGGAAACTGTCCGGCGTCGGTGCTTGAATGGCTCCCACTATTTGGTTTGGTACCTGGTGAGAGGTCCCTCTCATACAGACACGATGGCCAATGTCCGACTCCGAATTATTTGGCAATACGTTTTGGCTAGTGCCATAAAAAGATATCATGTGGATGTCTTGCTTTCCATTGGTGACAGTAATCCAGATGGTGTAGACATCAGGTTCAGGTCGTTGTTAAAATAATTGGGGTATACATTACAGCTATATTACCATATCTGCTACCTATTGTGGCCATTTAATAAGCAACTAGCACGCCTTATTTATTGTCGTTCTCCCTTTTATGAACATTTTACTTAATGTGTTATCTCTCAGATGAGCATTATGCCAAATGTGTCAAGCAACTGTACGCCATATACATTTATACATACAATTATAGCATGCGAAATGTTTAATTTAGCTCGTTGTAATGTTTGTAACACGATAAAACTGCATACAATACAAAGTAGTAGTATTTTATCGCCACAAGATGGGGCTAGAGAGCTGCTAATGGACATCGTCGGAATAAGAAACAGAAATGCGATTACTGCACGATCCAATTAGAGAATCTTCTGTATTCGTTCTGTCGATGATTACATTTAAAAGAACATTAAGCCAAGATTCTATTAATTTGGCGTACATACTAGAAATCAGAAGTATGCACTGCAAACTTTTCTGTGAGAGCAGTATCTTCCCTACATATTTCGCACGTAAAATTTGCGCCCAAAGATATTTGCCCTAAGCCAAATGAATCATGTACCCTCGAATCACCACACATGGAAAAAAAAAAAAGACGTAGCCCACTGAAAAAGAAACACTGCACTTAAAATGTGCGGCGGCGGAGTGGTAAGCAGTCTATAGTGAGACTATGGCACACTGATATGTATAAACATCGCAGTTTATTCAAATATCTCCACACAACGGTTAGTCACCCAAGGCTGATCGCAGGCAGAGAGAGCTCCAACTGAGTATTTTCCCCAACATTCTGCAGTATGATCCCTACAACCTAATACTCCCATTATGAAACCTTGGTTAAGACAGGAGTTTAAGACGTGTTTTAAGAACACTACATGAGTTTTCTTCTTTTTCATATCTTACTTTATACTAGGTTATATACATTAAGAAGATATTATGACGCATTAATAAGAAATACACGTAACATTTGGAAGCACTGCATCTGTAAAAACAAAACATAATAATTAAAGCACGCGCCTGAATAAATACTAACACAACAACGCAAGGTTCCACTACATTAACCTTATCACCTGCTGCTATACTTATGGAATGCACATTATCAACACCTCAAAGGCACCTTGTGGCAGGTTATACTCCTGAGCACAGGTTGCGAGTCATGGACGGTATACCGCAATTCAAAAAGGATGACTTTTTGCTTCTGCTTTCACTTTGCCTCCAAATATCAGCGGGAGACCAATGTTTTTGATTGGCAGGAACTTTAGTTACTTTTTCTACATTCTAACACTCCTGCCCTACTACCCTTACAGAACCTCCACAAACTTTATCCATTACAACTGGATCAGAAAAGTTTGGGTCACCATTCTTGACAAATCCAGGTTTCTTTATACTTACTTGGTCTCCAACAATGGGGTTCTCCTTCACACTTTCCTTAAGACCGTAGTAAATTTTTATTTTTAGCTGAGCAGTAATAATGTTAGATCTTACAATAACAACCTATGGGCAGATATTTGTTTCCTCAACAATCTTGACATCCAAGTAGGACTAAATTGAGTCACTGAATTTTAACCTTTAGGTGACTCGAACGGCGATACACCTGAAAATGAATGTTTTAGGGTCCTGTAAAACCATAACATCTTTTGAACCGCTACACTAATCACACATTCACAGGACACAGCCCATTGTACAAATTCCACTAAAACACAATTCAAGCGCTCAACAAGCCCACTGTTTTGTGGGTGATAAAGAACTTTCAAAATACTTGATGCTGCTAGCGCTTAAAAAGTCTTCTACGTCAGCCGACACAAATTCCACTCCACTATCCGAAACTAGTATTTCCGGGAATCCTGTGCACATGAAAATATCTTTTAGAAATGTCACCACGATTTCAGAATTTGGCTCACCCAGAAACTTGACAAGAAGCTAGCGCACTGCACTGACTGTTTTCTTTGAAGGCTGTCAAGGAGATGAACTTTCCTACCAGGACAAATCTGGTATCCGACCCACGCTCGATCGTGATTTGCCTGAACAGTTTCAATCATCTCGGTCTAGACAAATTGCCCGCAGTTGGCACATTGTACTTTTTGATGCTATTTTTATTTAAAATTTGGGAAATTCATATCAATTCATAGCTTTATTGGATGTTTGTTGTTTTGGGGCCTCTTTGTTTGTTAAAATACTTTACATATTGGAGTGGGATTTTTATTTTGTTGTTTTCAACTTTTTATCTACTTTGATATTTCTAAACGTTTTGTACATTTTCCGAAATTAAGTCGGTCTACTCTGTGCCATAGCTACCAGGGGTTGAGATGAGCTTTGAATGATGAAATCTTTACTGGACCTAACAAGACTAGTGATATTATTACATGTATGGGCTACCATCCACTGCAGCTAATAATCTGCTTTCTCACATTCTCTGAAATACATGGACATGGATGACTTCCCTTCACCCAATTAGACTAGCAAGTGGGATACCTATACTTTGTCCAATTAATTATAAATCGCTGGAAATCAGCAGCTAATATGAACAGGTATTTAGTGAAATCAGTGGTGTTGCGTCGAAAGAAATCTTGGTGGCCACGTTGTTATTCGGGTTCTCCTCAGTATGAGAAAAAAAATGGACTGCTTCCACTTCTGGTGTCCGCAGTGACACTGCCTCTTCATCAGAGCCCATTTCAATATCATTACAGTCATAGCCTGTTTCCAGGCTGAAAACTCTGTTTATTTCAACTTCAGAGTCTTAACGGGTTGTCGTTTTAGATGTTTCTTTTGGTCCAGAATTGCATTTGGGAATTGTGAGGCACTGGTTGATTTTACACCAGGAACTATTATTAAAAGAAAACCTTATTAAAGGAGAATGGAGTTGTGTAGAGACTCCTGCTCCCTCACGCATGGAGGAGCCACAGAGCAAAGCCTGCAGCTTCAGGGAAAACAGCTGTGAAAGTAAAATAAAAACACAAAAAAATAAAACAAAATAACAGAACTATCCATATCCATATGGGTGTTTTCAAATAGGTGGAGGGCTTCATCAGGAATGCTTAATGCAGTAAACCACTATTACATGACGCCTCAAAAGAAACAACTTCAATGCCGCAATGAGTTCAAGCTTGATTCTGCTAAATAATGTCCCCAAATTTTGCGATGGTAGTCTTTAATGAAATGAAATGCTAGCTGACTTAATGTTTGCACACGTAGGACTACTATTCAAAGTATACCATATGTCTAGCAAAAACCAGGTCTGCTTACCTCACAATATCTGGCTGCACCCAAGAAAAGCTTGGCCCTGTGTCTCTGACTGCAGTGAGATTTTGGCTTAGGTTATTTCCACCAACGTTTCCAGTCATTTATGTTACCAGGTGCATAGATTTGGTGTGGCTCTGGGTCTTGGTTTCTGACTGCATATAACTAACACCCACTCAACGTCTTGTATTAGATTACAATCATCATCAAATTTCTATCAAAAATCTTTGACTTGTTATGGCTGGAGTTATGCGCCTTTTGAGAACGGAACATCACGCACAACAGGCCTCAAGATAGGGTTTAACTGTTCAGGATGCATCGACTTGTGTACTCCATTTTCTGTAAGAGTGGCAGATAATTCAATTAAAAACATAGAAAATCTTAATCTATTTAATCATTTCTGAAAGGTTCTGTAGCACCAACATCTGTTTGACTATCCTTTTAATTAGCTCTTCAATGGATCCCTTGGGTTGATGGACGTCTCAAAAATAAGATATTAATTTGGGTGAGGGCATCTCTACAAACTCAATAAACCTACTTGTTAGGTCAAAATGCAATCCTGAGAGAATCACTACTCAAACCATGGTAGCTATGACACAATCAGTAAGCAGTCCCAGAGAAATGCATGCTTAGTTCAGGCAGTATCAACAATTTTAAAATAAACAGCACAACACAATGAAACTGAAAATCATACCCATTTTAACAGATGACGCATCCGTCCCGACTTTGACTTTGATGGACGCTATAGAATATAAAATATAGACTCTGTACATTCCTTGTTGCAGATTCTTTCCAACTGCGTCTTTTAACCATTTTTTGGCATCTGAACTTATATTCACCTACCCATTGTACAATTGGTGAGTCGATCCATGCCTGCTCTTTTCAGTTTGGCTTTTTATCCTTACAGGTAACCTCGGTGACAACATTTTTTAATTCTGCTAGGTATCCCGAGGGCATTAGCTCCTCTACTTGCATGAATTGTGGTTGCTGTGCATTCTTCTACAGCTTGGATGGTCGTTCTACAGAGGTCTTGCTTTACTTATTCCTCGATACAGATGTATGTAGTCGTCACCTAACAGAGGTAACATCCTAGCCCACATACATCTATTTACGTGGCTACTTTGTTCATTTAATGACAGAGTAACTGAATTAACAGCTTCCCTTTATCAATAATAGCCAGTTTTTCCCCTCTTTTCATCTACCCATGCTGGGCTCTTACTGCCTACATGACTAGGCAATTGCACTCCATTTATGTTTATGCATTTTGCTTTCATTCATTACAGCCATCTTTAGATTTCAAATATTCAGAATCTGTACTTTTCTTTAAAGGCTTCTGGCATCTTCCCATTTAAACTATCAGATTCTGAACTTTTCTCCAAAGGCCTTTGGAGGCACACATCAGTACAATTTTATTTTTGCCTCTTCAATAGTTTAGTTGCAGGGTACTTTTTTCATTTTACACATGGTATCAAGTTTTGGGGTATACTTTTAGTGAATTAATAATTATCAAAAGTCTCTTCATTCATCAACTTTTCAGGAAATATTTGGGTCTACAGCTGGTCGTCTTTCTTTCTTTATTCTCAATTTTTCATTTTTTCTTAGTTGGCCTATCGAGACAACATTGTAAATGTTTCGCCTAATGTACGTTATATTCTTTTTAGGGACAACCTAGTTAATATATTTACAGGTACCAGTGCCATTCCTCAAGAAAGCACTCAGTGCCGAAATGCTCATCTATGACGAAAGAAATTTCATTGTTGAGCCATCATTTGTGTTTTCTTGATTAAACAATGCTACTTGTTATATATCATTAGTCCTCATGTAAAATTTTTGCATCGCAAATATTTAGGCACCATATGCAGTATTTCTCTTTAAATATTTTTCCATGTACTAGTTTGTGAACCTTGCTTTGTTTTTATTATATGGTTCAATTGAGTGCGAATGTAAATACGACTGGAGTGTGGGTGTGAATTAGTATGCAACACCTTTTGTACTATCCAGATTTTATGAAAGTCTTGAATAAATAAATGCATTAATCTTGACTATTGTGTTTTTGCCCTTATATGTTTGTATACGTTTTACCACACCATATGTGAATCATTGCAAGCCGACCTAGGATTTATAAGTTTTCCAATTTTCCCTGGCCAGAGGAACTCTCTTTTTTTTTTTTACATCGTGTGCTTCTACTTTTTTGTCTCCCTGACACAAGAGGCCAACCACTTTACCCTTGGAGACCAGTCACAAATCCTGCATGCCAGCAGAATTCAGGGGTCTTTGTGTCCCTGTGTGAGTCTTTCATCCAGCAGCCCTCAAGAATCGGGGGTTAAGATTCTTCTTCCTGCAAGACCATTTTCAGATTGTGTCTTTCCAGAACCAGGGCTGTTCTTAGGGGATGGTAGTAGGGGGTACCAGATTTATCTTGCGCACTAGCCAGTGACTGGAGAAATGCTAGAGCCCAATTCAAACATTTTCCTATAGGCCCCACTCCCTACTGAAGCACTTTCTCATTGCCTTCTGTAAAATTTCCTAGGATTCCCTGTTCAAGATTGCTGGACCCAGCTGCAGGGCTATCTTCAGCTTCTTAGCCAACCCCCTACCTGACAGGATCAAAATTGGTGTTCCTTCTATTGCGACTTGAGCTTTTCTAGGTGGGTCCTAGAAATGAATAGAATAAGCTCTCAAAGAATAAGTATCTCAAATGTAGTGCTAAAGCTGCCCTTTATTCTGCAAACTGTTCATACCACTCCCAGATGGCTAATCCCCACTAAGAGTTCATCAGGTAACATCCATTGGCCTTTCTTGGACCAAGAGGCAAGCCACTATCCTCTGAACCAGAATTGTTTTCTCTCCCAACCAAAGATGTGGATTCCAGCTTTAGGAGTGTGATAGGAGCAGGACTGTTTTTGCTCCTACTAGGACTAGGAACCAGCTGTCTAAGAGGGTTCAGGAAATGAATAGGACAAACCCTCCATGGCACCGCAAAGTAAAAGGGAGCAGTGCTAAAAGTACTTTTATATGTGAACACCCTGCCAAGTGGGTTAACAAGGCAATTTTAGGGGTGATAATGAATACATACATTAGGCTTTTCTATAAGGCAAAGGCATTCTTCCTTGCCACACATCACTTAAGCGCATTTAAAATTGCCACATAGCCAAATTAGAGTGATGCTACTGGCAGAAATAGATTTTCATTTCAATAGAAATAGATTTTTGTCATATGTGGGTGGTACAAATACACACTGCAACCCACATACCACAGTCCCTTTCGATGCCATAGGTGCATCTATGGCATCATTTAAAAGCTATTTACTTCTAGAGAAGACAAATAGATCGAATAGGGAGTTCTAATGTAGAGCACATGATTTAGAGGGGAAGCACAGACATTTTACTACTGTTCAGCAATGGCAAAGTGCACACAGTCCTAAAGTCAGTAAAGCTCTATAAACAAAAGGGCCAGGAAATGCCAAAAACAAAGTCTGTGGTGACCATGAAGGAAAGATGAATTTTGCTACAGGGAGCCAGTGAATCCCTTGAATGGCTAACAAAAACCACAAGTGGCAGGGAAGCCAAAAAATTTCCTTGGGTAGTTGGGAGCTATGGAATTCTAAGTTCAAGTAGAGCAGCCATTAAATCCCCCTATGCCTAGGGTAGCCAATAAAATCACTTGCTGGTTGACCAATTAATTAATGTTAGCAATTGATTTGTTTGTCCACTTCGCGGAGTTCCGCATAGCAGAACTCCACCCAGACTTACACAACACATCAATGGCGACGAGCGGGTCTGACCACGAGTGCCGGCTGGCAGCAGTCTTTCCATTTGTCAGGGGGATGGGGTGGGTGGGTCGGATGTTGAGACAAATAAGGCGCCCACGCATCTGCTGCGAACACAAAGGCAACCCAGCCTTGGCAGGGCATGTCCATGGCCACCCAGAGAGCCATTCTAACCCCAGAAGTAGGTGGCCAGATCTTTTCCTTGCTAAAAGGAAAGCGAAACCTGTATTTGCTGCCGTCTGCCTACTGAGTGACGGTGCGAGACAGGTAGCATGGGACAGCGAGCAGCAGCGCCACCGGCAGTAAGCCTATGAGGACGCGCTTATCAAGGTATGCTCTGGCCCATGTCATGCTATGCCCATGCCTAGCAGTGTGCCTGTGGCAGCTCCAGTCTGCCGCCACCTGTCGCGGCCGGAGAAGAGAGGAGCTGCAAGCTCCTGATAAGGCGAGCAGTGTAAAGAAGCTGGTGTAGTGCTGCCCACATGCCAGTATGACTGGACAGACTTGTCGGCATGAGAAGGCAAAGCTGGGCAGAAAGACAAGGCCCTACGGAACTCCCTGCAACCCTGCCCTAAGAAGAAGTGTCCCTGTTACCTTGCCTCTGATGGAAACAGCGAATGTGTAGTATCTCACCTGCCTGTGGGCAGAGAAGCAGTAGGCCGATCTGGCCACCAAAAGAAATCATGGCCCGATGCCGCTCCAACAGCGCGCAGAAGCCCATGTACTGCTATCAGCAGTACTGTGATGGTTGATGCACCAGTCACCTCAAGATGAGGCCAAGTCACCAACAAAGCCGTTAGAGCTTCCCAGAACATAAGCCGCGTGGCCTCGTGGAAGGTGGTGAGGTGCTGCAGCTTCAGCTAGCCCCACTGAAAACTGCCAGTCTCCCCCACAGTAAGGCCGATAAGTTTGGGAGCCCCAAGCCGGTCGGCTGCATTGAAGAGCTAGTGGGAGTGGCTCCCGCAGTCCACTGTCCAAACAGGACAAAGCCAGCAGACCTACCTTCTCCGCAGTCTGCACTATCTGTTGCGATCGCTTGAGACTCCACTCCAGCAGGGGAAGGGACTTGTGCCTCCTTTTAGTGCCGTGTATAGCCCCGCACTAGCACATACAGCACTGCATTGTCCACAGCATCGAAGAGACTGCCGCGACTTTCATGAAGCAGCTACAGCGCCTCTAGCGTTTGCCTTTCACACCACATCGGCAATGTCGACTGTGACAGTAGAAATTCACGAGGCAAGCCCCGACGGAGCAAACATTTATTCAATTGGCAAAGCAGCCCAGCATTAATAGCCAGAAGATCCCCCACAATCTCAACTGAAGCAGCGAAGAAGACTGCCGGGATGCCCCGGAGTTGAGGAGAGCTGCCATGGCAGAGGTGGCAGCAACACCCCAAAGCGGTCACTGGATGCATTGACACCGGCCTGAGTGCTGTGAGGACGTGGCTCTCAGCAGGAGCGTCAACGGTGCAATAATATTTTTTTTAAACGGACACCGCCCATCGCACGGCACTTTGTTGAAAACCGGCACTGTGTTCCTACCTGCGTGTGAGTGGACATTCATTCCTTCATGCTGACAGCCTGTTCCTCTTGCCCGTACTCTGCACTTTACCTGGTTGCAGGCCTCTTGCCCTGGTGTGGTAGGCGTCCACAGCAACACTATATGCTACTTAGCACACACACCACACTGGCCTGCAGGACTGCTTGAGGTGCACTATCACTCAAGAAGAGGCCTAGGGGGATTGGGAGGAATGCTTTAACCCAAAGACCTGACTGGCAAGGAGGAAGACAGGGAGAGCTCTTCGTCTCAGCTACCACAGCATTGACAAGAGTGGCTGCAGTGCTTTCTACAGGCTGACTGAGCTACTGCACCAGAATACAGCTGCAGAATACAGCATACAGTCTGCAAATAAATGGCCACAATTGCACATGTGCTGTCTACAAAGCTTCCCTGCTGCCCTGATCACTAAGAGCCTGCAGGATCCTGTGACATCGCCACAAACAGCCAAAATAGCAGCTGCTACCGCACGCTGAGACCAGCCTAAAGAGAAGGGTTGCACAGTTCTCCCTGCCAGACCCATGTACCTGCAGGCCAAAATCAGTGCAAATGGAGCATTGCACGTCCCCCCCACCCTCTAGCGGAGACCGGCTGCCGCCACATACAGCCCGGCAAAGAAGGAAAGTACTGCATGGCCTTTAGTAGCAAGCCACAGCAAGAGTGATAACAGGTAGACAGAGTGCCAGAACATGGCCCCCTGGAATAGACTATGCATGAGCACCACTAGTACTCCCTAGAGACAAGAGGGAATATTAGTGCTCCACAGTGGTGGAACAGCACCTCACGGTCTTCAGTGGCAGATAGCTCAGGAGAGGAGCGGCAACCATGTGCAATGTACGAGACAGACTCAGCGTTTACTCACTTGGGCGCATAGACAATGAATGGCTGCACGAAGAAAACTTTGCCAGCCAGCCACCCCATCAGTGAATAGCCACAGTTAGGTTAGAAAGGAGAATGTTACATGGAGTGACCAACCCTACCCAGTGCACGCGAACAGAGGCCGGGCCCAGCACCACATTAGCCCCTCCCTCCCCTTCCCCCTTTGTCCCACCGACCTGAAGAGATAGGGATCTTTAGCACTGGGATACCTCCGGGTGACTACGCGCTCTATAAAATCTATAATAATAATAATAATAGCTCGGTCCAGAGCCACAAGCACAATGCCATAGAGCAAAGTGGAGGCGGAAGGAAGGTTGCCTGATATCTACAAAGTGAAGCACTGAAGTAATGCCAGAGGAGGGGCTCCTTGTGGTCCGAATCCTAGAAGGACAGCATCTACACCCTAACTGCACTAGCACTTCCCCACAGGGGGCGAAAGACTATTTGGGGAGTTGCCCTAAGACTGCGTCAACATCGGCCCATTACAGGCATGAGGAAAGTCGCACATCCTCGTGTGGCAAGCTGCCACCAACGCAAATGGAAGGAGACTCGTCTCCCACAGCGATCAAGAGTTCCACCTGGAATACCTTGTCTCGGTGAAGAAAGGCATGGAAGAGACTGCAGACCGGATCCATCAAACCACACCTACCTCTACTGCCATCCATGAAATGGCTGACGCACCTGAGAAGACACCCAGTCCTACAGACAAGATCGGAACTGTAAGAGGTCTGTGAAGTTAAAAGATTCTCAGTCAAACTGACATGAGGGAGCTGGCAGGAGGTCCTAGTGAGAAGAGCTGACAACACGTGGCCTGTGACCACTTCGCAGCAGTGCAAAGAAGACATGTGGATGGAGGTCACATAATTCTGCGAACAAGAACAGAGAAAGAGGAAAGCGTGATACACTGCCATGTCGTGAAGAAGAAATTAAAAGGACAGAAGAGAAAGGAGTGTGACAATCTTGTCACACTGAAGAATGAATATCCACAGGTGTGCAGGAGAATTTAACAAGGAGACAAGACCAATGACTCATAGCACTACCCAAGTGCACCTACTAACACCAGCTGCCACCGGGGTGCAGTGACATCACGGGAGACAGTTCAGCAGAAGTACCAAACATAAACCACCTGCATGCCCGAACAGTGCATCTTGCCCCATGATAGACAGTGTGGACATCCAACCACCTGGGACTGGCTGCTTGGAAAAACGACATCCCTGCTTGTAAATGCACATGTCAAAGAAGAGCTGCACCCAATATGCAACGAGCTATGTGGCTGCGAAGTCCCTCCAGACACCCTCACCTCATGCAAGTCATCACCACCTGTCGTACAGGTAGTCTACCACTTCATCATTGCGATGTGCATCACCACCACCCCTGGAGAATCAGGGCACAAGACTGGAGTCCTGCACCGCTACAGTACAAACATACAAAATGCCCCAGTGACAATCTGAAAAACCAGTGACCATCTGCTTACTTGGTTTGTATCCTGATCCGGGTAGCAAGAGCATTTTCTGACCAGGACACATCCACCCCTGACGTTGCACAAGTGACTAGGTAGTGGCTCCGAGGTGGTCTTACAGCTGTCCAGACGCAGGCACATATGCAGCCCCAGTGCAGCACACAGGAAGTCCGTGGCAACTCAACCAAGGGGCCTCCCCAAGCACGAGAGATGGACTTGACTTTGCCCCATCAATGAATTACAGGAGATAGCCAGGCCACGTAACAGGGATTTCCACAGGTCACAGCACACCAAGACAGTCTTTAGTGGATCAAGCAACACCATTGTCAAGCATACACACTGGACTCCACCAACTCTCCTGATGTACTAAGTTTGTACTGTAAATCACCAACCGCATCACAGCGAGAGCACGCTGGTGATCAACATCACATAGGTGGACTGTCACCCACTAATGTGATGCAAAGGGATCTGAACTTTATCAGCACTGCGGTCGTGTCCACAGGTTCCTGGTTAAATTATGAAGACGTGCCGAGATGCCTGGTGCTCCCAGCTGCCCCGGTCCACCGCTGTCTTACGGATTGCCTCCCAAAGATGTGAGACGTAATTTGTTTTAGTTGTTTTTCATTCCTCCCCGCCGTTTGGACTTTTGTTTTATTGTTTTAATAAAATTTGGGAGGTATGTTGTGTCCTGCTGGACACAGTCTAGCCTGCCAATAAAAAGAGTCTGCGTGCATGTGCTCGTGGCCAGTTCCAGCACCGGCCAAACAGCATCTGGGTTATAATTTCCTTAGTATGTGGGCCCATGGCCTACAACGGTTGCCATACCCCTTTGACGATCTTTAATGAAGAGTGTATCACAACAGTACTTAGTGACCAGTGTCCCATCATACTGAGATGAACGGCAGTACACTACTTCCACAGGCAATAATGAGTGAACTGTACCCACATACAATATTGAGCAACCGTTGTACCATCACACAATATTGAGTGAACAGTACACGGTCAGCGCCGCACTGCCATAAAACAACCATGCTGTCAGCCAATCCATACTTGTTGCCACCTTCTTCAGATTTGCTTGTCTCCTTGGCTACAGAAAAGCCCCCACCTTGTCTTGTAGTCAAACAATGCCATATATAAGGATCCGATCGCTCCCTCTGTTCCCTTGAAAAAGTTGTCAGAAACTATCTTCAGTACAAGTCATCACCGGTTTCCACATTCAAGAAACCCTCAAGAATCAAAGGACAGGAGGAGCTACGACGGCAAACAAGATGGCTGCTTAGGTTCCCGGCTCCGCCGACCTCCGTACTCTGCCACAAGATCCTGTACGATATCCTGATCTCACGCCCAGCCTCTGCTTGGATGAAGTGTTCCTCATTCCGATGGTGAAATCCCCAACTTTTTATCGGTTGATTTCATGAACTTACACCGAGTTAAAGATCGTGGCGGTGAAGCCGGGGCCTCGAGTAACTGCACGGTCAGTTTGCAGTGCAACAACATCGGCTGAGAGACCATGGCAGGGTCCGGTCAATCATAGTGGAGACTTTGTCTACGCCCGAATTTGGTGGCGATTGTTTTCCCTGCCCAGCGTTGAGAGAGAGGTGACCTGCTGCTGCTGATTGTGGGTGGGGATCCCGGCCTGCGGACCCGGTATAGATTCCTGCCGGGGTTCGGCGGGTCGGGACCCCAGACTGCGGTGCTGCGCCGGGCTCACCCGGCTGTGGATAACGACGGGTCGCCGTCCACA
Source organism: Lissotriton vulgaris (assembly GCF_964263255.1). NCBI lineage: Eukaryota > Metazoa > Chordata > Amphibia > Caudata > Salamandridae > Lissotriton > Lissotriton vulgaris. The sequence continues at coordinate 1,609,211,192 of NC_141694.1, read as the reverse complement.
CTTGCCCTCATTATCCTGCTCGTCCCCCCCGAAAATGCCAGATTCACCCGGGGAGTCGATTGGGACTGCTACCGAACTTGATACCATGGATCGAACGGCGTCTGGGCTAACGCTGAGATCAATATTGGCAGAACTCTGGGCGTTTCACTCGCAAGTGGATGTGTCTATGACTAAAATGGATGCAAGTCTGACTGGGATTCTGTTCAAAGTACCGGACCCTGCCCCACGGTTGAACTAGCAAACAATAGCCACTCAAGCCGCGGCCATTTTGACTTCGTGCGAGGACCCCTTGAGAGAACGAGTAGGGATGCTAATATCGAAACCAACGGATGGCGCCCTGGAAGATGGTGTCCCCGAGACCATGAGTGTGTCACCGTACCTTTCATCACCATGGACCTTGGAGGTATCGAATGGATATAAACCTGTATTTTAAACTCTTTTCTCATCTTGTGGTTTTATCCTCCTTTTCTGGATATTTTACGATCCCGGGGCAAGAAACATCGGGACAGTCCAGCTAGGAGAGGGAAACTTTCCGCGCTTGAAGTTCTCGTGGAATTACTAGCCACATGGGGTAATGGATTGACTTTCCATGCTTTCCCTCTCATCTATGACTTGTTTGTGTGCTCACGGATTTCGCTAGGGAGGGTTCGTGTGCTGATACGAAAGGGTCAAGGTTGAGTCAATTGAATTGGGATGGTTTGGAACAATTGTTATGGATGCTTGAACGGTAACGGTTTAATTATAGAGGCTGGGCGGTGTATCACGGTGCACCCTATTGTCTTTTGAAAGAGTAGCTTTACATCCGTCCTTTGTGGCAGGGGGTGTCTGTTTTTGGCGGGGGAGCCAAGGTGCTGGGAACATCGTATGACTATGCCCTCCTCCATTCTTCTTCTTCTTCCTTCCTTCCTTTAGGGTTTAGGTTAATGGGGCGACAGGCACGCTGCTAGTGGGGTTAGGCTATAGCCATCGGCAGGGGTGCAGGGTGGGGGGTTATCTTCCCTTTTTTTTTCTATGGCCTTTTTCTTCCTTCCCTATATTACTTTAGGATCAGTATGGTCTGTGCTTTACTTTGATTTCCTTGTGATCTGAAATCAGTGCCCATGCTTCTTACGTTAGTCGAACTTCTGGGTGGGCGGGCCCTGAGAACTGGCGTTCATGAAAATGTATATTGTCTTGTTGTTTATTCTGATTTATAAGCATTAACGCCTGAGTTCCACGAATGGCTGTTTCTACATGCATATCCTGTTTTCTTGGCCTGTGCCCCGTATCCTATTGTTAGATTGTATGGCACCTGATCCGCTCCTTTAAATAATATAAAAAAGAAGAGCTTTACTATATCCTGTGATCTATCAATGCGTTTCAATACAAGATCCATCATGAATCGCTGCCGGACCTCAGGGTTGTCGGCTGAAGAGCTGTGTAGTATCGTGATAAATTGAGTTTTACTTCTGTTTAGCGGCCGGCCCCTGCGGTTGTAGGCCCATACTTCTATTTTAAGAATGCTGCAATAAAGGTTTCCCCCCCCAAAAAAAAAAAAATCAAAGGACAATCTCTTCATGAGGAGAGGCTTGCAATAGACAGAACACTCACCACACATAAAAGACAAACTTATTCCTTACCATCTCTAAAACCTGGGTAGGCTATGCTGCCTGCATCCATTTACTCAGTGTGCAGAGGTTTTGACATCCGAAACAGATTAACTTCTATGGACCTTGCCACTGTTGCTCCAGAAAGCACTGATAACTACTGCAATGTGAAGAGAAGGAAAAGCCAAGTACTGCATCTTCCTCCTTTGCCCCAAGTACTCTCCGTGTAGAACTTGATGTTCCCCCCTTATTTGTCCTTCCTCCTTGAGGATTTCAGTCAGGGGAAAAATAAAGCCTACTTCCCACTCTATTCAATCAACGTTCAACATGCATCAGCTACTCTAAAATGGAACTCTCAATGCACTCGTACTTGTTAAAAATCCTTTGATCCAATTTACCGAATCTACACTCACACCATCAAAACCCTCTTTTTCGAACTACTCCTTAATATATTAGCCAGTTTCACACTACCTTCTACCACCCTCCAACAAAATCCTGTATATCAGAGCAAATTCGCTGAGGAGTCCCTGAACCCCTGTCCAAAAGACTCACTATTCTCTCTGGCTCGGTTTTGACACACATGCCTTTCTGGTTTATACCCAATTCACCTCTACACGTTCAGCTCCATGGCCCCACTCTGACAGTAGGAACCTAATTTCACCTCCAAGAAACAAACGTACAGCCATCTGGAAGGTGGTGTTGGGGCAGAGACTAAAATTAAATCTCCAGAAAAGTAGGATGGGGTTGGTAGAGCAACTGAGGAACTGTTGGAGGGAGGCTGGTGAAAAGCAAAAGACGGGCAAGGGAGGGGTGGCAGAACAATGGAGGATGTTGGGGTGAAAGAGAAAAATACATATGCACTCTCATGGAGTGCAGGAAAAAAAAGAAACAAGTAGTTCCCTCAATGTAGAAGTGGAATTATTCCATCAGGAGCAATATGAAGCAGCTATGCTCCTTGGGAGGATCAGACATGAAGAGAAAAGAAAGGCAGCAAATGAGAAACAAGAAAATTAAATTGAGAAAAACTTCTTAAGATAACGAGGACGGGCCCCCAAACCCTGCTCAAAGTATTGGTATTATTTATTGTCAAAAGACCTGCTGTGTACATCTAAAGAGGGCTGTAGGCGAGACCTAAAAATACAAAGTGTACAATATATTTTGACATCGAACGGAGGACGACGTGAACAGGGAAAGGATCTAGCAATTAAGCATAGAAAATGCAACTTACTCTTTATCCTGAACCATATTTTTGTCGAATCGGGTATTCACGCGATTCCCTTCTAGCACCTCAGGATGCACATGTTGTTCAGTCGAAACCAAGAGCCAGAGGGCAGAAACAATACTGCATAGGAAAAGACTCTTATAACTTCGTAAAGCAGCCATTATCTTAACCTGCCAGATAAAAAGACAACATATTAAAAAATAGTTGATGAGCTTCTAATGCAACACAAATAAAATGATTTATTAATTTAATTATTTCAGGAATTTAATACAGTACGAACCTAGCAATAAGAAGAAGTGTAGTGCTTTACAGCACGTTATATAAGTAAAAGGGCCATCTGGAACATGGGGTGCTGTAAATAGAAAGCCATTGCGTGTGGGTTCAAATGAGAAACGATCACAGAACTCCAGAAGAAATGATGTAGGGAGGGAAACCTATATTTGGAACAGTACAGATGTTTTTCCATATATTAACATTACATTAAACATTTTTGTAAATTAAGGCCCAGGCAGATATTTGTTCCACAAGAACACAATTTCTTTTTGATCAAGTGAATTTTTTCAACATCAAAATCTCGGTTACACTCGCCAACCTCCCCCTGGCATTCCAGATTCCAATCACTATCAAATCAACAAACAAGGGGAATACTTCTAAAACCATTTCTCAAAAGAACGTCCCCTGCCTGGTAAAGAACCATGTTCTCCCCACATACTATAATGACGTCTTCCCCGATTCCCTCAAAAGCAATCAGATCTCACCAGTTCTCAAAACAATCAACATGGATCCCATCTTTCCTGAATATTACATACCAATCTCAAACCTCCACCAGCTTAGAAAGACCATTGAAAAATACATCTCCCTTCAACTCGCAGAATTCATAAGTAAGAAAAACTAACAGTCCAACAACATACTTTAGAGCTGGTTATAGAACTGAAACAGCCTCATTACAAATCTTGGATGGCATCAACTGTATACTGCATGAAATTCAATCCTGCCCGTTTCTCTTACTGGATTTAACCACAGACTTTAACACACTCCTCATTACTCATCCTACTGAAACAATGCTTTGGATTCAAAGACTACGTCCTCAAATAGTTTACCTCCTTCCTCTCCAAACGCTTTCAAATTGTAAAAAATCAATAACAGGGTCTCTGAACCTTCGCCTATTGTTTGTGGAGTCTCATAAGGATCCAGTGTATCCCCTACGCTCTTCAGCCATTATGCTGAACCATTGGCCAAAATCTGCTAAGACACCAGGCCGGAGTCATCACAGAGGGAAACTTAAGATTTAGTGTAAGTTTACGATTTTGTGCAATTCAGAAAGCAATTTTACTATCAGTATTTATGACTGGCTACCTTTTTATGTGAGAAGTCTCATACAAAAGTGCAGAGACTCTGCAGACGTAATGGCACTAAAGTGTAAGCATACCTTTGTGAATCAGTCCCTCAAAACTCCATTCACCAGTATCCTGACAACACCGAAATCTACCTGAAAACCTCAACTCTGAATGACATCCGCCCCTTCAGAATAACTTTACTCAATAGTCAAACCTGGATGAATATCAACTTTATCACTCTCATTCCTAAAAAGACCGTAATCATTTTATCTCTCACCCCCCCCCCCACCAGAAAAACAAACAAAAAAAACAAAAAACACTTTCATCCTGGATTCTTTAACGCAGTTTCGGATTTCAACCCCATACTTGTCACTAATGGTCTGATTATTGAGAATAATGATAGACTCTTCATAAACCATGGTTCAACACATTATCATAATTGCTCAAAGCGCTAATTTCCAGCTACAAAGGCTAAAGAAACTAAACTAAGCTTACAGTTTGATCACTTGAAAATGGCTGCACATGTTTGATGGTATTTAAATTAGACTTTGGCAATTCGGTTTTTACTGGGGCCACTAAATATGGCTGGACCCTCTAAAACCCATTTTACATGAACAACCCAGGATACTCTCCTCGCCACAAAAACTCAAGTACATCTACACAATGCGCGTGGATCTGCATTGTCTCCCTATCGAGGCCAGAATCAAATTCAAGCAGGGATTCTTAGCCTTCAAAGCAATCCATGCAAAAGCCACATCCTACTTGACCCATCTTCTCAAGACATGAGGTGGTTTGAGGAACTTGGGAAGCAAAGAAAACTATCTCCTAGAAGCACCATTATTCAGAACCTTTCACAATCTACATCATTCCTTCTCCAGACCAGACTCATCCTTCTAGAACTCCTTGGCCACAGACATCACAGCAGTCCCAACCCGACTTCCAATGACTATAAAATATTCACTTGTTCAAGCTATACCTGACCCACTTACTCCAGCAGCTCGATCTAATCATGCCACTGTCTGATTTGTCGATCAAGTAATCAATATTCCCAACTTCCCCACTCTCATCCCTAGACCCTCTACCAGAATTTACCTTCTTCCCCCCTTCCTGCTACCAGTCTACAATTCCATCTGCAAATCTTCCTTTCTCTCCATCTTACTCCCTTCTCCCACGCTATTCCTCTTCCTCACCGCCAGAACCAGTTATATTAAACCTTGTCAAGAGCATGGTTTCTATGCATATTCAGTTTTATGTAGACCTAGTGTCACATTATTTAATTGCATAGCCTAGGTACTCCTTAGACGATATGCCCTATGAAAATCTGTGAAATAAATTAATAAGTGTGGAAGGATGTGGATTCAAAATGGAGGTGTAAAATAATTAATTTACAAGAGAAGGCTGATTTTCCACTTAGCGACTGTAGAATCCAACAGCGGGGGACAGAAATGGCATGCCTTTTCAATTGCTATTTAATTTGATAAAACTGGACTCCGTTTGAAACAAAAAGCACAAAGAAACAGATGCATCTATTTCAATGTTGAAAAGATGACTATAGAGCAGGGTTCTCCAAAGTCTATCTTGCACGGCCGGATCAAAGCCAGATTTTGAGCATATCCCCATTTAGATAAATGTAGTTATCGTAAAAATCTTCCAAGGATTCGGCCCTCTATGACCTACTTTGGAGAACACTGCCATAGAGGAAATCTGTAACAGGGTAAACTTCAGCCCCATACTATAACAGACCACCATAATGATCATGTTTCCCCTCCACAAAATACTTCTGGCTAGTCTTAAAATGGAGCAAACTGGGGGAGGGAGAGAGAAAGAGGATAGTACTACCACCCCACTTCACAAAAAGAGCGCTGTTGTGGTTTGTAGGATTTTAAGGTTTTGAACACTGAAGTGAGACTATGGCGAGGGTTCTGGATGGCGTATGGCAAGGCCAAGTAGAGTCCATCTATTTGCGACAATGTGGAGCTTGATGGTCATCTATAATATGCAGAGACCGACCTAGGTGCAGAGTAGGGGCAATTGACGGATGAATATATGCCAAGAAAGAAGCTCATCAGAAAGTAGGAAAACAGTACAGGGTGACAATACCTCCCTGAAATTGGTCAGCAATGGATATTAGGTGAGCTAGTCATTGTTCTCTTCTTTCGGTCAGCAAAAAACTAAACAATGCTATCCTGCAGCAGTAAGTAGTGTGTGCAAGTTCCATGTGTTAAGCACTGAACTTAATCTCGATAGTGAATTAAAAAGACTGCTGGTGTTGGTTGCATACTTGGTTCACCCACTTTACATGCAGGCAAGCAGCAGTCAGCAGGTGTAGAAAGGCAAAAGTATTAGCAGTATTTGCCAAAGTCATATGGCAGAAGTACACAGAACAAGCCGTTTAAGGTCAAGCTTCTGAGAATATCTTGGGGGCAGTATTTCCATTGATGTTCATACGGCCCATAACAGGATTAACCCCATACAACTAAAGTCTTTCCAACACAAAAGGCATTACATGTTACATCACATCCCTTGCCCACAAGGTAAGCAACGACCTCATTTCAGTCTTCTCAGGTTCTGCAAGGTTCATACGGCCCATAACAGGATTAACCCCATACAACTAAAGTCTTTCCAACACAAAAGGCATTACATGTTACATCACATCCCTTGCCCACAAGGTAAGCAACGACCTCATTTCAGTCTTCTCAGGTTCTGCAAGTAATTTGTAACTGGAGTTTAAAAGCACAGGTTGAATAGTTGAGGCTTAACTGCTCCTCTTTATGCAGAGGCACGCCAACCCTAAGAAGGTCGGTCATCTTCTAAATTGGCACAATCAATTTATAAAATGACTGAAAATAGCGCCTCAATAATTTAATATGTATGGTGGTTAAGCTGCATAATGTTGATAAATATAAATGATCAAGCTTAAGTAAGGACTAGGAACCCACAAGAAATTTAAAGATGCAGCACACCAAATACAATAGATAAGAGTGGCACTCAAAGATCTCCGAAGTGAGCAAATAACCCCCGAAGACAACCGTCTCCATTTGCATTCTGTTTATGTATTTAATGAAAAAAAATTAGAATACAACTGATGAGAATCCAAACTTTTATGAAAGACAACATTTCAAGTCCAAGGTGAATGGAAAAATGGGGAAACATCAGATAACCAGCATCAAAGCCAGGCCTGGAAAGAATTTTAAAATGAAATGCACAAAAAAGCCCAACAAATCATAAAAAAAAAAATGGAGGAAATAGGAAGACCGTGTTTTCTTTTTTAAAACCGGAAAGCAAGGAAGAAAATGAAGTAGAATTGAAAATAACCAATATTATCAAAGGGGGAGGGGAGTCTTAAGTAGTTGTACACCAGGATGGAGTCAGAGGGCCTTAGGACCTACTCTAACCCGGCCAATAACTACCTGATCTGACGATGATATTTAGAATTATACCCACACTCCTGAGAATTGCCTCTCCTCCAGAAGTCACAGTCCCTGTTTTTCCTAGCTGCTCTAACAGGCTCTCAGAGAGCCCAGCCTAAGTAGTTTGGAATTACTTTATGGTATAGCAACAGTGGTTAACAAGTTGGATGATCCACCATTGCTATATCATAGCAGTGAACTACTAGATTTAGAATCTAGTCATTCACACTGATGGCTTTTTATGAGAGTGATGCATACCTTTGCTCTGGTGGTGGTGAAATTCATAAAAGGGTTTCTTAGGTGGAGTGTTTTTTTATGGGAATAACCTTAATGTCATTATTTGGGACTGGTTTTCATTAGCCCTTTGTATTTTCTAATAAGAGTATATAGCTGTAACGTTATAAGAAACATATCTACAAGGATTTTTTTGTGACAAAGCTCTGCCATTTTTATCCCACTGAAATGGATTGTTTTGAATGTCTGGATTGGAGGGCACACAAATGAGCATATAGAAATCTTTAGCAGATTTTATTGACAGTACACATAATTTGTATACGCCAATACTAATTTTAGGAATTGTGGAGAGTTCCATGGTAATTTTGACCTGTAGAAAATGCTGATCTTTTGATGGTATCTGTTGAACTATGCATGAGGGAAAACGGTTTCCTCACATGACTTCCTCATAGAACTTATGAAAGGTGCTGCAGAAGCTAAAATGAGAACACGTTTACTAAAAATACACAAATATGTTCTACAGCCATGTGAGAAAAAAAGGCTGACATGCTGAATAAAATATGTACTTCCAACAGCAGCAGCAGCAGGCTGTCAGTTGATTCCCCATGTTGTTCTGCAAATCCACCACAAGGAATCAACAATGAGCAAGAGCACTAGTATTATATATTCACAACAAATCTGAGGGATACCAGAATTCCATTATGCAACAATCAAAGCTGTAGAATTAAAAGAACTTTCTAAAGGAGGAGACTGCAGTACATGAACAGAATAAGAGGTTTCATTTGGTCATTGAAATTATGCATAGTGCTCTAGATAGCTTAGAGGAGGACTTGTTGTCTATACATTTTCAAATATCTGACTCGTTGATGTCAAAAATAAAGTCTGGTATGCTGAGTGAAATATGCACTACAAACAGGACCCTCGGTGGACTCACCAGGTGCAACTGCAACTTCGCCACAGAGCTCTAAGAAAACAAAATAGAGTGCTTACATTCAGGCTCGAACAATCCACTCACCAACTGGCATTGGCCAGCAAGATTTATTCAGGACAAGCTACTTTTAGCCACTACTCACCCTTGAAAATACTCTAACTTCAGGAAGACAAACTGACTCTTAACCTCCGTCTCTAAAGCAGAGCAAATGTGACAACATCAGATTTAAAGGCATCATTATTGCTGATAAAGTGAAAGAGCAATAAAAATGCCATTCAATCTTGTTATCTTGTGGCATTTGCTGGCTTTCAGAGACAGAGGTTAAAAGTCAGCTTATCTTATTACATTTATTTTTCTTTCTGTGACTTAGGTTAGAGGATTTTATAAAGTGAATTGTGCGAAAATTGAACTGTGCAAAGAATGTTAAATGAAAGGCTTTTTCCTAACACAACACTGAAATAGCTAAGTGAACTTTCAAAAATATTGCACTAGTTATGAAGATCCACTTCTGTAATTCTGTGGTGAAAAAAATATTTTTATAGTATCAAAACAAATTAGAATACTTTATTGGTGATGTGCAAAATTTCAATATTTTTGCTGAAACCCAATTTCGAAAAATTGTATATGCGAAAAATTGTATATGCGCTATTATCAGTAAAACTACATGTTAGGGGGAAAGATTTGTGGCCATTTTTTCAATGGAGAATACGCGATCTGTAAATGACAATGCACTACCACATCATGCTTTGGTAATATATTTATGAAAAGTGAGTTTTTAACATGAAATGGGAAATATTTCAGCTCCTGTTCAGATGATAATGCTATTAGTGGACTAAGAGGCAAGCCAGGAATCATGTGTACCCGATTTATGGGCTTGATTCTGGTTATACATGGAAAAAAACATTTAGTCTAGTAAATGGTTTTGTTGTACAGCAGAAATAGTAAACTTACATATTGGAAGGTACTCTCTTATGTGATAATAAAGAAAAAGGCATCTCAAGACAAAATATTTGCCTAGGATCGCACAATTTGAGACCAGTTCACGGGTCCGGTACTTTACAGTTAGGTCAAGTAGATTAATATTAAAGTTACTAGACCTGCAGGTCTAGTAACATTTATATGATTTTCTTAGCCCGGTTACATCCTGTATTCAGGACAAAAGTGAGGCACTCCTGAACCTCATTTTGTTGGAACCGGAACTGGTGAATTTAAAGAGTTCACTCTGGAGAATCCTAAAGTAAATGCACATTGAGGTGTTAATGCAGATATGAAACACACGGTTTAAAATAACAGTAGAGCGAGAATATGTTTTTAATCATTTGAGGCATAATATAGCTTTAAAGTCACTAAAGTAGCTAAAGGGAAATCTCTACCAAAGTCCAGCATACCTTTCCAAAGTTGTGTACTCGGGCTACCTATATTTATAAACACGTCCACAATTTTGAAATAGTAAAATTTTGGTGCACATTTAAGATTTGTTGAATCTTCCATTTACAGGAGTCTTTGAGAGGTGCAAGAAACTATTTAGAGACCTATTTTATATTAAAAAATTAATTGATTAGTGTTCAGCTTGGTAGTAAAAGCACTCAAAGGGCCAGATGTACGACCCTAGTAAATTGTTCTCTGGGACCACTGACTGCCCTTAAAAAATATTTTCACATTCATTTGCGAAGAGGTCCCCTGGGGACCCCTTTCCATTTGCGATTGCATTACCACCTACTTTTTAAAAACAATATTTTATTTTGACATTTTCCAGTACATAACCAATCAAGAACAAGTCAGAAGTTCATCAATGGGCTTACAAAGTACAAGTTCGCAGCACAGCAATACATACTAGTCAGCAATGGGCAGGAGCATATTTGAGACCGCATTAGAATCACATCATAATTAACAGAAGGACAAGTTAAAGTAAAATACAATAATCATCAGTCATGGCAAGCAAATAAGAGGTCAATGGGCACCAGATATCACGAGGTTTAGAGGCGTAGGGAGTTCCTCAGCATAGCAAGTAAGCTGGTCACGGCAGTACACCAAATCATGTAGCCACTGTTTATGTTATTTCATACCAATCTTCTTCGGATAACGGGTCAGGGAGAATTGCACTCCATTTTGCCAGTGATGCCGCTCCTGTAAATGATCCATCTCTCTGCGAGGTGTGGTATAAACGGGTGATAAGGCGTGATTTCGTTTGAGTAGCGTATATGAGGTGCAATGCATCCAGTGTCGCTGGTGCCCTTGGAAATTGTGGGTACAATGTACCTATTGCTGCCCACAGTCTAGCGTAAATAAAGATACTCATTGCAGCATTGCCTCCCTCCCCTATAAACTCTTCGGCACATATAAAGTCCCCAGCTGGAAACATCCCCCATCGTGTGCACCCCTCTCATGAAGAACTTGAGGCGCAATGGTTTCACCAGATACAGAAATGGAAGAGTGATGCAAAAGCGGCATATTCGGCGCGTAGAGCGGTAGTTTCTGTGCTCTCTACCCGAGTTCCTGTCAAGCACCGACAGTGCATTGCACCATATCCATTTCTCCCTTCTCAATTACCACGTACTTCAAGTAGGTGGTACTTTGAGTGTGTTTTGCGACCGCAATTGGGGTCACAAAACATTTATACATGGCTCATGACTTGCTATTCGGAAAGAAACGCCGCTTCTTAATAGCGAATCGCGAAACCTATTTTCAGGGTCGCTAATTGATGAACGACACGCAAAATAGGTTTTGTACATGGGCCCAAGGTCTTTAATGTGCACACAGGGGTCTAAAATCCGGTTGTGCATGCTAAAAACCGTCGTACATCTGGCCTCAAATGCGTTACTGTTTGGACTTTTTTTTTCTCATTTCCTCTTAAATGAGCCTCCTATTTTAAAAACACATTGCAAACTCTCGTGGACTACAACATTTTCCCAACTCAGAAAAATTTAATTATGTAATATAAATTAATACAAAGAAATGTTTTGGGAGACTCGGCTATTCTAGGAACTTGTAGCAACAGACAAATATTTTCATGAACATATTCTGCCTTCTGCACAGGAATGTGAATGATTCTAAAACAGTCTTCTCCTACAACAGGTCACTCCGTGTAGGCACAGTTTGGGTAGGAGGTCAAAATTAGAATTCTGTATTATACCTTTGATGTTCACAGACAGCGAAATTAATATCTCATATACACTATTATTTATTGCCCTTTTTGATCAATGTGTTGTGCGATACACATTTTAGTATTTTTCACTTTTCTTTTCAGATTTCTTTTGAGATACTTATACATGTAAAGACATAAGGCTCTGGTAAAGTGAAGTGTTTTTGAGAAACAGTCATGATATGGGATACAAGCATAGAGCTAAACTGAAAACCCTCTTCAAGAAACAGCTAAATACATGCTTCTTCTTGTCTTTGGTTTGCTCCTTTATTTATTACACCGCAAAGAGAAGATCTTCTACTAGAGTGCTGCTCTATGGAGGCTAAATCATTGATTAGAACTCTATTGTGCATCTTCTCCACCTCCACGACGATAGGGATTCTTTCCCCAGTAATCTAGGGAGTAAGCCTCACCTCTCCTGGCACCAGCTCAGGGATAGGAGGCCCCGCTCTGTCCGTCGGTACCTCTAGCCTCGTCCTGAGACTTGGGGGTAGAGGGGTAGAGGGCTAGAGGGGTACCTCTAGCCTCAGGACGAGGCTAGAGGTACCGACGGACAGAGCGGGGCCTCCTATCCCTGAGCTGGTGCCAGGAGAGGTGAGGCTTACTCCCTAGATTACTGGGGAAAGAATCCCTTGAAAACATCTCTCACTACTGGACTGTGAGTACTTGTGGCCTGCAGAACCTTTGCCAGATTAAACACTAGGTAATGTTTGGTACCTATTTGATTATGTTTCATTTTTGAATCACTTCAAGAGATCACGTTTTCATATATTATTTTTGCAGGAGTGTAAAAACTAAGTTTTGGTCCTGATGAAAGCCAAGCAGGGGAGCTGCCCCTGATTACAGCAGAAACATGTCGACCACTTTATCACCTTCTTAGGGTAGTTATTATATTGCACTGCCTTACACTTCAGTTTTAATCTTGACCCCATGGTTCATTCCCCAATAAATTTTCCCTTGAACATGATAGTCAATTTTACTTCACTATTTTCTACACTGCAAATTTCCTTTTCTTTACTTTGAGCCCTCACACCACCTTACCTACTATAAACTGGAGGTCGGATCCGCCTGGGCGGTCCTGGATGATTGGAGAGCAAACACACAATTCATCAGGTGTGTCTCCTCATCGGCACCAGGACCCCAATACTAATCCCAGATGACGAGACTCCGCCACATGGGTGGGCCGATGGGATTCATTTCCACTGTTTTGCACCTTCGTTTCTAACTTTCTTGCATTCTTTTCTACTCATAGAGATCAGTCTTCCGCAGAGACCCCATTAAGCCTTCTTCTTAATGAATTATGAAAATCTCTGACCAGGGACCGAGCAGTGTACCCCATTTCAATAGCAAGGGTGTTGCTTCCATAAACCTTTTTAGGGCACTCTCTATCTTCTTATCCACAGAATTTGTTGCAAATTTTTTAAATTTACTGAGGCTCTACCATTCAAAGTAGGTAACATGGAATCAATCAACAAAGCATGTGATAACGCAACTTCCACATTCTCCAGCATTTATATATTTCGGAGGAATCTTCATATTGTTGCATACTCCGAATCTTTCAACTTTTGCAGAAATAGCAAATTGATCTTTTCTCATAGAGGAAGAGAAGGCCCTGAAGTTCTGTCCCATTGAAAAAACAAGACACTAATGAAATCTTTCAGTACTCAGAGGAAAGACCAGATTTTGATGGAGATAATCCAGGATCTACTATACGGTTTTCTTTTGTGTCCATTTTTCTCCACTGAATGACATTCCTCTTGTGAAGAAGCTGAACATGGGGGCTCATCCTTTAGTATATGCCTTTTACTCCCATCCCACCTTAAAGCCTTTTCAGTCACCAGGGCCTTAGATACAACTTCATCAACCAATTGCTGCAATATAGTGATATCAAATCTTAACACCGACTGGAGTGGAGCAGAAGGAAGAGAGTCTAGGTCCACTTCTCCCTTCGCGATTATCTGACTCAAGGGACCATTCATCCTTGAGTCAGATGATCAAGGAGGGAGAAGTCGTCCTTAATCTTACCTTGAGCAAATATTTTCCTTCCATTATGAAAAAAAGACAAAATACCAGATGAAAGGAGCTTAAATTGTGAATCCAATCAAACCTTTTCACAGACTAGCTCCAGAAGACAAATACCTGTTGGCTGAAAACCATCAATATCACAACCGAAAGAACTTTTTCCTGGTTACATTTCCTTGAAGTAGTAAAGGCACATTACCTGCAAATGTGGTATCCCTTGAGAGACCTCTTTTTTCGAACAGTGGCTCATTGCTTACCATTTATTTGCTCGAATTCTATGTCAATCTCATTTGCATGCTTGTTATTGGTCAGTTGTTGTAGGTGATCTCTTTGTGTGATTGATTGTTCCTCCGCTGGATATGGATGCAATACTTGTGTCCTTGCACTGCTCAATTTTTAAGTGTTAATTTTTTCATTGTATTGAAGCACACTACAAGAGTGCTTTTTTCAGTTGTCTCCTCGTGTTACTCTTCCCCACCGGCCCTCGGCTGACCGTCTCCTTGCCCCCAGCCCTTCTCAACCACCCTCTGTTGTTCAAGTTTCCCTCCACCCACCCACCCTCCCTCCCTCCCTCCCTCTGTCGTTGTCCCACCATCTAGCCACCCCCCGCCTCCCCATCTGCCCTTTATCGCTCCGTTGTCTATGTTGCCCCCTCCAGCCACTTCATGCTTCATCGTACGTGTCGAGCCCAGACCCGCCTTCCCTCCACTGTGTGTTCCTCAAATTCACACTTCCTTGGTTTTACATACTGCCCCCCCAACCACCCATAACAAAAGAAAATGCTATTACACATCGCTGGCCGAATCATACTGCTTTCTCCCCAACCCTCTCCGCTGCCTATGTTGACCTCCATCCATACTTCTTGTAGGCACTCTCCATCATGTGCCTATGCTTATTTTTTTACTTTACTCACTGTAATCCTGCAGGGAGTCCCCATCATGCATTCTTTCAACCCACTCTGTACCGAAGATGCATCTAACCTGCCACAAGGGGGATCACCTTAATCCTATCACACAATCTCAGCCAGGCTTAGACGCCAACTCCACCACTAAACCATGAGCTTGACTCGCAGTGCCGCTGTGAAGAAACATAGCAGGGCTTTGCCAGTTCTGAAAAGAAAACAGAATCTTTAAGAAAGCCCCAAATCATAGAGGCAGGTATATCGGGGCTGTGGGAGGGGAGAACCGTCACCTTTATGTCTGTTTATATTCCAACAGGCCTGCAAACTGATACTTTTCGTGATCTGGGTGCAATTTTCCTTACTCTGCCCATGGGCCTATTAGTGATGGGTGGGAACTTTAATGCGGTGCTAGATGGGGAGGTAGATAGACACCCAGCCTGAACTTTGAGGCAGTCCCAGAGGTGGATTCCCGACTTCCTAGAAACAACAGGGCTAACTGATGGTTGGAGAATGAGAAATCCAGGCGAGATACACACACACACACACACAGCCCCACACACACACACACACACACACAGCCCCACACACACACACACACACACAGCCCCACACACACACACACAGCCCCACACACACACACAGCCCCCCACACACACACACAGCCCCACACACACACACACATCCCCACACACACACACACACATCCCCACACACACACACACATCCCCACACACACACACATCCCCACACACACACACACAGCCCCACACACACACACACAGCCCCACACACACACAGCCCCACACACACACACACAGCCCCACACACACACAGCCCCACACACACACACAGCCCCCCACACACACACACAGCCCCCCACACACACACACAGCCCCCCACACACACACACAGCCCCCCCCACACACACACAGCCCCACACACACACACAGCCCCACACACACACACACAGCCCCACACACACACACACAGCCCCACACACACACACACAGCCCCACACACACAGCCCCACACACACAGCCACACACACACACACACACACACACACAGCCCCACACACACACCAGAATAGATTATGTGTTGGTATTGGCGGCTCAGGTAGCAACGGTCCTTGAAGTTCGGCATTTAGGTAGGGGAATCTCTGACCATTCGCCAATTTGGCTCCGGATCGAGATTGACCAACATGACGTAGAAGAATAGCCGCCATAAATGCATGTCACCTAAGGGACCCCGCAACCAAGAAAGAAATCACCGCGTGCACAGAGAGGTACTTTCACGAGAATGCAGAGTCTGTCGATTCGGCTCTGACACTGTGGGAGGCGTACAAGACGGTTGTCCAAGGAGAGGAGTTGTCTTTAATCGCAGGGGAAAAAGCAAAAGTCGGGCAGAAGTGGCCTGAGTCGAAGCGGAGGTAACTAGGATGAAGACTGAGGTTTCCAAGGATGTGACCCCTGAGGATACACACTGGTTGTGGCTCCTTTAGGATAAATACAGGAATATAGATGGAGATAGGGCCAAATCACAGCACGCAGACACCCAAAGCAGGATATACGAAAACGGGGATAGGGCAGGCAAACTGATAGCGTGGCTCGAGAGGGGAGAGTGGGCATCAAGGCTAGTGCCGGAATTGCGGAAAGGTAACTCCGGAAGGATAACTGACCAGCAACTTATAGCTAATGAATTCTCGGAATATTATGGTGAAGTGTATACCTCCACGGAGGGATTCACTGAGGCAGAAAACACAGCCATGATACACGATATTCGTATGCCCATACTATCAGAGGATGACAAGAAATATCTTGATTCCCCTCTCACAAATGATGAAGTGGCGCAAGCCACTAGGGGAGTGCATTCCGGGAAGGCCACTGGCCCAAACGGGATCCCTGTAGAACTGTGCAAACTGAGTGCGAACAGGCTAGCTCCGTGCTATGTTTGTTGAGAGTAAAGAGGGGGGTCAGCTCCCCACCGATCAGCGGGTAGCTAATATCGTCGTTATTCATAAACCGGGGAAGCCCAAGTCGCACTGCTCGTCCTACAGGCCCATTTCGCTGCTCAATGCGGAGCCTAAAATTCTGGCGAAAATCCTGGCGATGAGATTGGCCAAAGTCATTACCGCCCTGATTCACCCAGACCAGTCTGGCTTTATGCCGCGTCGGAACACGGCCCTCAACCTGCGGAGGCTACACAGGATATTGGGAGGTGCCCCAAAGATTCAGGAGCCAGCGGTGTTGGTGTCTCTGGATTCCACCTTGGCCTTTGACAGGGTTGAGTGGTCCTACTTATTTGCAGTTTTGGGGAAGATGGGCTTCAGCCCTGAATTCATCATCAACTGGGTCCGTCTCCTATATGCAGACCCCCCTCGCCAGGGTGGTGGTGAATAACCGGAAGTCCGCTGACTTTTCTCTGGGCAGGGGGGCGAGACAGGGGTGTCCCCTGTCCCCACTTATTTGCCCTGGCACTTGAGACGTTGGCGGCGTGGGTCCGATGGGACCGATTGATCAGAGGGCTGCGTTGGACACTGGAGTGGGAGGATACATTTTCACTTTACGCCGACCACATTCTGCTATACCTCACCACTCCTAGGGAATCCCTGATCTGCTTTCTTGACGTGCTTGCTATATTTGGGAGATACTCCAGTTTGGCGATTAACTGGTCTAAGTCAGTGCTCTTTGTCCTTTGGGGAGATCCCCCGATGGTCCAGAGTTTCTGCTCGATAAAGATTGAGCCGGTGGCGTTCCGATACCTCTGAGTTCATGTGACGTTGGACCCACGGTTGCGATATGCAAACAACTTAGACCCCCCACTGAACCGGATCAGGAGGGACGTGTTGAGATGGAAAGCGCTACCGCTCTCTCTTGGGTAGGGCGGTGCTCTTCAAGATGATGGCCCTCCCCCTGATTCCTGTATGTGCTTCAGAAAGCAATGTGCCCGGCGCCTTCGTCTTAATTTAGGGAAATTGAGGCCCTTCAACTACAGCTTCTTTGGGAGCGCTAACCACGCATTGCCTTCTCTAAACTCTCCCTTCCCTGGTATGATGGTGGAATTGGCTTGCCAGATCTGCGGAAGTACTATTGGGCCTCCCAGCTAGCAGCAGTGAACCACACCATCTATGGGTCTCCCGGTGACCCCGGGTATGTTATGGACCGCCTGCTGATGCCGGGGGGAGACTTCACTAGGGCGTTATATGCCAGGGTCAGACGATTTCCCCCTCGTTGGACCATCGGCTCATGCAGTGCGTGTCTGGCACGCAGCTAAATGACATCTTAAATGGGATGGGAAGCTCACACTGGCCACCCCACTATGGAACTCTGAGAAGCTGGGCAGCCTGTGGAAAACAAAGGGATTTGATAAATGGGATCTCATCTGGATTACGCAGATCAGGGATGTCTGGGGGAAGGAAGCAATTCTTACATTCGGTGCCCTTCAAGGAAAGTACCATCTACGGGAGAGTGAGCATTATTGCTACCTACAGGTCCGGCATGCTCGGTTTACTCATGTCCCCAGAGGCACTACACTCCCAGAAGCTTCCCCTTTGGAGGATCGAGTGTTAGACGGTCATCTCCCGGAAAAGACCATTTCATTAATATATAAAAAAACTCATCAATAAAATGGAGGACCCGCTGGTAATTATTAGGGCACAATGGGGCGCCGATGGCTTGGAATTAGATGATGAGGACTGGAGGGAGGCAGTCTCCTCACCGAAGGTAGTGGCTATTCAGATGAGTCTCAGTTTAGTCCAGTTAAAGATCCTACATAGGTCATACGTCACGGGCCCCATTTGGTGCACATGTGTCGGTAGGAGAGTGGGGAGTGTCGGAGGGGGTGCGGGGAGCTTGGAACCTTCATGCATATATTGTGGCACTGTGCAGCGATACAGGTCTATGACTATTGGAGTAAAATTCATGGTAAGATGCTAGAGTTGCTGGGGGTGGAGATGACAAAGGAGGCTCGAAGATGTGTTTTAAATGTCTGGAAACCCACAGACCTGAGTGTGAATGAGAGACAGTGGGCGACCCTGGCGTGTATGATTGCCAAGCGTAACATTGCCCAGTTGTGGGGTGCTGGTCAACCACCCCGGGTCGAGAAGTGGATGGAGGACCTGGATTGGTGCATGTACAGGGAGAGGTTGGTATACGTTGCTAGGGGCTGTCCCGCGAAGTGGGGGAAGGTTTGGGGAGCCTGGAATAAGTATTGTGGTGATATTTGTGCTCCTCCAGTTGTTCAGGACGAAGCGGTAGCGCAGGAGTCCACGTGAACCCTAAATGTTATTCTGTATGTATTGTGCTATGGTATGGAAAAGTATATAAGACAAATGTGAAGCGATGTATGTCACCTGATGTTTTCTTTTGTGGTTTTGTTCATTATTTTTTTTTTTTTTTAAAAAAAGCCCCAAATTCTCTGTAAGCCTCCTCAATACAAGAGGCAATAAAGCAGATCAACAAAATGAATAAAGCACCTTGTTCTCCGCAAAATATTGGTTTGTGTATAAAAAGGATAAAAAAACTTAAATAAAGTCAATATGATCTAAATAGGAATAGCAGCCTACATGGCTCATCTCTAAGCAAGGCAAAAAAAAAAAAAAAAAGGATTTCTTCAAGGCGACCAACACTTGTATCCACCTATGGCAAGGCAGGGGAAGAGGTATGTTGTGAGAAATAAGGTAGGGGGGTGTCACTCTGGGGATGCAGTCCCACCACATAGTAGTAAAGACTGGAAAAAGAAAGTGGAGGTAAAGTATGTTTCACTACAGCACTGCTTTATGAGCTACTGGTATTGTTGCATGAAGGTCAGACAGAGGCTGCAGGAGTCTTTTAATGAAGCGAGGCAAACATTTCACAACCTTTTTAAAAAGACCTCTCAGAGGTTTTTCTATAGGAAAATGAATTTGGTTATAAAATAAAATACAATTCCCAGTCCTTTAAATAACGAATATTTACAGGTGCCTTTTTCATTTTGTTTACTGGTTCAGATTTTCTTCTTAAAACATGCATGGGATACTGGTGATAAGGAGGTAGCCTGGGCAAGTGCTTTGTCTGGATTACACATTGTATGCATTAGAGTCCTTGTCGCCATGGTTAAAGATATGCAGCTGTGTAAGAAGAGGGCTTCCAGGATAACACTTAACTCTAGAACATGAGTTGGAGCATTTTTTTTTACAGTGGAAAGTTACTAATAGGATTCTCTAACTTAATTGCTACAAGAGATTAACCCTTGATTGGGTGATTAAAAAGAAATCATAAGGTTCTATTTGTACCAGGATGCAGCTGTGGGGACTTCGGGCTGTGTTGACAGCTGCTAAATGCAATGGAGGGGTGAAGCGTGAAGATGGGTGGCTCGTTCATTACATGCAGGCCTCTCTCCTTTGAAGAAGCCCCGACATTTAGTTAAAATACGCTAAGAAACAATAAAAGGAGCATGTGAAACTTCCGACAGCTTTCCCAAAATGCTGAAGGAGGCTACTTTAAAAGGAAATTGAAGTACTTGCCCCTTTCATGTGTGGCAGTGAAGGATATTTTGGACGCGAGTGCTCTGAGCCAAACTTCCATTCTTACATACCTTACTCACATCATGCTCAGTGAGATGTACCCGTACCACTCGGAGGTTGGAGTGTCCTAGTCTAAAGGGACTCAAGTACAATTACTTTACCAGACCTGGTCATTCTGAGCAAAATACTGAAATTCGAGAGAACCTTGTTAATAGACTGTTAACTGTACACGTAGGTTTCTTATTGAAGGCCAGCCTTTGTGTAGTGTAAATGAATTTAGCTATCTGGCAGTAATTTTTAACTCTTCATGCTCCAGGCAGTCCCAGCTAACTAGTTCCTGCCTTAAGCTCAGTAGATCTGCGGAAACACTTTTTAATCTCCCCAGATCCAAGAACAACGGGACCATCTCACCCCTTTTAATGTGTTCAATGTCCAGTGTGTCCTGGCAGACACGTATGGGGTAGGAATTTGGGGTTATTTTGATAGGTCCTGAGAGTCGACAGTGCAGATTAGATTACCAAATTGTCGACTTGCTAAGGAGGTGGGCCAGAGACACCGGCAACGCGAGCAGCAAGCAGTGTTGCTCGCAGCTGTATTCGTGGTCAGGGGAGCCTCACTGTAGCAGCCCTTGCTGCAGTGGCCCTCACCTCAAAGCCACTGCGGCGCCACTGATAGCTCCACAGAAAGCCTACTGAAAAAGGCCAGCTTCTGTCCGCAGTTGCACCTGTGAGCTTCGCTGAAACCACGAGTCCCATGAGACGTTGCAATAGCATTTGTGAGCCCGGCGTGTTGGACAGCAGGGGAGGTGATAAATAGCGAAACTGTGGCAGCGGTGGCAGTCAGGTTACGGTGACGAGACAGAGGCTGTAATTGGAGAGACAAGATATGTAGGTGAGCAACCCAATATACCCCTGCGGGCTCGGGCAATACTGGTTATAAGAAAGAGGCCAGCAAGGGATTTTGTTCAATTGCTATTTGTCAGAATTATTAGGACCTGTTGTGAAAGTCAAGGTTCTTAGAACTGTTATTAATCAGTCGCTGTAATGAATCATTAACTTCAGGCAAAAGAGTCATAAAAGATCAATAAGTACAGTGTTACCACACTAACACAGTAAATAAATGCAAAGACCAGGATTTTATGTTGTCTGAAGATTATTATTTGTTTTCAAGACAAAGGATATTTTAAAAAAAGAAGAAAACATTTTTATAAAATAGGGTACATAAACAGATATTGGTTAGAGATTCAAGGTATAGGTTGTTTCTTCCTTTGATCTATCTAAACAAAAAGTCCAGACTGAATCTTAATCAAAGACGCGCCGGACCGCAAACAAATTTGTTTGTGGTCCGGCGCACCTTTGATTAAGATTCCTTCGTTCATCGTCGCGAAAACCGAATGGTCGTCCTCTCACTGATCAGCAAATATTGGATACTTTGTTGAAACATTTGAAATCACTTCAGCCCAAGATACGAGTAACTCTGGCATAAAAGGATTAATCTCTTTGCCGTCAAACACCAAAATCATTGGAATTGCTGTTGTCTTTTTGAACAGAGAGAGGATTTATCTGTACTCGAGTAAAAAGGGTCATCTACTGTATGTAGAATTTCTTTGTCCTGACGATGGTCTTATGAAAATTCCTTAAAAGACCGAAACGTCGACTATTTAGTCCAACTCTGCACATGATTCATTGCATCATCTCTGATTTTCTTCTGATTTTAGTTGAAATCATTGTGTTATTTTGTATTAGCAGTCTGGACTTTTTGTTTAGATAGATCAAAGGAAGAAACAACCTATACCTTGAATATCTAACCAATATCTGTTTATGTACCCTATTTTATAAAAATGTTTTCTTCTTTTTTATAAATATCCTTTGTCTTGAAAACAAATAATAATCTTCAGACAAAGTAATTGGAGAGTGGCAGAAGCGCTAAGACCTAAACAAACTTTGCATAATACTTTAGCAGACAGAGCGAGCTGTGGGGTGATAAGTCCTAAAAGAGGTTTGTGCAATATCTAGTCTGTCAGTGAGGGTGCTCTGGTGGTGTTCCGGGGGTTGTGGAAGCGGTCCAGCTAGGTCTGGGTGTGACTTGCAATCTAGGGTAATTTACCGTCTCTTCCGGTCAACCTGTCATAAAACCAGCCTTTTGCTTCTTTAACATACTACAATATCTGAAAGGCTGCAAGTTGGAGGACCGGCAAGAGGTTTTCTCCTTAGCTGCTGGGTGAGTCCTGGTGCTGGAGAATGGAGGCAACCAGGTGGTGCAACTGTCTGCCAAACTTGCTTTGTAACCCTGAAGCGTGCTCGTGCCACTTTCCTGTAGAGTCATCATGGAAACAGCAACTAGGGAAGGTGGGGTGGCACTGAGCAGAGTATCCAGAGCACGGGGTGAACCAGTGGCTCTAGCAACTAAATCAGAGCCTAACTCTGCAGAAGCGGCCTGGCTCGGATTGGCAGCAGCCTGCAGGCCCTAGACAACGCACTCCTTTTTCTACAACGATTCTCCTTGGTATTACATCTTTTGCTTCTTTTCTCACCTACTATTTGCTTCATTGATTTAATCATCCTCAAACAGCTTTGGTTAGTATTATGACCGCAAAAAAACTCAGATCTGGCAGATCTCTCTCTTCCAGATTGTATCAGAAAAACTATATCTAAACCCATTAAGAAACAAAGAAATGCACCCAGTAGCTTTAAAATGGAGCAGAATAATATCAGCATACTTCCAAAAACTACCATCTCAGTACAGTCGGTGCAGTTGAGGATGAATGTTAAGATGCAACCCGTAGAGTAACAGCAGACGGTGCCAATACAGGCTGTGTGAGTGCTGAGGGCTCTACTTAGTCAGTTGATGAGTCCCGCTGCAGGGGAAAATACATCCTTAAGGGAAAGCTCTCCAGGATGTACCATTATAGCAGCACTACAGGCTTCACAGGCCTCTACTGTATTGGACCATACATTGCTGGACATTTCACCTTTCAAAACAAATGAGGAGGTAGTGAACACAGGTGTGGAACTATTGTTTGATGCGCCCAAGCAGCCGGGAAAAGTAATTGGAAAGGTTTTCTAGGACCCAAAGTCTCACAGCTTCTGCCTATCAAACATTTCAGTGTCTCCCAATTTCTTTTTGAACCCACCCATTAACATCCCAGCGGATTATGCGTGTTTTTCTAACTCACTGACAAATCTTTAGTATGTCTTGTCATCTATTTTGTCTCTACTAGAGAACGTCACTGATAACTATGATCATACTTTAAATATTCTGCCAGTGATACTTAAAAGAATTACCTTTAAAACCAGTTGGTGATAGCAGCTCGATGAGTGCTAAAAGTTGTGTCCCAAGTTGTAGGGAGTTGGCTGTTCAAGTGTGGAGTTCAGAGTTTGAAATTAAAACAAAGGTTAACAACTGTGAAACGTCGGTTGAACTATCCCAGCTGGTATCAATTTTTAGCCCCTTCACTGCTTCTGTCGGCCAACGGCCGTCGCGAGCACTACCTCCCTAGTGTTGTGCACGTCCATTGGCCGACGCGGCCCCGCCCACTTGATCAAAGTGCCGCACTGCAGCGGAATTTTCGCTGCGGTTAAGCGGCTAAAGAAGAAGATCATTCTGGGTCCCCAGTAGGGGGGAGAAATTCCCAGGTCCAGCTAGGGATACTAAGAAAAGTAGTAACGTTTTTCGAATAATTAAAAATGTTGACAAGGGTAAAAAGTCAGTTAACATTGAGGAACCTATTTCTAAGACAATATATGAAAGAGAATAAGAAAAATTTGAAGGTTAATAAAAGAAAAGAGAAAGAAGAAGAAGACCTTGTTAGGCAACCATTTGCAGTAGACGGTTTTGTTAAGGCCCTGTGTAGTTGGAGCTGGAAGGTCTCATCTGGCTTTGCTAAAACATAGGCCATGGCTGCACTAACTAAGAATATAAGGGACGTTTATAAAACAGTTGGGGTTAATAAGAAATGCCTATTTAAAAGTATTCGGATAGAGCTTACAAAAATAGCTTGGAAAGACAGGGAGAACATATGGACGAAAGCAATTGTCTCCCTGACATCGGAAAGTATGAAGGGTTTTTGTTACATAGTAAATGGAGTGCTGGGGGCAGTCAAAAATATTGTAGCAGTGCCGGTCCCAGAAGAAACATGGGTGAGTTATATGATGGGAACTGCTTAAAATTAAATAAATGAACGTTGGAGGATTAAGGAATGCACAGGTTGGGGTCTTAAACACAGGAAGGTGGAAAGCCAGCTGGCTCAGTTAGTAGAGCATATCAAATACATCATAAAAGGCCTAAAAGGCTCTAGGGCCCAGGGTCCTGTTGGCCTTTCCTCTGACATAATTAAACTCAACCCAAGTCTATGGGCTCAAGCCCGGGCCCCGGTATTTGGAGAAATAATCAGCGGTCAGGAGATACTGGGAACCTGGAAAGGTAGTATTATGGACCAGCTGTATAAAAAGGAGGAGCAGGCCTCCTGTCAAGCTACCTGCTGTAATTCCCGAGTAGGGTGTCCCTGAAATATATCCTGGGGTCGCTAGAAGACTTGGTAGGTAATGCTAATTTCCTACCTAAGGTCCAAATGGGTTTTCGTAAAGGCTATTGAACAATGGATGGATGTTTAATAAAAAATATGCCTTTAATAAGAACCAACCTCTGTATGTGTCATACGTCAATCAGATTGTCAAAAGTGTTTGACACTATAAATGGGCCTTTACTTTGGGAGAAGATCAGAAAATGGAAGTGCCCTTCAAGTTTATTAAAGTTGATTATCCAACTACATGAAGGCTCATTGTCCAGGGTTGAACTAGGTGGTAACGGAGCCCTGTCAAGAAAAATTGCCAACTTTAATGGATTGAGTCAGGGGTGTATGAAGACCCCGCTCTTGTTATGCATATACATTGCAGATGCCATGGTACGATTAAACTGGGCTCGATCCTTTCCACCAAAACTAGGTAACAAGGCCATCTCAGTAATGTATTACACCAAAGACACGGTTTTGCTGGATCTTTTGCCGGTTGGTCTTCAGAGGCAATTAGATGTTTTTTCAGAATATTGTACAGCGAGCGATCTGAAAATAGATGCGGCTAAAACCAAGCTAATGGTCTTTTGAAAAGGATGGGTTCAGAATAAAAAGTGCAGGTGGTGGCTATATGGCGTCACAGTAGAAGTGGGAAAGGAAGATTGATATCTTGGTCTTCTTTTTAGATTTATCCTCAACTTTAGGCTTCATATTGATTTCATGAATATGGTAAGGCTATTTGCAGGTGCTTTATACAGGTTGGATTTAGCACTGGGCCATAAATCCATTGAAGTTCTCAAAGACTTAAAATGCCAAAATTGTTAATCTGCTATTGTACGGCTATAGGTTTCTGCCAGTTAAATATCCGAGGAGGGCGCAGACGATCAAAATGAATATCTGGAAAAAAGGGCTTGGCCTGCAAAGAGGATCCATAAAATGTGCCCAAAGCTTAAGACTGGGACTTACTAGCGTACAATTTAAATACAAACAGCGGCTCTCTAATTATTGGTTTAGTCTTCTTAAAGCTAAAGAGAACTCCTTAAGGCAAATAATAACATCCTTCCGGCAGAAAAAGTCTGTAGCTCAGCAGAAACAAACATATGTAATAGAGATTATTTGTATCATCTAAAGAAGTCAAATTACAGGGGGGCATATTCAGCCTTACCTGCGGGATATAAAAAGCGGTTATACAAGGAGGTGGGCCCTGAAGGTTAGGCTGGGGCAGGCCCCAGCATTTATAAGATAGAAGTTGGCTACACAGGCAGGGCAGTTGGCTAGACAGGTAGAGGCAGAAACAGTGAAATGTCCTTTTTGCCAAATTTCATCATTACACTTTGTGCATTTACTTATTCTTTGCTCATGCTTTGGCAACAGTAGACAAATGTTGCTGCTATAGGTATTTATAATGCTACAGATTCGACACACAAGTGAGCTAATAACAGTAATCTCAAGGTGCGATTATATATAATTGTGCTATGTGGTAGGGAAATTTGTGTCTGTTGTTGATGAATGGTCAACAGAGATGAGTGGCTCACGGAATTAGAGGTAGAGAAAGAATATTGAGGCTTGTTGATGTAATAAAATTGGGGATCTGCTGTAATGCCAAGTAAACCGTGGTTAACCCCCCCCCCCCCCTGCTAAGATTTTATTTTTGCACAAATATAATTGTATGCTGTACAGCCATGGTTTTTATCCTGTATAAAAGGAATTGTATTTTGCATAAGGTCATTGCCTATCTTGTAAAAAATATAAATTGACTTTTCCACCACTGTAGCTCTATTTTGCACAAAAGGAACTGTATTTTGCACAACGATAAGGTTTCTTTTTTTTATAAATATATGTTTAATACATCTTTTTGTGATACTGGTTGAGCTTGAATTGGGAGCTGGATAGATTTTATTGGTTTACTGTTGTGGCTTGTTTCTGTTTAAAAAGAACTGGACTCTGAATCATGATAGTTGAAACATGTTGAAACGTGTTACTTATCGCACTTTTAAAAATCATAGTCTAAGTAGTAGCTGAAACCTAGTACTTTTGGATCTTAGTATATCTTTTTATGAGAAGTGGGTGGTGCTTAAATAGTGTTTTTAAAGTAAAAATGTATATGTTTTTATGATGATCAGAGTTCTACTCTAAGCAGTATGTTGTGTTTTAATTAGGATTTGTATGCGTTGTGATGTTTGTATTGCCCGAATAGCATGACATCGAATAGTTTATAAAATCAATCAAAAAGAAAATGTGCTCCCCTCTCCAACTTGAGGAAAACAGTATATGCCGGAGGTTGTTACAACTTCCTCAGACTGCCTCGAGCGATACCAGCAATATATTGAGGATGGGGTGAACTTGGCGTCACTGTAGTTGTGAATAAGTGTCTGGGTTAACCCCCAAGCGAGCCTTTGTAGAGACATCATTACGGATTGTCTCGGCCTGGACAAAGGATACATCATTCCATGCTGGAATTATATTGCTAAAACATTACACGCATTGGGGTTGGCTGTTTTATTCACATCCCCTTTGAACATTAAGGCGGGAAGATAAAGTGTGAGGCAAACGGATGTTTCTTTAGTTTAGTGAAGAAAGAAGGCTGCAAACCGATTGAACGTTAAGCACTGTGTGGACCTTCTACAGGATTTTTGCCACGGTTGAGCCGGTTTTCTACCTTTCTCTAGACCTCACACACTGGGAGAGGTCCATCCATTTCTGTTTTAGAGCTGCACCGGTTTGGAGGCTTCTGTGTTTCAGCAGATAAACTGGGATTTTAGGGGGGCTCAGTCTCACCATGCCCCTACAATGGTATTGCTGAGCAGTCAGTGTTACATTTTATGTTTTTTGCAACTATTTTAGTAACTAAGGGCCCGATTATGATGGTAGTCGAACTTTCGTCCAACCGACATCCTGTAGGTAATGGCATCACCTAGTAGCTGTCGGCAGTCCCGCTACTGGTATTAGGATGCCATTACCTTCAAGGCTCTAGTGTATTTTCTGTATTTCGTTGTGTATTTCGTTGTGTGCTGCAGCACAAGCAATAATGCAAAAAAAAAAAAAAACACATTTTGAATATCCCTGCACTAGGCAGGCCCAGGGGGAAAGGAGGTCCGCTACAGGACCCCAAGTCACTTTCAGCCTGCCTTTTCATGGTGGGTTAGCCACCATGAAACAGCTGGTCAAAAGGGACATTGTAATCCCTATGTCAGTGCTTGAGCAGGCACCACCACTATTGTGGGGATTGCAACCCCTCCGACGGTCTGTAGGGCTCAAGGAGCCAGTCGGATCCATGGCGGTTGGTCTCTCCGCCCGCCTTCCATACGTCCACCATCATAAAGCAGCGGACGGTCAAGCAGGGTTCAATGCCTGTGAGATCTCCACCGATAGCCTGACGGTGGCAGTCCCACCGCCATCATAAAAAGGCCCTAAGGGACAGAGGTATTTCCTGAAATCTTTTAAACATACTGGGACACTGTAGGTGTAAAGAACCCCTGTACCCTCTTATGGCCACAGTCAGAGCGAGAAAATCTATGGAGGGGTTATTATTTGTCATGTTTTTGGTTTAAAATTCACTGGTTCTATTTTACCTTTCAATCTAAGTGTATTTTGAAGTGTATGTATGCTGCTCTTTCCTCTTCGTATTCTATTTATTTAATCAAGTGCATTAGACCCTCACTTAGAAATTCTTTATGTATGCCCCTTCCCCTCACTGTGCACTTTATAGGATTGCTGCTTTTTATTGGGAAATTTACTTAGGCCATTTTCCCACATTAATACAGTTGTGGCTTAACATAATGTACCATGTATGTATGATTTAATTCTGCTGTCTATCATTATTGTTTTTATTATTTCATTCTTTTACTACAATTTTAATGCTTTTTCTTTTACCTTTTTATGGCCATGATTAGCTGAAAAAAAGAGTCTATGAATGGACTATGAACTTTTGCTGGCCAATAAGTACCTTGGAACCTAAGAGGTGGTTGTTAAGTTTAGCCCCACTTCCAATAAATGGCCGATTGAATTATAAACCTCTGTGCCAAGTATAGCATGAGAATAAAAAGGAGAGCAAATTAATTGGCTATAATCACAGACATCGAAAATGGAATTCTTGTTTAAAGCTATGTAAAAGTTGATCTCTGCAGAAAAATTACATATATTGAATTGAGTGACTCAAAGGGACATAGGCCCACGCTGTAACATTGTAGCCAACTATCAGGATTATCTCTGAAAGGCAAAAAGACTTAGAGAAGAGTCACCTATAAAAAGGCCAGATGGGGTGGGAAAGGGCAAACCAGATGGCGTTTACTTCTGAAAGTCTAAAAGAGCTGTTTAAGAAGGGGGCGTGGCCGAGATGGCGGCTTGAACGGACGTGTCCTGCAGTGGCTCCCTTCCCGAACCCCGGTAATCTCAAATAATTTATTCTTGGCCCCTGTGAGCAGCAACTTTGGTCGGAGACCCGTGAGGTACCCGAGACCGCCCTTGCCTGTTCCTAGGGTAGTTTGAAAGAAAGCCTGGTGAACGGCTCCCGGCGGCGGGAGATCCTGAGGCGGGCCGCGGCCGCGGCCGGTCGGCGAGTAGAGTGCAGAGTCCCTCCGGGACAGACACCCGCGGCGTCGGAGAGTCTCGACTGACCCCTCCGCAGGTGCGAGATTGCGGGGTGAGACGCCGAGACCCGCCGCTACTCGCCTGCGGGCGATCCCTGCCCGAGTCTCTGCGGAGCAGGCGAGAGGCGCTAATTGAGGCCCCGGCTTGGGCCTAAGCAACCGGCGTCGGAGCGCCACCCAGAAGCAGACCAGCAGGGAGGAGCGGACGGAGAGGCACCTCGACGTCGGCGAAGCAACGGGACCAGATCGCCCCCTCCGTGGGTACATGAACAAGAGGCAAGACGTCGGGATCCCGCCGCTGCCCAGCTGACAGTGATCCAGGCACAGAGGCATTGCAGTGCGGGCAGGAGGCGCCACTCGGGGCCCCAGCTTGGGCCTAGACCGACGGAGGCAGCGCACACCTCCCGAGAGCGGGACCGGAGGTGAGGAGCACGCGGGGTGGCACCCCACACCAGTGACTGGGGTGGGTGGGGGGGGGGGCAGAGAACCGAGCCCCCGGCGGGATCCACAGCCAAGCAGGGCCGCGAAGGCTCGGCAGCTGCGGGGCCACGAGGCGCAAGTGGGCCCAGGCGCTGCCGTATGCCAGAGAGGCCTAATAGCGACCAGGCCCTAGCGTCCACACACTGGATCCCTGGGAGGGCCCTGCAGACACGGCGTACCGAGTCCGGAAGCAGCTAGACCCCCCCGAGGGGCAGACAACAGGCCCCCGGTGCCTGGCACGCCTCGGAGGCCTAGAGGTGCTGAACCCCCGCACATAGAGAGCCTGGAGCTGGGCCACGTGGGCCCCTGGCGGTGATTGCGGCATTAGCTCCGGCCACAGCACTGGCCCCGGCGGGAGCCTACACAATCGGAGGCAGAGGACAGGCCGGCGAGGCATTCGGAGCGCCGCGGGACCTGCTACGGTCGCGCTCCCAGGGGGCCCCCATCGGGTGAAGGTCAGCGACAGCGAGAGGCAAGCACAGAGCCCCACGGAGTTCTGAGGAGGAGACTCAGGGGCCTATCCGAGCGCCCGGGGGATGGAGTTCTTGGGGCAGCGCAGCCACCCCCGCCATGGCCGCATCGAATCGTAGGGGGGGCCGCACCATCCCCGAAATGCTAGCGAAGAACATATCCAAAGGGGAAAAGAGTCCTGACAAACCATCGCCATCCTCTCTGCCTAAAATCCAGGCCCGGGACGAGGGTGAGGCCCCAGCGACCAAATCTTTTATGGAGGCCCTCTTCACCTCACTCAAGGAGGGCATCCAGACTCTTAAGCAGGAGATGGCTGGGGCTACAAGGAGCTTCGCCAGGACATAGACGACATTGGGGAGCGAGTTGCAGAGGTGGAAAACACCGGGCTAACTAGGAGCGAGGAGGTCCATGTTTTACAGCAGGAAATCGTCAGGCTCCACGAACAGCAAATGGATCTGCAGGCACACAGAGGAGACCTGGAGAACCGCTCGAGGCGCAATAACATCCGCGTCCGAAATGTGCCATCCAAATCAGAAGAGGGGGACATTACGGCCTATCTGCAAGGCCTTTTCAGAGACATATTAGGGGAGCCCGATGACTTTGAGATCCGCATAGACAGCGCCCACACGGTGGGCCTAGCACGGCGGGCACCAGCGCCACCTCCGGATATTCTAGCCTTTCTCCCGGATTACCAGCTTAAAGAACGGATCCTCCAGGCAGCTCGCCGCAAACAACCGCTTCAATATCGGGGCCA
This sequence comes from Lissotriton vulgaris, assembly GCF_964263255.1. Lineage (NCBI taxonomy): Eukaryota > Metazoa > Chordata > Amphibia > Caudata > Salamandridae > Lissotriton > Lissotriton vulgaris. The sequence goes on along the minus strand of NC_141694.1, from coordinate 1,609,180,100 downwards.
AGCGGTGGAACTCTTCCAGGACCTCTCAGTGATCACCCTGCAGAGGCGCTGGTCTTTTAAGGTGGCCACGGCGTTCCTACGCAACAAAGGGGTCCCATATTCCTGGGGCCACCCATTTAGGATCATCTTTAAGTGGCCCTACACCAACTCAGATCTCTACAGGAGACCTGCGACCTCCTTGGCATACCCCACGACCAAGACACGTCCGGAGATGAGCCAGACGCTCACGCGTCCAACCCAGCGCTTTCACGGCCGTCCCGGGGTGGCTGGCAGAGAGTGAAGTGCAGGAGAGCAGCTAAGAAGAGCCTTAAGCCGGACCCAGCAACTGTGGCGCGAGAACACGAGGCAGCTATCCAAGAAGTGACCAAAGACACGAATAGTGATGAATGAGACGCTTCACAGGGGTGCCTTCCTACAATGTTGTACAACCATGGAGGGGGGGCGGGGGGCCGCTGGGCCTCAACTGCCACATTTTCCCCTTGACTATGTACTTCTCCCCAGGCCTGACCGAACTGCCTGCAGGCCTGGGACAATATTCGCAAGATGGTTGTTCACAGTTGGGGTTGGGGATGAGGGGGTGGGGAGTTGAGAAGGGGGAGAGTTGGGGGGGTTGGGGGGTAGTGGGGGGGGATCCTCCTTGTCCACTAGTGCTGAGAGGGGTTATCTTTTCCTTTTCACCACCACAGACCGAGTGCAGCGCTCTGCAGGTCCAGCTGACCACTTAAGATGACACGCCCTTTGACTGTTCTCTCACTTAACGTGAGAAGGCTTAATAACCCGATCAAGCGCAGGGCAATTCTCTCTCTCCTAGAACACTCAAAGGCTGATATCTGCCTCCTACAGGAGACACACCTGCTACCCTCCAGCCCAGTCATGGTGCCCCTGTCACTGAAGACGCGGCCATCGCCGCGACTTTCGGAGACTTTTATGCTGAACTATATGCTGCAGACCGACTTGATTTGCAAGCAGGTCGCGACTATCTGCAGGGGGCCGCCCTCCGGTCTCTGAGTGAGGTGCAAGCGGAGTTCCTCGATCGGCCCATAGGTCTGGAGGAGGTGATCTCGGCGATATGCCGGCTCACATTGGGGAAGTCGCCGGGCCCCGACGGCTACTTGGCGGCCTTCTATAAAACATTTTGTCCACAAGTGGCCCCTTTGCTATGCGACCTATTTAATACCTGCGATCAACCAGGTGCCATTCCCCCGAATCTGCTAGAGGCCGAGATATCGGTGATACCCAAGGCTGGCCAGGATCCCGCCCGGTGCAGCTCATACAGGCCGATATCCTTGTTAAACATTGACCTCAAGCTCTACACTGGTATCATCGCGAGTAGGTTAGCTCCGTATATATGCAGCAGCTGGTGGAACCCGATCAGGCGGGCTTTATCCCGCAGCGGCAGACGAGCGACAACACTAGGCGGGTCCTCCACCTAATCGAGGCTGGCTCACAGACGAGGCCGGGATGTATGCTGCTCACCATTGATGCTGAGAAAGCATTCGGCCGAGTGCACTGGCCCTACTTGGACCTGGCGCTGCAACGGTTTGGCATGGGAGAGACTCTCCGCAATCGTATCTTTAAATGCTATCGACAGCCGACCGCGACGGTCAGAGTTAATGGTCACACCTCCCCACGGTTCCCGAATGGTAGGGGGACTAGGCAGGGTTGCCCGCTCTCACACCCTCCTATTTGCACTGTACGTTAGCACAGCGAATCAGGCGCCATAATCTCATTAAAGGCATCCCGTTCGGCGGGGACACACATAAGGTCAGTCTATATGCAGACGACATTTTACTCTCACTGATTGAGCCGATGCGCTCCCTCCGAGCACTTTTTATTGAGCTTCATACTTTTGCGCTGGCCTCGGGCTTTAAGGTCAACGTGGAGAAATCGGAGGCCCTGAACATATCTCTGGCACCGGACGTATTGGTGGAAGCTAAGGCTGAGTTTGACCTGCAGTGGTCCGATTCTACTATTCCCTATCTGGGGTCCTGCTGGCACCGACTGTGCGAGCCACCGCCGACGCCAACTACGCCAGGCTCGGCTTGCGTCTAAGCGAGGAACTTAGGAGATGGAGGCACCTCACACTCTCCTGGCTGGGCCGCATAGCGGCTGCGAAGATGACTCTGTTGCCACAGATCCTCTATGTCTTTCAAACCCTCCCTATACGACCCCGGTGGGATGGCTCCAGAAGACGCAGTCAGACCTGGCACGCTTCATTTGGAATGGCCGCCGCCCGCGCTTTAAACATTTGATTGCTGTACTCCCTCCCGAGTATGGCGGAGTGGGGCTACCTGACCTGACTTTATACTTTCTGGCGGCCCATCTCCGCACGCTGGTAGAATGGCACCAACTAGAGTCCAGCAAACATTGGCTTTTCCAAGACCAGGCGGTTGCGGGCAGGCCACTCCAGGGTGTTCTGTTCTTGCCAGGCCGCCATAGACCACCCAATCTCTACGCATCGCTGATCACGAGTACCGCCCTAGACATATGGGACAGGGTAGCGGTCCGGCACAACCTCACCTCCTTCCCTTGTCCGAAGACGATGCTCTTCGACAACCCCGACTTTTCCCCCGGCCTCGACCCTCGTGCATTCAGGGTTTGGAGGACTACGCCCTGCAGGGACTTGGGGCACATGTTCGACCTTAACGGCATCCTCCCCTTCCAGAAGGCGAGAGAGGACTATTGCATACCAGAGACGGATCGTTTGCCCTATCTGCAAGTCCGTCACTGGGCCTTGTACCCGTCGATTAGACCCGGCGCGCAGCGCTTCCTCACACCGTATGAAAAATGGCTGCTGACACGCACCTCCGATAGAAAGCTGCTCTCGGACCTGTACCAACACCTGCTTCTCACCAACCGCTACACATACAATGCAGGGAGGGCCAGGTGGGAGAAGGACCTAGGGAGACAACTCACACGCAAGGAGTGGGAGGGCATATACCACAGAGCCAGGCACTCGGCCTATCACACGGGCCTTACCGAAACGTTGACCAAAGTGGTCACCTACCGGTACCACACGCCTGAACGCCTACACCGCTGGGACCCCCCGCGTTAGCGATCGCTGCTGGAGAGGCTGTGGAGAGCTTGGCACGCTGGAGCATTTACTATGGAGCTGCGATCGCCTCCAGCCTTACTGGAATTCAATCCTAGACTTGGTGGACATGCACTTAGACACTTGGCTCCCGCGCTTATGTGTTGCTTGGCTTCCCTAACACATTGATGTATCCCCTGAAATCCATGAGGGGAAGGCTTTTAGCAATTGCACTAGGGGCAGCACTGCAAAATATAGTGGCTCACTGGAGAGACGCTCAACCCCCCCGACAACTTGGTTGGCTACATAGGCTATGGATGGTTTTGGGGATGGAGAAACTATCGCTGACGAAGGCGGGGAAGAGGGAGGAGTTTGCAGACATCTGGCGACCGTTCTTGACCCTGCTTACAGGAGAGTTCAGGGAGCTGAGCTGTCCCAGCTACCTGCGATTGCTGCGCCTCGCAGATACCCCACTTGCAGATCCCAAAACACGGCCACGCAAGCGAAAGGTCCAAGGGCGAGATGCCATCCATGAAACCCTTTAGAGTAGTGGTAGTTTGCTGTTTGTTTCTTTGCTCGGCAGACAAGGAGGGGGTGGGGGTTGTTGTGGTTTTTCTTCTCTTTTGCGGTTTCATAATCTAGCACAGCTTGCAACTGTTTCTCAGCTTTTGAAACGCGGCCGGCCCGGATGTGTTGTAGGCGGCTTGCTGTGTCTAACGCTTTACGAATGGAACTCATTCCGGCCTTGTTTACATGAGTGTATTGTCATTGGTCGGCCAATGCCGTTCCGAGCACTGATTGCTGTATTTCACGCAATGGTTTTTCTCAATAAAAAAGATTTAATACTAAAAGAGCTGTTTCAGATTCGGTCACATGCCACATGACAATGAATAAATTGAGCCTTGGCACAGTCTGTCACATGCTAGATCACCTCTGAAAGGCAAAACTATTCATAGCAATCTTTCACCAGAAAGGACAAGATAGCTGGGCTAAAGTCACAACGTGTCAAATCCTCACAAGTCTTGAAGCATGCGACCCACCACTACATTACATGACAAAAATTAAGGAAACATAAAAATTATGCATATTTGTAGAGGGCACATTCAACCTAACATGTCTTTTAGAGCTATTGATAATTAACAAAAGGTTTTAAGGGGCTAATTTATCAAATATCAACTACTAAAGAACTACATTTCTGCGACTCTCATCAAAGGCCAACACTGGAAATATGCTTAAGTGGGCAAAAGGCATCAAGATTACTCCTTAATTCTACTTTTGTTAAAATAAAAAATACTCTGGATTTTCTGCCGGATATATCTCAAAGACCACATCATGCAATGATTAAGTTAATTCAATTTCAACTTCAAATGTTCAAACCCTAAAAAACATTTTAAATTACAGTTTGCACATGACTTTCAATTAGCAGTTAAGGGGCCTCTAATCTCAAGCCCAGGGTATGGCTAAGATATCTGCATGGTCTACCCAAAGACAGACTTGCACTGCTCAGAGCTATCCTCCATGCTGCTGTATTCTGGATGAAGAAAAAAAATGAAGCTTGAACTGAACGCCAGTCCGATGTTGCGAGGAGTACTCTCCCGGTCCCGGATACATAACAACAGATCATGTGAACTTTTTATTCTTACTTGGACGCCAAATTGAATACTGAGCGAGTTTCAGTTGAATTTCGAATAAGCGAAATCTTCTTCCTGTAAAACGGAGTTTGTGGTAATTTTGGAATTGAAGAAATATCCTGATAGCCTTGAAGAAGTCAGAGATGCGGAGGCATCATTACTGACGAAACACGTGTTGGCTTTGGATGATTTGAAGATTGCCATATATGACTGACAAGAAGAATTTATCAGATTTGAAGAATATCATCATAAAAGATGATTGATTGGACTTCTTTACACTCGATGCGAAGTTGTGCTCAGGACATGGTTACTAATGCTCATGGGAGCCTATTACTACTTCTCTGTAGGCCCTTAAATGGCTAGGTACAGATGCTCTATGAAAACAGTCTTTCACACAAGACTCTAATACTCAACATTCCCAGATAGGTCACAGAAACTGACACTATATAGAAGCTCTTGCACCATGATTAGTGACAATAATTAATCCCATCCCACCTGTGCTGTCAAGAATAAGAGCAGACTACACAGATCCTTCATAAGTAGTCAACCAAAAATATGGAATGCTTTTCTCACCCACATCAAAAACGCTACCTCTTTCGTTTTTAGAAAAGTTTGTTAAAAACTATGAGTTCTTATACCCAGATATCTATTTAGAAAGATGAAAATTCAGTCACTATAAGACTTCCCCGAACTATATTTTGCTCCTAGTCGTAATCTATTACTAAAAGCATGGACATTTTTCATCTACTTTAAAACATACAGTCAGTCAGAATAATTTATTTTGGTTATTAGAAACCATAGGAATATAAGTAAAATGATTAAATCACATAGGATTCATGAACACAATTAAAAACAAAACAATGAAAAACTTCAAATCTCACAAAATATTATAAACCAGTCATACACAAAACGAACAAATCCCTCTGTTTTATAGCAGCAGGCAAGAACTGGCTGTCGGACAAACAAACCAATGGAGGCTACAACATTTGTAGACACAGGAAAGTAGGTCTACACCTTGTAAAACCACATCTTAGTACAGAGACCATATCTTTCCATCGCACAGTAATATAGAATTTCTAAAACATAAAAAGCATAAGTATTGATACATAATCATATGTCCAAGAATTAGTATGAATAATTTAGCCATCTTTAGAGAACAAAAAGTGACAGTAAATACAACTCAAAAGAAATTTAAACAGCAACCGTCATAAGAGCTTAATACAAAAGTTAAAAATGTCTCAATGTTCAGCGCAGCTTTTATTAATAAAGAAGAGCTTACATAGTATTTTGTTAGTTTCAATTGTTTTATATATTCACACTGCTAGAATTAGAAAAAGATTGCTTGGCTTGAAATGGTGTCCCTTTTTAATAGAACTTGGATGGATAAAAATGTCTGGTCGCGCTAGGTCATTACGAAGCTTCTTAATATATTTAAATCAGTGCCTTTTATTTATAACATGATTTATAAGCAATATGTGTTCCTGCCCCATTAAGAGATTACTTCTCATTGGCACTTTAAATGATAACCTTATTGCCTACTCTTGGATTTCTTCCTCTGTAGAGGGCAATATACGCAAATGTATTAACTCATAATATAGTTTCTCTTCCTAATCTTCTTTTACCAACAACAACTTTCAGGGATTCTTGAAGTTTTTTTAATTACTTCAGCTAGGACAGTATATGTATGATGCACTACAAATACATTTGCATATGATAAACTAACATCTTACTTGTTGATACTCAATTCTTCTTAATATGTATCCAAAACCAATGTGTTGGACTGTTTAAGATGTATTGTACAGCTTTCTGAAAGCCAGATAAGTAAGTGATTGTTGTGCTATATAAAATAATGTAGAACTTAATCAAATAAATAAAAGTTCAAATGGAAGCCTGTGGGGTCTAATAACGCTACTTTATTTCAGAAAATGTTATTAGAGTTTTATGATAAAAAAAGTTTAAACAGCACAATAGAAAAAAAGTAAGTGTACAAGTGTGTACAGCATATGATACATGAGACGCCACCCAAGTACTGCAAATGGCATGTGATTTCAAGTTGTTGATTTTTCAGGCCCTGTATTTCAAGGCTTAGTTACTGGTTAAAAAGCAGACCAATAGTCCCCATCCCCCAAATCCACACCCCATCTAGTCCAAGACTTCACCAAGCATGTGCTTTAGAAGTCAACTTCTGAGATAACATTGAACTATTTGGTCTATTGTTATCGCACCCATTCCCGACCAAAGCAAATAACTAACTATTTACTAAAGTGGACGAGATATTTAGAATGCCATGCAAACACAAGTTACGATTTCTGAAAACGATGCTGTGTTCCAAGTAGTGTAAACGTTGCCTGACCCACTGTCCTACATTTAATTTAAATGTACCCTCCGACTTGAAAAGACATGTAAAACATTTGTCCCACCTGATACATTGTTTACACTCCACTGTAGCTGTTCAATATTTTCATTCGACGACAAGTTCGAGATGTGCAATAAACACCTGAACTGCGAGACTGACACAGTCCACTAGAGGAGTTGTCTGTGCCCATTCAAGTCCCGATGTTGACTCCCCCTCAGTATCAAACTTCTACCTTCTTCATTGGTACTCAAGAGGAGGATATCAGGGGACACTAGCAATAGTTTCACACAGATGCATATTAAATATTTAGCCAAGTGATTGAGTAGATTATGGGGCACGCATGACATGCTTTGGACAGGAGGAGCAGAGTAAACATTAGTGTTCTTGTTGCAGTATTTCTGTTATTTTTTTACTGTGGCTTTAAGAGAAAAGTTTAAGCAGTTATTTGTTTTTTGCCACAATTGTTCTTATTATAAATCAAAACTCCTGATGCTAGAAGCAGCAGCATCGACCATGAAATCAAATGAAAGTAGCCAAATCAATACTGAGGTCACAATGCCTGATCAACACAGGTAGTGCAAACACCACCAAGGTCAAAAGATAACAAGGACTCAAATTTGTAAAACGTCAGCGGTCTACATCAAGCTTTTAAATCAACACTGAAAAGTAAGACCAACATCAAGCCAAGTAATAAAGTGTATTAAAAAAGCAAAAATTATAAAAAGAAAATATTATACACGGTGGTCTAACATGTTGCTCTGCTACCGTGTTCACAAATAACGCAAAATCCTGGACACGTAACAAAAAACATAATACCTTTGCAGCACTAGAACCCGACATGAATATATCAGATGGTCATTGCTGCTCCCCACAGTCTCGGCACTGCACTAAAGTGCTGGTGAGGCTTTACAAGTTTCCTTCTTAAGGATTCCCTCTTGGCACCCTGCCTAGCCCCTGATAAATTGGTTAATGAAAACCCAAGCACGTCGCATTTCTTCTAACAGAAAACGTAGTTATATTACACTTGTCCTCCGGAAATCAACCTCCAACCTAGTCAAATTGTTAAAAAATTACTTGCTTCCTGAGACATGCATCTGCCCACCCTAATAACTGGTAAGACTTGTGTTTGGATGTCTAAAAAGGCTACAACGCATAGACATTCTTCCGTTGGACACTCAGAAATGTAAATTTTTTTTAGCATTTTTCCTCCCGGCTTGCATCCACGTTTGACCTTCCCCACCTTCCTAACTCAGGATTCAAATTAGATCTCGTCTCCTTTGGGAAATAACAGAAATACATTTCCTTCTAAACTCATGTAAACAAATGAGCATGTATTCCAATTTCATTTTACACAATACATGACCTCATTTTTAATATGCAATAAGTGATTCTATCTTTAAAATGTTACACGTCTTAAGTATAATTGAAATTACGTTATAGTAACTTGTATGACACATTACACCATATCAACTATGGACATGTGAAAACGAAAACATTATAGTGCCTGCAGCAGCTGTGGCATAATAGTGCCAAGGTAGGAGTGTAAATATTTGTCAATACATTAAAATACAAACAGGGTCAGAAAAGAGGAGTCCAATCAAAGTCATTATATATAAAAAGCATAAAAAATAATCACCAAGACGGGGGGAGGCACCACACAACAGTATTCCACAAGTAAATCAACAAACCAACTAAGCAAGAGCTCTAGCCAAGATGTCTGGGTTGTATTTGTTGTGTCTTGTCAAAGAAGACGCTGCCCTGACATTCTGCCGCCTCGTCACAGGGATTGGGAGCGTATACGACGTTTTAGCATTAACGGTATGTAGCAGTGACTCTTTCTGCTACGTAGTGAGTGGGATTACGATTCGGATTCAGTAATAACAGTGCAAGGCAGCTAATGAATGACAGCACGTGTCAAATGTCATAGCTTTGAAAAAGTTACTATCCACAAAACACGTGGCAGATGAACTACGCTGGGATTCAAGAAATTAAACATAAGACTACATGCTGAAGGATAAACTACTTAAGGTCAAGAATAAGTAACACGCTGTGTAATGATGTGTGGGTTTACATGTGATGCCAAGTATTACATATTCATAAAGTTTAACATCAGTGGGTTGCCTATGTAGGTGCCAGGGCCATCGTTCTGTACTAAACTATGTACAACATGTGTGGTATTAGAAACCAAACCTGTCGCTAAAACCTAGGAGAAATACGTACTTGCCAAACCTACTACATTTGTAAATACTTATTTTTCATGCGAATGTTTTCGCATACACTGACTCGCCATACTACCACTCATAAATTCAGCAGTCTATACATTTCATTTGACCGTGCACACCCAGTTCATTGAGCCGTACACACCCTCGTTAATTAAGTGTTCACTCGTTGGATCTACAGATCCATCCAGACGCCCATCCATTCACTCATCCGCTCATCCACCCTTATAATCATTTAACTAATCGTCGTACTCTACACTAAGACACCAATGTACTCACTCCCCCGATGCTGCTTTCTCGCTTTCATTCACCCAACAACTCACACCTCACTGACGATGTACTTTCACATAAAAAAAATCTAACCCATTGGATTTTTGTGCGCGTGTTATGTTCTTATTGGCATGAATTGTTTCGCAACTTAGATAAATCTCTATTAGAATAGGTCCCCCCTAACCGTTATTAAGGAGACTACCTGTACTTACTATTAGAATAGGTCCCCCCTAACCGTTATTACGGAGACTACCTGTACTTACGGACAGTCCGTGAGTTCAGCCTCATAGCCGTTGTCCACTGCTATTCTTTTCACTCATATCATTTGGCAATAATTTTAGCTCGCCTGGGCAGCGTAACGACCAATCCCACGTCTGTACACATTCGGTGAATTGTCAGGGAGTGATGCTAATATGTAAGGTGTCCTACGATTCGAGTATTGGAGGAACCCCAGCCAATCCTGTTGCGCCAGGCAGAATTCAGAGGTTTTGATTGGCTGTGGATTCTACACGTGTCTCTGTCTGAACCCTATTGCGTATCATATGCCGCCCAGCCGCGAGTGTGCGGGGTTTAGGTGCGAAAGAACTAGATACTAGCCCAGTGGTTCCCAAACTTTTTCAACCTGCGACTCCCTTGACCTAATTGCCCACTGGCCACGGCTCCCCATCATATCACTTTTTTTAACAGGTGCAGGGATGGAAGCCCTACCTTGGGAGTACTTTCAGTGTTCTCCCTGACATTGTGATTTAGCTGATGAAGGTATTATACATATATTTATAATAAAATAAAAATATAAGTAATTTAAAAACTTTTAATTGGTTGAGTATGTATGTTTGCATGTCTGTGTGTGTCCGCACACACATATGCATTTGTGGATGTGTGTGTGTGTGTGCATGAACATTTGATGTAATTTCTTTCATTCTCTTCTGGGGATGACATAACCTCAGTGTCTCAAATTTTGGACTAATATGGCAGAACCCCAGCAAATTAGTGATTTATTTTAGAAACTGAAGGGCCCCACATTGAAAGAGGAGAACATGTGCCGAGCATGTTCGTGGCATACTATTTTACAGAGTCTGAGGGTCACTGCATGGGTCAAATGGACATCAAAAAGTCAAGATAACTTTCCGCTTTTTTCCCCTGCCACGTGCAAGGTAGAGACTGCTTACATTTACCACTGTAAAAAAAGCTAATATTGAATATCACTTTCTCCAGTATTGCTAAATGCAATGTTATCATAAATCTGTCCAAAACCTGTAATTAATAGTTTGTCCTTTAATAAAAAAAAAGTTGCTTTACTACCTCATTTAGACATAGGGGCCTACAAATCTCTACAAAACTAGCACAACAATTATTTTATTCATTATATTGACGTCATTGGTTACAGCAAGATAAAGTAACGTGACCAGTTTCTTTATAAAAGTTGGTGTGTAAACTTTAGACCAGTGCCAAGAACTGAGGTTTTCAGATCAAATAGCAAAACATTCTTAAAGTCTGAGGGCGAGCAGCAGGCCGGGCCTGTGCAGCGATGCCAGTAAGTGCCAAAGAAAGGCAAGCCAAGTGCTGCACCCTGCATTTTAATTTACATGTCATTGAGGAAGCAGCAGTGATTAGGGCTGGCTGCTCGGTTCTGACAGATGACAGCTCTAAGAAGAGGGTTAGCACCTAACCCTCTTCTTAGAGCTGTCATCTGTCAGAACCGAGCAGCTGGCCCTAATCACTACCTACCACAGTCTTCCTCAAAGACAGGTAAATTAAAATGCAGGGTGCAACACTTGACTTTCCTGGGTTTGGCACTTACTGGTCTCGCTGCACAGGCCCGGCCTGCTGCTCGCCATACCACGGTTATGCAGCAAGGTCATCAAGTAAGTGCCAAAGCCAGGAAAGTCAAGTGTTGCAGCCCGCATTTTATTTTACAAGTCATTCACTATTTATTATTATATTTTTCATTTCTACCGCCGACGAAGCGCATGGGTGAACCTACTTCTACTTGTATGTAAAGAAGAGGGTCTCGAGTTCCGGAGGAACCCCGGCAGCAATAACACTTGTTATGTGCGTTGTGTGCCTAAACTACGTGAGGCATGTACATGCATATGGCGGTTGTTCTGTTTGGGCCAAACCATGATCCTGATTTTACAGGTGGCACTTTCAATTCCCCCATATGCTGCGCTGCAGCTGTGCCAAAATGCCGGCTGACAGGTACCACTTTTACGTCCCCTGCATTTATGTGCTGCGGCTGGGCCAAATCAAGCTGTCTGACACTGCCGGTAGAGCTTTTAATTCCGCCTGTAAACATTACATACTGGGGGCATTCCCTACATTTCAAAGACGTGCACGGCGCCCCTCGCTAGTCCTAATGGCGCACCGGGGTGCTGCGGCGCACAGTTTGGGAACCACCGTACTAGCCGGTTGGTGACAGCCTGTTTCGTGCAGTGTAGACCATTCTAGAGGGACGAGGGGATGGAGTGCAGGGCGGAGTATGGCTTCACGTGGTGACTGAGCGATGGCTGGACGGTTGGACATTAACCATATGTGGAGAAGTCAGGTCCATGCAGGTGACGGGATAGTCCTTTTTAGGTTTTGCCTGGCGTAGCACTGCGCAGCAGTGTTCGCGCAGGCGAAATCTTTTGAGAATCAGTATGGGGCTCTGTCCCGCCTCTCTATTCCATTGGATAGCTCCATAAATGGAGGATAGCCATTGGAACAGAGATGCGTCAGTCATTGCTCGAGCAGATTCGTGGGCGTTCCGGCGATTTTTACTCATCCCGCCCCTTTGTGAACGTCATTGCGGCGGTGGGTGGTGGTTTATTTATTTATTTTTTTATGTTTGTTTTGGTCATTTCTCCGAAGATGGCGGCCGGGCAGTAGCTTACTTGAGAAGCTCCGCTGTGCCGTCCTGAACCAGCGTGTGCCAGTTCCCGCCCCCCTCCTGCTGTTCGTGTGCCAGTTCCCGCCCGCTGTCCGTGTGCCCGTTCCCGCCCCCTTCCTGCTGTTCGTGTGCCCGTTCCCGCCCCCCCTCCCGCTGTTCATGTGCCCGTTCCCGCCCCCCCTCCCGCTGTCCGTGTGCCCGTTCCCGGCCCCCCCTCCTGCTGTCACGGCACCTCTGCTTTTTTTTGTGTGTGTTAGAATCTGCAGATTATGCTGCAGATGATGGAGTATGTGGCAAATGCGTATCCATATTCCTGCGGAAAACGCTCTGGTCGCAGAATCGAGCTGGCTTTATTGAAGTTCTTTCTAGTAACATGGAATCTGCCCTGACCGTCTATCGCTTCACTTTACACTTTGTGATCCTCGTGGTTTGCAGTCCGACTTGTCTAAACTGTCCCGGAAGTTGGTTTAGTCTTCCTCTTTCTCCCTCCCTACCAGGATTAGTGCCTGTCACACCCTGCCCGTCACGCACCCCTGGCTAGGTCAGCATGCTGCGGACACCCTTCCACCCCTCCGTAGGGTCGCGCTCTCCCGCTCCTGAGGGGAGTCTGGTGTTGTGTTCGTGCACAGGGTGGAGTCACGTGTCTTTGGCCCACTCCCAGCCTCTCCTGAGGAACGGAGCACGCAGCTCTCTAATAACAGCTGCTGGGAGTCTTCGGTAGCAAACACTACAGCTGGGCATTCCCACAGATGGGGGAAACGTCCAGGAACGTAACGTCTATTATTTATTAAACTAAAAAGCCTCCATCTAAAGTAGTATTTTTTTAAAGTCACGTTATCAGCATTTGGAGAATACACTGTCAATGTATGGCACCGCAGCACTTCCAGAGTACGGATTCTATACATATGGATTTGTTATTTTTTTATCTGCATATTGTGTGTGGCCAGTGTAGATTGGTTTGTTCATGGTTTTGTTTAATCTTGGTCTGTATTAGTGACAAATATAAAGTTTCCGACCTGGATTTAAACCTACTGTATTTGAATGCTTGTGACAAATGGCTTTGCCGTTTATTTGGTGGGGGTGACGTGGCTGCCTTCAGCACTATGGACAGGTGCAGCACTGAGACTGGGACTGCACAGCGCTTGGTGCACGCGCACATTCAAGGCCACTTCCAATAGGTGGGCACCTGTGTACTTGTCGCTCTGCTTACTACCCCTGACAAGGTGTGGTTGGGTGGATGGAGTCAGTGGATGAATGGAGCGGAGTGGTGGCTAGGTGGATGGACTTAGTGGGTGGATGAAGTGTGTGTGTGTCTGTGTATGTGGCTCTGTGTATGTGTGTGTGTGTGGCTCTGTGTGTGTGTGTGTGGCTTTGCATGTGGCTCTGTAGATATGTATGTGTGTGGGACTCTGTGTGGGTCTGTGTGTGGCATTTGCGAGAGATTAAGCTATTGGCATTGTAAATGACAGTGCCATTTATTTATCTGTTTTCAAAACCAACACATAAATAAAAATGTTGGCATTTATAATGCCAATGCCTCTAACTTTTTCAAAGGCGAGACCGTTGCATTGTAAATGCTTGTTTTTTTATTTTATTATTAAAGACCAGGACCCCTGAAATTATATGGAAGAAGAGGACTAAGTTATGCGGCAGGGTTGACTGAATTAATAATGCAGCACGTTTTGTGACAGGATGATTTCATTATCGTTTCGTTTTCAGGCCATGTTTACTTGAACGCACATGCATTGCTGGTTGCGAGGCATATTGGCATAGATGCATCAAGCTAAAAACCGGTCGCAAACGGGCAGATTCTCAGAATTTGCCCCTTTGCGACAGGTATTTTTGCATTTGGGATCGCAAAATCTTGATTACTTAAATTGTGATTGCATTTAAGGAATCTCAAATTGAGATTCCTTAAATGCAATGCATGAAAGTAAAAAAATTAGCGATTTTGCTGATGGGGGAGCAAATTACCATGAAGTTGAACTTCATGGTAATTTGCAAAAACTTTGAAAAATGCACTAAAGTGCATTTTTCGAAGTTCCATTTTTACACACAAACATGCCCTTAGGGCATGTGTGTGTGCAAGATGTACTCATATGCAGATTTCAGGGGTGCAACAGGGTGTCCTTTTGACACCTTGGCACCCTTGAAATTGCAATCTCAATTTGCGATTCTCTAATTGCGAATCGCAAATTGAGATTGTCTTTCCATTCATTCATATGGGCACAAAGCCCCCTTGGGTTGCCATCACATTTTATGCCAAACAGTCCTGTTATAAATGTCCTGTATAAAGTGTGAATCAAATATATGATGCCATGAGCACTTTTTCGAAAATGATATTGGGAGTCTCTCCTTTTTTCGCTACCTCGTAATGTCTTGTACATGCACGTGTATTTGCCTTCCTCAGTGGATCCGATTGAGATATTGTTGCTAAAACTTATATTCACCTAGATCTCAATCCGGTCTATGGGTTATTCTCCTGTTGTTCTCTATTATAACTTTGAGTGACTGCATTTTGCTCTATCACAAACCCCTCGTCTGCACACAAGGGAGTTCCCTTCAGTGTCAGAGTTTTTGTTTTTACTTTAGTGTTTTCTGTGTTTAGAGCCCAAGGTGAAAGCAGGATAATTTATACCAGTTGTGAGCACAGTCCGCATTCCATGCTTTATCAATTCCTGCCTCCTGCACTCAATTTCTCTTTAAATGTCCTTTGTTTATCTGATATTTCACAGCATAACTGATTGTCTGTTTGAAACTATTCTGTATTAAATTATCCTCTTTTTACTATTCATGCAGTATACTAATGGAAACGTCAATATTACACATTTTAATTTATAAGTGGGATATTCTTCAGAACACTTTATTCAGGAGTCAATTTCACCAAAGGTTCTTTAAAAGCCCTTGACCCTTGGTCATTGCACAGCTCCCCTTTGCCGCTGATGGCTCCACAAGTCTGAAACTGCTCTCAGTCACCGCT
This sequence comes from Lissotriton vulgaris, assembly GCF_964263255.1. Classification (NCBI taxonomy): domain Eukaryota; kingdom Metazoa; phylum Chordata; class Amphibia; order Caudata; family Salamandridae; genus Lissotriton; species Lissotriton vulgaris. The sequence goes on along the minus strand of NC_141694.1, from coordinate 1,609,164,744 downwards.
GCCCCTAGATTGATCCCGTTGCTCATAGTTACATTTGTTGTAAGTTTAGTCTTAATTTATTGGCTTATCTTGTACGTTTTATTTCTTTAGTTAAATGAATTTTGTTTGGTGTTTTGTTTGTCTTATTTTGGGTTTTGTGCCCTCCGTTGTTGTTGGCCAAACCTTCAAATGCTTTTCCTCCTGCTCCAGACGCAGCTCCAGCTCCCCGTCCTTCCGACAGCGCCCCACCTTCCTGGACTACATATGGAGCCCACTGCCGGACTCCAGTGAGTAGCCCTTAGCCATTGCACCGCTCTCCTGCGGCCACTGATAGCTCCACAAGTCTGGGACTACTCTCCCAGTCACCGCTGCCCCCAAGTTCATCCTGCTGCTCATGGGCCTCCTTGATTTAAGTTTAGTCTTAATTTATTGACTTTTTTTGCAGTTTTATTTCTTTTGGTTTAATACATGTAATTTGGTATTTTGTTTGGCTTATATAAGGGTTTTGTGCCATCCGTTGGTGTTGTCCTGCCCATTCCCGCCATTTTTTTCCTGCTCCCAATGCTGCTCCCGCCAGCCTCTCTAACCTTCCTGGACTACTTATAGTGGCTGCTGCGAGGCCACACCGAAGGCAAGCCTTTCTGTGCCCTCTGCCTGGGTCCCTGGTCCCCCCACCATCCGCTGCTACACCACCAAGGAGCTCCTGGACCTGAACACAACAGCGATTGCTTCACTTCTTCCCCGCGATCAACCAAAGGACCCTTCTTTTGCCGACCCTGCTCCACAGGACCAACTGCCCGCACCGCACTGCACCCTGCATCGCCTCTACACAGAGAACTATGATCAACCCGGAACCATTCCAGTCCATCCTGCACAACACCTGCTCCCTTTGCAAACATTTTTATAGGGAACAGTGGTGTAAAGTTAATCGATAAATTGTTTGCCGCAGGAATTCAGTTGTCACTAAGTCTACCTTGACAGACCGCCCTGACTTCCTTCGTCTCTCATTGAATTACCCACCATAGTAGAGACGGAAGCGCCGTTTTTTCAAGGTGAAAAATGAGTAACTACGAGGGTCATTCCCGGAACACCTTACATAGAAATGAAAATGCTGAATTTATATGTTCACCTGTTTTACATAGAAATGAAAATGCCAAATTTATATGTTCACCTGTTTTTAAGGAATTATTCAAAAATGCACCCACTAGTACTGTGGTTCCTTGACTGCCCTGACTTCCACCGTCTCTCTCTGTGTTTTTCAACCTAGTAGAGCCGGAAGCGCCAGTCCTCCCCGCTCACAAGCAATAGTGATGTAATTTTTAACTCTCGCCGCATGGACACCAAGATCAGGTGGCTCACCATATGCTGCATGTTAAGTTGTTACAAGTATCACAATGGATTCACCTGGATCATTCTCCTTTTTTCCTTTTCTCCTTTTATCTTACCAGGTGTTATTCATATAACCAGGCAATTATTATTGGTCTTAATGATGATCCCACTAGTATAGCGGCAAGGGATCGAAACGACGACTTTCACATACAGTGTCGCAATTGTACCATTGTGTTATTATATTGCTGCCACTGACGTTTTGAACTTGCAGTACTATGTATTAAGATGCAAGCCACGTTCTGCTCCAAAAAGTTATTGCCTGAAAATCTAATTTGTTTTCTACCTTTCTCTTGATTTTTTCTTTCCCTCATACTGGGTACAGGACTGTACCCTCTTTATTTGTGTGTTTTCTAATTCCCAAAAATCTTCTACATTTATGAAATAAATATTCCATATCCGGCTGGACATTGGAATTGAACTTATAGTACTCATTGTGGTCTATAATTGAATTTGTTCGGATACTATTTTTTAAACTTAGGACCACTGTTCCTTATAAAAGTTAGTTACCCGCGGTCCGAAGCGATCCTATCGGGTCCCCTTGTTTTGTTTAATTGACCCTTTGCAAACATGCCACAGAAATCTGGACACCACCATAATCTCCCCTGACGTAGCCTTCATCACTGAAATATGGCTCAACCCTCCTCGAACCCTGACATCACCACACCACTCCTGATGGCTACATTATGATACACCGAGAATGCACTAACAAACACGGCGGGCGTCACCATATCCTTCAGGGAAACTGATCCACCGTCAACAAAAAAGACCCAGCTCCTTTCATGGAACACCTTCGCTTTCGACCACAGACCGACGCTAAGACCACGATAAAAGGCACCCTAGCCTTCAGTCCCCAGGACCCCGAATAGCTGTCTGCGACGTCATCTCCAACCTCATTGCCCCCCCAGCCATCAACTCCCACCACTACCTCCTACTGGGCGATCTCAATTTCCACGTCGACAATGCAAACTCCATCACCCTCCTCGAGAGCCTGAGCAACATTGGCCTCGCAACACTTGCCACCAAATCCATGCACAATGCCGGACATACACTCACCTCCATTTTTACCTCCAGCGACATAATCAAATTCATCCACGTCACGGAACTCACCTAGACCGACCACGCCATTGTTCACTTCACCATCTCCAGCGCTCAGCACAACATTGCCATGCACCACAGCTCTCCCTACCGCAGCTGGGGTAAGGTAACCGAGACTCAGTGGACACAGGGCCTTAGCACCATGCAACCCGAAATGTTAGCAAACCTGGACCAGGCCATCCAGAGCTTCTCCGCCTAAACCACCAAATCAGGCCCGAGAAATCTACTCACCCACTCACTATAGCGAGTTAGACTTTATCAGGTCGAACTATTTTAGCACCTACTCGTGTGTTCTGGCAAGTAAACTTAAGCTGAAAGGAAGTGGTGTTCTGTTCAGTTAGAAAGTGGTTAAGCAATAAAGAAGTCTTTAAGTCTTGTTTTTATGTTAAAAGTTTTTCTGGCTGTCCAAGGACAGCGGTCTAGTGTCAGTTTGTGCTATCAAGATCGTGATTCTTCTGGGACGGGGTAGGATTGGGTTTTTAAAGCAAACTGATGGCTCCAGTGTGGGTATGAGTCTCCGGTGGGGGTAGCTTGTTCCCTGGATCTGCTGGAACATTCTTGTCTGGCAGGTGACTTGGCATTATACTGGACTATTTACTGACTTCATGACTGCCATTTCTGTCATTCATCCCCATTGACTCATTGAGAAGACATGGAGTAGTGGTTTCTGCCTTGTGATTACTTGTACTAAAAACGTACTGGGTCATGCAAACCTCCCTTCGATATGCCAACAGCCATGTCTCTTTCACGTGGGTTACCACCCACAGGCTATGGTTACACAGAGGCTTGAACTTACTTCCAGTTCTTTTTTCCCTCAGCAACACATGGTCACCATTTTTTATGTCCTTGTTCTTGACCCTTTTTCGCCAGATAACATAATGGTTTGCTTGTTCTCCTTTTTCACTGATACTGGTTGCATCGAAAGGTTACAGAGCCCTTGTGTGGTGGCATGGAAAGGCATCAAGAGGCAGCAGGTGTGGAGGTGACACTTTGTGAGTGAGTGTGGTGTGATGTTCGCAAAGGAACTTGTACAGAGTCCACTTGAGGATGTCTCCTTCTAGTTCAGCTATTCTTATTGCTCTATTTAGTGTGTGCATAAATCATCCAACCTTGCTGTTAGCTTAAGGTCAATTTGCAATTATCTTCCTATACTTGACATTTAAAGACCAGAGGTTATCTGCTAAATTCCTGACTTTGAATAGGTAGCTGATTGTAAGTACAAATTTCTAATGGAAATCTGTGCTTGTCAATTCTGTCCCTTATTATTTGTATCATCTCTTCTGCATCCATTGTTTGCATGAATTCAAGTTCCAAATACTTGCTAAAGTCATCTTCTGCGGCTAGAAGGTGTTGTTCATCTGGTAAACTAACAAAGTCCATGCTAACTGTTACCCATGGAACGTGGGTGATTCTTACGGGATGATGGGAGCAGGTGGTTTAAGAGGTCTTGTTGCTAGCCACAATATACAGGACGCAACTGCCCTTTTCTTTGAGTCGATTCCTGGAAACAACACCATGTGGCAAATTCTCATCTTTGTCTTTATTATCCTTTGGTGTCTATGGTGTCTACGGTGTGCCAGGTTTCATTTGTTGGTCCAAATAATTCAGTACAAGTAGATGCCTCCCTCTTAGGGGTGCTTCATCATCGGATTGGGATAGTTTGTTTCGTATCTGGTAAAAATCTGAGTTCATTTTATAATCCGGGTGTCCTGCATGGAATGGTGACTGTGAGAAGTTGGCCTGGTATATGCTGTCCACAAATTAAAGTGGGCACCCTGTACCAGTCCAAATAACCCTTATGGTGATTTAAGAGGTCAAAGATAACTTTAGAAAGCTACCCAAGTGGTAGCTGTGGAGAGCACCCTTAAGGATTAGTCTTGAAAGAATGTTAAGCAGCTTGTTTTACAAGACTGCTACTGTATAGTATTGGTTACATGAAAGGAGAACCACACAGTAGTTCTAAAAATATGTATTTATTGATATAACACTCATGTATGACCCAGTATCTTCTACACGAAGATACTCACAAAGCACACAATGCTGTAGCACAGAAACAATAGTAAATAGCACTAATACACAGCGGGCTCCACGGGGAGACCAAACCATGTACTAAATTAGTGATATAAGAACCACAACTTGAGTCAAGACCTTGTCTAGAGGATGTAGAATCGCTGTGACCCGAAGGAACCACCCAAGGTGAGTAAGTAGGGACCCCACGGAGGACAGGTGCAGTGTGGGAACACAACAGTGTGCATGTACAATTCTATGGGTGAGTTGCAGTTGAATTTTTAAAGTTTAAGGACCCTTCCCAGTGGACTTCCAAGGAATCCTGTGGAACTTAGGAGGATGAAGAGCCACCCCACCCGTGGATACCGTAGTACCAGCGTAACCTATCCCAGGGAAGCCGGGTGCATAGGGCTGAAGTGGCGTCGGAAACCGCTGTTGATCTCAAATGGGCAATCGGTAGACGAATACCCACCGATGTTGGGTGCTTCAGGTGCATTGAGGGGGTTCTTGACTCTGCAGCCACTGGGACCAGAAGACGTCAAGGATGACCAGGAGCTGGATACAAGCTGTCCCACGAAGGATGTCGTGTACTGAGGGGTCGGTGTCCAGCTGGAGCACCAACAAACCTTGGCGACTGCAATTCGCGCAGTGGGTAGAAAAAGGTTATGTTTCGGACCAACAAGGTCCAGGAGACTCGCCAAACACAGAGGAGTCAGGGCAGGCGCAACCAGGGGAGCCCAAAGAAAGCAAAGCTGTCCCTCAATGGGACTCACAGGCCGGAGGCACAGGAGTCGCGAGGGGACTGGACCTGGAGCAGTTTCACAAAGCAGCAGCCCAGGGAGCACTCAGTGCAAGGAGGCTGGAGTTCTTTGGAGAAAATGGTGCCAGAGGTCGGGGCTACTCGGAGCCTAATGCACTTGCTCGGGAATTGCTAACAAGCATATGCACTTGCAAATGGACGCTGTGCACAGGCGTATGGGTATTGTAGCTCTCACGAGGGATTCAGACCTTAAACTTGGTGAGAGGGCAGCTCGGCCCTCGAGGGACTTGGAAACCCTCCACCTGTTTTGCTGGAGCCTTCGGAGTCCGTAGGAGCTCAGGAGCAGCAGACTGGTCAATGGTGATATGGTGCCCGGGGTTGCATGAGAGTGACTCCTTCACTTCAAGGGAGATGTTTTCAGTTATCCTTGAAGCTCCACAGGTCCTGCACATAGCCTGTATGGTGCATGGGCACAGGCGATGCTCTGGACAGAGCCAAGTTTAATAGCATTGCATTTCACAAGGCCAAAGGTAGAAAACAGAAATGAGAGCTACAATTCCTATGTGGATTTTGTGATTTGAGACTCGCAACAAAAATTAGAGCATCAGAGCACTAAAAGGTGCTTGGCTCTTGACTCTAACATGCAGCAAACCTTCAAAACTGTAGTCAAAAGATGAAATACTGCTTCCAATTGAATTGGACAAAGTGTATGAAAACAAATGGACTACAAATGTACTCATGGTTCCACAGTTCGATAATGAAAACAACAAGCAAATTACAGAGAAAAGTCAGGAAATATGAGAAAAATAATAAAACTTGAAAACAAAAGGTATCAAGCATCCACTATTACTGAAAGCAACACTAAGAATGAAACAGCAATATCAGTGGGAACAATAAAATAAATGGCAAGGGAGTGTGGGGGATTCCCACACTAAATCCTGTGGTGCTCCTGTGGAGGTGACTACCTCAGTTTTTTCAAAGAGTACTCGAATTCAACAATCCAATAAATTCATAATGATTTTAATCCATAAAGTCATATATTAATATTCATATAGACTGTAAAGTTTAGTTCAGTTCATTCAACGCACACGTTTTGATATGCCAATGTCCCTATGCATTTCGGGACCGGAGTCCCTTCATCAGGGGAATAAGGTTAATCTGTGGAGGAAATAAACATTGCTTTAGGAAGGGGACTGTTCCCTCAACGTACTAAAAAGAAGATAGGAAAGAGTAACTGGAACGTGAAAATCACGGGTGATAGGTGGGGGCAAAAATATTGATAATGACCGAACACTGGTGTAAAGTTATGCAGTTCGTTACACTTACGCGGCTGTTACGTGACAAAGGAAAGTTAAACGTGCAAAAGTGAACAGTAAAGTAAAGACACCTGGGTGGAGCCAAAAACGGGCCGGTGAAGTCGGAACCTGAAACTAAACGAATCATCAAAGTCCCCAAAGTTGACACCCGGTAAGTGTGCATCCCAACGCGTAGTCAAGACCAGCTGTCGAGTAAATAGAATCTTACCCAAAACGTTCTCTGTACAGCGTGATAGCGTTCTAAGGCGGTTGCCGATTCGGTGACCTGAAGTGCCAAAGTATGCGCAAGGTTTGTGCAATAACATAGATGACGGACCAAGTGGAGTAAATAACATAGTGAAAGGACTATGACCACAGAAGTCGCTGTACTATTGGAGTGAAATGTGCAATAGTAAAGACATCCCGCAGGTTCCAAATAGTACTATAATATTCCCCAAGAAAGGTCATTAAAAGAAACCAAATAGTCGCAACAACTAGAAGTACGCAGTGATACAGTGCCAAATTAGAGGTTATGTTATCCGGTCGGTGTCGGCCATGTTGAGTAAAGAAGTGTCAGAAAATACACATTTTCAAAACGTAAATAATACATCAGAAAGTAAATGATTGCAAAATTCAACGAGAACCTTATACTACCTCTAATCAATCGCTTATGAGACTTTAAAGACAAAAGTATGAAAAATAAACAAGGACAGTAGCGATGTAGAGGAAAAGGCAGAAATGAAATCTTTTGGCAAGGGAAAAAGTGTAGAAGCCAAAGAAGTAAGGGTACATATGAAGGATACAAGCAATAGAGAGAAAAAATGTACAAGGGAAGGGTACATGAAGAAAGAGAGGAAATAAAAGAAGAAATGGTTAGGAAAACATGGAGGGTTAATAAACAAAAACAAAGGCAGATATAGAGAGCCAAAAGCTTGCGCATGTTTTTAAAGGAAACAACTATATTCAATCCGTTCGTTAATTCCTTTTGGTTGGTTTGATTCCAACAATTTGATCAAAAAAGTTCGCGTTGTAATAATCTCTTGCGATTATCGACGCCCGATCTCGTAGGGACAACCTCTAGTACAAGGAACCTTAGTTGGCTGATGTTATGTTGGGCAGATATGAAATGGGCTGCTAAAGGAGACTTCAAGTTCTTGTTCCTTATGGTGCTTTTGTGCTCCGTTAAACGGACTTTAAGTTTCCTTTCAGTCTTTCCCACGTAGGGTAAGCCACAAGGGCACTTCCGCAGATACACCAAGTTCATAGAGTCGCAGGTGGCGTTAGTTTTAAGTTGAATTTGTTTGCCAGATCGAGGATGGTTCATGGAGTTTCCTTTGATTATATTGTTGCAGTGACTGCAATTGTGGCATCGTTTGGTACCAGAAAAAACTGTAACAGTAGATTTCGGTTTGGATTCCAGCATGTTTTTCAGATTATTGGCTCTTTGGTAGGCAAACAATGGAGTGCAGTTGAAAATCCCTTGAAAGTCTGGTTCAAGTTGTATCATTTGCCAGTTGCGTAAAATGACGTTTTTGATCATGGGACTTCTTGAAGAATATTTGGACACAAATACAGGTCTTTCGGTTTTGCGCTGGCCCAAATTTGGAGTTAGAAGGTCTTTTCTGTCTTTGAGCGTAGCACGTTCACAGGCAGCCAATAGGGTGGCTTCAGGATATTTCCTTTCCCTGTATTTTTGCAAAATGTTTTGTTCAGTATGAAAATATTCTTCAGGTTCAGAGCAGATCCGTTTAGCCCTGAGTAACTGTGAAAAGGGTAAGTGTTTTTTCAAAGGAGTCGGATGGCAGCTGGTGTACAGAAGAGCATTGTTCCGATCCGTTTTCTTTACGAACAATGAAGTTTTTTTCACAAAGCAGCAGCCCAGGGAGCACTCAGCGCAAGGAGGCTGGAGTTCTTTGGAGAAAATGGTGCCAGAGGTCAGGGCTACTCGGAGCCTAATGCACTTGCTCGGGAATTGCTAACAAGCATATGCACTTGCAAATGGAAGCTGTGCACAGGCGTATGGGTATTGTAGCTCTCACAAGGGATTCAGACCTCAAACTTGGTGAGAGGGCAGCTCGGCCCTCGAGGGACTTGGAAACCCTCCACCTGTTTTGCTGAAGCCTTCGGAGTCCGTAGGAGCTCAGGAGCAGCAGACTGGTCAATGGTGATATGGTGCCCGGGGTTGCATGAGAGTGACTCCTTCACTTCAAGGGAGATGTTTTCAGTTATCCTTGAAGCTCCACAGGTTGTGCACGTAGCCTGTATGGTGCATGGGCACAGGCGATGCTCTGGACAGAGCCAAGTTTAATAGCATTGCATTTCACAAGGCCAAGGGTAGAAAACAGAAATGAGAGCTACAATTCCTATGTGGATTTTATGATTTGAGACTCGCAACAAAAATTAGAGCATCAGAGCACTAAATGGTGCTTGGCTCTTGACTCTAACATGCAACAAACCTTCAAAACTGTAGTCAAAAGACGAAATACTGCTTCCAATTGAATTGGAAAAAGTGTATGAAAACAAATGGACTACAAATGTACTCATGGTTCCACAGTTCGATAATGAAAACAACAAGCAAATTACAGAGAAAAGTCAGTAAATATGAGAAAAATAATAAAACTTGAAAACAAAAGGTATCAAGCATCCACTATTACTGAAAGCGACACTAAGAATGAAACAGCAATATCAGTGGGAACAATAAAATAAAGACAGAACAACTTAATAAACAGACAACTAATGCCTAAGATCACACAATGTCATGATCTGAATGACCGAATATCTGAAGTGTAACAAAATTCCAAAAATCTGCAACATCACAAAGCTGGTATGGCCTTCATGGAAGAAACTGTGATGTACATTTCAGAAAATACCAACGATATCCATCCGAATCCTAAACAAGCAAATCAAATTTTGTCTGAAACCTCAAATAATAATGATTCTGAATCTATGCGCACTGTTCAAGACGAGAACCAAACTTTCCTAATCCAATAAAAATACCAAAGAAAGCTAAGAAAAAGGGAAAGCTCGATACAGATCATAACAAAAGATGTGCACAATCCAAGTACAACTTTAAAAAATATGAGGCAATGTTCAAGAAAGATTAAAACATTGTCAGAATAATTACTAATGCAGCAGAAGATCCCACCTGAAAAATTAATGCTGGTGTTATTAATCAATATTATAAAGACCTCATTGAAAATTAAAATTCGAAAAAACCCAAACTTCATCCCAATTGGAAGAATCCCAAAAGAATGGGACTTTGAGCATCTGTGTAAAGAAATCAAAGTTGTAGAAATAACATGCATTTGAGGTAGCCAACTAAACAAATTATTAGGGCCTAACAAAGTTGGCTTAAATGATCTTTACAATGTTCATAAGAAAGAACCCAGTCTGTTGACCAGAATGCTATCAACTTGGTTAGAAATGAGAGAAGTCCCCGAATGTATCAAGAAGAACCAATTGCTGTTTATTCCTGAGAGCATACCCATGGACAAGCTGAATAAATAAGCAAATGGAGACCAATTTCAATTTGTACAGAATGCATAAAGTTACTGACAAAAATACTGACCAAAGACTTACTATTTTCATAGATTTGATCAAAAGGCAGCCCAGGAAGCACTCGGCGCAAGGAGGCCGGAGTTCTTTGGAGAAAATGGTGCCAGAGGTCGGGGCTACTTGGAGCCTAATGCTTTTGCTCGGGAATTGCCAACAAGCATATGCACTTGCAAATGGACGCTGTGCACAGGCGTATGATTATTGTAGCTCTCACGAAGGATTCAGACCTCAAACTTGGTGAGAGGGCAGCTCGGCCCTCGAGGGACTTGGAAACCCTCCACCTATTTTGCTGGAGCCTTCGGAGTCCGTAGGAGCTCAGGAGCAGCAGACTGGTCAATGGTGATATGGTGCCTGGGGTTGCATGGAGTGACCCCTTCACTTCAAGGGAGATGTTTTCAGTTATCCTTGAAGCTCCACAGGTCCTGCACATAACCTGTATGGTGCATGGGCACAGGCGATACTCTGGACAGAGTGGGAGACAAAGTTGGGCCCAAACGAAGTCCAGAGTATCCAGATGGTCAAAGAGTCCTGTCAGGTTTTCAAGATCTAATAAGAACTTATATACAGACGGAATACAATGAATCTACACCATAAATAAAAATGAAGTCTGGGGTCAAACAAAGTCACTAACTATCCCCACTGTTATTTACTATTGCCATGGACCCTTTTATATATAGGCTTCAGAATTAGGCAAGGGCTTTTGGCTTTACTTTTGGCTAGAAGGACGTATTAAACAAATCACTGCTTTAGGCGCTTCGCTGAAAAAATAGCAGTGCTCAGTAACACATGGGATGGCATGAGTACTCCCTTATTTATTTATTTATTTTCAAAGTTTTATAGAGCGCGAACAAGATCCTTACGGATATCAGAGCGCTTTACACACAGAATGGGATAAAAAGGCAAAGGAGTAAAGATTAAACAAGTCATTTTGTGCAAAGATGAGAAATGGTTACACAATAGAAACAATGTAAGGTAGCAACGGTTCATAAGTGGTCAAATATATATAGACATTGGAGGAAGAATAAGGAGTTTCAAGACTTCTTTAGTCTAAATTCAGGTAAATTTAGCTAAGAGGAGAGATTTTACTTCTTTTTTGAAGGATGCCGTGGATGAGATAAGTCTGATTTCTGGAGAGAGGGCATTTCAGATCCTGGGCGCCATCCCTGAGAAGCAGCGTTTATATGTTTTTTTCTCGTGGAATCTTTGAGGTTTCAAAAGAAGATTTTCTGTGCTTCTTGTTGCTCTTGAGCCACCCGAGATTGTCAGTTTCTGAGCGAGGTAGCTGGGGGAGTTGTGGTGTATAGCCTTGTGTGTCATGCAAGTGATTTTCAGGTGTATTCTAGCTTCGTAAGGCAGCCAGTTCAAGGTTTTTAGATCGGGAGAGATGTGTGAGCGTTTTCTTGAGCCCACGATTATTCTGGCTGCAGCATTAATAGAGGCTTTTAATGGTGCGGTTGTCGATATGGGGAGGCCACAGAGGGCAGCACTTCCATAATCCACTCGAGGGATAACTAGTGCTTGGACTGCAGTTCTGAAGTCATTGGGAGGAAGGAAAGGTTTCAGCTTCCGTAATGTGTTGATTTGGAAATTAGCACCCTTTGTTGCATTGCTGATGTGATGATGCATATTGAGATTGCAATCAAGGGTTATGCCTAAAGATTTCGCTGAGTCCACAATAGTAGGTTGAACGTTGAGTGCAGTGAGATGATTAAGCCAGGCCTGAGTGATGGGGAGTTTCGTGGGAGGCGCTATTAGGAGGAATTCCGTTTTAAGAGCGTTCAGTTTGAGGTGATTTTCTGCAAGCCAAGTCTGTGTGTTCCTAAGAGTTGTGTTGAGTAGTTTGATGTCATCAAGGGTGTGTAATTTAGGGTAAAGCTGGGTATCGTCTGCGTACATGTGAAATTGAACATTAGATGCTTGAAGTGGTGCAGTGAGTGGTTCCATGACTAGATTGAACAGAGTAGGGGATAGGGAGGATCCTTGTGGGACACCTAGTGTTATAGGAATTGGTGTGGACATAGTATTGTTAATCTTGAATTTCTGAGTCTGGATATGCAGAAGGGAGGTGAACCATTTGAGTACTGTCCCTGAAATACCCATTCTGAGAGTCAGCAAATCGAGTAAGTTCTCATGTTTGACCGTATCAAAGTCTGATGAGAGGTCGAGTAGGATGAGGAGGCAAGAACCATTCTCACAAAGAATTTCAACCACGTCATCAATTATGTGTGTCAGGGTTGATTCCGTACTGTGGCCTGCTCGGTAGCCTGATTGGTGTGAGTTGAAGAGGTGAAAGTGCTCGATGTGTTTTGTCAGTTGGAGGTGTACACATTTTTCTAGGAGTCTGGCCAAGGTATGGGTATTGGTGATAGGGCGATAGTTGTTCGGCTCGGAGGGGTCCGCTGTGGGTTTCTTTAGTATGGGTGATACCTGTCCCACTTTGAGGGAGTCCGGGATGCATCCTTTTTGAAGTGAGCTATTAATGATTTTGGTCCAGAGCGGGAGAAGCAATGGGATAAAGTCCTTTACGGCGTTTGCGGGTAGAGGATCAGTGAGGTGATTGGAAGGCTTCAGTGTGCTTAGAATCTTGCCAATAGTTTCTTCTGAGTAAGTTTCGAAGGATGACCACGAAGCATTGTTTTTTAAATCAAGGGGCGTTTTGCTGTGAGGGTTAGAGTAAAGGCTTAGATCAGTGAGGAGATCTTTCCTGATGTTGTCTGTCTTTAAATTAAAGAAAGTAGAGAATTCTTCACAGGTCGGTAGTGTACTAGAGGTGTTGAGAAGACTTTGAGGTCCATCCCTGGATTGAGTTTTGATTAACTCGAACAGTTTTTTTGGTCGGTTTCTTGCTTGGTCAAGCTCGTGGCTAAAGAAAGCTACTTTCGAACATTTGATTTTTCTAAAGTATGCGTTTCTTTTTTTCTTTAGTGTTTTGAGGTGCATAGCTGAAGGGACAGATCTCCAATTGCGTTCCGCCAGTCTCATCGCTCGTCTATCTTCATTAAGAAGCCCGCCATACCATGGTTTAAAGATTTTAGAGGAAACTTTCTTTAACTGAAGGGGGCAGCTTCGTTGATAATTGAGGTCATCGAATTGAGGTAGAGGTCGATAAGAACCTGTACGTCCGCAGCGCCAGTAGGGGGTAGGAGAAGATTGTAGCTGGCGGATGGTAGTGAGTTGGGATTGAGTTTCTTCAAGTCTCTCTTCCAGACCTTTGATCTGGTGGATTGAACCGGGTTAGATTTCACTTTTTCATTGATGAAGAATGTAATGTAAATGTAAATGTACAGGAATGTATATAGCGCAAATCACCAACCAGTTTCTAAGCGCTTGCTTAGGGAACCCGTCCTGGTATTCCCCTGTGAGATAGCCCCGGCAGGGTATCCGCAAGGTGAAAGCCAGGCATCCCGCCGCGAGGTGCCGTTGTGGAGATTAAGCAAGCTATTGCCCAGAGTCCCAGAGTTTGAACCCATGAATCGAGTAGGCACCGGAGCGAGAATTGTCGAGTCCATGGATATTTTAGGACTCAAGACTCTGCCGAGCCGGGAATTGAACCCTGGTCCCGGGCTGACCTCTGCTTCCAGGTCTGCCTCCTCTAACCAGTGAGCCACACTTCTCCAATGTGATAATGTAGTGGTCAGACCAGTAACAGGGTTGGATTAACTCGAGTTGGATGGAGTCGGCTTTGGAAATGATTAGATCCAGGATAGAGCCTTTATCGTGGGTGGGGCTGTTGCAAATTTGGGTGAGGTCTAGGGCACTGAGGAAGTTTTTGAGACTATTGACCAAAGGGCCGTTGTGATCGTTCCTATGGAGGTTGAAATCACCAAGGAATATTTGTGTGTGTTGTCGTCCAGAGTTCATTGTGACAAGGTCCATGAGGTGTTCAGTAAAGGTGAGGTTGTCTCCTGGTGGATGGTAGATAATATGTAGGGAGCATTCAGGATTGCCTTCGCTGTTTATGTCAAGGCAGAGGTGTTCACAGGAGGAGAATATAGGGGAAATGGCTCTTAATTACTGAGAGGTTGCTCCGCTGAATACATGCGATTCCACCCCCTATTTTGCCAACGCTATCCAACCTGATGATGTGGTAATTAGGGGGAACTAGAATGTCAATGAGTGGCGAGGAAGAATCGGTTAACCAAGTTTCGGTGAGTATGGTCAGGTCTAGGCCATGTGCGATAATGAGGTCTGCAATGTCTGATGCGTGTCTAGGGGCCGATCTACAGTTCATAAGTGTGCATTTAAGCCGAGGCGTGATAAGGGAGGAAGAGGGGACAGGAGTGAGTGTGACTTTTCAAAGATTATTGGCAACAATACCTCTATCATTCTGTTTGGAGGACCTGTGGGAGTTGGAAAGGATAGTAGGGATGGGAATGTGTGTGGGGGCTATGTGGGTCGAGGGTGCGAGATCATATGAGTGCAGGAGGGAGCGTATGTCGTACACTGAAAGTGGGTTGAAGCTTCGCAGAGGACAGGTGGCAGAATTACGGGAGGGAATGGAGGTCCAGTAAGGAGGATTCTGTTTGTAAGAAAGTGGAGGGTGGGTGGTGGGTTTGTTGGGTGAAAGGGTTCTGGGGCGTGTGGGTGCCTGGGTTGTTTCGAGATCAACTCTTTGAAAGAATTACGTTCGTCTTTAATTTGAAGAAGAGTTGACGCAATCTTGTCCAAAGTGTTGTTTGGAACGGTAGTGGTGTTAGACCGAGGTATGGGTTGGGGAGGTTTGGCTCGGTTAGGTGTGAAGTCTGGTGAAGGCAGGGGAGGGGAAGGGGGGTGATGAGTAGAGTGTTGGGCACAGAGTTGGCATGGATGTAAGGGAATTGGGAATGGTTAGTGATGGGCGGAGAGGTGTGGTAGGTGTGTCCAGGAGTGTTGTAAGTTCTGGTGTAGTGGTTGGTGGAAACGTATGAGAGGGTGTAGCGTGTGTGATTAGAGGGGTTGTAGTAGCAGCTAAATGGGTAGTGGGTGCATTAGGTAGGAGAAGGCAGGTGGGAGGAGTAATAGGGGGAGTGAAATGTTTTAAAGGCTAGTTAGAGGGGGGTGGGACGATCACTTGGAGATCACAGGGGTGTTGAGTGGGATGGAGGGGATCAGAGTTCAAGGTGACCGCGTGAAATATGGAAGGAGCAGGCAGGGCTCGGCAAATCCGAAAAATGGTACTAGTCCTGCTGGTCTAGTACCATGGAAAATCCCCTCGACCTGACTGCAACCCACTTGACCTCCGTCTCTGAAAACGGAGCAAAAGTGACAAGATAACAAGATTTAAAGGCATCTTTATTGCTCATTCCCTTTATGAGCAATAAAAATGCCTTTAAATCATGTTATCTTGTCACTTTTGCTCTGTTTTCAAAGACAGAGGACAAAAGTTAGTTTGACTTCCTACTCGCCAGAAAGGGCGAGTAGGACCTAAAAATAGCTCGTCCTCATCCATTCTCCCTCGCAAATGCAAGCGGGCGAGTGGATTTGTCGAGCCCTGGCAGGGGAAGGTGCAGGAGAAGAGAGAGTTAAGGTGGGAGAATTGTGAGAAGGGGAGTGTTCTCCGAATGGAACCAGTGGGGGCACAGCTTCTATAGAGGGTGCGTGAGAGGTTTCATTACTGGGTTGAGGGAGGAAGAAGGAGGTGTTGTGGGATAGGGGGGAGGTAGGGGGAAGGATGGTGATGAAGGAGGAGGGACAAGAGGTGGAGGGGGCTATGGGCGTTGCGGGCAGCCTAAGAGATTGTGTAAGAGGTGAGTTAGTTGATACGGTCGGGCAAGTTGGAAGTATGTGAGGGTTAGGTGAAGAGGGGAGAAGTGTGTTGGAGGGTAGGGTAAAACAGTTTAGGGAGGAGTAAGGCCCAGAGCTCCTTGATGGCAGGGGGGTAGGGGGTGGGAGGGTGTCAAAAAGGGTAGCAGTTGAGGTATGCAGAGTGCTAGGTGTGAAGGTCAGTTGGGTGGAAGTAGTTGGATTAGATACATGCTGTTTAATAATAGGGAAGATGTTATCAAATAGGTTTAGACTGCGGTCCGTGGACTGAATGAGAATAGTTCAGTTGTTATAGATGGTGATGGTGGCTGTGGCTTGGAAGAGTTGTGATGGTGCAGTGTAGATCATTAGACCATGTGCGGATTTCCTCGTGGAGGAAATTGAAAGTAAGATTAGGAAGGCTTTCCTCCATTGGGCTCTACGTCTAGTGAAGAAAATTATGTCAGTTGTAGTGATCCCATTATGTAGTGAGAAATATGGGTAAGCAAAGGGCGTTTCTGGGTGAGATTTTAAAAAGTTGTGTTTAAAGCTTTTGGCCGATTTTTTTAGTGAGTTTGGAGGGGTAGATGATTTTGTAGGTGTGGATGCCTGTAGGTTCCATGTTGTTAGCTGTGGTGAAGGGGAGGGGCGAGTGTTGTGGTGTCAGTTGTGGTGTAGGCTAGAGAGTCAAAGCTGGATGGCGAAGGTGTTGCGTCAAGGCTAAAGTAATAGGGATGTTGAAGTGGTTCAGTCAGTCTGAAATAAGGGCATTCTAAATACCAGCAGGGATAGGACGAGCCAAAAATAGGGGAGGGGATGCACTAAGGTTCTGATCTAAAGTGAGTAGGAGGGGAAGTCGGTAGCCGAAGAGCTGGAGAAGCTAAGAATTGGGGGCTAGTCTAAAATGGCCGACTTTATAGGGGAGCAAAGGAATGGATGTGTAGTCCTCTGTATGTTTTCAAGGATTACGAGATAGAGTGATGTCCTGATTTGCTATCTGTCCTGGGACTGAAGGGAAAAGTCCTTATTAGTTTGGATGAATAGGTCAAAGGTCAAGAGGAAGAGGAGTCAAGACCTATTTCAGTTTTGATGATTATAGGTAAGGGAGGTAGTAGATAAATCTAAATGTACCTTAGTCAAATATGGACGACTCCTTAGTCAAGAATGCACAAAGACCTCTATGAAGTCCTCTTTCTATTTCCATAGATCATGTGAGACACAGAGTAGTCCTGTTTCGATGAGCATGGAACAATGAGGGATTGTGGTCCTACTTCACTTGTTCCGATTTTGGAAGAAGGTTGTTAATGCAGTCCTCTTTCTATTTCCATAGACCATGTGAGACCCAGAGTAGTCCTGTTTCGATGAGCATGAAACAATGAGGGATTGTGGGATTGTGGTCCTACTTCACTTGTTCCGATTTGGGACAGAAAGGTTGTTAATTATCCCTCAAAGGGATGACCTGTTGCTGGAGATGGCCTCCTTAGCTTTGTTGTAAAAACAAACTGCCATTTTGTGTGGAACATCATCGGACAATTCAGCAGGTCTAAAACATAATGTCATAAAGAAACATGGTTTCTTTATAAGTCAGCACAAAAACAACATTCTGGTGAATGTTTGCAAACCATGGCAATTTCCAAAACAAAACATTGCGACATATACCCAGTGCACAGTGAGAGATACCTCATACTGGCCATATTAAACAAAACAAAATGAAATACTAACATAATGGGCTAACAAACTGGACAGTCTACCACTCAAGCCCTTGCTAAACTGTGTAAATAGTTGGTTGAACAGAACCGAGGCCTCTCATTAAATTAGCCCAGACATTAAAGAAATATGTCAAGAAATATCTCGACCTACCAGCAAATGTATGCAATGGTCTGTTACACTCAAAAAGATAAAATGTTGGCTTTGGTATATCAAAATTGCGCACTACTATAGCAATCAACAACGTTAACAATCTATTAAATATCAGAGAAACTCAAGAACTGTGCGATACTTGCTGTCATATGTATGCAGGAGATAAAATAAAATAAATGCTAACATTGATCACAATATCAAAACTCACAATTTAAAACGTTCATACTGCAGATTCCCAGACTCTTTGAAATCACTAGCATCTTATGACTGGAGACAAGAAGAATTTGAGAAATGGAAAAATCTCCCTGTGCAAGGAAATGGTATAAAATACTTGGAAATTAATCCAACCTCAAACTTTTGCATCACAAAGCGCATAGTATCATGTGTATTTGTAAAGCGCAATTTCACCCAAGGGTATCGGTAATCATGCCTCCTTGATTACTGGGCACTTATGAATGAGCGCTACATAAGGTACTAGTAAATATTTCCCATTTAGATATGGCCTACTTTAATTTATATCTTTGATTACTATCCATTGTGTTTTGGTGCCTGAGGTGTAACTAAAGATGTCACCTTCAATTGTGAATCTGTATTTGTATGTTTAATTGTGGCTCGTGTGATACTTTGCACATATGGTAACAGTAATGCTGTAGCTGCTGTTTTGGCACATTTTGATTATTCACCAGTCATGGTACCAGTAATTACATAGTTAGTTCCTTACCTGACGAACTTCCAGAGAACCAGCTAATAGCTTCTAGTGAATGCAGTAGAACGTGGTTTTTAACCTGTGGTCAGGGGAGCTCCGAGGATCCGAAAGCCTACCCTGAGTCTATAACTGATCAGAAAATTAAATAATAGATTAATAATGTGTATATACATGAAGCAAAAATTTAAGCTGAAAATTATAAAATACTATGTTAATGTGTAGGAATTTGACATTGGAGGCTAAAAAGTTAGTTTCCTCAGAGTTGAGAGCAGTTAAAGTGCATCACATAGAATATAATATGGACAATGAGCGGCCTAAATGGAATTTAGGAAATCTTGAACCATCCCATTCCAATTGACTTCTTCCATATATATATATTAATTTGTTAATCAATTAAATAATATATTTCATCATATATATATTTGTACCATGAATGCTTGCATTTGAATTTTTGTGCTCATTTTGTTTGTCTTCAAAAAAGCATATCCCGGGATCCCCGGCTTCCAGTAATGACTCAGTGGACCTCCTGATTCCATTAATGATTCAGTGGGGGTCCCTAGGTTCCAGTAATGATTAAGGAGGGGACACAAGTCAAGAAGTTTAAAACCCCTGCAACAGAAACATGGGCCTTCAGATATTGGACTACCTATGACCAGCCAAACCCAACAAACTCATTGGTTTGTGGTTCTTGACCAAACTTCCAAGGCAAAAGTCTGCTCTTCACCTCTGGCAGCAGATTTGCTGAGGCATAATTTTACACCATCCTGGTTTAATCTTCTCTCCCCTTGCCTATTTTGTTCCTCATGTTTTTTTGCTATTGTAATGGCCGGATTTTCTGATTAGATGGGATCAGCCCCTAGGGGCCCCTCCAACCCAGCCAGAACGTAACCACCTCCCTCCTCAGGACCATCTATCCAGGCACCTGGGTACCTACCTGAGGATGGGGAACTCGCAATATACAAGCTCATATTATTAGAAACACCACTAAATCTATAGGGATACTAAGAATACTCACTGATTACTACCTTATAGTCTCGCGGCCACTCAGACCCAGACTAATCTACCCCAGGGCAGATATGACACACAATCCGGTGCGTCTACACATGGGCCTGCAGAACCCAATGCTCTCTTTTCCAAACGGTTTACAATCCGGCAAACCTACACGCCAGTATCCCCCCTGGCGCTCTCACTTACACAAGCCACAATCCTGTGGGTATACACGCTGGTCGTCCACCCCAGCGCTCTCACTAACGCCGTATATCAACGACGACCACATTCCTATGAACACCTTCAGATATATGTCTCTTCACTAAGGGTCTGCTACTACAATAATATTATGGGATAGCCGAATTACTTAGTGTCAACAATTCCCTAGCTCAAGGGCTCCCTGTTCTCTATTCAGACTTACCGGATCAGGGGCAGCATCTGTTCTGGCTGTAACATCTGACTAGGAGAAAAAGGTTACCTATGCTTTGGAACAGAAGACGCTGTTTACAGGATTATGGGAGGGTGTACTAACTTGGTCCCTTAGTTGCAGGTCTCCTCTCTCCCTCACCATTACTTACCTGATCAGGGGTAGCATCTGTTCAAACAGTAATACTACTAGGAAAGGGGATTACCCTCACTGTATGGGGACAAAGATATACACACTATGTGATTGAGTTATTCCTTGATTTAAGCGCTCCTACTCCCTTCTGATCCATCAGTGGCTCAACGGCAACTGGCTAGAAGCTAAGATAGCTTTATCATAAAAAAACTCATGCACACTAATTCACTAATTAATGGGGAAGTTTATTGTAACAATAATAAAGTACACATATACAAAACTATGGGGTCTCTATAACTAGCAGTAACTTTAACACACCGCTGAAAGAAAAGGATTAGACATACAATTTATTTGCGGGGTAGCAGGATCTTTTAACACACCGCTGAAAGGGAAAAGATTAGACATACAATAGCCTAGGGAATAAGAACAAGATTAAGGTGTACTAGTTCAGACTACCTCATCTATTAGAAGGAAGATTTCTCTCTGCCTCTGGTGGGATTAGGGCTCTCTCTGTCTCTCCCTCCTTCACCACATCACCACGCCTCTGGTTCAGTTGCTCCAGCTGACAGCCTTCTTTGATGCTCTCTGCACTGCTCTCTCTCTCCTCATCTTCAGCAATCGTCTGCCTTCTTTCTCCATTCAAGAACTGCACTCTATTCTGCAGCTCCAGCAGACATCCTGTTCTCTCTCTCTCCAAGCTGAACTGAGCTCCAAGCTGAACTGAGCTCCCAGCTGTTCTGAGCTCCAAGCTGTTCTGAGCTCCAGGCTGAACTGCACACAAGCTGGAATGAACACTCCTCCTTTCCTGCAGCTCGCTAATATGGATTCCCCTCCCCTCATGGAAATTTCCAACAGAGGGCTGTCTCCTACCGAATTCCTGTGCCAGCTCCCAGGCTTCCACGCAACCGCAGTGCGCATCTGCATGTTACGTCTGGGCCCAAGAGAAAAACACATTCCTCGGATAAGAAGCAGTCCTAACTGGATTTTCCTCTAGCACACAAACAGCCTTACTGTAAACTTTACCTTTACTCTAAAAAGCCTCTCAGCTCCATCAAGATGGAGTCCCTCTAGTTCTAGGCCTGTAGGCCTGAAAGGAATGAAATACCCCTTAGCTCTGTCAGAATACCTACATAAACCATACCAATGTGTCTAATATAAGCAAGTATGTCAAAGCCAATAGGCAATAGACAGGTTAGAGTCAAGAATAAGGGATCTATCATCATATTAAGCAGCTATCCTCTTCTAGGTCTGGAAGAAAGGGCTTAAAAGGGCCAACACAAGCTAAGAATACCTATCCTAGATGTGAGCAAGACTAAGATCTATATCACTGCTAAATAGAGCCAAAAACTCTGCCATTACAGCTATGCTTTTGTACTCATGTAATTCCTGTAACTACGCTCCAGTAACTGATGTAACTTTGTAACCATGTTCTGAAACAATGTTTCTTCCTCATGTAAAACACTCTGATACCTCCGGGTCTAGCCAGCGAAAATAAATAAAATAAAATACCAACTTAATGGTACTCATTTTATTTACATCAGAAGGATGAAAGGCTGAGGGAACCCACAGGAATTTGAACCTGTAACCATGAGGTCGAACACAACCCCATACAGTGGATGCTTTAGTCCACTAAGCTACCAGACCTGGCGTTGAAACTTGGGGATAGTAAATACAAAGCTGGGTTTATGTTGAGAGTTAATGTTATGAACACTAAAGAAACAATATCCGGAGGATGAGATTGATAGTTCGCTACTTTGCAAAGATGCATGTAAAACAATGGTGCATGTGTTAGGTGCTTATGCTAAAACAAAGTACATTAGAATTAAAAGATATAACAATGTTCTGGAGCTAATCATTGATCAAATCAAAAGATGTGTTTGGCTAACATAATGGGAGACTCATTTGAAGAACAGTCAATGTGAACAAAGAAAACCTGATGTAGTGTTTACCAAGGATGGTACTGCGTTGATGATCAATGGTTCAGTTTGTTATGAAAACTCACAAAATTCGCTTGAGCAAGCATATGAAAGGAAAAGTAATTATTGCAGTTGTCTGTATCAGGAAATTAAAGCTCTCACAAAATGTTACACTGTGAAATGTCCTGGTCTCATGATAGGTTATCAAGGAATATGGCTTCTATATAACGATGTTGCATTAACTTATCTAGGACTACAAATGTTGTTCCCACATGAGACCGGATAGTTTTACTTTACTGATATGTGTTTGCATTAGTAATCCTGTTCAGTACGAGAGGAACTACAGCTTCAGACATTTGGCATATGTGCTTGACTGAGGAGGTAATGGGACAAAGCTTCCATCAGGGGGATTATGACTGAACACCTCTTATTTATTTATTTATTTATTTATTTTTGACACTTGTAAAGCGCTACTTATACCCTTAGGCGTCAAGGCGCTAAAACCATTATTGAAAGGGTGGGGGAAAAGAATAGACAGGAGAAAGAATAAACAGGATGGCAGTTGAGCATAGTTAATGAGAGAACAGCCAGGTTTTCAGGAGTTTACGAAACTGAAACAGCGTAGCACTTCGTCTGATGTTGAGAGGCAAGGTGTTCCAAAGTCTGGGGGCCGCCACAAGAAAGCGACGGTCTCCCCAGGACACTGTTTTGGTGCGTGGAACAGACAGTTGATTAAGAGTGGTTTGTCGGTTTGTAAAGTTGAAGTTTGTCTCTCAAAAAATGTGGTCCTTGATTGTTAACTGATTTGAAGACTATACAGAGAGCCTTGAAGTGGATCCTTTTTTGTACAGTCAGCCAGTGAAGGTCTTTTATGTTTTGGGCAATAGGTTCAAACTTTGTTTTGCCGGTAATGAGACGGGCTGCTGCATTCTGTATAGTTTGAAGTTTTGTGGTGACTCGAGATTGCGCATTAAGAAATAAACCATTACAGTAGTCCAGGCATGAGAGGACAAGAGCCGAGACCAGTGTCTTAATCGCAGATTCGGGTAAAAATGGACGAATTTTGCGAATCATTTTTAGTTTTAGGTGCGCTGTGGATGCTGTCTTATTGGCGTGATCCATGAAGTTCAGTCCATCGTTGAAGCTAACCCCCAGATTCCTGACCTTCGAGGTTGGTGTGGGAGGGGTACCAAAGGTCTCTGGCCACCATCTGGTGGACCAGGCTGGGGACAATGGACCGAAAAACAAGCACCTCGGTTTTCTCTGAGTTTAGCTTTAAGCAGTTGGTTTCCATCCAGTCTCCTATATCTAGGAGCCCTTTCTTAAATTTTTCAGCTACTTGCTCTCCGTCACCCTTGATCGCCAGCACTAGTTGGGTGTCGTCAGCGTACGAGGTAAGGCTCATCCCATGAGCTTTGATGGTCTTAGCTAGGTCCGACACATAGATGTTAAAAAGTGTCGGACTAAGGGATGAGCCTTGAGGGACACCACAGGGGG
This sequence comes from Lissotriton vulgaris, assembly GCF_964263255.1. Lineage (NCBI taxonomy): Eukaryota > Metazoa > Chordata > Amphibia > Caudata > Salamandridae > Lissotriton > Lissotriton vulgaris. Next base: position 1,609,141,418 of record NC_141694.1, on the reverse strand, counting down.
CGGAGAGTTGTGCTGATTGAAAGGGTCCTAGGATGACCGCCTGCGTTCTATTGGCAAGGAAGGAAGCTATTAAGTTTTTGGCAGAGTGACAGATGCCAAATCCTTGGACACGGTCGACCAAGATGCTGTGGTCGACCGTGTCAAAAGCCGCTGAAAGGTCTAGCAGCACCAATATGGCAGTGCCACCTTGGTCCCTAATCTCCCTGATGTCATCCGCGGCTTTAATCAGGGCGGTCTCGGTCCCGTGAAATTTTCGGAACCCAAACTGCGTATCGTCCAGGAGCTGGTGAACCTCGATGAACTCAGAGATCTGAGTGTTCATGATCTTTTCGATGGTCTTAGCAATGAACGGTAAGCTGGCAATTGGTCGGTAATTTTTCAGCTCATTTTTATCGAGCGAAGGTTTTTTTAACAGAGGCTTTAGTAGCGTGTTTTTGAGTGAATTAGGGTATTGGCCTGACCGCAATCAGAATGCCGCTAAATGGTAACAATACCGCAGTGCTATGTAGGCTCGGTTGACTTAGAAAACCGGCCCCTGGGTCCCGGTGGGTAGAGCTGCTTGTACAGAGACTGGAGCAAGGAATGAAGAAGGCCATCTCCATCACCCTTAGTGCACCACTTGCTCATGGGGCATGTGGTGCTAAATCTTTTGCAGATGACTTGAGCCTGGGTCAGAATTTCGTGAGTATCAGAGCAGCTACTTGCTGCGATTTATTGAAAGTCGTCTTCTGAGCAAAACCTTTATCTCAGTTTGTGGTAGACTGCCTCCACCAAATACAGTGCGGCATGAGGACCTTGCCCTCCTCCCCTACTCTGCCATGTGCCTGGATGGGGCCAAGACTTCCCAGGTCAGCAGGTTATCCAGATGGCTGGAGTGGGCACAAGTGGGTTTGCCTGTAAGCAAGAAGACAGTCTGTGGCTCGAGTAAGGAGCCTCCTGAGCCCTGGCCTCACAGCCGGCTGCAACCTGGGCACTTTGGTCACCAGGTCAGCCTGAGCCATCTGGTCCCAAGGCGGCGACCAGATGATCTGCCAGATGGCTGGTCGACCAGATTGCTAGACGGTGGCTGGCAGACCAGATGACCATTGGGCCGACCGGTGCATCTAACTCTTATATGTGCCTCCCTTTGGGTTCTGTAAGTGCCCGCTTTCCCAGCTGGCCCAATACAAAAGGGGGGGGGGGAAAGGGGGTTGGCTTGGAATTAAACTTTCTTAGCTCCCCAGACTCCGGCACCAGGTGTAAATCAGCGGCTCAGGGCACCCTTAGCCAATGGACTGGGGTCGCAGTCCCTATCCAGGGTATGGTGGCAGCAGACTGGGGAAGATCTGCATTCCCCTCCGGGGGGTGGAGCGGAGAACGGTTCCACTGTGAAGGCCCAGGCACATCCTGGGGCAGGGTGGTGTCGGACCAGGGAGGAGTCTGGGACTCTTGAAGGCTGAACAGCTCCTCTAATCCCCCTTGAGAGCAAGTCAAAGCCAGCAGGCCTGGATCCAGGGCCATCTTCCCAGGGTCAGGGACACAGTGAAGTAGGACCGGGAGGAGTATGAAGCTTCTTTGGGCTGAACAACCCCATAATCTCCCTGTTCGAGACCCGGTTCCCATAGGCTGGTAGTGCGAGCCATCAAGCAGCGCTTCTTATCTGCCCAAAGCAGGGTGGCACCCCAACCTGCAAGTGTTTGCCATGGTTCATGATGTCTGTAGGAAGGGGGAGGCTCTAATTGGCGCAGTGCAACACTAGCGACAAGCAGGGACTCTCTCTTCCTCGTCAGGGCTGAGGGTTACCTTCCAGACAACCTCTGCTTACCCTCTAGGTAGTGTGGCTTAAGCAGTCGTAGGCTAATCCTTGGGGCCCATAGGGTTAAACACTTGCAATATTACACCTTCACAACCAACCCACCACACAACGAGACCAGACTGTATTCTGTAAAAATATATATCTTTATATAGTTTTTGAGCAGGCTTGTGAATACAGTCGACGTACTTTACGGTATCGGTTTCAAATTACTTAGTTCAAGTTGCCACAGTTCTTTCGAGCAATAAGAGTTCTTTTAGGGCCCTCAGGCCGGTGTCAACAAAGTTCTTGTGGAGCAGGCGGCTTCCAGGGGATCTGTCCCACGTCGCGTTGCCTTCCCGGGGTCGCTGTTCGTTGCGGCTCTCAGCCGAGCAGTTCACGGGTCATCCGGGGCAGCGGTGTTCAGTGGCGGCAGGGTCCTCTCCTCGTCGTCCGCTCCGACCCTGGAGGCGGCGGCTGTGCGATGGCGGCAGGTGGCAGTACGGTCCCCAAGTGCAGGACGTACCCAGCCAAGTGCCGGTGCAGCTGTGCGCTCACAGCTGAGCGGTCGGGCAAGATACCGACCTAGTGGATTCTCACAGGGCAACTGTCCGTCTTCGCAAGTGGATTGGCTGCTCGTGGCGCAGTCAACTAGAGAGCTTGGACCGGACGGGTCCTCCTTCGCTTTGCTCTCGGGCTCCCGGTGCAGTTGCGGTCACGGTGTTCGGGCCAGCGGCGGCTGGTCCTTACTTTGCTCTCGCTGTTGCTTTGGGCCCCGGTCACGGTGGTCAGGTGGATGTCGTTGCCTTGGAGGAGATTCCTCCGTCGGTACTGCAGCGATAAGCAGCACACACAGTCGCTTTCTTCAGGGTGTAGCGCCCACTGGTCCCGGGGCGCTGGTCAGGGGGCAAGTTCAGTTTGCAAGCCCTTGGAGATCTTTTTGCAGAGTTTGGCACAAAGTAAAGCAAAAGTCTTCTCGCAGTCTTTCCTTCTTCCTCTCCTTCGGCAGCAAGGCACCAGACACAGGCAAGAGTCAGCACCCTTCCTTGTCTCTCACGGTCCTTCTCGTCGGGCAGAGTTCCTTCTGTAGCCCAAACAGGATCTAATTTTCAAGGAGCAGGGCTCCTTCTTTTATAGGCCATTTCTTTTGTTCTCGCAGGCCAGGGGGGCCTTTGCATAGCCACTCTCAGTCCTTGAGTACCCTGGTGGGTGTACTCCGGCTTCTGCTTTCAGTGTGAGGGGCAGGCGCATCAGACGCCCCACAGGAGGTGGAGCCAGCATTGTGCGGACAGGGGCGGCCAGAGTACCTTGTTGATGGGGCTTCGCCCTTCCTGGGCCAGGTGCCGGCTGAGTCATCAGTCGCTCCCCAGGAGGGTGGAGCCAGCATTGTGGTGGCAGAGCACAGCTACAGTTCGAGTCAAGAGGCACTCCTACCTCCCACTAAGGTGTAATCTGCGCATTCACCACCTGTCATCCCCCCAGCCCTGTCACTCACACGTCCCAGACAGTCAGGTACACATACCAGCAGAGGCGGGCTAAAATGGTTAGGCAAGCAAATGCTAACTTTCTAAAAGTAGCATTTACATACCCAGGATACTAAAATAAACTTTACTAAAAGAAATATTTTATCATCCTGAGTTCAGGCATACTAAACACGACTCGCTACCATGCTCATTGAGCCTGCTGGGATTATAGGGCGTAATAATTCCAGCAGCTCAGTCTGGCCTAATGGAGCAGGTAGCCTTCAATAGTGAAATACGGTTTTGGTTTGTACGTCACTACTAGGACATGCCACACACATCAGGGCTTGTCCTACCTTACACCTACAACGCACCCTGCCCGCAGGCCTACCATAGGGGTGACTAATATGTAGTCAAGGGAAGGTTCGGGGCTGGCAATTGGGTGCACTTGCCCAGCTAGCGTGACAGTACGAGACCGCACGCGGGTTCTGCGGTCGCAGTTCCCAGACACATCTTTCCGGCTGCTTCGGTGGGTGGCGCAACCAGCGCTGCAGGCCCACCAGCAGTATTGGCATCTACAAGCCCCGGCACTCTCTAGTGCACTTTACTAGGGACTAACAGTAAATCCAATGAACCAATCATGGATACCAATCGCATGTACAATTTACAGTAGGGAGCACTTGCACTGCGGCACGGGTCAGCCGTGGCGCAGTGCCCTGAGTATCGGAAAACCAGCAAAACATCGGAGGCACATCAGCAAAAAGTGGAAGGGAGACTCATGCCAAGGTGCCAGGTCTAACATGTGGCCCCTCCAGCTGAAATGTGGGGGGAACTACCCTTCCCCAGGGAGTTCCACATCACTAAGGCGGAAAAATCTGGACAGACCATCAGCGTTGGCGTGATCTGTGCCAGGGCGGTGTTCCACCGTAAAGTCCATACTCTGTAGAGAAATGGACCACCTCAACAGTTTCGGGTTCTCACCCCTCATTTGCATCAACCATCTGAGGGGCCTGTGGTCCGTCTGAACTCGGAAGTGAGACCCAAACAAGTAGGGTCTTAGCTTCTTCAGCGCCCAGACCACAGCAAATGCTTCACGCTCTATTGCACTCCACCTACTTTCCCATGGAAGTAACCTCCTACTTATGAGGGCTACGGGTTGGTCAAAGCCCTCCTCAGTCATCTGTGAAAGAACAGCCCCTACACCATGCTCTGAAGCGTCTGTTTGCACTATGAATTCCTTGGAGAAATCAGGAGCCAGGAGCACGGGCGCCGTGCACATGGCAGTCTTCAGGGTGTCAAAAGCCTTCTGACAGGTGTCAGTCCAAATCACATTCCTGGGCTGCTTCTTCGAAGTCAGCTCTGTCAAGGGGGTCACGATAGTGCCATAGCCCTTGACAAACCTCCTGTAATACCCAGTGAGCCCCAGGAAGGCTCTCACTGCAGTCTGGGTCTTGGGGGGTTCCCAAGCCAGGATGGTCTCAATTTTGGGCTGCAAGGGTGCTACCTTGCCACTCCCAACTTGGTGTCCCAAGTACACCACGGAACCCTGCCCAATCTGGCACTTGCTTGCCTTGATTGTGAGGCCTGCTCTGCGCAGGGCCATCAACACTTCCCAGAGGTGTCGCAGGTGTTCTGGCCAGGTGCCACTGAACACCGCGATGTCATCCAGGTAGGCGGCACTGAACTCATCCAGCCCAGCCAGCACCTGGTTGACCAATCTCTGAAAGGTGGCAGGGGCATTCTTCATTCCAAATGGCATAACCCGGAACTGGAAATGCCCATCTGGTGTAGAGAATGCCGACCTCTCCTTTGCCCCATCGGTCAAGGCGATCTGCCAGTACCCAGACGTTAAATCAAACGTACTCAAGAACTTGGCAGCCCCCAGCCGATCAATGAGCTCATCAGCTCTGGGGATGGGGTGCGCGTCAGTCTTCGTGACTGAATTGAGTCCTCTGTAGTCCACACAGAACCGGAGTTCGGGTGTGGCACCCGGCGCAGCAGCCTTCGGAACCAAGACCACGGGGCTGGACCAAGGACTGCTGGAAGACTCAACCACCCCGAGGGCAAGCATCTTGGAGACCTCCTCCTTGATGCAGGCCCGGACCCTGTCAGTCACCCTGTAAGCCTTATGCTTCACAGGTAAGCTGTCTCCAGTGTCCACATCATGGACGCACCAATCTGTGACACTCGGAACCAGGGAGAACAGATCTGGAAACTGCCCCAGCAACTGGCGGCAGTCTTCCTGTTGTTCGGCGGTCAAGGTGGGTGAGAGGTTAACTCCATCCACTGACCCATCTTTCTCACAGGCCACCAAGAGGTCAGGAAGAGGCTCCGACTCCTCCTCCATTCCGTCATCAGTTGCCAACAACATGCCCACTTCGGACCTTCGCAAGTGGGGCTTGAGGCGGTTGACATGTAGGACCCGCAAAGGGTTCCTGGGCGTCTTCATGTCCACCAAGTATGTCACGGGGCTCTTGCGCTCCACAACCTCAAATGGGCCTGTCCACTTATCTTGAAGGGCACAGGGCTCTACTGGGGCCAGGACATACACCTCTTGTCCAGGCTGAAGCTCGACCAGAGTGGCATTCTGGTCGTACCACCGCTTCATTTCCTCCTGGCTCGCTTCCAGATTTGCCTCGGCAAGTTGTCTGAAGCATCTGGTCTGGTTTCTGAAGGCCAGCATGTAGCTATATACATTCTGGGGAGGTTTCCTGGCCTTCCTTTACCAAACTCAGCGGTCCTCTCACGGGGTGACCGTATAGCAGCTCAAAGGGGCTGAACCCTAGGGACTTCTGTGGCACCTCGCGATATGCAAAGAGTAGGCATGGTAAGAGGACGTCCCACTTACGCCTCATCGGACCTTCTAGGCCCATGATCATGCCTTTCAGGGTTCGGTTGAATCTCTCAACCAAACCGTTACCTTGGGGATGGTAAGGCGTGGTGAACTTATACGTTACGCCACACTCTTGCCAAAGGGACTTCATATACTTGGATATGAAATTGGTCCCCCTGTCGCTCACCACCTCTGGAGGGAATCCCACTCGTGAGAAAATTCCCATCAGTGCACGTCCCACCACGGGGCCGTCACTGTCCTCAGAGGGATGGCTTCAGGGTACCGGGTGGCATGATCCACCAAGACCAGGATGAACCTGTTGCCCATGGCTGTCTTGGGGTCCAGAGGCCCAACGATGTCAATACCCACTCGCTGGAATGGCGTACCGACCACAGGGAAGGGTTGGAGGGGAGCCTTGTTCTTCCCTCCCGTCTTCCCACTTGCCTGGCAAGTCGGACAGGTTCTGCAATGAGCATCTGAACTCTTATGCATTTGGGGCCAGTAAAAGTGGGTGACAAGCCTGTCATAGGTCTTGTCCATCCCCAAATGTCCTGCTAAAGGCACATCGTGAGCCAGACCCAGTAGGAAGGCTCTGAACTTCTGGGGTACCACCAGCACACGGGCTGACCCAGGTTCAGCAGCCTTAGGCTCTGAATACAGGAGGTCGTTCTCCCAGTACACATAATGTGTTTTGGCCTGAACACCATTGGCCTGGTCTGCAGCCTGCTGCCGCATACCCACGAGAGAAGGGCATTCTTTCTGCTCCTTGCAGAATTCCTCCCTGGAGGGTCCTCCTTCTTGCTGCCAATGGGTCAGCTCAGGTAGGTCCCCCAGTTCGGCGATCTGTTCCCCTGTAGGCTCCAGGGCATCCCCCTCAAGGTCTGCTTCCTCCTGGACCGTGGGAACTTCAGGGGCCGGTTTCCCGCGCCCCCTGCGCCTTCTCCCTAAGGCCGGTTCCTGGGCCTCTCCTTCAGGCCCCAGGACCTCTTGATCACCCCTACTGGCTGCCATCGACCGGGTGGTCACGCACGCCCAGTCAGGCAGACCCACCATCCGTAGGTGAGTCGTCTTCTCCACCTTTTCCCAAGGGGAGTGCTCCAAGTCATTCCCTAGCAAACAGTCAACAGGCATGGTTTTCCTTACACAGACCTGCAGAGTACCAGAGACCCCCCACCCACTCGAAGGGAACTTGAGCCATCGGACACTGTCTCTCAGAATTATCAGCGTTGATAACCCTACAGTAGGCATGGGGTACAACCTGCTCTTGAGACACCAGGTGCTGCCTTACTGCAGTCACACTGGCTCCTGTGTCTCTAAGAGCCTCAGCTTCCTTACCATTGATGATCACTACCTGCCCATATTTCTTAGTGTTAGAGGGCAGGTAGTTCGTAGGGATCATCTCACTGTCTCCTAACGAGACTAGGGTCATCTGAACGGGATCTCCACCCCCCGGGACCATCACTTCTTCTCCTAAGTGAACACTAGTCACTTGACGGGGCGGAGCACCAGTGGGTGCGGGTTTTCCAAACAGGCGACACTTGGGGTCACTGGATATGTGCCCAGGCTCGCCACATTTGAAACAATTGAAGGGCCCCTTTGGAACAGGTTTACCTGTCGGGCCCCCATTCTGCTTCGGGGGTGGGGGAGGCTGAGAACCCTGCTGCGGGCTCCCCTGGGAACTACTTTGGGGGCCTTTCTGGAACCCTTTTTGTTTCCCCCCTTGTCCCCCCCACTCTTCTGCTGGGGACCCTGCCCACTCTTGGCGGAGTCTCCCACGGGACCCTTGTGGACCCTGGTGCTGAGCCAGCGGTCCGCCTCCTCAGCAAGCTTCCTCGGGTTGGACAGCTTGCTATCGATCAGGTGTTGGCGTAACTCAGGAAAACAGTGATCAGACAAGTGCTCCCATGCAATCAAATCAAAGAGACCTTGAAAATCATTCACTTTGCTACCCTTCACCCAACCATCCAGTGCTCTGCAAAAGTAAGTCACATACTCCACATACGTATTCCCAGGCCGCTTAGTACATCCCCTAAACTTCTGCCTATACATTTCAGGGGTAAGCCCGTACCTGTTCATCAAAGCTTCTTTCATGTGGGAATAGGATCTCTGATTCTCAACGGGCAAATCTAGCAAGGTATCTCTCCCTTCGCTAAGGAGCCTTCCCCACAGCCCCGCTCCCCAATCCTTGTCAGGGACCCGGTGGGAGGACATGGCTACCTCGTAAGCCCTAAACCACTGTCCTATGTCATCCCCCTTAAAGAACTCTTTAACTACGTCCTTCGGGATGTGCACTCTTGACTCTACCTGCACTGGCGATGCGCTGCCACCAGAGGGAGGACGATCCAAATCTCTCTCCTTGAGACTTATCTCCCTCATTTTCACTTCATAATCCATTTGGTGCTTTCGCTCTTCCAGCGCCATTCTTTTGGTTTCAAGCTCCAGTTGGATTTTCAATTCTGCCAGCTTCCTCTCATGATTCCTTGTTTCCTTCCTGTCTGCCAGCTCCTCTGGCGACAGGCCTTTACCAAAGCTGTGCACGCTGTCTTGTCGTTCGAGATCCACCAGATCCCCACGTGCATTCTGTTCCTCCGTTGCATCTTGCTCCGCGAGGGCATCTTGATCCTCCGGGGCCTTTCTGGACTCTACCCAGGCTTTCAGGGCCTTGTAGAATTCTGGCTTATTCTTGCAACCAGCGTGCGGAACCTTGAGTTTCTTACAGAAAAACTTCAGCTCGGTCTTTGAGTATTTATCCAGCTTCGCGGCGTCCCACTCGACCTCAAACACCTCCGAGGTCGTGGACTCCGCTCCATCCAGGCTCTTTGTGCCCGGCATGGTTTTCGCACTTGGAATCTTCTTTCGGCAAAATTCAAAAAGCAAAGTCTGTGGCTAAGAAACTGGACCGAAATCCCTGTGTAGTGGTCAGAAGCTCAGGTATAGATATCGCAAGTGTAAATTCGAAAATCCTCACCGCTGCGTCCAATGTAGGAAGGGGGAGGCTCTAATTGGCGCAGTGCAACACTAGCGACAAGCAGGGACTCTCTCTTCCTCGTCAGGGCTGAGGGTTACCTTCCAGACAACCTCTGCTTACCCTCTAGGTAGTGTGGCTTAAGCAGTCGTAGGCTAATCCTTGGGGCCCATAGGGTTAAACACTTGCAATATTACACCTTCACAACCAACCCACCACACAACGAGACCAGACTGTATTCTGTAAAAATATATATCTTTATATAGTTTTTGAGCAGGCTTGTGAATACAGTCGACGTACTTTACGGTATCGGTTTCAAATTACTTAGTTCAAGTTGCCACAGTTCTTTCGAGCAATAAGAGTTCTTTTAGGGCCCTCAGGCCGGTGTCAACAAAGTTCTTGTGGAGCAGGCGGCTTCCAGGGGATCTGTCCCACGTCGCGTTGCCTTCCCGGGGTCGCTGTTCGTTGCGGCTCTCAGCCGAGCAGTTCACGGGTCATCCGGGGCAGCGGTGTTCAGTGGCGGCAGGGTCCTCTCCTCGTCGTCCGCTCCGACCCTGGAGGCGGCGGCTGTGCGATGGCGGCAGGTGGCAGTACGGTCCCCAAGTGCAGGACGTACCCAGCCAAGTGCCGGTGCAGCTGTGCGCTCACAGCTGAGCGGTCGGGCAAGATACCGACCTAGTGGATTCTCACAGGGCAACTGTCCGTCTTCGCAAGTGGATTGGCTGCTCGTGGCGTAGTCAACTCGAGAGCTTGGACCGGACGGGTCCTCCTTCGCTTTGCTCTCGGGCTCCCGGTGCAGTTGCGGTCACGGTGTTCGGGCCAGCGGCGGCTGGTCCTTACTTTGCTCTCGCTGTTGCTTTGGGCCCCGGTCACGGTGGTCAGGTGGATGTCGTTGCCTTGGAGGAGATTCCTCCGTCGGTACTGCAGCGATAAGCAGCACACACAGTCGCTTTCTTCAGGGTGTAGCGCCCACTGGTCCCGGGGCGCTGGTCAGGGGGCAAGTTCAGTTTGCAAGCCCTTGGAGATCTTTTTGCAGAGTTTGGCACAAAGTAAAGCAAAAGTCTTCTCGCAGTCTTTCCTTCTTCCTCTCCTTCGGCAGCAAGGCACCAGACACAGGCAAGAGTCAGCACCCTTCCTTGTCTCTCACGGTCCTTCTCGTCGAGCAGAGTTCCTTCTGTAGCCCAAACAGGATCTAATTTTCAAGGAGCAGGGCTCCTTCTTTTATAGGCCATTTCTTTTGTTCTCGCAGGCCAGGGGGGCCTTTGCATAGCCACTCTCAGTCCTTGAGTACCCTGGTGGGTGTACTCCGGCTTCTGCTTTCAGTGTGAGGGGCAGGCGCATCAGACGCCCCACAGGAGGTGGAGCCAGCATTGTGCGGACAGGGGCGGCCAGAGTACCTTGTTGATGGGGCTTCGCCCTTCCTGGGCCTGGTGCCGGCTGAGTCATCAGTCGCTCCCCAGGAGGGTGGAGCCAGCATTGTGGTGGCAGAGCACAGCTACAGTTCGAGTCAAGAGGCACTCCTACCTCCCACTAAGGTGTAATCTGCGCATTCACCACCTGTCATCCCCCCAGCCCTGTCACTCACACGTCCCAGACAGTCAGGTACACATACCAGCAGAGGCGGGCTGAAATGGTTAGGCAAGCAAATGCTAACTTTCTAAAAGTAGCATTTGCAAACCCAGGATACTAAAATAAACTTTACTAAAAGAAATATTTTATCATCCTGAGTTCAGGCATACTAAACACGACTCGCTACCATGCTCCTTGAGCCTGCTGGGATTATAGGGCGTAATAATTCCAGCAGCTCAGTCTGGCCTAATGGAGCAGGTAGCCTTCAATAGTGAAATACGGTTTTGGTTTGTACGTCACTACTAGGACATGCCACACACATCAGGGCTTGTCCTACCTTACACCTACAACGCACCCTGCCCGCAGGCCTACCATAGGGGTGACTAATATGTAGTCAAGGGAAGGTTCGGGGCTGGCAAGTGGGTGCACTTGCCCAGCTAGCGTGACAGTACGAGACCGCACGCGGGTTCTGCGGTCGCAGTTCCCAGACACATCTTTCCGGCTGCTTCGGTGGGTGGCGCAACCAGCGCTGCAGGCCCACCAGCAGTATTGGCATCTACAAGCCCGGCACTCTCTAGTGCACTTTACTAGGGACTAACAGTAAATCCAATGAACCAATCATGGATACCAATCGCATGTACAATTTACAGTGGGGAGCACTTGCACTGCGGCACGGGTCAGCCGTGGCGCAGTGCCCTGAGTATCGGAAAACCAGCAAAACATCGGAGGCACATCAGCAAAAAGTGGAAGGGAGACTCACGCCAAGGTGCCAGGTCTAACAATGTCCATCAGTTAGGTTGTCAGCTTTGTGTGGGCAAAAATGCCAGCAATGACATTTGTTTACTATTGAGAGTGCCAACTCCGCGACCCACATCACCAGCCTAGCCTTCGTAATCTGAATTACGCACAGACCTTCTAAAAAAAGCAGTAGCCATGAGTCCTAAATTGGCCTGTCTTTTTTTTTTTCCTGGACAGCTTCTACCTCTTTGGGACTCACCGAGCTGCCTCTCAGAATCCTAAGCTAACATTAGAGACTAATAAGATATTATTATTTCGACTGCCGAGGCTGGGAAAGCTCCACCCGCCATATTTGGAGGCAAATGTTGCTACCGCGGAGGTCTCGTCGACGGCAGTGCCCCGCTCCCCAGACATGTTGCTGCAAGTGGGTGCAAATGCACAGGAAACATGTAGTTGTACAAACATGCATGACAAGGGGGGACATGCCTTGCACACCATGTACCCCATTGCTGGAGTGTGGTGGTGATATGTGCACAGTCCAGTCAATGAGGATACATGCCCCATGAGAACTTACCTGGATTACGCCACCAGAGGACTGTCCACTTCAAGGTTGCTGAGGTGTAGGGGGACCTGGATCAATGCCTGAAAATGTTGGGGACAAGCTGATTTGAGTGAGTATGAACCTCAAATCCTTTGTTTCTGATGAGTCGAGGTAGCCTGTCAGACCTCCACGGTCATCTTGGCGGAAATGCACATTGTAATCAGCATGGCTGTCGAAACTCCATGTAAAGCTCTGTGGCTGCTGCTTTTCTCTGACTGCCATCTCACCGTCCGAGAAAGGCTGTCAAAGCCTGCGGTCTCCCGGCGGTCGGTTGAACTGCATTCAGCATTCATCGTAATACGGTGGTCGGCCTGACCGCTTCAACGGAGACTGCAGCGGTCCTACCTATGCCAATAAGGCCTCAGATGTCAATCCAACCGCCATCGTAATGAAGCCCTAAATGTATGCAACAGGAGAGGTTTTATGCCCAGAGGATGTAAAATGGTAGAAAATCATTGCTGAAAATAGCATGATATACTATGGAATGTTAACCCCTTCGATGCTCATGACGGAACCGTTCCGTCATGAGCATCGGTTGAGCTGTGCTCATGACGGAACCGTTCCGTCATGACCACACCCATTTCAAAGGATCCAGCACACCAGAAAAATCTCCTTAGCAGCGATGAGGTTAATATCTCCAAGTGAAATGGTGATTCGGTATTAACCATAACTGGAGACATTTCAATGAGAAACAAAAAACTATCAAATGTATTCTGGGATACAATGAAAGCTCTGCTAGAGTTAATAGTAACCAGCAGAGGCCTAAAGATATAGACATATATTATCAGGTACATTTTAGTAACAATATTTCCTGTAAAATTAGTTAATTTGGCTGCAATTTTGTATTACTTTTACTCTTTAAATATTTGCTAAATACATGTTTCTCTCCTTTTAGAGGCGTTGCTTCCTTTCAGTGTCCGAAACTTAAAAACCTTCTACTTGTGAATGATATGAGAACATAACAATTTGTTTTAGCTGAAGAGAGTTATTTACTTAAGGTAGTGCCAAATTCCTTTTGGCTTTTGATATTTCCTTCATTTCACTTGTTATAGTCCTATATATTTAACTAGCATTGGGTGGGGATTTGAGGTCCGTTCATTTTGTTCCCGTGTTGTTATTGGGATTAATTGTTGCACGTGTACCACTGGTATTCCAGTGAGGAAAGCCTTTCTGCTTGAGCCAAGCTATTAGGAGTTAATAGAAGTAAGCTCTCTGAAGCCCTTTATAATTTAACAGGCTCAGATTGTTTTGACATTGTAGGAGCTCATTCACAGCTCAATACAATGGTGTGGCCACAAAGGGCAACTGGAATGTTCAAAGTGTTTTTAGAGGAGTCCATTCATTGACCATTTATCAGAATAGGTCTCAAAGGTAACCTCTTGAATATCCAAAGATATTGGAGTAGACTCACTTGAATTTAATTGTTCAATTAAACCTTTCTTATTTGTGCCAACATGTTTCGGACCACATAAGTGCGCATGGAGAACCTGCTTTAGAAGTCAGGGACAGACTCCTTTAGCACTGAGAAAGGCCCCAGACCAGATTGGGCTTTTAGTGTGGGCTGAAACATGTTGGCACAAAAAAAGATTTAATTGATCGATTACATTAAACAAAAACCTCAGATCAAGTTTTTATCTATACCCCAAGTGCCCGACAAATAAAGGAAGCGTTTGGATATGCCTGTAGGTATTTTTAAGAGCAAATATTTCACCTGGATCCAGCTTATCCAGTCAGATTTAATTTAAGAACTCCCAATACAAAACCTTGGTTAATTAAGCCCTGATTGTACCATCCTAACAGGGTGTGGATAGGCACTGATGAGGAAGCATGTCACGATAAGTGAGTCAGGCGTCTACTCCAATATATTTGGATTTTCAAGAGGTTACCTTTGAGACCTATTCTGATAAATTGTCAATGAACGGGCTTCTCTGAAAACTCTTTGAACATTCCATTGCACTTTGTGTCTAACTACTTATATCGGGAGTTTGCAACTGGTCTGGTTTTTTTCACTTGCTCTCCCATTTGTGGTACATGTGTTTTTTTCACATCTTAACTAGACTATAATCCATTGCACCTACTTAAATTTAAGCTATTGCGAAGTTGATTCCACTTTAATTATGATCAATCAGATTAGAGTAAAATGCCTCCAGTCATCTTTGGGGAAGCCTTTTTACAATCTTCAGTATGTATAAGAGTTACCCTTAAAACAAATCTGTATTGTGACCAATAATTCTTGCATAAGTAATTTAAAAATGTCATCATTATCTCTACACTTGTCCCAAAATGCAATAGGTGCTCCTCAGTGAGTAGCCAGAAGTGTTGGAGGAGTTAACCACTCTTTTGATTGTTAATTTAATTATGTCCCTTGAGGAAGATTTATCAACTACTATGATGCACCTACAAGGCAATGTAGGAAAATATTTGATGAGTCATATTTATTGATGCTTAGTTTGAGAGCACTGCACTACCTGGAAACAATGGTGAAAATCAACAAAAACGTGTACTTTGTTTAATGGGGTGATCTTGTAGCAAGTTAAAGAAGCAAACACTGGGCCAAAAAAAATAGTTTTCATCTTTGAAATGTGGGTTCTGAGCTATTGGTGTGTTACTTGAACTCATAAAAAAACCCTGTATTTATGTATGCATGTTTTTATGTATGTACTCTGTAGTTATAGTTAGGTCAGAGTTTCCAAATTAAGAGCGCTACTTTGTTTGCTAATAGCTTGGGCACCCTTTGACGAATCATCCACCTTCATGGTGCCTCAATGACGAAAACCCTTGACTCCCTTCACTGGCTGCCAGTGGGAAAAATAATTCTATTTAAGGCCATGTGTTTTTTTGCCACTGGAGCTTACAGTGGAAAGGCCCCAGTTATCTGTGTAATTTTTAACCCCTTACAATCCAAGTCGACAGCTAAGATTGACAGGAGCTAACCTGCTCAAAATACTGAAGAGAAAAAGGGCTAGGATGGGAGCATGCTCCTTTGGTTACCTGGCAGCCAAAAATTGGAACACACTCCCACCTCTGCTACGAGCAGAGAAATCGGAATCCACCTTTCCAAGAGGTCTGAAAACCTGGCTCTTTCAGATATAGTCAGGTTCTGAAAATGCTTCCTAGGGGGGGACACACCAGCTAGTGTAGCCAGGCGCTCTATAAATGTCTTATTATTATTATTGAACGTTTTACACCAATCCTTCAAGCGGGACGAAAAAAAGGGAGGGGGGCCCAAAACGTTGAATATCCATGTTAATTCTCATAGGAAACTTTGTCTCCAATGCAGGAAAAAAACAGCCAAACAGAATTATACCAGATGTGGCAAAAAGTTCAAACGTTACCAAGAAAGCGTGCTTATTTTGATTTGGTGTAAATCCATTCAACTGTTTTCTAGACATTCACGTTTAAAGAGGTGTCCAGATTTGACTTAAAGTTGTAAAACAATTAGGCATATCTGGAATGTTGGTCTTGCAGGAGTTCTGCAGTACCGAAAAAAAATAAATAGAGCCCTCTGATTGGCTGAGGGACCATTTTCTCCCATCACTCATTTCTGTCCTACAGGCACTAGTGCAGTACTCATTATTGTTCAATTAATTAAAATCATTACAATATACTAACATTACAATATGCTATGAAAAAGGAGAAAAAAAGAAAAGTTAAAAGGCTCACTGAGTTTGCTTAAAACTTTAAAAATCTTAAGAACAATTGTCAAAGCTGGAACTGAAGTGCTGCTACGTAGAGGTTGCTCCTGCATCTGGGGACCCTTTTGCGTGTCTTTTTAGATTGGCCCTGTGTAAATTTTATGTTTATTTTGATGACTATCCATTTAAAACAACTGAGTTTTCCTGGTTTCGGTGCCAGGTACCTGGATTAACTTGCTTAGTCCTCTTGGTCTTGACCATTTTTGTTCCCTTGTGTGCCTGGGATTTATGGTAGCTGTAAGCCAAGGCAAGACTCTGGGTTTATTATAGACACATTGCACACATCCTTAGTATTTTAACTATTAATTCTACTTTTTACCTTGTGACTATGATGAACTGTCCTTTTTTAAACCAAGTGTGGTAATACTGCTTCCCCGGTCCGTCACGGTCTGTACCGTTTGTGCGGAGGAAAGGAACTCTTTAGATTCATTGTGAGGCTTCCTTCACACGCACCCACTTCCGGCGATTAGCGCTCTAGTTTTCTGTTAATAATTTCTCTTCTTAAGGCCACGCTGGAACGGCTGCGCAGATGGCGCGCCAAAGGCAAGCCCGTCTGCACCCGTCCGCGCCAGGACGACACCAGGCCCCAGTCACTCTGCCGGTTTTGAGGAAAATCCCTACTTTTACTCCCTTGACAACCTCCTGGCTATTAAATCTTTAATGAGCACGGTTTGCTCTCCCCTACCTAACACTCCTATGGGTCCTTTCTGCTGCAGGAACTGCGGTTATAATTCTGAAGTTACCTTGCGAGGCCCACCCATACAATCGCTGGTCTCAGGACATAACATTAAAATGCTCAGTCTTAACTGTTGATCACTGGTCAAACATTACCTAGATGTGTTTGACCTACTTCAAGACGAGTCTCCGGACGTCCTTTTTCTGACAGAAACCTGGCTGTCAGCCGACACGTTGGTTGAACCGGATCTGGCACTTCCCACAGGCTACAGCATTTGCACCCTCAATCGAGAGTCAAGGGGGGGTGGGGTGGCAGTTGTCTGTAAATCTCATTTTGCTTGCTCACTGGTTAAGAAAGATGTGGCGGGTTGCTGTGTTAGACTCGGCGGTCTCTAGTTGGCAGAGGTATACACTTCTGACAAATAGGGACTCACCTCCTCTAGTCAGGGCAAGGGGATCACACACTTAGATAACCCCGCTCACCCCCTCGGTAGCTTGGCAAAGCAGATAGGCTTATCTCAGAGGCAGTGCGTTAAGCATTTGCGACCACATTCAGTAATAAAGTGAATACACTACAAATGGACACGACACAATAGTATTATAAAAATACGAATGTTTATATAAGGCTTAGCACAAGACCAAGTAACGACAAAAATATACCACAATCTTAATAAATACTCTTGGAAGGAAAAATAATAGTTCAAGCGTAGTTTCTTCTTAGCACAAAAGTCTTTAGTAACAAAAGCAACTCTTCTTCTTTATATCACAGTTCTTAGCAACAATGTAACCCACACGGGAGTCACACGACGTCGAGGCAAAGTTAATCCAAAGGTTCAGCGTCGACCGCGAGGAGCGCTACGTCGAGCCTGGAGTCACACGGACCCCCAACAACACAGTACCTTTAGGAAAGTGAAGCACACGATGATCAGCGGCGTCGAGCAATCCGGCGTCGCGTCTTCGGTGTCGATCAGGCCTCAGTAGTCGTCGATGTCGATGATGATGTCGCAAGAGTGAGCAGCGCTCACGGCGTCGAGAGGGCTCGAAGTCGATGCGATCAGCGGCGGTGCAGACACGAGGTCACTTGGAGCTGGAGCCGAACTCACTGGTGCTGCTACTGGCGTCGATCGGGCCTGGCGGCAGGCGTTGAGGAAGCGGGACACTGGAGCCATTACTCACGATGTGGAGCTGGATTCGGCATCGTCCGTCGGCGTCGAGATTGCTGGATTCTTTCAGAGGTGCTGGACTTTCAGGTTCCAGCAACAAGCACTTTTAGCACGGTGAAGTCCTCTAGCCCTGTGACTTCAACAGGAGGCTGGCACTCTTCCAGCCCTTGGAGATTTCCTTGGCAAAGTTCGAGAGTACACACTCAGTTCCTCTCTCCTGGTTCCTTGGCAAAAATAAAGAAGCAACTGCAGGATTCCCCCCAGCAAACAGCACACTGGCAGAAGGGGTAGGCAAGTCCTTGGATCAGCAGGCTTCTTGTCCTTGGTCCTGGGGAGGTTTCCTGGGAGATTGCTCCCAGCCTTCTTTGACCAGATTCAAAGGTCCTCTTACCGGGTGCCCGTACAAAAGCTCAAAGGGGCTGAACCCTAGAGACTTCTGCGGCACCTCTCGGTAAGCGAACAGCAGGCATGGCAAGAGGACGTCCCATTTACGCCTCATTGGTTCTTCAAGACCCATGATCATGCCTTTAAGGATCCGGTTGAATCTCTCAACCAGCCCATTACCTTGAGGGTGGTAAGGAGTGGTGAACTTGTAGGTTACCCCACACTCCTTCCACAGAGACTTCATATAATTGGAAATGAAGTTGGTGCCCCGGTCTGACACCACCTCTCTGGGGAACCCCATTCGGGAGAAAACACCCATCAGTGCCCGTCCCACCACGGGGGCCGTCACTGTTCGGAGAGGGATGGCTTCCGGGTACCGTGTGGCATGGTCCACCAAGACCAGGATGAACCTGTTGCCCAGGGCTGTCTTGGGGTGCAGGGGCCCAACAATGTCAATCCCCACCCGGTCAAAGGGGGTACTGACAACTGGAAAAGGTTGGAGGGGAGCCTTCTGCTTCCTTCCGCTTTTCCCACTTGCCTGGCAAGTGTGACAAGTTTTGCAATGGATGTCTACATCCCTTCTCATCTGAGGCCAATAAAAATGGGTGACAAGCCTGTCATAGGTCTTGTCCTGCCCCAGATGTCCAGCTAACGGAACGTCATGAGCCAAACCCAGTAGGAAGGCTCTGAAGCGCTGGGGTACCACCAGCACACGGGCTGACCCAGGCTCAGCAGCCTTAGGCTCGCTATAAAGGAGGTCGTTCTCCCAGTAGACAATATGTGTACCTGCAGTTTGGGCTGAGGCCTACTGCCTCATACCCACAAGAGAAGGGCACACTTTCTGTTCTGCACAAAATTCTTCCCTGGAGGGACCACCATCCTGCTGCCAATGGGTCTGCTCGGGCAGGTCTCCCAGTTCAGCAACTTGTTCGCCTGTGGTCTCCAGGGCATCCCCATCAGGGTCTACCTCCTCCTGGACCACGGGAACGGTGGGGGCCGGTTTCCCGAGCTTCCTGCCTCTTCTCTTTACAGCTGGGTCCTGGGCCGTGGTATCAGGCTCCGGGACCCCATCAACATCCATACTCGCTGTCATCGATCGAGTGGTCGCACACACCCACTCTGGCACACCCAACATTTCCAAATGCGATGCTCCCTCCACCTTAGCCCAAGGGGAGTCTTCCAAATCATTGCCCAGGAGACAATCAACAGGCATGGCGGGCCTCATAGCAACCTGAAGAGTACCTGAAACTCCCCCCCTAGGCAAGTCCTTGGATCAGCAGGCTTCTTGTCCTTGGTGCCGGTTCCTTGTCAGAATTGATCTAAAGTCTTGGTTCAGGGGTCCTTCTCTTATACCCCTTTTTGGCTTTGATCCCTTTGTCCATGCAGGGGAACTCCCCCTCATTCCGGGTCTGTGGTGGGTGTAGCCAGGTGGTGACACCTGGCCGATTCACGGTGCAGGGCTCGGTCCTCAGACGCCCAGCAGGAAGTGGAACCAGTATTGTCACTGGCAGGAGCAGAGCTATCCGTCGCTCGGCAGGAGGTGGAGCCAGCATTGTATCGGGCAGGGCCGGCTATCAAGAGCTACTCTTCCCCTACTCTCAATGCAAATGCACCACTCACCCCACACTGACTCATTCAGAACCCTGGAGCCACCCAGCTCCGGTCACACACACACCAAACCAGCAGAAACCAGAAATAGTTAGACAAGAAAATAGTCACTTTCTAAAAGTGCTATTTTCAAACCCAGAGTCCGAAAACCATGAACACAAACTGATGCGTTATCAAACCCCGAGTTCAGGGATACCAAACTCGACATTGCACCATGCTCCCCGAGCCAGCTAGGAACATAACGTTAATAATCCCGGCGGCCCATTCTAACTAATGAAGAGCAGGCTACCTTATGATAGTGAAGTACGAAGATGGCGGTAGTTCACTATTAGGACATGCGAACCTCGTCAGGCTTGTCCTACCTTATACTTACAATGCACCCTGCCCTCGGGCCTACCATAGGGGTGACTAATATGAAGTTTAAGGGAAGGCAAGTAGGCGTACTTGCGCAGCCCGCGTGACAGTACGAGACTGCACGTAGGTCTTGCAATGACAGACCTGTAGACATACTTTTATCAGGCCGCTCATGTGGGTGGCACAACACGTGCTGCAAGCCCACTGGCGGCATTTGTATTTACAAACCCCGGCACTCCGCGTGCACTAGACTAGGGACTGACAGTAAACCAAATAAGCCAAACATGGAATTCAATCAATACAGTAATTTAACATAGGGAGCACTTGCACCGCGGCACTGATCAGCAGTGGCACAGTGCCCAGAGCGATATACCAGCAAAACATCGTAAACAGAGGAGGCAAACAGAAAAAATGGAGGAGAGACTCAAGCCAATGATGTCAGGTCTAACACGTGTCCCCTCCAGCTGAAATGTGGGAAGAACTACCCTTGACCTAGGGAGTCCTCATCACTAAGGCGGAAAAATCTGGACAGACCATCAGCATTGGCGTGATCTGTACCAGGGCGGTGTTCCCCCGTAAAGTCCATCCCCTGTAGGGAAATGGACCACCCCAACAGTTTCAGATTCTCACCCCTCATCTGCATCAACCATCTGAGGGGCCTGTGGTCTGTCTGAACGCGGAAGTGAGTCCCAAACAGGTAGGGTCTTAGCTTCTTCAGCGCCCAGACCACAGCAAATGCTTCTCGCTCTATCGCACTCCACTTCTGTTCCCTGGGAAATAACCTCCTACTGATGAAGGCTACGGGTAAGTCTCGGCCCTCTTCATTCACCTGAGCCAGAACAGCCCCCACGCCATGCTCTAAAGCGTCCGTCTGGACAACAAATTCTTTAGAAAAGTCTGGTGCCTGGAGTATGGGTGCTGTACACATTGTAGTTTTCAGGGTGTCGAAGGCCGTTTGACAGGCGTCAGTCCAAATCACATTTCGCGGCTGCTTCCTGGAAGTCAGCGACGTCAAGGGGTGCACAATGTTACCGTAATCCTTGACGAACCTCCTGTAGTAAGCCGTGAGTCCTAAGAAGGCTCTCACTTGCGTTTGGGTTTTGGGCGGTGCCCAAGCCAGGATGGTATCGATCTTGGGTTGCAGGGGGCCACCTTGCTGCTCTCTACTTGGTGCCCCAAGTACACCACGGAGCCCTGCCCAATCTGGCACTTACTGGCTTTGATTGTGAGGCCTGCTCTGCGCAGGGCCAACAACACTTCCTGGAGGTGGCGCAGGTGTTCCTCCCAACTGGCGCTGAACACTGCGATGTCATCCAGGTAGGCGGCACTGAAATCCTCCAGTCCAGCCAAGACCTGGTTGACCAACCTCTGGAAGGTGACAGGGGCATTCTTCATCCCAAAAGGCATTACCTGGAACTGGTAGAGCCCATCTGGTGTAGAGAATGCGGAACTCCCCTTTGCCCCATCGGTCAAGGCGATCTGCCAGTACCCAGACTTCAGATCAAACGTGCTAAGGTACCAGGCAGCCCCCAATCAATCTACGAGCTCATCAGCTCTGGGGATGGGGTGCGCGTCAGTCTTCGTGACTGAATTGAGTCCTCGGTAATCCACGCAGAACCGTAGTTCGGGTGAAGCACCAGGCGCTGCAGCCTTCGGGACCAAGACCACTGGGCTGGCCCAACGACTGCTAGAGGACTCAACCACCCCTAAGGCTAACATTTTGGAGACCTCCTCCTTAATGTATGCCCTGACCTTTTCAGTCACCCTGTAAGCCTTGTGCTTCACAGGAGGGCTGTCCCCGGTGTGGACATCATGGACACACCAGTGAGTGACACCAGGAATCAAGGAGAACAGATCAGAGAATTGTCCCAACAGTTGGCGACAATCTTGCTGCTGTTCAAGGGTCAGTGTGTCAGAGAGGACAACACCATCCACTGACCCGTCTTGCTCTTTTGCGTACAGGAGGTCAGGAAGAGGCTCGCTCTCCTCCTCCATTCCAGCATCTGTAGCGAGGAGCATGCCCACTTCAGACCTTTCTAAGTGGGGCTTTAAACGGTTGACATGCAGGACCTTCAAGGGGTTCCTGGGAGATTTCAAGTCCACCAAGTAGGTGACATCGCTCTTCTTCTCCACAACCTTAAACGGTCCAGTCCACCTGTCCTTGAGCGCACAAGGTTCCACAGGGGACATGACCCAAACTTCTTGACGAGGCTGAAGTTCGACCAGAGTGGCATTCCGGTCATACCACCGCTTCATCTCTTCCTGGCTGGCCTCCAGATTTGCCTGAGCAAGATCTCTGAAGCGCTGAGTCTGGTTCCTAAAGGCCAGCATGTAACTGTATACATCCTGGGGAGGTTTCCTGGGAGATTGCTCCCAGCCTTCTTTGACCAGACTCAAAGGTCCTCTTACCGGGTGCCCGTACAAAAGCTCAAAGGGGCTGAACCCTAGAGACTTCTGCGGCACCTCTCGGTAAGCAAACAGCAGGCATGGCAAGAGGACGTCCCATTTACGCCTCATTGGTTCTTCAAGACCCATGATCATGCCTTTAAGGGTCCGGTTGAATCTCTCACCCAGCCCATTACCTTGAGGGTGGTAAGGAGTGGTGAACTTGTAGGTTACCCCACACTCCTTCCACAGAGACTTCATATAATTGGAAATGAAGTTGGTGCCCCGGTCTGACACCACCTCTCTGGGGAACCCCATTCGGGAGAAAACACCCATCATTGCCCGTCCCACCACGGGGGCCGTCACTGTTCGGAGAGGGATGGCTTCCGGGTACCGTGTGGCATGGTCCACCAAGACCAGGATGAACCTGTTGCCCAGGGCTGTCTTGGGGTCCAGGGGCCCAACAATGTCAATCCCCACCCGGTCAAAGGGGGTGCTGACAACTGGAAAAGGTTGAAGGGGAGCCTTCTGCTTCCTTCCGCTTTTCCCACTTGCCTGGCAAGTGTGACAAGTTTTGCAATGGATGTCTACATCCCTTCTCATCTGAGGCCAATAAAAATGGGTGACAAGCCTGTCATAGGTCTTGTCCTGACCCAGATGTCCAGCTAACGGAACGTCATGAGCCAAACACAGTAGGAAGGCTCTGAAGCGCTGGGGTACCACCAGCACACGGGCAGACCCAGGCTCAGCAGCCTTAGGCTCGCTATACAGGAGGTTGTTCTCCCAGTAGACAAAATGTGTCCCTGACTGATCACCTGCGGTTTGGGCTGAGGCCTGCTGCCTCATACCCACAAGAGAAGGGCACACTTTCTGTTCTGCACAAAATTCTTCCTTGGAGGGACCACCATCCTGCTGCCAATGGGTCAGCTCGGGCAGGTCTCCCAGTTCAGCAACTTGTTCCTCTGTGGGCTCCAGGGCATCCCCCTCAGGGTCTACCTCCTCTTGGACCACAGGAACGGTGGGGTCCGGTTTCCCACGCCTCCTGCCTCTTCTCTTTACAGCTGGGTCCTGGGCCGTAGTTTCAGGCTCCGGGTCCCCATCAACACCCTTACTCGCTGTCATCGATCGAGTGGTCGCACACACCCACTCTGGCACACCCAACATTTTCAAATGCGATGCTCGCTCCACCTTAGCCCAAGGGGAGTCTTCCAAATCATTGCCCAGGAGACAATCAACAGGCATGGCGGGCCTCATAGCAACCTGAAGAGTACCTGAAACTCCCCCCTAGGCAAGTCCTTGGATCAGCAGGCTTCTTGTCCTTGGTGCTGGTTCCTTGTCAGAATTGATCTAAAGTCTTGGTTCAGGGGTCCTTCTCTTATACCCCTTTTTGGCTTTGATCCCTTTGTCCATGCAGGGGAACGCCCCCTCATTCCGGGTCTGTGGTGGGTGTAGCCAGGTGGTGACACCTGGCTGATTCACGGTGCAGGGCTCGGTCCTCAGACGCCCAGCAGGAAGTGGAGCCAGTATTGTCACTGGCAGGAGCAGAGCTATCCATCGCTCGGCAGGAGGTGGAGCCAGCATTGTATCGGGCAGGGCTGGCTATCAAGAGCTACTCTTCCCCTACTCTCAATGCAAATGCACCACTCACCCCACACTGACTCATTCAGAACCCTGGAGCCACCCAGCTCCGGTCACTCACACACCAAACCAGCAGAAACCAGAAATAGTTAGACAAGAAAATAGTCACTTTCTAAAAGTGCTATTTTCAAACCCAGAGTCCGAAAACCATCCACACAAACGGATGCGTTATCAAACCCCGAGTTCAGGGATACCAAACTCGACATTGCACCATGCTCCCCGAGCCAGCTAGGATCATAACGTTAATAATCCCGGCGGCCCATTCTAACTAATGGAGAGCAGGCTACCTTATGATAGTGAAGTACGAAGATGGCAGTAGTTCACTATTAGGACATGCCAACCTCGTCAGGCTTGTCCTACCTTATACTTACAATGCACCCTTCCCTCGGGCCTACCATAGGGGTGACTAATATGAAGTTTAAGGGAAGGTTTGGAGGACTGGCAAGTAGGCATACTTGCGCAGCCCGCGTGACAGTACGAGACTGCACGTAGGTCTCGCAATGACAGACCTGTAGACATACTTTTACCACGGAATCACAGCGGATCTTTGAAGAAAATCTCTCTCGTAAAAGTGCAGAAAGTGTGAAAGTCCTGCTCCACCGCCCATTTATGAGTAAATAGTGTCGAGTACCACAGGTAGAAGCAAGGGATTCCACACAAAGGCCACCAATTTGAGATACACAGTTTCAGAGCGCCCCGAGAAGAACAGTGTTGCTCTACACAATTGACACTTCAGTACAGAACAGCCTCCAGTCCAGGTCCTGAGGAGAGCCCCTCAATAATACGTGGGTTCGAAACACGTTGACACATTACTGGAACAGGATTCAGGAAGGGCATATCAGGATTGTGATTATGGATACTATTCTACCTGTTTTGTGACCCTATTATTTGCTATTGTTCCAGTACAAACAAACAAGCAGGCTAGCAAAAATATCTAGTGCCTCTTGTTGTTTATAGGTTGTATATTAGGACTGGTGCCTTAAACATTGATTGATAATAGGCATTTTTGTCTGTGTTTTATGTATATAATGTGTATATATTGTGTAAATGTAAACATGTTTCATTCACAGTGACTGTCCAATTTATGTTGTGGAAAGTGTAACTTTATGTGAACTTTTGCTATTGAAACCGTATCTTTTCTTTGACATATACAAATGAATTTTGTGAAAAATGAAAAAAGAGTAAAAAATACTAAATGAAAAGTGTGTCTGCTTAGATCAATTGGGTACGTGTGACCAGACTTTGTCGTTATAACTAACCTACCTTGCCAATGTATTTTTTGTTGTTACAATGCAAGCCCACTAGCAGCATTTGTATTTACAAGCCCCGTCACTCCGCGTGCACTAGACTAGGGACTGACAGTAAACCAAATAAGCCAAACATGGAATTCAATCAATACAGTAATTTAACATAGGGAGCACTTGCACCTGATCAGCAGTGGCACAGTGCCCAGAGCGATATACCAGCAAAACATCGTAAACAGAGGAGGCAAACAGAAAAAATGGAGGAGAGACTCAAGCCAATGATGTCAGGTCGAACAGGCTGTTTTGGGATTTCTCTCAACCCTAATTTCACCTTGACGGGGCTAATAGTTTACCACCCTCAGGTACCTCCAAGGAGGGGTGGATTGCGCTGGCAGATCTAGTAGGTACTTTGGTTGTGAGGTATGCCAACGTTTTGATCATTGGTGATTTAAATCTTCACCTTGACAATCCTCACGATTCTGAAGCAGCTAACTTCTCTGCGGACCTTGCAGCCTGCCAACTGCTTCAATTGGTTACTGGTCCTACTCACTCTGGGGGCATTTACTCGACCCTGTTTTCTCGAACCTTTCGGGACTCTCTGTCCTAATCCCCACTCCATTAGATTGGACGGATCATTATTTGATTTCTATGGAGCTCCTTGGGGTGATGTCATCCCGCAGGCCCCATCAGTACTGCACCCTCCGCTGTCCCTGGCATAAATAAACTTTGACCAGTTTTGCATCTCCCTCTCATCAAGTATGCCTTGCTGGCCAGACGAGCCTGACCTGGCCAGTGATGCCTTTACCAACTAGCTAAAGCTTCCGCTGGATGCTATGGTCCTGGTCGAAGGGGCAAAGTACCAAGTCTAATCCTTGGTACAATAGCATTTTAATATTATATTAAGCACCATCATAAACATTATAAAAAAGAGAACATTCTGCAAATATAGAGTCCTGAGAAGTCTTAGGAAGAAGATTGTTTAGAGGACTTCCATTGATACAGGACAAGTTGCCCCTCTTTAACTGAATGAAAAAGCCAAGTGTGGCCCCCACGAATGGCTTTAAGTCTTGCAGGTTCTTGGAGGAATACTTGCGCGCCCATAGATTTCCTGGGGTCAATCAGCTGGCGTAAGTTCCATCGGCGCTCCATCGTTTCCTTACAGAGATCTGACCTCATAGAGAATGAATATGAATTAGATGAACCAGGTTGAGCTCGAAAGAAGACTGCCTGTCTAAGCTAAAAGTTCCCAAAATAAATAATCAGAGGTCTTGGATATTGTCTGCTAGCGCGTGCTTCTTGATTTAAGAACAGAAGGAGCCTATGGGCCTGCTGAATTTGGGAATCCCAGTCCCAGTCAGTTAGTTCTGGAAAGGATTTCTGAAAAACCTGGACTACATAGGCTCTAGGGTCCGTACCTTCTTTTTCTTCGGGGATTCCAAATAGCTGTAATTTACTCCTTCGTTGTCTATTTTCCAAGTCCTCGATCTTATTTTTAAGAGATACAATTTGAGTTTCATGTATCTCTATCGTAGAAGCTGACGCTGCGACAGTATCTTCCGTGGTCGCCAGGAGCTGTTCCAGCTCCGTTATTTCTTGAGTGATTCCAGTAACTTTAGTTACTACCTCTGATAGGCCCTGTTGTATCAGACTACTATCAGCACAGGCTTGGCTGAAGCTACTTAACATCTCTGTTCTCTGATCATGGAGTAGTTGAAAGATAGCAGATAAAGTAGGTTCAGCGCTACTGTTTTGTCTTTGATCATTTTAATTTACAGAAGCCGCAGGAATAGAAGCACTGGTGGTTGGTATTGAGAGACCCCTTTCATCCACGCTGCCTGCACCACCGCTAGCATTGTTAACAATGCCCATGTCAGATCCCTGGCATAGGCTAGGCTCCGATTCCAATGATTTCTGTGTTTGTAATTGCGCTTTGTTATTTGGAGAGGATCCAAACAGCCTTGAGATCATAGCTTTAACGTCCCCTTTGGTAGTGACCCATTTTCTGAGGGGGCTAATTTTATTCGCGCAGCCATCTGTTGAGATTAATTTTAATGCTACAGAATGTAGCAAAGCCTACTCCTTGGCCTTCTGCTTCTTCTTCAATTTTGCCATCTTATTGCAACCATTGTCGGTTTCAGGTTGAAAGTTTATATCAGCAGATCCCTTCGTTTTAGATGTAAGATTACTTCCTTTAAGTACTGGGTCAGAGGTAACAAGTGTAGTGGCAGAGATAGAAGAACAGTTAGGGAGGTATATAGAATCTGGGACAGCGTTCAATAAATTAGTTTCTGAGGAGGAGCTTCGCACGCAACCAAGATGGCCGCGTGAGCACAGGGCTCCAGAGACCCTCGCAACCTCCCGCATATATCCTGTAGCTAATCCTGACTTCCATATTTGTCCCCGTGAAGATGAACCGCTGGTGAGGCGAATACTGCAACCAGAATCCAGATCGGACCCCGGGAGCCGGAGTTATGACGATTTGAAGATCGAGGCCTGCGCCTCCGCAGTTATGACGATATGAAGATCGAGGCCCGGCTGTGGAGTTTCCATGGTGCCTGAGTTGTAGTTGAACAACATCGGCCTGAGGCGGCGGAGACGACCGGTCCGGCTTACTTTCACTTTAGTTTTTCGTCTGCTGGAAAGACCAAATACTACGGATTCCGCACTGCTGCTCGAGGGACCTCGGAGATCTCCATCTTTCTACCAAAGTTGACCTTTGCCGGGCATGGCCTTCCACTTAGCCTCTTGATTGCGCTTTTATCCCCCGCCCCAGTTTGGAATCATTTTCACTGTCTTCACGATGGCGGGGAAGCCGGAGGGGGACAAGCAGAGATCAAAGGCTACTCGTCGGGGCAGCTATACCCAAATCAACATCATGGACCGCTATGCCCAGGCTAAGGGGTCGCCCAGTGGACCGGGTAGGTCGCTGGAGGGAACGAAAGATCCACTGACCTCAGCGACGGAGCCTACCCTGCAAGACGTCATGGCCGCCATTGATGGGTCAGATCGTCCCTCGGGGGACAAATGGAGACTCTTGCCCATAAACTTGACACTGTGGCGATTGATGTGAATTTGATCCGCACGGACTTAGCGAAAACTAATGAAAAGGTTAAATCGCTGGATATTAAGACTTCTAGCCTGACGGACGACGTAGTTGAGATACAGACAGAGGTTCGCAACCTAAGGG
The DNA here is from genome assembly GCF_964263255.1 of Lissotriton vulgaris. Taxonomy (NCBI): domain Eukaryota; kingdom Metazoa; phylum Chordata; class Amphibia; order Caudata; family Salamandridae; genus Lissotriton; species Lissotriton vulgaris. The sequence goes on along the minus strand of NC_141694.1, from coordinate 1,609,113,148 downwards.
CTTCCAATGACCTCCTTGCACGTCGGCTGGAGGATTTTGAAGGAAGGTCTAGGCGGAATAACGTCCGTATTATAGGAGTTCCGGAGAAGGCGGAGGATTCAGTAACTGATCTTTTTGTGGAGAACCTGATCATGAATTACCTTGCACCCAAGGGACTGAGCAATTTTTTCACTGTGGAACGAGCTCACAGAGTCCCGGGTGGACAACCCAAGATGGGTACCCCGCCACGGCCTATAATAGCATGAATTTTTTATTTCCGCGACAGAGACGCTATCCTGCAGGCTTCGCGTACAGGTGGTCCCATAAAGTTTGAGAACACTACCATCAGTTTTTATCCAGACTTTACCCAAGCCGTGCAGAAACAGACACTTGGTTTTCTTGGGGTGAAAAGGAGACTCCGAGAGATGGGCCTCAAATACGCCATGCTTTTTCCGGCCAAGTTGCGTATCGAACATGCAGAGCGGACTTATTTTTTCGACAGACCAGACGTAGTGTCCGACTGACTTGATACTCGTCCGGCCCATCATCCGCAGGGCGGGCAGCGTGGTGGCGCGGAAGGCGAATCGATGGGCCAGGAATAAGCCTTATCATTGACTGGCTCCTGGGGTATTCTGGAAGCTTCGAATTGTGGTGCACTAATTTTGTAATGTGATTTTGTGAGACATTTGGGGGGTTGCGGGGCTATTGGGGGGTCGTTTTCCTCCTCTGCTTGACTTTCTGTAGATTAGTTTAGATGTGGGGGCGACAGGCACACTGCAAGTTGGGGTGGCTTTCTAGTCTTGTGCAGGTTGGGGAGTGTTGTAATGGGCTGTTTGGTGGAGAGGAGGGGGTTGTGTTGTTTTTTCAGTTTCGTTTTCTGCAAGGCAATGTATTGCAAGACTTTCTGATCGGAGCGCTGTGTTCCACTTGGGGTTGGATTTTCTTTCTTGTGTGGGATGGGGGTTAGGGGGTTGAGACTTCTGAGCTGGAATGTGAATGGGCTGGGGGATAGGATAAAGCGTGGGGTGGTACTGCAGCAGTTAAAACGTCATTCCTCAGATGTGGTCCTACTACAGGAAACTCACTTGATAGGAAATACATGCTATGCTATGAATAGGAAGGGGTATCGTCTGGCCGCTTATGCAGGATTTTCCTCAGGTTCCCGAGGGGTGGGTATTCTTACTAAGAACTCTCTTCCGTTGGAGGTAGATGCAACGGTTCTCGATGATAGAGGGCGCTATGTCGTCCTTACTGGTCGTTGGGAGGGTAGGATCCTGTCCCTGGTATCCGTATATGTCCCTCCCGGTCTGCAGTCCACTACCTTTGCAGATCTGGGGCGGGTTCTCCTAGCTCTCCCCGAGGGATCATTGATCTTGGGTGGTGATTTTAATGCGGTTGTGTCTGGTATTTTTGATATACATTCACCTAGAGACCTTAAGGGGGCGCAGAACTGGCTTTGTGGTCTCATTGATACCTAGGGCCTTGTAGACTGTTGGAGACTGTTGCATCCCACTCAGCGGCAATACACGTTCCACTCCGGTGCCCATGGTAGCCTTTGGAGGATTGATTACGTCCTGGTGCCTGCTGCACAGGCGACTTCTGTCGCTGAAGTTAAGCATATGGCCCAAGGAATTTCTGATCACCCTCCTCTGTGGCTCCGAATTGAATTGTCTTTGGGGACCGAGGGGCGGGTGGCCCGATCAACCCTTGGTATCTCCGTAAACCTAAAACTCGTAACAATCTGATAAAGTCACTTGATCTATATTTTTCAGAAAATGAGGGCTCTGTCTCGTCCGCAGTGTCGCTTTGGGAGGCCTTTAAAACAGTTCTCAGGGGTCAAGCCCTGTCTTTGATTGCTGGCGTTAAAAAACTGAACAATGAGCCGGTGGTGAATGTTGAAACTGAAATAGCGGACCTTGAGTTAGACCTGGAACAGGAGGTAACCCGTGCGAAGACACATATGTTAAGATTGAAGCAATTGGAATATAGGGCTCTAGTTACAGATGCTGCTAAGGCCATGAGTCGGGAGCAACAGGGTCGTCTATATGACGTGGGAGATAAAGCAGGTAAATTGATAGCATGGTTGGACAAGAAGGACAGGGCTAGTCGGGTCGTGCCTGAGATTGAGAGAGTGAGTGGTGTGCTGGTCTCAGACCCGGTAGAGATTGTTGAGTGCTTTGCTGATCACTTTCGGACGGTATACTCACCCGTGTCAGATAGGCTAGAGGAAGACTCTCATTTGTTGCTGCATGATATTGCATTACCGAGTCTCTCGGACGTTGATAGAGAGCGAATGGACAGCGTGCTGACCGCCGATGAGGTCGCCCTTGCGATAAGCTCCTTGCGGTCTGGTAAGGCCATGGGTCCTAATGGGCTGCCGATAGAGCTATATAAGTTGCGACCCGATAAGATAGCTCCCTATTTGAGAGATATGTTTTTGGAGTCTCGTGAGTGTGGTTCTTTCCCCCGAGACCAGAGACTTGCGACGATTGTTGTTATACATAAAGAAGGGAAACCAAGGGACAAGTGTGGGTCGTATCGTCCTATATCTCTTTTGAACGCAGAGCCTAAGATTCTCGCAAAGGTGCTGGCCAATCGCTTGATCACTGTCATTAGTGACCTGGTCCATCCGGATCAGTCCGGTTTTATTCCCCATCGTAACACCGCGTTGAATCTGAGGCGTCTGCATGGAGTTCTCGCGAGGGCTGGGACGTTGCGTGAGCCGGCCATTTGGCGTTCTTCGATGCCACGATGGCCTTTGACACCATTGAGTGGCTTTATTTGTGGGCTGCATTAGCTAAATTTGGTTTTGGTCCTGGATTTATCGGTTGGGTCCGGCTTCTTTATGAAGAACCTCTTGCTCAGATCGTAGTCAATGGTCGAGTTTCGGTACCGTTTAGTCTCGAGCGTGGCACCCGTCAGAGATGCCCCTTATCACCGCTCCTATTTGCCCTGGCCCTGGAGCCCCTTGCCACCTGGATCTGCTGGGAGCCCTCGATAAGGGGTATTCGGTGGTCTACTGATTATGAAGATCGCATTTCGCTCTATGCGGACGACATATTGCTATATCTCACCTCGGGAAAATGGGGAAAAATGGGGGCAATGGAATAGGTTCCGAAGTGACATATGTACACCACCCATAGTGGATGACATTGATATCCCACTTTCCCCCTGACCTCACATTCACTGTTTGTAATATCATCTGCTTATTGTCTCTCCCCTTCCCTACAATGATTGCTTATTATTTTATGTACTGTCTACCTGACCTCATGTGAGCGAAGCGCTGTGTATATTGTGTCTGCCTTGCTTGTTTTATTTAATAAAAATAAATATAAAAAATAAAAAAATTAGTTTCTGCTGGGTCAGTGTCCTGTCCTGAGGTTAGCACAGACATGTTGGAAATCCCGATTTCATAAGTTGCACTTTCCTTAGGGTCTATCCCCCCAGGATCATTACATGCAACCGGACCTTCCCCAGCTTCCTCTCCCTCATTAATTATTCTGTCTGAAGAGGGGGCAGTTATTATATTGGCATCCTCCGAACTCTCTACAGAAGGGCGTGTGGCAACAGAAGCTTCAGGATTGACAGTTAATATATTGCAGATATTATTACCTGCGTTTAACGTAATTGATACACTTGGCTGGGTCATAGCTGTGACTTCAGCTGTAATCAATCGTTACTACGGATATGAAAGAATTCTCCACACTCTCTGCTAAAAAGCAGCCCAAAGCAGAAGCAGAGGCAGTTTTAAACATCAAAGTATTACCTTGCATGGCTGTTGAAGTCGTCAGACAGGCGTTCAAGTCAGTAAAAGAAGAGCAGGATACAGGTGTTTCTCGATCTCTCTCTTGTACTCTGATATGTTCTGACTCCACCGCCTCCAATAAAGCTGCTGCCACAGACAAATCAGGAGTCACACAGGACTGTATAGCAGCAGCCACCTTACCCGACTGAAGTTGTTTAAGAACAGGTTTCCCGATGCGGTTATTGTCCCCTCTTGCATCACTGACAATGCGTGGGGGAATTGCAGTAGATTCAGTATTTTTCGTGTTCCTACCCTCTCGCACTGGTGAAGCATTGTTAGGTGCTGTGGCAGGGGTGCGTTGATTTCGGCAACGCGGTGGAGCCATACTCTTCTCCAGGCACTGCAGGCCATGATAGCTAAGAGAATAGGGGCCCGATGTAGGTAGCCCTTTACCGATCGGAATCAGCCAAAAATACCGATTTTCGGCCGTTTCCGTTCGGTAAAGGGCTATCGAGATGTTGGGGCACATTTTCGGTAATTTTACCGAATCGTTATCATTACCGAATCTGTAATAATTACTGATTCGGTAATGATAACGATTCGGTAAAATTACCGAAAATGCAATGTAGGTAGCCAATGTTCCATCAGCACATGGATTACAGAATCGGTATTTTACCATGGAATACCAATCCATGGTAAAATACCGATTCCTGTGTACATGCACATCTGTGCATGTACACATATGCCATGTGACAGACAGACGTGCAGGGCATGTCTGTGTGCCACATTGCACACATGTTTTGGGGTGCTAGAGGGTGTCAAAGTGACACCCCCTGCACCCTTGCCAAATTCGGTATTTACCGATTCGGAAAATACCGAATCGGTATTTGACTTTAATCCTATGGGCTTCAAAGGCCCATAGGATTCAATAGCAAATACCGATTCGGTATTTACCGAATCGGTAAATACCGAATTTGTAAGGAATCGGTAACGATTCCAGATGTTGGGACCTACATCCCATTTACCGATTTTGAAATACCGAATCTGTAAAATTCGGTATTTCAAATTCGGTAAATGGGATTTACCTACATCGGGCCCTTGGTGTTCCAGAGGCCGCTGTGTAGATTTAAGTCCTGCCACGGAGCAGCCACGAGCCAGGCTGCTACACAGCAGATTTGCAGTGACCGGCAAGCAGCGCTCCGCGTCGGTGCCCCACTCCAGCAGTCTCCAAGAAGCTACTTCAGGCAGGTCTTAAAGCAGGTCTACAGTCAGCATCCAAAAGCCAGGGCGGTAATCTGAAAGAAGCGGAGCTGCAGCGGGAATTCACAGGTTCGTTGCAATAACATCCACAGACGTCCGCCCCGTAAGCTGGTCAGCCAGCCAGCCCGACACAGTCCGTGCGTGGCAGCCAGCAAGAAGGTCTCCCAGCGCCTTCCATCAGAGAGATTCCCGGGGAGCCAACAAGCCGACCGAAAGGCAAAAACAGGTTCGTAGTAGCCAGGACCAGGGCAGGGTCTGGAGCAGCCAGGGTTGCTAGATCACAGCAGCAGCATCAACCCGCCATCTTCCTCCCCCACGTGACCAAGTTCCAATTCGATCCTATCTAACTACCTGGAGGAAAATCACATTCTGGACCCCTCTCAGTGTGGCTTCCGCAGGGCCTTAGCACTGAATTAGCCCTCCTAGCTGTATCTGAACATCTGAGAGCAGCTTTGGACGAGGGGCGGTCCTCGGCACTGATCCTATTGAACCTCAGTGCCGCTTTCGATGTGGTCTCTCATCAGATCTTAATTCAAAAGCTGAAAGAGGCCGGCATTGCAGGCGCTGCCCTGACTTGGCTTACCTCTTTTCTCTCAGATAGGTTTTTCCAAGTTTTGGATCCCCTTTATCATCTACGATGTATTCCATCAAACATGGGGCACCACAGTGCTCTGCGCTAAGCCCTACACTTTTTAACTTGTATGTTCAGCCGCTGGGCTTATTTGCCAAAACGAGAGGGTTCACGATTAAGTCATATGCTGATGACACTCAGCTTGTAGTCGCTTTCTCTAATGACTGCCAAAATGATGCGGCCAAGTTTCAAAGTGGTTTGGCGATGTAGCAGAGTGGCTGACTGCCAATTGCCTACAGCTCAACGCTAGCAAGACCGAGGTCCTGCTGGTAGGGAAGGATCATGAGCTGTGGAGCTGGCATTGGTGGCCCTCTTCCCTGGGACCCCCCCATCCCAAAAAAGTGGTGAAAAATCTGGACGTTTGGGTTGACTCAGCGCTGAACTTTCAAACTCAAACTAAGCTGGTGGCAGCGACATGTCTTGGCATTGTGCGCAGTCTTAGACCCATGTTGGGTTTCTTTGATCCTTCCATCCGGCAGACCATTGTGCAAGCATCTGTTTTATCTAGACTGGACTACACCAGTGTGCTTTATCTTGGGGTCAATAAGTCCGAGATCTCAAGACTTCAGAGGGTTCAGAATGTCGCCACCAGAACTCTTCTTGCCATGCCCAGTCGCTGCCCCACCTCTAGTACCATTCGGCGGCTACACTGGCTGCCAGTGGTGAGGCGGGTGGAGTTTAAATCTCTCTGCTTTGCGTTTAAGATCTTGAAATCTCCCACCTCTGGTATAATATTTGGTCTGCTTTCTTCTACACTCCCGTGCGTAATCTGCGCTCTGCAGGCAAACATTTGGTCTCTATACCACGTGTGAAGAGGGCCCGTGCTGGCGGTCGTTCGTTCCGCGTTCTGGCTGCCAAGCTCTGGAATGATCTCCCGTCTCACATCCGGAGCATGGATAACTATTTGGCCTTCCGAAAAGCGATAAAGACCCATTTGTTCCTGCAGTTAGTCCCCCTCTAATGACCTATCTGTCTTCCCTGGCCCTTCCTGTGTTTCCTCAGGAGGGATACTCGCGGTTTATGTACTATTTTTGCTCAGTGCCGGGACGCTCCATTGCTCGGGCAGATGTGCGCTATACAAGCTATTTTAATATAACCTAACACAGGACTGATGTTTTGTTTTGAAAAACGTTTAATCCTAATCACTCTGGCTTGGTGGCTGACTGGTTACAGCTTGTATTTTAAGAGATTTGTGTCATTGCGGCCTGGATTCCATTTGTGAATTTTCCTAGTCAGGCCATTGTTTGAGTTGTATTGGCAGAGAAGCACAGGTCTGAAACGTCTCTTCATCGTTCGGAGCCGTGGGACCTGCCAATTGGGAGTACCTAATGGTGCCACTCTCTAGCTAACTTTGGACAGCAACACAGCAGATGAAGCCAAGATTAACTGTGGTAACTACAAAGACGACAGGCGACTGAGTTGTCTTGCCGGGCCCAGGATGGACTGAAGCCCACAATGGGTAGTGTGAGAAATCTCATGTAGGTGATTCTTTTCTGGGCCAGCACTGTCAGAGTTTGCTCAAAATAAGGCTGAGGTTTCCCCAGGATATCATAGGCGTCCAGTGTGGAAAGATTGGGTTTGTGGTGTAGGCTCTCCAGGTCCTTTTCGAAGGATATTCTCTTGACCTGTTTATTCACTGTATTTTTCCAGGCTGTTGCCAGGATATCCAGATTGTGCAGATTTTGGGCTTCAAACTGTAAATAATGCCGGCCCCCTTGCTTCTTAGATGTTTCAGGTGGGCTGTTGGTTTTGCCTCTTCCGATAGCCAGATGCCCAGGTAGGTATAACTTGTGCATGTTTAAATTTTTAAATCGCCTAGGCACCATCGTCCTGTTTGCCTTCTGTGGTACTACCCAAAATGAGTATCCTGGTCTTCTTCTGGTGCGCCGGGAGGTTATTCTTTTGGTTATACCTGTGAAGGGTATTTAAAGGTTTCTGTAGGCCAGACCGTGCGTGATCCATTAATGCGATGTCGTCGGCGTACTGAAGGATTTGGAGCCTCCCTTTCCCCAGCCTTGGTGTTAGTAAGCTTGCACTTTACAGGGCTTTTCCCAGGTCTACTGTGTAGCGATTAAAGAGAAGTGGGGCAAGGCACACCCTTGTTTCAGGCCGTTATTGGTCGGCACCTTGGCTGTTACAGTGGTTTGGCTGGTCTTGTTATGGTCCCAAGTCCCCTGATGAGATTATTGCCTTTAGCAATCCGGTCAAATGCTGCACTGTAGTCCACAAAACAGCAAGAGGGGTAATTGTGCTGCCTGGGTCGCTCGATGTGACAGGTCACCCAGTACTAAGATGTTATCCGGGGTGGAGCTTTCGGGCCTAAAAACAGATTAAAAGAGGGGAAGGGTGTTGTTTTTGGCCCAGGCTTCTAGTTGTTTCAGTAGTATTCTTGCATACACTTTTGCATCAATGTCTAATAGAGCAATAAGACAGTAATTTTCTGATTTTGTGCTGTCCCTTTTTTATAAATGGGGAAAAGAATGGAACCTTTCCATGACGATGGGACAGTTGCAGTAGCGTAAGCGTACTTGAAGAGTGGTGTGAGCTGTTCTACCCAGAATGCATGAGGCTTTAAACACTGATGCAGGGACCCCGTTGGGTCCTGGGGCACCGTCTGTCCTCATCTTTTTGATTAAGGTGATTACCTCGGTCTCTGTGAAGTTAGTTGATTTATCAACCTTGTGTGTTACTGAGGAAAGTTGTTGTGGGTGAGTGTAGGACATGTTCTGGTGGTTATAGTATAACTGCTTTGCGTGTTTGACCCACTCCGCGGCTGCCACTCTGTTCCCCTTTGCCTAGCCGGTATTACTGTGTTGATTAATATATTTCCAGAGTAGGATATGTCCCCTTTCTTTGAGGAGGGTGAATATTTTGAGCCATTCTGCCTCGATTATCTTAGATCGTATTTCCCATACTTTCTTTCTATGTTCCGGGCGAAGAACTGTTATTGCCTATGTTTGCACATTTTTTATTCCTTTTCTTCTTACCTTCAATGCCTTTAAAAGGCTACGTTTGAATGGATGTAGTCCCCTTGTTTTAAAATGTGAGAGGAGTCAGTGAGTATATGTGGCCTGCATTTTATTGTTTCCATATCCCCCCAGGACAAATTTTAATTCCTTTAGGATTGCTTTCCAGTGCTCTGTGTGTGTGGGGGGGGGGGGGGGGGGGGGGGGGCGTTGTTAGCGGTGCACATGACTGTGGGGTTCGACTCTTTGTATATAATCCACTCCAATAGTTTTGGGCCAAGATTTGTGGTCCATTTTAATCTGCTCAGAACTTTGTGGTGCTCTTCCCCAGTTGAGACCCCTAGTGTTTGCAGTTGTGCTGCGGTTTTCCCATTTAACAGAAGGGTTACCCCCAGCGGCCTGTGGTCACTCTCGTCCCTAATGACCACTTCTGAGTTAATAAGGTTTGATGCAAGGTATTCTGAAATAAAGGTATTTTCGATTGTGGACTTGTCCCTGAAGGTGAGGAAAGGGAGGCAGAGGGGATCTGCCACCGTTTTGATAGCGTGCGCGGAGACCAGGTTTTGATTGTAAAAAAGCAACTGCAAAGGAGTGGTGCCTGTATAAGGTGAAGGATGGGTTTTCGGATTCCCTAACTCCCGGCTGTTCAGGTCTGTGACACTAACTGGGCAGTGTGAGACGTATTTGTTTAAAAGATGATTCATTTTTGCTCCCAATGTTTTTAGTGCTTTTTTTTTTTGCTGGGAGGCGGGGTTGACATAGCAGTTGATTAACAGAAGATGAATTGGGTTATTGCTGCCTTTTAGCCAGCTGATGCGTACTGCTTGCAGATCTGAGGTGTTAGTTACAATTAAGGTTGTCTCTATTCTGCGAGCTTGATTGATGAAGATTGAGAGACCGCCAGATGCTCTCCCGAAGATATTGCGTTTTGTGGCTACGGAATGAAGTTCATAGAAACCTGGGAGAATTAAGGGTTTGCTACCTAAATCTCTTGTAGGCACAAAATGTTGTTTTCTTGAAAATATTTAATTACTGAATTGTACCAAGAAGTCTTTTTAAGCCAGCTACATTCCAGGATATAATAGACAGATGAGTGTTAATTCCTGGGATTCTGGTGCTTACCTGGTGGCGAGCAGCCTTTATGATGTTAGTGATGCCGTCCTGGTGACTGACCTTCTAGGCAGGCCCAAGTTCCATGACCAGGGGTTTGCGTTGGCCCACTGGTATAAACTGTCCTGCGATCAAAGGTGCTTGTTATCCTATAAGAGTTGTAAGATTTTGACTTAACGGCTGGGATGTTCCCTTGGTGGTTGCTCCCTACCCCTTGAGAGAGCGCAATTTGAATAAAAAGTATATCCGAACCATATTCACAAGCATATCGCATAAACGTGGAATCTATAACGTGAAGTTAACACTTGTAGTATAAAATTAGCCGATATAACCAATGTAATAGGAAATGTAAATGTATCTATTCTATAAAGTATATTAGAATTAGAAAGGCCCGTACACATAGTGGGCTAATATAGAAATGTGTAGAAATGCTTACGAACAGAAGAACGTGCAAAGTAGAATTCATGTACGTGTGTAATCATGAAACTGAGAAAACGGCGAAACGTAAAGCGAAGAAATGTGCAGAGAATGTATAACGATGTAAGCACGAGAATATAAATGTTGTGTTATATGTAGAATGCATTTGCGTATAATCATTGCTTTGCTGAATTCGATTATATATAAATGTGTGTTAAAGGTTATACTGTGTAGAAAGCTTTTGTAGGAATGTTAGAAAAGGTTTGGTCATATGTGATTTTAACCTAACTGACCAAGAGTTCGCAGGAGTGTAGTCTGTTGTATGTAATTTAGTGGGCTCACAGGAGTCGTGAATAGCCTTGATCTGAATGTGCGAGACAAGAGTCTAAGGTCTTGTTAGATTTAAGGTGACAATGTTGGACGAAGTTTATGGCCTAAACGTGATAAGAGACGCTTGGAATTTGAGTCTTGTTTAGAAATGACCGTTCACAGGACCAAGCGAGGTTACGAATACAGCCGTAAAGAACTAAAGGTCTGTTGAGGTGATAGACTTTTGCTCCGAAAGTGTCAAATGAAATGTCAAATGAAGTCATCAGCAAGAAGACGAAGATGGTGCCTACGAAGCAAGGTCAACTTAACGGACGACGCGAAGAGATGAAGCCATGGAAAGAGCTAGAAATGACATCATGGTGAAAATACGTGGTGGGCGTCAAAGGGGCGTTCCACCCATACTGTGATTGTGTATTTTAGGGACAGTACCCCGGGGAGAAGGGAGCGCAGATGACTTGAGCAGATGTCCTGAGAAGTCAGAGAGAAAGAGCAGAGCGCAAGAGAGCAGTAGGCCGAGGACCCTTAGAGAGCGGATGGATAGGCAGAGAGGGTACTGCTTCTTAAACTTAAGTTACCATTAGGGGTTAAGAGAGTTTGAACTTCTTTGGAAGTCAAACTGCTGACACCTTTTTTAGGTAAGGAACTTGCGAAGTAGGGATGTCACCTAGTATAGAGTAGGGACAGAATTAACTTGTTTATTCTTTCTTTAGATGACGCAACGGAACCACATTGTGTCGATGCTTTTTAATCTGTTGATTCTTGAATTGACTTTAATCGTATTCTTTTGTAGACTGAGGTTCTTTAGGGAATTTATGTTCCTTCTAGTTCCTGTATACTTATTGAATCTGATCCTGAGAGGATTGTATTTGCAACTTTTCCTAATTTTATATTAAACCTTTTAAAACTTCATCAGTCGTAAGTGGTCCTTCAGAGTTGCGTCAGTTTATGGGGTTTATCTAACCTGTGCGGGGTTTGTCTTTTACTCAATGACAGAAAATAACCGATCCAAATTGATGAATGAGATTAGTATCTAAGTGATCAAAAAGGGTATCAAAATCTCATTCCCCGCAGTTGGTAGCAGAGAAAGATGGTTTTCTTCTTGAGGAAGACAACCTAGGTTAGGTCTAGATTACCCCAAGGTCCCTAGTCATCGACGACCAGAAGAAGAATACCTGCCGAAGAAGGTGCTGACGGTGCGTCGAGAGAAAAGCAGCAGAGTCGGTTGAGAGTGAGTATAAGGGTCATGCGTTGTAAGATTGCGGTATTTTATGTTGTACTTGTGTTGTAATGTCAAGCGGAGTTGAATGCCTGTAGTGTGATTGAGGGAAGGTTGTGAGCGCGCGCAACCGGATAAAATCTTAAGTTCAAGGAGAGCTTAAGTGGTTCGGGTGTATCGAACACCCAGAGTAATTGTCTACCATTGAAAGGGGGTCATGAGGTACCATTGATCACCCGACAGACCGATGATAGGGGGAGCGTAAGAGTGAGTGTATGAGTAACGGACGCTGGTCGTACGTTTACTGTGTGTAAGTAACCTATCAGTTAAGGCGATCGTCTGACCGTGAGAGGAAAGACGTTTCGTCAGTTGAGGTGACAATTACAGTTAGACTGTGGCCGTACAGTCAGAGAAAAGTGATCGCTTGGACGGAAGTAGTCATTTTTCAGCGTATGAATGAAAACGCATGCAAGATTGTGAGACGAGTTGAGAAAGGAGGGGAACTGCTGCAGAGGGGACGAGTGACGTCAGCGTAGAGCCGCGCTGAGATTGGTCGGTCAGCGTAGAACCGCGCTGGGATAGGCCGATTAGCGAGAGCCGCGTAGGGATTGGTTGTTTGTTATCAGGACGTAAACAAGGAAGAGAAAAGGAAAATCGTAGATTATCGAAAATGAAGTGTTTTAAACGTTTAAGGGCAATCTTTAAGAAAGATAGAAGAAATTTGTATGCCGGAGAAGAAGCTCCACCAGAAGGCACACCAGCTTATCATATGGCAGTGAATGTAGGCTTACACTCGATATTATGGATCTCCGAGTGGAATAAGCTAACGGAAGGGAATAAGGAACTGACGTTTCCGAGATACGGGACGTTTAAGTTGGAAGTATTGAACCAACTGAAAGCGGTAATGCTTGCAACAAGACCTCTACCGAGGTCAACACAGTTCGAAGCCCTTAGTGCATGGTTTAGAGCAGCACACGAAAAGAGCTTGAATAGGCGCCAAGAAAGAGTGAGACGATCGGTAAAAGCAGTGCAGGATGCTAAATGGGACGATGAAGCTAAAAAGTGGAGGGTACAAAAGATAGAAGCAGACAAACTGTTCACAATGTTGGAAGCTACGGGAGAAAAGAAACCTCTAGAAGAAGATGAGGATAGCGAGCCAGATGAAGATCTGATAGAGAGACTATTAACAGATAGACCACCTCCGTACAACAGAGAAGCCGAAAGTCCTGCATTACAGCAAGGGGACGGAGCTAGATGGGGGGAATATAAATCGCTCCCAGTAACAGAGTGGGATGCCAAGAAAGGTGAGGAAGTACCTCAATCTAGTCCCGAACAGAGAGTAGTGGGAAGATTCGTGGTCCAGAAGGTGCCAGAAACACAGCATGCAAGGTCGTATCAAATGCCCGACGCTTTACAAGTACCTGTTACCATAGGCCCTATAGTGTCAATCTACAACCCAGAGGGGGTCCAGCAGGAGGAACAGGCACGATGGGACAGAGAAAGGGCAGAGATAGAGGGAAGGAATAACACGACCAATTCCCAAAGGCAGTTGCTAGGACCAATGAGTCGGAGTACCCCATTAGATTCCGCAACGGGTCCCTGGATAGAACAGGGGGGCCAAAGAAGCCAGATGGATTTGAGGGGACCGAAACCGAAATCCTATAAGGAATTAAGGGAATATTTGAGAGAATGGGATGCTGCCGAAGAGACTCAGAATAAAAGATTAGAAACAGGAGCGGAATGGAGTGACCAGGATAACAGGATCCTCTCTCACTGCGGAGCTGGCGAAAGCAGCCCTGAGTGGGAGGGAGGGAGTCAAGGAAGCAGAGGAGATACTTTCCATACTGCCAGTGGCAATAGGCAAATGTGTGACGACAGGAGTGCAGGGTGTGGGGGAGTGCCTCGCGTCATCCTTAGTGAGGGAGAACGAAAGACGCAGGAGTACCGAAATAGTTTCAAGTGCACTCACCATGCCCCTGACAAAAATGTGCGACATTGGAATCACGGGAACATGGAGAGTCGCGAAACGTCTCGCCATGCATCCGGTGATCACGGACGAAGTCAGGGGAATATAGGGAGCCGCGAAACGTCTCGCCATGCATCCGGTGATCACGAACGAGATCGCGGGAACATGGAGGACCGTGGAGGACCCTTCATTCTATTGAGCGACACCAGACAGCAAGGGATTTGCAGTGATACAGAACAGCACGGAGGATCCTATATTGTATCTAGAGAAACCGAGCCGAAAAGACGGAATGTAGTGATGGGGAATGGATTAACGTTCCACCATACCCCAAGGGAAGATGGAAAAGCTTGGGATCTAGAGAGGTGGGAACAAAGAGATGGAAGAAGAACTCCTCATAACTCACCTGTGCTTAGACGTAGGGCGCATAGTGGAGGTGAGATGGGTGTGAGTGAACCACCTAGGACTGACGTACTGAGAGCTGAAATAAAAGCAAGACGGATTGATGTGATGAGTTTAAAATCAGACTTGGATGAGATAATTGACGGCACAGTGGCAATAGAAAGGTTAGAGCTGTACGAACCGGATGAAATACTGTTTTTATCTAAGGATGTTACTCGGAAAGCAAGGGCAGCTCATGAAAAATTATCTGAATTGGCAGACAGGTATATGATAGACATGTCACGGACTAAAGCTTTACAGGCCAACCATAGGCTAAATTGCACGGATCAGGATCTAGATGAGCGTAGGACGATTGGGCTAAGAGTACACATAAGGGAACTAATCATGTGTATCAGAATATGGAGGGATCTGGATAGATGGGAGGAAAGATGGTCCAAGAGGGGGTCCGTCAGAAGGAGTACACTTGCGAAGTCCCAAGATGGAGAGCTAATGCGAATGGAAGCTTTCCCTTTGCGAGAAATCGCGAACGGAAACTACGTCCATGTGCCCTGGAGTAGGGGGGATTTAGCGGCATTTACTAATTCTTTCCCCAAGTTAAGAGAGAACCCCGTGGAGTGGTACAAGCAGGTAGAGAGATTCGTGAAGATCTCTAAGGTGCTCTGGATCGATTTGAACACCTTGTTCGATATCGTAGTACCCGGAGATTTGTGGATGGCATGCAAGCTTAGTGTCGAATGGCCCGCTTGTGAGCCTCCGAGAGATGCCCGGACAAACGGTCCATCAGATAGAGTCATGGAAAAATACGAGAGAGTAATTGCATGGCTAAAGGAGAAAGTGCCGGTGCAGGACATAGACTGGGTTAAGATAGATCGAACAACTCAGGAGCCTAAAGAGACCGTTCACGAGTTCTATGAGAGATTGCTGAAAGCATTCAAACAGTACAGTGGGTTGGATGTCATGGATCCCAAAGACATAGGACAGTTTGTGTCGAAGTTTGTCCTAGGATTGAGACCAGACATAAGCCTAATGATTCAACAGCATTTGATTTGTTGGCAGAACAAACCGTTAGACGAGATTCTGAGGTATGCAAGGTACTGTAGCGATGAAATAGATTCGAAGGCAAAGAAACTTAAGGAAAAGCTGATGTTGGTGCAAATGCAATCAGCTGGAAAGGGTGGACAGCGGCAACAGGGAACAGGAACCCCAGTAAAGAAACAGAATAATCAGAGCAGAGATGAGGAAGAAAAACCGAGACCGAGAATAGATATCGCGACACTGAAAAAGACAACGAGGTGCCATCAGTGTAACGAGGTGGGACATTGGAGACGCGAGTGTCCCTATAATGTCGAGACGGGGGAATTAGAACAGGAGGAGGATGAGGTTCAACCCAGCATGGTAAAGGGAACAGCAGTCCCGAAGGGAAAGGTTGTCAAAGGGGGGACTCAGACTCCTCGAGCGCCGTTTCCTCAACCGCCTCGCATTACAAATGGAGGAAAAACCTATAGACAAATGCCATTGTTCGTAGGAGGAGAAGAATGCTACTACGTGGATCCTCTTACAGGGCAACGAGTGAATAGAGAGGAAGACTGTACTCTAGGAGCGGCCCTGGAAGTAGATCAGAGGGGACCCTACGTAGAGGCCGAGGTAGCTGGATGTCCTACGACCTTTTTGGTGGATACGGGGGCCACTCGATCCACGTTGAGATCAGCGGTAGTCCCAGGTTTGCCAATGTCGGGAGAGACGATTCAGGTGGTAGGAGTCGCAAACAGGAGGATGACGAATCCTCTGACAGAACCAGTATCAGTGAAGATAGGGAATTACAGTGACGAACATCAGTTTGTAATCTGTGATTCTAGCCCTGTGTGTCTGTTAGGAAGAGATCTGTTGTGTAAACTGAATTGCACAATACATTGCACACCTGAAGGAGTAGAAGTGCAGACCAACGATGAGGATGCCGATTTTAAAGTTGTAAACTCGCAGGAATGTGTGGAACTATATCCTACCTTGACAGTGGAGGAGCTTCCACAGGATTTGAGGGAGAAAGTGTCAGCTGAGGTGTGGGATTTTACTGGAGAAGAAATAGGATTGATTAAAGGGGTAGAGCCAGAAAAGATCATGGTAAGACCCAATGCCGAGTATCCAAGAACACCACAATATAAGTTGACACCGGAGACAATTGCAGGAATAAAGCCTGTGATCGAATCCATGATTAAACAGGGAATACTGAAGGAGATCGTGGGAAGTCCATGTAACTCCCCGATTATGGGTTTGCAGAAGCCTAGTGGGAAATACAGAATAGTGCAGGACCTTCGAAAGATTAATAATATCGTTGTTTCATGTTGTCCAGTGGTACCGAATCCATCAGTGATATTGTTTCAGATACCGTTCCAAGCTGAATGGTTCACCGTGATTGACTTATGCCAGGCTTTCTTTTCGATTCCTTTAGATGAGGAGAGCCAGTATTTGTTCGCTTTTAAGCTGGAAAATCGCGTTTTAACATGGTGTCGTATCCCTCAGGGGTATACAGAAAGCCCATCGATTTTTAACCAGCTGTTGAAGAAAAATCTTGAAGGTCTAGTACTGCCCAAGAACTCGGTTCTAGTCCAGTACATAGACGACCTCCTAGTTGCGTCAGAAACTGAGGAAGCTTGCAAGGTAGACACCATTACCTTACTAAATCACTTGGCCGAGAACGGACACAAGGTGTCTCCAAGTAAATTGCAATATTGTCTGACCGAAGTGCAATACTTGGGCCACAGGATTGAAAAGGGTAAACGGAAGGTGTCTCCAGACAGAATAGAGGCGATCATGAAAATGAACGCGCCTAAAACACAAAGAGAAGTCAGGATGTTTCTAGGCATGGTCGGTTATTGTCGACAGTGGATAGCCAACTTTTCACTGAAGGCAAAACCTTTACTACAACTGACGCACAAAGGAGTGAGTGATCCGGTACCATGGGACAAAGATTGTTTGATGGCGTTTTTGCAGCTGAGGGAGGACTTATGTCGTGCCCCGGCTTTAGGAATGCCTGATTACACAAAACCATTCTTGCTTTATTGCTGCGAAAGAGAGGGTTGCGCTTTAGCAGTTTTGGCCCAGATACACGGCAATGCGCGTAGGCCAGTTGCTTATTTTTCGGCTACATTAGATCCAGTAGCCGCAGCGTTGCCCGGATGTCTCAAATCCGTAGCTGCAACGGGTGTCAGCATTGAACGATGTGAAAGTGTGGTAATGGGACATCAGTTAGTGGTGTACGTACCGCATTCTGTGGAATTGCTAATGACCAGGACTAAGACTCAGCATCTGACGAATAGCAGGCTCACACGCTACGAGCAAGTCATATTGGCTGCCGAGAATGTGACCCTAAAAAGATGCTCCGTCTTGAATCCTGCAACTTTGATGCCACTTCCAAATGAGATTGATGATGAAATTTGTACAGATCATGACTGCCTAGATGTGACTGAACTATGCACCAAACCGAGACCAGATATCGTAGATGAGCCATTGACTGACCCCGATGAAATATTCTTTGTTGATGGTTCATGTGTAAGAGACGATATCGGTCAGCTGAGAGCAGCTTATGCAGTTTGTACAATTACCAAGGTTGTGGAAGCCGCCTGCCTGGAAGGAGTACATTCCGCTCAGGTAGCTGAAATTATTGCTTTGACGCGTGCCTGCTTAGCAGGTGACAAAATTCGAGTCACCATATACACCGATAGCCAGTATGGTTTCGGGGTAGTTCACGACTATGGGCAGTTATGGTCTCAAAGAGGTTACATGACCTCCTCGGGTTCTCCAATTAGGAATGGAGAATTCGTGAGATTATTGTTAGAGGCATTGCAAGGTCCGTCAGCCATAGCAGTTGTCAAATGTGCCGCGCAAACGAAGAATGTAGACTTTGTGTCGCAAGGCAACCGTTATGCTGACGAGGTAGCACGTTACTGTGCAGAACAAGGTTATTCTCACACCAATGTAGAAGTGGGGGGAATACAGGAAAGAACTGAATTGACAATGTTGTTAGACACTGTGGATACATGGGATGAGTTGAAATGTGTTCAGGAAAATGCACCAGATGATGAGAAAAAGGGCTGGGAGACAGCTGGATGTACAAAAAGTGAAATGAACTTTTGGATCTCTGCAGATGGGAGAGCAGTTTTACCAAACGAACTTGTTAGTCAAATGGCAAGGAAATTGCATGGATCAGCACACATAGGTAGAGATGCTATGGTGAGAGTATTCAGACAAACGTGGTTTAATCCGAAGTTTAGAGTAGCGGCAGAAGCAGTATGTCAGCGTTGTGCGATCTGTCAGCAACTAAACGTAGGAAAGAGAACACCAGTCACACTGAGTCACATTGGAAGGTCTGGGGGGCCTTTCAATAGAATGCAGCTTGATTTCATTGAAATGCCTCAATGCAATAGACTCAGATACGTTTTAGTGATTGTCTGTATATTTTCTAGATGGGTTGAAGCGTACCCGACACGTACACTCACAGTTGCGAAATTGTTGCTTAGAGAGTTGATACCGAGGTTCGGGGTGCCATCCTCTTTGGAATCGGACAGAGGAACTCATTTCAATAGCGAAATAGTGAAGATGCTATGTTCAGCTTTGAGTATTGATCAGAAGCTCCATTGCAGTTATCGACCAGAAGCTTCAGGGATTGTAGAACAAATCAACAGTACAATCAAGTCCAGACTTGCCAAGGTTTGTTCATCGACATCCCTGAATTGGCCTGATGCACTTCCATTGGTTCTTATGAGCATACGTAGCACACCAGATAGGAAAACAGGTTTGTCTCCACACGAGGTGCTAATGGGAAGAGCTATGAGATTGCCATCGGTTCCGACTGCAGCGTTGTTGAACATCACAGACGATTTGATCTTGGACTACTGCAAGGGACTATCTGATGCCATTAATTCTGTGTCCTTCCAGGTCCAGGCTGCAGAGGTTCCATCAGCACAAGACTTGTGCCATGACTTGTGTCCGGGGGACTGGGTCTTGGTGAAGAAGCACGTCAGGAAGAACTGTCTAGATGTGCGTTGGCGAGGACCATTTCAAGTCATTCTAGTTACGAACACTGCAGTAAAGTGTGGAGGCTTGCCCAACTGGATACACGCCTCACACACCCGAAGAGTGCCAACACCTCTGGAAGAAACAGCTCCTCTCTCGGATGAGAATCCAGCGGAAAGCGGAGAAGCCACAGAGGGGGAAAGCCAAGCTGTAGAGGTGATCGAAGAGGCTGAACCGGTGTCGGAGCAGGCCGACGACGGTCAGGACACCAGTGGGACCGAAGTCGTCTCAGAAGAAGAGGGTACCTGGGAGTCCGAATCAGATACCGAACAAGCTGTGAGCGATCAAGAGACAAGTCCAAGAACAAGGGGCAGGAGGACAAGGAGTGACGAAGCTAGTTGGCCGGGGAGAAGGAGAAGGCCAAGCTTAAAAGCAAACCAAGAGAGAACCCTTGTCCCGATCTCTGAAGAGTCGGATCAAGAAGAAGAAACTACAGATTCAGGATCTGAGAGTCCGAGAAGATCAAGAAGGGTACGTGTGCCCTGCCGAAGGTACGCCACCCCAGAGTGGACTTATCTAGCAGATGTCTTGGGGACAGAAATCTGGGAGAGTGAAAGAAGTGAAAGTGATCGATCTCGATCCATTTGTGGCAGTGGAGATATGGATGTTGACGCCTGGGCTCGAGACTGAGGGGTTACTGACTTTCACACTTCCCATACCCCCATACCTAAGTCGGATCAAAGATCTAGTGCTAAATCGATTACAGTTTCCGACTTTTGGTCATCAAATACCAGAAGAAGAAGAAAAAGTCATTCGTTTAGAATTATTGGAACATGTTATTAAAGCTGCAGGTACGAGAATAATTGTAGATGCATAAAGACTTTTTGTGTTTAAGCTATAAAGAAGAAGATAACCTAGCGCCGAGTGGAAAGAAGAATAAAATTAGGGATTACATTTAGAGGACGGAGAAGGGTTAGGGTTGTCTGTTGCTGAGGATAAAAAGACATTGTTGCGAAAAGAGACTTTGTTGATAAGGAGCACCTTACAGACTGAGAAAGCAAATAAAGAAAATAAAGACTTGCAAGGAAAACTCTTTCTTCGCAAAGAAAGGAGTTACGCTGTTTTGGTAACATGGAGAAC
This sequence comes from Lissotriton vulgaris, assembly GCF_964263255.1. Taxonomy (NCBI): domain Eukaryota; kingdom Metazoa; phylum Chordata; class Amphibia; order Caudata; family Salamandridae; genus Lissotriton; species Lissotriton vulgaris. Next base: position 1,609,092,979 of record NC_141694.1, on the reverse strand, counting down.
GGCAACCCAAACCGAAAAGCCAAATGCATAATAGGTACACTAATAGCAGTAGTAATTTTTCTCATAATTACAGTAGTGACCATATCACCATATCATACATAATAGGACATGAAACTGATAAAGAAACAGCAGATGTAAAGCCTGTAACGACTTTGGAACCTGCTCTTGTTGGGAAGAAGGAGGAGAGCAATGTCATCCGTGAAAAGACGTTACTGGCAAATGAAGCACGTAGGTTACACATAGACGAGTCACAGGGAAATTTTAGATCAAATGCATATGCCAAGCTATTGTATGAGTATATCGATGCCATGGAGGCCAAAGAATGTTATGTATGTATGCAATTGCCGGCTTCCGTAGACGAAGGCATCCGATATCATCATCTCCCACTGACTTATGGGATAACATGTAGTTTACTGCTCAGTATATTTTATGGTAGAGAAGGATTTGAGTACTACTTTTCAAATTATGATTCGGTACTGCCTGAAGTCCCGAATTATAATCAAATGAATAAGTGGGACTATTATAAAAAGGAAGATCGATTAGCCAAGTTCTTTCTTCCTTGGGATACACTAGATACTTCATATGCACGCAGAAATAATCTGACTTGCAAAGTGTCAGAGGTAGAGAAAAAGTTCATAGGACAAGTAGATGACCGGTACAGAAGGCAGAAGATTCTAAAAATGTCAGGACAGTGGAAAACAGATTGGACCGAAGAAGAAAAAGCACATAAGAAGAAAGGTAGCAATGGTCCAATAGCTTTGGATAGAACGCAGAAAGGAAAGTTATGTTTAACTCGAAGCAAGACGTATTATGAGAGTGTATTTGTAGGTGAAGTAAATTGCGAACATGCTTTTAGGTTAGAGTACTATACGAAAGATTTCATGAAAGGGATGCAAGCTATTCCGAATGTATATTTTGTATGTGGAAGAAATGCCTATGTAAAACTGCCTGACAATTGGTATGGTTCGTGTTACTTGGCAATTGTCTTCCCCAAAATATATCATGCAAAGGATTTAGCGATCATAGAAGGAAAGGCTTCGACAAGAATGAAAAGGGAAGTAGGAGATGCAGAAGTAGTTGGAGACATATTTGGAGCGATGTTTCCTATGTTAGGTTTAATACTTAACGATGTTAAGATCAGGAGACTAGCTACAGTCGTAGATAGATTATCTGCAAGTACTGCAAGGTCATTGATGCTAGTAGAAGGAGAGATGCAGTCGATTAGAGCAATGGTTCTTCAGAACCGACTTGCTTTAGATGTACTGCTAGCAAAAGAGGGCGGAGTCTGCAAGGCTTTGAAGGTTCAAGAATGTTGTACTTACATTCCAGATAATTCAAAACCACTTGAGAAAGTCATACAGAACATTACACAGATACATAAAGAAATCGAAGATTTATCAAAAACAAATGTTTGGGAAAAAGTAGGTCATGGAGTAGGAAAGGTTGGAAGTTGGTTTGCCAACCTTGGTAAAAGCATTGTGTGGTACATATTAAAACCTGTATTGATAGTATTAATTTGCATAATCACATTATTAGGGTTAGTGAAATTGTACAAATGGTATAGGTCGAACCGGTTACAAAGGTCCATGAGAGAGCAAGAAAGGAGATTAGCTGCTTTACAAGATCAACAGTACAAGAGTTTAAGAGCTCTCGAAACGATAAAAAGAGGGAATATTGTAACTAGTTCTGTGTAAGGTGTTATTCAAATTGCATTTAGTGATGACTCCTAGAAGTCATCAAAGGGGGGAACTGAGAGAGCGCAATTTGAATAAAAAGTATATCCGAACCATATTCACAAGCATATCGCATAAACGTGGAATCTATAACGTGAAGTTAACACTTGTAGTATAAAATTAGCCGATATAACCAATGTAATAGGAAATGTAAATGTATCTATTCTATAAAGTATATTAGAATTAGAAAGGCCCGTACACATAGTGGGCTAATATAGAAATGTGTAGAAATGCTTACGAACAGAAGAACGTGCAAAGTAGAATTCATGTACGTGTGTAATCATGAAACAGAGAAAACGGCGAAACGTAAAGCGAAGAAATGTGCAGAGAATGTATAACGATGTAAGCACGAGAATATAAATGTTGTGTTATATGTAGAATGCATTTGCGTATAATCATTGCTTTGCTGAATTCGATTATATATAAATGTGTGTTAAAGGTTATACTGTGTAGAAAGCTTTTGTAGGAATGTTAGAAAAGGTTTGGTCATATGTGATTTTAACCTAACTGACCAAGAGTTCGCAGGAGTGTAGTCCGTTGTATGTAATTTAGTGGGCTCACAGGAGTCGTGAATAGCCTTGATCTGAATGTGCGAGACAAGAGTCTAAGGTCTTGTTAGATTTAAGGTGACAATGTTGGACGAAGTTTATGGCCTAAACGTGATAAGAGACGCGGAATTTGAGTCTTGTTTAGAAATGACCGTTCACAGGACCAAGCGAGGTTACGAATACAGCCGTAAAGAACTAAAGGTCTGTTGAGGTGATAGACTTTTGCTCCGAAAGTGTCAAATGAAATGTCAAATGAAGTCATCAGCAAGAAGACGAAGATGGTGCCTACGAAGCAAGGTCAACTTAACGGACGACGCGAAGAGATGAAGCCATGGAAAGAGCTAGAAATGACATCATGGTGAAAATACGTGGTGGGCGTCAAAGGGGCGTTCCACCCATACTGTGATTGTGTATTTTAGGGACAGTACCCCGGGGAGAAGGGAGCGCAGATGACTTGAGCAGATGTCCTGAGAAGTCAGAGAGAAAGAGCAGAGCGCAAGAGAGCAGTAGGCCGAGGACCCTTAGAGAGCGGATGGGTAGGCAGAGAGGGTACTGCTTCTTAAACTTAAGTTACCATTAGGGGTTAAGAGAGTTTGAACTTCTTTGGAAGTCAAACTGCTGACACCTTTTTTAGGTAAGGAACTTGCGAAGTAGGGATGTCACCTAGTATAGAGTAGGGACAGAATTAACTTGTTTATTCTTTCTTTAGATGACGCAACGGAACCACATTGTGTCGATGCTTTTTAATCTGTTGATTCTTGAATTGACTTTAATCGTATTCTTTTGTAGACTGAGGTTCTTTAGGGAATTTATGTTCCTTCTAGTTCCTGTATACTTATTGAATCTGATCCTGAGAGGATTGTATTTGCAACTTTTCCTAATTTTATATTAAACCTTTTAAAACTTCATCAGTCGTAAGTGGTCCTTCAGAGTTGCGTCAGTTTATGGGGTTTATCTAACCTGTGCGGGGTTTGTCTTTTACTCAATGACAGAAAATAACCGATCCAAATTGATGAATGAGATTAGTATCTAAGTGATCAAAAAGGGTATCAAAATCTCATTCCCCGCACCCTCTTAGGACTAAGTAAACTTCAGTCATTGACGGGGGTACTGTTAGCACGTTTGGATATCTCTCTGATACAGGGAATGCAATGTCAATGCCCCATTCTGCCATTAACAATGTTTCTTCTGGTCTTATCCCCACCCGGGTGTGATGTCTCAGCCCTATTGAGGTTGATTCCCCATGTGAATCACTGGAAAGGCTCAAGAACTTGACCCAGCCTAGGTCATCCGATTGTATTGCAGCCAGGGTGAGGATGTGCTTAACTAGGTGCAGTATGTTACCCCTGTTTAGGATGTCGTGATGGCCCTTGATGTGATATCTGGGCATGAGGATTACCTTGTGGGTTGTATTGCTGACTTTGTTCTCTTTAGGCGGGACTCTTGGTCCTGTCTGAGCGGTGCTTGGGTTGGAGCTTGAGCTGACATCTCATTCACAGGTATCTAATCCGAAAGTGGTGCTTTGAGATGGTAAGGTAGTTGCGTCCCAGATCCTCCGATGGTCCGGAACAGATGGACCCTGAGTGGTAAGTGCCCAGATGATAGGTCCTTGAACGAACATAATTGGCTGTTGAGCTCTGACTTTGTGATGTTTAAAGAGGAAACTGGTTGTATTTCAGTTGCCAGGCTTAGTGGGCAGTGCTGATCCCCCGTTCGGTGGGTTGGATGTAGTATTCTATTAGACTCTTGTTTTGCATCTGTTGGAATTGATGCTGTTATTAATGAATTGCTTTTTGGCAAAAATTGGATCGATCCCTGTTTTGTCGTTGTTAGCTTGTAATATTTGATTGTGGGTTAATAGCTTTGGAGGCTTTGGTCTTTTTCTCCTGCTTCTTTAGTTTTTTCTTGACCCTCCTCGAGAGAGGCTCATCTTTTCTTTTCTGTGTGAGAGCTTGCCTCTCAAGTTCCTTGCCTGAGTGTGCAGTACTAGTTCTGGGACTTGGTCGCAGTGGGCTGATGGAAGAGTTGATGACTGCAAATAAGATTTGGTTGTTGAGCTTCGTTGGGGGTTTGCCCGAGTTAATTATGGTCGGGTTAACTTGGGGGTCGACGCTCTTTGTTGTAGATGTAATACAACTGTTGTTCGGTGGGCAGGTGGTGCATCCTGTTTGTACCTTTAGCGAGGCTACTAGATCTGTTAACATTTTTGGAAGTTTTGCCCATTTGTCGATGAGTGCTGCACATGAGCAGCTGCAGGGCCGATTGTCCTTGTTATCACAAAGCTTGTTCTCTATGTAGTCCACCTTGTTGCTCAGTTCCACTAGGTGTTGTGCGGTGGTTGATAGGAGCTCGATCTGCAGTTCCATTTTGTTTGATTGCCAGAGTAATGCCCTTGTCGTAGAATGATTTGTTTAGCTGATTAGTTGGTGAAACTACTGTTTAGAGGGCTTTGGGAAGGTGGGGGGGGAAACCGGGTTTCCCTGGCCGTTCTAAAGAGCTTTGGGGTGAACTCCAATGTTCCTTCTATCTTGGCTTCCAAATTTTGTAAGAATATCGGTGATAGGTACCCGAGGTTTTGTTGACATTCAGATACTTCGGTCTTTATTATCCTAAGAACTCCGAGGGACTTGGCTGGACAGGGGACTGCAGGGTTGGTTGTTGTTGGCAGTGTATTTGGGCTGTGACGACCTGCTCATAATTTTCTGGTGTCAGAGCAGTAATTTCAAGTTCCTTGCGAGTGTGTTTGTTTCCTGGGTGTAGCCCGGCCTAGGGCAGGATTGGGACCGGCTTCTCCCGATGTGTGTACATTGCTCTTGTGTTGCGAGAGTTTTATTGTTAGGGAAATTCCCTATAAGGTGCTCTGTTCCATTGCTGGCCTCAGCTTTTGCTAGTGGGACAGTCAAAATGGGAGGATTCCCGTCATTAGGGGGGGCGTAGATGTAGAAATGGAGTTATAAGTCCTTCTGTTGGAGTCTTTAGGAAGGACTTTAGGGCGAGGGCTGCATTCTTTGTGCTCTTGGGAGTACTGCCTGATACTAGGATTGAAGGGGTTATCTTTGCTGGAGCATTTTCTTGGCTCTAAGAAGGCTTTTTTTTTGTCATCCTGCAATTGAGAGGGCCCGGTAGTTGGTGGTTGTAAGGAGCCACGGCAAACGTGTCCCTCCTCCTTAGGGCTTACACTGTGCAGTATTCAAAACCCTGGGCTCTGGTGGGGTGGCAGAGCGATCTTTTAGAGCTGTTGGTTTCTCCTTGTTACTGCCCCAGCTGTCCACCTCAACCACGGTGAGCCCTGAACCAGTCTGTTAGTTCAAGGTCAAGTTCAAAAGAATGGGGCCCACACAGGGCTCGAATCGGGGTACCACGCGGGTGGACGGCATCCCCCCACTTATTTTACTGGCTTTTTACCGGGTGGACGCCGTCCCCCCTGCCCAAAAGATAGAGCCGGTACCCGAGTCTGCACCTGCACACAAGCTCAGCACTCACCAAACCTCACCTCCTATTGTCGAGAGAAGACGAACAGAGCTCTTCAAGTTGTTTCACGTTGATGGAGCAGTTCAGTATGTTATACTGGCGCTCGTAGCCGTATATTAGAAAAGGTCAGTATGTATTCAGCATTATTGACTGAGACCGGCAAATTTACTGTGGGCAATAAATACGCACTGAACAAGCGCAGCTTTCATTTCCCCTACGGTGATAAATTCTAAAGTAAACTTTCTGCTTTGCCCTTTCAACCTGCCCCCATCGCCTTGTAACCTTTGATAATTAGAGGGGACTACATTTTATGACGTCACTTCCGGTGACACCACCTAGCTTGGAGCGTCCCCCCACTTCTTTTTTCAGGGCTTGAGCCCTGGGCCCACACCCCCAGCAGGTACGCAGCCTCACCCTCTCAGCTTTCTGCAATCACAGCCCCCCAGAGCAGCTACAGTCTCCTGGTGACCCACTGGTCTGCAGTCAGCAGTGGGGAGTGAACTGAGCAGGGAACTATCACGCACCTACCTGCCCGGGCGATTTTATCCAGGAGAAGCCAGATTCAAAATCAAAGGGCTCGGTAAGGAGGGGCCGGGAAGCAAAGCAAGGCAAAGTGATTCTCTCGCTCAGCCCCCCTTCCAGCGTCAACCGCTTGTTACCTCAAGTGCATCGCTCGGCTTCCACCAGTTGCCTCCACTAGACGCCGGAATCCGGGATCAGGGCGTTGTTTATCCCCGCAGCGGAAGCTTCAGTCCTCGGCACCCTGTCACGGCTGCCGCAGCCGGGGTGCAACTGCCAGCCCCTCCGCCGGAGTGAGTGCCTTGAGGCAATTGCAGAGGGTCCGGGACCAGTGCCGGAATCTTTGGTGTGCGAGCTGGACCAAGCTCAGCGCAGACCTCGGCCAAATGGTGATGGCGGCGGCAGCAACAAAACCACGGAGCAGACTTGGGTCACAGGCACTAGTGACAGCTTAATCCTATTGTGGTCTCTTCATCGCGAAGCAAAATAAACTACCCTTCCCAAGTTATTGTTTTATGTGTTATTAGAACTGTCTATAGAGCATACAGAGCATATACTTAGTGTGGGCTTCTGGTCAGCCCCTTGTTCAGGCTTCGATGGCTTTGTTGTCCATCTCTGGGGTCTGCCATGATTGGATTGGCCTGTACCTCATTCTTGTGTTTGTACCACTCAAGAGCATTTTGGACCCACGGTGTTCTGATTGGATGATTTGTATCCTTCCACTGCTTCCTTTAGCAATTATTTTTTAGGTCTGGACCAAGAAACAGCTTTAGCTGTCTATCCAGACATCTTGGGGAAAAAATGCACATTATATACTATATATAGATGTGTCAAATAAATGATGCTGGCTGCCTATGTAAATCAACAGGCTTATGCTCAAACTGAAATGGATTGTGTAACCGTGGCTGAATCTTGCGAGATTCTTATGGTGTCTTGTATATCCGACACAACCCTTAAGAAAATGCTATCAAACCTTCCTCCAAATTAAAAACTTTTTTCCTGAGGCAGAGCAGGGCAGACATAGAGTAACAACCTAATTTTTATTACCTAATTCCTTTAATCTCAGTAAGCCCAGTCCACCCATTCTGTCTTTGCAGCTTTCATGGAGCTGCTTTCACAGATTAACTGTGAGGCATAAGCAGAGGGCCTTGAAACAGCTTCCATGTGGTAGTGCTTCTTTTAGTTAGCAAAGTGCCAATGTTGGGCGCATAATCATCATGAGTTGGCTATCATGATTCTGGCAAAGTGCCAGTTAGCATGGAAAAGTGGATCTTGTCATACAGAGCAACAAATAAGTGAAATGTTGCTCATCAATCATGAGGATGCCGTTCTTACGGTAAGCCCAGAGAACTTTGAAGCCAGCGGGGTTGATTGCCGATAAATTGAGATAGCAGGTTGCAGTAAATCTCAACTACAAGTTTAATTAAAAAGTTTTGTTAAAACCTGTGAACCTTTTGCACCACACACATGAGTGCCTATCAACTGGCGGCAACTATAACAATGTAAAATGGTTGCCGTGAATAAACCGTGACCTTACAGATGGTAGTTCTACTGTTCTTTTTTTACTCGCTCATAGACAGAATCACAAGTGATTGCTGTTCCAGAAGATGTGCCTTCCGTGGTACTGCCGTTGCTACTTATTGTAGGACACAGCAGCTTAGTCTCTATAGATAAGAATGTTTTTTTTTCCATTAGGAAACTAGAGCTTCATAAACTTGTGTACATTAATGTTTACCTTAGGCATGAGTGAAATGTACTTCCCATACATATTTACACTTATGTCTCAAGTTTGTTGCATTTATTTGGAAATGCTTTACTTAATGAAAGCACAAACTTATTTATTTATTTATATTTATATTGCTGCATTTATTATGAAGGTTTATTTGAACATATAACCATGTAATCGAAGTGCACATTTTATTGTTTAACCATGCTAATTTAACTAGGCATGAATTTGAAATGCATTTTTTTCCCTTGCATGTTCTCCCCTCTGCAGATGTGGTTCCAAGGCTTCATTATGTAGAGAATGGAGTGCAATGTATTAGCGATAGCAAAGCTTGAGAAGAATATTTTGGCAGAGAAGTGAACAGCTAATAAACTGGAAAATAGTGTCTATTCATTGAATATCAGCAACGGTGTTCCATCTAAGGCCCTGTGAATGTCCAGTTTTCATGAGATGGGAGGGTTTGACTATGTTGCCACTGTGCATATGAAATGCATTTCTATTAGTTCGTGGAACAGTGTTGTCAAGATCGCACTATGAGAATGTATCTTTATGTTTTAAGTAATGTATGCACTATTAGAGTAGGGAGTAGGACCCTTTAAACTTTGAGAGGTAACAGATCGCTCTGCTTGCCAGATTCTTGAGAATTTAAAGCTATATGCTAAACACTTGTTTCCCCATTTAGAGGTTTTCTACTGAAATCATCACGAGGGCTGGCAGCTTCCTATTTCACCGTCCTATTCATTAAATGTATTTGAGAGCTTTCTGCTTCGCTTTAACAGCTGATACGCTGCAACCTTACCTACCTGTTTGCCTGCATCCTGCACTGCCACTGCCTTGCTGTGACCTTCCGCCGCCTCCCGCTGCCCGTGTGCTCGCAAGACATCTGAACTGGGCTGCAGTGAGGAGCGCGGTGAGGGGCTGCGACACACCTGCGTGACACCGCCTCCAAGCGCCAGGAGGCGCTTTAAAAACACGCCGCCCCTCCCTCGCGGGACGCCGGGCAAAGGGCGGGCCGTCTGTGGCCGACCGGGGACGCCGGAGGACGGGACGGGCCACACCACTTGGCTGTTTAAAACCTTGCATTACCCTCCAACCAAGCAAGCAAGGTAAAATCTTAATCATCACACTGTATCCTGTCAGCCTAAGCTCAATTGTTGACCAGGGCATACAACGAAATAACAACTGTGATACAAACCAGTCAGTAATCAAACAGGTTATTACATATTACATACCATACAGAACTTCCATGGCCCTGAAAAAATTAAGATCAAGAACAATATTCTTAAAAAGAATTGGAACGGAGGAGGCCATTAGGAAATCATCTGATAAAGCGTTATCACAGGGTCGGTTATCAATCACTCCGGCTATAACCAATTATTTTTCAGGTCTTTCACCTAAGCAAACAGTAATACCTTTTGAGCCAAAGCCAGAGATGCACTCAGAATTACTGCAACCGAGTGGTGAAGTTTTATTTACACCTAACTATTCACCACTGGTTGAAAATTTGAGTACTCAAAGATCAGATAGCGATTCAAAGGGAATTTCTACTCCCCAAGATTCTCTAAAAACAAATATCGAAGAGTCGAAATCTAATCCTGAAACTCTTGCAACTAACATAGCTCGATCTGTGGACGCAGAAGAAATTGAAGGTCATAGAAACAAAGTAGTAACTAAACCCCAAGAAGCACTACTAAATACAGGCAACTTGTCAATTATCTTAATGGAAGAATCTCCTGAAACTGAAACTGATCATGATCTAGAAATTACCCCAGATCCTTTTATCATGGATAACACGAGTCTACCAATACCAGTAACACCTATGTCCAAAGCCCTCTTTTCTCTACAGGAAATCCTGGAGTCAGTTTTAACTTTCCTGGGCCACATATTAGAAAATTCGGACCAAACCTTGGATGTCCAGATTGGCTTACTCAAACATTTAGTAGGAGAAAAAAGAAAGAAAGAAAGCTCGGATGGGAAAAACACACAACAAACACTTGGCAACAACCAAAACAACAAGAGTGAGAACACAATGACTAAAGGCACAAAAAAAGACGCAACTACTCAAACGCCTGAACATGAGTCACGAGAATCACTTATGAATGAACCCCGAAAAAAACAGGAAAACGAGGCCATCTATTCATTGAAAAAACTTTTCAAAGAACCAAAAACAATTAGACAATATCCAATGTTTTCAAATACAAAGGATAACAACTCTATATTTAAACTTGATGAAGGAAAAGGAGATAATAATTCACAAACAACAAATGAAAACTCAGAAGAGGAAAATATGGAAAAAATTATAGAAGAGCAATCATGCCAAAATGGGGCTAAGAATCGAAGAAGAAAACCGCAAAGAAGAATACAAAAGAAAAAAGCCCGTAAATTAAGATTTCAAAACCCCAAAATTTATTCCAAAACTGAGGATAAACAAACAAAGGAACCAATCATCGGTGCCCCTCTTAATGAGGGTAAGGAGGACAACACAATTAGTCAAAATTACTCACTACTAAATCCTAATGCGGGGGAATATCTACCAGTTAAATCTTATACACGAATATGTTCAAGAAACCAAGAAGTAACTCAAAATTCTGAAACAAATTCCTTATGTATGGAAGGCCTATCCTCAAAATATCTCCTGTTTGAAGAACTTTTCCCAAATGACAACGAGCCTTTAAACCGAGGGAGAATTGTTAACCTATTACAACAGATATCATCACTACGATCTCTGACTAGCAGAGAAATTGCACTGGTGTCCTTTCCAAATAAATGTCAAAACAAAATAGCTATGGTTACTTTCTGGTCACCCACCTTGCCAGGGATCATTCTAGGAGACAAGGAAGTTATATACAAATGTGGGTTTGACGTAAGAGAAATATCTGATCCTAATGAAGTCAAACCTACGGAAAGACAACCAGGGAATACAGTACGAAATCTGAATATGTTAAGTGGTAATGGGAGTATAATCCAGCAAAAAAACTCAACTTCTCATGGAAAAGAGTCTCTAAAAGTACAAGTACATAAAGGTGCGAGAATAGTGTGGACTCAAGATTTACAAGCGCAAGAACCTTTAGCAAACATTCAATCCTGGGCATGGATCTCAGAAACATTAAACAGCAAAACTAACTCTTACCATCATCAACCTATGGTTTAACCCTGGCTCTAAATTTAATATAGTATCTTGGAATATGGCTGGAAAAACTGACAGTAAAATGATTGATGCTATAAAAAATCAACCAGACATTTTAGCTCTACAAGAAACTTGGTCTACAAATTCCTTTAGTATAAATGGCTATTACGTATACGACACTCCAGCAAAGGAATCAAAGAATGGACATGCCAAAGGGGGGTTGGCAATACTCCTGAGTGAGGAAGATCAATGGGACCAAGAGATCATTGAGACCAACTCTGTTCATGTACAATGTATTAAGGTCCTAATGTATACCAACCACTCAGACAATCGAAGATCATTATTATTGTTTAACGCATATTTTCCCCCTGGTTCCAAGGGAGATAGTATCTTTTTAGAGAATATGGAAACTATGTTACAGATACTTGAAAGTCTACAATATCCGCAGTATCTAATAATGGGTGATTTAAATGCAAAAATTTCAAACAAAGATATCAGTAATTGGGCAAAAATGTACAAAGAGGAATCAGTAGAAGTGCCCATTCCTACATTTCCAATAGGAAATCGCTCAGACTCGAGAGGCAAAAGTCTATTATCGACCTTACCCAGTCTAAATGGGACTATACTAAACGGCAATGTGGAAGGCGACATTCCGGCAACAACAACCAGGCGGGGAAATGGTACCAAGTCAACACTGGACTATTTCATCTGTGAATTTGATCTCTTTGAATCATTTGATCATTTACACACAATTTTTACAGAGGAGAGTGATCACGCTCAGTTGCATCTAACCTCTAATTGGATAGCTTCTCCTACCCCGACCTGTCACATAATTCACCAAGAAAGCTGTGTCAATATCAATCCCACCCAACGGCGCATATTCTGGAATTCTCAAGCCCTAGATCTAATCAGCTCTTTAATTCCTATCTTGCCAGTATTAACTGATGCTTATTCCTTAGATCCAATTACCAACTTTGAATACACAATTAATAAACTAAAAAATATTCTCTTAGATGGATTAACAAAAAAGGCCAACGCAAATAACAACAGAAAACACATAGGAAACAGAGTGTGTAATTCATCATTGGCAAAAAAACGAAACAAGCTAATCAGAGCACAATTCCTGAAGTTCTCTCTATCCACCAAGTCGGACATAAATAGACTAAAGAACAAACTAAGAAGAGAGAAAAACGGCAAGAAAAAGAAATTCCATGATAAAAACTGGATTGATATCCAGAAAGCCTCAAAGAGACATAATCAAAAAGACTACTGGGCGTTAATTGCTACTATAACAGGGACAAAAAAGAAACTACAACCAATCCCTGTTACACCCCAAGACTGGGAAATTTATTTGACAGACCTATACAAAACCAATTTGAACGTCACAGAAGTGTCTGATGCTGCTACGAGTCGAGTCGAAAGAATAAGCTTGATTGATAACACCACACCATTTTCAATTGAATTGCACATAAAGAACGCAAGAGCTACAGGTGCATCAGGTCCAGATCAAATTCCCATTAAAGTACTGCAAGCTAATCCAAAAGAATGGAGCCAAATGTTGTGCCCCCTCTTCAATCATCTGTTTAAAATACAGCAAGTTCCAAAATCTTGGCAGGGGAGCATTATCATTCCAATCTTTAAGAAAGGAAACAAGAACGTTGCAGGCAATTACCGCCAGATAGCATTGATGGATGCTACGGGAAAGATCTTTGCAGCTGAAGTACTGGATCGTTTAAAAACATGGGCATTTTCTGAAGGTATTATACCGATGGTACAAGCTGGATTCCGGCCCAATCATTCAGTAATTGATAACATCGCAATTTTGCAGACCATATTGGATAAGTACACAGGACGGAGATCTCAAACTGTGTATGCGGCATACATAGACTATTCAACAGCTTTCGATCGGGTTGATCGACCCACATTATGGAAAAAGCTAAGAATCCTTGGAATTCCGGAACAACTGTTACAAATAATAATTAGTCTCCACTCTAAAACGTGGTGTCAAGTACAAATGGGAGGAGCAAAAGGCTATACTAAACAAATCACAACAGATAATGGACTTAAGCAAGGCTGCTTGCTGGCACCAATACTTTTTTCACTATATCTGAGTGATTTACCAAGTTTTCTCCAAAAAAGCTCCAGTTTTCCGCCGAAAATAGCTGCACAGAGCATACATGCGCTACTCTATGCTGACGACATAGTGATGTTCGATCTCACCCCCTTCGGCCTTCAAGAACTTCTATGTATTTTATACAACTATTCTAGGAACAACTACTTAATTCCCAACTTAACCAAAACGAAAATCGTGGCCTTTACTGGTCGAATCAAAAAAGGGGTTAGGTATTGCCGGAAGTTGGGAAATGAGAAAGTCGAACAGGTAGAGGAATATACCTACTTAGGTAGAATTTTTGCAAAATCACTAAAGAATTCAAATCAAATAACTAACTTAAAAAGAAAGTCGCAAATGCATGCTGGAGCACTAGCAAGACTATATTCGGCAACCGGGACAAAACACTTTGCATCGATGATAAAGGTTTTTAAAGTAAAAATTCCATCAGTCCTATCATATTCCACGGAATATATACCAATGAAGCAATGGTCGTTCATGGACCAGGAAGAGGGAAAAATCCTAAAGAAAATGATGAAAGTCTCTGCCTCAATCCCAGTACAAGCTCTATGGCTGGAGTTTTCAATCACTAGCTCATATGCGACTGCAGTTGCAAATGTGATACGGTGGACCTTCAACATTCTTCATGCAAAAAGTGATACTTTACGAGCATTGCTCAAGAAAGAGATATTTGAAACTGAGTCCTTTTACCAGACCTTCTCTCGAAATATGGCTAAAGCGCTTGATCTTGCACAAATTAATCTGGATATTTTACGATCTTGGACAGCTGCTCAGTTGAAATTGGTTTTAAAATGTTTTACACCCAAATTTAGTTATGAGACTGATTTTGCACATTGTAATACGCTATCACTATATAAACCATTTACAGCAATTATTGAATATAAAAAGGAGCCAGTATACGTAGGTCTTACATTAACTCACGGGGCAAGACGGGCAATAATGATGCTTCGCCTGGGCATCCTTCCTTTACAGACTTTTACCTACAAATGGACTCTAGGAGGCACAACGATGTGCTCTTTGTGTCTGGGGGGAGATCAGACAATTGAACATTTATTGTTTGTATGTCCCAACTCAATAGTAGTATCGGCAAGATCCAGATACCTAAGACCGATTTACTGCAAATGTAGAATAGTTACTGTAAAAGAACTGCTCGTATTATGTAAACATTCACCTAATGAAATTGTGTGCTATAATCTTTTTAAATTTCTAAAAGCAACCTTGAACATGTTTTAACTTTATGAATTTTAAATCAGATCGTTGAAGTGTATTTTATTTTTGTAAAATTATTTTAAAAAATGTGTGGTCCTCGGTTGAGTACCAAAACAAATAAACATACTTTGACTTTGACTTTGTATTTGAGAGCTTTCACTCTGAACCATCCTCAATCCAAGTTCAGAGCCCTGGTTATCTAACCAGGGCTCTAAACTTGGATTGAGGATAACTGTAAGACGTTTGCCAATGAACTTATGTGGCTACGCCTGTCACTTTTGATGCTACTGACCTGGATTTACTTTGTCGACTAACACTTCCTTTAGAATTCTATATCTGAGCAATGCTTAATTTGCATTGATTTGAATTTAACACTAAAGTGTGCTAAACCCCCTTGTCCTTAGTTACTGATGCTTTGTCCTTATTGTGTGGCCAAATGGATTAGACAAATTTGAAATGTTTTTGTTGAATGTTAACTCTCTTTTTTCTCAGTCAACCACAGGGTCTGTGGCATGGAAATTGTAACAATGTGCCAATATGCCATCACTCCGCTCGGATAACATTGGGATTACCTTATACATTTTATAAGCATCATTTTCAAATTGGAAGATATAACTGGTTTATGGTTGGTGTCTCTGGATTCCGAATTTAAAATCCTAATTTATGGTGAAGTTGAATTTTAAATTACAATTCTGAAAATGCCACTTTTAAAAAGTTGTCATTTTTCTTGCTTTAGTCATTTGGTGCCTGCAGCCTGTCTCTGATCACCTGACTGGGTGTAGTTGGAGGTTGGGCTTTGTGTATTCAAATTAGACAGCCACACACAATAAGAGCTTAGGTGTAACAGAGACTAACCTGATAGAATGGGAGGGGGGATGAGCTGGACCAAGCCCCACTTGCACCTGAATAGGCTATGTCCTGCCCCCAAACAAAGGGCTGCCTACCCCCTGTTGTTGGTCTGGAGCCAGGACTGGAAGAGCAGGGCATCTGTGCACTTCAAAGGCATGTCTCTGGAGGTTTATCCCCACTTCAAAAGGCACAATTGTGTATAAAAAACACCCCAGACACTACCACTTCAGTACACTTGTGAACCTGCAGATACCCTGCCAGGAAGAAAGTCTGCTGTGCTGCTGAAAGTGTTTCTACTCAGCTGGACATCTGCTTTGCTGTGCTGACCTCTTGCCTGAGTGAGTGGGTCTGCATCTCTTGAGCCCAGAACCCAGAGTTACTTCAAAGGCTAGTTGGCTGGCCTCCTCATCTGAAGCATCAAGAGCATAACATCCTTCTAACAACCTTGCGTTTGCAGCTGAACTATGCCATCTGTGAGTGTACCCTGCCAAGTAGTACCAACCCAGTTCTGGATCCTTGGAAGTGTGCATAAGGTGCTTACCAGAGGAACCGATGCATCACCCCTTCTGAGTGGTGCATCTTGTCTCTATCTGACGCATCTCCTCAGCCGAGCGGCCCATCTTCGAGTAGAACTGATCCACTACTGTGTGGATTGGATGCAGCGTAGAAGGCCTGCATCGTCCTTGCAGTCCTTGGAACTGATGCATCACCAAAGGTGCAGCGCATCTCCAACCCAGGCCCTTGTGTTTCTTGTCGACGGCCACCTCAACATCGATGGCGGACTCCGCATCACTGGCTTGTAGCTCTTCGGTACTGATACATCTCCAGGTGCGCACCGCATCCCCGACACCAGGACTTCGCACTTCAAGTCCCGTCTTCAATGATGATGCAACAGGACCTTGCACCACAGCCTCACCGCATCTTGGAACTGACACATAGTCTTCACTGTGCAACGCTTCTTCGACATGGATCCACGCAATACTTATTTGACATAAATCCACACAACGCTCCGCAAATAGGGTTTAAGGCACTTTGTTCAGCAGGCCTAACTGGGTTCATGTAGCTAGCCCGTGTTCCATCGTGGACAGACTGAACTTGTAACTTTGTCCTGGTCCTTAGCGACCAGATATCCCTTGTTGGTACTTAGTGCTTATTGACACTATTTTACCCTAGAACTTAAAAATTCAATATCTCCAGTTATACTGATTGGACCTTTGTCGGTTTGATGTTGTTTTATTAAAAAATTACTCTATTTTTCTAAAACTGGTATGGAATCTTTTTCTGTGGTGTTTTCACTGTTTGAATAGTTGTATAAATACATTACGCATTGCCTTCAAGTTAAGCCGGACTTCTCTATGCCAAGCTAGCAGATGGTGAGCACAGGTTAATTTTGGGCTGTTAGTACCTTACCCTGACTGGGATTAATTGGTTGCTGCTTGACAAGGGCTCATACCCCAGTCAACCACTAACCCAATTTTAAAACAACCAGCCATACCCAGGCAGGGTAAGAACTTGGCAAACTTTAACACACCCATATCCAGTTCTCCTAAATTTCCTGAGCTATAAAAAAACGAACTTGTCTTCCTTTCAAAAGAAAATAGCTCTTCAACATTTAGTGATTGTAACTGGTAGATAAAGCACATCATTTCAAATGTTTGGAAATCAGTTGTTGATGTGGTGTGAAGAATTTACATAGTTCTGAACAAAACTGAAATACTTGGGTAATGGAGGAGCCAGCAAGGTTGTGTGAGGCCAGCCTTATTTGAAGGGAAAAATGCACAGTTGCCCCATGGATGAGAGAAGAAATGAGCATGCTATATCTATAAGATGGCAAGTATGGGTGCATCAATCTGTGGTACTCTCCGAACATAAAACAATTGGCTCAAGTTGTCAAGTGTTAACATACATACATTGGTCAATGCACTTTAGCAGACATACAACTATAAGTGGAAGCACGTTTGGGTCTTAGCTATGATTAACAAGCAGTTAAGACGTTTGTGTGATTGATCCAACTATAATGTTGTTCCATGTATTATAGAAATCTAGGCAATATATAGGGTACAAATGATTATTGGCTTGCATGTGGCTTCTGTCTGCCCCCACACTCAATAAATATATGCAACAAGATTTAAAGGCAAAACCATGACCTTTGATGTAAAACTGGAGAACTAAAGAGATGTCCATCTAGTGGCAGAATGACATAAAGTTAAAGCAAAAAACTTGGTATCAATCGGGCTTCCTCGCTTGACCAAATTGTGTGATCCTCGGCAATTCTTTGTTTTGTGTTTGATTTAACAGACTGTATTGGTGTTCTGTCTACAATAGGAACCTAGCCCACTTATAGGGTGCTCATGAAAATTGACTTGCTTTTTAGTTCATTAAGAGCATTGTTGTCAGTGCGGGGACATAGATATTTCTAGGTCCACACTAAATTCAAGCTATCACTTTTAGGAAATGCCTGTCAATGCAGTAATATAATCTAAAATACTATGGTGAAATGTTTCTGCATTTTAAGAGAGTACAGTTTTTTAATTATGAAGAGACTTTGCATATTTTGTTGTATGAGTTAGTTGTCAGTTGCGTTGCTCGGCTTGTACACATGTCTCCCTATTAATTTATTTTCTCGCCCACTTCTACAGAAGCCAGGGTTTGAAAGCAACTTTCCCTTTGGCACAGCCTTTGGAGTTGGAGTACTTTCATTGAAATCAGGCCTCGTGCAAAGCAACTGCCGCATCACAGGGGCAGCATTTTGTCTAAAGATAGATGCAGTATTTCTTTTGCAGTAGAATGGGGGCAAGTCGGGCTTGGGTAATAGTACTTACCATGAACTGGAACCGAGCCTGGAATACAGAAGACTCCTCTCTGTCAGTTTTCTTTCTTCTTTCTGTCCGTGTAGAGTGGGTGTTCCAGCTCCAATGGAAGGCAAGGCTCAGGAGGGCCCAGGAACAAAAAGACCAACATTCTGGCTACTTACCTTTTTAAAGTGTATGCATCGACTGTTGATCTACTGGCAATGTTCTTCCTGTTGATTTCTTCCAGGCTTCTGGTGCTGAAAAAATACCGGCTACACGAGAGGCAGTCTTGAAACGAGTTTCCAGACTTGCTACTTACTACCCTGTGTGCGATCCTTAATTCAGCACTAGAATTGGAAACCATTTACTCCCAGAACACATCAATTGGGCGGGGAGGGGGGGAAGGGGAGGGGGGGGCTAGAAGGTTGAGTGAAAAGAGGCAGAGTCATAAAAAGTAGTCTGACAGTCAACTTAATTATTTTTCAAAAACTCTGTTACAAAGAAATTGGCAACACGTGAAAGTAAATTGGTCACAAGGCTGTGTTGCTGCACATATGTCTGTGTGTTCAGCAAATCTAAGAGAATAATAATAATGGTACAATAACCCTGGTAGATAATCCACTTGCTCGAGAGATCTGTGTTTTGTCGAGGTACAGTTTTGACTTAGTAAGTAGCATATCGGATAATATGTCTCCTGCAAAGCACATCATGGTACAAGCAGATGAAAGGTTTTATTTTATGTAGATAGGTGAGTGGGTTTAACCCGCAGATCCTTCTGTTACTTGTAGCTCATAATTTGCAATCCTTCTAATCTAGCACAGGGAGCTCTGAACCAGGTTCAAGGACCTGCATGCAAACTGCAAGGTATTTAGGCCAAGGACACTGGAGTTTTGTAATTCTGCTTCATTTTCCGAATAGTGGATGGATTTGATGCACTTTCTACATCATTCTTTATCTGCTGCATAATCTGCAGATTTTAACAAAAAAGTTGCTTGTAGTTCAAATGGAGCAAAGGTTTTTTTGTTTTAAAAAAAACAACCTTTATTAAGGGTATAAAAACATAAATCACAGCATACTGCCTACATCCTCATTAAGGCCGGCATTGCGATTTATCAAGTATGAAAGAGATATACGTTAGAGGTGGGGGGAGTACACAGCAAGCCGCCTACAACCACATCGGGCCGGCCACGCTAGGTAGAGCAATGCATTTTAGAGGCAGTCGAATATCTATAATCGTATAATGCCTAAAGTGAACTGTGGAGAAAGAAGTAGATTAACATTTCCTTTCGCACATCACATGCAAGGAGTGTATATCTGAGGTGGTGATGCACTCTGCTCCTTAGGGTAGAGGGTATTGTCTCCTGGTGTCCCGTGGTCTTCGGTAAATATTGTGTGTGGACGTGGGTGGGTGTTCCCTTTGTAGCAAGTCATGTTTTCACTAGGGTGTCATTGGTTCTGAGTCAGTGGTGTGCTCGATCCTCTGTAAAGGGCCCCAAATATCCCTTGGGGCCCATCGGGAGACGGGGAGAGGAAAGACCGACCGGAGACACTATAAGGTGTGATAAAGGCCGCTTTATTGGGAACAGGTGCATCTTAACACAATACCACATCCTTGGCCTTTGCCGTACAAAACTAGACCTAACTAAATATGCACATACCTGACCAAACCACCCACCCCCACCCCTAATAAATTCCCCCCGCAAACAACATAAACATAAGTACCAACTATCCAAACACCTGCCTCAACTGTTTAAACTCTTGCCATCTGTACACTCCCTCCCCCTCTGTCCAGGAAACCTCATTCCTCCTATCCTACCCCCCCTAACTAGGAAAAAGCGCCACTCGAAAGCTCCATACGGCTTTTAACCCCCCCTAGGGCCCCTGCACCTTTGGATACCTGCACACCCCCACAGCTCAATCCACTGCCTCCTTCAGTTGCACAATATAGAGCTCCATCCCATATCGTGACAAATGCACGCCATCCTCCCTCCCATGCACTGCCCCATACCTCAGCTCCGGGTGTTCCATCCTACCCAAACCTTCCTTCTCACAGCCCGCATTTCCTTATTAATTTTCCTCCGTGTCCTGTCAATAGCCGCAGGCCTCTCTGCCCCTTTCCGGCATCGTCTAGGAATGAATTCCGACAAAATGACATAACACCCCGCCCACTGTCTCCGAATTTCCAGCAAATCCCTCTTCATTTGTTTTACCAGTGCCAGTCCCTTACACTGCACCAAATCATTTTCACCCAGGTGTATGACTACCACATCCGGACAGACCCCCCCCGCACAACTATGTTCAAAGTAGGCATGGGCGTAAAATCCGTTCCGCTCGCGGATTTTGCGGATTTTCGGTAAATCCGCAATCCGCGAGATTCGCGGATTTCCCGCAAAATCCGCAAATCCGCGCGCTGCGGATTTTTTGCTTGTGTTCGCACTGCTCGCGGCCTGAAGCGCGGGCAGCAACAATCTTGCACTCGCGAAATTACAAAAAAAAATAAAAATGGCGGAGGAGTGAAGGAAGGAAGTGGCCCAGTCTCCAACTTCCTGTTCCTGTCCAGCAAGTTCCTCCCATTGGGGAGGGGTGAAGGAAGTGCCCCAGTCTCCAACTTCCTGTTCCTGTTTCCTTTCCTGGCCATTTTGGATTCGATCTTGACTGGGAAGGATTACTTTTTGTGGATGCTGCTGGATATTTGGATTTGAGGCCTTTTGGATTCAAAATTTGATTTCACAAGTAAGTTGATAAGTTGATGTTGTTTGTGGTGATTTTTGTGTGTCTTTTTCGACTTTTGGGGTGGTGTTGGGGGCTGGCTATGTTGGTGGTGGGCCATTTGTATTACTTTTGGATTCGAAATTTGATTTCACAAATAAGTTGATAAGTTGATTTTCTTTGTGGTGATTTTTGTGTGTGTTTTCCGACTTTTGGGGTGGTTTGGGGGATTTTGCGGGTGTTTTGCCGCGTTCGCGTCGTGAAGCAACAATCTCGCACTCGCGAAATTGCAAAAAGTGCAATTCTGCACCAGAAAACCACCAGCAGGCAGCATAAACCTTCTGAAACTTGATGGATGGCATTGGATTGTGGAGATTTGTGTTGTCTTTTTTGACTTTTTGGAGTAGGGGTTGGGGGCTGGCTATGTTGGGTGGGGCCATTTTGAGGCATGGTCCTCCTGGCCATGTGGATGGGGGTCAAGCGGCCATTTTGAAGGCAGGCAGTGAGCTTTGTGCCATAGGCCTGCACCCATTTTTCCTTGCTTTCACCCCTTGTGCCCAGGTTGAGTCAGTGGTACATGAAACTACAAGCCTCTCTGTGGGCTCTCTTGGATCAATGTTAAATTCCTGTTTCCCAAAAATGTAGCAATTCTTATTTTTGATATTTCCATATTGTGGTGTGCACGTGTGTATTCGAAATTTGATTTCACAAGTAAGTTGATAAGTTGATTTTCTTTGTGGTGATTTTTGTGTGTGTTTTCCGACTTTTGCGGTTGTTTTGGTGATTTTGCGGGTGTTTTGCCACGTTCGCGTCGTGAAGCAACAATCTCGCACTCGCGAAATTGCAAAAAGTGCAATTCTGCACCAGAAAACCACCTGCAGGCAGCATAAACCTTCTGAAACTTGATGGATGGCATTGGATTGTGGTGATTTGTGTTGTCTTTTTTGACTTTTTGGAGTAGGGGTTGGGGGCTGGCTATGTTGGGTGGGGCCATTTTGAGGCATGGTCCTCCTGGCCATGTGGATGGGGGTCAAGCAGCCATTTTGAAGGCAGGCAGTGAGCTTTGTGCCATAGGCTGCCCTGCACCCATTTTTCCTTGCTTTCACCCATTGTGCCCAGGTTGAGTCAGTGCTACATGAAACTACAAGCCTCTCTGTGGGCTCTCTTGGATCAATGTTGAATTCCTGTTTCCCAAAAATGTAGCAATTCTTATTTTTGATATTTCCATATTGTGGTGTGCACGTGTGTATTCATAAATGCCTACTTGCAAACTATTAATTGAAGCGCCACATATGCAACATATATTTAACTGATGTTCCTCTGTCTTCGTTTGCTTTTAGGTGCACAAAGTCAAGAACTCCGCATCATCGTTGAGCATCAGTGCCAGGAAGAAGTCCTGCTGCGGCCTGCTGTTCCGACATCTGAAGAAGAATCAGAAGATGGGTCCGAAAAGAGGTGCCCGTAGCTCCTCTTGCAAGAAAGATGTCTCTACTAAGGAGAAGAAGAAGCAAGTGGCACCACTTACCAAGGAGTCTGGTGCCTCGACCACTAAATTTATGTGGAAAAAAGAACCAAAGTCCACCATGAGTGCTGCACAGGTAGCCTGTTTATTGGTTCAATCACCAACGACCAGTGATGTTGGCTCAAGTACTATTCAACAACCAAAGCCGCAACAACAACTGCATGAGCTAACAGTACAAGCACAAGTACATGCGCAAGGAGCTGTCCGAGAAGGAGCTGTCCGAGAAGGAGCTGTCCGAGAAGGAGCTGGCCGAGAAGGAGCTGGCCGAGAAGGAGCTGGCCGAGAAGGGGAAGGCCGAGAAGGGGAAGGCTGAGAAGGGGAAGGCCGAGAAGGAGAAGGCCGAGAAGGAGAAGGCCGAGAAGGAGAAGACCGAGAAGGAGAAGGCCGAGAAGGAGAAGGCCAAGAAGGAGAAGGCCGAGAAGGAGAAGGCCGAGAAGGAGAAGGCCGAGAAGGAGAGGTCCATGGAGAGTTGCAAGTAGAGGTCAGTGAAGAGGGCCATGTAGCGGCGCATGGAGCGGTGCAAGTGGCCACAATGGTTGTTCTTCCCGAAGTCGGGGCACAGGAGGAAATTGACTTTGGACCCGGGGTATCAAGTCAGGAAGACGAAGCCACTCCTCCTGATGATTCATTTTCTCCCAGCTCCCCAGCAAGGAAAAGATCAAGGAGGGTGTGTAGAAGTTCCTCTTCAAGCCCCGCTCCCTCAGATGATCTGGATCAAGATTGGCAACCATCTCCGACGTCTGAGAGGGAGGCACACCATGAGCTGAGAAAGGTATCAAATGTTAAAAGGAAGGGCCCCGGAAAGCTCATACTTATGGATCCGAACGTCGGACTTGATGAAGTGGTGCATTCTGATGTTGATGAACAGGATGACAGCAATGACCTAGTCATCACACACGTCATTCCAGCCACACCGGCCATGCAGCAGACAGACATTTATACCCTATCCCGACGTCATGCTGAGCGTGACCCTGGCGATGTGGCACTGGTAGCACCACCAACGCAGTCATGTAGTACAAGTTCACCAAAACCTACAGCTCCCATATTTTCTCCCCAGAGGGGAACTCCATCCAGCTCGACTCCCTCAAGTAGGGTTGCTGCAATAATTGCACAACCCAGTAGATGTCTGCAAGGCTCATCCACCACTGCTTCATCTGGCATTGGCAGTATCATCACCTCGTGCGGCAAAACCAGAAGTTTCCAGTCCCCAGTTTGGAACTATTTTAGTGTCCATGCAAAGCATGATAACCTAGCCATTTGTTCCATTTGTACGACTACAGTTAGCCGCGGTAAGATTGGTACCAACTATGGTACCGGAGGCCAGATAGGTCATCTTGAAAGAAGGCACGCTGTAGAATGGTTTGCGCACCTAGCAAACATCAAGGGAAAGAAATCCCAAAGGGCAAGTGGCCAAAATAAACCCGTACTAGGTGTTTCATCTGAAGATGACGGGGAGGTAGAAGAAGCGTCAGACATTTATCCGGGCGCACCCAGTACCCCTGGCAGCACCACACCCTCCGGAACACATAGGAGGCACACTGAGAGTCTGGGAGACTCTCAGTGTGCAATGTCAAATGTCAACACTGAGCAGAAGTGGGTCGAAGAAGGCATCAGCATCATCCATTAAACTTGTCCAGCGCAGCATTACAGACATGTTCTCCTCAGATGGGCCATTTCAACGCAACCACCCAATTGTGCGCCTGTATAACACTAAGCTGGCTAAAATGCTAGCGGTGGACCTTCTCCCTTTTTCGTTTGTCGAAGGTGTGGGTTTTCTTGAACTCGTGGCAACACTGGCCCCTAAATGGAAGGTTCCTAGCCGGTTCTATTTTGCCAGGGTTGCTGTTCCAGCACTACATAAAGAGGTGCTTGAGTTGGTTGGGGCTGCTTTGCAGAAGAGTGCTGTTCACACTATACACCTGACAACAGACATGTGGACCAGTTGCCAAGCCCTTGATTACATGTGCATCACTGCACACTGGGTCTCTTTTTCAGGGGTTGCAAAACGGATAAATGCAGGTGGTGACTTGGTCGACATTTTTAAGGGTGCTCGTAAACATGCAACATTAGCCATGTTTGGCATGGAGAAAACTCATACTGCAGACAACATTTTGCATGACTTTAACAAAAAGGTCTTGCAATGGCTGCCCAAAAGAAATTGCAAGATTGGTTATGTTTCTACTGATAATGGCAGCAATGTAGTTAAGGCCATGGCGGACGGTGACTATTTCAGAGTGCCGTGTTTGGCGCACTGTATGAACCTTGTCGTGCAAAAGTTCTTGAAAAAAGAACCTGCAGTCGACAAAATACTGACCATCTGCAGAAGAATATGCACACATTTCAACCATTCTTTTAAGGCCCGGAAGGAGCTGAGGCGCCAGCAAAATGTACGTAGAATGCCAGTGAAAGCACTTATCCAGGAGAGGCAACACGTTGGAACTCAACCTTCTACATGCTTGAGCGTCTGCATGAGCTGTTTCCAGTAGTCAATGAGTATTTCTACAACCTGGGTGGTGATACGACAGAAATGATGCTAGCGGTGGAGCAATGGCAGCTAGTTAAAAGCCTGACAGACATGCTTCGTCCTTTTGAGGTCTTCACGCGTGAAGTCAGCAGGGAGGACTGTTCTTTGAGCAAAGCTATCCCATTGTTGCTGAAGCTCGAGCACCAAGTCAAGGTGGTGTCTTCAGAATTAAAGGATACGGGAAAGAATGAAGCATGAGTTGGCGCAGAGATTATTACAACGCCTAGTTAGCAATAAACGGCTTGTAAATATCAAGAAACAACAGCACTACATTTGTGCTACTATTCTGGATCCACGTTACAGAAAGCCATTGTTAGGAAAAGTATTAATTCCTTTTGAAACTTCAGATGTTACAGAGTACAAAGGTTGGCTAGCTCGGTCAGCCATTAGTTTTGAAAGAGAGAGGAAGGAAACTGTAGGAGAAGACAGTACTAGTGAATCAGCAGGCCAACAGGCGTCGGATAAAAGCACTTCTGTGCTTGTGGCAGAAGTGAGTGTCTTTTCCTCTGAGCCGTTAACCACACCAGCAACCGTATCATCTGCACCAGGCACAGGCGATATGTCTGAAGAGGATTGGCTAAGTCAGCTAGGGTTTGCTTGTCCCAGAAAGGACACAGAAGTGCAAAGTACAGGAAAGATAAGCGTTTGGATGGGAGGTAGTAAAATGCAGTATTAGGAGGAGAGGCGAGAGAGTGACAGTGGTACTACTAGTAAACTCCTAGGACTCTTGATTTAGGAAACTCTGTGACAGGCATTTAACTTTGGAAAACATTTTGCCAATTACAGGTTGCTTTTGTTTTGCAGAAAATCCACGCCGGGAAACTCCAGTTGGGGCCCTGCTGCAGAACTCTTTAGGACACTGTGAATTCCAGGTGGAGACAGCACTCAAACACAAATTACAGGTAAGATACGCGTTTGGATGGGAGGTAGTATAATGGAGTATTAGGAGGAGAGGCGAGAGAGTGACAGTGGTACTACTAGTAAACTCCTAGGACTCTTGATTTAGGAAACTCTGTGACAGGCATTTAACTTTGGAAAACATTTGGCCAATTACAGGTTGCTTTTGTTTTGCAGAAAATCCACGCCGGGAAACTCCAGTTGGGGCCCTGCTGCAGAACGCTTTAGGACACTGTGAATTCCAGGTGGAGACAGCACTCAAACACAAATTACAGGTAAGATAAGCGTTTGGATGGTAGGTAGTATAATGGAGTATTAGGAGGAGAGGCGAGAGAGTGACAGTGGTACTACTAGTGAACTCCTAGGACTCTTGATTTAGGAAACTCTGTGACAGGCATTTAACTTTGGAAAACATTTGGCCAATTACAGGTTGCTTTTGCTTTGCAGAAAATCCACGCCGGGAAACTCCAGTTGGGGCCCTGCTGCAGAACGCTTTAGGACACTGTGAATTCCAGGTGGAGACAGCCCTCAACAAACACAAATTACAGGTAAGATAAGCGTTTGGATGGGAGGTAGTAAAATGCAGTATTAGGAGGAGAGGCGAGAGAGTGACAGTGGTACTACTAGTAAACTCCTAGGACTCTTGATTTAGGAAACTCTGTGACAGGCATTTAACTTTGGAAAACATTTGGCCAATTACAGGTTGCTTTTGTTTTGCAGAAAATCCACGCCGGGAAACTCCAGTTGGGGCCCTGCTGCAGAACGCTTTAGGACACTGTGAATTCCAGGTGGAGACAGCACTCAAACACAAATTACAGGTAAGATAAGCGTTTGGATGGTAGGTAGTATAATGGAGTATTAGGAGGAGAGGCGAGAGAGTGACAGTGGTACTACTAGTAAACTCCTAGGACTCTTGATTTAGGAAACTCTGTGACAGGCATTTAACTTTGGAAAACATTTGGCCAATTACAGGTTGCTTTTGCTTTGCAGAAAATCCACGCCGGGAAACTCCAGTTGGGGCCCTGCTGCAGAACGCTTTAGGACACTGTGAATTCCAGGTGGAGACAGCCCTCAACAAACACAAATTACAGGTAAGATAAGCGTTTGGATGGGAGGTAGTAAAATGCAGTATTAGGAGGAGAGGCGAGAGAGTGACAGTGGTACTACTAGTAAACTCCTAGGACTCTTGATTTAGGAAACTCTGTGACAGGCATTTAACTTTGGAAAACATTTGGCCAATTACAGGTTGCTTTTGTTTTGCAGAAAATCCACGCCGGGAAACTCCAGTTGGGGCCCTGCTGCAGAACGCTTTAGGACACTGTGAATTCCAGGTGGAGACAGCACTCAAACACAAATTACAGGTAAGATAAGCGTTTGGATGGTAGGTAGTATAATGGAGTATTAGGAGGAGAGGCGAGAGAGTGACAGTGGTACTACTAGTAAACTCCTAGGACTCTTGATTTAGGAAACTCTGTGACAGGCATTTAACTTTGGAAAACATTTGGCCAATTACAGGTTGCTTTTGCTTTGCAGAAAATCCACGCCGGGAAACTCCAGTTGGGGCCCTGCTGCAGAACGCTTTAGGACACTGTGAATTCCAGGTGGAGACAGCCCTCAACAAACACAAATTACAGGTAAGATAAGCGTTTGGATGGGAGGTAGTAAAATGCAGTATTAGGAGGAGAGGCGAGAGAGTGACAGTGGTACTACTAGTAAACTCCTAGGACTCTTGATTTAGGAAACTCTGTGACAGGCATTTAACTTTGGAAAACATTTGGCCAATTACAGGTTGCTTTTGTTTTGCAGAAAATCCACGCCGGGAAACTCCAGTTGGGGCCCTGCTGCAGAACGCTTTAGGACACTGTGAATTCCAGGTGGAGACAGCACTCAAACACAAATTACAGGTAAGATAAGCGTTTGGATGGTAGGTAGTATAATGGAGTATTAGGAGGAGAGGCGAGAGAGTGACAGTGGTACTACTAGTAAACTCCTAGGACTCTTGATTTAGGAAACTCTGTGACAGGCATTTAACTTTGGAAAACATTTGGCCAATTACAGGTTGCTTTTGCTTTGCAGAAAATCCACGCCGGGAAACTCCAGTTGGGGCCCTGCTGCAGAACGCTTTAGGACACTGTGAATTCCAGGTGGAGACAGCCCTCAACAAACACAAATTACAGGTAAGATAAGCGTTTGGATGGGAGGTAGTAAAATGCAGTATTAGGAGGAGAGGCGAGAGAGTGACAGTGGTACTACTAGTAAACTCCTTGGACTCTTGATTTAGGAAACTCTGTGACAGGCATTTAACTTTGGAAAACATTTGGCCAATTACAGGTTGCTTTTGTTTTGCAGAAAATCCACGCCGGGAAACTCCAGTTGGGGCCCTGCTGCAGAACGCTTTAGGACACTGTGAATTCCAGGTGGAGACAGCACTCAAACACAAATTACAGGTAAGATAAGCGTTTGGATGGTAGGTAGTATAATGGAGTATTAGGAGGAGAGGCGAGAGAGTGACAGTGGTACTACTAGTAAACTCCTAGGACTCTTGATTTAGGAAACTCTGTGACAGGCATTTAACTTTGGAAAACATTTGGCCAATTACAGGTGAATCAACACGATGACAGTGTTCCGTAAAACAAACTTACTGCAAAACCACCACCCACCAGGCTCAAAAGTAGTAAAAAACAGCTATGCTCAGATAAAGTTTGAAAAAGTATATTTTTATATCCCTAACAAAATAAACTCCCGCAAGACCCTCCCTAACCCCAACAAATAAATAGTCCATCAAAAGTCCCCAAAAACCCCAACTCCCAATTCCCACCCCCCAAAAGTCTCTAAAAAAGGGGCAAGGGACACTCTACGGATGCAGGTTGTTGAATTTGGCCTCCAGGGCATCAATCTTCTCCTGGATGATGGCTTGATCTAAACGGAGGCCCTCCACCAGATTATGATACTCCTTCCATCTCTGGACCTCCGCCTCTAGGTTGGACACTCTGCGGAGTGCAAGGCGCAAGCGAGCCTTTACAGTACTGTGAGGAGGTGCAGCCTTTGCTGCTCGGCGGTGGCGTCTTCCAGCACGGCTCCGGTTGGCTGGAGCACTGCGCTTACCGGCAGAACGTGGGGTCACGGAGGAGGATGCAGAAGATGTTACACTGGAGTGCGTGTCGTCCCCCTCCATTTCCACCAGCCGGCGATATTGCGCAACAGTGGCATCCAGCCTCCGTTGCCGGGCAAGTACAGCCCGCATACTCCTGCTCGGTTTTGATGTTTTCGTATTACCAACTATAAGAAGAAAGAAAAACATAATCTGTAACGAATGCTCTTTAAGAATATGATTAACACAAAATGATTCAGCAGGAAGTTGTGTCACAGTACAACTAGCAACTAGCCAGCGCGGTACAAAACTATTGAGGCCAGTATCATGGGCGTCCGCATGGAGGGGCAAGGGGGGGCGCTTGAATCACCATTTCTCTTCCCACAACTCACTTGTATCCTTGGTTTGGTGCTCTTTCATATGAAAGAGATCTGGCAGAAGTGAGTGACTTTTCCTCTGAGCCGTTAACCACACCAGCAACCGTATCATCTGCACCAGGCCCAGGCGATATGTCTCTATCTCTCTCTCTGTCTCCCTGTGTCTCCCTCTACCTCGCTGTCTCTCTCTCTGTCTCCCTCCCTCACCCTCCCTCTGGCTCCCTCCCTCTCTCTCTCCTTCTGTCTTCCTCTCTCTCTGCCTCTATCTGTCTGTCGGTCCCAGCCTGCTGTAATTACCATATTGTAATTTGTCACTGGTCCAGCACTAGATACACATCATATGCTATCTAAGAGTCAGATAGTACCATGATCCAGCTTACCTGTACTCCACACCACCGCTGCCTGCTTCCTCACAGTCTGATTGTCCACTTGCGCCGCATCCTCCCCAGAGTCGTCCTCAGACTCCGAGTCGATGACGATCACGTCCGAGCTGGCCCCGCCACCAACTGTTCCACCTAAAAAATATATTTAAGACTGTTAGATTACACCACTCACTAGTATTTGGTCTAGGAATGAAGAAATTTGAAAACAGAAAAAATAATTGACTGTCTACTCTAGTCTAAAGTAAAAATGTCCCTCCTTCCAGGGAAGGCTGTTGTCTTGCTGCACTTTTTTGTCACAATTGATGAATGCTTGCTTAATTTTAACACACATCTTTTTTCTCTGAACAGACAGACGCTGGACTTCTACGGACAAGAGCAACATCAACTAAACCAGGTGAAAGCTCGGCTCGACCACAAGACATGTGTTCCATTACTCATCAACTCAGCACCAAGCACTTTTCCTTTATTTTAATATATGTGTTTACTTTTACTTTTTTTAATAAAGCTTTTAAACTTGAATAGACTCTGTGGTTTTTGGTCCTCCAAGCTAGAGTGACTGAGCGAAAGGTTTTGTAATTTTTGCAAGGAGGAGTCCGTGCCGCTGACACTACCAAGTTTATACTATAGTATACAGTGTGCCAAACACGCCACTCTGAAATATTATTACTCTGGTCTTTGGTGTCCATAGTAAGGTTTGTGGAGAATTGTCCCTGCAACAGTAGTATTATTGATTTTGCTCCTATCTAAACACTGTTTTGAAAAATTTAAATTAGGAACGCTTGGACAACAATAGGCCCTCTATATTTAAATGAAAACTTACTGGGGCCAGCAAAGGAGCACTCGCCGCCCTGGCCTGCATCATCCTCCTCCTTTGGAGCCACTGCATCCGCTGTTTCTGTCCGCTTGCCCCTGGGCGGACCTGACGTACAACATGAAAGAAAGAACAGAAAAAATTGATGATTGCTGCTTGTCGATGTCCTTGTCAACCAAATCAAACATTTAGAAAGAACAAGAACCAACTATTTTAGCCAAAAAGAGGGCTACAAAGGAAGGACTGCACCTGAGCCTCTACTCAGTCATTTAGGACAATGATGCGTCACTGAAACCCTGCGCCTGCATGAAGCAGGCTTACGGCTTGACGCAGCATTGCTGGAGCTGCGCCATCGTTGCAACGCAACTCCATCAATGAGCCGCCTTTACAGCACCGATGCGTAACGCTTCGGTGACGTTTTGGCACCATGGCGTGCCGCATTGAAAATACGGCACACCATGGGTGGTGCTGGCGTGCCTCACACTTTGCAGGGATGCACAGGTAATTGCTAATCTGACACTTAGGGGCATACTTACGAGTTCTGGGCTGCACACCTCCAGAGGTGCACCAGAACAAAATGCGTAACTCAAAACTAACCTTGGGTCACGGCAGATGCGCCGCAATTACAATGCGGCAAACCCTGGCGCAAGGGTAGGCAGATGCGTGATGCATCTCGTGACGAAAGAGGGGCGCATCTCTAGAGTCGCGTCGCAGGCGCGATGCAACTATAGCAATGCTCAGGATGCCCAATACTCAACATACCGCATCAGTCCTTACGCCTGCTTCAAGCAAGCAGGCATAAAGAATTGACGTAGCAGCGTCGCGGAAGTGCCTGCGTTAAATCTTGTAGATTTCACGCAGGCACTTTTGCGAGGCGCACATCTGCCTGACCGCCACCCCCTCTCCCCCTGCGTGGGAACGCACCCATTGTGGCGCAGGCCCAGGTCTTAACGTGGCGCATCTCCTTAGAAGCATCACGTTGTACATGACTCGCAGGGATGCGCCACGTTTACGTCGCTGTGCGTCAGGTAAGGCAGCGTAAACGTGGCGCAAGGGGCTTGTAAATCTGCCCCTTTGTGTCTAGCATTACGCAGTTCTGTAAAGTACACTCATACATTACTCAGCCCAATTAAATGAACACAAAATAGAAAACAAATAAGCAGTGGCACCGCCACAGAGAAAGAGAGCAGTGCACCTGAAATGCACAGAAGATTTTGAAATATTAATTTAGCTCTCCTATCAATGTAATCAGCAGCATTATTGCTCTTTGTAAAAAGTTAAAGCAAACATTTGCAATATTAACACACAGAGCAGGAGAAAAAACAGAGTAGTGAGTGATGAAAAAATTGCTACTACTACTCACCAAGCCCGGGGACCTCCACTCCCAGCAGATCGAGCAGGTCGTGCTCCCGCTCCAAAATATCGGTCCAGCGGTGGGTCACCTGATTATAGGTGCGCTGGACCCCCGTGATCTTAAAAAGGGCCCGGCACACCTGCCCCCACCGCTTCCGACGCTCCTGGCTGTTGGTATAACCGGCAGCAATCCTGCCGCCTGCTGCGATGGTCCTCGGGAGACGGCGCTGCACAAAATAAACGAGTGTGCCCACCTCCTCAGGGCTGAAGATCTCCCTGGGCACCACCATTTCCGCCCTCAAGCAGCCACACGGGAGCCGGGCACGGGCTGCGGTGCCCGGCTTGGGCAGCTTGACAGCTGTCTTCACCATGTTCTGGGCAGGTAAGGAGATAAAATGAAAAAGAATAGGAGTAGAGAAGAAGGAAATAAAAGTTTAAAAAGTACTTGAAAAGTAAACAAAAGTATCCTAAAACACAAAAATATAGACCTAGAAAACAAGAGGGATAGAAAAAAAGTTTAATAGATCAAAAACAAAATAAAATAAGCAAAGGATGGCAGAGATATACAGAGGATAGAAACACCATGCCCAGACACATAGGAATGAATGAAAAACAAGATGGCGGCCGATCACGTGAGCGTAAGTAAGTTCGCACGCGATTTCTCTCGCGAACTCGTGCGAACTTGTATTCGCAAGGCGCTCATCGCGCGAGATTACACATAGCGGGCGGAAACGGAAATACGTCACGCAAACAAAATGGCGGCGCCCGTAAACCTTGGGGTAACTCGCACGAGTTCGCGGCTTACACGATCGATTTCGCACGACGCCGCGCCTCGCGAATAGTGCGAAATTACCGAAAAACGAGTTTTGCAAAAGGAAAAGCTATGAGCAGGTGCAAAAGTTCAACCTCATCATTTGTAACCATTCCCTGTAGTGCTTCCTGAAGGGGCCCTCCAGAATTCGGTTAGGTTCCTGTTAAAAAAAAATTACATTGCAACAAACAGGAAAAGGAAAGGAAAGGGAGCAGACAAGCAGGTGCCAGCCTTCATTAATGTCAGTTGGGGCAGGGCAGGTGTTGTTGTAATTTAATTATGCAAAACTTAAGGCACTTAGCAGGTGTGCTTTGCTTTGCCACAATAATGTACACTCACTGGTCAACCAGAGGGTGCTGTGATGACACCGAGGGTGGCATGGGTGTGACAGCCAGAGGGTGGCATGGGTGAACCAGAGTGCCAGTGTTGACAGAGGATGGCAGTGCTTTGTTTGCCCCAATAATGTACACTGGTGAACCAGAGGGTGCTGTGATGACACAGAGGGTGACATGGGTGAGCCAGAGGGTGGCATGGGTGAACAAAGAGAGTGCCAGTGGTGACAGAGGGTGGCAGTGATGAAGAAAGGCTTGCAAACAGGCTGGGCACGTAGAAACAACAAGTTCGCAAAACTGGCGACCTGACAAGTAAGTTCGCAATTTGCGAAATTGCACAAAACCCTCGCGAACTTGCAGAAACCCGTGCGAACACCCAAAAAAAAAATCCGCAAAATCCGCGAGGATTCGCGGATTTTGCGGATTTTCGCAATCCGCAAATCCGCAAATTCGCGGATTGCGAATCCGCAAAATCCGCCCATGCCTAATTCAAAGCCGGCACCAACTCGTGCCAACGCATGCCCCTTTCCCCCTCCAATGACACCTAAACAACTGTTCATCTAACTCCGAATTGAGGCTCCTGTGCTTCTCCCATTTGGCCCTCTCCGCTCTCTTTACAAAGGAATGGCCCACCACGTAAATGCTCATCGTTGCGGCAGTAGGCCCCGCCACCGCACCTGCAAAGATACATATATAAGCAATGGGCCAAGCATGTCAACCTCACTCCACTCCTTCCCCCCGCATCCTGACGTACGTCCTATAACAGTCCGATTTCCAGCGTCCCAGCCTTTTTATCTCCTCCTTACCCCAACCCTTTCGCGCCGCCTCCATCGCCGCACCAATGCGGAAGGAATGCGTTCCGAATTCCTTCGGGTCCTCACCCATAGACCGTAGGGCGTGCCGCAGGACCCACAGCAACTGAGACGCCGTCACCCGACCGGCCTCTCCCTGGCAAAAAACCGCCGCACCGTCCTGCGCCTGCCCCCTCGCCAGTCGCCTCCCCCGGACACACAGCCTCTGACACCCCAGGACCCAGCACCACCCAGGTACCCTCTCCGCGCTGATCCGTCTTTGACCGTCGCAACACACCGCCGCCTCGCAACTCTACTTCCCCCCCCACTTCACTCCTGGCCGTCCTTGCAACCCCACCAACTCCGACACCCGGAACGCTCGAAGAAACATCCACGACATAAGCGTGGAAAAAAAAACCATCTCCGCTTTATCCCTGCACACTCCCGGTAGACGGTGCACCAAGCCTTACAGCATCACTTCCGTAATAGGACGTCGCTACCGCACCCGCGCCCCCTTTTCCCTCTCCAAACCCTCCAAGAGACGCCGCCCAACTCTCCCGCCGAAGGCGCATAACCCCACCAGAGCTTCCCCATTAACGCCACCCCTGCCAACTTCCTCGCAATCGTCACCCTCGCCAGGCCTTTGTCCATCAAACTGAGCATGAACCGCACCACCTGTTCCTCCCGACGCCACTTGCCACTCTGCCTTACCGCTCCAAATCGTAGAAACTCCAGCCAAGCCTGTTCATAAGTCTTCCACGTGGACGCCGCCAAAGACGCCTTCACCAACTGAACGACCCGTGCTCTCCCACCAACCAAAGCTCCTCCAGCACCGGCCGCCTCCGTGGCTAGCCCATGGAACCTCTGCCACTGTGAACGAGACAAAGCATCCGCAATGTCATTGTCCACCCCCGGCACATGCTGAGCTTGAAACAGAATGTCATGTTCCAGGCACTTCAAGACAAAAACGCGCATCAGCTTCAGCACCTGTGGCTCCCTCGCGGACTGCCGATTCACCACCTGCACCACCGACATATTGTCCACCCTGAACAAGACTCGCTTGTGTGCCAGCTCCTGCGCCCACACCGTCACCGCCACCACCAACGGGAAAAGCTCCAGGAACGCAATACTCCTTCCCCCCGCCTGCCACTGAGCCGGCCACTGCTCCACACACCATCTCCCTGCCCAGTACAAACCGAAGCCGCCGACTCCCGCCGCGTCCGACGACATCGTGACGTCCCACTGCCAGTCCTCCAGTGGCGCCATGGGGGGCACTCCATTAAAACGCCCCAGAAAAGCCAGCCACATGCTCAAGTCCTCTCTCGAACACGCCGACAGGCGCACGTGATGGTGAGGCAACGTCAGACCGGACAATGGCAGCCCCAGCCGACGGCAAAACGTCCTCCCCGCCCGCACAACGCGGCACGCAAAGTTCAAATGCCCGAGCAACACCTGCACCTCCCGAACCTTCACATTCGGCCTGGCCAACATGCCCCTCACCAAGTCCAACATCACCACCCGCTTATCCTCCGGTAAGCGTGCTTCCATGGCCGCTGAGTCGAGCTCTAGCCCGAGGAAGGACAGCACCGTGCTAGGACCCTGAGTCTTCTCCGGCGCCAAGGGAACCCCCAGGTAACCCATCAAGTCCGTAAAACCGTCCAGCTGCCACTGGCAGTCCGTCGAACCGCGCCGACCCACCAGGAAGAAGTCGTCCAGGTAGTGCGTCACCGCCTCAGAGCCTGTGCGCCAGGAAAAAGCCCACTGCAAGAAGGAGCTGAACCTCTCAAACAATGCACACGACACAGAGCACCCCATAGGAAGTGCTCTATCCACGAAAATGAGGCCATCAAACTGGATCCCCAGCAACTGATGATCCGCTGGATGCACCGGCAACAACCTGAACGCAGATTTCACATCACATTTTGCCATGAGTACACCCGCCCCACTGCCGTCACCAGCCTCCTCGCCACGTCTACGGACGAGTACGACGCCAACTCCGCCGAGATATAATTATTCACCGACGTGCCCTCTGGCCACGATAGATGCTGAATCATACAGAACTGACCCGGCTCCTTCTTTGGAACCACTCCAATCGGTGAAATGATCAAGTCCGGCAGGGGCGGCTCCTGAAAAGGGCCCACCATCTGCCCTTCCTTCACCTCCTTAAAAAGCTTCTCCCGGACGATGCCACTGTGTGCGTTCACGGACTTCAGATTGTCAGCCCACCGGGCGATCCGCGGACCCTCGTACCCCAAACGGAAACCCCCCCTGAAGCCCCGACGCAACACGGCCGCATTGTCTGCCCGCGAATACGCCGCCAGGAGAGGTTCGAGCCTGTCCAACCTAACCGGTGTAGAAGCCTTTTCCCAAGGCACCACCCCCTCCACTGCCGCCTCCTCTCCCCCCAACGGGAGCTGACGCCGGCTGTTTCCCTTGGGCGGGTCCTCCCCCGAGCCCCCAGCAACGCACCACTGGGTGTCTCCTCCCGCACTTGAAATATTAGTGCCGAAAACGGCACACCTGCCTGAGACAGGACACCCTATTGAAGTCCCAGCATGCCCCGACGCTGTTAGTACTCTCGGCGTCTCCCGACCCCACCCCCCCACGGGTGGGGGGGGCTGTAAAGGGGGGCGACACCAGCGGAAGCCCACTGGCCGTGTAGATGGTGCGGCCAAACTTCGCCCCACACATCGATACAAATCCGCATCCAACTCGCCCCACTGCGCCTCCGGATCCGACGCCATGCGCGCCCGGAACTCTTCGTCGT
Source organism: Lissotriton vulgaris (assembly GCF_964263255.1). Taxonomy (NCBI): domain Eukaryota; kingdom Metazoa; phylum Chordata; class Amphibia; order Caudata; family Salamandridae; genus Lissotriton; species Lissotriton vulgaris. The sequence continues at coordinate 1,609,056,506 of NC_141694.1, read as the reverse complement.
AATGCGACCAAGCGTAACCTCCGTACGTCACTTAAGCCCGCTGCACCATATCCATATATTTGAACAAAGCAACCGTCCTGTCTGGATACTTTTCGCAGTATACATTAGCGTAGATCAGGAAGGCAGCTGACCAATTCTCAATGGTCACCGGGACCTTGGGGCGCCTAGCTAACTCCTGCTCCCCCTTCTTCGAACCCTCCTTGGACATCAATTCCCTGTGAAGTAACTTCAAAATCTCCACGTATTCCCCTTTCCAGATTTTCTCCTTCGTCGCCAATGACAAGTGCGCCCCCAGTGGCTTCGCTACACCCATATAGGGCAGCTTCCTATCGGCACATCACAACTCTCCTTCACCCCGACGCCAGCCGCCGCCAACCCCCCTGACATCGCCGCATCTCCGCTCACTGCGCTCCCCGACCCCGTGTTGCCCGCCGCCTCCTCCATCTCCGTACCCACCCCCGCATCCATCACATACCTGCCTTTCACCAATCGCACCGCCTCCCTTCCCCAGCATCCGTACCCACAGGCACCTGGCCTCCTCCAGACACCCGGCCTCCATGAGGCCTGCCCAAGCCCCTCCCCAACCGTGCACCGGCCTTACCTGGCGTCAAGGCTGGCGTCTGCACAGGATCCCGCCGCCTAACCAGTTCCGCTGGGGGGCCGTCACTCGCGGCACCGTCTGCCGGGGGCGTTCCTGCGAAATACTGCCAACAGCATTACTCGTTTCCCCCTACCCCTCCCTGAGCTCCCCCTCCTCCTCCGACTCCATTTCCCCGCATCCTTCTCCATCCCCCCACTGCCTCGTCTGACCACCTCCCGTGCTAACCCTGCTCAATCCTGCCTTGTCCCTGCATGCCTTCATCAATGCCCCCAGGTCCACGCTCTCCCTCCTCCCACTCTCTGCATGCTAATCTGTGGCATTACTCGTTTCCCCCTCCCCCTCCCTGAGCTCCCCCTCCTCCTCCGACTCCATTTCCCCGCATCCTTCTCCATCCCCCCACTGCCTCGTCTGACCACCTCCCGTGCTCACCCTGCTCAATCCTGCCTTGTCCCTGCATGCCTTCATCAATGCCCCCAGGTCCACGCTCTCCCTCCTCCCACTCTCTGCATGCTAATCTGTGTATCCTGCCACATTCGCGCTCCATCCCCATCCCCCGGCGGCCGTCTCGACCCATCGGGAGGGGGGCGGCGGAGACCTATAGCCGTGCCATCCGCTGTCCTCACGTGCATGGTTCCTCGGTGGAGCGGGGCCGCCCATACAAAGCAGAGCCGGCCCATCCTCTCGGCGGGTTGGAGCCGCATGCTGCTCACCCGAGCCCCCTGCCAACTGCTCCTGCCAAGAAAAAAGCGGGGAAGTCCAGCATGCCGAGGTAAACTCACCCCCTTGGCCCCCCCAACCTCCTGGCGCGTCCGTCCCCCCATTATTATTTATTATTATTATTAATAGGGACTTATAAAGCGCAACTTAACCCGTAGGCATCAAGGCGCTGGAGGATGGTAAAAAGAAAGCTCAAGAACTCAAGAGTCACTAGGGGAAAAGTTACAGATATGCTTTTTGAAATAGCCAGGTCTTAAGAGCTTTGCGGAACAAGATATGGGAAAAGATCCCCTTAAGCTCACTGGGGAGTGTATTCCAGAGTCTGGGAGCAAGGAAACGAAAGGCCCTTCCCCCCCCATCTAGCTTTAGATATTCGGGGAACAGCCAGCAGATTTTTACTGGAAGAGCGGAGTGCTCTACCGGGGGTGTAATAGGCCACAAGAGCACAAATGGCTTCAGGCCCAGACTCATTAAGGGCACAATGTGTAAGGCAAAGAGCCTTAAAATTAATCCTCGTCTGCATGGGAAGCCAGTGCAGGTTCATTCTAATGGCCGTGCCAGAGGAGCGTTTAGGAGCCCTCACAACAAACCGGGCAGGCGCATTTATGCAGTTTGAAGGCGCTGGACCAGACCATTGCTAATCCCCAAGTACAGCACATTGCAATAGTCTAGCCTACATGCAATAAGCTCAACTACAACCTGTTTGCGCGCATCGGGGGAGAGGTAATGAATAATTTTCCTGAGAATCGTCAGAGCATTGCAACAGGTGGACACAGTCCTGCTGACCTGCTTGTCAAACGAGAGAGTGATGTCCAGGATGACCCCAAGATTGCGGGCAGAAAGGGACGGCATGGGGCAGGTACCAAGAACAGAAGGCCACCAGTCCATTGACCAAATCTCACTCTTGTCCCCAAAAATGAGGACCTCCGTCTTCTCCCTATTCAACTTAAGGAAGTTCTTGACCATCCATCCGGCGACCGCCTCCATACAGTTTTTTAAATTATGGGCAGTTATGGTCACAGATTGAGAGATAGAGACCATAATCTGAATGTTGTCGGCGTAGGAAAGGGCTTCCAACCCAAAGGATCTTATGAGCCTGGCGAGTGGGGCAACATAGACGTTAAGAAGCGTCGGGCTCAAAGAAGAGCCCTGAGGCACCCCAAACTTCACAGGCTTGATGGGTGACATAAACTCGCCCAGCTAACCCTCTGTTTCCGTTGGTCAAGGAAAGATGATAAAAGGCTATGTGCAGGACCCTTGACTCCCAGCTCACTGAGTTGGTTGGCCAGAATGGTAGGGGACAGGGTGTCGAAGGCCCCCGTGAGGTCTAATAACACCAGCAAGGTGGTCTGGCCGGTATCGACCTTGGACCGGATGCTATCGACAACCACTGTGAGCGCCGACTCAGTGCAGTGAATCCTACAAAAGCCATGTTGTGAGGGATCCGAAGCATTGGTACTGTCAGGGAAAGCACTCAGATGAGAGTTAAGATAAGTCTCCAGGAGTTTAGCAGGGGCAGGGAGAAGGGAAATGGGACGAAAGTTCTTTAATATCCCAGGATCTAAAGTGGATTTTTTTAGTAAGGGCTTGACAATGGCCAGTTTCCAAGACAGAGGATACTCCCCCTCTGCAATGGCCAGTTTCATTAAATCCTTCAAGGGGGGCAGAATGGTCTGTCTGCAATCTTTAAGAACCCTTAGAGGACAGGGGTCAAGCGGCGACCCGGACTTAAGCTTGTCCAGCAGTGTACTAAGATGTTCAAGAGTGATAGGGGGAGACTGAAAGAGGGAATGGGAAGGGGCAGGCGGTTGGATTTCTGATATAGGGATTGAGGGAATGGAAGGAGGGGAGCTGGAGTTAAGGGCTTCCAGGTCTGTGTAGATATCCAAGATCTTCACGTGGGAAAATGTGAAGATCTGATCACACAGATCCCGGGAGGCTGTTTAGGATCAGGTGTCTGAATAAGGGAGAGGTTGTCCACTATCTTAAACAAATCCCTAGGTGACTTAAGAGAGGACGTTAATTTGGAGTAATGCGCCTGTTTTTCTGTCAGAACCGAGGCTTTATAGCCTTTGAGAAGGATTTTATGTTTATTCTTCTCTATGCAGTCCAAGTGTGCCCTCCAGAGCCTTTCCTGCCTCCTGCAACCTTGTCTGAGAATCCTAAGGGATTCCGAGAACCAGGGGGCCGAAGGCCGTTTCCTGGCAGAATAGCGTTGCCGGGCTGGCGCAAGCGAATCGACAGCCTCCGCTATGGTGTTAGACAGGTTAAGAGCCGCAGTGTGAGCATCCCCAATAGGCCGGGATTTAAGAGTGGATAGAAAGGGGGTAAGGGAGTCGTTGTTAATGTCCCCAAAATTCCTCCTCAAAACCCACTTGGTGTAATCAGGCTGTGGGCCGGTGGGAGAGGAGAAAGAGAAGTCAAGGGGAACGGCGAAATGATCCGACCATGACAAGGGAAGGGGGGTGCCAGCCTGGAGGCGAGAATCGTTACTAAATACCCCATCCAAGATGTGCCCAGCTAAATGGGTCGGACTAGTCACTAATTGTGACAGGCCGCACGAAGCTAAAGAGTCCAACAGATGGATCGTGTCAGTGGAATTATGATTTTCCAGATGGAAATTAAAATCCCCTAAAATAGTTAGACTAGGTCTATCAATATAGGGCTCAATAATCTTAAGGAGTTCTAAGCTAAAAGCAGACCTAAGGCCAGGAGGCCTGTAGATCAGTATCCCGGTAAAGGAGAACGTGGGGGAGGGATTCAGAGTGAAATGCATCGCCTGAAGATGTTCGAGCGAGGAGGGCAAATGGACAGTCCGACATTTTATGGAGTTATGGTACAGTATCCCCAAGCCTCCTCCCACTCGACCCACTCTGTCCCTTCTGGCCAGAGAGTAGCCTTCCGGGATGGCATTTAACAGGTCAGGTTCAGACGAATCTGTGGCCCATGTTTCAGTAATAAAAGCCCAGGAGGGTTTCCTCTGGGAAATAAAATCCCTAAAGGAGATGTTATTTTTGACCAGCGAGCGGGAGTTAATGAGGACACCCGTATGAACAGCAGTGGACGAAGGAGGTGGGATATTGGGAGGACGGCAGCTATTTGCCATATCAGTGGCTTTAAGCTGGGTAGTAGTGTCATTACATCTGCAAACTAGGGCGGTATCAAACATATCAGGGGTAAAGGTGTAATGGCAGGGCAGTTTAGATGGTTTTAGCGCTCGCAGAGCGGAAGAGGTGTATAGAGGTTCACCTAAAATATAGGGGGGCGAGGGGGCAGCATGCCTGGCCCCTGGCGCCTCCTTGTCGCAGACGGGCTCGACTCTGGCTCGACTCTGGCTCGACTCTGGCTCGACCGCTGATCGCGTCCACTGCGCGGAGCCATGACTAGTTGTTTAAGTACTGGCAACTAAAGCGCCAATCCAAGAGTGCCCAATGTAAGATGGCCGCCGCCGATTTGCACAGCCCTGGAGCCTCAGCCCTTCAATCGGCCAAGAACCGCCCGGGGTGTGTAAGTAAGAGGATTAGAAATGACTGTCAGCGGAACAAAGTGCAAAGTGCTAGGAAGTCCGTGCCACAATAGGGTGTGTTAGAAAATAATCAGAGCGTCACGATAAAATCCGTGAGCGCTGAATGACAGGGAGGGGGGGGGCGGATAGAAAGGAGCAACAGACAAGGACAAGATAAAATTTTAAAAGCGCTATCTGATTAAATGACTCCTGGCTTCCAGCTCAGGAGAAGTGTGAGCAGCAATCCCATGCCACTGAATGCCCACCCCGTCGTGCCGGTCGTCCCCACCACCCCCTTCCCCCCTCCCCTCCCTGCTCCCCCCGACCCCCCCTGCGCCCACCCCCAAACCCCCACATGCCCCATATCCCCGCAACCCCCCCGCTAACCCCCACCCTCATGACTCCACTCACTGCACACCCCCTCCCTCCCCCCACCCGCCTGCCCCCTCCCCCTTGGCAGCCCCTCGCCCCTCCCCCGCCCCCTCTTGCCTAACCCCCCCTCTGTCCTCCATCTACCCCCCCCCGCGGCGACACCAGCCTGCTGGGCCCCCTGCGCCCCCCTCCCTTTCCGACGATGACTCCCAATCCAGGTCGCTCTCTCTCCCCTCTCCCCCTCTGAATCGTCAATCAGCAATGGCGACACCCCCCCTCCACCTGGATCCCCCCCGCACCCACTCCCACATTGGCACCCTGGCCCAACCCCCCTCCCCCCACCCCCCCATTCCCCACCACTTGGCTTCCTGGCAACCCCCCGGAACCCCCTCCCCTACCGGGCACACCCCCATCTTGTAACACAGGCTCATGCTCCTTTGCCCCCCGCCCCACCCCCTTCAACCTGGTACTCCTCCTCGGCTTCCTTACCCCTCTCCCCACTGCCCACCTCCTTCGCTCCCCCTGCGCCTCCCTCCCCCGACCCGTCCACCCCTTGCCCCCCCCCCCACCCCTGCACGAACTGTAGCGGCGCCTTCTTCGCTCCTCCGCACCTCTTCGCCGACCCTCTCTTTCCATGCGGCGCCCCAGCCACCCGCCGGCCGCGCGACGCTCCGCCTCCCTTCCCCGCTCCCTCCTCCCTTCCTCACCCTCGACCTCGTTAGCTCACAGGCCACAACTGCCGCCGCAGCGCCATCAGCAGCTGGCAGCGGTGTCCTTACCCGCACTTCCCCACGCAGCAGGTCCATCCTGCCAGCTTCCCCCAAAGGGAGCCCAAACCAGCCCAAGGCTGCCCAAGTAGCCCAACCAGCCCAAACTTGCCTTCCTGTCCCTGTCCAATCCACCCCCCCCTTTCCTCCCGGGGCCCCAAACCTCCCCGGGGGGGCGAGCCTCCCTCCGGTCGGCCACCCCCCACAAGCCCCATTGGACGGGAGGAAGGGGGTTGGAGATCAGCATAAGTATGTAGTTACTCTTGTATGATTAAACAACTACGCCTGGAATCACGAGTGCCTAAACCACGAAGGCTAAACAACGACCAAATCCTACCACGACTTATGAACCACGAAAATAAATATTAACATAAAAACCGAATCTTGAAGCAGGAATCTTGTTATTGTTTACTGTGCCCTTTATGAACGGTCGCTTTCAGTAAACCATACTTTTAAACTGTTGGAAATAAAAACCTGATATCTTTGAAAACGCCACTCTTACAGTGTTTTTCTTTTTTAACTATGCTAATATTTACACGTAGAGGCTTGCCTCTGATTTTAATAACATTTTCTACACTGCTACTAACCGTTAATCTCCAGACTTCAATTAAATAAAAATGTTGTTGATGTTGACGTTTGATTACGAAAAATCGATTTTCACTTTGTGAAGTTGGCCGAAAATACTGAAAATACTCGCAGAGGAGGCATTCCTAGAGCTGCAGATAAGGGAACAGAATTGAGTAAAAGAAATTCTGTAAACCTGCGAAAAGCGCGATCCTAGTGATGGAAAAGAACCTGCTAGAATCAGAGTAAGAAAGAGAAAGTGCCGGGTGGTCTGTTCCTAAATTTATAATATATATTTAATTAGCTTCTTGATGCAGCATACCACATCAATTTACTTTTTTACTGATCACTTGAGTTGTATAATCTGAATAAACATGTGCAAAATCACAGAGATCATACAGAATGACACAGGAAAGCTGGGATGTGAAACTGGTCATAACTAGAATGCTTACTTTTGCGGCTTATCAAACGAAAAATTAAAACCAAATGCACTATTCTAAAGCGATGTAATAAACACATCAGCATAAAAACTTCATTTGCAAACAATCCTAAGGTGCCATCTACTGGCCGCACAAGGTAAATTTAAACTTTGTCTGTACAAGATTGTTTATTAAAAATAATTTTCATTCAAAGTGATCTTTAAATTAATTACATTTTTGTTCATGTTTAAAGGTCGAAGTCGTTGTTAAGGCCGCTCGTTGTTTAATAAAGTAGTTGTTGATGTCGTGGTTCAGTTCCAGGGCATTGTTTATGAGTCGTTGTTAAGGACACTCGTTGTTGAAAAATAGTTGTTCAGGCCGGTTCCCCTTGGCAGTATACGAGGTCCTGAAGCCAATACTTACATTTTGGCGCCCTCCCCCTTCCCCACCTACAGGCAATCTTAGAAAGAAGTAGCACAAGGGAGGTGTATTTTTGCATTTTGGCAGCAATGGGTTCAGTGTACCCCAACAACGCAGTCAGGGGATCATCATGTGGGCCAGCACAGTTTATATTTCCGACCAGAAGAGCTGGATGGACGGACCGTCCCAGGCTATGGGTTTGAAATCTGCTCCCTCCCATCCGCAGCGGTCGCATTTATCGTTATCTCGAAGTCGCAGGCGGTGTAGCCGCCCTGGGGTGTAGTAGAGGCGATGTACATATTTATAATGTATGACTCTAAATCTACTGCTAGCAGATATCTCTCCCGTTTGCTTGCTGCAAAACGTCCACTGCTCCTCAGTAAGGGGGTGTCCCAATTCCTCCTCCCCATCTATTCCGGGCCGGGGGGGGGGTCATACTGTCTGTTGGATTGGACCGTGCGGTACAATAGTGAGAGCACATGTGCAGGGGCAGTTTGTTGTAGGAGTTCGTGCAGCAGGAGCATGATAAGGGGCTCTAGCGGGAAGTCAGGTGTGACAGCTTTCACATCCTGGTGCAGCCTGCTATAGTAAAATCGCTCTAGGGGAGTGGGATTGGTATCACCGAAAAAGTTGTCACTCATATGAAATTTTCCGTCTATGTAAGTTGCCCCCACAGCGAGGAGTACATTAGTGTGCATCGTGTGGACTGAGTTAAGTCATGCCAGGCACTGGTGGTGCATTGAACAGTTGTGGTAGTGAGGCGGCGCAGGACTATGGGGGTGCTGAGAGACAGTGCAGGGGGTGAGGGCCATATAGCCGTCCTCAATTGCGAGGTGGGCCATGTAAGAGGGGGTTTCATCCACAAGGCGGCAAAGTGGGCTTGTGCGCAACTACAGTATCATTCCATATCTGGTATCCCAAACCTGCCTGCGCAGAAGGGGCGTGTGAGGGTATCCCAACGTAATCTGGCCTGTTTCCTTCCCCAGGTGAGTCGTATGAGCGGAGTCTTAATGGATGAGAAAAAATGGCGACTAGTGGCGTAGGGAATTTTTACAAATAGATATAGAAGTTTGGGCAATAAGATCATTTTTATGAGGGCAGCTCCGCCAGCCATAGACAGGGGCAGTGCGATCCATCTCATGATTTTATCAGTTATTGAGTCTAATGCGCGGCCGTAGTTGGCTCTCATCAATTCCTCACAGTTGCGAGATATAGTTATGCTAAGATAAATAAGCGTGTCGTCACACCATTTGAGTGGATAATCCGGTGTGAATTTGGGAGTAGAGTCGATGAGGTAATATATCAGGGATTTACCCCAATTTATGTTGACTCCTGAGAGCTGCCCGAATAGAATGAACAGCTGAAGGATGGGTTTCAGGCTGACGTCCGGTTGTCGTAAATAGAGGGTGAGGTCATCAGCTTGTAAGTATTTGTCTGCTGGGATAGATAATGGCGTGTTCCCGATAGTGTTGCTCGATCTTGGCGACAAGGGGCTCGATGGCCAGGGCAAAGAGGAGGGGGGCAGAGGGTATCCCTGCCTGGTGCCTCTGGCCAGTGGAAAGGTGGAGGATTGCATACCATTAATCATCACCGTAGCCCGAAGCCCAGTGTATAATAGTTTTATCAAGGCTTAGAATGTGAGAGGGAAGCCCATGCGCGTGAGTACAAAGGATAAATATTCCAACTCCAGGGAATCAAAGGTCTTAGTGGCATCAAGGAAGATAGCGGCAGCATCCTCGTCAGGGTCAATATCATGAAGTAGCGCAAAAAGAGTGCGTAGGTTATGGGACGTGCTTTTAGTTGGGACAAACCCCTACTGGTCGGGGAGGACCAATACTGGCATAAGAGGGCTAATTCGATTTGCAATTAATTTAGCTAGGATTTTGGCGTCCATATTTATAAGGGATAGGGGCCTGTATGACTCAGCTTGTGTTGTTGGTTTTCCAGGTTTGGGTAGGGAGATAATGAGCGCTTCGCTCATTGTCAGGGGCAGGATACCTGATTCTCGGGGTTCTTCAAAGACGTGTCGCAATATCAGAATGAGAAGATGGCAAAATAATTTATAGAATTCCGCCGGGAGGCCATCTGGCCCCGGGGCCTTGCCCGATTGTAACTGCATGATAGCAGAGATGATCTCCTCATCCTCATGATGCGCAAGAAGGAATTCTCTTTGGCCATTCCCCAACCAGGCAATCGCAGTGTCCTCAAAGAGTGATGTGAAGTCCACTGGGTCTTGTCTGCGGGTTTGCTTACAGTTTTTTATAGAACCTTTTAAAAGCAGCAAGGATATCTGAAGTGTTACTGTGCGTTAGGCCATCCTCATCCTCTATTTCAAGAACAGTATTGGCAAAGCGAGGGGGCCGGACAGAGGAGGCCGGCGTCATTCCCCTCTCCGTAGTGGCGGGCTTGATGGTATTTTCCTCTAAATTTACAATTCTCGTTCTGCCGTCTCCTGATACTCTGTAAGCAGGGCGCGCGGATGCATTTGCAGTGTAGGGGAGGGTGTGAACTGTATGGATAACTCAAGTTTGTTTAATTTCAAGCTCTTGCCTCCGGAGTGTGTTACAAATATCTTTAAAGACTCCCCCGCTTTTGGCTATGCAGACTCCTAGTATGGTGATCTTGAAGGCCTCTCACATTGTGGAGTATTGCGTAGTTGAACCATTATTGCGGAGAATGAAGTCTGATATTTCCTTTTCGAGTTCGTCTTTGAAAACGGGGTCTAGAAGTGTCTGTTGGTTGAGGCGCCAGGAGAGGAAGGGGGGATCTTCATGTCGGGGCGTCAAAGTGAGGAGCACCGGTGAATGGTCCTAATATGTGCCAGGAAGGTGGGACGCATGTGACGTCCAAGTTGCCAGTCCCCTGTCAATTAGCCAAGTGTCTATTCGCGACAAGGAGGAATGAGCAGAAGAGTAGCAAGATCCCTCCCACCTCTTTGGATGGAGAGATCTCCAGGGGTCTATAAGATCTTGGTCATCCACAATGTTTTTTAGGGTGAGTTGCGCATTGGTGTAGTGGTGGGGTTGTTGTGGATGAGACCTGTCCAGCCCTGGATTGATGGTAACATTAACGTCTCTCCCCCCCCCCCCCCCCCCCCAATAACAGGTGGGTGGAGCCTATGTCCTTTATCTTTCCCCATAATACCCGTAAAAATTCTGGGTCATCAGTGTTGGGCCCATAACAGGACACTAATGTGATGGACTGTGCGGATAGTCGTCCCCATAGGGTGCTGTAGCGGCCCTGTGGGTCACCATAAGACCCGATGGGGGTGTAGGGGAGCGTGTGTTTCACTAGGATGAGGGGACCTCGGGCATATGAAGAATAGGACAAAAAGCATCTGCAGCTTGCCCATTGGTTAGCAAAGGTGGGGGACAGAGCGGGAGCGAGGTGTGTTTCCTGGAGCATAGCGCAGTGAATGTGGTGACGGTCTAGATAGGCTAATATATGGCAACATTTACCGGGATTCCCCAGTCCTCAGACGTTCCATGCCAAAAAGTTATACTGGAGAGTTCTAGGTCGGGACTCCACGGAGCATATGGAAAATTGTGTTGGTGCAGAGTGCGATGCATATGATTATAGAGGGAGGCATCAACATATGTGAGCAAATTGGTACGGTGCAAAATGGTGTGCAAAGAACATTTCCCAACCCCTCCCCCCTTCCTCAAATGTGTCCCCAGGTCGTCATGAGGCGTGCATCCCTGAAATTCGACATGAAGACTTTCCCCAATCCCTCCCACCTCCCACATCAGTGACCCATTCTCACCGTGTCCCGTCCCCTCTCCTCACCATAACATCCCTGTTTCACCGCCCCAACAGGAGGTGATGGGCTCAACAAATTACCCATTTATGGTAGAAAGTTCAGAGGGTTTGCCTGTCGGGTGGCTTCTAGAAGACGACCAGTCTCTCCTCACTCAGGCGAGGGTGCTCAGGCGATGGCATGTAGTTTCATCTCTAAGTCACGTGAAGAATGTCTCTTTAGTTATCGGTTGCACCAGTTGTCGTGCCGCCTTTCCCCACATAATAGCTAATACGGTTACATTGGCAGTGGGGTGATTGGATGGTATACAACTGGAAAGTTCCATCATTAGACTCCGGCCTGTGGCAGGCAAAAATGGGTGGCGGCAAATCGTCTTGTAGGTTGGCGCTATCTATGTCGGTCCATAGGCGGTCCGTGCCCCGACCTTAATTATTTCCTCCTTCGCGCCACCTCTGGTCCGCCTGCTGCACATGAGTTAGGGTTCCTGCACTATTTCATTCTGCATGGTGAGGGTGGGAGGGGCCAATGCAGATCAACGTTCTCCTGATGTTTGATGAATTATAGGTGCAAGTTTCTGGATTGGACAGAACATGTTGCTGAACGGAGTGACATCTTCTCTTGCTTTATTCCACAACAGACGTGCTTCTTCCGCCCTCAGGCGGGCGGGCAGGGTACAGGGAGCCTGCAGGGGCCCCAGGTAAGGATTCCCGGAAGTCCTGGGCATGCTGCGGGTTTGTAAAAAAGTGGTGTTTTCCCAAATGGGTAACCTTGAGGCGGGCCGGGAATTGCATAGCATAGGGGATGTTCAGCTGTTGCAATTTTTTCTTCACCTGCAGGAATTTGCGGCGTTGGTCTTGTATGGCCATGGTGAAGTCGGCATATATTGAGATCTCCATTCCCTCATGTCGCAGTTGACCTTTTTACCTGGAGAGTCTGAGGCAAGTGTCTCTGTCCCGATAGTTAAGTAGCTTGGCTATTATGGGCCTGGGTGGGGGCCCAGGAACAGGTCGGCTCGCCAGCGAGCGGTGCGCCCTCTCAATGACAAGGACCTACGAAAAGGCCTCCTTTCAAAAGAGAATGATGAGGAGTCGCTCCACATATTCCTCCATCTTCCCTGTGGCTGTAAATTCCGATATTCCAAGAATTCTTATTCCTTCGCAAAAGGGATTCCAAGTCCTCGTTTTTAGCGGCTATCACCTTGAAGACCTCCATTTCGAGGGTGCGATTTGAAGTGACAGTGGCTGTGTCCTCCAGGTCAGAAATAAGGCGTTGTGCTTCCACAATCCGATCATCATGTTTCTCCACCCTGTGCGTGAGGCCATCCAATCTAGCATTCATGGAGTTCATTTTTGACTGATAGAGGTTAAGCTCGACTGCATCACCAAGAGTGTTTCCTAAAGATCGGCGGCGGAGGTGCATGGGGTCCCTTGTTGATCATCGTCTGGTTCCGTTGGGAGCGGGTTGATTTGCGAGCATCAAAGGTGGGTTTTGGCTGCTGCCCGTCCGTCTTCCCCATGTCTGCCACCCCGGGGGTGAGGTGATTCAGCAGTCAGCCCACTGAGGAGTGTTGACTGCGTTGATTGCGTGGGATTGGTGACAGTGAGTATCAGGCAAAGCTGTAACTGCAGGACCCGCGTCGTATGTGCAGAGATCCCAGGTCTGCAGCCTCAGTGTCAGGGAGCCTTAGCCTCTCCCGCAGGGCTATCCGCAGTCTAGGCCGTCTTTTATCTGGGCTCCAGCAGCGGGGAGCGCCAGGCGTGCAGAGGAGCTGTACCGCACAAGGTCGCGTATAGGAATCACGGTGCCACCGCCTCAGTCCCAAGGCCCATCTGCAGCGGACTCAGCGTCCCAGTCCCGCAGGCAGTTCTGATCTCAGCAGGCCGGCCAATCCTGCGGTCGTCCGGCTCCGTTCTCCGCAGGCAGCAAAGGCAATCCCAAGAGCCGACCGCGGAGCAGACGGTAAGCCAGCGCCGACAGTCCTCTAGCAGCGGAGGAAGGTCGGAGGCAAGCCAAGCCACAGCAGTGATAACCCCCTAGCTCAGTTAAGTCTCGGTCCGGCCACAGGGGAGCTAAGCCGCCATCTTCTCCTTTCCACGGGGGGTGCAGCAAGTCTTTTTTTCTCTGGCCCCAGGTACGAGCGGTCGCAGCTAGCCAGCACAGTGAGTCCCCCAGGGTGTCAGCAGCAAGATGCAGTGTTTGTATTACGGATATCTCGAGAGATGAAGAGGATTATGGGCGGATGGAAGCCCGAGCCACAAGAGCCTCACAAAGGTGCGGCCATCTTGCTTCGCACCCTCTAGCGCCCCCTCTCAAATGGATCAAAGGTTACTAAAAGCATGGCACTATGTGTCCTTGCGCAGTGGAAGCCTCTCACAGTGGTTGACTGATCATCTTTCAGTTTTTTATTGCTGTATTTGGGTATTAAACTGATTCTAATAAAGTGAAAAATTTCCCAGACAATGTTACCATGTGTAAAAATGTCAAAATAATGAAGTTATCACAGAATATGCTACATTAAGCTGCATAATTTGCACTATTGCCATACAATTTAGTGAGCCTTGCTGCATAATTTGGTACTCCCCTGCTGCATAAATCCAGTGGCCCTGGTTTAGACATTATTATTTCCCAATCTGTTGTTATTATAAGACTATTAAAAAAGAGTTTTGTTGAGCAGTAATAAAGTCTTAATAGTGCACACCACCCCAAGCACTGTGTTATGTTTCAAATCCTGACATTGTTTCTCCTGGCTGTTGTAAATAAAACAGAGATAATGTTAAGCATTTGCTGAAGACATGCTATTGTGTCTTAAGTATAGTTTTCCCACTCATACTTGAATGTACGGCCGGACTCCATTTTGTTTTCTGGCCTCCATCTTGTAGGCTACATTGTGCCATGTGCTTGCCACGAGGCAAGTCCTACCTCACTGACCGTCACCCCTGGAGTTTGCCCAGCAACAGGCTATAAATAGTTCCAGCTTATCTAGCGCATGCCCAGTACGTGTAACATCTGTTTCTGCTTAGAGGGGATCGGAATGTGCATTTGAGGGGCTTCATGAACCGTTAACTTCACCCATATATCGATCATGTTTGAGAAATGTGCATATAAGGCTATAAATCACGTTTTTGAGCTGTAACCGCCCACTTATGAGCCCCTTCTTTGTGTATAAAAGGGGACCGCATGTCCGAGTTCTTTGTGCTACCTTGTACAATACTGTAGAGTGTTGTGTGGGCTGTAGTACCACCTTTAAAGGTTTATTAAACTATGTTTTTGTATTTCCAGCTACCGTGCCAATTTCTTATGTAGTCTGTGGACTTATCGTACAGAAGGGCGAACCCTTTTCGCACTCGCAGGCCTTGCTGAGGCCTTAACTCATCAATTGGCGTCCGTCACGTGGGGCTCATCGGTGACTCGGATGCTCAAAGGACTGGTCGTGACGAAGGATCGGAACTTTGCCGGGGACGTGATCACTGCCAGCGGCGCCTTTAGTCCTGGCATCCCGAGGTATTCTTCCTTCCCTTCCGATCTGACCATCTGGGTGGCGCCGGTCATCGACTGAGTCCTCTTCTGTCGGTTTGCTGCATAGTGGCCGTTTGGGCGAATTCGGAACTAGGCAGTTGGAATCTGGATGCTCTTGATTGGTAAGAATCGTTGTACGATCCTTGCTCCGAGCCTTTGGTAGTCTTGATTGGCAAGGCAGTTTTAGGATACGCTTGCCCCGACTAATTTGTTTGATTGTTTGGATGACTAGTCATATTATTGAACCTATGAGAGTGATATATGTGTTGCAACCCATATAGGCAGGCAATGCGGAGATATTTCTCCTGATCTGTGAATGTGAGCGGCGCAACGTTTAAGTGCCATTTTTTGTATAATATTGCATATTCTGCATTATTTTTTAGACATGCCTGTTTTTAGAGCACTCCGTAAGTGGTGCTGCTGTTTTGGAAATGACCGGTTGGTACTTGAAGAATCACAGCCGGCTCCCCCAGAGGGGACGCCGAATAGGGACATGTATGTGAAATTTGGTCTTTCCCCCATAATGTACAGCACGTTGTGGAGGAAATACACAAAGAAGGATCCTGAGTTACGATGGCCTATGTATGGATCGTTTGATTTGAGGAAGATTGAGTATGTGGAACAGTGTATGTGTAAGCGGAGAGTGCGACAAGATATGTTTGAATGTATACAAATGTGGGTGAAAGAGGTGCGAGAACGTGAGAAGCGTGAGCAAGCGTTGATTGAGAAAGAGCAGCGAAAGAGTGAGCGTGAGAAGGCGCATGAGATGAAAAAGCGAGAAGCAAAGGAATTAGAAGAGAAGCAGGAGAAAGAACGTCGGTTGCAAATATCTGGCCAGTACCCTGTTCGTCAGCCTCTCTATCCTGTCCATAATAAATTGGATGATGATTTTTCGTATCAAGATTCTAGGCCACCCGACCAGAAGAGGGATATGCGTCTATGTTATCGGCCGATCGTATGGCTGATCTTCGTAAGATTGCTTATCGGGTCACAAAAGATACTATCAGCCTGATTCATCATAGTGCCCTTTTGCGAGTTTGAAATAGCGAATCATAAGGAATCGCTATTCCAGACTCGCAAAACGGCATTCATGTAGGAATCGCAAAAACAAAAGCGATTCCTACATATTCCTTATTTGCGATTAGCAAATTGCTAATCGCAAATAAGGAATGACTCTCCATTCATTCCTATGGGCCAAAAGGCCCATAGTAATGAATGGGGAGTATTCCTTATTTGCGATTAGCAAATTGCTAATCGCAAATAAGATTGCGACTTAAAGGGTGCCAGGGGTGTCCAAAGGACACCCTGTAGCACCCCTTAAAAGTAAATACGAACAGGTGTTGCGCACACACATGTCCAAAGGACATGTGTGTGTGCAACATGCAACTTGGAAAAATGCTTTTAAAAGCATTTTTCTAAGTTTCTAAGTTTTCGCTATTTACCACGAGGTTTGACCTCGCGGTAAATAGCGGCCGAAATTTGCGATTCGCAATTTTAAAATGTTTCATGAATAGCATTTAAGGAATCTCTAATTTTCCTTAAATGCTATTCCTCGCAAATTTGCGAATTTCTAAATAGCGATTTTTGCATTTGGGATGATGAATCCCAAATGCAAAAATCGCACTTGCAAAGGGCCAGATTCTGAGAATCTGGCCCTTTGCGAGCCGATTTCAGCTTGATGAATCAGGCGGTATGCCCCTTGCCGATTTATTGACAGAGCTTGAGACATGGGAAGATAGGGAAAGATTGTATTTTGTTGGTTTTCTTTCTGACGAAGTGGTGTCAGCCTTTCGGAAATATTCTGATGTTCTTGAACCAGCGGATGTGATAGCTGATGCAAAAGAACTGCGTAAAGGTCTTTTTCTTTCTCCCCAGGTGCCCAATGCAATTCGACGGCTATTTGTGTTACGGGATGAAATGTTTCGACTCCGGGATGAAGCACGGAAACGGAAGGCTGGCGACGAGCCATCGAATCCGGCCGGCGGCGGGAAGCAGTCATCCATCTTTTATTCAGATAAGACCGATGCAGTGCATGCGAAGCCAATGCGGGAGGCGGCGCCCTAAGGGAGCGGGTACTAGTACGGATAGAGGGTCTCCTGATGCTCAAGGGTATTTCATCTATAATTGGGTTTATACTCCTTGGGATAGGGCTGATGTTATGGCACTGAAGGCAGCATTACCTGATCCCCGAAAGAATCCCGCAGCCTTTTATGAGGAAGTTGAGGGGGCTTTGAATTCTTGTACTAAGACTTTGGCCGATATTGATTTGTTCTTCGGGCTTATATTACCTCCAGATATGTGGAGATCAATACGAAAGACTGATGATCTTCCGGCGTTTAAAGCTCGATGGGTGGATCTTGAGGATGAGGACAGGGAGAGAAAACCAGCACAGAAGCCGCCCCAATCGATTTTAGAACTTCCTACTGCCATTGTAACTAAATTAAAAACGCTTATTCCCCCTAAAAAGATTGATTGGACTATGCTAGCGTCCTGTAAACAGAAAGCAGATGAATCCGTTTCGGATTTCTTTACGCTGTTTGAGGAAACATTCCATGATTTTAGTGGTCAGTCGCTTACGGACGACACGGGTCGACATCTTTTTGTTGATAAATATGTCTTGAATTTATTACCAAGTATAGCAGCTCGATTAAAAGCGAGTGAAAGTTCTTGGACGACTTCGACTCCTGCATCCCTCCTGATGATGGCTCAGTATTACGAGCGTCAGGAACATGAAGCAAAGGGGAGTGAGGAAAAGAAATCTAAAGATCTAAAAACGAAGGTTATGTTAGCACAAGTATATGGGCCGCCTCGTACGGGTAATGATCGGGGCGCTAGGAATTTTCCTAACTTTCCTTCGGGCCATACTGATTTGGCCCGGGATCAATGTGCATATTGTAGATGGAAAGGCCATTGGGCGAGCGAGTGTCCGGTGTTGCGTGCGCAGCACCGGGAACGTGGCCAGGGGTTTCTAAGGCGTAGAGGAAATTTTTCAGGCCCTAGAAATAATACGAATGACCGAGCTAGATTTGATTCTAATGTCCGACCCCGAGATGGGTCTGATGTTTTTGATCGACGAAACCAATACCAAATGTCTGAGTACACACCTCCCGAGCAGCATGATTCGCAGTATGCATAGGATTGCGTAGGATGGGATAAGGAACCAGTTGAAGTGCCAGTAGATCAGAGGGGTCCTTATGTTACAGCACATGTTTTGGGCTCTACTGATAGGTTCCTGGTTGACACAGGAGCTACTCGTAGAGCTTTGTCCAAAAAATTGGTTCCGAGGGCTCCCCTGTCTGGCTCAACGATTACGTCAATAGGGTTCGATGGAACGCCTTCTGTTAGCCCACTGTCACAACCTCTTGCACTCTATGTAGATCAGTTTGCTGCACCATGCCATTCCTCCTTTCCCCGAGCACTCCTGATAATATCAGTGGCCTGGATATGCTCAAATATTTTCGGGCCACGATACGCTGCTCCCCTGAGGGAGTACGTGTTATTTTGAATGATAATTATCCACCATCAGAAAGGGTGTATATGATTACCATAGAGGCTGCACTGGCCTCTTTGCCTGAATCTTTGTGGGCCACGTCCGATACCGACGTGGGACAGATGATCATCCCTCCGGTGCACATCAGTGTTAAGGAGGGAGCTGTGCTGCCACGCCTGCCTCAGTATCGGATTTCACAGGAGGGGGAGGAGGCGCTCATACAGATAGTGCAGGACTTGATTAAAGTAGGGGTGGTTGAAGAAGTTCCATACAATGTGTGCAACAGTCCTATTTTACCGATTTTGAAGAAAGACAATGATACCAGGGTTTATCGATTCATTATTGATTTGAGGGAGGTTAACAAGATAGTGATACCTCAATATCCAGTGGTTTCTGACATTACGACACTTGTTACTTTGGTTCCGCCAACTGCAACAACGTTTTCTGTTATAGACTTGAAGAACGCTTTCTTTTCTATCCCTATTCATCCTGATAGCCGATACCTCTTCGGTTTCACGTTGAATAATAGATCGTACAGATTTTGTAGAGTTCCTCAAGGCTATACTGAGAGCCCTAGTATTGACAGTCAGGCATTGAAACGACAATTAGACTCCTTTGTCTTACCTGACGGTGTGGCGCTTATACAATATGTTGATGACATCTTGTTGGCTGCCGACACCCCTGAGCAGTGTGAACAGTGCACTTTGTCTTTGCTTACCTTCTTGGCATCACACAATCACAAAGTTTCGAAGAAGAAACTGTAATATTGTAGACCAAAGGTAACCTACTTAGGTCACCTATTGTCTAAGGAGGGGCGTGCACTCGCACCAGATCGCATTCAAGCTATTTTAGACACACCAGTGCCAACTACGCAGAAAGAGGTTCGAGCCTTTCTGGGCCTTACATCCTTTTGTAGACAGTGGATATTTGGGTTTTCATACATAGTTAAACCATTGTTAGGCTTGTTGATGAAGGATACACCAGTTCCCCTTCCCTGGACAGATGAATGTGAGAATACTTTTCACCAATTACGTCAGGCCCTTTGTTCAGCACCAGTGTTAGGCACCCCTGACTATACAAAACCTTTTACATTGTATGTGCATGAGAGAGATGGATGCGCGTTATCAGTGTTAGTGCAGATGCACAGCAATAAGCAGCGCCCTTGTGCATACTTCTCAGCAGTACTTGATCCTGTTGCCCGAGCGTTGCCTGGGTGTTTTCGCTCAGTTGCGGCGACAGCTGTGTCAATACGCCAGAGTGAAGGGATAGTCTTATCTCATAAGCTGTTGGTGTTGGTCCCCCATGCTGTTGATGCCCTTTTGAATCAGACGAAGATGCAGCATTTAACTAGTGCTCGTCTGACAGGATACGAGCTGACATTGTTGGCTCCTCACATAACTTTAAAGAGATGTGCAACACTGAATCCAGCTACGTTGTTGCCTTTCCCAGCGACTCAGCCTGAAGCGCAAGAGACGCATGACTGTGTCTTTGTGACCGAGGAACAGACAAAGGGTCGTATTGATTTACAGGATACGCCCTTTTCAGATGTGGATGGAGAGCTGTGGGTGGATGGGTCCTGTTTAAAGTTACCAGATGGAACCACTTCCGCAGCATATGCAATTACCACTTTACACACGATAGTGGAGACAGCACGCATACCACAGAAATTGGCTCAGACAGCAGAACTGATAGCGTTGACACGAGCTTGTGAGCTTAGTGCAGGATTGCGTGTGAATGTCTACACAGACAGCCGCTATGCTTTCGGAGTAGCGCACGATTTCAGCCTGCTCTGGAAGGAAAGGGGCTTTTTAACATCACATGGAACTCAGATAATGTATGGAGAATTAGTACAAAACCTTTTGACTGCATTGACGCTCCCTAAGAAGATAGCTATAGTGAAATGTAGTGCACATAAGAAAGTGACAGACAAAGTGGGACAAGGAAACGCTTTTGTAGATCGAGTGGCACGTGACACTGCGATGCATCCTGGCTCGACTTCAATGTATGTTGTGAAGTCACAAGCTGAACGATGGCATGATGCTAGGGAGAAAGTATTAGAAATGCAAAAGACTGCTACTGAGATAGAACGAGAACAATGGTCCAAAGATGGAGAATTGGACGATGAGGGTTGTTGGAGGAATAAGCAGATGGATAGATGGAAGTTACCTACAGCCTTTGTACAACCTATGGTTCAGATGGCACATGGGCTAGCACATGTTGGAACTTCGGCAATTGTGAAATTGCTTACACAAGTATGGGAGCATCCAGAGATTGCTAGCACAGCTAAGAGAGTGGTACAGACTTGCATGATTTGCCTTAAATATAATCCAGGAAAAGGGACACGAACTCCAGCAGGAGGATTTGCAACACCCACTGCACCTTTTGAAGTACTGCAAATGGATTATATACAGCTGGAATGCTGCAATAATCTAAAGTATGTCCTGGTTGTGGTTTGTGCATTCAGTAAATGGATTGAAGCATACCCTACTAAGGACAATACTGCCATGACTACTGCTAAGGTGCTTCTGAAGGAATTCTTTCCTCGTTTCGGTGTTTGTAGATTGTTGTGGAGTGATAACGGACCTCATTTTGTGGCGGACGTTATTAAGTATGTCCTGAAGGGATTAGGCATCGTGCAAAAGTTCCTCGCCGTATTCCACCCGCAATCAGCAGGATTGGTGGAGAAATACAATGGCACCCTGAAGTTGAAAATTGCAAAGATACAGGCTTCTACTTCTCTGACTTGGCCAGATGCTCTGCCTTTGGCGTTGTTGTCTATCAGATCAGTACCACACTCTCCGACGGGCTTAACGCCTTATGAGATCGTATTCGGGCGCCCCATGAACATATGGGGGGTGCCCAAACCGAGTTCAGTGTATGATGTACCTTGTGTTTTAATGAATGACTATTTGGTACAATTAACTGATAGTTTGGTTTCTATTCATCAACAGGTTCGAGAAGCACTCCTTGATCGGTCCACAGGAGAAGGTCACAGTCTCCGGCCTGGTGATTTTGTATTAATAAAATCATTTGAGAGGTCGAGTAGTCTGGAGCCGAGATGGTGTGGCCTTGAACAGGTCCTCCTAGCCACGAGAACAACAGTACGAGTGACGAATCGCAGAAACTGGATCCATTCTGTTCACTGCCGGAAAGTGCAACCTGATCTGGTGGAACCTGCTGTACTGGCTGACCATTGAGATATCCTGACTACGGAGAGAGGCCGTGCTGTGGTACCTGACAACACTGAGGAGTTCTTCCCGGACCAAACAACGCCTGCATCAAGAAGATACAATCTACGACCAAGAAAAGAATCTGCAGTTGTACGAGAAGTTGTCAGAACGGTCCCTAGGTTTGTGAAACGGAGAGCCAATGAGGCAAGGGGGGGGGATCAGCCAAGCATTAGAGTAGTGACACCCGTCTTGGCCTGATGGTGAAGAAAACAATGGCTACCTAGGGGTCAGAGTTCTGACAACACTTTAGTTTCAGGAAGATACTGTGTACATTTTGCTCGAGATGGATAAAAGAAAGATTTTTGGTTCGATAGGGTTTATTCTCGTCATAGCAGTCATTGCTGCAGTCATGTGGTTTGTTGAGGAGAAAGCTCCTGCCCGTGAACTGTATGTTGTTTCTACTCCAGTCCCTGATGAGCACTTTTTCTATACACTCCCTTATCAAGAGTTGAAGCATCGGCAGTCATATTTGAATAACACTTTCATTCAGATGTTGCATCATACCCACGTTGCTACAAATGCCACAGATTGCTGGATATGTGGGATGATGCCAGCTCATCAAAAGAAAGGGGGAACACCGTTCATACCACTTCCCTTTTCTCACAATGGCTCCTGTAGAGCATGGTACACTTTGCTTTTTGCTACAAGGAAGCCTACCGTTGGACGATTGAATTTCAAACTGAATAAAGAATGCCATCAAGATAAAGACGGCTATCCACAAGCCAACGGAACTATATGGGAGTGGGAAGAATATCGACCGGACAATGAATCGACCCCTTATATCTTCACGAACACGAGAGATACTGTTGGACAAGAGAAATTTGTAATTTCTGTGGCACAAGCACAAGCTGATTTATGTGTACAAAGTGTAGGCCATATTCCTGAAGGTGTTAGCGATTGCATTGTCGTGCTGAACATTGACGGCCTGAACAACAGTACTTTCCTTGCTTCACATAACACTTATTTTGTAGGTGGGAATAAGGGCTATTATTGATTACCAGCCGGTTAGTCTGGAGTATGTTATGTATCGTTTTTGTTGCCACCTGTATTTTTGGCACCTGCATCATATCATAAAGACTTGAAGTTGTTGAATAATGTAACTGTGAACAGATTCAAACGGACTTTATCCATAGATGAGGTTGATCAAACGGACACTAGTCTGCAACAGTACATAGATTTCAATTTAGGACTGTTTTTCTTTGTGGGAGCTGCCCTGAATAGCAGGAAAATACGACGATTAACAAGAGCAGTGAAAGCTGTTAATAATCAAACTGCAGCAGCTCTGGGGAACCTTACTGAAGAGCTGCAGATTACTAAGATTGTTGCGTTGCAGAACCGAATGGTTCTCGATGTTATGTTAGCAGATAGAGGTGGAGCTTGCAGAATTATCGGAAGTAGCTGTTGCGTCTTTATACCTGACCATACTCCTTCTGTGTACAAAGCCATTAACAAATTGCACAAAATTGCAGCTGATATACATCAAGAAATGGGTCTTGGACTTTCTCTGGGTGGTTTTGGACCCTGATTTCTACATGGGGTTGGAAGGTTCTTACTGGACTATGTATTATTGTTGCTATATTATTCACCTGCTGTGTATGCATCCAATGTAGTCATATGATATGTTTGTTATGTGTTTCATTCTGTGTGCCCAATAAACAAGCTGTTGCGGATGCTGCCCATAAGAAAACTATAACTAGGGAGATAGCGGATATGATGAGCATCGATATAAACGATGAGTATTTAGATTACCCAAGAAAACCGAATGTCTTCAGCAAATGCTGAAAGGGTCGTCTGTTGTAAATAAAACAGTGATAAGCATTCGCTGAAGACATGCTATTGTGTCTTTAGTATAGTTTTCCCGCTCATACTTGAATGTACGGCCGGACTCCATTTTGTTTTCTGGCCTCCGTCTTGTAGGCTACATTGTGCCATGTGCTTACCACGAGGCAAGTCCTACCTCACTGACCGTCACCCCTGGAGTTTGCCCGGCAACAGGCTATAAATAGTTCCAGCTTATCTAGCGCATGCCCAGTACGTGTAACATCTGTTTCTGCTTAGAGGGGATCGGAATGTGCATTTGAGGGGCTTCATGAACCGTTAACTCCACCCATATATCGATCATGTTTGAGAAAGGTCCATATATGGCTATAAATCATGTTTTTGAGCTGTAACCGCCCACTTATGAGCCCCTTTTTTGTGTATAAAAGGGGACCGCATGTCCGAGTTCTTTGTGATACCTTGTACAATACTGTAGAGTGTTGTGTGGACTGTAGTACCACCTTTAAAGGTTTATTAAACTATGTTTTTGTATTTCCAGTTTCCGTGCCAATTTCTTATGTAGTCTGTGGACTTATCGTACAGAAGGGCAAACCCTTTTCGCACTCGCAGGCCTTGCTGAGACCTTAACTCATCACGGCCATATAATCTAACATATAATGCCTACCAGTAAGGACAACGTGTGACTCCTACACCTTGCAACCCTCATTGCCTTGTGTACATAACACATCCTGTACATTGATTTAAACACTTATGATTTATTATCAGTGTATAATGTATGTGATGTAAAACGCTCTGACACTCTACAATGGGATGTGTAGTGCTGTAAAAGACTGAAATGTAAAACAATTGTGATATTTAAATTGTTATTTATGTCAATACATCTGGCATTTTTACAATACATGCATATCCCTTACATAGAGGGATTGAACAAAGTCAAAAGCTTGTCTCCACATCCTAGCTTCTCTTAATTACTTGTGAAGTGATAACAAGCTGTATGCCTGTGTTTCCCTACCATTAAATTGGCATCTATGTGTGAGGCTCTAGATAGCTCCCAGACAGGATCATATTCGAACAAAAAGGAGGGAAGATGGTCTTTCAATTAGGCCTTTGATTTGCATATGACCATGTCTGAACTGGGGTGGTGTGGAGTGCAAAAGAAACGATGGATTTAGGCCCAGATCTCTGTACTGGAGTGAATGTATGACATTGTTCTGCATTCTGTCCATCAACTGTTGTATTTGCATTTGTCACCCCGAGTGGGACGGGTATGCTCAGACGTGAGTCCCGTGCTTTCCACACCACTGGAATCAAGCTATCCTGGCTGATGACGGCTGATAGCCAGAAACCGGTCCTAGGATGCTTGATTCCGGTCCAGGGAAGACATGGCTTGGCAGTTCGGGCTGAACTGTTCCCATGAGGCACAGGGTCAAGGCTGATTTGCATATGGCCATGTCTGAACTGGGGTGGTGTGGAGTGCAAAAAAACGATGGATTTAGGCCCAGATCTCTGTACTGGAGTGAATGTATGACATTGTTCTGCATTCTGTCCATCAACTGTTGTATTTGCATTTGTCACCCCGAGTGGGACGGGTATGCTCAGACGTGAGTCCCGTGCTTTCCACACCACTGGAGTCAAGCTATCCAGGCTGATGATGGCTGATAGCCAGAAACCGGTCCTAGGATGCTTGATTCCGGTCCAGGGAAGACATGGCTTGGCAGTTTGGGGTGGACTGTTCCCATGAGGCACAGGGTCAAGGCTGATTTGCATATGGCCATCTCTGAACTGAAGTGATGTGGAGTGCAAAACAACGATGGATTTAGGCCCAGATCTCTGTACTGGGGTGAATGTATGACATTGTTCTGCATTCTGTCCATCAACTGTTGTTTTTGCTCTGAACAGAAAGCAGTCCAAATGCAAGCGCTTCTGAATGTG
Source organism: Lissotriton vulgaris (assembly GCF_964263255.1). NCBI lineage: Eukaryota > Metazoa > Chordata > Amphibia > Caudata > Salamandridae > Lissotriton > Lissotriton vulgaris. The sequence goes on along the minus strand of NC_141694.1, from coordinate 1,609,031,437 downwards.
TCCAGTGTCTGCACATTGCACTGGGACACATTTAGCATATTTCATTGGGGCTTAACTTCATGACATGGGGGATGGCATCCATCCTGTGAAAATAGTGTGTGGATGTCGTCCACCCGCGAGTGCCCCTGACTTAGGCCCCTAAATACAGAATCAAATAACAATCCAACATAGGGCCTACTCAGTTTAAATGGCAAGAAAAGTCTGGTACACTTCCCAAAAGAGGCCCTTTGTATGGATCTTTGGTCAATGATGACATGCTTAAGGCAATGTGTGAACTGAAGCAATGATGGCAACAACCATTAGCTATTCATAAACACATGATACTTTAAACTGCACCACTGCTAGAAATACCTTCAGAATGTATAATGAATACTAACCATTTAACCCAAAAACAAGAGAATAACACATCTTTGCACGTAATCTATACAATGGACTCTTCAAAATCATCCAATAGGACAGGAAATGCCCTTGATTTGTTTCAAGTGTGAGTACAGTTTGAACACATCTTCCTCAAAAGATTCCAAAAAGTTACATTGCGATTCACCACAGCTCCACAAAATAAAGCCTATTTCTGGTAATTTGCTGTCGATGGACAAAAACATTAGCAAAGCCAATAGCACGGCCTTTCAGAGTTGAGATCAATGCTTGTTGTATCTTTATAGCTACTATATGCATGCGGTGCTCCACATTACATGATAGCATTCATGCTGGCATGAAGACAAGGTCCTAGGGATAAAGTTTGATCTGGGGCCCTTTTAATGTAAAAGGATGAATTGAAGATATCAGAATGGAACCTAGGAATCTGACCAAGAGCTTCAGCTTGACTTTGATTGGCTCTGGAATTACCTTTGCATTTCTAACCACGCATTCCACCAAATTACTTCTGGTATTATTTATTAGGGTGCATTTACAGCTGACAAACTTTCAACACAAAGCGGTCAGATTGCTCTTGTTTGTCGGCTATCGAGGACGTTTTTCTCAAGGTATTGAATTTGAAGAAAGATGCAGTTCCTGATCAGGGTGCCATTTGTCAGGAAGAAGGATTAGGCCTGTCAAATCCACCTAGCGAAAGACAAATGAAGACTTTTCCATGGTTTGTTTATATTGAAAAGAACAAACGGGCACTCCTCTTTCCACCTGCATCCCTTACATTGAGCTAGAGAAACGGTGAAAAGGAGTGCATTGATTATGTCAGTGCACCTGATTATGTCTCTTCATTTAACTTCCATAGGCTGTAGTTGGTATTCTAAAATGCAGTTAAACATTCTATTATTTCATGCCATGGTTTGTCTACAGTGTAGTTAAATGTTTCATAATATGCACAATATATCCTGTATAGCAGCCGATAGCCAATCCTCTTCATAACAGGCAATGGAGGATCTCAACATTTAGAAAAGCTGCAGCCACCAAGCTAAAGGTTGGAACAAATCGCACTTGCGCACATCCAAAATCTTTTCAAGAGTATAGGTTTCATGCTTTACAAGTAACATGCTCAATTTTCAGGGAAGCTAAAGAATCAAGACAAATATTCCACCCTTAGAGGCCTACTGGCTTAACAAATGCTCTTCACAAGAAATAACTTAGGCCTACTGCTTGTGTTTTAACTTTTCATCAAACCACATAAAATATGTCATGCCTGAAAAACTTTTCTAATGAACCAATGAAAAAGGATATAGGCATGCCTGGTTTATTAGAGAAAGTCAAGTCAAGTCAAGTCAAATAATTTATATAGCGCGCTACATACCCAGAGGGTCTCAAGGCGCTTGAAGAAGGGTGGGGAATTACTTGTCGAATATCCAAGTTTTAAGTTGCTTTCTGAATGCTAGGTGGTTCTGAGTGAGGCGAAGGTGAATGGGAAGTGAGTTCCAGGTTTTAGCTGCCAGGTAGGAGAAGGATCTTCCTCCCATGGTGGTTTTGTTGATGCGAGGTACGGCAGCAAGGGCTTGGTTGGAGGAGCGTAGCTGGCGGGAGGGGGTGTAGAAGGAAAGTCGTGTGTTGATGCAATCGGGTCCGAGTTCGTAAAGTGCTTTGTGTGCGTGTGTTAAGAGGCGGAATGTTATTCTCTTATTGACTGGGAGCCAGTGGAGGTTTTTCAGGTGACTGGAGATGTGGTCTTTACGCGGGATGTCTAGTATGAGTCTGGCTGAAGCGTTCTGGATGCGTTGGAGTTTTTCTGAAGTTTTGCGGTGGTACCGGCGTATAGGGTGTTACCGTAGTCCAGGCGGCTCGTGACCAGTGCGTGGGTGACCGTTTTTCTAGTTTCGGTGGGGATCCAGCGAAATGTTTTTTTGAGCATGCGATCAATGTTGAAGCACGATGATGAAACGGCGTTGACTTGTCTGTTCATCGAGAGTGAGGAGTCCAGGATGATGCCCAGGTTCCGTGCGTGGTCCGTCGGGATGGGTGCTTTTCCAAGGGCCTCTGGCCACCAAGAGTCATCCCAGGCAGAGGGGGAGGTGCCTAAGATAAGGACTTCTGTTTTGTCTGAGTTCAGTTTCAGACGGGTGTGCTTCATCCACTCAGCTACTTCTTTCATTCCTTCATGTAGGTTGGTTTTGGCGGTGTTAGGGTCTTTGGTGAGTGAGAGGATCAGTTGAGTGTCATCAGCGTAGGAGATGATGTTGAGGTTGTGTTGGCGTGCGATGGTCGCGAGGGGGCTCATATATACGTTGAAGAGGGTAGGGCTGAGTGAAGATCCTTGTGGCACGCCGCAAATGACTTCAGTGGCCTCTGACTTGAATGGTGGAAGGAGGACTCTCTGAGTTCTTCCGGTGATCCAATCCAGTGCTTTTCCTTGGATTCCGATGTTTTTGAGGCGTTGTAGGAGGGTGTTATGACAGACTGTGTCGAAGGCTGCAGAGAGGTCAAGGAGGATGAGGGCGACTGTGTCTCCATCGCCTAGTAGGGTTCCAATGTCGTCTGTTGCTGCGATGAGTGCGGTTTCAGTGCTGTGTTTTGCTCGGAAGCCGGACTGTGAGGAGTCGAGGGATTTGTTGGTTTCGAGGAAGGCGGCGAGCTGGTTGTTGACGGCTTTCTCGATGACTTTGGCCGGGAATGGTAGGAGCGAGATGGTGCGGTAGTTTTTGAGTTCGGTGGGGTCAGCTGTGGGTTTTTTCAGAAGGGCGCTGAGTTCGGCGTGTTTCCAGCTTTCCGGGAAGGTGGCGGAGTTGAGGGAGCAGTTGATGACGTCTCGGAAGTGTGGTGCTATGATGGAGTCAGCTTTGTTGAAGATATGGTGAGGGCATGGGGCTGTAGGGGATCCTGAGTGGATGGAGTTCATCAGGCGTATGGTGTCCTCAGTGGAGATTGGGTTCCAGTCATTAAGGATGTTCAAGGGGGGTGAGGGTACGGCAGAAGGTTGGGTGGGTTGGTCTCCGGGTTGGTTGTCGAAGCTGTTGTGGATGTCTGCGATTTTGTTGTGGAAGAACGAGGCTAGGGAGTCGCAGAGGGTTTGAGAGGGAGGGATGTCGTTGGAGTTGGCTGAGGGGTTGGTAAATTCTTTGACGATGTTGAATAATTCCTTGCTGTTGTGGGCGTTGTTGTCTAGACGGTCTTTAAGTGCAGCTTTCTTGGCGGTCCGGATCAGTTGGTGGTGTGTGCGGGTGGCATTTTTGAAGGCGTCCTTGGTGCTGGTGTTTGGGTCTTTTTTCCAGGCCTTCTCAAGGGAGCAACAGAGTTTCTTGGATGTCTTAAGATCGTCGTTGAACCAGGGAGCGTTTTTGCTGCCTAGTTTGATTTGATGTTTTTTCAAAGGTGCTAGGTTGTCGGCGCTGTTGGTTAGCCATTGAGTGAGGTTAGTGGCTGCTTGGTTGGGGTTCGAAGAGTGGGCAGGGGGGTTTTGAAGAAGCGATGAGGAGATCTGGTCGATGGTGATTTTGTTCCAGTTTCTTCGCAGAGTAGGTTGAGGAAGGTTGTGGGTTGTGGTCTTTTTGTAGACAAAGTGAACACCGCTGTGGTCCGTCCAATGGAGAACTGTGGTGTGACTGAAGGAGATATGTTTGCTGGAGATGAAGATGGGGTCGAGTGTGTGGCCTGCGTAGTGAGTGGGGGTGTTAACAAGTTGTTTGAGTCCGAGGTTGGCGAGATTGTCCAGAAGGGTGGTGGCGTTGCTGTCGTTGCTCTTTTATTTCAAACACCACATGGCAGCCATTACACATACTGTTATAAAATTACAAACACGTACTCGTATTTGGCAAAACACTCTACAAGTCCACTTAGGAAGACTTGACAATGATTATCACAGGATAGTAAACGCAGGCTCACAACTAAAAATGTGCAAAGCACCAGCAATAAACCACAGTCTGGCCAAATACTCACTTTTATGAAAATAAAAAAGTATTTTGTTTCTGCCGCTAACCACCCAAATGAAAAATACGACATTCACAAACAATTACACAATCTTCCCCTGAAGTCAGGGCTCTAATGTTTCTTCAGCGGTTCCCACTCCCACTCACTCCTTGTGCTCGCTATCATGGGTATTGCCCATTCACAATTGATAACATCCAGGGTAGGCCCCTCTACAAGTCTGAGTCTCAAGAGTCCACTTTGGTTTTGCAGTTAAAGTCCACAGTGTTCTAGTGGCAATGCGCTACTAGCAGGAAGTTCACCCAGGGCCGATAACCCCCGAAACGAGTCTTACCCACACTGTATGAAGCGTTCAGAGCTCCTGAGTGCACCCCATCTCTGAAGGCACTCTCAGCAGCTGCAGCCAAGTTCAGGTAAGTCAGCCGCACACAGCACAGGTGCAGAGTCTCTCAATTATGGTCGTGCTCCTGAAGCGAGCAAAGGCTTTCCGTGGCTCCTGCTGGGTAAGTTTTTGCTGGGCTTCCGATGGAGGGGTTAGCTAAAATGATTCTTCTTGGGTCCCTCGCCTGAGTGACAGTGCACTCAGCAGGTTCAGAGTGTCTCAATCATGGTCGCGCTCCTGAAGCATTAGTAGAGTGGGGTACTCAGGGCAGGGGTGTCAGTCTCTTACCATATAGAGGACTTTTCTGTCCAACAGATGCCCTCCCAGATCAGAACACCCCGACCCAACTCCTAACCTGGAGAGCTTGGGTGGGCAGGTTGGTAAAACCGGCAGCAAAGTCCATCAGCATTCGCATGGCATAACCAGGTTTGGGGCTCCACCACAAAGTCTAACCCTTGCCATGAAATATCCTATCTAAACAACTTGGGGCTTGGGTTCCCTTGTGACATCTGTGTCCACCAAGGAGTTTAGCTCAGAATACTTCTGAAACACATTTTATGGCCCACACATATATCCTCCAAAGCCTCGGGACAAATAGGCTTAAGCACCAACACCTGACCTTCCTGCTACCCATTGACAGTATCTTTCTGGTCATACCATTCCTTCATCCCCATTTGGCTGTCCTGAAAGGTTTTCTTTGCCTTACGCATGTATTGTACCAACAACACCCTGAGGTCAACCACAAAGTCCACCACATCCTTCCGTGGAGACTCTGAGGTTCCTTCCCACCTATATCTGGCTAAGATGAATGGACCTGCATCAGGAGTCTGTATAGAAGCTCAAAGGGACTGAACCCCCTTTTGCTCTCTGCTCTCTCTTGGTAGGCAAACTCGACACGGCAGGAGAAGATCCCAATTCCACCTGAGGTTCTCCAGCAGAGTGCCTATGAGGCTCTTCAGTTTCTTGTTAAACCATTCCACCAAGCCATTGGTGTGTGGGAGGTGTGCTGCAGAGTGTTTGGATGTCACATCAGCTTTCTTCGAATTCTCTCTCATGTAAAAAGAAATGAAATTAATCCCTCGGTCAGAAATTATGGTCCTTGGAAGTCCAACCCTAGAGAACATCCTCAGGAGAACTATAACTACTACCCGTGCAGTCCTGCTCCTCAGACGAACAGCTTCAGGGTACTTGATGGTATGATCCACCACAACCAAGATTTACTTGTTGCCTGACTATAAGGGGAGTTTGAATAGGCCAACTGTGCCTATTCCCACCCACTAAAGTGGGACACCTACAACTAGCAGAGGCACTAACAGTGCCTTAGACCTCCGCCCTGAATTACCAATCATCTGGCTTACAGGATAGGCTCTACAGACCCACTCTGTGCCTCTGCTCATCCCTGGCCAGTAGAAAGAGGGTCTAACATATCCTGGGTTTTTCTAATCTGAAATTGTCTTGCTAAGGATACTTCATGGGCCAGTGACAACAGGAGGTTCCTGTGCACTAATGGAACCACTAGCATCTTGCTAGTCCCTGGCTTAGGATTTCCCGGCACTATAAAGTAGGACATCCTCCCACCCAACATAGTGTTTCGAGACCACTCCTTTGATTACCTGCTCCTGGGTGCCTCTAAAAGTCTCACAGCATAGGGTTCTCCTCTTGTGCCTTGCGAAAATCTTCCCTGGTAGGCTCACCCAGCAGCTATTAAACCCCGCAGATCTGAAAGCGACTCTGATTTCAGCAACTGATCAGTTTCTGGAGCCTCATACTTCCCTCCCTCTGGAGCAGAAGTGATGACCTCCATGAACATTGCCTTTCCTGAGTCTGACCCGTTCTTGTCCTAGTCCCTGGAAATCAGAAATGATCCCAGCCCCACTCTGAGATTGATGTGTAGCCTGTGCTCTGCTCAACACAGCTGATGTTGTTCAAGCCATAAAGGCTTCCGGTCCTTTCACCAAGTATGGGGCAATCAAATCATTACCCAAGAGTCATCCAGCTCCTTGCTTTTCCCTTACCATCAGCCATGGCCACCTTGCCATTAAGCTCAATCCCTACACTGGCATGCGGCATACTCCGTACCCTCTGTACTGGCTACCAAACCTTCATCTTTGGTCCCAGGGAGTATCTCCTCATGCTTAAAGTACTTCCTCTCAACCATAGTGTGGAAGTCGCCAGTATCCCTCAGGGCCGTCACATTAATCCAATTGATACTAACTTCCTGCACAAATCTCATCATGTTAGGATCAATGTGCCTCTGTTAATGACAGAGACCTAAATATTTGATGCTGCAAATCGTTTGAATTGGTTGAATATGTTTAACTAAAACATTGCCTGTACTTTGAGTGGGCATTGAACAAGCCCTGTATCTAAAACTATAAGTTTACAAATTTTTTATATCTACTGTTAAAAAATATTTCTGATTGGCATAGGATCCACTATAAAATGGATAACATCTTAACTTTCTCTCTCAGGTATAGCGAACTGAGTAGGAGTGCACATGGACTGGAGATTAGCCCATAGATGCAAACGCCCTCTGCACTTGTTTGGTACAGTGTCTATTTCCTGTACTCAACATTAATTCATTTTTATCCTAATGTATCAGTGAGCGTACTGCATGCCACTCCCATTACCCGATTTGCCAATGATTTAAAAAGGATCTTGTCCTCATTCATTAATTATTGGTCGGTATGAGTCTCATAAGCAACCTGGCTTCCATGTTTTAGCAATTGTAGTTTTCTGAAGGCCTTCAGGCAAAAATCCTGTTGATTTGGTGTCCTCAAACATATTTAACAGATGGGAAGACATCAGAGGGGTGAAGCATTTAAAAAGAATCATTGTCAAGTTGTTTGGTCCACATGTTTTTCCTGTATGCATTTCAGAGATTGTTCCCAGGAGCTTGTCTTCGGTTAGTGGTAGCTTATATCCGCCCTAGCTTCTTCTGACGATTCAGAAAAGGGGGTGGTGATGAACAGAGTGTCTGAATTAAGCAGACCACTCTTACCCAGTCCAAAGATCAGGGCTTGATCCATCACCGTTTTTTAGCTCACTGCACCATCCCAGCTCAGAACTTGGCTATATGCAAATTAGTCTGACCCTGGCCCAGTGCATCATGGGAACAGGGCAGACCAAACTACCAAGCCAATTCTTATAATGGGAAGGAAACAAGCTTCTGGGGACTGGTTTCTGGCATTTCAGCCGTCTTCGGCCCGGCTTGCTTGAATCCTGATGGTGCAATGAGCAAGGGACTCACATCTGAGTATACCCTTCCACGCTTATGGTGGACAAAAACGAATCAGAAAAGATAAATAACGGTGATGGATCAAGCCCTGATCTTTGGACTGGGTAAGAGTAGTCTGCCTAATTCAAACACTCTGTTCATCACCACCCCCTTTTCTGAATCTAGCTTCTTCTGACAGCACCTCTACCGGAAGGTCCTTCATCAGTGGGAAAAATCGTACTTTCTTGGAAACTGTCCAGGCCTTATACAGGCTACTGTAGTACTTTGTAACAACTTAAGTGATCTCCAATCCATCTGTCTTCAGTACCCCAGAAACATTGCGGAACCAAGCAACAATTCAAGATGTATTCACTCTTTTTGCTGACCAGTAGAATAATTTGCCTGGCTTAGCTCCTGATTGAGAAACTTTCTTCTTTGAGGCTAGCCATGTAAGTCTGGCTGTTTCTAATAAGAGTTGAACTTAGATGCAACCCTGATATGTTTTGTCCCACTGCTGACAATGCTGATCGGTGGGGAGGGGGTTTAAGCAGTCGACTTGACAAGGGCAGACTTACAGGATAATGAGTGAGTAGGAGGTGTGTCTCTGTCTTATGCGGACATTAAGGTGATAATGCCACAGTTGCTAAATGACCCAGTTTTCCATAAGAACACCATCCACATCCATCTACTTGTAGACACCTGCCAAAAAAGCAGTACCTCAACAATTATGCTGCAACACACCCCAGCCTCTGGCCAGCCTGCAAATCTTATGGTTGCACCTTGAGCCTCTACCCCGGGATCTAGCTTCCAGGAACAAGTCCTCTCCTTGAGGGTCTGGAAGGTGCCAAGGATCTCCTTGTGTCATTTCCTTTGTGGCCCCTAGACTGTTCACCATATTAGCTCACAATAGCCATTTTTGTGTGAGCCGATCCCTTTTGGAAATTTGGCCAGTTCTTATTTCCACAGCTTGTACTAATCAGCCCAATTCATGTTGTGTTGGCCATCACTAAACTACCTCTGTCAAAAAGTTGGTTTGTGTCATTGTAGCGGGGTAGAGGAAGACGCAGGCAGACTTGGTGGCATTAAGATGGACTTTATTGGCCTTAATACACGTTTTTTTCTAGGTACTAGTCGGTAATAAGGAAGGGGCTGGTCTGAGTCCTTTTCGGGCAAGGCACGAAGTTTTGAGGAAGTCTTCCCCCGTCTTTTCCACTCCGGTATGACGCCGTCCATTAAAAAGGGCCCGCGATGATCCAGCGTGTAAGAAAAAAATAAAGAGACTGGATTCATTTGTGTGTCCAATAGTGATATGTGATAGGGAAGGGAAGTGAGGAGACACACGGTGCACACTCCAAAAACAACACTAGGTGATGGTGGTGCTCAGGGCAGGGATTCGGGAACTCCGGTTTCAAGGCAATTGTGGCTTTGTGCTTCCCTTTTTACCCTCTCAACCCGAGATACCGGATCGTACCTGTGAAAGCCACGCTTCTCGAGAAGCGTGGCTGGGCGATCCGCAAGGACGTTGGCCTCCTGGCTCCTGCGGTTTCTGGGCTAGTTCTCCGGTCGTCTCTCCTCCTGTTTCCTCCGTCTCGGCAGGCTTCTCCGGTCTCTCGAACCGCTGAGCTCCTCCGATGTTCGAACACACTGGACTCCATCTACTTTCTGGTTTTGAGCGTCCAGCGTCCTCGGCGTCATCCATGGGGGCGTGGCTTAGTGAGAACTCGGCCCAATTAAAGAAACAAGGTCCTTTCTCGTCCTCTCCGGAAGGCGGTTGCCAACCCGAGTCCCTCCAGGCTTCCGGGTGCTGAGGAAAGAGAGAGGAGAGGGAGTCGTTCATAACATCCCAGTCATTAGGTAAGGTAGTTCTGTCTGTGATCCGACCCCCCCTCGTCACAGTCATGCTTGTTAAAGGCCTGGGCCTTGCCCTGTCATGTCAATTCTGGACTGATGTCATTCCAATCTATAAATGAGGCTTGTCCAACTCATACCCTCATGTCGAGTGAGGCATAAGCAGTATGGGCATCACCAAAGTCGTGGCAAGGATGATGGCCCCCTGCTGCTGCAAGCCCAAATTGTCATAGGAGCTCTGACCACTGGTCAGCACGCTTGTGGCCTCAAAGGCCCAGAAGAGTAGTGGTCTTGCACCCAGGCTGGAAACGCTGGGGGTAAGTCGCTGATGTTTCACCCCCCCTCTCTTTCATCACAGCAGCATCCTCAGACCTTTACTTGACTCCTTCTCTCGCTGACACAACTTATTTGTGGTGAAAATTCTTGCAGGGTGTGATTCAGTACTAGGACCAATAAGGATATTATGGATTGGTAGCAAGTGATCATTTCTAGAATGACCGCCTCTTCTCGCAGGTGTAGCCAGAGTGCAACTCAACGTCTACAACTCATTAACTAGCCTACACATTTTGACTGTTCATGTACTCTTAGTGCACAGGTGGAGTAAACCACTGGCAGGATAAGAGATGCAATTGATGATAAGGGATTATGACCCTTTCTGTCAACTTCTGATGCAAATCCAACTCCAACACCCAAATCCAACTATTTACTAATAAGTGAGTTGAAGACTCTTTAGGGTACCCGAGTCTCTACCTCTAGATTGCCTAAGATCTATACTTAGTCCTGCAAGATGTCCACTGCGGTAACGAGAAATGAGTACATTCAAACTAGTTAAGAGATATTGAACACGAGAACCAAACAAAGGTAACATGCCCCAAAAGTAATAATAAATTAATTGGAAGCCAAGTGAAATCAAGACAATAGAATTGGTGAACTTTGGATTGAAAATAAAGCTAATCCGATATTAATTTCCAGTTGCTAGAATAACTATTTATACCGAGGGTCATTATGGACTGTAGCTCTAGGAAACTGTTCACACACTGCATAATTACCTTTGTGGGTCTTTTTGTGGTACTGGGATTAATGGAACGGTCTATGTAGTGGGCATATCTTTGGTGATTTTTTTTAGACTTTTTTTGCAATTTTTAAAAACACTATTAATTTTTAATATATTTTCCATGTTATTGTATTTTTTTAAAAACATTTTTCTTATTTTCAGCAAAAGAAAACAAGTACAGAACAAGCATGTCACTATCAAGCCAAGGCCCCGCGCCCCCATCCCACCTCCCCCCACAAAATTTAGATCCCCCTAGTATTAGTCAGATACACATGTATTGATAGCAGATCACCAGTTCCGTGATATACATTCCCTTGAACTTGAAGGGCTCTGTCCTGTGTATGCATCATAGTTACGTACAACCGGCATCTTTCATAGTCCTCCATCCAAACCATGGTAACGTCTCCATTTGCCCCACACTTTACGAAATTTCTTCGGACACCCTCTCGCCCTATACGTGACCCTTACGGCCGCCATGTACAGAACCATGCCCCTCCTCCATTCTCCTAACTGGGGTGTATCCGGTGCCCTCCATTTCCTGGCAATGTCCCTTTTGGCTACCACCAGTGCTAGGACTAAAAAGATCAGCAGTGGACGGGCCAGGTCCACATCATTGGCCATCCCCAAGAGAATGAGCTTCGGATCCAGTGGGATATCTATCTCTAGCACCACATCCAGTTCAGCGGTGACCTCCCCCCAGTAGGTTTGTATATGTGAGCACGACCACACTGTACGTAAGAAATCTCCAGGTGCAATTCCACATCGCAAGCAGCTAGGGTCAGACACTCTCCCCATCTTAAAGAGCCGTACTCTGTCAAAGTATACCCTGTGTAGGATCTTAAATTGTATCAAGGGGAGTCGCGACTTAATCGCTACCTCCCTAGGGTGCATTAATACTACCCCCCAGTCTACATCATCCATCTCCCCTACTTCTTTCTCCCAAATGGCCCGCAGGCCCTCCAGCCTGTCCGGTTTATTATTCATAATCGACTTATACGTCAGGGAGACAGCCTTTTTGGAGATGTTTTCCTGGAACAAGCGGCCTTCCAGAGGGGCATATTCAGGGAGTGCCTCCTGTAGTGTCCTTTCCGCCCGCCATGCATGTCTGAATTGTATGTATTTGAAAAACTGTGAGCGGTGTAGCCCAAATTCCGCCTGTAGTGACTGAAATGACTTCAAGGTCCCGCTCTTGACTACATCACCTAAGGAGGAAATACCTATGTCGTCCCAACACCGGAAGCCTCTCAACTTACTAAGTTCCTTCAGCCAAGAGCAGTCTCAAATCGGAGTCTGTCTCGAGGGTCTATGTGTCCATCCCGTAGCTTTCGAGGCCCTCTTCCATGCTCCCAGTGTAAGTCTAGTGGCCGGTAACAGCCTGGCCTGTCCCTTCCCCTCATATATGTAGTGTAAACAATTGTGCGTGCCCATAGTGTGCCTTTCTAGTGCATAAGTGGGGTGTGTGGCCGGTGCATGCACCCATTCATTGATGGGAGCCAGGTGTTCCGCCCAGTAGTAGGCCTCCAGGTCGGGGAGCGAGATCCCCCATCATACTGGTGTCTCTGTAGGGTCGCCAGCGCAACCCTGGGATGCTTCCCTAACCACAAGTAGGACCTCAATTCCACATGGACTTCTCGGAAAGTCTTGGGCTGCACCAGGAAGTATTCATTTTGAAATGCGTACAGAAATCTCGGTAGTGAGATCATTTTGAACATGGCCGCCCTTCCAAGAATTGTCAGGGGAAGCAATTGCCATCTGCCTGCGTCCATTTTAAAGTTACTAATAATACGGTTAATATTGCGGTCGTAGGAGATGTTCCTGTCTGTTGTTATAAATATCCCTAGGTATAGAAATCCCTCACTGGTAGTCTGTAATCTTTCTGGCAACTGAGGGCACTCTGTCCGCCCTCGGGGATCGTAGAGTGTCGACTTGTGCCAATTCATTTGATAACCAGATCTCACCCCGTACTGGTCCAGTTCACTGAAGAGCGCCGGTATGGTAGTCTCCAGCTGCGTCACATACAGCAACACATCATCTGCATAGAGTGACAGTTTCTCCTCCTGTAGCCCTGCCTGCCCCACTTGGAATCCCGTCACCCTAGAGTTCTGCCTAATCGCGCACGCCACGACCTGGATAGATAAGGCAAACAGAAGGGGCGACAAGGGACAACCTTGCCGGGATCCCCTTTGTATGGGAAAGGCCCTGGACATCGTACAATTTACCCTGACTCGAGCACTAGGGCCTGAGTAGAGTAGACGAACTTCGCGTCTAAACTTGGGCCCGAAGCCCATATGCTCCAGGACTCCCTCCAAGAAGGGCCAATGTACTGTATCAAATGCCTTTTCAGCGTCCAGAGACAGGAAACAATGGGGCTCCGTCCTACCTTCCACTTCACAGAGCCACTTATGTGTCCTACGGAAATTATATCTAGTCGCCCTTTCCATGATGAACCCTGTCTGGTCCATATGTACCAAGCGCGATATGACTCGTCTTAAGCGGAGAGCCAGGACAGTTGCATAGAGCTTTGCTTCGACATTCAACAGGGAGATGGGGCGGTAAGAAGCGCAGTCTTCTGCAGGTTTTCCTGTCTTATAGATTGGGACGATCGTGGACTGTCTGAGGTCCAAAGGGAATTGACCCTCCTTCTCGGCATCTCGGAACAGGCCTAAAAGGTGTCTGGTCAAAAGGTCTGCCATCTTCTTGAAAAACTCCGCGGGGAATCCATTGGGGCCTGGGGCCTTACCTGCACGAAGTTTTGTCAGTGCTACCCTAACCTCTTCCTCCGTAAGGTCAGCCACTAAGTCCTCACAGTCTGCCTCCTCAAGCTTCGGGATGTCAATAGATGCTATATATTTCAACGCGTCCTTCTTGGACCCCAGATCACATGCCTCATAAAAGATCCCATAGAAGTCAGCGAAGGCGTCTGCTATCTCAACGTCAGTACATGCCCATGCATCCGGACCAACCCTTACTCTTTCCACCCATCTCTCTTCCTTCTCTTTCCTACTTAACCACGCCAAAAGCTTTCCGGACTTATCACCCACATCATAGATGCGGTGTAGGGTAGCCAGTGCCTGTGTCTTGGCCTCCCCCGTCATTAATTGTTTATACTGGGCTTGTACATCAACCAGTCATCTCAGGGTCCCTGGGTCTTTAGTTTGGCGGTGTTCTGTCTCCAGCCGCAATACCTGCATCTCCAGGGCTTGGATCTCCGCCTGTCCCTTCTTCCTAGCGTCTGCTAATCTACAGTGTGCCCGGTCTCTAAGCACTACTTTAGGCGCTTCCCATAGGACAACCCTGGAGTCCACAGACCCCATGTTGTCTGCCAGGTATACCTTAACATCGGCTCGCAATCCCTTCAGGAGCTTCGGGCTCTGTAGGTCCCAGGCCGAAAGCCTAAGAATTCTAGGTCCGGCTCGTCTCCTCCTGCCCACTTCTAATATCAGCGGCGAGTGGTCAGACACCCCTCAAGCACAGTATTCCGCTGAATCTGACATCTCTAACGTCTGTCTCGCCATGAAAATATAGTCCAGGCGGAAGTAGACTTTATGCGCTCCAGAGAAGAAGGAGAATGTCTGAGCCGTCGGGTGCAACCATCTCCACACGTCTAGGAGGCCAAGGGTAGTCATGGTTTTGGCTAATGGAGTCAGGGTTGTGGGTCTATCTCGGTCTCCCGTCCTATCAACCGATGGGCTCATCACATCATTGAAGTCCCCCCAAGGATCTGCACCGTGTCTGATGTGTTAAGAATGATGTCAGACACTCCCCTTAGCGTATCCGCCTGCAATTTGGGCGGAGCGTAGGCGGAGATAAATGTGTATTCCTTCCTTCCCCACATCCCGCGTACTCCCACATAGGTACCCCGTGGGTCGGTCCAAACTTGTGCTACTCTCATTGGTGGACATTTTTTTATCAGTATAGCGACCCCTCTGGATCCAGAGGTAAACCCAGCATGAGCCAGAACTTTATATTGCCCCCTCGCTAGGAAGGCACATTTCGTACCCCTCAGATGTGTTTCCTGTAGGAGTACCACATCTGCTCCAGACCGCTTAATATAGTTGTTAACCAGACCTCTTTTGATCCTACAGCCTAGGCCATTAACGTTCCAAGTCATCACTTTAACGCCTTCCCCGTGTGCCGTGTCTCTATCTGGATTCCCCATAAACATAGTGATGTAGTCTCATCAAACGACCTCTGACACCTTGCGCCGGCCTTCGCCGTGAGGAGTACGTGTGCTGCCAATGCTGTGTGTCAATGAACCCCCGGTGATATCGTAGGAATCGTTTTGGCGTGTGGTGTATAGTGTGCGTGCCTGTCCGACAAGTGAATGCATTGCTCATGCTGTCCATCCTCCCCTTCCCCCCCAACTTCCCCCTCCCACCAGCCCCTCCCCCCCACCGCCCCGATTTGCCCATCCAGTCAGACTCAACAAAACTGAACTCCCCCCCACCCCGCCCCACCCCACCTCCCTCCCCTTTCAGTCCCATCCCTCTGCGAGGCAGAACTGTCAGTGGGAGAGGGTCTGTCGCCGACCCAAAGATCCCCCCTTCAACCTACTCTGTCCACCTTAGCGGAGAACATGCAATACATTCCCAACTAATCAGTCTCAAGAATCAGAGTTAAGGAAATTGTACAGATAAGAACAATAAACCAATGAAAACAATAGGTATAAGGGGGTGTATCAACTTGCGTGTCCCCTTAGTAACGAGCTGAAATCTCAACTGCCTAGTCCGCCCCTGTTCAAGAATGTGAGTCCTGGGTGTCTGGTCGTGGGTCAGTTATCTGCCCCGAAGCGTCCTGCTCCAGATTTCGGATTGCCTTCTCCAGTGGGTGGACGGAGCGCACCCCTCCCTCTTCACCCCCGAGGAGCGGCCCCCCGAATATTCTCCTTCTTCTCCCTCCGATCGAGTGTTTCTTTCCAGGCAACTGAATCTAGATCCCGTCGCGCCTCTCCTCCTGGGCGAAGCAGATTGCCCTTGTCGTCTGTCCGTCAGGGTGCATCCCGGGTAGGGCGTGGTCGGAGTCTGTCTCTTATTCCTTTGTGACCTCAGTCTCTAAGCCTTCGGCAGTTCCCATTAGGCTCTGTGGAGAGTTGGCCTGTCCGACACTCCTCGACCATCGTTCTCCTGTCTGCGGAATATGGGTCGTTCCTCTAGCCATTGCCAGGCATCTTCCGGGTGGTTAAAGAAGTGTGTTTTGTCCATATAGATCACCTTTAGCTTTGCCGGGAAGAGCAGCATGTAGATAATGTTCATGTCTCTCAGTTTTGCTTTAACCGCGTCAAAGGAGCGGCGTTGTTTTTGCACTTCCTGGCTGTAGTCTGGGAATATCATAATATTTCTGTTTTCCAATCGGATCTCCCCCAGTTTTCAGGCCTCTCTCAGGATCAGGTCCCGGTCGGCGAAGTTGAGGAATCGGGCAATGACCGGTCGCGGTCTCGCACCCTCGGGTGGTTTCGCCAGTAACGCCCGGTGTGCCCTTTCGATGATAAAGCCGTCGGAAAGGTTTTAATCAGCCAGGCATGTAGAGAAGCTGCCATATTCGTCCCCTCGATTCCTTCCCTAAAACCCAGAAAGTGCACGTTGTTGTGTCGCGCCCTGTTTTCTGCGTCATCCACCTTCCACAGTAGTTGGCGATGGGAGGCCTGGTGTTCCGCCATGTCTTTTCTAAGGGTGGGGATCGAGTACTCCGCCTCACCTATGCGCGTCTCCGCCGTAGTCACTCTATCTGTTAGCTTTTTGAAGTCCTGCCTCAGAAGTGTCACCTCCGAACCCACCTCGCCGATCTTAACTTCCAAGGCTGCCCGGGAGTCCTGGATGTCCGTTCTGGATGCCTGAATGGCACCCATGAGCAAGTCAGTGTCGGAGCGCGTGCCGGGGGCAGTAGACGCGGCCTCCGCCAACAGCCGAGGTGCGGCGTAGTTGTCCATGGGCCCCTGTTTAGGGGTTTTGGGGACCGTATCCTTTTTCCCCATGGCCGATGTGTCAGTGGGAGTGCACGCGTGGGAGGCCCACTGCCCTGTCCTTTGCCTCCTCTCTCAACAGGCCGTGGGTGAGACTCGGTAATCTTCCTGTCTTTCCACGAGGGTGGCGCCCAGCTACTCCGCCCTTTAGGTTCTGGGGAGCTGAAGGCGTCCGTGGATTATTTCTGGGGCCACGTTCCGCGCCGTATCCTTGAGTAAATCCCGGCCTGCACCCCAAAGCCGAGTCCGTTCCAATGCCCCACTCAGCGCTAAGCACCCCACAGCCCTCGTTGCCCCCGCCGCCTTGTCTCCAGGCCTGGTTGAGGTATGATCTTGACGTCCCCTCCCTTGATGACAGAGCCGTGAGCCGTGTTCACTAGGGGGCGAGGGCCGAAATGCTACGCTGGTCCATCCCACCACAGCCTCCTCACCGGCCTAGATGTCAGAGTCCACGGATAGTCTGCGCTTCTCTCCAGATCACGAGAGCGCTGCCCGCTGATCAAGTCGTCCGGCCTCTCTCCTGGCCCTCAGGCACCCGTGCACGCAGGGCACATGTCAGGCGTCATGCCCCGGCAGGCCACCGGGACCCAATTCTTCCTCGGGGGCCCTCAGCGAGGCCTTCCTCTTCAGTGGCCTTACAGTCACGGATCAGCCCCTCGCCTCGGTGGGGGTGGGCCACACTCCCTCCCCCCGGTCGCACTGTTGCCAGGGCCGTTTTATAGATGGTGCCGCTAGGCGTCTTCTCAGGGACAGGCTCTCCACCTCTCCCGTAGTGCCTCAGTCCCTCTCGGCTCGGCCCCGCCGTAGCTCACTTCGTTCCGTCTTCCGCACTGTCCACCGGGTGCTTCAAGGCCTCTAGCGGTGTCAGCTGCGGGACGTCCCAGGCCTCCGGCGCGTTTCGCACGGAGCCTCAATCCTCCTGCCACACTCCTGCGGGACGCCTCACTCCGCTTTCGGCACTACTACGGCTCACCTGCCGTGTCCGCGAGGCTTACAACGGTCGCTCCGGTGTCCCCTTTCATGTGGTGGGTCGCGGCAGCTCTCTTCGCTCCAGAGAAGTCCCCAGCTCTCAGCACGTCTCCGCCATCTTGGCGCTCGCGGCTAGACCTGGTCTGCTGACGGCTCCAATTTTGCCAGTTCTCAACGTTTTTGCTGTGCTGTTGAAGCGCCCCGGGCAGGTCGGGACCCTTATTTATAGTTTCACGGCAAAGCGGGGCTTCTCAGCATAATTTCAACGTCGGATACAGTGCAGCTCGTCCGGAGCCACAAAAGAGCACGTCCTAGCCGGCCATGCTGTTGGCCACGCCCGATGTTATTGTATTTTATCCTATTTTACCAAGTCTCTAGCTAAGTCCACTGCTCCTTAGCTCAATTTGTGCATGTTGCATTATCACCTTAATATCTTTATTTTGATTTAATAGGTATTCTTTTAACTCCCTCCATTCTCAAACAGTTTTAATATCCTTCCCTGTTTTCTTACATGACATGATAGCTGCACTTACCCCCTTGACATCATCTTTTTTGCCCCATTTCGATTTCTGTTGTTCTCTAGTCCAGTACATTTTGTGTGTTGCAGAAAGTGCCTCACACTCAGGATAGTGATGATTAAGGGCTCCCGGTCACTATTTTAGGAGAGCGCTCTCGATTGTCAGAGCGGACATCTATTTTGATCTGTGCTGTATTTCAGCTTACTCTCAGTGGCCGTGTGCAGATCAGTTTCTCCCTATTTAAGGATAGGTGCTGTGCAGCTACCTTGTGGGTGTGCCCCTGGTGCATTAATGGCTCTTCTGCCTCTCCTCAAATAGAATATTTTCGAAATTCAGATAGACTTACCTATGCACCATCTTTTCTTAAGTTTCTTTGCACTCTGCATCACGGTCCAAATTCAAGTCTCTTCTTGAATCAGTAACCTGGGTTTCTAAGTAGATGACGTAGACATCTTCACTTCTAAATTAGTTAATAATTGCCCCAATTTTGACAAGTCCCATAGGCATACCTACAAAACTGTCCTTACAGTCTGACCCCTAGGTGACTTCAATCTCTCCTATTTCTGGAAGGCTGCCCTAATTGTTGTTTGCTCCTTTCCATGAAATTGTCAGGACATTCGTGAACTTCTAGCCATTTTGTGGGATTTATAATCCATCACAAAAACATGCTTCATTGAGGTCTCAGTGCCTGATTTAAAAGTCCCTGATTCAAGCTGGTTTTAAGATTACACATGTTAACTGGCCAGCTGAAAGAGGAGTTGCAATTCTCTAGAAAACAGCATAACTAGTAATATATTTCCACCTCAAATGCCGACTACATAGATATGTTGTGTGCTCCTCCTATTATCTCACATGAGAACTGCTTTTCTTTCCTTTTTTAGGTCTCGGAACTGCGAACAGATTGCGAAGCAATCTGTCGTTCCGAGAGTCTATTGCAATCATTCTTGCTTTCAAGGAGTCAAGGGAGACAGGAGACAAGTGAGGTGCACGCGCAACCTTGGAACTGGGATCAGGTCGCGCGCGCTTCCTGTCTCCCATGGCTCCTTGGAAGCAGACTCACATGCACGCACACACATACAGACCCCCCCCTCGCCGCACATACACACACTCACACGCACACATACAGAACATTCCTCCCGGCCCCCGTCGCCGCAGCGCATGCGCACGCACACACAGAGACCCCCCCCTTCCTACCTCGTCTCGGCGTGTCTTTGCGCTCCATGGTGACGTTCGCCAAATGAGGGTGAGCACTGGACAGAGGGTCTTGCACAAGGACGGGCAGGTGCACAGTCGTCTACAGGCCCCCAACAAGTCACCGAGCGCCTAAGGAGGGGCACCCTCTTTCAACAGGACACACCGGCTTTCCCCAGTCGCGTGCCGTCCCTGCCGCTCAGATTGCGTGCCAGTGCTCGCGCGCAGCCGCCGTTCACGGCTGCGCGCGCCCCCCGCAGCTGAAGCAGCAGGCCTAAGGTCGCCGGTACGTAGGGAGAAGCGGGTTGCTTTTCTAATTGTGCCGGTGCTTTCTGGTGCTTAGCACCGGCACTTACCTATCAGGGCCGGGTCTACGTGTCTACTGCATGTCACATTTATTCACATGCTATTTATTACCTCACTGACTGTTGTTCTGGATGTCTCCCGACTCCTGGTGAAGAAGAGTGACGCCTGAGCGCCGGCTCTGCTGCTCCCGTGGCGCTGCGGCTTAGTGCTACAATATTTACTCTTTTTACCCCTGCTGGCTGCATTAATTGAAATACCGCACCCTCGTGGCGTGGATGTCATGTCCTTGGCATAAGGCTCAGGAATGCGGTTCGGGGCGGGGCGGGCCGGGGGGGGGAGGCACAACAAGGTATAACAAGCCTCAGGGATGAAATATATACAACTATTAATACCTTTATCATGCCTAAGACTCCTTGGTTTGTTGACTGGAACAGTCTAGTATTTAAAGCGCTGAGTGCTATATTCGGGCTGATGCTCTGGGGCTGACTCACCCTGGTTGTACTGGGTGTCACTAGCCTGGGCATGGCCCGACAAAGCAGCCAATAAAGCTATGGGCGGGAGAATGGGCTCTAGGTCACAACGGGAGTGTCGCTCTACTTGATGATGCAAGGGGAACTTTAAACAAAGGTTACTGACCAGCATAAGAGCGGGCGTCAGGCTGTTTAAATAGTAGTACAGACCCCTGTACAGACGCACGTTTGGCAGTATTGGAAAACAGACAATAGCGCTTCCCTCGCGTTGCAACGAGACGAGGGGCACACGCGCTGTTAGTGCGCCCTCTGTCGGCTCCCAGCCGCTACAGCATTGATGCCGCCCGAGACGATTACTAAGTACCGCTGGAGCGATGAAGAAATGCTCCCGCGGTGTCACTCAACCACCAGAATCAAACTGAGCTGAAACACGAGTGACTTAACTGCTGGCGAGCGGGAAAAGAAAGATGAACACTGACTCACTGCTCAATAGTATGGAGACCCGGGCAGTGGTTATGTGTGTCGTGGCTGTGACCTCGCGTCCTCCTCTGGAAGGAAGTGAGGTCGGATATTCAAAAAGTTGCTGGACCCGACTCAAGTGAGTGGTGTGCTCTTCACGTCCTAGCATCCGGCAGCATTACCGGCAGCAGTAACGAGGCATTCTGGTGACAACCAACACGTCTGATTGCAAGTAGGTTCCATGCACACGTACACCACCACTGCCATGCACACACAGACACCACCACTGCCATGCACACACGCACACCACCACTGCCATGCACACACAGACACCACCACTGCCATGCACACACAGTCACCACCACTGCCAGGCCCGGACTGGCCATTGCGGGCACCGGGCAATCCCCCGGTGGGCTGCATGGTTGGGGGCCGGTTTTGGCCCCCTGGGGGCCGTTTTTGTTACAGGGCCGTTATGCTGCAAAAACGGCCCTGTAACAAAAACGGCCGAAAACCGGCCCTGGCACAGAGCCCGGTCACACCTCCCCCTCCTCCCGGAGGGAAGGAGGGGGGGAGGGGGCCGGCCGAGCACTTTGCCAGGGCCGGTTCTGGTTCCCAGTCCGGCCCTGACCACTGCCATGCACACACGGACAACACCACTGCAATGCACACACGCACACCACCACTGCCATGCACACGTACACCACCACTGCCATGCACACACAGACACCACCACTGCCATGCACACAGACACCACCACTACCATGCACACAGACACCACCACTGCCATGCACACACAGACACCACCACCGCCATGCACACACGGAAACCACCACTGCCATGCACACACAGACACCACCACTGCCATGCACACACAGACACCACCACTGCCAAGCACACACAGACACCACCACTGCCATGCACACACAGTCACCACCACTGCCATGCACGCACGGACACCACCACTGCCATGCACACATGCACACCACCACTGCCATGCACACGTACACCACCACTGCCATGCACACACAGACACCACCACTGCCATGCACACAGACACCACCACTACCATGCACACAGACACCACCACTACCATGCACACAGACACCACCACTGCCATGCACACACAGACACCACCACTGCCATGCACACACGCACACCACCACTGCCATGCACACACGGACACCACCACTGCCATGCACACACGCACACCACCACTGCCATGCACATAGAGACACCACCACTGCCATGCACACACGCACACCACCACTGCCATGCACACAGTCACCACCACTGCCATGCACACACGGACACCACCACTGCCATGCACACCACCACTGCCATGCACACGCACACCACCACTGCCATGCACACGTACACCACCACTGCCATGCACACACGTACACCACTTTTTTTTTCAATGTTCATGGGGGCGCACCAAAATAGAAGTCCAAGAGAATATATAAGTAGAAAAATGTTCTTTATTTATCTTTGTCCGTTTAAAATACACATCAGTAAAATATGCAACGAGTTCAGCCAACGCGTTTCACTCCCAACCAAGGAGTTTCTTCAGGGCTTAAGTTCACGCAGTTTATGTCTTCCCTTATTTTTTCGTTTTCAAAGACTCGATATATCTTGCCCATAAATAGATTCAGGTGGTCCACTGTTTTTCATCCCTGGCCGTATTCGTGCAAGGTTGCTGTGGTACTGTGTTATCAGACGTTCGATGTCAGCATATCGGCATGGCTGGTTCCAGGCTCAACGTACATGCACACACAGACACCACCACTGCCATGCGCACACGGACACCACCACTGCCATGCACACACGCACACCACCACTGCCATGCACATGTACACCACCACTGCCATGCACACACAGACACCACCACTGCCATGCACACAGACACAACCACTACCATGCACACACGGACACCACCACTGCCATGCACACACAGACACCACCACTGCCATGCACACACGGACCCCACCACTGCCATGCACACACGCACACCACCACTGCCATGCACACACGCACACCACCACTGCCATGCACACACGGACACCAACACTGCCATGCACACACGGACACCAACACTGCCATGCACACACGGACACCACCACTGCCATGCACACACGAACACCACCACTGCCATGCACACACGCACACCACCACTGCCATGCACACAAGCACACCACCACTGCCATGCACACACGCACACCACCACTGCCATGCACACACGCACACCACCACTGCCATGCAAACACGCACACCACCACTGCCATGCACACACGCACACCACCACTGCCATGCACACACAGACACCACCAGCTGAGTGCAGAGTGCTGAGTAGTGAGTAGTGAGTTTCCAGAGTGCAGAGTAGTGAGTGCAGAGTAGTGAGTGCAGAGTAGTGAGTAGTGAGTGCAGAGTAGTGAGTGCAGAGTAGTTAGTGCAGAGTAGTGAGTGCAGAGTAGTGAGTGCAGAGTAGTGAGTAGTGAGTGCAGAGTAGTGAGTAGTGAGTGCACAGTAGTGAGTAGTGAGTGCACAGTAGTGAGTGCACAGTAGTGAATAGTGAGTGCACAGTAGTGAGTAGTGAGTAGTGAGTAGTGAGTGCAGAGTAGTGAGTAGTGAGTGCAGAGTAGTGAGTGTGCAGGGTGAACAATTCCAATCCATACCACATAATTCCATTACACACCACATGCATACACTCCATAACACATGGCTAAAAGACATTGCCATTTACAATGCCATTAGCTCTAACTCAAATAAATCCGAGACCTATTGCATTTTCAATGCTTGTCTTTATCATCCTTAGGACCTAGCTCCAAGTTCAACTATACCCTTATAGGATTATGTAACACAAGCCTTGTTGGAACAATTTCACCTTATTATCTTTGAAGACTTAACTATTCATATTAATACGTTTTTTGATTCTGCTACACTAGATTTTAATTCAAGTCATGGGCTCTTTGGGGCCACTCTATAGATACAGCCTGCAACTGATATTAAAGGACACATTTTAGATCACATTTGGTCATCCAAAATTCCATTTTCTATTACATATGTTCAGCTGCTTCCCTGGACAGATCATCATGTGATCTCGTTCTTTTTCAAGCAGAACAGACCAACATCTTATGCTAAAATATCGGTCCCTTATGTCACGTTCGATTAGAAGAGCTTCAATCATACTAAAATAAGTACTGTCCTGATATCCCAATTTGAAATTTCAGCAAACTTTAGCTCAGTAGATGAAGCATTATCTAGATTTAATTGTTCTCTCCCAAATGTTTTGAATCAAGAACTCCAGGCTAAGAAGGTCAAATTTTAAATAAAAAAAAGTCTTCAGCAAATGATTCTCAGACAATTAAGAAACTAATATATAATTTTGGGACAAAGTGAACGAAAATGGAGGAACACATACGACGAAGCATATCTCTGTGCCTTCAAACGACAGCTCGTATACTATAAACTAACTTTCAGTGCCAAGTCTGAATAACGCCTGTGGTGGTTCTGACCATCTGAGCCACCTGGATTTTTTGCTTTTTGAGCACCTAATTTTTGAGCTTTTACTGTGGGAGAGCCTCATAAGCTGGGACTCAGCCACAGTGAACTCATGATGAAATAGACTGCATGTGGATTGTGAGAGAAGGCCGCTGCACTGCAGCCAGGGTAAGGGGTACCGGACTGGTTACATGTAGACAAGTGTGCGCACGCGTGTGCACCAGTGTAAGGGCTGCACGGGGAGATTCCTGTTGTGCGCAGCCCAGGAGCAGGAACAGATTGAATAGTGTGGCAGGAATTATGCAGAGTTGGGTGGGGACATGGAATAGGCTTTATAATGTGGGGAGACACATTCAAGTGTTTCCCTTGCATGTGTCTCCCCACATTATAAAGCCTATTCCATGTCCCCACCCAACTCTGCATAATTCCTGCCACACTATTCAATCTGTTGCTGCTCCTGGGCTGCGCACAACAGGAATCTCCCCGTGCAGCCCTTACACTGGTGCACACGCGTGCGCACACTTGTCAGTGTGCTTTCCTATTTCACTCTAGGAACACTCCATTATTCTCCTATGAAGACAGAGACCACATGGGGTAGTTTCACTTCCCTAGGGCCTAAAAATTCAAGACACACACCAAAGTACATTTGTAAATTGTGTAAGAAGAAGTATTCTGCTGAGTCCAAAGTCTTATCTGTACTGCTTATGGGTCATCCAGAAATGTCATATTCCTCTGGTTCAGCTCATAACCAGGGCCTGGCCGGGTGTGACCCTGCCAGGCTGGATTAATTACCTTCCTCCCCAAGCTGTAGCATCAGAGGCCTAGCCCTTCACTGCAAGCATTCCAAGGGCGAACGTCTTCTCTCCAGGAGGGAGAGATTGGGGTGAAGCTGCAGGGTATCCATCATCAGCTGTTACCCGGTGCCAGGCCTGCTCTGGGCCCGGGCCATGAAGTCAGCAAGAGGGAAGGGGTCTTTTTAGAGACGTTGTGACACGAGACCCCTGGACTATGCCATTTTGAAGTATCACAGGAGCCTGTGCAGGAAGGAAGGAGCAGGGGCAGAGAGGTGATATGTCGCTGCAGGATAGGGCAGAAGTGCCTTCCTGACAGCCCCCTCCATTTCTTTTAAAAGGTCTTGCACAGGAAGAGGAGCAGTCTCTGGGGTGTGGTCTTGCTGAGGAAGACCGGTGCTGGAGCCTGGGGCCATTAGCAATTGGAAGGAGGAACCCCTGACTGTCCCCGGACTCTGGACTGCGCCTTTGAGGATTCCAGGGCCAGTGAGGAGAAGCCTGGGCCTCTGCGCAAGGAGAAGAGAGGTCCAGAAGGAGAGCCAGGTGAAAGGCAGGCGCAGGGAACCAGTGAAGACAGCTCCTTGCCGAGTCACCCTCTAGGAGACAAGGAGGGTGGTGAAAAGTGCTCCACGTGGTTGGAGCTGGCCACCATTACAGCAGCAAGAAGAGGCCAAGATTGTGAAAATTGGTCCCCTGGGGCTGAGATATGCCCACCAGAAGGTAGGCGAACTTTGACCTCTGATTAGACTGACGACGAAGCGTGGTGCTCCGCCCCCAGTCTTGGATGTGCCCCCGGGGTGGGTCAAGTCCTGGGGGTTGCCCCCAGAAGAAAGTGAAGCCAGGGAGCGCAGTCACCCCCCCCCCCCCCTCCCGTAAAGATGCCATGGGGTCCAGGCTCTTCACCCTGGCCCTCCTAGGAGTAAAGTCAGGGAGCACCGTTGTGCTCCCCGTGAAAGTGCCCCAGGGGGTGCCAGGAGCCCACCCTGCACCCGATGACAATGAAGGTAGGGGAGCGCAGTCACCCCCCCCACCCCCAACTCCCCCCCTAGAAATGGGTGAGGGGCCCGGGACCCCCAACTCCAAGCCCGGGGAAAGCAGAAGTCCGGTAGCCCATTGCGCTCCTCGTGAAGAATTCCCTGGGGGCCCGGTATCCCCAACTCCGGTCCCCAGAGTAGGAGAAGAAGGAGGTGGGAGTGGCGTCGAATCCCCCAAGCCCCTGCCCGACTGGTAGCATCATCTGTGTCTGCCCGCAGGAGAGGTCATACCAGAATGAAGAGCCGGCTCCAGCAGCAGCATGCAAGGGTGCAGGCCAGTCTGGGAGACAGCGAGAGCAGACTGGTTGGGCTCCCCGAGCTGCTATCCAACCTACCTGGATGCAGGGTGCCCGAGTGGGACCAGGCCCCCGAAGAGATGTGAATGCAACAAGAGGCTGCCAGCGAGGGCATCATGGCGCTTCCCAGAGCAGAGGGAGAGCCACTGCTCAAATACGCACGCTGTAAGAGAAAAGCGCCCAATAATGCCTGGCAGGGCACGATCAAGCCTGCAGGAAAACCTGCGTATTTGGGGGGTGGTGATCCCAGGAAGATGGGGCCACCGCCATTTGGGCAAAGGTGCAGGGGGAGCTGCAGGAGCAACGCAGTCTCCCCCAGCACAGATGTAAAACGTTCCCACCCTCAGTCACTGGGGAACTGGAAGGAAAGAACCCCCCCCCCCCCAGGCCTATTCATGTTTAGTAAAGGCTACCTGAGGCTGGAACTTTTGTTTTGCAGTGGCTGCTTAGGACTGCACTGAAGTGTGCAAGGTTAAACATGGACTGCCATTGAGATAACCCCCCTAGGGGTGGAAAGGTGTAATGGCACTAGTAGTGCATTTTCTTAATGTGTTCCTTGTGGGGACTGGAAGTCACGTTTAATATTTGAAATGGTAAGTAAATTGGTGTTATTTTGCTAGGCATTCTTGCCAGGGTGCCTGGTTGTAATTGCATAATCATGTGACAATAAAGGTGAAGTATTTTAGGGGCTGTGATTGACTTGCATTATACCTGTTACGAGATATGATAAGTATTGTCATTCTAAGTGATACCTAGACATGTATTCTTGCTACTTCATTAGTTAAACACCCCATCTGACTGCCACTGTGATTTAAGTGGATATACTGTAGTGTCAGTATGAGATGCTCAGTCAGGGATATGTGTCTCTATGGCAGGTTTTCCCACTATAAATGCATGTTGAGATAAGGGGGTGGGCTGCCACTGGGATGGTGCCAGTGG
Organism: Lissotriton vulgaris; assembly: GCF_964263255.1. Lineage (NCBI taxonomy): Eukaryota > Metazoa > Chordata > Amphibia > Caudata > Salamandridae > Lissotriton > Lissotriton vulgaris. Next base: position 1,609,004,201 of record NC_141694.1, on the reverse strand, counting down.
GAGCGGCCCTCGCTCCACGTTATGGTCAACTTACTGCATTTGGGGGCAAGATGATGTGCATACATGGGAGTGGTGGTACTAGACCCTCCGCCTCCTTCGGGCGGGATGGGGATGTTATGCCATGTCCAGAAGTATTTGTAAATTGATGCATAGTATTGAGTACTGTGTGTGTGGAATAAAGGTACACTTCCTTTTTTTTATAAAGCAAAGTACAGAGTGGAAAATCAATTATTGAGTGTTATTTCTGCGTACCTGTAAATGTCAATTACTAGCCCACACCACCTCCCTTGAGTAAGCCTTAGACTGTAACACTACCCTCTGAGAGTCAAGCGCTCCAATGGGGTGTTTGGTTACCAGTGTAGGACAAACATAAACATATTGTTTGTGCAGGCCTCACAAATAATACCTCGTGTTCCATCAACGCCATAATATAAAGATCTACTCCAACAACTCTTAAATGCATTTTGTCATCCGTCTTCCGCTATCATTTCTATTCCATCTCCTCGAATATTTTCCAATTAACTTTCTCAATTTTTTTGTCTAAAACTCACAAAATCTATTCTGCCCTCAAGAATTTGCAAGTAAAAACAAGTAACTGTGAACACACCCTTTCTTCTCCATCCATTCCTGCATGTGGGAAAGTTTTGTCCCACCAATCTAGAGGAAGACACCACATTTCTTAATGCAATTTAATTAGGGTTACCTGATATTTGCATGATGCCCTTCTACAATAGTGTGTACAGATCGGTGATCCAGTGATCTCTCGATTAATAATTTATCGCTTTCATCACTGAATGGAGGAGTGGCATAGTTTCCCTAGTATTAAGAAAATATAGACAGGATATTAATAAAAAAATTACAGGCCAATCATGTTGGTACTACTTTTGGGTAAACTTACGATCAGTGCTTTATTAAAAAAGTAATTGAAACACTTAGAAGACAATAATTATCTTGATTTGTGATAATTTGGATTTTGCTTGACCAGTGGCTCCAAAGCAGCACTTGCCCTGTATATTGATGAATTAAGGCTTATCGATAATCAGGGCGATTCTACTTCGTTTAGCCCAACATTTCACTCCTTATCTTCCAGCTAAAATTGTACGATCTTCATGCTTTTGCATGTGAAATATTCTCATTTAGGAAACCGTTCTCTATGATACCTTGTCTTCCAACTCTAATAATTTTACCTTTACATCTCAAATATATGACTTTCTGCGCGAGTCAATCAGCAGATCGCTGATTGGCTTGCTCAGGTTTAGCACAGTGTCAGCCACTATCCACCAGCTACTTTGGTTGCCGGTGGCTAGGAGAATTGAATTTAAGGCCCTTTGCATCACTTTTAAAGCCCTGAAATTTAACACTCCTAGTATTCTGGACAACCAAGTCACTCCCTACATTCCCGCACGCCAGCTCCGTTCTCTTGGCCAGCATCTGGTGAGGGTCCCAAAGTTCCGGAGAATGCGGGCAGCAGGCCGCTCCTTCCGCAGCAGGGCATCCCTCCTTTGGAATTTACTGCCCACTCACATTCAAAACCATACTATTTGGCTTTTAGGAAGGCCATAAAACATACTTATTCCCCATTGTGGAGTCTTTGACTTTTCCTCCGTGTTAGTTGCTTTGCTGACAGCGCCGGAAAGCCCCTTTGCTGGGCAGCTGTTGTGCTATACAAATGGCAATAACATAACATTTCTTTTAGGAATGCCCTAATAGCGATACTGTTTTGTTAAACCAGCTTTCTGTCTGCAAATCTCTTTTTTCTAGTTCCTAATTCCAAGATGCCTAGGTTGGAGGAAGCGAAACCAAAGGGGATGATGGACGGAGCGTTGGAACAAATCAAACACTCACCCCCAGTCCACTAATCTGCTTTTAATCCATCATCATTCTTTAGCTCACTCCACCACCCCAGTTCAGACATGACCATATGCAATTCAGTCTGACCCTGTGCCTCATGGGAACAGTCCATCCCGACCTGCCAAGCCATGTCTTCCCTGGACCGGAAACAATAATCCTGGGACTGGTTTCTGGCTAATCAGCCATCACCAGCCAGGCTAGCTTGAATCCAGTTGCAAAGTGAGCAAGGGACCCACGTCTGGGCATATCCTGCAAACTTAGGGCGAACAAAGCGATACCAAAGATAAAAGGTTCCCTTTAAATGTTTCTCAATCATTCAATCAATGGCGAAACCAGGCTTGTATGCACACTTGGATGATTTACTAGAGCTGAGTTTACTCATACAGCTGCGAGTTGCAGATAATGCTCTAAATCTGTTCTGTGGGTTCAGCAGTTCAATATGGTGAACAAAGCTAGAAGTGATGTAAAATTCTTTATGGGAGTAGATATTGTCGTAGAATAAAGATAGATGCATTGCCATGAAAAAGCCTGATATGGCCTTCCAGTTGGTTCTCCCATTGATGGAACTATTAGGATATTTTAGGAGGTTGCAGGGGTGCTGGTTTTGATGTAACTCCTTTACAGACTTCAGTAATAATGTTGTGATGCTTTGAAATCTACATCAATTGGTCTTGGTGGAAACATAGGTGTAGGAAGCTGACTCTGTACGTACTATACCAAAATGATGTATAGCGTGCACAGAGTCTAGGAAGTCCCCGGTTTTATAGCAGAGGCTAAATTAGGTAAGTACGGACAGCTCTCTTTGTAGTAGTGTGGGCAAGCAGTTCGACTTATCCAGAGGGTGTGTTAAGCATTTGTTGTATTTACTCAATCAGGGACTGATACACACACTCAGAGACAGAACCCAGACCAATTAGGTAAGTATGAAAAAGGTATATTTAATGTATTATTTTAGAACCAAGCAAGACTTGGCACAGGCAAGTGAAATATACTTTCAAATGCAAGACTGTTCAAGGAAAAGCAGTTGGGCTTGACATTGCAATTGTTACAGGTTTGTATATGCTTTGGAAACTGTTCAAATTACACCGTAATTACCTTTGGATTACTTTGAGTACTGGGGTGGTGTGTCTAGATACCACACCTTAGGATCTCTAAATACAAGGTAAGTATGACTTTTATACTTTGCAATAGAATTCTCTTTACTTCATACAACACATTTCTACACATTTTTTATACCCAAAATCTCTTTACATGGGTTCCTATGGGGAAAAAGTATTAGCGGTTACACAGGTAAGTACTGTACTTACGAGGGTGAGTTTTGGGGGTTAGGACCAACGTTCCCGAAGGTCTAGATGGGCACTCAAGTTGCACCACCGGTGGCACTGGGGCGGCTGGGTGCAGGGTACAGGGGCCCAATGTTAGCCAGTGGGGCTAAGAGTGCCTTCGGTTAGAGACTGCTGACTAGGCTAAATTGGGATCTTGGAGGATTCCTGGACACAATGGGTTGGCCACCCAAGGACTTGGGGTGTCGGGTGCAGGGGTGTCTTTTGGCGTCAGGTTTTCTTACCAGCTCCGGTCACAGGACCCTTCAGGTTGAGGCTGCAGGCGTCAGATTGAGGGAGGTCGGGGATCACCAGATCCCAAGTCAGGATCATTGGGGAGACCTCCTTGTGGTGTTGGACCACTTGAACTCGGGCAGTGGGTGTCGGGTGAAGAGTGTGAAGAATCGCAGAGTCACCGTAATCCGGACTCTGGAGGTGAGTCTTTGTTTGAGCAAATCCGGTGCTCACGGGAGACAGAGTCTGTAGGATGGTCGCAGGGCAAGTCCTCTGAGCTCCGGGGGTTGCTGGCTGCTGGATTCTCTGGGGTTCTTGCTGTAGGCAGGCCATAGACAGGACAGGCCGATTGGGCTGTGGCCAATGCAGTTGGTGTCCTCTTCTCCCTCCTTGGTCAGCACAGCTCTTCAATCCTTCTTTTTTCTTCCTCTAATCTGGGGAGACAAGGTTCAGGGCAGCCCCCAAATACTAAATTTAGCCGCATTAAAGGGGTCTGCAGTTCGGGAAGAACGGGTCCCTTCTTTGGTGTGGGTACACCCCCTATTATACCACCCTCCAGTGGGAGGGGGCATGAGCCTCTTCCTAATTGGCAAAGTCCCCTCATCTTCAAGATGGATGGGACTGAGATGAGTGCTTCACCTCGCCTCCTCCACCTGCGGGGTGGGGTTGGCAAAGGTGGGCACACCTCTCTTCCTAGCTTGGATTACTCGCTGATTCTCCTGCCCAAATTGGGGGCCAGAACCAGCGGGAACCAGTTGCTGGGAGCAGCAAAAGGCAGGGACAGCATCCAAAGGCCATGTCCTCTCTTTGCTTTTCTCTGCATCAAAGCACACAGCCTGCAGTCGCAGTGTGTGTAGTAAGGTGCAGGGCCTCTAAAGGTGGCATAATAGGTGCTGCAGCCCTTAGAGGCCTTCCCTGGTCACAGTGCTCTTGGTACGCATTGTACCTTTTACAAGGGGCTTAGCTGTAGCCAGGGATGTGCCAATTGTGGATACAAGGGTACAGTCTTGGGAAAGAACAAAGGCACTGGGAACCTGATTGGCAAGGACCCAGGGCACATCAAGCCAGGTTCCATCAGATGTTAGGAAAATAGTCAGGGTTACCATGCATAAAGAGGCACTTTCCTCCAATAAGTTTCTTTCTAGACATCGCCACCAAATGGTGATGCCCCCCAGTACTAACTCCGTTAGTGCCAATGTGATGCTTGGATGTGAACTCCAAGCTTTTTGTGGCAAAGGAGCTCGAGCTCTAGCTCTAACTGCAACATACTTCTGAGCCCAGGAATGCTGAAGTACATTTGGTGCATTGTTTCCGGTCACGCGATACATGGCTTTGCAGTTTAGCTGGACTGTTTGTAAGGCAAGGAGCCAAGGTGGATTTGCATTTGGTTTCTGTGAATCCACAACCTAAAAAACGGAATGCCATGTTGCATGGAACAATTGCCAGTGTTTAAGACTTGATTTGAGAATTTGTATGTGTCATTTTTGCTATGTTGCCAATTGGCATGGGTATGCCCATATATGGGTTCAGAAATGGCTGTCAGATTAGTTCAAACTTCACTTGACTGATCTGGCCTATAATTGTCTAATCACATGCCGTGGTTACTTGTATTCCTTTTCAGAGTACATTGACTAGCAGTTCTGGCTGGACTTTCCTTTTTTGGGTGGGGTGAATGATGTTCTGCATGTTATTTACACCTACATGGAGAAGCTGACAATTGACTACAATGTTGAGCAGAATAATTATCAGTGATTGACTTGTTGGACGTGGGTCTTCGCTTAAACTTTATGGAGCAACCCCATATCCAGAAGGGAAAGTATTGTACAAGTCAAATAGTATACACTTCATGAGTGCCAACGGAAATTATTATTTATACAGTCAATTACTTTAATAGTAAGTAAATTAGTTTGCTACCTTGCATTTAATGCACAATAAGTGATGCATAGGATGGCTAGGTATCTTTCTTTCAAAAAATGAAGACAGTTGAACATTTAATACACAGTTCATACAATTTATGGCAGGTACGGAAAGTCTAAAAAGGTGAAAACATAGTTAAACAAGCATTTTAAATGCAAAATGTATCACATTTGTTGGAGTTGGAGCTATCAGCATTGTAAATGGCAATGTGGTTTACTCATGCATAGGTCTTGTATTTCTTAGAGCGATTGGCATTGTAAATGGCAATGTTTTTCACTTATGTGGAGTGTATGTATGTGGTGTGTTGTGGCAGTATGTCGTTTGGTTTGGATTAGTTAGTTGTGTAATTGTGCAGCGTGGAATTGTGTGGTGGGTTGTGGAGTAGATTTGTGTATTGGAATTATGTGGCTTGATGTGCTGTGAAATTATGTGGATAGTAATTATGTGGTATTGTGTGTACTGAAATTAAGTGCAATGGGATTGTGGGTTTCAGAGAATAATTATGTGGAATGGTATTTTGTCTTGTGAAGGGGTTTGTAGTGGAGTTTAATGATGTGGTGTGCTGTTAAGGACTGCCTTCCATGGCACACATATGTCTATAAATAATACTTTTAAAAGTACATAATACATGATGTAAACAGGCAAATATCAATGCAGTTGTAAAGGATATGCTCTCCCCGTCTTAATAAAACAAAGAAATCTGCTGTGTGTCTTTACTGTAAAACTTTGTACAGCATGCTCATTACTTAGCGAGTTCATACCCATCTTAGTGAATTGTGTTCACTCTACCATGGTGTCCACGTCTGATGTGGTTCTGATGCAAGACCTGGAGTAATGGTGAAATCATCATCCGGGAACACAGGATCCCAAGTCTTTCGACTCAGCGCTTTCTTTCTCAAAGGTATTTGTAAAGGTGTGGCTAGAGTTGACACAACTGACTAGGTGTTAGAGTTCCACCATGTCAGAGGCAAACCTCTCACCAGTAGAAACTACTATTAACAACGAGGCTACAGAGTTCTTGTCTTGGCTAAATGACATTGCTTCGTTCAAATAGAAGGTTTCTGTGTGACATCTGATGAATTTCAGCACTGGACACAGTCCATGGACATGGGTTTGTGTGGGCCAGCTGCCAACAACTTCGTGCATCCTTTAATATAGTGTTTGATGCCATCTAAAATTCATTCATGGCAGAGGGAGGTGAAGTTTATTTGTGGTTGGCCAAATAGTAGAAAAGAACAGCCCGGCCCTTCATGAGCAATGAAACAAATATCAAAGAACCTAAATAGGGGTGGTGCCAGAAAGGCTAAGTCTTGAGGAAAAACAGATGGGTCGAAAAAAACAGTAGCTTGATTGAAAAAGTTAGTAAAGCACAGGTTGAGGTGCACATTACATGCAAAGAGAAACTTGCACAAGAGACGCACTATTCAAAAAATTCAAAGGGATCGTATTATATTTGTGGACTTCCCTATAAGGCCGTCTATCGTACCTAAAGAATCTGTGGTAAATCCCTCTAGAGTTTGTTGGATGTCCCTATATCAATTCTTGGAAGCGTCTATAAAGATTTAGAGAAGAGGGTGGCATTCCCATACAGATTATGGGTGGTTCCAATACGGTTTATACGAGTTTGCCATGTTCCCTTTCCTTTTGTTTACATCTTTAATGTATAGGATCCAGAACGCCCCACCACGGCAGATGGTTCCTATAAATTATTTATTGAAAGCATTTTTCAATAATACACAACGTCATTTAGAATTTCTCTTTTGGGTCCATATTCAGAAAACAAAATGGCTACATGTGTGTGCGCATTTGAGCCTTATGCCGCCTTTTGCGCCTTCCTTACCACCTTAACGTGCATTCCGTGGTTTACCTTGTGTATATATAACAAGTACTTATCTGCCTCTCGGGTGCCACGAGGACACTCTGCACCACTTGGCACTTTATTGAACACAGCCAGAAACACAGCAATCTGGCACCACCCTGACAATGAAAAATTTCATATGTTCCCTTTTTTATTTGCTGCTGTGAGCTCCTCTGCTGTATTAAAGTTTCAGGCAATAAAGCAGATTTCCCACTTTCCTGCCATTCTCTTCTAGTATACTTGTGGGGTAGCTCGTGTGGTTAATGCATTTACGGGAGAGAACTGCGTGCATTTAATAGTTTGTGGTGTCGAATCTCCTCTTCATCCTCCAAAACAAAATACAAATTACTACTGATTAGTAAGTGAACAATGTAAGCTATTTATTTATTGCGCTGCGAACCTGGAACATGTGGCTGCAGGTGCCATATAAAAGAGAACAACATTAATAGAGTTGACACGTGCCCACAGGGTTGCAGATTTTTTTGATTTTTTTAAAGGCAGGCTGGGAAGGGTGTTTACTGAAAAAGTACAAGCCTACTTTATTTTGGGGCGGGGGATCTCTGGTCAATGAGGGTCCACTGAGAGAAATATGCCCTGGCAGTGTCGAGTAAACCCAACAAATAGAAATATGGAAAAGGTGAAACACTCTAAACTAAATTAAACTGCCCACAATTATCCACAAAAATGGTGCAAACTTGCAAAAATTATATCGATGCCTCACTACCTGCTTCTCAATTTGCATTAAGTGGATTATTTTAATCCGGCACATTTAAGGCAAATGACGCATTTGGAAAAAAAATGTTTTTATTTCCAATCGAAAATTGGTGCATACATCATTTTCAGATAAAAATCTGCAATTTCTCTCCTCACATCCACCCTATCCATCTACGATTTTTCAAACATGTTGAAACGGCCAGAGACGAAATTTTTAAAAGTCACCTTTCTCTTCATAGATGTGTGGTAAATTAAAAGCATATCCTCGGTAGGAAGGAACCCCTTCATATGGTACGACCGATCTACAGATTGTGAGCCAGTGTGAACTGGATATCGAGCCCTGTGTTACAAGCTCTTCTGAAATACACTTTTTCTTGCCGAACGGCCCGTAGTACAAGTGAAGAATTTTGCAGCTTTGCAAGTGGACAGCCACACCCGGATCTGCCGCTATAATGCTCCAAGTTCCGCTTGTTATAGAAAGAGTGCTGCGGAATATAACTCGCTGAACCTGGACTGCTTTTGGCTCCAATGTTCAAAATATTCGTTCTTATTTTTGAGCAGATTTCCAACAGATGTACATGTCAGCACTAACGGTGTAAGCTAGTTAGCGGAGAGTATTATAAAGGCAAGCTTGAGATTAAAAAATGATAATTTTTTACGCTCCAAGATTGTAAATATGTACTGAAAGGGAATGGGTGCAGATGGGAGATGGGCCATCACACTCTGTAACAGGAGGAAGAATGAAGGTAGTATGATGGCCAACAAAAATGTTCTCTTAGTGAAATCGCTTGGGCGTCAACCAAGCACCCATTGGAGAGACTTTGGAAAGCAGTTCACCAATAGGAAGCCAGCATTTCTGAATGGCACAGCAGAGAGCGAGTGGCAGTGGATAGGCTTTGTTAAAGCCCATATTGTAGATACATAAAGTCTCGCAGAGCAGCGCATGCACGCTGACCCTAGGCTTGACCTAAAAACGAAAGCATAAGGGGAAAAGTGCGCATAGGTACAGCTGATCAAGTAACAGAAGTAATGAGTAACAAATTCTTCACTTCAGATATTTGAAAAAATATATGGTAGTTTACTTCACCTGTTTCTGTGTATCTTTACTATGTATGACTGTAATGGACCATCAACAAGACTGTAGTCCATTCTGAAAAAAGTGACACATCTGGAACAACAATATCAATAATGAATTTTCACACAGCTGATCAATATTATTTAAAACAGCCATAGAGAATAAAAGTAATTTCCAACAAAGTGTGATGTGTTGAAGCCAAAGTGGGCACTGTAATTCCGTGGTCCAAGCACTCCACATGAGCTTACAAATCGAATCAATCTTTATTAATAAAATACTCGTATAAACAAAATTAGACTTAGTGATTTAAAAGACATTGGGCTTCATTTAGTCTATGGCTGATACAGGACATCCATATGAAAAAGACGAATGTCCATTCTGACATATTAAGAGTTCATAGATGTTGATGTAGCACTAAGTATGGATGATGGTAGATCCAATACTGGTTGGCGTATAACCCGCTCCGCCAAACTATAAACAAAAGCCTCTACACTCACCTTGGGGATGCAAATGCATTAGTAATGTTTTTAAACAAATTGAGAACAAGCAACTATACATAAAGTTAGCAATAGCATATTATAACATTGTCTGTCTTTTAGAAGGAAAGAAAAAAGTAATGATCACAAAAAGGTATGTATGGCATATGTGGGCACACTGTCAGACTGAATAACCTATGTTACTGATTAACAAAAAGTATTTAACAAGCATTGGCAAAGCCAATATTTCTCATCTTTAAAAGGAGAATGCTGACCTCTTGACTTTGCCAGTGCTTATTTATATTGACAACCTTACATCATGACACATGTGGACGCATGCATTATTATTACCCATATGTGTGCATGTGTCACAACACATGCTTATGCACGCATACATAATGTGGCTATATTGCAATGTTAAGAAAAAATATTCCAAAATGGTTGCTATGTGCATAACTGGTGACAATTTTGGCATTTTAGAATGGCAAGTTAAGCAAGCATTTGAATAACCAGTAGGTCTCGTCTTTTGGGCCATAAGTGTTTAGGCATGCAGCACATTATCCTGGGTGCTGCACCGCCAGGGACTGAGGAGCTATACAATTACTACACACTGGGTCATGCAGTCTGATTCAGGAATAGATGCTTGGCCCCCAAAACAGGGTCCAGATTTTCTCCCTTAGCATTTTTTTGCCGCCACAATTCTGCAGTGTGATTCATGTGCCATGACAGTCTGTCGCCTTAGTGAACTTGGTATCACTATCCTTGTTCCTCGCATCATTATTCCTTTTTCTGTCTCCGACAGTTCTTCATATATTTTCTTCAGTGGTAGCATTTCCTCCTTGCTTACTCCATCTCCCCAGGTACAGTTGTTGTTAATGTGTCTCCATCTCTGTATCCTTGTCATTTCTTTGGCCAGCTGCAGGGTGGCATCTTTCGCTGTCTTCCGCCCTAGCTCCTTCTAATGTTATTGGCGCCGGAGTGTTCTTCTTTAGTACAAAATGGAGATATTCCTCAGCCATTGATGCGGTCTCTGGTGACTGTGGTAGAGGGTGTCTCGACATGTAGTCAGCCGGGTTATGCTCCTTTCCGGGTTTATGCACAATTTTGAAGTCATAGTCCATCAACCGTATGCCCCAGCGCTCAATGCGAGGTGGCATTTATGCCAACGGATTGCCATAGATTGTCACCAGAGCCTGATGATCTGTTATGATGGTAAATGACTTCCCGTAGATGAACATGTGATAGTGTTCACACGCCCATATCACTGCTAGGCTAGTATAGCTCCTAGACCAACTGTGCTGGCGTCTACCGTCAGCTCAGTGCATAGCAAAGGGTCAAAATAGGCAAGATGATCTACAGTCATTACAGCTTCTCTGATGGCTTCAAATGTCCACATTCATTGTTGTGATCAAATGAATTTCTGACCTTGCTTTTTAGGTCTCGGAGCGGTGTGCTCACCGCTACGAAGTCCTTGATGTAGCGAGCACAGTAGCTGGCAAGTCCCAGAAATGACCTTACTTCTGCGACATCCTTCGGAGGACTCGCGTTTCTCAGTGTCTCTACTTTGCTGGGATCCGGCCTCATTCCTTTCTTGGAGAAAATATGCATGAAAAATACCAATTCACTTCTCCCCAGTTAGCACTTATCTGCATTGAATCTTGATCCTGCTTGTTCCAGCTGTAGGCATACTTGATGCAGGGCCCTATCATGTTCCTGATCTGACCGCCCAAATACTAGAATGTCATCACTATAGTTTAGGCTGTTCTTCACCGGCCTTATCACCTGCCTTATGGTCTCTTGAAATATCTCTGCAGCCGATGAAATGCCAAATCTCAGTCTCTTGTAGCGAAACAGGCCCATGTGCGTAGAGAACGTGGTAATGTATCTTGACTGCTGATCCAGCTCTAGTTGGTGGTACCCTTTGCACAAATCTAACTTCGAGAACTGGCAGGCCCCAGTGAGACAGCTGATCATCTCGTTTAGATGTGGCCCCAGGTGGCGTTCTCACTCGATTGCTGTATTTGGTACCCTCATGTCCACACATATGCGGATCTTGGAGTTGTTCCTTTTCGGGATTGCCACTATTGGAGACACCCATTGCGTTGGCTCTTCTGCAGGCTCAATGATGTCCTGGGCCAGTAAACTTTTAATTTCCTCTTCAACTTGTGGTTGCAGGTGTAATAGTACCCGCCGATGATGTTGTGCTACTGGCTTGATCACCTCGAAGATATCCAACGTTATTTGTTTCCCTTTCAGTTTTCCCAGGCCATGCAGAAGGGCCGGATGTTCCTGTAGCATGTTCCTTTTTTCCGACATGTGGTTTGTCATAGCTAGTAGACCCATCACCTGCGCCGTGACATTGCTTAGCATGCATGGTGCTGGGATGTCACCTCTCAGCACAAATATCTCTTCTTGGCAGGACCTGTCCTTGTACGCTAAGGTCTCTGTGAACTTCCCCATGTTCTCTACCGGCTTCATAGAGCCCCACGTGAACACATCAACAGCGGACGGTGATAGCGGCGGCTTCACTTTCATTTTCTCATACTCCGACATGCACGATGTTCATGTGGCCCCGCTGTCAAGCACAAACTGTGTATTATGTCCCCCTGCTTCAATGTCGACGGTTACAGTTTTTTTAATTTGATGCTTCTCCATGAGATGAATGTGCTCTGGTCTCCGGTCTTCCCTGTGGGCATCGGACATGAGGTACAGTCGTGCCCCGTTCACAGGTGCTGCCATTTCTTCCTGCTCATCGGAGGAACTGCGATTCGCTGTTTCCATGTTTGTAACGTACCGGCTGGTGGTACTGGTGGTAATCCGTGTTCTTGTGAAGTGATTATCCCTGTTGCATTTCCTGCATCTCAGGCCCATCGCCGGGCACGCATCGACATGCTGAAAGTCGAGTCCACATCTGTAGCACATTTGTTTGTTCTGCTTTGCTGGCGAGGCTGCCGAGTATTCTTTCTTCTCGCTGTTTCCCGTGATGCGATGTGCTTGTTCCACTCTTTTCTCTTTCCCCAGCTCCATCTCTTTGGCATGCGCTTTTGCTCTCGCTTCTGTGCGGGCCATGGTCAATATCCTCTCCAGCATCGTTGGTTCCTTCAGGACACGTGCACGGAACGCTACAGACTGACAACCTTCAATGATGCGATTGTATCACCTGCTCATTGTCAAACTTGTCGAACTCACAGTTTGTGACCAATTTTCGCAGTCGTGTTGCAAAGTTGTCAAGGGACTCCTCTGTTCTCTGACACGCTGTGTTGAAGGTGTATCTCTCAAAGTCAATGTTCCTTTGCGGGTTGAATTTCCTTGTGAGGCACTATATCACCCCTTAGTATGTTGCTGTTTGTTCGCTGGGAAATGTTGTTAGCAGGTCCTCCACTTCATCCCCTGCGAGATTCAGAAAGAGGTCCAGCTGTTTGCTGGCCACAATGTCCGTGGCGCGCATGTAACGCACGCATTGTCTAATCCACCTTTCCTACCTGATGCAAGCCTGTGGTTCCGATAGCCTGAATGGCAATGGCTTTCGAAATATTGTTTGAGGGCTCATTGTGTCACTTTCTGCGTCAACCATTTTTTTATTCTTTGTTTTGTCAGACATGCAACTCCCTTGCAGGTCTTCTTTTCTGAGATTGCCTTCTTTCTGCAGTGACAGTGGCACTCCCACCTCTATTTATTGTCACTTTGTTGCCACTTCACTGTCACAATTTATGTTTACTTTTTTTTCCCTTAAGTAGTTCTAATTTCTTTTGAATTTCTCCCTTTTTTTCTTAATTACTCTTTTTTCCTTTTGAATTGCACATTTATTTTCTGTATTTTTCTACTTTTACTTTAATCAGGCCTCCTGGCCTTTCAATTTGGCTTTATTTAACCTTTTTCGTGGTTACCCTACTTCAAACTGGCCTCCTGGGCTTCCTCTTGTTCTATTATCTTGCTTTGCCTGCCCTTAAGATGGCCGCCGGATCTTGCGAGACTGTGATTTCCAGTACTTGACCCTCCAAAAGGTCCGCAGGGTCTTCCTGGGCGCTGATTGGTTGCTCCCACATGGTACCAAAATGGCCGCTGTGTTCACGCGAGATTTGCCTTCAAATCTACGCGCGAGGCGGGCTGGTGCGGCGGGCGGCAGGCGGCAGGGACACAGTCCTCTATGTGGCTCTAATTTGTAAAATACTGTGCACACGTTTGAACAGGGGTTATATGGGAATTTATTTGTTACAAATTACATTAATCAGTTGGACAGTTGAGCCATAGTCTATGCCAGCGCCAGCTTCAGAAATTGCACAAAAACCTGAGTCTGCCGCTGTTATGGGGGATGTCTCATTGCCATACATCTCGACAATGTTACTGTTAGTGCTAAGTATTGTTGAGGGGCTCACCTCTGTGATAGCCGGAGTCTGTGTTGAAGACAGGCTGCTTGCAGCATTGTCATGGCTCCTGGAGGCTTCGGCATCGACGTTGGCAGGTTTAATCTCGGTCAGCGCCGTTCGGGGGTCCGGGCTGTTAGGCAAACTCGGAGGTGCCGACTTGTGACGCCTGACGCTTCTCCCCTTGGCCCGGAAGCGTATTGCGTCCCGCTGCATGAGCTCCACAACTGACGGCCCTCCGGCGTCCTTCAGCATATCCTTCTTCTTCCGGGTTACGGTGCCCGACTTGGCAGAGTCGAGTGCTGCTACGGTCTCGATCTTGTGAAGTCGTGTAGATGCGCCAGCCTTCTCTGCTTTCTCTTGGGCGGCCATTAATCTTTCGGCCCCACGGCGTTCGGCTGCCTCGCGTTGCGTTTGTCTCGCGGCCCTTGCACGGGCAGCTGCCGACAGGACGGGTGTAGCGGCAATCCTGGGAACTGGATCCGAAGCCTGCATCCCGGTGCCCTGGTTCTCTGTGGACACTGGGGGTTGAGTACAGCTGACTACCAAACGAAACACAAAAAACGCAAACAACTCCATACCTAAGAACCCGAACTAAATTAATGAATTGCCAAGACACGCTTTGCAATGCAACTTTAAATATCAGTGTAAGCAAGGGATCAAACTACCTAGCTTTATGGGGAGGATAACTATCTGTAGCTGGAACGTAGCAGGGCTGCATGATCAAGACAAACGTGGGCGGCAATTCGAGATAATTAAGCGGGGTTCTTTAGACATTATATGTCTTCAAGAGACCCACTTACCCTGGGGAAAGCAAAGCCTGCTTAAAACTCAAGGGTATAACGTTCTGGCAACCACATCCCAAAGGACCAATACCCGGGGGGTAGCCATACTAGGCAAAAACCATATAGGGAAGCCTCTACGCCAAGTAGCAGATCAGCATGGTAGATGGGTTATTGTAGAACTTGCTCTAGGGCTAACCCTTTGCTCAGTGTATGGCTCGAACCTGGATGACCCATCTATGTTTGAGAGACTAGAATTGGAATTGGCAGGGTGGCCTGGTCCACTGATCTTTGCAGGAGATTTTAATATTGCATTTAGCTCTACCAGCAACGACCTAGCAACCCATATATACTCTGGTCGAAAACCTAGAGTATATAAGGCTGTTAGTTCACTAATAACTAGTCATAACCTTGTTGATATCTGGTGTCTTAAACATCAAGGAGAACCAGGCTATGCATTCTTCTCACACCCCCACAGCAAATACATAAGAATTGACTATATATTTACTACCAGAGACAAGTCTAGCAACTATTATCAAATATCCTAAGCTAATTTTTGACCACAACGCCCTGGCGCTCACTATAAATATAACCGGCACCACCAGAAAACCCTCAGTTTGGACAATCAATAGGAAATTATTGATTAACAGAGATTATATCAATTTCATCAGGAATTGGCCCCAGGGGTATTTTGATATCAATCGCTACAGTGCTCCCAGAAATGTGGTCTGGGATTGCTTTAAAGCTGCACTCAGAGGCAAAACCATTAGTTATGTAGCTAGACTCAAGAAGCAGCAGACCGCTGATTATACCAAGAAGTTAAAGGACCTATCGAGATTAGAAGCCGCTCATACAACATCAATTGCACAAAAAACAGACGGGTCAAACTTACTTCGTCAGATCGTAATTCTTAAAACCGACCTGAATAGAGGACTCACTCGGAAATCCGCAGAAAACTTTAGAACTCATCAAAGGAACCTTTATGAGAATGGGGAAAAGTTTGGCAAGCAACTAGCTCTACATACAAGACAAAGGGCCTCCTGCAATGCAATTTCATCCATCAAAATGAATGACCTAGAGTACACGCAAATAGAGGATATAGTAGAGGTCTTTCAAGGCTACTATCAGAATTTATATCAGGATGATGTTGCCTCTAGCAAGGAAGATATTAAGAAATTTCTCAATGATTTTGTAACCTGTTCAGACAATAGCCTAGATAATACCACAAAAGACGATATGGATAAAGAGATATCAATTTCAGAGCTCAAACTTGCACTTGCCGAACTAGCCCCGGGGAAAGCGGCCGGTCCTGATAAGATTCCACTGGAAATATACCAAATTCTAGGCAAAATTATACTACCATTACTACTAGATTTATTTCAAGGGGTACAGTGGAATGGAAGAACTCCTGCATCTTGGAAAGATACCAATATTATTATCTTTGCCAAAAAGGGGAAGCCCACCGACTCCCCGTCATCATACTGCCCGATCACACTGATTAACTCAGATTCAAAATTATACGCAAAAATTCTGGCTAATCGGTTAAGGGGGATCATTGTACATCTGGTTAGCCCATGGCACGGTTTTGTTCCAGGGAAAGGTACCGCCGATCATATCCGTAGAGCAATTTCATTATTTGATATTATGTCAGCAACCGGCGGCCAGATGTCAATGATTCTTCTCGATGCCGAAAAGGCATTCGATAGAGTGTCATGGGAATTCATGTGGGCTATTTTGGAGCATTATAATTTTGGGCACAGTTTTATTAAGTCAGTTAAAGCTATGTATATCAATCCCAAAGCTAAACTCCAAATTATGGGGTGCTAATCAGGCAGTATTAACATCTCAAGAGGAACGAGGCAGGGCTGTCCTTGCTCCCTGATTTTATTTGCCCTTTACATTAACCCTTTGATATTAAAACTCCTCAACAACACCAGAATCAAACCAGTTATGACAGGATTATGTAAAACAAAAGTATTAGCCTACGCCGACGATGTAGCAATTTTAACACCAGAACCCGATCTATCTTTAACTGAGATTGAGGCAATTACACATCAATTCGGATCTCACTCAGGCTACTCTCTTAACAAAAGTAAAACTGTCATACTATGTACAAATAATATGCATTGCAGAGATGTTAGGAGAACACAAAAAGCGACTTATCTAGGGGTTTACATATCTGCTGAGATTCACGATATAACCAAAATTAACTATGAACCACTTATTTACTCTATTAAACAAGATCTAACGAGAGTAAACAGCCTTCATCTATCTATTATAGGGAGAGGGAATTATGTTAAAATGATTATTTTTCCCAAGATACTATATCTATTCCGGTCGATCCCCTTATTAGTTGAAGACAATTTTATTAAAATCCTCGACGCCCAGATTTCTAAATTTATTAGGCAATACGGCAAAATTAGGAGATCGCTTAAATTCTTATCCCTGCCATTTGACAGAGGTGGACTCGCTATTCCGAAACTATGTTTATATTTCTGGGCAGCCTTTCTACAACAATTCGCCCCGCTGGTCAACCCGGTATCTAACGGGGAGGAGTCGGGAATACCATCAGTTTATGAATTAGCCCTTGGCCATAAAGCTAGAGGGTTACTTTTAAGACAACTAGAGCCCAGTTATTTAAAAAAAGTTAAGTTTAAAACTGTCACTGGGGCGTGGAAAGTATGGTCACGGATTACTAAATATATGCAAATTCCCAAACTAAACCGTTACACTCCACTCTGGCACTCATCTCTGTTTCCTCTAAATGTTAATGATATGATTTCCGCTAGCTGGGAAAGACGGGGTATTATCTCCCTTCTTGACTTCCTTGGCACAGATATGAAAGCTTGCTTCACCACCCTTCAGAACCAGTTTAATATACCTGCCACAGATTTTTTAAAGTTTTATCAAGTAAGAAATATTTTAAACACCAAGCTACCCCGCATAAGCTGGAATAAAATACCTCTTATTGAAGACATCATTAGGCCCTCCGCCAGAATTGGCACTATCTATACCTCCCTGCATCAAAAAACTCCAGATGACTTGGAATCTACTGAAGTATCATGGGCAAATAGGCTTGACAACCCAGACGTAGACATTGACAAGGTTCTGGCACTGACATCACAATTATTGCTCTCCACTAATCTAAAAGCACAACTTTATAAAACAATTTACAATCTGTATTACACCCCAGCAAAACTGTACTCATGGGGGAAAAGCAGCAACGATCACTGCCCTAGGTGCCAGTGTGGACCAGCCAAACTACTACATATGTTTTATGATTGCGACAAGCCTATACTTTATAAGAAAATGATATGGGAATTTTGGGAGGAGGTCTTTGGGCGAGTTTTGCCTGAATCATCCACCAGCTGCATGCTCGGGTATGATTTTACACTAAATTTGAATCCTAGTGAGGAAGCTATGCTTTTCAACGGAGCTGCTGTTTACCGAATTATACTTGCCGCACGCTGGAAAGATAGTGACCCCCGAGCTTCCAAATGTGGCTAGCTCGCTTCTTGGGCATCTATAACCACGAGATAGCAATCTATGCCACTAGAGGCTTGAAGTCTAAGAGACGAGGTGAAAAAATCTGGTCCCCTATCACAACTTGGTCTGCCACTGCCATCTCAAACTGAAGGGTTAAATCTCTAGTCAGTCAAATGTATGTTTGACCTTATCCGACCTCTTCACTTTTTCTGTTTTTCACGTTTTTGGTATTCTGGAAAGTATTTATTATTGTAGCCTTTTTACTTCTTTTCTGCTTTCCTTTCCCTCCTGCTGTTCCTCTAAGCATTTGACAATGTCGCAAAATTGTGTTTTTGCATTTATTTTCATACTTTCTTTTGGACTCTTACTTCTTTGCTTTGTATGATGTTACTATTGTGTATTAGTTTGTAAAGTATATGCCTTTTCTCTTTTATTTTGGAGTTGTTTACAAAATAAAAAAAAAATTAAAAATCAGTTGGACAGTTATTTGTAATACAACTTGGTTCAGATAACAGATAAAAGCGCAAAAAGACAAAAACACCAGGATACAGTAACAAACAAAAACTTGTCTCATTTATGTGTAAATCAAACGAAAAGCATGAGTACCACGAATTCATAGGTTTTAGTTCAGATGATGCAGTACTCTGTAATATATACAAGTAAGTACAAATTATCCAGATCCAAAAAATACAACTAATGTGGAATGGATTGTGACAATCAATTCCGAAAAAGTTATGGAACTTGCATATTTAATTTTACAAGCAGTACTATTTGGGCTGTGTTGATGCTTCAACCCAAGATTGCATTTGACAAAAGACCCTCCATCTCTAGTGCTTATAAAAGTATAAGAATGAAATGGGCTTGTAGCAAAAAGTAGGCCGCAAATATTCATGAGTCATTATAATCCATTTAGTACCATATACTCATGTAAATGATGTCAGCATCTTCTCAGAGAAACGGTGGTGAAGAGATTATACTATTTGTTTACACAAAGTACATAAGCAAGATGTTTCCTCTTTTGCATAGGGCCACACCCAATGAAAACTGAGCCATACCTGCTTGTGATTTTACTGGTGCAAACTGTGTTCCGGCATGATACTGATGGGTTTTATCTAGGACCCGATCAATATTGTGACCTCAAGCCCCTATAGGACTATAATCAATACATATCCCTATAATGGCATAATAATCAGAGCCATATTTCAGTAACTCGCCTCTGCAGTCTATGACACAGCAGAAGCCACTTCCTTAGATTCCTAGATAGCACACCGAGTTCTTTCGACATACCAAAGCCCCAGCAACCTGGGAGAGCCCCGCTTGCTTTGTTTTTATTAGTAATAGAACTCCTGCGAGCACTGTAAGAACGACCAGTTCTTAGTGACATCTTTATTGACGTCTTATGTCCAAAAACTTACGTCAAACTCGGCACCTTTCAGGTATAAATATACCAACGTTGCCTTAAGCAAACACACGGTGGTGGTGAATACTGGAGACGAACAGCTGTCCCCTTGCAGAGAGCCCAGCAGATGCGAGAAGCCCACGGCCGTTGCCCCTCCTCCTTGACGCGCTGAGAAAGATGCTGTCTTTTCTCCTGCCGAGAAAATCCAGCTCCGGCGTTTCCAGCCTACCCTTGCAGGTGACTGGGATTTCGGGTCCTAAGAAGGAGATACCAGACCTCCTACATTCTATTCCAGAGGTACGGTGCTGACTAAACCCTTAGAGAGAATTCTTGAATCAAACTCTTGGCAAAACCAACTTAACTTAAACTGCTACTTACTTACTCCCTCCCATGTATTAGGCTTAGGTCAGGTACACCGGGGTAGGCGTAGTTAGAAGCACCAGTTGAGGTCGTTAGCCAATGTATATATGAATGTACATATTTTATTCATTTTAACTATCTTATGGCTAAGAAACCATATCAATGCTTTTACAGTATTATTTCGTAATACTCCTTTTACTGTACACACCTTTCATAATAACAAGTCTTGCAATTGTGGCAATTCATTTCTCTTGCATGAGAAAGAAGACTGCTCAATAAATAATATCTTTTATTGAAAACGCCCGTCTCTCTATTCTCTGCACCCTGGTGAAATTAAATATGCACAACTGACTGAGTGAAATAGCTGTCTATTGTTTCACACGACTCTAGAGATTGACTCTTATTCTGGGGAGCAAAGTTGTCATGTTTATGCGGTTGTCGGAAACTGAATCCCTTCTTGTCTGAGCCAGGGAAGCTGATCACTTCCTATTCAGTCAAGAAAGTTTCCAGTGACCTCTGAGCTAGCTGACGCAAACCTAAATTAAGTCTAACATAGTCAGTAGAGACCTAGAAGACCTCAGTCCTACGTCTACACTGCTGTTTATGTTATTCCAATGCGCAGGGCCTATAGGGAAAATAGGAACTACACTACATGGCGCCAAACGTTTGGTAAGGCGATAAAACTAACGCTAGACGTTAGAGTAACTCAGTCGTGCTTTTTCACACAGACCCTTTCTCCCGTAAATACTCCAATAGACGTCTGGAGTGGGTGAAAGGTTAAAATCCGCCGGAACTTAGTAGGAAGAGATTCCTATGTAGAGTTTCTGGTTTAGTCAACGTTGAAGGAAACAGTGTTCCAAAAATAGTGTGCACCTAATCTTTGTTTCCTTGAAACTTGATCTGCAATAAAAAACCTTTCTGACAGTAAAATGAGTGATGAAGAAAGGGACGCTGCTATATTAGCAAATCAACTAACGGAGGACGACACGAGTCTCCTACAGACTGACCAGAATGCTATCCTCATTTCGGTCAACATAAGAAAATCTATAACTTCAAAACTTATAGAAAACGGCCTGACATCACGAGGTGGTACAGTCATTTTCGTGACAGAGGCACACGAATATCGGCAGACAGAGGTATTCTATTCTTGGATAAACTTTCCAGCGGCAAACGCTACAACACACGAGTTCCACTATTACAAAATAGAGGAACCACTGGAAGAGTACGCTCCTTTCGAGGAGATTGAAATCCCATTAAAATACCAAGAGCACCTGCTCTGGTTTAAAGGCGCCCTAAAACATAATGATCACATTACCAGGTTCGGTCCACTAGGTAGACCAGGAGCGACGTGGCCGGTTCTAGCCAGCTACACACCACATCCAGACATTGAAAAAATGTCAAAAGAAGAACTTTTAGCACAGCTAAAATTATTAATTAAAATTCACAGACAGTTAGTCCAATATGTAATGCGGACTGCAACAGTCCAAACAGCTGTTAATATTCCACAGCTAACCCCTCATCAGGGGAACACAAATAAAATCACACCACAGAACACACAATCATGTCTTGGAAAAACTCCCACAAAACGGGAACAAATTCCTTTCTGGTTAGCACAGAAAATTACTCAAATAGAGACAGTAACCTAACCCTATTGAGAAACACAGAATTCTGACTATCTGCCTTCCAATGGGGGTCGCACCACATGTGGAGGACTGTGACACTTGGGGTACAGTCTTTGCTTCCATTTACACAAAAACACATGGTGTTCCGTCCATGGCAGTAATACCAGATGTGCTAAAACAAATTCAGAATGAATACGGTCCAGAACCTGCTTTAACTCTTGGTATGAAATTACTGAAAGACTTCAAGCAGGTCTTGGCTATATTACTAGCCAACATAAAAGGAGAAGCAGCATCTGTGGCAATCCGCCAGAAATTGAAAGAAACAGATATAACAGATCAACCAATTGAGCTTGCCAGAATAATAGAAAAATGCTATGAAGAATTAGGTAGAGATAGTTTGGGTGGGAAACCTGTAAAACCCCAACTACTCGAAAATCCTGAAAAATTATTTATTAAAAATAACCTAAACACTCCTAAAAAGAGCTGGGATGGAAATAAACAATCCACTCCCAAAGAAAAAGTTTTCCAGTCCAGAGTAAGGTCTCCTCGGCGGAGGAAAAGAACTCCGAATCAAGAGGGAGCACTCTGAGAAAAGATATAACCTTAGAAATAGGTATAACTTGAAAAAGCCTGATAGATAATAAAGTATTGATACACGTCCCTCTCGATCTTTTTCGCAGAAATCGGAAAGAAGAGGACGGTCAGATCCAAGGGAAGAGCACACCAAGTCCAAAGACAAGGAACCTGCTCAAAGTAAATAATTACAATTTCCAAGAAAGAAGGTAGCCAGTATTAGAGTAATCGAACATGCCGAGAATTCTGAGGACACAGCTGAAAAACGGAGAGTGGGCACAGACAATGCTAGACAGTGCAGCAGAAATCAGCATAGCTCGCAAGATCCTGATGAGTCATCTGGAGACAGTGGACACGAATGAATACATTCAAGTAGAAACTGCAGATACCAGAGTTAGCGAACCTCATAAGATATACGAAATAACACTGCGTATAGAGGGAGACAAGACTAGGAAAATAAGGGGTCTATTTTGGGATAACCTCTCAAAAGGCTATGACATCCTGTTAGCCGAGAAAGATTTATCCCCAGAGTTTGTCAGGGAGTGCCCTCATGGCGAAGAAATGATTATGCCTGCCTTCTCAAATCACATTCCAATTCACACTAAATATATATATGCAAGGAAATGGGCAGTAGCCCAGGCACCAGCATTATATAAGAATCATGTAGGATGGGATGAGGACTCTCCTCCTCACAAAATCCAGTTAAAATGTCAACCAACTGCACAAAGGCAGTACCCAATTAAGCAAGAAGCTAACAAACAGGTCAGGGAGATTTTAGATCAACTTAAATACCAAGGGGTGATTGAAACATGCACCTCCCAAATGAACAATCCTTTGTTTCCTGTCTCCAAACCGGACGATTCATATCGTCTAGTCTTGGACTACAGACACCTTTACTCATGTTGCAAAACATTTGCGGTACAAAATTTGCACAGTGCGGCACTAATGAATAACATAGTTCACAAAAAATACAAAACAACATTAGACATATCTAACGGGTTCTTTTGTCAAAATATTGCACCAGCAGCAGGTACTTGACCGCTTTCTCAATAATGGGGTCACAGAAAAATTTCTGTGGGCTCCCACAGGGATTCAAGAACAGCCCAGGACTATTCTCAGCCAGAGTAACAGAGTTACTACAAATGTATGATGATGAGGCAGTATCTTATGTCGATGACATCTATCTCACAGACGACGACTTGGATACTCACTTGAAAAGAGTGAACACCATAATACTTGGGTTCGCAGCAGAGGGTTACAAATTCAACTTTAAAAAATCAAGAATTGCCAATCTAACAGTCTTATTCTTAGGATACGAATTATCAAGTGAAGGGAAATGCCTAGCGGACAACTTCCTAGAGAAGTGCGCTGTACTCCAAGCACCGAAAACGCTGAAGAGCTTACAATCGATTTTAGGCTTCCTGAATTTCGGAAGAACTTACATTCTAAACTATGCAGAGAGGATTAAACCTCTCTACGAATTAATAAAACCTGATTTTAAACCAATCAACTGGACTCAAAAACACACAGAAATTTTGAGATCACTGCAAACAGACATGTTAGCTAAAACAAAATTAGAAACACGTGACAATACACGCAACCTTGTAATCCGGGTTATCCCAGGAAGATGCGGATTCATGTACCTGACCTCTAATGAGGGAGAAACGGTACCAATAGCTTACAAATCACATTTGTACACAAAAGCTGAAATAAAATTCAGTTCAACTGAAAAAATTCTAACTGCGGTTCAGACTGCTGTAGCAAAACAAAGGGCCCTAGCACAAGGAAAACTAATAATAATCGTTACACCTATACCTGCTTTAGAAGCGGTAAGTAAAGCGAGCATTCCAAATGCTAAAGCTCTGCATCCAAGATGGATCCAATGGGTTAATTCCCTTACTGCAACAGATGTAGTGTATGAATTTGATCCTAACCTAAAGACACAAGAATTTTTACAATATGAATATGAATGTCCTCTGCCAATCGAAATTCTGCCTTTAGAAGAATACGGAAGTATCATATATACAGACGGATCAGCACAACCCGCAGTTGGGGGTAAACAAGCTTACAGTGCTGTGTGCGCGATTGTTAAAGGTCGTTGGCACAAAGGAAAATTTAGACCACTGGTCACTAAGACGCAATCTCTAGGAGATTGTACAGCTCAGCGAGCTGAACTACTAGCATTTAAGATGGCGCTTGAAAATACCGATCGCGAATTCCCCACACTTATAGTGTGAATTCATATTATTGCGTTCAATCTTATAATGAATACTTGCAGAATTGGGTTGAAAACGGGTTCAAAGATGTAAAAGGTGGCACAATCAAGCATAAAATGCTTTGGGAACAAGTAGTTCTTTTACAGAAGGAACTACAAAGGACTCACGTGATGCACACTCTGAGTCATCAACGTGATGGCGTTCACGTTGCAGGGAATTCATTGGCTGGTGAAGCCGCGAAGGCAGCTGTGCAAACGGCTTCCGTAGCTGCTATCACCCGGTCAAAAACAAAAATAGACAGCGATATACTACAAGCTGTCAGTGCGTCATTAAAAGATGATACAAAGACACTCCCAAAAGGCTTTCCAGAAAAGTACTCATATTTAACAGATACGAATAATGTTCCTTTTGCTCGAATCCCTGGAGTGGGGGATAGAGTAATTCCAAACATGGAACACAGGTTAGGACTAATTACAGCGGCACACGAAGGGCTTGCTTCTGCATACGCTGGTGTTTCCGCAACAATATCATTATTAAAATAGAGATATTGGTGGCCTCGCATGAGAATACAAACTAAGAAATATGTACTAGAATGAGAAATATGCCAAAAAATGAAAGTATCAACAGTGAAACGACCAGCGCAGACACCCCTTCTCATCTCAGATAAACCATTAGCATGTGTTTACCTGGACCACTGTGGTCCCCTACAAAGGGATGGCAACTATAAATATATCATGGTCGCAGTGGATTCCTGTACGAGAATCATATGGATGTGGCCCCAGAGCTCGGCTGACGCCAGAACTGTTATAAAAGATTTGCGAGTCTTTATCGGCACATACGCAATTGCCATGCTTCATTCTGACCAGGGTCCTGCTTTTAGCTCTCAAGCTTATAAGGAGGCCATGACCAGTATGGGCATTGGATTGCGATTCTCTTGTCCCTTCCATCCTGAGGGAAACGGGGTAGTGGAAAGAAAAAACCGAGACATAAAGCAATCTATAACGGCAAAGGTATTAGGTTCGGGTGATGGGTAGGTCCAGCATTTAACAAGTGTCCAACGCAGTCTTAACAACTTGCCAAGAAATTCTCTAAAAGGTTTCAGCCCATACGAACTATTGTTCGGAACTAGAATGTATGTTCAGGACTTAGATAGTCTTGCTTCAGTGGTAGAAGATAAGAATAAAGACTTTGACATCAAAGATCGTTTGGCTGTTTTGCAGGACTTAAATGAAACAAGAAAAGTCCTGAGCAACATAAAGTTAAAGCAACAGCCAACAACCACTGAAGACAAACCACCTGTCCCAGCAAGACCTGTCTGGATTCCAAAGATTTGGAATCTGGTCAGAGAGAAAATAGCGGTGAAGAAGGAATTTGGGCCTTCTTACAGAAAAGCAGTACCTGTCTTAGCAATCAACGGAACAAGATCAGTAGTACTACCGCCCCTTGCTGGTAAAAAGGAGAACAGAGTTGTATCCATCGACCTAGTAAAACCACAATCATGTGGCCTATGATAAATAGCAGGCCCAGTGGACTCCCAAGAAGTAACAGAATACCCACATTTGCTAGTATCCAAGAGGTTCAAACTGAAAGACTAATCACCTTTGATAAACCTGCAGTGAATAAAAAAGGACTATGCAGAAATGCCATGTAACTTGTGCCTCTTGAAACCCAAATTGAAACAGTTCGTCATGAAACACCAGTCTACAATGATGTGGCATCAGAATGTGCTAATGAAAGCCAAATGGGAAAAACAATTCCAACGATCGACAGAACTGCATCTGGCTACTTCATCAATTTCGATAACTTTTCTGAAGATCAAAGCGACCCTGAAGTAATGCCAGAAACAAAGACTTTTAAAGAAAAAGCAACAGAACTCTTTCATCAACTCAAAGAAACCTATCTTATTTCTCCATGGTTAGAATTTTGGATTGGGCTAGGTGTATTTTTCCTCCTGCTTTGGCTCATCATGGTACATTGTTTGGGAAAATTAATTGAGGGAAAATACAGTACAATGGACACAGCAAGTCAGAACATCAACTTAGTTCTGAAGCCTCACAAATCATCTCACATCGAGAAAAGAGAACTATCATCACTAAATGTCACAGTCAATCCAATACCCGGCGGGGTAGTTTGGGACAAAACTGACTACGAAATATATGGCCCGGTCGAGTTCTTGAAATAACCTCATCAGTTTAAGGTTTCATTAAGTGACTTTGTAAAAGCAAGTACATTCTCTGATAATTGGGACTTTAAAAGTATAAATGATATGATGTTGGATTTAGTTTAATCAGCAAAATTTACAGAACATGATTATTTGCAAGGTTCATCTAATTAGGAACAGATGTACTGTTTTACTCATTATGCAGACCACTATTTACATAAATCTGCTCAACCTAGAAATGTTTTTAAATATAACCAATGGGAACATTGTGCTACTCCACCTAAAAGCAGTTCAAAAATATTCTATGAGAAATTCCAATACTTCTCAGGGTTTAACACAAGTAATGCAGAAACATTTTATTATAAACTGTTGGATAAAACAGGGACAAAACCCATGCTGACAAGTACTAAATTGATATATTCAGAAGCATTTTATGAAAGAAATGATTACATTTGGTTTTGATTTCTGGAAAAATAACATTGAAACAAAAACCATCTGGGGTACAAAAGATTGGCAGGTACAAGTTCTAGAAGCATTATTTCGAGCCTGCATGATCCCAGAACAAATAATGTTCTTGAATGACACAATTCAACAAACGACCTGTCTTGGCCTAGCCAAGATTAAAGACCTTAACAAACCGTCTATTCCAAAGCCAATACCTGATAATGCAACCACAGATATTGAAGTAGACGTATCCCAAATTTTAAATGAAAGCAGAACACATCCTGATTGGAAAAAGTGGTTAATCTGGCCTACAGACACGAATAACTGTCAAGATAGATACCTGAACAAATTACAGGGGTTAAAAATGACCGGACCAGACCCTAGATACTCCCAGAGACAACATCCAGGGATAGTAACAACTTAAAGTGTTAGGAAACTATGCCTTGAATGGCTACAAACATCCACACTGGCACAAATTAAGCAACACTTGTCTTTACTTAAAGATGGTGCTGACTTGTGCGATTTCAAAATGGGACCACGCAAACAGCGTCAAAACGTTTCATAGCGGCCAGTATATATGCTGCTTACAACGAGGCATGGAAAGTGACTCAAATTGAAACAGCAGAGAAAATACGAGAAATTGATAGTATTCATTTGGAAAAATCACTTTCTGTTATGGACAATGGGTTAATGACTCTGTCCTCCAGAATATATTCACTGGACAGTATTGTATCATCTGCTATTGATATAATAGACCAGGACTTGCTAATGTTACAACATGGCCAGTCCCAATTACGTTCTATTGTACAGCTAGGCTGGACGTTGCAAAACCTCCGTTCAGGCTATGTGCCATGGCGTTTAATCAACACAACGTCATTGTTTTCTATCTTTAACCTTACTGATAAACAAATCAGTTTGGCACAGAAAGGAGCAGACTATACAATCCTGAGCACCGAAAAACTTGAGAGATTAACATTGACAATGTCAGAAAGACCTGTCATTGAATGGATAATACACGGGATAATCACAATTCCGATAACAACTTTCCAGTTTAAAAATTGCCTTGAGTATATACCGGCAGGCCAGTATGAAAAGTTGGGTAAAGGATACATTAAGTCATCATGGAAATTACCTTATACACATACATGTTATAGTGACAACAACAAAAATGTATTTCTTAGTGGTGATAACTGTAAACAATCACTAAGCGGTATACTTTTGTGCGAAGGTATTCACTTGCATGGGGTCTGTGAGGGTACTTCGAATAACCTTCAGTTTCATGCCACCAGCACGGCACACCAGCAACACAGATAGAGCCATTCTTTAGGCAACTTTCTAACGGGAGTTACGTTCTAATAACGGACCACAACTGTTGTGGCTTGGTGCCAGGGAGAGCATATCTCTTAAGCGTCAGCTCCATGGTCACTTGCTGTATGCAAGCATTGTATCCAAATGGCCCTGGAGACTCAGTGGCTCCGATTGGGCCTCCTTTGAATATCTGTTCTATACAAATTGATACTTTAAGCAGAATGAAGTCTGTGCTTTTGCAGACAAAAGTGCCCATCACGTCATCAAAAGAGACATATGATCTCCAAGTTGCAAGGACAACTGCAGAGATACATACACTTTTATCATCGAATTGCCCGGTGCATTTCACAGAAATACTCAGCCAAATCATAAATATGTCGAATGCCAGTGGTATCTCGAATGTATTTAAGACAATTTTTTCGGGACTGTTAACACCCTTCGAAGCAGTCCTGGGCATCTTTCCCAATTTTGTCCATTCGATCTTTGGCGGCCTACCACTACTTTTGGGACTCGTAGCAGGTATTTTATTTTTGACCCTCCTGCTCCGATATGGCAAACCAAAACGCAGACATGACTCCGGCAAGGATGGAAGAAACGATCCTAGCAATACGCTACCGGGACCGCATAACTAAAGTCCTTGGACTAGCCCGGCTAAGAGATCTGAATATGACCTGGTTTCTTTCATTTAGACCTATATGGCAGACCTGCATCTTACCTGTGCTTCGATGTATGCTATGCGGAGAGGAATGCGTGTTAGACACCTGTCTTGCACTACAATCAGCAGTACCAATGGATGTCGATACTTTGCTAAGTCCAGTAATGGCTCACGCATCGTGTTGTCCCCAGCGGTTACCAATCCTGATGACAGCATTCGTTGAGACTCCTGCGCTACGACTAGGTGGTGGCAGTGAAGCAAGAAATGAAAGCAACATCACCCAGGTACGACCTTCTGTGAGCATTGCTGATCCTGAAAACGATAATAGCAATCATTCCCACAACTGCCAAGTTACAGCATTATCGAACTTGGTCGAACTGTCACCTGAATATGTAGACCAATTCTTTGCGAGCCTGTCTGAATTTATGTTCTCCCCTGAACAGAAACAATAACTTTTTGGAAAACAATCCAGCACACAGCGTTCTCATGAACTCTGAATTCGGCCTTCGGGTTTGATAAACAAAAGCTACTGAAAAGTGTTTGGAACTATTTTTGCCCCGCTCACCATGAAATTATTTTTCCAAAAAAATTCCAAAATATTTACCTTTTTTCTGGCACAAGTACTTTGCTTAAAGTAGAACTATTCATAAAGAACAGACCTTCTATTTTTAGTAGATCTAGAGACAAAATATTACCTCAGCCTCTAGCACATTTTACAGCAATTGTATTTAAATGTGATGAAATAGTCTCGCCCTTCTTTTCTGTATTTAGAGACATTTCATGTGTAATTTTTCGCAAAATCGTTCAACTGAATATATATGCAAAAAATTTTGAATGATTACTCTGCTTGATAACGTACAGAACCTATTATCATTTTCATGTTTTTCATGTACACTATTTCAAATGCAAAATGTATTTTGGGGTGGCTAGGAATACACGTGCATCTTATTGCTTAAGTTTTTAGTAATTTGATGGACATAAATTCGTGGAGTGTGTGATGTATTTTATCTAGGACCCCGATCAATATTGTGACCTCATGCCCCTATACGGCTATAATCAATACATATCCCTATAATGACATAATAATCAGAGCCATATTTCAGTAACTCGCCTCTGCAGTCCATGACACAGCAGAAGCCACTTCCTTAGATTCCTAGATAGCACACCAAGTTCTTTCGACATACCAAACCCCCAGCAACCTGGGAAAGCCCTGCTTGCTTTGTTTTGATTAGTAATAGAACTCCTGCGAGCACTGTAAGAACGACCAGTTCTTAGTGACATCTTTATTGAAGTCTTATAACCAAAAAATTACGTCAAATTCGGCACCTTTCAGGTATAAATATACCAACGTTGCCTTAAGCAAACACACGGTGGTGGTGAATACTGGAGACGAACAGCTGTCCCCTTGCAGAGAGCCCAGCAGATGCGAGAAGCCCACGGACGCTGCCCCTCCTCCTTGACGCGCTGAGAAAGACGCTGTCTTTTCTCCTGCCGAGAAAATCCAGCTCCGGCGTTTCCAGCCTACCCTTGTGGGTGACTGGGATATTGGGTCCTAAGAAGGAGATACCAGACCTCCTACATTCTATTCCAGAGGTACGGTGCTGACTAAACCCTTAGAGAGAATTCTTGAATCAAACTCTTGGCAAAACCAACTTAACTTAAACTGCTACTTACTTACTCCCTCCCATGTATTAGGCCTAGGTCAGGTACACCGGGGTAGGCGTAGTTAGAAGCACCAGTTGAGGTCGTTAGCCAATGTATATATGAATGTACATATTTTATTCATTTTAACTATCTTATGGCTAAGAAACCATATCAATGCTTTTACAGTATTATTTCGTAATACTCCTTTTACTGTACGCACTTTTCATAATAACAAGTCTTGCAATTGTGGCAATTCATTTCTCTTGCATGAGAAAGAAGACTGCTCAATAAATAATATCTTTTATTGAAAACGCCCGTCTCTCTATTCTCTGCACCCTGGTGAAATGAAATATGCACAACTGACTGAGTGAAATAGCTGTCTATTGTTTCACACGACTCTAGAGATTGACTCTTATTCTGGGGAGCAAAGTTGTCATGTTTATGCGGTTGTCGGAAACTGAATCCCTTCTTGTCTGAGCCAGGGAAGCTGATCACTTCCTATTCAATTCAGAAAGGGGGTGGTGATAAACAGAGTGTCTGAATTGAGCAGACCACTCTTACCCAGTCCAAAGATCAGGGCTTGATCCATCACCGTTATTTATCTCACTGCCCCATCCCAGCTCAGAACCTGGCTATATGCAAATCAGTCTGTCCCTGGCCCAGTGCATCATGGGAACAGGGCAGACTAAACTACCAAGCCAATTCTTCACCAGAAAGGAGACAAGCTACCGGGGACCGGTTTCTGGCATTTCAGCCGTCTTCGGCCCGGCTTGCTTGAATCCTGATGGAGCAGTGAGAAAGGGACTCATGTCTGAGTATACCCTGCCACACCTATAGTGGCCAAAAACGATTCAGAAAGGGGGTGGTGATGAACAGAGTGTCTGAATTGAGCAGACCACTCTTACCCAGTCCAAAGATCAGGGCTTGATCCATCACCGTTATTTATCTCACTGCCCCATCCCAGCTCAGAACCTGGCTATATGCAAATCAGTCTGTCCCTGGCCCAGTGCATCATGGGAACAGGGCAGACTAAACTACCAAGCCAATTCACCAGAAAGGAGACAAGCTACCGGGGACCGGTTTCTGGCATTTCAGCCGTTCATCACCACCCCCTTTTCTGAATCATTTTTGTCCACCATAAGCGTGGAAGGGTATACTCAGATGTGAGTCCCTAGCTCATTGCACCATCAGGATTCAAGCAAGCCGGGCCGAAGAAGGCTGAAATGCCAGAAACCAGTCCCCGGTAGCTTGTTTCCTTCCCAGTATAAGAATTGGCTTGGTAGTTTGGTCTGCCCTGTTCCCATGATGCACTGGGCCAGGGTCAGACTATTTTGCATATAGCCAAGTTCTGAGCTGGGATGGTGCAGTGAGCTAAAAAACGGTGATGGATCAAGCCCTGATCTTTGGACTGGGTAAGAGTGGTCTGCTTAATTCAGACACTCTGTTCATCACCACCCCCCTTTTCTGAATCACTTCCTATTCAGTCAAGAAAGTTTCCAGTGACCTCTGAGCTAGCTGGCGCAAACCTAAATTAAGTCTAACATAGTCAGTAGAGACCTAGAAGACCTCAGTCCTACGTCTACACTGCTGTTTATGTTATTCCAATGCGCAGGGCCTATAGGGAAAATAGGAACTACACTACAATACGTATCATAGAAGAGGCTGAACAAGCATCAGCAGGCGCTTCAGTAATCCGAAGAGCTATAGTGTACCAGAAGGGGACACAAACGCCTCTCACATCCCCAAATCACTTACTGGTTCAAGGCCTCAGAAGACTTTTCACTAATGGGAAACAAGTTTGTTGCCACAGCCTAAGGAATTGTTATTACCCTTTTTGTGATAAAACACAAAACTGTTACTTTGTTCTATCCAACATCACTTATTTACTTGGAGAGTCCTGCAAGAAGATTACACTTCACCATGCACTAAGTAACTTCCCAGACCAGACAGTTCCTGCCCCTGTGTGATGCATATTACAAGATTGTTCTTATTTTCTCTGCGAGATTTAGCACCGCACTATAATAGTAATCAGATACCACTTGTCTCCAACAAGATCTGTATTATATCATTGTTGTGTTTACTCTGAATTATTTACCAAGTATCTCTCTCTTAGCGACATCTTTTCCATCTCCAGATGTCTTTCTTTTCCTTTCCGTTTCTACTCTCACTCTCTCTGTTTCTCCTTCCTTACTCTCTGTTTCTCCTTACTTTCTCTTTTTGTCTCTTCCCTCTTGTTATAAATGGGATTTCCAAAGCCAGGCAGAAACCACCACTCTTATCAGGGCAAGGGAGTTACACGCTGAAGATAACCCCTGCTCACCACCTTGGTAGCTTGGCACG
The DNA here is from genome assembly GCF_964263255.1 of Lissotriton vulgaris. Classification (NCBI taxonomy): domain Eukaryota; kingdom Metazoa; phylum Chordata; class Amphibia; order Caudata; family Salamandridae; genus Lissotriton; species Lissotriton vulgaris. Next base: position 1,608,971,400 of record NC_141694.1, on the reverse strand, counting down.
AGCAGTCAGGCTTATCCCAGAGGCAATGCGTAAAGCATTTGCGCAACACACACAGAGCAACAACATACTAGGCACACCACAAAAGGAATTCCACACAAGGTTATATATAGAAATAGCCTTTGTATTATCATAAACCCATTAGAATAGTAATCACGCAATATACACTGTGCCAACTGGCACTGGACTATATTTACAGGGGATTATATACACATGACAGGGCCAATTGGGCCACTGTCAGAACTATCACACAGTGAAAATAGTTATAAATAGTACATTAATAAATGTAGACCACAACCAGTAATTACTGGCAAACACTGTTCTCAGCATTTATATCCTGCAACACAAATCATATTATGCACAGTATCACATCAGGCGTAAAATACATTATGCGCCAACCTCATAAGTTTAAACATATTAGACCATAACCTCCTAATGATAAATCACATTAGGGGCATAAATAACAGTAGAGAATAACCTCACAAGCATAAACCACAGTATGCAAATAACCTCATAAACATAAACCACATTAGAGGCATAAATCACGGTGCATAAATCACAGTACATGAATCACATTTCCTGCGCACCACATAAATCACATCAGGGACTGGCGCCCTATCAACCTAACAGTCCCCTTCTCCAACTGAGGGCTCAAATGCCCTATGTCCATAATGTCAGGGCTGCCAATGCAGTAGAAACCAAAAGTGCGCAATTGCGCTGGGGCAGAGGAGTGCATCTCACTCCTGTCTCACCCAAAGTGCCCCCAAAGGAATGATAGCCAAAACGTTGCAGCTGCCGCTAATTGCCGGGCAGCTGTGAAGGAAATTAGACACTGGCACCGACTGTGCCCTTAGAGCCCGACTGGGACTCTATGAAACAAATAGGCCAAAACGTTGCAGCTGCCCTCTATCAGCCGAGGCAGCTGTAAACGAAGTAAAGGGACGACTGTGCTCTCTAAATCAAATATCCCCATTGGTGCAGCTACCATCTTGCAGGCGGGGCAGCTGTAAGAATGGCCAAACAGGAAGAGGTACGGGCCCCTCTTGGCCCTCTGGGCCCCCACTGGGGCCCTGAAGGCAATGTGGGTGACGTTGGAGTGGCCCTCTCTTTTGTGGGTCTGCTCAGATCGAAAAAAGGCACTGGCAATGGCACATAGCCGACACTTCTCCCACTGGGGGCCTTCTCGTAGGCCTCCGGTCTCTCACCTCGCAAGGCAGGCTACTGGCAGTGTCTAGGGGACTCCCATCTCTGCTTGGTAGAAACTATGCTCCGATGTGCGGGCCTCTCCCATGCTCACAGGAGCCCTGCGCAGACTTCAGGCAGCACGTAGGAGGCCCTGCCCATGACCAGGCGAGGCCACCTGGCTTTCGGGTCTTGCTCAGTAGCGGCCCAGAGAGGATTTCTTCAGCGTCTAGGGCCACGGTGGTGATCCCACCAAAATGCGGGGTGGGCTCCCGCAAGTTAATTATACCATAAGCGGGGTGGGCACCCGCGAAAGTTAGGGCAAACTTGGGGTGGGCACCCACTGCTCCAAGTTCAGAATAAAAGTGGGGTGGACTCCCGCTTGGTACGGCATCGCTGGGGAATCCCTATGATGGGGGTTCCATTTAAAAGGACGGCAGCTCAGCGCTATGCAGCCCACGCTCTCCTCCTCCTGATTAAAATATAGCGCTCACGAGGTGCTAGGTGCAGCAAAAGTCCTGGATCTTAAGAGAAACAAAAGAGTCCAAGCAAAAAGTTCTTCTAGGTCCATGGGGCATAGCTGGGCCCTGGGAGGCCAGCACACAGGGCCCTTTAGCAGGGAGGTAAGCCCAGGGGCGGCTGGTGACATTTGAAAGTGGTGGGGCGTAAACTAATTTGCATATTGGACAGCAGCGAGCGAGCCTGAACCACCTTGCATCCATCCATACATCATTCATGACCTGGCTGTTCGAGCAGTAGCGGTCCCCTTCCGGGTGAGTAGCGCGCTATACAAGTGTCTTGATTGATTGATTGATTGATACATCATTCATGCATCCACCCATCCATCCACCCACCCACCCATCCTGCATCCATACATCATTCATTCATGCATCCACCCATCCATCCATCATGCATACACCCATCATGCATGCATCCATGCATCCATCCATACATCATTCATGCATCCACCCATCTATCCACCCACCCACCCATCCTGCATCCATACATCATTCATTCATGCATCCACCCATCATGCATCCACCCATCATCCATGCATCCATCCATACATCATTCATGCATCCACCCATCCATCCACCCACCCATCCTGCATCCATACATCATTCATTCATGCATCCACCCATCCATCCATCATGCATCCACCCATCATGCATGCATCCATCCATACATCATTCATGCATCCACCCATCCATCCACCCACCCATCCATCCTGCATCCATACATCATTCATTCATGCATCCACCCATCATGCATGCATCCATGCATCCATCCATACATCATTCATGCATCCACCCATCCATCCACCCACCCATCCTGCATCCATACATCATTCATTCAGGCATCCACCCATCCATCCACCCACCCATCTAACCTGCATCCATCATTCATGCAAGTATTTATCAAGTAGTGTGGCTCACTGGTTAGAGGCGGCAGACCCGAGAGCAGAGGACGGCCCGGGACCAGGGTTCGATTCCCGGCGCGGCAGGTTTCTGGACCAGGGTCAGCGGACTCGATAATTCTCTCGACTCGGTGCCCACTCTGATCAGCGTTCACACTCGGCAACTCTGGGCATTAGCTTGCCTCATCTTCACTAACGGCCCCACCAGACCGCCGGGGATGCCTGGTCTCACCCTGGAGATACCCATTAAGGGACCATCTCTCAGGGAAGCCAGGAAGGGTTTTGCAGCGGTCGAAGCGCCTTGGGACCCTCCGGGTAAGTAGTGCGCTATATAAATGCCTATACATACATACATACATCCATGCACCCATCCACCCACCCATCCAAAGTTCATTCACACTCAGCTGGTATATTATGGTCTCTGGCAGGTTTCCCTTAGACACAGATAAAGCACAAGAGTTGCTACACAAAACAGACACACATAGTCATACATGTGCACACAGTACACACATAACACACAGCACAGGCAGCAGCAATGTACAAACTAGAATATGTATAGTATAGGCAACTGCACTACAAGCTTTCCTCATACAGACACAATAATGTCAAACCTCTGGTTAGTCTTAAACTAACAGCTAACCTGGTTTTGCAAGGAGGACCCCCCGACCTGCATTTTAGTAGAGAAAATAGAAAAAAGTTGAGGAATATCAGCTGTTTAGGGAAAAATCACCAATTTCTCTACTAAAGAGACATCTGACATTTATAACTAAAAGTGAAGAAATGGGCGGAAGGCACAAAGTGAAAGTAAGTAGGCATGTCGTGAGAGAAGTGATGTATGCAGACAGAGACAGCATGGTGTTGTTAGTGAGACGTGCATCTCGTGAGGAGAAGGCTGCGAAGGCACAAAGTGAGAAGGGAAAGATTTGGAGGTAGTACCTGATAGCAGTGCTTGTAGTCAGTGACTCAAATGTCCTGACAGACTGTTGTTACCGTGAGAAATGGCAGGCTGCAGGCAGACAGTTCCCTCCGGAGAGACTGTGCTCGGGTGCTCACATTAGATGCAGACTGCCGTCGGTGACTCTGGCTACCTAAGGGGGTACGGGGTGAGTAGGGTAGGGTTGCGCTGAGGCTGGGGGGAGTCGAGTGGGGGCCGACAGGAGTTTAAAAATAAATAAAAAACTTACCGGTTCCGCGCTGCCTCTGACTGCTCCGGGGTCCGGACTCCCGTTGGCGCCTACAGGAACAGCGTCAGCCGTGTCTCCGTCACTACTACTGGCAACACCTCAGACCAATCCGTTTGATTTAGGGCAGTGCTACGCTCTGCCCATTAGGAGACCGAGGTGCTCAACCCTCGCTCTCCTAATGGGAATGCTCCAGCAGAAGAAACACCTGTGCTCATGCGTGGGCACGGAGGAAAATTCGACCTCCGTCCCCACTCATGCGCACCTGTGCTCAGTGACGTTGTGCTCCTTCCTGCTGCCCCTGGTGACAATCATGTCATTCAACATGACGTCGGACCGCCCACCCCTTCAGACTCTGAAGGGGTGGGCAGTCCGACGTCATGTTGACTGACATGATTGTCAGTTCAACCTCGGCGTCTTTGAACGTGAGTAACCTGAGAGTTACTTAAGTTCAAAGACGCCGAGGGAGCTGCGTGTGCAGGCGGCTTGTGGGGCAACGCCCCAGCGCCCTTAATGGACGCACCGCCACTGGGTAAGCCCCCATGGCGGATCCTCCTGGGCCACAGCAGCAGCAAGCCCCAGCCAGTCAGGATCAGCACACCAACACATGGGGTCCCAGCCTCTACACTTACACTCCTTTTCTCCTTTGTCTGAAGTGCAGGGCTTGGGGGAACCAGATGCAACTGGTTCAGGGGGAATTGGGGCACTTTGTTTATCAGGCTCCTCTTACCCTTTGTCAGGTGGGGGCTAGGCGATCAGACACACCACAGGGGGACAGAGCCAGCATTGTACATGCCAGGCACAGATCTATTCAGGGTCAGGGGATTACTCCTCCCACCACTCCCAATGCAGATGTCCCATTCAGCCTAGTGCTGACTCAACCTGCCCCTCCTGGAGCCACACACACCTCCCAGACCCTGTCACTCAAAAGCCAGACATGCAATTCACATCAGGCAGGCAGACACATAGCACACAGAAATGCCAAGTTCTGAAAGTGGGATTTCTAAAATATTTATAATAAATTGGTGCACACCCTTGCACAGCATTTATTATGACAGATCCAAATATACTAAACTTGACCACGCTGCTCCTCCCAGATCAGGAATTACCACTGACACATTGATCAGGGAATCACCAATGCATTCCTACAGGAGGGCATGCCAATCTTACCAAATGTAACACAGAGACAACAAAAATCAGCGCCAGGGATCCAGACATCATTGCATTTGGGGACACTCAAGGTAGGGGTGCATGCCCATCACCATGGAAGACTTTGCTGTCCCTACACTCTGCTAATGCAGTTTGTTTAGGGAAGGGGTCCCAGCTTCAATATTGTTGTAGTCCAAGTATAAGGCTTCAATATTGGATTCTCTTTCAACTATACATAGTGGTGGTACATACAAAGGCACCTATTATCAAACACTTCTTGAAACAAAAAGCCAATCCAATCCAAAAATTCTTTATTTCGGTCTTTTAGACCATAAAAGATACAATAAAAACATTCAACATTAAAAGACGTTCACTTATGTAAAAAAAACATTTCATAGAAATTCATTTCCTTGGGAGTCTATTCATGAGAGGGAGTAACATTACAGTTCATATCAATGTTCAGTCTTTTAGTAGTGTATTCCTTATCTGCCACATGGCCATTATGTATTTGGCAACTGCGAAGACTACGTGGGGCAGAGTACTAGTTTTCAATATTCTGTAAGAGTACAGATGGCTCCTTATGCCCAAGTTCCTACATAATGGCACAAGCCAATATTTCCTTGGTCTATTGTAGGCTGGGCAGAAGAACAGAACATGAATTTCCTCCTCATCATGATTACTGCACCCTGGACAGATTTTATCATCCCTCTTTGTCCATTTGCAGGTAAAAGTTTTAATAGGCAGAGTGCCTAACCTCCATTGGATGAACAATTTTCGTGCTAAAATGGGAAAATTAATGTCCATAAAACCTTCAAATTGGTAAGAATTTTTGGAATCCAAGAATCGGTCTGTTAAAGTGCCATTATTAGGTGCAGATACCAAAGTAGATAAACTGTTTACTTGTGTATTTCCACCAGTCTTTTGCGGGAGACCCTTTGGCAGCCTTGTTCAGGAACCTCCCATAGCTCCGGAAGTCTCAGGTGATACAGTTCTTTCTTAATGAAGACCAACCAAGGAATCAAGTTCATTACGTGAATGAGGTCTTGCCTATAGTGAGCAAGCTCACTTGTGGTCCATAGCATATGCCAGAATCTTAAAGGCTTTAATTCCAGATCCTCAGCTATGGAGGGGAGACCCACATCTAGTCTCAAGGGGAGCATGTGTGTGCCACGGGGAGGGCTAGGAGACGTCTGAGGAAATTATTTTCTACACTGAGAAGTTCTGTCCCTGCTTTGTGCCCCCATAGCTCACTACCATAAGAAGCGGCCGCTTTAGCTTGGGTTTTATACATTTTTATTGCCTGGCTGAAGGGTTTAAAAGTAGAAGTGTTTGCGACCTTCAAAATCGCACCCGACAATTGAGACAGCTTTAGCTGGGATCTTGCTATTTGGGGGCCCAAGATAGGTTCTCATGTAGGGTTACACCCAAATACTGAAAGGTTTTTACCCTTTCCAGTCTTGCTGAGCCCAAGAATGGGTTAGGTCTAGTTTTGGGGGAGGGATTGAATATCATGAATTTGGTCTTTTCTGTATTGATCTCATGACCATGTTGTCTGCAGAAAAGACCAAATCCATCTAGGATACGCTGGATCCCCATCGGGGATTTAAAAAGCAGGAGGGTATCATCGGCAAACATGATAGCCGGTACCCTCCTGCCTGCCAAGAAAGGAGCGTCGTTGTCCCTAACATTGTTGAGATGGGATATGACACTGTTAACGAAGAGGCAAAACAGGGTTGGCGCCAAGACACAACCCTGTCTTACCCCTCTAAGAACTGGGAACCTAGATGACAACGCTCCATCCCTCCCACACCTAACCTGTGCAAAATTACTGGCGTGGAGCCTAACTATGGCATGTAGTAGATGGGTAGGGACACCCAGCCCCTTAAGGACTTCCCACAATCTTTTGCGGGGGACCAGGTCAAAGGCTGACCTCAGGTCCACGAACACCATGTACAGCCTCCCCCCCTCGATCCTTACAGTTTTCCAGTAGAGGAGAACGAGGCGGAAAATCTGATCCATGGTGGACGTGTTTTTCCTGAAGCCAGCCAGAAGGGGACTCAGAATTTTATTTTCCTCCATCCAATCTAGAAGGTGGTCCAAGAGAAGACAGGAAAATAGTTTTTGGGGGACATCTATGAGGCTGATCGGCCTGTAGTTGGCTGGGAAAAGAGGAGAGCCCTTTTTAAAAATAGGCACTATCTCCGCCCCCAGCCAAGTACGGGGGATCTCCATGCCTCCCGCGATGGAATTGAACAGAATGAGGAGGTACGGGCCCCATATCTCTGGATGGTGTCTAAAGAGGTCACCGGGCAATCTGTCTAGTCCCGGGGCCTTCCCCTTTGCCAGTCTCTCTAATGCACTGACCACCTCACCGACGGTGAATTCTAAAGACCAACATTTTCTGGAATCCCTCGCTTCTAGCGCTAGGGAGAGGTCCTGCCATCTGTTCCAATCCCATTCCGACCTTGCCATTGCCATGGCTTCCCTATATTTCCGCCTGAGCTCAGCGACCTTACCCTTATCAGAACCTGCTTTTATTGTGGCTATTAGCTCTGTCTTGATCTTTTTACAGGAAGAATTGTACCAAGTTGAAGTTCGAGTCTTTTTCTTCCGTGGGACTACCACTGGGTAGAAAACCTCGCCTAGAGCTCCCACTAGGTCTACATAGATTTGAGCTACTTTCTCATTGAAGTCTGGTGGTCTAGGCTGGTTAATTAGTACATCCAGTTATTTTTGCTTAGGGAGTGCTAATTCCTAGATTTTAGTTATACTCTCTTCTGAATTTTCCAGTTTCCCCCATTTTACCCTACGTCTATTAGAGCTAAGAACCAGATTCCCTGGATCTTCACTAGGATTGGCGGGTAGTGACCCAACCGCAGGTACAGGATGCACCATATCTAATAGAAGTGCGTTGTGGTCACTGTCTGTTCTTACAATTACCCTAAAATCCTGGACCTTGGACCACATACCAATATCCACAAAAATGTTGTCCAACCTCGATTCATGGTCCTTCCTATTGAAGGTGCACAATGAAGGGATGTCAGAAGGAGTGCGTCCATTACAGGCCCTTAGCACGAAATTTAATGTTAGGGACATGATTTGCACTGCGAGAGGGGACCAAGATATAGGGTGGGGGGATTGACATGACGGAACACCCCAAAAGTCATCTTCAGCAGTAAGGGCACGCTCCTTTAGACCTTCCAGTGGTTCAAAGTGACAATTAAAATCTCCGCCCATCACTATCTTACAATCAGTGGGGAGTTGGCCCAGGAATGACGAGAGATCTTCTAGTGTGGGTGACTCCATGGCCACACTGACTGGGCGAGAGTATACATTAATAATTGCCAGTTCTGTAGTAGGGGATCTCTGTGTATAGTCATAATCTAGTGAATAGTCCCGCCCATGTGCGTGGACCCCGGAGCAATCAAAAATAATCTGTAAAGTGTCGAAAAAATGCAGAACTGCACAGACACTTAAGAGAGAATTTAAAGACATATAATGCAGCCTATAAAAAGGCTACACTGTCCAGTACTTCAGCTAGAAATTCCACCAAAAATCCACAAAACAGCAAAGCCTGTCCAGATTTTCCCTGTCTTCAGTACAAACCCCTCTGGAAGATAGAGAGGAAGGCATGGACAGACAAGCCCCATAGGCTGCCATTATGTGGCTCAGAACAGGATACTGTGCCTTTAAGAGAACTTTCCAGAACTTCACAGTATCCCAGAATGCCTTGCAGGTCTACCTTACTTTCAGTTCTTTTTTCCGGCTCCTGCAAGCAGGACCCTGGAGCATTGAGCTCTCCCTGTTCAAGGGTTTTTGTTGGTGTTTTTGCACTAAAATCGTTTTTTGTGTACTTTATCTGTACCTTATAGCTTTCTTCTTGGCTTGTGGCACCCCTGGGTCGAAATAATGCCTGCATTATTTGATAAATGCCCGGAGTGCTCCAGGAAGAAGGCCAAGACAGATCCCCATGAGGTCTGTATCCTCTGCCTTCCCTCTTCCCACATCCCTGAGGAGTGTGAGATCTGCCAGGGTTTCTCTGGCAGGACCCTGAAAGACAGAAAGAAAATCAGGCTTCAGGGACTAGAAGAAAGGAGACAGAAGACGCAAGATGGGTCTGGCTTCTTCTGCCCATGCTGAGGCCCCTGGGGGGCTCCCCGGGGGCAGGAAGCCCAGCACACGTCCCCATTCTCCGTCTGGGTCGGTGGCACCCTCCAAGACGTCGAGAGGGAAGTCCAAGGCCAGCTCCCCTTCTCCCCAGGGCTCTGGGTCGAGAAATCGTCGACCGTCGACGTCGAGGGACCTACATAGGCGGCCGTCGGACGCGGAGACGGTGTCATCGTCGCTGTCTTCGGCGTCGACGTCGAGCAATCGGTGTCGACAGGACCGGCGTCGACAGGATCGGCGTCGACGCACGCCGCCGAGGCAATACCGTCGATCGCTTTCAAGACACAAGGCTTCATCGTCGTCGAGGGGATCCTCTTCGTCGAGCCCGCCGTCGACGCAAAAGCACTCGCCGGCGAGATGGAGGCGTGCCCCGTCGAGGCGAAGGAGATCGTCGTCAAGGTCGACGTCGAGACGCCCCAAGACGACGTCGAGGCGGTCGCCGTCGAGACGCAAGCGGTCGCCGTCAAGACACAGGAGATCGTCGTCGAGATGGTCCGGGTCGACGTCGAGACACGTGAGTCGCTCGACGCCGAAGAGAAAGCGACGGTCGACGCCGAAGGGCCGCTCGACGTCGAGGGACCGGCGGTCGACTCCTGAACACCGGTCAACGGTGCCGGATGCCCGTACTAAGCGGCCTGAGGCTGTGGGGGGCTCCCCTCAGCCCAGGAAGGATGGTGGATCACCGGGATCGGTGCACTCGGAGGTTTATACTCCAAAGAAGTCCGTTCCACCTCCTCCTCCGTTGCCTAGAGGCCCGCGTCCGAGGATGCCTACACCTCCTCCGTTGCCTCCTCTACCAGAGAAGCCTCCACCGGTCCCACCAAGGTCGGTCTCGTTGCCTCACCTTCCGACCCCTCCCAAGAAGACTCCTAAGTCTAAAGAACCGCGTAAGCCCAAGTCGGCCACCCCGGACAGGCCGGTGGACCGGCCGAAGCCCAGGAGGTCGAGGTCTCGCTCCAGACGAAGAGAACGATCGAGGAGCAGGCGCAGGTCCTCCACTCGTTCCAGACAGCGCCATAGGAGGCATAGATCCAGGACGGATACATCTTCCAGGACTCGCTCCTATTCCCCTACTCTGTCCGATTCCCCGGACACTAGGGTGTCTCCTATCGATGACATCGGTACATTCCAGGATGTTCTCCTGAGGGGGGCCGCGAAGTTGGGTATCACAGTGACGGCTCCTACACCTACGACGTCCGTGATATTTGAGACTTTCCACAAGAAGCACCTGTCTCGCCCTCTGTTGCCCTTGGTTCCGGGACTTGTTGAACCGGCACAAGAACTATTTCTTACGCCTGCGGTGGTTAGGGCCGCCCCTTCTAGGCTTTTGAAGAAATACAGGGCACCGGACTCTGACCCTGCCTTCCTGAGGATGGACCCAGTCCCCGACTCAGTGATAGTTACGGCAGCCAGGAAACAACACTCTACCTCCCCGTCCTCCACCGTGCCTCCGGACAAGGAGGGCCGCTGGAATGATTCGGCGGGAAGGAAAGCGTGCGGGACTTCTTCCACCACGATGAAGGCTTCCAGCGACTCGGCGTTACTGGGACGATATGACCGGGCGCTTTGGGATTCCATGGAACAGTTCGCGGACCTTGTGCCGCGCGACAGGAAGGAGGACTTTATGGAAATCGTCAAGGAGGGGATGCTGGTTTCGAACCAGGCCATCAGTGCCGCGGCGGATATTTCCTTGTTGGCGGCACATGGCTACTGCCACGGTATCAACCAGCGCCGCCATGCATGGCTCAGGCTTACGTCTCTCAAGCCCGAGGCGCAACAGCGAGTGGCCAACCTGCCGTTTTCCGGGGACACGCTCTTCGGAAAACACGCAGATGACGAGATGGCCCGGATGAAGGCCGAGGCAGAAACCCTGACGGCAGTGGGCTTGGAAAAGCCCAAGGACAAGAAGCCATACCGCTAGTTCCAACGGCGGTTCGGTTCGCAAGGGAAAGGAAGAGGACAGTCTTCGGGACAACAGCAGCAGCAACAACAGCAGCAGTTCCGAAGACCTTTCCAAAAAAGTCAGAGGGGTAGAGGTGGACAGCAGCCCTCTACCGCGAACAAGGGCCCGGCCGGGTCTCGACCCTGAGCGGTTACTTCCCCGTCATCCGTTACCCACTCCGGTTGGGGGAAGCGTTCAATTTTTCCTGGCAGAGTGGAGAAAAATTACTCAGGACAAGTGGGTGCTGAATATTGTTTGCAATGGATACAGTCTTCGGTTCATCAGCCCTCCTCCAGCGATCCCTCCGGTCAGCTCGCAGTATCAGCTGTGCGAGCTCCAGGCGGAGGCCGATATCCTGTTGAGGAAAAGGGCGATAGAAGACGTACCTCTGTCTCAAAGAGGAAGAGGTCTGTACTCCCGGTTCTTTCTGGTTCGCAAAAAGGACAAGAACGAGTTCAGGCCCATTCTGGACTTGCGGCAGGCAAACAAGTGGATTCGCAGAGAAAAGTTTCGCATGCTGTCGTTGCATCAGATTTATCCTCAGTTGCAACAGGGGGACTGGCTTTGTGCCATAGACCTACAAGATGCGTACTTCCACGTGCCCATCGCGCACAAGCACAGGAAGTTTCTGCGATTTCAAGTCGGCACCAATCATTACCAATACACGGTGCTGCCTTTCGGACTGAAGTCTGCACCCAGTACATTCTCGAAGTGCATGGCAGTGGTAGCGGCACACCTACGGAAAGGCAAGGTGTTTGTCTACCCGTACCTGGACGATTGGTTGATCAAGGCCTCCTCCTTCTCAGAAGCTCAGGCAGACTTCCAGAAGACGTGCGTTCTCTTGAACAAGCTGGGGTTGCACATCAACATGTCCAAGTCTGTCCCGATCCCGGTCCAGTGCATTCAGTACTTGGGAGCCTCTATCAATACGCTGTCAGCAAGCGTGTCTCCTTCGGAGGAGCGACGGAGATCGATCCTTCGGAAGGCTCAAGCTCTTATGACCGTTCCATCTACAACAGTGAGGACGGTGTCTTCTCTACTAGGGTCGATGGCCTCTTGTATCTTCCTCACTCCTCATGCACGGCTACACATGAGACCTCTGCAGGAGTGCTTGGAGGACCAATGGGACCAGAGGAGAGGATCTTGGGACGACAAGATACGACTGTCTCTGCATGCTCTTCAGTCTCTGAAGTGGTGGTGTTCAGCGGAGAATCTCCTCAGAGGGGTTCCCTTCCACAAGGACATTCCTACTCAGACGATCGTGACGGATGCTTCTCTCCAGGGCTGGGGAGCGCATTCGGGGGACTTACAGATCCAAGGCACGTGGTCTCAGACGGAGTCCACGTATCACATCAATTTCCTGGAACTCAGAGCTGTTCACTTGGCGCTGAAGGCCTTTCACCCGTCCTTCCGGACCAACTCTCTGCTTGTACAGACGGACAATACGACCTCAATGTATTTCCTCAACAAGCAGGGGGGGTCGAGATCGCGCACCCTGTCTCGGGAGGCGCAGACGATCTGGCACTGGCTTCTGGCAAGAGGATTGACGATAACGGCTACCCATCTGCCAGGTGTGCAGAATGTTCAGGCGGACGCACTGAGCAGGCTGATTCAGGAAAACCACGAGTGGGTCATAAACGACGACGTACTAGGAGAAGTCTTCGCAAGGTGGGGGACTCCAGACATAGATCTGTTCGCCACCGCCGAAAACAGCAAATGCCGAGACTTCGCCTCCAGGTACTACCAGCAAGGGACGCTGGGGAATGCACTCTGGATCAACTGGTCGAACAGCTTTGTTTACGCTTTTCCGCCCATTCCCCTGATTCCAGCGGTGCTCATCAAGCTGTCCCGGTCCAGGGCACGGATGATCCTGATTGCCCCGGAATGGCCCAGACAGTGGTGGTTCACGGACCTTCTACACCGGTCCCTCCTTCCGCACATTCGGTTGCCGTGCAGGCCGGACCTTCTCACGAAGTTCGGGGGGCAGATGGTGCACCCCAACCTCTCGTCCTTGAGTTTGGCGGCATGGCTCCTGAGGTAGTACAATATGGACATTTGAATCTACCTGAAGATTGTATGGACATACTGAAGGAGTCTAAGAGGCCCTCCACTCGAACGTCCTACGCTTACAAGTGGAAGAGGTTTTGTATCTGGTGTGTGTCCAGGAACTTGGATCCTACGACGTGCAAGGAAGATGTCATACTTCCCTACCTTCTACATTTGGCGCGATCTGGCCTTAATGTTCACTCTATTAGGGTTCATCTCGCTGCATTGACTGCCTACAGGAAAAGCCCTTTGCAGACTTCCTTCTTTCAGATCCCTGTGATCAAAGACTTTTTGGAAGGCTTGAAGAAAGTGTTCCCTCCTGTCAGGCTTCCATCGCCTTCATGGGAATTGAATGTGGTGCTGTCCAGTTTGATGAAGGAGCCTTTTGAACCCATTCATAAGGCTTCGTTCCAGCACCTATCCTGGAAGGCGGCGTTCCTCGTGGCCATTACATCGGCCCGCAGGGTGAGTGAAATTCAGGCGCTGTGTTGTAATGAACCTTATACTGTATTTCATGCTGCTAAGGTTGTTATGCGGACTCACCCTAAATTTCTTCCCAAGGTTGTTTCTGACTTTCATGTCAATCAAACTATAACTTTGCCTACGTTTTTTCAGAATCCCTCATCTCCAGCGGAACGTTCCTTACATTCCTTGGATGTTCGGAGGGTGTTGAAATTTTATCTGGATAAGAACAAAGATGTACGTAGGTCAGACCAATTGTTTATCAATTACGGATCAGTCAGGGCGGGTCTTGCGACCTCTAAGCAGTCCATTTCTAGGTGGATTGTGTCCTGCATACAACTATGTTACCAGAAAGCTAATAAGACCTTAGGAGGTAAGCCTAAGGCTCATTCCACCAGGGGCAAAGCTGCCACGACAGCCTTGCTCCGTAATGTGCCGATTGCAGAGATTTGCAAGGCCGCCACTTGGAAGTCGGTTCATACCTTTGCTAAGCATTACTGTCTGGACGCTGATGCCAGAGCAGATGCTCAGGTTGGACAGGCTTCGCTGCGGAATTTGTTCGCACAATAGTGGTGTTGGTTTCTTTTCTCCACCGCTGCTTTGGTGTGGGGATGGGCTTTCCATTCTATTCACTAGATTATGACTATACACAGAGATCCCCTACTACAGAAGGAGTAGTTTCTTTTCTGTAACTCCAGTTCTGTAGTAGGGGTATCTCTGTTATAGTCATAAGCGCCCACCCTCCTCCCCGGTGGAGAGATGTTCATGGAAGGAATGCTACAGGTCGGGCGTGTTACGCCTTCAAAAAGAACTGAAAGTAAGGTAGACCTGCAAGGCATTCTGGGATACTGTGAAGTTCTGGAAAGTTCTCTTAAAGGCGCAGTATCCTGTTCTGAGCCACATAATGGCAGCCTATGGGGCTTGTCTGTCCATGCCTTCCTCTCTATCTTCCAGAGGGGTTTGTACTGAAGACAGGGAAAATCTGGACAGGCTTTGCTGTTTTGTGGATTTTTGGTGGAATTTCTAGCTGAAGTACTGGACAGTGTAGCCTTTTTATAGGCTGCATTATATGTCTTTAAATTCTCTCTTAAGTGTCTGTGCAGTTCTGCATTTTTTCGACACTTTAGAGATTATTTTTGATTGCTCCGGGGTCCATGCACATGGGCGGGACTATTCACTAGATTATGACTATAACAGAGATACCCCTACTACAGAACTGGAGTTACAGAAGAGAAACTACTCCATTTACCGCATTAGGCCACTTGAGTAGAACACACTGTATGTCTTGCGAGAACGTCGGTACATTCTCCGCATTACACCCAATGTGACTAGCTACCCAAACCGCCAAACCACCTGAGGGCCTCCCTTTACCACTCCACCTGGCTTTAATTTCAAAAACTGCATATCCTACTCTACACAGGGGTTCCCTGGCCCATGTCTCTTGGAAAAGACAGATATCACTACTGCCTACTAGGGAATCCCAGTCATTTGTGTGTAGTTTATTAACAATACCCGCCACATTCCAAGAGAGGACCTTCAGGGTTTCGGCTGGAGGTTTTAATCCCAACCCCCAAGTTTTCTCTGGTTCGATGTCTGGTGATGGAACTACGGGCCCTTGCAGTGATGTTTCCAAGATGGATAAGGCAGTGGGTGTTAAGTTAGGACCAGGCGGAACTGCGGGTGGTGGGCTACGACCAGGTGGACTACAGGGTAAATTACTTACTCGGCCCTGGGAGCCAGTAGGAGTTAAGCTTTCCCGGGGGGGATGCATCAATTTCTCGAATGTTGTCATCAGTGACGCCTACAGATTCACAATCGATACTTTGGGTACGTCGTGAGGATGCACCCTTTTGGAGTCAATCAACCTGATCGAGGCAGCTGAATCTGTTGGGGTGTACATAGGTGCCATAAGCAGGAATAACATTGCGGGTGGGCCTGTATCTTGACCCATCAACAGCAAAGCCCACCCTTGTCCAACCATCATCCCTCCTCATAGTCAAATCACGTACATTGGGGTAGAAGTATGACAGGGGAACCAATTCTATGGAAGTATTTCCTGAACCTCCAAGCCAATTACAGATGTAGGTAGCAACCTGGGGACTCTTAAAGCTTACAATTATGCAGTCCCCCACACTTTTCTTGGAAGTGTACCCAACCCATGGAACCCTTCTAACCATAAGAACCTCTCCTCTTAGATTAGGTGGTAAGGGCCTTTGAATATTTAACCAGCTGATGACCTTATTACGTAGGGAATCATAAGATTCTACCACGTCACTAGAAAGCTCTGGTACCCCCATCAAAATCACAGTATAGGCTGCCGCCTCTGGAGGCAGGTTTACTGCTGTTCGCCGGTTATTAGAACTAGCTAACCGGTTTGGGCAGTTAGCTGTTTCATTTGATGGTCTCTCCTGGCCAGGTAAGCTGGCCGAAGCGGGTAGCTTCGACCTCCTTACAGTTGGTACCGGAGGCAGTTGCCTAGGAAGGGGTACAGGGGCAGGCTGTGGCACCGTGGCTATGCTGGTATGTTCCCCGGAGGGAGCTATTGGTAGAATAGGGGCCACAGAAGTTGTAACAATAGGGGAATGAGAAGTCCCGACATTATCCCCATGGGCTCCATGTATGCTTACTCTTGGCCCTGGCTGATCGCCACCACTTCCACTTAGTCTTTCTATAGCTATAAGTCTAGCCTCTATGGAGTCTAATTTAAGGGAGAGAGGATCCAAAAGGCTTTTGAGGATACCAGTGAGTGAGCAGATAATGTGCTCTGAGGTTTTAGGAATGGCCCTGCCAAAAATAAATGGGCCAGTGTGCGAGGGAAACGGAGTGGGAGGTGGAGTGCTCGCCGCTTCCATGTTGTTCCCAGTAACAGATGTTCCAGGGACGTTCAGGCTATCTTCAGTTGTGTTCATTATGGGGTCAACTTTAGCCCTTTTGGCGCCTTTGGACTTCCTGGATATTTTCCTTTTCAGGGCAGCATCCTCTCTATGACCCATGTATTCAGTTGATGTAGGACCGACCCCCGGAGCCCTAATTGGTACTGGCTCAACAATGGGGGAGGGTTCCACCTCATCAATAATACGTAGTGAGTCTCTGTCCCTGTGAGAGTTAGATGGTGTCCTTAGCTGCTGTAGGACGGACTCTATGGTTTGGTCAATGCTGTCCATGAGCGATAAGTGCGTGGCATCAAGAAGTAGTGATGACCTAACATTAGATGGTGACCCCGGTGAAGCCAGATGCGAATTTTCTATACCCTCCGCAATTTGCTTTTCCAAAACAATAAGTCCCTTATTAACCGCAGTATTTGCCTTAGCAAGGAAGTTATCCAAAGTACCTGAGGCCATGGAAGCTGCCTTGCTTCTTGTTTCTCTGGTAGCCATTTTGTTGGATCCCCCACTTCTGGGCAGCCAGGCAGGGCAGTAGGGGTGACCTGGGAGGTAAGGTTTTAGAGGGGTGGCCCGGTCCGGTCTCTACCGTTCTCTAACGGCCTCAAACGGCCCGCCCTTTGCCCGGACTTAGCCTGGTGCCCGCCCGCGTGCATCCCGCGATGTGCGTATCAGGGCGTGCTTTTGTATCCAGTGACCTTCGGGGGCGTGTCCCACGGGAAGAGTCACCAGGTGCGGCTGGTCAGCAGGCCGCTTGGGTTCCTGGGACTCGCAGTCCCGCAACTGCGCCGGTGTCTTCTCCACACTCTACGATCCTGCAGCCTCTTGGGACAGGTGAGGGACAACAAACTCCTCGCAGCTCCTCACAAGTTCCTCGCACCTTCGAGCGTCAGTATCTTTTAGCTTTACCAGTGCTTGCTCCTTGTTCCTTATGTCGCCACTTGTCTCAAGGTGTGTTGTATGTTGTTGACTTCTCATACTAGCTGAAACTTGTATAAACTTTAGGAATGTTAAGCATTGTTACTTTTGACAAAACATTAAAAAAGCTAGAGATACACAGCCACCTAGTAGATACAAGGTATGGAACTAATTTACTTACCATGAAAATAATATACCTCCTAAAAATAATTCCCTTCAGGAATTGTAAACGTTGATCTTTACCTCACTGTTCCATGGGAGACCAAGTTACATAGCATTGATCTCTGAAACATGTCAGTGGTTGTTTTTGATACCATTGACAGGGGACATGGCCTACCATTTTTGAAATGGACTTTCATGTTTGGAGCAGTCCTTTGAATAATTTACTTATTTACTTATGAATCATGTGTGTCTGTAACAGAGACAGAAAAGCTAACAAATTATGGATTGGAGTGGAAGAGTAATTGTCTGTAGTTTTAATTGATTCAAGAAGTTGCACCCATCACATTTTTATTCTCTAGGAAAAATAAGTTGGACATAACTGGGACCTAGCCAGGCCTCAGTCCAACCTCTGAACTTCAGGTGGTCTGATGTGGGAAGCACTGGCATCATAGTACATAACAATTTAGCAGGTTAAAGCGACATCAGTAGCCTGGCTTCTATCTGTTAAACATATGGCATAGATCCTGCCTGAGTTTATATAAGATTGACATTGATAATATTCAAAATGTTGCTTTAGGAGCGTTTAAATCTTTAACCTTCAAAACACAGCAATTTACTTTTACAGAATTATTTCTAAAGGTTTCAATGGAGTAGTACTTTTAGTGACTTCAATTCAAGAGTATCATACAGCTGAGCTGACAATGTACGGTATGAACAGCATTCTTCTTTTATTTGCTTTGCAGCCTTGTGTCTGTTCGCTCTTCAAAAGTAGAAGCAACTTGTAAGGTATCCCTTGCCTAGTATCAACATTTGGTCAGAGCATGAATGTTTTCATCAGATTAATGTTAATATATTTTGTTATGGTGAGGAGGTAAAGAAATGGGGCAAAAAGGCAGGTATAAGGCATCATTTGTTTTCTATTTTTGGGTGACTGTCTGTAGAGAAGGGTGAGAGGTAAGTGAGGTGTTTTTTATTACGCTAATAACTTTGGCACTGTTTCACAAATCTTCACAAGACTATTTTCTTAAAAGTTCATCCACCTCAGCTTCTTCCTGGAAAGTTTTTCAGAGATCCATCAAGGGTGGGTAAAGAAAAAGGGGGCTCCCAAAATATTGATGTTAATTCCCATGCGAAAATTCTGGTACAGCTAAAGAAAAAACTGCTAAATGGAATTACACCAAATTTGCCAAAAGAGAACTTTATTCAGAAAGAGTGCTCTTTGTGATTTGGTGTAAATCGTTTCAGCCATTTTCAATAAACCTGCATTTAAAGAAGTGCTAAGGGTGGTGTGAAAGAGTTTAAAAATGTATATCTAGACGGTTGGCCCCATGGGATGTTAATTTTTAAAAATGGGGCTTTCTGATTGGCCCTTGTGATTTTTCTCCATTGGGCCTTTTTCCTACAGAGGAACCATGACTGGTCCCGCTCTACTGAGCAGTCAAACAAAATGCTGTTGCCGCCATTACAGGATTTGGAGACTCGGTGCCAGAGTCTTTAACTTTTTCTTTCAAACGCCCATAAGGGTCACGGTGGGCACAAACTAACCCCTATGGGCATGTGAAGGTATCCCTAAAGAAGGGTCAGGAATAGCATAAACAAACCATGAAGGGAGAGTGGGATGGGCAGGGGCAGAAAGCTGTCCACGGACAGAAGATGGTAGGGGCAACAGTGGCAGTAAAGTGGACTACAGAGAGCAGGCGGGATGGACAGTACACAGACTATTGAGGGCAGGCAGGAAGACGATGTTGAAAACATAAAACAAAAAATACTTGGGGCGGCAGGTACTGCATACCTATCAGCTGGTAGTGTGGTACTGTAAATCCTTAGCAAAACAAATGTGTCCAGTCTGACAGGGGGTCAGGAACGAGGCAACACCTGGTCAGAAGTAGAGCCATGGGGAGCACATCAACAACAGAGGGTGGATGGGGAGGCAAGGGCAGCACATTATATGAGGGAGCAAGGCGGGATAGGCAGGGGTAGCACATAGGCTATGGAGGGCGGGCGGGCGGGCGGGCGGGGCTAGCAAGTTGGAAACGAAGCACAGGTGGGAGCGGCAGTACAAGGACCATGGATGGCAGGCTTGAGGGGTAGCAAGCTGACCACAGAGGACAAGCTTGCCATTGAGTGCAGACGGAAGTGGCACGGGCAGCACAAAAGACCAAGCATGGACGACGGGAGGAGAATGAGCAGCAAAGGAGGACAGGGGCAGAAAGATAATCACAGAGGGCAATCTAGGGGGGCAGAGGCAACCCATGGACTGCTGAGTGCCTGCGGGAGGGTTAAGGGCAGCAATCTGACCAAAAAGGGCAGGAGGGAGTTCGGCGATGAAGCACAGTGAATTGCTGACACCAGACAGGAGGGGCGGGGGCAGCACATGGATCATGAAGGGCAGGTGGGAGGGGCAGAGGCAGCCAGCTGACCAGGGATGGTAGGTGGGGAAAGGGGCAGCACAACAGATCTCAGTGGGCTGTCAGGAGGGGCAGGGGCAGCACACAGACAATGGAGGACAGTTGGGTGAAACCGGTGCAACAAGCTGACAACAAAGAGCAGGTGAGAGGTTCAGGAGCAGCAAGCAGACTGCAGACGGCAGGCAGAAAGGGCAGGGCAGCAAGTTTACTACAGAGGTTTCAAGGCAGGTGAGAAGAGAGGGGGGCAGTAGCATGGTTCATGGATGGCAGGCACTCAGATACAGGCAGCAAGCTGACCACAGAGGGCAGGTGGGAGGGGCAGGGACAGCAGGACAAATCACAGATGGTAGGAAGGAGGGGCAGAATGTTGAAGACAGAGGGCCGGCAAGAGGGTCAGTGACAGCACAGTGGACTATGGACAGCAGACAAGGAGGGTAGGGGCAGCACACAAACCATGGTGGGCAGGCGGGAGGGGCAGGGGCAGCAGGCTGACCAAAGAGTACAGGCAGGAAGGACAGTGGCAACACATGGTCGAAAGAGGGCTGGTGGGAGGGGCAGGGGTGGCACAATGGACCATGAATGACAGGCGGGAGGGACAGCAGCAGCACATGGACCATGTAGGGCAGGTAGAAAGCATCAGGGGCAGCACAATGGACAATGGAGAGTAGACAGGAAAAGCAGGGGCAGCAAGCTGACCACGGAGGACTGGGGAAAGGTTCAGGGCAGCAAACGCAACACAGAGGGTAGACGGGAGGGTAAGGAGCAGTACAAAAAATACTTTTTTCATTAGGGTGTGGGGCAGCCCCGCTTACATGGGGACATGGCTCCAAAGTCGAAAATACAGTCTTACTGCCCCACCTGCCACAAGGGATTTTATGTATGGGCAAAATTATAGGGTACAGGTGTCCTATCCTGACATCGAGCCATACCACCACCCCAATACGGGCAAACCAGTCTCTCTGCCCTTCCTGGGAAGAAAAGCATCACTATCCCTATGGCAAGTGAGAGGAATTTTGGATTATTTTGGGGATTGTTTCTCAATTTGGGGTTATTCCACTATTGTCCCACTTGCCATGCTGAATGGCTGCACTTGTCAGGCTTAAGTTGCCACCACCTTGGGAACCTACCAACTCAGAAAGTTCTGCAACTGGATACTTAAGAGAGTCCAGGATGGTTGGCCTTGCACAGATTGCACTACATTTTTTTCTAACCACAATGCTCCACACAAATGTTGCCTAAAAGCACATATTTTCCTTGCATTTCTGTGACGTAAAATTCCAGAATGTGTAGGAATCCACAAAATTTCACCCACCCATCATCCCCCAACTTATCCCGATGAAAACGCTACCCCACTTCTGTGGCTCGGCCTAGCGCATGCAACAACAAAAGCCCTACAAAGCAATGTGAATACATTGGCAAAAGAGGGATCTGTGGTATTAGGGCGAGGGCTCGGACGCCACCATGGGAAACCTACAAACCCGTACATTTCTGTAAACTAGACACCTGTGGGAGTTCAGGGTGGTGGGCCTCTCTTACATCCCTTATAGTATTCCTATCCACAATGCCCTGCAAACCAAATCTTTGTCTAAAATCATATAGTTACCTTCAATTACTGTGATGTAATCATCCGGAATCCACAGGGATCAAGAAAAATCCTACCTACAGCATTCCTTCACTTTTCCTGTTAACACCACCGCCCCACTTGTATGGGTGTGCCATCACCCGTGTAAGGAAAGGCCCCAAGATGCAATGTTAAGACATCTACATTTCCTGTCAAAAAAGTGACCTGATTTGGCAATGGGTAGCGGTGATAATTGGGCTTGGGCTTGATCCCCACATAGGGAAACCTACCAAACCCAGACAGTTCTGAAAAATAGATGCCAAGAGGAGTCCAGGGTGATATGCTTTGCATGGATCTTACAAAGTTTTCTTACCCACAATGCCACCTAAAATCCTGCATTTTCCTTGCATTTCTGTGACTTAAACTTCCAGAAAAAAGGGGATCCACAAAATGTTTACCAACCAGCATTGCCTCACTTATCCTGATAAAAAGTCTACCCCACATGTGTGGCTGGGCCTAGTGCCTGTGTCACAGGTACTAGGTCCAGTGGTTCATGATCACTGTGGGAAACTGTTAACACAAACTCCTAAAAAAGGGTCATGGAGTCAACTAGAACCGCTACTCTTAGACTGCAAGGCCGCCTTCCGAAGGTAAGGGTAAAGCCAGTGACTGAACCACTCAAAATGAGTCCCATTTTGCAATATACAAGCCACAGAGATATGTGGTCTAAGTTAAAATATATTGTTTTTCAAATATAGAAAAATACTAGTGTGGCTCATATGTTGTGTGAATGTGAAGAAGTGATAGCTAATCCAAATGGCTGGCGATTTCCTAACGAATGAGCTCCTTGCGTGAGTTGAAGACAACACTAATACGAGTCACAACATACTGTGATTTTCTTCATAGACAAGAGAGACTTTGCGCTTGCGGTTCTCAGCTAGATAGAGCGCACTGGTGTTCAGTGAATAGTTACACATCTTTGGCATTATATTTGGCATGGATATCATATTTGTCTTCAAAGTTCAGAAGAGAACTGTGCCTTGTGAAATATACGTTTGGCTTGTATGAACAATCAGGTAAGCTAGTCCGGCATAAAATGTGTGTTCCTACCCCTGCATATATTTTTCTTTTTTTATATATATACTAGCAGCCCGTCCCGACCTTGTCCGGGAGCAAACAGGCTTCCTCAACCCCCGCCCACTCCGACATTGTTCAGCAGCCCGGGACCCCGCCCCCCCTGACATTGTCCAGCAGCCCGGGCCCCCGTCCGCCCCGTCCCCCGCCTGCCCCGACCCCCGCCTGCCCCGACATTGTCCGTGGGTCCCCCGGAGCCTTACCTCAGCCGCCACTACCTCATCCGCCGCTCCTCCCCCGTGCTCCTCAGTTCACCGATCCGCCGCTCCTTGCCGCTCGTCACCGCTCCTCCCGCCTGTCCCCCGGTCCCCGCTCCCGGACACACCCATGGACCCTTCACATGCTACTCCTGCAAGTTCGACGACACCAAGTTAAACTCCTCATCAACGAACGCACAACAGATATCTGACTCCAACCACCTAAAATGCATCCTGCTCAACACCCGCTCAGTCCACAGACACGCCATCGACCTCTGGAACCTACTAGACTCCATTTCTCCCGACGTCGCCTTCCTAACAGAAACATGGATGAACGCCTCATCAGCCCCAGACATCACCATTGCCATCCCGGAAGACTACAAGATCATCCGTAAGGACCGCACCGACCAAAAAGGAGGAGGCATCGCTATCTTCCATAAGAACTCCATCCGCATCTCAACCAGCTCAGACGTCAACCTTGCCAGCGCCGAACACCTTCACTTCCAGATCCACACCGACCCCAAGACCACACTCAGAGGCACACTCCTCTACCGACCTCCAGGACCCCATGCACAATTCAGCGACGTTATCACTGACTTTATCACCCCACACGCCCTCCCCTCCGAGGAATACATTCTACTGGGAGACCTCAACTTTCACCTGGAAAAGAGCAATGACAGCAACGCCACCTCCCTTTTGGACAATATCGCCAACCTCGGACTCAAACAACTTGTCACTACGCCCACCCACATCGCAGGTCACACACTCGACCCTATCTTCACCTCCAGCAAACATGTCTCCTTCAGTCACACCACTATTCTCCATTGGACGGACCACAGCTGCGTACACTTTACCTACAATAAGACCACAACTCACAACCATCCTCAACCTACTCTGCGAAGAAACTGGAACAAAATCACCATCGACCAGATCTCCTCATCGCTTCTTCAAAACCCCCCTGCCCACTCCTCAAACCCCGACCAAGCAGCCATTAACCTCACCCAATGGCTATCCAACAGCGCCGACACCCTAGCACCGCTGAAAAAACGTCAAATCAAACTAGTCAGCAAAAACGCCTCCTGGTTCAAAGATGACCTTAAGAAATCAAAGAAACTCTGTCGCTCCCTCGAGAAGGCCTGGAAAAAAGACCCAAACTCCAGCACCAGGGACGCCTTCAAAAACGCCACCCGCATACACCACCAACTTATCCGATCTGCCAAGAAAGCCGCATTCAAAGACCGACTAGACAACAACGCCCACAACAGCAAGGAATTATTCAACATCGTCAAAGAATGTACCAACCCCTCAGCCAACTCCAACGACATCACCCCCTCACAAGCCCTCTGCGACTCCCTAGCCTCATTCTTCCACAACAAAATCGCAGACATCCACAACAGCTTCGACAACCGACCCGGAGACCAACCCACCCAACCTTCTGCAGGACCTTCACCCCCCCTTTAACATCCTTAATGACTGGAACCCAATCTCCACTGAGGACAACATTCGCCTGATGAACTCCATCTATTCAGGATCCCCCTCAGACCCTTGCCCTCACCACATCTTCAACAAAGCAGACTCCATCATAGCACCACACCTCAGAGACGTCATCAACTGCTCCCTCAAATCCGGCACCTTCCCAGAAAGCTGGAAACACGCCGAACTCAGCGCCCTTCTGAAAAAACTCACAGCTGACCCCACCGAACTCAAAAACTACCGCCCCATCTCGCTCCTCCCATTCCCGGCCAATGTCATCGAGAAAGCTGTCAACAACCAGCTCGCCGCCTTCCTCGAAACCAACAAATCCCTCGACTCCTCACAGTCCGGCTTCCGAGCCAAACACAGCACAGAGACCGCCCTCATCGCAGCAACAGACGACATTCGAACTCTACTGGACAATGGAGACACAGTCGCCCTCATCCTCCTCGACCTCTCCACAGCCTTCGACACAGTCTGCCATAGCAAACTTCTACAGCGCCTCAGAAACATCGGAATCCAAGGAAAAGCACTGGAATGGATCACCTCGTTCCTCACCGGAAGAACCCAGAGAGTCCGCCTCCCACCATTCCACTCAGAGGCCACTGAAGTCATCTGCGGCGTACCACAAGGGTCCTCACTCAGTCCCACCCTCTTCAACGTATACATGAGCCCCCTCGCGACCATCGCACGCCAACACAACCTCAACATCATCTCCTACGCGGATGACACTCAACTGATCCTTTCACTCACCAAAGACCCTAACACCGCCAAAACCAACCTACATGAAGGAATGAAAGATGTTGCCGAGTGGATGAAGCACAACCGTCTGAAACTTAACTCAGACAAAACAGAAGTCCTTATCTTAGGTACCTCCCCCTCCGCCTGGGATGACTCTTGGTGGCCAGAAGCCCTTGGAAAAGCACCCATCCCGACGGACCACGTACGGAACCTGGGCGTCATCCTGGACTCCTCACTCTCTATGAACAGACAAGTCAACGCCGTTTCATCATCTTGCTTCAACATTCTTCGCATGCTCAAAAAAACATTTCGCTGGATCCCCACCGAAACCAGAAAAACGGTCACCCATGCACTGGTCACCAGCCGCCTGGACTACGGAAACACCCTATACGCCGGTACCACTGCAAAACTCCAGAAAAAACTCCAACGCATCCAGAACGCATCAGCCAGACTCATACTAGACATCCCACGTAAAGACCACATCTCTAGTCACCTGAAAAACCTCCACTGGCTCCCCGTCAATAAGAGGATTACTTTCAGCCTCCTAACCCACGCACACAAAGCACTTTACAAACTTGGACCCGAATGCCTCAACACACGACTTTCCTTCTACACCCCCTCCCGCCAACTACGATCCTCCAACCAAGCTCTTGCTACCGTACCTCGCATCAATAAAACCACCATGGGAGGTAGATCCTTCTCCTACCTCGCAGCTAAAACCTGGAACTCACTCCCCACTCACCTTCGTCTCACTCAGAACCACCTGGCATTCAGAAAGCAACTTAAAACTTGGATATTCGACAAGTAATTCCCCACCCTCCTTCAAGCGCCTTGAGACCCTCCGGGTATGTAGCGCGCTATATAAATCTTTGACTTTGACTTTGACTTTGTAGTGCTAGGAGAGAGGGAAGGAAGACGACGGAATTCAGTGGCTTTCTCATCACTCGTAATGTGTCATTTCATTCGGTCATCATCAAAACGTCTGCTTGAAGGAGTTGTGCTATCCTGTTGCATGTTTCACAGTAGTTTATTTTGCACTACAGCTCTGGATTTTCGAAGAAGAGCTGCATACTTATGCCCTGAATAATTTTAAACTACTAGGTAGCTCACTGGATTTACCGCCTGTTGCTGAGATATCAGTAGAGTAGTGAGCCATTGGAGGGTGGTAACTATTTGGATATGAGGAAAGCAGAAATCCCGCACCAAGTTTTGTATCCCCAGGTTCCTAAGGAATAGAGTGAGATTTTTTTTTTTAATATGATTATGCCTGTCACGTCGTGACTGGAATAATGACAGACAAGTGATTATCTTTAAAGGAGCTTTATTCCTTGCTTCTTTCTTCGTACCTGTCCCTACTCTATCTGTCCCTTTCCTGTCTCCACTCCGCCTCTTCCTCCGGCCCCCTAGCTCCGCCCACTCCCAGCTACTAGACTGTAGCACAACACTACATCTCCCCCCTTGTTAGCGAAACGAACTTAGCGACCAACATAATTAGAATTCCTCGATCAGCCACACGTGCCCGCGGGCTGTTCGTTTGAGCTATGGAGACACATCTCAGCTTGTGATGTGTGAGTTTCTGTCGTCTTGACGAGAGCATCCTTTATTGCGAAAGTGCATCTTTGCACTTGCACAAAGTCTCGGATGATGTGCATATGCTCAGATTCATGGTGGTCTTCATTCAACTTCTGGGCGATCCACTCACCCTCAGTGTCTGAGGTGTCCGTGAAGGGCTCAGCGTGATATCGGCAGTCTGTCCTCCTTTGTGACTCTCGTTCAAGTGACGCTCGATCTCTTTTCTGAGGGGATGCTGTTCTGGTTCTCTTCCGAGCACCCGCATACACTTTTACTTCTTTTTGTCTTGTCCGGTTGAAGGCAACACTGTCCTCCTGTTCAAAGTCCTGGATATCAGAAGGTAGTGTAATATCTGAAGAGATCATCTTGGTATGGCTTGGGGACTGATTTGCTGTCTCTGGATGTCTCATCCACTCCCGCTCGCGTTTGGGACTGGTGAACCCTGAGACCTGCCGGGTATTTGTATGTTTCTCCCTCATCCGATGATGATCTGTCTCTATCGACACGTCTGGCTTCCTTTGCAGATCGACTGGCTGGTCCGTTTCCCTCTGGTTACTAATGGCCACTATGTCTGTTTTTCTTTTGTAGGCCCTTTGAGTCAGCCTCGCTGACCCCATCCGGGGTGACGGTGTATTATTTGTGGCTGGATACACCGGTGACTGACTTGACAGATTTTCTCGTGAAGTGATTGAGTGTTCATGGACATTGGTGTGGAACATGTTGCTCTTGACGGGAAGAACGTCCCTTGATTCTCTGGTGTGTTCGGATGATTGACGCCATGGCCGTTGTTGGGACCACGACTCGGTCGACTCGAAGGAACGGACCGACATGTCTTCTGAATCAGAGGAGCTCTTTGTCACTTTCCTTTGCAAACGTTCTTTTGAGAATGTCTTAACGGGTGGATTTCTGAAATGAGTAGTTCGTGATGAGCTGCTTGTCACATCAGAGTTGTTTTTGGAGTGTTTCTCCAGGTATCTTTATCGAGGTGCCTTCAATGTCAAATCACTGGAGAGGTTGTTCGATAACCACGTACTCACGTCTTGAGTTTGATCCCAAGGTAGTTCATTTCTGTCTCTCTCACATGATGATAATGACCTCCTCTCCGTTTCTTCATTATTTTGAGTGCCATGCATGCGTTTGTCTTCCCCCTTTTGTTGTCTAGATGAATCAGTCCATCTTATGCGGTTCACTTCCACTTCACACTTGTGTGGTGTACTGACATCAGTGTTTCCGGTGTGGTGTGTTCTCCCGTTTGACGTCTCCTCGGACTCTTCTCTCGAACAGTGAGAGGCTTGTGTGTGTTCGTGTACCGATTTCAAGTGTTGACTTGATTGGTTCAGTCTTCTGTGTTTTGCCTTTCTTGCGCGTTTGTTGGACAGACTGTCATCTGGTCCATTGGTGCGATCTGACCCACTTGACACTTCATCTGCTTCAGACCCGTTTGTGCCATCTGTTGACTGACTCCTTGAGGTCGAGTAACTCCTTAATGTTGTATCAGTGCCGCTATCGCAATCCTGCCTCATCCTGGTCTTTCGTGTTGTTGACTCGGAGTATTTCATGACGCTTTGTCTCTTCTTTTGTCTTGGCTCTGACCTGCCTTCACCCTCCCTTTTTCTGGTTTTGTTCGATATGTCTCTTGCTTCGACCAGCACTCCAACCTCGGCCCCTCTGATGATTCTCCTTAGCGACCACTGCCCCATAAGAATCTTGCGCTTTGTGTCTGAATTTGAACAGCCTTCGATTATCCGAAGCCGAACGGCTTCTTCATTTGTAAAGGTATTGAAGTAGCAGCCGGGTACCAACCTTTGCAACCGAGCAATGAATTTTGGCAGTGGTTCTCCTGGTTCCTGCCGTGCTGTGGTGAAAGCGATGCGAGCATGATCTAAGTCTACCGGTGCATGGAAATGGGTACTTAGTTTCTTGTGGAGTCTCTCATAGGTCTCTGTATCCTTTTCAGGGAATGTTCTGACTAAACGTCGGCCCTCATGACCGATCAGTTGGAGCAGTAGTGTCAGACATTTTCTATCTCTTCGTTCACTGATCGCGTCGAGGAAATCGTCCAATGATTCCAGCCACCGGTTCCATTTGGGGCCCAAACTCTGACTGTCAGTCTGGGTCACCGAGGGCGGTACTTCAATGCAGGGATTGGACCGATGGGTTGTTTTTCCCACCGCCATGAGGGAAGGAAGATTCTGATCCTCTCCGGTCACGGGACTGTTCACTTTGCTCCCGTTTTCTTCGCTGCCTCTTTTCAGCCAAGATCTTTGGTCTGGTTGTTTCTTCTGAGGTTGATAAGCTTCGCAACTGTCTCAATAGGCGCCAGCTGATGAAACTTGGATTTCTTGAGTTCCGAATGACCACCACTCATCTACCCTTGGCGTGACTCGTGACTCGCTTTTCTTTAGGGTTGCATGGTAGCTGCAGGTGGTTGATAGCTCTTCCGCGATTCCACATTTGACATCCTGTCCACACATGTGTCTTTTCTGGATTAGTGTAGGTTATCCAATCACGTCGTTGATGAGAGAGGGCTTCCTTGACGTTCCTCCTTCTTCGGGTCTTCTGCCGTTCTGCCCTCTTCGGGTACTTCTGTAGGACTGCCCTCTCCAGGGTCTTCTGCAGGACTTCCTTTTTCTGGGTCTTCTGCAATTCTGCCCTCTTCGGGTCTTCTGCCGTTCTGCCCTCTTCGGGTCTTCTGCCGTTCTGCCCTCTTCGGGTACTTCTGTAGGACTGCCCTCTCCGGGGTCTTCTGCAATTCCGCACTCTTCGGTTTGTGCTCACCGTTGTCTTTATCTGTCCCTTGCATGGGCTTGTGTTCGGTCTCTTACGCCTCTTGCGTTTGCTTGGGTTTGTTTCATCACAAATCTTATATCGGCCAATGCTTGTTTTCTTGCACCACGTCTATTTGCATGTGCTTGTTTGCATGTCTATTGGCTTCACCAATGCTTGTTTGGTCTTCGACAATACTTGTCCGGTCTTCGCGAATGCTTGTTCGTATGCTGCTTGCCTTTGCCAATGCTTGTTTTGTAGGTATCAGTGCTTGTTTTTGCATGTACCAAGGTTTCTTTATCAATGTCTGACACTGCCTGACCTCAAAATGGCCACCTCTAATTTCCACATAGAATCTGTCCTTATGGCTGCCTGACTCCAAGATGGCCGCCGTCACTGGAATCTCAATGCATATGAGACTTCCTCTCTGTTTATTCTAACCCGGGCCAGTTCAACAGCACTCACGGGCAGCCGGTCTCAGAGGCAGCACTCTCCAGGTCTCCACACTCCCACATCTGCCACGTTCAGGTAAGGTTGGGGTGGGCTCCCACCTTGCTCTTCTGGGTCCCGCGCTCACTCGGCAACACCCTGCTAAACCTCACGCATCGGGGGTGAGATCCCGATGTTGTGAAGCGTTCGAGCTGTCTTTCGGGCACTCGATAGCGCTGGTCAGTAGGGCCTTCCTGGGGGCACCAAACGACATCAGTGGGCACTCCTTCATGACTTGTGGTGGCAGGCAGAGTCGGGGTGAGCTCCCGACCTCTGCTCTTTCCGCGCTTGCCGACTTGCACGCATCAGGCGTGAGTCGCGTTTTTGGCGCGATCGGGCACTTCTCTTCTCAAGCACCCCGGCGCTTGTCGTGTCGGTTCCTCTTGAGCTCCACACAGTCGCCTGACTGGGGAATGGGGTCATCTGCTGCTGGCCTCTCGATTCAGGCGGCAGTCTCACCCTTCGCAGCAGCACTTCTCTTTTCTGATGCTGCTTGGGACAGGACGCTCCTGCAGGGTTCAGTGGGTGGTGAATACACCCATCCCACCCTCGTCGCCAGTTGTCACGTCGTGACTGGAATAATGACAGACAAGTGATTATGTTTAAAGGAGCTTTATTCCTTGCTTCTTTCTTCGTACCTGTCCCTACTCTATCTGTCCCTTTCCTGTCTCCACTCCGCCTCTTCCTCCGGCCCCCTAGCTCCGCCCACTCCCAGCTACTAGACTGTAGCACAACACTGCAATGCCAAACTTGCATTCATAGTTTACATAAGTGATGGGGATTTCTCGAAGAAATATTTATCTTTTTTGTCCTGTGATGAAACCCAAATAGATATTTTAGCAGAGAGGAAAACATTGCCCTAAATTAACATCTGTGGACTTCGTTTCTTTCTTTAAGAAAAACGACTGCATTTTAGATTTTGTGCTCTATTTATTCAAGTTCATTGCACCGAAAACAACCGACTGGACCAAGAGTTTCCAAACGTCTATATTTAACGGGCTCAGCTGTTGGCATGCCAGGTTTGCAGCAAGAACAAATAAACCGGGAGTGGTGAGTAATAGTCCTAAAAGCGCTCCACCCAAGCCTTCTGGATAAAACGCAGCTCTATTAAACTATTTGTGACTCACCTCGACGGTGGGGCGAAGCCAGGGCATTTGAGGAGGATAGCGAGTTAGGAGTGAAGCAACAAGCTGCAAATCACCTGGTTTTCATTATTCGAGTAAAGCGGACTGCAATTATTTTGTTTGAGCGTTAGGCAGAATATAGTGCAAACTTTTTTTTTCAACGTATTTTATTGTCAAATTGCACATATGTTGCAGGGCTCTGCCCTCCAGAGACAACTGCAGTATCACACATTACAGTAGCAATAAAGCAATCGACTTTCTCAAGAAGGACAACTAAGATACATCACTATATATATCAATAGAAATATCAACCCCCCCCCCCCCCGAGTCGCACACCATCCACAGAAAAGAGTGCAAACTTTGAAACGAATGGCATAGTTTAGTCACTAGATGCTGCTTGGCATGCTGCCATACAATGAGATGCTGCAGAGAATATTGCTGGACGTCCCACCTACTGGACTGGTGATAAAAGAATGACTGATGAATATTGTTTAACAAATGTATTTCCCTATTACAATGTCTTAACACTGGCCTTTTACGTCTCTCAAAATTGCAACTCAGATGTTATGAAAGCACCTGTATTTTTACCACTATGTTACCTAGTGGAAATACATAAGCATTGGCAAAACCAATATGTCTGTATTAAAGTTGCTAATGCATGAAAGCAGAGTGTTACCACATTATGATAATGATAAGTGTGTAAAGCGCAGCAATACCCAGAGGTGTCTAGGCGCTACTCTTTAGCACATTCAGATTTAACTCAAGAGGGTTGGGATTATGCCTTAAAAAGCCACATTTATAGAACCTTTCTAAACTTTAGTATGGTTGTCTCTTTCTGGAGTGAGGCTGGTAGAGAGTTCCCCAGTTTTGCTGCTGTGGTGGTAAAACTCTTACCACCCCACCTAGCCCTTTTTGCTCTATGGACAACCAAATTACCAGGGTCTGCAGACCTTAAGGGCCTTGCAGGGATATATGGTTTGAGATGATTTGCCAGCTGCATTATCCCCAGATTTTTCAGGGATTTGAAGGCAATGCAGAGAGATTTAAACTGGATCCGCTTTACTACCAGCAACCAGTGAAGGTGAAAAAGGCTGTGGATACGAAGTCTAATTCGGGAATTCCTAGGAGTACTCTGGCAGTAGAATTCTGTACTATTTTACTATCTGTAGTTTTTGTATTCGGTGTTTTGAAGTGCTGGTGAACAGAGCATTGCAGTAGTCCAATCTTGATGATATCAATATAGTTACCACGGTTTTTAGGTCGAGCATCAGTGCTGTCCTCTTGTATCTCTATGTGGGGTTGGCCAAACCCATCCATTGCCATTGGTTGTTCGCTGCAGCATTCAGAAATGCTGGCTTCTTATTGGTCTATTACTGCATCTGTCCCTCCTTAGTGTGGCTCTTAGTGAAATGGCGATTTCACTAATGGTTTCTTTTCAGGCGCGCAACACCCATTGGGCTCACCCGGCTTCAGCCCCCCCCGTCGCCTCCTCTGCCCGGGCTAAGATGACACGCACTGAAATGGTGCAGGAAGGCTGCGCATCCGATCCGAGAATGTGATTGTTTTAATGATTTCTGAGAGGCCCAGCAGCCCGAGCCAGACAGCGAGCCTCTGAACAGTTTCAGCGAGTGAACCGACCCCCCTGCCCTGACCTCTTGTGTTTCCTTTGGCGCAGAGGTGAAATCCTTGCCTGAAGGCAGGGATTTCACATAAGCACTTGATGGGTTGTGAGAATGGAGTGTGAAGATGTGCACAGCAGGGGGAAGGCATAGCCAGTTAAGGTGATGCTTTTCCTTTGTAAAGGAATTTCTGCTGGCATCTTAGCCCAGTGTGTGCTGTCTGTGCACTTGTATAGATGTGTATTCAATATAATTGCACAGACAGCAAACCCTTGGCTATGACACCAGCAGGAATTAATTTACAAAGGAAAAGCTTCACCTGCACTGGCCATCCCTTTCCCCCTGCTGTCTGTGCATTTGACCCACATTGATCTACACAGTGAGACCTTCGGGAGGGGCTAGATGCCAGGACGCAGTGCTGCTGATCAGCCAGACTCCACAGTATAGTATCAGAAGAGCAGGCAGCAGTTTTTTTGTGTAAGTTCCAGTAACTTTAATGCATTTTTCAGCACAGCATTACCCACTGCCTGCATATCAAGGTTACTGTGAATGTTGTTCTTGACTTACATACATAGAAACGTCAAAGAAGACAGTCCCCTCCAAATATGCAAATGTAGTGTAAGTTTGTAGTGTTCATTTTTTTTTGGGGTGCTAGTGGGTAATTTTAGAGTTCAGGGTGGGTATGGGTTATGGGGTGCCAGGGGGGAATTTATGGTTCAGGGTGGGTATGGGTTATGGGGTGCCGGGGGAATTTATGGTTCAGCATGGGTATGGGTTTTGGGGTGCCAGGGGTAATTTATAGGGTTTAGGGCAGGTGTGGGTTTTCGGATGTCAGGGGGCTATTTTAGGGTTCAGGGTGTGTATGGGGTGCCAGGGGACATTTTAGGGTTTAGCGTGGGTATGTGTTTTGGTGTGCCAGGGGTAATTTTAGGTTTCAGGCCAGGTGTGGGTTTTGGGGTGTCAGGGGCAATTTTAGGGTTCAGGGTGGGTATGGGTTATGGGGTGCCAGCGGGAAATTTATGGTTCAGGGTGGGTATGGGTTATGAGGTGCCGGGGGGAATTTATGGTTCAGCATGGGTATGGGGTTTGGGGTGCCAGGGGTAATTTTAAGGTACAGGGTGGGTGTGGGTTTTGGGGTGCCATGGCATTAATTTTAGGGTTCAGCGTGGGTATGTGTTTTGGTGTGCCAGGGGTAATTTTAGGTTTCAGGGCAGGTGTGGGTTTTGGGGTGTCAGGGGCAATTTTAGGGTTCAGGGTGGGTATGGGTTATGGGGTGCCAGATGGGAATTTATGGTTCAGCATGGGTATGGGTTTTGGGGTGCCTGGGGTAATTTTAAGGTTCAGGGTGGGTTTGTGTTTTGGTGTGCCAGGGGTAATTTTAGGTTTCAGGGCAGGTGTGGGTTTTGGGGTGTCAGGGGCAATTTTAGGGTTCAGGGTGGGTATGGGTTATGGGGTGCCAGCGGGAAATTTATGGTTCAGGGTGGGTATGGGTTATGAGGTGCCGGGGGGAATTTATGGTTCAGCATGGGTATGGGGTTTGGGGTGCCAGGGGTAATTTTAAGGTACAGGGTGGGTGTGGGTTTTGGGGTGCCATGGCATTAATTTTAGGGTTCAGCGTGGGTATGTGTTTTGGTGTGCAAGGGGTAATTTTAGGTTTCAGGGCAGGTGTGGGTTTTGGGGTGTCAGGGGCAATTTTAGGGTTCAGGGTGGGTATGGGTTATGGGGTGCCAGATGGGAATTTATGGTTCAGCATGGGTATGGGTTTTGGGGTGCCTGGGGTAATTTTAAGGTTCAGGGTGGGTTTGGGTTTTGGGGGGCAAGGGGGAATTTATGGTTCAGCATGGGTATGGTTTCTGGGGTGCCAGGGGTAATTTAAGGTTCAGGGCGGGTATGGGTTTTGGGGCTCCAGGGGGGTGATTTTAGGGTTCAGGGTGGTTTTGGGGTGCCAGGGGTAATTTTAGGGTGTGGGGTGGGTATGGGTTTTGGGGTGCCGGGGAGGGATAATTTTAGGGATAGGATGGGTATGGGTTTTGGGGTGCCAGGGGTAATTATAGATTTCAGGGCGGGTATAGGTTTTAGGGTGTGAGGGGGTTAATTTTAGGGTTCAGCGTGGGTATGTGTTTTGGTGTGCCAGGGGTAATTTTACGATTCAGGGTGAGTATGGGTTTTGGGGGGCAATGCATCAAACTAACAAAAATGTGTGCTTTAATTGTTGTCCAGTTTCAAATGCAGAATTCACCACATTTTTTTCTCAGCCTGACCTGAGCATTAACCGATCCTGATTATTTGCCATTTTAGCTCCGCCCCATTGATTTACATTAGCCACGCCCCTTCATCTGCCATGTTAGCCCCCCCCCAAATTAAGACCTAGTTGCGCCCCTGTTTCTTTTGGTTGTCCCGCAGGAGCAGACAGCAGCCTGTTTGTTCAGGCGTCAAGCTTCTCCTCCCCCTCACAACACCTGGTAAAATGATATGCGTAAAATGGTTTTGCACCCAGGTCTTCAGAGGGGTTAATAAAGAGGATGCAATTATGTTGCGCACACGCCTCCTCCAGGCAGTCACCTGACATCGCGCCCCCACCGGGCAGCCATCAGACATCGCACAACCACTACCTACCTCATGCCCTCTCCCCGAACTCTCAAACCCTGACATATTCTAGCATAAGACTTCCCTTCCCTAGGCTTTGAGGGTACCTCTTCACCCCTCTACCTCATTGCTACTCCTCGGATCCCTTTACCTCTCTACCTCATCGACACACCTCTGACGCTCAGCAGAACTGTAACATTTGAACTCTTCTGTATTTGCCTACCATGCCACTGTCCTGTATTTTGTCTCCTCTTCATCATTTTGTAAAGCGCTCTGATACCCTCAAATTTGGCTAGCACTATAGAAAACCTCTAAATAAATATACCTTATACACGCACGTACGCAATTGTTACCCTTCACTTCTTTCCTGTTGATAGCGCTTCAACTATTCACAAGCCTACCTGCAGCCCGTTCAACGCCCGTCTCCTTACCCATTTTTTTAAATCAGCTTTAGATTGGACTTTCATCCACGCGCTTACCACACTCTGCCTACTGCTTCCCTTGCAAACCCAGTGTAGCCAGCCAGGCAATTGCAGCTTTGCATCAGTATAGCATGCATGTAAATGTACTTTAACATGAAGTCCTACCTGACTGCTTCTGCTCTCCATCCCCATTCCTTAGTCCCAAGGCAACATCTATCACAAACCCTTCATGTGGCCCCACCCCTTCTTTTGCTTTAAACACACGCAGCTAGGGAGAGAGAACATGTGGCTGTTTAAATGCGCTATTTCCTTCTTCCGCTTTATTCTGCATTTGGAAGTATTTGAGTGTAAAAAACACTATTACATTATGCCACTGTCACGTGCAGAGTCGAGGCATATCCCGAAATATTTAACTTTAGTTAAATATTCACAGTGTTTTCATTCTTGTCCAAACTGTGCCTCTCTGCTTTCCAAAACACTGCTACTTTATTCTTTAAAACGGCTCTGGTATTTGAATTATATTTGGCGTTTTTATAGTCCGTTGATGCCACTAATGAGGCCCCGAGGCTGGTTTTACTACATCGATGTGGAGGAGTTGGTTTTAGAAATTGTATTGTTGCCCGTGTGTTTTTCAAGGAACAGTTTCATCTATTCTTATCTATTCACTCTTTGGAGTAAAATGTCATTTTACATAGACTGAAAACCGGGATAAAATATGGAAGGTGCCGTGCAATGTGCATGGAATTGACAAGAAAAGCTTATGCTCTTTTGCTACAGTTTGCATGTAGTCATACATGTAGTCCTCACTGTTCAGGGAAGTACACTCATGCTCACACGACACAGACATAGGGCATTTTATGTCCATGTCCTGCATTCCCTCTTTTCCAAATGTCAACTTTTGCTAATTTGTTTCTCACCTAAAATTAATTTGCTGCCATTCTTTTTTGTTGTTGTTGAGGGTATATATAGCGCAAACTTGACCCGTAGGTATTGGAGCGATTTACATAAGCACTTGTTATGTTACCCAAGGACACATTCATTTTTTGGTCGGCACAGGGAGAATAAGTGTCCATCCGTTGCTTGTGTTGAAATTCAAGTACTATTTCCTAATCTCCACCCTCCTGTTGTTTTTGTCCCCCCCTCCCCCTCCCGCCCCATAACAAAAAAAGCTATAACAAACAAACAGTAGAAGAGTCAGGAAGAAGTTGCCAGCAATGCAAGGACAAAAAACTGAAGACATTTTTTATGTTAATTCTGTTTTTTAATAGGTTCGTTTTGTTGTACATAATGTCTTCTTGGATATATATATAGCATAACAAAAATACACATCACACTTTTTTATTATAACTTTTCAACATACCTCACAACAGCCATGCTGCTCTACAATATAGTTTAAACACATTGGCAAAGCCAATAACTCTGGCTAAACACTTCTAAGGTCCCAAAGGAGAGACCAATTGGCATTGGCAGTGCTTGTTTTTAGTTATAATGGAATTTAAGGAAGTATTTTCCTAAGGATTTTAAGGATTAAAATGCAAGCAGAAGTGATGGAGCTGATCGGTGCTTCAAAGGACAACTTGGTGTCCAAAATGACTCCTAGATTTCTAGCTTTTGGTACTGGCGCGGGTAGAGAGCCGAGCAGGACAGGCCACCAACTCTTTGTCCAGATGAGAGGGTTGTTGCCAAAAACAAGGACCTCACTTTCAGACAATTGTCTGTCATCCAGTTCCCTATATGGCTCATGCAATCATGAAATCTGCTGGCTGGTGAACTGGATGGGACGCTCACCAAGACAATCATCTGAGTATTGTCTGCATACGATACAAGGGCAAATGCAAAGTTTTTATCAGTTTGGCCAGAGGTGTGACGTAAAGATTATAGCAAAATAAATCTAAGAAACTAAAGCCAGTCTATATACATAAAGCTCTCTTGCCTTCATTATAATCCTGTTTTTGTTTCTGTGAAGTACAATTTTTTAAGGCGGTGCCACAGGGTTCGTGTCTGAGCCCTACACTTTTTAATATATATATAGCCCCCCTTGTGAAAATTGCCAGAGCATTAATTTTGTACCTTTGTCTTACACAGGTGATACACTGGTAATTGTTACTCTTGGTAAAGATTTGAACAATGTAAAAGTGCACTTTTCTGCCAGTATGACAGCCATCGTGACTTTGATGACAGATAATTGCCTCCAGCTAAACGCCAATGAAAAAAGATTATGCTTTTTGGCAAGGCTCAACATCTGTGGGAAACTGACTGGCGGATCTCAGAATTGGGCATGGCACCTACTCCTAAATTAGTGGTAAACATTCCTGGGATTCGTCTAGATTAGGCACCCACAATGAAAGAGCAGGTTGGGACAACTCCAGGAACTTGCTTTCACATGCTGCGCATATTACGGAGGGCGTTTACTTCTTTTCCTCATTCCACGTGGAATACTTTGATTCAGGCTCTGGTCATCAACCACGTAGATTATTGTAATTCCTTATTGGCTTCCATCGATGAGACAATTATTCATAAACTGCAAGTGGTCCAGAATACTGCAGCATGTTTCATAACTTGGGGAGAGGATGTAGCCTAATGGCTAGGGCAGTCAATCTCAAATCTGGGGAACCCGGTTTGAGTCTCGGCAATGCCGCTCAACATCCTGTGGTTCTGGGCAAATCACTTAATCTTCCCGTGGCTAACAAAAATTAATGTGTCCTTGTGTAACGCAACTGGTGCTAATGTAAAGCGCTCTGATATCATCGGGTCAAGTTAGGGCTATATAAAAGTCTGGGAAAAAAGAATAAAAACTAACCTCGCAACCAGGACGCCTTCTTCTCCCCTTTTGCCGTCTCTCTTATTGAATGCCAAATCAGTAAAGAATCATTTTTAAAATCTGCTGTATGACACATACATTCTTAAATGGCAAAGGCCCAAGTTATCTGTCCGCTAAGCTTTTCCCTTATCGGCCAGGCAGATCATTGAGATCTAGTGATAAAGCACTGCTCACTGTTCCTCGAATAACAAAGTCTTGTTCAGGAGGCAGGTCTTTTTCCTATTTAGCCCTTCTGTATTGAAACATGCTTCTGCTCTACCTATGTCATTGCACGGATCATTTTAAATGTCAGAAATTTCTTAAGTCAGAGCTGTTTGCGGCCTAGTAGCTGTGATTCTGTTTGTGATCTGGGCTGCGCTGTTATATCCCTCCCGGGGTGATTTGTGCATGTTATAAATTAAAATAGCATGACAGCAACATATATGGTAGCGAGGGGTGGTAGTTTAGGCCTGAAGGTTAGGTGTGTTGTAGGCAGGTATATTGCAGATGCATACTTCTATCTGCTTGATATCAATGGAACCCAGTTTGGGATATACCCAACAGCGCATATAAATTGATTAACCCCGAGTCTATTCAAGGAGCAGCTTCTCCTTGTGTCCAAAATGATATGTTTACCCAGAAGTATGTCTATTTCTAAAACTGGTAAATACCCTGTCCCCATCAGATCTTTGGCCTAACCAAGAACCTGTCAGTACTCTTTGTTGGCTCATGCTAAAGTTTGAATTCATGGCAACTTCAAGAGAATGTTCACCTTTTAAAAATACACATTGAGCATTGCGTACCACAAGCTGGCTGATATCCTTTTAAAGTTCAGGATTTTGGACTTGAACGATTAGCTTCACAAACCTGCATTGGGGGAGTTCCTTTAATGTCTGTCGGTGTAGTTCTTAACGTGTGACCTTGAGGGTGCCGCTATAGACTCATTACGATTATATATATGTTGCATCAAGGGCTGCCTCCTGGGAATTCATTGGGGTGCCCAGTAAGCAACACTGATGGTGGCTGTTTAATGCTATATTTGACAATGCTTAGCATACCCTACTGCAAGAAGAGAGACCTGGCAGTTTGCAATCTGATCCAACCACAAGTCACTAGAAGGTTTTCAGATGCCCTCTGTAAGTCATGCCGGGTCTCTCTGGAAAAACCAGAAACATGCCAAAAAGTGTGTGCTACAAATAGTTGAAAAAAACAATAACTTGTGTTGTGTATAGTGCTACTCTTCGCCTTTTGTAAATCCTGAGAACTACTGGTGCTAATCAGTTATTACCCAATGTAATGATATCCAGTTTACCTACCTTGGAAGGAAGGAAAGTTGAGACTATATTGCTGGGGTTCAAACAGCAATTGTTGAATTCTCTCAGTTGCACTGTCGACTATGGCAAGTTCAAGTTCTTGCATTTGTATAGCGCACTACTCACCCAGAGGGTCTCAAGGCGCTAGGGGAGGGGTTCATTATTTGTCGAATAGCCAGGTTTTAAGTTCTTTTCTGAAGGCGATGTGGTTCTGAGTAAGGCGGAGGTGGGTGGGGAGTAAGTTCCAGGTCTTGGCAGCCAGGAAGTAGAAGGATCTGCCACCCATGGTGTATTTTCGGATGCGCGGAACTGCGGCGAGGGCTTGATTGGACGATCTTAGTTGGCGGGTGGGTTTGTAGAAGGACAGTCGAGTATTGAGGCATTCGGGTCCTAGGTTGTAGAGGGCTTTGTGTGCGTGGGTGAGAAGGCGGAAAGTAATTCTTTTGTTGACGGGAAGCCAGTGGAGGTCTTTTAGATATCCGGTGATGTGATCTTGGCGAGGGATGTCTAATATGAGTCTCGCTGACGCATTTTGGATGCGCTGGAGTTTTTTCTGTAACTTTGCTGCGATTCCAGCGTATAGTGTGTTACCATAATCCAGTTGACTCGTGACCAGTGCGTGGGTGACAGTCTTTCTTGTCTCAAGGGGGATCCAGCGAAAGATCTTTTTGAGAATGCGAAGTACATTGAAGCAGGAGGACGAGACTGCGTTGACTTGTCTGGACATCGAGAGAGAGGAGTCTAGGATGAAGCCGAGGTTACGTGCATGGTCTGAGGGTGTGGGTGCTGTGCCCAGAGCAGAAGGCCACCAAGAGTCGTCCCAAGCTGAGGGGGAAGATCCCAGGATGAGCACTTCCGTCTTGTCTGAGTTGAGTTTTAGGCGGCTATGTTTCATCCATTCGGCTACTTCTTTCATGCCTTCGTGAAGATTGGTCTTGGCGGTGTTGGGGTCATTGGTGAGGGAAAGGATTAATTGGGTGTCGTCGGCGTAAGAGATGATGTTGAGGTTGTGTTGACGCGCGATGGAGGCGAGAGGACTCATGTAGACGTTGAAGAGGGTGGGACTGAGTGAGGATCCCTGAGGTACGCCGCAGATGACTTCGGTGGCTTTTGAGTAGAATGGGGGAAGTCGGACTCTCTGGGTTCTCCCAGCGAGGAACGAGATGATCCAGTCCAAGACTTTTCCTTGTATGCCGATGTTGCTGAGGCGATGTATAAGGGTGCTGTGGCAGACTGTGTCGAAAGCGGCGGATAGGTCGAGTAGGATGAGGGCCACTGTTTCACCGTTGTCCAGGAGTGTTCGGATGTCGTTGGTCGCTGCAATGAGGGCAGTTTCGGTGCTGTGTTTGGCTCGAAACCCGGATTGAGATGGATCAAGGGAGTTGTTGGATTCGAGGAAGGCAGCGAGCTGGCTGTTGACGGCTTTCTCGATGACTTTGGCCGGGAATGGGAGGAGGGATATGGGTCAGTAGTTTTTAAGTTCAGAGGGGTCTGCTGTGGGTTTCGTCAGAAGGGCGCTGAGTTCGGCGTGTTTCCAGCTTTCTGGAAAGGTGGCGGAGTTGAATGAGCAGTTGATGACATCACGGAGGTGGGGTGCGATGATGGAGTCAGCTTTGTTGAAGATGTGGTGGGGGCAGGGGTCGGTGGGCGAGCCAGAGTGGATTGAGTTCATGAGGCAAATGGTGTCTTCAGTGGTGATTGGGTTCCAGGCGCTGATGTTGTTAGTTGGCGGAGTAGGATCTGAGGGGGGTGGGGCGGGTTGATTGCTGGGAGTATTCTCGAAGCTGTTGTGGATGTCGGCAATTTTGTTGTAGAAGAAGGAGGATAACGCGTCGCAGAGGTCTTGGGAGGGAGTGATGTCATTAGATGCTGCGGTGGGGTTTGTGAATTCTTTGACGATGTTGAAGAGTTCCTTACTGTTATGGGTGTTGTTGTCGAGACGATCCTTGAATGCAGATTTCTTGGCGGAACGGATCAGTTGGTGGTGTTTGCGGGTGGCTGACTTGAGGGAGGCCATGTTGTCGGAGGTTGGGTTTTTTCTCCATATCTTCTCCAGGGTGCGACATAGCTTCTTTGATTTTTTAAGTTAGTCATTGAACCAGGGATCCTTTTTGCTGGCTGATTTCATCTGGTGCTTTTTCAGGAGTGCTAATTCGTCGGCACTGTGGGTAATCCATTGGCTGAGGTTAGTAGCCGCTTGGTTTGGGTCTATTGGGGGTGTGGGGGGGTTTTGGTTGAGTGAAGTGAGGAGTTGGTCGGAGGTGAATTTGTTCCAGTTTCTCCGAGGAATAGGTTGTGGACGGTTGTGGGTCAGGGTGGTTTTGTAGCTGAAGTGAACACAGCTGTGGTCCGTCCAGTGGAGAGCTGTAGTGCGGTCGAAGGAGATGAGCTTGCTGGAGGTGAAGATAGGGTCAAGCGTGTGACCGGCTGTGTGGGTGGGGGTGTCAACAAGTTGTTTCAGTCCGAGATTGGCCAGGTTGTCCAGAAGGGTGGTGGTGTTGCTGACTTGCATGTTTTCAAGGTGGTAGTTGAGGTCTCCTAGAAGAATGTAGTTCTCAGAGGCGAGGGCGTGTGGGCAGACGAAGTCCGCAATGTCATCGCTGTACTGAGTGCGGGTACCTGGAGGCCTGTAGATGATGGTGCCTCTAAATGTGGTCCTGGGGTCGGTGTGGATCTGAAAGTGGAGATGTTCGGCGGTTGCAAGATTGTCGTCGGAGCTGGTTGTGATTTTGATGGTGTTCCTGTGGATGATGGCGATGCCTCCTCCTGTTTGATTGGTGCGGTCTTTTCGGATAATCTTGTAAGTGTCCGGTATGGCTATGGCGATGTCGGGTGCAGATGATGAGTTCATCCATGTTTCAGTAAGGAAGGCGATGTCAGGTGACGCAGTGTCGAGTAGGTCCCAGAGTTCTGTTGCGTGTCTGTGGATCGAGCGGGTGTTGAGCAGGATGCACTTTAGGCGGTTAGAGTCAGAGCTGTGTTTGGGGGACGTGGATTTGGTGAGGGTCCTGAAGCAGTTGAACTTGCAGGAGAGGCAGGCGAATGGGCCGTGAGTACGTCCTGGAGTGGCTTCACAGCATAGTGGTGAGCGTCCGGGGTTGAGGGCGAGGAGAGTAGTGGCATCATATGTGAATCTAGAGGGTTGGATGCGGCGGGGACCAGGGGGACAGGCCCTGGGCGCGGTCCAGGCACGGACGGGCGTAGACGGGCTTACCTTTGGCGCACCTTCGGCGTGCATGGGGCGCGACGGCTGCGCGTGAACGCTGTGCGAGGATGCCTCTGTCATAAAAGGGTGGTGAGGGGGGGAGGGGCGAGGGAGGAGCAGCTGGGAGGCAGGTGCGTGGTGGAGGGGGCGGGCTCCGGGCAACAACAACAACAACAGCAATGGCGGCTGGGGCGGAAGCACCGACCGGGTCGGGGGAAACCGACGAAATAACTACGCGGTGGTCAGCGAGGCGGCCACACAAATAACAATCACCAAAACAATGTAGGCACGGGCCCACGGACTCCAAACAAGCAGTGCAGGCAGTTCAAAACAAACAAACAATGTAGGCACGGGCACACGATCTCTATGCAACCAATACAGGAAGCTACAATAAACAAACAAAGCAGGCACGGTCACATGATCTCCACGTAACCAATACAGGCAGTTCAAAACAAGTAAATAATGCAGGCACGGGCACACGATCTCCACGCAACCAATACAGGCAGCTCAAAACAAATAAACAATGCAGACACGGGCACACGATCTCCAAGCAACCAATACAGGAAGTTATAATAAATAAATAATGCAGGCACGGACAATCGCTGTGAGTAACAGCAGATCAGCGCAAACGATACCCAGCTGGAAAGGCAGGAGAGAGCAAGGGCAGGAGGGAGCGACCGCAACTGACGAAGTCAGGACGGTCACAGCGCTTCGGTGTCCAGAGAGGAAGCCTTGCTGCTTAGTGGGAGGGAGGAGCAGCTGGGAGGCGGGTGCGTGGTGGAGGGGGCGGGCTCTGGGCAACAACAACAGCAATGGCGGCGGGGGCGGAAGCGCCGACCGGGTCGGGGGAAACCGACGAAATAACTACGCGGTGGTCAGCGAGGCGGCCACACAAATAGCAATCACCAAAACAATGTAGGCACGGGCCCACGGACTCCAAACAAGCAGTGCAGGCAGTTCAAAACAAACAAACAATGTAGGCACAGGCACACGATCTGTACGCAACCAATACAGGAAGCTACAATACACAAACAATGCAGGCACGGGCACACGATCTCCACGTAACCAATACAGGCAATTCAAAACAAGTAAATAATGCAGGCACGGGCACACGATCTCCACAAAACCAATACAGGCAGCTCAAAACAAATAAACAATGCAGGCACGGGCACACGATCTCCAAGCAACCAATACAGGAAGTTATAATAAATAAATAATGCAGGCACGGACAATCGCTGTGAGTAACAGCAGATCAGCGCAAACGATACCCAGCTGGAAAGGCAGGAGAGAGCAAGGGCAGGAGGGAGCGACCGCAACTGACTCCAACTCGCAACTGACAGCTCCTTTCTTTCATTTTGAATGCATCGCAAATTGGGCTTATGCTAACTCGAGTTGTGTTTACAATGTCCTTCATCTTGTACTGACGTCACCAAAATCACTGTTCTTGTTGTTGTTTCTTACATTTCGAATAAAGAATTGCAAGACTCACACTAATAAACTAAAAACTGATCTCAGAGACCTCTTCCCTATGGTCCAAGGATGCCTCAACTGTACCAAGCAGTGTGCTTACAATGCATCCATTGGATTGCTGAACTAACTATGAGGCTGTCTGCACATAATGTTTTGTTTCTGTCCTCATGTCACCACCGATTAGCACCAGTCGATAAGCCCTTCTTGAGTGCCCGAAATCGGCTAGAGATCAATCAGATTTACTGGGTTGAATCGAAGTTTGCACTGCCCTCCCAGTTGCTGAATTTAGAGGGTGTAATCATTGGACA
This sequence comes from Lissotriton vulgaris, assembly GCF_964263255.1. Lineage (NCBI taxonomy): Eukaryota > Metazoa > Chordata > Amphibia > Caudata > Salamandridae > Lissotriton > Lissotriton vulgaris. Next base: position 1,608,926,707 of record NC_141694.1, on the reverse strand, counting down.
GAAAGGTCTTCAAAGCTTTAGCAAGTCCAAGAACCTGAGCCTACTTCTATCCATTTCCTTGAAATGAAAAACCAGCATTTGTAAAGTGCACAGCTAACTCCGGAGAGCTACGCTGGGGGCCGTCGGGAAGAGTAAGCGAGCTATTGCCCAGAGTCACATGGTGCTGGGCTAACCTGAAGCTGGCGCCAGGGATCGAACTGTGAACCCCGTGGTCCGGAGTCAGGCACCCTGGCCGCTACGCCACACTTCTACCACAGCCCAATGAGTTCTTCAATATCTGCCACAAAGAGTCCTCCGACTGAGTCCAAAGTTTACAAATGTCTCTCCTTGCTAGTAATATTAAGTAGAAAATCTAATAGTGACAGCCTGCAAGTTATACCTGTCTTTAACCAGCTGGGATGACCCAAACATTATTAAATGTGGGCTTACCTCTATGTTGACACCCACGGAATGGGAGATAGTCTAACCCACGGCTGACCAAAATTCCCCCAGTTTTAAGCATGTGGCAAACATGTGCATGTCGTCAGCATCTCCACTGCCACCACGTTTACACTTTGGATCGGTACCTCCCTTTATCTTTCCCAGCTTTTATGGGGTCCAGTAGATTTTATGCAAGGTATCGTTCAAGCCATGAAGATTAGAGCACTTTTAGGAGATTTGTAAATTGTTTTAGTAAGCACTGAACATGTGTGTTTTTAACATGTTTTTAATGAAATTATTAATTTGCTTTTAAACCATTTTTAAATTGTTATTGTAAGTGTGATTTTATGAACTTGAAGAGCCTGCTGATGAGTTTATGTTTATTCGATAATACTTATTGTGCACTTTTATGGCTTTTAGCAAAGCCAAATAAAGTTTTTACTGACTGACTAACTTCAGCTATAATTCTGCTCTCATCTATGTTCAATGACAGTGATAACCACTGAAACAGGAGCCACTTGTAATTCCTAATGGGTGATTGTGCTACTTTCTAGCAGTACATAAACTAGACTTGTAGACTACCCAAGTAGGTACTGGTGCCATTCAACACATAACCTTAAAGTTATGTGCTGTGTCTGATATAGTTTTGACAATTATAATGCTGTAATACGTGGGATTACGCAATCCCTGTAAAAAAAATCGGTCTCTAATTTCGTTTAAATAGGCGACTTGTAACACACTCTGTTGCCTATTAAGAAGAAATGAAGTCAGAACTTAGATGTATTAGCTTTTTACAGTTAAATTCTAATGTCACAATGCCTGCTGCCAGAGCCAGGAGCCATGGGGAAAGACAGCTGTTTAAAGAACAAAGAAAAACATAGTTTTTTGTAGCTTCTGCTCCTTCTTACCAGCTGTATATTGGCCAGCAGAAAGGAGATATTAACTGCAACATGCTCATGTTTGCTCTCCTTAGGTAATTATAGAAAAGTTAACATCTTTCTGCATGTTTCTACACATTCTGCACCTTTAAAATAATATATTTGTATTTAACTGATTCTAATATCTTTTTGCAACAAATATGTAACCGCTTGTTTGATGTGTTTTATCTTGCTCTAGAGATTCTATTTTATTCTTCATGTTTGAAAGCATGCTGTCTCTTTCATATGGAAGAGTTGTGCACCAAGAATTTAAGGGAGGTGTGTGAAAGGCAATGGTGTGACTATACATATAAAGGATTAAAGTATCCCGTGATGTACATGAAAAGGATATTGCAAATGATCTTTGAGTTCCATAATTTTATAAGTAACTCAGCATGCGGCTTCGTTCCTCTATATGGCCATGGGCCTCCTTAGTGACTTGCAATATCCTTATAATGTACAGCAGGGGGAAATGTATCCCATATATTATGCAATTAGTAATAATAATGCAAATCATACCAATATTGTGAGAAGCTCATAATTAAATTCATCGCAGGTAACTGTGGCAGTTCAAAGATCCCACAGTGCTGTCTTTAAAGTTGTGAAGAAGGGATCAAGGAGCTGTTTGCAGGCGTGTCTAAAGTTGCTATTATGTAAGCATAATCTTATGTATACCCTCAATGTTGGGCAATTCCAGGCTTGTTTAATTTCCTGCTTCTCTTACCAAGACTTGGTTTGAGCAGAAATGTCTCAGAGGAATTGTGAAACTAATGTGTGAATCAATCAATCAATCACAGTACTTGTAAAGCGCGCTACTTACCCGTGAGGGTCTCAAGGCGCTGGGGGGAGGGGGGATGATGCTACTACTCGAAGAGCCAGGTCTTGAGGAGTCTTCTGAAGGTGAGTAGGTCTTGGATCTGCCGTATGTGGGTAGGGAGGGTGTTCCAGGTCTTGGCGGCGAGGTAGGAGAAGGATCTGCCCCCGGAGGTCATTCGTTGGATGCGGGGGACAGCGGTGAGGGCGAGGCTGGCGGAGCGGAGCTGGCGGGTGGGGGTGTGGAAGCTGAGTCTGCTGTTCAGGTAGGCTGGTCCGGCGTTGTGGAGTGCTTTGTGTGCGTGGGTGAGGAGCTTGAAGGTGAACCTCTTGTCGACGGGGAGCCAGTGTAGGTCTCTCAGGTGGGGGGTGTTGTGGCTGTGGCGGGGGACGTTGACGATCAGTCGGGCGAAGGCGTTTTGGATGCGTTGTAGTCGTCATAGATGTTTGGCTGGGATTCCTGCATAGAGTGCATTGCCGTAGTCCAGTTTGCTGCTGACGAGGGCCTGTGTCACGTTCTTCTTGTTTCGGTCGGGATCCACTTGTAGATCCTGCGAAGCATGCAGAGGGTGTTGTAGGAGGAGGAGGAGATGGCGTTGACCTGCTTAGACATGGAGAGGGAGGAGTCGAGGATGAATCCTAGATTGCATGCATGGTCGGTGGGTGTTGGTGCTGTTCCCAGTGTGGTCGGCCACCAGGAGTCGTCCCAGGCTGAGGGGGTGGATCCGAGGATGAGGACCTCCCTCTTGTCCGAGTTCAGCTTCAGACGGCTGCTCCTCATCCAATCGGCGACGGCCTTCATTCCCTCGTGGAGGTTGGTTTTGGCGGTGTGTGGGTCCTTGGTGAGGGAGAGGATGAGCTGGGTGTTGTCAGCGTAGGAGATGATGTTGAGGTTGTGTTGACGGGCCACTTGTGCGAGGGGGGCCATGTAGATGTTGAACAGCGTTGGGCTGAGCGATGAACCCTGGGGACCGACGCAGATGATGTTGGTGGCTTCGGATCGCAAGGGTGGGAGGCGGACGCTCTGGGTTTTGCCGGAGAGGAAGGACGTGGTCTAGTCAAGAGCCTTCTCTTGGATTCCGGCTTCCAGGAGGTGTGTCTTTAGAGTGCGATGGCAGACTGTGTCGAAGGTGGCTGACAGGTCCAGGAGGATGAGGGCTGATGTTTCGCCGTTGTCTAGTTGGCGCCTGATGTCGTCTGTGGCGGCGATGAGGGCTGTCTCAGTGCTGTGGTTTCGTCTAAATCCGGACTGGGACGGGTCCAAGATGTTGTTGTCTTCGAGGTGGCAGGCCGGTTGCATGTTAACGATTTTCTCGATGACCTTTGCCGGGAACTTGAGCAGGGCGATGGGCCGGACGTTCTTGTGGTCCTTGGGGGTCCGCTTTGGGCTTCTTGAGGAGGGCATTGATTTCGGCGTGCTTCCCGCTTTCTGGGAATGTCGCTGTTTCGAAGGAGATGTTGATGACCTTCCGTAGTTGGGGTGCGATGGCTGCGTCTGCTTTGTTGAATACGTGGTGTGGGCACGGGTCAGACGGAGATCCTGAGTGAATGGAGTTCATGACCTTGCGTGTCTTGTCGTTGTTGACGTTGGACCAGGAGGTCAGACGGTTGGCGCTGGTGGTGTTCACAGGGTAGGTGGAGTCTGGCGTAGTCGGGCGGTCGTGGTGTTGAAGCTGTCGTGGATGACAGCGATCTTGCGGTGGAAGAAGATGGTTAGTGAGTCGCACAGTTCTTGTGAAGGCGGGAATGTCATTGGCGCTGGGGTTGGAGAGTTCCTTTACGATGCTGAAGAGCTCTTTGCTGTTGTGTGCGTTGTTATCCAAGAGGTCTTTGAAGTGTGGACTGTGCTAGCAACATTCACCTTGTAATTTACAGACACTGTGCATTGTACATGGGTAATGCATGGGGCTAGCATTTCTGTACAGAACAGTCTACCCAGCATTAATGCTAACTGCCTAAAAATTGAACAACCTTAATGGACGGTGGACAGGATCTGTATCTAATGGATTTTTTACTATGAAAACAGTCTTACTGCTCTGGTTGGGGACGATCTGCTGTCCAGGCACCTGAATGACCCACAAACCTCCTTCCTCTTAGAGATGACGACTAAGAGCCTCAAGTTCGCTTGAATGAGATGCACTTGGAGATCCCAGAGTATGAGAAACCACTCTCTGCATTCTATTAGTAGACTCACGGCAGAGTATCACGTGAAGTGGCCCCTCCTTTGGGTAAGTCATCTGAGCCATGGCAGGCTTTCTGGAAACCTGTGGGAAATGGTGTCTTTGACCTCTGTATGTACTTAGCGTGGACAATTTAGTGTGGTTGTCGGTGTATAGATAAACATGTGTATTTTCTGACAATTCACTGAGTGTTTGACTTTACATTGTCTGGGTTTGTAAGTAAAAGTATGTTGGTTTCAAAATGCTCTTTGTAACTACTGACATACAATGATGTGCAAATATATCCTTTGGACTATGGATACTTTATTGTGGCATGCAACAGTCTAGTCTTGCATTAACAAACTTGTTGGTTTGGGAACTACCCATCTGCTATGTCTGCTTGCTGTGTACATCATCCATTGGTGAAAGTCGTTCAGCGACTTCAGCCTCTAAGTCACTTGTAGTGTCTCTGCAGACAGCCTACACACTACTTGAATGATCTTCCTATATTGAAAGTCTATAGTGGCTTAGCTCTTTCAGCATTACATTGCCTTACCGGAAGGAATTTCACAATTCTGCCTCAAAATGAAGTTGGTCAGTTAAATGAGCTGCTCAAAGTCTATTGAAACAACTTTAAACCCCAGATGTCCACCATCTAGCTGAAATTCAATTCCACAAAAACAGAATTTGTGCTTATCAATAATGGCTTGTTTCAGGCCCAGCTTCAGACCTGTGTAAGCACTTTTAGTTTCTGTATTGATTTCAGCTTGCTTTTAAATAACCAATCGAAAAGTAAATGCAGCATGTCTTCAGCTTGACCAGCTTACCAGAATAAAGATGCTCCTTGCCCCACTATCTTATGCGCACTAAAGCAACAGAAGTTAGCCCAGCGTGCAGCCACCCAACTGGTGAGAATATGCTTACATCCCACATTGAGTTAACACCAATGTCTATCCTTACCAAACTATACCAAATTACCCTCATGCTAAATAGTGCACTAGGTAATCTTCTCAAAAATCCAAACTACCCTCAGAAAGCTATCACTCTCCAGTTATTTTTGTGGCTTGCCCATCATCTCTCTTGCCGGGGCTGGAGATCCAGAAAGTCCCTGAAAAACAAGTCAAGAAACAAACTTTTTTGTTTATGTGTTCTGAAACAAAACCCCATCTCTTTTAGACTCTACTCACCTCTTCAAAAGCTCATGATGGAATGGAGGACCTGCTCTCCATAAATTCGCCCAACTTTGGCCTGTTTTCTTGCCTAGTTCAACGATATAGTTAATATATGAGATTTACGTGAATTTCCTATACCCTTGTACCTCCTGCCAATAGGTGATACCGTTACCCATACGTATACACTAGTATCAATAGCCTAACACCCAAACCGTGCTATTCCTACCTGTACCCCAGTACCCCCAACTCTAAAGATATCTTAGTCCACCTACGCCTACCTATACTCTAGTATGTCTAGCCTGACTATACCCTTGTACTTTTAACACTTCCTATATCTGCCTATATCTATATACTTCTAGCCTTGCATATACCTAAATACCTCTACCTCTAACTGTACCTCTACCCTTACCTATATCTGAGGAGCTCTACCACTGGCTATACATTAGAACCTAAACTCTAGCATCTATAAAATTACCTCTATCCTGGTATCTCAATCCCACCTATATGCTAGTCCTTCTATCTTTACCTATGCGTGAGAACGTTGATATCTACGTATATCCTAGTACTTCTTTGTCCTTACCCCTTCATGTACACTTGAAACTCTACCCTACCTATTCCCATGTACCTTTCCAACTGTTTCTACTCATGCCTATACTCTTGAATCTATATCCCTACCTGTAGCCTGGGATCTTCACCCTTGTCTCTACTCTAGTATATTACCTTCTACATGTTTCATAGTAGTCCTGCCCCTGCCAAAACTCTAATACCTATACCTCTGCATATCCACTAGTACCTCACCCCACCTATCCCTTGCGCATCTATTCCTACCTCCACACTGAACCATACCATAATACCTATAATTCTGTCTGTACCCTCAATCCTCTGCTCCTGATAATAATGTAAAACCTCAACCCTTACTGATGCCCTCGTTAGTGCTGCCCTACACTATCCCACCACCTCTGCTCATACCTGTATCCTAGTGCCTCTACCCCTACCTGCACCCTAGTACCTCTGCCCTGCCTATACCCTGGTACCTTTACACATGCCTGCATTTTAGAACTTCAACTTGTATATGTAGGACCTATGTCCCTACATATACCCTTGTACATCTGTTGGGATGGGATTGTCCCTTGCAAGGTAAACCAGTGTGTACACCTGCCCTGTGTGCTGGACTGCATGTGAAACTGCATTCCTGACATTTATTTTGGTTATGGTATCACACTAACCTAATATTTATGCAAAGGCCTAGGCCTCTTAATGGCAATGCAAAGTCTAGAACCTTTTCTCTGACCTGGGGGGGACACACAAATGGAGTTCTCCTCCTGGGCATTGTATTACTGTCCATTCCCTGGGTTTATCACATAAAGCAGTGGTGGCAGCGTACCATGTTTTGTGAATCTGTAAAATGCATGTTGAGTGGAAAAGTACAATTTCTTGCGAATCATTCATGGCATTATCCCTATTTCTCAGTGGCAAGAAGAGTCAAGTCCACCATTGCTGCTCCATGTAAAGTTGTGCCGTTATGCGGAACTCAAAACCATGTGCATGTCAAATGTGTTTAAGCTCAGAGTGTGTAGCACATGTATGGTAGTAGAATTCTGTGTGGAATGCATTTTAGATACCAGGATTAGCCTGCACAGAGAGTAAATACAGGTTCCCCAGACAGTGAACATGTATTGATTTCATTCCTGTGGCTGAAGAATGGCTGAAGTATAGAGACCCAGACACTGATTTGAGGGAAGATCAGGTTACCATTAGAAATTCAGAGTACATGTTAGCAAATGGCTGGTGAACAGTCCTTAATGAGCACGACCATTTGTCTAAATGTAGAAGTGATAGTTGGGACTGCAGTTTCTGTTGCTCAAATTGAGAACATTTCTAGGCAAGCAATGTCCCTTTGTCTGTCCCTAACTACTACTTCAGAAAGATCTCGCACTTTATTGTTTCCATGTTTTAGATATTTCTGCTTGAAGCTAGCCCCATTGCCTCCTTCTGTGAGTCATCACCTCGCACAAAGGCTGTTTCTGAAGAGCAGCTTGGAAAGGACATGTGAAAGAGAATCGATCCAACCCAGTCCTGGAGCCTTATACAATAGACCCACCTCTCCTGTGTTAAAATAAGAGTATGACAATGAGTTCCAAACCACCCCCATTTACTTTCAATCCCAAATTGGTCTTGACCAATTTAGGGAGTCCTGAAAGTTCTGCTCTGCAACCAGGTCCGGTGTTTGTTTTTAGTCAGTTTCCCATTGGTTAGGGGGCATTAAATGAAATCTGCTGCCGGTGATTTGAGGGCCTATCCAGTACCAAGAAGTCTGTCTGCCTTCTGAGAAATGGAAGGAGTTTGTCTGCCTACCCCTGCAGGAAGAGAGATTGTCCTGGGGTAGAAGCCCAGTGCGTTCCTGGTATCTAAAGCACCCAGAGAAAGTGGATTGTCTCGGAGTGAGCCTGGAGTGACTTGTGCCTTGAACGTGTTGCCCCAGTCTTTCTGTGTGGTACTCATGTGAGATGCATTAAGACTTTTTAAAGGACAAGTACCACTGTGTCACCTGATAGCCCACAAAGGCTCCAAAGGCTGGTGCTGCTGCTGTTACAGATGAGGGAGAGGGAAACCTGCCTTGGCCTGGAAGTTGCAACTGTCGAAGGTTCAATGACGGTTGATTACATTGCATGGAGGTCGCAATGAACGAATCTGAACCCTTGTCTGCATCCGTTTGAGAAGGCTGCCACTATCGAAGATGAGTTCATCCACCAAACCGGAATGATCATTTTCATCCTTTAAATACTGTCCCGAGGTGAGGTTCTCTCCGTGGGCCCCACAGGATAGGAGCTGCTGCTGTTCAGGATCAGGACACACTTCCGACACACTACTGCAACAATAACAAGCAGGTAAACGTGCCATGTAGCATGCACCTGGGAGTAAAGGTTAGTGTGTGGTGGAGTCTGCTACATTTGCTTATGATTTGTGCTGGCAGGGTAAAATACACTGAATTGTGTTGCACATTTGTCCAGTCACAGTAACTGATCTGCACTTGGCCTGATCAATTCCTAAATCTGTAATATGCTGGGGACTGTAGTTCTGTGATCCTGACCCTAGCGGAAAAGAGGACACTAGAAGAAGGAAGTTTAGTGGTTCATTGTTTAATGTGCCTTCAATTACTACTCTTTATTATGTTTCCATTGAATTGTGTAGCCTTTGGCTCTGTTGTGAGATTAAAGTACTTTCTTTTACATGCAAGATTAGCACTGGGTTGATAAATACATTATTGTGTCTGTTGAATGTTGAGTTCTTAGGTCTTGTCTCGAATACTACCTTCCTGTGAAGCATTTTACTATTTGCCCTCAGTACCCTGAAAGTCAAGTGCTAAAAGGGTTGCACTTGACCCAGTTTACAGAGACAAATTAGGACAGATCCCAGGACATCAGTGACAAATGACCCCACCCTCCTCCGTTCAGCCCAGTGGTCCTTCTCCGCAATCTTGCCTTCCAAATGGGTCTAACAGCTGCGCTGCATGCCTACATATGTCCCTAACTATACCATAGGGCCAGTACACCTACCTATTCCTATGTAGCTCTACCCCTGCCCATACTTTAGTATCACGACCTGAACCTATGCCTGAGTACCTCTGGCCCTTTTTAGGTCTCGCCTGTCGATGCGCATGCGCATCGAGCAAGGCGAGAGTATTGCGAGTTATCCACTCTTTATCCACACTGCAAGGAATCGTGGCGATTCCTTGCAGTGCCCGTGACTTTTAAGGTCAATGCGCATGCGCATTAAGCTTATGCGCATGCGCATTGACCTTAAAAGTCACGGGCGCGTGCATGTCCGTCTTTGTTTACCCGCTCCGCCCCCTCCCGCCGTGTCGCCTTGCCTACTCTCTCTCTCCCCTCTCCGCCCCCGTTCCGCCCCCTCCCCTTCCCGCCGTGTCGCATTTCTCCTCCCCCCTCCCCTCTCTTCCCTCCGGCTTCTTTTTTTTTGTTTATTTTACTCGCACCTCTCCCCTCTCCGCCCCCGTTCCGCCCCCTCCCCTTCCCGCCGTGTCGCATTTCTCCTCCCCCCTCCCCTCTCTTCCCTCCGGCTTCTTTTTTTTTGTTTATTTTACCCGCCGTGTGACACAGATCCAGCATATACCCTTTCTAAAATACTAACCAGCTACCCCGTTCACTTGTTGTCCTAGGATCGAAGTACATCTCTGGTCTTTTTGCATGTCCCCTACATACATGCACAGGCCGCATGCTAAATCCTGAACTCACCAGCTATCAGCCTCCTCACCACGTCTTCTCTACTCCTCTCTTCCCTCCGGCTTCTTTTTTTTTGTTTATTTTACTCGCACCTCTCCCCTCTCCGCCCCCGTTCCGCCCCCTCCCCTTCCCGCTGTGTCGCATTTCTCCTCCCCCCTCCCCTCTCTTCCCTCCGGCTTCTTTTTTTTTGTTTATTTTACCCGCCGTGTGACACAGATCCAGCATATACCCTTTCTAAAATACTAACCAGCTACCCCGTTCACTTGTTGTCCTAGGATCGAAGTACATCTCTGGTCTTTTTGCATGTCCCCTACATACATGCACAGGCGGCATGCTAAATCCTGAACTCACCAGCTATCAGCCTCCTCACCACGTCTTCTCTACTATGCTCCTTACGCCAAGGGAGCATCTTCACTACATGATGTCCTTCACAAGCATCCACACGTTGCAGCAACACTTTTCAGCTTAACAGCTGGAGCACTTCTCCAGTCACTAAACAAACACCATCCAGTCTAGGTACAAGCCACACCAACAAACGCATTTTTCTCCCACACTTGCATGCACCAACCAGTATGTCTTTGAGGGCAAGGTAACAACAGTTCGGGCCACCCTGGTAGAAAGTAGAAATGACAAATGCTGGTGCAGAAAAGTCAGATATAGCTATCTCTTAGCACCACGTGTCAGCATCTGCTGGAATAAAAAATAAATGTAATAAGGCAAGAGGCTTAAATTAAGACCTTCAGCACATTTAGGACCCCCAACTAAACACCAGGATCCCGTAGTTTCACCCTCAACCCCTCACCCTCACTCACCCTCACTAACCCTCACTCACCCTCAACCCCTCACCCTCACTCACCCTCACTCACCCTCAACCCCTCACCTCACTCACCCTCACTCACCCTCACTCACCCTCAGTCACCCTCACTCACCCTCACTCACCCTCACTCACCCTCACTCACCCTCACTCACCCTCACTCACCCTCACTCACCCCCACTCACCCTCACTCACCCCCACTCACCCACACTCACCCCCACTCACCCTCACTCACACTCACTCACCCACCCTCACTCACCCTCACTCACCCTCACTCACCCTCACTCACCCTCACTCACCCTCACTCACCCACCCTCACCCACCCTCACTCACCCTCACTCACCCCCACTCACCCTCACTCACCCACCCTCACCCACCCTCTCACCCTCACTCACCCTCACTCACCCTCAACCCCTCACTCACTCACCCTCAACCCCTCACTCACTCACCCTCACTCACCCTCACTCACCCTCACTCACCCTCACTCACCCTCACTCACCCTCAACCCCTCACCTCACTCACCCTCACTCACCCTCACTCACCCTCACTCACCCTCAACCCCTCACCTCACTCACCCTCACTCACCTTCACTCACCCTCACTCACCCTCAACCCCTCACCTCACTCACCCTCACTCACCCTCACTCACCCTCACCCTCACTCACCCTCACTCACCCTCACTCACCCTCACTCACCCTCACTCACCCTCACTCACCCTCACCCTCACTCACCCTCAACCCCTCACCTCACTCACCCTCAACCCCTCACCCACCCTCAACCCCTCACCCACCCTCAACCCCTCACCCTCACTCACCCTCAACCCCTCACCCTCACTCACCCTCAACCCCTCACCCTAACTCACCCTCACCCTCACTCACCCTCAACCCCTCACTCACCCTCTCACCCTCAACCCCTCAACATCAACCCCTCACCCTCACTCACCCTCACCCTCACTCACCCTCACTCACCCTCACCCTCACCCACCCTCACTCACCCTCACTCACCCTCACCCTCACTCACCCTCACCCACCCTCACCCTCACCCTCACTCACCCTCACTCACCCTCACCCTCACTCACCCTCACCCTCACTCACTCTCACCCTCACTCACCCTCACTCTCACTCACCCTCACTCACCCTCACTCACCCTCACTCTCACTCACCCTCAACCCCTCACCCTCACTCACCCTCAACCCCCTCACTCACCCTCACTCACCCTCACCCACCCTCACCCTCACTCACCCTCACTCACCCTCAACCCCTCACCCTCACACAGTGCAATAGGTCTCGGAGCATTTGAGTTAGAGCTTTTAGAAATGTTTATGGCTTTTTTTTAAATTCTTTAGCATTGGCTACAGGAAACAAAAATGCTAAAGATTTACAAAAAAACCCATAAACAATTCTAAAAGCACTAACTCTAATGCTGCGAGACCTATTGCATTTCCAATGCTTGTTATACTCTTGCACCTCTACCACTGCTTTAACCAGAGCACCTCTGCTCCTACATTTATTCTAGAACCTCTTTCCCTACTCTCACCTTACTAATGTTGCACTTACCTATGTCCTATCAATCTATGCCCTAGCACCTTTTACCCTTCACATTTTTACCACCCCTGCTCCTTAGTCTTCTCACTTGTTTTCTAATTTTCTTTTCCTGGCAAGTTTTGACAAATTTACTCATATTCTTTAGCAAATTCACCAAAATTGAGTTTTACCAGCTTACTGTTGATAGTGTTATCCGTGTCGTTTTTTCTACTAAAAGAGGTAAACAGGTTTTTAAGATAATGTTTTAAAGAAAAGAACATAGCAACTGCAGTGTGCAACAAAACAAGTTCTAAACTCGCATTTTCTGGTGCATCTGCAGGAATAGTCCACTGGAATCAAGCATCAAATCAGGCTATTTTAACACCTCTGTCAAACCACAATTCAACGAAACTGTTTCATCATGGCAAATACCCAAATGGAGAAAATTAGGAGGGTAAAGTAGTAGAGGGAAACACATTTCTGTACATTCCTCAAATAAGAATCCAAGCAAACAAGGGCGTGGCTTAGCGCCCGTCGGAGATGGCGGCGCTTGTGTGAGCACTCCGTGGTCGATGGGGCAAACAAGCGTTTCACTGACCCAATTATTGCCGGAGACGACAAAACAAACCGTCGGAGGGCTCCAGGAATGCTTTGACGCCCATTTCGCCGCCTTTGGTGACTCTCCTCTTTATTTTCGGCAATTTCTTTTGGTCGCGGCGTCATGACGGGTGCGACCGCCATTTTGAGACTCTGAGGAGCGCTTCACGAACGGCGCTCTCCTGGCAACGACTGTGGCTGCACGTTTCCTCCTGCCTCAAACAAGGTTGGCCTTCATTTCTTTCAGAAATGCCTCTAATGTACTTTTCTCACTTCCACTTCCACAACACGCTGTTTTGAGGTGTTTCTTGATTCAGCAGCCATCCTGAACTGCATGTTACCCTATGAAGCTTTAATGCTGTGACCAACTGAACTTGCTGCCGAGCCTCCCTTTCTTTACATAAAGCTGACTCTCATGTGTTTTCTGTGACTCTCGCCTCGCGCCCTCATTTTGCAGTCATATTGCAGCCAGATTTGCTTCTCTCAAGTTTGGGTGACCATCATATCTACCTCTGCATGATGCTTCTTTTATTTTTTTCCTTTCTCGAGTAATTGTACAGTTTTTACCGACTTTTCTCGCTACTTGCTGGCATCCTCACGATTTCAAAGTTCCAAGTGCTAATTTTTCTCTCCTGTGGGGGTCTTTAACTTATGGATACAGGCGCAACGGGTCGTGCTGACAAGACTCCACGACATACCTTTATCAAGAACTCAAAAGTATTTTCTGAACTGGCTCATTTGGAAGCCTCTCAGGCATCTGTTCTCCACATGTCGCAGTCCAACGCGGAACATCCTGTGCAACCCTCAGGAAAAGCTACCACAAAAAGGCTCAAAAAAGATCCTCCTTCACCGTCTAACTCCTCTTCAACCGTATCCATGGAATTATTACTGGAGGAAATACGAGCCCTTCGTCCTTTTATGGAAGAAACCAATGCTAAGCTGCAAGTTCTAACGGATAACTGGTCGCAGATGGATGCTAGAGTTACGTTGGTGGAGCACAATGTCTCCTCTCTCCAGGAATCGTCCTCCAAGGTCACTCATTTGCACTCGCAAATCTCTTCTCTCCAGAAACAGGTTGAGGAGCTTGAAAACCGGAATAGACGTAACAATCTACGCATCTACGGCCTGGCGGTAGGTTGCGAGGGGAGTGATCCTATTGCCTTCTTCATGACCTTTCTTCCTAAACTTCTGCACTTACCAGAGGACACTTTGCTTAACATACAGCATGCCCATAGACTTGGCTGCGCTCCTTCACCTGCTTCCACGTCTTCCAGACCCAGAGGCGTCATCATGTATTTCTTGGAATATACTGACCTCCTTAAAGTCCTCTCAGGTGCCAGAGCTTCCCCTCACCTTACGTGGTCGGGATCCACCTTATTTTTTGCGCAGGATTATGCTAAATCTACAGCCAATCGTCGCAAAGCTTTTTTGGATATGAGACCAGAACCCCTGTTTTTTCAGAGTGACCTACAATAATAATACAACGACCTACGAAGATCCTGTGCGACTTCAGAGCTTCCTGAATTCCTGCAATGCAGCCAACATGGGCACCTCTGGTTCCTCCTCCGTTTTTCCTCCATGACTTACTTGAGCTGCTGTTATTCTCTTCCAGTTCCGTTGGTTGATGCTAGTTTTGTCATACCAGTTCGGTTTTTCCGTAATTCCCCTGGTTTATCCCTTCCTTACATTCGTACATTATGTCTTCTCGTGTACCATTCTCATTATGTATTACTTCTTATTATGTCATTTCCTGATGTTTCTCCTCATGTTTCCACAGAATTCGTCTTTTGTTCCGTGACGTTCCCAGGGCTTGACGGCCCGCTGACATTGGACGTCCTGCCTTCTCCAGTTGGCTCTACCCCCATCAACCTCTCGTCCATATTCCCTTCTGATTATCCTCCCTCGCTTCCCTCCCTTGTAAGTACATTCTCCACTTTACCTAACATGTTTGCCTTTCCCTTTCTCTCCCTCTCCTTGTTTTTCTCCCTACTTAACTTTGGTTCGCAGGTGTCACCTTTCTTCTGTTTTCTTCAACTTTTCTACTATTCATTCTATTCTTATATTTCCTTATTCTCTGATTGGGTTTTCTATTGTTGTTTGTCTATTTGGATACATTTTATTATAGTGTTCTTCATCTTTGTCTCTTGCTTTTATTCATACTCTTCTTTTTTGACTTTCCCCATTTCTCTCTATTTTTCTCTGCTCATATTTTCATATTTCTCTTTTTCTCTTTTCTTCTTGTTCATAAATACATTCTCTCTTTGCTCAGACTATACTAGCATATACCTATGCCTACTTTTTTCTACTTCCTTTCCTCCCTTTCTTTGCTCTCCTTTCCTAACTTTCTTTCTTACACCTCTCTCTCTTCTCTTATTTCTTCTCTCCTTCATTTATGGTACTCATGATCATTTCTTTTTGTTTTACTGTGTTACTCTCATGAGCTTCTCTTTTGCATCTATTTCTTGTTATCATTTTCTTTTATTTTGTATATTATGTCATTGAAAATTATTACATGGAACGTCAAGGATATTAATTCTCCAATCAAACGACAAAGAATCTTATCTCATCTAGCTAGATTAAATGTTGATATTGCATTTTTACAAGAAACTCATTTATCTGATACCGAATCTGTTAAACTTAAAAGAGGCTGGGTGGGTGAGGTTTACTACTCCCAGGGTGATGGCAAACGAAACGGAGTAGCTATTTTATGTCGGAAAACTCTCTCCTATTCCCTGATTACTCAGGAATCGGATGCTGAAGGCCGGTAGATACATGTTAAACTGTCTCTTAAAGGTGTTCCAATTTCTCTTCTAAATGTCTATGCTCCTACTGGTGGCGATCCTGCTTTTTGGCATGACTTGTCACACCATATCACCAGATTTGTTGATGTAAATTTCATTCTAGCAGGTGATTGTAAACAACCTCTTGATCCCTTCCTTGATAGAAATTCTAAAACTCCCTACATCCCAAATAAGTCCCATAAACTCTTCGCTCAGGCCATTTCTCAACACAAACGTATTGACACTTGGCGCTTGTGCAATCCATCGACAAGAGAATTTACTTTTTATTCCCCTTGTCACTACTCCCAATCTCGCATTGATTATATTTTTGTTACTCATAATATTGCCCAGACTCTTACTAGTACCGAAATTGGCCCGATTCTACTCTCAGATCATGCCCCTACTTTAGTGCATCTTGATATACTTCCTAGGCCTGTTGGCCCTAAGAGGTGTCGCTTTAATAATACCCTTTTGTTGAATCCAGAATTTACTGATTCCTTTACTGCATTTTTTGACAATTTTTTTTGTTTAACGACACTCCTTCCATTCCCAAACACACCGTTGGGGATGCTTTTAAAGCTGCGGCTAGAGATTTTATAATTGGATATGTGGCTAAGAAACAAAAAATTGCCCGCAAATTTACTACAGATCTTCTTCGAGACATTAAGAAATTGGAGCACGCTTACTTTACGTCCCTTTCACAAGACAGTTTAACAGCCCTGGTCAAGGCCAAAATTAAATGTAACACAAAATCTACAGAGGATGCTTCCTTATATTTACTGAAATCTAGTGCAAAGTTTTATGGAGGTAGGAATAATGCCGGGAAAATCTTAGCCAATTATTTGAAAGTTAAGCATAACAAATTGAACATTGAATCCATCTACGACACTCAATCTATCCTCAAGCACAAAGACGCAGATATTCTCACTGAATTCTCCACTTTCTATGAAACCCTATACTCCTCTGAAACCCAACCCTTCTCCCAATCTCTTGATCACTTCTTCTCTACCATACATAAACCTGACCATTTTCCCCTCGATCGCTCTCATCTAGAACTTGACATTTCTCAACAAGAATTACTTACAGCACTCCAAACTCTTAAAAAAGACAAGGCTCCTGGACCAGACGGCCTTACTGTTGAATTTTTCCTTCATTTCTCAAAGTTCCTCATCCCAAAATTACATTCTCTCATAGAAACCTTTGTTACCTTGGATGCTTCCTCAGGTTCTTTCTCTGATGCCCACATCTGCCTTATACCCAAGGAAGGAAAGGATGCTCACTATTGTAAAAACTACAGGCCCATTTCTTTGGTCAATATTGACTACAAGATATTTGCTAAGTCACTTGCAACGTGTCTTGACCTCTTACTCCCAGATCTCTTAGGACAGGAAAAATCAGGCTTCGTCAAGGGATGATTTATCACTGATAATACAAGACTGTTGTTTAATATACTATCAAAATCCCATAATGTACCTCATCCCCTTGTAGCAATTGCTTTAGATGCTGAGAAAGCATTTGACAGATTTGAGTGGACTTATCTTTTTCATACCCTTAAATGGTTCGGTTTTGGTCCCAAATTCATTTCTTTGATTTCTTTACTGTATTCTAATCCCCGAGCGGCAGTTCGCGCCAATGGCCTAGTCTCTTCCTTTTTTGACTTAGGGAGAGGTGTGAGTCAGGGCTGTCCTTTGTCCCCTTTTTTTTTCAATCTGGCTTTTGAACCTTTCTTGTCCAAACTTCGCCAAAATCCCAATATTCATGGCTTTCACGTTTTGGACTCTCAAATTAAGCTTGCCGCATATGCTGACGATATTTTACTTTTTATTTCCAACCCCGCTGAATCTATCCCTGCATTCCTTGCCGAAGTCAAAGATTATTCCCAGATTTCTGGGTATAAACTCAACAATGATAAATGTGAGATCTTACCCTTGACGAAGTACACCTTTAAACCCGATGTTAGTACTTCCAATTTTTCATGGAGCTCTTCACATATTAAATACCTTGGCCTTCACATTACCCCCTCTATTTCAGGCACGGTCTCCCTTTGTTTAAATAAATGTATTCAAAAATTAACGGACTTGGGGCCCGATGTAGGTAAAAGGGATTTTCCGATTTCAAAATGCCGAGGCGGGCCGAATCGGTATTCTGAAATCGGAAAACGAGATGTAGCAAACAAACCGCGAAATAATAGCGAATCGGTCGGCATCGGTAATGTGATTCGCTACGTACCGAATCGGCACGGGCCGAATCGGAAAGTACCGAATCGGCTACCACCGATTCGGAAATTATTAACACCAAAAACAGGGTCTGGGCTCTCTGGCAATAAGGACAAGCCTCACCAGAATAATGATAAACCAAGAGCAGGTACCAATATTGCCACGTAATTCTACACTGGATCTCGGATGATCACTCGAATGACTGAATAAAGCAGTAATTCTCAATGAACCAGATTTCAGAATAAATCATTTATGTTTTATTTTTTGATTTAAGTGCATGTATCTATTTAGTATGCAATTTTTTATATTTTTTAATCAAGGAACATTTCGTTAGTTCCACGCTATTACACTGAACACAGAATTGAAACAAATGACATTAGGCAAAAACAGTAATTTGAACAGACAAAAATCAACTCACACTCGTCAGTCATACCACACAAGACAATCAAGATATATTTACAATTATTTACAAACAATATAGTATCACAGTGGAAAAATAAAGCATTGGAAAACAACAGATCAACAAAATCATTATTTTCTGAAAAGATCAAGGGTTCCTAATGCTGAGTAGAAGAGGTCTACGCGTTTCGATAACCCCTGGTTTCGGGGAAATCTCATCAGGACCATGTGCCTGTGAATGGAGAACGAGATTGAATCAACACGAGGGGGGCAAAACCAAACTCCTCACAACTCTCAGAACTTTATCGCCTTTAATTTGTTGACTTGTCTGAGACCCAAACCGCTGTTTCCCTACTAGACCGTGAGTGACGGCTTAACACATTTTAGATGTCTGAACGCGGCCCGTCCCCATGGCAACGGGCTAAACTACAATCCCCAGAATCCTCGGGCAACCAGGAAGTGAGTTTTAACACAACCGAACGCGAGAGCCAGTTCACCGACTGGAAGGTGCCGGTCACTGGACAAATCGCACAGAGACCGAGGAGCGCAGACCCCCTGTAGCAGACAGCGGACACGACGCTTCCAGGTAAGATGCTGACCCAAAACCAAGACATCCCCGCTAACTAGGCGAACGCTTCAATTTGTTTGGATACCTGATTCTAGCTCCATTTCACTTATAGGCTTCTGGAGCACGTTACAGATTCGCTCAATTTCAACATAGATAAACGTGAACTCCCTGCGCTACCTACAAAACAGTAAGTGGTCATTGTCTTAAATGAGAAATAAGGACTCCAATCGCTTCCCGCAAACTTACTCAAACCATTTCCTTTGCCCCCCCCAGCAACCCGCAACTACCCAAGCTGCCCTTCAGTCGCACTAACAGCCGCATTAGGCGTAACAAGATGTAAGTAGACACGAATGAATGTTCTGGTCATGATTGAATTTCTGCCCCTCGGGCGCTTTCACTAGAGAGGCTTAATTCCACCTCATTTTTTTGCCTACAGTGACATCCACAAAAGTAAAGTCGGCCATTGAGAGGTATGATTAGTTCATTTGTTCCCCACACTGTAGCGTTGTGAGGAGTTTGGTTTTGCCCCCCTCGTGTTGATTCAATCTCGTTCTCCATTCACAGGCACATGGTCCTGATGAGATTTCCCCGAAACCAGGGGTTATCGAAACGCGTAGACCTCTTCTACTCAGCATTAGGAACCCTTGATCTTTTCAGAAAATAATGATTTTGTTGATCTGTTGTTTTCCAATGCTTTATTTTTCCACTGTGATACTATATTGTTTGTAAATAATTGTAAATATATCTTGATTGTCTTGTGTGGTATGACTGACGAGTGTGAGTTGATTTTTGTCTGTTCAAATTACTGTTTTTGCCTAATGTCATTTGTTTCAATTCTGTGTTCAGTGTAATAGCGTGGAACTAACGAAATGTTCCTTGATTAAAAAATATAAAAAATTGCATACTAAATAGATACATGCACTTAAATCAAAAAATAAAACATAAATGATTTATTCTGAAATCTGGTTCATTGAGAATTACTGCTTTATTCAGTCATTCGAGTGATCATCCGAGATCCAGTGTAGAATTACGTGGCAATAT
Organism: Lissotriton vulgaris; assembly: GCF_964263255.1. Taxonomy (NCBI): domain Eukaryota; kingdom Metazoa; phylum Chordata; class Amphibia; order Caudata; family Salamandridae; genus Lissotriton; species Lissotriton vulgaris. The sequence continues at coordinate 1,608,907,048 of NC_141694.1, read as the reverse complement.
TGGTACCTGTTCTTGGTTTATCATTATTCTGGTGAGGCTTGTCCTTATTGCCAGAGAGCCCAGACCCTGTTTTTGGTGTTAATACTTTTGCAGAAGCTGTTCTGCGAGGCCCTCTGTATGCCCCATGTGGAGGGTTTGACTTTGTTTTGACCAAAGTCTTTTTGGTGTTGCATGTTTGTTTGAGTTATATTTTGGTTTTGAATATTTTGGTTACGTCACAAGTGAATCCTAGCACAGTATGTCTGAAGATCAAACATTTGCCTACAATGAGGAACATATAAAAAACCTTTTGGCAAAACCCCCTCCCTTCGCTTCAGCTACATTAAGCACAACTGCCAGAAATCAGAATGAGACAGAGAAACTTTTGAGACTCAAAAAGAAACAAATTCGCACAGACCTACATGGTCATTATCTCCTCCAGCATTTGCGAGCTGGCACAATACCAGGAGGACTACAGATTAAAAATATTCCCGTGATATTCACCGATGACCCCGTTTACAAGAAAGGGTACAGTTTTATAGAGACAAAGTGTAGCCGAGACCTCATGGTTCTAACGGTTGAGACAGCACAAAGGATCTCGTTGCAACAATTAGAAGAGATTAAAACTCTGGAAAGCGAAATACAAACTAACCAACTTATTCCGGATGCTAAATCATTACTGGAGAAAGTCGAAAAGGACATTCTAGAATTTAAAGACTATACAATTAATCAAAAAGAAAATCAGTTTCAAAAGGATAAGAAAAACTTCAACTTCGAAAAAACATATCCCTACCTCCAAACTGACTTTTACTCCAGAGTTGAGTCAAGAAGATTCTTAGGAGAATATCAAGGACGATCGAATAACAAGTTCATCTCCTTCTCAGACACCTCTTCAGCATCAAGTAATAGTGATAGTGACGGTTATAACCAAAGAAGAGGAGGAAATAAAAGAGGAACTTTCCAACAGCAACCAGGACCCTCTGCAGGTCCTTTTTTAGGAAGAGGCCAACCAGAAAACCGAGCGCGCCCACGGTACAACCAACCATGGGAAATGTCGACACGGAGGAGGAACTACAAGAATTGGTAGTTTCCCCAATCTTCAACCTGTCTAATAAAATTCTCACATCATCAGAGAGAAGTATACTGGAAAAAGGTCTTTCTTTCGCCCCCAGGAGACGCACCAACTTTGTCAAACTAAAAATGGAGGCCCTAGAATTTTGCCGAAAAATTAAACTCAAATCCTTCTTCGCCCTAACACCAGTGAATCCACCGCTAGAAGTGACCGGATTGAAAAGAAAATCTAAATTTTGCCCACCAGCCAACAAAATTGCGAAAGACACTATTACTTTTGAAAAAACAATCATATCAGCAATAAGTAAAATGGAAGAAAAGAAAAATTGGATTAAATTTAACATCTCATATGCTGAAAAATGTGCTTTGGAGAACCTGAAAAAAGACACTTCAATCGTAATCAAACAGGCAGATAAGGGCGGAGCCATTGTTGTTTGGGACACTGAAAACTACAAAAAAGAAGTAATGAGTCAACTACAGAATGTCAAATACTACAGGAAAATAAACCATATTCCCACCACAGAATTACAACAGCAACTGCATCCAATTCTGGAAAAAGGCCTAGCAGAAGGTATAATTGGTAAAAAAGAATTTGAATATTTGAAATGTAACACCCCTCGAACACCTTTATTTTATGTCTTACCCAAGATCCACAAAGATGAACAAAATCCCCCCGGTAGACCCATCGTCTCGGGATGCGAGTCACTATTCGAACCAATTTCTAAGTTCGTTGATTTTTTCTTGAAACCGTTTATGACAGAAGTTAAATCCTTTCTTCGAGACACAACTGATTTTATGAACAAACTTCCCACTATCCCATTCGATCAAAATTCAGACTTTTTAGTCACCATGGATGTTTACTCGCTATATACCCAGATCCCCCAGAGTGACGGACTAGATGCAATACAGTTCTTTCTGGACCAACGACCAAGACCCACGAGAGTACCAACGGAATTCATTGTGCAACTGGCCACATTGGCACTAAAGAAAAACTTCTTTAATTTCAACGGAGATTTCTTTTTTCAAATAAGTGGGGTAGCCATGGGTTGCCCCTTTGCACCGGAGTTAGCCATACTTTTTATGGCATTATTTGAAGAGAAGTTTGTGTACCAGTCTAATCCATTCAAAGACAAGATCACAAGTTGGAGTCGATATATCGACGATGTCTTTATGACATGGAAAGGAACGGAAGATGAATTGAATGAATTCCACCAATGGCTTAATGCGAGAACGGAGGAAATTAAATTCACAATCAACTACTCCAAAATCAAAATGGCATTTCTTGATGTTGAAGTTCATCCAACAGATGACGGTCTGGTCACAACATTGTATAAAAAACTGACGGACAGAAACAAGGCACTGCATTTCGACAGTAGCCACCCACGGAATTTGAGAGAGAACCTTCCCTTTTCACAATACCTGCGGATCAAGCGAAATTGCTACTACAAGGACGCATACATGCTACATGCTGCTAACCTGACCGAAAAACTATCTCAAAGAGGCTACCCAAAAAAACTTCTTCAAAGAACAATGAAAAGAGTTTGGTGGATCCCCCGAGACACCCTATTAACAAACAAGGTTAAACCACCACAAAATAGGATGGTTTGCGTCTCTACATTCTGCCCGAATTCAAATGAACTCAAAAAAACAATCCTACAAAATTGGCATCTAGTGGAAAACATCGATGAGTCACTTAAGGAGAAACCATTATTTGCCTTCAAAAAGGATCAAAGTGTAGCTAATCATCTGGTCCGAGCAGCACTTAAACCAAACATAACCACAATCACCACTATGCTTGGTTTACCACCAGTCCAAGGACATCATAGATGTGGCTCTTGCATTTGCTGTGCCAGCACTGAGGAAGGAAATCTTTTCCAACACAAACAAATATCGTGGAAACATGACAAATTTACTAATTGTAAATCTAAGTTCGTCATATATGGTATCAAATGCCCCTGTGACAAAATTTACATCGGTAAAACCAGTCAAGAAGTGCGTTGTCGCATTACCCAGCACAAATCACGCATAAAAAAGAATGTGCTAACAGCCCCATTAGTCAGCCATTGGATCAATCACAAACACACCGTTGAGGAATTAAGATGGACAGTAATTGCAAAAATTGAAAAGGACCCCAGAGGTGGTGACATGGAGGAGAAATTGTCACACACTGAAGCAATGCTGATAGTGAAATTTAACTCCGCCATAAATGGTCTCAATGAACTCTCAGAACTTTATCGCCTTTAATTTGTTGACTTGTCTGAGACCCAAACCGCTGTTTCCCTACTAGACCGTGAGTGACGGCTTAACACATTTTAGATGTCTGAACGCGGCCCGTCCCCATGGCAACGGGCTAAACTACAATCCCCAGAATCCTCGGGCAACCAGGAAGTGAGTTTTAACACAACCGAACGCGAGAGCCAGTTCACCGACTGGAAGGTGCCGGTCACTGGACAAATCGCACAGAGACCGAGGAGCGCAGACCCCCTGTAGCAGACAGCGGACACGACGCTTCCAGGTAAGATGCTGACCCAAAACCAAGACATCCCCGCTAACTAGGCGAACGCTTCAATTTGTTTGGATACCTGATTCTAGCTCCATTTCACTTATAGGCTTCTGGAGCACGTTACAGATTCGCTCAATTTCAACATAGATAAACGTGAACTCCCTGCGCTACCTACAAAACAGTAAGTGGTCATTGTCTTAAATGAGAAATAAGGACTCCAATCGCTTCCCGCAAACTTACTCAAACCATTTCCTTTGCCCCCCCCAGCAACCCGCAACTACCCAAGCTGCCCTTCAGTCGCACTAACAGCCGCATTAGGCGTAACAAGATGTAAGTAGACACGAATGAATGTTCTGGTCATGATTGAATTTCTGCCCCTCGGGCGCTTTCACTAGAGAGGCTTAATTCCACCTCATTTTTTTGCCTACAGTGACATCCACAAAAGTAAAGTCGGCCATTGAGAGGTATGATTAGTTCATTTGTTCCCCACACTGTAGCGTTGTGAGGAGTTTGGTTTTGCCCCCCTCGTGTTGATTCAATCTCGTTCTCCATTCACAGGCACATGGTCCTGAGGAGATTTCCCCGAAACCAGGGGTTATCGAAACGCGTAGACCTCTTCTACTCAGCATTAGGAACCCTTGATCTTTTCAGAAAATAATGATTTTGTTGATCTGTTGTTTTCCAATGCTTTATTTTTCCACTGTGATACTATATTGTTTGTAAATAATTGTAAATATATCTTGATTGTCTTGTGTGGTATGACTGACGAGTGTGAGTTGATTTTTGTCTGTTCAAATTACTGTTTTTGCCTAATGTCATTTGTTTCAATTCTGTGTTCAGTGTAATAGCGTGGAACTAACGAAATGTTCCTTGATTAAAAAATATAAAAAATTGCATACTAAATAGATACATGCACCTAAATCAAAAAATAAAACATAAATGATTTATTCTGAAATCTGGTTCATTGAGAATTACTGCTTTATTCAGTCATTCGAGTGATCATCCGAGATCCAGTGTAGAATTACGTGGCAATATTGGTACCTGTTCTTGGTTTATCATTATTCTGGTGAGGCTTGTCCTTATTGCCAGAGAGCCCAGACCCTGTTTTTGGTGTTAATACTTTTGCAGAAGCTGTTCTGCGAGGCCCTCTGTATGCCCCATGTGGAGGGTTTGACTTTGTTTTGACCAAAGTCTTTTTGGTGTTGCATGTTTGTTTGAGTTATATTTTGGTTTTGAATATTTTGGTTACGTCACAAGTGAATCCTAGCACAGTATGTCTGAAGATCAAACATTTGCCTACAATGAGGAACATATAAAAAACCTTTTGGCAAAACCCCCTCCCTTCGCTTCAGCTACATTAAGCACAACTGCCAGAAATCAGAATGAGACAGAGAAACTTTTGAGACTCAAAAAGAAACAAATTCGCACAGACCTACATGGTCATTATCTCCTCCAGCATTTGCGAGCTGGCACAATACCAGGAGGACTACAGATTAAAAATATTCCCGTGATATTCACCGATGACCCCGTTTACAAGAAAGGGTACAGTTTTATAGAGACAAAGTGTAGCCGAGACCTCATGGTTCTAACGGTTGAGACAGCACAAAGGATCTCGTTGCAACAATTAGAAGAGATTAAAACTCTGGAAAGCGAAATACAAACTAACCAACTTATTCCGGATGCTAAATCATTACTGGAGAAAGTCGAAAAGGACATTCTAGAATTTAAAGACTATACAAATAATCAAAAAGAAAATCAGTTTCAAAAGGATAAGAAAAACTTCAACTTCGAAAAAACATATCCCTACCTCCAAACTGACTTTTACTCCAGAGTTGAGTCAAGAAGATTCTTAGGAGAATATCAAGGACGATCGAATAACAAGTTCATCTCCTTCTCAGACACCTCTTCAGCATCAAGTAATAGTGATAGTGACGGTTATAACCAAAGAAGAGGAGGAAATAAAAGAGGAACTTTCCAACAGCAACCAGGACCCTCTGCAGGTCCTTTTTTAGGAAGAGGCCAACCAGAAAACCGAGCGCGCCCACGGTACAACCAACCATGGGAAATGTCGACACGGAGGAGGAACTACAAGAATTGGTAGTTTCCCCAATCTTCAACCTGTCTAATAAAATTCTCACATCATCAGAGAGAAGTATACTGGAAAAAGGTCTTTCTTTCGCCCCCAGGAGACGCACCAACTTTGTCAAACTAAAAATGGAGGCCCTAGAATTTTGCCGAAAAATTAAACTCAAATCCTTCTTCGCCCTAACACTAGTGAATCCACCGCTAGAAGTGACCGGATTGAAAAGAAAATCTAAATTTTGCCCACCAGCCAACAAAATTGCGAAAGACACTATTACTTTTGAAAAAACAATCATATCAGCAATAAGTAAAATGGAAGAAAAGAAAAATTGGATTAAATTTAACATCTCATATGCTGAAAAATGTGCTTTGGAGAACCTGAAAAAAGACACTTCAATCGTAATCAAACAGGCAGATAAGGGCGGAGCCATTGTTGTTTGGGACACTGAAAACTACAAAAAAGAAGTAATGAGTCAACTACAGAATGTCAAATACTACAGGAAAATAAACCATAATCCCACCACAGAATTACAACAGCAACTGCATCCAATTCTGGAAAAAGGCCTAGCAGAAGGTATAATTGGTAAAAAAGAATTTGAATATTTGAAATGTAACACCCCTCGAACACCTTTATTTTATGTCTTACCCAAGATCCACAAAGATGAACAAAATCCCCCCGGTAGACCCATCGTCTCGGGATGCGAGTCACTATTCGAACCAATTTCTAAGTTCGTTGATTTTTTCTTGAAACCGTTTATGACAGAAGTTAAATCCTTTCTTCGAGACACAACTGATTTTATGAACAAACTTCCCACTATCCCATTCGATCAAAATTCAGACTTTTTAGTCACCATGGATGTTTGCTCGCTATATACCCAGATCCCCCAGAGTGACGGACTAGATGCAATACAGTTCTTTCTGGACCAACGACCAAGACCCACGAGAGTACCAACGGAATTCATTGTGCAACTGGCCACATTGGCACTAAAGAAAAACTTCTTTAATTTCAACGGAGATTTCTTTTTTCAAATAAGTGGGGTAGCCATGGGTTGCCCCTTTGCACCGGAGTTAGCCATACTTTTTATGGCATTATTTGAAGAGAAGTTTGTGTACCAGTCTAATCCATTCAAAGACAAGATCACAAGTTGGAGTCGATATATCGACGATGTCTTTATGACATGGAAAGGAACGGAAGATGAATTGAATGAATTCCACCAATGGCTTAATGCGAGAACGGAGGAAATTAAATTCACAATCAACTACTCCAAAATCAAAATGGCATTTCTTGATGTTGAAGTTCATCCAACAGATGACGGTCTGGTCACAACATTGTATAAAAAACTGACGGACAGAAACAAGGCACTGCATTTCGACAGTAGCCACCCACGGAATTTGAGAGAGAACCTTCCCTTTTCACAATACCTGCGGATCAAGCGAAATTGCTACTACAAGGACGCATACATGCTACATGCTGCTAACCTGACCGAAAAACTATCTCAAAGAGGCTACCCAAAAAAACTTCTTCAAAGAACAATGAAAAGAGTTTGGTGGATCCCCCGAGACACCCTATTAACAAACAAGGTTAAACCACCACAAAATAGGATGGTTTGCGTCTCTACATTCTGCCCGAATTCAAATGAACTCAAAAAAACAATCCTACAAAATTGGCATCTAGTGGAAAACATCGATGAGTCACTTAAGGAGAAACCATTATTTGCCTTCAAAAAGGATCAAAGTGTAGCTAATCATCTGGTCCGAGCAGCACTTAAACCAAACATAACCACAATCACCACTATGCTTGGTTTACCACCAGTCCAAGGACATCATAGATGTGGCTCTTGCATTTGCTGTGCCAGCACTGAGGAAGGAAATCTTTTCCAACACAAACAAATATCGTGGAAACATGACAAATTTACTAATTGTAAATCTAAGTTCGTCATATATGGTATCAAATGCCCCTGTGACAAAATTTACATCGGTAAAACCAGTCAAGAAGTGCGTTGTCGCATTACCCAGCACAAATCACGCATAAAAAAGAATGTGCTAACAGCCCCATTAGTCAGCCATTGGATCAATCACAAACACACCGTTGAGGAATTAAGATGGACAGTAATTGCAAAAATTGAAAAGGACCCCAGAGGTGGTGACATGGAGGAGAAATTGTCACACACTGAAGCAATGCTGATAGTGAAATTTAACTCTGCCATAAATGGTCTCAATGAACTCTCAGAACTTTATCGCCTTTAATTTGTTGACTTGTCTGAGACCCAAACCGCTGTTTCCCTACTAGACCGTGAGTGACGGCTTAACACATTTTAGATGTCTGAACGCGGCCCGTCCCCATGGCAACGGGCTAAACTACAATCCCCAGAATCCTCGGGCAACCAGGAAGTGAGTTTTAACACAACCGAACGCGAGAGCCAGTTCACCGACTGGAAGGTGCCGGTCACTGGACAAATCGCACAGAGACCGAGGAGCGCAGACCCCCTGTAGCAGACAGCGGACACGACGCTTCCAGGTAAGATGCTGACCCAAAACCAAGACATCCCCGCTAACTAGGCGAACGCTTCAATTTGTTTGGATACCTGATTCTAGCTCCATTTCACTTATAGGCTTCTGGAGCACGTTACAGATTCGCTCAATTTCAACATAGATAAACGTGAACTCCCTGCGCTACCTACAAAACAGTAAGTGGTCATTGTCTTAAATGAGAAATAAGGACTCCAATCGCTTCCCGCAAACTTACTCAAACCATTTCCTTTGCCCCCCCCAGCCACCCGCAACTACCCAAGCTGCCCTTCAGTCGCACTAACAGCCGCATTAGGCGTAACAAGATGTAAGTAGACACGAATGAATGTTCTGGTCATGATTGAATTTCTGCCCCTCGGGCGCTTTCACTAGAGAGGCTTAATTCCACCTCATTTTTTTGCCTACAGTGACATCCACAAAAGTAAAGTCGGCCATTGAGAGGTATGATTAGTTCATTTGTTCCCCACACTGTAGCGTTGTGAGGAGTTTGGTTTTGCCCCCCTCGTGTTGATTCAATCTCGTTCTCCATTCACAGGCACATGGTCCTGAGGAGATTTCCCCGAAACCAGGGGTTATCGAAACGCGTAGACCTCTTCTACTCAGCATTAGGAACCCTTGATCTTTTCAGAAAATAATGATTTTGTTGATCTGTTGTTTTCCAATGCTTTATTTTTCCACTGTGATACTATATTGTTTGTAAATAATTGTAAATATATCTTGATTGTCTTGTGTGGTATGACTGACGAGTGTGAGTTGATTTTTGTCTGTTCAAATTACTGTTTTTGCCTAATGTCATTTGTTTCAATTCTGTGTTCAGTGTAATAGCGTGGAACTAACGAAATGTTCCTTGATTAAAAAATATAAAAAATTGCATACTAAATAGATACATGCACTTAAATCAAAAAATAAAACATAAATGATTTATTCTGAAATCTGGTTCATTGAGAATTACTGCTTTATTCAGTCATTCGAGTGATCATCCGAGATCCAGTGTAGAATTACGTGGCAATATTGGTACCTGTTCTTGGTTTATCACCGATTCGGAAATAGCAGAATCGGCTACCACCGATTGGGAAATAGCCGAGTCGGTGAAATCCGATTCGGCAATTACCGAATCGGAGGAATGGAAACACACCCATGGCCAAAAAGCCCATAGGAATGCATTGAAAAAACCGAATCGGTAAAATCCGAATCGGATTTTACCGATTCGGTAAAAGCCGATTCGGTAAAAGCCGAATCGGTAAAAGCCGATTCCGTAAAAGCCGATTCAGCCAATGAGGTGGCTCCCCCTCCCCCACCAAAACAGGGAGTAGCAACCCTGGCAGGTGCAGCTAATTAAGAACTTTTTGGAGAGCCAGCCTGAGCTGAACACTCACAGTTAGCTGCAGTGGGAGTAGGAGGTAGTGAACTGTTCTGAACAAGATGGCAAACCCTAGTGAGAGCCAGAAGTGCAGCCAGAAGAGGAAGCCAAAATTCAGCACCACCGAGCTGCAGGTGTTGGTTGAGGAGGTGGTGAGGGTGCACCGTCAGCTATTCGGTAAGCTGTCCCTCAATGTGCCAGACAGCACCAAGAGGAGGCTCTGGGCAGAAATCGCCGAAAAGGTCAATGCTGCAGGTGTCACCCCCAGGACCCTGGATGAGCTGAAGAAGCGATTCTATGACATCCGCAGCCTCACCAAACGGAAGATGGCAGAGATCCAGAGGCAGGCTGGAGGCACTGGTGGAGGCAGGAACCCGGCGCCACCCCTCACCGACCTGGAGAAACTGGTCTCCAGCACCATTGAGAGGGAGAGCGTAACCGGAATTGGGACCCTGGACAGCTCAGCCAGAGCTACAGCTACAGGTAAGAAGCATGCGCATCATGACACACCCTACCAGACACCTCCCCATTAGACACAATGCATAGCCAAACCCCAGCACAGTACTGTGACCAACATACAAGAGACAAGCATCATGGTACATGTAGTCAGCAGAAGTCAGCAAAATATGGCAGTGCAGAATCACAAGACAGGAAACAGTGGAACACATTCTAAGGAGATGCAAGGACATGTGGAATGCTTTAATTGTACTGACTGTAATACATCGGCACTCAATTTACAAATGCTTCTTTGTACCTAGGGGCACCATCAGGCGGACAAACAATGACAACAGAGGCAGCAGCACCATCCACCACTGCACTCGCTGGGCCGAGCACCAGTCAGGCTGCCGAGGAGGAGGAGGACGAAAACACCATAGGGCTTGGTATAGAGGGAGACCTGGTAATAGACTTTGAAGCACTGCACTCCCCACAAATGCCGAGCACACCCCCCTTGCAGTTCTCCCCAGAGAACTCCCCGACAAGGGACCTCCTTCCACCAACAGCAGCTCCTGCCACGATCATAGCTGTGGCACCAGTACACCCTGTCCTGGGAGCAGGGGCTCAGGCCCCGGCCAGCACCACACCCCCACCAGTGGCACCCCAGCCCACTCAGCAGGCCGGCAGCAGCAGTACCCGGCGCCGTGCCATTCCAACCACTGCAGCACCAGCACCGGAGGGCAGTGTCTTCCTGGGCCTCGAGGGTAATATGGTAAAGATCCAAAGGCAGCAGGCGAAATCCATCATGGCCTGCCAACGCCAGCTCCTGCAGCACAACCTGCAGATGGGGGAAATGGTGAAAGGATTTCAGTCCTTTGTGGATTCAAACAAGGAGGTAGCAGCAGGTTTAGGCAGGCTAACCACTGCCATAACCCAGTTATGTGGCAGACTGGAGGAGCATGAGCTGGTGCGCAGGCGGGATGCCCGGGTGCTGAACCGCTCCATGAGCCGCCTTGCTGCTGCAACGGCACAACTCTGCCAGCGCAGTGCCAACATGGAGTCTAGCCTCACACAAAATACGGCAGAGTTAACAAGGGGAATGGCCCGCATCACCACAGCAATGGAGGCCATGATCATCTCTAACACTGCCGCAAATCCTGCCCTGGACCTGGGGGATGCTGGGGACAGCCGCAGCAGCCCGGTCAGCGCTGCGTCAGAGCCACGCAGGAGCACCAGGCGCTCCGCAGAAGCCGCTGGCCATCCTGAAGGGGGTGAGGGACACCCCAGTGGGGCTGCCAAGCGCTCAAAGAAATAGCATTGCAAGGGCGGGTGAGGCAACCTGGACCTTAGACTTTTGTGTTCTTTGCTATTACACCTTTTTTTTGTTGCACATCAGTGCTGTAACTGTGTTGCAACAGTATTAAAAATTGCTTTTTCACCACAACCATTTACCTGTCTGTGCATCTGTACTTACTCAGAAATAGTTTTCTGTAATCTCCTCACGTCTGTATCTGCCATCACTTGGCGTACACACCCCAGCTGGCTGTGTTGGTGGCACAGCTTCGTCGTCGTCATGGTCCTCGTAGTCAGACAACTCCACCTCAGTGCCCTTCTTCACCGCAAGGTTGTGTAACATTGCACATACAGCTATGATCTTGCAGCAGGTGATGGGGGTATACTGCCTTGCACCTCCACTCTTGTGCAGGCATCTGAATCGACTTTTCCAGATGCCAAAGGTCCGTTCGACGACATTCCTTGTGCTTTTGTGGGCCCGGTTATACCTCCTTTGGCTGGGTGTGGAGGGGTTGAGGTAGGGGGTGAGTATGAATGAGCGGAGGGCATATGCACTGTCGCCTGGAAGGGAAAGGAGTAACATTACACACATGCATACATGTATTACACCTAGCTACTTTGTGTTATGGGGGTCTGATGATGTGTCTCACCTAGGAGGTATCCTTCACCAAATTCGCCAGCCATCAGCCGTGCATAGATGCCGCTCTGTTGGAAAATATAGGAGTCGTGGGTACTCCCTGGAAATTTTGCTACCAGGTCTGTGATGGTGCACTTCGCATTGCAGATCACCTGCACGTTGATGGTGTGTGTAGATTTCCGATTGCGGTATATGTATTCTGTGTCCGCTGGTGGGCATATCGGAATGTGCGTGCCATCTATGCAGCCAATGATTTGGGGAAATTGTGCCATCTGGTAGAAGTCAGCTTTGGTTTGTAGCAGTTCTGCGTGGGTTGCAGGGAACGAGATGTATTGGTCCATCCTGTGTATCATGGCGTCAAGGAATGTGTGGAAGAACCTTGACAGGCTGCTCTGGGTCACTCCTCCTGCCGCTGCAACTCCACTTTGATAGCTGCCAGACGCCAGCAGGTGTAGGCTGCATAGCACCTGGACGTGTGCTGGGATGGCGTGTGCCCTTGGGGTGGGGTGGTCCAACAATGGTTTGAGGTCCCTGATGAGCTCAAGTATGGTGTCAGAGTCCAGCCTGTATCTCTGTAGGATCTCAGCCTCAGTGAGCATGAACAGGGTTATCCTCTGTCTGTAGACCTGTTCATTTCTTAGCCATTCCCTCTGTCCTTCCTGCTGTAGCCGTAGCCGCCTCGCAATGACATAAAAAGCTGCCATCCTGCAAGTTGCAATGCATTTTGGGGCTGTTTTTATGGGTTGGAGTTGGTTACCACCTGATTGTAATCCATGGTAAATACCGAGTGAATTCTACCGATTTTGAGCCGAAATCGGTGTTTCTGTGCCTCCCTACATCTCCCCATCTGTCCGAATCGGGGAATTTCCCGATCGGTGATTCTACCAAATCGGTAGGTTCTCCGATTCGGCTTATGTCCGATTAGGTTCATCTACCGATTCGGTACATGGACCGAATCGGATAATTTCCGAATCGGTGTCACTACCGATTCGGTACGTGGACCGAATCGGATAATTTCCGATTCGGTCCACGTACCGATTCGGTACGTGGACCGAATCGGTATTTGCATCCGAATCGGTGTATTACCGATTCGTTACATATCCGATTTTCGGTATGTACGTATCGGATTCTTTCCCATTCGGTACTCATTCCGAATCGGTTTTCGCTCCGATTTTGAGTTTTTTCATTGCCCTACATCTCGATGGCTGTTTACCGATCGGTAAGGGCCCAAAATCGGGAATTTCGGCCTTTACCGATCGGTAACGGCCTACCTACATCTGGCCCATAGTTTCTAGGTGGCATCTCTCTATTTGTCATGGTGGGGCCGCCTAGATACAATCAAAATGATGTTGTCTCCTATAGTCCTTTACACTTTTTCTAACATCCTATTTCTATTTCTATGCGGAATTTGTTAAGCGCGCGGACACCCAGGGGTTTCATGGCGCTGAAGAAAACAGATGAGAGATGGTTAGTGAGGGGTCAACGGTGTGGTGTTCTAGCCGTACGCTTGTTTGAATAGCCAGGTCTTCAATGCTCGCATGAACTCTGTCAGCTTGGTGCAGCTCCGAATAGACAAGGGCAGAGAATTCCAGGTTTTTGGGGCGAGGTATGCGAAGCTGGATCGGCCGAGTCATTTCTTTTTAAATGTCGGCACCGTGAGAAGGGACAGATGGGCAGAGCGAAGCTCGCGGGTCGGTACGTGTTTGTTAATGAGTTGGTTGATGAACCTAGGGCTTTTTCCGTGAAGAGCCTTGAAGAATATGCAGCCTGTCTTAAAGGTGATCCGATGGGTGATGGGGAGCCAGTGGAGGGAGGCTAGCAGAGGTTTGGCTGACTTCCTGCGATTGCTTTTGAAAATTAATCTGGCTGCTTGATTTTGAACAATCTGCAGGCGTTTAGAGATGGTGAGGGGAAGGCCGAGGTAGGTAGAGTTGGAGAAATCTAATCGCGAGAGGACCAGTGCGAGTACTGCCTGGATGAGAGCAGAATGGCTCAGCAAATGAGCGATTTTTTAAATCTTTCTTAGCTGAAAGAAGCAGGAGGAAATCACTGTTCCGACCTGGGTTTTCAGAGAGAGATCGGCGCTGAGAGTGACCCCGAGGCTTTTTGCTGACTGGGAGGGGGATGGGGGTGTGCCCAATGAGGGTGGCCAGAAGTGGGGCCCCCAGCTGAGTGCGCTGTCGCTAGGGAGTACTAACTCTGTCTCATCTACTAAATCTAAATCTAATTCATGTACTAAATCTGTAACATCCCTGTCTCAATTCCTTCTAAATTTTTCAGGAAGATCAACTCAATTCTCTTATCCTTTCTTTGGAGTAAGAAAAAACCTAGGATGTCTTTAGTTAGGCTTATTCGTCCCAAGTCAGAAGGTGGAGTTAATTTCCTGGATTTTCCAGCATACCATAAGGCGTTTTTGCTGCGACAAGCTTCCTACTGGTTGCAAGACTCCATCTCTCCCTGCCCCCTGTGGGTTAAGCTCGAACGCCTCTTTCTCTCACCCTTTTCCCTTGCTGAATATCTTTCATTCTCATGTAAACCCTCTTCTATTCCCACTCCCATTCACAAGTTCACCGCTAAATTACTTCTATCTTCTTCTCCTGCTCCCCCTGTGACCGTTGCTAATTTCCTCACCTCTACCATTTGGCACAACACCTCCATCTTAATTCGCAACAAACCCTTTTACTGGAAGTCGTGGCGGAACAAAGGATTAACGTGGGTCTCCCAGTTATTTTCACACTCTTCTTTCATTCCCTTCTCTACACTTCGTGCTCATTATGGCTTGCCTGCCTCTTTTGTCCATAAATACCTTCTTCTGAAAGCAACAGTGATGGCCACATACAACAGTCTCCTGCTGACCCTTCTATCCTCTCCTCCTTCACCCACTTCCACCTCATTACTTCATTCCTTTTTGCGTAATACTCCAAAAGCCTCCTCTGTTTACAAACATCTTCATACCAAAGATATCCTTAGACCCAAATCTAAAGTGGAAGAATGCTGGGAACATGATTTTGCTACTTCCTGGCCCGTTCCTTTTTGGGATAGGATTTGGAATAAAATTCGCAAATCTTCTAGAGCAGCGACCCTGACACAATCCTTGTTTTTCATTTACAACAGACTTCTTTTCACGCCATTTGACCTCCATAAGCGCTTTCCAACTACTCCACACATCTGCTGGTCATGTTACTCCCCGCAAGCAACTTTATTTCATATGTTATTCCTATGCAAACCTGTTCATGACTTTTGGCTGCACGTTTCGGCCCAAATTAATGTTATTTTCCATACACGCATTTCCTTTTCATACACTAACATTTTTCTAGGTAGTCTGTCTCCTTGCTGGGAGAATATTGATCTTAATACTAAGATTATTGATTTATTGTTAGCCGTTGCGTTTCAGCAGATTACAGTCAATTGGAAGGACTTCTCTAATATTTCCTTTAAAGCATGGTGGTATAATGTTTGCCATAATCATAGATTGGACACAGCTTTTGTCTTTCCTGCTCATATGGCAGCAAAACGTATGGATTTATGGCTCCCTATCACACTTTATCTTAATGTATGTGCTAAACATTCATTTCACCCACGCCCCACACAGCAAGAAGTCTTAAAGCCTCCTTAAATGTCCTCCTCATTCCATTTTTTCTTTATTATCAGCTATGTGGATTTCCTTTTGTATAATCATATTATTGCAATTACTGTTTTCATTGTATTTAGTTTTTTGATGCTCATGATTGGATTTTACTCTTGTTTACACTTTTTATTGTACTCATTGTCCACCGATGTATTTATATTTTATATTCTTTTTTTAATCGTGTATTGACACCTTTTTCTTTTCTCCTCTTATCAAATAAAATTCTTATTAAACTTTAAGAATCCAAGCAAACAGATAAATGTTACTGTAATCCTCACAATATGAAGCAATCCAAATTTTTCCATCACGTCTAGGCGGGATTCCAGAGCAGGACTGCCAAGCAACAATGTTTAGCCATGGGGCTGAGCTTGCTACGATGTCTCAAGGGGTAAAGGAGTACAGAACATGTGTGGCTGTGCTCCCAGTCACTATGCAACACTTTGCCAAACATAGTATCAGTTAAAATATGGTTGAGATATCTCGCAGGCACATCTCTTTTGTATGTGCTTGCCCTCATATGCATCCTTACACAATAATGCTCCAGTGGCCTTTTCTGCTGGTTCAGTAATGTACAGGGGGAACATACTCTTGCATATTGATCTGTAGCAGTCATGAGAAGACCTTTATGGCCACCACCAATGGTGAGCGGGCCCATGATTAATTAAAAATGCAATGCATCGACCAAGGTCGTTGATCTAACTGTTTTTGCCAAGAGTGCTTGCTCAAGAGTACGTCCGAGACCCATTAATCATTAGGTCTCCTCTACAGACAGGCTTATCTTCTATTGTGGAGGACATTTTGTCTCTAATTCATGGGAAACAGCGTTTACAACACTGTCATTACATTGCGCTATCATTACAACGTGGTCGTTACAACGACTGCGTTGTTAGTACGCAATGTATTTACATCGTAAGTCATTACAACGCCTTGCACTAGGGGGTGCTGAGGTATTGGAAATTAATTCCAACACCTTCCCTACTGTTGCGCAAACTGGAGCAGGAATAGTAATTAATACTATTCCTAAGTCCAGTGCGCCCCTAGTGTAAGTCGGTGTAATGACTTGTGATGTAAATGGATCACGTACTAACAATGCGATCGTTGTAACGACCACATTGCAAAAGCACACGATGTAATACATCGCGATGTAATGAGACACATTCCTAATTCATTAACATCTGCATATATATTGAGCTTTGGACAAGACCCTTTCTCTTGATTTAGTACGCAATGTATTTACATCGTAAGTCATTACAACGCCTTGCACTAGGGGGTGCTGAGGTATTGGAAATTAATTCCAACACCTTCCCTACTGTTGCGCAAACTGGAGCAGGAATAGTAATTAATACTATTCCTAAGTCCAGTGCGCCCCGAGTGTAAGTCGGTGTAATGACTTGTGATGTAAATGGATCACGTACTAACAATGCGATCGTTGTAACGACCACATTGCAAAAGCACACGATGTAATACATCGCGATGTAATGAGACACATTCCTAATTCATTAACATCTGCATATATATTGAGCTTTGGACAAGACCCTTTCTCTTGATTGAGTGCCTTTCTTTTCCCTACTTTTTATTCAATTGCTTTACTCTTTATATCATGTGATTGTCCCATCTCTGGAGCTCTTCTTCTTTACCATAATTTAATTGGATCACTTGTGACCTTCCACTACTTACATTCACACAGCAACATTATCCTATACTTTTAGATGTGTTTTCTTGCTCTCACCCCCTCTCTCCTGTATGCTGCTTCATGTTGCTTTCCCAACACAGGAGTGTTGCTTTCCCATCCCTGGCGGTCTCAGTCTGCTTTTTTTATAACCCCTCCTTTGTTGCTCCGATGCCTTTCTCTGTTTGCTGCCAGTTGCTCGACCCTAAACTCCCTACTCCTTTGCTGCTCTCCACCCTTTCACATTTTTATATATGGGAAACATCCATTATAATGCAGTCATTACATCACACTGCTTTTACAAAGCAACTGCCTTTGCATTGCATGCCATTACAAAGAATTATAAGGTCAGTAATAGAGATTTTTTAGTTTTAGTGTGGGTACTGGTTTTGGGGTATATGGGAATAGTAATTTTTACCCCTACACTATCCAACACTTTCCCTACTGTTGCACTCACTGGAGTGGGAATAGTAATTTTTACCCCTACACTATCCAACACTTACCCTACTGTTGCCCTAAAAGTATTATGCGTTGTAATGGTATGCGTTGTAATGGATGCGTTGTAATGGGAGTTTTAGAAATGCCTTGGAATGGCATGCGTTGTTAAATCATGTGATGTAATGGTAGTTGTGATGTAAAAACCGTGTTGTAAAATCATGCGTTGTAATTGTCTGCGTTGTAAAGTCATATATTCTTATATATGTTTTATTTAAAAAATTGTTTAGACGAGCTCACAGATGTAGTTTGCTTAAACCCTGCTCCTTTGAAAATACACACTTTTGCACATCTTTAACTAAATGTACTTAATTTACAGCACCAAGGGCATCATCATTTTGGAACGGTAAATAAGAGAAAAACTAAATGGCCACTGCATCATGACGTATGCTCTTACATGGCTGGTGATGCAAGCACACCTACACACCATCACATGCCAGCCATAGACACTTCATGATGCATGCATGTGCACCCATAATCATGTTTTCATTGAATTGCGGATTTCATGCCGCCTGAAAAATAATAATTTGTCCCTGTTTTTGCCAATGCTGAACAACATTGATAAAATCTAGTGCCAAAGCCCAAAAGCTAAACCAGTTGACTTTGCCAATGCTTGTTTTTGTGACCCCAGATAAAGAGCCACCAAAAAGGTTGCAATATTTGATCAGCCTTTGGAATAATATAAAACGTATTCATTAATAGACAATCATTGGGAAGTTTCACACCCAACAGTGCATAGCATATCAAATACACTGTCTTTTGTAGGATGGAGCTCAATTGCGTGTGGGTTTGTCCAATGAAAACATTGACTGGTGCACCTTACAAGCTAAGACCTTTGATTTAAAAGAAAAGTGCGGATAATGTCACTTCTGAAATAGTAATATCTGGGCACAAATAAAACTAGGCACAAATAGCTATTTGAGCTGACCTTTGCTTTTATGACTTGTAATTTAATGTTACAGTGATTGCCATGTCACAAGATTTTTGCATGCACATTACATGAGAATACATGTGATTTAATTGTTGTTTTGGTAGAATTGGGTGAAAAATGTTAACATTAAATGTATCTCCCCAATGATATCCATAACATTCATTCTATGGTTGAGCGAATCTACTTGATAAGTTATGTCAGCACAGCACACATATAGCGAGCATTGTAGATGTTTGCCAATAGTGGTCAGAGGTTCAATAGGATGCTATTGGAATAGGCACCTTCCTAAAAGCAAGCATTGTCAAAGCCAAAATGTCTGACCTTGCCGATTTTATGTGTGTGTATATATATATATATATATATATATATATTCACTGAAAAAACCATAGGTTATAGTCGATATATAGTTAGGAATTTGCATTTACAAAACCTTGAAAATTCAATGAAAAAACCATTGGTTTTAGGCCATATATAGTTAGGGATTTGCATTTACAAAACCTTATTTTACTCGCATAAAACCATTGAAATTCCATATATAGTTAGATGCGCTAACTATATATCGCGCACCCGCAATCCACTGCTGATGATGTCACATATTACATCATTCATGACATGGTCAGTGACATCACTGATGACATCACTGATCACAACATCCAGTGACTGTATGTTTCTGTAAAGTTAAAATATGTCTTACATATTGAAGAATGAGTGGATGTATAAATGTCTGGATGAAGGATTTAGTAGGTGCATGACTGATTGTATGAGGGAGTGATTAAATGTGTCTCACTGAGTGCATGGGTTAGTGATTAAACTGTATTAATTTGTGCATCATTATATCTGTTGTTCTGTAAACTGCTGCATGTGTTGATCAGTAGCTATATGAATAACTATATGGGTTATTGATTGGTTGCTCAAGTATTTGTATGGGAGACTGAGTATGTGTGTGAGTGGCTGGGAGGTGTGTGACTCTGTGCATAGATGTGTGAGCAGTTGATTCACTAGATGTATGGTTTCAAAAGTGCATGTGGAAACAGCTGTATGGGCGGTTGACTGTGTGCATGAGTGTATTGGTGAGTGAATGGATATGTCAGTGATACATGTCAAAGTAAGTACATATGTAAAACACAGTACATGTGAGAGTTAACATATATAAATAACTGTGCATTAGAGCCAGTGAATGTGTGAGTGGCTGTATGGATCATTGTGAACTTTTATTAGGGATTATATAAGAGAGTAAATATGTGTTAGAATATGTTTCAATAAGTAAGGTGTGTATAACTGTATAGTTGAGGAATTGGAGGTGTGTTTGATTCTTTGCATGACTGTCTAGGTGTATGAGTAACTCCATGGATGAGTGACAATCTGTGAGTGTCTGTTTTCACTGAGTGTATCTAAGGATATATCAGAGTCTGTAGAGGTTCATCGTATTAACACATGAATGATGTCATCTGTGATGTTGTCAGTGATGTCATTTGAGTTGTCATCAGTGATGTCATTTGAGATGTCATCAGTGATGTCATTTGAGTTGTCATCAGTGATGTCATCAGTGATGTCACTGACCATGTCATGAATGATGTAATATGTGACATCATCAGCAGTGGATTGCGGGTGCGCGATATATAGTTAGCGCATCTAACTATATATGGAATTTCAATGGTTTTATGCGAGTAAAATAAGGTTTTGTAAATGCAAATCCCTAACTATATATGGCCTAAAACCAATGGTTTTTTCATTGAATTTTCAAGGTTTTGTAAATGCAAATTCCTAACTATATATCGACTATAACCTATGGTTTTTTCAGTG
This sequence comes from Lissotriton vulgaris, assembly GCF_964263255.1. Classification (NCBI taxonomy): domain Eukaryota; kingdom Metazoa; phylum Chordata; class Amphibia; order Caudata; family Salamandridae; genus Lissotriton; species Lissotriton vulgaris. Next base: position 1,608,886,633 of record NC_141694.1, on the reverse strand, counting down.
AATTTCAATGGTTTTTTAATAGCAAATATGAAAAGCTTTAAAATGTCAAGTACGTGATAGATAAAAACATTTTCGTATTTATGCACGCTGATGTGCTTTGAATGCTGCACCCCCCTTCCCCTCTCTTTTCTCTTAGGAGTACTCTCTCTTTGTAGATAGTGAAGGGTAGTTAACGCAGGCCTTTGCCCCGTTGTAATCCGTCGTGCCTGCTTCTCTCTCCATTTGATTGATTGTTATCCAAGCATTTACTGTTTTAGAATTGGTTCTCTTTGGTTCATTCTCTATTTACAAACAAGCACAGAGTCGCAATACTCTGTTTAGTCTTTGCAGATAGTGAAAAATCGTTTAAAAAAACAAATGGAATCGAGCAAAATCAGTAGGCCACTAATGGGATCTCTTTTTGACCTCGCTAAAATAGAAACATTAACCACAACCCCTCATGAGAAATACGAAACTAGTGAGATGAACTGAGCTCCACACCATGAGGGCTGCAAGACAGCTCGGCTCCGTCACCCATCCCGCCCAAAATAACGACAAACCCTATGCAAATATTAAAAATATAGACAACACACCAGCAAAGAAACAGGGTAAAACATTTTATTAAATAACTATTTACATAACGTTGGTTTATAAGATGATGTCAGTAGTGGACCGATGTGTGAATAGGTCGGAAGCAGCACAAGGCGCCAAGATCCGGATGGCAAGTCCTGGATGTTGGGTGCCATAGTTCAGAGTTCTGAGTTTGAGCCTTTTTCAATGCCTGTGCTTTGTTGTTTCCCCTCCATCAAAAACAAAAAAAATATATAAAACTGTGCAAAAATACAAAAAAATCAAAAAATGTTTACAAAAGCAGTGCTTGTAAGACTGTCTGAAGCTTATTTCCACCTACTGCAGCTTCACTATTCTCAAAGTAAGTGAGGGTCGTTTGTGGACCTGACTGCATTTGAAAACAATGTTATATGGTACCTCCCTAAACCGCTTGACGGAGGCCCCCGAGGGGCGGTGTGATGGCACGGACTCGGAGAAGACGCTTGGCTCCGACCCCCTCCCCAAGTCTTATAGCACTGGTGTAGCCTGAGATCGCCCCCGACATAGGCGGCCGGCTCCCGGGGTCCGGCGGAACTTTTTGCCTTTTGATGACTCTTCTATTCTGGACTTTGTCCCACAATCCGTTTGACCTGAAGACACGCTGTAGTGGGGCGCCCCTTTACCGTTTTAGTTGCCATTCCGCCCGCTTTTGCTACACTGTGCCTCTTCCGCCATTCAGCTGTTTACCGCCCGCTCTTGCGACTACAGCGTCTCGCTCACCATGTAGTTAAGTTGCTCCCGCTCTTGCGGTGCAGCGATAGGCGGCTGCCACAGGACTCTCAAAATGGCGGCCGGCTCTTCGGTTTTGGGCCTGGTCCACTAAAATGGCCCTGGGACACCTTGGAACTCGGACGCTTCCCTGATAGGGCTTGGGTCCCATTCTCGAAAGCGTCCCCTCAGCCTTGAAGATTCTACAAAAGTCTTGGGGGCCCCCGACTCCCGCAGGCTTCTGGTGGGGAGCGGCTGCCATGTCTGCTCGTGGAATGGCCACGACGGAGCTACGAGATGGTAGTGCTCTCATGCTGACGCCAGCTTTAGTCTGAAACATCCAGAAACACTGTAGACTACCAATTCGATCAGTTCCGGTAGCGCCCCAACATGACCCGGAAGAGAAGAACTTGCCCTCCCCTCTTTGACTGATGGTTCTTGTTGCCTGTCCCCTCTGTTGTCATTTAACAGAACTTTTTGGACTGCTGAAAGGGGTTGTGTTCCGAACGCTGGTTGGTGGAGACATTTTGACTATATTCTTGACCTACGTTGTCGCGTAATGCGTTATATGACACGCCGCGTTAGCGCACCCGGAAGTGATCCGGGGCGCGGCGCGCAGCGCGTAACGTAAGCATAACAGGTCATGTGACTTGTTAATAAAACTTTTCATTGGTTCATTTTACTTTTGTTATTTTAATGATGAAAAGCTTGGTCATATGACCTAAAAATTACGCTTTTTATTGTTTTCGAACATTATTTTTTTTTAAACATATATGTTATAATATTCCAGGCTAATGTACTTTCCCGGAAAATTTACAACTGTCCTGCAAGTAAAATATATTCCTTTTTCGAGAAAAAGGGCGTTTCTTCGTTCCATGACGGAGCCGTTGAGTAAAAGAGACTCGGCCTGCTGTCTTAGTCGCCGATACGCCTGATTATCAGATTCTTATCGATCACTTTATGTTGCAGGAGTGGAAAACACAACTGCCCTTGACCATTTATCTTTACTGCGTTCCTACATATTATACCTTTTATCCATCATGTAATTGGACTGCTTTATTTCACTTGCCTTTTACTGATTAGAAAACAGTGACTAAAAGTAAAAACTTTACCAATGTAAATACTACTACCGTGTTTTGTTTTAAAAACCTTTATTGTGAAAATGTCAGTATACAAATACGGGCCTATAACCACGTGGGCCGGCCACGGAGCAAACTGAAATCGTATATGATGAGGAGACATTTACACTGTAGAGGAACGTAACAAGCGGGCCATTAGGTTGCAAGAACTAAGGTGTCTAACAGTTGCGGAATCGGTGGACGTACATTTTGTAATTAAATTAAGACAGGGCCACTTACAATAAAATTTTCTAGATATACATTTGCGGGCAAGGAGTTACGAGTCCCATTTATACCGGCGCCATTTTGGGCGAGGCCGGGCAGGTCCAAGATATAGTCAAAATGTCTCCACCAACAATCGGCCAGACCAGAACCCCTTTCGTCCCTTTATGCTACAAGATGGTGTCTTCCATTCAGAAAATATTGTTGGCAGCATTTTGAAAGGAAAGATAAACAGCCGTTCTCCTAGTGAGTCTCACATTGTTACATTTAGGAAGAATGTTGAAGAGTAATATGTGGAAAATCTGAAGCCATTTTTCTACAAACTCTCAATCAGCCTTGGATGGAAAAAAAAATCCTGAAGAATGTACAAACTGAAAACCAATTTTTGTCTGTATAGCATCAACAGCAACGCTTGAGTCAGCTTTGTGTCAAGCCGCCATTTTCATTCAATCAATAGCGTCCCCCTGCACACATTTAGGAACCTGGTCGTGTCTTCAGGTGAAACGGATTGTGGGACAAGCAGAAAGGAAAAGGAAAAAAGTTCCGCCGGACCTCGGGAGCCGGCCGCCTATGTCATGGGCGATCTTTGGCCACACCAGGGCAATAGTGAAGCTGCAGCAGGTGCAAAAGAGCTTCAGACAGTCTTACAAGCACTGCTTTTCTAAACATTTTTTTGTATTTTTGCACAGTTTAATATTTTTTTTGTGTTTTTGATGGAGGGGAAACAACAAAAAACAGGCATTGAAAAAAGCTCAACAGTGCAGGGCGCCTTGTGCTGGTTCCGACCTATTCACACATCGGTCCACTACTGACATCACCTCATAAGCCAACGGGGCACCCCACACTGACTTTCGGCGCAGCATTGTAGGATGGCCACACCAGTGCGGCAACTTGCTGGACACCACCTCGGTGCCATCCGGATCTCAGCGCGTTCGAGTCACTGTACCGCAAGAGTGACCGGAACTCAGCTGGTCACGCCGTCTTTCGGCGCAGCATTGTAGGATGGCCATACCAGTGCGGCAACTTGCTGGACACCACCTCGGTGCCATCCGGATCTCGGCGCGTTCGAGTCACTGTACCGCAAGAGTGACCGGAACTCAGCTGAACATGCCGTCTTTCGGCGCAGCATTGTAGGATGGCCACACCAGTGCAGCAATTTGCTGGACACCACCTTGGGCAATAGTGAAGCTGCAGCAGGTGCAAATAAGCTTCAGATAGTCTTACAAGCACTGCTCAGAACTCTCAACTATGGCACTCAACATCCAGGACTTGCCATTCGGATCTTGGCGCCTTGTGCTGGTTCCGACCTATTCACACATCGGTCCACTACTGACATCACCTCATAAGCCAACGGGGCACCCCACGCCGACTTTCGACACAGCATTGTAGGATGGCCACACCAGTGCGGCAACTTGCTGGACACAACCTCGGTGCCATCCGGATCTCGGCGCGTTCGAGTCACTGTACCGCAAGAGTGACCGGAACTCAGCTGGACACGCCGTCTTTCGGCGCAGCATTGTAGGATGGCCACACCAGTGCGGCAATTTGCTGGACACCACCTCGGTGCCATCCGGATCTCGGCGCGTTGTGCTGCCTTCGGCCTATTCGCACATCGATCCGCTACTGACGCCGCCTCACGTGCCAACGGATTTTCTACGCTTTTTGTAGCCCTATGCCGCATAACAGGTCATGTGACTTGTTTATAAAACTTTTCATTGGTTCATTTTACTTTTGGTTTCCTAAAGATGGAAGGCTTGGTCATATGACCTAAAAATAACACTTTTCATTGGTTTAGAACATTTTTTTTTCCCAAACGATGAAAGCCCCACCTTGTTTCTGGATGATTCAGACTGAAGCTGGCGTCAGCATGAGAGCACCACCATCTCGTGGCTCCGTCGTGGTCATTCCGCGAGCAATCATGGCAGCCGCTCCCCACCGGAAGCCTGCAGGAGTCGAGGGCCCCCAAGACTTTTGTAGAATCTTCACGGCTGAGGGGACGCTTTTCGAGAATGGAGCCCAAGCCCTAGCAGGCAAGCGTCCGAGTTCCAAGGTGTCCCAGGGCCATTTTAGTGGACCAGGCCCAAAACCGAAGAGCCGTCCGCCATTTTAAGAGTCATGTGGCAGCCGCCTATCGCTGCACTGCAAGAGTGGGAGCAACTCAACAACATGGTGAGCGAGACGCTGTAGCCGCAAGAGCGGGCGCAACTCAGCTGGATGGCCGCCACCTGGGGAGGCCCGTTCACGCCGCCTCCCCCACGCCCCCCCCCCCCCGGGCCGCCCCACGCCAATTTTCGGAGCAGCATTGTAGGATACCAAAACCAGTGCGGCAGTTTACTGGACATCACCTGGGTGCCATCAACATCTCAGCGCGTTCTGCTGCCTTGGGACTATTCGCACAACAGACCGCTACTGACGAGGCCTCCCTCCGCAACACCCTGGACTCCCAACGCTGTTTTTCTTTGCTGCATTGTAGGATCCCAAAAACCAGTGCGGCACCCAGATGACATCACCTGGGTGCCGTCCAGAACTCAGCACGTTGTGCTGCCTTGGGACTATTCGCACAAAAGACAGCTTCTGACCATTGTTTCTTTTTTTTGTGAAAAATGTTTAAAGGTTTTTACAGTTTTTGTTCCGTTCGTTATATTTAAAAGTTAATAAAGTTTTATAATCCCACTTTGTTGGAGTGTTATATATTTTTTTTAAAACGGGTGAATGGGGCCTTGAATCGGGTTATTGTCATGTGTGGGCTTTGCAAGTGTACTGCTACAGGATCGGACATTTCAAACTCAAATGCACGTTCTTTTTCTTACCTTTCCGAAGCATGGAGCGCAATAGCAGGCAGAGAAAGGGTGATGCAAGTGTTGAACACTGCCTGGCCTGGAAGTTGCTGGCAGTGCCCCCCCCCCCCCGCCCGCTCCTGAAAGAGGACACACACACACCGCCGCCCGAGTACTTCACAGATCTTTAAAAGACCATGCGCTTGTTCATGAGGCTTAAATGGTTTATCACCCCTTCTAGAACCCCTGCATCGACCCTCTGACGTTTCCTGGAAGAATTACCACGTAACACAATACCAAGCCTTGTCAACTGAAACCCCCGAGGAATCGTGGGGCATATTATCAAGGGGGTTTATCTCCGCTTTTTTGGCTTTAAAAGCCAAGAAAGCGGAGATAAAATGATCTCCCTATTACCAAGCTGTCGCTAACATCAGTTAGTGACAGCTAAAAGGAGATAGCGACCATCTTGGGCCCCGCTTTGCATGTCAGTGATATTTATCACTAATGACATGCAAAGTGGGCGTGCCAAGATGTTAGCGACTGGAAACAGTCCCTAACATCGCTATCTCCTATTACCAACTTTTGGAGATATTCGCGCTAAGCGCGAATATCTCCAAAAGCTAACACCTGACCTGAGCAGTTCTTAGCCATGTTATCCAATGGGAGGTGGATAACATGGCTAAGAGCATTTGCTCGATAATACATGAATATCGCTGACTTTTCTGCGATATTCATGCATTGCAGCCGTTTTTTATCGCATTTGCGATAAACCTTGCTAATAGCAAGGTTTATCTGCGATAAAAATCGCCGATGTGCGGCGATAATTTTTGTCTCTAAACAAGTTAGAGACAACAATTATCGCTAGTTGTTGGTAATATGCCCCCGGGTTTTTGCTTGCAGAAATCGGGAGGCGGGAGACTAGCACTGAAATCAGTAGTCTCACGCCTGAATCTGGAGGGTTGGCATGTCTGGATTCTCTACAGCTGGGGCCATAAACTACATCCGCAGGGGTAGGTGATAGCCTGGGACCAGCCTGGCATCTAAAATGGCTGCCGTGCACGACAAACTTGTGGCATTGGAAAAAAGGCAAGATGGCGCAGACAATGTTTATCAATAAGGATTCATTTATAACAAAATATTTTATCGCAGTGACAAATTGGCGGTCAACACTTCCTGATTTCCATCGAATCGAACGTTAACAGACGTCACGCAGCAAAAAAAAAAAAAAGCTCACGCACAGCCGCTGGAAGAGATGTATCAACATATATGAGCCTCCTCAGCCACCCTCAGGAAACATAGGGGATTAGGATACGTCTCCCGCACCCCCTTATACCTAGTAATTTAATTAAAACGAAGCACAAAATGGCGAATTCCCGTTTCGCTACCAGTTTGCGGCCCAGTTCGCGACCCGTGAAGCGCTTCTACCGTGAAAAATCATTTTTTTTTTATTTTCCCCACGGGACCCTTTAATAACCCCAACAACATTCCTAGGGGGTCAAGAGGGGTATACCTTGCCCCCTTTCATTAAATTCCCCCTTCGTTTTTCACCTCTTCTTCTCTCTCGATCCTACCGAGAGATAAGATGGCGGCCGCTCCGGACTGTTTAGAATGTTGACAGACACCGGAGAGCCAATCAGCTTTCTGCGCGCAAAGTTCCGTTTCGCGAAAAGTAAGCGAACCGGAGCGCAGCCCGGAGCGCTGTTACAGATATATATCTTGTTTTAAACGTTAATTTCTCAAAAACTACTGGAGCACATATATTGAGACCTAGCAAAGGCACATCGGGCTAACAGTCCCTACAATTTTGCCAAGTTTCGTGCAAATCCATTCAGCCGTTCGAGCTAAAAGTGAGTCCAACCGCCCTATGGAAATTAACATGGGAAAAACGCGTTTTGGGACCCCCCTTTTTTCTCGGCCCCCCCTCGACAAAACCCCCCCAAATTTTCAAGGGCTGCTCAGAAACAAAATGTGCCATTTTCCTGAAAATTTCAGCCGATTCCGTCCACAAACGCCAAAGTTATTAGACATAGAATTTTCAAAAATCCCATAGGGAATAAATCCTAACTATATATACCTACTGGCGATAGCCAGTAGGTAATATATATATATATATATATATATATATATATATATATATATATATATATATATATATGTATATATATATATATATATATATATATATATATATATATATATATATATATATATGAGAGAGAGAGAGAGAGACAGATATAGATATATATTTCAAAGTGTTGCAAGTAAAGACATATGTAAAGATGGTACAGTATAATCAAGGTGGTCATAGACTTGAAAGGATACAAGCGAAAAATGTACCATTGCAGCATGTGTACATCTTTCTGTGGTACTGTACTTATTTTACACTTATGTTTTATTTATGTGACACAAGCTAGCTTCTTCCAACAAAAAGGCTTAATTGAAAACAATATATGAAATTTAAACTTGCATTAACAGTATAATTCATCTCTTTTGCCAATCCAGATGACTTTCGTAAAAAGCATTTATCAATAGTGATTAAACACTGACTTCTGCTGAAGCAAAACATGTACCCCTGGCTACCAACATATGGGTGGATCCTCATCCCCCCTCTAGTGATACTCACATAACTGTCTGGTGACAGCTGCGCTGTAATGTCAGACCATAAAAACAGAGAAGGAAAGAAATCAAAGCGAGCCTGTTTAAAAAGAAGTTGGAGAACAAAGGGAACTATTTTTTCAGAGGATACACAGAATGTGCACAGCCAAAATGCTGTCATTCAAAGTGAATGGAGAAAATGGCTGAAGTGCCCCATACTGTATACTGTGATGGGCGGAATCAAAATGTGAATGGCAATTTTCTAACCAGTGGCTGAAGGTTGCTAACCAACAGGTCTTCTTATGTATCTATATATGTCATTAGTTTTAGGTATGAATTCTTTGAAAAACAGTAGTCAGGTGCAATCCTAAGGCTGTTTCAAAGGGAGTGGCGGCCTGAGCAGGTAAGCGCGGTGACAAGCAACGGAATAGGGAAAATAAATAAATAAAACCACTTACCTTACGCTGCTGCATCTCTGAGTCGGTATGTGGTTTTATTTTCCCTATTCTGTCGTTTGTCACTTCCACCCCTCCCCCCCTCTTCCCCCACCTTCCTCTATGCCCTGCCTCTGCCCCTTACCTGCACAGGCTGCCACTGATCAAATGGCCAGATTATTCAGGTGCACAAAGCAGCAGGCAAGTAGGCATTAAAACTGAAGGAGTGAAAAATGCCTAAATGTAAAGGTGGGCCTGTGATTAACCAGATCTATTAGTTTTTGGTGATTTACAAACACCTTTCAGAATGCAGCAACGGCCTTGCTAGGATAGTTTGCGGCATAACATTTTTGCTTCTGCCATATTTTAGCACCTACGGGTATCTAATGAATCTTCATGACATCTGCTTTACGAGCACATGTCTCCCTTATTTAATGTTTAATATACAAAGTAGGAACGCAGTTTAGTCATAAATTGAATGAGCCTAATATTTTATTGTAATACAACTTCAACTACAGATAGAGCAAAAGTCAACGAGCTTAGTTTCTGGATAGCAAGTTTGTGTCCCTCTACCTTATATTATCTGAAATGCCACTGGCTACTGAAATAGTTGTTCTGATTTAAAGCGAGACACCAAATCTGCCAGGTGGAACTCTGATTGATTATCTCAGGTTTATTAAACACCCTAAATGGGACAAAAAAACAAATGGCAAGCGCTTTAATGGGGTTTCAGGTTACAGCCACCCAGGGCACATACTGGAGGAGGTGAATCTGAGACCACTACGGATTCTGTGGGATACAGGATGAAGCAGCGAGGTGGAGCAGTACTGCCGGGCCAAATCACAACGAGGCAACAGTCAAGGCAAAGAGCCAGTAATAGCTCAATAAAACTACGAGGAAGAACAAGGATGATAAGCTGCAGCAAAGCTGAATGGAAGTGTGAACAAAAGAAGGAAGAACATTTGCATGAGTTAGATCAGGCACTGAAGATAAGCCAGGAGGGCAAATATCCTGGGTGGTTTTATGAGCCATCCATCCTGTTCTATTCCCTTTTCACAAGATGTTTATTTCCTTACCAAGAAAAAAGACAGGTCAGTTATCAGAAACATAAGAAATCCTTTCTAACAAAAATTAGACACACCTTTTGTGTAAAAGGAGCTCAGGTAACCTTTCTTAGGGCAGGCCGGAGAGGAGCTGGAGGAAGCGATTGGAACAAAAGTGAAGAGTGAGAAGGCGTTTCCATGAGGGACGAGACCTTTGTGGCTGAATCCTGAGCCCTAACCTTGAGATCCATAAATGGATTATCATATAACCACTAAGGAAGTATACCCACATGAAACAGAAGCTGCAAACCATTAAAGAGAAGCATGTCGTTCTAATGAAAGAACACTCAGGGGCTTGCAAACCCAAACTCAAACTTGAGGACCTCAATAAATGTGGGAACATTTAAGACTCAAAAAGCAGTTGTACTTTTTGATTTTTATGTCTGGCTTGAGAGAGCTTTAGCATTTGCCAACCTGCTGTGACAGCAAGGAAAAAGAACACCGAGAAAGGGTTTCAATGTTGATTTGCTTACATATGCATATTGCATTGTGTAATTGAGATGGAGAAAGTACTAAAGAAATGCAATTGCACTACAGAGTTTCTGGACCTATTGGCATTGCAGTTTTTTTTCACTTGCTTTCCTTTTACTCCGCATGACCTTTATAGCACTTGAAAAAGGCATGGTATAATGCAATGTCCAGCATCTGGAACATGACCACAGTTTTATTACATTGATCACTTAGCTTTCCCAGATGGACTGCAAAGGGAAGGAACAGTCCAGGGACTGTCCAAGCTGTTCATGGACTATGGCTTGCAACAGAGAAAAGATGCCACTGGTTTCCCTCAATGTTAAACTGAGTTGTTAGAAGGTGCCTGCTTTCACACCTATTTGCCCATCTGCTGTATCCCTCATGTATCCATTCATTCATTTACCCATGACTCATTCTTGCATTCACCCACTCTTATAGCCACAGTGCTTCCTCAAACACATAAAAACTAACAAATTAGTGCTTTTTGACATGGGTAGAGATTTAATAATATCAGGAATGCATTGTCTTTTCCAGGAGTACCACTGTAAAACCGCAACCATCACAGATTTCTAAGAATACTTATAGACAGGTTTTTGGAAATTCATAAGTATGTCTATTTAAATTGCTTTCTGGATTGCATAATTGTACATGATGTGGAATTTTACTTAGGAAAATTCCTTTGCAATTGTGCAATTTCACTTTAGTTTTCTTTTTTCTCACACAGAATATATTTTTGTTGTAATGTTACACATGAGTTACTTGATTTATTTATTTTATTTATTTATTTAATGTTTTATAGAGCGCACAGCTACCTCCGACGGAGGTGTCCCGGCGCTGAAGACCTTATCTCAGAGGGGGGAAGGGGGAAGGAGTGAGAGTTTAGATCTGGGAGAAGAACCAGGTCTTTAATTTTTTTCGAAAAAGGGGTTCTGAGGTGGCGAATCTTAACTCTGTGGGTAACTGGTTCCAGAGTTTAGAGGTGACAACGGCGAAGGCCCTTCCACCCGTGCGTGTGAGACGAAAACGGGGGGTTGTGTTTACAAACACAAGTACGCCTTTTGCTACATTCGTAATTCAAGTCATGTGTGTATGTAACGTTAAAATGGGTAAGTCCAGCTATATGTTTTAATAACTGTATGTTCAGGACTCAATCTTTTAACCTTGCATACAATTATGTTACCTGGATGTTCTTCATTGAAAGGCCATGTCCGGTGACACACACACACACACACACACACACGCACACACACACACACACACACACACACACACACACACAGTAGTGTTTAACAGTCCTGTTTGTCACATCTTCCCACAGGCTGTTGTAATCTTGCATCAAGGTCTCCTCGTTGTATATCACACACCGCTCAAAAACGCATTGTTCCTACATTGCCAGGTAGTTGGCTGTTTTCAGAGCTGGATATCGTACAGAAATAATGGACAACACAGTAACCTCTGTGCTACAAAATCTACAATAAAAAATTAAGTTTTAGGTAATAAAAAACAATGCACTGAGGCCCAGGTGAAGGACCTGGTGCTTTATTAGATGTACATTGCGCTGTCCCGCGGTGTGCTGCGGGACTCGCTTGGATCTGTGCGCCAGTAGCACACTCAGATAGTGTGCAGGATCATCTAAAATGCAGCATTCCCAGGGCAGGCACAATCCTGCACTAGTTACAGCACATAAATGAAAGGCAGACCGGCTGTTAAAAGCCGCTGGTCAAAATATCATTGTACAGGCAGCAACTAAAGGAAAGGGGCAGAGATACCTCTGTCAGACAGTGCAGTGAGTGCCTTCACCGGCCTGCAGTGAGATGCCTGGAGTCCTGCGAACCCTTTCCCTCTTTACTGAGGAATGAAAATGGGGGGCAGCCTCTTTATCCGCATTTGTAATATGGCATGGGTGCAAAAGCAAAGCACTTCCTCATTTGCATGAGCAATGCTCCCATGCAAAAGAAAGAATGCCCCCTTAAGATCAGGATGGCGCACATTTAGCACCAGCACAATCTATAATAAAAGGTCTGTACTAGCGTCTGCGGCCCCTTCTGTAATACCAAAGAGCCCTATTGATGCACTTTCTATATTATGGCCTGGGAGAACCAGGGAGGAGCTCAAGCAGAATCTATGTTCTCTGGCATGCAGTCCCTGCTTCATATTAATCACTTAGCACCTACAGCTTTTTAGGTGTTATAGGTGAAATGACCTGTAAATGCATCATTTACTCCATTCATTTTCGAAATTTTGTTTGGATTGGGGAATCCCCCTCAACCCACTTGGTGCAATTCTGGGCAAGTATTTCTGCCTCACATCTTTCAAAGTTCACAAAGGATCACTGCTGCAAACAAGGTAAGACTCCTCTTTGCTGCACAATTCTGATGAGATTTGAGATTGCATGAAGGACTGAGGGAGACTGCAACAATCTCTTACTCACACCACAGAAAAGAGACATGGCTTTGTAGATATTTCCAAAAATTTGTACGAGTTAAATTTCATTTTTACACGCAGCGTGAATATATATGGAAATAGCATAAAGGGGTTGGTTTGGGTCAAGTGAGTAGTCAAAATATTATAATACCCCCCCCAACTTTAAATCGAATGCCACCGAGTGCGCAAGAGAAGCAAGCGAGCCTGGCACTTGTCCTGTTACTTCTCCGAGGGAATTCTAGAGAAAATGGTGCATTTGACATCTACATTCTTCGTGAATTGGTTGATTCATTCAACCTTCTTTCTTTTCATCTATCATACTTTCTCTTCATCCATCCGCCTTTCTTCCATCTCATCATCATCTTTCCTTCTCTCCACCATCCATTCATCCATCCATCCATCCAACCATCCATCCCCCTTCTTTCCTTTCATACTCCCTTGTGCATTTTTTCCCCCACCCGACAGCAACCTCATATTATTTTCTTGCAGTGACATTTATGCACGAAGACCAATGTTTATGATAACATTTAAAGGGTGTATAAACAACATTTTAAATATTTTATGTTAAACACTGCTCAGAGGCACCCACTCCCTGCTCAACCTGCTAAATTTGGGGTTTGGCGTCTCCCCTGGTCCTTGAAAGGCATAATTAAGTGTTTTCTGATTGCAAGGGTATGGTCTTAAGCATAAACATCTTTAAATGTCATACCATCTGTTTGGCATTGTGCCACCACAAACCATGAGAATAAACCTTTCAATAAGTTTTCTACCATATCTCAATGTTTGTTGTTTCATCAAGCTCTCAGGGTTAGGGTTTCATGCCCTTTCCTTATTCCACAGTGCCAGGACCACCGAGCCACCAACGGAGCACAGCATTTCTTCCCATGACCTTCCCGTGCTTTGAGCTTCCCGCTGTATTGATAACGAGCAACATAGAATGAACCAGTTTCCAGGATATACGTGTCACAAACAGAAATAGACTACAAAAGTAACGTTTTAATTGGTGAATTATGCATTCTTCCTGGAGCAAGGCACTTCCCTGAATAGAGGCACTTCCCACAATGGTGCGACAGCTCAGAGAGCATAAAGGGGTAGATTTACAATAAAGTGGCAAAGATTGTCGTGTCGTTGAGCCAAGAAGGCTAATGGCACACTTCGTCACTTCAGAAACGCAGGACTGCACCATATTTAGTAAATGGTGCTGCGCTGGTGCTAACTTTAGTTTTCTAGCGCCAAAGCAGGCGCCCTTGCACCACAGTGCAAGGGTGTCTTTGTTGAGGGGAAGATTGTTTATGTGCAGAAAGGTCCTCATACATGCACATAAACAATCTTTAAATGCTTTTTTGTAGCTTCCATGTGTGCTGCTTAGTGCAGCGCACATAGAGGTTGCAAAACAGCATTTTTTTTAATGATTGTTTGTGTGCAGTAAGGGTCACCTTCCTGCACATAAACAATCATGGTCAATTTAAAGCATTTCTCCTCGTTTTGCATGTTAACCCCTTCGATGACCATGACGAGCTCAGCTCGTCATGAGGCACGGTGCTCGTGTGCTCATGACGAGCTGAGCTCATCATGACCACACCCAGTTCTATTATGGCCCAGCACCGGAGAAGAATATCTGCAGCATCGCCAGGTTTTCCCTGGTCTTAATTATGGTGCTGCTTCCTATTTACACTGCCCTTGTCAATAGGAGGCAGCGTCCAAATCAATAGGTGTTGGGTTGGACACCCACCACAACATCCATAGCCCTCCCCTTTCACGCTAAATACAGCTTGAATGGGAGCTTCATTTTCTATGCAGCTTGTAATTATGCCCCAAAGTATCTTAAGCTGAGGGTAGCTATGCCATGTTCAGTGGGTAACATACCTTTCAAACTGGAGGCCTTGCGAAATGGACTTCAAACGCTTCGGCCAAGCCAAAATGTTGTATTCTGATGCAGCGGGCCAGGGAGCACAACTGAAACACATGGGAGGAACTTAACCAAAAGTATGTCCTTGGGGAGATTTTCCAAAACAAATGAGGGCTCAACTCCCGAACATAATGCACTGGACAAACCGAAAATATAGTTATGGCATATTTACATTTTTCTAACAGAGATCTAATTGTATCAGTAATGAGGATAATATTGCCCTCATGGATGTATAGCATGTGATTCAGACAAAACCTCTTAATCTCTCAAGACCTGGGTCACATAGCCACACGATTACTGCAGCTAATGGAGGCAACAAGGGGCCTGCTACACTAATAGATTTTGTGGTAGCAAAGCCTGTGATTCACAAAATCCAAAGTCTCAATGAATAAAATGCACATTGTGATACATAAATGTGTATTTTGAGTCTCAATGTACGCTGCCAGACCCTGTTTGGGGAGCCACGTGGCAAGCGGGGGCTGCTGGGCCTCAACTGTTGGGGTTGTGAGCCTCTGAGTCCATCCTTCTGTAGCTGTGCAAACTGGGCCATGCACAACCCTCTCGGCATTTGACTCTCAGCGGCAGCAATGGCAAGCAGTCACCGGTGTCTCAGGGATGGAGTGTAGGAGTCCTCATCAGTATGGTACATTAATGTCCAACCCAGTTCCGGGCCTTCAAGAAAAAAGTATTTTAATGCACACTAGAGCTAAAAACTACAAATAGGAAGAGGTATACTATGCAATTTAGTCCTGGGGCTAGAGTAGGTTCAGCGCCTTTTCCTGCTGCCACTGCCCGTCTCCCATTATGGTCGAGCCAGTTCCCTCCCTGTGTCTGGTTCTAGTGTGATTATGCACAGGAGCAGATTTCCTCATACTCTTATGTTAGCACACAGTCTTTTGAACTAATTTCTCCTATTCTCACCCAACCAGTCTCTTGTAGTCCCTGAACAGGTCAGCGATATTTAGGCAGCTGCGCACCTCCTTTTATGCTTGCTTTCTCTTCCTCTCCCAGGCTGAGCATGAGCCTGCTGTAATGTTACCTTTACAGCATGGCTTTACCACACATTGCCTTTACTCCCTAGTCTTTGCAGCGCAGACATCTTTACCACGCATACCTTTACTAGGTATTGAGGTAAGTATAGGTAAATAGAGGTAAGTAAGGGAATACATTTGTTTAAAAATGAGCATTGGGTTTAACTCTCCAAACTGAGAGAGTAAATGATCTAAAAAGGAGGGATTATGAAAGCGATGTAGCAGTTTAATACTCAAGTACTCATTTTAACAGTTCTGACGGTTTTATAAATAATTTAAAAATTATTACTTAATAACCAGTTATTTGCAAAAAAGATTTGGGGAGTAGTGGGATATAGGGGCTATGGGGATAAAGGTATGGAGTATATTAATACTTGAGTATTACGGGCCTGATTAAGAGTATGGTGGTCTAAAGGACCATCGTACTCACAGTGACAGTGTGACCACCACTACTGCAGTACCATGTTACACATTCTGAGTGTGGAGGCCAGACCGCCCCAGGACAGCTGCCTCCGCTGGGATCCAGGATCCCGCGGCGTGGCGGTCTGAGAAAGAAATATGCTGGGGATGCTACTGTAGCCCTGCCGAACATATTCTGATTTGCCAAACCACCACCTATTCCATTGTGGTGAGCCTGCCATGAAAAGGGTGTTGGTGAGGCAACTAAGGGGACCCTAATAGGGCCCCCTGCCACCTATGGGCCTGGGGTGCATGCAAGGGGGCACAGGTTGTGCCCCCCTGGAATTGTACCCCAGTTCCTGCACGGACTGCAATGCACAGCATGGTGCATGCTCTACTCCGCAGGAACGTACTGTGGCAGTGTCACGGCAGCGGTCTGTCTTAACCACATCAGTGCTAAGGAAATTCCCCTGGAGTGCTGTTACTCCAGGATCCCCATTGTTCATAACGAGCTGAGCTCGTCATGAGCAGCGAAGGGGTTGAGGCTCTCCTATGAGCCTTAGACAGCCTCTGCCAGGATACTGCCGCAGCACCAACTGCCTGCCATGGATTACAGTTTGTAGTATCCTAGTATTCTGTTCATGTAAATGTAAGTACAATTGTAACCTCTTGTTCAGCTAGTGGAATGATGCAGTGATGATTCGCTTAGGAATGTTGAGAGTCTGAGTGGAAAGCCCCAGTTGAGAGGGGCTGAGCAGCATGCTGGCTGCTCCTGGTGGGGCTAGTTCAGAGCTGATCTACAGAACATGTAACTAACTACAATAAATCTTCCTGAAGTACTACAACCAGCCTGGACTTCATTACTACATTTATTTGGCAATGAGTTGAAGACTTTCCCATGCTCTACAGTTGTTCCAAGAAGATCAAGATTACTTCTACATCCAGTCAACATGTTGAGAAGAAGCAAATATTTTTACAAGAGCAGACAACACACATCAACAAGTCTAGGCCACAAGAGGCTTGCAAGAGGATTTTACAAAACATAAGAAGCCACAAAGGAAACAAAGCATTGCAGCCCCACCAGTGTCCATTACATTGGACAGCCCCAACCCAAGGGTGCTGTACTCGCTTTCACGTGACCAGATTTACACGTACTGCAGCTTCAGGGAGGGTAAGCCTCTTCTTTTTGTCTTTCTACCTGTGGATTCACATTGAATACACTTTCTACACATCAAGATTCACATGGCCACACAGAAGTGTTGTAGTTTCCTCCATTGTTTATCTTTGAAGCTCATGAGTAACGATACAACTATGTTGTGTGGGCCGCTTGATCAGCGCATTGCACATTCAGTGACGTTTTCGTAGTGCACATGGATTTAGCAAGACTTGTGCACACTTTGTGGTTTTGTATGTACAGACTAATGGGCAGTTGCTTTCTGAGGAAGACATTTTAGGTGAGCCTTTTGGACATTTGCTCTCCTGCCCCATGTGTTTGCCAGTTAAACTACTGTGCTTTGTTTGAACATGCTACAAGCTGTTCACAGTGCTCGCACAACTATGTTGGGCAAACTTACCTGGCTCCTACTGTCTTGAGATGCCTCTAGTGTACCCTCTGTAATGTGTCCTCATGGAGGAGCTTCTCTTCTGCCAAGGACATTTGGGAGTATTATGATGCCGGGAGCCATCTGGCGCGGCGCTCTGAGACACACACATGGCTCTCAAAAGAGCTAAGAAAGCAAAAACTAGCACTCCGCCAAAAAGAACGCAGGTGGAGACTAAACTATTCCCCTCAAGACAGGCATATCTACTCTCTAGTGCAGAAGGAATACAAAAAAGCTATAAGGGTACCAAATGCCTCACATTACTACTCCAGAATTCTCAACTCACCCAACTGGTCAAGGGAAATCTTTGTAATTGTCAATGAATTATCTAACATAGATAGAATCTCACCCTCCCCCACACCCTCCGAAGACCTCTGTCATTGTTTAAACTATTTCTTCCTGGACAAAATAGCCAGCTGGCATTCCCAACTCAAACCCTAAGGATACCTTTCCTGGTCCGCTTACTAATTCCCTCACCTTGGATGCCTTCCCGGCTATTAGCAATCAAGTCTTCCTGGACCTGCTGTCTAATGTAAAATCTGGCTTCCCCTTGGACTGCTGCCCACCCCATATCTAAAAAGATATATTTTCTGCACTACCAACCTCTGCCATGACCCTCCTTAAATAGTCTCTATTACAGGGCTATGTCCCCAACGTCTTTAAAAACGTGATTGTTGTCCCTCTCCTAAAAAAGCCTGCAGCCGACCATCTGAACTTGTCAAACTATCGCCCTATTTCCCTGCTCCCTTGTCTGGCGAAAGTGCTAGAAGCATATGTGGCAAAATGCCTGTCCAGCTTTCTGGAACTGTCTGGTTATCTAGACCCTCACCAGGCGGGCCTCCGACCTGCCCACTCGACAGAATCAATGATACTGGCAGTTCTTGATGAACTACATAAGAAAGTGGATGAAGACATCCCACAGGCCCTGGTACCATTAGACCTGGCACTATTAGACCTGGCAGCAGCGTTTGACACGGTTGACCATAGTATACTGGAAGACCGTGTCAGACAGGCTGGAATCAGGGTCCAGCCTTCCAATGGATTAGCTCCTTTCTCAAAGATCGCACTCAATCAGTGCACCTGGCCACATTTACATCCCCTAAGTTAACAACAACATGTGGGGTCCCACAAGGCTCCTCGCTTCCCCCGCCATTTGTTCAATTTATACCTCCTCCCCCTGATTCAATCACTGAAGAAAAATGAATGTGACAACCTTCAATTACGCCAACGACCTTAAGTTAATCTTCACTATTGATAACTCACCCAGGTCAGTGGCTGAATTTCAGACCACCATGGTCTTTATCCGCCAATGGATGGATCAAAACCATCTAAAGCTCAATCCCAGTAAGGCGGAACTACTACTCACAGACAAGAGCAAGACCTACTGGGGCCCACAGTACTGGCCATCGGATCTTGGCCCCCCACCAGCACCTTCTACCTCGGTAAAAAGCCTCGGGGTCATCATAAATAGTGACTTATCATTAAAAGCCCAAGTGGGCTCAGTGGTTTCTAGATGCTTTGATCAGCTACGAAAGATTACGAAGATTAGCCGCATGCTCACTTACGCAGCACTAATACAGGTAACAATAGCTTTGGTACTATCACACTTGGATTATGCTAATTCAATCTACCTAGGACTACCACTCTACCTCACTTAGAGGCTACAAATGATCCAGAATCAGGCAGGCAGGCTAATCCATCAGCAACCTAGATGGCAATCTGCCAGGCCCTATTGAAGAAACTACACTGGCTTCCAATATCTTAAAGGACAGAATTCAAGACGGGATGCTTGGTCCTTAAATCACTACACGGGAAGAGTCCTAAATTTATCAATACCCTTCTAACCAGGTACACACCTTCCCACAACCTCCGTTCACTGCACCTCCAGCCACTGACCACTCCTACCTGTAAACAGAAACGACAAGGTGGACGGCGGTTTGCATACTTGGCCACTAGACTATGGATCTCACCCCCTCTGGAGATCGGATCCTGCACAGACCTACTTAAATGTAGGAAATCGCTCAAAACGTGGCTGTTTATGAGAGTTCACAAATAATCTCCCACTTCGGTCCCGGTATGTTCCAAGTAGCGCCATGAAACCCCTGGGCGTACGTACACTTTACAAGCAACTTATAACATAACATAACATAACAATTGTATGGTTGGAGCGACCTATGTGGTTACCACCTGCTTCCAGCATCCTTTGTTCACATTTTGCCATCCACGTTGTCCTGCCAATAAAATTTATTGAAGGTTCAGGTTGTGCTGGAACGTCGCAGTGTGCAGATCGGCTCTACTTCACATCTTTGTGTTTTTCTTCTGTTTCTCTTTTGAAGCACCAGGATATTGCAATATTTCTTTCTTTTCACATGGCTACGAACAGTTCCTTGTGCACTGTTGAAGGGCTAGTAGACATACGGTCCCGAAGACTAGTTCCATCCATTACTGGATGACTTTGTTCCTTCTATGCCAGATTCCAGAAACATTTTGTCATCCGACTTTGTCTTGTGTCTGCCTTACCAAGTTTGTGAGACAACGCTCACAGGAGGACATGCTTCATCAAATTTTTGTTACTATGTGGTTAATTACATAAGTCAAAGCCTCTGCTTTATCTGACAACGTTAAGGTTTATGGTGTTTCAACATGTCATAATTTGTGCAACATGGGTTTTAGCTTTGTTGTGAGCATAGGTATTGGTTGTGCAACTCGGGTGAGAGGTCGCTCACCTGCGTGGGTTACATCGCAGTTTTCAATGGTACTTATATCGTTTTTGTTTACGCTTACTTCAATATGGTTTTTAATGCATTTCTCATCCACAGCGTCACTTAGGTTACAGTACTAGAATTCCATCCAGAGTTTAATTTGGACAAGATTTTCAATTACAGCATATTTGTTAGTGATGCCACATCTTTGGTTCTCCTTCTTAAGGGGCGTCCTAGTCTACTAGTGGGTGGCATTCACGCTCTACTCCCTTCCATTGGGGATGGGTCCTAGTCCCATTCACACAAAATGCATTAGTTGACCATTTGGGGTGTTGCTCCAAAAGGTGTGTTTCCTTTATACACTTGTCTTAGTGTTTTTTTTAATCCCATTTGCTCACAGTACTTTTGCCCTCTGAACTATTTATGTTTCCGACTCTCTGGGCATTTATGTATAGGTATTAGTCTTATTTGCATCACTTACACATCTCTGTTCTTAGAGACAAGTCATGGGTACACACTCATATATACTAGTTGATGAGCCTTTCCTTTCCTCCCACAGACGCTCTGGAAGCTATATACTAGTTAATTATAGCTTACTTCCTTTGTGTTGGAATAAATCATGGGTTCAGACCCATATACGGTACCTGATCACATTTAACCTCCCTCCCGTTTCAAAGTAAGTCTTAGGTTCAGGTTCAGTCTTCTATTATACTATTACCCCACACAGGGTGTGCAGTAAGGGTTATAGTTCCATTACTACAGTGCACAGCATGTGCCCTTTACACAATTTGTTTGAAGGTGTAGTTGATAATAATACACTACTACACTATTGCGTAACTGATAGACATGTGCTAAAATGAAGATATTAGAATCTTATTCATAATTATTATTCCCACTAACTCTAGCATAAACCTTCCTCCCTCAAATTATCAGATGACTTAGTCGCCAATGATGTACCATAACCTAAAAGAATTTTAGGGAGAAGAGTACACTGTCACTTGGCTGGCAAGCAGATCTTTTTATCTACGTCCTATAATAGGTGCTAGAGTTCTGTAGAGAGTGGTAGCAAAGAAGGCATAGGATTGAGGAATGTATGCTTGGTTGAAAACAAAAACTGAGATTTGAATTTTTAGTGAGCTGTGGATTTTCACAATATCACAGACGCCATAGTACATATTATTAACACTTTATAAAAATCACTTTTTTGTTGTATTGCATGAGATTGAAAATATTCAAGTTCTAAGGGACTAACTATACTGAATGACCAACAGTGGCAGTGTTGCAGAAGAGAAATGCCCAGCATTGATGATTACAAAATAAAATAATAGCAACTGAAGGCTCTCAGTTACTTACAGTGGGGTCTTCCGCATAATTATAATTTCTGTCAGGATGTTAGTGATATGGATGACCTTATAGACCTCATGTAAGTTAATCAAAGACTTTGGCTGTCGACAAGGCTGACAAATCCTTCTTTAGATACTTGTTCTTGAAGTAGTTCATCAGGGAAAAATACTGCCTTTGGGGCTGGAATGAGTTGTCTTCCATTTGAGTGAATGACTTCCTTTCTCACAGAGGGCAGCTCATTTAGCCAAATATATGACGCTACTTAGCATGCCATTAGTACGCGTGCTCTTAGTGCGATGTTTTTACATCTCAACTACCATTACTTGGCATATTTTTACTGCACATACCATTACTACGCAAATACATTTAGAATATAAGAATGTGCTTTTACTGCACTGATAATTACTTTGCATACCATTACTACGCAAACATGGACCATTTTAAATAATTTTTAATAAAGTAATCTAACCCCTGAGAGGGTTTGCAGGGAAATAGGGGTTTTGGGTGGGGGAGTAATTTAAAAATGAGTTTAAAAATTAATACTCGGGTATGAAATTAATTATTATGGATTAAAGTAACTTAACCCCTGGGACAGGTGCCAGGGAAATAGGGGTTTTGGGTGGGGGAGTAATTTAAAAATCCTTTCAAAAATTAATACTGTGGCATGAAAATGTATACTCCAGTATTTGTTTAATAAAAAAAAAAGAGTATTGCACCACACAATTAGAGAGAACATATTCGAAAATATAGTACTAAAATAAAAGACATTAAACGTACCTACAACTGACAATTTAACTAAAAATCAAACATAATGTAATCAAAAGACATATGAAGTGAACAGTAGTAAATAAAGTTTATACTTTGGAAAAAACAATGTCCTTTCTCTATCTCTTCAGTTTAAGTACTACCAATCACATCACAAAATGTCTGACATTCGAAACAATAACATTAAAGTCGAGAAATAATTACCAAAAATTAAATTATACGTTTAGTCAGTTAAAAAATCACAGTAAAAAGCAGATTACAAACATGTTACTGTAAATTATCGATAATTCACCAAAAATGTATATAAGCAGCCGACCAACATATTGAGTTCACTTGACTACTGTCATTCACAGTGTCAGGACACGTTCTTCACGAGAGAGCGACCACCATTGACTAAATTGTTAAACAGTGCCATCTTCTGTCAAAAGTAAGTGGTTTCAAAAGAAATACGCCACTTGATTATCGCAAGAGAGAGAATATTCTTAAAGAAAAGTGTTTAGATAGTTAATATTTTAACGCCGATTATCTGTAAACTTGTATACTCTTTGTTTTATTAAAAAACATAATTACAGAATAGTGTATTAAGTAGTTTATAAAAAAGAAGGACAATCATATTAGTCTGTTTAAAAAAGATAGACTGTAATTTATATTAAAAAAGTATTTTGTCAATTATTTAGAAAGTGAAAAAATGAAAGATTTTTAAGATTCTGAAAATAGGCGTTAACGAGGGAGTAGGATATGAAAAAATAAATTCACAAAAAAGTACTCTGGTATTTTTTAGAAATACCCTGGTACTTTTTTCAAAAAGAAATGTAGGCTTTAATGAGCATCTCTAACTGCAAGTCCGGAGAGTATAACTGAGGGGGAGTTACATTCCAGGGTTTAAAGGAGAATCAGAATGGAGGTGCTGAATAACTAGCCCATTGCACAGAATCTTTCAGTATCATATGGTTTAGTCTCAGCACATGACAAGGATCTAAAACATACATAATATGGTTTGTTGTAGGTGCAACTTGAGGAACCTGATAGCTAGGTAACTGCCTCTGATCGAGAGTTGACAGTCTCTGAAGGCAGATTAGAGGTAAGTGAGAGACAATTGTAGGTTTATTATTCAATATTGGAAGTCTGACAGTGTTTAGGGACCAACTAGAGGAGTAAACAGGACTATTACAAGAAATAGGCAATTTTTCAGCATAAAAAGTGCCTCTTATGACCACATAACTGTTATTAAATGCCATAGTTAAAAGGGCAAAAACAAAAGTTGATGGACAGAATGCAGAACAATGTCATACATTCACCCCAGTACAGAGATCTGGGCCTAAATCCATTGTTTGTTTGCACTCCACACCACCCCAGTTATAAGGGCAGCAAAACACACAAGATGATGGACGGAATGTTGCACAATGGCAAAACATTCACGCCCAGTCACAGATCTGGGTTTAATCCATCGTTATTTTGCTCACCAAGCCACCCCTGTTCAAACATGGCCATATACAAATCAGTCTTGACCTTGTGCCTCATGGTAACAGTCCAGACCGAACTGCCAAGCCATGTCTTCCCTGGACCGGAATCAAGCATCCTAGGACCGGTTTATAATATCAGCCATCTTCAGCCAGGGTAGCTTGACTCCAGTGGCTTAGTGAGCACGGAACCCACGTCTGGGCATACCCTTCCCACATAGGGTGAACAGCAAAACACACAAGATGATGGACGGAATGTTGCACAAGCATGGTGTCGGATAGTAGAATTTAAAGCTGAGGGAGTGGATGAGTGTAGAAATGAAGGAGGGCTGTGCTGGTGATTGCGAAAAACGAAATTAACATATAGAATGTTTGTAATGGAAAAATTAAATGAATCTCAGAATATTGTATTAAATTTGTAATTTTTCTATATTTTTTAGCATTTCAACAGATTAGCAAAAAAAGTGGCAAATACAATAGCGAGTGTGACAAACCAGAGAAAAGTAAACAAGCAAGCCCGAAAAGGTATTGTGATATTGTCACAATAAATAAAACAGACTAAGGTGTAACAGACATAGAAACTGTAAAAGGGTAGTGTAATGCAAGGAAAAGATAGGGAATATGTTTGGAGTGGGAGGAGGGGAATGATGTTGTTCTTAGAAAACCCTATGACAAATACTTTGGCCAAAGTCAAAAAGGTTTTTTATAAAATATATATTTTTTAAATTTGACATAAAAAATAAAAACAACTAAATAGGATGTTTTTTTCATCTCAACAGAATTGCATAAATAACTGCAATACAAAGTTCAAGTGTGTAAAATGAGACAAAAGAATCTATCACCAAAAATAAAAAAAAAACAAGGTATGTTGATTCTCGCATTAAAATAAACATCCTAAGGTGTTACAAACAAAAAGTGGAGAAGGGTATTGTAAATGAATGCGGAGGGGTTGGATATGTCCAGGGTGAGAGGAGGACTGGGCTGTTTGACCATATAACAATGTAAATCAATTCCAATATAATTTAAAAGGTAAAAATAATCATAAAATACTCATTTGCAATTCCAAATAAACAGCAAGATTTTTGTAATACATTTTTCCTCCAAACAGAATTTCCAGAAGACAGGAAAAACTAATTACTGCAGTGCAAGATCCAATTGAAGAATAATTCAACAAAACAAATCAACATACAAGGTATTGAAACTTTTTCTAGATATTAAAATGAATTACATGTTAAAGACATATAAAGTTATGGAGAATAGTGTCAAAGGCTGAAGGAGTGGATCTGTGTATGACAAGGGTAGCATAAAAGTTATCTAAGATCAAACAACTTGGAAACTATTTATAATGCTAGATAAAGTAAATTTGATCGCTAAATTACTGTTTATCATGAAAGGTGCAAATAGTCTAGACAATATGTAGATTAGTAAAAAATCAATTGTTTTAAGACAAATTGATAAACATAATATTATACCCTAAGTAATGTACATTTTTTAATTTTACCCTACAGACATGCTGAGAAGAAACTAAACCACTTTTTTCAACAACAAAAGTGGGAATACAATTTAAGCAAAAAAAACTTCAATAAGAAAAGGTAATTCCAATTCAAGAAATAAAACTATTAATTACGGTTCATGTTGGATAACGGGAGAGTAAAAATGACTATTAAAAGACAAGAAGTAGGGAAAGTGTTGTATGGCAGGAGTATTTAAATTACTATTCCAAATCCAGCAGGTGCAGCAGTCAGGAATGTGTTGTATTGCAGGAGTGTTCTAATTAATATTACAAATCAAGCAGGTGCAACATGAGGCAAATTTTAGGATAGCGTGAGGGTTTAATTTACTATTCCAACTCCGGAATGTGCAACATTAGGGGGAAGTGTTGGATAGCGGGAGGGTTTTTTTACTATTCCAACTCCAGCAGGTGCAACAGTAGGTAAAGTTTTGGATAGTGGGAGGGTTTCATTTACTATTCCTTCTCCTGCAGGTGCTACAGTAGGGAAAGAGTTTGATAGCGGGTGGGCTTTAATTTACTATTACAACTCCAGCATGTGCATCATTAGGGAATGAGTTGGATAGCGGGAGGGTTTAATTTACTATTCCAACTCCAGCAGGTGCAACCAGAGGGAAAGTGTTGGATAGCGGGAGGGTTTAATTTACTATTCCAAATCCTGCAGGTGCAACAGTAGGGAAAGTGTTGGATAGCGGGAGGGTTTGATTTACTATTCCTACTCCTGTAGGTGCAACAGTAGGGAAAGTATTGGATAGTGGGAGGGTTTAATTTACTATTCCTACTCCATCAGGTGCAACAGTAGGGAAAGTGTTGGATAGCGGGAGAGCTTAATTTACTAGTCCAACTCCAGCATGTGCAACAGTAGTGAAAGTGTTGGATACCAGAAGGGTTTAATTTACTATTCAAAATCCTGCAGGTTCAACAGTAGGGAAAGTGTTGGATAGCGGGAGGGTTTGATTTACTATTCCTACTCCTGGAGGTGCAACAGTAGGGAAAGTATTGGATAGTGGGAGGGTTTAATTTACTATTCATACTCCATCAGGTGCAACAGTAGGGAAAGTGTTGGATAGCGGGAGAGTTTAATTTACTAGTCCAACTCCAGCATGTGCAACAGTAGGGAAAGTGTTGGTTACCGGAAGGGTTTAATTTACTAATCCTACTCCAGCAGGTGCAACTGGTTGGAAAGTGTTGGATAGCGGGAGGGATTAATTTATTATACCAACTCCAGCATGTGCAATAGTAGGGAAAGTGTTGGACAGCAAAAGGGTTTAATTTGCTATTCCTACTCCAGCAGGTGCAACAGTAGGGAAAGTGTTGGATAGCAGGAGGATTTAATTTATTATTCCATCTCCAGCATGTGCAACATTAGGGAAAGTGTGGGATAGCGGGAGGGTTTAACTTACTATTCCAACTCCAGCAGATGCAACAGTAGGGAAAGTGTTGGATAGTGGGAGGGTTTAATTTACTATTCCAACTCAAGCATGTGCAACAGTAGGTAAAGGGTTGGATAGCGGGAGGGTTTCATTTACTATTCCAATTCCAGCAGGTGCAACAGTAGGGAAAGTGTTGAATAGCGGGAGGGTTTAATTTACTATTCCAACTCCAGCAGGTGCAACAGTAGGGAAAGTGTTGGATAGTGGGAGGGTTTGATTTACTATTCCTATTCCTGCAGGTGCAACATTAGGTAAAGTGTTTGATAGCGGGAGGATATAATTTACTATTCCTACTCCAGCAGGTGCGACAGTATGGAAAGTGTTGGATAGCGGGATGGTTTAATTTACTATTTCAACTCCTGCAGGTGCAACAGTAGGGAAAGTGTTGGATAGCGGGAGGGTTTAATTTACTATTCCTACTCCAAGAGGTAGGGAAGGTGATGATAGGAGTGTTATACTTACTATTACAAATCAAGCAGAACTAAAATTAAGGAAACTATTTGATATTGTGAGTTATTAAATACTGTAAATCTCAAAACACTTGTGAGCTACAATTTGAATACTCAAAATGGTCTTTTTCTTATTTTTGAATCTTTTTCAGATTATGGCAGAAAGAAACATTGCAAAATAGATCAAGTCACGAAGAGGCAACAGACTACTCCAACACCATTGATATGTTTACTGTAAGGATAGACTTACTGAGGTGTGTTCCATTGCAATCATCCCTTTGCAGAGGCAGAGCAGTTACTCTGGGTGATAAGGTATTACGAACCACGGAGCATACCCACTCTGCCTCTACAACGGAGATTGAAGTTAGACAAAAATATAAATGACATGAAAGAAATGGCAAGCACATCCAATGATACCTGTGGCTCAGTATTAAGAGAGGTTTCCCAACACATTCCTGCTCATGTAGCAAGTCCAATGCCTTCAATTCCCAATTTACATAGAATAATTCTAAGAAAAACAGGAAGGTAACCCCCAACGTGTTACACCCCTTTCTTTTTCTGACGTCTCCATTCCTCCAGAACTTTCAATAACAGTCACTAACAAACCTTTTCTTTTGCATGATAACAAAAACCCTCTTTTAAGGATCCTTATCTTTAGCACACCACGTAATCTTACTAAATTAGAGAATAGTGATATTTGGATGATAGATGGGACTTTTAAAGCAACGCCCCATCTATTCACTCAAATATACACTATTCATGCATACATTGATATTGTAGTACCCTTAGTGTACAGTTTACTGCCAGATAAACATACTTCAACGTACACTGAATTTTTGTCAGTGGTTAAATCCAAAACTATGAACATAAGTCCAAGAAAAGTACTAATTTATTTTGAGTTACCGATGATTAATACAGTATCAAAATTGTACATGGATACCCACATTCAAGGGTGTTTTTTCCACTTTTCACAGGTGTTTTGGCGTGAAATCCCAAAAACATCCTTACCAGAAGAATTTTATTCTGACAGTTACCTGCAATTTGAACTTAAGAAACTAACAGCCCGTTGTTTTGTTCCTCCTGACAGTGTAGATGAGTACTACACACCTATTACTGATTCGGACTATTACTCAGAAAATGAAGAAACATTGGCACCACTTTCAAAATATTTCGAAGACACGTGGATTGGCCATCTTAGCAGGTCTGGTCGCAGGAGAAAGCCACGTTTCCATGTGGAGTAGTGGAACTGCTACACGACCTGCTTAGAGGGAGGAGCAAAAACAAATAATGCCATTGAGAGTTGGCATGACTCCTTCAACAAACCAATTGGAAGATCACATCCTAACTTTTATCATTTTTTGGGAAATTTTGAGGAAGGAGCAAAGTTTCCAAGAGATGAGAATTTCTCAAGCATTAACAGGTAGCCTGAATCCACGAGTTTTAAAAAGAACAAAGGAAATGTCTGAGAGACTTTCGTTGATGGTGGCTTCAGACTACCTTGATAATCTTGCTCATATCCTCCATTATTATGACGTTCTTTTTGTACCAATCACTGTATTATCCTTTGTAATGTGTTTTTCTTTCTGTAATGTGTTTTTAAACTAGAAGGGTAATTATGTCTGTTTGATAACAATGACTAGGAACAAGACCCAGGTATGAAATGTAAACTCATGGAGGTCTTTTTTATCTATTTTGATTTCAGCCCTGAAGAAACTCCTTGGCAGGGAGTGAAACGCGTTGGCTGATTTTGTTGCAAATTGCACTGTGACTGCTTTTAAAAGAATGAATAATACCAAATAAAGAAACTTTTCATATATTCAAAATTGACAGTTTTTCTTGGACTTCTTTCCTGTGTGCCCCCATACAAGCCTAACAAAGTACCTGTGATCTGGATAACACAGTGACGCCAATTAGCAGCTGACGTCGAGGGTGGCTGCACAGAAACTTACAAAAAACTTTTTGGAACTGGGTTTTAGGTGCGGCACTGCAAGGTCCGCTGCTGCAACTTTTGTGCAATACGTACTACCTTAAAAAATATGTTACTTCCCTGTTTTTTTCCACAAAATGAAATTTTTAATGGGCATTTTTCAAAATATTTTTTAAAATTATTTAAGAGGTCGGGTTACCTTACCTTTTTGAAGTCTTCTTTTTTTGTTCTTCTTTTTCTTTCTTCCAACTTGAGAATCCACTTTTTGACCCATTCCATTTTCTGTTAATCTTTTTTTTCCATTCCCGTTCTAATTTCTAGACTAAAAGGACACATTGTTTCAGATTTTTTTCTTTGCAAAACCCCAAAAATGGGCTGCAATCCTTTAATCTGGAAAGTTCCCTAATAAAACGCAACCCAAAAAAACCCCAGAAAAATGTGTTTTAGCAAAAAAAGCAACAAATAATCCAGCTTTGCAATCCAGTCTAGAAGCAAATGTCAAATTCCTTCCATATTTATCAAAGATTTGATTTTAAAACCATCTCCAAAATTTTAAAAAAGGAATGTTTTCTTAACCATCCAAATCCAGTTTTTTTTCCATTTAAAAAAGTCTCCTTGATTTAATAAACAATCCAATTAATTCACCTGTAACGTGATAATACATTGAGAAATGCATATACAATAATGAGTTACAATTTTTGAAAATAAATACTAAATTACATTTTGCAATTAAAAATAAACCCTACCTCTGCATTTTTCTTGCTACATGTGTAGGAATCTTAGAGGAAAAATCTTTTCTTAAATCTTTTTTTTTTGGTTCTCTCCTTACAGTAAACATTACTTCAAATGAGTCTTCCAAATTTGCCTTAATTCAGTTGCAGATCCAGCTTGTATACCCCCCAAAAAATTCCACTTTGTATTTGTAAACCCTTTGCAAAAGCTAAATGTAAATTATTTTTACTTATTGAAGTTGTTTGTTTCATTGGAAATAAAAAACAAACTATTCTTTAAGGAAATGTTTCTTCGTTTACAACATATTGATTATTGTTTTTTCTTAAATATATTTAAATCACTGCATGATTGAGTCTCGCCAAAAAACACTGCTTGTTCACCATTTATAAATCCATCAAAATAATCATTAATTCATTTAATATACGTTTTTTTTCCAGAATATGAATCCACTAACTATCATGGATACCATGTCAAACTATAAAACTCTCTACCATATATTCATTCCTCCATATCTTTTTCTCTTTTTCTCACTATATTTGCATCGCTGGCCATTCGGTTTCTTTTCAGGAGAATCACGCAGAGTTAAGTGTTTACTATACCTTGTTCAAAACAAGCCATAAATAGATGGGATCTCTTAAACTCAACTACACCACAGATATAATTCCTAGTGTCACTCAACCAACAAATGTGCATCCAAAGTAAAATATGACAAGACAGTAGCAGCTAAAAATAAAGCAAATAAAATACATTGTCAACAAGTCTTGTTGTTTGATATTTTTTGCATTTTAATTGTAAACATAAAATGAATGCAAACATGTGCCTCTTCTTTTTAATCTTTAAAAATAGTATTTTTTAACTACTCAAAAGATGGTGCTGCATTCATTGCCTAACCATGACAAGCTTCCAGTTTTCAAGTTTAACCAAACCAACATCAAAAGATTCTCGTAAAATCTGAAATGAAGCCCAAAAAGCAGACGTTATCTCTCTCACAAATAATTCAATACGAATCAATAGTTAACGATTTTGTGTATTTACGTAAGAATTCTTTTTTTTTCTTAAAACATAATTTAATGACAATGTCACTAAATAATACAATACACAACCAAGGTGTATAGCGTCAAATCATTATCTGTTTTTAAAACCCTTTTTTGTTTGCTCTCGAAACCATAATAATCACTTTTTGTAAACTTTTTTAAACTAATCAGAGATTAGATGCTAACAGATGGATCTACATATTCTTTCTTCCAAAATATTCCACAATGTGATCCATCAACAAAATCATTTTTCTTTAATTATTTTCATTTATTCATTACAATAATCTTAAATGTGTTCCAAAATACAGCCAAGAAATACAGTTCGCCTGCTTTTCCCCTTGACTCTGCTTATGTCAAAATAACTTTTTATTGCTTTTATTTTGAACTACAATAACCAATATTCTCTTTATCTAACAATTTTACTATGAAATTAGCTAATTTACATTTAAATGAATACTAAAAATGTTCTTACCTGGTCCGCTAGGTATCATGCTTCTACACTTCCCGCCTTAGATCCTCCGTATTACATCTAAACCCAATTGCGTCACGGTTAACCATTGCAATCAATAGTAAACCGTGGGAAATCAATGCAAGTCAATACTGAAATTTCATTTAAAGTTATTTTTTATTAAATTTTACTATAGTTACTATTTTTAATTTTTTAAACAAATCATATACATTTTATACACATTTTTTTAGGTTTCGTCATTTAAAAAAAAAGCAGATCAAATAGAATACTTTTAAATAAATATACTTATACTCATACTTTAAAAAAGTTATTTTCATTGAATTGATTATAAAAATGTTCTTACCTGTTCCACGTGGGATCATGCTTCTTCACCTCTCGCCTTCAATCCTCCGTATGACGTTTTTATGCATTTGCGTCACATATTTCTTCTATCGCTACAATAAAAAAAGGACTAAGTTAACCATTGAAAGTTCTTTTTTTTTACATTTAGTAACAATTTTTTTTTTCAATTCATACATATTTTTAACACATTTGTTTGAATAAAAAATTCAATTTTTATAATTAATTAAACATTCTTTAATATTACAAAATAGTAATAATGAAACATTTTTTAAATAATAGTAAGACACATACCTAAAATTATTTAATTGAATGAGAAAATTCGCAAAGTAAAATAATGCGTACTAATGGCATTTGCGAAGTAAAAGCATACTATGTAGCAGCATGCGTAGTAAAATCGGACTAAAAAAATGCGTAGTAAAAGCACATCATAGTAATGCCCATGTAGTAACGGTGTTACCCATTTAGCCTGTTTCCCTGCGCTCTGGTACACTGTCACTTGGCTGGCAAGCAGATCTTTTTATCTACGTCCTAAAATAGGTGCTAGAGTTCTGTAGAAAGTGGTAGCAAAGAAGGCATAGGATTGAGGTGTATGCTTGTTTAAAAACAAAAACTGAGAGTTGAATTTTTTGTGAGCTGTGGAATTTCACAATATCACAGACGCCATAGTATGGATTATTAACGCTTTATAAAAATTGCTTTTTTGTTGTATTGCATGAGATTGAAAATATTCAAGTTCTAATAAGGGACTAACAGTGGACTTTTCCATCTGCAGAATCTATTGACTGACCAACAGTGGCAGTGTTGCAGAAGAGAATCGCCTAGCATTGCTGATTAAAAAAATAAAAAATAAATCAGCATTCTATATTCCTTTATCAATTTCTATGGTAATTCAATCTCCCTTTTAATCATGCTCGTCACCCAAAATAAAAATCAGCATTCTATATTCTTTCATCAATTTCTATAGTAAGTCAATCTCTCTTTTAATCATGTTTGTCACTAAAACAAAATAATAGCAACTGAAGGCTCTCGGTACCTTTTAATGGGGCCTTCTGGATAACTATAATTTCTATCAAGATGGTAATGATATAGATGACCTTATGGAGCTCATGTAAGTTAATCAAAGTCTTTAACTGTCGACAGGGCTGACAAATCCTTCTTTAGATACTTGTTCTAGAAGTAGTTCATCAGAGGAAAATACTGCCTTTGGGGCTGGAATGAGTTGTCTTAAGTTTGAGTGATTGACTTCCTTTCTCACAGAGGGCAGCTCATTTAGCCTATTTCCCTGCACTCTGTAGTGGGACACTGATACTAACGACAGATGGATGTTTATGATACTGTGTTCTTTTAACTCCATCCCACTTTCAAAAGGAGCCCAATGCTTTCAGTGGTTCAGAGTACTTTCCCATTACACCTCCTACTGGTCTTGCATTGATAAATAGTTACCGAGATCATAATTGCTGATGTCTAAACCTCCTGTGTCATCCTCATCCAGGGCACCAGGCTAAGTGTTGCCCTAGCATCATAATGCTACAGCAGAATGTCATCCTACATGAGAGCCACACCTTGACCGCACTAAAGTGTTCCGGGTGGACGACCAACTCTTCATGGGGTACGTTGGATCAAATATTCTTCTCCTGCAACGCACAGCCAATCTTACGATGTGTAATCTTCTGCATTCAAATTTGCTCTGCACCGGCCAAGAAACAGCCTCATGAATGCTTAAGAGCTCATTCCACTAGAGCTAAGGCTACTATTGTGGCACTGCAACTAACCCTGGGTTGTGAACTCCGCTTGCGGAGTTTGCGGAGTTTCCTGCACTCAACGTTACGCGCAGTTCCAAACAACTCAGCTTCGTGTTGGGTAGGAGAGTTTTTTTCCTCCCTCGCGTTCGTCAAAGTCGAAGTTGGCGACCACGAGCGAGGAAAATAAACCTCCTAATGAGATTTTTCCTTGTCTGCGATCGTCAACATCAAGTTGGCGATAGTGTGCGTAGAAAATCAACATCCCATTGAGATTTCTCAACATGGGGATGTCAGGTTTCTCATTGCGAGTGGTCGCGTATGCTCGCGACAGCTTACATTGAGAAACTGCCCGTTCGCATTGAGAAAGCTGCTTCTCGAGTAAAAATCTACTCTGCTGGCAGAAAAGGAAAGCCGGGACCGCTTGCACTGTGCATGGTGCCGTTCTCAATGATTGCACAGTGCGGACAAGCACCTGGAACTGTGCAATCATCGCGAACGGCATTTTTCTATTGTACTCCGCGTAGATCTGCGTAATGCAGCGGAGTTGGTTTTGCACTTCGCGTAGTGCAACTCCGCAAATTCCGCCCAGGGTTAACTGCAATGTGGAGTTCCAGTCCTTGGCATTTGTCAGGCTGCAATCGTGGGTGACATTGCACACATTCACCAAGCCCGACTGCCTGGACAGTCAAGTCCTGCAGGACAGAGCAGCCAGAAAGGCTGTCCCTTTGGTCTTCCTGGTCTAAACTTGTCCGCAGTCCCTCTTCTGGGGATGGTAATGCTTGGTATCTATTTTAAGGTAAGGAATCATCAGGTAGAAACATGAACCAGCTGCAAAGGTGTTACTGAAGGTAAAAAAGTGAAAGTAGTGTCCCCCATTTGACACTCTGGCTACCATTAGGATGGTGGGTGGACTTTGCCTGCCCCCCACCCTTGTGGAAAATGGGACCGCCCACGAGCTGAGTGGCGGTCCCGCACTGGACATTAGGATGCGCCCGCCATCGTGGAGGGGGCATCATGCATTCTTAGCATTGTGGTGGGCGGTGCCCTCAGGACCGCCCACCACAAGGCTAAGAATGCATATATGCATTTGCATTCACAAAGAGGGAGGCACTGCACGGTGCCTGCCGCATTGTGTATGAAAATGCAGGGGGTACCCCAGGTACCCTCCATGTGCACCCCCCACCCCCACTTCACCATGGGGGCTCACAGGGGGCCCAGAGGTGAAGACCGCATGCCTTTCCGTGGCTGCATTGCCGCCACGGAAAGGCATCAGATCCGGCCCATTGTAATATGGCTGGCGGTGTCGAACTGACACCGCCACCATATTAAACCTTTTCCGCCCCAGCCGCAAGGCGACCGGGGCGGAAAAGCGGTAGACGGTCTTTCCGTCCGCCGCGATCCCCCCGCCATACTAATATGGGGGGAGTGCCTTGAAGAGAGGATGTCGGGTGGATTGTCCCCGCCAGGCCGGCGGTGGCTACCGCCAGCCTGGCGGGGGCAATCCGCCCGACATCCTAATGGGCCCCTCTGTATTCTTGCACACTAAACACTCCCTTATTTGTACCTTACTCGCAATCAGATCTCTTTTTTTTTTTTGTTTTTTTACTTTTTATTCGTGACTGTAACAAGTATTACATGGTACATTTATTCATTTTACACTGTATCAGTCTTTTCCTTTTTCTTTAACTTATCTTTGGCGTATTAGTTGTCATATCCAATTTTTCGTCATATCTTACATTTTTCCAAGTATTGTTCTAGTGCATCAGTTATCATTAGCATTCAAGTTGTAGTATCGCCTGTATATGAACTGTCCCTCAACTCCCTCCCTCCGCAATCAGATCTCTTGTGTGGTAAAGTACCAGAAAGTGCTAGACTGATTTTATTATATGTATTGTTTTAATATTTGTAAACTACTAACATAATAAATTGTTACATTATTACATATAATTGGGTTCAGTTATCTAGGTTTGTGTGGTAAAGGTACGACTAAGGAAGTGTTTGGTGGGCAAGAATACATAGTGTCACTTGGGGACACCAATTTAACTTTGTTGCCTATTGACCCTGTCCCATATGTTTTGTAAGGGTACCTCACATCTTTGTGGAGTTACTGAAGGTATGTAACTTGTCCATCTGATAGAGATATGATCCAGCCGCAGATTCCTTACTGACCCATCCATCCTCCGCACACTGCATACAGGTTTTTATGGTCAGGGCTGATCCCTTTGAGGGCTCTAGTTGTTCTACGGACACAGCTGTCAGTGCAAATCAAGGCTCCGCGCTTCGGGCGTAGAATGTTGTGAAAAGTAATTGACATCAGCGTGCATAGGTGGCAGTTATATAGGTGACGCAGACACCACTTCCAGCATGGATGACGCCAGATGCACAATAATTTGTTTTGCATCAAATAGAATTCATAACATGCCAATATTCCGAAGTCCAACAATAGAGAAGGAAGTCAATTCATCACATATGCTCCAGCCAATGTCTTTGTATTAGGAATATCAGCTGCCACAATTGGAAGAGTTCCTTAAAATATCTTTACACATCTAGAGTTGTAGAAACGTATGAAAGAAAAATTATACTTACGATGGGATGCTAGATGGGAAATTGTCTTTGACTGCTGCACCAAAAATAGGAAATGAGGGCCTTGAATTAGAAATGGGAGGAAGTTTTCCTTGAATGGATTAGAGTGAGAAGACATGATTCAGAGGTGGAGGGGGTAGAAAGGCTGGGGGATGAAAGGTTGAAAATGGGATAGAACAGCAGAAAGAAGTTGACAGGGACCAGCAGGTATGCACATGAAACATTCTATGGGGCAAGAGAGTTGGAGTGGGCAGAAGGAAGAGGGGTGGGCACAAATACTATATTGACAAGAGAATTGGGATGGGAAAGAGAAATAATGTGAGCATGGAGCATGTACAGGAACATTAGTAGGAAAAAGTACTGAAGCAGAAGATGGAGGGCTAACAAGTCGGAATGGGAAGATTAATGAAATATGTTCTTGTTTTGGCTCTGATGGAGCAGGATTCGTATAAAGGAGACTTGCTCGGACGCAATACTCTCATATAATCCTGTAACGCAGTATTAATATTGTGATCCTAGTAGGCACCACATTTCGATTTTTTTTTTACTTAGATGAAGCTTGCCTTTGTGTTTTACTAACAAGTAACCAGAGTGTGACTTAAAATGACTGCTAACGCGGGAAACTGTATTGCGCATGCGTCCGCTGCATCTACGCAGAATGATGTCTTTACGCTTAGAGGGAAATTTCTGCTTCTGCGTAAATGCATCTAAAATGGCCGCTTGGAAACTCACATGCTAAGCAACTACATTGCTGAAACTAAAATGAGTTGTATACTAAATGCTAATGCATAAAGAGTCTTTATAAGTAAATGGGATTACAGATAGGTGGTTTACAGTGAAATAATTTTATTTTGAAATTAATACCTTTTCTTTTGACCTCTCTATTAGTTCGTATTTGGGCCTCTGAGTGATGCTAAAGTCTACCATCCACGTGGTTCTTCACGCAGGTGCAAAGATGACAAGCCAGAAACAGTGATGTCAAGCTTTGAAACTCGTCCAAGGATGTTCTTGGTACATGTCCTGGGAACCAGCTGAACATCCTGAAGACTCAATGGACAACTGTAAAATGTATACATTGTTGTTGATAAAATTGGTGAATACGGGTGGGAAATAAAGCTTGGGAGAAAAAATTAATGGGCGGGAACTTAAAACAATGAACTAAAGACAAATTATTAAAATTTAGCATGGTGTAATGATCATCCCCTCAGCTTGTCCAATCAGAAATAGGAGTTTCATAAAGTTGAAACATTTAGGGGGTGGAACATGCTATTAGAAAAGTATAATTGAGGTAGTTAGTTAGATTAGTTGCAGTCGCAGCAAGACAAACGTTGAGATGCTGTCTGAGTGCTGATCGAATATCTGAATTAGAATTTTAAGCCAAATTATTAGAAGATTACGGAAGAATCGAAGAGGTAATAGAATTAGAAGATGATCGTGGAAGAATAGAGGCGGAAGTAAGTGTCAGAGAGAGGTGAGACGCAGGCGTTGAATCCAGAAGAGGTCATCTATCCTTAATCCTGTCCTGAAGTCCTTGTCATCTTATCTTTTTTAGGTACCCATTTAAACTCTTGGCCAGAAGGGTCTGATTTCCACACCATACTAGGTAAATATATCTTTGTGTATTGTGTCAATGTACTTCTCTCTCTATCCTCTTTTTCCGGAGGTATTTGTTGTGAAATCTCATTTAATAGAATACTAAATTGGGTAAACCGATCTTACCTGGTGTTAACACTAACTTGTTTTGCTCAAATGCTATAACTAGAAACAACATTTAAACTTTCTCGAGTCTGTGGTTATTTTAATAAGATAGAAGGTAAATGAACTTATGTCATATCACCAATTACTATTACAACTAAATAGGGCCATTGACTAAAGTAAAGGCTTTAGGATCAGGGAAAGATTAGAGAATGATAGGTAACTGATCTATTTTACGCCCTTATAAAAATGCACCCAAGGGTGTTGACTAGCCTATATGAGTGACTGTGTATATGGGCCCAGATGAATATATAGTGATAGATTTTCGCAGGTAGGTAGCCCGCTGGATCAGTTTGCTGGTAGCAGAGTTATGGTTTTTATTGATTAGTTTGGTGATTATTGGTTATCGATTTTTGTTTTACCAAACCAGTTTGTATATTGTTTACATGTTGTCTGGAAATTCCCAGGAAGTGTATAGCGGGTAATAAATGGAAGCCACACTGCAGCGAGGTTACTCGTCTGTTTGGAAACAGTAATTAAAATTTCGAGAATAAGTTGGAGTGATTGATGGCAAAGAGTTCGCTGGTGAAGCTCTGGTGTTATATTACTTAGAAAGG
The DNA here is from genome assembly GCF_964263255.1 of Lissotriton vulgaris. Classification (NCBI taxonomy): domain Eukaryota; kingdom Metazoa; phylum Chordata; class Amphibia; order Caudata; family Salamandridae; genus Lissotriton; species Lissotriton vulgaris. The sequence continues at coordinate 1,608,848,449 of NC_141694.1, read as the reverse complement.
GTAACACTAAAGGAGTAGCAGGTTCTTCTAAGCTTGAGTGAAGAGTAAGCGGAAAGGTTTTACTCTGTAGTGATATCTGTGGTAGGATATTTTTCTCTACTGGCAAAACCACTAATACAAATGACACGGAAGAGAGCAAAGGACCCAATAGTTTGGGATGTTGAAAGCATGGAGGCTTTCATGAGATTATGAAATTGTTTGTGAAGCTCCTGCTCTAGGTATGCCAGACCATACAAAATAATGTGCATTATTTTGTTGTGAATGAGAATGTTGTGCCTTATCAGTTCATACCTCAGTGACATGGTTTGATGTGACGCCCGGTAGCATACTTTTCGGCTACTTTGGACCATGTAGCCTCTGCATTACCTGTCTATTTAAAAGCAGGAGCTGCTGCTTGCATCAGTTTTGAACAGAGTGAGTCCATTGTGATTGGACACCCCGTAAAGGCCTGTCACTCATTCAGTGGAAATTCTCTTGACTAGAACGCAAACTCAGTACCTTACCCTAAGTCGAATGACCAAGTACGAAATAATTATTTTAGGAGCAGAAAATGTGTTAGTAATCAGGTGTACAATCCTAAACCCAGCTACACTATTGCCCGATGTACATGGAGAAGAAGTGAGGAATACTGTTGAGCATGATTATCTAGACGTTACTGAATATTGTACCAAACCTCGCACAGACATACAGGAAGCGCCTCCGAAATAATGTGAAAATTAGCTATTTGTAGATGGCTCATGCATGAGGCATGAGGAAGGAGGATTAAGTGCTGCTTATGCTGTCAGTACATTGGCTGGAATAGTTGAAGCATCCTATTTACCAGGAGTCAAGTCTGCACAAATAGCCAAATTGATAGCTTTGATTAAAGCATGTAAAATTGGGAAAAAATTGGAGAGTAACCATTTACACTGATAGCCAGAATGGTTACAGGCTGTGCATGACTTTGACCAACTCTGGATGCAGAGGTATTTCATGACTTCTTCAGGAACCCCTATTAAAAATGGAAAATTTGTGAAAGTGCTTTTAGAAGCAATACAATTGCCAAAAGAAGTGGCAGTGGTCAAGTGTGCTGCACATCAGTCTGGAGAAGACTATGTGACTGCTGGTTGTCGATACGCTGACCAAGTTCCCCAGTAGTGTGCCAAAAACAAAATGGCAGTGAACAAGAAAATTGAAACAAGTGGAATCCGATGCCAACTTATGCTAATCTCGTCATTAGAAACATGGGATGAAGGGAGACATTTTACAGGATGAGGTGGAAGAGAGTGAAAAGGAAGGTTGGATAAAAACAGGGTGTCAAAGGAGAGCAGAAAATGATGTCTGGATTTATCCAGATGGTAGACCGGTCATGCCAAACTGCTTGCTCTCACAAATGGCCAGGATGTACCATGGGGATACACACATAGGTAGAGATGCCATGATCAGACTCTTTAGACAAAATTTGTACAATCCGAAGTTTAGAACTCGCAGAGAGTCTTTGCCAGAGATGTTTAATTTGTCAACAGAATAACCCAGGCTGGAAAACAGTGGTTAGTTGGGGCAAAATTGGAAAGGCAGAAAGACCATTTGTGAGGTTGCAGATTGATTTTATTCAGTTACCATCATGTAAAGGATTGAAGTACATTCTTCTCATAGTATGTTTGTTCTCACGATGGGTGGAGGCATATCCTACTAGAAGAAATGACAGCATGATAGTTGCCAAATTACTGTTAAGGGAATTGATTCCACGTTTTGGTTTTCCAGTAACTGTGGGATCAGATACAGGATCTCACTTTCATAATGAAATAATGACGCATTTCAAATTGAACAAAAATTGCACTGTGCATACCGTCCAGAGACTTCTGGGGTGGTAAAAGAATTGAATGACACAATAAAATCAAGATTGGCAAAGGTGTGCGCATCTACATCACTGTGTTGGCCAGATGCATTACCTCTTGTTCTGGTGGGACTCAAACAATCCTGACAGAAGCACAGGGTTGTGTCCCCATGAAATACTCATGGGAAGAACAATGAGATTAGCCTTTATATCAGGATACAAACTGTTGAGTATAACTGATGATCTGGTATTAGACTATTGTAAAAGATTGGCTGACCTAGTGCATTCTGTCTCTCGCCAGGTTGGAGAAGATGCAGTCGCCAGGCAGACAGATCAAGCACATGATCTCAATCCTGGAGACTGGGTGCTGGTGAAGAATCATACCTGAGAGATGTGTCTAGCACCCAGGTGGGATACACCGAGACAGGTCATTCTGGTTACAACAACAGCAGTGAAATGCGCAGGTTTGCCTAACTGGATACACGCCAGTCATACCAAAAGAGCACCAGCTCCTGAGTAAGGAAACCCACAACTGATACCAGCAGTTAGAAGTGCTGAAGGTTGTGCAGCTGAGGAATCTAGAATAACAGACTCTGAAGTGACTGATCAAGAACAACCAAGCACAAGTCAGGAAGATTGGATACCAGTGGTTGACATACCTGATGTGAATATCAAAACCATAAATAGAACACAATTAGAAAAGCAAGAAACTAGAGAGGACCAGACCAGTGTAGAAGAACAAGCTCAGGAAAATGAAATCGAGATTGCTGGAGACCCTGAGCAGAATCGGTTAAGGAAAGAAAACTATACTCAGACAGAGGTGAACCAAAATATTCACATATCTGAGGAGGGACAGATAGGCTTAGAAGAACATGTTCAGGCTACAAACAAGCAAAGTGCAATAAGACCTGAGCAGGACCAGTTAGGAAAAGAAGAACAAGTTTAGGAAGAAGAAAAACATGATAAAGTAAGACCTGAACAGGATCAGATAGAAAAAGCTGAACACGTTCAGGTGAATTGTGTCACAGTAATAAGCCCTGAACCAGGAAGCTAGAGAGGGATTCAGAAGACGAAGAAAATCAAATTGTGCTACAACTCAACAAAAATAAAAGAACACTTGAGAAAGAAGAGGACAGTGAAAGTGCAGTGCAAGGTAAAAGGGTTAGAAAAGGTGATAATAGGCCTAGTTGTGTCAAAAGATTAAAATATCACCTACAGACAGTAAATGAAGAACCAGAACAAGTGAATGAAGTCACCAGTCAGTCAGGACAGTCAAATGAGACTCCCAGGCAAAGAAGTCAAAGACTAAAAATACTGAATAATAAATTCAAAGGCCCTGAATGGACCTATGTGATTCTTGATGAACTTGAGAATTTAGATTTAAATGAAGAAAGTGATGAAGTAGAACAGATTGACGAAGGAGAAGTGAGACACCCTTGAATAATAAAAGAAATAAAATTATGAAATTAAAGCGAGAAAAAGAAGAGAAATCTTCTTAAAATGGCTAAAGATAGTTTCTGAAAGACAAAAACGAAATTGCTTAAAGAAATGCTGTAGAATATGTATATGTAGCATTTATTAGTGATTGTAGTATGGTTATTTTTAACTATAGCAATATCTCATTTGATGACATTAGACGAGAAAAATAGTACAGACACAAATGGAAAGTTAACATAAAAGGAGATAGAGTAGAAGCATTAGATGAGTTAGAAATACATCACACGGTAACAGATAATAACACTGCTTTAAATGTATTCACCAAGTTATTTTTCCAATATATAGACACTATGGAAATTAGTGACTGTTATGTATGTATGAAATTACCAGCTTCAGTAGCTGAAGGTGTCACATATCACCATTTACTGCGAACATATGGCATTTCATTTAGGGCCATATGTAGGTGGCCAAATACCGTTCGGTAAAACCAAAAACGGGTCGTTTTCGGCGTTACCGACCGGTATTTAGCCATTTGAGATATACGTAATACCGAATGGCATCGATAATAACGAATCAGTAAATAATTACCGATTCCTTATTTACCGATCGGAGAATACCGAAACCATGAATACTGAATCGGAAATAACGAATCGGTAAAAAACCCAGAAATGCGATGTAGCAAACCTCGGTATTACCGAATTTGACCAAAATCGGTAATAACTAATCAGTATTTACCACTTTTCAAGAGCAGGTGGTAATCAGGTGCAGTGCATAAAAACAGCCACAAAATGCAACAGTGTGAACACAATGTCGGCCCTCTACCTCATAACAAGGCGGCTACGCTTGAGAGCATCAGGAGTGAGGATCTGGAGACGGGAAGAGCAGGTGTACAGACTACGCATCACATTGTTCCAATTGACTGAACCTGAAATCCATGAAAGGTACAGACTGCACCAAGATACCATCCTTGACCTCATACGGGACCTAAAACCCTATCTGGAGCATCAAACACCAAGGGCGCACGCAATACCCACCCATGTCCAGGTACTCTGTTGCCTGCACCTCCTGGCATCAGGAAGTTTCCAGGGTGTGATAGCAGCAGTGGGTGGTGTGTCACAGAGCTGTCTATCATGTTTCTTTAACACCTTCCTGGATGCCATGATGGACAGAATGGAACACTACATAGCCTTCCCCAGTACACAGGCCGAGCTGCAGAGGACCAAGCGGGAGTACTACCAACTTGCCCAGTTCCCACACGTAATTGGCTGCATCGATGGGACACATATACCCATCTGCCCACCAGCAGCAAGTGAATATATCTACAGAAACCGCAAATCCACCCACTCCATCAATGTGCAGGTGATATGTAATGCCAAGTACATTATAACTGACATCGTGGCCAAATTTCCCGGGAGTAGCCACAACTTGTACATCTTCCAGAACAGTGGCATCCATACACGTCTGCTTGCTGGTGAATTTGGAGACGGATACCTACTAGGTAAGTCAATGTGACACACCCTGATGTACACCCTGGCTCAAGCTGTTGGTCACACATATCAATGGCCCTTTCTTCTGTACATAGGTGACAGCGCATATGCCCTCCGGCCATATCTACTCACACCATATCTCAACCCAACCACCCCAAGGGAGAGGAGATACAATGTGGCACATAGGAGCACACGCAACGTGGTAGAGCGCACTTTTGGATTGCTGAAAAGCAGATTCCGTTGCCTCCACAAAACAGGAGGTGCACGTCTGTACAGCCCCATCAAATGTTGCAAGATAATCGCTACATGTGCAATGCTACACAATCTGGCCACAAAAAAGGTACAGCAGTGGAACTAACTGACTCAGAGGACGGGGATGAGGACAACCCTCAGCCAGAGCCCTGCGCAGCAGGTGCTGCAAATGAACATGATGGGAGACAGAGACCGGCAGAGATTACCTCAAACTATTTCTGATTGAGTAACGGGACAGAGCCAGTAACAGTTACATGTTAAGGTGTTTATTAGGCACACCTCTAGTATTGTGATCAATTTCCAATCAGACATGGGTTACATCACCCATCTCATGTATGGCAACAGGAACAGGTCTCTACTCCCTGCGTCCACGCGCTGCACGTCCACATTCACTAGCAACACTGTCTGGTGTGTTGGACTGTTCCATTGCTGCCCCGTGGCGTTCGCTGCGCCTCCTGCACTCGGTGGGTGAGGGCGTAATGCTACCACAGCTGGTAGCCTCCTCACTGTCACCCCCGCCTTCCATTGTGGCCGCCTTAGCATTCTGTAGTAGCTCTAAAGCTGATGTCATGGACACCATCCCCCTGGCCACATCCCTGCTGCAATGCGCCATCTCCTCCTGCATGGCGATGGACCTGCGACACATCAGTGACGTTGCAGTGGCCAGCCGGTTCACGGACTTGTTATAGGCATGGAGCATCTGCCTCTCCCTGCCCCTCCCAAGACGGTCCTGCTCCAGCTGGATGCAGAGGTTGTCCACTGAGGTTGCTACTCTCTCCATCCCAGCGAACAAGTTCTCTACCATAGCACTGATGCCCTTTTCCATCCTGTGCATGTGCTTGTTAATGTGTGCCACCTCCCTGTGCATTGATTTCATCTCCCTCCATTGCAGGCGCTGGACCTTCAGCATGTTGCCTTCCAGTCCAGCGAACACACTTTCTCCCTGCTCGGATGCTTCAGGACTGTCCGGCCTTGCCTTGCGGCGTCGGGATGAACTGTGGGCGCCCTCGGATGGAGTACCAGCCCTCTCCCTGTTGGATCCCTGATGTATAGGATTATGTCCGCCCACTGTGCCCTCCTCTGACGACTCCTCCGTCTGCCGGAGGCTGGGCACGGCATGCCTCCTGCCTGACTGTGGTGGTGGTGGTGTTGGTGATCGTCGCAGTGGGGACTGGGTGAGAGGGGATTGCGGCCCTCCCTGGCGCTGTGGTGATGGCTGTGGTGGAGGATTGGGTGGCTGTGATGGCACCGAGCTTTTGGTCCCTGCAGGCATGCTGTCATCCTCATGTTGCCTCCCCTCTGGCCTGGCTGACTTGCCTCTGCTGCCCTCTGCTGCACTGCGAGATGACTCGCCTGAAATGACACAAATGTAGAAGTACTCACTGATCTGTCTGCAATGGAATTACATTAAACATCATGCTACAGAGCACAGTGATTGTCCTGACGTAGCCAATTACTTTACCATGCTAATTTGTTTGCTAGCCTGACTGTCCTATACATCAGTTCCCTCTGACTACATCGCCCATAATGCATTGCAGGTAATCAGTAAGACATGGAGTGGAGTGGGAGCCCCCATGCCACCATGGGAAATGGGGTTGGGGAGGGGGTAGCAAAGCATGCTTGGCATGCTTCTTACCTTGTTTTCTTGCTGCTCTGGCGGAGCTGTCTGCGTCTCCCACGCCACTCCCACTCTCCGGCTGGATGGTGGACTCCACCATCAGTTCCAGTGGTGTTGGTGCTGGTGCTCGGTTCTTTCCTCCACCTGTTTTTGTTGCCTGCCTCTGTCTCTCTGCCATCCTTTGTTTTGCTGTCTTCCTGAGGTCGTACCACCTCTTCCTGATGTCCTCTATGGTGCGCTGGGTCACACCTATGGCATTGATTTTGTCCCGGATGCCACTCCAGATTTGCCTCTTCTGTGACTCGGGCACTTGGTGGGACTGGCCTCCAAAAAGCTTGTGGTGGTCTTGGCTGACATCCTGGATCAATACCTCCAGCTCCTTGTCACTGAACTTCAGTTTTCTTTTCCTGCCACCTCCCTCCTTCTCCCTGTCCTGGCTTGCCATTTCAATGCTTGTTGTAATATTTTTTTTTCTTGCTGGTAGCTGTGAGGCTCTGTTCCTGCTGGCTCCTCAGCTCACCTGCCTGCCTGCTTCACAGTGAGCTCCAGGTCCTGTGCAGCTGCCTGGGTGTGGCCACTTCCTGTTTGGGAAGTAATTGGGTGATACTGGATTGGCTGATTCAACGAATTACGAATTTTTAAATTACCGAATCGGTATTTACCGATTCGGTAATGTATTCTGTAACTCCGATTCGGCATTTGTATTTCGGTATTTAATTTTATTACCGATTCGTCTGCATTCGGTATTTATTACCGAATTTTAACAAATCGGTAATGTTTAGCGATTTTTTATCTACATCGCGTTTACCGAATTCTTAATACCGATTCGGTAAAATTCGGTATTAAGGATTCGGTATTCTTGATTTACCTACATATGGCCCTTAATGTATTAACAAGTCTGTTTTATAGAACAGGAAAATTGCAATATTATTATTCAAATTTAGATGTGATATTTCTGGAGGTTCCAATTCAAAAGAATATGAATCCAGTACTTAGTAATCAAGCTGCACAGTTTATGGGTGACTTTTTCCTAACACAAAAGGCAATAGATAAAACAGACCCTCATAAGAATAATTTAACTTGCTCTTTAAAAGAAGAAAATATATTTTTGAATTTAGTAGATGAAAGGAGAACGGATTTTCAGAAGAAAGCCTCTGAACAGAAAAGCAATATTCCACTATGGGCTGAGAAGGAAGGAATTTATAAACCTGGCAAGACTCATGATGCGATGTCTATAGATTTCGACAAGAAAGGAAAGATTTGTCTCCATAGATTAAAGACTGACTAGAATAATGTATTTATTGGTTTCAGCGAATGTGAACATAACTTTTTGATTCTTGGAGGTTGGGGACTAAAAGGGGGAACTGATCCAGTATTTTCTGGAATTTAATATGTATGTGGGGATAACGCTTATTTTAAGCTACCTGCACTATAGTATGGGAGTTGCTATTTTGGAATAGTATTCCCTAAAGTTGATCATGTGAAAAGAATCACTGGAAACAATGAAAACAATAAAGAATCAATCTGTAATAAAAGAGACAGTTTTTCTGAAATAGTAGGTGACATAATTAGTGCATTGATACCTTCAGTGGGAGTAATTCAGAATTCACGTAGAATTTGTTAACTATCCACAGTAGTTGATCTCTTATCGACTGATACTGCTGGAGGTTTTCTAATGATCAATACAGAAATGGTTGCAATTAGATCAATGGTTTTACAAAATCGACTTGCTCCTGATATATTATTGGTAAAAGAGGCTGGAGTCGGTAAAATGCTGACAGAGAATCTTTGATGCACTTATATTCTTGATAAAAGTGTAGAAATTGGAGGGTACATTAAAATATTTCTAAATTGGAGGAAGACTTAAAACCACTGGAACTTGATAATGTATGGAAGAAATTAACAAATAGCATAACATCAATAGGGTCTTGGTTTGGTAATATAGGTAAAGGAGTTGTAGCCCAAATAATACTACCTATACTTGGAATAACAATGATAGCTTTAGTAAAAATGATATGGTGCAAATGTTGTAGAAGGAAAAGAAGGTATGAAGTAAATAAAAAGGGAAAGAAGAGAAAATATGAAGACATTAAGCTTGAAGAAATGAACAGAGAATTGTACAAGAAGATAACAAATGTGAAAGGTAAAGATAAAGTGGAAAATGAAAGGACAGGGAAGGGAATTGAAATATGTTAAAGTTGGTATTTGGTTGAGTACGAGTAATTTATGATGGCATAAATGCCATCAGGGAGGGGATTGATGGAACAAGGACTTGTATAAAGGAGACTTGCTCGGACGCAATCCTCTCATTTAATCCTGTAATGAAGTATTAATAATGTCTTGTGATACTAATATGCACCACATTTCATATATTTTTTTATTTAGATGAAGCTTGCCTATGTTTTTTACTAACATGTCACCCAAGTGTGACTTAAAATGGCTGCAAACGTCAGAAACTATATTGGCATGCGTCAGCTGCATCTACGCAGAATGACTTTGCGCTTGAAGGGAAATTTCTGCATCTGCGCAAATGCATCTAAAATGGCCGCTTAGAAACTCACATGCTAAGCATCGGCTTTGCTGAAACTAAAATGAGTTATATACTAAATGCTAATGCATGAAGAGTCTTTATAAGTAAATAGGATTAGAGTAGAGATAGGTGGTATACAGTGAAATAATTTTATTTTAAAATTAATACCTTTTCTTTTGACCTCTCTATTAGTTTGTATTTGGGCCTCTGAACGATGCTAAAGTCTACCACCCACATGGTTCCTCACGCAGGAGCAAAGATGACCAGTTAGAAACAGTGATGTCAAGTCTTGAAACTCGTCCAAGGACGTTCTTGGTGCATGTCCTCGGAACCGGTACACAGTCAAAATATCGAGTTATAAATATCGATCTACCAAAATATCGTGTTTGAAATTTCGAAGGTGCAGAATATCGATGTCAAGAATATCGTTGGACAGAATATCGACCCTAAGGTAAGTAATATCGAAATTCTTTATCTCGATGTAAGTAATATCGAAGTTAGTAATATCGATAGCATATATGTCGATGTCACTAATTTCGATGACAATAATATCGATATTTGTATTATTTTTTTGTTTTTTATTATGTATGTGTTATATGTTTAACTTAAGTATTTAAAATAATTAATATTATATGTGTATTAATTTTATATATTAATAAATTTATTTATACGCAAATTATATGTTTTAGAACTGGAGCGGGTTGTGGGTTTATAGGGGAATAGGGTGGGAAGTAATTTAATTATGTTAAATTGATTATTAATTAGTAGGATTTATTAATAAATTGTAATTAATTGATAAATATTTTTAATTAATTGGAAATTAATTTTAATTAATTGATTAATTGATAAATATGTTCTGTAGCGGGTTGTGGGTTTATAGGGGAATAGGGTGGGAAGTAATTTAATTATGTTAACTTGATTATTAATTAGTAGGATTTATTAATACATTGTAATTAATTGGTAATTATTTTTAAATAATTAGAAATTAATTTTAATTAATTGATTAATTGATAAATATGTTCTGTAGCGGGTTGTGGGTTTATAGGGGAATAGGGTGAAAAGTAATTTAATTATGTTAAATTAATTATTAAATAGTAGTTATTATTAAATAATTTTAAATATTTGGTAAATAAATTTAATTAATTGGTATTTTATTTTAATTAATTGATTAATTGATATATATGTTCTGTAGCGGGTTGTGGGTTTATAGGGGAATAGGGTGGGAAGTAATTTAATTAATTATTAATTAGTAGGAATTATAAATTTATTTTAATTAATTGGTAATTAATTTTAATTAATTGGTAAATAATTTAAATTAATTCATAAATAGATAAATGTGTTCTGTTGCGGGTAGTGGGTTTATAGGGGAATATGGTGTGAAGTAATTTAAATGTAATTAAGTAATAATGTTTTTAAAATAAATGTTTTGTTAATAATATAATTGTTAATTAATTATTAATTGGTAGTTAAATATTATAAAATTGTATTTTTTAATATTAATTTTTGGTTAAATATATTTAGCTAAACATCTTTTTTATAATTATGTATAGGTATTGTATATGGTTTATATTTATTTAATAGTTTATATTTTTATTATTAAAAAAAGCTTTTATTTATAAGTATGTTATTTTAACCCCTAGGCTATCCAACACTTTCCCTACTGTTGCACTCTCTGGAGTTGGAATAGTAATTTTTACCCCTACGCTATCCAACGCTTTCCCTACAGTTGCACTCTCTGGAGTGGGAATAGTAATTGTTACCCCTACGCTATCCAACGCTTTCCCTACTGTTGCGCTCTCTGGAGTGGGAATAGTAAATTTTACTCCTACGCTATCCAACGCTTTCCCTACTGTGGCACTCTCTGGAGTGGGAATAGTAATTTTTACCCCTACGCTATCCAACGCTTTCCCTACTGTTGCACTCTCTGGAGTGGGAATAGTAATTTTTACCCCTACGCTATCCAACGCTTTCCCTACTGTTGCACTCTCTGGAGTGGGAATATTAATTTTTACTCCTACGCTATCCAACTCTTTCCCTACTGTTGCACTCTCTGGAGTGGGAATAGTAATTTTTACTCCTACGCTATCCAACGCTTTCCCTACTGTTGCACTATCTGGAGTGGGAATAGCAATTTTTACCCCTACGCTATCCAACGCTTTCCCTACTGTTGCACTCTCTAGAGTGGGAATAGTAATTTTACTCCTACGCTATCTAATGCTTTCCCTACTGTTGCACTCTGTGGAGTGGGAATAGTAATTTTTACTCCTATGCTATCCAATGCTTTCCCTACTGTTTCACTCTCTGGAGTGGGAATAGTAATTTTTACTCCTACGATATCCAACGCTTTCCCTACTGTTGCACTCTCTGGAATGGGAATAATCATTTTTATCCCTATGCTATCCAACGCTTTTCCTACTGTTGCACTCTCTGGAGTGGGAATAGTAAGTTTTTACTCCTACGCTATCCAACGCTTTCCCTACTGTTGCACTCTGTGGAGTGGGAATAGTAATTTTTACTCCTACCTATCCAACTCTTTCCCTACTGTTGCACTCTCTGGAGTGGGAATAGTAATTTATACTCCTATGCTATCCAACGCTTTCCCTACAGTTGCACTCTCTGGAGTGGGAATAGTAATTTTTACCCCTACGCTATCCAAAGCTTTCCCTACTGTTGCACTCTCTGGAGTGGGAATAGTAATTTTTACCCCTACGCTATCCAACGCTTTCCCTACTGTTGCACTCTCTGGAGTGGGAATAGTAATTTTTACTCCTACGCTATCCAACTCTTTCCCTACTGTTGCACTCTCTGGAGTGGGAATAGTCATTTTTACTCCTATGCTATCCAACGCTTTCCCTACTGTTGCACTCTCTGGAGTGGGAATAGTAATTTTTAACCCTACGCTATCCAACGCTTTCCCTACTGTTGCACTCTCTAGATTGGGAATAGTAATTTTTACTCCTACGCTATCCAGCGCTTTCCCTACTGTTGCACTCTGTGGAGTGGGAATAGTAATTTTTACTCTTACGCTATCCAATGCTTTCCCTACTGTTGCACTCTCTGGAGTGGGAATAGTAATTTTTACTCCTACGCTATCCAACGCTTTCCCTGCTGTTGCACTCTCTGGAGTGGGAATAGTAATTTTTACCCCTACGCTATCCAACGCTTTTCCTACTGTTGCACTCTCTGGAGTGGGAATAGTAATTTTAACTCCTACGCTATCCAACGCTTTCCCTGCTGTTGCACTCTCTGGGTTGGGAATAGTAATTTTTACCCCTACGCTATCCAACGCTTTTCCTACTGTTGCACTCTCTGGAGTGGGAATAGTCATTTTTACCCCTACGCTATCCAACGCTTTTCCTACTGTTGCACTCTCTGGAGTGGGAATAGTAATTTTTACTCCTACGCTATCCAACGCTTTCCCTACTGTTGCACTCTCTGGAATGGGAATAGTCATTTTTACCCCTACGCTATCCAACGCTTTTCCTACTGTTGCACTCTCTGGAGTGGGAATAGTAAGTTTTTACTCCTAAGCTATCCAACGCTTTCCCTACTGTTGCACTCTGTGGAGTGGGAATAGTAATTTTTACTCCTACCTATCCAACTCTTTCCCTACTGTTGCACTCTCTGGAGTGGGAGTAGTAATTTATACTCCTATGCTATCCAACGCTTTCCCTACAGTTGCACTCTCTGGAGTGGGAATAGTAATTTTTACCCCTACGCTATCCAAAGCTTTCCCTACTGTTGCACTCTCTGGAGTGGGAATAGTAATTTTTACTCCTACGATATCCAACGCTTTCCCTACTGTTGCACTCTCTTGGAATGGGAATAGTAATTTTTACTCCTACGCTATCCAACGCTTTCCCTACTGTTGCACTCTCTGGAGTGGGAATAGTAATTTTTAACCCTACGCTATCCAACGCTTTCCCTACTGTTGCACTCTCTGGATTGGGAATAGTAATTTTTACTCCTACGCTATCCAGCGCTTTCCCTACTGTTGCACTCTGTGGAGTGGGAATAGTAATTTTTACTCTTACTCTATCCAATGCTTTCCCTACTGTTGCACTCTCTGGAGTGGGAATAGTAATTTTTACTCCTACGCTATCCAACTCTTTCCCTACTGTTGCACTCTCTGGAGTGGGAATAGTAATTTTTACTCCTACGCTATCCAAAGCTTTCCCTACTGTTGCACTCTCTGGAGTGGGAATAGTAATTTTTACTCCTACGCTATCCAACGCTTTCCCTACTGTTGCACTCTCTGGAGTGGGAATATTAATTTTTACTCCTACGCTATCCAACTCTTTCCCTACTGTTGCACTCTCTGGAGTGGTAATAGTAATTTTTACTCCTACGCTATCCAACGCTTTCCCTACTGTTGCACTATCTGGAGTGGGAATAGTAATTTTTACCCCTACGCTATCCAACCCTTTCCCTACTGTTGCACTCTCTGGAGTGGGAATAGTAATTTTACTCCTACGCTATCTAATGCTTTCCCTACTGTTGCACTCTGTGTAATGGGAATAGTAATTTTTACTCTTAAGCTATCCAATGCTTTCCCTACTGTTGCACTCTTTGGAGTGGGAATAGTAATTTTTACTCCTACGCTATCCAACGCTTTCCCTACTGTTGCACTCTCTGAAATGGGAATAGTCATTTTTACCCCTACGCTATCCAACGCTTTTCCTACTGTTGCACTCTCTGGAGTGGGAATAGTACGTTTTACTCCTACGCTATCCAACGCTTTCCCTACTGTTGCACTCTGTGGAGTGGGAATAGTAATTTTTACTCCTACCTATCCAACTCTTTCCCTACTGTTGCACTCTCTGGAGTGGGAATAGTAATTTATACTCCTACGCTATCCAACGCTTTCCCTACAGTTGCATTCTCTGGAGTGGGAATAGTAATTTTTACCCCTACGCTATCCAAAGCTTTCCCTACTGTTGCACTCTCTGGAGTGGGAATAGTAATTTTTACCCCTACGCTATCCAACGCTTTCCCTACTGTTGCACTCTCTGGAGTGGGAATAGTAATTTTTACTCCTACGCTATCCAACTCTTTCCCTACTGTTGCACTCTCTGGAGTGGGAATAGTAATTTTTACTCCTACGCTATCCAACGCTTTCCCTACTGTTGCACTCTCTGGAGTGGGAATAGTAATTTTTAACCCTACGCTATCCAACGCTTTCCCTACTGTTGCACTCTCTGGATTGGGAATAGTAATTTTTACTCCTACGCTATCCAGCGCTTTCCCTACTGTTGCACTCTGTGGAGTGGGAATAGTAATTTTTACCCCTACGCTATCCAACGCTTTTCCTACTGTTGCACTCTCTGGAGTGGGAATAGTAAATTTAACTCCTCTGCTATCCAACGCTTTCCCTGCTGTTGCACTCTCTGGAGTGGGAATAGTAATTTTTACCCCTACGCTATCCAACGCTTTTCCTACTGTTGCACTCTCTGGAGTGGGAATAGTAATTTTTACTCCTACGCTATCCAACGCTTTCCCTACTGTTGCACTCTCTGGAATGGGAATAGTCATTTTTACCCCTACGCTATCCAACGCTTTTCCTACTGTTGCACTCTCTGGAGTGGGAATAGTAAGTTTTTACTCCTACGCTATCCAACGCTTTCCCTACTGTTGCACTCTGTGGAGTGGGAATAGTAATTTTTACTCCTACCTATCCAACTCTTTCCCTACTGTTGCACCCTCTGGAGTGGGAATAGTAATTTATACTCCTACGCTATCCAACGCTTTCCCTACAGTTGCACTCTCTGGAGTGGGAATAGTAATTTTTACCCCTACGCTATCCAAAGCTTTCCCTACTGTTGCACTCTCTGGAGTGGGAATAGTAATTTTTACCCCTACGCTATCCAACGCTTTCCCTACTGTTGCACTCTCTGGAGTGGGAATAGTAATTTTTACTCCTACGCTATCCAACTCTTTCCCTACTGTTGCACTCTCTGGAGTGGGAATAGTAATTTTTACTCCTACGCTATCCAATGCTTTCCCTACTGTTGCACTCTCTGGAGAGGGAATAGTAATTTTTAACCCTACGCTATCCAACGCTTTCCCTACTGTTGCACTCTCTGGATTGGGAATAGTAATTTTTACTCCTACACTATCCAGCGCTTTCCCTACTGTTGCACTCTGTGGAGTGGGAATAGTAATTTTTACTTTTACGCTATCCAATGCTTTCCCTACTGTTGCACTCTCTGGAGTGGGAATAGTAATTTTTACTCCTACGCTATCCAACGCTTTCCCTGCTGTTGCACTCTCTGGAGTGGGAATAGTAATTTTTACCCCTACGCTATCCAACGCTTTTCCTACTGTTGCACTCTCTGGAGTTGGAATAGTAATTTTAACTCCTACGCTATCCAACGCTTTCCCTGCTGTTGCACTCTCTGGAGTGGGAATAGTAATTTTTACCCCTACGCTATCCAACGCTTTTCCTACTGTTGCACTCTCTGGAGTGGGAATAGTAATTTTTACTCCTACGCTATCCAACGCTTTTCCTACTGTTGCACTCTCTGGAGTGGGAATAGTAATTTATACTCCTACGCTATCCAACGTTTTATATATTTAATTTAAAAAATATTAAAAATATATTTAATTTTTTATATTGTTTACATTTTATTTATGTTATTGTTTTATGTTAGTAAATGTATTTGTAATTTAGATATATTTTATTAATTTATAAATTAGCTAAAATTATTATTACAACTTATTGTTCAGTACATATATATTATATATTTACTGTATATATTTAATTATTGTATTATTATTATTATATATGTATTATTTATTAATTTTAAACATTATCAGATACTTTTAACTATGTAGATTTTATTTATTAGTGTTATTTACTTTATTTTACATGTATATTTTAAAAGAAAAAAAACGATATTTTTAACATCGATATTTTTAACATCTATATTATTTTTTCGATATTTTTGTACTTACCATGTTGTAGATAGGATGTCGATATTCTTGCCCTCGATATTTTTGACTCGATATTCCTGTAGGTCGATATTTTGTAGGTCGATATTTTGTCAGTGATCCCTCGGAACCAGCTGAACATCCTGCAGACTCAATGGACAACTGCAAAATGTATACATTGTTGTTGATAACATTTGTGAGTACAGGTGGGAAATAAAGCTTGGGAGAACAAATTAATGGGCGGGAACCTAAAACAATGAACTAAAGAAAAATTATTAAAACTTTGCATGGTGTGATGATCATCCCCTCAGCTTGTCCAATCAGAAATAGGAGTTTCATAAAGTTGAAACATTTAGGGGTGATACATGCTATTCGAAAAGTATAATTGAGGTAGTTGGATTAGTTGCAGTCGCAGCAAGACAAATGTTGGGAGTGCTTTCAGAGTGCTGATCGAATATCTGAAGAAGCAGACTTGGAATTTTAAGCCAAAGTATTAGGAGAAGATTACAGAAGAATTGAGGAGGTAATAGAATTAGAAGAAGATCGCGGAAGAATCGAGTAGGTAATAGAATTAGAAGAAGATCGCTGAAGAATGGAGGAGGAAGTAAGTGTCAGAGAGTGGTGTGACGCAGGCGTCGAATCCAGAAGAGGTCATCTATCCTGTCCTGAATCCTGTCCTGAAGTCCTTGTCACCTGATCTTTCTTAGGGACCCATTTAAACTCTTGGCCAGTAGGGTCTGAT
This sequence comes from Lissotriton vulgaris, assembly GCF_964263255.1. Taxonomy (NCBI): domain Eukaryota; kingdom Metazoa; phylum Chordata; class Amphibia; order Caudata; family Salamandridae; genus Lissotriton; species Lissotriton vulgaris. The sequence continues at coordinate 1,608,831,637 of NC_141694.1, read as the reverse complement.
GTCCACACCATCCTAGGTAAATATATCTTTGTGTATTGTGTCCATGTACTTCTCTCTGTCTCCTCTTTTTCCTGATCTTACTTCCTCAGAAAGATGGAGTTAACACTGTAATTTGTTTTGCTCATATGATATAACTAGATAAAACATTTAAACTTTCCTGAGTCTGTGGTTATTGTAATAAGATAGAAGGTAAATGAGCTTATGTCATATCACCAATTACTATTACAACTAAATAGGTCCATTGACTACAGTAAAGGCTTTAGGATCAGTGAAAGATTAGAGAAATGATAGGTAACTGATCTATTTTAAGAACTTATAAAATTGACCCCCGTGGTGTTGACTAGCCTATATGAGTGAGTGAGTGTGTATATGGGCCCAGATGAATATATAGTGATAGATTTTCGCAGGTTTGTAGCCCGCTGGATAAGCTCTCCTTCCATATTTTTGTAGCAATCAATGACATAGAAATCTTTTCATTTAATTTTTTTTATTTTGATAACCCGTATCATATTATATTACATTTAGCAATGTGGTAAAAGGTGGCAAGCACTTTTTTATTTATTTATTCAGGAGCCAGCGATTGTAACATCTGAATATTGCTTTATGAATTGTTTACTTTAGGCTTAGAAAGAATGTGAATTGTGTGGTACAACACAGTAACGTTTATTTTCCTCAATGTATACTTGACACCCCATTAGAATCAGTGGCATATCAAAAAGTAATCGTATTAACTTTACTAAGTGGAAAACTGTAGTAGTTATGGAGAAATGCTTTGACCTCAATTGTCTTACGAACACCTGGCTGGGCATATGTATCAGTTTTTTTATTGTAGCTCCTAATATTACTTTTTAAACTGTTCCAAATATCTACTATAATATCTGACTATCGAAATTTGTTGATTTGGGAACTCACATTGTTAGTAATTTTCGAAAACACAGGAGGCTGCTGCTTGCTAATGTAGGGGCGTGAAATAACTAGCACTACATTATTTTTCATGACAAGGCTTGAGGCACTCTTAGGTTGAACACCATGTGATGACCTTTGACTACCATCATTTTAATTGACTTTGGTGTTTCACTTTACCCTAGCCTCAATGTACGACATCCTGCATATGCCTTTTTTCCTTTGAAGGTTCCTTCCATGTGATCTTGCAGTATTAAAGTGGGAGGTGTCAGAGTTTACCAGCTTCCCAAGAACAGAACTTGTGGGATGTGCATTTGAAAGCATGAGCGGGAGGTAGGTGTGGAATGTACTTTTTGGTCTCAAAGTGCAGTGTTATGTGCAGTGGTGCACAAAAATGCAATGTGTTATACATTGGGAATTATTATGAAGTTCTAACTATTGGTTTTGATATGGACGCGTGTCATCCTAAATTCTGACTCTGCCTTACTTGAGTTTTTTTGCGCGCACAGACAGGCACACAGAGTATTTGCAAGTTGTTCGGGTTAATCACACTTAAGGTTGTTTTGTTTTTGGAGAAGAGATTACTTAATGTACTGAAGGCTTTCGTAATCTTCGTTAAGATAAAGTCTGAAACATGTGAGAATGTACAGGGAACGTGGGAAGCCCTTTTGCCCTGGAATGCTTGCATAGAAGGTGGCCAATTCCAGTAAGTTTCCTTGGCGCAGAGGGAAAGACTCTCAAACTTTCAAGTGTGTTTTGAGACTATAAATCTGAGGATTGTTGACTTAGAAACCGGGGTTATTTGAGCCTGAACGATGGGCGCATCTTCAGTGCAGGCATCTGGTTGCTGAGACTCTTAACCTCGACTGAGTGCCCCAGTTGGAGTGGGCTAAGATGCAGTGTTTGAGCCAGGTGAAGTGATTTGTTTCTGACTAGTGCCATTGTGATGTGTGGCCAGTGGCTGTGTTCATTTGGGTGTTTGCTTTGTGATGCGTGAGAGATTCAGAGTGCACATCCAAAGTAATCATTTGATGTGTTTAGTATATATATCTTTCTGAATTCTTGCAGGACGTCCAGTATTTGCTGCATGCACTTAACTGTTACATTTGTCAAGTGTGTTATTATGGCTTGCATATAAATATATATTTCTATATACATTTGTATGTTGCATCTGGGAAAGCCTTTGTCAGAGAGCATTGTATAAATAAAGCCCCATGCCTTAATCTAAAAAGATTGTCTCATTTTATAAAGTGAAACCCCTTTCTAGGTGTTGTTGTGTTTTATGTCTCCGGCTTCGTCGTGTTTTGGCCATTGTGTCGGAGTGCTATTTTTGAGGGTGAAGCAAGACAAACATCAAATTTCAGGACAATTTTTAAATGGAGAATCCTTTCCATTTAAAAAAAGTTTTAATGATTAGACTTCAGTAATCATATTCTAAAAGTACTTCGAAATATTTAGCGTCATACCTCATATTTTACAATGACAGCCCCACCATGTAGAATGATATGGGTTGGCCACAAACCAGCATTTTGGATGAGTGACTATCTAGAAACCAGTTATGAGGTTCTCGCACGAGATGTCTTTGTAATGTGGAAGATGGATAAGGTTCAATTAATCTTAAAATATATATACAAACTGGGGTGCAGCCCCACCAGTTAAACGGCAAAGTATGTGCCCATTCCTCACTACCAATGTAGGAGCAACTGCTTCCATTTTTGTACAGGAACCCCTGGGGCACCTCCATGCACACAAGTCCCCAGTAACTATCTATATAGGTTATCTAGCCTCAAGTCCATCATTGCAGAAAATAGCATGTTGGGAAGTAGGCTCCACTACAGAAGACCGCTTCTCATGTGTATTTCATTGACTGTGTTATGACCTGTACCTATAAAGAAAGATATCCTTACTCGTGGCTCTGGTATGGAGGTTGTGAAAAGGAATGTAGCCAGGGTGGGTATGCCTGCCTCCTCCAAATGTTGGCAAGAGTAGGGCAGCAATATATCATCACATACTGCCTTTACCTGAGCCTAAGATAGCTGCTTACAGATCTAGCTGACACATTTAGGGCCTAAGTAGACATGGGAGGTCAGACAATTTCTACTGGGCACAGCCTAATACGTAATGATAATTAGGGTTTGCTGTTGGTAAAAGATGTCTGCTCTTTTAATTGGAGTGGTTCAAATCATATAGTTTTCCCTTTCATTGAATTCCTCACATAAACATGGAAAGTATGTTTTCAGTAAGAGGAAACAGCAGTAACATGATAAAATTTAATAAAGTTACACTAGTATCCAATATGCAAATATATCATTGCACATATCTGATAGATATCTAGCTGCAGTTTCCTTAACTCTTGAGTTCTCCCCAGGCGTCAGACTGGCTCTGGAACTTTTTCAGGAGTATCTCTGGGCGCCTTGGAACTGCACCTTAAGTGGCTCCACTGACATCACAACCGGAGTTGATGTCATCACGAAGCTGTAAGTCCCTTTCCGCACTCGGAAGTCAGTTTCTAAGCATGGGCGGAAAATCCGTTCCGCTCGCGGATTTTGCAGATTTTCGGTAAATTCGCAATCCGCGAACTCCCGCGAATTTACCGAAAATCTGAAAATCCGCGAGCGGCGGATTTTTCCGGGGGCAAAAGTTCAAGCCTGCCCTGTTGAAACTATTTTAGGATGGCGCCGGCAAGCTGCCAGCGCCATCCTAAAATAGTTACTAAGTTAGCTTCAACAGGAAGCTCTAATAGATAAAATAAAGCAGGTGCTCGCAACTGCTTTATTTTATCTATTAGAGCTTCCTGTTGAAGCTAATTTAGTAAGTATTTTAGGATGGCGCTGGCAGCTTGCCGGCGCCATCCTAAAATATTTACAAATGCCCTTCCTGTGACCCTTCCTGTGGAGCTTTTTCTCTTCATCTGCTGAACTGATCTTTCTCTGACCTTTTATGCACACAAGAGGCATGTGAACTCGCATGGAAGCCCCGCACGTTTGGCCCCGCGCACACACTCGCGGTTTGCACCGTCTTCCCGCCATTCACCCACTATGATGGACAGCTCACTCAAGGGACCCCCTGCGCCCTTCGGGGCGATTGCATAGTAACACACACATGGTCGCTCGAACTAGTTGATGCTCAAATTCAGTGACTCATTCATTAGCCCAAAAACAATCATGAGCGTCTTCGAGGCTGGACAGGTGTGCCTCTTCCCAAATCTACCGTGGAAAGTCAGCTGTGATGCTGGGTAGAGGCCTTTGCATCCTTGACTTTCATGAGCGCAATCCCCGTGCTGTTCCTGTGACCAGGAGCTTCTTTCTCTTCATATTATTGTGTTCGCACGGGTTGCTGCAAGTTCGCACGCGTTTTGTACAATTTCGCAATTTGCGAAATTGTACAAAACCCTCGCGAACTTGCAGAAACCCGTGCGAACATAAAAATAAAAAAAATCCGCAAATTCGCGAGAATTCGCGGATTTTGAGGATTGCGAGTTCGCAAATCCGCAAAATCCGCGAACGCGAAATCCGCAAAATTCGCCCATGCTTATCAGTTTCTTCTTTTCCGTGCTGCAACGTGGATCCAGAGAAGCGGGTCCTCAGGCTGTTTTTTCCTGGGCTATTCCGATTTGTCGGTGGGAACAATGTGCCTTTCCCCAATGTCGTCTGGCTTTAAGCCTTGTGGGCTCTGTACTCGACAGGTGTCAGTTACAGACCTGCACACTGTCTACATGAGGTGTTTGAGGGAGCACCACGACTCCACGGATTGTGGCTCCTGCCAGAGACTGATGCTGAAGGTGTTTAAGGAACACCATATGAAGTTGCTGGTAGCATGTTTGTCATGGTCCTTGGAGACACTGCAGCCTTATTTTTCGTCTTCTCCTGTGGAGGTCAGTTCACCAGGGCGTTCTAGGAGTGGGAGTCATTCTCTAGGAAGCTGTACATCAGAAACATTCATAGGTAAGACTTCGCTAGGTGGAGACTCCGTCTGCCAGGGCTCCTCCCACTCACCATTTGAGGAGGCCATTATTGACTCAGCCTACGTCTCCCTGTCTTTCCAGGGCATCAATGGCCAGCTGAGGTAGTATTATAACTCTCTACACCTCATCTTTGGTACTCCTCCTTCCACTGGAGCACCCACAGGCTCCAAGGAAGTGAGTGGAACAACGCTTGTGGATTCCGCCTTCATGACGGTTTGGCCATTTGGAGATTTAGGTCTGCATTGGCTGACTCCGTTCCGGCGCTGGTGCACAGCCCTTCAGGGACTCCACCTTTGGTGTCCGTTGTCAATTAGCCGACTTCAATATTGATGTTGGCTGTGCCGATTGAAGTCTCTTCTCCTCCTCCTATTGATGTTGATCGCATTGATCGACGTAGGGTGCAGTGTCAGTAGAGCAAACTGAGGGCAATGTGGCATTTCCACATCTCTCTCAGAGTGAGACTTCAAAGAGTCACCTTTTAAAGGGTCTTCAAGGAGGTCCGGGCTCTTTCAGCCTATTTCTGAAGTTATTCCATCTCAAGTGGAGGAGAGTTGGATATCTGCTCTTGGTGAGGCTAGTGGGCCGGAGTCCTCTCCAGCTATGGGGCTACTTTCCCCTCCTAGTTTAGCTACTGAGGCTTCCTTTGCAGATGTGTTAGGGAGAGTGGCAGCAGTTTTTGATAAGTCTACCAACTCTCTGATTGTCCTTGGTAAAGGACATCAGTCAGGAGAAGAACCTGCTCTTCCATAAAGTGAGGCCCTGTTTTACATATTGTTGGGAACATGGGCCAACGTTAGGCGCTTTCCTTTGTCTTTTGGTTCTAAATGTGTTTAGTTTTTTCTTCTGATGCATATGGTGATGGTTGAATGTGTGTATGTCTGAGAGTATGAATGGTCTGTGTAGATAATGTCTTATTGTTCTTGGTGCTGGGCTAATATTGCCAAAGAAAATTTATTTTTAAAAAATTAATTTTTATGTCTATGAAAAAATCTCTTTGAACAAATGAATGCTTTTTTAATAAGAAATATATGAAAATAAAATGATTTGATACCGGATAGCGTCTCTGTGGGCAACTTTCATTATTTGAACGTTTCAGTCCTTTGGAGCAATGGGAACCTCCCGTTCATGTTCTGATTATTGTTGAACTCCCTGGTGGGTTGTTCCCCTTTATTCTTTCATTAGATTCAGGGTTCCCTTCTATGTTATTTATATGGGAACATAGGCCAAGCCTTTTAGCATGGTCCACCGAGACCCCTACATATCTTGTAGCCACCTACCAGCTCCAGGAGACCCAGTGTGTCTCCTCAGACATCCATCCACTTGTAGCTTGGTAGTTCAGGCTGCTACTGCCTCAAAGATGCAGTATCTACATCCTAAGACTCCGTTAAATAAGGAATCTAAGAGTCAAGCCTCATGTAGTATACACATCTTCGCTTCTGCTAGTTCTGAGTTAAGATCCATCAAAACGTCTTATGATCTGCAATGTATTCCACAATGTGTGAGAAAACCGCCCAAGAATACGTTTCCATCGCTGCTGAATAACCTTCGTTTTGGTATTAAACACCTGATTAGAGATGGACAACTGGCAACAAAGCTGATAATCAGAGGTGGCATGGATACTACTGATTCCCTAGGTAGGGCCATGGCATGTTCGGTGGCGCTCTGGCATCATGCATGATTAAGAATTTCAGGTTTTTAGAGGCTTTACAGGCAACTTTAGTTGATATGCCATTTAATGGCACCCATCTTTTCGGAGCTCAGGCTGATTCAGTATTGAGATACATCTGAGATAAGAGTAGTGATATAGAGTCTTAAAGAACATCTAACAGAGAGAGTCATTAATTTTGACACTATACTTGAGTGGTATAGGTGATACTGGATGCTTTCTTTCTCGAAAGGCCTAACTTGGTTAGGGCATTGACATTTCCCTTTTTTGATTGCACCTGGTTTGTGTTTTTCTGGGGTGCAGACTTTATTGTTTCAATATGGTCTTTAACAGTTTAAGTGGTATAAGGATACGCAAGGTATGTTTTTATTTTTTATTTTGCTCTTTTCCTCTGAGCAATGGGCTGCATGCTCAAGAGGTCATTATAAGTGATGTGTTTTCTAGTTAGAAAGATTTCCTTTTTAGAGTTAGTTGGGTGATGCTGATTTGCAGTTTTTCTCATAGAGTGTATACTTGTTCTTTTTGAATACTCTGAATTTCCACTAAAGGGTAATTTTGGTCTCTAGTTTGTCTAACGCAGTCCTATTTGCTTCTTTAGCGGAGTGCACTTTACTTTAAATTCAGGTGGTTCATGGATAGTTTTTGCGCTGGATGAATTTTAGGTTATGTTCCCCGGTGAGGGGATCATGACAGCTTTAATGTGTGTTGAGTTCACTTACATGCACACAGGAATTTGTTCTATGGCTGTGTGGGTTACACCCCGAACATACCAGATGTATGATGTATATCTTTCTGAATACTTGCAATCTTTATTTCCTTCATTTCTGGTGGTGATGTATCACTATGTTCAATTTTGGAACACGGTTGTCCCATGAGCTCTGCTTCTGAGATTTCCTGAGATGCTGTGTTGGATTGGTTGCCTTAGGGTTGTTTACGACCATGTCTTACATGGATGGAAAGGCTTCAGAAGAGGTGGTTTGCTTTTTGATCCTTCCTCGCTTAAATCAGTCATAACTATCCTGTCTGGAAGTTGGATGTTCTCTGTATCCCTGTGAACATTTCCCTTTCTCTATTAAGCATTTGTTATTTTTCTGTACCGTACAGCTTTTGAAGTGATCATAGTGTGAGGAAATGATCTGGTGCTTCATTGTACTGAGAAAATGATAATATGCCTATATAGTCCCTTGTCTGTCATTTGGTCAGATTAGATTTAAGCTCCTTTGTCTTATGGACACTTATTTTAACTGGCTTCCCTTTTTGGGAAATTTCCAGATACTTGGTCTACAAGGTCATGATGAATGAAATAAGCCAACTGTTGTAAGAGCATGAGGTGTCTTTCTCATGCAGTTTTTCATTACGTATTAGTGGTGGCAATTGCCCCATCCTTATTCCAGAGGACATGGAGCAGGCTGCACGTTCACTGGTGCTGATGGATCCGTTGGGATCCATGCCATATCCTGTTTTATTCTGAAGGGCTAGGACTGGATGAGGATTGGGAGGGCAGCAGGATTCCTTAGAAATCCTACTTTTCAATAAAGAAATCGACTAGTACGAAGGACCTGGGTAATGCTAGTGTCTTGGACACCTCCCCAGAGCCTGGCATGCCGTCTCCTCCTGACCTGGCTATGGAGGAGGGGGCTTCATTCATAATTGTGGTGCATAGGGCTGTGGAGCTCTTGGACCTACAGCTTCCTACTGTAGTGGTCAAGACCGATGTCTTGACGAGGGTCCTGCAGCCTGGTGTCGCCTCCTCAGAACCCTTGCTGCCATTTAACAAGGCCTTGACAGTTGTGTTCACAGGAACCCCTGTGCTGGGCTTGGACCAGGTGCCCAGTAGAACATCTATTGCCCACCACCTTCGCCTTGCACTGGGTGACTCAGCTTACCTCTACGACCACCCATTCCTCAAGAGCTTGGTGGTCCAAGCCTCTACTTCCTGTGGTGCATTCACTTCTGCACCCCCGGATAGGGAATCCAAAAAGCTGGATAGCTTTAGTAAGAAGATCTTCTCCTTCACCAGCCTCGCATTGTGTTCGGTAAACACTGCAACCCTCTTGGGCTGTTACTCCCATTCGCTATGGGATGTGGTTCCACAAGTGCTGCCACTAGACCCGTAGGAGGTCTGGGGTGTCCTCTCCCAAGCTGTTGCAGACCGGAGAGATGCAGCAAAGTTTGCCATACACTGTGGTCTAGGCACAACAGATGATCTTGGCTGGGCCCCTTCCCGAAGGTGGCCATGCCTGGCTGAGAACTTCTGGATTTTCAGGGATGTCCAAGCCAACCTTTGATGGCTCTCATCTCTTCAGGGACAGGTTGGATGTGGCGCTTTGACTCGCAGGCTATTGCCAAATCCTTGGACCTCTGTGTCATTCCTCCCCTGTGTCTGCCTTTCATTACTTTTGTGGCTACAGAAGGGCTTCTAACAGTGCCAGCCCTACCCCAGCCAGAGGACTGCACAAGTTCCACAAACTCTGCATGTGTGTGGTTCACCCGGACCCTGCAGGTCGGGAGGCCAGAAGTCCAGTCAGGCCACAAATCCCTCCCCCTCCTACTCCAAACCTTCCTAGTCCGATCCGCCCACTTCATGGGCATCCAGTTAGTGGCAGGATACGCCATCACCTCAACCACTGGCGGGATGTCCTCTCAGACAGGTGGGTTTTGCAAATAGTCCAAAGGGGCTACTCCCTCCCCTTTGTACTCCTCCTACCATACCTCCAACTTACGATCGGCTGACTGAATATCACCTTGTCTTACTTAGCCAAGAGTTATGACTTCCTTGCGAAGAAGGGAGCTATAGAGAGGGTTCCTGGGCCGAAAGTAGGCTATGGTTGCTATTCCTGCTTTCTTCTGTTTCCAAAGAAAGACTGAGGCCTTCATGCTATCCTCGACCTCCGAGCCTTCAACTACTTCCTCACAAAAGAAAAAAGTTCAAGATGCTCACACTTGCTCAGGTCCTGTCTGCCCTGGACCCAGGACACTGGATGGTAACGCTGGACTTCCAGGTTGCTATTCCTATATCCCCATCCTGCCTGTTCATCTCAACTATTTGCGGTTTACGGTGGGCCATGAGCACTTTCAGTTTACAGTGCTCCCCTTCAGCCTCACCCGTGTGCCTCGGGTGTTCACCAAGGTGATGGTGGTGGTCGCAGCCCTTCTGCAGAGGTCAGGTTTTCCAGTCTTCCTCTATTGTGATGACTGCTTGGGGCAAGCCTTCCTTCAAAAACCAGTTGCCTCCCACCTCCAGACTATGGTAAACCTCCTACATTTGCTGGGGCTCATTATCAACGACCAGAGGTCACATGTGACTCCCTCTCAGATGTTCCCCATCATCGCAGCAGTTCTGAACACAGGCACTTTTGAACCTATCCTCCCGAGCGGCGAGTACATGATATTTAGGCTATGATGATATTTCTGCCTTATCCTGGCCCTCGGTGAGACTGACTCTGAGGCTGCTGGACCTTATGGCCTGCTGGTAGATCATGCCAGATGGCACATGCAGGCTCTGCAGTGGGACCTGAAGTTGTAATGGGCGCAGCATCGGGGAATCTCACCGACCAATCCAGATTTTGGAGGGCACTGCAAAAGATTTGCATTGGTAAATGACAAACAGTGATTGGGTCAGAGACAGACCCCTCTCCCTTACTTAACCAGATCTCACAGTGGTGACAGATGTGTCACTTCTGGGTTGAGATGGTCACCTGGGAGAAGTGATTTGTTTGGCACTGAAAGCCTTCTTACCATCTCTCAAGGGAAGGCTAGTTCAGGTGTTCACAGACAACAACTCGCCATGTGGTACTGCAACATACAAGGTGGGGTGGGGGTTGATGACCCTTTGTCAGGAGGCCCTATGCCTCTGGACTTGGCTGGAACAACCGGGCATATCCTTGCTAGCTCGGCACCTGGGGCAGGTTCTCTGAAAACCAAGGTGGACGCACTCAGCCGTTGGTGCCTAGTGGATTACGAATGGCGTTTCCATCCGGAGGTGGCGCAAGGTCGCTTTTAGCAGTGGGGAATGCCTTGGTTAGATGTGTTCGCCTCCGAAGAGAAGCACAATGTCCATAACTCCAACGTGGCTCTCGCTCAGTGATGCTTTCATCTTGAGTGAAGCACAGGCCTCCTGTACGCCTTTCCACCCATACCACTCCTGTCCAGAGCGCTCAAGAAGATCAAGAACCACCGATCCCAAATTATCCCGGGCACAGACCGTTTGCTATCCTGAACTTCTGTAGATGAGCATCAATCCTCCGATCAGGCTGCCCCTTCGGGAGGATCTTCTGTCACAGCAGCAGGGGAGGGTCCTCCACCCAAACGGGTCCTCCACCCAAACCTGTCTACCCTCTGCCTCCGTCTCCTTACGTGGAGATTGAGCAGCAACAGCTTTTTACCTTCCTCCTGAAGTCTGCAGTCAACGAGGTTATTCTGGCAGTCCAGCATCTCTCCAGCAAGACGATATACACCTGACAATGGCAAACATTTTGTAAATACTGTACAGAACGGCCTGTTTAACCCCCCGTCTACCTCCCTCTCTGATATTCATCTTTTCATTCTTTCTTTGGCCCAGCAGGGCTCTGCTTTGGGCACTCTGAGGGGTTACCTTTCAGTCCTTTCTGCTTTTCTATGGTTGCCAGATCAACCATAACTTTTTAAAGCTCCTATTGTACATAGATTCATGAAGGGGCTTACACATTTGTTCCCCCCACACCATTATTCATGCCCCAGTGGGACTTTAACTTGGTTATCACCTATTTGATGTGTGTATCTTTTGAGCCTCTGCACAATTACCCCCTCCGGCTGCTTACTATCAAAACAGCCTTCTTAGTGGCAGTAACTTCTGCCATGAAGGTGAGTGATTGCAGGCTCTATCCTCTCAGTCTCCTTACCTATCTTCCCAGACAAAGTAGCGCTCCGCAATAGTGCTTCATTTTTGCCTAACGTGGTGACACCTTTCCATCTAGGGAAATCTGTCACCTTGCCTGCCTTCTCTATGCTCCTCCAAATCCTTCTAAAGAAGAGCAACTCCACCATCCGGATCCAAAAAGAGTGTTATCGTTCTACCTTAATCGGACTCAAGAGTTCCAGGTGGATGACCAACTCTTTGAAGGGTACATTGGTACTAAGTAGGTTTGTGCTGTGCAGAAGAAGACCATCTCGCATTGAGTTATCCTCTGCATAAAAATCTGTCATGCTTTGGCCACGAAATAGCCTCCTGAAGGCCTTAGCTCTGGTTGAATGAGCTCTAAGGCAGCCACCACAGCTCTTCAGCTCGGTGTTCCAGTCTTCGAAATCTGCCAGGCGGCTACGTGGTCATCCCTGGACACATTAGCAAAACATTGTCTAGATAATCGGGTCCATATGTAAAGCCACTTCGGCCGTTTGGTCCTACAGGACTTTCTGGTCTACTTACTTTTCCGCAATCCCCCCTCCGGGGATTGCATTGCTTGGGTATCTGTTCTAAGGAAAGGAATCTGCGGATAGATGACTCTGTCAGATGAACAAGTTACTTACCCCCGTAAAATATTATCTGGTAGAGATGCAGTCTAGCCACAAATTCCTTAATGCCCTGCTCATCCTCCCCGCTCTGCGATTGATTGGTATATAAAACCAGTACTGAAAAGTGGTATAACCCTCACATTACAAGTGATCACTGTGTCACGTGATTGTGTGATTCAATGGGCCATTAGATCTCATTCCTTTATCTCAATTTGGTATTATCATACCAATGGTTCTGATTGCTTCGTCATTCCTTTTAGTCTTTACTTATGGGCCTTGCCTGGGTATGATCATACCATTTATTTACATCTTCCTTTTTGTCTTTAATGATATATTGATCTTTTTTGGCACATTGCTTTCACAGCCAGTTTCTGTAGTGGCTTCACGTTCTGGCGCTGAAGTTTCCACAGAAGAAATTGACATCTGCACACTGGAGGGCTGCACACTGCAGGGAACTTGTATGGCTCCACTGACATCGCAACCGGAGTCAACATCATCATGGAGCCATACAGCGCCATCCCCAGGCGCACAGAGGTACTGCTGAAAAATTCTCAGATCCAGTCTGACACCTGGGGAGTTCAAAAGTTAAGGAATTTGCAGCTAGACTGTGTCTCTACCAGATAATACGTTATCGAAGGTAAGTAACTTGTTCATTTATGCTTTATGTCTAGCTTTATGTAAGACTTATAAAGGGCCAATATTGGGATGTAGAACAATGGGAAGAAAAACAATTTGCATTATGAATGTGTCACAAAGACATTGGCTGCAAGATATCTGCAGCTACGATTGTAAAGATATTTTATGTAACTCTTCCAAGTCTAGAGCTGTAGCAACATGTATGGAAAATAATTTGGTACTCACAATGGGAGCTTATGTGGAAGATTCTCTTCAGCTACAGCAAAAAACAGGAAATAAGGAATTAGAAGGGGAGTATGATACTGTTGAAAGGATGGGATGGAGGGGGCATGATTCAGACAAGCAAGGGGGAGGGGTTGGAATGGCTGGAGGGATGCACGTTGGAAAAGTTCGGAAACCGGACAGAAGAACAAGAGGATACATTGAGCGGGGCCACTAAATATTCTTGGGGGTGCATCTGTTGGAGTAACTGGAGAAAGGGAGGGAGGGCACAAATAGTATTTAGACAAGGACATTGGGATGTGTAAAGGCAATATGCTGGGCAAGGGGAATAGAGGGCAGAAGAGGGAGGACAAAATGATGGACAGGGAAGATTGAGTGATGATGGGCAAAGGATGTGAGGAAAGGTAGTGGGAGGAGATATATGGGGAGAATTGCATGAAAAGGTACTGGAGGAGGATATGGTGGGCTAAAATATAAGATAGAGAAAAGTTAGGAAAAAAAGGAGAGCTAAAGCAAGATCATCAATATGGTGCACAGACATAATATCGACTCCAAAATATCGTTAGGACATAATATCGAGTACTAAATATAGACTGGACAAAATATCGACAGGACAGAATATAGATAACCAAAATATCGTTTTTAAGGTAAGTGATTTAATATCGACTGTTAAAAATAAAGAAAGTTAAAATATCGAAGTATATAATATGGGTAGTTAAAAATATCGAATTTTTAATAATATCTAATTTTTTATAGTGTATTTTTATGTTATAATATGTGTGAAAAGTGTGTATTTATGTTATAATTAATTTTAATTAATCAATTTTGTTTTTATAATTATTGCGTAATTTAATTCTGTAGCAGGTTCTGGGTTTATAGGGTAATAGGGTGGGAAGTAATTTAATTAAAATTAATTAAATATGTAAATGTATTTATTGATAGTAATTTTTAATTAATTGTTAATTAATTTATATTTGTTAATTAATTAAATTTTAATTGGTAATACATTTTAATTAATTGATTAATTGGTAATTATGTACATTTTACTAATTTATTTTCTGTAGCGGGTTGTGGGTTTATAGGGGAATAGGGTGGGAAGTAATTTATTAATAATTAATTAAATAATTAAATGTATTTCAGTTTATTTAATTGGAAAAAATTGTTAAATAATTTTTAAATATTAAATAATTAATTGTTAATTTTTAATTAATTTGTATTAATAGGTGATCAATTGAAATAATTATTGTTAATAAGTAATTGTAATATATTAATTATTATAATATATAAAAAATGTATTTACTTTTTAATTAATTATTAATAGATATTCATTTTTAAATTATTAAATAATGTATGAAGTATTTACTTTCCCTAATGTTGTATTCTCTGGAGTGGGAATAGTAATTTTAACCCTTACGCTATCCAACGTTTTCCCTACTGTTGCACCCACTGGAGTGGGAATAGTAAATTTAACCCCTAGGCTATCCAATGCTTTCCCTACTGTTGCACCCACTGGAGTGGGAATAGTAATTTTAACCCCTACGCTATCCAACGCTTTCCCTACTGTTGCACTCTTTGGAGTGGGAATAGTAATTTTAACCCCTACGCTATCCAACACTTTCCCTACTGTTGCACTCTTTGGAGTGGGAATAGTAATTTTAACCCCTACGCTACCCAACGCTTTCCCTACTGTTGCACCCATTGGAGTGGGAATAGTAATTTTAACCCCTACGCTATCCAACGCTTTCCCTACTGTTGCACTCTTTGGAGTGGGAATAGCCATTTTAACCCCTACGCTATCCAACGCTTTTCCTACTGTTGCACCCACTGGAGTGGGAATAGTAATTTTTACCCCTACGCTATCCAATGCTTTCCCTACTGTTGCACTCTTTGGAGTGGGAATAGTAATGTTTACCCTTACGCTATCCAACGCTTTCCCTACTGTTGCACTCTTTGGAGTGGGAATAGTAATTTTTACCCTTACGCTATCCAACGCTTTCCCTACTGTTGCACCCACTGGAGTGGGAATAGTAATTTTTACCCCTACGCTATCCAACGCTTTCCCTACTGTTGCACCCACTGGAGTGGGAATAGTAAATTTTACCTCTACGCTATCCAACGTTTTCCCTACTGTTGCACCCACTGTAGTGGGAATAGTAATTTTAACCCCTACGCTATCCAACGCTTTCCCTACGCTTGCACTCTTTGGAGTGGGAATAGTAATTTTTACACTTTTGTTATTGTACGTTAATAATATGGGATATTATTTAATTATATTTTGTTACTATATATATATGTTTTAACAAATATGAAAACTTTTTTTTACTTTCATTAATTATTTAATTATTATAAGTTAATGTAAGTATTTTTAAGTATATTTTAGTAATTAATTTTTAACATTAATTTAATTTAACATTGTTTCTAGTAAAGTCAATATTTTTTAAAACTATATTTTAGTAAACGATATTTTTAACTCGATATTTTTGTACTTACCTGTTTGTAGATAGAAACTCGATATTTTGACTGTCGATATTTTGTCAACGATATTCTTGATGTTCGATATTCTGTCCCTCGATATTATTTCAGTGATCCCATCAATATATATTTTGTACTTTTCTATGACATTTTGTAGGAAAAGATTAAAACTTCGGTTTGGGGAAAAACCCTTCGACTATTGTACTTAAATGTACAATTTGGTAACAGGAGACACGCACTTTCTATTGCGAGGCCAAAGATTGTAACATTTGACCACTAAGTTTTTCCGTAGAATGAGTACTGAGTTTGTGAAGTGTACTTTCCACAATGCTAATTTGTTCTTAATGGGGGGAGGGGATGTTCTTAGGCATATCAAATAGTAATCATGTCCCACTTAGGAAACTGAATAACTTAGTGGGAAAATGTTTAGCGAGATATGCTTTCAGCTGAATTGCATTAAAGCACTACCTGGTTTGGTAAATGAATCTTTATAGCAGCTATTCTGATATTGGTTTTTATCTTCGAATAATTGGAACTGGTTAAAGAAACTTCAATAATGTGAAGTTTAATTGTTGTGTGTTTTATATAATGTCTCAATTTCCAAATGGAGAATACTTTTCATTTAAATAAAATTCAGTTAATTTCACTTCAGTGACCACACTCAGTGCTTAGAAGACATGGTGCTAGAGCTTACTATCTTGCTTCCATGTCCACCTAGTGAGTACTAAAATTGATAGAAAATGACTACTGGTTGTATGACACTTATATAAAACCAAATATTTTCATTTGGATTTACATATTAAGAGTGATTCAAAGGAGGAGCATGGTTAAATGGCATTTAATAACTGCTTGTAATGATATAGCCTCATTGGTTTCACTCCAAAACAAAAAAATTAGGAATGCATTGAATGTATTGCTCCTAGAGATCCCTAACTTTATGATCTATGAAATCTCCGCTATTAAGAGCTGAAGGGGCGCCCCAGTGTAGTGCTAGCAATTTTATTTCCTAATCATGTGATACCATAGGAGAAACTGTCAAAGGCATGAAAAATTATATATGACCTGATATTTTACCATGCCTAATGTTATTAATCAGCCAAAAAGCCTAAGGGTGATATGATTTGACCCCAGTGACTCTCGAGGTACAAACGTCCTCGCTCTAATTTGCTTTTGTTTGTAAGGGTCTTGCTGTTTGTTAAACACACTTGAACTCCAACTGGAATATTGGCTTCATTTAGATTTCTACACAGCAGTTTGGATTTTTTATGAGGGATTTGAGACTGAAGTTTAGCCATTTAAAAACTTTTTTGGGGAGTTTTATATAGCGCAAACTTGACCCGAATCGGTTATCAGAGCGCTTTACATAGCACCAGTTGCATTACATGAGCAGACATTCATTTTTGTTAGGCACGGGGAGATTACGTGATTTGCCCAGAATCACAGGATGTTCAGTGTCATTGCCGAGACTCAAACCCAGTTCCCCAGATTTGAGGTCGACCGCACTAGCCGTTAGGCCATCTCGGTAGGGAAAGTATGTATCTGATAAGGAATCTACAGGTAATTGTCTCTGTCTTATACTTATCCCAAGGTGCCAGACTGGATACGGACATTTTTGTACAGCAGTACCTCTGCACGTTGGTAGAGGGCATCGAGCAACTCTGTTAATGTCACATGTGAGGGAAGACGTTGCTACACAATCCATAGAATCCCTCTCCTGATATCAGATTATTCTTTTCCATGTTTACAAAGTAGATCTGATTTGCGGTTCTTAAGGCTATTTTTTGGCCAACCTTCACGATTTTTTTGAATGTAACAGTGTACCTTTCATATGTGCTCTGAGTTCAAACCTTGTAGGTCCTGTGGCTGACAAATGCCTGCCACAGACCCTCACTCTATTTGTATGTCGTACCTAGGGGAGAGCTATGACTCCAATAATTTTAACCTAAAGTACCGAAGGAACTTCGTACGAAGCTTCTTGTCGTGTGGTTGTAGCAATCTTCCAAGACGTCCCATCAGCACGGTAAACAACCTTTACAACGCGGTCAAAACACCGCAATACATTCACAACGCAGCTTTTACAACGCAAGTCGTTACCACGACTTGCGCTGGAGGGCGCTCTCGACTAAGGAATAGTAGAATTACTATTCCAACACCTTCCCTACTGTACGTAGGCTGGAGTTGGAATAGTAAAATATACTATTCCTAAGTCCAGCACCCTACAGCGCAAGTCATGGTAACGACTTGCGTTGTAAAAGCTGCGTTGTGATGTACTGCGATCATTTTGATAGCGTGGTAAAGTAATACATCTCATCAGCCCTGGTCCCCTTCGCACTCCAAGGACCGGCCACAAGTCCAATCCAGGAGCCGTTCCCATAGGTGCCACTCTCCTTCATCATCCAAAGGCAAGTCTCTATGCAGACGGTCGAAGTTGCGGCGTCAACCAACTTCAGTCAAAGAATGGTGGCAGGCCTTATGTGGTGAAGACTCGATGCATGAATCTACCCTATGCCTTCCAGTCTACCCTGGAGTCGGTACGACTCTGACCCAGTTGAGAGGATATTGTAATGCTGTCCATAGCTTATTTTGGTCTTTAGATTTCCCTCGAGCGCCCTCAGGCCCCAAGGATATGCATGAGGCTATGACTGTGTCCATGCTGGCGGGTTCCCTCTTAACATCAGTCCAGTTGCCGGATTCCAAATCTGTTTCGATGTCTATGCACAGCCCTTCAGGGTTATCACCTTCGGCGTCTGGGTCTGATCAAATGATTTGGATAATGGCGTCAAGGTCTGGCCTGCTGACTTCGATGATGCCGCTGCTTGACGCTCCACCTCTTTTCCACTACGACGCTGAGATGTGGCCTCTTCGGCGCCGGTCAGCTTCTATGGAGCCAGCCATTTTTGAAGTCCTCCCTTCGGTTTTAACTGCTGAGGATTATGATGATGGAGGTAATGGAGATGGTTTGTAGTTTTTCCTATTGAGTCTAGCATGTTGTCCTGGGCATAGTTCGCCTAGTTTTGCTGCGCCGAACTCTGCGAAGTTACAAACAAACTCCGCTAAGTTCCATGAGTGGTGGAGTGCAGTGCGAGCTGCAGTTTGTGCTGGTATTCCTGCAGCTCGGGTAAAAATTCTACCCGAGCTCGCACTCGCTAACTTACCGATCGTGATCGTGAACTTCTGAGGAGTGCAGAAGACTCTGCATACTCCATGAATGGATCGGAGTTCAACGCCCAGGCCTACTTAAGATGCCAGAGCCTGAGGAAGACTCCAAGCTACTAGCATCTCCTGTCTGTAGGAAATTAGGATCTGCTTTTTATGGTTACCACCACATTTTGCTTGATGTCTCACTGTTTTTGACTAGTTTGACTGGGATCCTGCTAATCAGGACCCCAGTCTATCTTTCTCCCTTAAATTGACATACATGTACTTTGGTACATTCCAGTTTGGATACTGGGTATCCCTATCATTCCCAAGTATATGGTACCCATGTACCCTGGGCATGGGTACCCCAGAGGCCTCCCATGGCTGAAGCATGTAGTATGCCACCCATGAGAGGTCATGCAAAATGGTACTACCGGTCTTCTTCTGCAACCTGTGTAAGCTGGAGCTTGCACCACTTACTTTAGATATAGGTTCACTATATCTATTGATCACTACACTTAAAACTTATAAGTCACCCCCTATAGCAGGCCTTAACAATCCTGAAAGCAGGGGGCTGGGTTTTATGTGAGAGGTTGCCCCTGCATGAGCAGAGCCTCTCTAAAGCTTTCGGAGACCATTCTCCCGGGTTGTCTGTGACTGAGCCGGACATATAGGTAGAAGTGCATTATAACCTCGCTGTAAATGCCATCTCGAAAACTGTTGCATAGAAACATATCGTGTTTTGTATCAAACACCTTGGAATCCTACCTCCGCATCAGTAACTGGTGTGGGAGGTATGATGACACCCTTCAGAGTCAAACTTTGTGGGGTCCCTTGTCTATCCGGCGCCAGCCTTCTCGACCCAGACAGCAAAAAAATGGATGCTGTCGACCAGAGACACATTTCTGCCCTTCTGCTGCTGAGCCAAGCTCGAGCAGAGGAAGGCAGCACAATAGGCATTCTGTCACAGGGAGGTGTGCCCACCTCCCAGACAGGATTTAGTGTATTTGGGCTGGGTGGGTGCACTCAGAGTGCCTGAAAGTCTGCACCTGGGGCACATTCGGTGTCCCTGTGCATAGTCCAGCTCAAACCAGTTCTGGGAGCCATTGGCTCCCGCTCTGGCACGAAACTGGACAAAGGACATGGGTGTAGCCACCCCTCTGTCCTGCACCTCCCCTAGGAGGGTCCCCTGAATCTGTCCAACCCTCTCCCGTGTGTACAAAAGGGCTTACCTGGCTGTAGGAATTTAGATTTTACGTGAAGAAGATTCTACAAGAAGAAACCACTGACCTTCAACCATCTGGAGACACTGGACTTCGCTGGACTTCGACTGGGCTCGACTTTGTCCCCATTCCATTCGAAGCCTAGTTTGTGCCTTTGCTCCAAACAAACAAAAAAACAACTGGGGTTGGCTCTAATCAGTAAGGCGGAGCCGTAATCACTAAACAACAGAGGGAAAGTGCCAATACTGATCATCTATTTATCTTCTTATCCTAACACCCAAAGCAAAGACACCTTATCGAAGCTGGGGCATACTATTCAATAGCTTTTTTATTTTAACAAAATCATTTAGAAAGTACATTTATTTTAATCATATACTGTCAATAGAAACAGGACATTTTTCAATAACAAAGAAAATTAGGACCAAAAAATAAAGCATTAAAATCAAACATGCATTCCATACTCAATCATATCACAATCATACCACGACCATTCAGACATTCATATCACAATACTAAGCCCTATTGAATACAAATAGACAAACGGGCTGAGTATTAGGTCTGCTACGTAATACACAATTATTTACATTGAATTATAAAGTAAACTCATACTTTTAGATATAAATCAAATTAATCATGATAATCAAGTGAAACAGTCAGTCAAAGCAAATGAAGAATTCAAAACCAATAGTGTGACAGTATGTTAACACTAAGGGAAAACCAAGAAGAGCAGACAATAAGCGTGAAAGGGCCTACGCGTTTCGAATCCCTAAGGGTTGGAAGGGATTCTCATCAGGGCCAGGTCGCTCACTATGGAGATTATCCAGAGATCGAGGAATAGATGTCACCTTAGGTGTACAAGATGGTGTGTCCAAGCGTGTGGTTGTTTGGGCAAAAAGGTCTGGAAAGCCGGGAAGTTTTGAACAGCCACGTCGGAAGACGGGGGTCTGTAATTAATTCAGTCGGAAAGTGATTTTCTCACGGCCTCTTTGGAATGAATTGGCACTGTGCAGGACCTGTGGTGTACTAAAAGCAACTGAAGAAACTCCCTTAGAGTGAAGGAGTCACTCCTCTGCATTCGCCGGCACCTAACGGCAACTGACCTATCTGCTGCTCCTGAGCTCCTGTGGACTGCAAATATTTAAGCAACACAGGAGGTGGGTTTCTGGTGGTCCCTGAGGTTGATCTGCCCTTTCACTGAGTTTGAGGCCAGTACCCCTCGTGGGTACTGCATAACCTGAAACCATGTGCACAGCGCCCATTTACAAGTGCATATGCTTGTTGGCAATTCCCGAGCTTGTGCATTACACTCCATATAGTCCTGACCCTGAGAAGTATTTGCACCAAAGCACTCCAGCCTCCTGCCATCGAGTGCTCTTTGGGCTGGTACTTTGCAATCTTGCTTGAGGTCCCCTCGCAAGTTACTGGTCATTTGGCCTGTGGGTCCTCCTGAGGGTCATCTTGATTTCTCTTGGCTTTCCTGGTTGCTCCAGATGTGCCCTGACTCCCCATTGCTTGGTGAGTCCTCTGGACCTTGCTGGTCCACACCGTAACCTGTTTGACCTTCCTGCGTGAGTTGCTTTTGCCAAGGCTTGATTGGTGCTCCAACTGTACATCGACCCCCTCAGCACTCAACATCCTTCACGGTACAGCTCTCATCGGGCTCCTGGTCATCCTTGATGTCTCCTGGTCATTGGGGCTGCAGAGTCAAGCATCCCTTCTTCGCACCTGAAGCTCCCAACATCGGTGGACATTTGTCTACCGAGCCCCTGGTCACTCTGAAGTGACCCACACTCTGTCCCCTCTGCTTTCAGGTTCCTTCCTTCCAGATTCCAGACTTGGATTCCACCTGACCCGTTTCACCTTCGCGACAGCAGTATTTCTTTGCAACTCTCCATTGAGAACGACGGCAGCTTCTGACGCCACTTCAGGCCTATGAACCAGCTCCTCTGGGATAGGTAACTTGGGTACTTCAGTATTCACAGATGAGGTGGCTCTTCAAACTCTTAAATTCCAAGGGGTTCGCGCGAAGTCCTCTTAGAAGGGTCCTTAAACTTAGTGTAACCGTGACTTCCCCATAGAATTGTACGGAGTCCGCTGTCATGTTCCCACACTGCACCCGGCCTCTGTGGGGTCCCTGTCTACTCACCTTGGGTGGTTCCTTGAGGTCCCAGCGATTCTAGGTGCTCCAGACTTTGTCTTGAACTCAATTGTGACTGTTATACTACTATTTTAGTAAATGGTTTGGTCTCCCCCTGGAGCCCACTGTGTATTGTGCTACTTACAACTGTTCTATTCATCTCGTATTGTGTGTTTTGTGTTCTATCCTCGTGTAGAGGATAGTTGAGAGTGTTATATTAATAAATACATATTTTTATATAACAACTGTGTGGTTCCCCTTCATTTGGTCATTCAGGAGGTGATATTCTGGTAAAACAAGCTGCTTTACATTCCTTCAAGATTAAGCCTGAAGGCTGCTCTCCACAGCCACCACTAGGATAGCTTTCTAAAGGTTATCTTTGACCTCATACATCTTATCCGCGTAACCACGGCAGCAATTCTACGGCGGTTTGGCGGAGTGGGCAGGTCGCGTCGGCCAACAGACGTGCGCAGCACTACGAAGGTAGTGCAAGCGACGGCCGTTGGCAGACAGAAGCACGCAAGGGGATAAGGGTCATTTGGACTGGTGCAAGGTGCCTAATTTAATTAGTGGACAGCATATACCAGGCCAACCTCTCACACTGTCACATTCTGGTTTGGCTACAGAGGCGAGCTCCTCTCTGGTGGATATACTCAGGCAAGTTTCTACCATTTTTAGAGGGATGTTCCCTTTCTGAAAATGATGACAGATTTATTAATTAAAGTCCTGTATCAAGGCCGATCAGGGGTGAAGCCAGTTCTTCCTTATAGTGAGGCCCTTGTTTATGTTCTTTTGGGGAGCTTAGGATAAGCCCAAAACAGGGACCCCTGTGGATTGCTCAGTTTCTCACAGACACCAGGCAGCCTCTAAGGAGACATGTTGGATCTCCAGACATGCAACTCATCATAGTTTTGTGGTTCAGCCTGCCTTGCCTGCCCAACATATTAATACATTCCCTGCTGTCCTCCCAGAAAGAGAGGCCAGGAAGAGAGGCCATGAATTTAGATATCTGTGGCAGACGGGTCTTCTGGTGACGCCATCGACATTTCAGTTAAGTATGAGTGGAGCGTCTCCCAGTCCTTAGTTTGTTTTGGTATCCCTTCGAGGATCGCTTTGATTTGGTACCTGCAGGCCCCAAAGCCGAGGGACTCGTGTATTCACGAGACTATCGTTTTGAGATTTCCCTTGAAGTTTGAAGCTAGACTAGTGAGCGAAGATGCCTGGTCTTAGCAGACTTGGAAAGATATTTGGTTTTGGTTGTTCTAGGGATTCCCGATTGGAGGATTCGTGTCCGGTTCCTCCGATTGGAACTCCGACCTATGAGCTCTATGTAAAACATGGTGTGGGCCCCATCGGATATAATGACATCTGGGTTAAATACATGAGAAAAGACGGTGTCCTACAGTGGCCCCGTTATGGTAGCTTTGAAACAGAGATTTTAGACAATCTTGAAGTTAAACTGTTCAAGAAGAAAGCCCGGCCGGCAATGTTTGACTCTTTCCGCATGTGGCGAAAAGAAGCCAAACAGAAAGAAATTAAGTTAGCGGAGAAGAATAAATGAGAACGAGGTTTGTCAATGGTGCAAGCTGCTATACAGTTTAGGGATAATGAGGAAGAGCAAGAGAGCGAACAGATGCTTAGGATCCGGACGTTAGCGGTAGATAAGTGCTACCCAGCTTTGCCACCTAAAGAGCAGGAAGAGAAGAAAGATCTTGCAAAAGATCCTTTAATGTCGCATCTTTTGAGTTCGCCACCCCCTTATGCACAGAATGCTACGGCACCACCGCCACCAGTTGTAGTTGCACAACCTCCGGTTGTTTTGCCACCTGCGATTCCTCCACAGCCAGCTCCTCTTCCGTTGGCTACTATTCCTTTGGTGCAGCCTTCTCAAGGGCCACCGACTTTGCCACTTCCTTCATCTGCTACTCTTACGCCTGTCTATAATACTCCTTCTGTTCTGACTTTTGATTCCTCTCATATTGTTCCGTCTTCTCTTATTCTGTCACCTTCTCCTTCTGCTAGACAAAGAATGACTGCTGCAGTTTCTAGTATCTTTTCTCCTCTGTTGGGATCATTTGGTATGTCTCCTGTTGAAGAGCGTAGACAATCGCGTAGTCAGTTGCCTGATGCTAATGAACGGACAGTGTTGGATCACATGGCGCGTAAATGGGTTACGTATTCTACGCAGTATGATCTTGAGGGTATTATGGATGTTTTCCATCAATGGGAAGCACCAAAGCAACGGTACGTCTTTGATATTGTGCGTTCCTTTTTGAACAATGGGTAAAAGAAGTAGGTCAAGCTCCATCTGAGTTGTACCGAATA
The DNA here is from genome assembly GCF_964263255.1 of Lissotriton vulgaris. Lineage (NCBI taxonomy): Eukaryota > Metazoa > Chordata > Amphibia > Caudata > Salamandridae > Lissotriton > Lissotriton vulgaris. The sequence goes on along the minus strand of NC_141694.1, from coordinate 1,608,807,461 downwards.
CGTTCCGAGTTTGCGAAAGGGACCGTTGTGGGTCTCAAGATTGAGAAAGCAGTTGCGATGTTGTTGTCATTCCGGAGTGCAACTCCTTCTGAACAACTGTTTGAGCCTGATTCGTCAGTAGGGAGAAAAGCGCGTCAGTATCCGATGCGTGAGGTTCCTCCAGTTTGGAAACCTCAAGATGGAAATGTTGCCGCACACTTTCAGCGTGTTTGGGTACATTTTCCTTGGAAGCGTCCTGAAGTCTTAGCGCTTAAGCAGACTTTGCCTGATCCGCGCAAAAATCCAGCAGGGTACTATAAGGAGCTAACTCAGACTGTAGGTTCGTGTATCATGAATTTGGCAGATATAGATATGTTGTTTGGGAATGTTGTTCCACAGCCTATTTGGAGTAAGATTCGTCATACGGACCATGCGGATAAATTAGGTGACACATGGGCTCATCTTAGAGATGCTGATAATAGACAAGTAGGCGGTGCTAAGCCTGAGGATTTGATTACTGAACTTCCTGGTAAAATTATTACTTATATGAAGACTTTGATGCCTGAAGTGCGTGTCAATTGGGGCAAGTTGTCTGTGTGTAAGCAGAAGAAAGACGAAACTGTGTCTGACTTTTTCACGGGATTTTAAGAGACCTTTGTAGACCACAGTGGTCAGAACATGGCTACCGAAGGTGGTCAGAGATTGTTCGTCGACAAATTCGTTCATTATTTGCTTCCCGAGTTGTGCAATAAGTTGAAGGATTCTGAGAGTGCTTGGGCTGTTTCCACGTCAGTGCAGATTTTAGCTACGGCCCAGTACTATGAAAATAGGCACAAAGATGAGGTAGAGAAAGCGGATAAGAAGACTAAGGAATTGAAGACTAAAGTTCTTCTACAACAAGCTTATCCGCCCCGTAATAATCAACGCGATTATCAGCAGAATCAGCAATATTCGAGAAACTCGCAAAGGAACGAGTCTTATTAACAACGTTTTCCGTATGGGCCTAATCAGTGTGCATATTGCAAAGAAGAGGGCCATTTCAAGAGTAGTTGTCCGGTTTTGTTACAGCGCACAAATGGTGCTTCTGGTATGAGAGGTCGAGGTGCTCAACAAGCGCCTAGAGGTAGAGGTCGTGGTCAGAATGCTCGTCCTTTGCCTCCACAGATTTCTATGAATAGTTTTGATCATCAGAATGGTGCGTCTGGTAGGACAGCTCAGTACTATACGGACGATTACTACGTCGAAGGTGAGGAAGTGGATGGTAATGATTGCTAGGACAGCCATAGACAAAGAGAGGGAGTTGTTTCAGTTCCAGTAGATCAGAGTGGACCCTATGTTGAAGTGATTGCATCAGGTGTGTCAGAGCCTTTTCTGTTGGATACTGGTGCTGCGAAGAGTTCTATTATGCACTCTAAACTCCCTGGCGCACCTTTGTCTGGCTTAAAGAATGTTTCAGTTGGTTTTTCTGGCGCCCCAGTTACGAATCCGATTTCTACTCCGTTGCCTCTTTCTGTTGGACCTCGTAAATTTGAAGCACCCCTCATTTTGACGACCGGTTGTGGTGAGAACTTGTTGGGATTGGACTTGTTAAAAAGATTGTATGCGACGCTATATTGTTCTCCGTCAGGAGTACATCTTACATTGGGTGAGAGAGTGATCTCTCCGATGTATATATCTAAAGATCGACTTCCACCTGAATTGTCTTCCCTCCCTGTTTCTCTTTGGGCTACTGGTCCGAACGATGTAGGCCTTTTGGAGATTCCGCCATATGTTGTGACATTGAAAGTGAATGCTAGGTTACCGCGTATTCCACAGTATCGTATCTCGAGTGATGGTGAGCGAGCAGTTTTGGCGATCATCTATGATCTGATCGAAAAGGGTGTGATCGAGGAAACGAGAGGTAATGTGTGCAATAGTCGGGTTTTGCCTGTTCTGAAGAGGACTGATTCTTCACAGCCTCCTGTATATAGGTTTGTGATCGATCTTCGTGAGGTGAATAAGATCGTTGTCCCGCAATTTCCTGTTGTACCTGATATCACCGCTTTGTTGACTTTGATCCCGGCTACAGACACGTGGTTTTCAGTGATTGACTTGAAGAATGCTTTCTTCAGCATCCCGATTGCCGTGGAGAGTAGAGATATTTTTGGATTCTCTTTAGGAGGACGAAGTTTCCGCTTCAAGCGCGCTCCTCAAGGCTACTGTGAGAGTCCATCGATCTATAGCCAAGCTTTGAAAACGCAACTTGATTTGTTGGTTTTACCTGATGGTGCTGCTCTTATTCAATATGTTGACGATTTGTTAGTTGCTGCTGACAATGAAGAGATTTGTAGAGAAGCTACTTTGTCGTTGTTACGCCACTTGTCTGATTTTCATCACAAAGTTTCTCTATCGAAGTTGCAATATTGTCGACAAGAAGTAACCTACTTAGGTCACCTCTTATCGAAGGAGGGAAGGAAACTGACCCCAGAAAGAATTCAAGCGATTGCGAAAATGAGTGTGCCTACGACACAGAGAGAAGTACGTGCTTTCTTCGGTATTACATCGTACTGTAGACAGTGGATCCCTAATTTCTCGCTGTTAGCGAAGCCTTTGTTAGCTCTTACTGTTAAGGATACTCCAAATCCTATTTCTTGGACTGACGAATGTCAGAAGAGCCTTTCAGAATTATGCAATGCGTTGTGTTTGGCTCCTGTGTTGGGTACCCCCGACTACAGTAAGCCTTTCACATTGTATGTCCACGAGAGAGAGAGATGTGCATTGTCAGTGTTGACTCAACAGTTTGGCGATAAGCAGCGTCCATGTGCTTATTTTTCGTCGACCTTAGATCCGGTAGCAAGAGCGTTGCCGAGTTGTTTGAGAGCTACAGCAGCAGCGGCTGTTTCGATTCAGCAGTCTGCTGGTTTGATTATGGACAATACACTGATTGTGATGGTTCCACATGCAGTGGATACCTTGTTGAATCGTACCAAGACACAGCACTTAACTAGTGCTCGGTTGTCGGGTTACGAATTGACCTTGTTAGCGAGTCATGTGCACATTAAAAGATGCAACACGTTGAATCCAGCCACATTGTTGCCGATTTCAGCTGAGACAGATAATGTTGAAGAACAGCATGATTGTTTTCTTAGAACTGAGGAAGAAACGAAAGGGAGGATAGACCTTAGGGATACTCCTCTTCCAGAGTGTGATGGTACTTTGTGGGTTGATGGTTCGTGCTTCAAGCTTCCGAATGGTGATACGACTGCGGCATATGCTGTTATGACTTTGCATACGATTGTTGAAGCTGCACGTATCCCACATAATTCAGCGCAAGCAGCAGAGTTGATTGCATTAACGAGAGCATGTGTGTTGGCGAAAGCATAACGAGTGAATGTGCTCACTGACAGCCAGTATGCATTTGGTGTGGCTCATAGTTTTGGACGTTTGTGGCGAGAGCGTGGGTTCCTGACTTCGCATGGGACGAAAATTCAGCATGACCAGTTGGTGAATGAACTCCTTGAATCACTTACTTTGCCATTGCAAGTAGCGATTGTGAAATGCAGTGCACATAAGAAAGTTACGGATGATGTTGGTCGTGGAAATGCGTTTGCAGATGAAGTTGCGAAAGAAACTGCGAGAAATGTGATGAGTCGAATGTATGTTGCAGGTCCGGCGAGATGGGTTCCAGATAGAAGTATGTGTGAAGATACGATTGAGAGTGTGAAATCCATCCAAGCTGAAGCTACAGAGAAAGAGTTGAATGAATGGAGAGAGAGTAAGGGTAGATTGGACTCGAATGGTTGTTGGACTGATTTGTCTGAGCATCAAAGATGGTTGTTACCTGACGCATATGTGCTTTCAGTTGTTACAATTGCTCATGGGATGGCACATATCAGCGTGAAAGGGATTTGCAAGCTGTTGGCCCCGGTTTGGCAGAATGCAGGAATTCCCAAATGTGCAGAGAATTTGGTTAAGAACTGTATGGTGTGTTTGATTTACAATCCTGGTAAGGGAACTCCAACCCCGGCTGGTCATTTTGCTCCTCCAACGTATCCGTTCGAGGCTTTGCAGCTAGATTTCATCCACATGGAGAGGTGCAACAACCTGAAGTACGTGTTAGTGGTTGTTTGCTCTTTTTCTAGATGGGTGGAAGCCTACCCTTTGAAGGACAATACTGCCTTGTCCACAGCGAAAGCCCTTATCAAAGAGTTTTTCCCTAGGTTTGGTTTGCCGAGAATGATCTGGAGTGACAATGGGAGTGAATTTGTGGGTCAAGTGATGAAGAGAGTGTGGGAGGGATTAGGAATAAGGCAGAAATTCCACGCTGCAAATCACCCCCAATAGGCTGGTTTAGTCGAGTGCTATAATGGCACCTTGAAATTAAAATTAGCCAAAATCCAAGCGAGCTCTGGTTTGCAATGGCCAGATGCTTTGCCCCAAGCCCTTCTGTCCACAAGAATGACTGTGCATTCGCGAATAGGTTTGAGTCCGTATGAGGTCGTGTTTGGCCGCCCGGCGAATATTTGGGGCGTGCCAAGAGCGACGAAGTTTAGTGAAATTGAACATCCTGTGTTACTTGATTATTTGTACGAACTGACGGCTAAACTGCGTGTCTTACACCAACAGGTTCACAATAGTTTACCACAGGCTTCTGAAGATCCAGGTCACGCCATTGAACCCGGTTCCTGGGTGTTTGTAACGAACTTTCAGCGGAGCAAGAACGAGCAGCCCCGCTGGACCGGACCCCACTTGGTTTTATTGTCCACACGTTCTGCAGTTCGAGTGCACGGCAAGAAAAACTGGATCCACGGCGTACACTGCAAACGGGCTCCGTTGCCCTTACCGTACGACCGGTGGGTCCAAAAGGGACTTCCAGACTCTGAGACTGAGACCGTGCCTCGTTTTCTGCCATTCAGTGATGCCCGTTTGATTGGAACGAACACTGAGAAAGAAAGTGACGATCTTCTTCAAGAAGCTGTGCCTCCTTCAAATCATTTGAACACTACTGAGCCTGAACTCCTGTTTCGCGAACAGACATTGCCTAACAAAGACCGTTATAATTTGCGACCGAGAGTCGCTGGACTAATAAATAAATAAAGTTTTTATGATTTTTCTGTTTGCAGGTTAACTCTCCTCCGAGGAACTACTTTGATTTTTGTTTTTCAAACCGCCATCCGGGTTCAGCTGTAGGGTCGCGGTTGACAAGTCTTCGGAGTGCAAGCCTGAGACAATAGGTTGACGGTTCTGGTTGGCCTAAGGGAGTTGCCCTGGGCTGACTGGTTTTCTTAGTTCACACTTCTTGATAACATTTTAATAGTCAATCCACTCCCCTCCCTTATTTGAAAATAGTCAAAAACCCAAAAATTGTTTGAAATAATTTTCTATATTGTAAAAGAAATAACAAGATCAATCAAAACATACCATACATGGCGGTCATGCTACAATTGTTTAATATCATTGTGCATTGTAAGTTGATATAACTAATTTCGCAGTACTGGCATTCCGTTTTGTTTATCTTCATATGTGGCGCAGCCTTACTGCGTTTTGAGCCAACCCCTTTTGGTGTTTCTTACTGGGCTGACAGAGGCATTCCTTAGCATAGAACACCCTACCACCGTTCGCAGCATATTTAGTGAGGATGGAGTTCTTCGAGTTGGCGAGACCTGTTGAGACAATAAGCTTTAAGAGCAAGATATACAAACTAATGACCCAAAAAAGATTTTTAATACTGTGTTTATTTATGCTACTGAGTTTAATGCTATTTTTAATTGGTTATGTGACATTTTCTTTTAAAGTGACGTTTATGCCCACTGTGCAACCTACACCTCCTCCTACCATTTCTTCTCATTCTTTTCACCCTCTGCCTGAACATGAAGTAGTTAGAAGATTGGAATTTGCCAACAATTCCTTTATTCAACTTTTACACCAACACCAGCTAGTTAGGAACACGACAAATTGTTGGATTTGTGGCCTAATGCTCCATACGACCGGTAAAGGTATTCCGCACTTGGTTTTGCCTTTCAGCCTTAATGGATCTATTTGGGCATATAGAACGATGTTCATTTATGCTCATAGTGTCTATCCCCAACGCTCACCGAAAGATAATCCCAAGAATAGTGCTCTGGCTAGAGGTATAGTCAACATGGTTAAGGGGACTAATGCAGTTGAGACTATTCCGAAAGATGAGAAACAACCATATAGTGATTGGGACGTTACTGGATATGGAGTTAGTCTGAGTGTTAAGCAGCGAGCGAAAAGTTCTCCACCAATTTGGATAGTGCCCCATCACGGTCGCTATTGTCTGCAGGGTAATGGCAAGAATCCAAAAGCTCAGTTAGGGAAGAGTGTCTGCACTGAGACTTATGTATTTATGTCTCAGACTTCCCCAGCGTTTCTAGCAGCTAAGGGTACCTATTTCATCTGCTACGACAAAGTGTATACATGGTTGCCCCTGACTTTTCGGGCACATGTTTTGTTTCTTTCCTGTTGCCTCCCACTTTTACAGCTGAGGCAGATTACCATAAGACGAGAGTTGCTAGAGGTGTCTTCAGTAAGGAAGATACCACAGGGCAAGAGTTGGGAGATTTCTTTAAGGGTTTTCTGCCGTCTGGGGACCGATGGCTAACAGCAGGAACATTCGCCAGTTGACGAGAGTGGTTGAGTCCACCATAGTTGAAACTGCCGGTGCCCTTAGTAACTTGACTTCTGAGCTTCAGTCAGATCGACTTATGACACTTCAGAATAGAGTTGCTCTTGATGTCATACTAGCAGACCGAGGTGGAGTGTGTAAACTGATTCAATCGAGCTGCTGCGTTTTAATTCCAGACAACGCTCCGTCAGTCTTCCAGGCCATTTCCAGACTACATAAGATCTCCGATTCTGTACATATAGATGAGGGAGATTGGTCGTTGATGGGATGGTTTTGGGGATTGATATCCAAGTGGGGATGGAAGATTCTGATGGTCATTGGGATGGTCTTAGCTATCCTTTTCCTGTTCTGTCTCTGTGTACAGTGTGCTCCTGCTATTTGTGGCCTCTGTGCTACTTTGTGTGCGAGGAGACCAGTCCAGAGAGAGGTACTAAGTATTAGGATGATGCTACAGCAACATATCGATGATCGGATGAATATAGACCTAGATTCAGACTGACATGGGTTTGGGTTTATTGTCTATGTAAGGGCAATAGGAGGGTCTGTAGTTCCGTAGTTCAAGGGTCTGAGGTTCGGTGGTTCGAACCCGTTCAATAAAGATCGTTGGAAATAGACGATTTTGGTGTCAGCGGACAGCAAATCACGAGTGCGGTGTGTACGAGTGCTTTCGTCTTAATCGATCAATGAGAACACTACGTATTCATGGATTTCGTTTGAACCCTTGGGTTCCATTTTGTCTACGGCAGACATTTTGTGTGGTTGCTCTCACATAGGCCGATGACTACGGCCGAGCGAGTCCTTGGGACACGTACACCTTAGCTCACTCCTGAGTGACCTGGCCGAACTGACACCCTTGCCCGAGGCTGACCTCGCTGAGCCAGTTCCTTGTTAAGCAGCTGGTCAGATAAAGATCAAAGAGCAGGACATTGCTCAGTTTACAGTACACTGCACCCACCCTTCTATCTTGCTTCTCATCTGTTTCTGCTCCTTCCTTTACGACATAATCATTGATTTGGGTTGAGGTTTTATGATGGGTTTGTCCGGCCTGATCAAACAGGATATTGGAATGTGCTTGGTCATTTCTGGTGGGCTGGACAACGGAAAGTGGAATTGTCGTCATGCGCTACTTTTGAAATGTCACACTGTGATTGGTTAGTTTGTATGTAATCGATGCTACTTTGGAATGTGATTTTTGGCATAAAAGACCATGCTCTGCTCATTGAATTTGTGCAGTCTCTAGCGAACCACCTGTGTTGTGCTTCGTAGACCTCTGTTCCTGGTTGCAGCCAATAAACTTTGGTCTTTGACGTCATCAAGAAGTGTCTCGTGCCTCTGTTTGACAAGGCAGGGGAATCCGAAGACTTCGAGCGATTTCCCTGATGCTGCTGGGTTCTAAAACCCGGTTCTTCAGCACAGTATTACTCAGCACACAACATCACTCAGCAACACCACAGCATCACTCAGCAACACCACAGCATCACTCAGCAATACCACAGCATCACTAAAAAAACACCACAGGATCACTCAGCACCACCACAGGATCACTCAGGGCCACCACAGCATCATTCAGGGCTACCACAGCATCACTCAGCACCACAACAGCATCACTCAGCACCATGACAGCATCAGTCAGCAATACCACAGCATCACTCAAAAACACCACAGGATCACTCAGCACCACAGCATCACTCAGGGCTACCACAGCATCACCTAGCACCACAACAGCATCACTCAGCACCACCACAGCATCAGTCAGCACCACCACAGCATTACTCAGCACACAAAAATATCGCTCAGGGCCACCAAAGCATCACTCAGTAACACCACAGCATCACTCAGCAACACCACAGCAACACTCACCACCACCACAGCATCACTCAGCACCACCACAGGATCACTCAGCAACACGACATCATCACTCAGGGCCAAGAATGCATCACTCAACACCACCACAGGATAACTCAGTGCAACCACAGGATCACTCAGCACTACCACAGCACCACTCAGCACCACTCAGGACAACCACAGCATCACTCAGCACCGCCACAGCATTACTCAGCACCACCATAGCATCACTCAGCACCACCTCAGCATCACTCAGCAACACCACATTATCACTCAGGGCCAAGAATGCCTCACTCAACAACACCACAGGATCACTCAGCACCACCACAGGATCACTCAGCACTACCACAGCATCACTCAGCACCACCACAGCATCACTCAGCACCACAACAGCATCACTCAGCACCACCACAGCATCCCTTAGCAGCACCACAGCATCACTCAGCACCACCACAGTATCACTCAGCAACATCACATCATCACTCAGGGCCAAGAATGCGTCACTAAACACCACCACAGGATAACTCAGCACTACCACAGGATCACTCAGCACCACCACAGCATCACTCAGCACCACCACAGCATCACTCAGCATCACCACCACAGTATCACTCAGCACCACCACAGCATCGCTCAGCAGCATCACCACATCATCACTCAGGGCCAAGAATGCATCACTCAGCACAACCACAGCATCACTCAGCAGCACCACAGCATCACTCAGCAGCACCACAGCATCACTCAGCACCACCATAGTATCACTCAGCAACACCACATCATCACTCAGGGCCAAGAATGCATCACTCAGCACCACCACAGTGTCACTCAGCACCACAACAGCGTCACCAGCGCCACCACAGCCTCACTCAGCGCAACCACAGCATCACTCAGCGCAACCACAGCATCACTCAGCACAACCACTGCATCACTCAGCGCAACTACAGCATCACTCAGGGCAACCACAGCATCACTCAGCACAACCACAGCATCACTCAGCACAACCACTGCATCACTCAGCACCACCACAGCCTCACTGGTTCAAATATGTTATCTCAATGTTTCAAGCTTTATTACAAATGTCACAAAAAGATGTTAATATTTCACTTCTGTTCTTGGATTTTCGACACAATAAAATACACTGAACATAATCTTCACAAAAGTTATTTACAAAAGTTTAAGCTATTGCCATTATAAATTACAATAACTTTTATTTAAGTATTAATTATTTAAAAAAAATTAAAAGCCATTGTTATTCATAATAGCAATACATGTAAGTCATGTAAATACAACACATATTGCATTATAAATGCTATAGGTATCACATTTGCGAAAGTTATAACTATTGGCATTTTAAATGACAAAGCTATTAATTTCGCTATTTTCAAAACCAACACATAAATAAAAAATTTGTCATTTACAATACCAATAGCTCAAACTTTCCTAATGCGAGACCTATTGCATTGCAAATGCTTGTTTTATTTTCATGTGAGCCATTCATAGGGTGGTGCCCATTTTAGGTGATACCCAGTGTGGTATTCCTGCTTGGTGCAAGTACTTTTATTCTTTTCATTCTGTCAGTGACAGGTTAAGGTACCAATTATCTGGGACATATTTTATAATGTTATTTACACCCGTTCTTATGGGTTTCTTACTAGTGTTTCTACCGGAGTACTTATTCAATGGTGGGTACTTTGTGATGCACTGTTGCCTCGTTCCCTGTTCTATGGGGATCATCCTCAGAATGCCTTGTGGGCATGTTAAGGTCTACTTCTCTTGCTCAAGATCCCTTATAGTGACTTCAGTTTACCTGTTTTAGAACATAAAGTCTTTGTGACTTCACAGTGCACCATTGTGTTATTAACCCCTCCTTCCCCTGCAGCCATCATAAATATCTTTTATAGCCATAGGGAATTTCTTCCCTGTGTGGCTATCTTTCCTTCCATATAGGAAGTAATGGAAAGGGAGCGGGATCTTAGGCCCAATCTAAAATTCCACCTAGGCCAAAGATATTTTCTAGTGCATTTCCACTTCTTGCTGTTCAATTCAATTTCAATCTTTATTTCGGCATGAATACCATAAAAGACAGAGCATCAATACAATAAAACATTTTTTATAAAAATGCACAACGTGCCATATAAAACAATCAATTTTCATGTCAATATTAAGATTATATCAAGATGTTCAAGCATACCTATTACTTGGTGAGAACATTTTATGGGCGTCATAGATGGGATTCCATTAGTTAGCCCTCAGTTAATGCTGGACAATACTTTAAACATAACCACATTTTACAGTTTATAGCCCATCTTCCTTCTTAAAAAGAAAATACTGTGCAAAAATCTGCTTACACTAAATACAATAGGTTGGCTGGTATTAGACAAAAGAATCCTTAATGCCTGGGAACACGATCTTACACCTAGTGATAAGCATATAGGTTTAATCCATCTTTTTCTGGCCTGGGCATATGCTGGGCAGAAGAAGAGGATATGTGATTCAGTTTCATTTTGGTTACAACCACATATGGTGCACAGTTTATCTTCTACATAATTCTCCGAGTTTGCACCACCAGACCAACGGGCTAGTGTGGCACCAATCTGAAGATTTCCATATCTAAACTTCATGAATAGGGTCTTTGCTAAAGGTGGTTCTATTTCATCGAAGAAGGTCTCAAAGAATGGATCGTCTTTAAAAGTAAGAAACCTTGTTACGAGGGACCCATTTGTAGAAGCGTTTGTGATCATCTCTATAATGTACGACCAGAAACTCTTTTTAACTATAGTTTTTGATTGTGAAGAAAGTGAATCAGGATGTTCCCAGTAATGTGACAACCCTATTATGGTAAGCCAGAATTTAATGTGTTTAAACCAGGGTATCACGTTATAGATGTCGAGCTCCATAATTTCTACTAACCCATCCTTGTATGCTTTTAGCTCGGGTACACACCACAACCTAACCCATAACAGTAAAGGACGTAGAATAATATGATGGTCCGTTCTACGAAAGTTTAGGTCGAGCTGGAGTGGGACAAGTGGAGTACTTCTAGGGACTCTGACCAAACTTCGCAGGAAGTTGTTGTCCAGGACCCTAAAGGTATCTTTAGACCCTGGGCCCCAAATTTCCGAGCCGTATAACACTGCAGGCTGGACCTTAAATTTAAAAAGTTCAACTGCAGGGGACACGGCCTTACTTGTACTTTTGCCCTGCTCCCTAAGAATGGGTTTTACGTTCTGGTTAAACGTCATCTTGCATTTTTCCAGTTGGGCTTTCCAAGTGAAATTGGAATCCAGAGTTACGCCTAAATATCCAAAGTGTGGGACTGATTCCAATTTTAATCCATTCAAAGTTAAACAACCCTTATCAGTTTTAGTTGGATTTAGGACCATACATTTCGTTTTCTTCCCATTTATCTCCAATCCTTTTTGGATACAATAGTCATTAAACGAATTTAAGAGGGCTTGGAGACCTTTTTTTGTCTGGGAGATTAAGATAGTATCGTCCGCAAACAATAGGGAGGTAACTTTTTCGCCATTCAACTTGGGGGAGTCATTTTTACATCCCTCCAAGTATGTAGGGATGTCGTTTACAAATAGCGAGAACAAAGTGGGGGCCAGTACACACCCCTGGCGCACACCACGTTCAATTGGAATTTTTGGAGTTAGTTCGCCTTTAGGGCCCCATCGTACTCTGGCAAAGTTGCCTCTATGGAGTTCTTTTATTTGTGTTATCAAAGTGGGTGGCATCCCTACTAGACTTAATGTTTCCCACAATAAATTCCGTGGGACTAAATCGAACGCCGCCCTTAAGTCGACGAACGCGACATATAGTTGTCCCTTTTTGATCTTAATATACTTCCAGTAAAGGCAGCAAAAGCGAAAAATTTGATCGATAGTACTCACTTTGGCTCTAAATCCCGCTTGGTATCTAGACAGGATTGCCTTTTCCTCCAGCCAATCATTAACTCGGAATAGGATATGTTTGGAGTAAACTTTTTGTAAAATATCCATAAGGCTTATTGGTCGATAATTTGAGGGGTCCATCCTATCACCTTTCTTATATATTAAAACTATTTCCGCCCCCTTCCAGCTCTCTGGGAATTCAAGACTCCGGGATAGCTCGTTACACAGATGGTTAATATATGGAGCCCAAATTTCTACTTCATGCTTATATAGATCTCCCGGAATCTTGTCTAACCCAGGGGCTTTACCCGACTTAATCTGGGTTATTGCCAATTCTGTCTCACCTAAAGTAAAATCCAGGGAACTCCCCGTGGTAGCCTTGCTTAAAGTTCTATCTAAAATGGGTGCCTCATATTCCTTATACAGGTTAGTAAAGTGGTTTACCCATGTCTGTTCGTCTAGATAGACGTCTTTAACCACTCTGCCCTGATGATTTCCATTAGCTATCAGCCTCCAGAAAGCTATGTTATCTCTAGTTTTTGCTGCATGCAGGAGGTCTGCCCATTTTGCTTCTTCCCATGCCGTTTTAGACATTCTTTGAACCAGTTTGTAGTTGTTCCTGGCTGAGAGGATGTCTAAACGGTCTTTTGATTTTATTGCGGTTAAAAGTGTCCTCTTGGACTCCCTGCAATCCCTGTTGTACCACGGTTTACTATGGGGCAAATTTTGTAATTTTTGTTGCCCCTTCTTGGGCATCTTGGTGACTAGGGGTTTTAAGGCATCAAAAAATTTTTGGTGCAATTTCATAAAAAGACCACCACTCCCCTCCCTTGGGCTGATATTTAAATATCCTTCAAAGATGCTGGCAAAAAGCTTATAGATTTCAGCAATAACTTCACCATTATCCAATATTAGTGACCATTTGAGGGAACGTCTATTGTTGCTAATATGTATCTCGATTTGGTCACAATTGGTTGCCTCACTAGTCAAAGGAAGAACTGAATCCCCTAATAGGGAGTCCTTGATCTGGAGAGCTAGAGGGAAATGGTCGCTTTCTAGTCTTTCTATTACCTCCATGTCATGGAGAAATTCCCAAGATGGCACAGAGGCAATGATGAAATCTATGTTGCTCTTATAGTTCCCTCTAAAGAAGGTAGACTTTTTCCTGGCATCTGAAGGTAACCGCCCATTACATGCTCTAGTGCAATGTTCTGCACATAGCCTGTTCAGTTGGAGTGCCTGGGGGCTGCATTTAACTGTTTTAATATTATCTAATGCAGGGATACCATATGCCTCGTCTTCTTCTAAAAAGATGTCACTATACCCCACAGCAGGCTCAAAATTACAATTAAAATCCCCAGCCATGATCACATAATTCTCTCTAGTGTCTAAATTACCCAGTAGGAGGTCTAAATGGGTTAATAAGGGAGATTCTTTTGATTTAGGAATTGGTCTATTGTAGACATTCACCAAAAAAAGTTTTTTCCCCCTGGAAGCGTTAATTTTCAAGATCAGTATATCAGGGGAATTGGTGTCCACAACTTCTATGTTCACTTTTAAATTAACCTTTGCCCAAATCAACAATCCTCCCGAGGGTCTTCCACTTCTGGAGGGGGTCGCACTGATACCATAGGATTTGTAGCCTAGCCTGTGAGTAATTTCAACTGACCAGGTCTCTTGCATCATACAAAAATCAAAGGTATCAATGAAGCTTGACCATTCCGGGTCCCTTAGGTTTTTTGTAATCCCGGCTATGTTCCAGGAAACCAATTTGATGATTTGCCATGGTTCCTGGATTGGTTTCATCACTACATCTCCCACCACCTCATGGATATTGGTGTGACATTCATGGCTAGTTACATCAACTTCTAAAACCAAATCATTTTGTGATAAAACACCTCCCCTTTTTGTTAAGCTGTCCCCAAATATGGGGACCAACACCGGTAGTACGATTGCATCATCGGGAAGAATATTTTCGATAGTGGTGGCATTAGTTCTTTGAATACACGGTTCACTCCCTGTCCCCCCCCCCCCCAACAGATCAATAATCAACAATTCATTTCCATCCGACCCCTTGGGCTGCTGGCATCAATCACAGTCATCTAGACCGCTGAAAATGTCAAATCTGTTAAAGGTTTCCAAGGGGGTGAAGGGCTTTAAGTGGTCCATTCTTCTGTTGGAATTATTTTGTCTTTGTGGGACATAGTTCCAGCCAAATGCTCCAGGTGCGGGTGGAGGATTTGGGGGAAAAAAGGGCTCCATGGGATTAGGTCTAATAAGTGGTTGCATCAATTGTTGGATATTACCAGCCCTCTGCATAGCTGGTGGATAAGTGCAGGATGTAGTCTGGGGTGTTGCATGAGAGGCTAGTTGATGCTGGGATGGAAAAACCACAGACCTAGGGTAGAAGTATGTCAAAGGCCTGGGTATTATGCAATTATTTGTAATTCCCGGGGGCCAGTTTAGCACAAATTGTACTGCATTGGGATCCCTGAAATTTACAACCACCACATCTCCCTCAATATTTTTTGGTCGACTTCCCAACCATTGGAGACGGCGGACATGCACAATTTCTCCATTTATATGTGGTGCTATTGGCCTATATAGACCTAGCCAATGCATGATCTTATTTTTGAGTTGTGCGAAGCCCTCCCTTTTGTTGCTTGGTAGCACTGGAACCCCCGTTAGAACTACCACAAAAGGCACTGCCTCTGGCGGTAGTTCTGGGTTTGGAATTGATTTAGGCCTTCCCCCTCCTGGCTTTTGTCCCCTTACTTCCATCCGATAATTTTCATTTAAAGTGCTAGCTACTTCATTAGATGAGTTGGTTGTAACGGTAGCTGCCTTAGGAGCAAATGTATGTTGTGGATTTTTTGGCGGTGGAATTAATTGAACAGTTGTTGTAGTGTTCCCTTTGGGCACCGGATTAGGGGGGTTCATCAGCGGTGTGAGACTAGCTGGTGGAACTGGGGCAACTACACTGGGCTTGGTCACGTTAGAAGTTTTATGTTCTATTATATGTGGTGTTTTTACAGCCAAATCGCCCTTATTTCTCAGTGCCTGTTCAAGTAAGCTTAGTCTAGATTCTACTTCGAGCAACCTCTCCAAGATAGATGCTGAGTAGGTTTTAATTAGATTTTCTATGGAGTCTAAAGTAGCAGAATCGCAGGCTATGATAGGCGCCTTAGATTGCGTCGAGACTTCCATAGCGTCCTCCGTATCTATGACTACAACAGTAGGTGGCGGAGGGACAATTGCAATAGGCCCCTCGTTGCCAGCTGGTGTAATAACAGGTGTAATGATGGTTCTGTCAACAGGGCCTTTAGCCTTTTTCCCAAAGTCAGAGTGACTTAATTTTGATGGAACTTGAGCCCCGCCTTTCCGTCGTTTTTTACATGGGGGTGGCCCATGTACCCTTAAAGCTAATGACGGTTTCTTGGCTCTACTATGCACTATTTTTGATGGTTTGGGCGTGGGTGTTTTTGGGACATTAGGGGTACTCGTGTGTGTAATGCCCTCAGGGCCAATCATATCCGGTTGGGGAAAGTTATTTGTACAGGGGGTACTAACTATTGGTACCACATGTTGGCTGTCCATTGTGTGGACTATGACGTCAGCTATCTGTGAATTTGCATTAACAATCGTGAGAGGTGTTAGTACTGGCGACAATGGCCGACTTTTTAAACTTTCCACAGAGCGGCGACGCTCTGCACGACGCTCTGCCAGGACTATATCCAGAGGCATATCTGAGGAAGCTTTGGTGAAATAGTCATCAAGAGTTTTGTTTAGCAGGGTTCCCTGTTTTTCAGACATATCTGTCACCAAAAATAAATCACTACGTGAAATCTAGGGACACAGAAACACAACAATCCAGAAACAAAATGGCACGGGATAAATACCAGGATTACAAGTCCAGTCCGGTCTCCTCGGTTCTCGGAGGGTCTCAGAGGGTCCGCCCTTAGTCCGGGCTTTGTCCCGGGATGAGTCCCGCACACGCGTCCCGCTAACGCGCGCTGGGTTCACCTGAAGTACGAAGCTGAGGGCTGAAGGGGAGGAGACCCGGGAAGAGGCGGCAGGTGTGCGAGATGTCAGAACGCACTGCCTGGTGGGCCTCGCAGTCCCGGTCTCCCGTAGTTCAGTGCAGGCGCACTCGTGACCCAGCAAGGATAAAGGCAGCTTCAATCCTCCGGTGGCAGGCAATCAGGACTTCCAAATGCAAAGGCGACTACGAGCGGCACCCGCGGAGCGGGGGCCGCGAGTCGTATTTTAACAGGCAGGCAGGAGAAGGGAGGAGACCCGGGAAGAGGCGGCAGGTGTGCGAGATGTCAGAACGCACTGCCTGGTGGGCCTCGCAGTCCCGGTCTCCCGTAGTTCAGTGCAGGCGCACTCGTGACCCAGCAAGGATAAAGGCAGCTTCAATCCTCCGGTGGCAGGCAATCAGGACTTCCAAATGCAAAGGCGACTACGAGCGGCACCCGCGGAGCGGGGGCCGCGAGTCGTATTTTAACAGGCAGGCAGGAGAAGGGAGGAGACCCGGGAAGAGGCGGCAGGTGTGCGAGATGTCAGAACGCACTGCCTGGTGGGCCTCGCAGTCCCGGTCTCCCGTAGTTCAGTGCAGGCGCACTCGTGACCCAGCAAGGATAAAGGCAGCTTCAATCCTCCGGTGGCAGGCAATCAGGACTTCCAAATGCAAAGGCGACTACGAGCGGCACCCGCGGAGCGGGGGCCGCGAGTCGTATTTTAAAAGGCAGGCAGGAGAAGGGAGGAGACCCGGGAAGAGGCGGCAGGTGTGCGAGATGTCAGAACGCACTGCCTGGTGGGCCTCGCAGTCCCGGTCTCCCGTAGTTCAGTGCAGGCGCACTCGTGACCCAGCAAGGATAAAGGCAGCTTCAATCCTCCGGTGGCAGGCAATCAGGACTTCCAAATGCAAAGGCGACTACGAGCGGCACCCGCGGAGCGGGGGCCGCGAGTCGTATTTTAACAGGCAGGCAGGAGAAGGGAGGAGACCCGGGAAGAGGCGGCAGGTGTGCGAGATGTCAGAACGCACTGCCTGGTGGGCCTCGCAGTCCCGGTCTCCCGTAGTTCAGTGCAGGCGCACTCGTGACCCAGCAAGGATAAAGGCAGCTTCAATCCTCTGGTGGCAGGCAATCAGGACTTCCAAATGCAAAGGCGACTACGACTCTTTAACTATGCACTGGCAGAAAACCTTGCTGCCACTTCTCTCTAGAGTTCATTGTTAAGCTATGATTCAGTGGGGTATTGGGTATCAAGGCCCACCTAATGCTATGTTTCAGATCCTACCCCTGCTGTCAGGTGACTTTGGCTCTGTGTCACTGTTCTTACTTCTTTTTCCATGCTTCATCAGGATATTATTTCTTGTCATATCTGGAATGCGTTAGTTCCCTTTCTTCCTGCAAGCATTGTGGCTGTAATCAGAATTGGTAAATAGAGTTTTCTTACCGTTTGGTTGTTTTTCAGATGTTGCCATCTCACTTCTCATTTTTGTCAGTGTTATGGCTAAATTTTTCATCTAAGGGTTTCCTTCTGCAACAAGTGTCCTTTTAATGTTGTAGTTCCATCTTTTAGAGGATTGGTTTCTAAAGAGGCTGGGTCTCCTTTTCCATCCTTTTTATGAATGTTCTTTCCCTTCTCATTGAGGTGATAAGGATCCTATCACTCAAAGGCCCATTATACCATTTCCAATTTATTTATCCGTCTGCTTGGAAGAATATTTTCTTCTGACTTACTTTGGCGGGTGTGTCTCTGTTTCCCCTTTTTAGTGTGAATGCATTGTCTCTGCGGTAGAGCCATTTCTTACAGACCTTCATTATTGTTCTACTTGTATGTACTGCCATCCATTGTTTCTGCTTTTTCATTTTGTGTGGCTTGATCCCTTCATGGCTGTGATATTCCATCTTTTAACATCGGTCATGCCTTTTTGACTGATATCTCTGGATTTAATTCATTATCGGTCAGGTCTTTATTTCGACTGTATCTTTGGATGGACCCGGGTGGTGGTCTTTATTCCCTTAATAGCAGAAGTTCTCACACCTGCTGTTTTCTTTTAATTTCTTGTTAGCCGCCTTCTGTTATGTCTTCAGGCAGTAGTGTTGCTTCATGGGCTTCTATGTCACATAATTCTCTAGGGGGCGTTTCTCCATCTGCGAGGCGTCTCTACCATACATTCTTGTCGTTCCTCTTACAATGCTCTTGTTCAGCACAGTAGGAATTTCTCTCTCTTTCTGTCATGGATGTGCTCTGAGATTCCCTTTCCCCTGTATGACAGGGCGGGGATAGATCACGTTCTTGTTTTCACGATAAGGAGCTTTGCTCTAATTCAGTGGTATGGGCTGAAGTCCTTGATCCTTTAGCCTTGTCCAGTCATGGGCTGATTTTCATTGGTAGGTGTAGGAATGAGGATCTGCTTTCATGGGTACCCCTACTTTGTCCTGGTGTTATTCCGTTTTCTGACTGGGATCTTGCTAATCAGGACCACAGTCAGACTAGTCACTGTGCTTCCTCCCTAAAATTTTACTATGGTAAGTTCTTTTGTACCTTAACAATTGGCTACTGGTGTACCCTTGTAAATCCCTAGTATATGGTCCCAAGGTACCCAGGGCATAGGTACACCAGGGATCTCCCTTGGGCTGCTGCATGTTTTATGCTACCCATGAGACTACTCAAACTGTGACTACAGGCCTGCCATTGCAGCCTGTGCGAGCTGGTGCCAGCACCACTCACTACAGATATAGGTTTTAAGTGCAGTGACCTTAGATATAAGAAAACTTATAATTCACCCCTAAGGAAGGCCTTTAGATCCTAAAGGCAGGGTGCTTGGTTATACGTGAGAGGGTACCCTGCATGAACAGGACACCACCTCCAAACCCTGGAGTTGATTATCCAAGCTTTGCAAGTGAGGTTACACATGTAATGCATATAGTGGACATCCAGTCAATTACAAGATGTCTAGCTATATATTTGCTGCACCGAAACTGGTCATGTTTGGTATCAAACAAATTGGAACCCAACCCTAGCACTGATTCCAGTGTTGGATGTAGGATCCCATGTACTGGGAGCCCCCATGTATTCCCAGTACAAGCCTTTCAGGGTCTAACAGCAAGCTAATGCTGCTGCTGATCAAAAACACGACTTAGCTCTCAAGCTGCTGAGCTGAGCTAGAGCAGGAGAAGGTAAAACAATAGGTTTCCTTTCACCTCGCAGACAGGACTTGGTGATTTGTGCTGGGTGCGCTTGCGAGTGCCACCAAACTGCTTTGTAATGCACATTGGGTGCCCTCCTTGCATACTTCAGTTGGAACCAGTTCAGAAAGCCATTGGCTCTTGCTCTGGCATGAAACTGGACAAAAGACACAGAGGTATCCTTCCCTCTGTCCGGCACCCCTCTGAGAGGGACCCCTTAGGGTACTTAAGGGCTAAGCTGTGGGTGGCTCTTCGGATCCATAGCGGGACACGATTCAGATCCCAAACCACTTCAACTCCAAACGCCTGGGCACCTTGGACTTTGTTGGACTTTGCCTGGAACCGAGTCTGCAATTAGGAAGACTCCTGGTCTCGTCGACCTGCCAGTCTTCTGCATTGTCAGTGCTTGTGCTTTATCCAAGTTCTTCTCCAGGCCTGTGGGCATCAAAGACATCCAAAGAAATCTCCCTTGGAGTGATGGAGTCATTCCACCTGCAGGTACCAAAATGAGTCTGACTGTCTGCTACTCCTGAGGTCCCATGGAGTCCACAAGACTCAGCAAAACAGGTGGTGGTTCTGCAGCTCCCTTGAGGCCTGCACTGTCTTCTAAGCAAGTTAGAGGCCAGTATCCCTCGTTGGAACCCCTGGAACAGAACCCCTGTGCACCACATTGACTTGCTGTTGCCAAGGCTTGTTGACTGTCCTCCAGAGATCTTGGGGCTACAAGAAGCTCCAGCCTCCCACATCTCTTCCTGCCCGGATCTTAAACCTCACAACATCCACTTCACCGTGGGCCTGCATCCTTGGCGAGCTGCTTGAGATCCTCTTGCGATTCCTGTGACTTCGGCCTGTGGGTCCTCTTGAGGGTCTTCTTTGGCTATAGTGGGCTCCGCTGCTTACTTGGGGCCTGCTCTACCTCTCCTGCACTTCGGGAGTCCCATAGACCTTGCTGGTCCCGACACTGCACCCTCTACGTGTTCCACATCTTTTGCTGCTGGCAAGGCTTGTTTGTGCTTCCGCAGGACACTAACCCTCTGGTTCTCGACTTCTGGCGTAGGACAGCTCATAAACGACTTCTGGTCTTCCACAGCACCGCCTGGTCCTCATGGCTGCAGCGACAATGCCACAGTCAACTCTCCTGCATCTTTCATCATCATTGGTCATTGGTCTTCCATGCCTCCTGGTCACTCCTGAGTGGCATAGACTCTATCCCCTCTGCTTCCAGGTACTACTCTTCAAGAATCCATCCTGGGTTTCCACTGGACTCTTTCACCTTTTTCACCAACGGCATCTTCACTGAACTCCCCCACTGTGGTCTATAGCGCGTTCCTACATCAATTCGTACCTATGCACCCCGCTTCCCTGGTGTAGGTATCCTGGTTACTGGGATAACCACGAGTGGGGTGTCTATCCAACCTTCCGTCTTCCACTGGGTTTCTCAGGGTCCACTGGGAAGGGTCCTTCTTCAAAATTGCAGTTGCAACTTCCTTATTGACTTGCATAGAGAATGCGGCTGTGTTTCCACTTTGCACACAGCCTTCTAGGGTTCCTGGGTACTTACCTTGGATGGTTCCTGGGTCTCCAGCTCTACTGAGTCTTCTGGGTCAGGTCTTCACTTCAGTTGCCTTTTTTCCAAAAATAAGTTTTATTAGGGGAAGGGGCCCATGTGGCCCCCTTCCCGGGTAGATTTTGGCCCTAGGGAAGCCATCCTCCGCGGACCAGCCTATAAATAATAGGGGAGGGAGGCTGTGCTGTCCCCTCCCTGGTGGATTTCACCCCTCAGGCCCCATGTCCCTGGGTCCGGCCTGTTTAATTTTATATTTTTTTATTGGGGAGGGGGGCCACGTGGCCCCCTCACCGGGCCGATTTTGTTCCCCGGGACCCCATCCCACGAGGCACAGCCTTTTTTCAAAGGCGAGGGGCCCGCACAGCCCCCCTCCACTAGTTAAATTTGACCACACGGCCCCCTCACTGGGTCCCAGACATGTCCCCTGCATACCCCAGGGCACCCATCTCCACTGGGACCATGGTCAGCGTGAAGGCCCCTGCGGTCCCTGCTCGCTCCCCCGCTTTTTGCGGGAGCCGGCATTTCTTTCAGACGTTGCTAAACATGCATCTCCCTGTATTCAAATGCTCTTGCTTGCTGGAAACAGAACAGAATTGCTTTCCATCAGCTCTCACTTGCTGGAAGCGGCGCATTTGCTGTGACTTGGCGTGAGTGGAAAAGCTCCCGCCAAGTCACAGCAAACAGCTATGTCCCGGTGTTGGGCAACTAGGGACATAGCAGGAGACAGCCTGAGGGGTGGCAGTCCCCAGTGTGATCTATAGCTCAAGGACACGGGCTGCGTAACCACCCCTCCTTTCTTGCAGGGCCTGCCCCGGGGAGGTGGTGGTCCCCGGAGCCCCGGAGGGTCCATGAGGCTCCCATTACAAATTTAGATACCCCCAGGGAGGTGGTGGTCCCAGGCGCATGGGGGGTCGTGGGAGGTCTCACCATTTGTTAAATTCTTTAATATTTCCAAACCTACTCACCGGATTTACACTAATTTACAAAAGACAGGGCTTTCTTGAACAACAGCTACCTTTCTGTCAAATCAACAGTTTGGGCTGTAGCTTATAAGAGTTAGCATGGATTACACATGTTTTTTTGACCCCGGTCAGCCCCAACTTGACAGATCACCGCAAAACTTTCCCTGTGACACAAGAATCACAGGGCTCTTTTTGGGGAAAATTTTGTGAACATTTTTCAAAAGACCCAAAGATAAAGGCAAGCCAAATAAACACTTTTCCTATTGAAACTAGCTCCTAACTATAACTACCTTAGACCTTGGATGCGGTGTGGGGAGCACTGTGCTTCAGCCCGTTTTGAAGATTTTGCTCCATTATTTGACATTTGTTCGACCTCCATTTCACCAACCCGGCTGTTCAACATGGAGCATTCTGGGAGCTGTCGGAAGCATTGGACTTAACAGAAATAGTAGATGAATGAAATTTTTCGGGGGAGGAGCGTCTTACCTGTTTTAATCTGAAGGGAAGCAGGACTGAGAAGTTAACTCTTTGTAGTGAAAGACGCTGATGAGGGTGACCACCACAACGCTTTGGAGGAACCTAGGAGGTCTGAGGTATTCACCTCGGGAGGCCCGCGTGCATTGCACATGGGGTCCCTGTTAAGTACTTTTCTGAGCCAAGTGGTAGCGACAGTCTGAGGGGACCCAAGGGGATGCTTTGTGACTTTGGACACGGTGTGGGGAGCACTGTGCTTCAGCCCGTTTTAAAGATTTTGCTCCATTATTTGACATTTTTCCGACCTCAATTTCACCAACCCGGGTGTTCAACATGGAGCATTCTGGGAGCTGTAGGAAACATTGGACTTAACAGAAGCAGCAGGTGAATGAAATTTGGCGGGGGAGGAGCGTCTTCTTAAAAATAATTTTTATTAAAAAAGACCGGCATCGTGCCAGAGGCCCTGCCCCCTCCCTGCAGCACTCTCCAAACACGCCCCCCAGGCGCGTTTGGAGATGGGAAACTAATTCCCCTTGAATACTGGGGGGGCCAACTTGCCCACCAGGAACCTCCAGTATGTGCCAGGGAGCTGCATTGCAGAGAGGTGATCTGAGGCCACTCCCCTTTTTACACCTCTCTGCAACGCAGCTTTTTGGCGCTTAATGGAGGTGCCTGTGGACTAGTTGCACCCCAAGGACCCTCAGGATTCAAGGGGAGTTAATCCCCCAACTTAAAATGTGCCACGGGGCGCGTTTGCACTGTGGTGAAGGGAGGGGGCGGGGCTTGAGGTGACATGTTATGTTATGTTATAACTACCTGTATAACGCTCAGCTGCCCCAGCAAAGGGGCGTCCCGGCGCTTTCAGCAGCTAGAAGAACAGCATACTACAGTGAAGCCCAGTAAGACAAATTCCAGCAAGATCTTATTTTTTTAAGGGAAAAAGGTAAGTTTTAACTGCCTTCCTGAAAGCCAACAGGTCGTCCAGTTCTCGTATGTGGGCCGGTAATGAATTCCACAATTTTGCTGCCAGATAGCGGAAGGAGCGGCCTCCCGCTCGGCAGCGTTTCACCCGAGGCACCGTAACCAAATGCTGACCTGAAGAACGTAATGCACGGGAAGGGGCATACGGGATTAGTAGGTTACCGAGCATTTTAGGAGTAGCCAATTTCAGAATTTTAAAAGACAGACATAGTGTCTTAAATAAGGGTGGGCGTAGTTCGCGTAGCCGCACTCCGCGAAGCTACGCGAAGCCGTTCTCGCACTACGCGAGCTTGCGTAGTAGTCTTGCTGGTCCCGTTCGCGAGCCGTTTTTCTTGCTCGGGAGCGCGTAGTGCGTGTTCGGGGCGCTGTCTGCGTGTTCAGGGGATTGTAGCGTGCGACCTTACCCATGTGGTGGGCTATGGGCGCGGCCATCTTGTTTTTTCAACTGTCCCGCCCGCCCGCGTCCCCTACTTCCTCTTCCGGGTCGCGAATAACGCGTTCGCGCGGTGCACGTCTTGTTCGGGAACACAACTACTTGTTCACACTGACAAAGTGCGTGTTCGCGTGAAATCTCGCGTGAACTTACCCACGTGGTCGCGATGGGCGCTGAAGGACTGGGTTATTTAAAACCCAGCGGTGCCAGGGCACAACACCTGAAACCTTCGTGGGTAACCTGCTCCGGCGTACGAATCACAGAGACACGGGACACTTCCTTAGGCGTCAAAGATTCAAGGTTTATTTACTGCAGGGAACACAGAAGTCACGACAAGTAACACACGTGCAACTTGGGGAGACTGCTTCAAATTGGTTCTGTGAGTCGCTCCTTTTATACACAATTTCCCCATAGAGTTACATTGAACACAAAAGTTTATGACCCGGTTCCCACAATCATCCCCCAGAGGGGTCGCTTTGGTCACTTTGAAACACATAAGGCCCGGAACATAAGTGCGGAAACATTTGGCGGTTCCTAACTGTAAAAACCCATCTTCCCAACATTAGTGCATTCCAATCGGTAATAAACAGATCGAAATAGGAACAAGAACAGGCGTAGAGGAAGACGGAGACAGTGGGGAAATCGGAACGGGTGTAAAAAGGGGAGGCATCGAGAAACACGAGATACGAGCATCAAAGGGACGTGCCTAATGAGATGCACGGCTGAGACAATAAGTCCGTGCGGCAAGATGAGCCTCGAGCGGCGCCATCTGCTTTACAGTAGCATCCCCCTCATCATAAAGACACTTTCAAAGGACATGTGTCTTCCGCAAATATCTTGGGAGTCCCAGGGTCGCGAAGCGGACAACGTCCATTCGCTGGCTACTTGAGGGCAAGAGACAAAATGGATGCCGTATCTAAGATGGAACCCGTGGGTACAGATAGGAATGCCCACGTAACAAACGAACGGTTTAGGTTAGCACAGCGAAACTGCGCACACTTACTAAACTCATCATTTGCGGTTCATAGATACCAGACTCGACCATATTCGTACGAGGCGAAAACACCACTTACAATTGTCACGGAACCTCAGACGCTCCTTTTGCCCTCATGTAGGCAAGCACTAGTCGGAATCATACTCAACATTCATCAGACCATCTAGATGTTGTTGTAGCATAGCTCTGTCCACCCGAGTTCCATTGGTAACAGGCGGCTGTCTCATACACGTTGTAGCACAGAGGCCACATAAGGCAGGACCGCACTGCACACAAAGGCAACACGTGAACAGGAACGCCACAACAACTCCGACGATCATCAGAATCTTTCAACCCCAAGTCGACATCAGGCCCCAAAAACCACCCAAGTAGCGTCCAATCCCCTACATCCACGTGTATGGATTCGGAGATCTTATGCAACTTCGAGATGGCTTGATAAACGGTCGGAGCGTTATCAGGAATGAAAATGCAGCAGCTCGAATGGATCACCTTACATACCCCACCTCGGTCTGCTAAAATGACATCTAAAAGCATACGGTTTTGTAACGTCATAAGTCTATCCGCCTGGAGTTCTGTGGTGATATTACCAAGGGCACTGGCAGTAATATTAGCTGTCGATTCTACCACTCGAGTCAACTGTCTCAGGTTCCTACTATTAACCATAGGCCCCCAAAACGGGAGGAAACCCTTGAAAAAGTCTCCTGCCTCTTGACCGGCAGTATCCTCTTCGCTAATTACGCCTCTCACAACTCTAGTCTTGTGATAATCTGCATCTACGGTAAACGTCGGAGGCAACAAATTTGCAATGAAGCATGAGCCCATGAAGTCAGCGGGCAACCATGCATATGCACGATCATGGCAGATAAAGTATGTACCCTTGGCCGCCAGAAACACAGGGGACGAGACCATCGGCAAAATATAATTTTCAGTGCAAGCACTCTCTCCAAGTCGGGCTTTCGATCTTCGGCCACAACCCATTAGACAAAAATTGCCAATGTGGGGTACGACCCATATCGGAGGGGAGCTTTTAAGCTGCTTTTCACTAGTGAACACACTATACTCGCCTCTACTCAGGACCCTATAAGCTTGTACCTCTTCTTCAGGAATAAGCGAAGGATCATAGATATCGCTGTCTAAGTCCTCTATTGCTATCGACAAAGGTTTTTGATACGAAGTAGGACCAGAGTAGGGGGAACGAGGTTCTCGAATGGGGTGGAAACCCAGTGCGCTTCGAAACATTGTTTGAAATGCTCGAGCAGACCCTTGGGAACTATACGGTAACACCAGATATGGAATTCCCTTATCCGTAGTATGTGGCATCAACCCACACACCCAGTAATTAGTAGTATTAACCACTAACTGATGCTGGTGAAGGAGCTGAATAAAGGAATTATTGCGGAATTCTGCACGTCTAGCCTGCTCGTGTTCGGGTAAGACATGAAAAGAATGAGGAGAAACAACAGTAGTAAGTTTGGGATCAGGCGTAGGAGTAGGTAAAACAGGAGATAGAAGACCAGAGATCATATAATACACCCCACCCACCAAGAATGCAGAAACAGTCAAAAACAACATAAACACTTGAAACATAAAACATTTCGTACGACTAAGTTGTTGCAGCTTGAATCTTCGAGCTTGAGCTTCTTCCAAGTCCATCAGCTTCGAGAATGCTATTCCCTATGACCGTCCGCAACGTTTCTTGACGCACTTCGTTCTGTGTAGCAATAGTCAATCCCTAGGAGTTCCCAGGAACCAACGGTCTTTAACCTAGCGTCAAGACCTACTAACCAGAAGGAAGTACGCGCGCGGCCCTACGGCCTTTAATGCACAATATATATATATATGCAAAAACAATGTCTCTCGGCTGTGGAAGCAAAAAGTATAAGGAATGAAGCTCAATGTATATATACACAGGAATAATTACAATAATATAAACGTTCAAAACTGATCACGGAAAACGGGATAATGCAGTTACTAATACAGCAAAGCAGGATCTTTTATTAGTTCTTAGTGCTAGATCGCAAAAAGTATCGGGTTTTCCCAGGACGTGTCTGCTCGTCAAACAAAGGATCCGTTGAAGAGACAGCGTCCTGCTGATCAGTTGAGTGTTCGGTTCTTGAGTCTTTTGATGACAATTGTTCAACAGAGTCTTTCTGCTGCGCTGAGGATTCTCCAACAGGCTGTGCGTCGCTAAAAGGTACAAAAGCCGGCAATCCTTCGGTTTCAGTTGATGCAATGCCTCTCCTCACCCACGGGTCTGCCGGCAAAGGGATAGGGACCTTCTTGGTATGGGTGGCGTGCACCCAATTCTTACGTCCCTCGAGACGAACAGCAGTCCTCGTGGCAAGGAGAACCTGGTAGGGTCCAGTAAACCTCGGGTCCAAGTTGTTCTTGCGCGAAAAGTTCCGCGTCACCACCCAATCTCCGGGTTGGAGCTGGTGGCCTGGACCCTCCGTCTGCGTCGGCAGCGCGTCGTGAACCTGTTGGTGAATTAACCTCAGTTTAGCAGTCAAGTCATGAAGATAATCGATCAACATTGGATACTCAAGATCACAGAACATTCCTGGCCTAGGAACCCCCCAGACATTCGCAGGACGGCCGAACACTATTTCATAGGGGCTAAGCCCTACTCGGGAGTGTACAGTCGCCCTAGTTGACAGCAATGCTAAAGGTAAAGCGTCAGGCCACGAAAGACCAGTCGTAGCCTGAATCTTTGCTAGTTTCAGTTTAAGGGTACCGTTATACCCCTCAACCAATCCAGCTGACTGGGGATGATTGGCACTATGGAATTTCTGATTAATTCCAAGGCCCTTACACACACTCTTCATCACACTTCCCACAAACTCACTTCCGTTATCTGACCATACGATTCTAGGCATTCCATACCGAGGAAAGTATTCTTTCAGTAGGATTTTCGCAGTAGACAGAGCCTTATTGTCTTTGAGAGGATAGGCCTCGATCCATCGGGAGAATGCGCAAACCACGACTAAAACGTATTTCAGGTTATTGCATCGCTCCATATGGATGAAGTCCAATTGAATCACCTCAAAGGGACATGAAGGGGGAGCAAACTGCCAGGAGGAGTTGGGGTTCCTTTGCCAGGATTGTACATCATGCATACCATACAATTCTTCACCAAACGTTCAGCACATTTCGTAATGCCATCATTCTTCCACACAGGGGACAACAATTTACAAATACCTTTCGCGCTAATATGTGCTAACCCATGCGCCATTGTCACAACGGCCAGCACATACGCATCGGGCAACAACCATCTTTTCTGATCCGACAAATCAATCCAACAACCATTCGCATCCAACTTTCCCGTGCTTTCTTTCCACTTCGTCTTTTCAGTCTCGGTGGCCTCATTCTGAATTTCTTTCACACTCTCAATAGTGTCTTCACACATGCTCGATTCTGTAGGCTACCTAACCGAACTCGTCACATACATTCGAGTGCTAAGGTTCCGGGCAGTCTCCTTAGCAACCTCATCCGCAAACGCATTACCACGACCAACATCATCCGTCACCTTACGATGCGCACTACATTTAACAATCGCTACCTGTTCAGGCAACGTCAGTGCATCCAAAAGATCATTCACAAGCTGGCCATGCTGAATCTTCGTACCATGCGACGTCAAGAAACCTCTCTCTCTCCACAATCGTCCAAAACTATGTGCAACACCAAACGCGTATTGGCTATCGGTAAACACATTCACACGTTTCCCTTTCGCTAACACACACGCTCTGGTAAGAGCGATCAGTTCTGCAGCTTGGGCAGAATTCTGATTCAATCTTGCAGTCTCAACAACAGTATTCAATGTTACAACAGCATAGGCAGTAGTCACATCGCCATTCTGCAACTTAAAACATGACCCATCCACGTACAGTGTACCATCCGGATCTTCTAATGGAGTGTTTTTAGGGTCCACTCGACCTTTTGTTTCTTCTTCTGTCCTCAAGTAACAATCATGTTCTACTACTTCATCTGACTCTGCGCTAATTGGTAACAAAGTTGCCGGGTTCAGAACATTGCAACGTTTTATCTGAATATGGCTTGCCAACAACGTCAGCTCGTACCCAGACAATCTCGCACTCGTCAAGTGCTGGGTTTTCGTACGATTCAAAAGAGTATCGACTGCATGCGGAACCATCACCGTAAGCATATTATCCATGACCAGTCCTGCTGATTGCCGGATGGAGACCGCAGCTGCCGCAGTTGCTCTCAAACAACTCGGCAACGCTCTAGCTACTGGGTCCAAGGTCGAGGAAAAATATGCACATGGGCGCTGTTTACCACCAAAAGGTTGCGTTAAGACACTCAAAGCACAACCTTCCCTCTCGTGAACATATAAGGTAAACGGCTTGCTATAGTCGGGAGTACCCAACACAGGAGCCGAACACAATGAATCACGCAGTTCAGAAAAACTTTTCTGACATTCATCCGTCCATGGTAAAGGAGTTGAAACATCCTTGCACGTAAGAGCCACCAATGGTTTCGCTAGCAATGAAAAATTAGGAATCCATTGCCTGCAGTACGACGTGATACCTAGAAAGGTACGCACATCTCTTTGGGTTTTTGGCACAGCCATTCGTGCAATCGCTGCAATCCTCTCTGGGGTCAACCTCCTTCCCTCCTTTGACAATAAGTGACCTAGATAGGTTACTTCTTGACAACAATATTGGAGTTTAGAAGGGGACACCTTGTGATTCAACTCACAGAGATGTTGCAGCAACGACACCGTAGCAATTTTGCAAACGTCCTGAGTATCTGCAGCCACCAATAGGTCATCGACATATTGGATCAGGGCCGCACCGACCGGCAACCTAAACGCATCCAGTTGACCCTTCAAGGCTTGACTGTAAATCGATGGACTTTCACAGTAGCCCTGAGGAGCGCGTTTAAACCGGAAGCTGCGTCCACCGAGAGAGAAACCGAAAAGGTCTCTACTCTCCTCGGCAATCGGGATGCTGAAAAACGCATTTTTCAAATCAATCACCGAAAACCACGATGCAGAAGCTGGAATCAGAGTCAGTAGCGCCGTGATGTCAGGCACAACAGGGAATTGAGGAACCACAATTTTATTCACCTCCCGTAAATCAATGACAAAACGATAAACGGGTGGCTTCGAAGGATCAGTACGTTTAAGAATGGGCAGTACAGGGCTGTTGCACACGTTTCCCCGAGTCTCTTCAATAACGTCTTTCTCGATCAGATCATAAATGATCGCTAACAATGCTCGTTCACCATCAAGAGAGATACGATACTGGGGAATACGTGGCAATCGCACATCGGATTTCAACTGAACAACATAAGGGGAGATGTCAAGCAGGCCCACATCATTGGGACCTGTTGCCCACAGAGACGCAGGAAGAGAATTCAATTCCGGTGGAAGCTTATCGAGAGACAAATACATAGGAGAGACAACCCTCTCTCCTAACGTAAGCTTTACACCCGCAGGAGAACAATACAAAGTTGCATACAAACGTTTAAGCAAATCCAGGCCCAAAAGATTTTCACCACAGCCAGTAGTCAAAATCAACGGAGCTTGAAGCTCACGTGGCCCAATTGTAAGGGGCAAAGGGCACGAAACTGGATTGCTAACGGGGGCGCCAGAGAATCCAACGGAAACATTTGTTAAGCCAGACAAAGGTGCGCCAGGGAGTTTCGAATGCATGATAGAACTTTTCGCTGCACCAGTGTCCAACAGAAAAGGCTCAAGGACGCCCGATGTAGCAACTGCGACGTAAGGCCCTCTCTGATCAACCGGAACTGATACCACTCCCTCTCCTTGTCTTTGGCTGTCCTAGTAATTACTGTCGTCAGTTCCCTGATCGACGTAATAATCGTCTACATTGTATTGCGCAGTTCGTCCTTGCGATGATCGACGTTGATCAAAACAATTATTAGAATTAGAGGAGGTGTCAGAACGATCATTCTGAGCACCACGACCCCTACCACGTGACACCTGATGTGAACCACCACGACCTCCTTTAGATGAATTACCACTGTTGCGATCATTTAGAACAGGGCAATTGAATTTAATGTGTCCCTCCTGTCTACAATAAGCACATTGATTGTACCCTAACGATGATCTTTGGGAGGAGGAATCATTACGCGGCTGCGATCGATTCGATTGCGACTGCGATCTATTCTGTTGGGATGCATTCTGATTTGAACGCGGAGGATACGCTTGTTGAAGCAACACTTTAGTCTTAAGCTCTTTCGTCTTTTTATCAGCGCGGTCGCTCTCTTCTTTCTCTCTGTTCTCATAATATTGTGCTGTGGCCAATATCTGAGCTGAAGTAGAAACGGCCCACGCACTCTCTGAATTCTTTAATTTATTGCTCAAATCGGGCAATAAGTTAGAGACGAATTTGTCCACAAATAACCTTTGACCACCCTCAGTGCTCATATCCTGACCACTATGATCGATGAAAGCCTCCTCGAACCTCGTGAAGAAGTCGGAAACACTCTCATCCTTCTTTTGTTTACAAGCTGATAATTTATCCCAATTCACTCTCATAGCTGGCATAAGAGTCTTCATTAATGTTATTATTCTTTGAGGAAGATCAACAATCAGCTGGTCGGGTTTAGCAGCAGCCGTTTGTCCGGCATCTGCCGCTACAATGGCAGCCCAAGCACCACCTAATTCATTCGGGTGGTTTTCGTGACGAATCTTGGCCCATACCGGTTGCGGTACGACATTGCCGAACAACATATCGATATCGGCAAGATTCATCTACGAGCTGCGATAATTCTTTGTAATACCCCGTAGGATTTTTGCGAGGGTCGGGCAAAGACTGCTTCACCTGTAACACCTCTGAGCGTTTCCATGGGAGATGTATCCATACTCTCTGGAAATGCGCCAACGTAGGAGGTTGAGCAGTAGGATTAGCTGGTATCCAAACCGGTGGAACTTCTCGCATGGGAAACTGACCAGACTCGTCTGGCAGTCTTTCAACATCCTCAACGAACAAGGCTTGAGGTATAGGAGTGGGACGGAAAGATAACACCGCTCAACAGCACGTCGAACGTTGGTATCCACTATCAGTCCGTTAGAGAACTGAAGCTGAAGATCAGACAGGGCGGTCAGCACCTCGTCAGGTGCGTCGGCCGATATCTGATCGCGTAGGACCTTACACATCTCCTCGAACACAAATCTCTGAGTTGGTATATTGAATTGACAAAATGTGTCGAGTACAACACGTGGTGGATTTCGAAGAGGGTGCATCATCCAACCCATCGCCATATTATATAGCGAAGCGCGTTCTCTGTTACCAGGGAGCTGACTACGTCTCTGAGGACCATCGGAACCAGCGGACCCAAGAACAGGTCCGAGCGAATGAAAGAAACTAGCCGCAAGAGGAGAATTACGAGAACGAGTAGAGGGAGAAGTATAGGACACAGGACTAACAAGTGGAGGAGTAGAAACAGTAGCAACAGCAGGAGTTAACAAAACAGGAGCAGTAGCGGGAGCAGGAGTATGTGGAAGCGGAGGAGCAGTAGGGATAGCAGTAGGCAAAGGAGCAGGAACAGTCGGAAGAACAGGTGCAGGTTGAGGAACAGGCACAGGAAGAATAGGTGGAGGAATAGGTACGGCAGGAACCACGGGAGCTGCGGTACCCTGTACATACGGAGGTGGCGACTTCATAAGATAAGACATTAAGGGATCCTCAACTGACTCTTCCTTCTTTTCCGACTCCGTAGGCAAAGCGGGATAACATTTATCCACGGTCATACGCTGTAGTCTATCAAACACTTCCTTATCCTTAACCTCCTTATCACGCTGAAACTGCTCTGCTTTCTTTACAATGGTAGCAACATTATCTCGCTGATTACGTTTAGTCTGTCTGATTTCTTTCTGTTTGGCTTCTTTACGCCACAACCGAAAGGCATCAAACATGGCCGGCCTTGACTTCCTTTCGAACAATTTAATCTCTAGATTATCTAAGATCGGGGCCTCGAAGCTACCATGAGGTGGCCAACGAAGGTCACCGTCCTTCTTCGTGTATTTGATCCAGTATTCATTAAAAGTAATCGGGCCTAGCCCATGTTTACTGTACAGTTCATAAGTCGGAGTTCCAACCGGAGGTATCGGACACGAGTTCTCCAGTCGGGAATCCGTACCACAAGGTCTGAAACAACTAAACAAAGTACTGCGGCCGAGCATCTTGCGCACTAGCCGAGTTTCACAAACGTCAAGGGTTACGGGATTTACCAAGTCCCAGCAAAGAACAAAACCCTCGGTTTTTGGCGGCTGCAGTCGTCAAACAACACAACAAAATACGCTAGCAAAGTGTCATCGACAAAAACACTTTCACAGCGTCAACAACAAAAACACTCGCTAAAGTGTCAACAACCAAGAACTCTGGGAGCGACCCACAAATACTTAACTCAAAGATCAATGGCGTCACCAGGAAGGCCCGTCAATCGTCTCGCTCTACCAAGGTCTACGCCAGGCGCCAAAACAGGTCTACAGTCAGGGCAGCAGTCCACCGCAGCCGTCCGAAGGCGGGAATCTTCGCGGGAAAAGTCTTCGGGCCACTTATTTCGACAACAGGATCGATGAAGCGGGGTGCACCTTCCCTCGGAGATTTCACACGAAGTTCCTCACGATCGTCGGGCTTGGACCGGTACCACTGATGCAGCCCCACGTTGGGCGCCAACTGAAGGACTGGGTTATTTAAAACCCAGCGGTGCCAGGGCACAACACCTGAAACCTTCGTGGGTAACCTGCTCCGGCGTACGAATCACAGAGAGACGGGACACTTCCTTAGGCGTCAAAGATTCAAGGTTTATTTACTGCAGGGAACACAGAAGTCACAACAAGTAACACACGTGCAACTTGGGGAGACTGCTTCAAATTGGTTCTGTGAGTCGCTCCTTTTATACACAATTTCCCCATAGAGTTACATTGAACACAAAAGTTTATGACCCGGTTCCCACAATCATCCCCCAGAGGGGTCGCTTTGGTCACTTTGAAACACATAAGGCCCGGAACATAGGTGCGGAAACATTTGGCGGTTCCTAACTGTAAAAACCCATCTTCCCAACATTAGTGCATTCCAATCGGTAATAAACAGATCGAAATAGGAACAAGAACAGGCGTAGAGGAAGACGGAGACAGTGGGGAAATCGGAACGGGTGTAAAAAGGGGAGGCATCGAGAAACACGAGATACGAGCATCAAAGGGACGTGCCTAATGAGATGCACGGCTGAGACAATAAGTCCGTGCGGCAAGATGAGCCTCGAGCGGCGCCATCTGCTTTACAGTAGCATCCCCCTCATCATAAAGACACTTTCAAAGGACATGTGTCTTCCGCAAATATCTTGGGAGTCCCAGGGTCGCGAAGCGGACAACGTCCGTTCGCTGGCTACTTGAGGGCAAGAGACAAAATGGATGCCGTATCTAAGATGGAACCCGTGGGTACAGATAGGAATGCCCACGTAACAAACGAACGGTTTAGGTTAGCACAGCGAAACTGCGCACACTTACTAAACTCGTTATTTGCGGTTCATAGATACCAGACTCGACCATATTCGTACGAGGCGAAAACACCACTTACAATTGTCACGGAACCTCAGCGCGATGGGCGCGATGGGCGCGGCCATCTTGTTTTTCACATTTTATGCTATGGTTCTGGGCTTAGTTTTCTATCCACCTTATATCTCTTCAATCCTTACCTCTTTTCACAGTTTTTCTTACTTTTTTTACGTCTCATCTATCTCTCTCTGTCCCTAAGTTTATATTTTGGATTTTATTTCTACTTTTCCACCTTTTTTACTGTTTTATTTTACTTCTTTATTTAAGCTCCTACTTCTTCCCCCTAACTTTTTTTCCTTTTGTTCTAACTTTTCTTTTCCACCTCCACCTCCACCCCAGAACCATGGCAAAGGGGAGCAGCAGATCCGGCTCGAAGGGCAAGGCGCCTGCGCCCAAGAGCCGGCTGGTTTGCGGCAGAATGCGACATGCAGGGGTGCAGGCCCGGAATCTTTTCGGGGAGGCGGAGGTGGCCGCCCTGGTTTTTTTCATCCAGCGCCACCTCCCCTTGACCTTGGCAGCAGGGTCAGGGTCCGGTTACCTGCCAGAGGAGCGTCACCGCCGGTGGGCGAAGGTGCGCCGGGCAGTCTACCGTCGCTCAGAAATCCGGCGCACCCACCAGCAGCTGGCCCACCAGTGGGCAGACATTCTGGACAGGGAGCAGGACCTGTTGGACCTGATAGGTGTTGAAGTCGTGGGGCTTGGTGAGTAGCTAGTAATATTAATAATATAATATATATTATAGTAGTATAAGTATTGTGTATAATTCTTGGATGAATAAGTAACACGGTTACTGGTGCGCTTAGTTACATTGCAGATCAATTCCGTCTCAAATTCTTCTGTTATTGTATGACACAGGTGCTGCTCGCCACTTCTGTTACTGGTTTGTAACTTAGCGCTAGCTTTGGCTGCTGATTATTGATGTTAGAGTTTTTAGAGAACTGAAGTTAGTTGATGCTATTGCTAGAGTCTAGTCCCATTGTCCTTTAGTGAAATAGTGGTGATGGATAGTATTACTTCATATTTTTTACCGGTCTGCATGATGCCTCCTCTGTCACTGAATGCTTAGTTAGTTCTTATTTACCCCACCCCTCCTTAGAACTGGTTTGAGTTTGTTTACTGAGTGGTAGGCTTAGCACAGCAATAGCATGTTCAGGTGAGTCAGTAGCAGTTCTGACGCAAGCAACCAACAATTATGTGTATGTACAAATGTATGCATGTGTCCTCCATCTCATCATCTATGCATGTTTGCGGGCAAAAATAAAATTGAAATGCCGACTTACTGAACAATTGGCCTATCTGGATTCTTGAATAGGTGGTGTAGGTCAGGTGGTACTGGCTTCGTTAGTATTCTGCAATCATAATGTTTATGGCACATTTGATTAGTGTTCTATAAGTAGACTGTCTGTGGATCTTGCAAGCCAGTAGTCATTTATACTCCGAAGTCAATTTTATTGGAATTGTTGTTCCCTAAAATGTTTGAGAGGATTTTTGAATGAGGTCTTTGTTTCACAGCACTTAATGTTTCTCTTTCTTTATTATTTCTTACATGATCAGCACCACCCAAGGGCAAGAAGACGGGGTCCGAGTTGGCGGGACAACCACAGGAGGAGCGCTCCTCTACCGCGGATCCTGCTGCTGGCCCCAGTAAGTCCTACAGTGCTTATATTATTAACAATTATATTTCCCTAACTTTTTAACGTACCTTATTTTTTCCAACCTATTAATCCTCCTTCGTAATTCAATGTTAGCAAAACCTTCTTTGGTCTTAAATTTGTTTTCCAAATTTTGCGTAACTATCCAATGCCATCCCTACTTTCAGTTCCTTCAAGCTGCCTCTGCCCCTAGACTCTCTCTGCTACTACTATTAGACTGTGTGTAGCTAAGCTTGCCCTGTTGGCCACTCTTTAGTTAAGGTATTCTTTTGAATAAAGCTGTGATAGAATAGCTGTAGCCACTGGGTCCACTCCTGTCTTTTGCGTTGTCCTCTGTAATCTCCAGTCTTTGTCAATTCCCACCAACAAAAATGCACAACCAGATGTTTGCCTACTAACTTTTGTTCAGTTAGTATACTTCTACTACTGTTGTGGTTATTATTCTCTCTTTGCACATACACATACAGAACTATGCACAAGAAAATAGGATGTTGTTGATGTTGGTGATAGGGAGGTTGGACCTTACACCCTGGTCACAGAACTCAGTCAGAAGAACCCATAATCCAATGTCCGTCTAGTCTACCTACCTAAGTGTCTCGGTCATAGTCAATTGTCCCACTCCCGACCCCCACACGTAGATAGTTAGATATATACCCAATGATTTTAATACACAACCCACACCAGAACAGAAGAAGAAGAAGACCCTTTCGCTCACTCACTCGTTTCAGTCCACAGCACCCCAGACACTGAAAATATACCACAGAGTCTACGTGCAAGTTCAAAAACGTAATTTTTTTAATAACAAGCTTTGTATTGTTGTAACTTGTAAGTATTTCGATGAAAAACATCCTGCTCCACCATGCAAAATGAAGAAGATTAAATACTGTACATTTTGTACATCTAGTGCACGATAATTGTGTGAATTGTGGGAGACCTCTCACCGTTGAACGTATACTGTTAGTGGTTACACATGCATCTTTCGAAAGCTCTGCAAATCCCTTGTTTCGTAGAAGGCAATCTTCTCTTCTCATCTGCCTATGAGAAAAATGTTGCACGTTAGACAGTGAATACAACTATGCCATTTTTTAGCATTCATCATATGGCAACAAGTGCAACATTATGGATAAGCAAAAGGGACTAACAATACTGGTTTGTCAATTGTATGCAACACTCATGTGGCTTCAATGGTGTCTTTCTTACTGTGCAACAAGCTGCGAGGTAACATGGGCAAAGCAGTAGACACGGATCTAAAAATGGTTATATGGCTCAGGCTAACTTTCCAAAAACTAGAGTAGGAGTAGATTAGATGACCCTAGGGACCATCTAATAAATTAAAACTTAACTCTGTCTAATGTGACTGCTGTACATTGGATGCAATTTGGACTAGTTACACTGTCATAACGATTCATGTTGTACATAACTGTTTTTTCAACCTTCCTTCCTGGTGAAAAAAGTAAAACTAGTAAAATAGGGGGAGGTGTGCAGGCATCTAAAAATGTGTACTTGCTTTTATAGGTGCACAATAACTACCAACCACCATTGCAGACGGGGCCAGCGGTGATGCTAATGCCATCCAGGAGGGGACAGTGGCTGCGGCACCTGCAGGAGCACCAGTGGGGGAGGAAACATCAGCGGTGGGCGGTGGTAAGTTATATTCATTACTTATTTGCATTACTAGGTGGAAGGGGAACATTTCCCTCACTGTGCTATGAGACTTACTAAGAAAGTATGAATTTGAAGTTGTACTGGACAATATACAATGGTTGAAGAAGACACCCTTTGTAGCATTACCAGTTTGAGTTGAGTAAACAAGGCCTCTTCCATCAGACTCCAACTCAGCTGTGAAACTTTTGGAGAAGACTAAAAGTCAGATCAGATGACCTTGAGGGATGTGTTGAACAAAAAGGGAAAGAAGTGAACTAGGGTGGAAGGAGGAAGGACTAAAGAGATGTAATAATAAGACTAACTACCATATCATAGAATGATACTTTGGAAGGTTCATTCACATGGCTGATATGAATCGGATGCATGGATTGTTAAAGGATGGGTAGAACTGTAAGGTCAAAGAAAATGCAGGCCTGGTTCGGCAAAAGAATATGGGTGCATGGATACAGTGGAGATCAAGAATCATGAGCGGAGTTTGTGTCAATGAAACCCAAGGCAAGGAAAGAGTGGACGCATGGGTGGTTGCTGGTGAAAGTGAAACCAGCTAAGCTGATAATAAAGAATGATAGACATTTACTTTTAATGGGTGGATGCCCCCTAAATGTATTTGTATATTCATCATAGGTGAAGACTGTCACTGGAAGCAGAGACTTACTTTGAAAAAAATAAAAGGATACAAAAA
Organism: Lissotriton vulgaris; assembly: GCF_964263255.1. NCBI lineage: Eukaryota > Metazoa > Chordata > Amphibia > Caudata > Salamandridae > Lissotriton > Lissotriton vulgaris. Next base: position 1,608,768,960 of record NC_141694.1, on the reverse strand, counting down.
AGACTTTTGTTCTTCTTATGTGTACTCAAGGCCACCCAGTACTAGGGCAAGTATAATGCCAGAAAAAACTTCAACAAATGCTACAGGCAGGGCAAGCAGGAGGACAGATTAGATAGATACTAAAAGTTGACACCAATTGTATGTACTGCGCTTGGTAGTGCTACTATTTCACAATGTACTGTTGAATTAATTATGAAGAGTTTCAGTTACAATTCTGTTTCTTTTTTTATAGATACTCATACTCCTTCCTCAAAACCATCGCGGAAGGAGTTGGCAGCCATGGCCCGGCAAAGGAAACTGCAGGCCATTGTGGAGGAGTACCGCAAGCTGGTGGCTGAGGCTGAGGAGGAGGAGGAAGAGGCGGCGGCAGCAGCTGCTGCCTCTTCCAATGCGTCTGGCCCCAGCAAGGCTCCACCTGCAGGAGTACGGCGCCGCGGCCAGGCAGCCGCTCACCGCCGGCATTTAACATTTGCCACCCCCACACACAATGGATGCAAATTTAGGTGCCGTACATTTTGGCAAAAACTTCTCCTCCGGATGGCCAAGCTGGAGGACCAATTAGAGGAGCGCGTAAAGATCATTGTGGACAAACACCTTAAAGCCCGCCAACTGTAATGGACCCGGACCCTGTTGATTTGCCCCTTTTTTAATACTTTTGTTGGTGGGTGGGAATTGGGTGTTGGGGTTATTTTTGTGGGACATTCTTTGGACTTGGACATTGGTTGGGGTTAGGGTGGGGATAGGGGTGGGATAGGAGGATATTTTTATACTTGAATAAATGTTATTAATTTTCAACTTACACAGATATGATATGATGTTGTTTTGTGGTGGGGTTACTGTTGTACGTCACAAGGTTTACTCTAGATGCAGGGCAGCGGCCAGTGTTTGATTGAAATACTTTATTAACTGACCACATGTGTAACATGCAAACAGATAGATGCTGTGCCCCTCACTCAGTTATATTTGTCCTATTAGTACTACCAGCCTCTCCTCCATTATACCTCCCAGCAAACTTCTCTTCTTACCTGTGATTAATGATGATTATGTTTGGCACCGCAAGGGCTGCATGGTTTCCCAAGACAACGGAGAATATGCCGTGGTTGTGTGATAGTAGTAGACTAGACTCCTAGACACTGGCACTAGCATTGGAAAACAAAAACAAAGAGACAGTCATTTGCCTGAGAAAGAATGTGAGAGAAGTAGTACATAAATCGGACAAAAAATACAAACAATATTGCAACTGCTAAACGAACTCAAAGAAATCAATGGTGTCGGGGACTGAAAAAGTAGAAGAAGATAACTGTAGTTGCGTTGGAGTCATTAAAACACAATACAAATCGTAAACGTAAATGCTTTAAAATTAAATTCAAACAATGCCAGCAATGATTTACATTTATTCGTTGGGTCACTTTGGGAAATGAATTGCCTTGTACACTATTACATAAAGTGAGCTTGGGTGGGCAAGCAGAAGTAGATCCTCGCCCTGCCTCGTTGACATTTGATTCCATTAGAGTTGGTTTCACCACATCTGCCCCAGCAAGTGTGTGATCAATTGTTGGTGTATATTTAATGTAGTAACATCACACCTCAATATAAAACCACACGGCCCGGGGGTAGAGGGTTAGGGTTTGATGAATGGATGGGAACGGGGGTTTGGGGAAAGGTTTGACAAAGAAAAACAGTACGCATGGAGACAACAAAAGCAAAACAATGAAGACGATGATTGGTGATCCACAATTCCCCAATAAATGTAAAGTCAATTAAGAACAACGAAATGGATGCACGATGAAGGTTTATTATTAACTGGATGGTTAATGATAAATGGTAATTACTTAACTACTACTACACAATTCAAAGGAAGTACTTCTTATAATATGATATGACTTTTGCCTAGGCTGTATGCCCTCTGAGAAACCGTAATACCTGTTGTAGCGGGCTGAAAGCTAGCCAACAAAATTGAGATACTTTAAGTGAACAATCAATTACCAAACACAAGCGTGAAATAAATGAAGAGGAAAAAGGAATCAAAGAAAAATATGAAAATGATACTAAAGTTATTGTATTATCCAGGGCCAAATGTGTAGTTGTATCTCGTCATTCATTTTTTCCTCCCTTCCATGGACACTGTTGAGACTGATTGATTGATTATATCATTCTTGGGCGCCTCTGGCAGAATGATGATGATGAGGAGGATTGGTAAGGTAAGTGTGAGTTGTTGCTCCACGTATAATAGTAGCGCTGGGTGAAAGGCCGGCCTGTAAGTGTTTATGAAAGAAGAAATGGGGTATTACAAAATAAGTTAACAGAATGAAAACATAAAAATCAATTATGGTGTAGTGCGAAAAAGACAAGACTCGTGAGCGAGAAGATTTTCAGACTGAGGCTGCTTGGATACATTGATTAACTCTACTCTTCTAGTTGCACAGCAGTCATCGAAAAGAACAACAAGATAGGAGCCAGCACAGAACAGTTACAGGGCCACACCACAACACCGGGACGTGAGTCTGTGGCCCAAACTCCATTTACCTACATTTTTCAGAGTTCCAGACAAAAGGCATATACAATACATCAACCTAGTATTTCCAAAACAAGTGATTAAGGTAAATCAATGCGCCAATGTCAATCATACCACTATTCCATTCCACCACTGCACACACATGTAGCCTAGGTCTGCTGTGCTTCTTGTTGTATGGTTGTGTGTTTACCTTGTATTCCACTTCCTGAACATATTCCATCAATCATCTCTGATCAAACTGACTGACAGCGTACAAAGATGGTATGGTGGTCATCATCATCATCATCCGGGGTGGCACGTGTACGTGTTCTCCAACTGACCAAAAACAGCAACTAAGTATGTAGTGAGTGACTACAATTAAGTCCAGACTGCACCTGCAGTAGTAGGAGTACAATTGGATACATATTATTAAACAACATGGAAACATTGACCATCACTTGAGACACAAGCACTTTGAAACTACTAGTATACTTCTACTTCTTGCACATTTGCTCTGAGTCAGCAAGCAGCAAATGCAATGTATGGCATCATTTATTTCATATACCTGTCTTTCTCTTCTTTGTGACTGTCAGATCACAGATGCAGCAGAGTCTTCTGAAAGTGATGACGAGTTTACTTTAATTTTGGAGCTCTGCTCAAGTTCTGACATTGGAGAGTTGTGTAAGCATGGGCGAATTTTGCGAATCTGGCTTTCGCGAATTTGTGTATTTGCGAACTCGCAATCCGCAAAATCTGCGAATTCTCACGAATTTGCGTTTTTTTTGTGTTTGCAAGGGTTTCTGCCAGTTCGCGAGGGTTTTGTACCAGTTCGCAATTGCGAACTTACTTGTCGGCTCGCAACGGTCACGACTATGTTGTTTCTACGTGTGGTTCATCATCACAGGTTCTCAGCACCCTCTGTTTCACCACTGCCACCCTCTGCTTCACCCATGCCACCCTCTGGTACATCAATGCCACCCTCTGGTTCATCATCACTGTAGATTATGGGGGGGGAAAGCAAGCACACCTGCCCTGCTTCAACTGACATGAATTAATTTGGGGTTGATTTATTAATGTGTCACTGTTTTAAAATTCCAGTCTGGCACCTGCTTCCTTATCTGTAATTTGCTTTCTGTTGCAGTGCCATTTTTTTTCTCAGGACTTTTGTGGCCTACTTGTAGCTATTCTATGAGCCTGCTGTGAGGGTCAGAGCAGGGTCATAGAATTGTTGCAACTAGCAACTGAACTCTGGAGGGGCCCCAGTCAGGAAGCACTACAGGGAATGGTTACTATTACTAATGATGAGGTTGAACTTTTGCACCTGCTGAGTGCTTTCAGTTTTGCAAAACTCGTTTTTCTGCAGAACAGCAACTGTAATGCCCCAAACAAACATAGGCAACTGAACTCTGGAGGGGCCCCTCAGGAAGTACTACAGGGAATGGTTACTAATGATGAGTGAACTTTTGCACCTGCTGAGTGCTTTCAGTTTTGCAAAACTCGTTTTTCTGCAGGTACAGCAACTGTAATGCCCCAAACAAACTTACTTGTGAAAGTTGATTTCTAATCCAAAAGTGATTCAAAGAAAGTCAAAAGGCCTCAAATCCCAAAAAAGTGCAGGCAAATGTCAACCTGAGGAGTTAGTCTGATAAAAATCATCATTTTCAGAAGGTCTATGCTGCTTGCTAGTGGATTTCTTGTGCAGAATTGCAAATTTTGTAATTTCGCGAGTGCAAGATTGTTGCTGCCCGCCGCACCTACATGTTCGCAATTGCGAACTCTCGCGATGCGTCGCCAAACTCCCGCGGGATCCCGCAGCAAGATCCAAAATGGCGCAGCACTCGCAAAATATCGAGAAAAACAACTCTGCAAATGCTGAATGACGGTAAGTGAACGCCGCACGCGCAATATTGTATCACCAAGAAAAAAAATCTGCTGCGTGCGAATTTGCGGATTTTTGGTAAATTCGCGAGAGTTCGCGGATTGCGAATTTACCAAAAATCCGCAAAATCCGCGAGTGGAACGGATTTTCCGCCCATGCTTAGAGTTGTGTATGCCTGCAGACAGAGGTGTAGCCTTAAGACAGTGATGCATTTCAGATTGGAAACAAAACAGAAGATGGCTGTAGTCACGTACGTTTCACTTGTTATGGAGGGACTGTTAGAGGCTACATTATTGCACTATTGTCCATCTCCATCCAAAGTATGGCAAGATGGAAATGTATTTAGGGTGAGTCAGGAAGATGGAGCAGGTCTCTAATGAGTGGAGTGCACAGTAAATGCTCAGATGTGCAACTCCAATAGGTAATTAAAAGAGAAAGGAAGATGGTGTTGGTTTTCAAGTTTGAGTCAGAAAGACAGATACACACAAATAACTAAGGAAGGGAGAAATAAAGGAAGGGAGAATGTAAACATTTCCAAGCCTAGTTGTCAGGGAAGAGGAGCTCGTCCTCAAACCCTGGTGGTTCTTCTGACAGAAGTAGGTCCTGTAACCCAATACTTATTTCTTCCGACTCGCTCTCCTCTTCCAGCTCTGATTCACGGACTTTGTAGTCTGGTGGTTTCAAGTGCTGGTTCATTTTTATCATGGTTAACCTCTCCACGCTTTTGGGCGAGAGACTGGTCCTTCTCACAGTCACAATGGCACCAGCAGCACTGAACACACGCCCAGAAGAGACACTTGCAACAGGGCAAGCTAGATTCTTTATTGCCAGCCTGCTGAGCAGTGGCCATTGGCTTCTTGTCCTATACCAATACACCAATGGGCTTTGCTCCATGAACACCTCTGTTGTGTCATCCAGATAGGCCTGGACCATCCGCTCAATGTTCATTGGTGCTCTGGTTTGCTCGTCCTCTTTTTGCTTTGCGACAGCAACTGACTTCCCCATCCCTTTATGTAGAAACCAAGCAGTTATTTTTTTGCTTGTGTCTGATGAATCAGATCCTGTTTGTGCGGTTGCTGTTATTGTTTGTGTTGGTGACTGCTGGGAAGCAAACGCACTGCTCGCATGCAGTGAAAAAGAACTTGACTCTGTAGGATGCTCAGTAGTACTTGCACTGTCCTGGGCTGGCACTGGCAGGCCTCTAATTGAGAGCCGTTCATTTTCTAAATCAGTGGCTTCCTTGGCTATTACAGTTTTGTACTTGGCAACATCCTCTTCTGAAAAAGGAATTACTGCATTACTGTTCACAAATAATTTGTACCGTGGATCCAAAATTGTGGCAGTAATGTAATGTTGATGTGACAAAATCTTATTTTGAATCCTTGTATTCTCAGATAAGCAGCTTGCTAAGGACTTCGCAAAATTACATGCTTCACGTTTTCCTTCCACACCTTCGTACGTTTCAGACACCTCCTTCAGCTCTTGCTCAAGCATGTACAACAATGGGATTGCTTGGCTCATGGTACAGTCCTCCTGGCTGACTGCACGTGTGAAGACCTCAAAAGGAAGTAGGATCTCAGTCAGGCATTTAATGAGGTCCCATTGCCACATCTCAACGGTCACAGCTTTAACAGCATTATCCCCTGATCTTCTTGTCATGACATAAGCATTAAGTGGTATGTACTGCTCAAACAGCCATTCGAGCATGTAATACATAGAGTTCCAACGTGTTGGTACCTCCTGGATGAGTGCCTTGACTGGCATGTTACACTCACGTTGAATGACCCGTAGCTGCTTCCGGGCTTTAAAAGAATGATTGAAATGCGTGCAGATTCTTCTGCAAATGGTCAGTAAGTTGCTGACTTTGCTTTCACTTTTCAGAAAGTCTTGAACCACAATGTTAATGCACTGTGCCAAACACGGGACCCTGAAATAGCGGCCATCTTCCATGGCCTTAACTACATTACTGCCATTGTCGGTGGCAACAAAACCAATATTGAGGCCTCTTGGTTGCAGCCATTCAAAGACCTTGCTGTTGAACTCATCCAAAATGTTTGCAGCAGTATGCGATTGCTCTATAGCAAACATGGCTACAGTAGCATGTTTGCGAGCATCATTAAAAATCTCAGTAATGTCAATGCCTGTAGATATCTTGTCTCTAACACCTGAAAAAGAGATCCAGTGTGCAGTGATGCACATGTAATCTGTGGCTTGGCTACTGCTCCACATGTCTGTTGTCAGGTGAATACTATGCACAGCACTCTGCTGCAAGGCTTTTCCAAGCAATTCCAGCACGTCGTGCTGTAGTGCTGGAACAGCAACTCTGGCAAAATAGTAGCGGCTGGGAACATTCCATTTTGGGCAGAGGGTTGACACAAATTCCAGGAAACCCATCCCTTCAACAAAAGAAAAAGGGAGAAGGTCCAGAGCTAACATTTTAGCAAGCTTAGCATTGTACAAACGTGCTATTTGGTGGTTGCGCTCGTACTTTCCCTCCTGCCTAAACATGCTAAGAATGGTACGCTGCTTGGTATTTCTTTCAGATATGCCCGATGCAGTACTTCGTGTCGCAGACTTCGCACCCGTACTCCTTGGTGTCTCCGGGTTATTCTTACTCTGGTGCCACATAGATGTTGCTGATCCGGAGGATCTGGGTTCTACCACTGCAGTGCTGGGGAGTGGGACAGGGGTACCTAGTGTACCACTACCAGATAGAATGTCTCCCTCTTCATCATGTCCGGTTATCCGTGGACCTTCTACTGCTTCCCCACCAACATTAATGGTTCCTGCTTTTATGATACGTAGGTGGTCCTCCCACTGGATTGTTTTTTCATATGGGTCATTTGGCCTCCGGTACCATAGTTTGTGCCAAGCTTACCACGACTAACAGAGGAAAGACAAATGGAGCATATAGCAATGTTGTCCTATCTGTAAAGAAGTCCCACACTGGGGAGCTTAACTTTTGTCTCCTGCTAGAAGTGCCACTTCCAATGCCGGATGAACTGGAGGTTTTGTGGTGAACTTCACTATGTGGCTGCGCAGTAGTACCACTACCTCCTTCTACTGAGGTGGAACTTGTGCTGGATGTAGGACGCTTTGTGCAAATGTAAAAGTGGAAGCTGGAGGTAGTTTTGGTGTGGCCTGTGTTGGTGGTATGCGTGCTACTACATCCCTAGTCGCAGCCATTCTTGATAGGGTTAAAATGTTGGTCTCCATGTCCTCAGGGCCAGGAGTAATGCTTGTGATCACTGGGTCTGACTCATCATCACCATCATTATCCGGCTGCTGAACATTGCACTCCATAAGTGTTAGGCTTCCTGGAACCTTCCTTTTCCCTAGCCTGGTCTTCTTGGGATGTCTCTCCCTCTCATGCTCAGATCGTTCTGGCTCCCAATTGAAGTCAAATTCATCAGAAGGGATGCTTGGGGAAGAACTCAATGGACTAACCCTCCTTTTCCTTGGTGGGGATTTGGAAACCAATAGATCTCCTGCATGAGGTGCTGCCTCTTCTTGCTCTGCATCAGGCTCAATTTCCTGAACTGCCCCGACTTCGGGAGGAACAACAACTACTATTGCCAGTGGTGGTTCTTGAACAACTATTGCAGGCGGTGGTTGTGGTAGTTGTTTTTGCTGAACATCTACTATTGCGGGCGGTGGTTATGGAACAACTAATATTACACGGGGTGGTTGTGGTTGTTCTTTTCCTTGAGCATCTACTATTGTGGGCGGTGGTTGTTGAACATCTACTATTGCGGGCGCTGGTTGTTGTTCACCACTTTTCTGCTGTGTTCTCTCTTGCGTGGAATGTGTACTACTTTGAGATTGAGATAAGTTCAGGTCAGGCTTAGTATCACTGCTTTCCACCATTAGGCTGGCTACCTCTTCCCCACTCATCTGCTTGGGCCTGGGGTGGTGGCTTGAGCCCACTGATGCGGAGGTGCTGGCCCCAGCTTGGACCCCGGTCACTGCTGCTGCAGGAGTACTTTTTTTCTCCCCAAAAATGTTTTCGGGTCAACACCAGACTTAAGTGTCACTTCCTTCTTCTGTTCTTCCTTCTTCTCAGCAACTTTCTTGGTCTTGGAGGACCTGGTACCTGCTTTCTTTGGGCCCATCTTCTTTAGATGTCAGCAGCAGCACTCAGTTGCACAAGTTGCTGAGAATGATGTCTTGTCAGGTTAGTCACTCACACCACACGTGACGTAGTACAGAAGGACGTCCGTCTGGCAGTAGAACAGGCGATGAATGATGAGACACCTCCTCTTCAGTCTTTTGTGCACCTACAAGCAAAGAAGGCAGAACAACATCAGTCGAATATGGATTATTTTTAGCTTTAATTACTACTAGAAGTATTAGTACATCCAGTAAGAGTAAGAATAGCAAAGAAATAAAATGCAAATGTAGTGGAAGTGGAACTTGTTTATCCATAATTTGTGCATCATTTTGGATGGATGCAGCATCAGTGACCTGCAGCAGATAGCAATGGGGATGTGAACAGTAGTAAGCCAACAGGAACAATGGCAAGACACAGGCCAATTTGTCAAAAACAAAACAGCACACTACTACTACCACCACGGCTCCACATGGGAACTCATCACAGATACATGGGTAAAGGCCAGAAAAAAATAAACTCAACCAGGCCTATATCCCTCCCTATAAGGCCAGAAAAAGGAGGATGCCTACATCACAGCTTAATGCAAAAAAAGAAAATCCCCATGGCTACAAGGTTTGAAAGTTACACAACAACACAAACAACAAAGGCATTCGGAGTTTTCCCCCAAACAGTTAACTACACCACAAACACCACATTTGAAAATTCAATGCATTGCCACCCATGCCCTAAATGATGTTAATTTCAACAGACAAAATGGAAACCGCTACATCAAGCATCCCCGCTGACTATCTCGGACTCTAGGCCTACTGGCAGAAAAAAATCACATAACTTTGTAGGCCTGCGGCAAAAAAACTAAACCAGGATGGAAGGTCACACAAAATGCCCGCCCCCACATGGCCTGGCCAGTGCCACCCCCAAAAACATGAAAAGAAAGAGAAGACAGACAATACATTCCTATGGCAAAAGGAAAATGCTTGGCTTGACAAAATGGCCGCCACCAAGCCTCCCACATGGTCAGGCCACCGTCTAACAACAAGGTACATAGAGGACAGAAACAGTAAGTGGTCCATGCTCCAAAAACTACAAGCAAATGACAACCTGAGGAGTTTCTTTTACAAAAATGAACAGCATTTACATTTTCGGGAACGTTTTAGGCAACTCGAGAGATATTGCTCGCGAGAATGCAAATTCGGCGTGTTCGGCGGCGTGAACTGAACAAAACGTAGTGATCGCGTGCTCGAGCACGCACATTGAGCGCGCGAAGATGACAAAAACTGTAAGTTCGCGTTGTAGCACTGTGCAAACTTACCAAAACTACGCGAGCTGAATTCTAGGGTTACCTAGTGCGCAGGAAAAAGCCATATTATTCAACACACACCCAAAACCTGCAATTCAACACCAAAAACACATTTTTCTAATTAATCCAAAGCCATCCATGACCCACATGATGTTACACTTACAATAGTAACCTTAGGCCTACCTACTGGCACAGTAGGCCACAAGCTTAGAGGCCTATGGCAAAAATACAGAGGCTGCTACTAGTACCAGGAATTAAAATGGCCGCCCCCACATGGCCTGGCCACCCCCGAAAACATAAAAAGAAAGAGAAGACAGACAATACATTCCTATGGCAAAAGGACAATGCTTGGCTTGACAAAATGGCCGCCACCAAGCCGCCCACATGGTCAGGCCACCGTCTAACAACAAGGTACATAGAGGACAGAAACAGTAAGTGGTCCATGCTCCAAAAACTACAAGCAAATGACAACCTGAGGAGTTTCTTTTACAAAAATGAACAGCATCTACATTTTCGGGAACGTTTTAGGCAACTCAAGAGATATTGCTCGCGAGAATGCAAATTCGGCGTGTTCGGCGGCGCGAACCGAACAAAACGTTGTGATCGCGCGCCCGAGCACGCACATTGAGCGCGCGAAGACGACAAAAACTGTAAGGTCGCGTTGTAGCACTGTGCAAACTTACCAAAACTACGCGAGCTGAATTCTAGGGTTACCTAGTGCGCAGGAAAAAGCCATATTATTCAACACACAACCAAAACCTGCAATTCAACACCAAAGACACATTTTGCTAATTAATCCAAAGCCATCCATGACCCACATGATTTTACTCTTACATCTTAAACACCCCTATAACAATTGAACAACTTTCATGCACCCATGATGAGGAGGACTCTAGTAGCTTGGAGGCCTATGGCAAAAACACAGAGGCTGCTACTAGTACCAGGAATTAAAATGGCCGCCCCCCACATGGAAAATGGCCGCCCCCACATGGCCTGACCACCCCCAAAAACATGAAAAGAAAGATAAGACAGACAAATAGACAATACATTCCTATGGCAAAAGGACAATGCTTGGCTTGACAAATGGCCTCTAAGCCGCCCACATGGTCAGGCCACCCTCAAACAACAAGGTACATAGAGGACAGAAACAGTAAGTGGTCCATGCTCCAAAAACTACAAGCAAATGACAACCTGAGGAGTTTCTTTTAGCAAAATAAACAGCATCTACATTTTCGGGAACGTTTTAGGCAACTCGAGAGATATTGCTCGCTAGAATGTACAAAACGTCGTGATCGCGCGCCCGAGCACACACATTGAGCGTGCGAAGAAGACAAAAACTGTAAGGTCGCGTTGTAGCACTTTGCAAACATACCAAAACAGTACAGGCCTCCCCCAATGATATTTTTTAAGAAAGATTGAGAAGCACAGAAAACTGTAGTTAAAACAAAACAAAAATAACATTTAGAGTACACCAATTCTCAATTCTCAAACTTACTTGTGAAAGAAAAGTTCAAATCCAAAATTCCTAAATAAATCCAATTAAATGCTATGATGCAGCAGACAAACACAAAGAGTGACCCTTCCAGCTCCAATTCCAAATAAAAGTGAACACCACATGGACAAAGCACTGGGAGGAGCCTGGTGGACAGGAACAGGAAGTTGGAGACTCAGGGGCACTTCCTTTCTCTTGAAAAAAAGAGTAGAAACAAAAAGAGGACTCCTAGCCCAAAAAAATACAGCCAAATCACAATCTGAGGGGTTAAATGAACATTGTTGAGAAAATTTTAACATGCTCGAGAGATATTCTGTGCCAGATTGCAGTTCCTGTGTGTTCGGAAACGCGATCTTACCTACATAGCGCTGTAAGGAAGATCACGCGTCCTAATGACGTGTTCGCGCGTCTGAATGACGTTATCGCGTTCTCACAGTCGGGTTGGATTGTGCGGCCGGATTCCAAACATCGTAGCGAACGCGACCGGGAGAGAAAAGCGAGAAAGCGAACGCTGAATACGGTAAGTCATTACCGCGCACGCGAGAATGCTATTGAGCGCGCGAGGAAGAAAAACTACTACGCTACGCTGTAGATTGCGAAGTAGGCGACAGCTTTGCGCTCTCCGCGAAGTGCGAAGTTGCCAAAACTTTGCAAACTCCGCAAACAGAGCGTAGTTCTCCCCTCAGGCTTAGTCTTAAACTCGATCCGCTGTGCCATAGGGAGCCAATGAAGCCTCCGGATGGTAACGGTGGTGGAGCAGAACCGGGGAAGGCCAACTAAGGCTCTGGCTCCTGCGTTTTGGATATGCTGCATCCGGGTGATCGCAGCTTGATTAGCCCCCAGAAGCAGGGAGCTAGCTTAGTCCAGGCGAGAGAGAATAGTAGACTGGATTATCAGCTGTCTGGTAGATGCATCAACATTTTTTAGAATAGGTTTAATACCTCGTAAAATGCTGAAGCAGGTGGCAGCAACTTTTTTAGTGTGGAAGCAGAAACTAAGAGAAGTGTCCATCCATACCCCCAAGTTCTTGACTTCATTCCTAGGTTCGGGGGCTTTGCCAAGGGCATTAGGCCACCAATGGTCACCCCATAGGTCAGTGTTCTTACCGACTAGCAACACTTCTGTTTTGTTTGCATTTAATTGCAAGCAATTAGACGTCATCCAAATTGCCATGGCCTTAAGGCCACTTTTAAACTTGGAGACATTCAGGCTCGAGCCATCCGTTAGAGTAACCACCAGCTGCGTGTCATCCGCACATGAGATCATAGTAAAGTCCCACTGCCTGGCGACAGCAGCTAGTGGCTGAACATAAAGATTGAACAATGTGGGGCTCAATGCCGAGCCCTGGGGGACACCCTGCTCAATAGAATGCACCTAGGATAAAAATGGAGGAGTGGAAACACAGAAAGATCTTCCAGTCAGGAAAGATCTAAACCATTCAAGGGCCAGGTCAGAAATCCCAACCTCCTCCAGGCGGCGAAGCAGAACCTCATGCGAAACTGTGTCAAAGGCGGCACTGAGATCCAGCAGGATCAGTGCCACTGTTTGACCAAAGTCAAGAATGGTCTGCAGGTGTTCCGCCATAGCCAGGAGATCAGTCTCCGTGCTATGACCGGCGCGGAAACCATGTTGCGTTGCATCTAGAATGTTATTGGAGAGCAGGAAGTTGGTAAGTATGATATTAGCATAAGCTTCAGCAGCCTTCGCCACCCAGGGGAGGAGAGAAATAGATCTAAAATTCTCTGGTTTTTTTAGAGTACAAGGTGGGTTTTTTAAGGATGGGAGAGACCCAGACCTGTTTCCATTTTGCCGGCACAGTGGCGGATGAGAAAGAGGCGTTAATGATCTGATGTAGAGGCGCCAGACAGAGTGAGGTAGATTCTCTCAGCTGAGCAAGCTTAAGTCCGTCCCGTGGGGAGCCAGATTTAATTTTCACAAACAGCTTACTTAGTTCCTCAGAGGAAATCTCTGGGATAACCTTAAGGCTAGAGTCCGGCCCTGGTCTGATGGGAGTATAGGTGCGAGAAGTGGTCATAGAAAGAAAAGACCGGTAGATCGCACATACTTTCTCCACGAAGAAGGAAGCAAAGTTCTTCAGGTGGTTGTAGGCACAGAGGCTTTCGTAGCACTAAGATCTTTAAGGTCTTTGAAGATGAATTTGGCAGGGTTCTGGCTAAGTTTAATCTCATTGGCATAGTAGGTCGTCCGCGTTTTGGAAATGGCTCTATGATATGACTTAAGTTCAGCCAGATAATATGCTTTTTTTCCAGAGTAATAATCTTTCCTCCATTCGCGCTCATTTCTTTTACATGCCTTTCTCAGTAGAGTCAGGGTGTCATTATGCCAGACTCTACAGTGAAAATGATCACTGAATACAATGGACTACACCAATTGATCAGGAACAGCATGACCAAACATTGGGGTCTGCTAAGAGATGACTCAATACCGAAAGAAATGATCCCCACATCTCCTCAAATCACTTTCCGTAAAGGGAGAACATTGAGAAACAGACTCAGTCCTACTGTCCCACGCATTGATATGACCCCTAACTGGTTAACACAACGCAAAAATGGGTTTTTCAAATGTGGCTTTTGCACTATGTGCAAATGGGCCAAACACAAAACTAAACATTTCAATGGACCAAACGAAGAGATATATGACATTAGAGTTAACATCAACTGCACCACGAAATATCTGATATACATAATTGAATGCCAATGTGGTAAGAAATACGTCGGAAGTACAATCAGGAGTTTGAAAGACAGGATATCAGAACACATGAGGGCCATTCAAAAACAAGATCCTAAATATCCAGTAGCTCTACATGTAGCGAAATGTCAAGCCAACACAGAAGACTTCCGAGTATCATTTTTTGGAATCGAAATAGTGCCCGTCCATGTGAGAGGCGGCAACCGAGAGTTGGCACTGAGACGAAAAGAAGCCACTTGGATTATGCGTCTTCGTAGCATTGAATTTGGGCTTAATTATGACCCAGAACTGCAATTTTTTCTAGGGAATTAAACCCCGACAAACCCGGATACATTGGTCCGTATGGTTGTTCGTTTAGGTTCATTTCTGTAACAGGCTACATTGAACCCGAAGCACTAATGTAGCAGCATTTTTGAATTCTTAAATCATTGACTGAGACAGTGTAATTTTCATTATGTAACATGTTCTGAAATATCTTCTTTAGTGATTGTTTTTTCATTTGTGTTCATAACTAGTAAGTATAGATTCGTACTAATGTCAAACACGTTGTGACAATATAATAAGGCTCTACAATGAGGGAATAATATTATGAGGAGTCAATATACAATTCCATCATACCTCTTAAATCCTTAAATAATGAACTTGTGCCGGGTGTCGTCAATCACGAATGTGCTCCCCTCTAGATTTATTATATCTTCTCACAAACTCTGCCATATGGTTTTTCCCGTGGACTTTATATCGACAATCCAACAAACTATCCCAATAGGGAGGGTCATATAGCCCACTACATCAATCTTCCGAGGATATACTATCCCTCTAAGGGTTAGCTATACCTCGTACTCTGTTATAAGTCACTTTCCCTTCTTATATACATATACGAGTCCCAGTACTTCTATAAGAAGAACTACATACCAACCCTATTTCTTCACTCGATAGCCTAATGCAAAGTATTTCTTCTGTTTATTGCCAATCCTTGTCAAAGGAAGAAACCTTTTGACGTTCTAGTCTTTTACTTGGGGGCGGAACACCGGTATATATTCCGGCCTGACTTTCTGTCATGTGTCCGTTTTCGAAACACGGCGCCGGGAACCTTAAGAGGGAGAACAGCACCAACAAGGTAAGCGAGCTCCCGAGTGCTGTATGAAATTTCTATACCAAACGTTATCTTTCTTGGATAACTCAGAACACTTCCAAACTACATTCTCCATGTCGTTTTTCCTACCTAGGTGTACCCGCCTTCAGTTTGGTATCAAACTTGTCTTCGTAACCTGATTACTACTACTATCACTTTTTTCTCCTCCCGGTCACCGCTCGATTTGAAAACAATCGAGGTAGGCCATATTTTGGATTGTCGCTTCCACTCTCTGATTATACACTACTCTGATATTGAAAGTATAAACATTATGTCCTTATAATTATATACACTATATAGAATCATCAAATCATGCTGAAAGTGAATACTTACGTTTTGGAAATCCGAATACAGGATTCCATACATCGCACCAACCGGGTGCTCTTACTAACGTACTTCGCCCAACACTTATGAGGGTGAGTGTGTTTTGTAAATTTTGTATCTTTAGGAATTTGAGGCTAACGGACACCGTCATGTATTTTAATAACCGCCAGCCTGTCCAAATTAGTTCAAAAACTCCAGAGTTTGTGTGTCGTACACCGGGCAATTCCATTTTTTACTCTTCCTCCTTTGTCCTCTTTCCAGTTACATTTTCTAAAATCCTTGGTAGACACTTAACAGAGTCTACTCACTGACCGGCTTGTTTCCTCTAACCTATCTGACAGAGTACAACGGATTTATATATATATATATATATATATATAAAAGATTCTGGGCTTACCAGTCTGCTGTTGATATATACTCAGCAATGAGCATTTAAGCCGTTATGTGAAGCTTACACAATTTAGAATCTTGAATTATTTATCTTGCCACCGTTATTTCCTCTACTGTTTTTGCATTTATGTACTTTATAACATATGACAACATATAAAGAACTACTAGTTTCTTTACTAGGTCTATGAGCATGTGATATCTGATGCCGTTTAACTCAGGGGGGGTGTCTTTTGTACTCACAGCATATATATTAATTGTAAATTAAGAAACAACTTGCATGTGATCAAGGGCCCATGAGCCCGAAACGCGTCTTGCTGCTGCTGTTTTACCTGTGCCATTAAAGAACAACTGAGGCCAGATCCTGTGGTCCGTCTCCTTTCTATGCCTCGCCGATCGAAGGGTTTGGAGGTTGCTTGGGGAGTATCTGTGTGCATTTGACGTTGGAAGACGGTTTGCTTCCGGTAACGGACCCCCTCTCCAGAAGTCAGCATTCACTCACAAACCCTTTTGTTTTTGGATCCTGTTTGGAATTGCAGTGAACGCCCCCTCTGACAACCGAGAAACTCTGCTGGCACGGAGGCGAGGAAACGATCAATACCTGGGTCGGAGTACTCCAGGGAGGACCGAAGTACAAGCTACGCAGTGAGTTCGGAGTTAGTTCAGAGGTGGGGAGGTTGGAGCGGTGGACCAGTAACACAGTGTAGCTGCCTGTGAAGATTTGGCGCTACGTACGGAGAACGCACAGGTTTAGCAGCAGCATGTCGGCAGAAGCTGTCCGTGCTAGGACTGTAGAGGCTTTTTGGTAACATTCCGGCCGGATCAATCGGCCCCAGAAGCATCCCCAGCAGAAATGAAGCTCAAGAGGATATCACAATGAAATCTCTCTTTAAGGAACTAGAAAAAATAAAAGACTCGAGATAACTAAATGGTGGGAACACTATTCATTGACTAAATATGCGGACGTGGGAACAGTGCAGAGGGGCCTGAGGATTATGTTGGCACCCAGCTTCGACAAACCTAATCCCCTAATGCTAAAGGAGTGGGGACAAAGCAATTTGGTGGCCTCCATGAACCTGGTGCATATTTTGATTAAATATGCAGCCATAGATCGGGAGGAGGTTCTAAAAGAGATTGACAGACTGCAGAGTGAGATTGCTAAACTGGGGGACTCTGAGACTTCAAAAAAATTATCGGATGTCATGGCAGAAAGACTTAAGAAACATGAAGATAAAATCAAGATAAGAAAGGTGCACAAGTTTGCGCAAGATCAGGCCGATTATGACCAGGGACAAATCTTCACGTTCGCATGAAAATATAGTGCAGTCAAACGCCAGCATTATAGCACGAAAGGGAATGCCACATCTAACCCCTCCGCAATTGGGGCTCCGATAAATGACGCCAATGAGGAGTCTGTGAGCGTTGATTCTATATCACTCGCGAGTGTGTCAAGCAATGACTCGGAGTCAACAACACAATCTGGAATAATTCTCAATTTGGAGGAGGAATTGGATTTTTTAGTCAAGGAAAGACTGGAATCCTTGAGACCACGACTAAAAAATCCAACAACAACCACAGGAACAAAAAAAGGCGAGAGAGAAGATACAAACGTATTAAAAAATCAACAACCAAAAAAGAAACAGCAATCAACGTGGCAAAAGAAACGCAAGTAGATGACAAGTCTGTCATCAATCTATCGGAGATAACTTTATCTGCAGCAGAAAAACAACTGTTATCGCTGGGTATGAATTTCTGCCCTAAACAACCATTTATTATGCAGCTACCCGGATAGATGTTTTTTGCTTCATAAGGAAGTTAAAACTCAAAAAATTCTTCCCGATCCAGAAATTCAAGGAATGTGGTGAGCCTGATTCTCGTCCTCATGATGCCAGGGTAGAAGGTGAGGGCGTCATAGCTTGTTTCCACCCTTTTAACGCTACATTATTTGCATGATGCAACAGACTCGCAGCCATGTGGCCCAGATGTGAATTTGAGCACACAGGCTAGGTTGAGTAAAATAAATCAATTGCAAAAAGGAGCTGGACTAACCCCTTTCAAGAGCAAATCTACTTTTGTTCCACTGGCAACGAAGGATGCAATTGATACCTTCCACGACTGTGTCACCAATGAGATAAAGCAGCTGTATAGGTTCACTAAAAATAGTGGCAGGAAGAAGTATGATCGACGGCTGGCAGAGTATTCCACTCTAATGAACAAACTTTCCAAGAACACTGACATAGTGATTAAAACATCTGATTAAGGTGGTAATGTTGTCATATGGCCTAAGAAAGATTATACCAACGAAGCTTACAGACAACTACAAGATATTAATTGCTACGAGAAATCCAGCCATAAGGAGTATGAAAAAGCTAAAGCTACCCTTTTGAAATTACCACACAAATGGCGCAGGGAGGGCCTGATCTCAATGGAGGAATTCAAATTAATGCACAATGAATTCCCTGTCCTCCCTTTGTTTTATTTGATCCCTAAAGTTCATAAAAGTGTCAATCCTACGCCAGGACGACCTATTATTTCGGCCATAAAAAGTGCTAGTGAACATGTGGGTCAGTATATTGATTTCTTTTTATAGGATATGGTGTGAATGCTGCCCAGTTTTATTAAAGATACTAGTGACATCTTGAAAAAAATCGATGAATTGGAGTGGAATAATGATATGCTATTGATAAGTCTAGATGTAGAGTCTCTCTACACGAGTATTGCACACACCAGTGGTTTGCAAGCCGTAGCATACTTTTTTGAGCAAAAGGCCAGTTGAGTACTATGAGCATAATAAGGGTATTATCAGTCTCATACAATGGTGTCTCAACCACAACTTTTTCCTGTTTGGTAAGGACATGTGGAGACAGGTAAAGGGAGTGGCTATGGGATCCTGTTTCTCCCCCAGCTATGCATGTTTACACGTAGGCGGGTGGGAGGAACAGGTCCTGAATACCCAGCACAAAGTATGGGTTAATGAAAAAGTTGTGAAATATCTTCGTTATATAGACGATATTTTCATTCTGTGGCAGGGAGATGAGGATTAAGCATCCATGTTTGTCAATGAAATCAACAATAATTCCCTTAATCTTAACTTCACGTCGAAAATAAGCAAACAGGAAATGGAGTTCCTTGACGTGAAGGTTTTTGTCAAGAATGATAGACTAGAAACCAGACTTTTCAGAAAGCCCACCGCGGGTAATACCACTCTGCATGCTGCCAGTCTCCATCCCAAACATACAATAAGGAGCATTCCGTTTGGGGAGATACTACGGCTAAAAAGAATATGTAGTTCACCCATTGAGTTTGACAAATGTGTACTGGAAATGAACGCAAGACTCAGGGAGCGGGGCTATTCTAACGCTTTATTGCAGCAGGCGTTAACCAAGGCAGAGATGCGCCCTAGGGAGAGTCTTTTGCAGTCAGCTGCAGTAAGCAGTGAAGAGACAGAGATTGTAGTAACGCCTACTATCGCCACCTATGACTGTCCTAGGCTAATCACGTCCTTTAGTAACGAGGAAATAAAGATTAGATCAATTGTGAAAAAGAATTGGCCTCTTCTGCTAACTGACTCTCTACTAGGCTTGCAGTTGCCTGACAAGCCATCAGTTACCTTTCGAAGGGCAAGAAACATGGGATCTCTGCTTGATACTAGTAGCCCAGAAATACGACAGACCAGCATGTGGTTAAAGCCTGCCACAGGGTTTCGCAAGTGTTCCACCTGTAGGGCTTGCAAATTCGGAAGTAACAAAACACACTATCAAACGCCTTTTCAACAAAAAGATATTCCCATTGTTGGCAGCTTTAACTGCAAAACTGAGTATGCAGTATATGTACTGACGTGCACCTGCGGCCTTAACTACATCAGCAGTACTAAATTGCAGGTGCACGTCAGGATCCTACAGCATCTTAGAGCCATCCTGCACAGTGACCCCACTTACCCTGTGGTGTATTTTGTAGTGGGCGCTGTTCCAAAATTACGCAGGGGTGGTAAAAGGGAACAGAAGCTGAGGCAGTTAGAGACTATCATGATCTTAGAATTTGGTAGTAAATGGCCAAATGGTTTGAATAATTCTGAGGACATGTATACTTTCCTTTAGGACTCTATCTGTGTTTTGTGCATGCTGTTCTGTTCTTGTTGCTAATAAGTGGTGTCTGGATACTATATGCCCTGCTTTCTGAGTTTGGCCCAGGCGGAAAAATACTGGTGGTGAGGTTCCCTGCCACCAAGTATGGTACTATCTGAAATTCCGGCCTTGGTGCACTTGATATTCTAGTTACTGATTAAAAATGTTGTAGGGTAGTCAGGGTCCCTGTTGCCCCACTAAATAGCTTCATCATTTTGTTGTAAATATAATGAAATTCTGCTCTCTCTTCCTGATTTTATATGGTGTTCACACTTTTTATATATTGGATGTAATAGGATGTTTTTAGAATTGTGATTTTGTATGTGATTTTAACAATGAATTTAGGTTTCATCCTGGATTTTATATTGTTATCAACATTTTTAACACAGTTTCTATATTCCAACATCCTACACGTGACACTTTATTCTGAAACTTTTTTGCACTTTCGTATTTGCACAGCTATTTTTGCACAATTGGTTATGGAGTTACTTCTAAGTATATATATATAAAAAAAATGTATGTGATGTTTACATTAGATTGCATATTTTTATAAACTAAAAAAAATGTTTTTTTGCACTTTATAATGTTTATTAAATTTCCCCTGAATCGCTAAATTTAGTTTTTTGAAATAATGACGATGGTTAAAGTTTATTATTAACCATTGATGGGTGAGCAAGCAAAGGATTTATCCGGGAAGATTCTGGGCTTACCAGTCTGCTGTTGATATATACTCAGCAAAGAGCATTTAAGCCGTTATGTGAAAGCTAACACAATTTAGAATCTTGAATTGTTTATCTTGCCACCGTTATTTCCTCTACTGTTTTTGCATTTATGCACTTTATATAGGACAACTTATAAAGAACTACTAGTTTCTTTACTATGTCTATGAGCATGTGATCTCTGATGACATTTTACTCAGGGGCGTGCCTTTTGTACTCACAGCATATATAATAATTGTAAATTAAGTAACAACTTGCATGTGATCAAGGTCCCACGAGCCCGAAACACGTCTTGCTGCTGCTGTTTTACCTATGCCATTGAAGAACAACTGAGGCCAGATCCTGTGGTCCGTCTCCTTTCTATGCCTCGCCAATCGAAGGGATTGGAGGTTGCTTGGGGAGTATCTGTGTGTATATATATATATATATATATATATATATATATATATATATATATATATATATATATATATATATATATATATATATATATATATATATATATATATATATATATATATGTGTAAAGCAGAACAAAAGTTACTCCGCACTCCTCCTGAACGATTTCAAAATCAGGTTTTATTCACTCATTTTCTCCTCGCACTCCTATGCGTTTCGAACTTTACAGCTCTTGTTCACGGTAGCAGTACAAGTCCTTCCTTGATTTCCAAACATGTATACTGAGACTCCACAATTGCAATTAGGAGGCATTGTGGCCTCTGTAGTTAGCATTTCATTTACACAGTTTATCCATGGCGCCGTCTATCAGTGTATCGCCTATTTATGCCACTAATCATTGCTAGTGTATTATCTACACGGGCTGAAGTGGTCGCAACATGGTGCAAGATTGCCACCTGCCACTTATTCGTTTTGCCTATGTAAGGCTGAGTGCCTTAGGTCCAAGATTCATGTGGATTAAATTAATTAGTATGAACTGAGTGCTCAGTGCTATGATTGGGCATGTATTGGGCGGATTCACTTCTAGGCATAATCCATAGATACAAAAAAAGTTTTTTAACTACTGATAATCAATTGATACTTAATCACATCTTTCAAACCTTAAAGATAAATTCAACTTATAGCATTTAACTATTGACAATATGTAGCAACAAGTGTTGAAAAAAGGTTTTGAGAAAAGTCTCTACGAGTCACAGTCTCTGAATTCTAACAAAGGCAAGGATTTTTGCATATTTACATTACCACAGATATGAATGTTTTTATATATTTCTTTTCGGATAGTCTCATAAGTGTACATACATCTCCTCTCCATATTCAGACCTCTTGGGACCTTTCTTTTGAAACGAATGATTAATTTAGATTCCAGGCGTCTCAATTTTTGAAGCTGGTCAGCACCTCTTTCATGTTCCATCACCATGGCAATGCCCGAGTATTTGATTTTTTGCCAAGTTTTGTTTTTGTGACTGATTATGTGTTTAGCTATGGCATATGATGTATCTTTATTCTGGATCGCCCTTATATGCTCTAATAGCCTCTTTTTTAGTGCACAGATTGTTGATCCAATGTAACGTTTGCCACATTCACATTCAATTAGATATACCACAAAATGTGATTCACATGTGATTTTAGTCGTAACTTCAAAGGTGTTCCCGTTAGGATCTTTCAAAGATTTTAAATTCTGGCCCACCTTGCATGCCTTGCATGACATGCATTTTGTAAAGCCTTGTTGACGTTTTTGAAGCCAGGTCTCAGCTTTTTTCATGGTGAAATGACTATTCACCAGGATATCCTGAATGGACGGCGCTTTTCTGTAAGATATTAGTGGTTAATCGCCAATCCGGTTTCCAATGTCAGTATCCTTTTTGAGCACATTCAAATATTTTGTGAGAGTTCTTTTGATTTGGAAACTTTCTTTCGAGTATGTCAAGTTCAGAAGCGGTGTATCATGTTGATTTGATTTTTTCTTGACTATAAGTGTTTCCGCTCTTGTTTTGGCTCTCGCTCTTTCTTCTCCCTTAATGATGTCACTGTAATTGTATCCCTTCTGGAGAACCGTGTTCTCGTGTCTTTGAATTTATTCTCCATTTCAGTTGTTTCAGAACAGTTTCTTTTCATTCTGTGGTAAATAAAATTACCGGGACTATTTTTCTATACATTAAATGACAATAAGGATAGCTCAATAAAATGAGAGGCAGAGTCCGTGGTATCTGAGTCATACGGGCTTTATTTAAGTGGCTCGAGACACTGGACATCGGGTTCCATCACCACTAAGGTTCAGGAAGGGATATTCAACATTTTATTAACATCACACATTATATATAGTAAAACTGTACAATTGAAATGAATACAGTAGGCGTAACAAGTGAAAAGGAAGAGATAAGAACACATGGGCGTAAAAGAAGGCGTGTACAAGGGCGTACACGGAGGTGTGTGCTGGAAGCGTCACAGAAGTGTCATAGGTGGGAGGATGCATAGAGGAATTCTGCAGGGTCGGCAGAAACCTTTACCTTGGATGCGTGCGCAACTGAGCATGACGTGTAACTGGGGAGAGCTGGGGGCTTGACTTTAGCACTAGTAAAGGAGTCTGGTGTCTGGAGTGTCAGAACGACCTGCACCTATAGCATATCTGGTATCTTATGTTTGGAGGATGTGTTGTCTGAAGTAAAAGGTCTCTCGGGCAGAGGCCGTTCAATACTGAATGCTAGTGCGTGCATATGTTTCTTCGTGCAATGCGCGGGGGCCATGGGCCTACCATGGTAACGGGTGCAGTAATTCACTTGCAAGGAGACAGAATAACAGGGCCCTTTGCTCTGTAGCCGGGAATATGTTTACCTATTTCACTAGACTGGAATGTGTTTTTGCGTAGGCTGAGCAGATAACTGTAGGCAAAATACTGTCTTGGCAGGCAGGCCAGGCCGAGCCGAGCACCGCTACGCTGGGCAGGAAGTAAGGCAGAGGTCAGGGATGCATATCTAAACTGCAGCTTTCAGAGACAGAAGAGACTCGGAGCCTCAATTAAGGGCCTGGCTCGGCGGAGCCAGAAAAACGTGTAAAACGTGTGCTTTGCGATATTTAATATGCACCATGTAAATGCATTGGAAACGTAGGCCTAAAAGCCAAATTAACATTGCTATCATGGAGGACTGAATAACTGACATGTTAACGTTAGACGGAAATGCAAATGCGTCTCAATGGCAGGCACGGAAAAGAAATTACATGACATACATGGGGCACGGATGCGTGGTTAGGGTGCGGGTGGGGGTCACACTGACTACCTAAAAATTTCTATGTCCTCATTCCCTCCTTGGCCCCTACTGCGCCCTTCAGGATATATCTATTTTCATGAGACCATCTATCTGTTCATACAACATCATTTGCTCGTCTTTTCTCATTCGGGAACGGGAACGTGAACTTGGACGGGAAATACAAGACGTGGCGCACAAGCCGCAAATCGCTGGCCCACATTGCAGACAGAGACAACAACTGAATACTATGAGCAGTATTATTCCTAGGAATGACAGTACTTTCCATCCCCAGGCGGATATCACACTCCAGAGCCAACCGGACCATGTCCAGGTGCCAGGATTCTGGTGCATCTGGTGAGCTATTTTATGGAGTCTTGTTATCGCTGCATATACTGACGGTGCGTTATTAGGAATAAACACACAACAACTGGATCCGATCACTCTACAAGCTCCACCCCTATCGGCCAGGATGACGTCAAGAACAAGACGGTTTTGAAGAACAACAAGTCTCATAGCAGACTGTTCTTCCGTTAAGTTACCTAAGGCAGAAGTAGTCTCATTCACTACTGCTTCAAGAGTTCTGGTTAATCTACGTATTATTTTACTGTTCTGGACTGGACCTATGAACCAGAAATATCCCTTAATGTAATCCTTATACTGATCCCATGCTGACTCGGAGTAATCGATAACCGGAGGAAGATCTCTCTTGTATCTTATATGTACAAGGTGTGAATTTCGATGATAATCGGATGGGGCTAGGAAAACAGGTGGTAATAGGAATGCAATGTAACATGTTCCATCCCAATCTAAAGGCAGATGTACATAAGCTGTCTGACCACAAATAAAATAAGAATGGCGGGAAGCTTTGAAAGTAGACTTTCCTTTATCACTGAATTCGACTACAGTATTACAATCACTGTGTCCTAGATGTACTGAACCATTCTTTTTAACGCATAATTCGCCTTTCACTGGTAATACTGTTATAAACGGTAAGTCCGAATTAGTCTCGGACTGGACGTTCAGAATCATGAGGTTAAGGGTAAAATTTCCTAGTCCATACACTTCATTTTCTAGATCGGTTCCTGTCCTTTGGGGAAAACCATCCTTGTCTGGAAAACATGCTTGATTCATAACTGTATTCAGGTTCCCCCATATCCAATTGCCTTGGGGAATTTTGGACTCACTGTCTAAGGAGGACATTAAAGTAAACCATGCCCCGCACGTACCATTATGTGTAAACGGATAGGGAAAAAGGGGCAGAACTCCCTTGTATTTCTGATAAGGAGGGAGTCGGCCACATACCCAGCAATTCGTGGCATTGCTGGTCTGGTGAGAATGGTGTAACATACGGATGAAAGTGTTGTTGCGCAGTGCTAGACGATAGGACAATTCGGGTGGTGGCAGGTCACTGAAAGTGTGCTCTATGGTGTCATTGGAAAAAGAATGTACATGCGAATCAAGAGGAGGAAAGAAAACATGTAACGTCCAGCTTATACATATGATCATTATACTCAGAAAAAACATAAAAAGCAATGTTATGATGCACCTACTACGTAGGTTTTTACAGTACTTCATTTTCTTGTCTTTCTGTCTATCTCTCTCACTATGTGGGTCTATCTCATACATGTCAGGAACCTGTCTAACCGCTTCACCCGAGGGGGACTTAAACAATTAAACGCTGTCTGACTTACTAGACCTCAACTTTGTTTTATACTCCTGTTGCGGAGTTTTCTCTAACAGAGGGAGTTTAGAGTCTGTATCGGAAACGGGGCAGTCCTTGGGAACAGTCTCTGGACACAGTCCATGAAAACGCTTGATGTGGCTGGAATGTATCCAGCCTTTTCTTCCCTCGACTTTAACTGCGGTCCTCGTTGTCATCAACACCAGTTTCGGTTCCCTCCACCTGGGCTCCAGAGGGCTTGTCCGGTCGAAGTTTCGTATATGTACAAATTCTCCAGGAACGATTTCATGTGGTTTCACTTGGGTGTTATCCGGGAAGGCAGCCGCGACCTGTGAACGACAAGAGAGTAGTGCAGACATCAAGGAGGCCAGGTAAAATGTCAGCATATTACTGTCAACATCTGTTAATTTACGCGGCATAGGCGTCCCCCACATATTCGGTGGTCTGCCAAAGACCACTTCGTACGGGGATAGCCCTGTTCTGGAATGAGCTACCATACGCATATAAAAGAGGGCAACCGGCAAGGCTACCATCCAATCTACACCTTTTTCCGCACAGACCTTCGCTAACCGTGTTTTCAGAGTCTGATTATGTCTCTCGACGAGACCAGCTGCTTCTGGATGTCGTACGCAATGGAATTTCCACTGGTAACCTAACAGGAGTGATACCTGTTTCATGAGTTCGGACGAGAATGGCTGACCATTATCTGAGTACACGACACGGGGCAAGCCGTATCGCGGGAAAAATTCACGAACCAGCTGCTTGGCAGGGGTTACAGCAGTGTAATCTGGGACTGGGTAAGCTTCTGTCCATCTGGAAAGGGCACATACAACTACGAGGACATACTTGAATCCTCGGCATCTGTCCATCTGGATATAATCCATCTGGAGGACTTCGAATGGGTGGTCAGGAGGATGAAATCCACCTTGTTCCACGGGAATACCTTTGCCTGGATTGAACTGGCAACAGATCATACAGGTACGTACTTTCTGTTTTGCTGCTGCACGTAAATGCTTGTTGAACCAAATATTCTGGATGCTATCTAGCATGGCTTTCTCTCCTAAGTGTGCTGGACTATGTGCTGTATTAATGATAACTTGAACCATAGAGTCGGGGAGAAACCATGTGGCTTTTCCCTTCGTCATCCATCCCTGATCTGTCTGGACCCCTCCTTGTTCAGTCCATTTCTTGATTTCGTCCGGAGTGGCATGTGTCTGTATGTCTAGTACATCTTGTGTGGGATCCCTGACTGTCATGCAATGCGTCAGTGGAGTCACGTCAGTCGATATGTCTGTTTGAGTCTGAGCTGTAAGCTTGGCTGTTCGATCTGCCAGGTCATTACCCTGGGAAATAGTGTCTGTGACTTTAGTATGTGCTTTGCACTTCATGATGGCTATGGCTGTAGGCAGGTGTATTGCTTCTAATAGAGCTTGTATGAGGGGACCATGCTGGATATTGGCTCCGTGGGAGGTCAAAAAACCTCTCTCTTGCCAGAGAACTCCGAAATCGTGTACGACTCCGAATGCGTACTGTGAATCTGTGTATATGTTTACTTTCAGTTTCTTGGCTCGTATACAGGCTTGGGTCAGAGCAATGAGCTCTGCTGCTTGGGCAGACAAGGTATCAATTCGATGTGTTTCTATGACTTCCGTTTCAGTGGTCACTGCATATGCGGCCACTAACTCTCCTGTGCTTGTTCTCATACATGAACCATCCACATAAAGTGTCAGGTCCGGATCGGGTAAGGCAATGTCTGTCAAGTCTTGGCTTGGTTTCGTGATTGTGTTAATGACTTCCACACAGTCATGTGGTGTAGGGTCTGTTGTACTCGAAGGTAAAAGTGTAGCAGGGTTTAGTGTGTTGCAACGTCTGATCTCTATGTGAGGCTGGAACAGTGTCAGTTCGTATCCTGTCAATCGTGCTATGGTCAAGTGCTGAGTCTGTGTCCTGTTTAGGAGAACTTCCACTGAGTGCGGAACTTGTACTGTCAAAGGATGTCCTAATACTATGGAGTCACTTTGTCTGATTGCTAGAGCTGTTGCTGCAACAGATTTCAGACACGCAGGCAGTGCCTGGGCTACTGGATCCAATGTACTAGAAAAATAAGCACAAGGCTTGTGTTTGTCTGCCTGATCTTGAGTGAGAACAGATAACGCTGTACCATCGCGTTCAGTAACAAAAAGTGTAAAAGGTTTGCTGTAACATGGTGTTGCTAAAACAGGTGCTTGACATAAAGCTTTCTTTAATTCATCAAAAGCTTGTGTATGTTCCTGAGTCCAAGGGGGGACAGTCGAAGTCGCTGCCTCCTGTGTTGTCAACTGTCTGAGTGGCTTCGCTAGATATGCATACTGAGGAATCCATTGTCTGCAGTAAGAAGTGAGGCCAATGAAGGCCTGTACTTCCTTTTGTGTCTTGGGCTGTGGAAGATGTGCAATTAACTGGATATGGTCAGGTGTCAGCTGTCTACCCCTCTTGGACAGCAAGTGCCCAAGGTAAACCACTTTCTGGGCACAGAATTGTAGCTTGGAAGGGGACACCTTGTGCCCCTTTTCTGCCAGGAAATATAAGACTGTCAGTGATGCACGTTCACAGCCTCGTTCTGTCCGGGCTGTGATTAACAGATCATCAACATACTGGAGTAGGGCAGTGTCAGTAGGCATGTGAATACTGTCGAGTTGTCGTTTCAGTGCTTGGCTGTAAATACTAGGACTTTCTGTGAATCCTTGAGGAGCTCGTGCAAATTTGAAGCTTCGGCCATTTAAACAGAATCCGAAAAGGTATTGGCTTTCTGGATGGATCGGGACACTAAAGAAGGCATTCTTGAGATCAATTACAGTAAAGAACGCCGCTTCAGAATCAATTGCAGTCAATAGTGAAGAAATGTCTGGGACCACTGGGTACTGGGGTATTCTGCATTTGTTTAATTCTCGAAGGTCAATCACCAGTCTGTAGACCGGAGGTGCATTCGGGTCAGTTCGTTTAAGAATCGGAATGATAGGGGAATTACACACATTGGAGTCAGTTTCTACAACCACTCCTTGTGCAATGAGCTCGTCAATAATTTTTAGGAAGGCTGCTACAGCCTCAGGTGGTAACTTGTATTGTCGGATTCGGGGCAGTACAACTCCTTGTTTAAGAGTAACACGGTATGGTGTAATGTGCATACAACCTACATCAGTCGGGCCTTGCGCCCATAAATGCTGTGGTACATTCTGTAATCTTGGATCAAAATCTCTCAACACATAATGTCCTTTAAAATCACGTAAAAACAATCTCACTCCTTCCGGAGAACAACAAATTACTGCTCCTAGTGCTTTCAATGTTTTAATACCAAGCAAGTTTTCAGGACAGGATTTCGTAAGCAACAAGTCTGTAGTCCGAGATAATGGACCAACTTCTAGGGGAACTGGTTTTGACACTTCATTAACAATAGGCTTTCCTGAAAATCCCAGGGAAACATTCTGTGAGCCTGAGAGGGGTGCCCCTGGAACCTCGTCATGACTGATGGTAGTTCTGCTCGCCCCTGTGTCAATCAAAAATTTTCTGTCTTTCCCTAATACCTGACTATGTACATAGGGACCCTCTTGATCTACAGGAACCTCGATAAGGGGCAAGCCAACCTCCCTCTCTGGGCTGTTTCATGAGTACTGCTGGTAATCTGGGTAGTCTGACTGTGCATACTGGTACATTTGTTGTGTGACATGTTGTGTGGCAGCGATGGGTTGGGGTTGGGGTACTGCTACTGTCTGTTGTGAATTCTGTGGAGGTTGCGTGTTCTGTGGAATATTTTGTGGAGCATGTACTTGTCTAGGTGGACGCGGTCTTTCTTTCGTTTTGCCAGTAGCTATATTGTATTTTAGGACAGTACATTCGTTTATATAGTGACCTGGCTGTTTACAGTAGTTGCAGTTCCCTTTAACAGGAGCTGCAGAATGACTGGACGGTGCCATACCCCTCTTCTGACTATCAGCTGGGACTGACTGAGCAACTAGTACTTTCATTTTCGTGTCCTTTATACGTCTCTGTTCATGTTCGTGTTCTTCTCTAATTCTATTTTGATGGTACTGTAACATTTGGGAAGGGGTATTAGCTTGCCAGGTACTCTCTACCTTTAGTACTCTATTTTTAACTTGTGGTAAGGAATTCTCTACTAATTTGGTCACAAAAAGATGTGGATACGATTCACTACTTGTCTTCAGGCCGCTATTAATAATGAAACATTTCTAGAATCTGGAATAAAAATCGCTAGTGTCTTCATCTTGTTTCTGTTTGCAGGCTGAGATCGCATCCCAGTCTTCCTTTTTAGTTGTCAATAACCTCGGCAAGACCTGTACTAATAATTCTGGTAATACTTTAGCTTTTTCCCCAAGACCAGTACCAGGGACTCGCGTATTTTCTTCGTGTTCTAATTCTGCCCAATCAATCTTTTTCTCTCCCACCTCCCATTCTTTTTCTTTGAGTTTTTCGTAAATACCTGCTGGCAACAGTACTTTTAACATTTTAATAATATCTAGATACGTATACTCCCCCATGCGGAGCATGTCTTTTAATTCACGGTGAAACCCTGCTGGATCTTTATCGTGACAGGGTACTAATTTTTTCATTTCCAATAGTTCCATTTTCGTTAAGGGTGTGTATACGAATACTCGTTCAAGCTCACCATCTGTCTTCCGGACTGGATGAACCTCTCGTAAGGGGTTCTGTCTGTCTATGTAAAATGTTTTCCTTACTGGGGGTGGAACAGGAACAAAATGTGGAGTCAGGAAAGTTCTATACTTGTGTCGTTGTTCTAGAATGACACTAATTAAATCGGTACCTAGGCCTCTCCATCTACCTAGGTGTAACTCTTCCAATATATTATATAGGGGACCTGGATCAGAATGCTGACTTTCATACAATGTAATGAGATGCTGGATCATATACATACCAGCTAATCGCTGTTCGTCTGGGGAAAGATTAAAAAATGTTTGCGCTACCGCGTCATCTTTATATACGCTAGTATTGCCAGCCCATTGTACTGCTGACCGGGCTAGTTCCTGTTCATGCATGGAACTAAGTTCACGGTAACCTATTCTTTGCTTCAGTACTTTATCAGTGGCTTGGAATAGATGCTCAAGAGAACATTGTTCTGGTATGGGAGAAAGAAAACGTTTCTTGCATTCTGGGCGTATGGGTTTGTCAAAGATGTTGACAGGTCTAGCCCTACCTACGTACGCTATTCTATCTGGGTTCTCAATTGCTATATCATCGTCTTCTGAGACTTCATCATCCTCTTTATCGGCTTCTCTCTCTGCTCTTTCCCTTTCGTGTATGTCTACAATTACCTTACGAATCTTTCTGTACATGGCTTCTATACAAGCCTGTCTGCTATGTTTGCCATCGGCTATGTTGTCACTCCATTTTGTCAGAACCTTCATCTCTTCTTTATTATAACCGGGCTGGTCTTGTTCCCTTATCAAACAATTTATCAAAAACTGTAAGATCATATTTTGAGTCTCCACCTTCCTGTGTGCCATGGCCTCGTGAATACATTCTGGTCTCTCCCCCGTTCTAATAAAGTAATATATGTTGTCTAAATGTTCCCTCATATCTGGTAAAATAGTCAAATAGTTTGTAACACGTCGTAGACGTATTGAATATAGAATCATATGGTCTTCGCCTGGTACTAGATCATATCTGCAATCAGTAAGGTATTGTTTAAGGGCTGCGTATGTAGTTACTTTTGGTGTGCGTTGTAATGCTGCTTCTCTTAGTGTTGTTCGTTTTACTTGAGGCGGGGTGATAGGGGTACCTCCTACTGCTCCTCCTAAAGTGTGATCGTCAAATATTACTGGTTGTGCTGTCGCTGGTGGTAGTGTAACTGGTAAAGTAGGTGTAGTAGGAGTAAGTGTAGGCAAAACAGGTTGGCCCTGGGTTGTTGGTGGAATAAAAGGATTGCCAGGACCAGTGGCAGGAGAGAGAGTGGGGGGAATCGTGTCATGAACAGGGTTGGGAGGATTAATATTTTGAGGAGGATTTGTATTTGCATATTCTGGGACAGTGTCATCTAAGTAGGAAGAAAGGAAAATTTCTACTGCGGTCTATTTATGACGAAGTTTAGTTGGAACCAGTGGTGGCGGTAAATTACTGGGTGCTTCCGGGGTGGCCTTAGGTAGGCCCTCGGCGAGAAGGGGGTACATGCCTTTCATAAGGGCATTTCTTTGTCGGTCTAATTGTTCTGCTTTAACTCGTTCACCTTCTTCCAGTAATTCTTTTTCTTGGGCCTTTTCTGAATCCTCTCTATTTTTCTCTGCTTTTCTAAGTTCTTTCTCTGTTCTTCTATACGCTTCTTTACGCCACAATTCTATGGCATCTTTCTGGGATTGTCTGGCTTTCTTTTTCCAAAGTGCTTCTTCTACTCTCATGATGCAATCAGCATCCCATGTCCCTGAAACAGGCCATCTATATTTCTCTTCCAGATCTTTGGTATAGTCAACCCATAAGTCTAAGAACAGTATGGCATCTAAGCCATGCTTGTGGTACATAAAATGTCCGGGAGTGTCCCTAGGCGGGACGGGAACTGCTTCTTCTAGTATCCCTTTCCTAGTTCTTAACTGACGTAATTTCGAAAACAGCGGCATATTTGAACTTACTAGAGCGCGAACACAATAAACACAGTAATGTATAGCAAACAATCATTCATACCACGACATTAAATACAGTAAAACATTTCAGACTGATACTATCTAGTGCATAGAAAGACACAATTCTGAAAATCTCGAGAAACAATACTAGAATACTGGATTACTGGATGCACTGCTAAAACAGTACAGTCATACCGGTCCCATAAAGAGACACGTCATACCGTATTCACCTGAGTGAACACGTCTGGACCGGATCTGTGTACCCAGACCCGTCTTGACCGGGCACAAATTAATGAACCCGTCTAGATGTCCAACAACGGTACTCACCGGGAAGCAAAACTGAAGGCCTCGGAAACTCGATACTGGACTGGACTGGACTGCTACGGACTCTGGCTGCTACTACGCATGCTCTTCGGAACAGGTGGGCCTCCGGATACCTCGGACCTTGCTCTCTCGGCTTGGGCTCTGGTCGGGACTCTCCGCATTCCTCACCGCCTCGTCTGGATGCCGGACCGCAGTCTCCGTCTCCTCCGTGGGCCTGAGGGAGATAGCAGGAAAACCCGCAGGTGCGCACAGGAGTCCGTCACGGCTGTAGAAGGGGTCAGGGGCCTGCGTTACATCGTCGGCGCGTGGGGAAGGGGAGGGGTCCCTATTCGGGCGCCAGATTATGTGGTAAATAAAATTACCGGGACTATTTTTCTATACATTAAATGACAATAAGGATAGCTCAATAAAATGAGAGGCAGAGTCCGTGGTATCTGAGTCATACGGGCTTTATTTAAGTGGCTCGAGACACTGGACATCGGGTTCCATCACCACTAAGGTTCAGGAAGGGATATTCAACATTTTATTAACATCACACATTATATATAGTAAAACTGTACAATTGAAATTAATACAGTAGGCGTAACAAGTGAAAAGGAAGAGATAAGAACACATGGGCGTAAAAGAAGGCGTGTACAAGGGCGTACACGGAGGTGTGTGCTGGAAGCGTCACAGAAGTGTCATAGGTGGGAGGATGCATAGAGGAATTCTGCAGGGTCGGCAGAAACCTTTACCTTGGATGCGTGCGCAACTGAGCATGACGTGTAACTGGGGAGAGCTGGGGGCTTGACTTTAGCACTAGTAAAGGAGTCTGGTGTCTGGAGTGTCAGAACGACCTGCACCTATAGCATATCTGGTATCTTATGTTTGGAGGATGTGTTGTCTGAAGTAAAAGGTCTCTCGGGCAGAGGCCGTTCAATACTGAATGCTAGTGCGTGCATATGTTTCTTCGTGCAATGCGCGGGGGCCATGGGCCTACCATGGTAACGGGTGCAGTAATTCACTTGCAAGGAGACAGAATAACAGGGCCCTTTGCTCTGTAGCCGGGAATATGTTTACCTATTTCACTAGACTGGAATGTGTTTTTGCGTAGGCTGAGCAGATAACTATAGGCAAAATACTGTCTTGGCAGGCAGGCCAGGCCGAGCCGGGCACCGCTACGCTGGGCAGGAAGTAAGGCAGAGGTCAGGGATGCATATCTAAACTGCAGCTTTCAGAGACAGAAGAGACTCGGAGCCTCAATTAAGGGCCTGGCTCGGCTGAGCCAGAAAAACGTGTAAAACGTGTGCTTTGCGATATTTAATATGCACCATGTAAATGCATTGGAAACGTAGGCCTAAAAGCCAAATTAACGTTGCTATCATGGAGGACTGAATAACTGACATGTTAACGTTAGACGGAAATGCAAATGCGTCTCAATGGCAGGCACGGAAAAGAAATTACATGACATACATGGGGCACGGATGCATGGTTAGGGTGCGGGTGGGGGTCACACTGACTACCTAAAAATTTCTATTTCCTCAATTCGGAGAAATTCTCCGTAGGGAATGCTTCTTTTCAGCGATGTCAGGTGAAAGCTATATCCGTGCAGGATACTATTTGTTGATGATTTTTGCGGAATAATGTTGTTTGGAGTTTGTTGTTGTTTATGTACACTTTTGTGTCCAAAAAGTCTATTTCTTTTTCTTGAATGTTGAATGTAAACTTTCGACCTATTTCGTTGTTGTTGAGGATTTCAATGTATTCCAGAAGTTTTGATTTAGTGCCATTCCATAGGAGAAAAAGGTCATTGATGAACCTTAGCCATAATACCACGTGAGTGGTATATGTATCGTTTTCCTCTCTCCAAGCTATGCATCTCTCCCACCACCCCATGGTGAGATTAGCATAGCTTGGAGAGAAGGAAACTCCAATTTCTGTCCCATGTTTCTGTGAATACATTTTGTTATTGAAAATGAACACATTATTGGTAAGACATGTTTCAATCATGCTCATGATCATTCTAGTATGTTGAATCTCACCAATGGATCTTTGTTTCAGAAAATAGGAAATCGCATTCAGGCCTATTTGGTGATCGATGTATATATATTAGGAAACAACGTCTATTGTCACCAATAGATATTCTGGTTGCCAGGTCGTTTCCATCAGAATTCTCAAAAAATCACCCATGTCCTTGATAAGTGAACTTAAAGTGGGAACTATGGGGGCCAGAAAGAAATCCACATATGAGGATATATTTTCAAATAGTGATCCACAACTCAATATTATCGGGCGTGCTGGTGGTTTGTGTAATGTTTTAAGCACTTTTGGCAGAAAATAAATGATTGGAATTATTGGATGGGTTACTGTTAAAAAGTTCTTCTCATCATAATTGAGTAATCCCTTTACGTGCCATTCCCCAATTTGTTTGTGTATTTTTTTGTCATTTCTGCAATCGGATTTTCTGAGATCATTGTATAGTTCCCAACTTCATTCAATTGTCGGTTTGCCTCTTCAATGTAATCTAGTTTGTCCTGAATTACAATATTGCCGCCCTTGTCGGCTGGTTTCACTTCGATAGTTTGATTTTCTTTTAGAGATTGTAGTGCTTGTCGTTCACTCAGTGAAAGATTTTCTTGTTTGTTGGTTTTTGTATATTTCATGGTGTCCAATTCTGCCACTACTAAGTCATGAAAAACATCCATACGATTACCAAGATAGAGTACAGGGCAAAATTTGGATTTTCTCTTAAATGTAGTTCTTGGATGGGTGTCAGACTTTATTCCCATGTCTCTTAAGAGTTGCGTGTCTGTAGTTTCTGTTGCCTCTATTTGATGTGCTAATTCAAATGCAATTCTCATAGTTGGTATTTCCGAAATGGCCAATGTTTCTGGTTGTTCATTAAGATTTGTGGGTTTTGCTGTTGTCGTCCCCATATGAGGTTTGGAAAAATAAATTTTGAGCTTAAGTTTCCGAATGTATTTATATATGTCTATTTTGGTTTCTACAATGTCCTGATGTTTTTCCGGACAAATTGTAAGCCCTTTATTTAGCACTCTTTTCTCTATTGCCGAAAGATTATCGCTGGATAGATTGATGATTAAGTCAGGTTCAGTGTCTGTTTTGTTTTCAGAATTCATTTTCTGATCACTGTCCTGTTGCGCAACGGATATCTTTGTTTTTCTTCCTCTTCTGGTTTTGTGTTTTGAATATTGTTTGCGAATTGACCCCTTCCACGTCCATGACCCCTTGTGTTTCCTCTGCCTCAACTTCTTTCTGTCGTTTTCGGATTCTGCTGATCCTGATAAAGCAATTGCATCTCGTCTAAAAAAGAGTATTTTTTAGGTGGTTTTGGAGTTACCCCTCTTTGTTCTCCTTCACTTATGTCTGGTTCGGTTTCACTCGGTATTACAATAGGAGATGCCCGTGTGTTTGTCTGTTTGCTAATGCCTTGTTTTTTAAGAATGTCGAATCTTTTCGCAAAGGTGAAGATGGTTCCGTTTTGGTAGTCAGATTCGTCTCTTCTAAATTTGCGTTGTTTTCTTTCCTCTATTTCACTTTCATGTTTGTCTAAATTTTTTTTCCATCACTGTACGTAATTTGTTGCTTTCATCCTCTTCCTGTCCAGTTGCTGAAACCAACTGTTCTGTTTCCTTCATTTTTGTATGTAGCTCCTCCACATTTTTCTTCACGTATTTGACTATGATTAGTATCATCGTACGCGAACACTCCATGTTATTGTGGCCCCATTCTTCGAGCATCTCAGGGCTCGTATCCGGATGGTTGGGTAGGGTGAAAATACGTAGTCTCTGCGGTACTAACCCCAGTTCCAGATATTTCTCCAGGGTAATAATTTCCCATCCACTGGAGATTTCTTTTCTCAGGAGTTTTACTAGTTGTAAAAAAAGTTATTTCAAGGCACTTGTCACCGGATTTTGGGAAGTCGTTTTTGAATTTGTTGCCTCTGTAATAGGAGAAGTTTTCAGAAACATGCTTTCTGCTTTTTCCAAGCGCCTTGCAGCTCTCTTCTCCATGACTCGGTTAGTTTCTATTAATGGTTTCTAGACTCGATTAGGTTTGAGCAGGTTGTGACGTGTATCAAGTTTATTTATGTAAAGTCTCAGTCAGCTAATCTTATTTCTAGATCGCCCGACTTGTTTGCCATTCAGTGCGGGAAGATCGTGTTTTATCACTAAGGTTGCCCCTTCTGGGTGTAAATTGTGTGATGTCAGGATAGTGATTCGACTTTTTTTGTCCGTTTCACACTTCGTTCTGGTGTAGAACGTTGAGTGAGTATCACTTGCTTTCAGATCAAGGTTTTAGCAGCAGCAGTGTTATGTGACTGGCATGCAATGTAGTATTAACTTACTGAGGAGACTCCCGACCTACTCGATGTCCTCCGACACCTCGCGTTGACGCTGAACCGGGTGCTGCCAGGTACGGTTCCTTGCTGCAGTTCTTTTTCTTTTTTATGATCCGTGCTGGATGAGTCAGCGCTTGTGGTTGAAACAAAAAGACTCCAAAGTAGCCTTGGAATACTTCCATCCTCCCTTGGCGTTTCGCGTTGTTAGCTGCTGACTGCATCCAAGGGTTAGTCTCCGGATCATATGAGCTGGGCTCTCCCCCCTAGTACTCTATGTATACGCAAATGTCCTCGGAGGGGGGAGCAACAATAAGCTGGTGCTGGCGACGGGGTGAAGACAACCTTGCAAAATTGTGTAAAGCAAAACAAAAGTTACGCCGCACTCCTGAATGATTTCAAAATCAGGTTTTATTCACCCATTTTCTCCTCGCACTCCTACGCGTTTTGAACTTTACAGTTCTTGTTCACGGTAGCATTACAAGTCCTTCCTTGATTTCCAAACATTTATACTGAGACTCCACAGTTGCCATTAGGAGGCATTGTGGGCTCTGTAGTTAGCATTTCATTTACACAGTTTATCCATGGCGCTGTCTATCAGTGTATTGCCTATTCATGCCACTAATAATTTCTAGTGTATTATCTACAAGGGCTGAAGAGGTCGTAACATAGTACAAGATTGCCACCTGCCACTTGTTCGTTTTGCCTATGTATCTTATAAGGGCGATCCAGAACAAAGATACATCATATGCCATAGCTGAACACATAATCAGCCACAAAAACAAAACTTGGCAAAAAATCAAATACTCGGGCATTGCCATGGTGATGGAAAATGAAAGAGGTGGTGACAAGCTTCAAAAATTGAGACGCCTGGAATCTAAATTAATCATTTGTTTCAAAAACGTTTGATTAGTGGCATGAATAGGCAATACACTGATAGACAGCGCCATGGATAAACTGTGTAAATGAAATGCTAACTACAGAGCCCACAATGCCTCCTAATGGCAACTGTGGAGTCTCAGTATAAATGTTTGGAAATCAAGGAAGGACTTGTAATGCTACCGTGAACAAGAACTGTAAAGTTCGAAACGCCTAGGAGTGCGAGGAGAAAATGGGTGAATAAAACCTGATTTTGAAATCGTTCAGGAGGAGTGCGGCGTAACTTTTGTTTTGCTTTACACAATTTTGCGGGGTTGTCTTCACCCCGTCCCCAGCACCAGCTTATTGTTGCTCCCCCGTCCGAGGACATTTGGGTATATATATATATATATATATATATACACATACACACAAGAGTTCGTGCTCAATAACGATGCCTCGGCAAACGAGAGAGATTGCTTTTGCGTATCTCGTACAATGTCATTCACTTTAGCGCCACACTTCACATCCACTCACCTGAGGATTTATGACTAGATGAAAGTATGTCCCACGCTTACAATCCCCCTTTAGGAAACTGTCAAGTTCTCCATGCACAGGACAACGGCTTCCCTGAACTTTCACAAAGCGGGGAAATAGCATTCAGGCAAACCGAGTGGCCAACTATAGTAGGACCTAAATATCGGAACACTAATGGCAGGGACCTATGGGATCATTTAGCACATTGTGTAAATCTCTTTTTTATCACTGTTTACACACAATTGTTCAAGATGACCTTAATGCGACTGTGACAAAATTAACATGCTGCATGACGGGAAGGTCACAATAACATGAGCACGGTTATTTGGTGTAATAACAAGTAAATGCAAAATGTTTTCTAAACATGCTCTGTAAATACGGAAAAAGTGTGAAAAGACTAACGTCACAGGTCCAAAGTACAAGTCATGCACTTGTTTATGTCTATGAACCAAATGCCAAAATGTAACCATGGCAATATCTGGTTCGAACCTGTCAACACTAATTAAGTGACACACCCATGTTTCTGTGTATATATGTATGCCCTTAACACAATGGCAGATGTAGTGAACAAGGCGGTAACGCCGAAACGCGTCTTAGCAGAAACTGATCAAGAATAAAAGTTTGGATTAAGATTCACGGAGTCAGCGCCGTCTTTTATCGTGAAGTATGGTATGAAGGAATATATATATATATATATATATATATATATATATATATATATATCTGGAACACTCCAAACTTTCTCATCCAAGTAAGGCACTGACTCCGTGAAATTTAGTTGATTCCAAATAAGTTTATTCTCTCATCTAGGCTGCTTGACGCGTTTCGGCGGTAAGCACCCGCCTTGTTAACAACATCATGACATTCTGTGATTGTATTTATACCCCTTAGTCATTGCATTACATCATGCATGTTCAACTCCTGTTTCTACGCACAATTTAGCTTGTTTTTCTTATTACACACACTAGTCACACCCAGTTCCCATGGTAATATGGGGCGTCATCCACTTAAAATTGACATAAACAAGTTACTTTCAATTTTACTGCTAATTGGTTACATCATCCTCCCCCATGTTTGGTTTCGTTACTATAGAAACCCTTATGTCACATGAGCCTGGTGATTTTCTCATTCCTGCCTTGCCTGTTAACCGCTGGGTGTGTGCGCATTGCTTATGCCTGGGTGGACTGATTGCCACGAGTCAATTCCCATTTGAAAGACTTTCTCGGCGCTGGTGAGTTAGTAAACTGACACCATAGGCTTTTCCTGCTGTTTATTAATGTTTCCGAGTTGTTGGGCCTGTGGCGCTAAGCTGTATATACTAGGTGTGTGTTAAAGCGGGTACAGTTGGGAAATGTTGCAGGAATAATGCGTGCGCTTTAATAATACACACGGTTCATTAGGGTTTCAAAGGCGCGCGTTTGTCATGCCGCCTCGTATCTGCGTTAAAGAAAGCTTTTGTGAGTGGGTGCAGCGGGGGATATTTTGGGGATATTTTGAGCGCATTAGTACACATGCTTACTCTGTTTCTTAAGGCGCGCGTTTGTAAGCACCTCGCAGTGTAATTCAAGGGCGCGCAGGGTCAGTTAGGGAAACCTGCTATTGCTACAGAGTGCTGATTGCATATGTCATGGCGCCTGTTTATTTACTCATGTTACCTAAACTCCCAGTGGACTTAGGCCAAGTTTTTAACATATTTACCATTTCATATGTATAACATTTACACATCATTTCCTAGTGGACAAATTTACAGGCATTTCTTCAGTGCCTTGCACTGATGGATATCGACATATCTAGCACTACAACATGACATCTAACAAAGGTTTTAGTCCTTATTGCATATATGCATTACTTTTTGGATCATCAATTAGCAACATTAGCAGTGATTCCCCATGTATTGACATATGCGTGTGTGAAATGATTTGTCTAAAATGCTGCACTTGCAGGCCTGAACTTTCACAAAGCGGGGAAATAGCATTCAGGCAAACCGAGTGGCCAACTATAGTAGGACCTAAATATCGGAACACTAATGGCAGGGACCTATGGGATCATTTAGCACATTGTGTAAATCTCTTTTTTATCACTGTTTACACACAATTGTTCAAGATGACCTTAATGCGACTGTGACAAAATTAACATGCTGCATGACGGGAAGGTCACAATAACATGAGCACGGTTATTTGGTGTAATAACAAGTAAATGCAAAATGTTTTCTAAACATGCTCTGTAAATACGGAAAAAGTGTGAAAAGACTAACGTCACAGGTCCAAAGTACAAGTCATGCACTTGTTTATGTCTATGAACCAAATGCCAAAATGTAACCATGGCAATATCTGGTTCGAACCTGTCAACACTAATTAAGTGACACACCCATGTTTCTGTGTATATATGTATGCCCTTAACACAATGGCAGATGTAGTGAACAAGGCGGTAACGCCGAAACGCGTCTTAGCAGAAACTGATCAAGAATAAAAGTTTGGATTAAGATTCACGGAGTCAGCGCCGTCTTTTATCGTGAAGTATGGTATGAAGGAATATATATATATATATATATATATATATATATATATATATATATATATACAAATAAACCGTATCTTCACCACTCCATATCCATCGAGCCAGAAACTAAACGGACACCAGTTTTTCTCTGTGCAGTATTTTCACTTCGTGCATTCCGCCATGACGCGTTTCAGCCCCTGGAGGCCTTGATCACATGACGTACTGATGTTTCCATTCATTTTTAAAGTGACAGTGCATAAGGAAATGGAAAACAGACTCGCCGTCTGTTTATTCCACAGCAGTATATACATTCAATGGTATTTCTAGCTTGAATGCTAATTAATTTCTGTTTGAATACAATAATATTCACCCGAGAGCACATGGAGTAAAAAATTAAAAAAATATATATAAATTGCATAAATGCATGATTATCTTATAACTCCTTCACAGCAGGCATTAAAATTGCATTAAGGCAGAATATCCAATTGCACGTCGACATATATTAAAATGCTGACACCGAATACCCTCTCCTTTTGATCAATACTGCTGTCAGGTCCCAAAGTGTAGTCCCAGCATCACATTTCATTTCAGTATATATCATTGCAAGAACACATGAATACATAAATATATACATGTATAAAATACATATAAATATATAAATAAATAAATATATATATTTATAATATAGTTAAACCGCTCTACTTAATACCAATCCTCAAAATCACTGCAAATATCGCGATTAACTTGTGCAAATATTGCTTTTCCCACTTGTGCAAATTACCAAATGGCCTGATATATACCTATAAGTTTGCCTATACTAAACACTGATAGGGGCCAGCCAGTATCATCAAATATACATCTGCTTTGCCTGCTGAACAATGACTTCGGGGAACAAATGTCAGAGTGTTAAACATACTGCTAGAAAGTGACTAGTGCCGTGAAGTGCAAATTAGTGATAATCCTTCGGTTGACCTTCAACTTCAGGAATCCTGATAAAAACAAAGGTTATAAAATAAATTCCATGGTCAACATAGGGACTGTACATCTCAGTTATCCTACGTGACTAGGTTTGGAAACAACAAATGGGTGGGGGAGGTTTAAATCCTGCATAGGTTCTTACATTTTATCAAAGCTAAAATGTAATAAAACCCAGTTTTCTACAGTATAAAAAAATTACATCTGAATATTCTTAGAATACATTTTTGATAAAAGCTGGTGCAACTACTGTGATTTTCCCAGATTGTTATATGCAGATTAGTTTTAGAGCCGTGTGTGTAAATCCTCTGTAGTGTTCAATCCATTGGGAGTTTTGCAATCCAATTCTAATATGTATTTTGTTTCCAAGCGCCTAAGATGTGCTTCTCTATCACCTCCCCGCTTGGAAACATGAACACTATCTATCACAAAATATTTCAGATGCTCCAAATTATTTGAGTGCACCTCCTTAAAATGTCTCGCGACAGGATAGGACTCCTCTGAGTTGGTGATGGCCCTTAGGTGCTGGAGCACTTACTTGTGAAACTGCAGTTTAGTGCTTCCCACATAGTGCAGGCCACAAGAGCACTCCAGCACATATATTGCATATTTGGACTTGCACGATAACCACTTGTCAATTGTACAGGGCTTGTCTTTAAATAGTGTGGAATATGTTTGTTTTATTTACACTATACTTGCATGCTCTGCAAGACTGACATTTGAAGAACCCTTTTCGGTTAGTTAACCAACTACTCTTAGGTTTTAACACCAGGTTAATATTCACCACCAGATCCCTGGTACTGGGAGCCCGTCTATAAGTGATTGCGGGTGATCGAGGTAGATTTTCACCCAAAATAGGATCACTTAAAATTAAGCCTGGGCGTAGTTCGCGTAGCCGCACTCCGCGAGCTACGCGAAGATGCACTTGCACTCCGCGAACTACGCATAACTCCGCGAACATGCGTAGTAGCTTGCTTGACCCGTTCGCGAGCCGTTTTTGTCTTCCGGAGCGCCGTGGAACTCTGGAACCTGCTCGACACCACATCTCCAGACGTCGCCTTCCTCACGGAAACATGGATGAACGCCTCCTCAGCACCCGACATCGCCGTCGCCATCCCGGACGGATACAAGATCACCCGGAGAGACCGCGTCAACCAGACAGGAGAAGGCATCGCCATCGTCCACAAGAACACCATCCGCATCAAGACCAACTCAGACGACACCCTCACAGCCGCCGAACATCTTCACTTCCAGATACACACGGACCCCAAGACCACACTCAGAGGCACCCTCATCTACAGACCCCCAGGACCTCGCACACAATTCAGCGAAGACATCGCAGACTTCATCAGCCTGCACGCCCTCGCCTCCGCTGACTACATCCTCCTAGGGGACCTCAACTTCCACCTGGAGAACAACAACGACAACACCACCACCCTCCTGCTGGACAACCTCGCCAACCTCGGA
Source organism: Lissotriton vulgaris (assembly GCF_964263255.1). NCBI lineage: Eukaryota > Metazoa > Chordata > Amphibia > Caudata > Salamandridae > Lissotriton > Lissotriton vulgaris. Next base: position 1,608,725,786 of record NC_141694.1, on the reverse strand, counting down.
CTCATGCAACTGGTGAACCCCCCCACCCACTACGCCGGACACACGCTTGACCCAGTCTTCTCCTCCAGCAAGTACATCTCCTTCAGCCACTCCACCGGACTCCGCTGGACAGACCACAGCTGCGTCCACTTCAGCTTCAGAAAGACCACGACTCACCACCACCCGCAACAGGTTCCCCGCAGGAACTGGAACAAGATCACCACCGACCAGCTCACCACTTCACTGAGCCAGAACCCTCCCGCCAGCTCAATGGACCCCAACCAAGCAGCCAACAACCTCACACAGTGGATCACCAATTGTGCTCGCCCAACCAGCCTCGACCACTCGCAGTCCGGCTTCCGCGCCAACCACAGCACCGAAACCGCCCTCATTGCAGCCACTGACGACATCCGAGCCCTGCTCGACAACTGGGAAACAGCGGCCCTCATCCTCCTGGACCTCTCCGCAGCATTCAATACGGTCTGCCAACGCACCCTAGTGCAGCGCCTCAGCAACATCGGAATCCAAGAGAAGGCACTGGAGTGGATCATCACGTTCCTCACAGGAAGAACCCAGAGAGTCCGCCTCCCCCCGTACAGATCCAAGGCTACCAAAGTCATATGCGGCGTACCACAAGGATCATCACTCAGCCCCACCCTCTTCAATGTTTACATGAGCCCCCTCGCAGCCATCGTACGCCAACACAACCTCAACATCATCTCCTACGCCGACGACACCCAGCTGATCCTCTCCCTCACCAACGACCCAGGAACCGCCAGAACCAACCTACACGAAGGGATGAAAGACGTAGTCGAATGGATGAGGAACAGCCGCCTGAAACTGAACTCAGACAAGACGGAAGTCCTCATCCTTGGATCATCACCCTCCGCCTGGGACGACTCCTGGTGGCCCCCTGCCATGGGCAGCGCACCCAAACCAACGGACCACGCACGCAACCTGGGCTTCATCCTGGACTCCTCCCTCTCGATGACCAGACAAGTCAACGCCGTCTCATCATCATGCTTCAACATCCTACGCATGCTCTGAAAGATCTTCCGATGGCTCGCCACCGAAACCAGGAAGACGGTCACACAGGCACTCGTCACCAGCCGACTGGACTACAGAAACACCCTCTATACCGGAACCACAGCCAAACTCCAGAAAAGACTCTAACACATCCAGAACGCCTCCGCACGACTCATCTTGGACATCCCCCGACACGGCCACATCTCCGGACACCTGAGAGACCTTCACTGGCTCCCCGTCAGCAAGAGAATCACGTTCCAACTCCTCACCCACGCACACAAGGCCCTCCACGACCTGGCCCCAGGTACCTCAACAACCGCCTGACCTTCTACACTCCCACCCGCCAGCTACGATCGACCAGCCATGCCCTCGCCGCCTTGCCACGCATCCGAAGATCCACCATGGGAGGAAGATCCTTCTCCTACCTGGCAGCCAAGACTTGGAACTCCCTTCCCATCCACCTCCGCCTGACCCAAGACCACCTCTGCTTCAGGAAGCAACTCAAGACGTGGCTGTTTGAGCAGTAGCGGACCCACCTCCCCCAAGCGCCTTGAGACCCTCTGGGTGAGTAGCGCGCTATACAAATATCCTGATTGATTGATTGATTGATTGCCTGCATGCTCGGGATGTGTAGCGCATGAAGTTACCCATGAGGTTTGTCCCGCCAGCTCGCGTCCCCTTATTTCCGGTCACTACTAACGTGTTCGCGAGTAATTCTGTGCCAGATTGCAGTTTCTGCGTGTTCGGCAACTCAATCTTACCGACAAGCATCCTCGCGCACGCGAAAATGCTATTGAGCGCGCGAGAACTACGCTACGCAGCAGTTTGCGGAGTATTTGACAACTTCGCGTTCTCCGCGGAGCGCGGAGTTGCCGAAACTCCGCAAACTCCGCGAACGGAGCGTAGTTCTTCGCCCAGGGCTACTTAAAATCAAATGCCAGCTTTTCTTAAAAATTCTGTAAAGACTATCCTTCTGGTTATTATAAATTAGGATAAGCCTAGGACTGTTGTTCTTTTTGTCCACCTTAGTTTGTGATTCTACCACAGGAGTGCTTTTTGTACCCTTAGCAGATTTTGTTAACAGATCAGTGCGAGACAATTCTCTAGTACGTTTTATTGCATCATCCAGGATGTGCTCAGCATATCCCCTCTCACAGAACCTATCTTTACATTGTTGCTGAGCTATCCTTAAATCCTCATCCCTTCTGCAGATTCTCCGAATCCGCAACATTTCCCCGTAGGGGATACTACATATTGTGTGTTTTGGATGGAAACTGGATGAGTGGAGTATAGAGTTACCAGCTGTTTTTTTGCGGTGCAACCTGGTTTCAAGTTGGTTGTTAGCTACAAACACCTCCACATCTAAAAACGTAATAGAGACCTCACTGATATCATGGGTAAAATGCAAATTCAAATTGTTAACATTCAGTTTAATCACAAATTAATCATCACTCCTTCTGTCTCCTTGCCAAACTATATAAAGATCATCTATATATCTAATCCACCTGATTACATTTTCGGATAGATATTCAGCAAATTCTGTCGTTAAAATCATGCATTCCCACCATCCCATATGTAAGCAGGTCTAGCTAGGGGAAAAACTTGCCCCCAAAGCTACGCCTCTTACTTGGTGGTAAATATTTTTATCAAACAGCAAGTAATTGTTCTCTAGGCAGAATCTTGTGAGATCTAGTAGCATCTTATTATGCGTAAAGAACTCAATAGGTTTCTTGCCTAGGAAGTAGCTCAAAGCTCTCAAACCATCCTCATCTCTGATTGACATATATAAATTGGAGATATCCAATGTCAACAGTAAAAATTCATTGTTCCATTGAAAACCGTGAATTTGTTTTAAAAAATCTGTTGTGTCTCGCACATATGATGGGAGTTGTTTTACATGTTCCTGTAGAAAGGAATCTATATATACCGAAATGTTCAACAACGATCCCTGCTTAGCTGAGATTATCGGTCTCCTTGGTGGACAGGTAATGTTCTTATGTACCTTAGGCAATAAATACATGATAGGTAAAACAGGGTAGTCATTTTTTAGAAATTTAAATTCATCTTGATTTAATAATCCTTTGCTCTTCCAGGCCAAAAGAATGGTGAACAATGTGTTTTGTACTTCCTTGTTTGCTTGGCGATTACTGATTCTATAGCAGTCCCGATCCATCAGTTACCGTGATGCTTCCTCCTGATATAACTTGAGGGGCCATATAACCACGTTGCCCCCCTAATCAGAGCCACGAACTACTATAGAATCATAGTCCTGCAGTTTCTTAATTAATTGATCATATTGCCACTGATGTCTATTTACCCTAATTGCCATTTCTTTTTCAATTTTGAAATTCAGCGTCTTTACTTCCGCTGTGACAATTTCATGGAACGTGTCCACAAAGTCTTTGGGCATCATTGGATAAAATTTTTACTTTGCTTTAAATCATGTATTTGGTGAGGCATTCATCACAACAGAATCGTTTTCCTGTATTACTTGCGTATACATCGCCTCATCTGGGCCACAATACATTTACATCCTCCGCGGACAGATTATCATGGGTCTTACAAGAAGCTGCTGATGTTGCACTTTTTTTTGCTCTCGCTTGATGATATTTTTGCAATTTGAGCTTCCTAATAAAACTGTATATGTCCGCTCTGGTTTGTGGGTAACTAAAGTTTGTCTCCGGACAGAAGGAAAGTCCCAAAGACAGAAGTTGTTTTTCTGCCTCATCCAGTACCATTTCTGAGAGGTTGATAATGGTGTTGGTATTGCTATTTTGCATTTGGGTTTGTTGTTTTGTTATTGTTGTTTGCGCCTCCAAACCCTGTTGTTTGGTTTGGATATATATATATAATCCAAGGAACCCTCGTCTACAGACCGCCCTGGCCCCCAAACACCCTTCGCCACCACCATCACTGACTCCCTTCGCACCCCACGCCATCGCCTCAACAAACTATATACTCATTGGAGACCTGAACTTCCACCTCGACAACCACAGGGACCCCAACTCCACTATCCTTTGTGACAGCCTCGCCAGCATCAGACTTAAACAACTTGTCAACAAACCTACCCACAGAGCAGGGCACACCCTCGACCCCATCTTCGTGGCAGGAAACAGCATCCAATTCAGCTACACAACGCAGCCACAATGGACCAACCTACACTTCGCAATCAACAAACCCCAGGCATCCAAACCAGCCCCATGCCCACCACGAAGGAACTGGAGCAAGGTTACTGACAAGCAACTTCACTCCACCCTCACCCAAGACAACCACACCTGGGCACACAACTCAAACAGAAAACTCCACACCTGGATCTCCCAACTGCGCAGACGAGCTCGCTCTGCTACACAACCCTGACAGACAATGCCCCAGGAAAGCCGCATGGTGCACCAATGCTCTCCAATAAGCCAGACGCACCTGCAGATGCCTGGAGAAGAACTGGAGAAACACCAAGACAACTGAAAACCACACCACCTACAAGGACGCCATGACGGACTACCACAACCAGGTCAGAGCCACCAAGAGGAACTTCATCCACAACAAATTCCTGGCCAAGGAACTTTTCTGTGTAATTCAAGAATTCACTAACCCACGCAGCAAAGCCACAGACATCACCTCATCCCAAGACCTCTGCGACAAGCTTGAAACCTATTTCCACCTCAAAATCAAAAACCTCTACAACAACTTTATCGAACATCCACCAGGCATCACAGACGGCCCCTCAGCCCCCAGAAACACCAGCCAGCCCACCATCTCCAACTGGACACCGATCACAGCCGAAGACACCGCCTTGACCATGAAAAGCATCCACTCAGGGGCCCCCACCGACCCCGGCCCACCTCACATCTACCACAGAGCCCCGGCTGGCATCGCATCCGAACTACAACACTACCTTCAAAACAGGCACCTTCCCAGACGTGCAGAAGTCAGACCCCTGCTCAAGAGGCCCACAGCTGACCCCACCAACCTTAAGAACTATCGGCCCCTCTTGCTCCTCCCCTTCACAGCCAAAGTTGCAGAGAAAACAGTCAACAGGAAACTGACATAATTTATTTAAGAGAAAGCCGCCCTCGACCCGTCCTAATCCGGATTCCGAAGCAACCACAGCACGGAGACCGTCCTACTCGCCGCCACAGATGACATCCGCACCCTCCTGGACCAAGGCCACTCCGCAGCTCTCATCGTACTTGACCTATTAGCGGCCTTCGACACCATCTCCCACCGCAGACTAGTTGCCAGGCTACACAACACAGACATACAAGGAACAGCCCTGGAATGGATCCGATCATTCCTCACCGGAAGAAGCCAAAGGATCAGACTCCCATCCTTCCTCTCTGACCCCACGAAAATCACCTGAGGAGTCCCACAGGGTTTATCGCTGAGCCCCACCCTCTTCAACATCTCCATGGCCACCCTCGCAGCCATCGTCCGACAACACGGCCTCAACGTCGTATCTTACGCTGACGACACCCAGCTCATCCTCTTCCTCACCAAAGACCCCACCACCGCCAAACTCAACTTCCAGATAGGAATGCAAGACGTCGCAGTCTGGATGACCAACAGCTGTGGAAGCTCAACACCGAGAAGACAGAAGTCCTCGTTCTCCGTACCACCCCTGCTGCATGGGACAGCACCTGGTGCCCGACCGCCCTCGGAAGCCCACCTACCCCCTCAGACCATGCCAGGAACCTCGGCATCATACTCGACTCACCACTCACCATGAACCGACAGGTCAACGCTGTCAACTCCAGCTGCTTCAACACCCTCTGCATCCTCCACAAGACCTTCAAGTGGATCCCCCTTGTCGAGAAAGACAGTCACCCACGCACTCATCACCAGCAGACTGGACTATGGAATCGCACTCTACGCTGGCATCAACAAGTCCCTACTCCACAAACTCCAGACAATTCAGAACACCACCGCCAGACTCGTCCTCGGCATCCCCCGACACTAACACATCAGCCAACACCTAAGAAGTCTCCACTGGCTCCCGGTGGAGAAAAGAGTCACTTTCAAAATCCTCACTCACGCCTACAAATGCCTACAAAACAATTCACCCAAATACCTCAACGACAGAATCAACTTCCATGTACCCAAAAGAAACCTCCGATCTTCCAACCTCGCACTGGCTGAAACCCCACACATCCACAGAGCCAGACCAGGCGGGAGATCTTTCTCTCACATTGCAGCCAAGACCTGGAACGAGCTACTGGCAGACATCAGACGCGCCCCCTCCCTGAACACTTCAGGAAGACCTGGCTCTTCAGCTGAACAGATCTGTGCCTCCCCCCTTCAGTGCCTTGAGACCCTCACAGGTGAGTAGCATGCATCCAATACATACAGGACAGCGGTTAAGGCCTATCATCGGGACATTCGCCTAGGAAAAAAAGCCTATTTTGCAGGGAGGATAGAGGCTGCCTCTAACTCCTGCAAAGAGATTTTTACCATTGTCAGAGAATTCATGGCCCCTCGATCCAATGCAACCCAAGTCATTCCTTCTGAGTCCTGGGCCTCTGATCTTGCAAATTTCTTCACTGGCAAGATTAAACTAATCCAGGACTCTTTCACTTTGGTGGCACCAGTGGGGTTGACCAGCCCCGAGGATGGATCAGGCTTATCGGCCCCTTTGGGCCCAGTGTTGGCCGTTTTTCCATCAATTTCAGCCCCTGCTTCCTTGGCACTTATGGGCAATCTTAAATCTGGGTCGCCTCTTGACCCCTGCCCGGCCAAATTTTTGGCAAAAATGGCGGAAGTTATAAACCCGCTGGCGAATCCACTCCTGAATCTCTCTTTGAGCCAGGGAGTGGTTCCACAGGCCTGGAAGCAGGCAATGGTCATCCCTCTGCTGAAGAAGCCTGGTCTCGATCCGAAGGTCCTGGCCAATTATAGGCCTATTTCTCTCCTCCCTGCTTTTACGAAAATCTTGGAGAAGCATGTGCATATGGTGCTCTCTAATTTTCTGGAAACTCATGAGGTTCTGCATGCCACCCAATCTGGCTTCCGCCCCAATTTAAGCACGGAGACGGCGCTTTTGGAGGTGTCAGAAGCCATTAAAGAGGTACTGGACTCCGGGGGCAAAGCCATGCTGGTCATGTTAGATCTGTCGGCGGCCTTCGACACCGTCCCCCACGAGGGCCTTCTCGCTAGACTCTATGAGGTCGGCCTAAGGGGGACGGTGCTCAGCTGGTTTACATCTTTTTTAGCTGTCTGTCGACAAACAATCTGGGCCTCCCCTAACTCGGCCGTGATGCCGCCTTTGGGAGTCAGGTTCCGCAGGGCTCTGTGTTGAGCCCGACTCTTTTTAACATCTTTATGTCCCCTCTGGCGGCATTGGCTGAGTCTTTCGGGGCCCAGATCGTATCTTATGCCGATGACACCCAGCTCCTCTTTTTGTGTAAGAAGGGAGGAGACTTTGATGGAGAGAGTATCCAGGATTGCCTTGGGGCTGTTTTTAAATGGTTCCAGCTGAACAGCCTCAAGTGCAACTCAGATAAGTCTGAGGTACTCTTCTTCGGGTGCCCATCGGATCGGGACTGGCAGGCTTGGTGGCCTATTAACATGTTCCCCCCGTCTTGCCCGTCCCAACTAGCCAAGAACTTGGGGGTCAAGATGGACAAGGGTCTGACGTTGAGGTCTCAGATCCTTGGTGTGACGGGAACATGTTTTGGCCTCCTCAAGATGCTCCGGAAGTTTCTGCCTCTTCTTTCAGAGGAACATAGGAAGCTGACAGTGCAAGCTCTGATTGGCTCAAGATTGGATTATTCCAACGTCCTCTACTTGGGCCTGCCAGAGTATCTATTGCAGCGGCTACAAGTTGTGCAGAATGCGGCCGCGAGGGCCATTTATGGCCTAAATAGGCGAGCCAGCGCTGCTGGCTTATTGCAGTCGCTCCATTGGCTGCCTATCCGAAAACGGATTGCCTTCAAGGCGTTAACTTTGGCCTATAAAGCCCTTCATGCTGTGGGAGCTAAGTATCTCCAAAGGAGACTTGCCTTCTACCACCCGGCTCGCTCTCTCAGATCAGAATCTCTGTTTCTGGCGGTGGTGCCGCGAGTAAAAAGAGCCCGTATTGGAGGCCGCTCCTTTGGATTGCTGGCGCCACAGTTGTGGAACACTCTGCCGCTGACACTGCGCGGAGCCACTAATTTACTTGCCTTTAGGAAGGGCCTTAAAACCTGGCTTTTTGCCCTCTAGGCCTTTATCCTTCTGTTCTGCTATTTATTCTGTTATATCATTGTGTTGTGTTATTCTGCTATAGGTCTCAATATAAAAAAAGCGCCGGGACACTCTTTTTGAGTAGCCGTGCGCTATATAAAATCAAATATAACATAACATAACATAACAATTGCCACCCCTCAGATAAGACCCCTGTGTAAACAGGATTTTGCAATCTCACCCTGTAATCATCCTGGGAGAGAAGGCCCAGACCCAGCAATACATTTTATGGGGCGTAATTCTGTCTGCAAAATTAGGGAGGTGTGAGCTTCAGGTTTTGCATCATCCATTAGAGTGTATAAAATACATTATAAGAGAAGCAGTGCAGTAGAGGGAGGTTTAAGGGAAAGTTGAAAGGAAACTGAGTACAGATAGTAATGGGTACTTAAAACACACACACACTTTACACAAAATATTGTCTGTGTATAAAAATCCCAGGTGAAAATCATACACAATTCTCTCCCGCTTGGACTACGCCAATGTCTTACTTCTGGGCGCCAACAAAGCGGAGATAGCACAACTGCAATGCGTACAGAACACCGCGGCAAGAACCTTGGTCGGTCTCCCCCGCAGATGTTCAGCCAGAGCCACAATCCGAAAGTTGCACTGGCTACCCATCGAATCTCGAATCCAGTTTAAAACTCTCATCATGACTTATAAAATCCTTAAAACTGGACACCCAGAACTTCTCCGCCCACTCCTAACACCATATGTGCCACAGCGCAACTTGCACTCGCTTTGTACTGACTGTACCCCGTACAAAGCAAGCCCGTACTGGTGGATGCTCCTTCAGGGTGTTGGGAGCCAAACTATGGAACACCCTGCCACTAAACATCCGCTCACTGGAAAATCTGTCTGCCTTCCGGAAAGCCATCAAAACCCACCTATTCCCCTCCCCCTAGGTCTCCTAGCTGTCTTCCTTCTATTCTTCTGTTAGAGTTTCCCTGGTTCCTTAGCGCTGGTACGCCTCTTTGCTGGGGCAGCTGTTGCGCTTTACCAAATGCTAACATAACATAACATAACATACGACTGAAAACACCTGTATCCAACTATTTACAAGATAACAGAATTATAAGGTAGGGTGTAATGCCCCAAACTCACCTCAGAAGCTACGCCTCTGTAAATGTTGACAGGACAAATCTGTTGGAATTTAATGTGGTAAAAAGCCCAGTAATCACCAACCCTTGAGTGTTCGATTTTTTTAATGCAGTTAATTTATAATATCTCTTTGGAGCACTTGCAACCATGCCCCCCAAAGTGTTTAAAAATGTAAAGAAATCTCATATTTTGGTTGGCTCAGATTTCCCGCCAATGCTTCTAAAAATGGGTAAACACTGGTATAATCCAGTCCGTAAAAGTAGTTCTCACCTGGACTTCAGACGCAGACCCTGCCTGCCCAAGTACACATTGAAATTTTATCTGGGATAAAGACCTGCGAAAAGAGTTTGTACTAGACCCTAAACCTTGTAAGTATTTGTCTCCTGGGACCTGGAGAAGATGGAACTGCACTATCCAGTGGGTGGGAGTAAATGACCCCAAGACCTGAACAGTCTTCTTGACTGAAGCCTGCGTAGAGAACACCTCAAGGAACTTTGGAAGCCACAAAGACCTTCAAGCCGTAGTCCAAGAAATACAGAAAAGCAGTACATGCCCCTCAGTGGTAAACCAGCACCATGTCTAACCAGAGTGAAGCCTACATCTCCCAATTTTCAGCCTCGGGTGGGCGTAACAGTGTTTTAATTCCCCCCCTAGGCCTTAAGGTGTGTCCTTTTAGGAACAGATAGGTGCTCTAGTTTCGAAACTACCTGAACAATCTCTCTAGCAATTTAACTTTCTAGAATTAAAGTCACTTGAAGTCATAGTTGACACCAAACCTTTAACTCAGTACTTTGCCAGTAGATGAGTGTTTGGATCCAGTAGATGCTTCTGAGTGGTTCATCCAAGTCCCGACCAACCAAAGATCTTCCCATATCTGTATCTCATTTATGGTAAAGTTTAATACCTCCTAGGATGTTTTGTAGCCACTGGATCAATTCCAGCACCCAGTTCTGATACATTGCTGTCAGGCGTGTTGAGTCACTAAACAGTCTCCTCACCTGAAGAATGTCCCTCCTCGATACTGGCTACCAGATACCTTAACCCAGGTAACTGGTAATTGAGGTAATGTTGCAACTGACCTTGACTGGTTGAAAATATTTTGGACTTGAGTGGGACCACTGTTTGAGTTTGGTTGGTGGGTTGTTCGGTGGCACTGTTTTTTTCGCACTGTTTCTTGACGATTCGCAATCCATTGGGTTTCCCAGATTAACATACAGGGCTGTAAAAAAAACCTAGAGCAGCAGGCATAAAGGTGAAATCAAGATGTCTCTGTGCTCTGCAGGCAGTGCAGCCGAGGCTCCAAAGATGCTCCTGGCTAGGATGTTTATAGTAATGGTTTCAAGCCAAGACAATGTGTTGATCCCGTTCAATGACTCAGCCATAGGCCTCTATTGGCAGTGGTATTCTAAGTTTTGTGTTTTTGGCAGCTAGTTCAAAAATATCATTGACAAGAAATAACTGTGATGGACACTAGTAATTACACTAAATTCACTCTGCATCCAAACAATACGTGAGTTCCAAACACTGTACCAGATAACTCTTGGAGTAAGCCTTGACTGCTTGTCGCACTACCCTTGGAGAATCAAGCGCGCAACTGGAGCAACGTAGTTATACAACTGTGGTACAATATTACCCCTGACCCTGCGACACCAGTGATAAACACAGTACTCACAAGGTTTTGTAACCACTGATTCCCCAGGACCCAACGAATAAACTTTGCACTTGTGTTTCTGTTTAGCAAAGAGCATCTGGTCGATTTCTGAGGCCTCAGATGCAATATTTTGGCTTTTCCTATTGGGCTCAATGAACACCAAAATAAAACTGTTATGGTTTGGTCTGAAAACCAACGAATTAGGGTGCATTTTCTCATCTGTGTCCACTTCCTGTTGCAATCCAATTATTAGATTGCCTGCTGCGGTCAGGCCACTATCCCTCGCCTCTTATCTTCATTTGAATTAAACAGAGCTTCGTCTGTGCCCGCTAACATAAAGGGGTGGGGGTTGTTCCTTGAAATAGTAGGGGGAATCCCTGGCATTGTGAACCCACCCACTTCAGTAGCTGAGGCGGGGCTGCAACTAGGTTAACAGAACTGCGTTAGGGAATACTATGACTCAAGGGTGTGAGCTGTACCTGGCATGCACCTTTAAGCAGTGGTTGAAATGGAAAAATCGAACTCTGTACCAGAGTACCTGCTTGTTTCTAAGAAGTGCCGGTACTCTCCAATTAGATGGATTAAGTCACTCTTGAGTAGTGCTGGTACTCTCCCTCTCAAAATAGAAAAGTGCTGGTACTCAGTACCGGACAGTACCGGTCCCATTAAAGCACTGTCTTTATGGAAAAAAAGATAAAGACAAAGAAAGTAGGGGAAAACAAAGAATAACAAATAGAAAAAGTGAGCGTGAGATAGGTGATTAAAATGAGTAAGCATTAAAAAATGCGGGCAGATAGACGAAAGAATGAAGAGGAAGGAAGGCTAAAAGGTAGGAAGGAAGGAAGGAAAGAAAGAAAGAAAGAAACGTGAAAGGCAGACTTGAAGAGTGGAAGGAAGAAGTGGTGAAAGGGGTGTCTGGGAGGATGGAAGAGGATAAAGAAAAATACATTGATAGAGTTTAATGATGAATAGGCGAAAGGAACAAGTCTAAGGAAGGGTGGGTGTGCGTGCCTGCTCGAAGTGCTAACGTGATTAAAATGCCACCCACTTGGACCATACGGCTAATTATTTGGCCACTCCCTTGGGGGGATGCTTCCTTCTGAGATAAATCCGTGTCTTGGTGAAAACCTTTTAGTGTCCCTGCATGGAGTGACTCCCAGTAGGTTTTGCCAGCGCGATTCGGAAGCGTGTCCAAAACATTCCTTCTTTCAAAAGTTGCTGTCCGTGAGGGGACCTCGGGCCAGCGCTCGCAGCCGGGAGCAGCCGCAGCCAGGTCTGCCCAGGCCAATCAGCTGAGCGTGGGGTGCGCTCCGGGCGTGGAGCCGGTGCGGGCAGGGCCCTCGCCTCGGAAGCGGCTGCTTCCTGCTTCTCAGTGCGGCTCGCACCGGCACCACGCAGGCGGGGCTCCTCGGAGCGGCACAGGAAGATGGCTGCTACTCGGCACTCTCAGCTGAAGCTGGACTCGGAGATTGAGCGCGCCCGAGCCGAGTGCCAGTGGGAGCGGACGCAGAGCCTGGCCGGGCAGCTCTCCTCCAAGAGTCCGGACCCTGCGGGCGGTGAGTGTGGGGCTGGGGAGCGCCGAAGTTTGCGCCCGCTGACGCGCGCTATTTAAACGTGCGCCCCCACAGGCTGTTGCAACCTGTCCTCAGGCACCCAGAGGCAACCTGGTAGATGGTTTGGGCACCCTGCTCGGTGTCACTACACTTACACGCATCGGAGCCCGTGCATTCGCATGCCACTGAGGTACTTTGTACCGTTCAAACTTTATGCCAGCGCTCTTATCCCCCAGGGTGTTTTCTAGGCTGTCTGGCCAAGCGCAAGGTGTCTTCAGACGCCCAGCCTCACCAGTGACCAGGCCCGGTTCTAGCGGGTGGGCCGGGTGGGCCGGGCCCACCCAAACTTTGGCCTGGCCCACCCAAACATAACCCTTGGCCCTGGCAGTGACGTCAGCAAGGCCAGCAGAATATGGCCACTGCAAGTTAAAACGTTCTTCGAACGTTATCTTTCTTTAGGAGTTGCGTGATTGGGCCTGGGCTCACACCCCCAATCACGCATCTCCTATTAGGCAGGTGGGCTGTGTCCCCGCCGACTCGTGCAGGTACATTAGGGGCACTGCGAAGGGGACAAAGCCTTTCGTTGGAACTGGATTTGTGGATAATTAATTCTTTTCTGCTGGTAAAGAGGAGTTTATTTTGCCGTTTCGTTTTCCTGACCTTCCTGACCCCTTGAGCTGTTTGTTTAACCGATCCGAGAATGTGTGGCTATTGTGTTTTTTAAATCTGTGAGAAAGACATACTTAGAACGCCGTGTTTATTTCATTTTCATTTACATCGTGTGTTTAAATCGATGGTATCATTCATGAGTGTTTCTGCAAGGATGCACGACAACTAAATGTCCAAATAACCTTGGGGATTGTTGATCTTGCTGGAGAGTGTTCTTTTTTTGGTTTGTAGTATTTAAATGCAATAGAACTGTAGTTAACGTGGATAGCTCAGTGGGTTACTGCCTTTGTCACAGAGATCCTTTGATACATAGGACAGTGTGATCAAAGACGTGTATAGAAACCAGAATGGTATAATTAGATTTTTTTTTGTATTGCTAGTTAGTTCGAATTTTCCCAGTATTTCATTATTCTAATGTTGCAATACAGAGTTTGGGCAGATATAATTTCTAATCAATACAGCCAACCACTGGGGTATGCTTTAAATCCTGTGTTTGTGGTTCTCCAGACCTAACCCTCTTAATACATATTGCCACCAGCAGCATGGATGAGATGTGATTCCTACACCTGGTAATCTTCATTAGCTTATGTGACATTCCCTATAGGCTGATTTGGATACTTTTATGAATCATTGTGTCTGCATAATGTGTGTGTGATGTACAGTACTGTGATACCCTACACTACGAGTAGCGCTATACAAGAAATAAAATGCATATGAGAGAGGGGCTATGGAGTGATGATGGGCTCTGTTGGAGGGTGGCAATGAGGGAATCCGAGGGGGCATCATGAGGGGTGGAGATACGGAGAGATGGAAGGCACTGGTGGAGGTTGTTTGTGAGGGAGTCTGAAGAGGAGGTCATGGGGGAGGGGCTTTGGAGTGATGAGAGGCGCTGGTGGAGGGTGGTAGGAAGGGATTCTGAGGAGGAGGTCATAAGGGGGAGTTGCTTTGTGATGAGGGGCACTGGTGGAGGGGTAGGAAGGGAGTCTGAGGAGGAGATCATGAGGGGGTGTTGCTTGGAGTGATGATGGGCACTGGTGGAGGGTGGTAGGGAGGGACTCTGAGGAGGCGGTCATGAGGGGGGGTTGCTTTTGAGGGATGGGCACTGGTGGAGGGTGGTAGGGAGGGAGTCTGAGGAGGAGGGCATGAGGGGCACTGGTGGAGGGTGGTAGGGAGGGAGTCTGAGAAGGCGGTCATGAGGGGATTGCTTTGGAGTGATGGGCACTGGTGGAGGGTGGTAGGTAGGGAGTCTGAGGAGGAGGTCATGAGGCAGAGGGGCTTTGGAGTGATGAGGGGCACTGGTGAAGGGTGGTAGGGAGGGAGTCTGAGGAGGAGGTAATGGAGAGGGGCTATGGAGCGCTGAGGGGCACTGGTGGAGGGTAGTAGGGAGGGAGTCTGAGGAGGAGGTCATGAGGGGAAGAGGCTACGGAGAGATGAAGGCCAGTGTTGGAGGATGGCAATGAGGGAATCCGAGGAGGGGGAGGTCATGGGGAGGAGCTACGGAGAGATGAGGGGCACTGGTGGAGGATGGTAGTGGGGGAGTCTGGGAGGAGGGTGGCAATGAGGGAATCCGATGAGGTCATGGGGGAGGTGCTTTGGAGCGATGAGGAACACTGGTGGAGGGTGGCAGTGAGGGACACAGGAGGAGGTCAATGGGGGGAGGGGTTATGGAGCGATGAGGGGCACTGGTGGAGGGTATTTGTGTGGGAGTCTGAGGAGGTGGTCATGGGGAGGGGCTTTGGAGTGATGAGGGACACTGGTGGGGGGCAGGTAGGGAGGGAGTCTGATGAGGAGGTCATGACTGAAAGGGGCTAAGGAGAGATGAAGTGCACTGTTGGAGGGTGGTAGTAAAGTTGTCTATCGAGTAAGAGGTCAGTGGTGGGACACCAACAAATACTTTTGCACCGGCGCTATAATAGACCCTGTAATGTTTGTGCTTATTTAATTAGCAGTTGGGTCATTAGGGCCACTGTGTAACATAGTTTAAAGTGTGTGCTAATTATATTTACTCTTATATTCAGGGTTTTCAGTTTGAAGGTGATTTTACAAATCTTTTTAGTGGGATTATGGAGAATGAAACCAGGTGGTGCCTGATATGGGGCTGGGGACCAAGGTTAGCTGTGAGTTAAGGTGCACGGTAGAGAGATTGTTGAAAATTGATGATCAGGCCTGGAAGGGAGTGTACTGCAGAGTCTGGGGTCAGACGGAGGTAATAATGAAGAGAGATTCTCTCTGAAGGCTGGCAACGAGGCAGGCTGAGTAGTGTTACTTGCCTGATACTCCCACCTCAGAAACCTCCTCTGCCCATCAAAAGGACCTTACATGGGATCAAAACACTTTTTGAGAGTGTTAACGATTAGAAAGAGATTTGGAAAATAATGGAGGGCCCTTAATCTCCTGTTATCCCCTTCTATCACACGCAGGAGTACAGTTTTTTTTATTTGTAGGCTACCTCCAGAAGCGACACATTGAGCCTGCAGTGGCCCACCCAAATGCGCCCTTGGCCCACCCAAACAAAAATTCCTGGAGCCGGGCCTGCCAGTGACACGGTGGAAATTGTGTTAAGGTTTTGAGGCCCCGCTCTCAACATGAGGCTGTTAAAAGTTACACTTCCTCAATAATGTTCTTCTACCTCTCCTGTCACCACTGAAACTTACACCGCGCCTAGAACGTGTTTCAGGGCTACACTTCCTAACCTCCACGGAGCCTCATTAACTAAGACTGTACGTTAGCAGCAAGGTCAGCGCAGAGGGCTGCCCGTTCCCTTTATCAACAATGTCCTACAGTGAACGCCTGGGCAATATTGACCGAGTACAGTTCTGCGGGCGAGACAGCGAGTGGGCGTGCCTTTCTCACACACCTGTTACCTTTTGGGGTGGAGCTGGTCAGTCCTGTCCTGTAGGGTAGAAAGACGTGCCCCCCTGACCCTCACGCACATCCCAGTGTTAATAGGGCAACGCAGACCAGCCGCTTGTAACCCACCCCGCATCCCCGACTTTGAGGTCCCCCCCCCCTACGCACATGTCCGGGTCAGCATGGGAGCGCTCTGACCTTCCACACTTGACACATCCCTTTGTTTGCGGGGCAGGGCAGCCCCGTCCATCCACACACGCCCCAGAGCCGACGGGGCACGGCTGAGTCAGAAGGGACTTTGCCCGGGACACGTGTGCGGCTGATCAGGCTCGATCTGACACAGACACTAAGGAAACTGAGCAACAGCAGAGCTCAAAATGCAGCGCAAACTCTCTGCCTCTTCGGAACTTTCTTTGATTTGTTGTGACTGTGCACGCCCAGGCTTCATGCCCTGGCTGTAAGCTGGCACACCCCGTGTTTTGGTATGCATAGCAATGCCCTTCCAATGTCTCTGGAATGCTTTACGACATATTTTGTTTTTACATGGATTACATTTGCAGCCGAAGCTTTTATTGTTTAACAGTGCGTCGTTTCATAAACAGTTCAACATTTTTTTCCCAATGCTTGTATTACGTCAACGCACTCTTACACGGTGCAAAAACTGACTCCATGATAAACCTTACCAAGTCCTGGGCGATGCCTGAACTAAATAATTGTTCTAACTTGCATTAGTCGATTGATTCAAGTCTTACGATCAGGAACTACAATTCCCAGAATGCACTCATTTGTAAAATGAAAGCCCATGATGATGATATAAGGGTCTCTTAGTGGCACGGAGTAAATAAGTCACACTTTGTACGCTCAAAATCTAGTGTAGAACAATGATTTATTCAAAACAATTGTCTACTCAATCAAGATACCGTTTGGGAGGAGAGAAGCAAAGGGGAAAATGTGAGGCCTGAGGTGATAGGGAGGGAGATGGTGTGTTAGAGAGATCCTTATGGCACAGTTTTTTTATTTCATTTTTGTTTCGTTCAAAATTCTTTCTTGACAGGAATCCAAACTCTTGATTGTTGTTGCCCCCAACTTTTTGTCCTGATACAGTTAATAATCCCAGGACTTCTCCCTGATCTTCAGAAAGCTTTAGATGCAAGATTTCGAGATTTCAGATTTGTGAGATAATGCATTTATGGATAATTTTCCATTCTAACTTGTGGACAATTAATTGGATTATTGACGTTTATTGAGACATGAATTGTTTTTTTAGATAAATAATTCATTGGTACTGTTAAATCTCTGCGTTTATATGTATCCTTAGTATCGACAAAGATTAGGCATTGTTATCGATAGAAGCCAAAACCTTATTGTTCCACCATTTGTATTATTTATAATCTTGGGGCTGATTTCATAATTATGCATAAGAAAGAAATCCTCCATGTTTTTGATTCCACGACAGTATGTTTAATAAACCTGCTGACCTACTGGGTCAAAGTCCATGACAAGATACGAGAAGTGTTGGGAGTGAAACTAGGGTTGGGGCACGACGCTGTATCCTAAATGTCTGGGAGCCGGCAGACCGTAACACACGGGAAGCTATGGGCTACCCTGGCATGTACATTAGCCAAACACAATATCGCCCAGCAATGGGGAGCCAGTCAGGCCCCCAGATTGGCAAATGGATGGAAGATTTAGATTGGTGCATGTTTAGAGAAAGATCGGTATATTTTGCCAGGGGGAGGCCTGGGAAGTGGGGGAAAATCTGGGGAGGCTGGAATAGTTAAAGAGGAGATATATGTGCTCCCCCAGCTGAAAATCAAGATACTGTAGTGTTGGACTCGCACTGATCCCTATTAAACATTATGATCAGTATTCTGTAAAATGGAAGATGTATCAATGGATGCTATGTATTCGATTGTCACCCGATGCATTTAATTTTAGTTTTATATGTGTTAACAAAAAGAATTAAAAAAAACAAACTACTGACATTACTTTTGCAAGACGTCTATATTCTTAGTAACACAGGGAACACGTGTGTGCTGTCATCATGGTCTCCAAATCATAAAATGATAAATAGTCAATCCTGTACCAATTATATCATCAATTTTAAAACAAAGGAGCAATCCTTATTGTGAAACGGCATTTGCATTATAGCTTTGTCTTCATTCAATTTAGTGTCTCAGTCTGATTAGTTCTCTTTATATTTACTTACTTTTGTAAGTTAGGCTTGATACTTCTTATGCAGATCGGTGTTGTTTATATAGTATCCACGATGTGGAATGCCTTCAGGGGTAGCAAGTAAGACTACAAATCGGTCAGGGTAAAAAGTCTCATGTTGTATGTCTGAGACACAGAGTAAACAAAACATATCCATGTACCTGCATACCTCTCATTGCTTACCTTCAGGTTAAGCGAGGGCTGTCTGTGTTTGCTTTATAAGTTGCGGTATGGAGTTGCTAATGATAACTTGCATGCTGGAGGAGTCAAGCTAACCGTATTAAGCACTAGCTTTACATTGCCCTGCCTCACCTGGGTACCCTGTGGATTTTTAAAAAATACAGTATGAATTGATTCCGAAGTATGACTGTACAGGGTTAGTAGGTTAACAAACGCACTCTTTCAGCTTACCATATCACTAAAACGTCGTCCACTTGCTTATAAGAATTAGCTGGTAATATTTAGCATGATGGTAATTTAAAGATAATAGTAGTGAGCAGGGTCATTAAACCCCATGACTCACACTGGGACCTGAAGGTTGTAAAAAAATTACTACATGAGTATAGGCAATGGACAAATGCTGAACCTTTTGCAAGTGGGTTAACTCATCTACTCACCTCCGGCACGGTCCCTTGGCATTTCAAAAGGGTTTTTGGCTACCAAGGGTGCATTTATTCTGTGGCAACACTTCTTACTTGGAGCCTGATTCGGAATTATTGTACAGACTACATGATAAAGAACTTGGAAATCTCGACGATCAGAGGGTCGAAACAGTAGATGGCCTTGTGCTTACAAGAATGATATTTTTTTAATCATGTATATTCCTGGTGTTCACCATGTGGTTCTGATATCCTTCCTTGAAGCTACCCTCAAAGAAAGTTTGAGTCAAGAGTTCAGATTCTTCCTGCGATGGCCTATATTAGACTAGGATTACTATGCTTTTAGGTGAGTGTCCCAAAAGCATCTTCAAGGAATCCAGAGGTTTGATGTTTTTATAAAAAAGATTGTTCTGCCAACTAAGGAGGCCCAAAAATATTCATAAAGGTATTCCATGTTAGCAGAGCTGCTGGAGCTAATGGTCGCTGGGCAACTGAAGACCCCCTCAGCAGAAAGGATTGGAGGCCTTACTGTATGGTAAAATGTTAATAAATGTAATAATTCCTTAGAAATCTGTGCACAGAATAAGACTGAAACCCTAAAGAGAATTCGGTTTTTATTGAATCCCAGAAGACCATCTAAACCCTGCAAAGTTATTTCCAGTGACTTCATTGTTGATTTGCCTCTCTCTGATTGGTCTGTTGGTATTATGGTAACCACTGACTACAGTGCTAAGATCGCTCATTATTCCATCTTACTCAAAGTTCCGTCAGCAATGGAAATGGCTCCGGTTTTTCTGAATGACATACTTGGACCTCGTGGGCTGCCAAACAAAATGATATCTGATCATAGCCCTCAATACATTTCCGAGATATGGAAATCATTGTGTAATAATTTGGGAATGCAGAGAGCCTTGACCTTCGGATAGCATCTTAAGGCCAAAAGACAAACTGAGACTAAATATAACTCTAGTAGAATATTTGCAATGCTGTACTTTTGCTTCTTAAGATATTCAGAAAGTGTTTTTTTCTACCGCGAAATTTGCCTAAAACAACTTCTGGTCATGCTAGGCTGACTCACGGTCAAATGTTAAGGCCAACTACAAGAAATCACCGGACAGATACAGGAACCAGGTTCGTCCCAGTGGAAAGTTTACCTTCGGACTTTGGAGAAAAAGTGGTTGTCAGCGGGTTTTTGGCGGTGCAGCCTGCAAGCTGAATCCAAAGTGAGGTTTGATGATTGGGTGTTAATGAAGCACAGGTTCCTAATGCTGTCTACAAAGGCTGGAATGGTCCAAGCAGGCAAAGTCTGAAATCCGTGCTAAGGAAGGCCTCGACATTGATCAGATTTTGCTTAGCATCTGTCCCGGTGAAGCTCTCTATGTTCGTTTTTTTTTTTTTTTCAAAATATGTTTATTGCGGCGAAGATAGCAAAAAGGCACAAATTATACAGTCATCAAGCCAGTTGACATGTAAGAACAGGAAGGCCAGTTCCAAAGCAAATACACAGCCAATTACGGCCCACATCCCGGAGGCAGGGCGGCGTCAAAGTGAACCTATAAACGAGTAGAGAAATTTGCATTTGTGCTTCAAATATCAGAAAAACAGTATCAATGTCTACGCCAATTTTTCTTATGTTGCATTTCCACACTATATAACTGTATAACAGTAACGAAGAACCCCATGAATGGCATTTCTAGCGCTGATCCGATTACAGGAGGAGATGAATGCAAGGGCCAGTTAGGACGTGGTCATCGCAGTGCAAGGTGGTCAATTGGGAATTTCAGCTAAATACAAACATATCTAACAAGGAATATCGGCATGGCACAGGGGACCTCTACTCTGCCTCCTGACACACCGCCCCAGATCCCCCCCCTCATCGCCAGACTCCGAGGACTATGTTCGATTTTAAAAAGATCTGACTTCCCCGAAAGATTTCTAAGTGAGGCAGGCCAACAACTCTAGGCATACCGGCAATTTAGCGACTGCAGCTTTGATGGTAACCCCAGTCTGTCGGTTTTCTAGGCCAAAAGTTGGCAAAAATGTCTAGGTCCTACTTCTTACTGTTTAGCACAAGGGAAGTACACTCTCGCACCACACAACGGCCCAGACTTGAAGGTTGGAATTCAATCCAGCCACAGCCACTAGCAGGATACTAGGCAGGTTCAGTTGAAACTGGTCAGCTGGGCTACTTCAGGGAATTGGGCTTTTTTGCAGCTCTTGTGTCCCTGTAGCTTAACAGGTGGTCAACTGACTCTTGGAGTTCACCTATTCTTCCTGGGTAAAAATGGGAGCATGTCCAGCTCATAGTGCTCTCCTCACAGGTCTCATCAGCAGGTTGAGTCCTTCTTCTGTCTTCCACAGGTGCAGCAATGTTCTGAAGAAGGTAACCAGGGGTGGCACATTTATGCCTGGCACGCACTAATTTGTGGGTGAGGGCGCACATTGACTCTTTCTTGACCAATCGGGAAATAGTTCCAAGAGGGGTAACTTTACCCACTTAGTTTGCAATAGGGCACACAGGACCTACTGCAATCAGAGTGTCTTTCTCCTCCTAAATCCAACAGGGCAGAACCTTTCTTTCCTTGTGCAGACCTCCTGTGTCTACCCTAGAAGTGTGACAAGGAAAAGAGCAGTCCCTCCTCTGTGGTCACTAAACCAATTCTGGGGACAGCTCCTTTCCCATTGGGAATGGAGTGTGACTGGCTAGGAAGACAAAAGGAAGAAAGGCCCAGGTGTGAGCTACACCTGCATCTGACAATTACCTTCAAAGGATGCTACTCTAAGTTCCTGGGCAAAGGTGAGGTGGTCATCCTGTCAGAGAAGCAAAACACCTCTGCACACCCAAGGCTGTCTCATCTCTGTGAGTTAGGTCAGATCTCACCATGGAGCTGTTCAGCTCCTGCGTGACAGAACAAAACTTAGGCAAATGGGACAAAATAGCCTTTCAATAGTGAAAAACAAAATTTGCAGTATTTCACTTTCAGGACATATCACACACACCAGTACATGTCTTACGTTTCAGATGCACTGCACCCTGCCTTGGGGAGTGGGAGGGGGTTACCTTGGGCCTACCATAGGGGCGCCTTTTATGTAAGGAAAAAACAGGTTATTGTCTGGCAAGTGGGTTTACTTGCCAAGTTGGCAGTTAACTGTGCAGGTCTGATTTACCTTTTCAGAGCTACTTATGTGGGTTGCTTTAATTCTGCATGACACTGAAGAGCTCAATTGTAAGACAGCCTACAATGGATAAGTTGATGAAGCAATTTTGTCTGCTTAAAATTCCATTTGTCTAATCGGGATCATAATATTGGTGCCAAGAGCTTTTGACTTTACAAACAGTCATTTTCTGTAGCTCCATTTCAGCTCTATATTGATAGACCGGTTCGGGCTCTTTAAATTAACTTTATTAGATTAGAAAGATTTCAGCTGCTTTAGTTATTTAAGACAGGAATGCAAAATGCTGCTCAAATGGAAGTAGGCTAGTTAGTTACTGAGAGTGAAGAGTTTGTCTACAAATCAGTTAGGGCTGTAATAGAAGCTCCGGGCCAATTGTGTATAAACCTCTGAATTAATAACTCTTGCCATACAAATAATTAATATAATAAAGAATGAGTGACTGGTCTGTCCCGACCTTAGGGTGGGTTACAACTGAATCAAGAATGGTGTAAGTGGCCCAAAAACATTTGGCTGGGGATTACTAGGTACCTCTACCCAGCACCGAGAATACCACTACCAGCTGTAATGGACAAATTGGATGGGAGGTTAACGCAAATTATTAAAACTTCTGTCTGGGAAAGCTGAAGTGGGTAATAGGGTAGATGCCAAAGTTGCAAATCCAAATTTGGAAAATAGCAATGTTTCAGACAGAAGAAAAGGATCAAATTTCTCATCCATAACTTGGTTATTTATTTCTAGTCCATGCTTAGAGGTAAAACATGCATCTACATACCCAACCTGTAAATGAGTATTGGGAGAGCCTATATTCGTAGCGGCCAGAGCAGTGACAGGTGGATGAGGGGTCCCAACCAGGAAAGGGGTCGTTGTATTTGATATGATTAAAATAACTGGTTTCATTGTTCATTACTCAACTCTTCCTGCATGTGTTAGAGATATTGATTATTAATAATTGTTTGCTTACACTAAAATCGAAAATGCCGCACTTTGCATGGTTGTATTTTCTCAGCATTAGTCAGCAAAGGCCTAAACTAGGCCCAACTCCATCTTCAAATGTCCATGTGCTTGTCCCACTCTGTCTTTATAAGCAACAAAATGTACATAACTGAAATACTTTGTTGGCGTATTCTTGGTGATTTCTGGGGAAACATACTGTTGAAATGTACTATTCCAGATATTTTCCTGTTGGTTTTAGTTGATTTTTTCATTACATGACACTATCATTGTTTTGAGGGAAATTAGATTTGTACTGTCACCTTTGATTACTTTAGGTCTAAAGAGTTTTTAATATTTATTTAGGGAAATGTGCTCCATGATGTTGTATTATATTCTATATACTGATTTGTTAAACCTGTGTAACAATATGTTCACTTTCTTGCTGACAGTGCAATTTCCAGTGTGTATTTTATTACAGAAGGTGCTCAAATTGGAGGTTGTTATTGTTATTGTTATTTTTGATTTGTAACGCGCCCAATCACCTGCAGGTCTCTAGGCGCTCGGAAATCGATGGTACAAACAACAACTTTAGCAATACAGAGACGGCATCCACTAGCCTAGATAGCACTCATGGACCTCCTAAACAGCAGCGTTTTTAACCCCTTTCTAAAGCGTAGGAGGTTCTCTTCCCTGCGCAGCGACTCAGGTAGTGTGTTCCATAACTGAGGAACTAACACCGAGAAGGCTCTTCCTCCCTTGGTAACAAGTTTGTACCGGGGCAGACCAATAATTGAGAGTCTGAGGATCTAAGAGTTCTCATTGGACTGTACACCACCACGCGGTCTTTGATGTATGCGGGCGCCAAACCATAGATTGCTTTATGGGCTATACACAAATTTTTAAATTCCACTCGCTCCTTAATAGGGAGCCAGTGAAGGCTCTGTAACAGGGGAGATGCTTTGGATCGTCTTGGCAGTCTAAAGATGAGACGAGCAGCATCGTTCATAACAACCTGTAGCCTATTTGTCAGGGTTTTTGGCAGGCCAAGGTAGAGGGCATTTCCGTAGTCTATCCTCGAGATCACGGTGGCTGCGACAATAGAGCGTAACATGGATTGGGAGATGACGGGTACTAGCTTCCGTAGCTGTCGGATAATGTTGGTGCAGCTACCCACCACGGAAGAGATCTGATTGACCAGTTGCTACTGCCGGGGAATGAGAAAGATGGACCTGTGTAATGGTAATTGTGCAATTTTAACAATATTAACATAGTTCCTGAAATCATCCGAACATACCTGATCAACTGTTCCCCCCACCCATCCCCATGTCTACTACATGGGGGGGAAAGCCCAAAACCTATACCGAATGTTTGAGAAGACTAAACATAGTCTATACAATACAGTGCTATATTCTACATATTAGTGTTCAAATGCACTGGGGGAGTGGCAACACTACGCCAAGTCTCTGATCCCTGATAATATGCATTAAACAATGTTGTTGGCCAAAGCCATGCAATAGGTGACTTATGCAGATGTACTTAAGCATTGATACCAGTGGTGGCAAGTGGTTTTGCCTCGAACGTTCACCTGTGGACAGAGGCAGCCATATTCAACTAGCAGGAAACAGTTGCATGCTGGCGCCAGAGTCGGAGACTCTAGGGCGATTGATGCGAGCCCCTGGTTTTGGAGAAGGATTGAAGAAACTCCTGTTCTGCAATTAGTGAGACAAAAATCTGAGACCGCCCATTTACATCCACTTTCAGGTATGCTGGGTTCAGCACCCAATACTTTAATCCCAGTTTATGAAGAGTGGCTTTGACTCGGCAAACGTCTGGCATGCGTCCTGTACCATGGCTGTAAAGTCTTGCTATAATCATATCTGGGACCCCTGCCATTCCAATGAACCTTTCTCCTGAGCAATCTGCAACGCAGTATCTCTTTCTTTGAAATTTAAAAGGCGGGCAATGATCGGCTATGGGGGCACCCCGGAATGGGCTGGGGCTCGAGTGTGCAGTGTGCTCTTTCAATGAAAAAAGTAGCAGTTTAGGATTCACAGCCAAAGAAATCAACCAGGAGATTGTCCATAAATCCATCCAAGTGGCCTGAATTTGTGGACTCGGGGGTTCCAGTTATGCGGACATTGTTACGCCTTCCCCTGGCCTCCAAATCCTCATTCTTAATGGCAATGGATTTAAGGAATTTCTCCATGCTCTCCAGTTTCTTGGTGGTCTGAGCTGAGCCATCCTCCAGATCTGAGATCCTTCCCTCTGTGGTGTCAAGCCTGCCCTTGTGATGATCCAACCTTGCACCCATTGTGTCTGCCTCATTGGATAAGCACTTTGAGTGCGTGTCCTGTGCCTTGAAGTCAGCCCAAAGTTCCAGCATGAAGGCTTCTGTTCCCTGCAGGATGACTGCAGGGGCTGCGGGTGCACCTCCACCTTTTGCCATCTCTGGGGCCGGTGGTTCTACCCCTCTGCCGGCATTATAAAATGCCAGCTTACATTGCTTGGGGTCTCCACGGACCATGTTTAATGTGCACAGCTACATGCAGACAATGCAAGGCCAGCCTGCGATGGATCAACCGTCTGTTTGTAGGCTTATGCTGTGCAGGGGGCACCCTCAGTGCCCTTGGCTTGCATGTGGTCTGGAACACGGACTCCGGATGGCCAGGAGGACTGCTCAATCATGGGTGGCCACACCACAAATTAATGCTGCGTGGGACCAAGCGTGGTCTCTACTTATGGCTGGCACTTATGAGGGAACTACAGCCCCCCACGGAGGGGACGGTCAGTTCTCCATTTCACTGTGCATGGCACTGGGCAGGGGAATCTGATGAGAGACCCAGCCGGGGCCCAATATCTATTTAGCCTCCCCTCCATGCCCACCACGGGCGCTGCTGTATGAAAATGGCGGTGATACGGGGACGGCGTCTCCACCTGTGCGGTTCCGGGTAGGAGCAAGGAATTGTGGGGAGTGCTGAGCTGAGCCGCACCAGCACGGCCCGGCGGCCAGTCCCCAGGCTTACCCATGGACCCTTTCACCACGGGGCCTCAGGAGAGGTTCTGGTCGGCCTCATCTTAGTGAAGCGCCAGGCCCAATGCCGCACTCCCTGCCATCTGCATCTCTTCCCGGGGTGGAACATCCGCTCCGGTTCCCAGGGTCTCGCAGCAAGTTTGCCCCCGCTCACTCGCTACCGCTGTGGACGTCGGCGCCGGTGCATGAAGGTGCAGCCCAGCCATGGGGCAGGCCTCAGCGGCCGACTACGGGACCACGCATTCTCCTGACGCCTCCCGGGTCCGCAGGCTCGGCATCACCAGTGCTTGCGGCGGCTTCCCATGCCCGCAGGTTATTTTCTCGACGCCCTTGCAGCTCCACACGTCAGTGCTTGGAACACCTCTTCACTGCTACATTTACCACGACTCGTGACACCCAAACTGCCAGGATCTCGGGGAGTTCGGCAGAGCTCCAGAGCTACACTGCCATCTTGGTCGACAGCTTGGCCATGCCCCCATGAATTTTGATCTTTAATAAACCTTGATTGTTTCTAACTTGTACTGTGTTTCAGGAAGGCTTATTTAACTGATAATGCTGTTTGTTCTATTGATTAGTTTGATTCTGTTAGGGACACATTGCCTCTTCTATTATTGAAGTTAACTCTGCCCCCGATCATGCGAAGGCGCTTTGTTTACTATCAGATTATCAAAGAAAGTGTCAACAAATGTAGCATAACATCAGGAAGAAGTTTTAAGTGGGATCTATCACTTTTGCTCGAACCATATTTATAGTTTCATATCCAACTTCCGCCTCCTCTCCTTATTTTTAACTGAGGAGGGTTTATATATTTCTATTTTGAGGGGGCTATTAGAAAACTAAATCGATATGCTAGGAACTAGACCAAGGGGCTTAATTTAACAGCCAAAACATCAAACAGTGCAGACCAGAAGTTAAGAAAAAAGTCTTCTATGCCACCATGAGCTGATGCTCATTTTCCTCAAACTAATGAGCCTTTCTTGCATCTGCTTAGGCTGCAGAATGTGAACCAGCCCCCATGTAGGGGGAGTGTAAGAGCACAGCGATTGCCATTGTTTGGACATCCATTTTTTTTTGTTTAAAAGATTTTTATTAGGATTTTTGCAAATACAATACACAAGCCATATAAAAACTAAGTAATTAACTTGATGAAGTAAGACATTAGGCATAAATCATATGAAAAATATATCCTACAAGAAAGAAGAAGAAAGAAAAAGGAGAAGAAAGAAGAAAATAGGAAAGAAAGAAAGAAGATAGGCAGAGGGGAGTATAAGTGGAGAAAGGAAAGAAAGGAGAGAGAAAGAAAAAGTAATCTAAATAATGTAGAAGAAGAATATTTGCATGAAGGGAGAAAACAGAATTAACATCGGGAAGGATTGGTAGAGAGATAGGTAGTAAAAGGGAGCCAGAGGAGGTCAGATTTAATTTTCTAAGAAATAGAAGAAGATGAAGCAATAGCAATCCTATGTTCATCACAAATGAAATTCCACCAAGTAAGTACAGACAATTTGGAGTTATCTTTCCACAAGGATAAAATCACTTTAAAAGCAAGAGTAATAAAAAGATCCAGTAATCTCGCAGAGGAGGGTACAATGTCAAGGTCATGTGATATAGAACCTAAAAATCATGCAAAAATGATAAAGGAGTAGTGAAACCAAACATTGACATGCAAATATTCCAAACAGAATTCCAAAAGGATAAGACAGAAGGCCATTCATAGATTTGGTGTTGAAGCATGCCCGTTTCTTTGAGACAGGACCAACAAAGAGGGGAGGATGATGGCGAAAATCTACAAATATGAATAGGAGTTATAATAGCTCTAGGGTAAATAAAAAACAAAGATTGAGTAATACGGGCAGCAGCCGAAACTTTAAACAATTTGGTCCATAATTTATCCCAAGTCATAACAGAGAAAGAAACGGACAAATCATTTTCCCAAGCAATCTCAACATTTGACTTAGAACGAACCATAACATTTGATAACAGCAATTTATATACATATGCAGCTTTAGGTAAATGAGTAGAGAATAAAGGGTATAGAGGAGTAGAGGGAGTAATATGTGGCAAGGCAAGAGGCAATGTAAATGTGGACAAATGTGAATGTATGCCATTAGTAATGATGGTGTATTCACGGAAATAGGAGTTGGGTAAGTGGTAAATAGTTTGTAGTTCAGTAAAAGGAATAATAGAATTATTGGAAAGAAATTGATGAACAATAGAATATCCTTTTCTTTCCAATATTTGTAGTAAAAGGATTTGCCTTTGTATTTAAGAAATGTATTATACCACACAATGGATGAGAGAAAGCATTGAAAAGGGGTAAAGTCCTTGGAAAATGTAGTATGAAGCAAAGTTTGAGAATATTTCAAAACTGGGTACTTAGCCAAAAAGGAGCAATTTGACATAAAAACAATATGAGTAAACGAAAAATCCTTCAATAGGGAACGCTAAAAAAAAAAACATCTG
This sequence comes from Lissotriton vulgaris, assembly GCF_964263255.1. Taxonomy (NCBI): domain Eukaryota; kingdom Metazoa; phylum Chordata; class Amphibia; order Caudata; family Salamandridae; genus Lissotriton; species Lissotriton vulgaris. The sequence goes on along the minus strand of NC_141694.1, from coordinate 1,608,697,328 downwards.
GGAATCGGGGTAGCTGAAAAAACATACGCTAAAGAAAAAGATTGTTTAAATAAAAAAGCAGAATGGTAATTTTTAAAATTTGGGAAATGAACACCACCTTCAGTTTTTGGTCGGGTAAGTCTGTTTAAGGCAATACGGGGATGTTTATTGTTCCACAGAAATTTAGTACAAATGGAATTTATACGGGAACAATAAACATTGGGTATTTCAATAGGGGGCATAGAAACAGTGTATAATATATGGGGTGTAATCATCATCTTGATAGTGTCAAGTCTACCCCACCAAGAAAGATATAAGGGAGACCAAATTTGGAGTAGAGACTGAAGTTTCTTTATAAGGGCAGAAAAAGTAAATTTAAGCGTATCAGTCAGTGACGAAGAAAACCAAATGCCAAGGTATTTGACTTTAGAAGGGCACCACGTAAAATCAGTAGTATTAAACATATATTGGTAGATGACATCACTCCATTACACAGTTAACGTAAAAACCATATTGGGTGGTGCAATGCTCTAAAAACGGGATTCTCCATATTATGGGCCTCATTAGGATCGCGGACGGACTTGCGTCCGCCCGCGACCCCAGAGCAGGAGGGAACCTCCGCATGGCATGCGGAATTCTCTCCTGTGCAATTACGATGTGACCGCCACCCTGGCGGTCACATCCTCTATTTTTATCATTGCGGCGGGTGCGGCTTCAAGCTGCACCCGCAGCACTGTTAAAAATGCAGGTGTTGCATTTGTATGCAGAAAGAGGCAGGCACCGCGCGGTGCCTGCCGCTTTCCGCATACAAATGCAGGGGGGTATCATAGGTACCCCCCATGTGCACCCCCCACCCCCCTTCACCTAGGGGGCCCGCAACGGGCCCCCGCAGTGAAGTTACACATGCTTTTCCACGGTGGAAAACCAGCCGCGGAAAAGCATCTGAAACAGGCCATCCTAATATGGCGGACGGGGTCTGACAGACACCGTCACCATATTAGAGCTTTTCCACCACAGTTGTAAGCCGGCCGCGGCGGAAAAGCTGCGGACGGAAACCAGGACCCACCAGCCATCCTAATGTGGCGGTGGGTCTTTGGTGGGTCCGCTGCGGATTTTCGCATCCTCCGGGCCGGCGGTGGCTTCCAGACCCCCTAAGATGGCTGGTGGGTCCTGGTTTCCGTCCGCAGCTTTTCCGCCACGGCTGGCTTACAACTGCGGTGGAAAAGCTCTAATATGGTGACGGTGTCTGTCAGACACCGTCCGCCATATTAGGATGGCCTGTTTCAGATGCTTTTCCGCGGCGGGTTTTCCGCCGTGGAAAAGCATGTGTAACTTCACTGCGGGGGCCCGTTGCGGGCCCCCTAGGTGAAGTGGTGGGTGCACATGGGGGGTACCTATGTTACTCCCCTGCATTTGTATGCGGAAAGCGGCAGGCACCGCGCGGTGCCTGCCTCTTTCTGCATACAAATACAACACCTGCATTTTTAACATTGCAGCACCCGCCGCAATGATAAAAATAGAGGATGTGACCGCCAGGGTGGCGGTCACATCCTAATTGCACAGGAGAGAACTCCGCAAGCCATGCGGAGGTTCCCTCCTGCTCTGGGGTCGCGGACGGACGCAAGTCCGTCCGCGATCCTAATGAGGCCCATAATATGGAGAATCCCGTTTTTAGAGCATTGCACCACCCAATATGGTTTTTACGTTAACTGTGCAATGGAGTGATGTCATCTACATTATACACATACTTTTAAGGTGTCCTACAGGCGCTCGCGCCCGATTTGACTAGTCTAAGATGGCCACCGCGGCCGGCACCGCGGTCACATGACATGAACTCAGGGGCGGTGTCCTGCTGAACACTTGTATTCCAACGCGGCTGGCGAAGGAGATGCACGGTGGAGGAAAAGCATTTTCCCGATGGTATTACGGTGAGGCTAGCTATCGGTATCCGGGTAACGGCAGGTGCTGAGCATGAGAGTGTGACTGGTCCGACTGTTCGTAATCCTCTTTACAGTGGGGCAAGAGTACTTTTCTGACAAGGCGGGCATGGCAACACACGGGGACCCGTGTGTTCACGAAGGCAGCCGAGCTCGGGGTGCACTTGGCTTCCTTCAGCACTTTTGATATGGGGCTGTGAGCGTTCCCCTGCCGAACGAACTTACGAGGACCTTTCTGTTTATAAAGGCAGTCGGGCTCGAATTACATACGGCTTCCCTAAATAACTCTGGCAGGGGGCATTGAGTTTTAGGTGCCTAGTGTCCTTATAGTAAATGTACAGTCCCCATGTGTTGACTACTCAGCACGAATCAAGCAGGGGGGCTGTAGACTGTCCTACAGAAGGTGACGAATTGATTAGGGGCCATGTGTTACACAGTGACATAATGGTCTTTGTGATTCTGACGACAATGTATTTTACATATTTGTGTATACTCTCTTTCCAACAGAAAACTTAAGACTAAGTGAAGGGGAAAACTCATTATTGGAGTACCCTGGTACTTTTCTGACACTGGAGCGGCTGGTATGACTAACTTGGCTGACTCTGGGTAACATTCTTTATACACCATCTTTTTTACATGCGAATTGCTAATCATGGGTTTACATGTTTTTAACCATGTTCGTTCACCTGTTCTTCCTTGGCAGTGCACACAGAACTAGTGTCCAAAGGTGGAGTGGCAGCATATGAGTGCAGCCCTGATGAAACTGCTTAAGGTGTTATAGCAGTGAAACATGTCGGCACTGGCATTAGGTAATGGTATGCATGAATATCTACCAGCCTTTTTAACACAAACAGCATATAATCACCTCCCTATGAATAAAGTTGGTTAAGGGAACTGTGTGCTGTGTTTTTAGGCACTTGTTTGTGTTTGTGTTTGTCACCAGCAGAGACATCTGCGTTTCACTGTTTGTCACAAGGTATTACAAAAGTGGCAATTTTATTAAGTTCAGTTTTTGCTACAATTAGATCTTGAAGGGCAGTAGTAACCTTAGATGAAAAGTAAGCATGCTCTAGCTCTTTAATTTTTTGTAGCTGATCCTTATATTTTGTTACATTTAATTTTTTTTTTTGAGACATAAGAAATAGTAAAAGCTCGAAGAGCAGCCTTAAAAGCGTCTCAATTATTGGGAATAGAAGTGTCAGATGGGTTATTAAGGGTAAAAAATTAATTAATAAAAACAGTAACTTCCTTTATAAAAACAGCATCTGATAAAAGAAAAGTGTTGAATTTCCAGCAAATAAATTTAGAAGAAGCACCGGAAAGATCCAGGACAGCATATACAGGTGCATGATCGGAAATGAAAATGGAACCAATTTCAGAACTTTGAATAGAGGGGAGTAAGGATTTACTAACCAAAACATAGTCAATTCGTGACCGGGTGTGATGTACATTTGAAAAAAAAGTATATTCGAGTGAATCAGGGTTACAAGTTTTCCAGACATCATGTAACGGATGTGAGGCAATGGCAGATTGTAATGATTTATGAGACTTATCTGGTTGGAATTTACAGGAGGAGAGCCTGTCAGAGAAAGGGTCTAACCATTGATTAAAATCACATGCAATTATTATGTTGGGACAATCTAAGAGGACAGAAGAATTTTAATGTCATTTCAAAATTTGGGATCAGGGAGAACAGGGCCATAGATATTTAATAAGACCAATGCCTTATTTTGAATCACAATCTTCGCCATTACCCAATGACCATCATCATCATTTTGAGTAGACAATATTTGGACTGATAGAGCTTTGTGGAACAGTATAGCAACACTCCCTTTGTTGTTTGTTAATAGCAGGAGAAAAAACAACTTGGCCTACCCATTGCCTTTTCAATTTAACCGATTCTACATCAGTACAATGAGTTTTTTGGAGAAAAACAATTTGAGAATTAAGCTTAGATAAATGGGACAGTACCTTTTGTCTTTTAATGGGATGACCAAGACCTCGGACATTCCACGAAACAACGTTACACATGGAGGATGGTAAGGAGGATGGGGAACAATTGGAGTGGAAACACTTCAAGGGAACAACTACAAAAGAAAACAGAACAAATAAAAACATTACAATGGGACAACTCGTCCGACATATTCACAGCAGTAAAATACAATACTGCCAAAACAACAATAAGAGATAAGGAAAAACATTGAACCAAAAAAAGAGATTGCTGAGAAACGAACAGTAAACGAATATAGGGACAATAAGAAAAAGCCAGGGAGAGAAAGAGCGTAGGAGGGAGGATAGAAAAATCGAATAGAGAAAAAGAGGCAGTAAGAAAAGAGTGAACAGATCAAGGCAAGAGAGCCAGGTCTGAGGAGAAAAGAAAATCCAAGAGAGCAGGTGCGTAGAGATGCTGAAGAGGAGGCGGTTCCCAGCGAGCACCACAGATGAGGGAATGAAACCAGAAACCTCAAGAAGGTAGAAAAGACATTGAAAAAAGGAATTACAGAAGAGAAATATGAAGCACAATACTCAGAACAATCCAGACCGAGAAAATAAGCAAAAGGAAATAGAGATATCAAACATTAGTATCCATGCCAGAAGGAGTGATATTCTGCAAAAATGAGTGGACCTTCTGTGGATCATCGAATGAGCGAGTACGACCATTGTGAGTGATTTTACAGAAACATGGATGGAGAATGCCATATTGGATATTCAATTGTCTCATTTGAGGTCGAAGATTCAAAAATTCTTTGCGTCGAGCATTCGTTGCATTGGAGAGATCTTGAGAAATTAAAATATTATGACCAGGCCAAATAAGACGTCGTTTGAGTTTAGCAGCCTTCAACACAGTCATTACCTCTGTAAATTCAAGAAAAAGCATAATAATACCACGAGGCATAGAGGCATTAGAGTGAAGGCGACCTAAACGATGGGCTCTTTGAATGTTAAGAGGTTGTGCCGTAGGTTGAAGTTCTAGGAGATCCTTTAGAAATTTCTGTAGAAAGGACACCATGTCAGGACCCTCAATATTTTCCGGAAGACCATAAAGGTATAGGTTGTTCCTACGATTACGATTTTCAAGGTCCTCAGTGTGAAGTTTCAACTTGTGAATCTCTTGTTCCAATAAAGGGATCTTAGAGGAGACATCCTGAATGTCACTGACACATTGTTCCAAATGCAGAACTTTGCCTTCCATAACATCCAATTTTTCTTCAATTTGATTAAGTTTGATGTTGGTAGCAGACATAAATGGTTGAAGACCACAGACCTCCTCCAAAATAGAGTCCAGAACAGGATTTGGAGACGAAGTAGGAGAGGGCGGGACATTTTTAGGTCTCTTTGACTTAGTTCCAGTGAGATAATGTTTTGAATTGCCTGACTCATGAGCCATGTTGAAAACGAGGAAAGAAATCCAAAAGGAACAAGCTGCACGACTTGACAGGAGCACACACCTCATAAAAGCACTAAGACCAGAAATGCAAATAAACACCTGCAGTTCAAAACATGTATACATGGACAATCTCCCTCAAAAATATGCAGGATAAATAAATATGGGGCAGCCCCAAAAAAGTTAGGCGACAAACAGGAATGTGAAGGTGATGCTTCATGAATTAGAGCAGTAGACTGATTGCCTGACCGAAGAAACAAAGACCATTCAGGAAGAAAAACATAGCTTCCAGGGTGAATAGGGCTATTGAGCAGATATGAACTCCATTCATAGAATAAGTTAAAGCACTTTGGAGGAAAACAGCATTGCAGGAGCAATAAAACAGCAAGAACGGGCATTCGCGCCGAAATACAAAATGGCATAATAGGTAGAGCAGAGGCAGCTGAGGAGGAAAAATGCCAAAAAGAGCAAATATTCATCGTGCTTTACACCACAGTGACATAAGTTGTAAGGAAGTGGTCACGAGATATTTAAAAGATACTAGAGGCTCAGCATATCAGCAACATTGGCCTCATTAGTTGCTGAGAGGACGCGGGCTCGGTGGCAAAAATTGGCGGCCGCCACGTCCGAAATCGGAAAAAATTACCGGCAGTCAGAATGAGGTGAAAACAGGTCAGCGGGCCAGCAGACAAGGACATCACTGTAGTCAGGGCATGTTCCGATAACTGAAACGCCGAACGGAGTCCTCTGCAGCGCAGGATGAGATCCGCAATCTTACTCGTATGCTTGCAGCACCGTGGAGCTCACCGAGGAGACGCCATCACTCAACGGCGCGTAAGCCACGCCCCCTTGTCTGGACATCCTTGAACCTTTTAAATGCCAAACAAGCAAGCTGAGACAGAGAGGCTACTGTAACCCAAACATACAGGACATGCTACAATCACATCTGTCTTCTGTTGGTCAGAGATGAAGGGCAATATATTCTGGAGGTGATTAGACAGAGTTGCAGGTCTCAGGTGGACCAGACCTGCTGGATCTGTTCCTTAAACAAGTGGTCACTGTGAAAGATGGCACCAAGACTTTTCACCTACTGGACAAGAGATACAATAGTACCTAGGTGAGCAGGATAGTATTCTTAGTCCCAACACTGCCCATCTCAGCCAATGATTAGAATCTCTGACTTGTCATTTATCTTCTAGAAATTAGCTGCCATTCTATGGCTTGTCACCTCATTGCACAATGAGTTTTTTAATTTTGTTCAACATTTCCTCATTCAATGTCCCGATCCCATTTAATCCTCCAACTTAACCTGCTACAATTATTGAGATGAGACGGGTCCCATTGAAACTGGAACCTCTTTAAGATGGGGATTATGCCTATCCCCTAGCACAAACAAGTGCCCCATACACCCCTCAAAGAGAACGTATATGCTCCCTCGAGTTTGCACCAGCCATGTTTACCTGATTTTGCGGGTAAAACATCACTGCCAGTGGACATCTGTACGAGTGAAATTCATGCCAATCATTGGTTTAGTATTTCATTTTGAAGGTTGATTAGGTTTAATGCAACACACGCATAATAATCCACTCCCATTTTTACTTCACCTATTTTTCTTTCTTGGTTGTGATGAATGCCGTTACTCCTCCACAGAGGGTACTAGACAGAAACATGTTGACCACCACTGCTCTAAGAAAGGTTGAGTTCCCTCCTTTCATAGCATTTGTTTTTAATCTAACCTACGGATGTACAATATCGGTTTATCTCACACACATCACACACTTCATTCTACCTCCCTCACCACACCCTGCTACTCTATTGGTTTTAGGAGACCTCTTCTGTCACATTGAAAACATCCGTAAGCTCCTCCTTCACAGAGAGGGGGTTGTAGCGTGCATTGTGACTAGGCTCGCAAACGCGAGGCGGTTTCTCTATGATGAAGCATGCCACCTACAGGTGGGCTAGGTGAACCGTGCTATAAAAGTAATATTCAAGCACTCTTTTACTTTTCTTCATATAATTTTCGCATAGACCCCGGGGCCCTGCTGTGTTTCACTTCTAGTTTTGGGGAGGTGGTGCCTGCACGTCTCTTAACCTCCTCAGGCTCTCTTTAGTGTGTTAATGATTTTTTCTCTCCACCATCTTCGACTGGATGGCCAGAAATAGTTTAGAGCTGAATGTTGTCAAGATAAAAATCCTAACCCATGGATCATTGATGTGAATGAAGCACACAGAGTGGTAGTTCACCGAACCGGTCACTCTCTCGCCAGCACCCACAACGAAGAGGTTTGGAATGAATTTCAACACTGACTTTAACCGCAGGCCCCAGGACTACATAGTTGTCAAGCCATCTTTCCATTAACTGAGGGCCATCGGTAGAATAGTTTTATTCTTGGGTCTTCCTCTCTTGGTTCAGGAAACCACTGCTCTTATTCTCTTACAGCTAGAGTAGGGTAACGCTTGAAATTATTTGTTTCATAACCTCAAACCAATATTGAATTTGACATTTTATTCAAGGTATCACATCAGCCAAATCCTATGTGCCATACACGGTTCAAGCTGCAAAGTCTTCATTAGTACTACCTACATCATCCTTCATGTTTATATGGAAAAGGACCCTTCGGCTTCTTGTGGGAAAAGAGAGGGCGAGTTACAGGTAGAGCTGCCAACTGTGGAACTAGGGACCCAGGTTTGATTCTCAGCATCAGCTCGAAATCCTGTGAATCTGAGCAAATCATTTAATCTCCCAGTGCCTATAAAAGATGACCATGGCCTTGTGTAATGTAAATGATGCTCGTGTAAAGCTCTTCAATACCGTTGAGTTGAGTACACGCTATATAAAACTGCAAACAAAAAACACAAAATGCACGTCATCCTAGACAGTCTCTGTTTGCAGGTGTGCCGCTTAGTCAAATCTCTGTCTAATGGAAGTCCTTGCGACTGCAGACTGTTGGAAAATGCTTTCTGCTCAGATTAGAAACTTATCAACCATCTATCCTGATACAAAGCAATAAGGAATTGGTTGAAGACCTGTATATGTGGCTGTTTCCTTGCACCTGTGCTCACCCAATACACCATCACAGTGAACCAGTTCATTTACAAGATCCGGATCGACTATCGTAAGCACACTCAAGTAACAAAGAGGATTCTTGGTGAATACACGGAAATGCAACTGATATTCACTGATTTAACAGCACCGCTGCTCCACCAGTAGAGCACGTCTTTGATTCTCATGCATGTCCCACTCTTACTGAAACATCCCACTACTCAACCCTGCGCATAGTCATTGCAAATCTACTCCCTGGCAAGCCGCCACTAAAACAGCAACACCTGGCACAGACTCTGCATGCGCCTGCAGCTTTATGCTTCCGAAATCCCTAACTAGTAGAACAGAGCACACCATCGGAACAACATCCAAATAAAGTTTCATCATCTGACGTTTAGGCTGCACCAAACGAGACCCATTTATCTGCTGATGGTGACGTAACGGCGCTTTAGGACGACACTAGAAGCAGCAAAGGTCTGTACGAATCCAGTGACGTAACGACGCTCACTCAACAATGGGGCTGCTTAGTTTATTTTACAAAGACGGCTCGTATCTTGAAATTGTAACGCAGTTGTTTCAGTCTTTGTTAGCAAGGCTCCGTGCCCTGTGATATTTTGGCAATCCAATAAAACACATGGCTTTCATAAAGTGATACATTTCTTGTTTGTTCCCGTAAATGAGATCATCTCCTGTGTGTTTTCTTTTCCCTGGCTTGTTTCTCGGAGATGCCAGCAAGTCTTCAACAAAGCTTTTTTTTATATATAGTCATGGTGCTTGCATAATAATATCATATATAGACCGAGACAATGTATGATGATAAGAAGACAAGCAATCCTGATAACATTTTAGGTTTATAATAACAACAGGGAAAAGAGAGAACAGGAATATAAGAGTCTGTAAAATTGGAGAGTGTATTCACTTGTCCTCCCAACACCTATTTGAAATGTTGCGAGTCATGGGTGGCATCTCTCGAGCTTTTACTTCAATAACTCCAGTTGCATTTCCAATTAAGCACTTACAAATGGATTCAGCTGTATAGGCGTTGGATTATATGTGCTATTGTGCTATAGGTTATTGTGCTGCCCTGTGGGTGTAGGTGTCTCTGTCCCCCAGTTCTGTGTTCATCAATCTCTTCTTCGTTCTCTCTGACTTAGTCCAGGAAACGTGGATGGTCTTTGGGTCTTCTCCAAGACGAATTCCCCGACTAGATGGAAGTTTATCCCAGAGCTAGGTCTCGTTCCATTCGCATTATCAGGTCCTACACCACCCTAAGCAGGAAAAAGGGTTGGGCTCTGGTGGACGTGAAAGGTTAAAAAACACATGTCCTCTGGACTTAAGTGAGTTGTGCTCTATTTTTAAGAAGGTCAGAAATGAGCAGAAACATTAATTTTGTTGCCACCCATATAGCATTTAGAGAAGATTACCACCCCAACATCTTTGTATTAGTAGAAGCCCAGAATTGTATGTGGTAGTGTTTGAGCCATGTACATAACTGATCATTTTGTTGCAGATTGGTCTCCTGCGGGAAGACAACATGTGGATCATGTTTCCTGATGTAGCACCAGATTACCTTTTACAAAGAAAATGTAGCCATTTTAAATTGACAGATAAGAACTTAAACAGTTTCATTAAAGGGCACCCTGTGACCACCTGCTGCATGACAGGGCATTATCCCATTCTGTGTCCTGTACCTGGTAAATCCTTTCCCCATAACCTAATAAAACCCAAGGCTAGCTGGGCCACACATAGTCCCCTGCGTGGTGTTTAACTCACCAGCTTAAAGTCGAACTCAACAACAGTGAATCCCACCCTGCCAAGGAAGTAAATGAACATGGTATTCGTAATCCAATGTGACTCACTTGTACCATTCTAATATGCTTGTCCCATTACGCTATCTCAACTCAATTACCAGTGCCCTCAGCCTTGCATATGAAAGAGTACCATTTATATGAAAATGTCGCCTCGAAAAGGGGTCATGAGTCTCCAGCTCATTCAACTAATCCCCTGCTGTCTTCTCCTGCTTGTGTCTGCTGTAGCAACTCACATGTTCTATGGGCATTGCAGCATTTCTTCTTTGGCCTTGACCATAGCCTCTCTTGACACCCTTCTGGCAACGCTTTTGTCTCATTATTTGACAAACTGGTTATAAGTAATTTTTTCAGGTAATGTCCTTGCCACTTCCTCCTCCACCTTATCTCAAAGCTCCTGGAGGTACAACTTTGAGGTCTGTTTGGACTCAGCCATGCTCTGACCTTATTTCCCTCATGAAGCTTACCAAGTAGTCTTGCTTGAAGGTATGTGACTTCTGGCTGTGTTTCACGTCCTCTGTGGAGGTCACTCAGAGGTTTCTGGACCAACTTCTTGCTGTCCCTCTTTGGCCCTGGTTTAGTCAACTTTTCGTTGACAGAGGTTTCTTTTTTCCTTTACCACCAGGCATCCCTCTCCTGCCCTGCTTAAACGTCCTCTCTTTGTGTACTTTCAGTTACCTTGCATTCCTGAAGTTCGTTGACCGCTTTCTTTGAAATCATAACGTCACCTCCAGCTGATGAGCATATGATCAGCCTGGAAGTCTAGCAACACTTCTTTCATGTGGCAAGAGCATCCAATCTCTCCCCTTCCCTCCTCTACTGTTTTGGTTCTTGTTCTCTTGAGTTACTAGCTGCTGTTCTGTTGATGGAGGTGCTAGCTTACTCTTGATCAGGTCTAAGCCACACAAGGAGCAACCTGATCCCAAGCCCCAATTTAGGACTTTCCTCACTGCCCCTATGTCACCAGTCTTATGTAATGCTGGCCTGGGACACTTTTACATAGTTTCTTTGTTCCACCTGCTTTGTTAGATGGGGTAGTCAGACAGACTTTCATGACTCTCCCCGGCATTCCTACATAACACTCTGATCCTGTGTCAACCAGTTATCATGGAGCATCAATTCCGTTTTCTTCTGACTCCAGCTATGGAGACGCTTGACCATAGTGACTGTCTTGTAGGTTATTGGGCACCTGTTGGTCACTCTGTTATGTTATGACTACAGTGGAGTGGGTGTTTCACACAGAGAGGATTCAGGTGCTAGTTAAGGAGACTGTGCTGGCTGAGTCTTAGGTCTAGATAAAGCGCTATGTCTTTTGTTTCCTGTGAAACTCAAGCACTGAAGATGTGCCTCTGATATGCAGGGGGGAGGTCATTCCATGGCTTGGGCGCAAGGTATGAGGAATCACGGCCGCTGTTTCTAACTCTGCAGATGCAGGGGATCTGTGCAAGCAGAAGGCGGGTCGAGCAGAGTTTCCTGATCGGGAGTGGAAATTGATGCAGCTGTTGAGGTAAGAGGGACCTAGATTGTGAAAGACTTTGTTCATGTGAGTGAGGAGTTTGAAGAGTACATTATTGTAGATAGGTAGCCAGTGGACCTCGTTGAGGTGCAAGGTTGCAGGAAATTCACTACTGGTTGAGGGGGTTGAACCCCTACTCAAGCAGCAACCACAATTCCTGTCAGGGTGAAGTCACAAGCAAACCCCAAATGAAACCTGTGCTTAACCCTCTACTATCTTGGCACAAAGCAGTAAGTCTTAACTTCGAGGCGACGTGCAAAGTATTTATGCAGCTCTTCCAACAGTAATAAAGTGAAAACACAAACCAATAAAAAATCTACACCAATTCAAAAAATACAGTATATTTTAATAAACTATTTCAGACCAAAACAACTAAAATCCAATCTGTAGAACCATTGATATGCAATTTTAAAGATTTAAGTGCAAATAGTCCTTAGAAGCACTAAGCGCCAACTGTGGTTATCTGGTGGCACCGGCATGGGGCAAAGTCACATGTTCAAGCCAACCTCTGTGGAGTGTGGGCCGAATGCAGGCACCAAGTTAGGCCTGCTGAACAAAATACCTTAGTTCCTGGTTGCAGAGCGTTGCGAGATCCAAAGTTCTATGTCGAGGATGCGTCGCACGGCTTCCAAGGAGCTACAAAGCCCTGCATCTGATATGAGTCGCGTAGTACTGCGAGGAGATGCTCTACGCTGCCTCGGTTCTGCCAACAGGACCACAAATGGGCTGGCAGAGAACCTTCAGGCCTACTTTTAAGGGTCCAGGACTGGGGTGGCACCACTTAGGAACAAAACTCCCAATAGGCAGAGTTCAGCTGCTGGGTTCAAGGTGATTGAAGCCTTTTCTGCCACTGAGGCTTTGATCAGAAGGCCAGCCAACTAGCCCTTGGAGTCACTCGGTTCAAAATGCAGGTCCAGCTCATGCAGCAAGAGAGAAGGCAGCAGGGCAGGAAAGTAGCAGGGCGCCAGAGTAGTCCTCTTTGCAGCAGGGCTGCTCAGCAGTCCTCCACGCCTTCCACAGGTCTAGAAGTGTACTAAAGAGTTAGTCTGAGGGATCAATATTTATACTTGATGTTGGCTTTGAAGTAGGAGATGGTTCTAGAGGTTTCTATCCAAAGAGGTGTTTGGAATTTCCTACCTCCCTACCCTGGCCCCAGGTTGTTTGAGGGCACAATAAATTAGGGTGAAACCCTTTGAGAGTGTGCTGAGGTAGAGCCATTGTGATGTTCAAGTGTGGTGGGTGATAGCTCCTCACCCTCAAGTCAGAGTAGCCCATCCTGCCAACACCTATTTCCCCTTTGTCTCACTGTCTAGGTGTCGCTAGCAGTTGGGCTTTGTGTATTACACCATGTAATGCGACTCAGGATACAGGCTGCAGACACCAAATGGCTGGGACAAGAAAATTCCGGCTTTCTAAAAGTGGGATTCTCATCATTGTGATTTAAAATCCAACCTGACTATTAAAGAGGGTTTTAAATTACAATCTTTAGACATCAAACACAACATTCCTACTTGCTCCCAAATGAAAGTTATCACTTATTTTATTTAATAAGGTAGCCAAATGCTATCCTATGGGCAGTAGTGTAAAATGAATTGAGTTTTTCACAATCAGGTCTTGTAAAAGTTAAAAGTACATGTTCAACTTTTAAAATATACAGCACCTTGCCCACTGGGCGATTTAGGGCCTACTTTAGGAGTGAGATATGTATTAAAAGGAAGGTTTAGGCCTGGCAAAATGTTTATTTTGCCAATTTGAAATGGCACTTTAAACATATCTCAGACCTGCCATTGCAGCTTGTGTGTGCAGGTTTAAAGGGTTACTTAAGTGGGTGGCACAATAAATGCTGCAGCCCCACTAGTACAATTAGTTGGAAAGTGGGATATTGGTAGGGGTAGGTATACAACTACCATTAATAATAATAAGGCCACAAACACAGTGTAGGGTCCAGTAAAAGTCTCAGTAAAGTGCCCCCTTGCTCAACCCTTGGTAGCTGACATAGCCAGTCAGGTCTAACGTAGGATACAGGAGTGAAAAACATTTAAAAACCACAATACATCAAATAAGTAAGACACAACACACAATAAAAATCCTACACCAATTTATAAACATTGGAAATATTTTCATGAACAAGTAGACACCAAAACTGCAAAAATCCAATGTAGACACCAAACCTGCAAAAATCCAATGTAGTGAACTGGAGATATGATTTTTTAATGATTAACCACTTTATACGCTGACTTTGCCCCAATAAAGCGCAACCAGATGTATCAAAGTTTGAGGCCGACCACGATGGACCCCTGGTCGTATACACAAAGTGGGAGGCCCCAGTCAAAATGTAACTTTTACACATAGAAATGTTTCTCGAGTTTCTTCTTTCGACGGCGCTTGAGCCTCCACAGCAGACTGTATTCAGTGAGAGTTCGCTGGCTTGATTTTCTGCAAAGCCATAGTCAAATCCTGGAAGTCTGGAGCTTTCTGTCAGGCTCCTCAGGGTCGGGAAGATGCTATAGGGTTCCGCTTCCAGGTCATTCCGGACTCAGAATGATAGACACAGAGTTCTAGTTAGATTGGGCCGGGGATAAAGGACGGGATGGGGCTGCAGGGACAAAGGATCTGTAAAACACAAGCAGACAACATTAACATACCACATACACCTAAACATCTACTCTCATTATGTCTCACTAAACCCTAAGTACCTTTAAATGCAGACCCTCGTGCCACGTAATCAAAAATGGAAACCATAAACTCCTCGCCCGCTTGAGGAAAACACCACAGCCTCTTTAAATGTCAGAAACCAGAGCCACTACATAAACACCCAGATCTGGTCATCAGGAAACACTGTTACCCGGATTCAGGGGAAGGAAGTCTCGTAGTTAATACACCACTCTGAAATTTGCCCTCTTCAGAAGCCTCTGTGTGGAATTAGGCATGGCTTCCACTGTATTCTATTACCGTCGCCCTATGTTCACCTCTGCCCTCTCAGCGCTCCTCCTCACGGGGGGATCAACATGCTGTCCAACCGAAGATTATCAAAACACACAATGTCCTCTCAGCGCTCCTCCTCACGGGGGGATCAACACGCTGTCTTAACGAAGATTATCAAATCGCACAATGGACTTGGTGCCAGCGCGGCTTTCCTCCGTCCGGAATAATCACCACTGCCACAAACACCACCTAAATGAGGAGCGGAGCAAGTGGGAGTATCCGTTGCCTCACGGAAGTTCCCCAGAAGTGCTCCGTACTAGTTTCCAAAAGAAATGCGGTAAACCCGAGAGACAGAGCCGCGACCTGACTCTTCTCTCCCTACCTTTCTGTGGTTGAGCCCCGAAATCGCCGGTTCCGATTTGGGTGAATCCTTGCCCCAAACAAAGGAAACGTTCATACGCCTGCTCACGATGTCTTCGGCTCGCTTCCTGGTCCCAACCAGATCCGCAGATAGTACAGAATTATGCACGCGCGGAAGTGCGCGTTGATTCATTTTAAACGCGCCTCCCCCGCTGAGCCATCTGGAACTTGTATTCCTGTACCCTCGGCAGGCGCAATCAGCTAGTTCCTGACAGTAGGCCCCCCTTCCCTGCGCCTCCTAGAACCCGGCTTCCCTGGAAACCTTTTGTAGAGGATTGAACATCAAGCGGGGCATGCACATCACTGCTGGGCTCCCAGGAATCTTCTTCCTCTGAATACCCCTTCCACGACACCAGAAACCACAAACGCCCCCGGCGATATTGCGAGTCCAGAATCCTCCTCACCTCGTACTCCACACCATCACTCGTGAGAATCGGAGGAGGGGCTCTTCTTTTCGCTGGCCCCACTGGCTTCAGAAGGCTGCAGTGGAACACAGGGTGTATTCTCAGGCTCCCAGGCAGTCGGAGCTTGTATGCCACCGGGTTTACTTTCCTCACCACTTCGTATGGACCGATAAAACAAGGATGAAAGATGCTCCGGAGCTTGAACCGGATGTTTTTCGTGGACAGCCATACTCGCTCCCCCACCTTGTATTCAGGCCCTTACACCCTCTGTCGATCCTCCCATTTCTTGTAGTCCTGCTTTGCCCTACGCGGGTGTCCTGTTAGTTTCTTATGCACTTGCAACAAAGCCTTAATGCGGGCCTGGACCGCCGGTTGATCCTTCACCACTGCCGGGACGGCCACGGGGAGAATCTTTGCTGTATACCCGAAGTTGGCCATAAAGGGAGAGACTCCGAGGGAGCTATGCACCGCATTGTTGTATGAGAGCTCGGTCAACCAAAGCAATGAGACCCAGGATTCTTGGGCGTCCTCTGACTTACATCGCAAGTACTTCTTCAATGTCTGGTTGAGCCTTTCTGTTTACCCATCCGTTTGTGGGTGAACGAGGTGGATACCGCTGCCTCGATCTGTAGTGCCTTGCGCAATGTTCTTCAGAAGCTAGCCACGAACTGAGGGCCTCTGTCTGATACTATCACCGTTGACAGTCCATGAAGACGAACTATTTCGCTCAACAACAACTTGGGTGTCTGACCAGCTGTGGGTAAGTTCCTACCAGCACAGCCGACTTGCCTATCTCTGTGGGCAGCCCCGTGATGAAGTTGAGACTGATGGTGTGCCACGGATAAGGTGGCGTGGGCATATGCATGAGTTTCCCCCTGGCTTTAGTGTGGTCCGATTTCCCTCTGGCACAGGTCTCCCACTCCAACACCCATTTCTTTGCCTGGACAGTCATGGACCGCCACCAAAAGTGACACTGTAACAGCTCTATGGTTTTCTTTATCCCCGGATGACCAGCAAAGGGTGACTGGTGACACCAATGAAACGCCTTCTTTTGTAGCACCTGGGTAGGCCAATATAGCTTGTCCTTAAAGAAGGGAAGTTCGTCCCTTACGGTTCGTCCCTCCAAACCCTCAGCCCAGATCGCCCATCTTTCTTTTGAACGGCTTTCGCGGATCTCTCTCAAGAACTCTTCAGCTGTCACCACGCAAATCACTTTCTCCTTTGGGATTATAGCCATAGGTGCATGAACTTCCTGGTCCTCGGGGCTTTCCTGTCGAGACAAGGCGTCTGCCTTGTGTTAGACGGACCGGGAGGGTCGGCCGAGAATAAGGGGAGAGGTCTCCGGGGAGAGCCGTCTCCAGCGATCGTACAGACGAGTAACTTCCCCCCCACAGATGTACACCACACAAGGATAAGGTTTAACGTTCTTTATAAGCAATTCTTTAAGTACGGTGAAAATGGTACAAGGAGGTCTGGACTCAGGGGTCCCCTCGGTTCTAGTCTCTTGATTGGGAAAAGGGTAGCGGGACAGTCTTGTTACCAGTCTGGTAGATGAAATAGCTCACAATCCTCGAGCTCGGCGTTCTAGATGATCGGGCCGCGGCGGAGCCAGCAGGTCCCGGGATGGTTGAAGGTAGCGACGGTCCGTGGCGGAGCCAGCAGGTCCCGATGAAGGTGGAGGTTACAAACGGTCTGCGGCCACGCCAGCAGGTCCCGACTACGATGAAGGTTTCAGAAGGTTGCGGCAGCGCCAGCAGGCAGGACGATAGTTCGCAAGGCAGGACTACGGCAGCGCCAGTAGTCTGTCAAGGATGAGTTCTTCACTGCGTTTCTCGACTCCAGGATACAACTGCCTTCCTGCTCTGGAGCTGCCCCAGTTATAGGTCTGGCCCCTTTGATGTCCGGACCCTCGCACTTGGAGGTCGGGAGGTCCGGGATGAGGGAGTCCAGACACCCAGCAGGGGGGTGGAGCCAGTGCCCGGGGGAGCCGGGGGCGATCGGCACCTGGCGGGGGAGAGCCATCGACACCTCTTTCTCCCATTGACCTGCCAAGTAGTCCGCTCACCTCCTGGGTGGATGGTGGTGCCGGGATGTCGGGGCCTGGCCAGGCCCAGGGTTAGGGTCGATCGGAGGCCACGCGGCCTCGTGGTGCCGTGTCCAAGATGGCGCCCAAGCCGGGCGAGGGGGCCGGTAGTGATTCGGGTCCATGATGTGGAGATGTCCAGGGGCAGGGATCCCATATGAGACGGGAAACGGGTGGTTGTTGCGTGTCACACCTGAAGAGCCGGGCTCGGGCCCGGTCGTGCGGGGAGGGAGCAAGCACTTCACGTGGCCTGTCCAACATGCGTCCCCCCCAGCTGAAGGCGGGGAGAGTCACCCATCCTCTTGGGGACTCTCCTCGTCGAGGCGGAAAAAGCGGGACAGGCCATCTGCGTTGGCGTGATCCTGTCCGGGCCGATGTTCCACGGTGAAGTCCATCCCCTGCAGGGAGATGGACCAAAGCAATCGTTTTGGGTTTTCCCCCTGCATCTGCATTAGCCATTGCAGGGGCCGATGATCGGTCTGTACCCGGAAGTGGGTACCGAAGAGATAAGGCCGGAGCTTTTTGAGGGCCCACACCACTGCGAAGGCCTCCCTCTCGATGGTGCTCCAGCGTTGCTCTCGGGCCAGGAGACGTCTGCTGATGAAGGCCACTGGTTGGTCAAGTCCTTCGGGGTTCAGCTGGGACAGGACTGCCCCAATGCCATGGTCGGAGGCGTCCGTTTGGACGATAAATTCCCGACTGTAGTCGGGGGCCTGGAGCACAGGGGCGGAGCACATGGCGGCCTTCAGCTTCTCGAAGGCCGCTTGACAGTCTGGGGTCCAGTTGACCTTCTTTGGTTGGTTTTTGGATGTGAGTTCCGTGAGGGGCCCCACAATGCTGCCATAGTCCCTCACGAACCGCCGGTAGTAGCCTGTGAGTCCCAAGAAGGCGCGGACCTCGGTCTGGGTGATGGGGGGCTGCCACGACTGGATGGCAGCGATTTTGAGTTGCAGCGGGGCCACCAGGCCGCTTCCCACCTGATGCCCGAGGTAGGTCACGGACCCCTGGCCAATTTGACATTTGCTGGCCTTGATCGTGAGGCCGGCTCGTTGGAGGGCCTGCAGAACCTCTCGGAGGTGGTTGAGGTGGTCGGGCCAGTGGCGGCTGTACACAGCGATATCGTCCAGATAGGCGGCGCTGAATTCTTCGAGTCCCGCCAGGACCTGATTTACTAGCCGCTGGAATGTTGCTGGAGCATTCTTCATGCCGAATGGCATGACCTTGAAGTGGTAGTGGCCATCAGGGGTGGAGAAGGCAGATCGTTCTTGGCCCCGGGGTGTGAGACCGATCTGCCAGTAGCCCGCTGTCAGGTCGAAGATGCTGAGGTAGCGGGCAGCTCCCATGCGGTCGATTAGTTCATCTGCTCGGGGAATGGGATGTGCGTCGGTTCTGGTGACCGCATTCAGGCCCCGGTAGTCGACGCAGAACTGGAGCTCAGGAGTGGTGCCGGGGGCGGCCGCTTTGGGGACCAGTACCACTGGGCTGGCCCAGGGGCTGTCTGAGGGCTCGATGACCCCGAGCGTGAGCATTTTGGACACCTCCTCTTGGATGCAGGCCCGTACCCGATCTGGTACGCGGTAGGCCCGATGTCGGATAGGGGGACTGTCTCCAGTGTCTACATCGTGTGAGCACCAGGGGGTGACCCCTGGGGTAAGGGAGAACAGAGCGGCGAACTGCAGTAGGAGGTCTCGGCAGCCTTGACGCTGTTCCAGGGTGAGGGCCTCCGAGAGTCGGACCCCGTCCACGGAGCCGTCCTTCTCTCGAGTCCGTAGGAGATCAGGGAGTGGCTCAGAATCCTCTTCGGCTCCGCTGTCTGTTGCCATCAGGAGGCTGAGCTCCGAGCGCACAAAGTGGGGCTTTAGTCTATTGGCGTGGAGGACCCGGAGGGGGTTCTGTGAAGATTCCATATCGATGAGATAGGTGACAGGGCTCTTGCGCTCGACCACTTTGAAGGGCCCTGTCCATTTGTCTTGCAGGGTGCATGGTTCGGTGGGAGACATCACCCATACCTGTTGGCCAGGTTCAAATTCGATGGAGGAGGCATTTTGATCGTACCACCTTTTCATGTCTTCCTGACTGGCCTCCAAGTTTGCTTTAGCCATTTCTCTGAACCGTCTGGTCTGGTTGCGTAGGGTCAGGAGGTATTTGAAAACATCTGGAGGGTTCTTCAGAGGGGGCATTTCCCAACCTTCTTTGACTAGGCTGAGCGGCCCTCGCACAGGGTGTCCATATAAGAGTTCGAACGGGCTGAAGCCGAGGGACTTCTGGGGGACTTCTCGATAGGCAAAGAGGAGGCACGGCAGTAGCACATCCCACTGGCGACGGAGGGGCTCTTCCAACCCCCCAATCATCCCTTTGAGCGTGCGGTTGAACCGCTCAACTAGTCCGTTTCCTTGAGGGTGATAGGGGGTCGTGAATCGGTAGGTGACCCCACACTGTTGCCAGAGGGATTTCATGTATTTTGAAATAAAGTTTGTGCCTCTGTCGCTGACGACTTCTCGGGGGAAGCCTACCCGGGAGAAGATCCCCATCAAGGCCCGGCCAACCACCGGGACTGTCACAGTTCGCAGGGGAACAGCCTCGGGGTAGCGGGTGGCGTGGTCCACCAGTACCAGGATGAACCGATGTCCTTGTGCTGTACGGGGGTCCAGGGGCCCCACAATGTCTATTCCCACCCTCTCAAACGGGGTGGTGACCACTGGGAAAGGTTGCAGAGGGGCTTTAAGCTTGCGGCCGCTCTTCCCGCTGGCCTGGCACGTGGGGCAAGACCGGCAGTGCTGGAGTACGTTGTTCCTCATCTTGGGCCAGAGAAAGTGGGTCACCAGGCGACTGTAGGTTTTGTCCTGACCCAGGTGACCAGCCAGGGGGACATCGTGGGCCAGGTTTAGCAAAAAGTCTCTAAAGCGGAGGGGCACCACTAGCACTCGACTGGCCCCTAACTCCGCGATTATCTGTTCGCTGTACAACAGGTCATTGTCCCAATAGACCCAATGGGTTCCGGAGGTATCCCCTGCGCTCTGGGCGAGGGCTTGTTGGCGGAGTCCCTCGAGGGAGGGACAGGTCTTCTGCTCTTGACGAAACTGCTCTTGGGTGGGCCCCCCTTCCTGACGCCACTGAGCCAGGTCGGGAAGGTCCTGGAGCTGGGCGAGCCCTTCGGGGGTTTGCTCTGGAGGGTCGGCACGGTCGGTGTCTTCTACTGGAGCGACCGGGGGAGGAGGTGCCGGCCAATCAGGTTCTTCGGGTCGGGGGATGGCACGGGCGGCCATGGACCGGGTGGTTACGCACGCCCAGTCCGGGAGGCCCAACATCCCCAGGTGCTCTCTTCTCTCTACGGCGGCCCACGGGGAACTCTCCAGATCATTTCCCAGGAGACAGTCTACGGGGGCATCATCTCGGACCGTCACCTTCAACATGCCGGAGACTCCTCCCCACTCGAAGGGGACGCAGGCCATCCGACATAGACTCTCCGAATTGTCGGCTGAACGGACAGGGCAGAGAACGTTCGGCAGGATCTGTTCTGGGGTCACCAGGTGACAGCGGACGGCTGTCACACTGGCCCCGGTGTCACGTAGGGCTTCGGCCCTGCGTCCATTGATGTTCACCCACTGACTGTACTTCCGGGTGTTGGCGGGTAGGGGGGCCCGCGGGACCATGTCTTTTCCCCCTAGGCACGCTAGAACCATGGCGGCTGGTTCCCATTCTTGGTGTTCTTGCTCACGTTCCTCGTGTTCTTCGGAGATTTGTTCTTCCCCCAGGGCGGCGGCAGCCATCTGGCGGGGTCTCGGAGTCTGGCTCTGTGGACAATTCGGGTCATTTGCGTAGTGGCCGACTCGCTGGCACCGGTGACACGTGACATTGGCTCTGTACCCCGGGCGCGCCGGGGTGTTGCCCCGGTTGGCCGGGGGTGGTGTGTTGGCAGCGGGAGCGGCCGGGGCGTTGTCTCTTCCTCGTCCCTGGCCCCCTCCTCCTCCTCGGGGACGGTGCTGACCTGGGTGGTTCCGGTTCTGTTCATGTGACCCATTTCGGCCCACTCGGGTGATTTCCCACCGGTCAGCCTCGGCGGCGAGCTGTCGTGGATCGGTCAATTTACTGTCGAGGAGGTGCTGCCTGAGCTCGACGAAGCAGTTGTTAGATAGATGCTCCCATACCATGAGATTGAAGAGTTGCTCGTAGGTCGTTACATTGCTCCCCTTGATCCAACCCTCGAAGGCTCGGCTGAAATAGTTCACGTACTCCACCCAAGTGGTACCCGGGATCCGGGTGCAGTCTCGGAACCTCTGGCGGTACATTTCGGGTGTGAGCCCATAGCGGGTGAGGAGGGTAGCTTTCATGTGGTCATAGGAGGTCATCAGATGGTCTGGGAGCTGTAACAGGGCATCGCGGCCCTCATTGACGAACCTCCCCCATAGACCGGCTCCCCAGTCGCTTCGATCGATCCGGTGGGAGGTCATAGCGATCTCGTAGGCCTTGAACCACTGCTGTATGTCGTCATCTCGGAAATATTCTCGAACGACATCCTTGGGGATGTGTACTTTCTTTTCTGTTGCTCCCGGGGTGCGCGGTTGCTCGGGCACCCCTAATTCTTTGTTCTGCTTACGTAATTCTATCTCTGCTAGTTTGCGCTCGTGGTCATACGCCAGTCTCTTCTCTTCGAGCTCTCTTTGTCTCTGTTTTTCTTCCCTTTCTTCTCGGAGCCGTAGATGTTCTAGGTTCAGTTTTTGTTCGGCTAATTTGAGTTCGCCATCCATTTTGAGCCGGGCCATTTCTAGTTCATGTAGTCTGCTTCTCTCTCGTTCTTGGATTTCGTTTTGCGAAAGACCCGTTCTTCGCTCCTCGGGAGCCGTGGTGTTTTTCTCTGCTGCTGCGACATTTTGGTCCGGGGGTCTGACGGCCCCGGTTTCCGCCCATGACTCAATGGCGTGCTTGAAATCGTCCTTAGTACTCAGACCGGTGGTAGCGATACCTAGTTCAATGCAGAATTGTTTCAACTCACGATGGCTGTACTCTTCCAATTTCTCCATCTGGAATTTCTCGGTGGAACCGCTCTCTTTGGTTGTCATTGTGGTTTCGTCGTGGGGTGAGCTACTCTCTGTACGATTACGCGTTGATTCGGATCGCGCCGCTGGCCACCAATGTTAGACGGACCGGGAGGGTCGGCCGAGAATAAGGGGAGAGGTCTCCGGGGAGAGCCGTCTCCAGCAATCGTACAGACGAGTAACTTCCCCCCCACAGATGTACACCACACAAGGATAAGGTTTAACGTTCTTTATAAGCAATTCTTTAAGTACGGTGAAAATGGTACAAGGAGGTCTGGACTCAGGGGTCCCCTCGGTTCTAGTCTCTTGATTGGGAAAAGGGTAGCGGGACAGTCTTGTTACCAGGTAGATGAAATAGCTCACAATCCTCGAGC
Source organism: Lissotriton vulgaris (assembly GCF_964263255.1). Taxonomy (NCBI): domain Eukaryota; kingdom Metazoa; phylum Chordata; class Amphibia; order Caudata; family Salamandridae; genus Lissotriton; species Lissotriton vulgaris. Next base: position 1,608,674,418 of record NC_141694.1, on the reverse strand, counting down.
TCGGCGTTCTAGATGATCGGGCCGCGGCGGAGCCAGCAGGTCCCGGGATGGTTGAAGGTAGCGACGGTCCGCGGCGGAGCCAGCAGGTCCCGATGAAGGTGGAGGTTACAAACGGTCCGCGGCCACGCCAGCAGGTCCCGACTACGATGAAGGTTTCAGAAGGTTGCGGCAGCGCCAGCAGGCAGGACGATAGTTCGCAAGGCAGGACTACGGCAGCGCCAGTAGTCCGTCAAGGATGAGTTCTTCACTGCGTCTCTCGACTCCAGGATACAACTGCCTTCCTGCTCTGGAGCTGCCCCAGTTATAGGTCTGGCCCCTTTGATGTCCGGACCCTCGCACTTGGAGGTCGGGAGGTCCGGGATGAGGGAGTCCAGACACCCAGCAGGGGGGTGGAGCCAGTGCCCGGGGGAGCCGGGGGCGATCGGCATCTGGCGGGGGAGAGCCATCGACACCTCTTTCTCCCATTGACCTGCCAAGTAGTCCGCTCACCTCCTGGGTGGATGGTGGTGCCGGGATGTCGGGGCCTGGCCAGGCCCAGGGTTAGGGTCGATCGGAGGCCACGCGGCCTCTTGGTGCCGTGTCCAAGATGGCGCCCAAGCCGGGCGAGGGGGCCGGTAGTGATTGGGGTCCATGATGTGGAGATGTCCAGGGGCAGGGGTCCTATATGAGACGGGAAACGGGTGGTTGTTGCGTGTCACACCTGAAGAGCCGGGCTCGGGCCCGGTCGTGCGGGGAGGGAGCAAGCACTTCACGTGGCCTGTCCAACACCTTGCGATTGTCGTCTCCGGGTCGGAACGTAATGTGGAAATCGTATTCCGCAAAGAAGAGAGTCCACCTCATCTGTCTCTGGGTGAGGTGACGTGCCGACTGCATGTATTGCAGATTCCGGTGGTCGGTATATACCGTGACTGGATGACGGGCTCCCAACAGATACGGTCGCCATTCCGGAAAAGCCTTCTTTATGGAAAGGAGTTCCTTCTCCGCTATGGTGTAGTTGCTTTCTGCGGTGTCTTGTTTCTTGGACAGATATGCCACGGGGTGCAGTCGACCTGTCTCCTTATCCCTTTGAGAAAGAAATGCGCCTATTGCCACTTCCGATGCATCCGCCTCCACGATGAATGGCGCCTCCAAGTGAGGGGTCTCAGCACCGGAGCCATGGTGAAGGCTCTCTTTAGAACCTCGAATGCCCTGGCCGCCTCTGTGTCCCAAGCAAAGATTGTTCCTTTCTTTAGCAGACGCATGATGGGTACCGCTTTCAGTGAGAATTCGCTGATAAATCGTCTATAAAAGTTTGCGAACCCCAGGAAGCTCTGCACGTCCCTGATGTTCTTGGGCATGGGCCATTCCAATACCGCTTGCACTTTGCATTCAGACATGCACAGCCCTTTTGGGCTGAGATTCACCCCTAGAAATTCCACCTCAGTCACGCTGCACTCGCACTTACTTAGTTTACAAAAGAGTGCATGTTTCTGGAGTCTCTCTAACACTTCACACACATGATGGTAATGATCCTGGGTTTTTTTCTGAATATATGAGTGTATCATCCAAGTAAACTATAACGAATAAATCCAGGAACTCAGACAACACTTCATTCAGGAAATACTGGAATGCCGCCGGGGTGTTGCACAACCCGAACGGCATTACCAGGTACTCGTACAGCCCATACCTTGTTTTGAAGGCTGTCTTCCACTCATCCCCTTACCTAACCCGCGCTAAATGTTATGCTCCTCGCAGGTCTAGCCTTGTGTATATCACGGCCTTGCGTATTTATTTATTTATGTATTCATAATATTTATAGAGTGTGAACAATGGCCCTTGGGCGTCTCGGCGCTGAATTATCTGCAAGTATTTACTCCAAGGAGGAAAGGGAATGAATTTACTGGTTAAACAGCCAAGTTTTTAGCTGTTTGCGAAATGACCAGAGTGAAGGGCTTATTTTTATTGAGTGGGGCAAAGTGTTCCATAGTTTCGGGGCTGATACCAGGAACCTTCGATCCCCCCAAGAAACCAATTTGGTACGGGGGACCATTAGGTCATTTAGAGTGAACGAACGTAACAATCTGGGAGGACAGTAAGGGATCAGATTTTGTGTGAGGAAGGCAGGTCCTTGGTTGTGCAGAGCTTTGTACACAATACAGAGGGTTTTGAACTTGATCCTATTTCTAATTGGTAACCAGTGTAGGTGTCTAATGGTTTCTGTAGCGGATTGATATTTAGGAATTCTGCCCAGGAGCCTGGCTGCTGAATTCTGGATAACTTGCATTTTATTTATGACCCTTGCTTGAGCATTAATAAACAAAGCGTTGCAGTAGTCCAAAGTGGACAATACCAGCGAAGTTACCAAGGTTTTACCGGCCGTTTCGGGGAGAAAGGGAAGGATTTTCTTTATGAGTCTTAGTTTGTAAAAGGCGGAGGAAGCAATTTGATTGGCATGTGGGAGAAAATTGAGGCGGTCATCGAAAATTACTCCTAAGTTCCTCACTTTGCTGACAGGTTTAGGGGGGGTCCAAGGAACATCGGCCACCAAGCAGAGGACCATTCTGGGGTCAGTTGTCCAAAGAGGACCACTTCTGTCTTTTCGGAATTAAGTTTTAGGCAATTGAGGCCATCCAGTCCCCAATTGCCAACATGCCCTCTTTGAAGTCTTCGGCTATTTTATGGCCGTTGTTTTTAATGGCGAGGACCAACTGCGTGTCGTCTGCGTAGGAGGTAAGGCTCATCCCGTATGCTCGAATGATGTTGGCTAGGTCCGACACATAGATGTTAAAAAGTGTCAGACTTAGGGATGAGCCTTGAGGTACCCCGCATGGCAGCGACAAATTGGATGATTGAAAGGAGCCCAGAGTGACAGCCTGAGACCTGTCAGCCAGAAAGGATGCCAGCAGTTTCTTGGCTGTGTGTTGGAAACCCATGTTTTCGACACGATCGATCAGAATAGAATGATCGACCATGTCGAAAGCAGCCAACAGATCTAGCAGTATTAATACTGCTGTTCCAGCAACATCTCGGGTGGATCTGATGTCATCCGCGGCTTTAATTAGAGCCGTCTCCGTACTGTGAAAACGGCGGAAGCCAAATTGGGTCTCGTCGAGTAGATGGTGTTCCTCTATAAAAGCAGACAGTTGTTGGTTCATTGCTTTTTCGACGATTTTTGCCAGGAATGGAAGGCTGGCAATTGGGCGGTAGTTTTTTAGTTCGTCCATGTCAAGATGTGGCTTCTTTAGCAACGGTTTGAGGAGAGTTTTTTTGAGGGCGGCTGGATAAATACCTGTTCTAAACATGGAGTTGCATATTGAGGTGATAGCAGGAAGGAAAACATCAATGATAGGTGGAAGTATTTTGAAAGGACAAGGGTCAAGTGCAGAACCTTGTGGAGATGATTTCCGCCGTCTGGGCATTAGAGATGTCTGCAAACTGAGTGAAAGTAGGACCAGTGCGAATTGGGGAGGTAATTTTGGGGGGGGGGAGTTGGTATTATTTGAAAAAGCCAAAAAGATGTCATTGACCTTACTGAAAAAGAAGTTGGCCAAGGCATCACAAAGGGATTGGGAGGGGGTGGGGTCAAGTTTAAAGAATAGCCAGCTAACTGCTTGGTAGGGTCGTAAAGTTCCATAGTAGAATTTTTGGCTAGTTCGATCTTTCCGCTAAAAAACTTTTTCTTGGCATCACTAATCATAGTACCTGATCTAATAGTACGTTAATGACGGGGAGCGGGTACCTGTTCCTGACTGTATTTTTGTTCAGCATCCTATAATCACAGCAAGCCCTCAATCACCATTAGCTTTTGATATGAAGAACAAAGGGGAGGCTGCCGGAGACCTAGAAGGACGGATGAACCCCAACTTGACATAGTTGTCTATATATGTTCGAAGATGCACCGTTTCGGACTCAGAAAATGCATACACCCTACATGATGGGAGAATGCTGTCGTCAATCAAGTCGATCCGGCATTCGTATCTTCGATGAGGGGGGAGTATCTCTGCCTTTGCTTTGTTAAAGACTCCCGCAAAAGCCTTGTATTCCACGGGTACACTAACCTCTTTTTCGACCAGGGTAGCAACACACCATGATGATGCCAATGCGGTCGCTGGAGACTCGTTTTCTCTCAGGTAGTGTACCCTGCAAACCTCTGATGAAAACCTCACCGTCCTGTCTGCCCAGTTCACCTCTGGATTATGCCTGCAAAACCACGGCATCCCTAATATAAATTCATACTGCGGTGCATCTATGATGTTGAGCACTATGTCTTCTGTGTGTTACCTCTCCTCCCCCGATAAAATCAGTCTCAACTCCTCTGTCTGCGAAGTGATCCTTCCTGATTTCAACGGCTTCCCGTCCACCGCCACCACCTCTTCAGGAACCTTCTGTGCTACTACCCCTAAAGACAGCATACTGACCAACCCACTGTCAATGAAGTTGCCAGTGGCCCCTGAATCTAACATGGCCAGTACTTGGTGGACTTGGGAGCCAACTCCCAATCCTCCTTGCAGCACTATATGGGACTCTGTGGCTGACGGAAGGTCGGATGCAAGGGAGGGTATCTTCATACCTGTTTTTTCGTTATTAGGTTCATTCTCAGGGAAACCACCTTCTGCGCCTAGTTTGGAGACCGCTGCTCGTTTAGTCTGAAAAGAAGGGGTTTGCGTCTTAGGTTTCGTAGGGCATTTGCGCACATACTGGCCTCTTTTGCCGCAGTACATACACAGTCCCTGTGTGCGACCGTTCTCTCTTTCTGTACGTGGCAATGGAGCTCTTACTGCCCCAAGCTCCATAGGCTCACCTCCTACCTCTCCTTGTGGTGTCTCTTTTTAGGTCCCCTATCGACACCTCTATCATGTATGCACCCATCCAGACGCAACGATAGGCTTACCAAATCCGCACACGTGTGGGGTTGAGGGTAAATCCGTGCTATCACATCCTTAAGTCTCCATCAGCTAAGTGGAAAAACCTGGAATGTCCATCCACATTGGAATGTGCATCCCCAGGTCTGTGTTCCAATGTGAAGTCTATCCCCTGTGGAGAAATGGACCCCCCCAGTAGTTTGGGATTCTCCCAGCTCATCTGCATGAGCCATCTGAGAGGTCTGTGGTCAGTTTGAACACAAAAGCGAGTACCAAACAAGTATGGTCTCAGAGTTTTCAGGGACCAAACCACGACCAAGGCCTCCCTTTCAATGGCATTCCTCCTTTGTTCTCAGCTGAGAAGTTGCCTACTAATAAAGGCAACTGCCTAATCAAGGCCCTCCTCATTTACTTTTGCCAACAGTGCCCCAATTCCTTCTTCTGAAGCATCTGTCAGAACCACAAATTCCTTTGAAAGAGGCGATGTGTGTAGGCCGGAGCCAGTGACACTGGTGCTGAACAGAGTGTCAAAGGCCCTCTGACACACTGTGTACAACATCACTTTCTTTTGCCTTTTCTTAGAAGTTCCGTCAAGTAAGCCACAATGGTCCCATAGTTATGAACAATATCTTCTATAGTAGCCAGTCAGACCAAGGAATGCCCTTTGGTGCTGAGTGGCCTTTGGGGAGCTTGGAATCAAATCACCCCACCCCGGCACACATCAACTGCTTCTTCAATTTTACTGCCACCATTTCTTCTTGTTTTCTTCCCCAGCTCCCTTTCTCTTGGGGGCATTCCTGTCCCTTGTGTGGGAGAACCCCCTCTCTTACCTCTTGGAATTATGTACCTAGTACAGGAAACAATGGAGGAGGAATCATCTTCACTCTCCTCCTGGCTGACAGGGTGGTCAGCCTTCCCCTCCCCTTCATTTTCTGGGGCTGACCTTGCCCAGGCCTTCAGGGACCTAACCATTCCTGTCTTCCTAATCTTGTTAGTAATCTTGTTAGTAGCCCCCTAGCCTTAGATAGAACCCTAAGCTCATCTAATTTGATTGTCAGTTTATCCAGAACCAGCTCGATGGTATCCCTAATTTTGGGCTCAACAACCATCAATCAGACTTGGAACAAATTTAGACAAATCAAGCAATGTGATTAAAATCAGTTAATTATTATCTTTAAAAATACTTTAAATTGTTTTAGAAAAAACTTTAAATTTTTAAAATTTGGACTAAATTACAGTATTGTGTACTTCAAACCCAAGTTCGTATCCACATCGCTAAACACCACGTGCTGGAAAGTGGATTATTTGTAGGGGTAAGTATGCACCTACAACCAGTAATAAGGCCACCAACAGGGTATAGGGTCCAGTAAAGGTCTCCATAAATGAGCCCCTTGCTCAAACCTCGGTAGCTGACAATGAGCAGTCAGGCCTTACTTAGGAGATAGGAGTGTAAAGCACTTAATAACACCAATACATCAAATAAGTAGGTGAGTTATATATTCGACAAGAAAGCTATATTAAATAGTGAACCCTGTTGTCATCAACAATTAAAATAAATTATTTTCCTCCCATATAGAGGTTGTTATCGAATCCAAATTAAGTTTCTGAATGCGCTGTCGATCCCACAATAATAGGGAAGACATGCAGGTAATCAAATCTTGTAGGCACATAATGAACTTAGTAGAATTATGGGAATTTAATGAGAACATTAAAATTATGTTTCTCTTATCTTAAAATTACATACCGAATCATCAGGTTTACACCACCCAAATTGGCATTTGAGTTACATTTTCCCGAGTGCTTTTGCACCGGTGAGTCGAGTGAGGTTTTTTTCTAATTATCTATGAATGAATGTGAAGAATGGTTGGTAATAGATATGGTTAAGGGTGATTATGGAGTAAATCTGGAACTTGGGTAGTGTCCCCTGCAGCATTTGAATCTGTGTATCATGTAGCTTGGCCACATTTCTCTGCAACTTGCTTCCTTTTAGAAGGACGCCTCACTTTTAACTGTACTTTAGTTCTGTGTACTTTGTAAAAGTTGGGTGGGGAATTTAATTGGTTTGGTTTTATCATGCAAACTCCTGCCTTTTGCCTTGCGCTACCTTCGGCACTCACTTCCGAGTTGTGCCACTTAGAGCCGCCATTTTAGCGAGTCCGTACTCTTGTGGTTGAGAAGGGCGGATCCTTAAAATGCGCGCTGGGCGAACGTGCGGTGGACGTGCCACTGGCACGCCTAAGGCAAGCCTGTCTGCTCCCCTCAGCGTCCCGGAGGCGGCCAGCACCAGCTACTATGCCGGTGACATTATCCAGAACTGCGCTAGACCTATTCAGTATAACCGTAAGGAACTGTTAGCACTTAACTCTTTTTGTAGCAACTGTATGAGATGGGATGCTGCATTAAACAGCTCCTACTCTTGTGTGAAGTGTGAGCTTGCTTTTTCCCTGTTCCCCATTCCTTCTGTTGAACAGCTCAGGGCAGGTAAGGAACTGTTAACCCTTAACGCTTTTTGTAGCAACTGTATGAGATGGGATGCTGCATTAAACAGCTCCTACTCTTGTGTGAAGTGTGAGCTTGCTTTTTCCCTGCCCCCATTCCTTCTGTTGAACAGCTCAGGGCAGGTAAGGTGCCAGTCACTATCAAGGCAGCACTTATTAATGCCCACTCTATATCTAAACATTGTCAGGACATTTTTGAGCTACTCACGGATGCATCTCTTGACATACTCTTCTTGACGGAAACTTGGCTCAGGCCCTTTTCCAAAGTTGCTAGACACTTGGATCTTACCCAGAGCTCTGTGTTACTCTAATTTTTTGCTCCTCTGACATTGTAATATCCACATTGACAACCTGGATGGGAATGACACGTGCAATTTTTTAGCCGTGTTGCATTCGTCCGAACTTGTACAATATGTTTCCTCCCTGACTCATAGTGGAGGACATGCCCTTGACGTAGTCTGCTCCAGTTTGCCACTGTTGGTGAGCCCTTTGCAGCCGTAACTTGGTCCGATCACTATTTAATCTCCTTTTCCTGGAATATTGCCAAATGTCTCTCCTCGTCTAGGCCACGCTGTGCTGCTACCCGTAGGGCTCTCCATAAAATGGATCCTGAGGCTCTGTGCACTGCGCTGGCTGACTGTCAGCCACATCTCCCGTAGGATTTGGACTTGGCTCTGGGGCAGTTTAATAATTGGATTGAGAAGGTGGTCTATGATCTTTCGCCTCAGATCACACCTCAACGCCTTAATATGCCGCTGGCCAAACCCTATATTACGCCTTTGCTTAAATCCCAGAAACAGCAGTGCATATGGCTGGAAAGAAGATGGAGACAGAACTACAGCATAGCTGACAAGATGGAACTGAAAAAAGCCCAAAAACTTACTACGCGGCGATCGCTGCAGCGAAACGCTGTTTTTACGCCGATCGTATCGCCATGTCGGGCAATAATGCCAAGGCATTGTTCAACATTGTAAAAAGTCATGTTTCTCCTAAAGCTATGAACAATGCACATACACCCTCCCTTATCTGGTGTGAAGAGCTCTCTGACTTTTTTATGAATAAAGTTAGATCACTCCAATTGCTCTTTAACACACCAGTAGCCCAGACCATGCAGGTGTCCGCAGATTTCAATTCCGCTTCTGACACTGAAACTGCTTTCTCCTCTTTCTCGGCCATACCCCTTGCCGAGTCTCTCGCTGCCTTGCCCTCTTTAAAATCTGGTTCAGCTCTTGATCCGTGCCCACCATACTTATGGCCCGCACAGCTCAAGTTATTAATCTGGTGGTGAACCAGCTGATTAACGCATCTTTAGAGTCGGCCTTGGTCCCTCCCGCATGGAAGGAGGCCATGCTGGTCCCTCTTATAAAAAAGCTGACGCTGGAACCCCCACATTCCATCCAGCTATCATCCTATCTCTTTGTTTCCGGGCGTGGCCAAAGTCTGTGAGAAACTAGTGAATAAACAACTGACCTCCTACATTGAACAGCAGGGTTTGCTTCACCCAGCTCAATCTGGATTCTGTGAGTCTGATAACACCGAGTCTGCCTTGGTGGAAATCTCATAAGCCATCCGGGAGACGTTAGATGCTTGGGGCAGGGCAGTTTTGGTCCTATTGGACCTATCTGCCGCCTTTGATACTGTCCCCCATGCTCTTCTCCTGGCTCGACTATAGAGGCTTGGTATCATTGGTGCTGCATGGGAATGGTTAAAGTCCTTCCTTGACGGTAGAACCCAGCAAGTTTGTATTCCCTCTTTCGCATCTACTATCCAAGCTGTGCAAACAGGGGTCCCTCAGGGATCCATACTGAGTTTTTTGTTATTTAACCTGTGTATGACCCCTCTAATCCAGAGAGCCGAGGATCTTGGCGCTAAATTAGTAGCATATGCTGATGATACCCAGCTTTTATTCACCTGGAAAAATCACGAGTCTACTACGGCCCACCTCAGAACCTGTCTGTCTGCTGTGTTCAAGTGGTTCACTTTGGCCCAGTTGAAATGCAATTCAGATAAAACAGAGATACTGTTTTTTGGGGAATTTCCTTCGCTGTTTTAGCATGACTGCTGGCCTGCTGATGCCCAGCGACCATCCCCTTCGGGTCTTCCTGTGAAAAATCTGGGGATCTGGTTCGACGAAAAACTTAGCTTTGTCAATCAGATCAGTAAATTGACAGGTACATGTTTAGGCATTTTGAAGATGCTCAGAAAATGCCTGCCCCTTTTGCCTCTCTCCGCCAAAGAAACAGTAGTACGGGCCTTAGTTACCTCCCGTCTTGATTACGCCAATGCATTGTATGTGGATCTCCCTGGCTACCTAATGGATAAGTTGCAGGTGGTGCAGAACGCCGCTGCACGGCTGCTGCTGGACTTACTCAAACACACTAGCGTGAGGCAACATCTCCGCAATTTGAACTGGCTGCCGTTAAAAGCTAGGGTCTTGTACAAGACTTTATTTATGGCCCATGCGGTACTCTATGAATAAGGTCCGGTGTATTTGAGGAAACGTTTTTTGTTTTATGTCCCGGGCAGACTCTTGCGCTCCTTGAGCACGTGCCTGGGCTCTGTACCCACCGGCGTAGCTAGGGGGGGGCGAGGGGGGGGCGGTCCGCCCCAGGCGGCACTATTTTGAGGGCGGCTGTGCCGCCGTTTGAAGTGTAAGCGCTGCTGCAAATCCACTGGCATTCACGTGACATGGAGAGGTCACGTGAATGCACCTAACAGTGTATCCTTTTATTGTCTTTGGGCGCGAAGGCAGGGCAAGCGGTAGTTAGTCGGTGGTGTTGAAGAGAAAGGCAGCCGTGTATTTTGCAGTCAGGCAGTTTCCAAAGAGCGCATGAAAATTGGAAGCAAATTAAATAAGTGGGCGAAGCAAACACAAACGGCGGGAAAGCGTCAATAAAAGTGTGCATCTGGGTAATGTATTTGATAGAAGGCAAACTATGTGTAAAATAGATGAACAAATCTCAGAATGTCAGTACTTCAGAATAATCACTTGCAGCAAGGAGAGGAGGTGCCTATGTAAATCAGCTTGTTTATTTAGGCTCAAGGGCACTGTCTGGATATAGGGCCTTAATGTTGGAAGTCGGAATTCATGTTGGAACTCTGGGTTTTGAAGTTTTTTGTAGCATAACTCTATGGTTATTCTGTGTTTGTTTACATGGCTGCTGTTTGAATAAAGCAAAGAGGAGAATGAATAATCTTTGCCTTATTGAATTGAAAATTCTTGTTCACGAAGGCTATAAAACATTTTGATTCCAAAACAGGGTGATGAAATGTGAAAGAATTGTTGTTGCATAACAGTGTGCACACAAACATGCGGTTTAATTTGCTTTGTGACATGCTTGCCGTTTCCGTAAATGGTTTCTTAAATAGGTTTTTTTTGGGTGCAATTCTTGATATTTATGTTTTCCTGGTCTTCATTGCTTGATTTTGCGTGTGAGAAAGTGTCACTCCTAGTCATTGAAATGTCACTCAAAATTGCACTGAAGTTATGAAAATGTCACACTTTGCAATCTGAAACCTTGGGCAGCTATGTTGTATGTCATCTTAGGTTGGGCAGGGCAGTTAGTTTTGATGCCCAGTGGGGGAGGAAGTGTAAATTATGCAGCTTGATAGGCAAAGCACTGACGCATTTTACCTGGGCACAAGCAGTGTATTTTGGGATATGTAGTAGATTTAGATTTTGGCAAATATCACGAAGGACGGGTCACTTCGATTGTTACAAGGTTACCAGGGTAAGATGAAGGGGAGGTTACTATTGTGAAAAGACGTCAGAACGTTAAATAAATCCCTAATGATTATGAAGTACATGAAAGGAAATGTTACTGCCTAACAAAGCATGGAAGAGGGAGATATAGGGTTAACGGAGGTGGTTAGGAAAAGGAGGAGGGTGAGAACAGGTGTTAAAAGAGCAGGTTTATGAAAGCATGCAGTACGTGGGGGCTTGTATTTCAATCGTGAGGTGTTTATGGAAGCTGATTTAGAAGGTAAAGTTCTGGGGTGACTTACCTATTGGGCAACAATTCGTTTATGAATGGGTGTCACGTAAATGTATTGGGATGCAAGGGTTTGAAATGTGGGAAGTGGAGAGGTGTGTTTGGGCATCAACTTAGGGGTAGCTCTAGGGTTACTTTTAGCGGCTCATAACAAGCTGTGATGTTATGAGTGAGATGTCACAAACAAGGTAGGTAGAACTGATGTAAGTTTTGGTTTTTTTTCTGCTTCTCCTTCAGCGGTGTAGCTAGGTGGGGGCGGTCCACCCCAGGCGGCACTATTTTGGGGACGGGGCCCTGGACCGTGTCATGTATGTACATGTAATTTGTATGATTGAGGTAACTATTAGCAGCGATACTACGTGTCTCTCGGACCTCTTTCAGGTGCTCGCAGTCGTTTTTCCCCAGCACCACCCCAGGGGGGCGGCAAGCTGAAGGATAGCCCCGGGCGCCACAAGCTCTAGCTACGCCCCTGTCTGTACCCAAATTCCGTATGAAAAGAAAGGGGGACAGCTGACTGTCTTATTTGGCAGCCAAGTCTTGGAACTCTTTCCCTGTAGCTCCGTAGCCTTTAAAACCACTCTCAGTTCAGGAAAAAACTCAAAACTTTCCGATTTAATTAAGCCTGTTTTTCCTTCTGCTCACTGTTCTCATTTGCTAGGCTTGCGCCGGGACACTCTTCTGAGTAGCCGTGCGTGTTACAAATCACCAATAACAATAACAATGTGTGAGCACTTATAGACTGTAATATAATAGTGTGAATTATGAGACAAAAAGCCTTTTCTCTTCACATAAAGATTTCTGTGTGAGCACCTATAGACCGTAAGAGAACAGTGTGAATAATTAGACTTAAAACATTTTTTTCTTTTTATAAATATTCTTGTAAATTCATTGTGAATAATGTGAAAACAGAATTACGAGTGTGGATTTACAGGTATAATTACTTCTGGTTTTAAGTCTAGAAAGAAGTCAGTAATGTGTTTTCATAAATAGGAATATTTTCTGCAGTATACACGGAAATGTTTTATAGATAAGGACGTTTCCCTTTGTATGCAAATATTCCTACTTTGTTCTCTCCAAACTAGGTGCACAGAAAAATATACCATTATATCATATCAAAAAGGAAAGGAACAAAGAATAATTTGAGTCCAGAAGAAGGTGGCCTAATTGTTTTTGTGTCACCGAAATGCGGAAGGTGTCGCCCTGCAGTGTGCTGTCTATTATTGTCTCTGATTAACAAACTATATGACACATTTTATTGTCTTGTTATAGTGTTTTCTTCCAGAATCGTTTTTGTTTGCAACTGTAAAAAATTTGTATTGATTGGTATTAATTGTGATTTATTGAATTTTATTGTGTACTAGCAGCCCGTCCCGACGTTGTCCGGGTATGATTTTGCTGCCGCCCAGTAGTATATTGTTTTTTAGGATTTCGTTTTGATAGCATTTCTTATCTGTGACAGGCCTGTGAAATCTTCGATTCACAGTGCACTGCTGATGCACTTAAGAGTGCGCGTTCAGTAGTGTGTGAACTTGAGTTTTCCTACTTTATTTTTTCTTGCAATATTATATAGCGTAAACTCGACAACATGGCATGAGCACAATTCATTTGTGGTAGGCACGGGGAGACAAAGCGATTTGCCTGGACTCACAGGATGTTGAGCTGATGCCGAGATTTGAACGTAGCTCCCCAGCTCTAAGGTTCGCAATTCTAGAACTTGTGGCGGGAGGTTTGTCTAAAAGTGTATGTCGTGCTGGCCATCAATGAGAGAGACCTATTCATTTTTCAAATGGGTGGTAAAAAAATATAAGTATGTTGCTGGAGATGGTGGCCGCTGTGCCACCAATGTACTTACCAGGGGAGGGTAAACACCCATTATTCCGCAACTTTCTTACCGCATACCATCACTCCGCATACTTTCATTACGAAAGTACCATGACTCCTTAATGCCATTATAACGCATGGCATTGCATTTTATATGCTTTTACCACGCACACATTTACAACGAAATTCGTTGTAAATGCATGAATGGTAAAAGCATTTTTTTTAATGTTTGGATAAGATAAGTATGGGTATAGGGGTATATGTTTTGGGGTACTGAGGTATATGTTTTGGGGTGTTTGGTTATTTTTAGGGTTCAGATATAGTTTTGGGTTATGGGGTACAGGGGTAGTTTTAGGGTTTAGGGATAAGTATGGGTTTTCGGGTACAGGGGTATTTTTAGGGTTCAGGGCTAGGTTTGGATTTTGGGGTATAGGGGTATTTTTAGGGTTCAGGGGTAGGTTTGGGTTTTGGGTACAGGGGTATTTTAAGGGTTCAGGGCTAGGTTTGGGTTTTGGGGTACAGGGGTATTTTTAGGGTTCAGGGTTAGGCTTGGGTTTTGGGGTCAGGGGTATTTTAGGGCTCAGGGGTAGGTTTGGGTTTTGGGGTACAGGGTTATTTTTAGGGTTCAGGGCTAGGTTTGGGTATTGGGGTACAGGGGTATTTTCAGGGTTCAGGGGTAGGTTTGGGTTTTGCGGTACAGGGGTATTTTAAGGGTTCAGGGCTAGGTTTGGGGTACAGGGGTATTTTAGGGTTCAGGGGTAGGTTTGGGTTTTGGGGTATAGTGGTATTTTTAGGGTTCATGGCTAGGTTTGGGTTTTGGGGTACAGGGGTATTTTTAGGGTTCAGGGGTAGGTTTGGGTTTTGAGGTACAAGGGTATTTATAGGGTTCAGGGCTAGGTGTGGGTTTTGGGGTACAGGGGTATTTTTAGGGTTTATGGAAAGGTTTGGGTCTTGGGGTACAGGGTATATTTATAAGGTTAAGATGGGTTAGTGTTTAAGGGTGTTGGGGTATTTTAAGGAGTAAGGGTGGGTTATGTTTATGGGGTGCAGGGGTATTTAAAGGGAGCAGGGTGGGATTAGCACACGATATGAGACATGGCATGAAGGGCGGAACGTACCACATGCCCCCAGCGTTTGTCACGCCCCTAGCACACGCCCACAGCACAACGCAGACACGCCCACAAGGGACTACTTTGCTGGCACGGTTCTTTTACCTTTTAAATGTATATGGTGGGAGTCTGCATAGCCTATGTCCTTCTGCTGCAACTGCCCTTTCCAACGCTGTATTGGGTGTTGTGATTGGTGCTGTGGTTCCTGAGATTATCCGTCAGGAGGGTTGATTGGGTGGGCCATAGATTTAAATCCACAGAGGGCGACTGCGTTGTAGTTAACTTTAAGGATGGTCGTGTGGCAAGGTATATAACTGGCTGGAAGGATAGTTCGATCAGCAGCCTGATCCGCACCATGGATCTAAGTTATTTTTACCCCCCAAATGACCATTCCTTAAATACAGTGTATTCATATCCCTCTGCAGAGCAGGAAAGAACTCCAGATAATTTTAATCTATTTTATAATGGAGCAATTCCTAGAAATCATGGTCACTATATTGTTGGAGAACAAAGGCAGCTCAGGAGGGACACACCATGGGAGCCTAGACAGGTCAGCCATCAAGGAATCTATCAAGAGAATTGTGAGGCTCCTCATGGGTTGTACTACCATCAAGACCACTCTCAATTAACATACCCAAGCACCTACTATAATGTACCCATCACAAATAGGTTTGATGCCTTTTATGATCAGAGCGGCTTTGAGGGGGTCGACTGACTTCATGCTGGCCCAGTCACACCAATGTCTGCTGACCTTATACAAAGTAATTATGTACAAGGGGATATTAGGGTCGCACACGAACAAGTTACAACAGTTCCCTCCTCGATGATCAAACCCGATAATACCAGTCAGACAGCGACATATATAGATAACCTAAAGAACAACAGTATATTGCCTGATTTGTCTGAGGCCCATAACTCTCTTCAAATTCATATAGAATTAAACACCTCTAGTACTGAAACCATGGGGGTTATACAAGCAGAACAAACCAACCCGATGCCAGACCCAACCCCCAGAGAAGCTGTTCTAGAAATAGCGCCAGGTGACTGTAGCATGAGTTTAGTCTCCTGGAACATAGCAGGTTTGGCTGATAAAATATATGATTCTGCTTGGTTAGCATTTGTTAAGAAACACACAGTTATATGCCTCCAAGAGACATGGTTGGAAGATAAAAATGCCTTCATTGAGGGCTATCAAAGTTTTGTTATACCTGCAGCTCCCTCAACTAGGGGAAGAGCAAAGGGGGGCCTGGTTATTTTCATTAATCTGGGACTTTGTTGTAAAATAAGTACCTGTTATAATGCTAATCGGAACATTCAAATGCTTGAATTGAAGAGAGGTAAACATGCTCTGACCCTGATTAATTTTTATAATGCTATCAACGGTAATGGTGAATGTAACATCTCGATTTTAAACGAGATGATGAGAAAGGGGGCAAGCACAATGTCACGGAAGATGCTGATCGCAGGTGATTTTAACGTACATCCATGTGGTAACCCAGGTGTCACCCCCATGGGATCTTTGGGGTGTAATAGTGTGGAAGGATTTCACTTAGTCCACTCCAGGCGTGGAGTTAATCTAAATGACCTGGTGAATGAAAATAACCTAACTGTAGCTATGTCCATGGTTCCTGAGACCAAGGTATATGATGTCCCCACATTTAAAGGTTTATGTCAGGGGTCTTTTATAGACCACATATTATTATCTGCAGACCTTGTAAATTGGGTTTCGAGATTTACCATTTACATGGGCATTTATAGTGATCACAACCCCATAATTATCAGTCTGGGTGAGGTTTTATTTGAGCAGCGAATGACCCGCGAAGACCGGGGAACGTTAAGCTGCATAAGTGGCAAACGACGATTGAAGTGGTCAATGGTAAATCAAGTAAATTTGTACACTGAAATAAATAAGTTATGTGGAGAGGAACTAGTAGCCTGTACGTCACCATATACACCTCCTGAGAAAACCTTGGCCGGTTTTGAGGCCTTGGTGTCAATAGTAGGCTCTATGTTAACAGTACCGATGAGAGGTCAAAACAGAAATAACTCTAAATGGTTCGACCATAATTGTTCTAAGGCAAGCAGAGACCTGAAAAAGGCGTTAAAAATTAAACCTAGAGATCATGGTCAAATTAAAAATTTGCGCCTGATTTATAAGAAATCACTAGCTACTCAGAAAAAAGAAATCAAGGCTAGTACTATGGAGTCTCTTCTAGACCCATCAGTGTTGGGGAACAGTAATAAATTCTGGCAAATTATTAACAAACCTTTGTTTGATAATCCTAGCGATACAGCTCTTGGCACTAACATCTCAGAGGAGGATTGGGTCACTCACTTTAGTGCAATTTTCAAGAGTAATGAGCAACAGGCAGAAAATGCTTTTTTAATCTCAACTGAGAATTCTCTGTGCTTTTCAGTAAACGAGGTAGAAAGGGGCATCCAATGACTAACCAGTAATAAGGCCCCAGGCCCGGACGGCTTGCCACCGGACCTTTTTAAATCCAGTATCTCCTTTTGGGCCCCTGTCCTTACTGCTGTAGTAAATGCAGCTGTGATCTCCGGGTGCCCAAGGTCATGGGGGTTATCGACCATAGTCCCTGTATTTAAAAAGGGCGATCGCAGTAGCCCTTTATGCTACAGGCCAATATCTTTAATTAATTCTGTAGCTAAAGTGGTAGGTGGTATAATACTGAATAGGTTAACCACATGGGCAACTGAAAACAATATCATATCCCCCATACGACATGGCTTCAGACCTGGCCATTCAACAATTACACAATGTCTGAACCTATATTTGATTTTAAGTAAATATACCCTGGCCAAGCAAGGAACTGTTTATATGGCCTTTATGGACTTATCGTCCGTTTCGATTGCGTGGACAGAGGCAAACTGTGGGTTACCCTGTTAAAGATGGGCATAGAGAAGACTTTAATTAATCTTTTGGTTGACCTGCACTCCGACACAAGAGCCAATGTTCGTTACACCCAAGACCTGAAAGTAACGGGGGAATTCAGAATAAACCGGGGTGTTCGACAGGGGTGTATCCTGGCTCCATTCCTCTTCAACTTGTATATTAACGAGCTGGAGGAGCACTTGCTAAAAACAGGAGCCGATTACCCCTTTGTAGGCCGTAAGGGGGTCACTGTGCTGCTTTACGCAGATGATGCTGTCCTTATATCTAGGACAGCAAATGGTCTCCAGAAACTTTTAAATTCCTTCTTTGACTTTATGGAGTCCCGAGGCCTAAGCATTAACAATTCTAAGTCCTATGTCTTGAAAACAGGCCAGGGTTCTAGAAAATCCAATCTCTTTTGTATAAATGGGGAAAAAATACCTACCACTAATACTTTTTCATACCTTGGGGTCCTCCTTGATCACAAACTATCTTGGGGCCCTGCTGTCTGTAAAAAGAAGGGTGAGGAAACACGTGTCAATGCGGCCATACTTGGCTTTGCGAAAAAAATTGGCAATCGCCCGGTGGCCGCTTTACTTAAACTATATCAAGCAAAAAGTGTTGCAGTCGCCTGCTATGGAAGCGAGCTCTGGGGTTATAGCAAGATGAGGGACCTGGAGGTCACAGAAAATAACTTCTTGAAGAAAATACTGAGGCTGCCAAGGGGAACTGGAAATTTTTCGGTACATGAGGAGTTGGGTGTACCCTATCTAAGCGATAGAATAGCAGTGAACCCCGTATTGTGTTGGCTGAACTGCTGGCTTAACAATGATATACCCCTCACTCATGAAATATTAAAAGAAGCCTTAACACTGGATGGAAGTTTTACGGTCCCGTGGCTGAAGTACATTAATGACTGCCTGATTGCAATTGGCTGGCCTGATTTGTTTTTAACCCCAAACCTTATCACCAAATCCGATGTCATTTTTATAAAAAATGCTATGATGGCAACTAGGTATACTGCCAGGGAGGAGGTTGAGTTGCAGAAGGACAGTGTTAGGAAACACGTCCTACTTAAAACCTGTCTACAAATGGAACCATATCTATCATGGCCTATGACTGGATATGAACGTTATCTATTAACAAGGTTCCGTTTTGACCTGTTTCATCTCCTACTGGCGGTACCAAGTGGGGCCCATCGGGGTGAGATGTTGCCAGCTTGCGGCTGCGATGGGAAGTCTCCGCAAGACCTGGCACACTTTTTATTCATTTGTCCTTATTACATAACACCCCGGAGGCTATATTTAAAGCTTTGCCTTAAAAAATTGAATTTTGCACAGATAAAACCAGCACTTTATTACCTTCAACTATTGAAATGCGATTGCACTTTATTTGTTTGTAATTTCCTGAAACTAGCAATTACCTTCAGGAAAAGTATGGAGGGATAATTATGCTGCTAATGCCTTCAGGCACTTTTAATCTTTTATTGTACTGAAATTATTTATACATTTTTATATATTTTTTAAATGTTTATGCTGCTCGTTGCTTATGTCTTTTACATTGTCTAAAGAAACTTGTGTTGTATAAATGAAATATCCGGACTGCTTTTAACTGTTTGCTGATGAATTGTGCTTTTATGATTGTAATGTTTACAATCGAATAAAGATATTTGAAATTGACTACTTTGCTGGCACGGTTCTTTTACCTTTTAAATGTATATGGTGGGAGTCTTCATAGCCTATGTCCTTCTGCTGCAACTGCCCTTTCCAACGCTGTATTGGGTGTTGTGATTGGTGCTGTGGTTCCTGAGATTATCCGCCTCAAAGGTTTGGGCTCTCTCTTTATTATATTAGTACTAGCAGCCCGTCCCGACCTTGTCCGGGAGCAATAAGGCTTCCCCCACCCCCGCCCGCCCCGACATTATCCAGCAGCCTGGGACCCCGCCCGCCCCGACATTGTCCAGCAGCCCGGGCCCCTTCTCCGCCCCGTCCCCCGTCTGCCCCATCCCCGCCTGCCCCGACCCCCGCCTACCCCGACCCTCGCCTGCCCCGACATTGTCCGTGGGTCCCCCTGAGCCTTACCTCAGCCGCCGCTCCTCCCCCGCGCACCTCAGTTCACCGCTCCGCCGCTCCTTGCCGCTCGTCACCGCTCCTCCCGCCTGTCCGCCGGTCCTCACCGCCTGTCCACTGCTGGTCACCGCTCCTCCCCCGTGCCATGTCCACCGCTCCTCCTCGCGCTCCTGGACGCCGCTCCTCAACGCCCTCCTGACGTCAGCGCGCAGGTCGCGGCCGGCGCTACTTTGAAGGGACTACTTTTTTTTTTAGGGTACATTTTTTAAATAACGCATATTTTTATAGTTTATATAGCCTATGTCCATCTGCACACCCTGACAATGACAATGATGTATTGGGTGTGTGGATTGGCGCTGTGGTTCCCGAGTTTACCCGCCTCAAAGGTTCAAAGTTCTTGCTTTATAATAGTAGTATAGATAGATATTGTGACATATTTTTAACTGTCAAAAAATATATTAAACATGTGTATAAGTGCTTAAACATCTCGAGTGGAGTATTAACTATTAGTATATAGGAGAGTTCAGAATTTGATATATTTGTTGAATGTGTTAAACAATGGATTGAGATTTCCAAAGGGAAAATTTGTTTTTAATCATCAAATAAATAGGACACAGCTTACAATAAAAAATCTACAACAGTTTATAAAAATAGGAAATATTTTTATGAACAAAGACACAAAAACAATGACAAACCAATGTAGCGAACCGGAGATATGAATTTCTAAAGATTAAACACTTTAAAGTGCTTCAAAACATATAGCAAGAAACAACGAAATGTGCCTACACCAAACTTATTTTCCCAAAAATCTTAGCATATGGATCAAACACAGACTTCTTTATTTTGATCCGGTATTTTAATTTATACCCGCCTACTTTGTAATTCTTTCCGGACTATTTTATCATATTTAAGCAAAAAAAGGAAAAGAACTGTACATTCAATACGATTCCATTAATATACAATGCTATTTACAAACATATATTTAAATTCCAAATACTCTCGGGGAAAGAATAAAAAAAAAATCATACATCCCGAAAACAATACATTATACAAACAAACATAATACATTTATGTTTTTCTTTCTATTGAGTGAATCTATATCCGAAAGTAATGGACAAAGTCAAAAAGGAGCACAAATAAAGGCTAATTTTTCAACTAGCGAATGCTAGTTTACACTGTTAATGACATTGCTTGCTCCTTCAGGTGTGCCAACGCGTTTCAAATCCAGGAAAACCAGTTCCCGGACTCTCATCAGGGCTTTGTCACTTTTCTGTATAAGATGTAGAAAAACAATAAAGTTTTGTTTACAACCTGGAAGCCTTTCCTCTATCTCGGATTACACTGCAAGGTAAGTTTATGTACCTGTAGCAATCTGATTCCCTGAACCTTCCAGATTCCGCAAGAAGGCTCAGATCGAACTTTCTGTCTCCTTATTTCGGAGATAATGGCTCATTGAATTCGTCAGGGATATTAGTTCCCTGAAAAGGAAGAATATTGTATGCGTAAAAACGCTACTTTTTATACATGAAAAAGCAAAAGTGCTTGGAAGAAATTACAAAAATGGTGCGCTCATACCTCTATTTCACTGGTCGAGGTCTCTCTTTGAGGCAATGTTTATCATACCATTCGGTATTTCAAGACGAGTTCTACCAGAAAAAATAGTACCTGTTAGGGCTAAGCTGCTTATCGACCCATAAGTCGAAAAATGTGCACATTAGTAAGAAGCTGCGAGAGGCACGTACCTCCTCTGTGCTGTACGGAGCTGAAACTGATCATTTTCATATGCTAGAGAGTTACTTTGTAGTCCCAGCAGAGTCCAGGAACAAACTAGCAAAAGAGACAAGGAAATGATACATTTGTAGCCTTCTGGGACTAGGAGCCTAAACTCTTGTGCACAATCTTTCGCATAGGTTTATTTAAAGGCGTACCTGTTCGTAATTTGATGCTGATGCCCACTACATATGCCGGCTTGCTATCGACTCTCAGACTATTCCTATTGATACAACGATATTCGTTTACCTCATGGGAGCAAATAAAGGCGGTTTTAGTTCTATTGAATCGCCATTACTAGCGGAGGGAAAATCTGGGGAAATTAGCTGGCACAATACCTTTTACTCCACCACCCGAGCGGACCAAATTTCACTCGACTGCAGCCGTGGCCCTTCCTCTTACTGGAATGAGGAATTATGGGGCACGTAGTTTCTAAATAAAATTTTGCAGATGGAAACACTATTTATGTTATTTGTTATGTGCACTTGTTAATATTAGCATTTTAGCAGGCCCCGATGAGGCACTATTTTTTACAATCTTGATAATTCGGACAGGCTATTAAGTCCTGTCAATGTGCTATTAAATTTGAGGATTAAGTATGCTTCCTTTTGCAGTAACACTCTGTCAATGTCAGCAGGGGGTTTTGTTTGGTTCACAGTAAATAGAATTGACCATTTAAAGTCATTTTCCCCATGTACCTTTTCAACAAAATGTTCCACCATTGGGGCTGTCATGACTTTCTTTTTAATGCGCGACCTGTGCTGACTAATTCTCAGATTAACTTGCAGATTGGTCTTTCCAATATAAATCTTCTTGCATGGACATATTATCACATAGACTACATTTTTTGTCTTGCAATTTGAGAACCCTAGGTGTTTCTACTTGACACCTAGATGGTGAAATTCATTCCCTTCGATGGTATTGGGACAAGCCACACAATTCCCACATTTGTGATGGCCTACGAGCGGTTTCATATTCCACTGGGATAATAAATCACTTTTCACTTTTGGTATTGAGACATCTGCCCTCACAATTTGCTGCCCTATACTTTGATTCTTTTAATACGCAAAGATGGGTCTCGGAAAGGGACATTCTATCTCTTCGAGGAGGTACCAATTTTTAAGTACCGCTTGCCCCATTTTGTGTGTATCTGGTCCGTAGGTTGTCACGCACACTAATCTTTCCAGCTCTTGTTTCTTATTAGCCCGGAGGAGACATTCTCGAGGTGTAATCGTGCCCTTTTGAATGAATGTTTTAAGAGTTTTTTGGGATGCCCCCTCTGTATCATTTCGCCACAGAAAGTTTGGGCATGTTCATCATAATCGCTCAACTCTGTACAATTTCTCCTTATTCGTAGGAGCTGCCCGTATGGCAAATTAGCTTTTAAATTTCTAGGGTGAGCACTTCTACGATGTAAGATGGTATTTTTATCAGTAGCCTTTTTAGGTCTCGCGACCTATCGATGTGCGCAAGCGCATCGAGCGGAGTGAGAATTCAAGTGGCGAAAACATCGTGAAACCAAAGGGCTTTCAGCCCCGCGGTTTTCATGCAGTTCCCGTGTACATGCACGTGCATCGCATGCAAGCCCAGCCTCTCGCATTTCCAGGCTCTCCCGCCCCCATCAGGCACTCCTCCCACACCTCACGGACATCCGCCCCATCCGGCATCAGGCACTCCTCCCACACCTCACGGACATCTGTTCCTTTCTCCTCCCCCTCCCCAGCCAGCTTCCCCTAGGCCCCTGCTGCTTCACACCCTCATTGCCGCTCGGCCCCCTCCCATGCCCGCCGTGTCGCATTTCTCCCCCCCCCTCCCCTTCTCTGCCTTGCCTTCCCTCCGTCTTTTAGAATAGTGACCACTGCAGGCAAACAAATAAACTGTGCACTACAAAGATGCAGAAGCACATGGCCGGCCGTACTTTAGTTTCCCTGCCTGTAATCAGCCTCAATTTACAACCTTCCTACGAAATGTCTTCATTCTGCTTCACACCCTCATCGCCAGCTCTCCCCTCTCGGCCCCCTCCCCTGTCGCCAGCTCTCCCCTCTCGGCCCCCTCCCCTGCCCGCCGACATCACTATTGTCAGCTTGCGGTGTCATCAACATGAAACGTGAGATTTGTATCTAACGGGTTCGCGTTTAACCAATCACTGGGATAGTTTGTCATCTGAGACTATCATTGAAATCGACAAAAAAAAAACAGTGAAGCATAATTTCTGCAAAACCCACAGAGGAAATCGCAACAGCCTTGAGGGCTTTACATCACTTTGATCACGGGTGATTCAGAAGACGTCAGACTGGCCCACGCGTCCACCAAGAAGACGCTGAACATATCAAAACACCCATGTCTAGCAGCGCTCCAAGTCCAGCTAATACTGAACACACGCCCCAGCATCCCTGCCTGGAAGGCCGCAACACAGGCCGGCTGTAGGCTTCTTGAATCCACGCCCATCAGAAGCGCCAATTACGGCTCTTTTCCAAGCATGCCTCACCTTCGCCAGGAGCTCTGGAATGTATCGTCATTAGCAGCCAAGTTTGATAGGCCTCGCTCCCCTTAGCAAGGTTAACCTTGAAGATTTACGAGGATGCACATTCCAAGTACCAGCAGCCATAACACGGTTAGGCACCAGCAGAGAAAACAAGCACTGGTTGTTTGTTATTTTAATGTCTCCCTTAAAGGTTTCAAACTAGAACGGTCACTCCCCACACAAATTCTTGAACTTGTTCAATGTCCAGGAAATGCCCAAAAGCTTCTCGCTCAATGTCTGAATAGTCTTTCTCCGAACCTTCAACCCTCTAGACGCACATGCAATCAATTCCTCCTTTCGATCTGCAACGCCACTCATCCACGCAACACCACTCACACATGCAACGCCACTCAACCACGCAACGCCACTCAACCACGCAACGCCACTCAACCACGCAACGCCACTCACCCACGCAATGCCACTCACCCACGCAACGCCACTCACCCACGCAACGCCACTCAACCACGCAACGCCACTCAACCACGCAACGCCACTCAACCACACAACGCCACTCAACCACGCAACGCCACTCACACATGCAACGCCACTCACACATGCAACGCCACTCACACATGCAACCCCACTCACACATGCAACCCCACTCACACACGCAACGCCACTCACACACGCAACGCCACTCACACATGCAACACCACTCACACATGCAACGCCACTCACACATGCAACGCCACTCAACCACGCAACGCCACTCAACCACGCAACGCCACTCAACCATGCAACGCCACTCAACCACGCAACGCCACTCACACACGCAACGCCACTCACACATGCATCGCCACTCACACACACAACTCCACTGACACACGCAACGCCACTCACACACGCAACGCCACTCACACATGCAACGCCACTCACACATGCAACGCCACTCACACATGCAACGCCACTCACACATGCAACGCCACTCACACATGCAACGCCACTCAACCACGCAATGCCACTCAACCACGCAACGCCACTCAACCACGCAACGCCACTCACACATGCAACGCCACTCACACATGCAACGCCACTCACACATGCATCGCCACTCACACACACAACTCCACTGACACACGCAACGCCACTCACACACGCAACGCCACTCACACATGCAACGCCACTCACACACGCAACGCCACTCACACATGCAACGCCACTCACACATGCAACGCCACTCACACATGCAACGCCACTCAACCACGCAACGCCACTCAACCACGCAACGCCACTCAACCACGCAACGCCACTCACACATGCAACGCCACTCACACATGCAACGCCACTCACACATGCAACGCCACTCAACCACGCAACGCAACTCAACCACGCAACGCCACTCAACCACGCAACGCCACTCAACCACGCAACGCCACTCACACACGCAACGCCACTCACACCCACGCAGTGCCACTTTTACCCACACAGCACCACACTCACCCACGCAACGCCAATCACACACGCAACGCCACTCACCCACGCAACGCCACTCACCCACACAACGCCACTCACCCACGCAACGCCACTCACCCACGCAACGCCACTCACCCACGCAACGCCACTCACCCACGCAACACCACTCACTCAAAGCCACTCACACCGACGCAGTGCCACTTTCACCCACACTGTGCAGTGCACAATAGGTCTCGCAGTAGGAAAGTTGGAGCTATTGGTTTTGTAAATGACAAAGCCCTTTATGTTTTTAAAATGAAAACAAAAATAAAAGGCATTGTTATTTGCAATTGTAATAGCTCCAACTTTCCTACTGCGAGACCTATTGGCAACGCCAGTGCTTGTTATACAAGGATGCTTTCAAATGTCCATCAACACATGTTATCTCGACATCCAAGAATGTCATTTTAATTTTACTGTACTCAAGGGAAAATGTTATGTCTTCATGTCTGGCATTAAGCCATTCATGAAACGCCAATAGCTCGACCTGGCTCCCCTGCCACAGGAGCCAGATGTCGTCTATATAGCGTAACCATTGGTTAATATGATCTTCAAATGGGTTGTTAGTCTCCACAAATTTTTTCTCGTATTGTGCCATGAAGAGGACTGCCATTTCTGGGGCATAAGGACACCCGATGGCAGTCCCCTTCATTTCCATGTAGAATTGCTCATTAAAGGTGAAATAGTTATTTTTTTAGAGCAATTTCGGCCAATTTTAAAATGAATGATGTAGGCACTCTATGTGGTCTCTCTCTACTTTCTAAATACAGTTCAGTCACCTCTAATGCCTCATCCTGGGGGATCTGCGTATAGAGGGACGTCACGTCCATTGTCACCATTATTTGTGTTTGTTGGTCAAAGGGGTTACCTTCTACTTTTGTAAACAAATCTGTGGTATCTCTTAGATATGATTTGACTTCTTTAAGGAACGGCTTTAAAAAGAAGTCAACGTATTTGGAGATAGGCTCAAGGCAAGAGTCACACCCCGAGACTATAGGCCGTCCCGGGGGGAAGTTATCGCCCTGCAGTGTGCTGTCCATTATTGTCTCTCATTAACAAACTATATGACACATTTTATTGTCTTGTTTTAGTGTTTTCTTCCAGAATTTTTTTTGTTCGCATCTGTATAAATTTGTATTGATTGGTATTAATTGTGATTTATTGAATTTTATTGTGTATATTGTGACATATTTTTAACTGTCGAAAAAATGTATTAATCACGTGTATAAGTGCTTATACATCTCGAGTGGAGTATTAACTAATAGTATATAGGAGGGTTCAGAATTGGGTATATTTGTTGAATGCGTAAAACAATGGATTGAGATTTCCAAAGGGAATTTTTTATTAATCATCAAATAAATAGGACACAGCTTACAATAAAGATCCTACAACAGTTTATAAAAATAGGAAATATTTTTATGAACAAAGACAACAAAACAATGAAAATCCAATGTAGCGAATTGGAGATATGAATTTTCAAGGATTAAACACTTTAAAGTGCTTCAAAACATATAGCGGCACTTTGAATTTGTCCCGGTCAAGTGCAACCAGATGTCGCAAAGTTTGATCCCGACCACGATGGAGCCCTGGTCAGATACACTAGGTGGGAGGCCCCAGTCAAAATGTTACATTCACACTTTTCTGAAGCTTTTCCTTCCAATGGCACTCCACCCTACACAGCAGGCCGGATTTGGTGAGGGTTCGCTAGCTTGACTTTCTGCGAGGCCTGAGTCAATTCCTGGAAGTATGGAGCTCTGGACCATTCAGCTCGACGAACCTGAAATCCTGGCTAGATCGTGGTTGACTGCTTGGCTCTCGACATCGGGTCAGTCACCTCATGGAGCTTTTTCAGAAAAGCTCTCCAAAGTTCTTCAAAGTTCAGGAGGTCCTTCCTGAAGGTCTTGTTGTAGGTTTCAAGTGTCCAAATCACCTATCCTAAGGTCTGGAATCTCCTAGAAGGTCTTTGGATGTCTAGACTATAATCCTCACAGTGCACCTGGCCAAATCCTTTAAAGTCTGGAGTCACTCTGGGTAGCCTAGGAGCAAAGCAAACAGGTCCATTTTCCTTCAGACAACCAGGCAGTCCTCTGTCAGCAAGGCAGTCATTCTTCTGAATCTTCCACAGGTTCAGAAGTGTTCTGGAGACTGGTTCTGAAGTTTCTATGTTTATACTTGGTGCCAGCCTTTGAGTGGGGATATTTCTACCCCAATAAAAAATGCTGATCAGTTCTTCCCCTGGTTTTGGTGCCCAACTATCGAGGGTAACAAAAGGCTGGGCAGGCCTGGTGTCGTGTTCCTTTGAGTGTGCTGTGGGCAAAGTCCTATCAACTGTAAATAATGCAAGGTGCAGCTCCTCCCCAGCCATCCTGCCAGGAAGACCCTCTGCCTGCTACACCCATGTCCCATTCTGCATTGTCTGGACGAAATACACATTCTTGATAGGGGAACCATTTACAGGCCTAGGCAGCTAGAAACTCCTAAAAAAAAAAAACCCAGAAACTTTGGGGAGGAAAATGCCAACTTTCTAAAAGTGGCATTTTCTAAATTAGAATCTAAAATCCAACTTTACCATTAAATTGCAAATAATTTGAGTGTAAATATAATTTCTCTGTCTTCTCCCAATTTGAAGTTAGCACTTATTAAATGTAATAAGATTACCCGGTGTTCGCCAATGGGAGAGATAGGCCTTACAACAGTCAAAAACAGCTTATGGAGTTTTTCTCTGCCACAACATGTAAAACTTAAACCCACATGTCCTACTTGTAAAATACTATGCACCCTGCCCTTTGAGCCATTGTTATGGGTGACCTATACGTATTAAAAAGAAAGGCCTAGGACTGGCAAAAGGCATATTTTGCCAAGTTGAAAACAACAGTTTCAAACTGCTACACAGATTGCAGTGGCAGTCCTGAAACATGTTTTCAAAGGCTACTTTAGCGGGGCCACAATGAGTGCTGCAGCCCACTAGTAGCATTTAATTTACAGGTCCTAGGTGCATGTAGTACCATATACTAAGGACTTAACAAATAAACTACATGTGCCAATTAGGTGTCGGACAATGTTACCATATTTTAAGAAAAGAGCACAGGCACTTTACCACTGGTTAGCTGGAAAAAAAAGCACAGTCCTAAAAGCCAACAAAAACGGGCTCAGCAAAGGAAGCCAGAAGGATGCCCAAATCTGGGGCAAACGTGCAGAAAGGGCCAGGTCCTACATTGGTGATGTGAGAATTTAGAATATGTAAGTAGTTCTATTGGTGAATGTGGGAGTCAAAAGCAACAAACAAAAACTCTCTCTATTGTTTTTTTTATTGATAAACTGCAGACAGTGGCAGTCATAGAAAGTAGATATAATGCGCTTATAGTTTTCCTTGTCGATCTGCTATTTAGTCACAACAATTTAAAATGTATATAGGAGTGTAAGCCGTGTCACGCAGTTGGTACAAGGATCCTCACCCTCCTAGGTACAACATGAGGAATTTTGTCTCCTTTACTTGACACAGACGGGAGCTACTAACCGCGTCCCCACGCTAGATCTAATTCATGGGGGTGCATCTGTTATGCCTTATGTTACCCTAAGACTTCCTCGTCTTAAAGAGCTTCCAAATATTTTAAAGAAGTCTCCTGTCCTGCTGAATAATATCTGAGCAGCAAATATTCTTAGACCTTGTCCAAATTTGTTGCAGTGCCAAATGTGTTACTGCAGTTTCATCATACACAGCTGCATCCTTCAGCCAGCCTTGCCCATTAGGCAGCGGGCCTCTCACCCACTCACTAGCTACTCTGTATTAGTAATGCAGTTAAATGTCTAACAGATTGTAGGGTGCGGATGCACATCAAACCTTCAGGAGCCCCTCAACACTTCAGGGGTGACCCATTTAGTCCAAGAACAATGAATGTCTGCGACATATGGGAGGCTGAGGGGTCGCTTTTCACATTCTGCAGGTGGGGGCCTAACCTTTAGCGTTACGCCAGTGGGTGTTTGACACACACATTAGTAGCAAAATCAAATTTGAGCACTCGATTTGTGTTAAGACTGTCTCATTTATAGGAGCTGTAATTAATCCCAGGATGCATTAATCGCAAGAAAGCTCCAGGAGAGATGTATAAAGTCCACTTGAGTGCATCCACTATTACATTGACATGAAATAGACAGGTCTACCATATGCGGCAGCTTTGCGGAGTAGCATAAAGTATCCAGAAAGTTAAAGCGTATAGGTTTGTGCCTATAATTTATGGAATTCAATATGGTTTGTTTGCAGCTTAATTGTCAGCACTTCTCATGAACTTCACATCCATCGTCTGCCCGCCATTTCTCCCAGGCCAGGTTATCAACAGTGGTGGAAGTTGCCATGTATAGGCGCATAGCTTCCATACCCATCTCCTTATTGGTGGAGCGCCTCACCTGCGTCAGTGGAGGAGACCCCCAGGTTCCCTTAGGGAAGTCTTCCAGCATGCATTGACTGCCTCCCACAGTCTGTATTATACCAAGAAGTCCAGTGCATTTATCCTTCGCTCACATATCCCTTCTTATTTAAGGTGTGAAAAGAATGACTCATTCTTTGCCATTGAAGTGTTTTTCACAGTTGTTGCCAAATCATGCATACATTCAGGGTTCTCAAAGCAGAAGTGGTTTTAAGAGGGTACTCATAATTTTGAACTGTTCTAAATGGTCCTGCAATTAAAGTAAGACAGCATGTGTTCCTAAAAGCTGCGTTTTGTCAGCCATATTGTTTGCTGCGGTGTAAATATATGAATGAAAAGCACGCTATTCCCCCACTAACTTCTAATTGCTATATTTTCCTGTATTTCTACTCTTTAAATGTAAGAAAGGATGTGGCGTGATGGGCAGAGCTGCTGACTTTAAACCTGGCAAGCTAGGTTCTAGTCTTGGCGTCAGCTCAACATCATGTGATTCTTCTTGTGCCTAAAGAAATTAATTTGTCTCTTCCTAACCTACCTGCTGCTCATGTAAAGAGGCCAATACCGCCTGGTACAGTTCACTCTATAAAAAAAGTAGTGTTTATTTTTTTAATCAGCTCAATGATATTAAAAATAAGTATGATATAAAATGTTTTTGTATACTTAAGCAGATCATGCATTATTCATGGCATGTACACAAAGTATCTCAGCATATTGTCCCTTGTTTGCTATGAAACAACAATTGATAATAGTTTTGTAATGGCCTCATTCTCCAGCCTATGTTCTTCAGGTCACCAACAAGGCCCAGTTGAATGCTTTAGGTGGAGCCTAGGCAGAGCTGTCTGCAAGACCCGCTGTACTGGAAAATGACTTAGCTCCCGCCTGCTACCTTCCCATTGGTACACTGCAGTGTTGCTCTTTTTTGCTGCATCCTAAATGGCTCATGCAGCGCAGCGTCACTTCCATGTTCTGGCACCGGAGAACCGCTCAACTACAATTTCCTTCCGCTAAAATGGTTTTTGTGATATTGCGGGGAACTCTTTTTTTTTTAACTGCAGCGCAGGCACGCCCAGCTGTGTCTTCAGCTATGGCGGCCGCACCTTTGCTTTGTTTTGCGCGGCATGCACACATACATACATGTACACCTCCCGCTCGGCTAGATGTGTAAGTGCCTCTCACTAACGCATCACTGTTCTTAAAAGCCTCTCCTGCTGCTGCTTCAGGTTTGTTGCTGTTAAAGTTTCTAGTGTCACTTTCAGGCCCACTCACTTCCTGCAGCAGCTGAGCTAACGAAGTGAGGGGAGGCAGAGCCTCGCAGCATCCCTCCCTGCTCCAGGCACCTGGGCCCCCTCCTGGAAATGGAGGCTCCAAATGGAGCCTCCCGTGTCCTGTGCTGTGTCAGCCCCCAGGGACGCTAGACTCCCATTGCTACACCCCCCCACTTCCATAGTCCTCCTCTCCCCTCTGCTGACATTTCATTCAGGGGTTATAAGTCATGCTGTGGCTCCTGCTAGCACTGCTTTGTCCAAAAGTACTCCAAACCCTGTGCATTTTATGCATTTACTCTACTCCTCCCCTGCAGAAGCATGACTCTCGCTCCTCCCATTGCTAAACACTGATTTTAGCCCCAAAGGCAATTGGTTCCATACGCCTTCCTTGGAACTGCTTTATTTTCAGATTGCGTCGCTACATTTAACTACACTTAAACGCACAACAGTTCATGTAACTTTAATATTTGTATAACTTTACAAAGAAACTTGTCTTAATTTCTTTTAACAAATAAAAACTTATATTCAAACCAGCAACTGCGACTAGCACACAATTCCACTGCACACCACACACAATCAATACATAATAAATAGGTAAAAACGATTGTCAGTTACAACGCCCATAGCTCTAACACAAGCAAATGCGAGACCTATTGCATTGCTTATGCTTGTTTTATTTATCTCTTGATCTTGTAATTTTCACACAAGGTAGTCCGTGCTGGGAAGAACACAAAGTACAACTGCTGATATTGCAACAGCAGTGATTACAATGAGCTTGTGTTGAATGAATGCTTATTGCGTATAGTGTTGTTTATAGTTTTGTTAGATTGTGTGTGGGAGGTGTGGAAGTGCACTTCCTATGATCCGAATTTGGTGTGGAGGTGTCCAAGCTACACAATGCAGGCACACAATTGTTCATTCTATCACGTTATTACATTACAGGCACATAATTCCTTTTTCTACTTAATACGTGACACTTTGAGAGACACTTTATCAACCCCTTGCCTGTGGTCGGAATTCCGCTCCTGTGCGGCACATTCCGATCGCGGGTGTGGTCGTGACGGCTTCCGGCCGTCATCAGCACACGAGCACTGTGTGCCATGACGGACGGGAGCCTTCACCAGCATGCAAGGGGACGTGAAATGTCACGCATGCTAAAACCACGAGAATGCCACACATAAGCAAACTGAAAACTTGGCAGCTATGGTTCCTTCGTCTTCATTGTTTGATTTTGCTCGCGAGAAAGTGTCACTCAGTAGTTTTATGTCACAAATTATGAAAATGTTACACATAACCAATCTCAAACCCTGGCAGCTATGTCTAAGTAGGGTCGCTGCAAGTATTTTTGGTATCCTAGGCGAAATGGCATTTTGCGCCTCCTGCTGATGGACCCTAGGCAGCCGCCTAGTATTGCCTTGCTGTTGAACTAGACATGATTTTCAGATTTGAAGAGTAGGATCATCCTGACCCACTCCCACCTGGAATGCCACAGATACGTTGTAGGGATGTATGATGTTAGCACGCACACTTTTACCACGCATACCATTACCACGCATTTTTTACAACGCGATACCTTTACAACGAATAGTGCTTTGGGTGCTGGATAGTGAATAGTTTAATTTACTATTCCAACACCAGTCCCCGTGGACACTAGGGAAGGTTATTGGATAGTAAATTAACCTATTCACTAGCCATTCCCTAAGTCAGATCGCCTCAAAGCGCTATGGGTTGTAATGGTATGCGTTGTAACAGATGCGTGGTAATGGTAGTGCGTGCTAAAAGATGCGTGCTAAAGGTTGTATACCCGTTGTAGAGTAGGCCGGGACTGTGAACCTGTGGCCCTCTACTGCAAGGGCTTTCACTTTGTTTCTCAAATATGTGGTGCAGGGGGAGCTTGAAAGCCACCACTGGGGAATTTGCCAGGGTACAGACATGTGAAAGTTAAATCTTTGCACTGGAAGAAGAGTTCCCAGGCCAGATGTTGAGTCTGTGTATTATGATAGATATGTTGGCCGAGGCGCGCCAGTAAATCCTTTATATAGTAGCAGCATCATAAAACATTGCTATATATGGGAAAAGTAACCCCGCTCTTTTTAACCCCTGTCTTCTAGGTGACTTCGGGGATCTGCTGCTTGCGGAGGCCCTGCTGGAGCAGTGTTTAAAGGGAAACGTCGCCAAGCTGAAAGACTGCATCCCACTAATGGAGAAGCAGGAGCCAAAAATGAGAGCCGCCAAAAAGTATCTGACCAACATTCTAAACAGAGGGAAATTAACGGTAAGTGCCTGGTGTCGGCTGCAGACAAACCACGTCACTGGAGCGGTGCGGCCATTGCGTGCTTCACGCGGGGCATCTTTCTGCCGCGCGCGCTCCTCCCTAGAATGCGCGTCTGCTTACTATCTTCCGGTGTCAGTTCCAGGTTTATTGTAAGCGGGATGATAAGGCGCATTTGTGTCGTGCTGACATTTTAAGCCCCGTGAAGAGCTTGTTTCAAACGCAACACGCACTGCCTCCTGCCGCTCGGAGACGCGCACAGCTGGCTTACCGCCATGGCCAGAGGGTTGTTTATACATCACCCCTCTGACTCAGCAGGGAATAAGCTACTACACGTCATGCTTCCTTCAATTCCATAGAATATACACAAACACATCACCGTCATTCATGGAACACATGAGCCATCTCTTCTACTCACTCTTCTTACACACTATGCATCGATACAGGCTTTCTTTCCCCGACAGTTGCAGGAGCAGCGCCCCCTTTCCCTGGTGGTTTATGCATTGAAGTGGTCTACACCGCCTCTGTAGGGCAGATAGCGCTGCTATGATGAGCTTTGTGACGCTGGTGTGTGTTCCATGCCCAATATAGTGGTCCACCTGAGGATACCCAGGGTCGCAGGCTGCTGAAGTTTGCATGGCTGTTGGTCATTGTGCGGAGCAGGGCCCATCATTGCACTTTGGAACTTAGTTCCAATACACTGGCAAGCAGTGCACACCCCTCCAGCAGGGTATGTAAGGGAACACAACCTGTACAGTGTTTTGGAACAGGCCAGTCCACACTTAATTTGGGGACTCCTTGTTGGGATGATTGGTTTGGGCCTAGAATGTAAATAAATTAAATTGTGTTGTGGTGTGTTGTGTTATATTGTACATTTTGCATTGCATTGCATTGGAACGTGCTGTGGCGGGGGAAATATTAGCACAACCTTTGTTTGTTTGCTCACCATGCATATGGATGGGTCCAAACTGGAATGACATGGGGGGCAAAAAAATGATGGATTTAGACCCAGATCTCTGTACTGGGGTGAATATATGACATTGTTCTGCATTCTGTCCATCAATTGTTCTTTTGGCATGAGAAAAGGGGCACATGGACTTTGAGCAGGCACTGCTATATGTGAAGTCCGGAATCTCCTCCGACTGCGGCTCGGTAGTCCTTAGGTTTGGGCAGGCTCCCTTTTACTTTTTAGCTCTTTTGTTGTGTGGAAACCTTCTAATTCCCTCAATGTTGCATGTAGTCTGACTTGCCTAAAGTTTTCTTTAGCGGTCCTTCAAGTTAGAGATGGCTTTATTGCAATTATTTCACATATTTTTCCAGCCCGGGAAGCAGTTGTGTCCGGTATGGCTTGTGTGTGGAGGGGCGGGCGTGTGTGTGTGTGTGTGGGGGTGGGGGGGAAGGGGGGGTGGCGGGTGTTGGGCAGGGGTGATCGGAATAAAGAGAAACTTAACTTAAGGCCAGATCCTGCATCTTCTCTGCTCTTTCTCTCCTGCCTCTTGAAGGAACAGGAAGCAGGCAGACAGGTTCCATCCCCTAAGCCAATCACAACGCTGCATTGCAGCGTTGTGATTAGTCTGAGTGCCGTGACACAGCACTCAGCCAGGGGCAGGAGGGTTGGTCATGTCCTCCAAGCAGGCTGTAATGCAGCCTGCATGGAGAACAGAGAAGTGAGCATGGCTGGTATGGGCAGTCCAAGAGGGCCCACCAAACAGTCATTGCGCACTTAGGAGTGGCCAAGCCACTCCACCCCTGCCCTGCTTGGAGAGCAGAGCAGCCCCACCCGCCCGCAAAGCAGCAGGAAGGGAAACATAAAATTACAATAACTTTAAGTCATTTTATGTTTCTCACTGCTTAGAAACAGTGGGGCGAAGCTCCTCCGCCATAGCAGAGGAGCCACCCCTGCTGTTAAGCCATATGAATCATGAAAGACCCGGACAGAAAAAAGGCCATGACTCGCAGGGAGAAAACTCCCTAAAGGTCAGGGCCATTGTTTCTTTGTTTAACTGAATCAAGCTCCAGGGTTGGAAGCTTGTTAAAAAAAAAATACAAAATAATGCCAAGCGGACCAAAGAAACGATGGACCTGGTTTGCATTCAGTTCTTCCCTCAGTACCTCATGGAGTTTATAGGAAATCTCTGAATATGGCAGGCAATCCTCTACTGACCTAACACACTAGAGCAGACGTCTTCAAGTGATCCCAGGGTCTGGCTGATAGAAGCCATTATACAGATAACCCTACTTTGTTTTAAGTGTAAAAAGTGATGGCTCTGTAATGGACCATCACTAACATCATTTGTCATTTATATCCTAGCTGGGAGAAGGTGTCAAAAGGGCAGGGACTCCAAATATTCTTCAGAACCCCACCCCCATTTATAATAATCACACTGTGTATACTTAACTGCAATGTTTAACTAAGTCTAGACATAAAAAATCATTACCAATTAAATATAATAATTGTGAAAACTTCTGATGGGGTCCCAATTGTTATATATTTTTTCCACTGGAGGAACTTCATTAACATGTTTGAAGACCACTGCACTAGAGTGTTCCCCAGTTGGCTCTAAATAATCCCCTTGGTGTTGTGGACGAGTCTTGGTGACTTAAGGGAGGGGGATTAAAGGGAGTGACTAAAAACACACAGAACGGCTGATTGCTCCTTCCTGCTCCTGTGCTCCCAAAGGGACACCTTTGAAGCATTTTGAGAAATGGTGCTGTGATCCCTTCTGCTTGAGAGAAGCTTGAATTGTGATCCGCAAGTTGGAGGTTCACACACACACAAAGTCCCTTCTGCATTTGTTGTTTGTTTAAGGAGCAGAGAATCCAGCAAAGACATAGCAGCCCTCCTTTGGATATTTTGTTTGTAGAATATGTAAACGGCACAGTGTATTTGTATTTTGACTTGATAATGAGTAGAGCAGGTTAAGTACCCAAATATTCCTGAACGCCAACTCACAAGCAGAGAAACCACTCCAGCCAAAGTCAATTATTTTTTCAAACCTTCAAAATGTGAGAGGGTACGTAGGTCCTGCAAGGATTCAAACCCAAGATCTGCTTTCTACTCAAGACCTCTGTGTGATAAACCACCCAGGGCCAGATGTAGGTGGCCGAAAATAGCCATTTACCGATCGGTAACGGCCGAATTCGGCCGTTACCGACCGGTAAATGGCCATTGAGATGTAGGGGCCCTTAAATGTTGCATTTTCGGTAATTTTACCGAATCTGTAATTTTACCGATTCGGTAATTTTACCGAAAATGCAAGATGGAAATGTGGGTAGCCAATTTTCCATTGGCACATGGCTTTCAGAATCGGTATTTTACCATGGAATACAAATCCATGGTAAAATACTGATTCCTGTGTACATGCACATCTGTGCATGTACACATGTGCCATGTGACAGACAGACGTGCCCTTAGGGCATGTCTGTGTGCCACATTGCACACATGCCCGTTTTGGGGGTGCAGGAGGGTGTCAAAGTGACACCCCCTGCACCCTTGACAAATTCGGTATTTACCGATTCGGTAAATACCGAATCAGTATTTGAATTGAATCCTATGGGCTTCAAGGCCCATAGGATTCAATAGCAAATACTGATTCGGTATTTACCGAATCGGTAAATACCGAATTTTTAAGGAATCGGTAAAAAATCCAGATGTTGGTACCTACATCCCATTTACCGATTTTGAAATACCGAATCGGTAAAATTCGGTATTTCAAAATCGGTAAATGTGATTTACCTACATCTGGCCCCCAGCTACTTTACTTATGATTGGAAGTTGTGACCTGCAAATTACAGGTATGTGTGTACAGGAGATAAGAAACCCCCTGCAATGAAATTCATTTAATGTTATGTTATATGTTGTTTTGTAACGCGCACAATTACTACCGGAGTATCCTGGGTCGGTATACCGCTAGGGAACCTGTCCTGGCTTTCCCTGTGGGATGGTCCCTACTGGGAGTCCCCAATACGGAGCCAGGCATCCCTGGCGTTGATGGGGCCGTTGTGGATATTAGGCAAGCTAATGCCCAGAGTTGCCGAGTGGGACCCCTGGTTAGAGTAGGCACCGAGGCGAGAATTATCGAATCCGCTGACCCTGGTCCACGACCCTGCCGCGTCGGGAATTGAACCCTGGTCCCGGGCCGACTCCTGCTTCCGGGTCTGCCGCCTCTAACCAGTGAGCCACACCACACCAAACTGATCTTCCACTGGACACCAAATACACTGAACTATTTAACTCTGATGCGAAAATGTGATCTGCAGGTCTAACTTTCTCTCTCTTTTTTTCCCAAGCACACAAACACCCGCACATTCGTACTTTTTCTCTCTCATCCATAAGCTCTGTTGCTGGATAGTCAGGAATAGACAGGCAGGTGGACGATGGTACTAAACAATAGATAAATCTCACATTTTATACACATTCTGTATTTAAATTACAATCCACATCTAATTAAGGAAGGCAAAATATATATACAAATGAATCTCAATGCAGTCTATGCAATATGCTGAGGTATTAGGAATTTGTGGTAGTAACAACAATCCACAAGTAGTATTTAATTATGAAGGAGCTTTAATGGAGCATCCACTCATCCTTCAACTCCACAAGCCACTGCTGTTTCCAACATATCAACACATACAGTGCACACAATCTGTACAGAGTTCTTAGATTTAACATTCTTCTGCATTACTACAGAATTAGGTGAGATTTGTGAAAAAAGCCCGTTATTTATTCCCAAACACCGTTTTTGTGTCCTCTTTTGAGCAGTGTAGCTACAAAATGTGACATGTCTTATTGAGCTGATATGTTAAACGGACATTGAGTAGAGGACAATAGGAATCCTTTCTCAGGGTGTCCTCACGCAGATTTTGAGGGCTGGTGGCTGGTAGAGTCAAACGTAATATACAAAATGCATTTGCCGTGCGTACCATTTTAATGTTTTTCCCTTCATCTAAGGAAAATACATTCTAAGTAAAAACGATGTACTTGGCTATTTTGTCCAACGAAGTGTAAGCGAGAGATTGGCTGGATGCTCAAATAAAAATATAAAATTGCTAGAACTATCTTGGTTTGAATATTGTTGGCTCCAGTTTTATGTGTGCATCCAGATCAGGTGCAGCTTGATTGGCTCAATGTTTTGTGGCTCGAATGAGCGAAAATGAAGTGCTCATATTGGCATGGCGAGCATTAATTAAATGGTAGTGAGTGCAGTAATAACACACAGGGGGAGAGGAGGAGCACTCGGGTGCAAATGCCCTCACAACTTGTAAGATAACAGTGTAGCTCTCGAGATGGACTTTAGACATCCACTAAATATGCACCAATGCTTTTACTGCTATTGAAGTCTCACGAAATGTAAATGTAAGGGTCCTATATCAAGATAGGAGAGGCTTAATAAAGATTAGTGCACGAGGTTATCATGTAATACTACAGATGGTGAGGATTATTCATAAAGGCATTCTGTAGCATGTGAAAAAGTACTCCTAAGTACTCTTACGAATTCCTACATGTCTTTGTGAATTGGCCCCAAATCATCTGAAATGGGAATACAATGGGATTATTCATATACATTAGTACAAACAGTAAAGACTGTACTCTATATTTTACCGATAGGGAGTTAACATGTGAGATAGTTTCACAAAGGCTTGTAAGAGTACGTAGAAGATTCCTCCTTTATTACTACTTTCTGTACTCAAACGCGTTTGTGAATCGGGCTATGCATGTAGAATGAATTGATTGGTATTCAATCCGTCACATTTAAATCGTCCCAGCGTCTCCCACAGTGTGCGGGATATGTCCAGATTACAACAGCTTGCTTTTGTTGTTGTGAGGAGTACATGCGGCCTACCAATTTAAGGACATCGATTTGGATAACAGCAAAGTATGAAGTAAGTTGTTCACCTCCATAATGGCTCCGACAACCTAAAAATGAAGTGTTAAAGTTCTACCTACACAATTTCCCAGGGGCTAAGAGGAGTTTTTTCAAGTATTTCTTTAAATCTCATTTTCTTTATCTCACCACTGCAATAATGTCCATGTTTCACACATTGGACCCCTGTACCTACAGTGTGGGATTACATGTTAAACCAGCAAAGGTAGACAGAACTAAAACTCTATAATCATGAGCAAAAGAGTCATTATTTCAGCAAATCAGAGGACGCTTTTATTAAATGTCACATTGCCTTTCCATCTAAGCACTATCCCATTGCTTGAATGTGGACTTAACCCCTCTATGCTAATGTCCTCCAGAGAGGACAGGATAAACTGCTTCCAAAACAGTGAACTTGAATGATCTCAACATTACTGAGCCCATGTTGGAAAGTTTTCTTCACGAACTGCAAGATCAAAGTCAATGGAAATAAACAAACATGGCCTCGCTTTACTGTGTGCTGAAGAAACAATGAACAGTGAACGTGCAGAAGGAGACATCTGTTTTGAACAAGGTAACATCAAGGCCTAACTGAGGCCTAGCTAGCATAAGCGAGAAAAGGGCACGTTAACATATCATAGTGAATTTGTTTCAGAAGCAATAACATCAAACAGGTGTACACATGTAACATTTGAGTCTTAACCACATTTTGCACAATGATAATAATACTCAATTTTATACATTCACAAAAACTCTCACAGTTCTGAAGGTGCCAACAGCAACCAATGTCTTCACAGAACCAGTGCTCGGAAAAATTGACAAACGCACAGTAGAACAAACAATCAACATATTTTGGCACTCTATACATGAAATGATGTGACCGTCAATGATGGAATAAACGTCATTGATCACTTGGTGGAAGAGTTCTGTGACTTGCCACGGTTCTACAAGGATAAAGCTCCAGAACTGTATACTCCGAAGAGAGTGACTGTGGAGCAGCAAGGTGGAGAATTAATGAAGCACAATAGATTTGGCTAGGAGCACAAAGGATTTGAGTAAGGCTGAAAGTGCATATAATCAACAAGGGAAGGTACAGCTAGGAAATAAAGAGGAAAATATTGGGCAAAGCATCGACGAGAGATGAAAATACATTGTGAGGATGCATAACAGGTGATAAACGTGAGTAGAAGTGGAACAGAGATAAAACAACTGGGAGATGCTGCCAGGCATCTAGGATTTTAAGGTATTCCTTACCTTTGTAATCCTCTGTGGCTCTACCCCTCACGGCCCAGAAGTTCTGCCCCTTACCTGGAAGTGAGCACTTAAGTTCGGACAGAAGTTCGGTCAAAAGTTTGGACACTCTGCTTCTCATCCCGCTGAAAACACACAAACAGAAAAACGTGACCCGATCCTTTGCCGGAAACGCGCCCAAAGTCTGGAACTCTATTCCCACTCACATCGGAACTATTCCATCTTTTGCAAAATTCAAAAGGCAGCTCAAAGTCTTGTTCCTCGACCACTCCCTAGTGAACAGATAGGTACAGCCGGAACGCTGAAGCAGACACCTCGCTATGCTTCAACTCTGTGTCTTCAATGACTTCTACCCCCGCCGCGCCCCTGACCCCGTTCGTGTCACGCCTCCCCAAAAGCGGAGCTCTACTCAGGACAGTAACTTTCCTCTAAGACTTTCAAAGACCTCAGCGCCTCATGGCTACGCGGCGACCCATATTTGCTATGAATCCATTGCTTTATTTTCTGCAATACAACTGATGTAAAGCGGCTCTGGCCAGCGCTATATAAAACTTCTAAATAAATAAATACATTTAAGGCACAGATTCTGGCTTCCAGGATCCTGTTCTCCAGAGTTTCCATGCTTGGGCTCTTCTGACTTTACACTCTGGACTAAAACCAAGACTTTTACCTGTACGCACTCTAAGTTCCTTTCTATTCCTGACATTCCTACTGCAGTGCTAATCCTTACCCTGTGATAGCACAGTGTGGAAGGTCCAACCAGAATCATAACTGAAGCCTCTTTTTTATACCTTCCACATTCAGATTCAATTGAGGACATGATCAAGCAGGCACTCAGCCTCTGAGTTCTTGCCGCACCTCAGGAACCGTTTCTGGAAGTGACAATCATAAATGTTGACCTTCATAAATGATAATTGCTTGGGGATGTGTGGGAATATCCTTTAGTTAGTGCTGCACAGTTAGTAGAGCATTGCAGATGAGCAGGTGCTAGCTCTGTCAGCAATCCAGGTCCTGTAGATCAGGGAAGATTATGAGCGTGGGCATTTTTATTAGCTCTAAATTGTGTTAGTGTTACATTTTACTAACACACCCTTACAAGTCATAGTATTGCACCTATGTCTTTTTGAAGCCAAAAGCTGCACAGTCTGATATGCCTAACAAGGCCATGATGTGGATGTAAACTAAATTGATAAAATGCACGTGAACATTAAAGCAGGTGTATGATTTACACACTGATGTATTGCACACCTGCTCAATCCTACCATGGTTTGATACACGTTCTCAATAATATTTACTGATTACCATTCAATCTGACCAATATCATGGCGCGCAATGGATTTAAATTTGGGGTATATTGTTTGAGGTATTGTGGAGCAGATAAGTGTTAAAGTGGAATATGGCTGGAAGTGTAAGTTATACCGTGAACTGCCCTGCTTGATGTATGTGGAAACATATACCATGGAAACAGTTAGTTATGGTTTTACTCACAGTGCTTGTTTTTTTGTGAGTGATCATGATTTATGTTTGTACATCTGCTGTACTCAATAGTTTGTTTTAATACTCACCTTTATTGGCATTTTTGAAATTACATAAACGTTTCGGTTCTTGTCTGTCTATATATTTATCACAACATATATATCATTGCAGGATCTAAATGTGGCATTATAAGTATCCTGTTCTGTGCAGGCCTTACTGCTCGAGGAAAGACACATGCACCGTATGAACAATGAAAATTGAATGAGGGCACATACGCCCAGCTCTAATTTATTAACCCTATCCCAGGATTTCTGATGTGGATGGGTGTGGGCAAGTGTGAAGGCTTGCCCTCTAAGAAAGGGGGCTGTGCAGTGACATGTCCTCATGCACACTACTTTCCTTCCAAAAATAGAAGTCAGAAAGTTCAACTGGGAGATACAAAATAAACAAGACAAAACTATATGCCAGCAACTCTCAAAACCAAGCAGCAGGACAGTGGAGGATGTGGAACAATTAAGATTGGCATTGGCTGAAAGAGGCCATAGCCACTCACTTTCATTAGTTAACCTGATGATGAATGAGGGCATGAACACTGATGCCGATAGGTCCGGAATCTGTGACACCATAGAAGGCAGAACGATGCTGTGAGAGTTTGGAGTCAGTCCTCCTGTCTGATGCCCTTGAGAACTTGTTCTCACATCAGGAGAGTTGCTGAAGCCACATTACTCACAATGCATGACTTTCAAAGGCATTCTTAAGGGACTTGGAAAATGTTTGTCAAGTATCTGGGGTGGTTCTCTTGAACACCTCTGAATCTGGTATCCCTCACTGGAGAAGTGCTGAGTCCATCTTTCAGGTGCCTCAGATATGTCCTCACAGAACTGCATTTGGGGTGTTTTATAGCTTTTTGTACACCATATGCAGTCCACTGCAGTACCACTGACGAGTCCCTGCAAAGACACTTGGGAAACACTTTAGGGCAGGTGAGTCATGGTCAAGGCATGCTGAAGACCAGACCAGGACATTGTTGGAGTTAGTAAATTGAATGTTAATGGCAGCTGGTAAGTTGCTGGTGATTAATTCACTTATTTGGCCTCTGCAAGGCTTTGGTGATTCATTTTGGCATGGATGCCATTGTGTGTAACACAGCTAGTGGGTGTGACTAGACAGTTTCTATGAGAAGCTAAGGGTTGACATTCTAATGCATGTGCCTGCAGCTTACTCTGGTTTTCCAACTATCAGGCAAATGCATCAAAGTAAATACCGGTCACAAATGGGCAGATTCTTAGAATCTGCCCCTTTGCTCCCGGTATTTTTGCATTTGGGATGCATCATCCCAAATGCAAAAATCGCAATTTAAGGAATATCTAAATTGAGATTTCTTAAATGCAATGCATGAAAGTCAAAAAAATAGCGAATTTGCTAATAGGAGTAGCAAATTACCGTGAAGTTGAATTTCAGGGTAATTTGCTAAAACTTTGAAAAAAGCACTTATGTACATTTTTCCAAGTTTCATATTGCACACACACATGCCCTTAGGGCATGTGTGTGTGCAATATATGTGCAGAGATCAATTTCAGGGGTGCAACAAGGTGTCATTTCGATATCCTTGCACCCTTAAAATTGCATGAGCAATTTGCGAGTACCTACTCGTACTCGCAAATTGCTCATGCAATCTCCAATTCATTCCTATGGGCCTGTAGGCCCATAGGAATGAATAGGACAGCATTCCTTAATTGCGACTAGCAATTTGCGAGTAGCAATTAAGGAATGTTTAGGAATCGCTATTTTAATAACGATTCCTACATGCATAGGCTTTTGCTATTCCTAAATAGCGATTCCTTAAAAATCGCTATTTAGGAATAGCAAAAGGCTACGTTGATGCATCTGCCAGTAAATCTTCTACAAGTTGTTGCTATACGTCAGTTGCCTGCCTGTTGTGGGTTGATGAGTACTCTTACAGTCAGCAGTACTAGTTTGTGACTTTGGTGATTTTGGCCCACAT
Organism: Lissotriton vulgaris; assembly: GCF_964263255.1. NCBI lineage: Eukaryota > Metazoa > Chordata > Amphibia > Caudata > Salamandridae > Lissotriton > Lissotriton vulgaris. The sequence goes on along the minus strand of NC_141694.1, from coordinate 1,608,630,892 downwards.
GCATCATTGTTGGTATTTGCGATTCCTAAATTGCGCAAATTAAGGAATCGCAATTTAGATATCGCAAATACCTATGCATTAAAAATTCGCATATATTTTTGCGATTTCTTATTTTTCCGTATATGCGATTTCCAATTTTGCGAATCGCAAATAAGGAATCCCTTTACATTGATTCCTATGGACCTAGAGGCCCATAGGAATCAATGGGAAGGCATTCTCATTTTGCGATTCGCAATTAAGGAACCGCAAAATGAGAATGCAATTTCTAGGGTGCAGGGGGGTCCAAAGGACCCCCCCTGCAACCCTGAAATGTAACATACAGTCCATTTTTGACACATACATGCCCAAGGGCATGTGTGAGTGTAAAATGAAATTGTCAAAAATGTACTTTTGTGCATTTTTGAAACTTTTCTAAAATAACCATGAAGGTTGACTTCATGCTAATTTAACACTTCTAATCTGCGAATTCGCAATTTTTTTCAGATGATGCATTGCATTTAAGAAATCGCAAAATTGCGATTTCTTAAATGCAATCGCAATTTAAGAAATCGCAAATAAATTGCGATTTCTTAAATTGCGAAAAAGCCAAAAAGGTTAATGCATCCCAAAACAAAGATTTGCACTCGCAAACTGCCAAATTTTGCGATTCGCACCATTTGTGAATGCAAATCCCTTTGATGCATGTGGGCCTTTATGTTTTTTAGAATCTTTTTAGAATTTTGGCGATTTATAAACAAGTCAAGATGAGCACATCCAGGTTTGCAAGAGATACAGTAAAGAGAGCATAATGTTCACAATACATAAGGCATACTGAACTGGTCATTAACTTTAGACTAAATATCTAGAGGGCTAACCAGATTGATAATGCTCCAGTAAGGTTACGCACTTTATTGGAGCCTGTCTTTTTAAAACTCTACACCAACGGATATGAAGTGAATAAAGCAAAACCATATAAAACAACAATGGAGAGCGATGGGTGACATGGTATTGCGAACAATGGAAAGGTAGGATGGCTGTTAAGACATATATAAAATACATGTCGTACTTAATATTATACAGCTCTCTGAATTAGGGCTCTATATCGTTAAGGAAAGGGGTGACTTTGCCTTTAATGGTAATGGCAAAGTCAAACTGACAGTGTGACAACTGCCCTCCAGTCTGCAGTGGCAGGCTGGGAGCCATTTTGTACTTTGTCACTCAGGTTGGCACAAACAGTGTTGCAGCCCTTGCTGGACGCCCTGCCTTACATGCCCTTGGTACCCTGGGCACCATATACTAGGATTTATAATAAGTCTGTACTTGCCAATTGGGGATAGCCAATTCAACATATGCTTTTTAAAGGGTCAGAACACTGGTAGTGAGGTCTGGTTAGAAGGCCTCAGTACACTCCCAGAGTCGAAAAACCAGCAGCTAGCTGTCCAAAAGGGGCGCAAAGTGGGGGGAAACTGCAAAAAGCCTGTTTCCCTACAGGCGGATTGGGAAACCATTGGGGCATATTATCAAGACAGGCGATACATGGGCTTCAATTGGAATTCCATAGAGCATATTATCAAGCCCATTATTGTTGTTTTAGCGGCAGTTCTCTGCCGCTAAAACTGCGATAATTTTATCACCTGTCTTGATAATATGCCCCAATGTTTTTTGTTTTTTTTACAGTTTTATATGGTGCATACTAGACCAGAGGCATTGGGTATCAGAGTCCTTTACATGAGCACCAGTTTTGTTACAGATTAACTCATTCATTTTTGTAGGCACTGGGAGATTAAGTGATTTGCCCAGAATCACAGGATGGTGAGCGTCGTTGCCGAGGCTCGAACCTGGTTCCCCAGATCCGAGGTCGACCGCTCTAGCCGTAAGGCTACATCCTCTCCCGTAAATTATAAGAGTCTAGGGGGCATGATCATTTTGGGGAGAGCAAATCTGGCATTAATAGATAAGTTAAGGGTCCACCAAAGGGCCACCTGACTTGTGAGTGCTGCTGGTGCTCTAATGACAATACCGTCTAGCAAATCTTGCTCCTTCTGACAAATATGTACCCCTGGTAGCAGACCGTAATGGACTACCACTGAGTGGGGCTCCACTGCGCAATCGACAGTGGTGTCAGATGTAGTAGGCAGAAGAGGATATACACAAGATTTACACCAATTAACTCGAAGTCCGGATGTTTGGTGAAATCGTGCAGCACCTTGACTATATCAGCATAGTTTGCTCGGACATCCCTTAGATAAAGCAGCATATTGTCTCAGTAGAGTGAGATGGCATGTAAGCCATCATCCAGGGGAATTCTCCAAGTCTCGCCTCCTCAGCTTGATCTGATGGCAATTGGCTCTATCTCCAAGGCAAAATGCGAGGGGAGACCGGGCAACCCTGCTGACTACTGCGATGATTGAGGTCTCCAAGCTGTTCCATTTTTGTATGTTTTTATACAATCATTTCTGTTGGCCCTGTCACTTTAAACCTTCAGTTATTATGGCAATCTTCAGGCTATCTATGAACCTTAGGCTCAAGAACAGGTACTAGCTTGGTCATTTTTTTGCCGAACTTTTATTCACAAGCATGGAGTAGCTATCTTAGCTTGTAGTCGATCAGTCTACTCTCAGCTTTGGGGAGCTTGGGCTGCGCGTGCCCTGTTAGTGCTGAGGAAACCCAAGGGCAGGATTAAGTTTATAACTCATGTATCATCTTCACTGCTTTTTGCCAGACATTTTAACCTACTCCTGACCATGGTGTAAATAGGCCCTACTGCCACTGTTTTCTAGGGGCAGTATTTGTGCAGAAGCCTCAAAATGATGGTGAAGTGGGACTGTGATGTCAATGCAGGTGGCAGGTATGCCCTTCCCCTTTGGCAGTGCTGGAGGGCTGATGCAACTCACAGAAACTTCAGATGCCATAAGCACTCCTCAAATGGCCACCTCAAGATAAGAGAGAGGGTGATGTCTCTTAAGGGAGCAAGAGGGAGCATCAGTGGGTGGGAGACTCTTTTTGGCCAGGCTTCAACTCCTGCGATAGTGATGCAGGTGGTGCTGTGACAGTCAGACTCTTTTTTTCTCTGCCTCTGCGGGTACCAGCGCTAGGTTAGACAAGAATAATGAGTGCCCTCGGTGTGAGAAGGGAGTATAAGCCTCAGGTTTGATGTCATTGAGGCTTTTCCTTAGGACTATGGTGAGACTTCCTCATCAATAGCACAGGTGGCAGGTGAGTACCCTCAACAGGCAGCGCTGCCTGGAGCTGTAGATTGTTTAGATTACTTTGATTTTACATGACCTAAACAGTCTTTAATAACAGAACAAATAATTGAGTCTAGCGATCCTACCAGAAGTATGGTTTCGCACAGTTAGAATAAAACATTAATTACCCCAACTTCTCCCCCCCCCCCTGGAAAGGTCCTCCCCCCATCTCCCGTCCCAATGTGATTCCCCTTATATGTATCTAGAGTGATCATATAGATCTACTTTTGGTGTTACTGATGGAGGCTCGTTAAGCCGTAGTAGCCAACGGTATTTGGGACATGTGAGCTCCCGAAATTCCAAAGTGAATAGTGATAGGAATGGTTTCCAGAGTTCTTGAAATGAGGCTCCGTATTTGGCAAGGAAGAGAGGGATTCTCTCCATCCCCAAAGTTTACCACGACCGGTGGAGCCACCCCAGATGGGTAGGGCGAGCGCTTGTCCCCCAGTGAGACAAAATATTCTGGAGAGCAGTTCCTAGTGCCAGGGCCATCTGCTGGCCTCTTCGCAACTTAAGCGGTAAAGTAAGAGCGTTGGGCAATCCCAGCAGGGTGTAGGCCGGGAAGCGAGGGAGCTGAATGTGCACAGTGATAATCATTGTCATCCAGCACCTGTGACCATTAGCTAGAGATATTAGGGCATGCCCACAATAGATGAGTTAGTGTACCATGTGAACTGCAGGCTCTCCAGTACAGGGGATCCCTAGCCGGGTTACCTCCATGGAGTCTTTGAGGGGTCTTATAAAGTGACTATTTTTGTTGCAGTCTCCATGCTGGCTACATTGCTCACAGTATGACAGGCTCTACAGTATGTCTTCCCACTCTTTCTCCAAGAGTGTTCTCCCCAGTTCCACATCCCATCTCTTTTGACCTGGGGATTTATCATCCCTGGGAACTCTTCTGAGCAGGCCATATAGTTCTGTTATAAGGCAAGAATCTGAGTGTTTAGTCACCAACCACCTCTCAAATTGGGTGAGGTGTCTCTGTGCTTTGTTGCGAACCCCTAATTGCAGTACCGAGTGTCTTATCTGATGATAGTAAAAGCGCTCCGTTTCGAATAGGTTCTGTTGTATGCCGAAATCTTCGAAAGTCAGAATACCATTCACATAAAAAAAAGTGGCCTATAGACCTGCGGCCCTCTCTGGACCATTAATTGTCAGATTCTTTTGCCAGCCCCGGTGTGAAAGCAGGGTTATTCACGATGGGTATCAGCGGTGAGGTGAATGTCGTTAATGCTCAGGGCGTGGCTACTCTATCCCATACTCTAAGGGGGGCTCAAGTGATCCATGAGATAGAGGTTGGGAGGACGAGCCTCCCTGGGGAGGAAAGGGATTCCCCACAGGAACTGACCAGCTATCGCCCTGTGCATGATTCAGGGTGTGGCTACTCCACAAGTACTCTCATATGCACCGCCCAGTAGAACTCGTGCAAGTTTGGGACTCCTAGGCCTCCCTCTTTTGGAAATCCATACCATAACTTCTGGTCGAGTCGTCTTATCCATCCATATAAAATGTTCCAAATTACGCTGTAAAGAGTGTAGGACTCCAGGTGAGGTTCTACCTGAAGAGTCTGGAAGAGAAATAATATTTTCTGCAGGATTGTCATTTTAAGCGCTGCTATGTTGCCTAGCCCGACAATGTGTGTGGCCTCCACTGTCGCAAATTTTCCAGTACGTGCTGGAGTAGTACGGAATAGTTCAGTGTAGTAGGGTGTTGTATGCTTACAGCGACTTGGAGGCCTAAGTAGGGTATTGCGTCGTGGGAACATTGTATTTGGTAGTCGTGCTTCAGTTCCTCTAATGTAGCCTTAGTTAGGGATAGATTAAGGGGTTGGAATTTGTGGACGTTAAACCTAAAATCTGCCGCTTGAGAAAGGTTTTCCAGCTCAGCCATAAAGGCTGGTAGAGAGACTTTGGGAGTTTCCAACGTTAGCACTACGTCATCTCCATATAAACTAAGTTTATGTTCTTCCTCGCCTCCGAAGCACACCCCGGTTATTGGAGGGTTGTTGCAGATCTTTTGGGCCATTGGCTCTATATAAAGAGCGAAGAGAAGCTGGGAAAGAGGACATCCCTGCGTAGTACCCTGCTGAATGGGAAAGGGAGTGGAAGTATACCCGTTTACTCAGACTGATGCCATTGGTTTGGTGTAGCTGCTTAAAACCCAGCCCAGGAATCTCTCCGGGATGCCAAAGTGTCTCATTGTCACCTCTAAGTATGGCCTCTGTTGAATGCTTTTTCTGCTTTGATGGAGAGGATCATGCATTTGGTGTGAAAGCACTACGCTTTATCGATCTGTAGGAATCACTTTTTGTTGTCAGTGCACTGGAGATTGGGCACAAAACCTGCTTGGTCTGGGTCTATCAAACATGGGAGAAGGTGGCGACAGACATTGCACTAGGATCCTTGTAGACAATTGAAAGTCTACTTTAAGGAGGGAGATTTGCCTGTAGGACGCACAGTGGTGTTTATCTTTAACAGGCTTAGATATCACTTCGACTGATGCCTCGAGCATTGTTGATGGGAGTGGGGAAGAGATCCCGATGGAATTGTATACTCTTGTGAGTATCAGTGCCAATATGGGGCAAAAAGGTGTATACAATAGGGAGGATAGGCCATCTGGGCGTGTGGATTTGAGCAATTTCTGTCTAGAAATTACTGAGATCCCTTCTATTTTAATCAGGGAGTCAAGTGACTCGGCCTGGTCAGTGGCTAGTTTGGAGAGATTTACTTCCTGCTTGGAATGGGCCGAGGTACCTGAGGGAAGACGTTTTGCTTCATATAGCCCTGCATAATATTGGCGGAATGTTTCTGTGATGCACTGGCCTGAGGTCTGTTCCTGCCCAAGCAGATTGACCACTGATGAAATACCAGAAGCCTGCCTCAGAGCTCTATGTCTGTTGGCTAATAGTCTCCGGCATTTGTCCTCCCCCCCCCCTCCCGGTGTAGAAGGTGTGTCAAAGTCGTAGTGCTGGATGTTCTGCCCTATCCACGTCTAGGCCTGCTAATAGAGCTCGGGCGGCCTCTAGCTCTCTCTAGATCCGGGGGCTCCCGTTCTCTGGTGTATACGTTCTACCTCCTGTACTTTTCGTGTGAGGTGGTCTCTTTTCTCTGTGGATCTTATTTTCCAAGGAGGCAAAAGCGATACATTCCCCCCTGTTAACTGCTTTTAGGGTATCCCATAGGATAGCTATAGGGGTTTCAGGAGTGTAATTCACCGCTAAGTAATCAGTTAACTCTCTTGTAATCTGCTGCACTACCTCCGGGCACTGTAGCATGGTATTTTTAAGGCGCCAGGATCGGGGCGAGGGATAATTACCTGGTAGGGCAAGAGTCAATCACACTGCTGAGTGGGGCCTGATGGTGAACGGGCTAGTATGTATGCCTGTTGAGCATGGAATATGACTTCTTCAGTGGCCAAGAAGTAATCTATCCTAGCATAGGTCTTGTGGGAGTGGGAATAAAAGGTGCACTCTCTATTTGCAGGGTGAAGGTTCTCCAAACGTCGATCATTCCAGTCTCCCGGAGCATCCGCTTTACCTCGTCCGTAAGAGCTCCCTACTGACCCTGCCTTTGGGCTGACATGTATGTCTCATTATCGAAGGCTAGATTAAGGTCTTCCCCCATTAACAGCATCTGGTCAGGTGATCTAGATATCTCCCAAACCCCCCTCTGTAGGAACCCCTCCTGCCCCTCGTTTGGAGCATAGACTGAGCCTAAGGTGAGATTGTGGGAACTGATCTGGAAGGTGTGGGCCAGCAATCTTCCCTTGAGCTCTGCCTGTTTAGGACCAATACATCCTGTGAACTTAGATGAAATAAGGATGGCCATCCCTGCAGTTTTACTTGTAAGGGAGGAAAATAGCTGGTGAGGGAATGGCTTGGAGAGCAGTCTGTGTGTTTCCCCGGAGAGGAGATGTGTCTCCTGAAGGAGACATACATGTGCCTCTGTATTTTCGAGATAGAGTATGACCCACCTTTTAACCGGGTTGTTGAGGACCTTTACATTCAATGTGACTATCTTAAGAGGCTGGGTCACCTCGTAAACCTGCGAGGGTAGCAGCGCAGGGCCTGCCTGTGAGGCAAAACAGCAGAGCCTGCTTGCATTTTAACCAGGAGAGTGTTGAAAACTGATGACATAGCATTGAGGGGATCTTGGAGGTTAGAATCGTGTCTATCTGGTTAGGGAGGAGGACCGTGCAAACCCTTTATACTACAACGAACATAAAACAGTAGTTGAAAAACGGTACACAGTCAAAATATCGAGTTTTAAATTTCGACCTACCAAAATATTGTGTTTGAAATTTCGAAGGTGCAGAATATCGATGTCAAGAATATCGTTGGACAGAATATCGACCCTAAGGTAAGTAATATCGAAATTCTTTATATCGATGTAAGTAATATCGGAGTTAGTAATATCGATAGCATATATATCGATGTAACTAATTTCGATGACACTAATATCGATATTTGTATTATGTTTTTGTTTTTTATTATGTATGTGTTATATGTTTTAGTTAAGTATTTAAAATAAATTATATTATATGTGTAGTAATTTTATATATTAATAAATTTATTTATAAGTAAATTATATGTTTTAGTACTGGAGCAGGTTGTGGGTTTATAGGGGAATAAGGTGGGAAGTAATTTAATTGTAATTAATAAAATATTTATTTATGTATAATTAAATTTGTAATTAATTTTTATTTGGCAATTAATTATTTTAATTGATCAATTAATTATATAATTGGTAATTAATGTTAATTTTAATTAAATGTTATGTTTTAGGACTGGAGCGGGTTGTGGGTTTATAGGGGAATAGGGTGGGAAGTAATATAATTGTAATTAATAAAATATTTATTTATGTATAATGTATTTTGTAATTAATTATTAATTGGCAATTAATTATTTTAATTGATAAATTAATTATTTAATTTGTAATGAATGTTAATTTTAAATAAATGTAATGTTTTAGTACCAGAGCGGGTTGTGGGTTTATAGGAGAATAGGGTGGGAAGTAATTTATTTGTAATTAATAAAATATTTTTTTATGTATAATTTATTTTGTAATTAATTAATAATTGGCAAATAATTATTTTCATTGATAAATTAATTATTTAATTGGTAATTAATGTTAATTTTAATTAAATGGTATGTATTAGTACCTGAGCGTGTTGTGGGTTTATAGGGGTATTGGGTGGAAATGAATTTTATTGTAAATATTTAATTATTTATACATTTTTAGTTATGGATAATTAATGTTTTAAATAACTATTAATTGGTAATTAATTATTTTAATAGATAATTATTATTCAAATTGTCAATTAATATTTGTAATTTGTACATATTTTTAATAACTAGAAAAATTAAGTAATATTTTTTTTTAAAATAATTTGTATAATGCATTTTAATTTTTAATATTGATTTAAATTTAAATAATATTTTATTGTTACGACACATAATTTATTATTTAATATTTATTAATTGGTGAGTAATATTTAATAATTATTATTTATTGGTGTTTGTTGTTAATTTATTGTCAATTAATTATTCAAATGTAATTGGTTTTATTTATTATTAATTGTTTTTTATTGATGTTGATGTATTTGAAAAATGAATTATACATTATTTCAAATATAAACATTATTTAGAAGTATGTTAAAATAAAAATCTATGTTATTAAACGCTTTCCCTACTGTTGCACCCTTTGCAGTTGGAATAGTAATTTGTCCCCCTACGCTATCCGAAGCTTTCCCTACTGTTGTACTCTCTGGACTGAGAACAGTAATTTTACCCCCTACACTATCCAACGCATTCCCTACTGTTGCACTCATTGGAGTGGGAATAGTCATTTTTACCTACCCGCTATCCAACGCTTTCCCTACTGTTGCACCCACTGGAGTGGGAATAGTAATTTTTACCCGTACGCTATCCAACGCTTTCCCTACTGTTGCACTCACTGGAGTGGGAATAGTAATTTTTAACCCACCCGCTATCCAACGCTTCCCCTACTGTTGCACTCTCTGGAGTGGGAATAGTAATTTTACTCCCTACACTATCCAACGCTTTCCCTACTGTTGCACCCTTTGGAGTTGGAATGGTAATTTTTACCCTTACGCTATCCAACGTTTTCCCTACTGTTGCATTCACTGGAGTTGGAATAGTAATTTATACTCTTACGCTATCCAACGCTTTCCCTACTGTTGCACTCTCTGGAGTGGGATTAGTTATTTTTACCCACCCGCTATCCAATGTTTTCTCTACTGTTGCACTCTCTGCAGTGTGAATAGTAATTATTCTCCCTACACTATCCAATGCTTTCTCTACTGTTGCATACTTTGGAGTTGGAATAGTAATTTTTACCCTTACGCTATCCAACGCTTTCCCTAATGTTGCACTCATTGGAGTGGAAATAGTCATTTTTACCTACCCGCTATCCAACACTTTCCCTACTGTTGCACCCACTGGAGTGGGAATAGTAATTTTTACCCATACGCTATCCAACGCTTTCCCTACTGTTGCACTCACTGGAGTAGGAATAGTAATTTTTACCCAGCCGCTATCCAACGCTTTCCCTACTGTTGCACTCTCTGGAGTGGGAATAGTAATTTTACCCCCTACACTATCCAACACTTTCCCTACTGTTGCACCCTTTGGAGTTGGAATAGTAATTTTTACCCTTATGCTATCCAACGCTTTCCCTAATGTTGCACTCATTGGAGTGGAAATAGTAATTTTTACCTATCCGCTATTCAACACTTTCCCTACTGTTGCACCCTATGGAGTTTGAATAGTAATTTTTAGCCTTACGCTATCCAATATAATTTATATTTATTTATGTATTTTATAATATTTTTATTATGTTACATAATGTTGTGTTTAATTAATTTTTTTAATATTGAAAGGATATTTCATTGTTTTTATGTAATAAATATAAATATGTATTATTATTTATGTTATTATTTTATGAGTGTTGATGTATTTTTAATTTAAAGTTTTTGTTAATATTTTTTAATTAATTAAAAAAATAACAAATATAATTAATTAAATATATTTTACATATTGTATGTGTAATTTTAATTAAATGTTTAACATTAAATATGTATTATTTATTAATTTTAAACATTCTAAAATATTTTTACATAAGTTTAAATTATATAAAAGTATTATTTACTTTATATTTCTTTTTTTAATAACAAAAAAACCCGATATATTTAATTACGATATTTTTAACATCGATATTTTAGTTTCGATATTTTTGTACTTACCATGTTGTAGATAGGGAGTCGATATACTTGCCTTTGATATTCCAGCGTCAATATTTTGTCTGTCGATATCCTGTCTCTCGATATTCTGTCAGAGATTCTTAAAAAACGTTGTCCATGTCCTGGATGATCGGACCCATGAGAGAGGGTGAAAGATGTCAGCAGGTCCCATCCCGCCACCCGTCCAGCTCAGTCCCCTCCCTGCCAAAAGGATGACAAGATTAATAAAAGAAGACTGCTATCGCCCCAGGTGGTGTCTGTGGTTGCTTACATTCTCTTATATTCTGCGGAATTAGCATCTTCTCCCAGGGAGGCCAGGAACGCCCTCCTCGCCCTGGCAATCATCTCCAGGTCCAGAGGAAGGTGTGCTAGCGAGCAAACTGCTGATTGCCATCTACAAAAATTGGGTTCTCGGCCCATGGTGGCCTCCAAGAAGGAGTCCCCCGGATCCTCTGCCAAATTCAGCAGCTGCCGGGACTCCTTTAATGAGCAGATCTGATGACTCTTCCCTTCCCATCGCAATATCAACTGGAAGGGATGGCCATAGGATTACAGGACCTCAATAGACCTCCAGAAGGGTTGTGATTGGCCTAAACGCTCTCCTTTTTTGCAAAGTAGAGGCTGCAATGTCCTGATATAGAATGGGCCGGTGGCCCCGGAACTCAATTGGATGATTGTCTCTTGCTTTGAGGAGAAGTTGTCATTGAGCTAGAAATCTTGTACAAATGTGAGGATATGGGCTGGGGGAGCTGAGGTGCCTACTCGGGCCTGCTCGATGCATGTGACCTGGTTTTATTTTCTGATTTTTTAGAGTTCCTAGAATAGAGCAAAAGAGTTCCTCCACAAACACAGCAATGTCTTGTCTTTCCGCTCCATGCGAGATACCTCGAGTGCGCATGTTGTTCCGCCGGTTTCTAAATCCTTAGCATGCGCCTGGAGGTTTAGGTGGTGTTCTCCGAGGTCGGGATCTTCTTGTTGGAGTTGTTGCATCTCCTCGTCTCCGGCATTTACGCCTGTTGAGGCTCCTGGGATGGAGGCCTGTGTTTCTGTGCTGGAGGAAGGCATTTTCATGAGGAGATCCTTGACTGAGTGGTCCTTTTTCCCCTTACTAGTGGCCATGATAAGGAGCGTGGGGTTCTTGCGTTAGCTGAAGTCTTGATTTGAGCTCCCCAGAACCTCCTTGTATCTTCAGTCCGCCTGGGGGCACAACTCGTGATCATCCCCCTAGGGCACAGGTGACTGCGAGACCGGCGCCAGCTCAGACAGCAGGGTCCTGTGGACTGCGATGACTGCTCTCTAGATATCTGAGAGCACAGAACCCTCAGGTCTAGGCTCTTTCCGATTTCCCTGTGGGAACCCAGACCCGGGAGGCTCAGCATCCAGATGCCTAGGCTGGCCCCGGTTACAGTTGAGGGAGAGAAGTCGTAGCTCGCTCTGAACACCTTGGACAGTGATGCAGGGCCCGATAAGCCGGCCAGTTAAACACTTGAGTGTGGAGGGGCCCGGTAGGACCTGTGTATGGGGCCTCTTGTTCTGTGCTGGGTCCGACTGCTTGCTTGGCTCCCCACACGGAGGGAGGGATAATGTGCACCCGGACCTCTCTGAAAGGTTGCTGATGGGGGGGGCGGGGGGTTAGGTATTGCCTTGTGGAAGCGGGCTGCAGGTCCATTGCACCACTACCCCCCTCGTCTTCCTCTACAGTGCCTTGTGTCCAAGTCTCTGAGGGCTGCTTTCCCTACTGGCCTGTCTCCTTGCCTTGAAATGTCTGACTGGGTCGGTGTGCTGGTAGGCCCCCTTCCCCTCTCCCGTGTCTCCCGGCAGGGGGCGTGCCACTGGCCTCTCTCTTCCCGACTCTGCTCGCTGGGGGGTGGGAGGAATTGCCTGCAAGGCCCACTCAATCAGTGGGCACTGCAACACTCCATCTCCTGGTCCTATGCACTCTGCGCCGATGCTTGCAGTGCCAGGCCGGGAAGCGCCTTTTCAGTCACTCCTCCGTTTCCCCAAAAGGATGGGGCGTGGGGCTCGTCTGATCTCAGCCGCGTCTTCCGGCTGCTCGCTACTGCAGCGGGAGCTCCCCCACTTAGCCCTCGCATCCAGGGCCTGTACTAGCTTGCTACGCTGCCTCTCACAGCTCTGCAGGTGGACGGTCAGCTGGAAACCCAGAGCCCCATTCACGACCGCTCTTCTCAGAGCCGCACCAGCTCTGGGGTGCCTCCAGGTCTTCGGTAGGGGAGGAGGCCCAGGACCCCCTTCCAGTCCAGCTAGTCGCTGCTTAGGCTACGGGCTGTGTCAGCGGGACAGAGTGACGAGTAGGTACGTCCTACTAGGTTGCCATCTTGGCCACGCCACCCTGGTGCTTTAGTTTAGATGTAGATTATAGACCCAGTTAAGATCAGGGCTTTATCTGGTGCATGAACCTCTTGTGGGACAGACCTACATGAAGCTTCAATTCCCCCCCAGCAAAAGAGTTCCTCCTCACATCTGCCTGGGATCTCCATGCGACTAGAACAGCAAAGCCACCACCGTTGTCTGGCTTCATCATGGCCAAAGCTAAGGTGGTAGGCAGGGTTCGGTCTTCCTCGTCACCACTGAAGTGTCCTGTTTTGCACATGCTGCGCGAAAAAAAGACCCAGGCATTTTATGAATTGGCATGTGCACCCAGCTCCTATTTATTAGCCCGCTCATATTCACATGGATATTTGATGGATGTGGAAAGTGTGAAGGACAGCACTGCAGAAGAGAGGGCTGTACTGTGTCATGTCCAAGTGGACTCCACATCATTGGGTGTTGCAAGCCACAACCATGCATGATACATTCAAAGTCTTAAACAACATTGGCCCCACGTACCTCAACAACTGCATAAACTTCCATAAGCCTAGAAGACACGCGGCTCAGCTAGACCCTTACTCGCACACACACCTACACATGCAGAAACAGATCCATCCAGTAGTCATAACTTCGCCTACCTCCAGCCTGGAACGAACTGTCCCTGCACCTCAGAGGCGCCTCCTCCGTTCTTGAATTCCACAATAAACTGAAGACCTGGATCTTCGACTACTTCCAGCCATGGCTTGGTTCATACAGCTCCTGCTTCAGCACCAGGTTACCCTCCCGGGTGAGTCGTGCACTCTACCAATACACATAACATAACTACCTTGCATTGTGTGGACCTTTGTATGATTTTGTTGTCAAAGCAATCTCCCTCTTTTCTTAATGGCGCTGTTTCAGACATTCGTATTCAATAGCAGTGGAAAGGTGCTGAGCTTCGCTGTTCATGTTTAAAAGTAGCAGGCCAGAAAAACTCCCTGAGTTAAATTCAAGCAGAAAATCAAAGAAATGTCAAACAGAGATTAACAGCATGGGAAAGAGAGTCCCATGAAAGTGAAATGAAGTGAACAATGAAGAAAAACACATTGTTAAACTAAGAGGGGAAAGAGGAGCCTAGAAAATGAAACTCGATGGGCCAGTGCACAAAGAAAAACACTGATTTTCACTTGTACAACTTGGATTTTGAAGTGAGGTTCCAGTTAGGAACACAAATACAGTCTTGCCTGTCTTCTCTGTTTCTAAACTCCAAATAAAGGTCCTACTTGGTCTTCAGTTTCAAAGGGTTTTCAGTCCCACACTTTTCAAACGAATGAAGCACAAGGACTGCCTTCCAAATATTTTGCCTATACGAATTTTCAAACTCTTTATCCGTGCATTTTACAAAGAGGTTTTAATGCACTAGAGAAGAAAGCACAATGGACCTCGGCTTCATACGGATGCAGTTAATCGAATGCAGGGGTTTGGTTTCATACTGTGACCTATGAAGGGTAAAGGATGTGTCAGGAAACGCGCAAATATAGCCAACTCTGGGCACACCTAGTCCTCTTAGTCTAGAAACTGCTGCTGGCATGTGGCAAAGACAAGTGGAAAAATATCTGAGAGGCAACAAAGCTGAGCTTCGGCCTAATCAACGTTTGAGTTTTTGTTTTAATTGGAAATTGTGTTTTAATGTTGAGGTCTTAATTGAAAACACCAAATAGAAGTTCAGCTCGCTGAGTGAAAAGGAAATGTAAAATGTGGCATTGAGTGATTGATTCTGATGTTTTGCAATAACACAGATCACAGACAGGAAGTGGTTGCACCACACACCCTCCGCCCACATCGTTTCACACACTTGAACCTCTTATAAGCGAATCATTCTGCAGAAAAAAAGATGCCAAATTAATGTTATTGCAAAGTGCGCCTGTCAAGTAACCAGGCTCGATTCAGATTACTGTTGCAAAAGTAATACTGCCTGAAAGAATGACCTTGCTGCTAACAAAGTAAATGCTGAATGCCTTGCAGAGTCCCCTTACGCAACAGTGTCAAACAGAAGTTTTTGTCATCCCCTTTGCTAATCTCTGTGCCGGCTGCATTCATAGTTCTGTTTATCTGAGTATTGCATTGGCAGTGTTTGTCTAATGCCCCTTGTACAGCCCCGCAGACTGAAAACATCACCATTTCGTGGTCAGCTTCGGGTCTGCCAGTATGTGAGGCTAAAGTGCACAGGGCTGTGGGGCGAAGAGAGGGAGCAGCCCACTGGAAATTAATGCAGTTCTCTGTCGATTGATTTGCTGTGTTTCACCTCCACAAAGGTCAACAAGCATCCAATCACCACAGTTCACATTGGGCTGAATGCCCCCGTTTCACGCCGACTAGTAAATCTCATTGCGGCAGACTGAGTCTCGCTGAAGGGTGTGCAGGAAGTTGTTGCAAGTGGGCCTTATAGGCTCACCCCATCCATTTTAATGAAAAAAAAAGGGCTGATGTGCGCCCTTTTTTAGCTGTCGCAAACGACTGCTAAATTGGTCTGTGCAATGTACAAACCCTATTTTGCGAGTCGGTAACCTATTACCGACTCGCAAAATAGGGTTTGCGATTCGCTATTAGGAAGGGGCATGCCAAGGGCGTCGTTCCCTAATAGATAGAATCACTTCTATTTACAATTGTTTTGCAACTGCAAAACAATTGCAGTTTACTGCCCTTTCCAAGTAGGTTGTAAGCCACTCCCAATAGGGAAGGGGTCTCCAGGGGACCCCTTCCCCTTTGTGACTGGCAGCAAAAATATTTTTAAAATAAATAAATCCTTATGGTTCTCACCGTAAGGTCTCATGGCGCTTGCTTTGTGAACCCGTCCTGGCTTTTCCCTGCAAGATAACCCCTACTGGGCATCCCCAAGGTGAAAGCCAGGCATCCCATCGCGGTGGGGCCATAGTGGAGATTAAGCAGGCACCGAGGCGAGAATTATCGAGTCCGTGGACATTTTGAGCTCAAGACCCTGCCGCGCGTCGGGGATTGAACCCTGGTCCCGGGTCTGACCTCTGCGTCCGGATCTGCCTCCTCTAACTGGTGAGCCACACTTCTCCATAACAGCAGGCAGTGGTCCCACGGACCACTGCCTACTCTTAAAAAATCAAACAGAAACATTTAATGTTTCTTTTTTAAATACATCCTATTTTCCTTTCGGAAAACAGGATGCATTTTAAGCAAGCATTGGCATAGCCAATAGGTCTCGCCTTTGGGACCTTATATTTAACCATGCAACAGTTGATGTTGCTGCACCAAGGATATTGTGCTGGATAACTAAACACTTATAAGGTTCAAAGGCGAGACCTATTGGCTATGCCAATGCTTGTTTCGTGGAAGACACAGCTTCCCCCAAACGCTCGGGCAGAGCCAAACCCCCTCTCCTGTTGATGATGGCATGATTGTCATGCAACAGCTGAGCTGTCGAGGCACACCATTAAAAAAGAAAAAGAAAAGGTGGAAGAGGGACGCCGCCCAACAGCAGCCTCACCACAAGAGTGTACGTCAATCATGCAAAGCCATGCCTCTCACTGTGTATAAATATGGCACAGCATGCCAGCGCTTACCAGCTGAACTGAGCGGCAGGCAAGCAGATGAGACAATGCGACATCGGTCAGTGCTGAAACTTAAAGATAGCCAGCTGCACATGCGCTTGCTCACCAACAGACACTCACTGATAATTCTTCGACATTTCAGTGCGCTATGCCACTACCGGAGTGCTGTGTTAATGCAATGTGTATATTTAAGTAACACAGGTATTGGATCGACAGTAACATCAAATCGCACTTTGTGGCGCCTTCTTTGAATGCTTGAGGAGTGTTGAATATACGGCATGTACACCTCTAGTGAGATTGACAGACCGTGGAAACATAGCACACTTCACTTGTTTTCTGGTGGGAGCGTGCGAGAAACAGATTTAACGGTCCAGTCAATATGAAGCAGTCATGCATCTTGTAAACCAACCACTAAATACATCAGACACGTGAGACCAACAGATGCAATGCAACGATTTATCTTTTAATTAAAAAAAGGACTGATTGCTTAGCTTTGCTTGAGAGAGAGGCTGAGTAAGGAGTGAGTTGGGATCATGTGAGTTATGCCATTCTTTTCAAAAGAGTGATTACATTGGTGCATGCTGTGTGCTGGCTCTGGAAAACTCCAAGCAATCTGAAATATCCCTCCAGTGACCATTTGGGAAAGACCTTTCCGGTGGCATGACCGTATCAGCGTCTAAGGTTATCGACCGCGGACCCAGTCCAAGTTCTAAAATCACATTTGATTAAAAAAATCTAATTTTAAAGTACGAAATTCGAATTGTTCGCCAGTGCCTGGTCGGTACTGCAGGGTCACCCCAGACTGGGACAGAATCAAATACAAGTAATCTCGCCTTAAAGCTAACTGCTTCAGCAGGAGGACCTAAACCACGGGTCGGTTGTACTAAGATGAATGGCGAATAGTGGTTGGAACTCCCTCCCGACCCACCTCCGCCTGACCCAGGACCACCTTGCCTTCAGGAAACAGCTCAAGACCTGGCTCTTCGAGCAGTAGCAGACCCCCCCTCCCCTAGCGCCTTGAGACCCTCCGGGTGAGTAGTGCGCTATATAAATGCTTTGATTGATTGATTGATTGAATTAATGCACCTTCCGCAGAGATCTTTATATAATCTACAGAATCCGAAATTCAATACAAGTATATTAAAGAGAGGAGAAGAGATTGAATGGAAAGAGAGGGCAAGCACGAACGGGGAGAAAGAGAGAGAATGAAAGAGGTTGAGAGAGGGAAACAGAGAAAGTGAGATAGAGACAGAGAGCACAGAGGAGAATGATGTAGAGGAGAAAAAGAGAGAAGTCAGTGACAAGAGAGGACACAAAAAAAGAAATAAGTACATATATAGTGGGCAAGATAAAGAGAAATACAATTGAAATAAGGAGAAGAGAGAAGGGGAAGATAGGAGGGGCAGACGGAATAAAAGCACGAGATAGAAATCTAACAAGGAGGAAGCTCGGATAAGTGTTAAGTGCTTTTCTGCATGTGCAGCTACTGCATGCTTCCTGAATTTGTTTCTGTTGTTCGCTGAGAATGGTAGAGGGAACTCAAGAGAGAGGGGGTGGAGGAGCATGGTTCAGGCTGTAAGGCTTAATGACCCATTACAAAAGCCAGATGGCTCCTGTGCACGTTCACGATGCACGTATTTGTACGCTGGTGGCCGGGTAAAGCCTTTGGCAGCACTTTGAAAAGCCACTTACTACCAACTGTTGCATGGCTAAACACTTATAAGGTCCCAAAGGCGGGACCTATTGGCTATGCCAATGCTTGTTTTTATTAGGAGGCAGGTCTATCAACCACTTCCTTCAGAAAGTGCTGTCTACTCTCTACTGGTGCCCTGCTTCTTTTCCCAACACGACCCTAGGCCTTAATCTCCCTGTGAACCTCAGACTTCAGGAAGCCGACATCCCTGATCTTTGCGAGCACCCTTCTGGACATGGTTTCAAGAGCAATCAGGATTTAACTCTTCAGTCATTCCTCTGGGGTATTCCGAAAGCAGTCATCTTCATCTTGATATCAACAAATTCCAGCATTGTTCTAACTTTCAGAGACTACACGGCCTACATTTTGTCAGTAATTGAGTATTGGGCATCAGTGGTGTTGTGAACCCCCCACTTTAGTAGCTACAGCCGGGGTGGTGTTCCTGATGGGCCTCTTCTGTCAGCAGCTCGGCAGACAAAGGCTCATAATAAAAGGTAAATAGTGGGTGGGTGAGTGAGTGATCTAGTGAAAGGATGGACAGATGAGAATATGGATTGATGGGAATATGGATGAATGAGTGAAATGGAGGATGGGTGAGAGTGGATGGATGAATGAATGAAAGTGGATGGATGTATGAGAGAGTGAAAAGATAGATGGCTGAGTGAAAGGGTTGATGGGTGTATGGAGTGAAAAGTTGGAGGTATAGACAAAGTGAAAGGATGGATGGATAAGTGAATAGTTGGATGGATGATTGAAAGAATGGATGTAAGGGTAGATGGGTATAAATATGGGGGCAGATGTATCAAGATACCATTTTGCACTTCTCAAATAGCGATTGTTAAGGAATCGCTATTTGAGAAGTGCAAAATGGTATGTATGTAGAATTTCGCTATTTATTAGCGATTCCTTAGAATTCCTTAATTGCGATTAGCAAATTGCTAATCGCAATTAAGGAATAATTTCCCATTCATTTCTATGGGCCAGGAGGCCCATAGGAATGAATGTAAAATTATACTCAATTTGCGATTAGCAATTAGCTAATCGCAAATTGAGAATAATTTCAAGGGTGCAAGGGTGTCTTAAGGACACCCTGCTGCACCCCTGAATTTGATATGTGTACGCATATGGCGCACATACATGCCCTAAGGGCATGTATGAGCGTCATATGGCACCTTTAGAATTTAAAAAAAGTGCTTTTTGAAAAGAATTCGCAAGTTACCACCAACTACAAGTTGATGGTAATTTGCGAATTCTTAGTCAAAAATCGCAACACTAAAATGCTTGATACATTTCAAATATTAAATCGCAATTTGCCATTTCTTAAAAGCCTCGCAATGTTAAGGAATCGCTAAATTAGCGATTCCTTAATATTGCGAGGCTTTTTGAATGATACATTCGATATCCCGTTTTTTTTGTCGCAAACGCTGCTATTTTCCGAATCGCAGCGTTTGCGACAAAAAAAACGGATGATACATCTGCCCCATGGATGCATGAGTGAATGGTTGGATGGTGAGTGAAAGAGTGGATGTAAGGATGGATAAGTGAAATAATGGATGGATGAGTGGAAGGGTGGGTGAATGTTTGGATGGATGGAAGGTGGATGGATGAGGGAGTGAAATTATGGATGATGAGAGAAAGGGTAAATGGATGGATGGGTGGATAAATAGGTAGATGGAATGGTGACTGCTGAGTGAAAGGTGGATGCATGGATGAGTGAAAGTGACATGGAAGGATGGATGGAGTGGAATGATGGATGGATGAAGTGAAAGGGTGGATGGATGGGTGAGCAAAAGGACGGATGGGTGTCTCAAAGGATGTATTGACGATTGAAAGTATGGATGGTTAGATGGAGGGTTGGATGGATGGATGGGTTTGATTGATAGGTTTGTAGATGGATGGATAAGTTTGGATGTGGATGGGCAGACAGATAGTCGGAGTGGCAAAAGACTGAATGATGGATGAAAGAATGAATGAATAACAGAATGTAAAGATCAAATGTAGATATCAGCTGGTGGATGGAAGAATGAAATGTTGAATGGATAAGTTCTTGGATGGTAAACACAATATAGCTCTTCTGGGGAAGGTTGTGATGTCTTACTTAGCTTGCTCGGTCCCATAAGAGTTTTGGTTGAAAGTGGGGGGTATTTGAGTTTTCTGGCGTCTTCGTTGTTGGGGGGTGATGCCTCTTGGGCTTATCACACTGACTTTCTTATACTGTGCACACTCCCAGTTTTCAGCATTCCCCTTGCTTTATGTTCAAACTAGCCATGAAAGGCTGATCATATTCTACTCAGTGTCCTCACTGTCTACTTAAATGAGATATCCACTTCAAATTGTAACGCTATTGAATTGTATTTCCCTGAGTGGAAGGAGACAATATGTCTTGAGAAAGACTTGCGTCAAAGGGGCATTGACCAAGACATGGTGCTTGGAGTATGAGAGACATAACAGGTCATCCTACTTGTCTTTGGGGGAAGATGGCCTACAGCACCCTCTGCCCCTTCTTTCCCAACAGGACCATGATTCTTCCATTAGAGCGGATTTGCAATCATTATTTAGTGAAGAATAAGAACAATCCCTTTGCTATAGTCCTGGTTTGCTTGAACTGGCTGGTTTGTTACCATTTCATGAAGCTCAAAGATAAAATGTTTCTAGGAACCACATTGTGGTACTACAAATGCAAATTCCCCTATGGATTAGAATTGATGTTGTGTAGTGCATTGCTGCACAGATGGAGCCTGTGCCTAGGTCCTAGATGGATATACAGGAATATAATGTTTGTTCAAAACACTTGGTCAACGGAAATCTGTTATCGGTTTCACATTGATAGTGACACTTACACTCTCTGCAGATGATATATAATATACAATCTACCATCATAGGGACTAGGTATTAATCAGGTGCAATAAATAGCACCTATAATGGGGAATAATGTGAAGACTATAATCTAATTTCCCTGATTTTAACAGGAATTTCCCCCATTGTTTATTGGATTGCTCCTAATAAGGGCCTCTATGGGCTGTTACTCTTTGAACTCAACTCTGATGTTTCACTCATGAACATTATGCACCAGGGCTTTGCGGGCCTTAAGGCACACTTTGCCGGTGGTTTATCTAATGTTAGAGGGAGATTAAAACATGCCAAAATAGTGTAATCTGACACATTAACAACCTCGCTGGCAGGGTGAAAGAGATACCAGATTTTTTAAATTCCACATGTGGCTGGTGTAAAGCCACACTTTAACCTATATTGGACATTTGATATTCATGAAATTGGCAAGTTTTGTGCTTATGTAAAAGCCATTTGGTGTTTGCCAATTATACGTCATGCTTTTGTAGAGCATGAGCAATGAGAGGCATTTACCACACTTACATTGCTCAGAGATAAAAAAATACTAGAAATCCAGGTCAATAAATATCAAAAGTTATTGGGGGGACGAAGTGAAAAAGATAGGTACCTACATAGTCCTACTCAAACAACGTACACGCTTTTGATACTGGAAACCTATCCTGTCTGTTTTACCGTCGGAATGAAACTTACGGACCATATTTTGCAGACACTATGGCATTCCACTGGCGGTCACCCAAATAAAGGGTGGAATCCAAAACCCACTTACAGAAAAAAGCTTTGAAAACCACAAAACATTTGTTTCCATGAACAGATGTCTTACTCCTGTAAATGTATGAGTTAGTAACCCCTAAACCCGAAGTAATGGACGACAATTTATAGATAATGCTTTGTGAATCAGGCCTGTGGCCCTAAATAAGTCTCGATGGTCCGTTGACTATAAAAATCAAGCGACTATAGAAACATTAAGTACCTTTTACAAACAAATAAAACAAGGGGTTATTTGAGCTAAGGATTGTCGTTAAGCAACATATTACCCATGTCCCTTCAAAAGCAAAAGACAAGCATAACCTATGACCCGAAGGAAAGCCACAACACACTGATAACATTCAATTCCAGTTAAAATAACCTTTGCACTGTTGGTCTATCTAAAGCTAAATCTTCTTCAGAAGTTGTTCCTCTACGTTCACATCTTGCCTTTTGAATAGCTTGTCTTAGTGCTGCACAGTAAACCGGAGGCGACCTAAACCTAGTTTTCTACGTGCTGCGCCACACTGGTTAAAGTTCAGAGCAGTCTTTCCTTATTGAAAGGCTGCTGTAACCTGAGCTTTCGAGCTTCCTACGTGCGCAGAAATGGTTAGCAAGGAGCATGGCTAAAGTGAATCTGGATTCAAGGGCAGAGGGTCGAAAAAGTTTGAAAGAATAACTGTAGGTCACAGATGGTAAAAACTCTATTTTCTCGAGGGATTAATAGAAGCCTGCGCCATTGCACAAATATAAGAAGCTGCTGCAAAAATGATTTACAGTTACTCGCAACTTTATTATTTCACAGGCTTCGGTCAGTGACAAGAGAGGACGCAAAAAACAAGAAATAAGTACATATATAGTGAGCAAGATAAAGAGAAATACAATTGGAGTCAGGAGAAGAGAGAAGGAGGGGAAGATAGGATGGGGCAGACGGAATAAAAGCACAAGTTAGAAATCTAACAAGGAGGAATCTCGGATAAGTGTTACGTGGTTTTCTGTGTGTGCAGCTACTGCATGCTTCCTGAATTTGTTTCTGTTTTTCGCTAAGAATGGTAGAGGAACTCAACAGAGATGGGGTGGAGGAGCATGATTCAGGTGCTGTAAGGCTTAATGAGCCATTGCAAAAGCCAGATGGCTCCTGCACACGTTCACGACGCACATAACCGCACGCTGGTGGCCGGGAAAAGCCTTTGGCAGCAGTTTGAAAAGCTGCTTACTAAATGTCTCACCTGATACAGCGCATGCGCTGCTCTAGGCTCAAACCTAAAAACACTGCTTTATTTAAAAAGCAGTCACAGACATTGTGGTCTGCTGACCCCAGCAGGCCACCATCCGTGTGAGTGCTAGCCATTCCCAATGGGGTCAGCATTTGTGACCTGCCTCATGAATATTAATGAGGCAGGTCACAATTCCCTTTGGGAACGGCAAACAGTGTCTGGGACACTGTTGTACATTCCATTTTGCGGGTTGCAAATTGCGAATCTCAAAATGTCGCAATTTGGGGCTCGCAAAATGAAATGGTTGTACATCTGGCCCAAAGTGCCTACCTTGTGCTACCCTTCTTCCTTTCATGCCTTTTTCTACTGAGCCCTTCTACTCATTGGACCCAACTGCAGGTCATCTTGCTGGCCCTTGATTCAAGAGTAGCCCAGATGCCAACATAGCCTCAAACCTGAATCTTGCCTGTATCTACGAAGAGAAAAGATGAAGTTGTTCATCACCCACGACCACTTACATATCATTGAGAGACAAAAACTCTCTCTCTCTCTATATATATATATATATATATATATATATATATATATATATATATATATATATTTACATATATATGTATGTATATATATATATACATATATATGTATGTATATTATATATATATATCGTAAAGATATACATTTTTATCACTGGAAAGGTAAAACAAAAACTACATGCAGTGTGATATTTACAATCTCTGACATGTAAATTCGCACTTTGGGTAGGCAATTGGTACTTGATAAGTGGGTCAGTGTTTTATAATCTGCTGATGAACTCTGGAAGTCTGACACATTTAGCAAAACTCTTATTTGTAAATGCCACTCCTCCTATTATGACACATTAAGCATAATTTTTTGGGAGATGGCCTAAAATATTTGATAAATACCCTAATGCAATTGATACAGCCTTGGAACACTTGAACTTATTTGAACATATTTCAGAGATGTATTGGAAGTACACTTTCATGTGATGGTAATGTCCTAACATATATAAACATCAATTCTGATAATAGTTAAAAAAATTGTCACATACATTTTCATGGGCTATAAACTGTGGTAGGAACATTGTAGCACTTTGTTGTCTTTGGCACTGTATTTAAAAGTGTTTTAATTCACCTGACATAGTGTTTTCTATGGGCATTTCCCTGATGTCTCAGAGTATAAAATAGCTATTCCTTTTACTTCAGCGCAAGTAGTTGCCTACTCTGCATCCAAGCTATGATTTAATACTGTAATGCTCTTGAGCACTGTGACAAAACCTGAAGTATTTGAAGATTTAATGATATTGGCCTCAGAAATGCTAGCAAAACCTTTGGCTTTTTGGGAAATATATGCTTGGAAAATGTTGTTAAAATAGATTGTGTGTTGGTCATTGTTAAAAAAAACAAATAAATATAAAATTTCAATTCTTAATATAAGTTATAACATTGATACAAAGACAACAATGCATATTATGTTATGTTAATTCCCAAGCCACCCGAATCCTCCCCACGCCCCGCAGAGGAACTGGAGCAGAGTCAACGAGGAACAACTCAACTCCACCATCAACTGCAACACCTCCTCCGCTGCAACGGATGGCAACCACTCAGCCATGGAACTCCACACTTGGATTGCCAACTGCGCAGACAAGATTGCCCGCTGCGCAACTCCGGCAAGCACCGCCCCAGGAAAGCCGCCTGGTTCACCACTGAGCTCCAGGAAAACAGACACACCTGCAGACGCCTGGAGAAAAACTGGAGAAACACCAGGACACCCAAAAACTACACCCGCTATAAGGATACCATGACAGATTACCACCAACGCATCAGAACCACCAAAAAAACCTTCATCCACAACAGAATCCTTGCCAACTCTAGCAACTCCAAGGAACTCTTCAGCGTCATTCAGGAATTCACCAAGCCCTGTAGCGAAGCAACGGACATCAACCACTCCCAGGACCTCTGCGACAAGCTCGACTCCTGCTTCCACCTAAAGATAAAGAAGAATTTAAACGACCACACACCCATCCCCGCAGTCAATCCACCAAGCGGCAACACCAGACAGACCACCATCTCCTCCTGGACTCAGATCACGACCAAGGAGACTGCTGCAACAATGAAGGGCATCCCCTCCGGGGCCGACACTGACCCCTGCCCACCCCACATATACCACATCCATTCACCACCACCATCACGCCCGTATTACAACGGACCATCACCATTACCTTCGAGAACGGCTCCATCCCCGATGACTGGAAAAGGGCAGAAGTCATGCCCCTGCTAAAAAAGCCCTCAGCAGTCCCGATGGACCTCAAAAACTACCGGCCCATCTTGCTCCTCTCTTTCGCAGCGAAAGTCGCAGAAAAGACTCTCAATGCTGAGCTAACCAGGTTTCCATACTTGACCCTTTCCTAATCTGGATTCCGAAGCAACAACAGTACTGAGACCGCCCTACTCACTGCCACCAACGACATCCGCACCCTCCTCGACCAAGGCCACCCTGCAGCCCTGTTTCTATTCGACCTGCCGTCAGCCTTCGACACCTTCTCCCACTGTACTCTAACAGCAAGACTACACAATGCCAGCATACAAGGCACCACCCTCAATCAGACTGCCACCCTTCCTCTTCGAACCCACGGAAATCAACTGCAGAGTCCCGGAGGGGTAATCACTCAGCCCAACCCTCTTCAACATCTACATGGCTCCCCTCGCTGCCATCGTCCGACAGCACAGCCTCAGCCTAATCTCCGCCAACAACATCCAGCGACCGAGGGCAGCAGGTTGCTCCCCTCGCCGCCACACAGCTCTCCCTGTGTGCCCTGAGCCCGCTACTGCTCGCTTGGTTCGTGCCCCGCTTCTCCCCACTGCCTGCATTCTGCTGTGCCACTGTTATTTCTGTTCACTTTGCTCACTGCTGTACTTTACCACTGTTGTCTGTTGTCTTGCCCGTTTTTCGTATCTCATTGCTGCTGATTGACTTTGCCCTCTGTGCCCTCTGATTTTTGCTGTTTGACTTTGCCCCTGTGCCATCTAATTTTTTGCCTTCTGTATCTGCTCCCCCTTTCGTCCTCCCGCCGATGTGTCTACTGCGGCCCCGCCCCCCTGCACTCCCATTCCCCGCCCTGTTCCCGCCTTCCAGCTGCTCCTCCCTCCCACATTCCCTCTTATTGAGGCCGCGCGCAGAGGCCACGCCGCTGGCACACCGAAGGCGCACCTAAGGCAAGCCCGTCTGCGCCTGTCCGCAAAGGGGCCGCACCCAGCGCCAGGACCCCTGGCCCTCGCGAACGCCACAATGCTCACCTCCGCTATGACTCCAGCACCCACCATGCTCTCAACGCCGGACAATCACACACCTGGTGCCCGGTCACCCCGAAGCGCACCCACGATCCTTCTCCTGCCGGAACTGCAGCTTCATCAGCGTCCGGCCCGCCAGCTCACCTACCAATGAACCCAACTGCCTCAGATGCATCCTTCTCAACACCTGTTTCGCACGGAAACACGCAGTGGAACTCTGGGACCTACTGGACTCCAACATCCCAGATGTCGCCTTCTTGATGGAGACCTGGCTGAACCCATCCACGGTGCCTGACATCGCCATAGCCATCCCGGAAGGCTATAAAATCACCCGCAGGGACCGCACCAATGGAGCGGGAGGAGGAATCACCATCATCCACAGGAACACTCTCAAAATCTCAACCAACACGACTACACCCTCAGCACCACCGAACACCTGCACTTCCAGATTCACACCGATCCCAACACCACCCTCAGAGGAACCCTCGTCTACAGACCCTCCGGACCCTGAGCACACTTTAGTGACTCCATCACCGACCTCGTCCGCACTTACGCCTTCACCTCCACGGACTACATCCTCCTCGGGGACCTGAACTTCCACCTCGAGAACAACAACGACTCCAACTTTTCCACCCTGATTGACCATCTCGGACACGAACAACTCGTGTCTGCACCCACCCACTCTGCCGGCCACACGTTTTACCCCATTTTCTCTGCAAGCTCCCACGTCTTCTTCAACCACACCACCAAGCTCCACTGGACCGATCACCGCTGCATCCACTTCACCTTCTGGAAACCCACCACACACCACCACACCCAACAGATGCCACGCTGCTGCTGGAGCAAAATCACCGAAGACCAGCTTCTACACCACCCTCGCCCAGAGCCCACCCACAGACCCGACCAACCCCGAATCCGCCGCTCGCAACCCCAGACAATGGATCAAAGACTGCGCCTAAACCCTCACCCCGCTCAAGAAGCCCTCCGTTACCCACACCAGCAAGAAATCCAGCTGATTCACCAAAGACCTCCAAGCCTCCAAGCGAACCTGCAGAAAACTCGAAAAAAACTGGATCCGTGAGCGAACTCTGGAAAGCCACACAGCCCACAAGAACGCCACCCGCAGACACCACCACCTCATTTGGTCCGCCAAAAGGACCTCCTTCAAATACCGCCTAGACAACAATGCACACAACAGCAAAGAGCTCTTCAACATTGTGAAGGAACTCGCCAACCCCAGCTCCACCACCAACGACATCCCACCTTCACAAGACCTGTGCGACTCGCTAGCCACCTTCTTCTATCGCAAGATTGCTGACATCCACGACAACTTCAATGCCGTCACCTCCCCGGCATCCACTGAGACCCCAGCTCCCCAACCACCACCCGCACAACCCGCTTGCTCGCCTGGACCAACATCAACAACGACAACACCATCAAGATCATGAACACCGTCCACTCCGGATCCCCAGAAGACCCCTGCCCACACCACATCTTCAACAAAGTCAGCAGCACCATCGCACCCTATCTCCGGAAAACCATCAACATCTCCTTCGAGACATCGACCTTCCCGGAGAGCTGGAAGCACTCAGACATCAACGCCTTACTCAAGAAACCTAAGGCGGACCCTAAAGACCTCAAGAACTTCTGACCCATTTCCCTGCTACCGTTACCGGCGGAGATAATTGAAAAAGCAGTCAACAAACAACTGACCAGCTTCCTCGAGGAAAACAGCATCCTGGACCCATCCCAGTCCGGGTTCCGCAGCAACCACAGCACCGAAACTGCCCTCATCGCTGCCACCGATGACATCAGGAACCTGCGTGACAACGGAGTAACCGCGGCCCTCATCCTCCTGGACCTGTCAGCCGCCTTCGACGTGGTCTGGCACCGCACACTACGATCACGCCTCTCCGACGCCGGAATCCAAGTGAAGGCCATGGACTGGACCTCCTCCTTCCCCTCTGGCAGAACACAGAGCGTCCGCCTCCCCCCGTTCCGCTTTGAAGCCACTGGGATCATCTGCGGCATAACCCAAGGCTCATCCCTCAGCCCAATTTTATTCCATGTCTACATGGCACCGATCGCCCACGTCGCACGACGGCACAACCTTAACATCATCTCCTACGCCGACGACACCCAGCTGATCCTCTCCGTCACCAAGGACCCCCACACCGCAAAAACCAACCTCCACGAAGGAATGAAGGCTGTGGCTGACTGGATGAGGAACAGCCGACTGAAGCTGAACTCGGGCAAGAGAGAGGTCCTCATCCTCGGACCCACCCCCTCACCCTGGGACGACTCCCGGTGGCCGACTACACTAGGAACACCCCCAACACCCACTGACCACGCACGCAACCTAGAGGTCATCCTCGACTCTACCCTCTCCATGACAAAGCAGGTCAACGCTGTCTCCTCCTCCTGCTTCAACACCCTCCTCCAGCTTCGCAGGATCTTCAAGTGGATCCCCACCAAAATGAGAAGGACAGTCACCCAGGCCCTCGTCAGCAGTAGACAGGACTACGAAAACACACAAACGCAGGAGCCCCGGCCAAAGTCCTGAAACGGCTCCAACGCATCCAGAACGCCTCCGCACACCTGATCCTCCACATCCCTCGCTGCAGCCACATCACACCCCACCTGAGAGACCTGCACTGGCTCCCTGTCAACAAGAGGATAACCTTCAAACTCCTCACCCACGAACACAAGGCACTCCACAATACCGGACCAGCGTACTTCAACAGCCGACTCAGCCTCTACACACCCACCCGCCAGCTCCGCTCCGCAGACCGCGCCCTCGCCACCGTACCCCGCATCCGAAGAGTGACCGGCGGCGGCAGAGCATTCTCTCACCTCACCGCCAAGACATGGAACACCCTCCCCATCCACCTACGGCAGACCGAAGACCTTCTGACCTTCAGAAGACGTCTCAAGACCTGGCTCTTCGAACAGTAGCAGCTTCCCCTCCCCCTAGCGCCTTCAGACCCTCATGGGTATGTAGTGCGCTCTATAAATGCTATGATTGATTGATTGATTGAGCTCATCCTCTCCCTCACCAAAGACCCCACCACCACCAGACTCCACTTCCAGGAAGGAATGCAGGATGTCGCAGCATGGATGAGCATCAGCTGCCTTAAACTCAACTCGGAGAAGACAGAATTCCTCGTCCTCTGTACTGCCCCCTCAGTGTGGAATAAAATCTGGTGGCCCACCGCCCTTGGTACCCCCGCTACCCCACAGACCACGCCAAGAACCTCAGCGTTGTATTTGACTCCTCCCTCTCCATGAATCGCCATTTCAACACAGTCACATCCAGCTGCTTCAACACCCTATGCATCCTCCGAAAGACCTTCAAATGGATCCCCCCGAGGCAAGGAAGACAGTCACCCATGCACCCATCACCAGCAGACTGGACTACAGAAACTCCCTCAACGCTGACATCAACAAGTCTCTACTATGCAAGCTCCAGATTATTCAAAAGACCGCCGCCAGACTCATCCT
The DNA here is from genome assembly GCF_964263255.1 of Lissotriton vulgaris. NCBI lineage: Eukaryota > Metazoa > Chordata > Amphibia > Caudata > Salamandridae > Lissotriton > Lissotriton vulgaris. Next base: position 1,608,601,201 of record NC_141694.1, on the reverse strand, counting down.
CTGGATCCCTCAACATGAACACATCACCCAACACCTACGCAATCTCCACTGGCTCTCTGTCGAGAAAAGAGTCACCTTCAAGATACTCACCTAAGACTACAAATGCCTACACAACACCGGACCCCAAAACCTCAACGAAAGTCACCCTCCATGTACCCAAACAAAACCTCCGCTCCACCATCCTCCTCCTCCTTGGCAAAACCCTGTGCATCCTCAGAACCAGAGCATTGGGAATATCCTTCTCCTACATCATGGCCAAGATCTGGAACGAGCTCCCCACAGACATAAGATGAGCCACTCCCTGAACACCTTCAGTTAGGCTCTGAAGACTTGGCTCTTCAACTGATTCGGACCTGCTGACCCCTCCGTGCCTTGAGACCCTCACAGGTGAATAGTGCGATTATAATTCCCCTGATTGATAGAGTAATTAGGTAATCACATGTGAGGGTACCCAAGTGCTTTGCAGGTGGGTAGATGTCTGTCCCCTTGGTTGGATTATTCAAAGAGCCAGGCCTTCAGCTTCTTGGGAAAATCAAGAAGCATCGAGGAAGCAGTGATGTGATGCAGGAGGTCATGCCGTGCTGTGGGGGAGATCTACGAGAAGACATGGCCTCCTGCTTTTGTTTGGTGAATGTGCAGTACACGTGCTAGTGAGCGTCTGGCTGTGTGGAGGTGCCTATGAGGGGAGTGGAAGTGTACGTGGCTGTTGAGGTAGACAGGGCCAGTGTTAAGTGTGTGTGTGGAGTTTGAAATTAGTGCATATATGTATGGGGAGGGAGCCAGTGAAGTTTCCTGTGGTGTGGGGTGATGTGGATGTGGCGAAGTAGGTCTTGCTGTGGGGTTTTGGATTGTTTAGAGCCTCTTCAGGTGTCAAATGTTGGAGATTTCCAAATATGCATAATGGTATGTCACAAGGTCTATATTTGTTCAAAATTAGGTCTCAAAACACTGTTATTGGATTTAATAGTATAAAAAGCATGACTAATCAAATTAAAGGAGGGACCCAGCAGGACAATGAATTCAGAGGAAATGGAACAAGCTTTGAATCCAGAGACGGAGGCCTGCAAAGGAGATTTCAGGCCCCCGCATTTTCTGGAAAGTAATGGTTTTACAACCTTTGTTCCTTAGATTTCAATGTAAAAAAGTGAAATTTTGCGAATGTGCCATTGAGGGATTGTGGGGTGTGGGCTTCGGCGGGCCGGAATAACAGGCGGGGAGGCCAGATATAGTGCGCTATGTTTAGCGAGTTTTATTGTGGACACAGGTAGGTGTGATAATAAGTCTCTGAACAAAGGGGTCCGATGGGGTTCTTCGTCGAAGTCCGAGGTAGAGAAGACGTCCGGTCAGGGAGGGAAGTGGAAGACGTCCTGCCGCTGGGCTGCTGTCGTCAGGATGGTGTAAGTCTTCCTTCTCTGTAGTGCCGTAGGGTCCTTGACTTCTGTTGGTGGGCCTCGGAGGTTTGGGGCGAGAGAAGAAACAGAGGGCCGTTAGTCTTTCGCTCCTCTCAAGATTGGTAGCTGCCACCGACACCGGGAAGTGAGGATACGGAAAATGGATAGTGAGGGACGGGTTAAACGGGGAGGTGGAAGAGGCCGACAAACAGGAGGGGAGACAAGGGGTCGACAGGGTGCTCGCGGTGAAAAAGGGGGGGGGTCTATCTATATATATATATATATATATACAGTGCTCTCGTGCTCCGATAGGTGCAGCGCTATACTATTTACACTAATTACAACTATCTACAAGCGGCACACGGAGACGGATGACGGTTACTCACGTGGCCCGCCGCAACTCCCTGGTGATTTGCGGCCGCTCTCCAGCCACCTCCTGAGGACTCCACCAGTCCTCAGACCACACGTCGCCGCCGGCGTCCTCCTCCGCTTCTTCCGCTTCGTTCTCCGACTCCTCGCTTCTCTCTCTCAGCTCCGGTTCCTTCCTTGCTGCCTCCTGCCACGAGTCCGCGGGTTGGAACCCCCTTCGTTGTGGTTCGCCGGTTTTTCTATCTTCCGGGATGTAGTCGGGGGCGGGACTTCCGGGTTCAGGAAGGTTTACTTCCGGTTGTCCGTCTTCCGGGTTCTGACCTCGGCGTACCTGCAGAGGGAGAGAGAGAGAAGAAGTCCTATGGAGAGGGAACAAGTCATCTTCTAGGTTATACGGACTCATCCCCGCGCGAGGATGCCTCTCCGTTACGGCAGGTACCGTGGCCTTTCCACATCCCCTTTCCCTAGCTGTCTTTCTTGTGGGGGTGGGAGAACAAGGAAAACGAGACAGATAATCCGCATTACCCTGTTCGGCCCCTTTTCTATGTTCGGTGGTGAACCTATAGGGTTGAAGAGAAAGGAACCACCTGAGGACACGGTCGTTGTGGCCTCGGTTGCGGGCCATCCAGGCCAGAGGGGCATGGTCCGTATATAGCACAAATTCCCTTCCCTCTAGGTAATAGCGGAGACTGTCCACTGCCCATTTTATGGCTAGTGCCTCCTTCTCGACACAGGCATAGTTCATTTCCCTGGGATAGAGCTTCCTGCTTATGTATAAAATGGGTCTCTCGTTCCCACAGGGGTCTCTCTGGGATAGGACGGCCCCAAACCCTTGATCGGATGCATCCGTTTGTAGGATGAACGGTTGGCTATAGTCAGGGCTAACAAGGACGGGTCTGGATAGTAAGGCCTGTTTTAAAGCCTCAAAGGCCTGCACTAAAGGAACCGAGGGATGTCTCAGGGCCTCTTCTGTTTTGGTACTTTTCTTTAGCAAGTCGGTCAGGGGGACAGCTGTTTGGGAAAAGTTCGGTATGAACCGTCTATAATACCCCAGAAGTCCCAGGAAGGCCCTAAGTTCTGTCTTGGTCTGAGGGAAGGGTATCGATCGGATGGCCTCTATCTTGTTGTCTTGGGGCCGGATGAGGCCTTCCCCTAAAAGATAGCCCAGGTACTTGACACTTTGAGCGGCTAAGGTTGTCTTGTCCGGGTTTATGGTAAACCCACTGTTGCCCAGAGCAGACACCACCGCCCTGAGATGTCCCAAATGTTGGTCCCAGGTATTGCTGTGAATCACTATATCATCTAAATAAGCCCCAGCATAGTGGGAGTGGGGCTGTAGGACCCTGTTCATGGCCCTCTGAAAAGTGGCAGGGGCTCCGTGTAAGCCAAAAGGCATTACTCGGAACTGAAACAGGCCGTCAGGGGTAGAAAAGGCGGTCTTCCGTTTGTCATCTTCTTTCAGGGGTATCTGCCAGTACCCCTTGCATAAATCGAGTGTGCTGATGTACTTCGCTGTGCCGATCCTTTCCACCATCTCATCAACCCGTGGCAGGGGGTACGTATCAAATCATGAGACTTTATTTACTGCTCGAAAGTCAATACAGAAACGCACCGAGCTGTCGGGTTTGGGGACCAGGACTATCGGTGAGTTCCAGCTGCTAACCGACGGCTCGATGATGCCCATCTGCAACATCTGTTCTGTTTCCTTCCTTATGACGTTTCTGCGAGCTTCCGGAACACGATATGGCCGTTGTCTCACGGTTACCCCGGGATCCGTCTGGATGGCGTGTTCTACTAGTGTTGTGCGTCCCGGCAGGGAGGAGAAGACACTCTGTACCGGGGATAACATATGTTTTAGTTCCTCTTTCATTGAAGGAGGTAGATCCGAATCTATGCACCCTTCAAAGGGTATAGGGGTAACCACCGGTTCGCCGGATAGGACGGGTCGTGGCCCCTCCCATTTCTTCAAGAGATTGATGTGATAAATCTGCCGGACTCCTCGAGTAGGCTCGGTCTCTATCTCGTAGGTGACGGGAGTTACCTGTCGGATGACGGAGAACGGTCCCTGCCACTGCCCTAGAAGTTTGTGGTCAGAGGATGGTAGGAGTAACAGCACCAGATCACCGATAGCCAAGGACCTCTTCTTGGTTCCCTTATCATACTGCTGTTTTTGGGTTGTTTGTGCCTTTTCCATGTGCTGTCGTACAATGTCTCGGATTTGGGTTAGGTGTGTCTTCAGGTTATCAACATACTCGGGCAGGGGTCGGGTACGATCGGGTTCCGCCTCCCAAGCTTCGCGAGCCATATCTAAGAGTGTTCGGGGAGGCCTCCCATACAACAGTTCATACGGGGAATATCCGGTGCTGCTTTGAGTTTTGCACCGGATGGCGAATAGAGCCAGAGGCAGCATCTCCTCCCACCTCTTGCTTTCCAGATCCAATAGTTTTTTTAGGGTGGCTTTCAAGGTAGCGTTGTAGCGTTCCACTAACCCGTCGGTCTGGGGGTGGTATGCCGAGGTTCTTAGTTGCTTGATTCCCAACTGGGAGCATACCTGGCGCATCAATGCGGATACAAATGGGGTCCCTTGGTCAGTTAAAATCTCCCGTGGAAATCCCACCCGTGAAAAGATAGATATCAGGGCTTTCGCTATGTTCTGGGTGGTGGGATGTTTCAGGGCGACGGCTTCCGGGAAGCGTGTAGCATAGTCCACCACCACCAAGGCATATCTACAACCGCTCCTAGAGGGCAACAGGGGCCCGATAAGGTCCATTCCTACCCGGCTGAAGGGTATGTCAATGAGCGGCAGAGGGCGGAGGGGTGCCTTGGGGGGTCGGTAGCGGCTATTCTTTTGGCAGATGGCACATTCCTTACAATATTGTTTGATTTGGCTATACACTCCCGGCCAGTAAAATTTCTCGAGTATTGCCTGTCCTGTCTTTTCTTCCCCGAAATGGCCACCCAGGAGATGGCTATGTGCGAGGAACAACACCTTGTCTCGGAATGGACCCGGGATAACTAATTGGGGGGTTTTCTGTGGGTCCGCTTTCCGATACAACAGGCCTCTAGACCGGAAGAAGTAGGGACCTACATGCAGCGGGTCCTCGTCGTCATGGGCCTGTCCCCATGCATGTTGTAGTATGGGATCTTCCTGCTGTGAGGCTCGGAATTCGCGATCCGTCTCCCAGGGATGCAGGGCCTCTTGTACCGGATAGGCTCCAACGTACCTCCTTCATTCTTTTTTCTTTTGGCTCTTGGTTTTGGTTTGTTTCTCGGGAGAGGGGTTCAGGGTTTGGTTTTGGGAAAACGGGGCTTCCTTCCACCACTTCTCAAGGGAATTGGTAGTGTCTCGTAGGAGAAGGGGGAGACCGCTATAATCACTTCCTAGGATTGCTTGCTCTGGCAAGTTTGGTATTAGTCCTACATTCAGGGTCCTTCCGGGGTCGGTGCTGGTTTGTACTGTGACTCGTGCTGTGGGGTAACTCTTGGTGTCTCCATGGACGCATTTGATGGCTACTGACCCTGTGACGGGGCCAACAGGTTTCGGCATGTCCTGAGGTCGTACTACACTGTGTCTGCATCCGGTGTCAGCCAGTGCCATCAGGGGTTGGTTGTTGATCCTAACATGACACCTAAACGGTGGGGGTGAGACTCCTGCCGTTAGACACACATAATTCCGGGTCACCCCAACTTCCATGGGCTCCTCCTTCTGCGGACAATGACGGGCGATGTGTCCAAAACCACCGCAGTGGTAACATTGAGGTCCGGGTGGGTTTGGTCGGGGCATCATCGGATAGGGCACAAAAGGGACAGGGTCCGGTTTTCGGGGAACAGGTGGTCGGGGCGGACGGATGTGACTACCATGTGGCCCCCGAGACAGGTGCTCTTCTTTGATTTTCTGAACTTCTTGGGCTTTGCTGTAGGCACTGGCTATCTCCACCGCCCTGTCGAGCGTCAGGTGTGCATGTTGCCGCACCCATTTTTGGGTGCCCGGGTGAAGAGAGGCGAGGAATTGTTCCAGGTTGATTTTAGCCACTATCTCGTCTTTAGTGGACGTAGCGGGTTTCAACCACCGAGTGGTTAGGTCCTGGATGCGATAAGAGACGGCCCGAGGGGTTTCTTGGGGCCCCTCTCGGACTTGTCTTAGGCGGATCCTATAGGACTCCTCGTCTATCCCCAGACGCTCGAGGATGCAGGTCTTGATGTCGGCATACGGCGTCTGCCCCTGTAGGTTGGCCTGTTGATAGGCAGACTGCAACTCCCCGGTCAACAATGGTCCCAAATAATGTCCCCAGCGATTTTCAGGCCAGTTCGCCGCTTGAGCCAGTCTTTCAAAATTTGTGAAAAAGAAGTCGGGGTCTTCTCCCGCGACATACTTTTGTAAAACAACCGATGGTAAGGGTGCCAGAGGCCTCTGCTGTCCCATTGCCTCTGTGAGTTTCCCGAGGGCCTGGTCCTGGGCTGTGCCTTGCCCTTTCAGGACGTCGTGGAGTTGACCCCGGTCATCCTCCGCGTTTTTCAGGAATCTTTCCATCATCTGTCCAAGCTGTTCCTGGCTTTCAGCCAGCTTCTTGACTGCGGCCTCCATGCCTCCGGGAGATCCCACTTCTGACACCACTTGTGGGGTGTGGGCTTCGGCGGGCCGGAATAACAGGCGGGGAGGCCAGATATAGTGCGCTATGTTTAGCGAGTTTTATTGTGGACACAGGTAGGTGTGATAATAAGTCTCTGAACAAAGGGGTCCGATGGGGTTCTTCGTCGAAGTCCGAGGTAGAGAAGACGTCCGGTCAGGGAGGGAAGTGGAAGACGTCCTGCCGCTGGGCTACTGTCGTCAGGATGGTGTAAGTCTTCCTTCTCTGTAGTGCCGTAGGGTCCTTGACTTCTGTTGGTGGGCCTCGGAGGTTTGGGGCGAGAGAAGAAACAGAGGGCCGTTAGTCTTTCGCTCCTCTCAAGATTGGTAGCTGCCACCGACACCGGGAAGTGAGGATACGGAAAATGGATAGTGAGGGACGGGTTAAACGGGGAGGTGGAAGAGGCCGACAAACAGGAGGGGAGACAAGGGGTCGACAGGGTGCTCGCGGTGAAAAAGGGGGGGGGTCTATCTATATATATATATATACAGTGCTCTCGTGCTCAGATAGGTGCAGCGCTATACTATTTACACTAATTACAACTATCTACAAGCGGCACACGGAGACGGATGACGGTTACTCACGTGGCCCCCCGCAACTCCCTGGTGAGTTGCGGCCGCTCTCCAGCCACCTCCTGAGGACTCCACCAGTCCTCAGACCACACGTCGCCGTCGGCGTCCTCCTCCGCTTCTTCCGCTTGGTTCTCCGACTCCTCGCTTCTCTCTCTCAGCTCCGGTTCCTTCCTTGCTGCCTCCTGCCACGAGTCCGCGGGTTGGAACCCCCTTCGTTGTGGTTCGCCGGTTTTTCTATCTTCCGGGATGTAGTCGGGGGCGGGACTTCCGGGTTCAGGAAGGTTTACTTCCGGTTGTCCGTCTTCCGGGTTCTGACCTCGGCGTACCTGCAGAGGGAGAGAGAGAGAAGAAGTCCTATGGAGAGGGAACAAGTCATCTTCTAGGTTATACGGACTCATCCCCGCGCGAGGATGCCTCTCCGTTACGGCAGGTACCGTGGCCTTTCCACAGGGATTATGGCGGCCCTCTGCTGCTTCAGATGCCAGAGTTACCCTAGCACAATAGAAGCTGTCCCACTAAGATGGCTTCCACTGTGCAAATGTTTACGACTGGCCGTTGATATCCTCTCAATGCTTTGAGACTGATAGAGTAGTTGCAAACAATAAATATATTTGGAAGGAATGCCTTAAATTTTACTTGAAATTCACATTTGCAATGCTGACATTCTGAGTAGGGGTGGGCGGTAAACTTGCCCAAGCGGAGCACAGAGTTTTGGAAAAACTCCACCAACTGCCAGGTGGCATCGTTTTTTCTAAAACACGCACGCCAAGTTTAAGTTGGTGAGAGCGAGAAAGTCGAGCACTATTTTCCCTTTGGGCCGGAAGCGTAGGGGCCGGTTTTGGACCGTGGGAGGCCTTTTTGTTACTGGGGGCTGGTTAAAACCAGCCCATTGTATCCAAAGTACAGCAGCAGTGTTCCCACCCTTCCTCGGGTCCTATCGGACATAATTGCCAGGTCTAGTTTGCAATCCCAGTCCGGCCCTGGCCCAAAGAATACCACTTCATCAACCCCCATATTGTCACAAAAGTTTCATATTTGTTCCAGTTAAGCAGGTTATTGCTAACAACATCAAGTAATTGTCAACACATTTTTCATAAAATTGAGCACCACATTTAGGCCCTTTTGTAGATATTGGTGTGGGTCCCCACGGTAGTCAGTAGTTCCAGATGAAGCAGTACAAACAGACCAACAAGCACAAAACAAGACTCTGCTTAACCCCTCCTAACACGAGGAAGCAAGAAAGTCAGAAAGCAAGAAAGGTTAGAGAACTGAAATATGGTATCAACCTGCTGACTTATTGAGCCATTTGTTATTAGGGCCCTCTGAGCCTGTTAAAAGCATTGCAAAATACTTGGAGTGGGTTAAACTAATTGTATTGCCCACCTTGGGTGTGACCTGCTCAGCACCTTGTCCCATGCCTCCAGACATGATAAAAAAATTACTTTTCTCAAACAGCTGAGAAAGTTCTTTGTAGACCGTTTTTTCAGGCACCAGCTCTTCAGGGAAGGCTTCTAGAGGGTGTAGGGTCCAGTCATTTATGGTAATGTGGGCCCATTTGGAGTTCATGGTCCTTCTGCTTTTATGTCTCTGGAGCAGGCAAACAGGAGGCCAGGCATATGACCCTTGGAAAGCAGTTCCAGTTTCTGCATGCCAGCAGAATTTAGGAGTCCTGAAGTCCATGAGTGAGTTCTCTACTGCCAGCAGGAGTCTTCCTCTAGCAGGACCTTCTTCAGGTGGAGTCTTACCAGATCCAGGAATATTCTGCAGAGGTGATAGTAGAGGTGCCCTGTTTATCCTGTGCAGTAGCCAGTACATGGGGAAAGTTTACCACCCAATCCTATCTATTTGTCCTCACACTTCCTTTTGCAACATTTCCTGGTTGTATTACTGTAAAATTACCAAGGATCCAAGGCTTCAGTATGGAGTACCACGTTTGGCACCAAACAAGCCTGCCTTGAGTTTCTTGGCCTCTCCCCTATTTACTTCAGCTCTGCACCCACCTAAAATGGTGAAAACTGGTTTGCTTCCCCACTGTGACTGAAGCCTGGCTGTCTGGAAGGATCCGGGGACTGATTAGGAGAAGCTCTTCCCACCATCTCGAATCAAAGGAGATAGTGCTAAAGCTGTCTTTTGCTAAGAAACTGTTCCTGTCCACTCCAAAAGAGATAATCTTTGATAAGTACCCAGCAGTTAACACCGATCTCCTCTTTCAAGCAGTTTTCCTTAACTCTCGCAGCCAATGAAGTGTATCCATTCCCATCCTTAAAAGGTCTGCATGGAAAACCAGTGTTATGCCAGTTTTAGCTCAAGGGTCACAAAGTGCATTTTTTAATGTTACTTTTCTTTTCTACTTAAGTTATCAAAAACCTGATTTGAGTCTAATCATTAAAACAGATTTTCAAAATGAAGTAAGCATTATCCTAGAAGGAATTTCCTAGCGTTTCCCCAGGCGGAGTTTGAGAACAAAGATTTTAATTCCATTTAGGTCTGGAAAAATCTAGCAAAGCATTCATAGTGAAATAGCTTTTGGCTTTTAAATACCTGTGAGAACACACAAACTATAATATGTAGTGTGTCCGAAACTGTACGTTATCACCCTGCCCTGTGGAGTCGTAAACATATGAAAATAGGCTTTTCCTAAATGGTAAGTGCACATTTCTCTGTCATCTGTCACAGTACTACATTTAAATTGCAGCCAAGCCAGACATAGGGGTGCTCCTGGCAGACATATATTTTTGTCATATATAGAAATACACACTGCAGCCAACACATAGAGATGACCTGCCCCTTTTTTCTGGGTTATTCCCAAACTGTTTGCCTTTTAACTCCTATTTGTCTGACTCTCTTTTTGTTGGCTTTAGGACTCTGGACACTTTACCACTGTTAATCAGTGCTAAAGTGCATGTGCTCTCTCCTTTGAATTTGGTATGATTGGCTTACACCTGTTTGGCATATTTACTTTACTTGTAAGTTCCTTGTACAGTGATATCCCATAGTCCCATCAGGTCAACAGCACCCCCTGCCCCATAACATACCCAACATCCCGCAAATAACACACAGACACCAGTGTTAGATTGGGAAAAGTTGCTGCAGGTTTATTACATACAACATTATGTAATCACGGTGGGTTATCTTACGGGCGATCCAAGGGCAGGCCGCATTCTCGCCACCTGCCCGCCTGATGAGCCAAGCAGCACAGTGGCGAACCACCCATCTGCTGCGTCACTATGGTAATAACTCTACTCACGCCCCTTGCGGGCGTATCTAGGCAAACCCCCGGTTGCACAGGCACACAACCACCCGAAGGACTACTGGGGCGCCGACACGGGTTCCCGGACCTCCCATGAGGTTCCAGGTTAGGCTCTGGCACCCTTATGTGCCAGCTGAAGTACAGTGCTGCACCTCTCTGCTTCTGGATCGCCCCGTAACTCCGCCTGCAACGAAAAATAACACATTAAAGTTCCCACAGGAACCCCCCCTTAGCTGACACTCAAGGTAAGACGTAGGGAGGGAAAAGAGTGTCCTGTGACCCGACGCGAGACGTCCGGAGCGGCAAAGAGGCTACTAGAATGGCGAGGGGAAGTTATATACCCCTCGCCTTGCCTGCCACCCCGGACGCGAGTCACTGGCCCGCCCACGCTCCAGCCGGGCACCACCTGCCCGGGGAGGAGTGGATGACCAAAAAAGTGGGGGCGGGGGAGGCCTCTGGGACTACGGGCCCGCCCTCCTGATGGCCACAGGGTGGCCTCGGGCAGCCGCATAGTCCCATCAGGTCAACAGCACCCCCTGCCCCATAACATACCCAACATCCTGCAAATAACACACAGACACCAGTGTTAGATTGGGAAAAGTTGCTGCAGGTTTGTTACATACAACATTATGTAATCACGGTGGGTTATCTTACGGGCGATCCAAGGGCAGGCCGCATTCTCCCCACCTGCCCGCCTGATGAGCCAAGCAGCACAGTGGCGAACCACCGATCTGCTGCGTCATTATGGTAATAACTCTACTCACGCCCCTTGCGGGGCGTATCTAGGCAAACCCCCTGTTGCACAGGCACACAACCGCCCGAAGGACTACTGGGGCGCCAACACGGGTTCCCAGACCTCCCATGAGGTTCCAGGTTAGGCTCTGGCACCCCTTTATGTCCGCTGAAGTACAGTGCTGCACCTCTCTGCTTCCGGATCGCCCCGTAACTCTGCCACAGCCCGGCCGGCGGTCACTGTCGCCGCCCGGGCCCCCCCCCCCCCAGGTTGGACTGTCCGACCCGCGTTTCCTATCTTTGCTCATTTAACAGCAGGCGCGTTGGTTACCTTGCGCTTCTCGCGCTGGCACTGACTTAGTTAACACGGCAGGCCCCGGCACATACCCTTGAAAGCTCTAATGCTCCGCCAATGACTGGTGCCGTAAAGGGCTAACCTGCGCAGCTGTGGACGCATAGCGTCGGGAAGCGTGTAAAACCTTCCCGTTGCTAGGGCCAACCAGAGACGCACCCTGCCGGATCTACGAGGAAGCAGCATGGTGTGGATCTGGTGGGCGGGGGGGCGATTGGTGCCGGAGACCAACCACCCTCCCTATGCCCCCCCACCCCCGCCAGCCTGCCCCAGCCCCCGCCAGTACGACCAGTGAAGGTCCACCGCGTGGGCTCGGTGTAGTTTCTGCTCCCCCACCTCCACAGCGGCCCGCTTCCTAAGCAGGCTGCCTAGCCCTGCTCTACCTCCGAGAAGAGGGAGTAGGCGGAGGGGGGGTACCGGCCAAATGGGCCCATCAGTGGTAATTCCTGATCTGAAATAAGTAGCGCTGCCATGTTTGGTATGTTTGGAATGGTAGGCAAACGTCACACTTACTGGTGTAGGTTGAATGTTTACCACTATTTCAGAAATGCCACGTTTAGAAAGTGAGCATTTCTATATGCTTGGAACTCTTTGAGCCTAACTACAATCCACATATAGGCCAGCATGACAGCTACACTTTGTGCATACTTTCCAGACAGCCATCACACCGGTGGTACTGGTTCCATATGCATACTGAATGGTTTTCCTGGGACTGGAGAAAGGGAGAATGGGCACATTTACATTTGTATAGGCTATGTCTTGTCCTCAAACAAAGGGCTTGTTTACCCCCTACTGTATATCTGGAACCAGGGCAGGATTGAATCGTAGTGTTGTTCACTTGTAAGGTTTCTTTTGAACTGCCTCCTAGATCAGACATTTTGAGTATGAGTACAGGGACTCTGACCCCATGTTGACATAGCAATTTGGAAACTGGGACTGAATTTCTGTCAGAAGGATTGCTGCATTGCACTAAGGACTCATCTAGATTGCTGTAATGTTGTTGCCCTGCTGCCTGGTGGATGGCATAAAGGACTCACTGGATTGCTTTTTTGCTCATTGCCCTGCTTCCAGCTGCCCCCTGACTCTAAGCCAGCAAGCCGCTGCTGGACCGTCATAAGGAATCACCATTCTTTGCTTTAATGTGCTGGCATACTGCATCTCTGCGCCCCAAGTTGGTTGCTGCCCCTGATATGATAACACAAGGTGAGTGCTTCCTATTGTTGTTTGACCGGTGCTATTGTGGTGTAGTTGGTGCACTTCAATTTTGCCCAGGTCGGTAGCTTATCGCTTTGGCTTTTCCTCGGTCCCCTGTGTGCGGGTATGAGCACACTTCATTTTTGGCCAGCCAGTGTGTGGTGAGAGTTCTTTCTTTCAGGAGGGCATGGGTGGAAGCCTGTTGTGGCATCACACTGGCCGGGGTGTGCCGTGGTGTCCTGGGATCCCTCAATGCTACACTCTCCAAAGTTAGAGAGCTGCTGCACTGCCTCAGGTACAGAATGAAAGCAGAGCAGGGGAACTCTGCTTATGTTGTGGAGTGGGCGGAGTCGGTCTGCTCTGTGAAGACTCCCTTACCATCGCCTCGCAGAAACCTCAGGAGAGGGCACTGGCTCCGGCTCTTCACTTTCATGGAGTTGCGTCCCCCTCTGTGTGTGAGAATTACTCTCCGCCTCAGTGGAGAGTCTTGAGGCGAGTTGTCCAGCTGTCCCACATCCCGGCAAGGGCAGCTCAGTTCTTTGAAGCAGCTGCCATTCATTGATGGTATGCAGGGGACCCAGAGAGGTCTCTATGCTGAATTCAGCAGTGGGTGCACTCCCCCATCTTAGCACATCCCTGTGGCATCTACTCTTTGCTGGCGTTTTCTTACAGGGTGAGATCTCAGGAAGGCCCCGGATTAATGCCTGATGTAAAATTATGGTATTGCGGCGAATAGGCATATAGGTGCTGCTATGCCCTCCACTTGGGGACTAAATTACTGTATACAATGTGATTGGAGCATAGGAGTGTGTTACCCAAAGTGTGAAAAGTAATATGTGATGATTCATGTGTGGTCTCCCAATAAGGCCACTTTACTTGCCCCAATGTGATGATGCATGTTTTCAATCATAACCTGCTGCATCTTATGCCCTAAGGGTGTAATATATGTCATTTTGTCTCACATTAGCCAGGGTCACACGTACTATTTCAGGCTTGGCACTGTGTGTTCAGGGGTTATGATCTATGTCACTTTGGTACACAGTATCAATGACTCAGGTGTCCTCATTATACATTCTATTCCATTTCATGCCCTGATGTTATATTGTATGATTCTTGCATTGTCTTAGTGAGTGCTGACTCAGGATTTGCATAGTATGCTCAGTATTTATGATTGATGTTTTTTTTGGTCTATATATTATGTATTATATATACAATATTTTTTATAAATCTACTGGCATGAGTATGTTGAACAAACGCTTTATACATTGCCACTGAAGATAAACCTGACTTCTCTGCGCCAAGGGGGTGAAAACAGGTTATCTTTGTTGTGTACCTTACTTGCCCTGACTAGAGTGGTGGGTTCTGCCGGGCTTAGGTACAAACCTTAGAAATGGGCATTTCTGGTTGACTAACACATGGCATTTAACTGTCACACAATAGGTGAATTGTCTGTGCTATCTACTATGGTTTTAACATGCCAGTTAGACCAACTGAGTGAAACCAATTTCACCAATACCATTTTAGGCCCAGCACACACATACACACTGGCATTGATTAACAGAGGCACAAAGCACTAATACGAGCTGGATTATATTAAAGCAAAAGTTGCAAAATCTGGGACGACCATGCAAAAAAGGCGAATTTCATATACTCCCACTACCTAGATTGAACTGGAACTAATTGGCCTAACCTAGAAGTGAGGAGACAAAGGGATTAGCCGTTTAATTCTACATTGCCCAGTCTTCCACGAATTACAACCAGATCTCATCTTGTGTGAATGTTTCTTGAATAGTTGATTGTTAGAAATGGGAGTCTATAGTTGCCAGGTTGTTACCTTGTCCAAGTAGGGACCTTTCTTCCTTGTCAGGATAAGGGGGATACACTACTGAAATATCCCCTACTCACCCCCTTGGTACCTCGGCATGAGCAGTCAGGCTTATTTCAGAGGCAGTGTGTAAAGCATTTGCACATAACCAACAGTAATACAGTGAAAACACTTCGAAAGAACACCACCCCAGGTTTAGAAAAGTTTCCAATATTTATCTATGCAAACAAGACCAAAAATGATTTTAAAAATCCACCATGCAGTTCTCAGACATATCAATAAGCAAAAATAGACTTAAAATACAGTTCCTTGAAGTCGATGACTCCATCCGGGGCTATCACAGCATTGTGAACAACAAATCCAAACAGTTCTGGCTGACTGCGGCATCGCGAGCCAGCTACTGTGTTGGGATGACCCTCAAGACAGTACCTTTAGAAATGCATGGCATTGAACCCCAAAGAGCTGCCGTCCATGGGTGTTAGTTCCAGAGGTCAGTGCAGGAGTCATCGGGCCCTTGAAGTCACACGAATTTCAGATCAAACTCCTCGTGGTTAAAGTCTGGAGCGCCTGCGTCGGGGCTGCAGTGCATAGTGGCAGGGGTGTGGCGTGCGGTGCCCTCAGGTTGCCGTGCAGGCAGTGGCTCGGTGACGGTCGTCCAGCGGTGTCGATGAGACTAGGGCTGTGGATTTAAGTGATGCTGTGCTCATCACTGTGCTGGCAAGTCACGGTGCAAGCAGCGGTGTCATCATTGCGGAAATGCTGTTGTCAGCTGATGAACTGGAGCCGATAGTGTCGCGTTGGTAGACCAAGGCTGCGGTGCGGGATGAGGGCGGTGTGTTGTGTAACTTATGAGCGGTGCCCTCGAACCGCGGTGCAAGCAGCGTTATTGATGTCAGCGTGGAGCATCGTCGTCTGGGATACTAGGGAGTAGCGTGAAGCGAGGCAGTGCAGAGTGCAGTGCCCACAGGTCGCAGTGCAAGTAGCGGCTCGGTTGCAGCATCTGACAGCATCTTTCGGTGAGACCAGAGTTATGGTGCGAAGTGCGGCGGTGCCTTTAGTACACAGAGTCTTCAGCATCGTCATTGACAGCGCTGGGTTGCTTTTTCTTCTGTTGCAGTACAAAACACACAGTTCCCAGTGCTGGGAGCACATGAACTTAAAGTCTTTGCTGTTCCTGATACTTCGTGAACAGGGGGCAAGTTCTACCTCAAGCCCTTGGAGAAACTCACACAAAGAAGTTGCAGAAAGTTCAGTCCAGTCCATTCACTGCCCAAGACCGAAGCAGCCATGGCAGGCCAACACAACAATGCACTCAGCTAAGTGGTAGTTCCCCCTCACAGCTTCTCCAGCTCTTCTTCGTGGCAGTCTTCTTGGTCTAAAAGAGTTATAAAGTTCTGGGGGTTGGTTCCCAATATTTATACTACATTTCTCTTTGTTCTTCTGGCAGAGTTTGGTCATCTCTGGCCTAGCCTCACGGCAGGAGGTGGAGACTGCATTGTTCGAGGCATACCAGCACCGTTCAGGTGCAAGGACATTTTTCTCCCACTAGTACTCTAAAAGCAGCCTAGGTCTATTCAGCCCAGCCCTGACTCATCCAACAAAGGCCAGACACACCTCAACCCCCTCCCCAAGTGGCTGGCTGAAGAGAATGCACATTCCGAGCCCCTTTCACTCCAAAGCCAGACAGTCAATCCACAACTCAGCAAAGGCACACAGGTTGGCTAAGAATAAATACCCATTTTCTAAAAGTGGTATTTTCAAACAAACAATATAAAAACCATCTTCACTAAAAGATGCTTTCTTATATTCTGAGTTCAGCCACCATTGGGACAAGATAGGAAGATGGAGTTTAGTGTAAGTTATACTTGTAAGATGTTATAAGTAAACTCCCATTCTCTCCTACGGGACGGATAGCCTTTCAATAGTGAAAAACGAAATACACTGTATTTCACTGTCAGGACATGTTGCACACACCAGTACCTATCCTACCTTTTACATACACTGCACCCTGCCCATAGGGGTACTTTTGACCTACCCTAGGGCTGACTTACATGTAATAAAAGGGAAGGTAAGGGCCTGGCTAGTGGGTGCACTTGCCAGGTCGACATGGCAGTTCAAACTGCACACAGACACTGCAGTGACAGGTCTGAGATACTTTTACAGGGCTACTCTTCTGGGTGGCTCAATCAATGTTGCAGGCCCACTAGTAGGATTTGATTTGCAGGTCCTGGCACTCTCAGTGCACTTTACTAGGGACGTACCACTAAATCAAACATGCCTTTCATGGAAACACCAATCCATGATATAATTTAAAGTAGAAGCACTTGCACTTTAACACTGAACAGCAGTGAGAAAGTGTGCAGAGTCACTAAACCAGCAAAAACAGAGTCACATTGAGGTCAAAAGCAAAAAGACAGGGGAAATGCACAAGAGATGCAATGCATAACAGTGATCACCAGTGCCTCTTCTCTCAACAAGTCTGTTTCATTCCTGTAAAGTCATCCAGATGCTTCCTCAGATTCCTGAGGGAGTTATTCTCTGGAAGCCTCCAATCTGATTAACATTATTCAACCAACACTTCTCTTCGAGGCTACTTTATAAAGGCAGCAGTCACACAATAGAAATGCCATATACATGTATACCTATATATGAGAGTGTTAAAAATGATCTACACAGATTTTATACATTTTTGATTAGTGCAAACATTCGATACCGCCTTTCTCTGTAGGGAGTAATTCTCAACAAAGCAGCCACACACCTATTGGACAGTACTGATAATTCTCAGAAGGGCTTCTATGCGTATAGTAGACTTTTCCATATCAGGGATGATACACTTTTTATGGATTGTATCAACCTTTTAGCAAAGCTGCTAGAGAATTAACAGCATTCGGCCAGTACTTCCGAGAAGTACTACCATACCTTTTATTTGGTGAAAAGAATAATTTACTTCTGGTAACCTACACTTTTCATGGATAATACAAAATCCTCTAATGACACAATATTTGACACCACCTACATGCACCCTTCCTCAAGGGGGCTACACTTTCATGAACAGCGGAAACACTTTTCAGCAGAGCTACAACACATTTACTGTACAGTAGCAACACCTCTTAGCAGCCCTTACAAGTGTATACATTTCTTGGACAGCTGGACAGTAGCACAATGTCTGAGAAAATCTATTATACATATATTGACTAAGGCCTGCACTTTTCAGCAGCGCTGATCATTATCAACGTCTCTAAACTGCAATGCCATACACTTATTGGACGGTTGCAACGCTTCTCAGCAGGTTTCTTGGATATATATTGAAGAGATCCAATGCATCTCTGTATTGTCCAAATACAGGCAGAAGTACTAATACTTCTCATAATTAGTGCTATGTGTTATGGAGTATGATCCATTTTTAGCAGAGCAGCCATACGTCTATTGGTCTGTGTTAGAAATGGGGGTCTCTAGTTGGCAAGGGCTTGCACCTTTGTCCAAGTAGGGACTCTTCTTCCTATTCAGGATAAGGGGGTTGGTGAAGTCTTAGCAGTCCCTGAGACTTCTTAACAGGAGGCCAGCTCGGTTTTAGGCCCTTGGAGAAACTCAGCACAAGTAGAGAAAGTTCAGTCCAGTCCTTTCACTGCCCAAGGTAGAAGCACCAGCTGCAGGCCAACCAGACAAAGCAACAACACAGCAAAGGGGCAGTACTCCTCCTGGCAGCTCTTCCAGTTCTTCTTCTTGGCAGGTTCCTTGATTCCAGTGAGTTCTAAAGTCTTGGGGTCTGGACTCCAATATTTATACCATCAATTCCTTTGTCCACAGAAGGCAGAGGGGCCTGGACCTAATTCAAACTAGTTTGGGGTGCATTCGGACACTGTGCACCTTCTTCCTTTGTCAGTGTGGGCCAGGGTCCTCTGTCGCATCACAGAAAGTGGAGCCAGCATTGTGGAAGGCAAGCCCAGCCCTACTCAGACCCAGGTGTTACTCTTCCCACCCATCTATGTGCAGATGTTTCTATTCAGCCCGTGCTGACTCACCCTGTCTCCTGGAGTCTCCCCCAGCCCTAGCCCCTGTCACTCACAAACCAGACAGATAATACACAAGCTAGCAGAGGGAGGCTGGATGGTTAGGTAAAAAAAATACCCAGTTTCTAAAAGTGGTATTTTCAAACACAGAATGTTAAAACCAACTTCACTAAACGATGCATTTTATCATTCTGAGTTCAGGCATACTGAACTCGACTTTCTACAATGTTCCCTGGGTCAGTTAGGATTATAGGATGTTATAATCAAACTGCCCATTCTGGCCTATGGAGAACAGGTAGACTTGCAATAGTGAAAAACGAAGTATGCTGTAATTCACTATCAGGACATGCCACACATACCAGGGCATGTCCTACCTTTCTCATACAATGCACCTTGCCTATTGGGGTACCTTGGGCCTACCTTAGGGGTGACTCACATGTAGAAAAGGGAAGGTTTAGGGTTTAGTGACTGGCAGCGAGCTCTTTGGAGCCCCTGGTTCTGTTTAATGAAGCCCTCACTGACCTCCTTTTGGGCACCTGGTCCAGACTCAACACAGGGGCTCCTGTGGATAGGATGATTGCCCGACGCCACCGCCTGGCTCCAGGTGACCCATCTTTTCTCTCCCAACACACCCACCTCTTGAGAGGTTGGTGGTCCAAGCCTCTACCTCCAAGGGGGCATTCCCTAACGCTCCACCTGATAGGGAGCCCAAAAAGCTGGATCATCTTGGGATAAAGATGTTTTCTTCCTCCAGGTTGGGACTGCGGTCGGTAAACACTGCATGTCTGTTGGGCCATTACACCCACTCCGTGTGGGATACCGTTGCGCAAGAGCTGCCTCAGTGCCCAGAGGAGGCCCAGGCTGTACACTCTCGTGCAGTTGCTGAAGGGAGAGACGCAGCCAAGTTTACCATCCGCTCTGATACCGCCGACTCACTAGGAAGAACGATTTCCATATCAGTAGCCCTTCCACGCTATGTCTGGTTGAGGTCCACTGTTTTTCCGGAGATGTCCAATCCACCATTGAGGACATGCCCTTTGATGGCCGTCGCCTCTTCGGCGACAAGGCAGACAACGCACTGGAGTGCTTTAAGGCCTTTCGGGTTATGGCCCTGTCCTTGAGTCTCTCCACCACCCGCTCTGCACAGTCTGCTTTTCGACCCTTTCGTGGCTATGGAAGGGGTGTTCAACCATGTCCCTCCCAGAGCCACAGGCCAGTGCAAGCTGTTCAGCCCCTCTACGGCCAGGGACGTGGGAAACACTGCTGTAGTTGTGGGGGCCAGCGGGTGTGTCAGTCCTCCACAGTCCACCACTACCCCATCCAAACCATCCTAGTCCGACCTTTCAGGGCCACCAAGCGCCAGTGGATGGCAAGATTCGCCATTGCCTCCCCCACTGGAGCACCATCACGTCAGACAGGTGGGTTTTGCAGATAGTCCA
Source organism: Lissotriton vulgaris (assembly GCF_964263255.1). Taxonomy (NCBI): domain Eukaryota; kingdom Metazoa; phylum Chordata; class Amphibia; order Caudata; family Salamandridae; genus Lissotriton; species Lissotriton vulgaris. Next base: position 1,608,581,439 of record NC_141694.1, on the reverse strand, counting down.
AAGGGGCTACTCCCTCCCCTTCAAGACTACCCCTCCATCCATGCCACCTCAGTACCATCACTTGTCGGAGGATCATCTGGCCCTTGACCAACAGGAAGGTTCGGCACTCATGTCCAAGGGAGCCATTTAGCGCGTTTCTATCCCAGAAATAGGTTGTGGTTGCTATTCCCACAACTTTCTGGTGCCCAAATAGGACACAGGCCTGCATCCTAACTTGGATCTCAGAAACGTCAACTGCTACCTCCGGAAGAAGAAGTTCATGTCCTAATTGACCTTGAGACTGGATGGCAGCATTGGACTTGCAGGACGCTTATTTTCACATCCCCAGCTTGCCGGCTCACCGGCGTTACCTGTGGTTCACGTTAGGCCACAAGCATTTTCAGTTTACCGTGCTCCCCTTTGGCCTTACCAGAGCCCCTCGGTTGTTCACGAAAGTGCTGGCGATGGTCACAGCTCATCTGCGCAGATCAGGGGTTCCAGTCTTCCCCATATCTTGACAACTGGCTGTTGAAGGCGGGCTCATCCCAGGCTGTTGACTCCCTCCTCCAGACTACAGTCGACCTCCTGCATTTGCTGGGGTTCTCCATCAACGTGCTGAAGTCACACCTGACTCCCTCTAAGAAGCTCCTCTTCATCGGAGCGGTTCTGGACACAATGCAGTTTTGGATTTATCCTCCCGAACAGTGAGTCCAGGATATTCGGGCTATGATTCAGATCTTTCAGCCTCAAATCTAGGTTTGGGTCAGGATGGCCCTCCAGCTCCTGGACCTGATGGCCTCCTGTCCCCTGCATCCTGCTGGCGGACCATGCCAGATGGCATATGTGGGCTCATCAGTGGGACCTATAGTTCCAGTGGGCACAACATCAGGGAAATCTGTCCGATTGCGTTCAGATCTGGGAGCGCACTGCACGACAATTGTAGTGGTGGCTAACAAGCCAGGATTGGGTCAACGGTAGATCCCTCTCCCTTCCCCAACCAGAGTTCATAGTGGTGACCGATGCATCCCTTCTGGGGTGGGTTGGCCACATGGGAGAGGTGGAGATCAGAGAACTCAGGTCTTCGGCGGAGGCTGGGCTCCACCTTAACCTTCTAGAGCTTCGGGCAATCAGTCTTGCACTAAAAGCATTCCTTCCTCCTGTCCGGGGAAGAGTGATGCAGGTGTTCACGAACATAACCACTCCCATGTGGTACTGCTGTAAGCAAGGTCGGGTGGGGTGGGGTGGTGGACCCTATGTCAAGAGGTCCTTCACCTCTGGACATGACTGGAACATCAGGGCATATCCCTGGTAGTTCAACACCTGGCAGGTTCCGTGAACGCCCGGGCGGACAAACTCAGTCACAGGAGCATGATGGATCACAAATGGCATTTACACTCGGAGGTGGTGCAAGGACTCTTCAACAGTGGGGAGAGCCTTGGTTAGATCTATTTGCCACCGAAGAGAACGCGTAATGTCAGCAATTCTGCACATTGGAATTTCCAAGGCAACACTCGCTAGGCAACGCATTTTGTCGGGAGTGGAGTTGCGGTCTTCTATATGCCTTTCCGCCTATACGACTTTTGCCCAGAGTGCTGAAGATGATCATGCGCAACCGGGCCTAAGTCATTCTTATGGTGCCGGATTGGGCACGAAGAGTCTGATATTCCGAGTTGCTTCACATGGCCATCGATCCTCCGATCAGACTGCCTCATCGGAAGGATCTTCGGTCGCAGCAGCAGGGGACAGTCCTCCACCCCAACCTTTCTAGCCTCCACCTCCTTGCGTGGAGATTGGGCGGTGGCAGTTGACGTCGTTTGACCTGCCTCCCGAAGTCTGTGATATAATCTAGGCCGCCAAGCATCCCTCCACTAAGACAGTATATGCCTGTAGATGGAATACATTTGTGGCATGGTGCGCAGTAAAGGCTGTGGATCCCCTTTCTACCCCTCTTTCTGAGGTTTTTTTGTTCCTCCTTTCTATGGCATACAATAACAAGAGGAGCTCAGAGGGAAGAACAGGTACCACAGGGAAAGCCCTCCACTCAATGCAATTCCCTGTACCCGGGACTTTAGTTAGCAATCATCTAACAGGTATGAGAACATCCTATACTAGAATCCTCTATCGCAAAATTCAAGATTTACCCCCTCTCAATTCTATGGTTGGGTGTATATTCTCTAATGCCCTACTGTCCATGCCAAACCACTGTTTGTGACTACTAATAGGAAGTTCCAGTGTGTATTCAACTCGACATAACCTATGATGTCTGCCCTGCTGGGACAATACATCCATCCACACAAAGACAGTCAAAACAAAAAAATGTGTGGCAGAGAGGAAGGCACCTCACGGGCGAACACCCTCTGGGAAATTGGCAGATGTTACCAATGCTTTGCCCCTTTCTCATCATTGGTTGTCATTCCTTTTCCAGAAGACAATGGTGTCACAACACAAAAAAGTGTGAAACAAATAATGTGAAACAAAAGGTGCTGAACAAGGAGCTCAGAGCATAGCTCCCTAACGTGACAAACAATACAGAGTGAAAGTAAAATCAGCAGTCACACCAACCATACCACTTTATTACTGAATAAGGTATGCACTGCTGAGTTAAAAAGGCTGGTAGCTTACTGTTGCATACCACTACCTGTAACCAACATGTTTCACTGCCCAATAAATTTTATAGCAGATTCATCAGGGTTAACACTCTGTCACTGCACCAGCTTTGGACATCTTTAAATCAGGAAACTGTCGAGTTGAAAAAACACATTTAAAACCAATTAGAACCAATGCTGAACCAGACACCTCTCCACATGTTTTTCATAACTACGATGGAAATTTAAGGGGAACATTACCCTCAACGAGCCATGTCCACTCGTACCAGCCGGCCAGGCAATTCTCCACCCTACTGTAGATTGTGGTATCAATCTGCAAGTAATTCAGATGTAGTTAGTGAGGGAATGTCCCACCCAGAAAGTACCACTATCATAATGTATACTAATGTTTTTTTTAAAAGACTTCAAAACATCGTTATACATTTAACTCTCATTGATTTCATCCAATTTAAACACCCGAGAAAGATGCAAATTCATTTCAACGCGGGTTTGTACACACACATCAAGTTCTGTTAAAAGATATGGATTTTTCTAGTTCTGTTTTTGCATCAGAAAGTCCCTGGACAGGGTGGGCCTTGTAGTGGAAGAAAAGTAGTTGCTCTTGACCATATCCCAATACGCGGCCTTAAACTCCATTTTTGATGGGAATGGATTTTCTTCAGGATGCTCCCAAAAGAAACTCATCCCCAACCCGCACAGGGTGTTTTTTACATTCTGTAGCCATTTGATCTTTCCTGTATGGCCAGCCTCCCTGAAATTCATAAGTGATTTGGCATATTGGGAGAGCTCGGGGTGACCGAGAGTCGTCTCCAAAACACTATTGGTCTGTATCTGGCTAAATCCTCAATACGAAGACAACCCAAATCCATAAAAAGAGTCAATAAAGGTGTAGATTGTGGAAGACTTGTGATAGCTCTGACAAATTTATTCTGGGCTTGTACCAAGGAGTAGATGTTCTTGTAGCCCCATAGTTCCGCTTCATATAAGATTGAGATAATAACCTTGGTGTTGTATATCTTAAGAACCGGGGCTATGGGCGTGGTCGATGAGAGCTTATGTTCTTTTACAAGAGCTCCTGCAAACTGTGCATATCGGACAGGCCGTCACTTTGCCCACCTCCTTTACTCCTCTGCATCCTTTCAAAGAGGCTCCACTGTCTGGATCCAAAACGTGCGCTTTCGTTTGATTTGGATCGCACAAAGCAATTCCGGGTGGATGACCAGCTATTTGTTGGCTACGTTGGCACCAGTAAAGGTCGGGCCGTGCCCAAGCAGACCATCTCTAGGTGGATCATTTTGTGCATTAAAGTGTGCTATTCATTGGCAAAGAAGGAGCCTCCAGTGGGCCTGCGTGCCCCTTCCACCAGGGTGACGGTAGCTACTACTGCTTTGGGATGAGGAGTCCCCCTCAATGACATCTGTCAGGAAGCTACATGGGCATCGCTGCACACGTTTACAAAACACTACTGACTGGACAGCCAAGTCCGGAGAGACGGCTTCTTTGGCCGTTCTGTTCTCCAGGATTTTCTGGTGTGAACTTGGTTCGCAGACCCACCTCCTGGGTTGGTATTGTTGGGGTATCTATTCTAAGGTAAGGAATCTATAACTAACTTTCTTTCAGATGAACAAGTTACTTACCTTCGGTAACGATAAATCTGTAAGAAAGATAGGTTAGTTATAGATTCCTTACCGCCCCACCCATCCTCCCCGTTCTGTGAACTGACTTCTAGGGTTTAGGTATTCCTTTCAGGTCCCTAGTTTTGTGCACCAGTGGTCAGTGTCTTGCATGGCTCTGCGCTTCTGGCGTGGAAAGTCGTGTACAGAACAGACGTCAGCGTGCGAGGGCGGCGTCTAAGTAGCTACTGCGACGTCATCCCGGCGACCACAACTCCAATGATGAACGCGGAGCCACCTTTCAACACGCAGGGGTACTGCTGATGAAAAACTTTCTTGATCCAGTCTGCCGCCTGGGGGTAATTCTAGGGTAATGAATCTATAATGAACCTATTTTTCTTACAGATATATCGTTACCCAAGGTAAGTAACTTGTTCTTTAGGGACAGTAGAAACACAACTCCTCAATGCTCCTAATCTGTTCATGGGCAGAGTAGTACACTACCTTCTCAGTAAGGCTGCCATACCTTTGTATGGAAATACGAAAACTCCTAGCAACAATGCACTTCTCAGCTGGGCTCCTGTGGCTTTTAGAAACAATAACAACATGTATCTGCAGTGCTGCCATTCATGTACTCTACTGTGTTCCGATACTTTTAAGTAAGGCAACTCTTCATAAATACAATTGTAATGTGGCAAGACAGCTCAGTGGGTTAATCACTTGAAGCACTGTTGTGTGTATGCTGTGTAGGTTCAAATCCTGAAATGACTGAATTAGAATTTAACCTTCTCCGGTTGGTGAAAATATTAGCAATGATGCTTGTATAATGGTAATTAGATATAAAGTTCGATCTGCAAAGTGCTAAGGTGAAATTGCAATGTATATATTGGAAGTGTTATATTGCAAAAGAAGGTACAAAGTTCCTCTGGTTGAGTGGGATCTAGGGGTACTCCCACTGCACCCACCGGCAGGAACAAAAGATCCCCAATAAAGAGCCCCGGTTTCGGGTGCCCGTCAGATATTGCAGCGCCGACCTGATGAGGGGCAGGCTCAAATGATGAAGCATGACACCTAGCTTGCTGGGTGTGTGAGAGCCCTAGTTCCAACAAGGAGAACTCCCTCTCCTTTATACACATATTAGTGGTTCCTCATTGATCCCACTACCGGTTCTTGCTCAGTACCCCTAGATTCCACATAATCAGAGGAACTTTGTACCTTCTTTTGCAATATAGCCTTTCGGGCTTGTACGCTGGACCTCGTAAAACTAGCCCTAAGTCCATCTTTTTGTTGTACATATATTGGAAATGATCATGTCGTTGTGTGTTGTTCCCCCAGATTTTTTGCCCACTTTTGCTGATCCGGTTTTTACTGGCCTCAGGATTCTGCACACTTTACTCCTGCTAACCAGGGGTAAATTGCTTGTGCTTTCCATTCTAAATCTGTTAGAATAGGCATACCCCAAATTAGCACATTTAGTTTACAGTCCTTGGGTTCATGGGTACCATTTACTAGGCACTTACAAGTCAATTAAATGTTACTAGTCTGCTGCAGCACTCATTTTCCACCCAGTAAAGCATCACTGTAAAATGTCTCAATGCCTGCTATTGTGGCCCATGGTGTGCAATTTAAAACGGCAATTTCGACCTTTCAAAATAAACCTTTTGCCAGGCCTAAACATTTTTATTTCCAATACTCATAAGTCATCACTAAGGTAGGGCCTAAATGCCCCTAGGGTAGGGAGCATCATATTTAAAATGTAGAACATGTACACTTAATGTTTTACATGTCCTGGCAATCAAAAAACTCCAAAGTAATTTTTGACTGTGGGAAGGCTGGCCCCGTCATAGGCCAAAACTGGTTTACACTATTACATTTAATAGGCATTAAATTCAGTTTGGGAGTACCAAGCAAAATGTTCAAGGGCTCATTGTATTAGTAATTTAAAATCCAACGTAATGGTCAAGTTTTTTAAAATACTACTTTGGAAATACCACTTAAAAAAAGTTATCATGTTGCTGCCTTAAACAAAAGGCTTTCTTACCATTGTCCAGCTGTCACCTGACCCTGATGGCTCCCCATCGTGAGATGTGTATGACTCCTAGACAGTGGACTCGGGGTGTTGGATGGGGACTCCTCCCTTGACAGGATGTCCTGGGGGCTGTGTCCACCCACTTCCTGAACTTCAAAGGATGCCTAACTTGTTGCTTGGAAATGAACTTCACACCTAGGTCTGCCTCCCCTTTGTCTCTCTCTAGTTAGGCTGGCACCAAACCAGTAGATTACCCTCAAACCAAGGCTGGCACTGGATTTAAAAGTGGCAGCTCCAGATCCTCTCATCAGAACACTCGTTAAGAATCAGAAGGACTGTCCTGCTGTCCAAAGAAACTGAAGGAAGATTGGACCTGCTTGCCTTTAACCCAGGACCTCAGAAGTGAGTCCAAGGGTCACTTTACAACCAGAGGTACATTTCCTGCAACTGTCCAGCTGACCAGTAGCAACTGGACCTGCCCTGGACCTTGCTGCTGCCCTCTTGTAGTGAGTTCTATTCCCCAGGTGGCCATCCAGGGTCTGGACTCTAGTCTGGTGTTAAAGTGTAATGTAAATGCCATTTGTAAAGCGCACAGCTACCTCCAACGGAGGTGTCCCGGCGCTGTCCGTATACCGCTTAGGAACCCTTCCTGGTTTTTCCCTGTGGAATGTCCACTCCTGGGCACCCTCAAGGTGAAGCCAGGCATCCCAGCGCTGTTGGGGCCGTTGTGGAGGTTAAGCAAGCTATTGCCCAGAGTTGCACAGTGGGACCCATGATTAGAATAGGCACCGAGACGAGAATTATCAGGTCCGAGGAAATTGAGCCCAAGACCCGCCGAGGTGGGTATTGAACCCTGGTCCCGGACAAGACCTCTGCATCAGTGTCTGCCGCTCTAACCATTTGAGCCACACTTCTCCACTGGTACTCCAAAGTGTACTCCTCTTCTCCCCAAACTGCATGATCTTGGACTTAGAAACTTTTTGCCAACTTTCTGCCTGGAGAACTGATGGAGACTGGGAACGTCATTGAAGCCACAGCCCTTGATATTGAATCTCCGGTGAGCCTCAGCTTGCTTTTGTGCCCCATTGAAGGAGGTCTGGCTTCCAGAAAAGTTTCTAAGTCTGAACGTATAAGGCTTCATCGGGACTGACGCAGAGTCACATGCAATCGGCTTTGAAGCTTTACCAGGCACAGACTTCGGACTGCTCCTGCTCTGAACTTTCTCACCTGTGTTGGTGATTTCACTGGGACCCCATACTTCAGCAACTCGCTAACATCGAGCCCTGCTTAAGATCCAGCTTCAAGCCACAGCCATCAATGTCAAATCTCTGGTTTCCTCAACTTGCTTTTTTGCCCTACTGAACTAGGTATGACTTTCAGAAAAGTTTCCAAGTCTAAACGTAAAAGGTTTCATCAGGACTGATGCGTAGCAGCATCCGATCGACTTTGAAACTTTACCTGGCACAGACTTTGGCCTTCACCGGCTCGGAGCTTTCTCACCTTTGTCTGTGACTACACTGGGGCCCCTCACTTCAATAACTCACCAATTTCGAATCTTACTTCAGATCTAGCTTGTCCCGCCCACCTCCATTTTTCCTCCATAAAAGTTTCTAAGTTAGAAGCTAAAGATTTCACAAGGACGAACCTGGACCATGTATCCAACCTGTGCTTCATCAGGGTCTGCCTTAATTATTTACTTTAAACCGGTCTAGCGTGACCAGATAAACCCAGTTGGCACTTTGTGCTTTTTGGCACTATTTTTTATTAACAATTTAAAAAACATATATCCGATTCTACGTATGCGATTTTTTGACTTTGTGCTTTTGCACCAAGCTACCAGAGCGAAAAAAAGGTTTATTTTGTGACTTTAGTAGCTCACCTTGACAAGGATTGTGAATAAGAGTTCTCACCTCCCTCAACTAATATTACTAATTTCTGCCAATATAAAAGATCATGCTAGTAATTTATCTTTTTTAACATTTTCAAAAAGATAAAATAATTTCTGGATAAATGTTTAGTTACCCCTTCCTTAAAGTTAAAGCACCATGAGAAAGTGCATAAGCAGACTAGAGCGCAGAGCGATATTTTGTAGCATCAGTCTCTCTAGTGCAAACACAGTCTTCCTGCTCACTCACTTTCAGCCAAACAAATATTTTTATTCAACTACAGTTTGGATTTTGGAAATTGCAGTTTTGCTTTTCCTATTATATTTGTGGACCTACACGTCACAGCGTGCATTGTGGTGTATGCTTAAATAAATGGAGTGGCTATGCTTTAGTCTTCTAGCTCGGAGCCAGTTAGTAGTCATGTGCAGTGATGAATGAAACAGAAAAGCAAAGGTTTCACTATAAAGTAGCAAAATGAATGATGTGAGTTAATACCCCTACCCCTGAGTGCAATTTCTGTGCTGAGCATCAACCACCTCATGTTGTTGTGCTACTCTTCTTATAGATGCAGTGATATCATCTATTCTACGGGGTCACAATTCTTTGTGCTCATAAAACGGAAAACTACAATTTCAGGGACCCGATTAGGAAAAAATCAGGCATGATTACTGAAGCATCACTGTAAGACATACAAAAGTTGTGCCTATTCCGGGTGTAATTTACACCTGATTGGCTATTACACAAAATGGTCCCTCTTAAATATGGTATGCTTACCAGTCATAAGTCAAAACAGTTTTTAAATAAATACAACTATATTCTCTATCAATGTTGACAAAGGTTGTCACACACCGTGCAGAACATTTTTTTTGTTTTGTAATTTTTTATTAGCATTTTTCAAGCAGAACATTTTTAAATCATGGATACATGTCATTATATCGGATAGGATAATAATATCATTTCCTATATGTGTACATTATAGAAATGCTTGCCATAAGAGTTTTGAAGATTAGAAAATGCAAAGCCACACACATAATTAATAGCAACACTGGCACTACCAGATAATCCTTTCAACTCTCTCGACTCTATCTGTCTGGTAGTGCCAGTGTTGCTATTAATTATATGTATATGCTGCCTGTATAAAGAATGTGTATTATTCAAATAATGAGTTTTACGTAAATCTAATGAACTGAATATAAATGAAGTAAAAACATTTCTATTTTGGAATACGTCTGTGACTATAATTCTCAATTTTGTGAGAATTATACTCACAAAATTGAAAAATCACTCGGATCACATATGTGACTGTGATGAAGTGTGGAAATAATCTGGATGTAAATAATTCCTCATGGGATATAGTTTGTATGAGATAATTGTCTTACCCAGTTCCTTGGGGAAAATTGGGTTGCCCTATTGTGTTAATGCAGGACCACCAGTAGCATTGAATTTACAGGCCCTGGACACAGGTAATATACTTTACTAGTGACTTCTAAACAAATTAAGTATGCCAATAGTATCATGTTTAGAGGAGGGAGCACATGCACTTTAGCACTGATTAGCAGTGGTAAAGTGTTCAGAGTCCTATAGCCAAAAAATACAAATTCAGCAAAAAAATAGGAGGAGGAAGGCAAAAGGTTTGGGGGTGACCCTGCAACAAGAGTTATTACCAACAACATTTTTTTAATGCACGGGGAGATTAAGTAAATTGACCACAATCACAGGACATTGAGCCTGACACTGAGACTTGATCCTTGTTCCCCAGTTCCAAAGTGGGCAGCTCTGGCCATAGCGCCACATCCTCCCTTTTGTTCAAGATGTAACATTTGAATGTGAGCAAACACATGTCCAGCAATACTGGAGTCTCTGCTGGCCCTGCATCCATCTTTGCAGTACAAGTCTATTTGATTAATTTAGCGTGTGCCAACATAAGCAGTCCTCAGCAATGATTAGTCCTTCACAGGCACATGCATCAATATTGCTTTTTGCGATTCCTTAACACCTTGGCTGCTAAAGAGATTATCCTGCTGTGCTGGGCCCCTATGTAAATGGGTGTGGCCGTGACGGAACCATTCCGTCATCAGCACAGCCCAACCGTGACTGATGACGGAATGGTTCCGTCACAAGCATCGAAGGGGTTAATTGCGAAAAATAAGGAATCGCAATTAAGGAATTGCAAAATGCAATGCATCAAGAAATCGCTAAATAAATTGCGATTTCTTAATATTCCTTAATTGCGACTCGCAAATTGCGAGTCACAATTAAGGAATACCTCCCCATTCATTCCTATGGGCCTAGAGGCCCATAGGAATGAATTGGAAGACATTCTCAATTTGCGATTAGCAATTAGCGAATCGCAAATTGAGAATGCGATTTCAAGGGTGCAGGGGTGTCCAAAGGACACCCTGTTGCACCCCTGAAATCAATCTGTGCACATATGTTGTGCACACACATGTCCCAAGGGCATGTGTGTGCACAACATGAAACTTTGAAAAATGCACAAAAGTGCATTTTTTAAAGTTTTCGCAAATTACCATGAGGTTCAACCTCATGGTAATTTGCTCCCCCTAATTGCGAAATCGCAATTCTTAAAAGTTACATGCATTGCATTTAAGGAATCGCAAAATGCGATTCCTTAAATGCAATCGAAATTTGAGAATATGCAAATATTTGCGAATTCTCAAATTGCGAGGGCCTTCACCCTTCATGCATTCCAAAAGCAGATTTTGCGATCGCAAACGGACGATTTTTGCGATTCGCACCGTTTGCGATCGCAAAATCCTTTGATGCATGTGCCTGTTCGTTTTTAACAGTACATCTCCATCCCTTTCAATCCCCAAGTCAACTAATGTTGAGTTTTTCTTTTTTGTAATTCGCCTGCGTGGATTTGGGTTTACAGGAGGCATGACAGAAGGGGAAGCTCTTGCAGCAGCCTGTGATCTGCAAGATCAGGCTGCAGCAGTAACATAACATGAGGACAGATAGTCTTTGCCAGGCTCGATAGTCATCTGCGCTCTGGTGGGTGATTTTAAACCACATTGCTCGTTATCCTGTAGAGAACTGTGATCGGAGTGACATGACACCATGGCATTTCTTTCACGCAGAGAATAAATAACACGCTCCCAGGTTGAATATGCACACATTAACATGCAGCTGTACAGTGGATTTCTTAAGTATAGTGAAAAACACAATACAGTTTTGCTTTTAAAAGTAAAATAGCTAGCAAATAAAGTCCCAGGGAGGTTTTGAAAACAAAGACTTGGCAAAGCCAGTACTTAAAATGCTAACACACAACTCATGGGCAAGCATACATGTACATTGGCTATTTGGGTTTTGTTTCTGTGCCTTTTTGCCTCAAATGTCTGTGCTGTCTTTTTTATTCCCTAATCTTACGTTGTTGCATAGCACCAGCACCAGAGTTAATGAAATAACTGCAATATCAGCAGGAGTGGGAAAACATAGTTGCAAAACGTCATTTATGTTCAAAATCACCAATGGGGCAACTTCAGTAGCAGCATGAGGAAAGACACTTTTGGATGCAAAAATCACCAATGTGAGAAATTGGGTTGTTGGTTGGAGGGATGTGAGCTCTTCCAAAGCAATAGAGACAATCCTTGTCAGGGTGATCCACACAAGTCACTAAATTGACCTGTGCTCAGCCTTCTGGTAGCTTGGCACACAAACAGTCAGGCTTTACTTACTGTCAAAGTGTAATGTATTTATGCAGCACTTAAACAGTAGTAAAGAGAAAACAGAACACAAGAAAAATCCCACAACAATTTAGAAAAAAAGAGTAAGATTGAATAAAGTACTTGGCAGCAAAACAGCAAAAATTTGATAAGTAGAACCAGAGATATGCAATTCTTAAAGGTTTCAGGTAGGTATAGTGCCTAAAAGCACAAAGCGCTACTCACAGCTATCTGTTTGGGCACGACCATGTGAAAGTCGCAATGTCAGGCCAACCGCGATAGAGCCATTGAAAAAAGTTACCCTCTAAAATCCATTGCGAAGAGTTACATTTGCAGTGGAGGAGGCCACAACGAGCAGGGAAAGCGTTGCAGATGGTAGTTGCTGTAGGTTGAAGAGTAGACCGGGGGTCACGGATGGTCATCACTGTATTGTGAAGATTCTGCCTGGCATCGTAGACTGTCATTGATGGAGATTCGCCTTGGCGGTTGCCGCTGGTAGTCGTTGCTTTAAAAGCACAAAGCGCCACTCGCAGCTACCTGGTCATGCAAAACCAAGTAAAAGCCAGAGGTTCAGGCTGACCGCGATAGAGCATGGGTCAGATACAGGGACCAGGTTAGACCAGCTGAAAAAGTTACCTTCTAAAGTCCATTGTGAAGAGTACCATTTGCGTTGGAGAAGGCCACGAGGAGCAGGGAGAGGGATGCAGATGGTTGTCGCTGTTGCTCAAGAGCAGGCCGGACGTTGTGGACGTTTGTCGCTGTAGAACGATGATCTTGTCTGACATTTCGGGGTTTTATTGCTGGAGATCCACATACGTCTTTGAATTTGTGCAAGGTATCAAGTAAATTATTTGGTTGATTGTGAACCTGTCAGAGAACATAATATTAAGGATGTCTCGCTCTATTTAGATATCACCTTTCATCTATTGCGAGCACTAGTAACTTCATAACCACATACCTGAAAAATGATATCTTTAAGTCCCTGTGTTTAATACAAGAGCAGGTCTTCACTTTTTCTTGGGGACTTCTTTACCGGGTTTCTGCATTCAATTATTGCAGGAATATATTTAGTCCCAGTACCTAGGTGTGCGGGAATTGTTTAAAATTAATAATTTTGTTGGGTGATAAATAATCAAACATCAGAATCTCCCAACTATAGTGGAGAATAAAAGGGATTACTCATCTAGGTACCCTAATGTTACTTAGGTCTTAGATAGTACGGGGTATAGATATTATACATACTTTTCGTGGCAACAAAGTGGGGTGCCAAATCATTATCGGCATCCCTATTCTCTTGTGACTTTTGGTCATTTACTACTGGTGGTCATATGAAAATTCTACCCCTTGCTTTCATGATTCAAGTATAGAACCCGCCCGGAGTGGTAAGCCTCTGGGAACTATACCTTCATTATTCCCAAATAAATTAGGAATACAACGGTGCTATCCGTGATTTTCCACTGCGCTATAGCTCAATTACGCTAGGTGGCTCGTATGCAGCGCTCCCACTTAATTTTCAAAATTAATGAGGGATTCTGTCTCTACTGACCGATGGCACTAATTTCCCTGACCGCGAATCCGCCTTAAGCGATGGCAGCATGGTAGCCGTGCAGACTACGTTCTGATCGCTTACCTTGTAAGGTTCATACGGAGCCGCCGACACGTCCTCTCTCCCGTAGGTTGAATGAGGAGAGACGCCGGGTCGCGGTTCATATACTCGCTTTAATTGCCAATCGTTGCGTAATTAATGGCAATTAAATCAATTATGTTTGTGCTGTTGTGCTGGTTTGGCGTATTTAAAAAGTGTTTAATCACTAGAAGGAACATTTTTTTATCTGGATGGAAATTATTATCTTTTCCACATATTTTTACAGAAAGCCTCAAAAACCGACTGGAGTCTGATTTCGTGTGTAAATAAAACGATTTCGAAAACACGAGTCCTCCATTTTGGTAGTTTGCCGGCATTCTACAGTCAGCGTTGTTATTGGGTTTAGAACTACCAAATCTCCATTTGTGGAGTTTGTTTCCATCGGCAGACTACGCGTTCTAGATTATTGAAATCGCCAGGAAAACTTCCATCTAGCCAGCGATATTGTATGTTTTTATACATATGTGTTGCTACTTTTCTTGAAATTGTCGTGACTACAAACTCGTATTTCTTTAACATATGTGTCCCCCATATCCGGATGTTATCCCGCAATAGCAGTGGAGCTGTACAGTTTGATAAACACTATGGATAACAAACTTTCTTTCATGTTTACATGACTGGTTGACATTTTTTTCTGAATATATTTAACATTGTTAACTAGTACATTTTAAACAATCAAATATAAAATACATTAGACATATGTAGTATTGCAGTCACCCTTTATCTTCATAAGTGATTATACAGTCTATTCAACGTTTCATATGATTTTGGTCATGATTTTTATTTAAAAAAACCTACCTCACTTAACATTGTCTATATTGTTCCTTTGTATCTGTAGCTAGAACATTAGAAAAAACCCTTTTTGTTTATTAGTTTTGGTGTTCCATATACATATTGGGCACTATTGGGTTGCAGATATGCTAGGTGGCTTTATTTGATTATTCTTTCCCATTCTTCGCGACAGTTTAATCCCGAGTAGTAAGTCTTGAACTTTGACATAAAGAACTGTTCCCTAAGTTTACGCTTTTTATGCATATCACCTCCTCTTGTTAATATTCTAATTTTCTCCAGAATTAACCACTTGGGATCATCGGCTCCGTGTTTAGCAGAGATCCAATGATCTACAAGTGGTGCACCTTTTTTGAGATTCTTGAGTGCGGACCTATGTTCCGTGAGTCTCTGGCGCATCTCTCGTCCAGTTTCGCCCACATGGCATTTATTGCAAGGGCAAATAAGCAGGTACACTACATTGGATGTGCGACAGTTCACATGGTCGTTCATCCAATGGGAGATTCCATTGACCTCCACCTTATCAGATTTTACAATGTTTTTACAATGTGAACAGGTTCCACATGGTAGATTACCTCTGATAGGGGTGTTGTTTATTATATTGCTAAGACCAGAGGATTTTGGTTCACGAAATGTTTGTACCAGCTGGGTTTGGCCAAAGGTACTGAACCTTGTTTGTTAAGTAAAGACCAATTTTTGTTAATCAGATTTTTGACTTTGTTACTGAAACTGTTGAAGTCAGACACCATTATTATTTCATTCTTCTGTTCTTTTGGCTTTTCTTTTATTTCAAAAAGACTATCCCGGTTATAGTATTTTGCTCGCTTATAGGCCTCTCTTATTAAGCGTTTAGGATATCCTCTCTGTGTTAGCTTTACCTTTAATGTCTCAGCATGTTTTTCAAAGTTTTGTCTATTACTGCAATTACGTCTAATACGTAAGAATTGGCTGAATGGAATGCCATCTTTTTGACAATTTGGATGGTAGCTAGTATGATGGAGGAGGGTATTCCTGTCTGAAGGCTTAACATATAGTTCTACATTAAGGAGACCTTCCTGTTCTATGATCTTAACGTCTAAAAAGTCTACCGCATGTTGGCTTTTGGTTGAGGTGAATCTTAAATTGGGGTCTCCGCAGTTAAGCCATTCTCGAAAACTAACTAGGTCTTCTTCCATTCCCTCCCAAATAAAGAAAATGTCATCTATAAACCTAGACCAGTATTTCACATTTTCGTAAAAGGGGCTCATCTCATTATAGATATGTTGTTTTTCAAATTTGCCAACGTATAGGCATGCCAGACTGGGAGCACATGTGGCTCCCATGCTGGTACCTTTAGTTTGGCAAAAGTAGTCCTTCCTGAATAGAAAAATCTTGTTTTTAAAGATAATCTCTATACAGTCAATGATGAACATGTTTTCTGGTGACAGATCTTCTTGGTCATTTTTTACAATTTCCTCCATCATGTTAACAGTGTCTTGCTGCGGAATATTTGTATAGAGTGATTCAATATCTAGACACACCAACCATTGTGTATTATTATCAAACTCAATACCCTCTATCTTAGAGATCATGTGTGTCGTATCTTTTATATACGACGGTTAGAGGGCTACAAGTGGCTGGATGAAATGGTCAACGTATTTACTAAGCGGTTCAGTTAAAGATTCTATTCCTGACACAATAGGGCGCATGGGTGGGTCATCCATGCTCTTATGTACCTTAGGAAGCCCGTATAGGGCTGGTACTTTGAGATGATCATTAATCAGGAACCGGTATTCCTCATCACTAATGATACCATCTTCTTTGGCATAAGTAACCATATCCTTTACCTTCTTTTTAAGGTTATTCCAGTCTGTGACACTAGATGGTTTATAGTGTGTCCTATTATCCAATAGTTTTAGCATGCGTTGGTCATAGTCATCTGTTCTCATTATTACAATACTGCCACCTTTGTCCCCTGGTTTTATGGTTATATCATCACAGGCTGACAAGTTTCTGAGTGCTTCTCTTTCCTTTTTTGATAAATTATTGGGAGTCCATGTTTTGGTGTCTAATATCTTTTCCAAACCACTATTCACTACTTTTTCAAAAGTGTCCACTTCTTGGCCTACCATCCCAATATGGGGAGTCCAGGTGGATGGAGGTTTGAGGCCGGATTTGTTGTTAGTTTCTCTTGCCTCTTTGCCTTCAAAAAATTTTTTTTATCTAATTTTCCTAAACAGATCTCTAACATCTCTTTCTATTGTATACCTGCATCCTTGTGTGCTAGGTGCAAAGCCTAAACCTTTTTCTAAAACACTAACTTCGTCAGGTGTTAATATTCTGTCTGAGAGATTTATAATGGGGGCTTTATTGTGATTTGGAGTATCTATTCCCAATCTTTGTGACTGCGAGTCCGCATGTATGGTCTGTCCTGAAGAAGGTGCTTAAAGACCTTAACGCACCGAAACGCGTCGACAAGGGACTTTCTACAAACCATGTATTTTGATTTTAATGTATACAAAAAAATGTAACTTGTTTTTGAGCATTAAACCAGAATAGGAATTGTTTTGTGTATTAGATTAGGATTGCTCTCGAGTATATGCTTGAAAGAAATGTTTTTGTTATGAGTTTTATGTAAAGGATTTTAACTGTATGAGAATAAAATGTTGAGAGAAATAAGTAACTTCAGTGTTGTGCAGTAATAATTACCTAAAGCCACTTTTTGAACACTAGTAACATAAGATTAGTGTGTAGACCAGTTGGTCACAAAGCAAAAGTTAATGACACAGAAAGGAATCTCTTTTGGATACTGTTTGACCCCCAGTCCTTTCTGGTTTTCTGGAACACTCTCTTCTTTTGAAGGTTAGTCTTTGTAGCACAGACAGTCCGCTTCAGAGGAGCTTCATGTTGGTGGGCAACAAGATCTTGGTGCGAACGAGCCTATTCATAGTCACACAGATCCAAATCTTCAGCATTTCTCCTTTCCTTCAAGGTGGAGCTCTCAATTGATGCCAAACCAAGGATCCAGGACCTGGAAGGCCCTTATTGGGGATCAGGAACCTTCTCTGGCATAGGCCAGAAGGGCTCAGGCAGGTAGCTGAGGGTCCAGGCAGGTCCATTTGCAGCATGTCATCTGAGCAGTTGCAGAGAGACCTCTGGAACGTGCTAGTTCAGTGTAGCTCTGAACCAGAGGTCAGTCATCTGACCCTTTGAGTCATTTCAGTGTGGGATTGAAGGGTGCAGGTCCAGTCTTCCCTCTCGTCAAGCAGGGCAGGCCATGAACAGGGTTACCCATTTTTGTAACAGGTGAACTTTAAAGTGGCACATTTTCTGGAGTTTCTCCCTACAGAGGTGTTTGGAGTTTTCTGCCTTCTTGCCCCTCTCTGTGTAGGGTCGCACTAGGCTAGTATGAAGTTCTTTGTGTGTGACCTGAGCCAGAACTTTTAAATTGCAATTGTGGTAGGTGACAGCTCTCACCTCCCCCCCTCCCAACACCTACACCCTCTATTGTGATTCTTTCTGGGAGAGATACACAAAGGCCAGTAGCCAACTACACCTAATGATGTGACCTCGTAACAGGCTGCAGACACCAAATGGTTAGGATAGGAAATGCTAACTTTCTAAGTTATCCCCTTTGGTATAACTTTCTAAAAGTGGAATTTTCAGAATTGTGACTTAAAATCTGAGGAATTGTAATTTTAAAGCCTCTTTAATGGTATCAGTCACCACACATGGCATTCCAATCTGTCCCCACACAAAAGATATCACTTATTAAATGTAATAAGGTAACCCAATGTTATCCTCTGGGAGATGTTTTTTACTACCAGGACATGTAAAACTAAAATGTACATGTCCAATCTTTTAAATACAATGCATCCTGCCCTATGGGCTGTTTAGGCCTACCCTAGGGGTGACCTATATGTAATAATAAACGAAGGTTTAGATGGCGGAGGAAGAGGAGAGCTGCAGGCGAACACCGGAGGGGGTCCTAGGCAGCCGCAGCGACCAGTGACCATCCAGGTACCAGGGGCGGGAAGCCGCGGTACAATGATGACGCACTAACACCGGGACCAGCTGGAACAAGGGGAAAAGGCACTGAAGGTGACCCGGTAGAGGGTAGGGAGCTGCGGGGAATGACCCAGTAATAAGGGGCCCATCTGTGGCGCGGCTTGCTGGATTGCTGCAATGTAAGGCTACGGAGGGGATACAACAGGAGTGTGCCCACGCAACCGCCCAAACAGCCACCGCGGACGCATACGGCTCTGCGACGACCTTCCCCCTATTTCTTCGGCGGGGGTGGCGAAGCCCTAGAAGCGGACCGTGCAGTGGAGAAAAGGAGCGCCAGCGTTGGTGGATTGGGAATAGACAACAAAACGGCGAGGTCGGAGAGAGGCCTGAGAGCAAGCCAAGCCCTCGAGGGAAGCCCAAGGGCCGGAGAGCACACGGGATACCCCTGGAACATCAGAGTCGCATAGAAGCAGGAGCAGAAAGCGCTGGTAAGCAATAACACGGGCCGACCTGCCAGAAGCACGGAACGCTGCAAGCAAAGATATTCCGGTGATACAGGGGACCGAACAGGAGCGTAGGGGCCTACGGCCCTTTGTCACCATGAGCGAGCATCGCGCTGAACCCCCTGGGCCGTAAAAGGTACTCCTGCGCCAGACGGAGATCGCCAGAGAGATGAGAAGACCTGGAAAACTCTGCCACTATTGAAATAAAGCAAATGAAAAGAGAATTTGAAAATGGGTGGATGGTAAAGGGCATGAGTGTGCACCAGCTGAGGTGACCAAAGGAGAGGGAGCTTGAAAACTGCACATAGGCAGGATTGGAGCGCGGAACAGGGGAGAAGGGCCTGGATGAAAGACACTCAAAGCATTTCCTACACCACGGCCCTGACACTAGTGAACGGCGAGGGGCAAACTGTTGCCGCTGGGGCACTGAAACAAGAGAGACATCTTCCCGGACCCGAATACTCAGGGGCGGCACCCTAGGGCAGAAACAGCAGATGATATATCCCGGGAATAGAGAACTGCGTATACCTGGGAAGGGGCAATACAATCGGAGATCATCTGGGGCTGGCACTAGCCAGCGAGAACTGTCTCGATAAGTCGTAGCACGATCGGGGAGCTTGGTCTTTACCCACTATTAGAGGGAGCTTACGGAACCGCCCGCAGAGTCATAAAGGGCACACGACTGACCGGCGCGCCAAATACTCGCAAAGATGGGGAAGAACAAAGGGAAACTGGAAGGAGCTATATCACCCGAGGTGCCAGAAGGGGGCTCGGCGGGGCCTGCGGACCTGCAGCAGCTACAGGATCGGATACTGGAGGCAATTGCGGCGACCAGGGACACGCTACAACAAGACATTGAGCAAGTGGCAACAGGATTGGGCCTTCTCCGTGCTGAACATGACAAACTTAAGGATAGAGTAAAAAATTCGGAAACCACCTTGCAAGAACTGGTCCGCGCTCATAAATCCATGGAGGGGAAATTAACGGAAGCCCTGGACCGCATACAAACACTAGAGGGGAGAGCGGAGGACGCTGAAAACAGGAGTAGACGCAGTAACGTCCGGATAGTGGGTATTCTGGAGAAAACAGAAGGAGAAGACATGATCGGATACCTGGACAATTGGCTCAAATCGGTGGTGGCACCTGAAGGCCTCTCCCCTTTCTTCACTCTGGAGCGGGCACATCGCGTTCCGGCCAGACCGCCCAAGCCGGGACAGCCGCCCAGACCGATCATAGCCAAATTATTACACTATAAGGACAGAGACGTGCTGCTCCAGCGAGCTCGAGAAGCAGGACCATTGCAGATAGCGAACAGCAGGGTGACATTATTCCCCGACTACACGTTTGAGACGCAGAGGATGAGAGCCTCCTTCCTGTCCATTAAACGAGAATTAAGAACCGAGGGCGTCTCATACTCCCTGCTCTTTTCGGCGAAACTTCGAGTGGCGCTGGACGACAAGGCGCTCTTCTTCCTCACCTCGGCGGATGCGTGGACATGGTGGGACACGTACAAAGCGGGCACAGACGGTGCTAGAATCCAAGAAGAAAGAGAACGTGAGTCGACACAAGTACGAAAATCGCAGAGAATTCGCAAGAGACGGCAAGGCTCGCGGAAACCCAATGCATCCCAGACGGATGAGGAGAGAAGAGCAGCACTGAAGGCGGTTGAAGCACTGTCGAGAGGTGACACCTTCCCCGCCAGGCAGGACACGGAATCGGAGGGCCCCGTCTCGGGAACGGAGACAGACCAATCGGACATACACAACGCCAAAGGCCCGCTGGTAACGCCACAGACGTCTGGAGAGATACTGAGCCTATAACATGGAGGAGTTGGGCGGAAGACACTATTTGCGATGGGGGGAGCTAAGACTTAAAAAAAGGTAATGCAGGGGGGGGGCTTTACACGGGAATGCCGATCAGTCTCTAGAATGGGGGATCTGTGGGCGCGGGGGGGGGGGGCAATAGTAGCTGCTTTCCGGTTTGAGCCGCACTCCACTAGCCCTTAAGGCAATCACGGTCACAACTGTGATATAATTGGGGAGGTGAGAGGAACACCTGAGTTTGGATGGGAACTGATAGCTTGATATTGGGGCCTATTCTGGGGAGGGAGGGAGGGGGTACTGTTAGGGAATCCTTTCGTTGGCAAAAGTTTATCTCCGAGCAAAGGGAAAATAAAAGTTACAAAGTTTTGAAGAACTGTTGGGGAAATTCCGCCACTCATGTAGGAAAAGAACAATGTGAACTGTTACAGCAACTGATATGGGACAATGGCTAATGTGGGTATGTTAAGATGTATAACCTGGAATGTGCGGGGATTACACACAATGACAAGAAGACACAAAGTACACGCCTATTTGATTCGTAGGGGAGTACATATTGCTCTCCTGCAGGAAACACATCTCACTAAACAGGAGGGAGTAGCGTTACAGAGAAGATGGAGAGGACAGGTATTCAATACTACCTACTCTGCAAACGCTAGAGGGGCCATGATATGGATAAGAGCGGGTACCCCTTTTCAGGTCACAAAACACAATATTGACACTGAGGGCAGGTATGTAGCAGTGGAGGAGAAACTCAGAGGTAAAGACATAATGATATGTAGTGTGTACGCACCGAACACAGAGCAGCTACCCTTCCTGATGAGACTCTCCGGGACACTAGCGCACTATCTGGCGGGCCCTATTATAATAGGAGGGGATTTTAATTCGATAACAGATGTAATGCTGGACAGATCTCACCCACCACTTAGGGACTCCCCAGTGCATCGCCTTACGAAAGGGAGAACGGACTGGCAGAGGAGATGGGGACTGGTAGATGCCTGGCGCACGCAACACCCGACAGATCGAGATTACTCACACTTTTCTGGTTTACATGACCTACACGTTCGGGTTGATGCAATATTATGCTCTACGCTCGTGATGCTGGCTGTGGCAAGGACTGAGTACCTTACCAGGACGATCTCAGACCACAACCCTCTACTGGCCACCCTAAACTGGATGACAGAGACACCACGCGTCCCCACCTGGAAGCTAAGACCGGAGACACTGGATGACCCACTGTTTCACGCAGCACTGATGGAGGGGATAACACAATACTTTGTAGAAAATGAGGGGTCAACAGCCACTAGAGCAATGGAATGGGATGCCTTTAAGGTAGTAATAAGAGGCCAATGCATGGGAAAACACGCGGGCATGCGGAAGGTATTACAGGATGATCTGGCCAAAGCTGATGTCAACTTGCGAAAGATGGAAATGGCAAGGCCGGGTCACCCTGAGCTTCAGGAACAGGTCACCCTAGCTAGAGAGGCAGTAGCGGTGGAGGTGGAGCGCCTACGCATTTTCGATTACAAAGCATACATGCTGAGAGCACACGTGGAGGGGGACAAGACAGGAGCGTTGCTAGCATGGCTGGCTAACCCCGCTAAGAGAGCCTCCCCGATACTAGCCATGGAGGGAGAGGGGGGGCAAATGAGCTACGCCCAAACCGAGATTTTGGATATCTTTCAGAAGTATTATGAGGTCCTATAAGAGTGCGCTAGTAGGACGGGGAAATGACATAGATGCGTTCCTTGAAAGCCTTCAACTACCACAATTGGAACAAGAACAGGCAGATGACTTGGGCAGAGACATAGGCATTAGTGAGATCAGGGCGGCTGTAAAACAAATGGCCCGCAAAAAAACACCAGGGCTAGACGGGCTTCCCGTGGAATTCTACAGCAAATACCTAGATATACTGGCGCCCCGCCTCCAAGTAGTGTACAATGAGGCCAAAACCGCTGGATGCCTTCCCCAGTCTATGAGGGAGGCGCTAGTGATCCCATTATTAAAACCAGGGAGAGAGAGTAGTAATCCGACTTCTTATAGGCCGCTCTCCATGCTGACCGCCGACTACAAAATCCTGAGTGCCATACTTGCAAGACATGCCTAACTTAATTCATACGGATCAATCTGGATTTATACCAGCGCGCAACACGACCATTAATATCAGGAGACTCACACGCATGTTGGAAGACACGAGTACAGATGCCCAAACGCCCCTGGTCCTTTCGGTAGACATAGAAAAAGCATTTGACAGCCTGGAATGGGAGTACCTGTACAAAGTCATGGAACGGTTTGGACTAGGGGAAGGGTATATCGGATGGACCAGGGTGTTGTACACCGCAGCGGTGGCTAGGGTGAGGGTGGGCCCCCTCGTCTCCTACCAATATCCGGTGGAGCAGGGTACAAGACAGGGATGTTCACTGTCCCCCCTGCTGTTCGCCCTGGCGATCGAACCCCTAGCAGCAGAGGCAAGAACAGGGAACCATTTCAGGGGCCTGGACAGTAGAGGGGGCCTACAATACATCTCCCTATATGTGGATGACCTACTATTATTCTTAGAGAACGCAAAGGGAGCACTGAAAGGTGCTGAGAGGTTACTCACGCGGTATGGAGAGTTATCGGGCTTGAATGTTAATTGGTCCAAGACATGCTTGTTCCCGCTGCCAAGAGGTACGATACAGCCCGCCCACCGACCACAACTCCAGTGGGAACCCACCTGCCTGAAATACCTGGGAGTCTACATATATCACACGGCAACAGATATGTTAGAGGGCAATGTGGGTAGATGTCTACGGACGTTGAAGGGAAATATGGACTTTTGGGCCACACTCCCGCTCTCGGTGACAGGCCGCATATCTTTATTAAAAATGATCACCCTGCCGAGACTTCTATATTATTTATTTTCGCACCCTGCCTGTGTGGGTGCCCTGCACGGTGTTTCGCAGATTAAGGTCGCAGCTAACCTCATTTATATGGAACTCGGGAAGATGCAGAATAGCACTCTCGACGCTCACCCGTCCGAAAGACGAGGGTGGCCTAGCAATACCAGACTTCGAGCTCTACTATCTCGCAGCTCAACTTCAACTCTTCACACAAGAAGTGGCAAGAGTATTCCGAGGTCCAGAGCAAGAAAGAGACGAGGGGACGCCCCGGCACGTATTAGCGTATATAACCTTACAACAGAAGATTGCCCTTAAAGACTTAACACTCGAAGAGCAAACGTTCAGGCTATGCTGGAACCGCTCTCAGCGCAGAGCGGGTACGCAACACCCATATGCCCCAGAGATCCCACTCGGGATGGTGACGGCACTCCCCCAAGGGGTAGATTGGTCGCAGATACAGGTCTGGGAGGACGCGGGATTACAAGTGATGGCGACCTCTATGAGGATGGGGCACTCATACCCTGCCAAGATCTTACACCCGCAAACAGAAAGGAGTTAGGTCCTTAGCGGGGCTGAGGGAGGGCTGGACCCTATATATTGTGAACCAACAAAATGTGCCCCCTCACTCAATCACTTAAATATTATTTTAAGACCAAATAAACATAAACATTAAATCTGGTCTGGTATCTTTATTTATACCTTTTATGACTGATTTTTTCAAAAATTATTTCATATGGCAACAGGAGAATACAACATACACAATTATTTACCGCGGGACGTGTAATCCGCATACTAACCTCCTGCGCGTCTTTCCAGATCACGACGGGACGTGAGTGCGATACACAGAGCAGAATCGAGTCATTGTGCTCCGCGAGTGCCCCGGCTGGGGCCCTGACTGAAAACGCGGTGAGCAGATAATAACGAGAAATAAAGGTACGTTCAGGTCTGGCACACCGAATAGGTCGTTAATCACGGTACAACGTTTTGTGCAGCTTTGGTTAAAACTTAAAGCGCGCATTGATTTAGTCCATTTTTTTCACAGATACAGGGTAGAAATTCCTGCCGCCTCATATCAGAAAATCGTGTAAGGTATGTCATCACGATTTTTTGTTTCAAGTGAAAGACACTTTTTCACAATTGTATTTATGCTAAATGGGTGCGTATTCCCCATGCAGGATTAAAAGAAGAGATAATCCTCTGCCTCCCAAAGAAAAAATCCCTACTTTTTGTGGCTACAAACTTGAACTACTAAAGGTATGACAATACGTTTTTCAATATTACTAGTGTGTTGGAAATAGAGTGCAGGAGGAATTCTATTCCTAAGGGACCTTATGTTAAATAAAGGCACCACCTGTTTTCCCAGGTTGGTGCTGCCACTGAAGTTATCCTGGTTGTGTCCTGAATAAAGGATTCGGTCCAGTTACAGAAACCCACACAGGCCAACCGATCACTAACGTTCAGGTACTTTTAATCCCATTCAAACGGTTCTTCTTTGTTAGAAGAGGCCATTTGGTTGTATTAAAACAGTATTTTTTTCACATTCCAACAGAAAAATCACAAGAGCCCTGATGATAGTTTGGAAACCTTACGCCCAAACTTGAAACGCGTCGGCAATCCAGCAAGAGTTAATGATATACATTCATTGTGTATTATGAATTATACCTGCCTCACGCTTTTTCTCTTGTATTGAATTGGCTCTTTATATGTGTTTTGAATAGTCTGAATTCTTGATTTGGCTTTATGAAACTGTTTTGTGATGATGGTTATAATTTAAGTATTGTATTGTCATTGGAATGTCACATTTAAATAATTTTCACAGAGTGTGTTAGTAGTATTGTGTCAATGTAGTTTTGCTTCATTTGTAAATAATTGTGTATGTTGTATTCTCCTGTTGCCATATGAAATAATTTTTGAAAAAATCAGTCATAAAAGGTATAAATAAAGATACCAGACCAGATTTAATGTTTATGTTTATTTGGTCTTAAAATAATATTTAAGTGATTGAGTGAGGGGGCACATTTTGTTGGTTCACAAGATCTTACACCCAGCGGTGGCGGGGGCCATACAGGCACACTGGAAGGAGGGCCTGGCGGAACCACTCACAACCATGGTCTGTCAATATACAATGATGGCCGCCGGGACATATAAAGCAGTAACATGCCTATACTCCAGAATGCTACGGGAGAACCTACCGCCACTCACGGTGCTGAAAGCCAAATGGGAGGTAGACCTAGGTAAGGAAATCCCGGACACAACCTGGAATCAACTAGTGCGGCGGGCTCGAAAGAGCACGAGAAATGTGCGATTTCAACAGATTCACTTTTACATCCTCCATAGGGCCTACTTGACCCCTGGCAAATTAAAGAAATACTTCGGGGTACCCGAGGCGGGGTGCCCACGATGCACTTTGGAGGGAGTGGAGCTGGACCATATGTTATGGTCCTGCCCGGTCCTACGGGACTATTGGCGGACGATCTGCGGAACGCTCAATGAGATTACGGAAAGAACTGTACACTACGATATGGCGGCCTGCATATTGCAATGGTTCCCTCACACGCCTAAAAATAAAACTACCAGCAAATTCATAGACATGGGATTGATACTGGCCAAAAGGGAAATTACCAGAATATGGAAAGCGAGAGTAGGCCCCACGCATAGAAAATGGCTCAACGAGTTCCTGAAGTGGGCAGCTTGTGAAAGCACGATTCGATACCAACTAGCTCGTAGGAAGCCAGATGCTAGGGCACTGGACACAGCAGCAGCTTGGGAAATGATGGTGCAGGCCCTGAGAGATAGTACATTACAAGAAGACGAAGAGGCCCGACTACGAACAGAGGCGGCTCCCAAGACACACCAGGGACATCACACATCTAGACAAGCATTACCTCCTGGAAATACCCATACAATCAGTCATGAAAGAACATTCCTACGTTGGTGGCAGGAACAAGGGGGGAGGGAGGAGGGGCAGGGAGTTGAGTAGAGTTTAAGGGAACTCCGGAAGGTGACACAGATAAGGAGAGGGGGGGGGGGGAGTTTATAAAAGCAGGAGTACACACTTACATATAAAAGGACCAGGATTGCTGAGACAACAGAAGTTGGTACTACCCTCCTGCTAGACGCCGCCCGACCTCCGGGTTGTGGGCTAAATGGCTGTGTTCAGAACAAAAACAGCAATGAGGACAATGTGGAACTGGAGATGCAAAAGATGTATTGAATTATATGATGTACTGTAAACCTGCAATAAAAAGTACTTTAAAAAACAAATAAACGAAGGTTTAGACCTAGTAAAGGCTTTATTTTGCCAGGTCGAAATGACGGTATAAAGTTGCACACACAGGCTGCAATGACAGATAGCCCTTGAAAACATGTCCCCGCCCTAAGTGGGTTAAACAATGAGTATTGCAGTTCCACTAGTAGCATGTAATTTAGAGGCTCTTGGTACCTGTAGTACCACTTTACAAGGGAGTTATAAATAAATTAAATTTGGCAATTGAGTGTAAACCAATTTTTCCATGTTTGAAGGAGCGAGAACAAGCACTTTAGCACTTGTAAAGTGTGCAGAGCCCTAAAGCAACAAGCATTGGCATAGCCAATAGGTCTCGCTTGTGGGACCTTATAAGTATTTAGTTATGCAGCACAATATCCTTGGTGCAACAACATCAACAGTTGCATGGCTAAACACTTATAAGGTCCCAAATGCGAGACCTAATGGCTAGGCCAATGCTTGTTGTTGTATTAGGGGACATCGTAAATAGGGGGCGGAAACAATATATGTCTGCTGGTGTGTATGGATCCAGATAAGAGGATTACTGAAATCATGGTGTGAAGGAGGGGGCATTTAACTCGGACAGAATACAATCTAGTTGTCCTATACAAATTGACATTACACACATTTGCAAAAAAATGCTTATTACAATGCACACATTTTAGGACCAGAGACCTACAGTGAGGTGCCTAGAATCACACCATTTGTTGATGTCATCGTGGATTTGTGATTCCCAGGCTAAGAACACAACCACTAGAACGGATTCCTCACTGACTGTCAGAGCATGCATTGTTCAGGGTGGTATGTTTCGCCAACTGTGTCAAAAATATAACTCGAGAGGTCAAAGGTTAAACAAGACTCCACAGCACATGCTCCTCCGGTCTTCTGGCGCAGGGGTGATGGGCAGCAGTGTGGGTTAAGCTTTCACTTCTGAAGACCTCGCTCTCCAGTGCTCTGAGCCCCCAGGAACTAAGGAATGTGCCCCACTGAGCCATCTTCTAAATTTAACAAGCACATGATTAAGTAAACAACCTGAAAACAAGGCGCGCGCCGCCTCCTCCCGTAATCTGCATGCGTGATTTCAAGATAGTTCATTTGCAATGGAGGCACTTTATGGCCCGGCATTTCTCAGGCTCCCTTGAGCACTTCCTGTGTGATTGCCCCGCCCCCTGCTTTGTCTGCTTTAACTAGGATTTCGAGAGGCTCGTAATCTCAAATGTCTTTCCTGGGGAGTTATATGTATACTAAGAAATCACTAATCAATCCCTAGAGTGAATTCCGGAACTCACTGGTCTGAGGCTGTAATGGCGGTGTTGGATTTAACCCTAAAGGCTTAGACGAACATGTCGTGTCTGTCCTGGGTTTGTTTGTGTGACTGAGATGGCGAGCAAGGTGCGGAAGAAGCACAAATTGATCATAGTGCCAATATCGGCCCGTACCTGCTTACACACAACCCCCCCATCACACAATAACGGACACCACACAAGTTGATGGAGAAAGTTGTTGCAGTTTTATTAGCATATACATTATGCCAACATGTTGGGTTAACTTACGGGCGATCCAGAGCAGGCCGCCCCTCGCGACCCGCCCACCTGACCGAGCTATAACCCCCGCGGTGTTAAAACCTTAGGGGCGTTATCAGTTTGGGGGGGGAAGGTCTAACCCCTACCCCCCGGCGAACCTCTCGTTCGCCCATTTACTCAAACCCCCCCCCTCGGGGGGCAGAGCGTTGGCAACCCCCGGTTGCTCAGGTACACAACCGCCCGAAGGACTAACGGGGTGCCGTCAGTCCCCCAGGATCCTTTTACTGTGGATCTCCCTGGGGGATATATCGCTCACGCACCCTTCCGGTGCTCCTGTAGAGGGTACCCTTCTGTACCTTCCTGTATTGGATCGCCCTGTAACTCCGCCTGCAACACAAAAACAATTCATTAGTAGTAGCCCCCCCAACCCCGATCTGCCCAAGAGCAGGGTAAGCGGATGGGAGGGGAAAGAACGCCGGGCAGTCCGGGTCCGCGCTGCGGGATTCGCCAGAGGTGGGGGGGGGGGGCGAGGGTCTACGCGCCGCTGCCCAGGAACAAAAGAGGACGCCAGACCCTCGCCCCCGGGCTATATAGCTCTCCCCCCTCCTCTCCCCCCAGGACAGGAAATGACCTCACGCGTGGGGGAATCCCTGGTTGACCACTGGCTGACCACCGAGTCAGCCAACCACTAGACCGCTAATGGTCCGTGCCATCCTATGGCACTAAGGATGGCCGCCCTCGCAGGTAGCCACCTTTGGTGTCCCGGGGCAGCCTGTCATAGTGCCAATATCGGCCCGTACCTGCTTACACACAACCCCCCCATCACACAATAACGGACACCACACAAGTTGATGGAGAAAGTTGTTGCAGTTTTATTAGCATATACATTATGCCAACATGTTGGGTTAACTTACGGGCGATCCAGAGCAGGCCGCCCCTCGCGACCCGCCCACCTGACCGAGCTATAACCCCCCGCGGTGTTAAAACCTTAGGGGCGTTATCAGTTTGGGGGGGGGAAGGTCTAACCCCTACCCCCCGGCGAACCTCTCGTTCGCCCATTTACTCAAACCCCCCCCCTCGGGGGGCAGAGCGTTGGCAACCCCCGGTTGCTCAGGTACACAACCGCCCGAAGGACTAACGGGGTGCCGTCAGTCCCCCAGGATCCTTTTACTGTGGATCTCCCTGGGGGATATATCGCTCACGCACCCTTCCGGTGCTCCTGTAGAGGGTACCCTTCTGTACCTTCCTGTATTGGATCGCCCTGTAACTCCGCCAAGGCTCTCGGTGCGGCAGCCGCCGTCCGAGAGTCCCCCCATCCGTTAGCCTTCCTCTATTTACAACCCGCTGCTCCCATCGCTTCAGATAGGTCCAGCAGGAAAATGGCTATCCCTACTTTGATAGATGGACGCCGTCCTCTTCAAAACAGCCCATACATTGGTGTGCAACCAACTGTCTTATGAAGCCGAATCCCCTCTGCTCTGTGAATTTGCCTATGGCACTGTTCACTCGTCTGCTGGAAGTTTGGATGGCCCCCCGTCCAATAGTTCCACAAACTAACAGCCACCGCGAACTTTGAGGAGACCCAGATGCCCCCCCGGGAAGCCATGTCAAAGCCTACCATAGGCTGGATTTACCTTGCCAAGTCGTGCACCTAGCCACCGGCCATCTGGCCCCCGCAGATGTGACTCTCTCTATACCTAGGAAAGCAAAGTTTGCGCTTGCCCCCTGTCTCCCTTGTGCAAGGAATACCCCCAGTTGTCCTGAAAGAAGGACGCAGTCTACCAGGCCTGCGAACAAGGCTGTGTCCCGTCGTTCCCAAATGACAAAAGTCATCCCAGCAATGAGGCACCCCTTCCACAACGTACGTGTCCTGGAGTGCCCATTTGCAGAAACACTGACAGCCTTGAACAAGCACCGTACATAACGCACCAAATTGGCATGCATTTATCATAGTATAACTTGCCGACTAGCTTGAAAACCTAGCAGATGAAAGCTGCTCAAGTGGACTGGTATCACCTGCAAGCTGAACAATGTCTGAATTGGCCAACCAGGCCCCTCTGTCCACCCACCAGACCAGATGGAATGCTACATCTGGCGGGCAATCTGACAATGAGCATGCCCCCCCCTCAGGGCAACAATGACCGAATTCCCATGAAAATATGAAAGGCTGGCATAGTCGCTCCTTCCTCGTAACACCAGATAAAGGAGCTACCAAATCGCCCCGCGTGTAGCTCCGCAGAGCTGGCCGCCCCCCGATGACTGCCACTGCCAAGGGTGGCCATTCTTCCTGGTGTACATATGAGTGCCTGTTCGCCCCCAGGCTCTGAGAGGACCCTGGAATCAGGCTGCATGTCTCCGAAGCATGCCTGCCCTTGGGGTGTCCAAGTGAGAGACAGACCGTACTACAATAGGGAGTCAAGGTGCCAACGCAAGTTGCACCCACCGGCCCCTAAGCCTCTGCTGCACATCGACGGAGCACTAGGTAAAGCAATAACATTTGTTCCCCCCTAGGAGGTCCATAAAACATGTACCAAGTAACACAATGTATTGCTAGGTTATACGAAGTGGTGTACAGGGATATAGTCATCCTGTGCCAAAGGAGTGGTCCTCAACATGGGTTTTCTAATGTGCTGCAGGTATCGGAGCACCCACCCATCCCTCAGTGAATGGGGCCTCAGTTGTTCAAACAGCTAATAAATTAAAGAGAACAAACGGCACAGCAATCCATTAATGCACATGAGATGCATGATATGCCCAAATCAACCTGTTGTTGAGCTGAAAACACATTTCCCATTATCTTTCGCATGAATGCATGAATAGCCCCTGTTCTATCACGGCCTCCAGCGCGAACACCCCAATTATTGCACCAAAAAACACTTTATCCAGACTCAAGTAAGAGAGAACATCCCATTCTGCACAGGGCTGCCTAATAAGTCCCAGCTCCCATTCCATGTATTACTTCCATGAGTGAAACCAGCACGCGTCCCACACCCCGGATAGTAATGACAACTGGGGAGAACATGTGAGTCCCAGACCCTAACACACTGCCCCCAGAGTGCTATGATCCTTATACCTGTTGATAATTCAGGTGGTCCCCCATGTTGTTGGGGCAGTTCTCTTGCGCGGTTCCTGCATTGGAGACAGAAAACATTGATTAAGATGTCCCCCCCCCGATCCACCATCTGCATTCTCTGCAATGAGACATGGCCCTCAATGCCCACACACTACCCAGGCCAGATGGGGGTCCGAGCACTAATTAGTTAGCATTACCTGCACCCTTCCACATTTAAAGAGGACCTCCCTTATTAATTGAAGGAAGTCCATTCATAAACGAACACTCCTCTCCTAGGCTCTGAAGGTGTTTACGTACACGCATCTTCTACTATCAGCTCTTGTTGCAAGTTGCTTCTAGTAACTTCGCGTAGCTATGTACTGAGAACACCTATGGGAGTGACGGTTCTGCCCCCCCCTTGAGAAGCGTTCTGACACCCATTCGGGCAAAGTCCGTGCTCCAACCCCAAGCACAATAGAACTGCAGAGCCTGCAACAAGCTTCCTTTCACTACACCGTCTACTCGGCGGCGGGCCTCTAGAACGAAGCTTGGGTCAGTCCTTCCACGTTTAACTGAGAGATTAAATCTATTCTCGCTCCCCAAGAGTTCAGCTTCCAAGTTGTTAAGAGTTCATGCACCCATAACCTCATGCAAGGCCCAATTCCCCCGGGTAGGCCCGCAATGTTCTTGTGCCATGGTCCCCCCACTCTAAAATTGTTATAAGTGTCCAATATTTTGTTCAGATCATCTCTGGTATCGAAATTACCTTGGGCAGCCTGGTTGTCCTTAGAAAGGACCAGGGGCGGTGGCGTAGCACTTGCCCCCTGTGACGGAACCTCGCAGGGTTTCGCCACCGATTTGCTTTGTGCCAGCGGCAAAGATTCCAGGGGGAAATCCCTAACATTGGGCTTTCTGATCCGTTTGGGCCTGGAGGGAGCGGCATCGGTACTGTTCTGGGTATCAGAAGATGGGGATTCAGCCGGGAAACCAGCATCCTCTGGCACTGGCGTGTTCATCAGATTCTGTGCCCAAGCAAGGCCTTTAAGCTTTGCCATTTCCATAAAGTCTACCCACACTGCGTCCTGGGAGGTGCCCGGCAACGAGTCCTCCACCTGGGTATATTCTTGAAAGAGGGGAGGGGAACGTTGGCTGTCCATTCTCCCTTCTGTTCGCCCACCCGGGAAATTACAATGGTGCGACAAGGCGGAAAATTCGGAGGAAATCAGCGAGGGAGAGCGAGAAGGGGCTATGGAGGGAAATAGGTAACGTTAGTTGGCACACTTGTAGGTGACAATTTACTAGACAACACACTGGCGTGTTCCCTCTCCCTTTCTGTGTGCATGTGCCCCCCTCTGTATCCACACCAAAGACTGGTCCTTCGCCATATACCTGTCTCTGGCCCACCAATTGCCACCTGTGCCGCTTCCTCGTCCTTTGCGCTAATTACTTTGCTTTGTATCCTGAAAAATAAAACAAATTGTCACAACGTTCCCCCATTCTTGAAATTGAGCTCTTTAATCTGTTGTGCTCCTTCAGCTTCCGGCGTCATGCCACCGTATTTCAGCTTCCTCTCCTCCATTCCTCCCCAGCTGTACACGTACCATCCTGAAAGTACACGCATGTTAGTGCAACCTTATATGTAACATATAACAGCCCCGATTGCCCTTCTAGTTACTCCCTCAACAAAATAACCAAGGGAAAATTGTCTCATACAATAGCTCACACTAACTTAATGCGAGACCTAATGCATTGCAAATGCTTGATTAGTAAATGCACTGAACGGAAAAGTGGTCAAGAAACGCTTGACCACTGCCTGCCCCTAGGGCGATGCCTACTTGCACTCAGAAGGGGAGCAACCGCAAGGTTGCCCCTGATAGTAAATAGCCTCCACGCATGGGAAGGCATGAAGCACCAGGCTAGTGCAGCATAACCTTGGTCTGGTCGAGTATCGCACTGTCCAATGCGGGGCCAATGGCATGGAAAGGCGTGTTGCTGATGCTGGCGTGTATCGACTGGCAGCTTCCTGCGCTTACCCCTGAACTGTACGTGAAATAGTCAAGTGAGGACACTAAAAAGGATACAGCAGCGCTGAGGAACGAACCCTCCAGCCTGCTAGATCGTCGACGGCCATGCCTGGTTGTCCTTAGAAAGGACCAGGGGCGGGCCATGGGCGTAGGGCCGCCTCTTTGCACAGGGTGGGAATCCCCTCCCGCCAACGAGGAGCAGAGGAGGAATCGAAAATGCATGCCCACGCGGCGAGCGCGCCGCTGTGCCACATACGTGCCCCATGCACTCGAGGAGCCGGGGACGTACCACCCAGAGCCCAAGTCAATTAACTTATAAATGCTTCAACATAAATACAAACATTAAAAGCGAAATGTGCCCCAGTCTCTTAAAAGGTCAATAGCAGTGCTTTAAAATGTTGTACTCCCTACAAACAACTTTCCATTATAAATGTCCGAGCGTCCATCAAACATACATTTTAATTCACATTATCCCATATAATTGCTTGTACCAGTAAAACTCACAACAAATATAAATGTTGCCATCTTAAAACAAACAATGAAACAGGCAGAAGTAGAAGCCAGCACTGCTAACCACATCATTCGAAAAGGCTCAACATGATATCTGACAGCCACATACGTAATAAAAGTGAACCCCTTGATCGCAAAGCAGAAACAACAGGTAAGGGGAACAGCTATCAGCACGGGATCCGAACCCGTGACCTTGGAGTTATTAGCACTGCGCTCTAACCCATTGAGCTATTCTGCCCCATCCAAAGACCTTGGCGCTACCTCGTGAAATTTGTATTGCTCACCAATGTCACTTTTACTTCATGTAACTTATCGTCTGCTTTTGTAATTTGTTTATTACTAATTTCTGTTCGTTTGGGAAGCGCTCTGATGCTCTCATTGTAAACAATGACCGGAAGGACCCACACGATCATAATAAAAACAATTTAACCCATTCCAAAAAAGGAACCGCACTGTTCTTAATGTGAAGCGATTCCCGGGGGAGAAGCCTTTGTGAAATGCTGAAACTGAAAATTATAACGACTAACTTGTTAGAAGAGCGAAAGGAGCCTTCTTAACGTTCGCTTTTACCATATTTCATATAAGCAGTTTTTTTTTTTGAAACTTCAATCCCTGGTGGCTCTAACTGAAGGAGGTACATGGACAAGAAAGTTCTTTATCGCGCACCGCATACGGACATGGGCAGGAGGCAAATATCATCTGGTGTTTCTCGTCACACCCTGCCTGTGAAGCGCTCTGACGCCCTCGGGTCGAAGTCCGCGCTAATTACAAATGCAAATTAAAATAATAAATGACACCCTGTGCATGCAGGTCCCAATCCCGGAACCCCCCCCCCCCCCCCCCCCCCTCCCTCGAGGGACCGCAACCGAACCGAGCCCGAGGAAGCCAACCCACGCCCACCCGCAAGCAAGCGCCTGGACGGGCCAGAGGGAGCAAAGACCCCACGCGCCCCACCAAACACCGGCCGAAAAGGCGACCCAGATCCGACCCCCGCCCCAGGCAAGCCGGGGAACAGCTCCTAAATCACAGGGCCAGCGGGACTCATGGAGCAACAGGGGAAGGCGAAAGGTGGGGTGGCGGGTAGCGGCAACTGTGAGTGGGGGCACATACGCCCGGTGCACCGACGACCCCGCAAGCACGAGAACGGAACACAAACACAGGCGAGGGGGAGCCTCCCGACCGCTCGCGAAACAAGGAAGGCCCCCAGGAAACCCCGGCCCCCCCCCCTCCCCGTACGAGAACTAGCACCAGCTGCCCCAGCAGCGAGCCTCGCCTCCCTCAGCACAGCCCCCCCCCCCCCCCATGCCACAGGAGAAGCAACGCGGCACATCCGTATGCTCAGCAGCGCTTTTAAAAGTTCACGGGCTCCCAGCGCCGATACCTTTTACGCTCTGCAGCGCTACCCCCTGTGGCCCCCTCCTAATCGCGTATAATAAAGGCGCCCCCACATTTATGGCTAGCCGATCCCTGGCTCACGTGACCGGTATTAAGGAGGGGCGCACCGTGACACGGGAGATGTGAGGAACGGTGTTTGACTACGTGTGGCAGTAATATATCGCACCCCCCCTGCCGACCTCATACTGATACCCGCCTTGAAGTCGCACGGACTTTCTAGCTCCCTCTAAAGTGATCTGACACTGCCAGTAATGTCCCGCAGACATTCGCGCTCCAAGTGCTCCACAGCCCCCCTCGTTACATTACCGCATACAATCCCGCTACTAACCTAATTTAAAATTACATGCCCTGCAATATTCTCGCTACGCCGTGAGGCCTCTCACCTAGTGAATTGCCAGCAGCGCCGCCGGGCCTATCGAAAAAACAGCAACGGGCAGCACCCGCCCGGGGTCCGGGGAGGGCGAGGGTCACGCGAGCAGCAGCCAGGAAAAAGAACGCCGGGCAGTCCGGGTCCGCGCTGCGGGATTCGCCAGAGGTGGGGGGGGGGGGGGCGAGGGTCTACGCGCCGCTGCCCAGGAACCAAAGAGGACGCCAGACCCTCGCCCCCGGGCTATATAGCTCTCCCCCCTCCTCTCCCCCCAGGACAGGAAATGACCTCACGCGTGGGGGAATCCCTGGTTGACCACTGGCTGACCACCGAGTCAGCCAACCACTAGACCGCTAATGGTCCGTGCCATCCTATGGCACTAAGGATGGCCGCCCTCGCAGGTAGCCACCTTTGGTGTCCCGGGGCAGCCTGTCAATGGCTCTTGCTGTAGTCCCCGTTGGTTGAATTAGGGGTCTGGACCGTGAAGCCGACGCCAAGATGGGTGGATGCCTGATTAAGTGCTGAATGTATATCACCAAGCTTGCCGAGAAGAGTTGGGCGAGCCAAAAGTTAAAATAAAAGAAAAAGCATTGGCTCCGAAAGTGACGCGGCCGCGAAAGTGAAAGTGATTGCGGCTGTAAGGATGCCCGCTAGACCTTTGCTGGAAGACAATGACAGAACATCAGTTACTGTGGCCAAACCATTTTGGAATTGTACATATATTTTTTTATATACAATAAAAAATTACAGAAATAAAAAAAAATAAAAAAATGCGGCAGCAAGAATTATGTTTAAACTGCTTAAGATAAATTGTAATGTTTCAAAGTTGGCTGGCTCCATTTGCTATTCTTTATCAAGTGCATTTTTTTAAACTTGTACTGCAATGCATTTGTTGTTGCATCTTTTAATCAAAAACATGTTAGTCTGGACAAAACTGTCATCATCTAATAATATATGGAGACAATTATGAACCTATGATTCTTGAAAGCGTTGTCAGAGGGTAAACTCTGGCAATCCTAGGTGCAAAATTGTGTAATCGACATCTGGTGAATTCGAGACTAGATCATAAGCTGCTACATTTATGCAAGGGGGAATTGTTTGTGATTTAGCTGTGAAACAGTTTAGCACTGTAAGTCTTTTGTGCTATAGAAATGTAATGATCAGTTTGTAAAACCTGATCATCCTTGATGTCAAGCTACAGAACATTTAGGGTATAGAAGCAATGAAGGAGGGATACATATACTGTAGAATAAACATGCTTTTGTGACTCCAAGAAAACACCATCCCTGCTCACAAGTGCTGGTCAAGCAAAAAACGAAACCAAAAAAACAAAGACAAGCCCTAGTGTGATGTACATGGGGCTCATGGTTCACCATGCATGTACACATATGACGCTTGACACTGCCGCAGACATTTCTTTTACTTTAAATTTACTGCTCTGTGATAGTGGATGCTCATCTTGGAGCAATAACTTAACAAAAATAAAAAATGGCATTATCAAGAAAGGAACTTGAGATTGCATCTTCCAGCCCACCCCCGAACCCTCCCCCCAAATATAGAAGTAAAACTAAAAGAAAAGGAACATCCAGGGACTTGGATGCACTGGATGAACGGGGGCTCAATCAATCAATCAAAACATTTATAGAGAGCACTACCTACCCGTAGGGTCTCAAGGCGCTTGGGGGGGGGGGGGGGGGGGGGGGTGCCGCTACTGCTCGAGCAGCCAGGTCTTGAGCTTTTTCCTGAAGGAGAGGTGGTCTTGGGTCAGGCGCAGGTCGGCCGGGAGGGAGTTCCAGGTCTTGGCGGCCAGGTAGGAGAAGGACCTTCCTCCTGCGGTGGCTCTACGGATGCGTGGGACGGTGGCGAGGGCGTGGCTGGCAGATCGGAGGTGGCGTTTGGGAGCGTAGAAGTTGATGCGGTTGTTGAGGTAGCTTTGTGTGCGTGGGTAAGGAGGCGGAAGGTGATTCTCTTGTTGACCGGGAGCCAGTGCAGGTCTCTTAGGTGTCCGGAGATG
The DNA here is from genome assembly GCF_964263255.1 of Lissotriton vulgaris. Lineage (NCBI taxonomy): Eukaryota > Metazoa > Chordata > Amphibia > Caudata > Salamandridae > Lissotriton > Lissotriton vulgaris. The sequence goes on along the minus strand of NC_141694.1, from coordinate 1,608,543,867 downwards.
TGGCTGTGTCGTGGGATGTCGAGGATGAGTCTGGCTGAGGCGTTCTGGATGCGCTGGAGTCTCTTCTGGATCTTGGCGGTGGTTCCGGCGTAGAGTGCGTTGCCGTAGTCCAGTCGGCTGGTGACGAGGGCCTGGGTGACGGTCTTCCTGGTCTCCGTGGGGATCCACCAGAAGATCTTCCGAAGCATGCGCAGGATGTTGAAGCACGACGAGGAGACGGCGTTGACTTGCCTGGTCATGGAGAGGGAGGAGTCCAGGATGAAGCCCAGGTTGCGTGCGTGGTTCGTTGGTTTGGGTGCGGTGCCCAGGGCGGGGGGCCACCAGGAGTCGTCCCAGGCGGAGGGCGAGGAGCCCAGGATGAGGACCTCCATCTTATCTGAGTTCAGTTTCAGGCGGCTCGTCGTCATCCACTCGGCTACCTCTTTCATCCCTTCGTGCAGGTTGGCTCTGGCGGCGGCGGGGTCGTTGGTCAGGGAGAGGATCAGCTGGGTGTCGTCGGCGTAGGAGATTATGTTGAGGTTGTGTTGGCATGCGATGGCCGCGAGGGGGCTCATGTAGACGTTGAAGAGAGTAGGGCTCAGCGAGGATCCTTGAGGGACGCCGCAGATGACTTTGGTGGCCTCTGACTTGTACGGTGGTAGGCGGACTCTCTGTGTTCTTCCGTCGAGGAAGGAGACGATCCATTCCAGTGCCTTCTCCTGGATTCCGACGTTGCTGAGGCGCTGCACTAGGGTGCGGTGGCAGACCGTGTCGAAAGCCGCGGAGGGGATCTAGGAGGATGAGGGCCGCTGTTTCTCCGTTGTCCATCAGGGCTCGGATGTCGTCGGTGGCGGCGATGAGGGCGGTCTCGGTGCTGTGGTTGGCACGGAATCCGGACTGCGATGGGTCGAGGGATTCATTCGTCTCGAGGAAGGCGGCCAGCTGCTTGTTGACGGTCTTCTCGATGACTTTGGCTGGGAACGGGAGTAGAGAGATGGGGCGGTAATTCTTGAGTTCGCTGGGGTCTGCTGTATGTTTCTTTAGTAGAGCGCTGAGTTTGGCGTGCTTCCAGCTCTCGGGGAAGGTGGCGGTGTCGAATGAGGTGTTGTTGATGTCCCGCAGGTGGGGTGCGATGACAGTGTCGGCTTTGTTGAAGACGTGGTGAGGGCAGGGGTCGGTCGGAGATCCGGAGTGGATGGAGTTCATCATGTGGACGGTGTCTTCGGTGTTGACCGGGGTCCAGGCGCGGAGGGTGGTGGTGGGTGGCGTTGCTGCGGTCGTGGCGTGCGTCGGTTGAGTGCTGAAGCTGTTGTGTATGTCCGCGATCTTGTTGTGGAAGTAGGAGGCGAGGGAGTTGCAGAGTGGGATGGCGCGCTAGAAGTTTAAATTAAAAAAAAAGCATTGGCCTCGCGGCTGTGAAAGTCACTTTCATGGCCGTGTCAAAGTGATCGCAGCTGTAAGGGTGCCCCGAGATGGCGCCTGATCTCGTAAGCGCGCTCCAGCACGCGTAACTGCAAGCTCTAGGCCACCACCAAATGCGTGTGGTAGCATTTTCTGCAGCCCTTACTAAAAGTCTCGGCAGCGCATGCGCTTGGTCAGGTGAGACCTAAAAATGGGTTTTAAAAAAGGAAGGTTAAGGCAAAAGGTTTGAGGAAGCTCCTGCCAAGAGGGCCAAGCCCAACATACCTTAAGAAAGATGCTGTTGGTCTTGAGTATGTCCATCTCTGCATTTTACAAAGGCAGCATTATTCAAGATCAACATTCTTCTTCCAGCACGTAATACATAATGTTTGTTAGGCTGGAGGACACTCACCTTTTGCTTGCTGCTTGTAACAGTCTTGAAGTGGAACATTAGAAAGTTCAGCCAACACCTGTTTCACCTAATATGCCATGTCTGCGTAGGGCCTTCTCAAGGCTTGAGGTTTCAGATGTTGATAGAACACATCTGAATAGAGACATGATGCTTTACAGACATGATTACTGCATTAAGCAGTGGCTAATAGCTTGTTAGTAGCCAATTTCTTTTTTGCTTTTAACCTTAGAAACTCCAAACATTGAGAAAGCCCTGCTCAGTTATGTGTCGAATGAGCAGATGTATGTTATGTTGAAAACACTTATTAAGTGCACGTACACCGACGGTTTCATGGCGCTGGAGTGAAGGTCAAGGCAGTGGACAGGGAGAGCACTTAATCAATATATGCTTGAATGAACAACCAGGTCTTCAGCTGTTTCCTGAACTGAGTTAAGGAAGTAAGAGACCTTAGCTCGGCTGGGAGAGAGTTCCACAATCGTGGTGCTAAGACTGAGAACCTTAATCCATCATTCTTCTTCTGTTTGGCAGATGGAACTTCCAATAAATTCAGGTGGGAGGGTCTAAGGTCTCGAGTGGAAATGTAGCGGCGTAAGCGAGCAGAGATGAAAGCCGGGCTGTTACGATGTAATGCTTTAAAGATGGTGCAACCCATCTTAAACGCACAGCGTTTACTCACTGGAAACCAGTGAAGGCTTTTCATTAATGGGCTAACATGATGTTATTTAGGCTGATGAAAAATCAGCCTGGCCGCCTGGCTCTGAAAAAGCTGGAGGCTCTTCAGTTGGTATACCGGCATACAATGAATTAGCATAATCCAAGCGAGAAATCACTAGGGATAGAGTGACCAAGATCATAGCTTCCCTGCTCAAAAATCTACGAATCTTTTTTATTCTACGCAGCTGAAAGAAGCCGGCAGAAACCACTGAGCTGATCTGGGCTTTCATGGACAGATGTATGATGGTACCTTAGTCACCTTTAATGTCACAGTGTCAATATCTCATCTGTGTCTTACAGTATGAAATATAACATAAGCTTCCCAGTCTATAAAGTTCAATAGTTGGTCTGCAGTCTGACTTTGAATTCGTTTCAGTGTATATATATTTATATATATATCCTTGTACATGGCCATGGATTACCGTGATGTGAAATGTTGCAGGAATATTTTGGTAGTTGCAAAAGAATTTAAAGCATTGTCATTCTGATGTATCTTTCTGTTATTTTTCCAGCCTAAATATCTTACCGAAGCCATGCTGATATTAGGCAAGTTGCATTACATTGAGGGAAGCTACAGAGATGCGACCAGCATGTATGCTCGAGCAGGGATTGATGACATTTCTGTTGAAGATGAGCCCCTGTACCGGATGCGCCTCGTAACTGAAGCCTTTGTCATTAAAGGTAAAAACGACAAATTGTTTGAAGTTATCAAAATTATGTGTTGCTTGAAAGCAATAATGCAATAATAATTTAGTACACATGTGTTTCTTCAAGTGCAAGGTATTGCTGAAGTCTTAATATTTTTATTTACCTCAAGTGTATACGGATGAATTGACTGTGAAGTTGCCAGTAAATGCAACCTTCCATTGTGCAGCTTATGCAACTTGAATATGTCGAGTTATGGATTGATCACTCCCAGCAATGTCCAATTCGGATCCAAGAGGTTTAGGTTTGTATACATTAAGCATTTTCTGCATAGTTACATAAGGTAAATGCAAATATTATGATTCCAAAAAGGGGAAAAAGGTATTAACATATTCAGAACCACGTGCCGTAAGAATGCAAGCATTACCATGCTTGCCTTTACCACGCATAAGCCTTTAACACGCATATTTCTTTACCAAGCATACCTTTACAATGATTTCAGTTGCAAAGGCGGTAAAGGGAGTCAGCGCTCTAGACTTGGAGCAAAAGGATGGGGGGGGGGGTGAGAGGGGAGGGGGGTGGAGGAGTTGGAGACTTCCTGCACGGACTTCCTGCTTGCGACTTGGTGAGCATGTTTTTGGACAGGCTTGGGATCAGGGTAGTTTTAAGGCTGGGAGTCGGCATTTAGGGCTCAGGGCGGGGGACTGGGGTGTAACCTTTATCCCTCATTTACCTTCACTAATCATGCCTTTACAATGAAAATTTGTTGTAAAGGCATCCGTGGTAAAGACGTAGTTGTGGTAAAGACTGCGTTGTTAAGGCATGCAAAGTAATTGCATGCGTGGGTCTGTCATACAACCCCAAAATCACAGAGGCCTGTATTGTACCCAGCGGCAAGTTATATTTCTCTTTTATGACCACAGTCTGTGTGAAAATATTTCCTTTGTTTTTAAATTACTTACTTAGATAATAGCTTCAAATGAGAATTTTAATCAATCATTTTTCATGTTAATTAACTTGCTTTATATGTCTTTTACCACAACATCTTTGCTGCATAGCTACCAGTGTTTCAGATTGCTTATGTGTGACATTTTCATAAATTCAGTGTAATAATGAGTAAGGCTCCCAGTTTTCCGTTTTTACGGATTTTTACAGATAAATACAGAGGGAAAACAATGTGTATTCTGTCTGCATTTATTTTTAAAAGTGGATAGAAAACACAGAAAATTGTGCTCCTTTTAAGTGACTCTCCGTGCAGTCGTTCATGAATTATAGGTCCGCAGATGAACAGATGGACGGCATGGAAATTAAAAAACAGCATGACAATTCTTTAAATAGCATGGCTAAGGAACAACAAGCAAACACAACAGGTGATGGACCGAATGTGGATCAATGTCACACACTCAACCCAGTCCAAAGATCTGGGCCCAAATCCATCGTTTATTTGCACTCCACACCACCCTGGGTTAGACAATGGCGATATGCAAATCAGCTCTGACCCTGTGCCCCATGGGAACAGTCCAGTCCGAACTACAAAAGCCATGTCCTTCCCAGAACGGAATCAAGCATCCGAGGACCGGACCGGTTTCGAGGTAACACCTCTCATCAGCCCGGCTAGCTTGACTCCAGTGGTGTGGAGTGCCTGGGACCCACGTCTGGGCATCCCCAGCGCACTTAGGGCGGAATATGCAAACACAACAGGTGATGGACCGAATGTGGATCAATGTCACACACTCAACCCAGTCCAAAGATCTGGGCCCAAATCCATCGTTTTTTTGCACTCCACACCACCCTGGGTTAGACAATGGCGATATGCAAATCAGCTCTGACCCTGTGCCCCATGGGAACAGTCCAGTCCGAACTACAAAAGCCATGTCCTTCCCAGAACGGAATCAAGCATCCGAGGACCGGACCAGTTTCGAGGTAACACCTCTCATCAGCCCGGCTAGCTTGACTCCAGTGGTGTGGAGTGCCTGGGACCCACGTCTGGGCATCCCCAGCGCACTTAGGGCGGAATATGCAAACACAACAGGTGATGGACCGAATGTGGATCAATGTCACACACTCAACCCAGTCCAAAGATCTGGGCCCAAATCCATCGTTTTTTTTTTTTTTGTAATTTTCTCCCTGAGTGTACTGGGGTAGCCCAGATGTGGGTCCCAGAGCCTCCACACCACTGGAGGCAAGCTAGCCGGGCTGATGAGAGGTGTTACCTCGAAATCGGTCCGGTCCTCGGATGCTTGATTCCGGTCTGGGAAAGATATGGCTGTGTAGTTCTGAGGTTCCGTGACAATTGTAAGTGGTGTTTTTCGATTCGTACGAATATGGTCGAGTCTGGTATCTAAGAACCGCACATGACGAGTTTAGTAAGTGTGCGCAGTTTCGCTGTGCTAACTTAAACCGTTCGTTTGTTATGTGGGTTTTTCATCTGTACCCACGGGTTCCATCTTAGATACGGCATCCATTTTTTCTCTTGCCCTCAAGTAGCCAGCGAACGGACGCTGTCCGCTTCGCGACCCTGGGACTCCCAAGATATTTGCGGAAGATGACGAGGGGGATGCTACTGTAAGGCAGATGGCGCCGTTCGAGGCTCATCTTGCCGCACGGACTTATTGCCCCAGCCGTGCATCTCATTAGGCACGTCTCTTTGATGCCTGTATCTCGTGTTTCCCGATACCTCCCCTTTTACACCCTTTCCGATCTCCCCACTGTCTCCGTCTTCCTCTGCACCTGTCTTTGTTCCTATTTCGATCTGTTTATTACCGATTGGAATGCACTAATGTTGGGAAGATGGGTTTTTACAGTTGGGAACCGCCAAATGTTTCCGCACTTATGATCCGGACCTTGTGTGTTTTAAAGTGACCAAAGCGACCCCTCTGGGGGATGATGGTGGGAACCGGGTTGTAAACTTTTGTGTGCCATGTTGTCTTATGGGTAAAAACTGTATAAAAAGAGCGATCCACAGAACCAATTTGAAGCAGTCTCCCCGAACTACACTCGATGTACTTCCTGTGATATCTGTGTTCCCTGCAGCAAATAAACCTTGAATCTTTGACGTCGAAGGAAGTGTCCCGTGTCTCTGTGATTCGTACGCCGGAGCAGGTTACCCATGAAGGTTTCAGGTGTTGTGCCCTGGCACCGCTGGGTCCTACAGAACCCAGTCCTTCAGTTCGGACTGGACTGTTCCCATGGGGCACAGGGTAGGAGCTGATTTGCATAAAGCCATTATCTAACCCAGGGTGGTGTGGAGTGCAAAAAACGATGGATTTAGGCCCAGATCCTTGTACTGGGGTGAATGTAAGACATTGATCTACATTCTGTCCATCAAATTGTTTTTTGTAATTTTCTCCCTGAGTGTACTGGGGTAGCCCAGACGTGGGTCCCAGAGCCTCCACACCACTGGAGTCAAGCTAGCCGGGCTAATGAGAGGTGTTACCTCGAAACCGGTCCGGTCCTCGGATGCTTGATTCCGGTCTGGGAAAGATATGGCTGTGTAGTTCGGACTGGACTGTTCCCATGGGGCACAGGGTCAGAGCTGATTCGCATAAAGCCATTATCTAACCCAGGGTGGTGTCGAGTGCAAAAAACGGTGGATTTAGGCCCAGATCCTTGTACTGGGGTGAATGTAAGACATTGATCTACATTCTGTCCATCAAATTGTTTTTTGTAATTTTCTCCCTGAGTGTACTGGGGTAGCCCAGACGTGGGTCCCAGAGCCTCCACACCACTGGAGTCAAGCTAGCCGGGCTGATGAGAGGTGTTACCTCGAAACCGGTCCGGTCCTCGGATGCTTGATTCCGGTCTGGGAAAGATATGGCTGTGTAGTTCGGACTGGACTGTTCCCATGGGGCACAGGGTCAGAGCTGATTTGCATAAAGCCATTATCTAACCCAGGGTGGTGTGGAGTGCAAAAAACGATGGATTTAGGCCCAGATCCTTGTACTGGGGTGAATGTAAGACATTGATCTACATTCTGTCAATCAAATTGTTTTTTGTAATTTTCTCCCTGAGTGTACTGGGGTAGCCCAGACGTGGGTCCCAGAGCCTCCACACCACTGGAATCAAGCTAGCCGGGCTGATGAGAGGTGTTACCTCGAAACCGGTCCGGTCCTCGGATGCTTGATTCCGGTCTGGGAAAGATATGGCTGTGTAGTTCGGACTGGACTGTTCCCATGGGGCACAGGGTCAGAGCTGATTTGCATAAAGCCATTATCTAACCCAGGGTGGTGTGGAGTGCAAAAAACGATGGATTTAGGCCCAGATCCTTGTACTGGGGTGAATGTAAGACATTGATCTACATTCTGTCCATCAAATTGTTTTTTGTAATTTTCTCCCTGAGTGTACTGGGGTAGCCCAGACGTGGGTCCCAGAGCCTCCACACCACTGGAGTCAAGCTAGCCGGGCTGATGAGAGGTGTTACCTCGAAACCGGGGGGAATGCAACGCCAGAATTAAGGCGTGGAAGGACGAGCCTGTAAAGGGATGGAGGAATAGGTCAGGCCTCGATACCAGGGTCGGGGCGTGCAAGAGATTCCAGTGGGAGTCTGCACTTACCTAGGGCTTCGTTACAATGATGATGCACGATGTAGCAGCCAGCAATCTTCCGATGTTAGCACAAGCCGGAAAGTAAAAGGCATTTGTGCTGGTTGCTTATTGGTCGAATCACGGGCCATAGAAATGAATAAGGGACTAGTGCCGGTGGCCATCTAAAAAGGGCTGTGAAAATAAATGAGGTAGGGTGAAGAAACCGTGGTGGCCATCTTGGGACAGTGAATGGAAGCATGCAATAGTGCAGGGTGTGCATAAATTGGGGTTTTTTAGCTGACACATTTAAAAAGACATCTAAAATGTCACTAGATTAATCATGCAGTAGTAGTACAGCGTAAACGAGCACTTTGACACATTTATAGCAGGCTAGTCCAGTCCTCTTGCAAATTAAGGCCTGAATTAAGACTATCAGTTCTTAATATCCATTTAAGTTCTTCTCTGTTCAGCATTCTGGATAGATCGCCTCCTCTTGTTGGTATCGTGATTTGGCTGATTACAGTCCATTTCAATTCATTCTCTGAGTGTCCTTTTTCCAGAAAGTGTTCGACCAGGGGGGTGTTGGCAGTCTTGCATCTGATTCTGCTTCGATGCTGTCATATCCTGAGATTGATTTTTTGTTTAGTTTGCCCTACATAAATCATGTTACATGGGCATAGAATAGCATATATCAAATTGCAAGTATTGCAGTTGGTAAATGTTTTCAATACATTTTTGGCATTTTTAAATACAAATTCTTTGCTCTCAATGCAATAGTCACACACCACACATGTCCCACATTTGGAATAGCCTTTCAGGGCGGGAAGACCCCAGAGATCGTTTAGGGTGGTATTAGTCTTTCTTGAGGGCGGAAGTGCCGCTCGCACCAACTGGTCTTTCAAATTTTTGTTGCGTTTGAAAGCAAATAGTGGTAGTTCAAGAGAAAGGTTGCCAGAGTTAATGATGTGCCAGTTTTTTTTAATGGTTTTCTTTATTTTGTTGGAGGCCGAGGAGAACGTGGTCACGCATACGGGTTTATTAGACTCCTTCTTGGCCTTGGGTTCAAGCAATGTCTCTCGGGGGCAGTACCATGCTCTCTTCATAGCATTCCTTACCAACCATTTGGGGTAGCCCCTGAATTTCAGTTTGTTTGCTAAAATGTTGGCCTCCCTGAAGTAATCCTGTTTTTGGAAACAATTTCTACGCAACCTTAAAAACTGTGAGTAAGGGAGACTGTCCCTCAGAGCTCGGGGGTGTCAGCTATCGTAGCGCAGGAGCGTGTTTCTCTCAGTGGGCTTTCGGAACAATGAGGTGAATAGTAGGCCATCATTGTGTTGGATATGAAGATCCAAAAATGGAATGTGGATTTTACTATGATCAATGGAAAAAGTCAAACCGTTGCAATTACAGTTTAGCCAATGCACAAATGTAGGGAGCATTTCAACAGAGCCTCCCCATATCATGAACACGTCATCAATGTAACGTTTCCACATGAGGAGGCCCTGATGGAAAGGATTAGTGGAGGGGAGGATAATAGTGCATTCTAAATAGTCCATATACAGAATTGCCAGGGTGGGAGCAAAAATTGCCCCCATTGAAGTTCCTTTGTTCCTTTGTTCTTACACCATATATGCAAATGTAAACTCATTAAGAATTGTCAATAATGGTGTAACTGAATTTCTGCTATTTCTCTATTTCTCAGAAATCGCTCACTCTTTGCCTAAACTTATCCTTCTCTTTGCCTCTCTCTATCACTCTACTTTGCCAATTTGTAAGCGTGAAGGCACAGGCTTGTGTCTCGCTCTTCGTGAATGTAAGGTAACTTTTTCTAAAACTCTTTAAACTAGTAAAAATCTTTTGTGATCACTGTCCGGCTGGACAAATCACTACAACAAATATAGCTCCATTGTGTCTATATTCATTACGTCGTAACAATTCTTTAAATAGCGGCATATGTCAACATACATTTATGGTATAATGTAAATATTTGCTATGTAATATTTGCCAGCTTAAATAACTAAAACATGATAGACATCAATGTATGAGTGTGTGTCTATCAGTTGAATACATTCGGAAATGTACAGTTTTACAACTTCATTTATACGCAAAACACAAAATAGGTATGGATAAATATAGATAAAATGGCCCAAAAATAAATATGGATAAATACAGACGGAAATGTTAAGAAAATAAATACCATAAAACCGGGAGCCCTAATAATGAGTAACATTCAACGACTGAGTAACACTTTCTTTCAAGCAAAATAAAGCAATGCACAGCTGCCAAGTTTTCTGATTCCTTAAGTGTGGCATTTCTGGGTTTTCATTGGGATTGTGTCATTTGATTGCTTTATGTGTGACATTTTGCTTGATTACACTCACTATCAAATATCACTCCGTTTTGTCCATGTAATGGATGCATGCCCCTAGCACCACCCTGTACACACATTGAATGTAAGTTCAGCTCAGTTAAGTTGTGTTGATATGCCTATGATGGGTCAAAATGTATTGACTGTAGTGTATGATATACCGGCTCCTGCATATTAATGCGATTCACAAGGCAGTTTTAAAACCTGTTTATATTCATTAATACCAATGAAGCATGTGTTCTCATGCAATGACAACCGTCTAAACCAGCATTTAATGTAGCCAACTGATTCACTTAATAGGTAATCAATCGTACTGCAAAGTCAGAACTGGCAGAAATTGTAAATCGCACAATAGAAGGCCACATGGCAACCACTGTCTCGTTCTGCCTGAAAAACACAAATCCTGCAAAAATATAAATAGTGTTTCTCATTCAATGGTATTTCCCACCTGAAGGAGGAGGAATTTCAAATATGCCCATTTTTTTCATTGACTTAAATTGGACCTGCAAACAACAATGTATTGGATTTATTTTGCCACACACACACTCCAGTTAGCAAGTCTACCAGGAAGCAATACCTTTACCAGCAGCTGCATACATAGATCTGAAATACTCTCAGGCCTGTTTGGGTAAGAAGACATCTTCTCAGTTGCTTATGCAAGCTGGCCCTTGTGTCAACGTATGGTTTGATCAACAGAACTGGCAGCAACAAGGTATCTGTGTGATAGCTAATTAAAAAAAGTAGAGCAACCCACAACAAGTCGGAGAGTTTGAGATATGACACTTAGCTGTCTCTCCATCTTGTTTGCATGACAAATTACTGCTCATGCAGTAATGCGGGAACTTACCTTAAATTGCGTTGTCCTAACGTGACATGCGTGGCACTTGGCAGGATTGTTGCTCTCAACTTGTCACCTGTAAATATTCCTGGAGCTTCACTTCAGCAGCCAAAGAAAAGATTTTATGGGAAACATGATGCCCAGTTAGCTTAAAAAAATCTGGCACACTGAATGCCAAAAGGAACTTTTCTTCACATACAATTGCAGAATTATACCTTGGTGCCCTGAATCAGTAACGATGTTAATACATTGCATTGTAATTTATTGCATTTCTTACTACCCGATATGTGGTGTTGAAACGTGTTGTCTTTAATTTGAGTTGTGGCGGGTGTTTCCTTAATGTGTGTATGAGTGTGATGATTAGCGAGTTGTGGTTATCATGTTATGGAACATGGTGTTTGGTGGTGTGATGGATGAGAAAGTGGGAGTTATAGACACTATTAATCAGTGGTATCACGCAAAATGATGGGCCCTGCTGCACAGTGTGAAGAGGTTTCCAAGTCTGCATATCTCACAAATATTCATTAGTCTTGTGCTGAATGGGGCCCCCCTTGAAATGATTTTGAGTCCCTAAAGGGTTGGGCCCTCCTGTGCTGCAGTGGCCTATCTTAAGTCCTTGATATTATTTTTTCTTTTATATATTCAATCTGATTTCCCATGCTGCCATGGCAGGAGGCCTCCCACTCCCAGATCTTATGGATCCGGAGGGAGTCACCATGTTGTAAAGAGAGTGAGGGGGAATCAGATTGACTGTGTTACAGCCCATGTGTATATGGTTGTCGTTAGTAGAGTTCAAGATATTTGCCTATGGTGAGCTGCATTAAAATTCTACATTATAGGATATTGGTTCTCAAAGTATGTGACGATTCGGAAACTCCAGGGTGAATTATTTTAGAGTGCTCTGGTGACCAATGTTAGGCAGATGTCTCCATTCTATGCAGGCCTTTCTGGATAGTGTTGAGTGGATGGTTACGCAGCTGTACAGTCTGTATTTGTGCCTACCAGTTGCCAGCAAGGTTCCACAGCTCCTTTAATAAATGATATGCCTGTCTGTTGACATTGAGAAGTCAGATATTGACCTTGTGTACAATATCATATGATAACACAGATTATATCAGATTAAGACAGGGGGGGGGGGGCAACAAAACTGTTAGCTGCCGTCCAATACATTGTAGTTAAAGGTAGGAGGCAATGCAGATATTGTTTGCTGTGTCTGTGATGTGTAGGAAGAGTCAAGAAGGTGCTGAGGAGTCTCAGATACTTCTAATATTGAGTGGAGTGATATATATTATAGTTGTGATGCCACTGTTATTATATTCCATCCGTATATTGAGGCCATTGCAAGGTTATGTTGTGCATAGGTACCCAATGTGGGTGGATGCCTGTCTGCTCCCCCCATGTTACAGAGGTTGAGCAGAGGCCGAGCTGTGCACTCACACCCGCTGCCTCTACTGGATGTAACATGTTGTTTAGTGTAAACAAGGGAACCCGCAAGGTAGTAAGGACCCTGGGTGTCTACAAGTTATGAAAAACAGTTGGTCCTTCAATTTAGTTGACGATAAATATAGACCGGAATCAGTACTATATTATATGCAATATAATAGTAGATTATTATTATTATAAGCAGTGTGCTTATAATAATAATCCACAGTGTGCTGTTCACCAGGAGGTCACTTGCACTTTATTCTTATTCCCAGTCTTCCCCAAATATACCTTAACTCCATATCTCCTGCCTCCCTCCTCGTTCCTAATTTTCCCCAGGCAGTGCACTACTTCATACTCCCAAATTTCCTTGTCCTGATGACGATCCAAGAATTAAGTCATGGATCGAAACGTTGTCGACTTTTGTAACAGCTTGTACGTTAAACTGGTCTGTTAAAACCAGTGCAATAGCTGTTTTCTCAAAAAGCTTACAGTGATCAAAAGTATTGGCTAAAAAATGTTTCCCCTTTTTTGCCTAAAAAATTTATGATTATTTGTGAATGTTTGTTTGTTTCTTTGGTTGTTTTCGAAGGATACAGGACTGTGTCCCTCTCGATCACCCCTTGTTTGATTACCACTGAATTACCTTGATTCATTAAATAAGTGTCCGGCTGGACACATTGCTTATAATATAGTACTGATTCTGGTCTATATTTATCGTCAACTAAATTGTAACGTTTGAAGGACCAACTGTTTTTCATATCTACTGGTTGTAACAGCGTCTGATGTATCTTGACCAGAAATTATCAGGTCCACAGCTTGCAATCCTGAAAATTTCAGACACAATGACACTGTGAATTATATGGGTGGTAAAATTCCACCCGAGGTGATTGTTCCAGATGAAATTCCCTGTTTTTTTTTCCTGGAATGGGAAATAACTTTTAACAATGCTTTTACATAGTTCACCGAAAGCTTCCCCCTTTTATTGTACTGACGGTTTCCCATTCTCTCATTTTGCCATTTTAATTACCCACATGCACAATACGTGCAGTTACTACCTGTGTTCATATAATTCGGCATGTTGAAAAATGGGTTGTTACTCACCCGATGGCACATAGAAGCAAGAAATAGAAAAACAAGTCAATAAAATTCAAGTTTTGCAGTTTGCGAAGTAAACCATAAAAAAAACACATAAATAGCATACAGTGCACGTTTATACTATACAATAAATACAAAAGCCCATGCAGAACACATGTATGAGAAACATATATATCATATAATAATAATCAGTTGTATGAATCAGAGTAATAACCACTCCTGGGGTTCAGTAATTCAAATATAGCAAACAATTGCAGCACAAATTCCAGAACTGCCTCATTTATCGAAAACATGTAATCCTCTATGAACCAAGGCTTAAACATAGGAACAATATTGTTACATCTGCATAATCTTCTATTTTACACCTGATGCCAAACATTTTTAAAAAGTGGACAATACTTTGCACTGACTCTTTATCACAGGCTCAGAGAGTGCATGCCTCCAGGAATATACAGCCTTGGGAACGGTTTCATATGGTTAATGAGACAAAATCTGAATGTAATCCAAGCTTGATATTTAAAAGGGTTCCTGACCAATGTCCCTTCAATTTGAAGGGATAGTAGTTTCCCGGGTTGCATTTATTCAATTAATTGTTAGCTTGTCTATGCCATTCAAGAAGTTAACCAACCTTATGCAGATTGGTATTGGGTTAGATTTAAAAGAGCCAACATGAATGGCTATGTTACCTATAAACATGAAAACATAATGACTTTATCGTGCCACATCTGAGTTGCTTGTGTTCCCAGTCATAGTGACGAAAACATCCAATTCCAGCTGCCTGTCCATATTGAGGGTGAAGTAAGACTGATTTACACTTGGTGTATTCCATTTTGCAATGCCATAGACAAACTACAAAGTGATGAATATAAGTGCTGTTCAAAGGAATTACCAGTGGTTACGTGTCATATATTTAGGTGTATGGCTTATGGCTGGGATCCTATGTAATTGTATACTGCAATCTAGTCAAAATTCAGTCATAGATGATTTGTTTAGGCCCACCTATTTCAGCTATTGGCTTGTTGCCCCTAGCCATTGCCTCTGCTTTCCTAGTGGGCTCACTGGCCCTTGGCCAGGTTGTCTCTGACTCTGTATTTTACAGGCCTACAATAAATACTGAGTTTTACTTGTGGGAACAAGTAGCTCAAATGCTACGGCATACATAGATGTTTTTCATGTTTCATAAAGAGATTTGTATTTGTTGGGCAAGTTTCAATTGAGTTCCTCATGAGATTATACCAAAACATTAAGCACCCTATGTATCTTACTTGCTAGCCGATTTCGGATTATTTCCACATCTTAAAAAGATTGTTCATTTTTATTGCCATTTCCGAATACACGGAGGTGTTAACACATACTGCTCTTTAGTCGCGTAACTGTACTGCAAACATATGTAAAGTCAATTTGCAAAGTTATAAGTACACTGCATACATTGTTTCACAGTTAATTACATTATTAATTTGTTCTTCTCATTTCCATTTACTTCCTGAATTTCTGCACTTTTCCCTACACCATACGTTTAACTAGTGCATAGTGCTGCATAGGGACACTTTAAGTTAACATTTCATGTTTGCATTTTTCAGAAGTATTCCAGATAATGTGTTCCATTCACTGGTAAAATTCCTGTGGCATGTTAGAATTTCAGTACTCGTTTTTCATCATTTAATATAGTAATGTAGTAGACCATATTAGCTGTTAAGAAATACCTTCTATTCTTTTGAGAATTAGTACAAAAAGACCTAGGATTTCTAGAAGTTTCCTCTGCTTTGGCTAGACTTTAGGAAGGATTTCAGTGTGATGTGAAAGAAGTCATTTAATTTCTAGTAATATTTTAAGCAAACCAGAGATTTAGAGCATTCCCATTCACCATTCAGTGATTTTTTTAATAGTTCCTTATCCTCTCATAGTAATGGTACATTTGTAATGATTTTTATACCAATGATAGGAAAGTTTTATGAAACCATTTCTTTAGGCTATACCTGAAAGTGGTGTTCCTCATTAGACATTAAGCATGTATAAATATGTTAAAAATGTACCTGTGATTTACCGTCCTCTGGAAAATTCTTATCACTCCTTTGTAGAAGCAATGCCTTACTTGACCATGCCCTAGACACTTATATGACAGTGAAAAGCATCCTGATTAATCAAAAGACCAGGAAAATATGAACCAATCGCTATCTGCAAGCTCCCCCTATCCAACTAGCTCATCCTCAACACCTTCTGCATCTTCTTTGAGTTTGTGAATCCAACATGCTACCCTACCCGAGGAACCAGGTTTGAGTCTCGCATCAGTTCAACATCTTGTGATTTTGGGCAAATCACTTAATATCTCTGTGCCTAAAGAAAAAAGGAATTGTGACTTTGTAGATTGTAATGGATTCTCATGGAAAGCGCTCTAATACCTTCAGGATGGGTACGTAGAAGTAACACTTCCATGGCTGAGACAAAGAATACAGTAAGGACAGGACTAGATGACAAAATGTCTTGTGTCATGTGCCTAGAAGGTGAAATTTCATCCTAACCTATAACAATTATGTGTCATCTGGAAAGAACTAAAACTCTCCTTCAAGTAACCTCTTTTCTGAAGGTAACTAGAAATACTATGCCACCCCTCAGAACTTTCTGAAGAATGACCAATGCTACTTATAAGCTCCTTTTCCCCTCTCTAATGTATTGATTCCCTTTCTGTGTACACGTGCCCATTGCTTTTTTTGCCAAGTATTTATACATACAAGCCATTTTTCATCAAACTATGACGGATGAAATGTGGTATATCCAGTTCATCCAAAGACTTTCAGAAATCCTTTTAAACTGATGCACAATGCAGCAGTAGAAAATCTGCCAGAACTTTTGCAGAGCGATCTTGTCTAGCTAGAACGTGCTTACTTGCACTAGCTGCCTACACAGGAAAGTCTACAATTTCTACTCTAACTCGCACACAATGCAACCTTTCCATCAAGACAGAGCTTGATTGTCAACCCATAAATTAATGCTTTTTCCACCAAACTGTACATTACAATTCTCATATGTAATGATTCTGTTGATTACTGGCTTTGAACATTTTCTACTGGATGAGAGGTGTAAGAAATTGGATTTTTGATTGTTGGGGAAAACCCCCCTACTTAAGCAACAACTTCAATTCTTGTCCGGGTTAGCCTCAAAAGTCACAATATTAACCTGTTCTTAACCCTCAGGTAGCTTGGCACAAAAGCAGTAAGCCTTAACTTGGAGGTAATAAGTAAAGTATTTATATAGCACACGAACAGTAAAAAAGTGAAAACACAACAGAAGAAACACCCCACACCAATTTCGAAAAATAGAGAAAAATGTAATAAATAAGATGACGCCAATATAAATGAAATCCAATAAAAAATGTGTGAACGTTTTTCGTGAAATCTAACACATAATAGATTAAAGTGCTGATCATGGGTATCTTTTGCGCGAGACCAGTGCAAAGTCAAATGTTAAGGCCAACTGCGACTGAGCATGGGTCAGATACATGAGGTGGATTGGGCCCAGCCTTGATTTACCTTCAAATTTAGAATGAATTTTGAAGAAAAGTTCCAGAGAAGTTAGAGTTCATTGGGGCCAGGCAGCAGGCTGGGTCAGAGAAGGAGTCATTGTTGGAGTTGCACTGGGCGAGATATCTGGAAAGCCCTCAATGATGAGTGGTAGCAGCTGGAATTCTAGGCTGAGGAGGTCCTTGTCGCCGATGGAGAGCCTGCCGCCATTGACCATAGTGAAGATTTTTACTTTCGGACTTGTACAACTTTCTGGAAATCAAAAATCTCCAGCAAGCCGTAGTCTAAGAGGCCTACACACAGCTGGATACCATTGCTGCTTCAGAGAAGAACATAGCGGAAGCTACCTCAAAATCAGACCGACTGGTGATCCACCTTGGGCGGATTGGTTGGCAAGTAGGTTCCTGTCTTCCCTCAATTCTTCTGGTCGTCTTTGGTGAAAAGTTTTTCCAGGTCCCAATTTTTCACAGTTAGGCAGGAGCAGCACCTCTAACACCACTTCTAAGGGTCCAGGGTCTCAAGGCACTACTTGAGGGAGTGAGGTGTAACCCCAGCAAAGGCCAAGTGCACAGTTCAAGATCTCTGGAGCTTATGTCCCTGTAGCCAACACAGAAGGCCAGACATGGAGTCACTCTGGTAGTCCTGGATTCAAGCAGCATGGCAAGCCTCTACCAGCAGGGCAGTCCTCTGTGGAGCAAGGCAGACCTCAAGCAGCAAGGCACTCCTCTGGTGGCAGCAAGGCAGTCCTCTGGAAAACAAGGCAGGCCTCAAACAGCAGGGCAGTCCTTTGGGGGTTCCAGCTATTGTTCTAAAGTCTACCACAGGCTCAGAAGTGTACTGAAAAATAGTTCTGAGGGTTCAATGTTTATACCTGGTGCCAACCTTCTAATTGTGGGGGGGAGAGGAAATCCTGGCTACCCCAACATTTGGTTCTGACAAGTTCTTCCTTTCCCCTGCCAAGGCTCCAAGACATCTGGGGTAGTGTCAGGTTCCTTTGTGTGTGCTTTGAAATGTAAGTGTGGAAGGCAACAGCTCTGCTCCCTACCATCCTATTAGGATGGTCCAGCCCACTAACACCTAGTTCCTTTTGTCTCACTTTAAGCAAGGAATATACGAAGCCCAGCAGTTAAGTTATTCACAGTCATGTGAGCCAGAACACTGGCAGTAGGCACCAAATGGTTAGGGCAAGAAAATGCCAACTTTCTAAAAGTGGCAATTTCAAAATTGTGATTTAAAATCCAAGTTTACCATTAGAGAGGATTTTAAATCACAATTCATTTGAGTCCAAATATGACGTTTCCCCCTGCTCCCAATCAAATGTTAGCACTTACTAAATGCAATAGGTTAACTCAATATTATCCAATGGGAGAGATATGCCTTACAGTAGTGAAAAACGAATTTAGAAGTTTTCACAACCACAACATGTAAAATTTACAAACACGTCCTATTTTTTAAATACAATGCAGACGGCCCTATGGGCTTTTTGAGCCTAAACTAGGCTTAAAAAGGAAGGCTTAAGCCTGGCTAGACGTTTATATTCCCAGGTCTTAATGGCAGTTTTATAATTGCATGACAGGCTACAGTGGCAGGTGTGAGACATGCTTTAAAGTGCTACATAAGAGCATGGTACAATGAGTGCTGCAGACCCACATCTACAGATGCCAAAGCAGGTCCAAGCCCATGTCTACATCGGCCTGATGATAGTGCTTACTTGACCATGATTGTTGCAATCTGCCCCAGTTGACTTTTCGGACTCCGCACCCTTAGCGCCGACATTCACCCTGATTGCGCCGCCTAGATGTCTGTTTCCAGCATTGTTTGGTCGTTTGACACGTGGGTTATTTCTCTATTCCGAATTAATTCCTGGCCCCCTGGATTATGTTGGAGCATTTAATCCTCTGGATCACTGATTTCCAGTCCATGTTAAGCGTTGCCTATCCTGGGCATTGACTTTGTTGGTGTGAAATTCCCCACGGGAATTGCTGACTTCCTTTATTATTGTATATGCATCTCAGGCATTAATTGTAATGTCCTGATGATGATCCTGTAATTATGTGAGGATCAAAACGTCATTGGCTCCTGCACATACCCTATTTACTCCACATACTATTTTATATAGGAGCAGAAGTGTATCTTTGTGTTTATCTGTGACTAATATTTCTTTATTTATGTCGCATATTAATGCCTGTGTTGTTTTTGCTGTTCATTGTGTGCCCTCAGTGTGTTGCGTTCTTACCCACCAATTTTGAATGTATTAAAAAAATGAATATGGCTGTTAAACTTTTGAATGAACATCTCATCTGGGCATAATCATTCTCTCAGTGCAACATTTTATACATGTTTTGTATATGGACCTTAGTTTCGTAAAGCAGGCCGACTAGTAGCATTTAATTTACATGCACTGGGTAAATGTTGTGCCATAATTTGGGGACATATATTTAACTTAAATGTGCAAGTCAGGTGTAAGCCAATTGTATCCGTTCTAGGGAGAGAGAAACGAGCACATTAGCACTGGTCCTAATGCCAAAAAAAAAAACAAATCCAGAAAACAGGAGTTATTAAGCCAAAAAGTGTGGTGGATGACCACACCAAGGGTGACGGGTCTAAAAGGAGGTTTGTGTTAGAGTGAAATATGTCCTCACGTTCAACCTGGATGTGATGATGCTTAACAATAGTGCTCAATGTCATATTAGCATGTTGCATAATTCAATTTAATTGTTTGGGAATTTAGCGTAATTTCTGCTAAGGAAATTATGCTATTTCTCCCTGGCCAACTTTTTATGTGAGAATTGAATGGAATTTACATGGTCAGACCATTCACCACTTCTTATTCTTTGTTGTTCCTTTGTCCACAGAGCCTGTCTGAAGGAACGCTTAATTTTTTCCACCAGAGATTACATTTGTGGAATGTATTTGCTGGTGACACATAGGTGCCAGCCACCACAATGCATTCTGTAAGCAGGCTTTGAGGCTAGCCCTAAGCCAATATTCTCAGTCCTCACTGTTGAAGATAAATATGCCTCATACTGACTAGCTGGAGTTTTATAACTTAAGGAATGCAGTCACAAACTACAAACATGGGCACAATTCTGCGAGGTACTGCCAAGGACACAGCATCTAACCTTCAGCACCTTCCAACACACGATCACCTGATCACGAGTGAAAAGCGGCTGCGGCTGCGAAACGCGTTGGGTGTTTTCTGCCATTAAAAACTCACCTTGAATGCAACTGGGCCTCAGCTTGTTGTCTTATGGATACTGGTGACAACTTCTTTACTGGATTGACGGGGGTAAGGCGAACCCCGCTGTGGCCCGCCTTTTGAAAGTGGCGCGGGTTCATTTCGCCATTGTTTGTGGTAATATATATATATATATATATATATATGTATATATATATATATATATATATATATATATATATATATATATATATATATATATATATATATATATATATATATATATTAACCCTGTCTATTTCTTCTACTCTATTTCGCTCCATGTCACACCCTTCTTATAACCCTTATGGGAATTCTTGATCTAGATACGATTTTACAAATAACATCTTATGTCTTAAATTGGTATTTTAATATTATTGTTCCTTTTTTGAAATTGGTTAAAAGTACTTTACATGAAAATTCCGCCAAAATTGTCTGATTACAAAAATGTAACATTGAAAACTAAAAGAAAATGGCAGCTACTATATGTCAAATCAGAAAAAGCTAAATGTGGGTTAACAGTCTAGTCCATGGGTACTCACAAACTTTCTCTCGGGTGCCAAATTTACACTGTGGTTTGTGTCCGAGGGCCGCACCAGTGGGGGTGGGGTCAGTGGGGGAGGGGGCGGGGCCAGAGCAACAAAAAAAACTGACCATGAGGTTGATCACTGGTCCCTGCAGCGGACACCTTCGTCCATTGAGCCACCAGACCCGGCATACACAAATCTCTCTCTCTCTCGCTCTCTTTCTCTCTCTGTCTCCCTCCCTCCCTCTCCCTCCCTCTCTCACTCTCCCTTACTCTGTCCCCCTCCCTCTGTCTCCCTCCCTCTGTCTCCTTTTCCTTCTCTCACTCCCTCACTCTGTCACTCACTTTCCCTCCCTTCCTTTCTCTCCCTCCCTTTCCCTCTCTCACTCTCTCACTCCCTCACTCTGTCTCCCTTTCCCTCTCTCACTCCCTCACTCTGTCTCCCTTTCCCTCTATCACTCTGTCTCCCTTTCCCTCCCTCACTCCCTCACTCTGTCACTCCCTTTCTCTCCCTCCCTTTCCCTCCATCCCTTACCCTCCCTCCCTTTCCCTGAATCCATTTCCCTCTCACTCCCTCACTCTGTCTCCCTTTCCCTCCCTCGCTCTGTCTCCCTTTCCCTCCCTTACTCCCTCACTCCCTTTCCCTCCCTTCCTTTCCCTCCCTCCCTTTCCCTCTCTCACTCCCTCACTCTGTCACTCCCTTTCCCTCCCTTCCTTTCTCTCCCTCCCTTTCCTTCTCTCTCTCCCTCACTCTGTCTCCCTTTCCCTCTCTCACTCCCTTTCCCTCCCTCACTGTTACTCCCTTTCCCTCCCTCCCCCCTCCCTTTCCCTTCCTCCCTCCCTTTCCCTCCTACCCTTTTTCTCTCTCACTCCTTCACCCGATCTCCCTTTCACTCCCTCACAGTGGCGGCTGGTGACATTTGAAAGTGGTAGGGCGTAAAAGTTAAGGATGACTTGTTACGAGTAGGAAGCATTTACTAAATGTTCTTTTACGTCATTATTTTGAAAAAAGTATACCTCCATCAAACCCATATGCACAGAATCACATTGCAACTGGAACACATGACTACTGCCCTATGCGCTCTGCTGAGAGGCCAGGATTTGATGTCCATCAAGATTTCTGAACATCTTTTTCACTATTTGACAGGCACTGTGAGAAACTCCAGTGCCCTCAGCCTAAGCTCCAGCGCTCTCAAGTGATGCTACTCAGTTCAAGGTATGCACTGTACAAGAGTAATGTGAGACATGAAAAATAATGCATGAACAGAATCCTTAAAATAGCTAACACTTTTAGGGAATGCAACTATGCAATATTAACACATACAATGTAAACAGGAACTAAATCACTGACCTGAACGTGCTCAAGTTTCAATTAAATGTTAAAAATGCTAACAATTTTCTTCCTTCAATGCAGCTGAACGCGGTGCACCCTCGGTTTGCCATCTCTTCCTGTAGTGCCCTCACTCCAGTTCCACTGCACTCTCTGTTCATGTGGCTCATCGCACAGCGTGGACTGCGTCACACAGGTCACTTAAGGTCCCGCTAGCCTGCATCTCTTTGTTGCTACGTGTTGGTGTGCTTTTTAACTTACATCATGTCACTATAGGGCCCCTTTATCTTTAATAACTTTGACATATTTGATTGCTATGGTTATATCACGGGCATCGACATTTGATGCATGTTGCGGCCGGCGGCGGCACCTGTTCTGCAGTAAGTACTTTTGTATTTCACCTAACTGTGCGCCTCGCCTCCAACATGTTATTTATGACGGCATGAGTGTATAAGTGTCGTTTGACGGCGCGCTTAACCAGATGGAGTCCTGCCACCGCGCCGCCTCGCCTGAGCCTCCCCATCGCATTTCAAATCAATGCCGCCCAGCGCCTAGGCTCCGATCCGAGGCCTAGTAACACAGTGCGCGTAAAATAATTTAAAAGTCATTTCGATCGATCATCAGTTAAGTTTGCACTTTGCAGTTTATGTTTATTTTATCCTCCTGACATGACATGCATGATTGATGCCACCCAGTCAGTCACTGCACCCAGTACTGATGCCAGCCACGAGCCACCCACACACGCATTCTAACTGTACACAGAGTCCCTCACTCCCTCACTGTCACTCCCTTTCCCTCCCTCACCCTCACCCTCCCATTCCCTTCCTCCCTCCCTTTCCCTCCTTCCCTCTCTTACTACCTCACCCGGTCTCCCTTTCCTTTCCTCACTTTGTCTCCCTTTCTTTCCCTCTCCCTCTGTCATCTCACCCTGCCTCTGTGTCAGCCCGGGCTGAGACAGCTTCGGAGCACACACACACACACATAGCTGCACCGAGCGCATTAACAGGTCTTTAAAAGACCATTAGAATGTTAATGAGGCTGTGTTCACCTCTTAGCGCCCCTGCAGCTCCACTCTAACTATGGCAGGAATCGCCCGGCCAGCCCTCACAGAGCAGCAGAGTCTCGGAGTCGCGCTGCTGTAACCTAGTTTGCAGACACTCTTTAAAAAAAAAATAATATTAATTTAAACACTGGTATGATGTGTACAAGGTCCACGGGCCGCCAGGGAAGGCTTGCCGGGCCGCCACTGGCCCGCGGGCCGTACTCTGAGTACCCCTGGTCTAGTCTATTTTTTATGGAAACAAACAAGGGATCTATGCACTCTTTTATTTTAAATAGACAGTCTAGACGGTGGGACTCTATGGTCCAGTTGAAGGCATTCGCCGAAACGCGCTGACTGTCCTGTTGTTTTTTGCACATGGTGTTAGAGAAAAAATAAAATAACGCCGTGGATACTCTGGTGGGGGACTTTGCCGAGCTGTTCCGAAGATATTAGTGCAGTGGCTGATCTGCAGACCACGGGCGCTCCACTACTGAGGCGAAGCAGTTCAATGCCGTTTATCCAGCCCCACTTCGAGGAACGGAGTTTGTTGGACTGACGCCTCTGCCAAGAGTCTCGAGCAACGAAGGAAGATTGCCAAGAGTTGCTGCACGCGACAAGATGAACTCCGGGATAAACTCCGGTGACCAGAACGGCGAAAACTGTGCGGTGAGGACCGTGATAGTTGGAGGCGTGGCGGGATCCTAACCATGCTGGTCATACAGCGGGTGGGGGTATTATGCTTAGCCGACACTGTTCATGCTGGAAAGCATTTGCAGAGAGTAACCACGCGGGGGGCTTGACTGACGCGGTTCGAAAGTGAAACGGCCCAGGACACAGCGTCTCACGTCACGTTCTATACTGAAGGACATAACGAGGCATAACGAGGCATTCAGTGGATTAATACACGCTCGTACACTAAGAGGTGTATAAGAAAGTAGGAACCAGGCATGACTTAAAAAAACAAACGAGACTCTCTTACTAACACGTACACCAAGTGCGAGAACAATTATAATTAACCCCTCGCAGTCAAACAAGTAAACACACTAAACAGAAATTAATAAGAAGAATTCTGAAGCGACCTTAAAAGTAAACAAATAAATAAAAAAATAAAAAAAGACATGGCGGAAAGAAATCCAAACTGTGCGCAGAGAGCCAATGAGCTTTTGGATGATAATAAGGCAACCAAGGATCTACCCGGTACCAGTAGCACACATGCAGAAGGAAGGAGAAAAACTGTCCAGAACCTTGTCAAGGTGTTAAGGCGAAAATAGTGGAGATCAATAAGTGGTGGGAAAAAACAACACTGGAGAAGTATATTGAGTTCAAAAGAGTACCCAGGGGTTTACATATTTTAATCATGCCCACACTTAATGATTTAGACATGGATTTAATAAAACAATGGCAAATGGACACAAATGAGGGCTCTTTGAGGTTAATGAAGACATTAATCTTACATGCTGAATGGAAACTGGAGAGTACCTTGGAAAGAATAAAAGCCATGGAACAAGAACTAGATACATTTCCAAATAATAATGAGAAAAAAGAACTGATGGAAGCCATGGAGAATAAGCTAACCAAATAGGAAATAGATGTGGGAAAAAGGAAAGCCAGCAAATTTAATCGCGACCACATTGATTATGCTAATGGCCGCATCTACACATCTGCCAGGAAATGTGACTCCCTGAGAAATAGAGCGGCGATGGACAATTGCATCAGTTATGATGCACAGGGAACGTATGACAGCTCTGATCTGGCCTCGGCTGATGAGGATACAGATATTTCAAAACTGGATTTTTGTGGGGAGATGAGATTAGCCCAGATGGAGACGCGACAACGAGGCCGAGCAAGAGGAGCAACATGGGGAAGGGGAAGGGGACAAAACCAAACCCAACCAGACTCAGTAAGAGAAGGAGCAAGGCCCAAAAGAGGCGAAGAAAAGAAAAAGCAAAAATAAAAAAGATGTCATTCAATAAAGATCTGGTCAACAATATTTCTAGTATGATCCTAAACTCAGACCACATCAGCCTCCTCAATAAAGGACTGACCTTCTGTCCTAATACAACTCTGGACATTTCAAACCTTCGCATCGACCTGTATAAATTCTGTCACAAAGCTAACCTGAAGAAATATTTTGAAGAGAAACCCGCAACAACAGGGGGCACATCAGGCTTAAAATCTAAAATAAAACCTATGGAAATCTCACCATTAAATCGGAATGATCTACCAGCTCTAAAAGCTTTGTCCAACTTAGGAAGTACGAATCCAGACAACTGTTTGAGTTACAGCTCCAGTATTGAAGAAGACCTGACATTCTGTCAAAATGAAGACATCAATACACATCATGGTGGTGAAAGTGGATTAAAAGCTCAGTCTCAATTTTGCCCTCAACTACCCCCAGGGAATAAGGTTGACTTATTTCATGAGATAGTGGTAGAACAGATTAACCAACTCTCTGTGAGAAAACAAAAGAAAAATAACAAATCACTGTGGAATCTCACTCAAAGAGAACAGAAAGCATTGAAAGAGTTGAGAGATAATCCCAACATAATCTAAAAGGCGGGAATATTGTCTTAGAAGATAGAGAGCAATATGTCGCCAAGGCCTATAGACAATTGAGGAACCAGGATCACTATCAAAAACTGGAAAAGGACCCGATGGAACAATGGACCATTGAATACCATTCACACCTACTGACTTGGAAGGAGAGGGCACTCATCAACTTTGAGGAATATATGTACCTCAAGGTGGAAAATCCGGTGACACCTACAATATACTTCCTGCCCAAAGTACATAAGTCACTAATAAATCCCCTGGGCAGGCCGATAGTCAGTTCCATGGGCTCCCTCCTGGAGAGAACATCTCATTACATCAATGTGTTCCTGATGGAAAATGTGATGAAGTTACCCTCATATTTAAAGGACACCACAGCCTTTTTGAACAGACTGCAAGCTATTAACTGGAATAACCATCAAACTATGGTTACAATTGATGTAACCTCGTTATATACATCAATTTGTCACAAGGACGGCCTAGCAGCAGTGAGTAAATTCCTAGAAACAAGATCATTGAGTTATTTGGAACACTCACAAATGATTGTGGACATGTTGAGCCATTGCTTATCACACAATGTCTTTCTCTTCAATGGGGAGACATTTCTCCAAAGGCAAGGGACGGCAATGGGGACTTCCTTTGCCCCAACGTATGCCAATTTATTTACGGCGGTCAGGGAGGAGGGCATTCTACAGAGCAGGTACAAGCTTAACATCAAATCGTGAATGAGATATATCGATGACTTATTTGTAGTGTGGGAAGGAGAGGAGTCGATACTTGAAGAATTCATCCGCAGTTTGAACCAAAACAATTACAATTTATCCTTCACATCCACTTGGAGTAAGACTCAAGTAATCTACTTGGATGTAGAGGTGTTTATACAAAATCAGATGCTCTGTACTAGAATCCATCGGAAACCGATGGCCACTAACAGTATCCTCCATGCCAACAGCGGACATCCACAACATCTGAAGTGGAGCATTCCGTATGGAGAGATGCTCCGCATCAAGAGGAACTGTTCAGAAACCAGTGATATTGAAGTTAATCTAGAAGAAACAAGTGCTAGATTTCTGGCAAAAGATTATCTCTTAAATGTCATAGAAGATGCCAAGACTAGGGTAATGGAGAAAACAAGGCCTGAGTTGTTGAATGAGCATAAAGATCGAGAAAATGACTATACAATTCGGATCATTATGGACTTCAATGTGGAAAACAAGTGCATAAGGAAAATAATCAAAAAGCACTGGAACATTCTACTGCTCGATGATTCACTGAAGAGGAAGTTACCATCCACTCCCAAAGTAACATATAGGAAGACTACTTTGCTAGGTGACATCCTGACACATAGCCATTTGGAGACACCCGGAAAGGAAAAAAGGAACATGCTTGACCACCCCCAGTTTTTGGAAATGTTCCAAGTGTAAAGCTTGTGAACACGTACCAATACACAATCGTATCTACTGTCAAATGTCAAAAAGGAGTGGATTACTGCACATATCACGTGTGAAACAAAATACGTGGTTTATGTATTAGAATGTCCCTGCAAACATCTTTATGTTGGGAGCACCATAAACAAACTCAAATTACGCATTTTACAGCATCTTCGAGCAAAAAAAACAAGGATCTGGCATACCCAATGGCCAAGCATTTCTCTGAAAAACATCAAGGGAATGATCAAGGACTGCGATATTTCGGAGCCAAAGTAATAAAACAAAATGAAAGAGGGGGGACAAAACCCTGGAACTCAGAAGAGCAGAGTCCAAATTCATATTAGCTCTGGGAACAGGAAAACCCTTTGGCCACAATTTGGATGCTGAACTGCATGTTCATTTATAAAAACTATGGGACCTTAATTTTGGAATTAAATTGCTAGGAAGAGACAAACAAGAGGAGTGCTGAAACAGAAAGAAGAAAAGAAAAAAGAACAAGAAAAAGAAAACAAAGATGTGAATGATATCTTCAACATGGTGCCCAACTGAATGAATGGACAATTATTGAATATGAAGAAAGAAATATCCTCTCCCCTTTTTAACTTGTGAAAGATGAAATGTGAGTTAAGGTTTTTTTTAACAACTACAGCTGGATTTCCAGTGAATAAACAAATTGAAAAAGGATAATGGCATGCAGGATAAGACTATTCCTGGAACAAAGAAATAGAACTATCCAGGTTTGAATATCAAAACTATGGAGCACCCCAAGCGAACATTTGTGATAGTCCTATATTCTCTTTTAATCTTGAGAAATTATGAACAAATTTCCTGGAGAAAGACAATGTTATTTGTTGAGAAATTTGCCAATTTGCAGAGTATATTTGCACTTGTTACCTTGACCTTTGGATCTAAAATATGTCTTATGAGGTTGCCTATTTTTAGGACATAGGCCTTGGAGTTTTGTATAATGTACTTCACTTAATTTATAATAACTCCCCTACTTGATCCTCTGAGACATAGTATGAGATTCATTTGGGATTTAAGAACACACTTTGTGGAAAAAGATAATGTTTTCTGTCCTCAAATTTGCTATTTTGCATAGTATATTTGCACTATGCACTCGTCACTTTGGTTCTTTGATTTAAAATCAGTCCCATGAGGTTTGTAACTCTTAGAGTACGGGCATTTGAAGTTTTATTTTATATAATGTACTGTACTTATTTATTTATTAGAACTTCTTTTCCTGATCTCCTAAGATATACTATGAGACCAGATAATGAATCCGTTTAAAAGACTTGATGATGCATAATTTGCACTTAGCACATGCCACTTTTCTTTCTCCTAATAATACTGATAGAAATGATAAATATGAATAGTGCAATCGTTTGGAGGTAATGTGCTGTTTTCCACAGATTTTGTAATTCTTGGTTATAGCTTATCCTTCAAAATCCAAGCTTTTCCGTCATTGGTATAGGAATAGGAGCATTGTTGTCATAGACACAAAGTACTTTACTTAGAGAGGATTAACTCTGTCTATTTCTCCTACTCTACTTCGCTCCATGTCACACCCATCTTACAACCCTTATGGGAATTCTTGATCTATATATGATTTTATAAATAACATATTATGTCTTAAATTAGTATTTTACTATTATTGTTCCTTTTTTGAAATTGGTTAAAAGTACTTTACATCAAAATTCCGCCAAAATTGTCTGCTTACAAAAATGTAACATTGAAAACTGAAAGAAAATGGCAGCTACTATATGTCAAAACAGAAAAAACTAAATGTGGGTTAACAGTCTAGTCTATTTTTTATGGAAACAAACAAGGGATCTTTGCACTCTGTTATTTTAAATAGACAGTCTAGACGGTGGGACTCTATGGTCCAGTTGAAGGCATTCGCCGAAACGTGTCGACCGTCTGTTGTTTTTTGCATATGGTGTTAGAGAAAAAATAAAATAACTTAAAGAGACTTGCCATGCTGTGGAATCCATCTGCGCCGTGGATACACTGGTGGGGGACCTTGCCGAGCTGTTCTGAAGATATATATATATATATATATATATATATATATATATATATATATATATATATATATATATATCCTCCGCCGTAGAAAGAAGATAGAGGACACAGCGGGGAACGTTTGGGAAGTGCTTTAATGACTGCTAGCATTCAGCATAATGCATTTCGGCTCGCGCCTTCTTCAGACACCCTTTGCTGCACAGGAAAACTCCTCTTCCCCTCCTAGATATCCTGTAGTCCTCCCAATGTGGGGAGGTCAGCTGACTCCTGCTGATTAGTTGCAGCTGCAGTTCGACATAGTATATATTGTGTGTAAAATACCCACTGGTGGTCGCCAGAAGGTAGTTGCCTATATCTTTGGCGTTGTTTGACGAATCTTCACAAATGTTCCCCCATAAAATGTTATAGTCCATCAAGCGGGGGCCAAGAAAAAGGGGGAGTGGTAAAAAATAAGTGTTTCCCATGTCGACTTTGGCAGAAATGTAGATTTGGTTATACAGAGCACGCTTTCACTTATTTTGTGTAAATTAGTTAAGTAGTTATTGAGAAATTAAAGGAAATCCAAATGTATATATCTGCGATCGCAGCTATTTAGAGCATAATAGCAAGGTCATGCAGAGAACTGCAAAAGCTCGGATTAGCTGCCAACATTTCAACCTGGAAGTGTTGCATCCATCTTAGGCCTCATAATTAGCTTCAGACATGGCCAGGCCCTGGGAGATGGGGTCCCCAGGGCCAAAATCGGTCCAGCAAGAGGGGCAACGTGGCTCCCCTCCCCCATTGCATTAAGGCCAGGCCCCAGGGAATGGGGTCCCTGGGACCAATATAGCCTCAACGACTCATTGCATTAAGGGTGGAGCCCTAGTGGATGGGGTTCCTGGGCCTGAAATCATCCCAGGAAGGGGGGCACATAACCCTCTACCCCCATTTAATCAAGGCCGGGCCCTGGGGGATGAAAAACAGAGGGTAAGAAAACCAGCAAAAAACGGCAAAACAGAGAGTAGAAAAATGAGCAGGAAAGGTAAAACAGAGCAGAAGAGGGCCAAACAGAGAGCATTCAGACACTCACACACCCACTCACTCACTCACTCACTCACTCACTCACTCACTCACTCACTCACTCACTCACCCACTACAGATACAGTCAGAGACTCACGCACCTACCTACAGTCCAATGACACACTTGTGCACCCACTCACAGACCCACTTAGACACTCAGGCACCCAATCACTGACCCACTCAGAGACTCATGCACTCACTCACAAACCCACACACACACTCACAGACCCATTTCGACAAACACACCCACTCAGACACTCATGCACCCACTCAGGCTCATGCACCCACTCACAGACCCACACAGAGACTGATTCACTCTCTCACTGACCCATGTACTCACTCACCGACTATTGAACTCACTCTCACATCCACTCAGACACCCACTCACAGACCTTCTAAGACGCTTTCACATCCAGTCACTGACCTAATGAGACACTCATGCACTCACTCATACACTCACTGTCAAAGGTTAGTGGTTCACAGTTAGGAAATAAAAATTACAAAACCTCAGGAATTCACTAAAAAAACAAAGGTTGCAGGACGTAATATAGTTAGGAAACCGGAATTAAAAAAAACCCTTGGAAAGTTACTGAAAAAAGCAAAGGTTATAGGGACATTATAGTTATGCTCAAATGTCATTCAAAGAAAACCAATGAAATTCAGCAATTATAGTTACCTGAGCAAATTATAACTTACGCCCCGGCAAAGCACTGCTTATGATCTCACATATTACATTACTCATGACCTGGTTGGTGACATTACACATGATATCATTGATGATATCTTAAATGACATCACTGATGACATAATCCACAGAACCACTCAAACACTCACTCAAATCCCTATACAACCTTTCATACACCCACTCACACAGCCACACACTCACCCATGCAGCTACTCACACACCCACTTATTCACCAACACAGCTACTCACACACCCACTCACTCACCTGTACAATCTTTCAATATACCTACTGTGAGGGGGAGGATCCCGCGTTGCGGCTCGGGCTGCGGCTCTTAGGAAAATGCCTGTTAGGAAAATACAGACACCCAACACCTTTTTGAGCGAGGGACAACCTACAGGAAACAGAGTAAAGGAAGGCACGTCACTGAGGTCAGCCACACCCACCTCCCGTGTTTTCCCACAGCGAGGCAAGAGGGCTGCGAAAGGAGGAGCTGACCCCGGACCCAGTGGTTCTCAACCACTGTAAAGAGACCTGGCCCAGGAAGGAGCGTCGACTGGAGGAGGAGGCGGAAGTCATGCAGAGAGAAGAGCGGAACGTGGAGACGAAGATGGGAGCAGAGCTAAAGTGGAGGAAACTGAAGACCACTGGAGCGAAGAGTGGTGGTGTCCACCGGAGGAAGCTGGAGAGCGGCCACAACTCAGGAGAGTTACGGCAGAGCCGTGAGTGACGGGATTCCAGGGAAGGTGGGGGTGGATACTCGGGAGGAGGGTGGTGGGTAGACGACGATCGCAGGGCGTGGGAAGGGATCCCTCTAGTCTAACGGACACGAGTCTTCCTTTTTCCTGGCACGTATATCATTACACGTCCTTGGCCTCAGTTTTTTTCTTTCGTTTTGTTTTATTCCCCCCCTCACGCTGTAATTAGACAGTTCCCCGGAGATTCCCTAATCGTATACGTGAGGACACATTGGTCGCGCTGTAAACAGACCACCATTCACAAATCCCTGATAGTTTGCTTGGTAAATAAGTTGGTTCATGAATCTCTAGTGGACATTCAATATCACTATCTATGGTGAAGGTGACGGGTAGAGTTATTCCTGCCTAGTTAACACAACCTTATCACTGACGGCCTCCATTTCTCTCATTCTCCCTCTATGTGCCTCCGGGAGGAATCAACCACGATGGACGAGCAGAAGCAAACACCGCTTAGCACCAGCTCTGAGGAGGAAGAAAAGGACCAGACCCTCCACAGTCCCCATTCTAGGACAGAAAATGCGAAACAGGAAGAAGAGAGAGAAACCATCCCTGTATTAAAACCCAAGAGTGTTCCTCCTGACAATAAAACCCTATCGTTTGGAAAGTATATTCAGCCTCCGCGCCTGTATATCCGACTCGCCCTCCCACACCCACCCACTCACCCATACAAGAACTCACACACTCATTTACACACCCACAAAACCACTTACATACCCTTTCACACATCCATACAAGCACTCTCACATCCGCTCACTCTTCCATACAGCCATTCACACACACTCACTCTCCAATACAGCCACTTGCACATCAACTCACTTAACAAAACACCTACTCAAACAGCCACTGACTCACCCATATAGCCACTTACCCTTTCACTCACTCATATAGCCATTCAGACACCAACTCACTCACCCATACAGTCACACATACATTCACTCACCCACCTACTCAAACAGCCACTGACTCGCCCATATAGCCACTTACCCTTTCACTCACTCATACAGCCATTCAGACACCCACTCACTCACCCATACAGTCACTCATACATTCACTCACCCACCCACACAGCCTCTCACATAGCCATTTAGTCACCCATAGAGCCACTGGCACACCCACAAATACAGCCGTTCACCCGCCTGTACAGCTACTCACTCATCCACTTATTGACCCATACAGCCACTTTCACACCTGTTTAGACACTGAAACAGTCACTCAAACACTCCAACACACATGGATACACAGCCACTCACATAATATATGTTTGAAGTAGTATCACTTATTAGTAGTACACCTAGTATACTAATTTTACTTTTGCAGTACCCTATTATATATGTTTAACCTTCATAAACTGTTAGAAAATACTTACATTCACAGGATTGTCATCTGTGATGTCAGTAATGTAATTAGAGATGTCATCAGTGATGCCACTGACCATCCCATGAGTGATGTAATATGTGAGGTCATAATCAGTTCATTGCAGGGCCTACGTTATAGTTTGCTCAGGTAATTATAACTGCTGGATTTCACTGGTTTTGTGCTAGTGAAATTTAAGCCTAACTATAATGTCCCTGTAACCTTTGTTTTTTCCAGTGAATATATATAGATGCATATATAGATGTGTGTGAAATACATACGTACACACACACACACATATATATATATATTCCTTACCTTAGAATTTCCCCCAGGCATTAGACTGGATCTGTAACGTTTTTCGTCAGCAGTACCCCTGCGCGTCGTTAGGTGGCATTGGTCTACTTCGTGTCAATTGTCTGCGTCGTGAAGACGTCGCTGAGGTTACTTAGACGCCGCCCTCGCGTGCTGACATCAGTTCTGTAAACGACTTTCCACAGCAGGAATGCAGAGCCTTGCAAGACACTGACCACTGGTGCTCAAAACTAGGGCCCTGAAAGGATGTCCTTAACCCTAGAAATCAGAACGGGGAGGCTGGGTGGGGCGATACGGAATCTATAACTAACCTATGTTTCTTACAGATACAGCGCTACCGAAAGTAAGTAACTTGTTCATTTGAAAGAAACCGTTAATTATAGATTCCTTATCTTAGAATAGATATCCCAGCAATACGAACCCTGGAGGTGGGTCTGCGAACCAAGATCACACCAGAAAGTCCTGGAGAACAGAACTGCCAAAGAAGCCGTCTCTCCGGACTTGGCTGTCCCGGCAGTAGTGTTTGGTAAACATGTGCAGAGATGCCCACGTAGGTGCCTGACAGATGTCATTCAGAGGGACTCCTCATCCCAAAGCAATAGTTGCTGCCATTGCCCCGATGGAATGGGTGCGAAGCCCCACTGGAAACTCCTTTTTAGCCAGTGAATAACAGGCTTTAATACACAAAACAACCTAGAGATGGTCCGCTTGTGTACGGCCCGACCGTTCTTGGCGCCCACGTAGCCAACAAACAGCTGGTCATCAACCCAAAACTGTTTGGTGCGATCCAGATAGAAGGAAAACGCATGTTTTGGGACCAGACGGTGGAGCCTCTCTTCCTCTTTCAAAGGATGCAGAAGTGGAAAGAAGATGGGCAAAGTGATGGTTTGTTCAATGTGAAAGGGGGGACCACTTTGGAAAGAAAGGATGGACGAGTTCTTAGGACAACCCTGTCCGGATGTACAGCCAGAAAAGGAGGCTTGGATGAAAGAGCCTGGAGCTCACTCACTCTTCTAGCAGATGTGATGGCTACCAGAATCACAAAGGGAATAGAAAGAACGAGATGAGTGATGCCTTTTAGGAAACAATTTACAACCAGGGATTTGAAGAGAGAAGGATGATCAGAAAGCCTTAGAAAGGCAGAAATAGCCAAAAGAAAGCCCTTGATAATGCCTAGAGCAGAGCCCTTCTGGGCCAAAGAAAGGAGGAACAAGAGAATCTCAGGAAGAGGGGCAAAAAGGGGATCAACAGCCGTTGCTGTTCACCATGCCACAAATTTGTTCCATCTGCAGGCATATACCGTCTTAGTGGAGGGACGCCTGGCTGCCAAGATTACATCAGACTTCGGGAGTTGGGTCAAATGAGGTCAACTGCCACCGCTTAATCTCCACGCAAGGAGGTGGCGGCTGGACAGGTTCCGGTTGAGGACCGTCCCCTGCTGCTGGGACAGAAGATCCTCCCGAAGAGGCAGTCGGATCGGAGTATCGATAGCCATGTTGAGCAGCTTGGAATATCAGACTATTCGTGCCCAATCCGGAGCCACAAAAATGACTTGGACCCTGTCGTGCTTGATCTTCTTCAGCACCCTGGGCAGAAGTGGTAGAGGTGGAAAAGCGTAAAGAAGACTGCAACTCCACTCGCAATGAAAAGCGTCACCTAGCGAGTGTCGTCTTGGAAATTCCGAAGTGATGTTAGGATGGGATGCACAGCTTGTAAGTGAAAATTCATACAATTGGGTTCACCTAGGGTAGCGTAGATACCCCTAAAAACGCCAGTAGTGAGAACATGGAATGTGATTCCAGCAGGACACTGGGACCATCCCCTCGGGAACACCTTGATTTCCTCTTATGGACAGAGGATTCCACAATGTTAAATGTATCAAGTTTTTTCTTTTATTGATCAAAAGTTCATTAGACGTTGATTCAAAACATATTAGTTTGCTTCATATTTTCACTCATTGGAAAGCATGAGTGACAACTTAATTCCTGAGACATCATTAAAGTTCAAAATATCCAATGCATTTCGGGCTGTACTATACGCCCTTCATCAGGGAATAATGTTCATTCAGCCTGTGTCTGTATTTTACGCCTACCCATCGCTGCCGGGTCCGTATAGTCCAAGTATAGCCCATAGTATAAATTCCAACATGCTAACTGCTGACATTGTGCGTTCTCTTCGGTGGCAAATAGATCTAACCTAGGCTCTCGCCACTGCAGAAAGAGACCTTGCACCACCTCCGAGGGAAGATGCCATCCGTGATCCATCATGCACCTGAGATTGTCTGCCCTGGCGTTCACAGAACCCGCCAGGTGTTGAACCACCAGGGATATGCCCTGATGTTCCAGCCATGTCCTGAGGCGCAGAGCCTCTTGACATAGGGTCCACGACCCCACCCCGCCCTGTTTGTTGCAGTTACACATGGCGGTTGTGTTGTCTGTGAACACCTGCACTACTCTTCCCCAAACAGAGGGAAAGAATGCCTTCAGTGCAAGATGGATTGCCCGGAGCTCCAGAAGGTTGATGTGGAGCGTGGACTCCGCTGGAGACCAGAGGTCTCTGATCTCCGCTTCCCTCATGTGGCTGCCCCACCCCAGGAGGAATAAGTCTGTCACCACTGTGTGCTCTGGTTGGGGGAGGGAGAGGGATCTGCTGTTGA
This sequence comes from Lissotriton vulgaris, assembly GCF_964263255.1. Lineage (NCBI taxonomy): Eukaryota > Metazoa > Chordata > Amphibia > Caudata > Salamandridae > Lissotriton > Lissotriton vulgaris. Next base: position 1,608,508,005 of record NC_141694.1, on the reverse strand, counting down.
CCCAATCCTGGTTCGTGAGCCACCACTGCAATTGCCTTGTAGTGCCCTCCAAGATATGGACATACTCGGACAGATTCCCTTGATGCTGCGCCTACTGGAACTTCAGGTCCCACTGCAGAGCCCGCATATGCCATCTGGCATGAACGACCAGCAGGATGCAGGGGGCCATGAGGCCCAGGAGCCTCAGGGTCATCCTGATCAAAACCCGGGATAGAGGCTGAAAGATCGGACTCATAGCTCGAATATCCCGGACTCACTGTTCGGGAGGATAAACCAGAAACTGCATCGTGTCCAAAACCGCTCCGATGAAAAGGAGCTTCTGATAGGCAATCAGTTGCGACTTCAGCACATTGATGGAGAACCCCAGCAAATGCAGTAGGTCGGCCGTAGTCTGGAGGTGTGAGACAACTGCCTGGGACGAGCCCGCCTTCAACAGTCAGTTGTTGAGATAGGGGAAGACTGGAACCCCTGATCTGCGCAAATGAGCTGCGACCACTGCGCTGGTAAGGCCAAAGGGGAACACAGTAAACTGAAAGTGCTTGTGGCCTTCTTGGAACCACAGGTAACGTCGGTGGGCCGGCAGGACCGGGATGTGAAAATAAGCGTCCTGCAAGTCCAACGCTACCAATCAGACAAGATCTGAGCGAGCTTCAACATTTTGAACTTCTCCTTCCGGAGGAAGCGGATGACGTTCCTGAGATCCAAGATAGGACGCAGACCTTTGTCCTTTTTGGGCACCAGAAAGTAGTGGGAAAAACAACCACGACTTACTTCTGAGACAGGAACGCGCTGGATGGCCACCTTGGCCAAGAAGGCCGACACTTCCTCCTGGAGAACGTCCAGGTGATCCTCCTACATGCGATGGTACTGAGGTAGCAATGAGGGAGGGGTAGTCTCGAAGGGGAGTGAGTAGCCCCTTCGTATTATGTACAGAACTCACCTGTCCAACATGATGGTGCACTAGTGGGGGAGGTGATGGATGATCCTGCCATCCACTGGCATTTGATGGCCCTGGAAGGTCAGACTATGAGGGTTTGGAGGCGGATGCAGAGGGGACTGTGGTGGAATTGTCCTCTCGATAGGCCCCAGAGCCAAGCGGGTGGTTACCACGTCCCCGGCCGTGCTGGGGATGAACAGCCTGCGCTGTCCTGTGGCTCTGGGTGGGATGTTGTGGGGCACTCCTTCTATAGCCAATAAAGGGGGTATGGCAGACTGCACAGGGCGGGTGGTGGAGAGGCCTAAGGACCTGGCCGTAGCTTTAGAGTCCTCAAAGCACTCCAGCACGTTGTCTGCCTTGTCCCGAGAAGGCGACGGCCATCAAAGGGCATGTCCATATGTGTGGATTGACTATCCCCAGAAAAACCAGTTGAACGCAACCAGGTGTAGCGCCGAGGGGCTACTGGCGTGGCAATCGTTCTGCCCAGTGTATCCAACCCACAGCGGATGGTAAACTTTCCTGCGTCTCTCTTCTCGGTGACAGCAGGGGAGAGGACTTACCTCAGCCTCCTCCGGGCACTGGGGCAGCACTTGGGCCATCGTATCCCACACAGAGTGGGAATAATGGCCGAACAGACATGTGGTGTTTACCAACCACAGTCCAAAGCTGGAGGAAGAAAACATCTTCATCCCAAGTTGGTCCAGTTTCTTAGATTCCCTATCAGGTGGAGCTGTAGGGAAGGCGCCCTTGGACGTAGGGGCTTGGACCTCCAAGCTCTCAGTGGTAGGGTGTTGGGAACTAAAGTGGGGTAGCCCGGGCCTGGGGGGTGACGTTGGGCAACTATCCTATCCACAGGAGCCCCTGTGTTGTGCCTGGAACAGGTGCCCAAAAGGATGTACATAAGGGCTTCATTGAACAGCAGCAGGGGCTCCGTAAGACATCGCTGCGGGCTGAAGCACCTCTGTCAGGAGGTTAGTCCTGACTGCCACCATAGAAAGCTCGAGGTGAAGAGCCTCGGCACCCTATGCAACACCACTGCATATGACGCTTCCTCCTTCATAGCCAGGGTAAGAGGAGACAACATGCCTAGGTCTGGGGAGGTATCCAGGCCACTGTCATCCCCAGTTCCTCTCTCCAGTCTGGCTCACACCCTAGCCAGGCAGTTAAATGGGTCATCAGACCCCTCATAGTCTTCCTCACCCTCCTCTTGCTGCCAATCCCGCTTAAAATGGCCAGGGTGGAACACAGGGACAAAAGTACAGATCGGTGCCGGATCCGGTGTCAGCAGACGCCGGTCCGGCTCCATGTCCACGGGTCGTGGTCACTCTCCAGGCAGAAGAAGCACACGCGATGTGGATTAGTTACCGACATTAGCCGAGTACAGGAACCGCAGTCCTTGAAACTGGGCATCCCTCGTGCACCAGGAGTCAATGAAGACTCGAAAAAGAAGTTGACAAAAGTCGCAAAAACTCTGTCAAAAAATGAATGGGGGTCCGTTCTCTCCGGATCTGTGCTTGCTGGTGTGGAAAAAGAAAGAACTGACATCAGTGCGTGAAGGTGGCATCTAAGTAACCTCCGCCACATCATCCCTGCGACCACGACATCGACGACTGATGTGGAGTTGACCGACGCCACCTACCAACACGCTGGGGTACTGCTGACGAAAAACTTTCCGGATCCAGTCTGACTCCTGGGGATATTCTGAGGTAAGGAATCTATAACTAACTGTTTCTTTCAGATATAATATAGATGCACGTGTGTGTGTGTGTGTGTGTGTGTGTGTGTGTGTGTGTGTGTATATATATATATATATATATATATATATATATATATATATATATATATATATATATGTAAACAGCAGTTTCTCCACACATCCACTCCAGGACAATGAAGAAGGCGGACCACAAGGATCGAGGCAGAATATTTTTATTTCTATCCCGCTCTGCTGCGACGCGTTTCGAGCACAGCCGTGCTCTTGCTCACACAAAGTTTTTGGCAGCATTGTAGGCTTTTAAATATCATTCAACTGCCCGCCCCTAGTGCACAAAGTCATGTGATGCACTTTAGCATAGACATAAACGACATAGTTGTAAATTACGCCTTTTTCCCCTTTGAACAATGCAAAATAGATCGATCTTTTTTTTCTTTCTCTACTCGCATTGCCGAATCCTGTATTTCAATATAATCACATTTGCATTAATGTGAACATTGAATCTCCTACTCAGCATCAATGCCTGAATATTCATGTACCAACACCCTCCATCAATACATCGTGCACCATTACGCACTAGTTTGATAAATACATAAATAAATGGATACATTTAGGAACATTCATTCATCACAAAATATATACATATATAAATAAATATATATATATGTCAGCAGGTATCTCAATAGATATACACTAATACAATAAAATCCATAAATATAATTTCATGTATTAAAACTATAAATATATCTCATATGTACAATATAACATTTCCATATAATTTTCAATGGATATATGTACATTACTATGTGCAAATCTATATAGCCCTGGTGATGTTCCACAATTTCATTGATGAGAGTTCCTGTTCTTACAGTTATCATCAAATTCGAGATTCATTGTTACTGCATAAATGCATATATTCCATCTGATTCTTATTCAAACTATATTATAGGTTGTCTAAAGTGCTTAAAACCATAAAGTGCTCAAAGTGCTAAACAGTACTTAATCCATAACCCATAAACACATACAATACATTTAAATACTTTAAAATAATTTGCGGTTATTATGGAGGACTATAATTCATTTATATTTTTCAAAATTTCATCAATATAACCTTTATGACAACTGGATAAAAGACCATCTGCTTATTCATATATATAATTTGCTGACAGAGTTGTTCCCTACATCTACATGACCAACAATAACAAAAACTCTATAGGAAATGATGCAGATCTTCTGTATTTTTCAACCCATTGGGATTTATATATATATATATATATATATATGCATATATATACACACACACACACGAAGAAGCAGAGAACTGTGGGAAGTTCCCAAGTATAGGTGGAGAGCAGCACCTTTACGAGCACCCTACAACACCAAATATCTGCTTTTCTGTCAAGGTTCTTAAGCATGTGATTAGCACATTCCGATCTATGCCAAGATAGAAAGGGAGAAACAATTTTGCCATTTCTACAGCAAGGTCTTTGAGCTTAGATGTAGCACAGTACCATCCATGCCAAGCTGTAAAATGACAAAAGCCTTTTACCACTCTAGGCACAGTATTTCAGCTTTGGATTAATACAATACCAATCAAGCCAACCCAGAATGAATAATAGCAAAACAAGTGTCAGGGGTTACTATCATTATAGCTCTTCATAGAGGGCTAGCTTTGTCCAGACACAAGGGACCTCCCATTATAAGTCAAAACAATACCCTTTAAGGCATAGAGTTCCACATAACTTATGCAAAAAAAGAAGCAGAGAACTCTAGGTAGTTCTCATGTTTAGGTGGAGATTAACTCCTGTACAGAGCACCCTACAACACTAGTGACACTCTGAATTTGCTCAACTCAAATATCTACTTTTCTATCAAAGTTTTTAAGCATAGGATTAGCACATTGCAATTCACGGCAAGATAGAAAGGGACAAAATCTTTTGCTATTTCTGCAGCAAAGTATTTTATTTATGAAGGTTTATAAAGCGTGAACATGACCAAATATTTGGTGTCAGAGCGCTGTAAAACCTAATAAAGAGCATCAAATATACAAGGAGCAAAATGTAGGATATACAGCATGAAAGGATAATACAGAGAGACATAGGGAAAACACCAGCAATGAAACCAAATTGGCATGGATAGTTGCCTCAGATAGGAAGGAGATTATTCAGTTATCTCATTTTTACTTCGATTTTGAAAGGAGTGAGTGAAGAGAATGTCCTGATCTCTGGGGGTATAGAGTTCCAAGTTCTTGGGGCAATTCCAGAAAGAGATCTCCTATAGGTTTTATTTTTGTGACATTTTTAGGGTTCCAGCAATAGGGAGCTTGTATTGCGAGAAGCTCAATTCCTTTCAGATAGAACCAAAGTGTTGTGGTGGATGGCTTTGTACATCATGCATGCTATTTTTAGGTGGATCCTAGATTCATAAGGTAGCTAGTTCAGAGAGTTGTGGTTCCGTGGTCACCAATTTGGTTCGATAGTTCGGAAACCCGATTTATAAAGATTGTCGGAAATGGACGATCTTGGTGTCAGCAGACCGCAAATGACGAGTCTAACGTGTCTGAGTGTTTTCGTATGAATCGATATAGGAGAACACTCTGCATTTGAGGATTTAGTTTGAACCCTCGGGTTCCATTTTGTAATGTGGCAGCCATCTTGTAAGGTTGCCCTAACATAGGCCCTATGATTGTGGCCGAACGAGTCCTTGACACGTACGCCTTAGCTGACTTCTGGTTGACCTGGCCGAACTGACTCCTCGCCTGGTGCGAATCCTGCTGAGCCAGTTCCTTGGTTAGCAGCTGCATTGATAAAGATCAAAGAACAGGACGTGGTCCGATTTTATGGCACACCCTTCCCACTCCTCTATCTCCTTTCCATCTGTTTCTGCCTTTCCTTTACGACATGTTCATCGATCTGGGTTGAAGGTTTTATGATGGGTTTGTCCGGCCTGATCGAACAGGAAACTAGCATATGTGCGATCGTTTTGGTGGGCTGGACAACGGAAAGTAGGATTAACTTTGATTGTCGTGATTCGCTACTTTTTGAAATGCTACTTGCTCATTGGTTAGTTTTGTATGCACCAAATGTAAATTGTGATGTTGCCAGAAGCGTAAATTTCGGCATAAAAGACCGAGTTTCGTTCATTGAGATGGTGCAGTCTCTTTCGAACTACCAGTGTGTACTTCGTAGACCTCTGTCCCTGGTTGCAACCATTAAACTTTGGTCTTTGACGTCATCAAGAAGTATCCCGTGTCTCTGTTTGCCAAGACAGGGAAATCCGGGGTCTTTGGGTGTTGCCCTGACACCGCTGGGTTATTGTAATAGTATCGGTTCCGAGAAAACCCAGTACCTCAGAGTGGGGGGCTGGGGTGATGTGATCATTTTTCTTTATGCCTGTGATGAGCTGTGCAGCCGCATTAAGGGTTGCCCTCAGCAGTGCTAGGGTTATTTGCGGTAGGCCAACAAGGGAATCATTCCCATAGTCAAATCTGGAGATCATGAGAGCCTGAACCATCATCCTGAGATCTGAATTGGTCAGAAAAGGCTTTAGTTTTCTTAAGATGTGGAGATGGAAATTGGCCCCTCTGGTTGTGTAGCTGATGCGGTTCAGCATGGAGAGGTTGTTTTTTAGGGTTATCCTTAGGGATTTTCCTTAATCAATGATATGTGGGGTACAGTTAAAGGTGGTGAGTAGTGGGACAAAATCTTTGATGTTAGAAGTGCGGTTGGGAGGCGAAATTATTAGGAATTTGGTTTTGAGGGCGTTAAGTTTGAGGTGGTTAAGTGTTGACCAGTGTTGAGTTGTGTTCAAGATGTTATTGAGAGTGCTGATGTTGTCAGGGTAGGTAATCTTCATGTACAATTGCGTATCATCAGTGTACATGTGGTAGGAGATGTTGGAGTATATGAGGATTTCAGTCGGGGGTTCCATGTAAAGATTAAACAGGGTGGGGGAAAGTAAAGAACCTTGGGGAACGCCGATAGTGACGGGTGTCTGATTGGATAAGTCATGATTGATTAGGACTCTTTGAGATCTGTTTTGTAGGAATGAGCAGAACCATTTTAAGACAGTACCAGAGAGACCCATTCTAAGTTCCAAGAGGTACAGGAGGGTTTTATGTTTGACTGTGTCAAACAATGCTGATAGGTCAAGTAGAATTAAAAGACAGGATTCATTATGCTCGAGAAAGCATAATGCATCGTCGACAATGTGGACAATGGCTGTTTTAGTACTGTGACCTGGTATGAAACCAGATTGGCAGTGGTCAAGGAGTTGGTGCTGGTCAATGTGGTTGCAGAGTTGTTGGTGAACCAATTTTTCCAGCAGCTTGGCTAAGGTTGGGATGCTCGAAATGGAGCAAAAATGGTTGGGATCAGAGAGGATTGCGTCTGGCTTTTTTAGGATAGGTATGACTTGTCCACTTTTTAGACTGTCCGGCATGGTGCCTTGTGTAAGAGAGGCATTGATAATTCTGGTCCATAGGGGTATAAGGAGGTGTGAAGTTTCCTTGAGGAATTTGGAGGGGAGTGGGTCATTGAAGTGGTTGGAACGTTTAGTGGAAGACAGTAGTTTTGAGATGTCAGAGTCCTCAAATGTCTGAAAGATGGACCACGAGGCATTGTTTTTAGGTTTAAAGAGAAGATTGCTAGGACATATTTTCTGCAAGGTGGAAGTGCATTGTGTCAGGGTTTCAGGCGGTAAGCAATTCACAGCAATGCAGAGCTCACTGTCAATTGACTTATTTTTCTCAAAAAAGGAGGGAAGTGTTTGAAATTTAGGTAGGGTTGTAGTGTCTGATGTGGAGGATACATGTTTCTTATTAGTCTGTTGTTTAACCAGTTCAAAGAGATTTTTTCAGAATAGTTGAAGGTTGTGTCCAGTTGCTGATGGAAAAATGATGATTTGGCACTTCTGATGCATCTATTATGGTTCCTTCTTTTTTTATGCAACAGTTTAGGTTTGAACGAGATGGGGTCTGTCTCCACACTCTTTCTACAACTCTAAGGGCGTGGCATTCCTTGTTAAGGCAATAATATACAGTTGAACCAGGTAATAGTTTATCTTATCGGGACTCTCTTTAATCGTTTGGGGGCAATTGAGTCCATAATGTAAGATATGGAGCTAAAGTAGTGCTTAGTGAGGTCTTAAGCATCAACCATATCAGTAGGAGGAGACAAGAGGTTAAGGCTGATTCAATGTTTAGTTTTCATAGGCTAGCCTTTATGGATGGCTGCCTTTCCAGCAATGGAGAAGGTGATGCTGTGATGATCGGTCCAGTTGCAGGGTGAAATAGAATCCAATAGTATGGTATTTTCCTTCGCTATGATTAAGTCTAAGATGACCCCTTTTATATGAGTAGGGCAATTACAGACTTGGGTCAGGTTGAGGTCGTGGAGGAACGCCTTAAAACAATTCACTAGTGGATCCTTGGTGTTGTTCCAGTGAATCTTGAAATCACCAAGGAAAATTTTTGTATGGGATGATGTTGGTGGAGATTATCTCCATGCTTTGTTCGATGAAGGTAAAATTATCACCTGATAATTCTTTGAGCATTGGATTAGCACAGTGCCATTCACACCAAGTTGACTTTGTCATTCAACCACCACAATAAAGCAAAATGAACTTGGGGGTCCCTAGTCTCCTTTAAAAGCCCTTCACAAGGACAAATTCTGCCTCACTGGTAACTCTGAAAAACCATCCTCTCCCTCCCACCTGTTAACCATGAGGATTGTCCCATCCCCCACACATAGAGGTTGTGATGGTCTTAAAAGGAACTGCTGTCAGTCATCATCCTGAACACCATACAGACAATTCGAAATGCCCTTTTAACCAGACTGAACAAACACATAAATGGTGTGATCCTCTCCACAGACCGTACGTACCACTGTACTTTCTTAAAAATTGAGTCAATAGCCAATTTCTACTTTACAACACAAATCAGACAAAAGGTTGCACAGTTCAGACCATGAAACATTAAAGAGCTGTGTACATGCAGAGCTACAAACCTATTTACCAAAAGAGACATTGAAGGCCTACTACCTGTAAATGTCAAAGAAAATTTGACATTATTCACAATTTCATTTCACATGAAACCACTGGCTACTTGGTAGACCATCATACAATGCAGGTATGAACTTGTAATAGGTTATTTCTATCAGTAGACTTTGAAAACAGGCCTGTTGCCTATCTACCATTATGTGTCTCAGCATATACATCTAAATATTGGACATCATGGTTTCCAAATTCGACAGTTTATTGCTATGTGTAGACTTGAGAACACTCAAAACTATAAAAGTATTTTTCAAGGAAGTTGGCCAATATATAACATGGTATTTCACCCGGCTATTCCAATTATATTTTCTCTTAAATTTTAATGTGATTCTATTGACGGGCAATATGGCTATACTATACCCTACTGCTGAATGATCCAGTAAACTGGCAAGTAATGCATATTGAAGCAAAGTTTACAAGTAATTTAAGATTCACTCCAGATGTATATTGCCTCGGTATTATTTAATTGTACACCTTTTAACAATATAAATACTCCTCAATTTGAACCGATGCATATAAATGTTTTACATCTTTGGTGTACAACACGCAGTCCCTTTGTGCAGTAACAATGTCCTTATGTATCTGCATAAAACACCTTTTGTTTTTTTGCAGTACTCTAGATCCTTGGATGAGTGCTTGCTAAACGATAATGGTATACGCTGATAAGGGTTGTGACAACGTGTTAGCTGCCACTGTAAAAGGTGTTCCTTTGAAGCTATGCAAATGTTTTTTTTTAGTTCGAGCAGTCATATAAACATATAATATGTGTCTGACTGAAAAAATAAATTTTTATGCACTTTGAGCTTAAACCTTAAACCATCATTTCAGATTTACCTACAATTTCCCAAGTAGCCTACTGAAATGTACTGGTCTAACCAGTCAGTTTTCACATAGTTAGTTGAATGTGAATATGTGCCATACTCTTTTGTTCAAATTCATTAAGATCCATCACAAATACATATCCTCTGTTACATGTTTACTAAGTCAGTTCATGCAGCAAATCCTTCATAGTGTCTAAGCTTTTGACAAACTCCTTTGTGTCAATGTTAGCATTACTGATAAGCTGGTAAATGTCTGTTAACAATGATATCTGAAAATAATCCAAGGTCATATAATTCATATGCCTATTACAGATCTCTGAAATTACTTCTATTGATGTTGTTCTGCTCTTGCCATAGTCATTTTCATTGGTATAATGTTCATAAAAATAAATCCACTTTTTACCTGTTAGCAGAAAAATGTCGGCTCTCCTATAAAATCAAGAAAAATGTTTAACGTATAAATAACACGCATTAGAAATGTCTCTAAACTGATTTTATTATGTGATACTTTGAAAATATGTATCACTATATTTTCTTGACCTGTGAGGTGGTTATCACATTGTTTCTTTCCTTTCCCCTCTTTGTTTTCTGGTATGTGCTGGTGTGTTGACTAAATAAGGTGTACACGTTCTGCATGAGCTCTTTGATTTTTTTCATTCTACTTTTTCAGTTCAGCTCTCAGAAACATTACATGATTTGGAGCTGAGTTCAAATGGAATACTGGCTCTCTCTTTTTATTATAAATACATATTTTGACATAAACATCAACCCAATTAAAAACCATGTAATTGTTATAATCACATTTCTATTTCTATATAGTTTAGGGTTAATCCATCTGAACTGTGCGTTCATTCTGTTCCATTATACACATTTTTTTTCATTTTTTGTTTGGGTGCACAGGTCAGTTTCAGAGAAGTTGTCATAATCACCACTTCATCAATACATACATTAAATAAATATATGCATCTACATTTTAATATATCAGCAGTCTTAATTACAATTCAAAATGTTCCTTAAAAAACAAACAAAAGCCTCGTAGCCGCGTATCAGGGAGGCTGTTCCGACCACCCTTGGCTGCCTACCTGCATTCTGGATTTGCTGCCCGTCTGAAACCGGACCCTGCCTGAAGAACTGTGCCGACCAGGGCTGACTTTGTGTGGACCTGTGAGGGAGCAGGACTGCGAGTCCCAGGAGTCTGTGCGTGCAGGGGATCGAACGCACCTGCGACTCTTCCCGCCCCCCTCCACCTCCTCGCAGTTATCTACGGCTCACGGCCCCCACTCCGCGGGAGCCGCTCGTAGCCGCTTATCAAGGAGGCTGTTCCGACCACCCTTGGCTGCCTACCTGCATTCTGGATTTGCTGCCCGTCTGAAACCGGACCCTGCCTGAAGAACTGTGCCGACCAGGGCTGACTTTGTGTGGACCTGTGAGGGAGCGGGACTGCGAGTCCCAGGAGTCTGTGCGTGCAGGGGATCGAACGCACCTGCGACTCTTCCCGCCTCCCTCCTCCACCACGTATATAGTTGTGGCCATTTACACGCCTTGCGGGACGCGCTCGGGCAACGCCCGGGCCAAGGGCGGGCCCGTTTTAGCCCATTATAGACCGTGTGAGACCGGACCGGGCCCCCCCTCTACCCCCCTGCCCAGGACTCGATTCTAAAACTGTATGTACGCTATATCTTCTATTTCTGTATAGACCAATTCCCACTTGTATTAATTTTCATGTCTGGGACTATATGTCATGTTAAGGCTTATATTATGTCAACACGGGGAAGTAGAAGTAAAACAGGTGCAGGACAGGCTCAGCTTATAGGCCCTTTGGATAGCTTTATTATTAGGGCAAACTCCTTTATAGATCAAGGTATCTCCCTCATGGAACGTAGAGTGTCCCAAGACCTAGCTCTTGCAAAAAGATCCTCCATGGGCCACCTAGCAACCGCTAGAACACCTGAGCGGGTTAGGGACCCCGGACTGTCGGAAGTCCGCGCCGACATCCACAGCCTACCAAACATAGTTGATCTATCGGCCTCACAATTGTTATCCGATTCACAACTAAGTTTGGAATTGGAAACGACTCCCGAACTAGTTATTCAAACTACACCAGAAGAAACAAGACAGCTGAGAGGTAGGAGGGAGGGCGCAGTATGGAAAAAAAAGGAAAAATCAAAAACATCTAAGGTTAATCAGACACGTGAGACACCAAAAAACAAAGCGAAAAAGTTAGATCATACTACACGGAGAGGGGAACAAGATAGGCATATGGTGCTTCCAAATCAGGTCTCAGAGGAGAACCTAGGACCTATTAGTCTAGAGTCATTGGTTAATCCTTCAGGGGGAAATGATGAAAATGAGGTTAATAGCCAACTCTTAAAAAAATTTGGGGGAATTATTCCAACTTTATTTCATCCCAGTAGAAGCTAGATTGCTGCAAATTGAAAAACAGCTAATTGAACTGACAGCCCTCACAAAAAATCCCCCAAATGATGGGGTTCAAAAGACTGGGGGAAACAAGCAGACCACTAATAAACCAACAGTCCAACAAGCTAAAAAATTAGCACCTTCAGGGCCAATAGTAAAACCAAAACCCCCTACAGTAATAGAAAGGAAAATTGTGGAGAAGTCTTCAAATTCAACCCCACAGATTAGCCATGAACACAACAATAAGATTTCTAAGACCCCTGCCTTAAATCCCAATAGAGATTGGGAGAGGGGTCCTTTTGACGGCAGATTTGCAGTTAATTTGCCCCCTGAGGCTAGCCCCTTCGTGGTTGTGATGACCGGTGTACCAGAATTGGTTGATCCGGCCGCAGAACCCAGTTGGCCATTAAAAACAAGGTCCAACATTGGCTCAACATGAACCGACCATTACCGCCCACCTGGTCGAGCAAGATCCTCATGGTGCGTAGGGCCCCTTGGGTGGGTCATGGAAGAAAATCGATTCAGGGAGTCTGTGTCCTTATTAATTTTGAAGATCCCCGAACAGTTGATCACATTTGTTCATGGGGACAGGCTGGCATAAACAATGGTATAGGAACAAAACGCCTCTCCTTCTTCTATCCCCCTAGAAATTGTAATGGTCCGTCCTACGAGGGAATCTGGCATGCAGTGGGTCCTCGTCATTGGGGCGGAGATTGGGAAGAGTGGGGAGGCAATTTTGCCAGGAATCATACTAGAGAGGCACCCTATAGAGATGGATGGAGTAGTATCCCGACGATGAATAGATATAGCTGCCTAGAGATGGTCGATTGACCACCATTGAATGAGGTCACCTTGGGGGGTCACGAGGAGAAATCAGACCACACTCCCCTAGTGGGTGGCATCCCAATAAAGGACTCCCAAGTCTTAAAAGTTATTTTTTAGAATATGGCGGGCCTTCGCCCCAAGGTTGAAGATGGTAGTGCCATGAGCTTCCTGGAGACATATAAAATTATCTGCCTCCAGGAGACATGGTCTACGACCGAACTTCTTCTTCTAGGATATAGAAGTTATTTTTTCCCAGCGTTAGCGGGAAGTATGGGCAGGCCCAAGGGAGGACTGACCATCTTCATAGCAAATACAATTCAAGAAGTGAAAGTAACTACAGTAGAACTGGATGTTAATTCTCAGCCCCTTTGTCTCTCTTTCAGTAATAAGGAGACCTTCCTTTTGCTCAACTTCTATAACAATTTAGAGGAAGGGCAGGTCTTGAGGGTCGTGTCTAATCTTCATGATAAACTTTCCCAGCTTAGACAGGATCATGGAGAAAAAGGAAGTGTGAATATTGTATGGGGGGGATTTCAATCTGCATCCCTGCCCATGCAGTAGTAATAACATCTGCGGGTTGGTGGACGAACACGATAGCCCCCTTGTTCATTTTACCCACTCTAAGTTGGGGTCCCACATGAACGAAGTCCTGTCAGCTTTAGATCTCTCAATAGTTAATAACTTGGCACCAACCTCAGACCGGCTCTTACCAGCATATTTTGGAGGGGGCACCAAACAACAGTTGATTATATTTTAATATCGAACGCCCTGGTTAATAGAGTGAGGTATTTTGAGGTGCTAGTTAACACATTAAGTGATCATTCTGCCCTCAGGTTAGAACTCCATTTAGTGCATTCGGGCTCTTCCCCACAGAATATAGCAAATGCACTAAGTCAGAATAGCCTACACATATATAGGATAAACGGGTACTCTCCAAGATGGGAGAAGATACACCCTGGGAAAATCACTGAAAAGCTGATTAGAGAAGCCTATCCATACATAATGAGATGCCTAGACTTAGCAGCTACAGAGAAGGAAGTTTTAAGTAACTTTGCGGTAATCCTATTAAAAATAAAGGAATTACTGACAGCAAAGTCCAAAGCAGATCAACCCAGGAAGGCTGGATGGTTTAATCATAATTGTACAGTGGCACACACCAAACTAAAAGTAGCACTGAATAAAACCATTAGAGACCCGCAGGCAATTAGTAGGCTCCGGAAAGAGTATACTATTGTGCGTAAGAAGAGAAAGGGCGAATTAAAACAAGCCCTGTGGGACCAACTACACAAAAGCGCCCTAGAGAAAAACAGTGCGGCCTTCTGAAGAGTGGTGAAATCTCCATTTTTAGTAGATGACAACCTCCCCAAAATAGAAGTTGCAATCGAGGAATCAGTCTCGGCGTCCCATTTTTCTAAAATAGTCCAGAAGAACCCAGTAGCAACAGGGACAGATGTAGCTTCCTCTGCGATTTCCTATCCTATCTCTCTAGAATTTGAAATCTCAGAGGTGCTCTTGGCTCTAAAAGCTAGTAAGAATGGGAAAGCCCCGGGACCTGATGGGGTTCCTGTGGATCTTTTTAAGCATAACACAGATCTTTGGGCCCCATTACTGACTAGGGTGTGTATGGCAGTAACAAAGGAGGGTTTGCTGGATTCTTGGACCAAGTCCATCATGGTTCCAATATTTAAAAAAGGAGATCGGCAAGAGGTATCCTGTTACCTCCCTATCTCACTGCTGGACTTGTTGGGCAAGGTAGTGGGTAGAGTTGTGCTCGAGCGACTCCAGCAGTGGGCCGAGGTTGGGGGGGTCCTTTACGACCTCCAATTCGGTTTCCGGGAGGGCTTTGGTACAATAGAACAGGCCCTGATGCTGGGGAAATACACTCACGCTAAACAGGTCAAGTTATACATGGTCTACGTAGACCTGTCAGCTGCTTTTGCTTGTGTCTGCCACGCAAAGCTTTGGTCTGTCCTGCTACAAATATGAGTAGACGCCCCCCTCGTAGATTTTCTGAGGAAGCTATATTCCAAGGCCTCTGCGAAGGTACGGCTCAGTACAAAGGGAGAATTATCTGCGTTGTTTGGAGTAGAGCGCGGAGTTCGGCAAGGTTGCATCCTGGCCCCCTTTCTGTTCTCACTGTATACAAACGGTTTGGAGGCAGAGATGTTGAGAGGGGGCCAGGATCTTCCCCAAGCACGAAAGCGTCCGATCCCCGATCTGCTCTTTGCAGACGACTCCGTGATACTGGCTCGTACTCCACGTGAATTAAAGAAGGCTTTGGATAGGTACGCAGACTTTATGGGGAGCCTCGATTTACATATAAATATAAAGAAGACGTATGTAATGGTAGCAGGCAGAGGGAAAAAACATGTCAAAGATATATTTCTTATAACCAAAAACTTAAAGTTACGGCCCACTATCCCTACCTGGGTATTATAATAGATGAGAAACTGAATTGGAAAGCTGCAGTTGAGGCAAGAAAACATCTCCTCATGAGAGCTATTGCCGCCCTTATAAATTTTTCACAAAGATTGGGCAAAAGGTCCCCTGTAGAACTTCTAAAAATTTATAGCGCTAAATGCCAGCCAATAGCCCTGTATGGGGCTGGAGTGTGGGGGCATGTAAACACCAGTGCCCTGCAGGTGGCAGAAAATACTTTTTTAAAGATTTCTTTTAGCGGCACCCAAACAAATTTCCACACTTGCATGTCATATGGAACTGGGGATCCCATATTTAGGGGACCTGGTAAAATCCAACCACTTTTACTTTGGCGACGTATTTGGATTTCAGAAAAGAATCTAATAACTAAGGAAATCATGGCAGATTGTATGGCTTTAGATTATTCACTGGAAATTAGTTGGCTCCTCTATGTGAGAAATTTTCTAACTGATTTAGGTTTAGAGTCTTACTATACAAAACCCGAGAAGATCTGTGAGATTTCGAGGAAGGATCTGAAAGCAAGGGCACTGAGCCATTTAGAAGGCTTAAGGCTTGCTAGTGAAGCCACGAAAGTTTCTGCCCTACATGTAATTGCGGTTCAGACCAACCTGCAAATTCAGCCCTATTTAACATATGATCTCAAAGTATTTGTACTTTGTATTTGTACTTGTTTTGACAAGATTCAGACTAAATCTTTTCCATCGATTAGTAGCATTCCCAATGAGAAACAGCTGGGAGCCAATTCTTACGCCTTGCCCCTGCGATGAAACATCAGAGCAGACGACCATGCACACTGTTCTGTTCTGTAAATTTTATCATGATCATCGGAAACTTTGGCTGTTACCTCTGCTAAAACTTTGGGGTATTAGGCAATGTCGTCCAGCTATGTTGCGACTGCAGTTTTTAGAGCAAACTTGCAAAGAATCTTTTCTACCTGTGAATTGGATAATTTTCTATTTAGTGCTCAGACAGCAATCGACAATGCCAGCGTGGAATGTTTAGTTTTAAAATTGTAATGATTGTGTTTCATATGATAATATGTTTTTACTGTCTGTAATGCTGCTTTTATTGTTTTCTATTTTGTACAACCGAATAAAGATTCTAATATATATATAACAAAAGCAAGATTTATCTGCTTCATCCAATCCATGTTACCATATCCCATTGGGTTAACAGTTAAACTGAATCATATGCCCCATATCTCTTTCACACTTCTTGCCGTCCTAAATTAGTTTTCCAGGAAATAGGCCTATAGATTGTGAATTATTTTTGTATTTGCCAAGCGGATTGCAAATAAATTCTCTTGCTGACTCTCTTCATTTTCTTAAGCCTGTTCCAAGAAACAGGGAACAGGCTTGGCTCTCCATCTCTGCAAGAGCAGTGAACACGCCACCAGACCGACAGCAAGCGCCTGGATACCCTCTCTGGTGACAATCCACACTTTATAAATCCTGCTTGATTGAATGAAATAAATAGCAGTTTTTGAAATCTCACTGTAATTCCTGACATCAAACAGTGGCCAAGAAGAGCAAGAATGGGGCTCTTAGGGATTCGAATCTGAAATTGATATTCCAAATATACAAAAAGAGCTTTCCAAAACGTATCCAATGTACCACATTTTCAAATATTATGCAGCAAATCCACTATCTATAGCATCACGCCTACATTCATTTAATTTAGATCTGTGGAGTCATATATCATACATTTAGAATAAAATTGCATTTTGCGAAAATTATCTCCTCTAAAGTTGTAAAATTAAACTTTCTCCATACATCTTGGGTCAATACCACTTTACCCTAGTTTAACCATTTATTAGAGATCCTGCTGAAACTTTCAAATTTCTCTACTCATGACAGACACTTATTCCAAGCCACTAATTTCTTCATATAAGACACACTGATTGAACTTGCCTCCAAATCCTTTCTATCTGATAAAAGTTTGGGAGCCATATGTTGCAAAACATCATAAAGAGCTGTGTAGGACGACTGAAGCCACAATGTATCTACATTAATCTAAGGTTCAATTTCGTTCACTATCTTTCATTTATACATAACCAAAAAATTAGCTAGCTTTGTAAAACCATTGCCCTTCCACTTTTGTACTATTACCAGATCCATAAAGCCTCCACTGTCCCATTCAACCTAATACAAATAGGTTTCTGAATTAATAAGGACAAGGAACATCAGCTGTCCTGGTGCTGCTAGATTTATCGGCAGCTTTTGACACCATCTCACATGAGATTTTGGTCGAGCGTCTGACTGGGAGTGGACTAGGGGGCATGGCACTGGCTTGGCTAAAGAGCTTTCTTTCGGATCGGACCCAATGTGTCACCATGGGCGATTTCCGATCCGAGGAGACCAGGATTACTAAGGGGGTGCCACAGGGCTCCTGTTTGAGCCCTACATTATTCAACATCTATGTGGCCCCCCTGGCTAATAACCTGAGAGCCTTTGGTTTCTGCCCAGTGTCATATGCTGATGATACCCAGCTGCTCTTTCCCTTTGACCATCTTATTCCAGAGGTATTACATTCTTTCTCTGAGGGGATGAGAGCAGTTTCCCAGTGGATGTCTTTGAATATGTTGCAGTGCAATGTTTCAAAGACAGAGATTATGCTTTTCGGTGAGGCTAAGATCTGCTGGGCTCCTGACTGGTGGCCTTTAGATCTAGGCCCAGTCCCCGAGCCTAAGCAGATAGTCAAGAACCTAGGGGTACGTCTGGAACAAGATCTCAGCATGAAGCAGCATGTTACCAACATTGTTGGATCTTGCTTTCGGACCATTGGATTGCTGCGCAGAGTTTTTCCATTGCTTCCAGACACCATCAGAAAGACCCTGGTCCAGGCGTTGGTTATCAGCCGTCTCGACTATTGTAATGGTCTCTTGCTGTCAGCTAATGAGGAGGATCTGGATAGGTTACAGGTTGTGCAGAACACCGCAGCCAGGTTGGTTCTAAATGCCCCTCCGAGAACACCTTCAAAACCTCTACTTGCCAGGCTTCATTGGCTTTCCATCCGTCAGAGAGTTGTTTTTAAGATCTGTTGTACGGTCCACAAAGGACTTCATGGTTTGGGTCCCTCCTATCTGGCAGACAAGTTTGTGCCGTATGTTCCTTCTCGTGCTCTACGGTCCAGTGACCAAATGCTTCTCACGATTCCTAGGATCAAGCGGGTAAGGCAAGGGGGTAAGGCTCTGTCTGTGAGGGGTCCGAGGATATGGAATGGTCTCCCTCTCCAGCTTAGGCAGCTTGAAAATCATCTGGCCTTCAGAAAAAAGCTGAAGACGTTCTTGTTCCAGGTCTAACCACACAGTTTAAGAACTAGATTGGACCCAGGGAATTCAATCTCCTGCAAGTTTAGCAGTCAGATAGCGCGGAGATACTCCCTTGGGAGTTTATTCAAGCGCTCTACAAACCCGCAAATTAAATTAAATTAAATTAATTAAGAGAGATTAATCACCCAAACAGCATTTGTAAAGCGCACACTGTCACCCCAGGGGTATGTAGCTGATGACTCTCCATCGAAGAGCCAGGTTTTGAATCTCTTTTTGAAGTCTGCCCGCAAGGGAGCTGTCCAGAACTGGAGAGGAAGGTCGGTCCAGGTTTTGACGATGATGTAGGAAAAGGAGCGGCCACTGCTGCGGCTGCGACGGATGCAGGCGGTGTGTGAGAGGGCAAGAGAGGAGGAGCGCAGGTGTCTAGAGGGTTGGCAGAAGTTCAGTTGTGGTTTATGTACGAAGGCCCTAAGTCGTGGAGGGCTTTGTAGGTGGTGTGAGGATCTTGAACAGGCATCTCTACTGGATGGGGAGCCAGTGGAGATCTCTCAGGTGGGGTCGGGTGTGGACTCATTTGGGGAGGTCCAGAATGAGTCTGGCTGTGACGTTCTGTATGGTATGGAGTTTTCTGAGGAGCTGGGTGGGTATGTCAGCATAGTCAAGGCGGCTGGTGAAGGGCGCCTGAGTGATAGTCTTTCAAGTGTTGGTTGGAATCGATCTAAAGATTCTGCGGAGCATGCGAAATGTGTGGAAACAGGATGAGTGTACTGCGTTGCGTCTTTTCATGCTCAGTAGCTGTCTTGGATGATGCCTAGGCTGCGTGCATGGTCAGTCGGTGTGGGTGTAGGTCAGAGTTTTGCAGGCCATCAGCTGTGGTCCCATGCAGAGTTGTTTTTCCCAAAGATAGGTACTTCAGTTTTGTCGGCGTTTAGTTGGAGGCAGTTGTCTTTCATCCATCCTCGGTGGGTGAGAGGATCAGTTGGGCGTCATCTGCATAGGAGATTGTTGAGTCAGTGGAATCTGGCAATGTCAGCGACGGGGGGTCATGTAGATGGTGAACTGTGTGGGGCTGAGGGATGATCCTTTTTGGTGCTCTGCATTTGATGTCTTTGGGTGTGGAGGTGAAGGGAGGTAGTTGGATGCTCTGTGTGCGACTTATGAAGAAGGATGCGATCCATTTTAGGGCATCTTGCTGTATGCCTATGTTCCAGTCTGTTGATGAGGGTGTTGTGGGAGATCGTGTTGAACGCTACAGAGAGGTCGAGCAGGATCATAGCCACAGCTTTTCCGTGATCGAGGTGTGTTCTGGTGTTAATATGTGGCGGCAATTAGCACGGTCTCAGTGCAGTGGTTGGCCTGGAATCCTGATTGAGAGATGTCTAGTATGTGGTTTTGTTCCAGGAATTCAGTGAGCTGCTGGTTGATGGCTTTCTCAAGTACTTTGGCCGGATAAGGGAGCAGGTATATTCCACAATAATTTTGTAGACCGCTCGGGTTAGCGGAGGTTTTCTTTAGGAAAGGTCGGATGTCTGTGTGTTTCCAACAGTTCAAGAAGGTTGCAGTGGAGATGTAGGTGTTGAGGATGCTGGTGAGCTACATGCTGATTTGGCTAGTTGCAATGTTGTAGAGGTGGTGGGGCAGGGGTCGGTGTGTGCCCCAGAGTGGATGGAAGACATGATGGCTGAGGTGGTCAGGGCAGTGAGTAGAACCCAGGTGGTGATGGTTTGGCTGATGTTCATGGGAGGGTTAAGGTCATTGTGGTTGAGGGTGGCAGGTTGGAGGTTGAAGTTGTTGTAGATATTGGTGATCTTGCTGAGGTAGTCGTCTGAGAGGGTGTCGCAGAGTTCTTGGGAGGGGTGGATGGTGTTCTCCACGGCTTTCCGGTTGGAGAATTACTTGACAATTTTGAAGAGTTCCTTTGTGTGGTTGAACATGAAGTTGATGTGGGTGAAGATGGCTGCTTTCTTGGCTTCCTTGATGTGCCTGTGGTAGTTGCTGAGGGCTGTTTGTGAGATGCTCTGTTGGCGGGGATCTTAGCTGTGCACCATTGTTTCTCCCGTTGCTGGCAGTTTCACTTGGTGTCCTGAGTTCTGGGATGTAACAGCTGGCATGTCTGAAGGTCCTGTTGGATTTTGTAGGTTTCAGTGGGGCATCTCTGTCCGTGATCCATCCAATGAAGTTCTGAACAGCTTGGTTGAGGTCTGTTGAGGCTTCTGGTTAGAAAGTGGTGAGGGCCTGTGACTATTGAGTTTCGATTACCTTTCTCCAGCTGCAGTGCGGGGAGATCAGGTGCCTGAGGATGGTGTGCTTGGCGCCGACAATGGTGAAGTGTACTATGGTGTGGTCAGTCCAGGTGAGTTCTGTGGTATGGCTGAATTTGGTTCTGCTGCTGAAGGTGAAAATGAGGTTTTGTGTGTGCCCGGCTTTGTGTGTGGGTACAATGACAAGTTGAGTGAGGCCGATGTTGGTCAGGTTCTCTAGTAGGGTGATGGATTAGTGTTGTTGGGGTCATTGATGTGGAAGTTGAGTTCACCAAGTAGGATTTAGTGGTGTGAGTCGATTGCTAGGAGTGCAATGAGGTTGGAGATGGTGTTGCAGAATGATGCTTTGGGTCCAGGGGGTCTTTAGGCAAGGGTGCCTCTTATTGTGGTCTTCAAGTCAGTTTGTAGTTGGAAGTTTTGTTGTTCTATGAGAGGTGAGGGGTTGTCGTTGATAATAGTGCATCTGATGGTTTCCTTGAAGATGATTGCAATGTCGCCACCTTGTTTGTTGGTACAGTCTCGGTGTACCATCTT
Organism: Lissotriton vulgaris; assembly: GCF_964263255.1. Classification (NCBI taxonomy): domain Eukaryota; kingdom Metazoa; phylum Chordata; class Amphibia; order Caudata; family Salamandridae; genus Lissotriton; species Lissotriton vulgaris. Next base: position 1,608,486,734 of record NC_141694.1, on the reverse strand, counting down.
GTAGCCTTTGAGAATGGCGGTGGTGATTTTGGAGTTCACCATGTTTCGTTGATGAAGGCAATGCCTTTGGAGAGGGTAGTGATAGTGTCCCAGATTTTGTTGGCATGTTTGCAGAGGCTGCGGGCATTGAGCAGGATACAGTGGATCGGTTGCGGGGTGTTCTTTTGGGCAGGAGTGGTGTGGGATCTTTTGCCGGTGGTCATTCAATAAATCACTTTTTTTATAAAGCACGGCTACTCACCCATAAGGGTCTCAAGGTGCTGACTGGGTGGGATCTATAGTTCAGTTGAAGAGCCAGGTCTTGAGGTCCTTCCTGAATTGCAGCAGGGGTGGTGATTGCCTGATGTGAAAAGGCAAGGACTTCCAGGTCTTCGCTGCGAGGTCGGAGAAGGATCTTCCTTTAGTAGTGGTCTTGTGGATCCATGGGATGGTGGCAAGGGTCAGTTGGGCGGAGCAGAGATGTCTGGTGAGAGTGTAGAAGGAGAAGCGGTGGTTGGGGTATGCTGGGCTGGCTTTGTGGAGGGCTTTGTAGGCATGCTTGAAGGTAATTCTTTTGTTGATAGGTAGCCAGTGAAGGTCTCTCAGGTGGCCGGTGATGTGGCCGCGGAGTGTGATGTTCAGGATGAGTCTGGCGGAGGCGTTCTAAATGTTCTGCAGTTTCTTTTGAATTTTTGGTGTGGTGCCGTCATAGTGTGTTGCCATAATAGAGTCTGCTGCTGACTGCTGCAGTAGTAGCGTAGAGCAGGGACAGCAGGGAATGCAGTGGCAACAGGCAGTGCAGGGACGCCAGGCAGCATATGGGCAGCAGGCGCTGTACCTTAATCTGGAGGCCAGAGAAGAGGGTTAACCTAGCCTAGCCTCCTCTGGGCTCTTGTGGGCGGAGCCGGGAGCCGAGCGGACACATATCGTCTCGGCTCCCGGTCCACGAGATGCTCTGACCCGGCCCTGGGCAGATACAGCCCTTCACTTCGACCGCTCTTTTTTCCAGCACGAAGCGGAGCGAGTGGGGCAGGTGCGGAGAAGCAGCGATCACTCCGAGGTTGGCAGACAGGCTCGATCTCCCGAGGTGAAGGAGGAGAGGGCGGAGGCGCTCAAGATGGCGGGCGGTACTGCGCCGTGGACTCCGCTGACTGCAGCCGCCACTGGGAGGTAGGATTTCGTCCTGCGCTACCCCGGCTTGTAGAGACTCTCGCCGCAGCAGCTGGCATAATTTCCACCAGCTTCACTTCGGTGGGGACCCCCACCGAGGGAATCCTCCCAGCGCCTGCCTGACTCTAAGATGGCAGCCGGCGGCGACTTTTGGATGGCGATCGCCGCTTCCACTGGCTCGCCCCAACTTCGCCCCGGTCTCCTGCTAATCCTGTGGCCCTCTCTTGGACTTTTGGCCTGCCTCCCGACCTGCTGCCAGTTTGGAGCCACTGCCAGTGCCGGAATGCCCTGTGGCCCTGCAACTCGGGCCGGATCTCCAGACCACTCACCCGCCCCCCCCCCCCCCCCCCCCCCCCATGGCACCAGTGTTCTGAATGTGCCGCTGCTCCCGGAGTCCACACTGCTTGCGGGTGAATCCACACACAACCCACCGGCAGCCGTGCAGCGCCCCATGGCCAACGCGTGACCGTACCAACAGCGTCAACATGGCCCTCACCACCTGGCGCACTCTCTCCCCCACCGAGACGGCTGACTGCAAGATGGTGACGCGCCTGCGGCTGGCCTCCAGCTTCATCTCCCACCTTCACTCCTGGACTTCCTGACTTTTTGTTTTGTCCTGACCATCACTTTGCTGCTGTTTTCGGACAATTTCGCTGGACTCTAGCCCTCCTCCCATTCCCTCGTCCGTTAACCCTTTTTCCCGTGGATGATCCTCAAATGTTCCCTCCCTTTTCCGCTTCCCCTTCTCTCCATACCCTTGCATCCCTCCCACCCTCCCTTTGTTCTCTGACTGCCTCCACACTTATGGAACTCTGCTCTTTGACTTATTGTAATAACTCTAATCAATGGTATTTGCTTTAGACCTTGCACCATATACCTTGCCTATGTGACTCTTAGAGTATATCCAGTCTTATCCCCTCCCTATGTATATAGAGATAACTCTAATCACTAGTGTATGCAGTAGACCTTTGTACTCTCTACCATTCCTATGTGTCCATTAGAGTATATCCGGTCTTAACCCTTCCTATGTATATAGAGATAACTCTAATGACTAGTCTCCTATGTGGCTTTTAGAGTATATCCAGTCTTACCCCTTCCCTATGTATATAGAGATAACTCTAATCACTAGTTTATGCAGGAGTCCGCTGTGCTCTCTACCATTCCTCTGTGACTCTTAGAGTATATCCATGTGTATCCCCTCCCTAAGTAGATAGAGATATCTCTAGTATATGCCTAGAGTTTATCCATTTGTATCTCCTCCTTGTATGATTTTATCTCTTGTACATTCGCAATTTTTTCTGTTTGTACCTTTTTTTTTATAACGCATGTAATCCTAAGTCCGTTTGTTTTCAACTGGTTCTTATGTAAGTCAAAAATGTGCAAATCTGTTTTTCCGATTGTAACCATCAGTCCTTATGGTTGAAACTGGGTCCTATGTAAAGCGCTCTGACACCTTCGGGTAAAGTTCGCGCTATATAAAATCGCATAAATAAATAAATAAATAAATAAATAAATCTGACGGGCGTGGACGGGTCGACCCTTGGCTCCCGCTTAGCCCGAGCGCCACCGGAGCATGTCCTGTGATGCGGGAGAGGCCTGGCTTTTAAACTGCCTAGACAGGTAAGCAATCCAATGGGCTGGTGTTTCGTCACAGCTGTGGATGCAGCTTGGAAATGTAGGCATCATGCGGGAGGGATCCAGAGGAGTTCAGCGATGCAGGAGTGGTGCTGGCTTTTAAAGTGCCCGGGCAGGTAAGCAGTCCAATGGGCTGGGTTCTCGTTGCAGCCGTGGAGGCTGCTTGGAAATGTAGGCTGCAAACTGGAGGGATCCGGAGGAGTCCCATGATGCTGGAGCAGCACTGGGTTTTAAAGCACCTGGGTGGTAAGCAGTCCAATGGGCTGGGTTCTCGCAGCAGCAGTGGAGGCTGGTAAATCTAGGTGGGAGGGATCGAGAGGGATGGAATAAAATCTATAAAATTGTGCTTTTCTTTTAAAAAACCATTGCAGTGTTTTGTACCTGACTTTTTGGGGCGATTTGGTTAACCATAAAATATCCCTGATTTGATTTCCTCTTAACATCATGCCCATCAATTATTTTGAAAGTGGCTATGTGATGCACAAATCTGTTGCCATTATACAACTTGATGGGACCAAGAGAATATTTGGAAGGTAGCAATAAAACACACAAACTCTTAACATGCAAGGGTCTAAATGATCAATTCTTGCTATTTCAATGCCTTTCAGTCAAAAAAACTGTACACCCAATTCCTATAATACCATCCACCATCACTCATAAAATTCTTCTCTTCTGATTATCTTGCTAGCATGAAAACAATTTCAGACAAATGGTATCCTACCATTATCAAATTGTGTTTTAGGGTAAATAATTAATATTGGTTCACCTTGTTTTGTGTATCAATCAAAATTGTCAGTGATCGCCTCTTTCTCCTGCTCTATTGATTATTTCAGCTTGCCAATATATATTAACACCTGAGTTAGATACAATTTCTTTCACCTGAAACCACTGGCTACTAAGCAAATCATCATACTGTTTAGGTATGAATTTGCAATAGGTTATTTCTGTCAGTGAACTTTGTAAACAGACTTGTTTCATATTAAGCATGGGCGAATTTTGCGAATCTGGTGTTCGCGAAATTTGCGAATTTGCGAACTCGCAATCCGCAAAATCCGCGAATTCTCGCGAATTTGCGGATTTTTTTTGTGTTCGCAAGGATTTCTGCCAGTTCGCAAGGATTTCTGCCAGTTCGCGAGGGTTTTGTACCAGTTCGCAATTGCGAACTTACATGTCGGCTCGCAACGGTCGAGATTATGTTGTTTCTACGTCTGGTTCATCATCACAGGTTCCCAGCACCCTCTGTTTCACCCCTGCCACCCTCTGTTTCACCCATGCCACCCTCTGGTACATCAATGCCACCCTCTGGTTCATCATCACTGTAGATTATGGGGGAAAAAGCAAGCACACCTGCCTGCTTCAACTGACATGAATTAATTTGGGGTTGATTTATTAATGTGTCACTGTTTTAAAATTCCAGTCTGGCACCTGCTTCCTTATCTGTAATTTGCTTTTTGTTGCAGTGCAATTTTTTTCCAGGACCTTTGTGGCCTACTTGTAGCTATTCTATGAGCGTGCTGTGAGGGTCAGAGCAGGGTCATACAATTGTTGCAACTAGCAACTGAACTCTGAAGGGGCCCTTGTCAGGAAGCACTACAGGGAATGGTTACTAATGATGAGTTTGAACTTTTGAACCTGCTGAATGCTTTCACTTTTGCAAAACTCGTTTTTCTGCAGAACAGCATTACAGCAACTGTAATGCCCCAAACAAGCTTATATGAGAACGTTGATTTCTAATCCAAAAGTTATCCAAAGAAAATCAAAAGGCCTCAAATCCAAAAAAGGGCAGGCAAATGTCAACCCGGGGAGTAACTCTGATAAAAATCATCATTTTCAGAAGGTCTATGCTGCTTGCTAGTAGATTTCTTGTGCAGAATTGCAATTTTTGTAATTTCGCGAGTGCGAGATTGTTTCTGCCCACCGCACCTACATGTTCGCAATTGCGAACTTACACCGCACACCGCAAAATTGTATCACCAAGACAAAAAAATCCGCTGCGTGCGAATTTGCGGATTTTCGGTAAATTCGCGAGCGTACGCGGATTGCGAATTTACCGAAAATCCGCAAAATCCGCGAGCGGAACGGATTTTCCGCCCATGCTTATTTCATATTTGCCATTATGGTATTCACATGTATGTTTTCTTGACTAAATAAGGTGTTCACTTTCTGCATATCCTCTTTGATTTTTTTCCAATGTGCTTTTTCAGTTCAACTCTAAGGAACTGAACTTTGTTTGGATCTTAGCTCAAATGGTACACTGGCTGGTTCTTTTTATGAAGGATATATATTTTTACATAAACATCAGCCTAATTAAAAAAAAAAGCAATTGTTATAATCACACATCTTTTTATATTTATATAACATATGATTATTCCACCCTGAACTGTGGGTGAATTCTCTTAAGTTGTGTCCATTGGAGTCTTTGTTGATGGATGAACAGAGACATGATGTTGGACAATAGAGGGTATCACTTAATGAAAGGCCTGTGCTATCAGACAGCTGCCATCTTCGTTCGATGCTCTGATATCTTAATGCTTTGAAGCTGTCATCACAGTCAGAATCCCAGTATAGAAATTATTAGCCTTTCATTATTCTGATGACAGTTGAGAACAAATAGCTCAATTACACACATGGGTACCCAAGAGTTTGATGGCTATATCTAGAAACGAATTATTTTATTATCATCATTATTATTATTATTATTAGTTGTAGTAGTACTAGTAGTACTAGTATAGTAGTTTTAGTAGTAGTAGTGATAGTAGTATTGTTGTTGGTATTAATTACAAAATATTATGTTATAATGAATAATTGGCAATTACCTGTGCCTGCACTAACTAATACGTGTTTAGTCCATCAATGTATGAGACTGCGTGCAAAAAGAAGCAACCATTTCAATTTTTTGCTCTTGTTTCCTAATGAACCAAAATGTATTGATTGAACGTATCAATGGACATATTGTGGTTCTCAATTTTTTTAATACATTTTTAAGGAGTTACTTGTTGTATGAGCCGTATCAGTATTACTTTTTATCTTTAGACCAGGAAGAAATTTATATTATGCTGGTGTAATTCATGTAATTTCGCACTGCATTTGTTACACAAAATTCTTGACAATTTATACCAGCATTTTCAGCCCAATTATAGCTCAGGAAAAACTGAACAACCAGACCATGAGCACCTGTTGTTCACGGCAATTGGGTAAAATGTAAAGATGCAAATATATCCTCAATACAAATTTTGAACGCTCATTGCTTGTTTATATACTTTTACTTTGTAATGACTAGTCTACTATTTGAGATCTGCCTTTTTTGACCTGTTGCATCCAAGGGCAGCTGTAAGCAAACTCATTTTGAGTGGAATATAGCCTTTTTGCTTTTTCTTTACTATGCTTCTCTATAATCTTCCTGTCCACCACTTTGTACTCTTTTCAGCTTCTCCACCCGCTTAATAGGGGAATGAAAGCCGTTGATAAAGTTATACTCACCTGGTATGTAACAGGACAACATTCATTTATGTAGAATGGCATTTTAGTTTCACAATGCTATTACATATAAGTAGCATGCTCTTATTATCAAAGGCATAAGAGTATGAGCACACATGCAGCTTTGTATATAAATATGCATGTTACAATATATTCACCAATAGACATTGCCATACCACATCTTTATTGGTATTTAGTAGGGATAAGCATGACTTATGATTGTTGCTGGCATTCGTACCACAGAATACTTCATCCCATATATCCAAGGCAATAACTGTAATATTGCAGTATATATTATGTTGCACATATTGCTTAGGTCAGATTGTTCCTAAGAGTGACTGCAACTGTCATAATAACATTTACATGGATTTCATTGTGCTCCCTTGACAAATATGGCATAAACATATCATGGTGCTTTTGCATGTGCATGACAGGATTCGCATGTGCTTTGTTAAATACAAGTGTCAAATGCTTTATAAGTTTGCCCATAAATATTCAGATTCATAAAATGCATCTAAAAATGCTCCCTTTGGTAAAGACCTTAGGCTTCTGGATTGACCAGCATCTTTCCATGAATGCACCTATCAATTACTTTCTAAAATATGCTAGAGCAGTTCTCAATCATGTTAAAAATAAAAACTTTTCTAGATGCTAAAGCTTTTTCAGTCAAGGGTCCTATCTTTAGTGATCTCCTGCCTTGATTTTGAAAATGCCCCTCTGATGGGACTTCCAAACATAGCATTGGCGCCCCATAAAACTGTACTCTGCTCATCTACAAGAGTAATAGCATCTCTTCTTGAATGATATGCCTATAGAATCCCAAATTGATATCAGATTGGCCTGCTTCATGATTAAGATGTTCTATCACAAACATCCATCATACTTCACCTTTACATTGAAAATCTCAGGAAGTAAGAAATTCCTCAGGAGTAGAGACTACCTGAGATTGGAATACAGGAATTGCAATTACTCTCAATCTGTGTCCCTAGTATTCTCAGGGGCAGTTCCGAAGCATAGGAAATCTAATTTTTGTAATATGTTTTGTGAAATAATTTAAATAACACACAAAGTAAAACATGCATCAATAAACAGTATATCCATTATAATAGGCTTAGTTAATTTAGCAAACATATTTTTTGAGCATAAGAACTGAGAAAAAATGGAATAAAAAAAGGAAAGAAAACATTACATTTTTATGATTGTTAAATATCGAAGTAAAATAAGTCTGAAATGGCAGCCTTACCAATTCTATTGTTACTATTAGTATCTAAAGAATAAACACTTTCAAGTCTATGGCTGTTCCATATATGATTCCACCAAGACTTGCAAGATTATTTGGCAAAATTCTTCCAGAAAAGAAGGTATTTCCCTAAAAACAATATTAAAAACATCAGGTAATTTTACTTGATGAATAAGGTTATAACATGAGAGAAATATGGAACCCTGGAAAACATTGCCAAGAGATAAGGGAACCGTAAATTGGAACATGTCAGAACATTTAGACCATATTCATTTCCAAGCATAATGAATATATTTCCAACAAAAGAACAGATAAAGGAAAGTACTGTTTTCAATTTTACATGGCCAGCACAAGTTAGAAACAGAAATATGAAGCCTATATAAACTGCAGTGTGAATTAACGTATTGTAAATTAAAAACAACACTGCTGATATACAAGTATTAAATACCCAGATTTTGTAGCAAAATTGTACCTCAAACTTGTTCTCATTATCATCTTCCCACAGAAGTTCGACTTAATAGTTAATTCTGTTAATGGCTGGTTGATGAATTGATGTATAGATAATGGCAACTTTTGGTATAGTATAGTTACAAATCAACCTGAACAAGATATTTGGTGGAATATTATCGTTAAGTGCAAGTACATTTTAGGACCCAGATAAAAAAAAGCCGAAAAGGAGCTATGCAATGGCATATAGTTCATAAGATATATATTGGTTTGTAATGTTTCAAATGGTTTTATATTGTGTCTATCCCATATTTAATTAATCCAAGATACACACCTTTATTTCCAATGTTTCCAACAGAAAGATTTGTTAGAACATTTGTAGTATTTATTTTCCATATAAGAGCGGAAACTAAACATCTTAGGAGGTGCAGTATTTATGAAATAGGTGTTTATGAACAACATATGTATAACTCAATATGACATATATGTAAAGTGTACCATTTTGAAATGTGAATGATTTCCCTAAAAGAGTGATCAGCAAAGAATGTATGTTCAAATCTAACCCATAAGAGTGCAAATATATCATCATAATTGGCTAGAAAAGCACATGCTTGCCTAATGATAAAGCAGAGGTGATATAGTTAAAGTCAGGAATCCTAACGCCTTCTTTAAGTTTTTTTTGCTTAAGTTTAGCTAATGCGGTTTGAGGTGTTTTGTTTATTCGATAGGAATTTCAAGCATATACATTCAAATTGTTTACATAACAAATAATATTGGGAAGGGCAATCAGCAAAAGCAATTTGTAATAAAATAGTCTTTTTAATGGTGTCTGATCTTTCCCACCATGAGGAAGTTAGAAGAGATCATGTTGATACCATATCATGTATATCAGTTTTAAGAAACAAGCTACTAAAATGAATAGTTGACCAGAGATTAGATACCTAAAATATTTGATCTTAGTCAGGTTCCACATAAAATTTGAATCTTCACACTTTAATCTCTTATGCAATGTATTCAAGGGAAGAACCTCTATCTTACGTAAGTTCAGTTTATAACCAGAAATTTGAGAGTTAAAGTTGATCCAGAAAAAGTTATGGTGACGTGGAAGGATTAGGCAAACATAAAAAATCTCATTGGCATATTCTGAAATCTGAATTTCCAAATAACTACATTTAAAACCAGGAATAGAACTATTATATTTTAAATGCTCCAAGAGGGGTTTTAAACACAATATTATTAGAATCAGACAAGGATGCCTTACTGCCCGTTTACTATGAGTGAGATTGTAAATCCCCATATTTCAGTTATTCACAAAAATACTAGCTATAGGAGAGGTGTATAACATTTAACAAATTAAATAAAATGAAGACCAACATTAAACCACCTTGGAGTCTTAAATGCAAATTGCCCATTAACATAGTCCAAACCTTTTTCAAGATCAAGAAATGGGGCGCTAACTGAAATATTAGATTTGAAGGCCAATGAACCAATGTTAGATAACACTCTAGCATTATCTTTCACCTGTCTAACATTAATAAACCCAGATTGGTAAATTAAAAAAATATATTGCATGACAGATTCCAAATGAGTGGCTTATATTTTAGCATACATTTTGCAGTAATAATCAATTAAATGGGACCGCACTATGTACAATATTGTTGTTCTTTCCCCGGTTGGGTAATACCATTTAGTGCCTAGAAAATAAAATACCAATAGCACAGCTGTGAAAAAGTGAATTCAATAAATACAATCCCTTGGTGGTTAAGGATGGAAAATTTGAAATAAATTCAATTGGTATACGATCAGGACCAACTGCTATAGATATTTTCAAAAGCTTAATAACTTACAGGACTTCCAGTTAAAAAATATCTATGTCAATGTCATCATAGTCAGACTCTTGTAGAACTTGCTTGGGGATATCAGTAAAAAATGTATAAAAGTCTTGAAGTAATGGGTAAACATAATCTGTGTATATAAATTGTTTCAAATGAGGAGGGCATATCAGGATTGCAATAGGAATAGAACTGTCACCTTCATTGATTAAAACTACCTTTTTATGCACATTCCTCACCTTCAGATAGTGGTCTAACATTTTTCCCTATTTATTCTGTCTTCCCTCAGATCTAGAATTAAAGTGCTCTAGGGCATTACAAGCATCTATGCTTGAAATTGTATTTAGTTACATTTTGGCTATGGCATCAGCACCGACTCTGAAGTAAAGCACATATGTTCATGCCATTGAGTTAGTGTTTATATTGAGCATTTGCTTTGTTCTTTTTATGAGCAATGAAATCAAGTACAAAAGCTCTTCAACAAACTTTAAATGCACCACAGTTATTAAATACAAAGGTAGGTATGTTCAAATGAAAACTCCAAATCAAAATATTTTAAACTATTAATGACGCTATTGTCAGACAGAAGATAGTTGTTAAATTTCCATCTATTTGATTTAGCGTTGAACACAGAAAAGTAAACTAAAATGCAAACATGGGGTCATAATCATATTAAAAAATAGCACCCATGACAGTATATTGTAAACCTTGTAATAGGGGTTTGGAAACTAAAATATAGTCAATCATAAAAAAACAATATAATGATTTTGAGCTATATGTTCTCCAAACATAAAATAGTAATCTGGAGGCACTTGCTATTTTGAAGGCTTCCTGACCTTTATTGGGTATACATTTACATTTTGATTTTATTTTAAAAATGAGTCAACAAACTGGTTGATATCTCATCCAAGAATACTATTAGGATTTGAAAATGTAACTAATTTTGCTTTTACACAATTCTAGAAAGTGGGAATAGGCTTCACTGGGCCATAAACATTAAACAAAGTTAAAAGAAATTTGTCAAATTTAATGTTGACTAATACCTAACAACCATCATTATCATCACATTCTTGAGATGGAAATTCAACTTTTAAGGGTCTGAGACCTAGAGGAGCTACTCCCCCTAATGGCCAGTGGCAAGAGAGGTGAAAAAGCATTCCCAAACCATCTCATATTCAACATGTTGAATTCTGCTTCATAACAATACGTTTTCTATAAAAAGGCAATTTTTGTATTCAATCTATAAAGATGAGAAAGTACCCATCTGCCTTTTGCCCGGATTACCCAACCCCTATACTTTCCAGGACCTCATATTAACCATAAAATATGTAGATAGATGGGATTACAAGAACTAACATGACAATCAGCAATTGTTACATTTATGTGTTCTATGTCCGTTTTTACTAAGTATAGAAGCAAATAACAGAGAAGAAAGAGGATATGTAAGAAGAAAATAACCATACCCACACAAGTCAAGTTCAGATAAACTGATAGAGATCAAACGAGATAACAGAGAAAAGAGAATAAAATCAGTGAGCCAGCCGATCTGGACAGTACCGTGATCAGAAGAACACATACTTTCATAATGAAATTGTGTGTTTTAACAGCATAGAAAAATAACTATCGGAGCAGGGTATATATAGGTAACCAGAAAAGCAAACTGATTCAAAACAAAATACTGGAAAACAAAGCTAAGATTTAGACTGACATGTATCTATGATAAAAAAGAGAGACCATGGAAAAAACTTAGTTTAGCAGGAGGTTCAAAGTATCTACTGGACCCATTGTGAGGTATTGTGCATCAACATGGATGTAATATGCTATATCTTATATTTAATTGCCTGAGCATAGCTCTCAAAGTCAGGATAGAAATACTATGACCAGACCATGACAACTTATTTTAATCTTTAGGCGATGTAAACTTGTTTAACAGCTCAGTATATTCTAGAAATAGTGTTATAATTCTTCAGGGTTTTAATGGCGAGGAATTCTCCTATCAATTTGAAGGCTAAGCAATGGTGAGTTAGGAATACTAACGAGCTGTGGAATTAACTTTCGTGAAAAAGTTAAGCGCTTTTTTCTCAGCTCTCTCTGGCATACAATATAGAAGAGAGTTGTTGCACCTATTTATGTTTTTTAAGTCTTCCATATGCTTCTGTGACAATTGTATTTCTTGCTTTATTTTTGCAGTTTTTAAAGATGCATCTTGCTAATCGCTGACCCACTGTTCAAAAGAAATCACACTGTTCTCCAATTCAGTCCATCTATCTTCAATATGTTGTAGCTTTGCACTATTTGCAATCGTAAAAGGTTTGAGAGATTTAATTTCACCAAGGATATTATCCAAAATTGATTCAAGAGTCTCCTATATCTCACAAAAATAATCCATTAAAGCCAAAGTCCATGCCTTAATCTCTGCTTTTTTAAACTGCGTCTTAAATTCTTTAATGACCCAGTTTAGAACCTTTGCTTCCAGTTGTGAGAGCAAAGCTGCTTCCACCATCATTCCTGTTAGGAAGTGATGCTAAACTTTTGAACACTTTGATATAAGATAACTTTCTGTTTCCCAAAGATGGCTTCTTTGGCCAAGACATGGCTCTAAATCAGCCTCCTGAAATAAATCAAGACAAGGCAGGGCACCTTCCCCAAAACTTGCCATAAAATGAGAGTTCAAAAGAAGTCAAATTATTTAAACTGCTATGGCAAGAAATAGCAGATCTGAGTGGAAAAAAAGCTCATGACTTTTGATCAGCATAAGTCTTTCAAGGGTAAACTATTTATGAATGAATTGCCCCTAGAATAAGTTAAGTCGTTTACCTACCTGGGTGTTATTATTCAAAACGATTTGAGATGGAATCAGCAGGCTGATTTGGCAATGCTCAAACACCGCCAATTGTCCAGAGCCCTGAGTGTTGAGCATGCCAAATCATTGATCAAACCAATTGCTCCTGCTCTTCGCGTCTATGATGCAAAGGTGGTCAGCTCAGCCCTCTATGACGTAGAGATTGGGGGCTTTGAGAACTAGGTAAAATGGCTGCATCTGAAACTTACCCCAGAGTACCCCTATGTGTCCTATTTTTTATGATTTGGGAGTGACGCCAATTGAGTTTATTGCTAGTTTGCGCCCGGTCTTATACTGGAGGCGCCTATGGACAACTCCTGAATTAAGAATATTTGCTATAGGACTTATGGATGTAATTGAAAGTGATACTTTCCATAAAATGAAATGGTTATCTTGCGTTACGGGGATTCTTGGAGAGTTAGGAATGTAGTAGTTATGGAAGGATCCACTGAATGCCAGGTGTCCACCGAAGAAGGTCCTAAAGGGCATATATTGGGAGAGGGTAGCTTCTAAAACTTTTAGGTCTACCCCACAATTATCCCTTACAGGGATCTTTCTTGTTCTCAAAGATTAGACCATTCTTGTAACATTTTGGAATGATATATCTAAACCACTGGACAGAAAGATCTATTTCCAGCTCAGAATTGGTAGTCTCCCAATCAGAGCTTTCACGTCTAGGTGGACAAATGGAGGAATGGTCACGTGTCCCTGTTGTCCGGCCTCTAAGTAAACAATTAATCATATGTTGTTTGTGTGCCCAGCGTATTCCGCCCCGCGTAGGGCTTGGTTGCGCCCTATGTGTAGATCATTAGGCACCAGGAGTGGCACGGCCGCTGCTAGAATTATTTGCACAAGTACCAACTCTTTTGTGTATATAGCAGTGGCAAAGTTCCTAGGGTGAACATGGATTATTAGGAGTAAAATGATGAAGGGGTGATTCGCACATGTCATGCTGTAGTAGTATCAAGTCAATTTTTAGGTACTATGAATTGTATCCATGTTTAACATTTAATTTTAAGATATATTGTATTTTATGAACTATGAATTGTATGAAGTTTTAGCCTTTTAGATCTATTGTATGTATTTTAATGCTTTTATGACATTTGTCGAATAAAGCTTGCTTGACTGACTGACTGTAGTCCACATACATCTAGTCAATCAGCCCTCATCGTGCCACGTTTTTATTTTGTAATGAGCAGAAGGAAACCAGCGGCGGGCATGGCATTGCGTGGCAGAAAGGTTCTCACAGTACTCCTACAACGCTTTTACAAGTAGGGCTCTTGTTGCTTTCTCCGGAGAACCTGCCTTTGAAGTCCACTGCTGAATAGTAGAAGTCAAGGGGGTGGCCCTGCCTCTTCCTGTCAATGACGGGCAAGGATGGGCCCTCACTTGGCCCGGGCTTTGCCCAGGCGCGTCCCGTGCCATGTGAAAGGCAGCAGCACCTTTGAGCGCGTTTTGGCTCCTCCCCCACACCTGAGGCAGCTGATTGAGGTCAGAGAGCACCCTGGGACATGGAGTCCCACCAGGGCCGAGTGCGGCTCTTGGGGTGTCAAGATTTAAAGATCTGTGGGGAGGTGAGCACAGGTATTGTAGCTCCCTGGGACGAAGTTCCCACCAGGGTTTTAGAAGGTCCACAGGCTGGCCCCCACGGCGAAAAACAGCTTCTGGAGTCCCGCTGATTTTACAATTCTGTCTATTCACAAATGTACAGGTCTCCAGTGTCACCCATTGTTTTCACACGTCATTTCCCCATAAACTATTAGCAGGTAGAAGCTGCAAACAATTTAAATATGGACTACCACTAAAGAAAATCAAAAAACTGTACTGAGAAAACGTTTTTTTGAAACTCTGCTCGATTCTGGAGGCTCAGAAGAATACCATTTTAGCGAGGCAAACCTTTTGTAGATGCCATTTTGGAAACAAAAGCATACACTTTCTTGCACAGTACTTTTTCAAACTTTTTTCAAAACACACCCCACAGTTTTCTACATTTTGGCTATTTTCTCAGTTCCTCTGGAGGGTTATGACAAACCCTGGGTACCTTTAGTATCTCCAACATGTGAGGAAAGAAAGAAACATATTTGACTTGGAAACCTTTATGTGGGAAATAAAGTAATGACAGTTTATGCCTAAACTGCTCAGCATGAGGTGGGGTGGGATGTGTCAGATGGTTATGAGGAGGGGTGTAACCTCAGCACTTGAGGGTGACACATATTTGTTCTTGCCTGTGAAATGAGGGATATGGCTGATTATCTAGGCAGCTATCGAATACTGCTTAGATTATAGGAATGTAGTCTTGCTTGACCTACCTTTCGCCTTCAGATTGGGCACAATGCAGCTGCCATATCTGTTACTTCATCTACCTCAGCATGCATCTGCAGCATGCATCTGTTACGTCACAGTTGAGCTTCGTCATGGCTTCAGGCCTATGTACCCTTTCACATGCTTTGTTCATCTTCTCATGCAGTTTTGGTTATGCCCATTCTCTATTGAAACAAAACAGGCACTCTCTGTCTTTGTCTTCAATCGTATTTCCAGTACACCAGAGATGAGAGCTACCTATTGGGAGTGCAGATTGAACAATGTTCCATGTGTGAGGGTAGAGATCAGCAGATTTAGGCCAGACCTATTGTCATTGGTTAAAGCTGGTCTCTGGAGTAGTCACATGGCCCTCGCAGAGTTTCTAAGATTTTCCAATGGGTTGACTGTATTTGATTTGGTAATCCATTGTGTACAGATATCTACAGAGCTCCTAGGTCTCTGAATAATGCATGAGCCTTGAAATCCATGACATATTTGAACAGCTAGCTATGAATGAGAAATTAAGCTACCAAAATATGTACTAGGGTGTTGGTAGAGTTTAAGGTAATCATGGAGAGAGGTGGGAGATGCCAAACCAAATGTGTGAACACTGTTATTTGTGTCTTAAATTTCCAGCACACTTTAGAATTGAATAAACACTGATTGCATGATTTCTACTGGTTTCACCATATCCTGAAGAGGGTTGTTTGGTGCGTCCACATTACTGGAACAGAATTAGCTGAATGTTCTCGATGTTCAACCAATCCTTCTCAGAGCAAACCTGCCTCATCTAGATTTCCATTTGTTACAAGTACTTCAGACTGAGGTGCGAAGGTATTCATGACGTCATCATCAATGAAGTTAGTTTTCTATACTGTACAATGCATTCTGGACTACATTGTAAAAGTCCAAGATCTTGATATGAATGAATAGATTTTAGTTTGTTTCTAAAATACAAAAAAGCTTCAGCCGTTCCTGCCACGTCACACCACACAATATTTATATCATGGAACAATGTAGAGGGGAAAAGACGAATTGTAAGCCAGCTCCCTCCATTCCTGCAGTGTGGTATTAATAGCAACAGAAAAAGGACTATTTAGGTAAAAACCGCTTCATTTCTATGTTTTTCAAATGCTGCTTTAAGATGGAGGAACAGGCATAAGCGTAAAGATTATTAAGGCAGCACAGGGTCACCGAATGTATGCTTCAATGCCCAATCACAACAATAAAGGCACTCATTTGCTAATGAAACATGTCTGATGGTTCCGGCTAATTTATGCTGTATAGTCTATTTCTGTGCTGCCCTGAAGTGCCTCTCCTCTAATACTTAACTATACAGTAACTTTTTTAAAAAATAATAACATCCCAGAATATATTGGAAGAGCTTCAAATGCATACCTGAAATGCAGTAAAACAATTGTTTTAGAAACATATGTTTATCCCATAAACTCAGATTCTAGGTACTACATTTTTTTATTTTGGTGTTAGAATTTCCAACTTAGGGCCCAATTCCGATCCAGTTCGGAAAGCATCCGGATTGAATCGGATCCGGAATGCTTTCCGTACGACTCGTAGAGGTGGAGACCGACCGAGCGAGTACGATGCATTCATATGCACTAGGGTACGATTCGGTTGGAATCCCATTGACTTCAATGGGAGCCTTTGTTCCAAATGCGTACACAGGCTCCCATTGAAGAAAGGGGTGGCTGGGGAAAAATGTGCATCCTGTGGAGGGCACTCCTTGGTGCCTACCACACTGTGCATGGTTGGAAATGGGGTCCCTTGGGTACCCCCACGGGACCAATTGAGGAGGCCAATTTCCTGAAAAGCTAATCTAACCACTTCCAACTGGACCTACCCTTGGCCCTGCAGGTTGCTTGGTTTCTCCTGGAGTCCTGACCTCTAAGTGGTGCCCCTAAGGTTTTGGGCCCCTTAGATAAGTGTCAAAGTTTACTCCCCCTTCAAACATTAAAAGCAAGGCCCTTGAAACTTCTCTAGTATTTTTGCCTGGAAAACTGCTAAATCAATCCAACGAAGGTGTATTTAGCTGGGCCAACTATTCGGGTTGTTCCCTCTCTGAGCTTTTCTTCAGCAGCAAATCAATTTCAGCAGGACATCGCGGTAAATGTATCCAGCCTCCTGGAGCCTGGTTCAGCTATAGCTTGCAGCCTTGTTGAGCCGGAAAAATTAGAGCTCCAAAAAGTGACTAAGTCTACAGTAGAAATCATCACCAGGTGAAGGCACCAAAAGTATGCAGCCAATGAGGGACATCCTTGGACACATATTTTGAAATTTCTCCTGCACCGAGTTTTCCACCCAAGAGACAAAGGCTTCACCCAGACTTCGTCTGTAGGCTATCCAGCCTCATGGAACCCATGTAAACCACAGCCTGTTGTCTTGCCCTGCTAAGTATTTTTGACTTCCATTTTAGAGTCTAAGGCCTGATTTCTATTTGGTGGTAAGGATACTCAGTCATAATTGCTGTGGAGTATTCTTACTGCCAATATAATGGCCCGCCCAAATTAAATGCGGGCAGAGCATATGTTTGACTACTGCATTGACTACTCCGTCACAGCCAAAGCCAAATCTCTCTGACGGCGTAAGGGTCATCTGAGAATTTGGCTATAAGTCTGTCCACCAAATCAGGATGGGGGAGATATAGTCATTTCTTTACTGTTCATCACTGCCAGGCAAACCCTGGTGGTGAGGGACAGGCTCCCGCCACCATGGGACACGACTCCAATGGTGAGGAGAGCATTACGTTTTTAATTTTCAAAAAGATATTTCTGAAAAGAAGGAATACTGTTTAGTGCAGGGCTGTGCCATGTTGATGCAGCGCTGCACAAACAGCAAAGTGCATTGGCAGGAACTGCCGTGTCTGCTGTTCCTGCTAGTGCATTATAAATGTCTGCCTGCTTGTGGAACGATGAGCCGTTTGATAAATAATAAATAATAAATCAGGTCAAAAGTCAGAAGGTGCAGCTTCCAAACAGGACAAACCTGGTCTCTCTATCCAATACATGCAACATATAAGTCGGCCTTAAACCTCACTCTTGTCCCGGTTTAGAGTTGCCATTTGCCTGTGGTTGATGCTTTGGGGTTTTGGTGCTATTTTTGTCCGGTACTAGTGGTAACTGACTCTACCCTGGCTCTGCTAACCAAGCCCAGGGCCAGTGCTACGTTTAAAACGGTACATGCAGTAGGATACACTTACAATTGGCAATGACAGACCCCATAAATCCCTAGTAGATAGTAGGACTAGGGGATTAAATCTATTTACAAGTCCCAAGCATATAATAGGGCATGGAGATTTCCTGCTCTTCCATATGTGCGCTGTTGTGAGCCTGCTGTCCTTTTAAAGACTGTCCTGCCTTGTAGCCTGTCTTTAAAAGTAAACTTTTGTAACTATAAGTAGGGACCTTATAAAATATGTTTATGTGCCCTGGTGTGGGAAAAACTGCCCATTTCATTTTTCCACATTGTAGATACTTAGCGCCATAGGCTAACAGTTCAATATTTTATTTAGGTATACCTATTGCTAGTAAAGGAGTAAATATCATTCAACCAGTCAAGCACAATCAGATGTCCCAGAGTGGCCTTATATGTTTTTAAGCACCATACAGTCCTAAGTATTCAAAAAGTAATATCTTGGATTCCTTACATTTGATGTTTGTCGTTTTGGAGTCAAGTTGTTCATCAAAATATTTCCTATTTTTATAAATTGGTGTGGGATTTTTAATGTGTGTTGTGTCTTACTTATTTGATGTATTGTTGTTTTAAAATGCTTTATCTCCTGTCACCTAAGTTATTCCTGATTGTTCGTTGTCAGCCACCCGTCTGACAATCAACTGTGCTGGCTGATGTAGCAAATATTGTGTTATCATAAATATTTAGCAAATGTAACACTTCAAGGTCACCCAGAAAACTAGGAAGCAATGTGCGTAGTGGTCTGGTGCCATAATGTCTAGTTCTTTGATGTATTTCAAAGTGCAATGGGGCGGCACTTAAAAAATCAGCTTGTCTTGCATTTCTTAAAATGTGTACCCTTATCTGTGTCCCACTGACCTTCAAGGTGGAAAGGGGATTCAAGTGCAGAGGTAGTGCTGCTTTATTGCAATAATTCAAGGAATTTGTGGTTTCAAATTATTGAACTTCATACAAGTCAGCATATCTGAACTACGTATTCCTCTGGACACACATCAGAAGTGCGAAATGTATATGTCAGGAATTATATTGTTGAAAAGGAATGAATAGGAAATTGAGTGAAAGCAGGTATCATAAGGCCTGGTGTGAAATTAATCAAAAATGATGCCAGACCTGCGTATGACAATTTAAAAATGAGAAGCAAGCTGTTTTTTTGAGTGCCCACACATCACACTGTTTAAATCTTTTCCCAAGTATGCCTTTACATGATGCAATGCTGTTTATCTGCGCAGGGTTGTCTCTAGAGCGTTCACCAGCATCGATTGCTTCCCGAGCACGCCTGTCTGAGAGAGAAGAGGAAGTCACTGCCTGTTTTGAGAAAGCCAGTTGGCTTGCACAAGTGTATTTACAGAAACTAGAAAAAGTAAGTAACATCTTTCTATTTAGTTGTCTGTTATGTTTTGGGGGGATTTGTATTCATCTCACCCAGACTGCCTCAGTATTGTGTTGCTTACTTGTGTCATTTGTACCATTTGTCATTATGTAGGCATAACTTTGTTATCCATTCTCGTACCTCTGTGTAGTTACGACACATTAAAGCTGGACACGCATATTTCTTCATTTTAGGGCATTGCACAAAAACCTGTCCATTTTCTCCCAAAGAATATTTGCATGGCTGAATTTTCTAAACCGGATTGCAGCAGGAATGTTCCCATGTATTTTGGAAAATGTGTATTGTATGCCAATTTGTCTTGGTAATTTAACTTTAGTCTGAGTCTGAGTCGAGCTGGTAATTGATTCCAAGTCCTTGATGCTTGCCAGGAGTCAGCTTTTTTTTATGTATTGTGATCTTAATCTTGTTGAGAGGAAGTTTGAGAGCCAGTAAAAGACGTGTTTTCAGTCGTATTTAGTGCCACCTTGGCCCAAAGCACTCCACACAAGCAATTGATTATTTCACACAAGGTTATCAGGCATGGGGAGATTTAGTGATTTGCCCAAAATCACAGGATGTTGAGCCTACGTCAGGACTCAAACCTGGCTCCCCAGTTCCAGAGTCGGCAGTGCATGCCATTAGGGCACATCTCCTCCCAAGAATTTGACCTTTATGTCTATCCTGGAGGATAATAGGGTGAGGAGTGTGTTGTGGTATAACATGTAGCAGAAACAACTATTGGCACTAGGAGGCATACTTCATCAACTGCTTCCAGACTGTCTTCCATTTTTTTCATTCTCCTCCCTCTCCTGTGGAAGACTGGTTGCTGAGTCGCGGGCATGGTGTCAATCTAAGCACTTTCACAAAATCCATTCCACTCAGGCAATTTCAATTGCTCACTCCTTATCTGATGCAATTAGCCTTCTCTATCGCCTCTGGCTCCCCACTAGATCAGGTTTCACCTATTGTCTGGAAAGGGGTATCTTCTTGCCTGGCAATTCACTGTTGGAAAATGGCAACAGTTCTCTAGCTAATGCGCTAGTAGCAGACGAGTGGATAATGGCTTTTTTCCTATCCTTATTAACAAAGGTCAATGCTAATTCATTTAAGCAATTTCCTGCCTATTTCTCCATTACCCTTCCCAATAAAACTCTTAGAGAAATATGGCAGTAGGTTGATATCAGGATTTGTAGAACAGCATTAGTTGTTACTTGACCCCGCACAATCCAGATTTCGTCATGGAAGAAGCTTGGTCTTCCCTCATTGTTGGCCTGAGACTGTCCGCAGCTAAGGGCAAGGTGGTGGTCTTGGTGCTTCTTGACCTATATGCTGCAGTTGACAAAGTTTCTCACACCATCTTGGTGACAACACTGGTGGAGGTGGGCATCTGCAGCCCACCCTTGTAATTGTGTTGATCCTTTTTGGAGGACAGTTGACAAGCTGATTATTTCCCCCTTTTCAATTTGAATTTAAGGTTTTATGCCATGGGCATCAACATGAATTGGCACGCAGCTACACTCTTTTTAACCTCTGCATCTGCCCTCTTGCTGGACTCATTAGATCAAATTGTGTAAACTTTATGGATTATGGAGATGCTACACAACTACTCACCTCAACTAATAATTCTGCATCTTGAGTTCTTGATCCTTTCCATCATTGCATGACAGCAGTTGCATTATGATTGGCACATAATTCATTGGAATTTATTGGTGTCTGAACCAAAGCCTTGTTCACAAGTCCCTCATAGGCATTTCCTGCGAACAGTGTCCTCCTCCTCCAGAACTGGCTCCCGTTCAATTGAGATGGTCCATAACTGTGGGTTCTATCTAGATGCAAAATTGGGCCTCTGTAAGAAGATTAGCTAACTATCTGTCCAGTCTATTTTGAGCCTACTGGACTACTGTAATTCTCTTTGCCTTGGTTTTCCTGTTGGCTTTCTAAACAGGCCACAGTGGATACAAAATGCGGCTGCGCTACGTATGTATCATGACTTCTCTGCTTCTGCAGCCCTGGACTCTTTATACTGGCTGCCAGTGTCGAAGAGGATCTGTTTTCAATATCTCTGCCATGTACATAGAGCCTTTTTATAAGGCCAGCCCCTCCTATCTTCAACAGACCTTTCTACAATATGTGCCTACTCGCAGATTGCACTCATCCGATGCACAACTAGAGGTCCTTCCAAGGTTTAAGCGTGAATGCTGAGCGATAGATCTTCCTCGGTAAGAGCATCTTGCCTATGCAACTCTTTCCTCTCACTGTTCATGACCCAAGAACTACTCTAACCTCCAAAAATGCAATACGAAGAAATATCTAAATCTACCGAAGCACGAGCTAGCCTGCTAGCGTTCGGCACTGAAGAAACAGAACGCATTTACACGCTCATCAATGAAGACCTGACACAAGCCACTGCAAGCAGGACCAAGGAGCAATGTGTCAAACAACTACTTTACCTCTCCAAACGAAGAATCAACCAGAAGCTTCACGCTAATACACTCATTAAGTACCACAAGGCGCTACGCATACCCAGAGGACTACGGATAGCACTCAAGCCTTCCTTATGTAAGAACTCAAAAGCATTCCAAGAAAGATGGAATGCCATCCTGAACAAGTGCAGTTTGGACCTCATCCTACTCATCGTGGAAGAATTATCAGAAATACTTTCTGAACTTTCCAAAGAAATAACAGATATTGAACATGAACTACAAGGGGCAATTAACCCTGAAGAATTAACAGTGATCTTGGAAGACATCAATAAACAGCTGGACAAACATACTAAAGAGATAAACGAACGCAAGATCCGGAAATTCCACCGGGATACACTGGATTACAAATTAGGGGAAGTCTACACGTGGGCAGACGTGTACGCCCAACGCAGACGCAACAAACCATATAGTCAGAACACCGACACTTCTTCTTCAGGAAGTGATACTTCAAATCGTCCACCGAGGAAAACAGCAACGGAAGCAACCACCGCTTCAGAAACACGAGGTCAAAAACCTACACAAACCCCAAGCGACACTGGTTCCACCATCCCTGAGCCTTTTTTAGAATCAGGCCCAGACGCAACCGACGACCCAGGCAGGGCAAAAGGGCAGGAAAAAGAAGCAGTAGACATCCAACAATCCACGAAGACCAAATCGAAAACGAGGAAGAATCGCTAGTCATCAATATCTCAGATACACAACTCAATGACCATGAGATCAACGTACTTCAGAAGGGGATGTCATTCATCCCAACCAGCAGCACTAATTTACTAGAACTGGAAGTGAGCACATTTAAGTTGACCTGCAAATTACGTTTGAGATACTTCTTTGAAAAAGTATTGGAACCTCCAACTGAGACCAAACCAGATTTGCTATTAGGCTTGAGACCACCCAGCACCTACATGCCTCCATGCAGCCACAAGAGTATTGACACTTTTGAGACGCAGGTAAAGCAAGACATTTCTAAAATAAACTTTCGGAAAAAACACAAACAAAACCTAACCACCAAAGACAAGGACACTCTAAGGAAGATTGCAAATAACACCTCAATCAAATGTTTGAAAGCCGACAAAGGAGGGGCCCTAGTTATCTTAAACACTGATCTATATGATCAGAGAGTTACGGAACATATTAAAGATCCGGACACATACATGCCATTGAGTGGGAACCCCACCAGCCAATTCAAAGCCGACTTAATGTCACTGATCACAAAAGCTTTCGATGATGAAATCATAGATGATAGAACGAAAAGATTCTTGATAGTAGAACACCCCAGAAGTCCAACTATCACTATGTTGCCGAAGAATTATAAAAACTTAAGAAACCCACCTTTTCGTCCCATTGTTTCCACAAGAGGGTCAATACGTGAACCGATTGGCAAATTCATCGACCGATACCTCCAACCGACTGTTACCAATCTCAAAAGCTACATTAAGGATACTACCAAATTCCTCACCAAACTTTCTCAAATACCCATCAATGAAAATGAACAAATCATCCTATGCACAGCTGATGTCAAAAGCCTCTACACCTCCATCCCCGACGGCGGTGGCATTGAGGCAGTGGAGAAAGCCTTACTACATAGTGACATTGCGGAACAACTTCAAACCTTCATCCTGGAATTGATGATTTTTACCCTCTACCACAGCTATTTCTCACACAACCAGAAATGGTATTTACAGATGTCCGGGATGGCCATGGGAAATTGCGCAGCACCGACCTATGCCAACATCTACATGGGTGAATTTGAATCCAACTATATCTATTCTGACAGCAACTGGACAGACAATCTTAAATTCTACGTACGTTATATAGACAATCTCTTTTTCGTGTGGAAAGACTCACGTGAAAATTTGGAAACCGCTCTCAAAACTCTGAATTCCAAAGACATTCGGATTGAACTTACCTGGAACATCAGCAGTGAAGAAATAACCTTCCTTGACGTACTCATAAGATTAACCAACCAAGGCCTACAAACAGACCTATATCGCAAAAGCACAGATCGGAATAACACTTTGCACTATACCAGCTTCCACCAAAATTCCCTAAAGAAACATCTCCCTTTCAGCCAAATGTTGAGGATCAAACGTATTGTATCAGATCCTGAAACCAGCATCCTCCAAATGGAAACCATGGCAAAGAGGTTTTTGAAGAGAGGATACCCCAAAGTGACTATTGATGAAGCCATGACACATGTATCCACCATTCCACGAGCAGAAGCCCTGAAGGGCACCCCAAAGAAGGAAAACAAGAGAGCAGTACTGGTCAGCAGGTACTCTACGTCTAGTCAAACATACAGAAGCATTATAATGAAACATTGGCGCATCTTATCCTCAAAACCGGATTTTGGTGATTTATTCAAAGAAACACCCATCTTCGCTTTTACCCGAGCGGAGAACATCAAAGAAACCTTATAAAAAAAAACCTTGGAACAATGTACATACACTGGCTCCCGCCCGTGTCATCACTGCAACAACTGCAACAACATAATTAAAGGGAACACCATCAATCACCCCATGAGGGGATTTGATATAAAACTGAAAGTTGACGCAACATGCGATTCATGCAATTTGATCTATTTATTGAAATGCCCGTGCGGCATGATCTACGTAGGCAAAACAACCAGGAAGATTAAAACCCGAATGAACGAACATAAATCAAATATCAGAACTAAGAATGTTAAATCCAACATTGCCGTTCACTTTATTGAAGCCAACCACACCATTGCACAGTTGAAATTCCTTGTTCTAGAGATGGTACCAAAAATGGAAGGAAGAGACATCAACAAAACACTTCTCCAGAGAGAAACATCTTGGATTTATAGACTTCAAGCCATGAAGCCTTATGGTCTCAATGATCGTTTAGAATTAAGTTGTTATTTATAGTACCTTTAAGGTACATGTTATGCACATCGCCGCCTGTAACGGTCTGCCATGCTTGTATATTGTACATTCCCCCACTAACCCATCACCAACCCAGCACAACCCTTTCTACCTCCTTCACTCCACTCCACTCTTAGATGGCCGCCCATATGGCGACCAATCCCCCAGACCGTTTTTTATGTCTATGACCACCTATCCTTATCAGTCTGAGCTCACCGGGCATTCTGCTTGTGAGCCTCACGGAGTTTTGCGAACTCCGCCAGCCCAGCTGCACGCCTAGTGAAGACTCCGCATTGAGACGGCGTCATCCGGCCAGATCCGTAAGTCTTTCACTCTCCCCGGAGCATTACACGAATACGCTCCTGCATTTTTCTTGTAACCATTTTCTCCTGCCCATTGATTTCAGGCTCCCCGACTGCGGGAACGCAACTTGAAACGTAAGTCTCGCTTGGACGAGGCAATTTTCAAACCTTTTTTGATCCCGCTCTTAAAGCACGTTGCATCAACGCTCTATAAACAACCCTTCGAGCACTAGCTATCGTCTACTTATGTTAGAACCGTGACGTTTTCACTTTAGGAACTAACTCATTCCCATTGAGAATACAGCGCTTTAAGTTTAACTCACAACACACGTGCACTTTTTTCCTGTGATGGCCATCACCCCCGATCCTCCCTCACTCAGCCTGCAAACAACCCACCCCTTCACCCCGTTTCCTAAAGCATGTTACACTGCACTACCCGATATGCATGCACCAAATGTGTCACCATTACATAATGTTATATAATGTTATTTAGTTACCGTATTTCGCATATTGATGAGTACGTAATTTTGCATTCTTTTGAGGCGCTCCTTGATAAAGGGCCAACCGGCTCGAAATGCATTGGAGCTCGCATTGTTAACCTTGGTTTCATCACGAATTATGAACTATGAAAATGTTTGAACAATGAAAACTGAGAATGTATCAGTTTAAAGCCGGCAAGTAAACTTTGGATCTTTGAAGTTAAAGGAACACTCATTGGTTATATTCATTGGAGTCGATTGTTTAACGAACCACTACAGAGTGCCCGTACGCAGGGCTGCATTTACACTTGAGGTAATGCACTCAACCCTTTAACGGCTTTCTAAACAGGCCACAGTGGATACAAAATGCGGTTGCGCTACGTATGTATCATGACTTCTCTGCTTCTGCAGCCCTGGACTCTTTATACTGGCTGCCAGTGTCGAAGAGGATCTGTTTTCAATATCTCTGCCATGTACATAGAGCCTTTTATAAGGCCGGCCCCTCCTATCTTCAACAGACCTTTCTACAATATGTGCCTACTCGCAGATTGCAACAAGAGGTGTACTGGACTGTTCCTGAGCGTGACTGGAGGGAAGATTAGTTGGCGTGACCAAAGGTGTGGATGTGACACCCAAGGGCATCCATTTTGTTGGATGGATTGGCCTCACACACCCCGAAGGATGTCATGCTTCATCATCGGCGGTTGCTCCTCGTCGGGGAGGCGGTGCAATCCCCGACGGGCTCACCTCAAAGAGGGGCTCTTTGGCGGAGATCTTTTTCCAACTGCCTTGTGGTGAAGTGCGGGTGTGTGGGCAGGGTGGTGTGTGGTAGTGAAAAAGGGATATTAAAATGTAGCTAAGGGTACCTGGAACGAACTTTATTCAGGGGGTCCCTCGCTGCAGTTAAAAACAGGGGGCTAGCTCACTAGGAGTCAACGAGTAAATTCAGGTGAACCTAGATGGGGCTAGTAGTGTAAAACGGTCGACATGTTTCTCGCAGTGGGCTGTAGTAACCCGCGATTCATCAGGACCTAAAAAAGGTGATTAAACCACATGCTAGTGTCATGTGTGGGTTTGTGTTTGTATTACCTCTGTGTTGGTTGTCCTATGCCTAATAGTTAAGAACTAACTGCCACATGAGGGGTCGGCGGGGTGAGGCATCAGGGATGAGTCAAATAGTCAAAACTCTAGTCTCCTGCGCCCCGGCTGCTTGACCTACCCTTCACCGCCGAGCTCGGCATAGGACAACCAACACAGAGGTAATACAAACACAAACCCACACATGACACTAGCATGTGGTTTAATCACCTTTTTTAGGTCCTGATGAATCGCGGGTTACTACAGCCCACTGCGAGAAACATGTCGACCGTTTTACACTACTAGCCCCATCTAGGTTCACCTGAATTTACTCGTTGACTCCTAGTGAGCTAGCCCCCTGTTTTTAACTGCAGCGAGGGACCCCCTGAATAAAGTTCGTTCCAGGTACCCTTAGCTACATTTTAATATCCCTTTTTCACTACCACACACCACCCTGCCCACACACCCGCACTTCACCACAAGGCAGTTGGAAAAAGATCTCCGCCAAAGAGCCCCTCTTTGAGGTGAGCCCGTCGGGGATTGCACCGCCTCCCCGACGAGGAGCAACCGCCGATGATGAAGCATGACATCCTTCGGGGTGTGTGAGGCCAATCCATCCAACAAAATGGATGCCCTTGGGTGTCACATCCACACCTTTGGTCACGCCAACTAATCTTCCCTCCAGTCACGCTCAGGAACAGTCC
The DNA here is from genome assembly GCF_964263255.1 of Lissotriton vulgaris. Classification (NCBI taxonomy): domain Eukaryota; kingdom Metazoa; phylum Chordata; class Amphibia; order Caudata; family Salamandridae; genus Lissotriton; species Lissotriton vulgaris. Next base: position 1,608,459,308 of record NC_141694.1, on the reverse strand, counting down.
AGTACACCTCTTGTTGCAACCATTGCCACGGGCACACACTGAGACTGGACCTTCCACTCCCTTGAGTGGTAATTGGTGCCCTTTTGATCTAGCGATCTACCTTCTCCCCTCTATTTCAAATACTCGCAGATTGCACTCATCCGATGCACAACTATAGGTCCTTCCAAGGTTTAAGCGTGAATGCTGAGCGATAGATCTTCCTCGGTAAGAGCATCTTGCCTATGCAACTCTTTCCTCTCACTGTTCATGACCCAAGAACTACTCTAAGTAAGGAAAGCTTAAAAAACTTGCTTTATACTCAATGAACTTTTATCTTTTTTAGATATTGCTCACAAAATCAATTAACATACCATTTCAGCGGATCAATGTTGGGCTTGTGGGGTAGGAGTTGTATTGAGAGTGAGACTGCTTTTGTAGGTTTTTGCCACCGAGGGAAGTTCTAAGTTCTGAAAGCCTTTTGGGTCTAGCTTTAATTTCTGCTGAAGGGGAATTATCTGCCCAGATTTAAGTGAAGGTGGAAATATCCGTGGTTGTACTGCTGAATTCTGAATGAGGGCAGAGTTTAATAGTTTTTGCTAGAATTAGATCATCTATATAAGATGAAGGGTTTGTAGATGTTTTATCTGAAGTAAGGTTTGAACGTCTTCTTCTTGAAGGAACCCATTTCATGGTGTTACTGTTGAACTCCAAAAAAGCCTTGTTTGTCTGCATATGGTACTCCACCTATTCTGGCTTTCCCTAATTCTGGAGCATGAGTGTCTACTGGGTTTATTATATTTGGTAGATCTCACGTACAGTAAAAATAGTAGTACGACTAAGATACATGCTATTTGAAGTATCATTATTTCGTGTTTAACTCCTCAGAAATATGCAAGGCCAGTTTCCCAATCTTTAAGTTAATACCTTCAAAAACGACACCAGCATCTGCAAAGGAACTACAACCTGCATAACAGCCTAGCTCTCTGTCAAACTCACCATCTCGGGTGGGTGTTGTCACACCCCAAGCTAGGACACCACCAAACTAGACAGGAAGAGCTCCAAGAATAAACAAGCATTGGAAATGCAACAGGCCTCGCTTTTTTAAGTTAGAGGTATTGACATTGTAAATGGCAATGTTTTTTTATCTGCCAAGTGAGGAATGAGGGGGCAGGGGGGGGCTGACTGCCAAAATGCTCTCTTAGAGTGATTGGCCAAAAGTAAACCAAAACAAGCAGAGCCTTTAAAAACAAACAGAGTTGCACTATACAGATGAATAAAACCATTATCACGAACGATGACAGTTTGCAGCGTACATTACATGCCATTCTCAAGAGATAAAAAAAAAAGTTCGAAATTGAAAAATGAACGGTTACCGAAGCTGGTTGTCCGTACGACCAGGAAAGGATGACAGAGTGAAAATGACGAGACTGGATTGATTTGCCACAAAATAGCACCCGAAGCTGTCAGTGGCAGGGATCGCACTGATTTAATGTACTAAAACCACTTCCCCACTTACTTTGCGGCACTGAAGTTCAAAGCCAATGTAAACACAGACTCTATTGCCTTTCTGAGTTGCAGTCCAAGGCATGATAGGACCGCTGTCCAAAGAAAACACACCCTACTCTGCTTACTGCATGAATCCAAAGGATGGAAAAGAAACGAGAAGAAACCAGGCACACAGATGTGGATGGTTTGGCCCCAGGGGCACCGAAGAGTGCACAAAGAACATGGGAGCCCACAAGGAGGTCCATGCTTGTCCCCCGGTGAAACGGTGGAGTGCACGCTCATTGTTTGCCTGCATATATCAGTCTAAACTTGTATTTATAGGAAGATACTGATTGAGGGAGTGGGAAAAGTACTATATATCATGCATAGCTGCAAGGCTTGAGATTTCTAGGTGTGGCATTTTCATAACTTAAGTGTAATTATGAGTGACATTTCAACAACTATGAGTGACACTTTTTTTTGCGAGCAAAATCAAGCAATGAAGAAGAAGGAAACATATGAATAAATACCAGAAATTACACCTATTTGAGCAACGTGACTGCGCAAGGAAACGCACATTTTCATAGCATAGAGAGTCGGTGTACCAGCAGGAAATCTTGACTTACACCATATTTGCTACGTTTTCAGATTGGTTATATATGACATTTCCACTGTTTCAATGGACTTATGATGAATGAAACTGAGAGTGGCATTGAAAAAGCTAAAATACAAGAAACTAATACAAAACTCCCGAAAACCGGTTTCTAAGATGACCATTATTTAAAATAGTTGAGGCACCGTTGTTCATCTTAATTAAGACAGTAAGGAACTCAGTTGCATCAGCATCAGCCAGTATAGACCTGCTGTGAAAACCGCACAACAGCGCTGAAGAGGGCGTGTTTTGCATAAGTCACACTCCGTCCATTTAATCTTTCTGTCGGAATGATTTTATATCAGAAAAAATAATCAGTTCAACCCAACACACCCACCTAGCCCAGGGGCGGCTGGTAACATTTGACAGTGGTGAGGCGTAAGCTAATTTGCATATTGCTGCCTAACTGGCGATTGCTAGTGCGGTCACAACATTTGTTGACGTTTCTAATGAGCCACTGAGTCATAATGGAGTACAGAACTGCATTATTTACAAATAAAGTATTGCATTATGTAATTTCTAATAAGCTAAAGAACTGTAGTGTTTGTAATGAGGCACAGGGATGTGACATTTTAATGAGGTACAAAGCGTCATATTTGTAATGAGGAATTTTACCATCATATTTATTGTGAGGCACAGTATAGGTAATGCGGCACAGAGCCACAGTATTTGAAACAAAAGAAGATACATCACGAGTCTAAATGCGGGCAGAAGGGCAGCAAAACGAGTCTCAGAAGGGCAGCAAAATGAGTGTAAATGACGGCAGAAGGGCAGCAAAACGAGTCTCAGAAGGGCAGCAAAACGAGTGTAAATGACGGCAGAAGGGCAGCAAAACGAGTCTCAGAAGGGCTGCAAAACGAGTGTAAATGATCCAGAAAAACACATTAAAGGGGGTTATGTACCCGGGCTATGTATTGACCAGCCAATCCTGGTGCTGTATGCAGCGCCAGGATTGGCTGGCGGGGCACCATGAATCCTCGCCCAGTCGCCCTGTGCAACCCCGGGGGCTGCGGCCCACCCCCTGGTCATCTCTCTAAGGGGGAATTCACAGGAAAACGATCTGCGCATGCACGGGCATGTTTGTGGCCAAAAATACACTTGCGCAGCTGCAGCAGGCCCATCCCCCCCCCCCCCCCCCCCCCCCCTGCGCACTCCGGGAAAGTCGGGTGTCTCCCGGTTTCCCGGCCGGCAGGTAGCGCGATTTTTTAAAATATTTGTATTTGGCTTTTAGTGACGACGCGGTGGGTCCATGGGGCTTAGTGGGGCTACGCCCCTACGCCCCAATGGACGCACCGCGCCTGACCTAGCCCATATACTGACCTTCTGTCTCGAGACCGGGTGGCAGTGGCGGCAGAACAGCAACTGAAAGGAGAGCTACGACCTGCAACATCTGTGTCTTAGGGGTTAAATCATTATGGTCTCAGCTGTCTGCTGTACCCAGTGCGCACTAACATTACCACGTAACACGAGGGCAGCCATTTCAGCTTTAATGAAACGCCGGGCCAGCCCTCCCGTCCAGTGCCAAATTATCTACTGACTCACTCACGGCCCAGACACTCCCCCTACAGGCTTCACTACTGTGCAGTTCTGGGGTTAGGAGGAGTGAGCTGCAGCTCTCGGTTCTTCAGCATGTTCCTACTGCTGCACAAACTTTCTGCACACCGGTCAGTACACAGAATTACTGCACACACTGTAACCGCTCCTGATGCGCTGTATTATCTCACTGCACAGAATGGCCCGTGTAGTGCAATTTAATATAGCACGTCTATCTAATGCGATTTTGTAGTACACATGCACTTTGCAGCTGCATGGTCTCTAATTGCACCGCGCACCGGGGCAACGTTACTGCATGCACTCGGACTCCTGCTGCACCCAAGTGCTGCACCCTGCACACCAAGCCTAGGGCTCTTGGTGCAATGCACTGATCCTGTAGGCTGGTGCCCCGCCTCGCTGGAGACGGGGCTGCTCCTCTTAGCATCAGCAGCCAAGGGGAGAGTTAGCGGGCCCGGGCCAGAAGGACAATAACATTAATAAATCCCACCTCCATTAAAAGAAGTGAAAAGAAGCCCAAGACAAGCATACGGCAATGTTAATAAAGGTGCACAGTGAGAACTGTTTGATGCTATCATAGGTGGGAGGGGTGTACTTTAGAGGCAATGCAGAAAAAGAAACATAAAGGTGCAGTAAATAAATAATTAAAGGCATACAATGAGCCTGCACATAATATGTAGTCAGTCAGTCAGTCAGTCAAAACACTTTATTTCGATTATTTAAAATCATAAAAAGACAATCATGAACATATATACATATATATACACATCATTATTTACACAAATCAGTCATGGGTTTTATGTACAAGGGGGTAGGAGGTAATAAAAAGATGTATGTAGTTACAATACATTCAGATATCTAATTTCATAAAATAGAGAGACTAACGATTTCATAAAATATCAAGCTAAAAATATGATTTACAATAGAGGGAATTCAATATGGACATGGTACATATTTCATCGCCTAATACATCTAACAGTCCATTCTCATCAAAGATATAAAGTGCAGAGTGCAAAAGGAATTAGAGAAAAACACATCAGTGAAAAATTATCCTACATCACATTAACCACTCTATCTGATGTATTCTTTTTCCGGACCGCAGCCACCAGAAAACTAGCAACACAGAACATAACCCGAGGACAACTTAACATTTGTAAATACAATAGAGCTGGTCTAACTTATATAAAACCAGCCTCCTTCAGGAGCTGTAACAGATATTTACCTCGCATTTCCTGATAGAATTCACAAAACATAACGAAATGCATCGTATCCTGGGCTGAGAAGTTATCGCATTTACAAGGGTTACAGTTTTCTGGTTTGCCCCAGGTTGGGAATACCCCCAAAGTTAGGTGTATTAAGTTAAAACGAAACCTTGATAAAAGCTGTCTGTGAAAAGGTCGATTAACTGTGGTCAGGTAAGGCTCAATTGAGGGGGATGTTAATAATAAGAAGTTTGCCCTCAAGGAAACTTTCTTAAGTTCCTGCTCCTCTCGTTCCATGCTAAGCATGTTCAGGAAATGTACCTTTATCCACCCAACGTCCTCTCTTCTGATACAATTAGGGGTAGTGTAGATCTCGGGCGACCTAATTGTGTAAACATTGTTTTCATATACAAGAGCCAGGGGATCATATTCGCCCTATCTAACACGATACAATCCATCAAAATTTGGTGGTTTATTGTTATTTCCTGGTTAAGCCAGGTCTTAGCCCAGCAGATGAGAGGTGTCAGTCTAAGCTGGTCCGTCACATATCCTACTCCTAGCTCAGTGTGGACTGAGTAGGTTGGTGAGGATTGTGGAAGACCCAGCAATGATCTTAGGAACTTATTTTCACAGATTTGAATTTTATCATGGGGGGTATAGCCCAAGATACAAGAACCATAAGACGCTATGGCAAGACATTTGGATTTGTAAATATGAAGAAGAGCCTTAATTGGTTTTGCCCCTAGTTTTTTGGCGAACCACAAAACAGCTGAGGCTGATCTAGTCAGAGCATTACTTTTGTGGAGCTGCTGAGGTCTCTATGTCCCCCTTTGGTCGAATAAGACCCCTAAGTAGGTAAACATTGGGACCCTAGAGATAGCTATGTTATTACAATGAAAAGTTTTCTTTGTTCGGAATCCACGGTTTTTGCCCACCACCATGACATGTGACTTTTTGGTATTAACTTTTAGATCTAAGGACTCCATGAACTCTCCAAATGAGTCCAATAACTTCTGGAGCCCATTTCCAGTCCTTGCAAGGAGGACCGCGTCATCCGCATATAGGAGAACCGGTATCAGGGAGTCCCCTATATGCGGCACGTCCCTTGTCACTTGCTCAAGGCACCCCCCCAGGGCATTATTATACAGGGTGAATAATAGAGGGGCCAAAATACAGCCCTGTCTCACGCCCCTCCTAGAACTAAAATGGCTTGTACATCTTCCTTCCTGGTTTACTCTCACTGTTGCAGACAAATCGGTATGTAAAACCGCCAGAAAATTGACTAATGCAGGGTCAACACCAATTTCTTTTAATATAGACCACAGTTTTGTTCGGTTGACTAAGTCAAATGCCGAGGAGAGGTCCATAAACCCTAAGTATAGGGACCCCTCCTTGGCTACTGTATATTTGCCTATCAGGAGCTGAAGATTTAAACACTGGTCCAGAGTACTTCTTTTTTCCCTGAATCCATATTGGAAGTCGGACAGGACCCCTCTGCAATCTAGCCACTCCCTAAGTCTCCCTAATACGACCCTCCCCAGAATCTTAACAGATGAGTTTATCAAGGAGATGGGACGGTAACAGGCGGGGTCCCCTCTTTCCCCCTTTTTAAACACCGGGACGATGACTGACGTCAACCAGGAAACAGGAACCTTGCTTACAGTTATAGCATTGAATACATTCATTAGGATTCCTGCCCAGAATTGAGGGAAGTGGCCAAAAAAATCAGCCGGGACCCCGTCAGGGCCTGGGGCTTTATTTTTAGACATGTCCCGTATAGCCTTTTCAATCTCAGTCTTTTCAAAGATAATAGGGATTCCAGATGGGTTTAAAATAGGTTCCTGCCCCAATGAGCAAGAGTCCTGCTCATAGATCCCCTTGAAATGTATCAACCATTTTTCGTCAGGGATAACACAGTCTAGTGCTGAATTGCTATCCTCGGAGAAAAAAGGGTGATTAACAGTAGACCAAAATTTGCTACTGTCACGTAGCACCTCCACAGAGAGGAGTTTTTCCCATGACTCTTCCTTGATTTCTTTTTTTCGTGCCATAATTACCCTTTTATACTCCTTTCTTAAGGCCCTGGCTGCACCTTTATTCCTGGGTTTACGCTTCAACTCCTCAAGTAGAGAGCTATGGGCTTGTGAACAATTTTTATCAAACCATCTTATCACCTTAGCCGATGGTTTCCCTTTTTTTACCCTCAAGTCTTTAGCAACCTGCTGGCAAATGGCAGTATAGGCCTCAATTACTGCGGTACTATGGGCAGAAGAATCAAGACAGGTAGCCAGATGATCATTGGTTTTCCTAAAAAAGTAATCATAGAATTCTTCAGGAACCACCTTTGACCACTTCAGCCTCCTGCCCTGGTCCTTAACTATCAGGGGCCCGAGTTCCCTCGTCAATAAATCTTGTGAACCCGTTCCTCCATCTAACTCTAGCTGCACCTCCAAGGTAACAGGATTGTGGTCACTAAAAGCAGATGGTAATGCTTTATATGACAGGGTGCTTGATAATACCCAATGTGATAAAAATATATAATCAATCACAGAGCCCAACTCTGAACCCTTAAAGGTAATAGTCTAACCCCCTTTTCATTTACCTCAGGCTCGCTGAGGTTCATAGAGGCTAAAAGTTCCTCTAGGGCATTGCCATGGATGCTATGCTCAAAGTGTGAAAGTACCACACCCGGAGGCCCAAAATCGTCCTCTGTCTGACAATGTAAGTCACATAAATGTGTATTGAAGTCTCCCATTAAAATAATTTCTAAAGTCGAATTGTGTTTTGCTTTATAATCTGACAAAAAGTTGTCTAAAGTAGAAATGTGCTCATTCAATAGCACACCCTCTTTAGCATTATAAAAATGTATTAACAATATTTTTGTCTGGTTGGGCAGCACCCACTCCACAATCAGGAAATTTTTAGGTTTCGACCTGGCGAGGGCACGCAGTGCCCCTCCCAGATCGAAAACTTTTGTCAACAGTATGGATGTTCGGACCGCCTCTGTTTCCCATTGGCTAGCTCCATAAATGGAGGCTAGCCATTGGGAGACAGAGGCTGTCAATCACGCTTTCTCGGGAAAACGCGATTCGGTGGCGTTTCTGTCTTTTTTTAAGTCCCGCCCCTTTGTCCTGGGCCGCGCTGTGATTGGCTGCCGGCCCGGGACACCCCCGTGACGTCATTCCCCGGGCCGCGCTGTGATTGGCTGGCCGGCCCGGGACCTGACTTGTTCACCATGGCGCCAGCTTCACAGGACGCCATGCACATAAGGGAAACATGAACGGGCGTCGCGCTTCATATTTGAGTGCAGCCCCTTATTTCATTGTCATTCTTTTTAATATAACCACGGCACCCATTTTACCGAGCCCCCGGTGCCACCCGGCAGGTCCCACGGCACGTCATGGATCAAGAGCCCATCATAACTTGCAGCTTCTGCTCGCCATTGATCTGCTCCGTTCTGCGCTGGCGGTGTGGCCCTGAAAGCAGCAACGGAAGCAGGAGGCTCGGGCGAAGCTGCTCTCTTCTGCCCCTGCTATCGATGGGCTGAGCAGTCACCCTACAGCGGCAACGGAAGCAGGAGGCTCGGGCGGAGATGCTCTCTGCGGCCCATGTCATTGACGCACAGAGTAGTCACCCTAGGCGCCACATCATGAGCAGGCGAGGGACCCATAGGTTTGAGAGTGAACGAGTGTTTGTCCCTGTGTTGGACTTATATTTGACCTTTGTGCTGGTGTAAGTTTTGCGCATATGTCAGCTTGCCAGGGGCAGTTAAACCTTCCTTTCACTCCCCGTGAGTACAACTCCGGCTCCTCGTCCCTTTGAACATTTCAAAATGTACACGTTTGCTGAATTCACTTCACTAAGCAACATCTTTCAAATGCATAGTACTGTCTTATTTTTCTCTTTACCGCCAGATTGCCAACCTCCTCAGGTGCCTCCCTCCTTATTGGAATGCCTTTTGTTAGTTTACCCCTCCCGCTTCGCCTTAAGAGCCCTCCCCCCACTTGGCACACACTCAAACCTTCCCCTCTGCTGTATTTGCTGCTCTGGTCGACCGCCTCCCTTCGTCCCGGGGGTCTCCTCAAATGTTACATAAATAAGGAACAATAAATATGTAAGAATGCAAGTCAAGGACAGTCTGACTTTCGATTGCAAATGTAGCAACAATAGTTAGAAAACTGCCATTACGAACGATGCATCCAATGTCCAGAAACTTGTGTTTGTGTATTGCTTTTTGGTGTTTCCGATCTATAAATATTGCCTTGAACATATTTTTACATTTAACGCAGGGATCGACAAAATAAAGTTTGTTATTAGCAAGCTGTTTTCCCCTGCCCCCACCCTGTAGCCCTCTGAATTCGGACTTTCAGGTTTTAAATATTCTGTGCGTGATAACAAAGTTGTAGACAAACGTTTTTTGAAAGCGTTGTAAATGTTTTGGAAACATCCGCCTGATCCACATTTGAAAAGTCGGGGTAGTAAGGCGAGAGAAAAAATGCTTTAAATAATTGCAGAGATGTTTGTACAGATTCAGTTGTTTACTTTGGCGCTAAACACTTCGGCACCCCCTCTTTACATGGTTGTTTGACCAGATCGGAGTAAATCAATTTGATCAGCACCTGTTAGTGCCTCATTAACATTTATTAACGATGTCCGTCTGGCACGCAGCTTCCAGTGTGGAACAAACTCCTGTTCCCAGACCTGCAGTCGAGCTTCAGAGGCAGGTTAGTTCTTGCCTTTCTGTCCCCCCTAATCGGCACGCCTTGATCAAGTCTCTTCTGCGCTGCTTCTTTCTATTGTTTTCTACAACCCTTTTCTGCTGTGAACTTTCAACACTTCTTATTTTGCCAGTTTCACCTATCGTCCCGCCTTAGACTTGCTCCTTCCCTTTTCAAGTATCGCGCTTTCACATGGGCCCCTTCTCTGTTTAGAGCTAGCGGGCTCTAGTGTGTTGCAGAACCCCTATAACTGGTTGTCCACCCTTCTCGGGAACTATTAGTGTGCATTCATCCCTTTTGTTTTCCTATAGAGGTGCCATCCAATTCAAAGCACATACATCCACCCCAAACAAAACAAACATTTGCAATGCAATAGTTCTCACATTTACGCATGTTTGAGATATTAGCATTGTAAATTATAATGCATTATATTTATGTTTTGGTTTTTAAAAGCCAATACCTTAAACTCTCGCAAATGCAAAACCTATTGCATTGCAAATGCTTGTTTGAATTTGTCTCCACCTTTGTGAAAGCACCCTTCAGTCTTAGTGAAGTGAGAAGAACTAACCCGCCCTTGGCTCTACCCGCTCTCCCGTGGTAGCAGGCACAACAAAACTAATATACCCATTCAAGTAACAATAGTCTGCGGGATCCCAAGTTTCCTGCAGAGCAATAACATCAAAACCATTTATAAAATCCAGCCAAATAGCATCATTCCATTTAGCCCTAATTCCCGCAATATTCCAACTCACAAATCGGCATATTGTCTCGTTGTTGACTTGTGGCAATGTGTCTGAGGGTTCTAAGGGTAGTTGACTACCATCCGTTTGTCAGTCAATTTCCTCCAGATCTGACAAAGGAGCAAATTGATTATACAGAGGTATGTCTGCCCTCTCTATGTTTCTGGTGATAGGTTTAAGTGGGAGTGGATTTGATGTATTAATTAGAAATGAGGTAGTAGCTCCTCCTGTCTTGGGTTTAGGGTTAATAGTTAAGCCATTAGGGAGTACAGTGGGTGTCATAAGATCACTATGGTCTGGTGGTATATGTGCAGGTAAGGCAAAGTTTCTGCTTTGTCTGTTTTTGGGGGGATAGAAAAAACCCAGTAGTAGTGGTCTAATGCCAGGGGAGCCAAGCTCAGAGGCATCCCAGAATAGTCTGTAGGCTATATTTGGTCTATCAAAATTCACCACCCCACAGTCTCCTGAAATATTTTCGGGAACATGCCCCACCCATCTCACTCTTCTGGCCATAATGACATTTGAGGCTATATCAGGACCCCCACTGCTATAACAAGCACACAGTTTTTTTGCGAGTGTTAGTAGCTCTTGAAGAGATTCAGACCTACTTTCAGTGAATGCAGGGACCCCTGTGAATACTGCTACTAAAGGAGCAGCATCAGGGGGTAATTCTAGCTTTTTCCTAGCATATGTACCCTGTTTCGGTTTTAGTTCCCCAGGTCTTCCCTCTGCATCCTCCAATCTTGCATTTCCAGTATTTCCCCTGACAGTACTGGTCAAAGGGTCATTATCCCCTGAAGTGGAGGGCACAGTATTGACGTTAGTAGGGCCATCATTACATATCATCAATGAGTCACCTAGAGATTCCCGATCCCCAGGCAGGCCAGGGATATCCGTAGGGAGGTTAGAGCCCCTTTTCTTGGGCGTGCCCTCCTTCTTGGACTGAGAATCAGCCTGCTGGTCCTTATATTCGGTAATAAATTTCCCAATTTGATCACATTTTTTCCGCAGGCCATATACACAGATATTTAGGGTGTCTACAATATCTTTAGCTATACCCACTAATAGCGGTTTCAGTCGGGTTGTAAACATTTTCTCCTCAAGGGCTTCAAGGTTGTGCATAAGGTGTAAATCACTCCTTTCTGAACTAGATATAGGCTTTGGAGCTTTTGAGCCTTTCCTAGAGTTTTTTGTTTTCCTCGACTTCCGGGATTTGGGAGTCCTTAGGGGTTTACCTTCAGCCCCCAACAGATCTGTTACAGTCTCGTTCTCAATTGGCCCCCGTCCTAGTTCGGGCCCTCTCCCAGAGTTTTCAATTACTATAGTCGGTTCCAAGGGTACAGTAGACACCGGGGTAATACTACTACTCACATGAGTATGATCATTAGCAGGTGGAGTCAGGCCCAGTTCTATTTCAGCGTGTGTAATTTCTTTGGATAACACACCTACGGCAGAAGTTAAGTATGAAATTATACTTTCCGATTGTCTGGGTACTTTCTCTTTTTTACCTTCTGATTCGCCATTACTTGGTTGCTTACGCTTACCCATTTTGTAGTGCTGGTTAGGGGGGGGCCCGACCCGACCCCAGCCGGCCCCTGATGGCCACAGACGGCCCGCCCTTTGTCCGGGCTTCGTCCGGCGCGTTCCGCGCGCATCCCGCGGTTGCGGGAGGCGTTCCTGCCTTATCAAGCACCTTCGGGCGCGATGTTCCTGGCATCAGGTGTGCGCCGCCGGGGCACCGGGGCACCTGGGGGATGTAGTCCTGCCATTCCCCTCACGGCGTTGGTTGGACTCTCCCTGGTGCGGCCGTTCCCCTCACGGCTGAAGGAGCGGTGAAATAGCTGCTGCATTTGTTTGCTGCCCCCCCAGAAGGAGCGTGATGATCACTTGCAGGTTTGTTTGCTGCCCCCTGAGCACTCGGCGCTCCTGCCTTATCTAGCGCCTCCGGGCGCGATGTTCCTGGCGTCAGGTGTGCGCCGCCGGGGCACCTGGGGGATGTAGTCCTGCCGTTCCCCTCACGGCGTTGGTTGGACTCTCCCCGGTGCGGCCGTTCCCCTCACGGCTGAAGGAGCGTGGAAATAGCTGCTGCGTTTGTTTGCTGCCCCCCCTGAAGGAGGGTGATGGTCACTTGCAGGTTTGTTTGCTGCCCCCTGAGCGCTCGGCGCTCCTGCCTTATCAAGCGCCTCCGGGCGCGATGTTCTTGGCGTCAAGTGTGCGCCACCGGGGCACCTAGGGGATGTAGTTCTGCCGTTCCCCTCACGGCGTTGGTTGGACTCTCCCCGGTGCGGCCGTTCCCCTCACGGCTGAAGGAGCGTGGAAATAGCTGCTGCGTTTGTTTGCTGCCCCCCCTGAAGGAGCGTGATGGTCACTTGCAGGTTTGTTTGCTGCCCCTAGGCAATTCAATACTTAATGCTTAATAGGAAAGTCACTTTCCTATTAAGCATTAAGTATTGAATTGCCAAGGTTGTTACATATTATGTGTTGTTTATCCCTGACCTAGGAATGATCATATCCAATTACTCAGGGGGTCCTTGTTACCTACGAATAGTACGATGAGCCTGCTCCATGCAGTTTTGGAGGTGAGAAGAGTGTTCTTTGCAGAAAAGCCTGTTGCCTAAAGTGAAAATATAATGTGCTCCTCCAGCAGTGTTCAGCATTGCTCTATAGGAGCTTGTCCTTTGATTTGTTTTTTTTCCTGTGGGGAGTAAGTTGTTTCATGACTGGATAGCATGTATTTTAAGTTGAACTGTGGTACTTCTGGCAGCCTTTGAAGATGGTAAGAGGGCTGGGTGGAAACGTTTCGTTGGAGGTTTGGGGGCATGGGAGTCAATGCAAGCTGCACCGGTGGGAGGGGGAGATGCGGAACACTTGGGTCTGTGTAGGGAATCCACGAGACGGAATGGCCACCTCGAGTTTAGTTTTGTGTTTGTGTCTGCTTTCGACGTGGTGCTGCAGTACCCATACTGCCAGTGTTCACGCCGTGGCGGACGTTGGTCCCTGGAAGTGAAAAGTAGATATTGGTGAATAACAAAAGGAGCCCACCCTGCTGTTCATGAGCATTCTGACGTCCCTGTTGTGAACCTGGCCCTGTGTATGGCTGCACTAGCGCTCCGCCAACACAGTCGGACCCTTTTCCACCACAAAAATTACTTACATGCCACAATAAAACAACCTAAAGAGTAGCATTTAAGGCCACGCAAAAAAATTACCAACATCAAGCCTAGGATACAAGAACGGTGTGTCCGCAAGTGGCCATTATCAAAACAGGAGGTGGGGGGTGGATGTTAGCATTGCGGTCTGAAAGTGGCATATGGAATTGGTTTTGAAATAAATGATGGTATTGAAAAAATGATCCACAGAAAAAAACGCACAATCGGCACAATTCTGTGATGCAATGCTGCCGCTCTGGTTACAGAGGCTAAAATAATTGCCCAGAGTATAATCCCACAATAAAGTCTCCTGTTACAGACGCAGGGGGTGATCTCCAAAATAAACAAACAAATGCGGCGTGAGAAACAGATGGCACACTGCAAGCAAATAAAACAAGTGCAAGCGGAGCAGACAAAAACTGTAATTAGGCGCCGCTGCTTCTGGACTACACGAAAGTTACCATAGGATCAACAGCCAACAGAAAGCAAGATAAGAACAGCAATGCCACAGGTAAACCACTCTCAAGCGTTAAAACAAATTACATGGAGTTTCAGCCAACATACAGATTACTTTATGTCTCATTGAGACAGCGCATGCAGCGCATGCGCTGCCAAGGCAAGACCTAAAAAACTAGGCAACAGGCCTTCTCTATGAAAGCACGGAGGATCTGAAATCTTATCCTTCATCAAATTAGTAAAGAGCAGCAGATGCACCTTTTAAAGGCTGCTACACTGCAAAACAAGAAGCAGTCCATTCTGCCTCTCAGAACCCAGCACCATGCCTTCCATTTCACACAGTGCCTCCGTGTGACACACAATATCTGTTCTCTTCACATGGTCAGCTAGTGAGGAGCTGCTATCATATGGTAGCAGGGAAAAGGAGCTGAAAAGGACTGTAAATAGTGGTTTTCCAGCTCGTTTTACGAGACTTTGAACTGCCGACATCCACATCGGCACCAGCCTCAGCAAGCTCCTTTTTTGGGGAGGGAAAAAAAGGTTTGGGGGCTGGGTAGGGTTCAAAAGTGCCTCTTAGGTACTTCTCTGCACGATGCCTGGGCCCCTACTCACGCAGTGAGATTTTTGTTTGAGTTGGCAGGTATGCAGCACTTTGACTAAATTCACTCTTATTGTATTGCTGCCTTCAGCCCTGTAGATTGCTCTGTTGCTCTTCTGCCAGGCTGGCACACTACAGATACCAAGGGGGTCATTAGGATGGCGGGCGGACTTTGCCCGCCCGCCATTCTTGTGGTAATCGGGATCGGCTGCCATAAGGGCGGGGGTCCCGTGGGGAGTATTAGGATGTGCCCGCCACACTGGTGGGCACATCCTGTATTTTTAGCACTGTGGCGGGCGGTGAAGAGAGCACCGCCCGCCACAATGGTAAAAAAGCATTTCAGCATTTGCATAATCAAAGCAGCAGGCACTGCGCAGTGCCTGCCGCTTTGATTATGCAAATGCAGGGGGGTACCACAGGTACCCCCGTGTGCACCCCCATAATCTCCTTCACTCTGGGGGCCCGCAGGGGGCCCCCAGAGTGAAGATCGCATGCCTTTCCGTGGCGGCATCGTCGCCACGGAAAGGCATCTACCAAAGCCCATTGTAATATGGCTGGCGGTGTCTAATAGATACCGCCACCATATTAAACAAGGGGGCCCACAGAGTGAAGATCGCATGCCTTTCCGTGGCGGCATCGTCGCCACGGAAAGGCATCTACCAAAGCCCATTGTAATATGGCTGGCGGTGTCTAATAGATACCGCCACCATATTAAACATTTTCCGCCCGACATCCTAATGGGTCCCTAAATACTTACAGGCTTAAACTAAAGTTAGGCCCTGTTATCCTGAAAGTTGCACGATAGTTGACACAGCATGCGCACCGTCCTTGGATTTTATTTTTTTCTCGAGTTTGATGCTGTCAAGAAAGGCATATGTATATTATCCTCAGCGGCACATTCGTTACGAAACTGTGTTTGAGTAAAATTCAATAATTGTTGATTATTTACCCAGACTTACATCTATTATATTCAACAGTAAGCTTTATAAAATCTTCCTTTTTGTCATCTTGTATTGAAATTAGTTGGAAGTTTTTTTGGCTGACTTTCTGGCTGCATTTATAAATTGGCTGCAAAATCGACATTCACCTAGGAGATAGAATATCGCTGTGTCTCGTGATATTTACAAATGGAGGACTTGAGACTATGCCCCAAGCAATTAGAGCTATTCTGTGCATGTGAAAGTCATTGGGGCAACAGGCTCATTCAGACCTGAATGATTTTGTTTTGGGGTCTACATTCAAAGACATGAATGATTGCTCCCAGCAGGCCAACCTAAACAGGAAAGGAGTATTTAATAGATCAATATTATAGGTCCAAGATATTAAGGGGGTCAGTAGGATGGCGGGTGGACTTTGCCCGCCCGCCATCCTCGTGGTAATAAGGACCACCCGCCATAAGGGCGGGAGTCCCGTGGGGGGTATTGGGATGTGCCCGCCATAGTGGCGGGCACATCCTGCATGTTAAGCATTGTGGCGGGCGGTGCTCTCAGCACAATGCTTAAAAAGCACTTTTGCATTTGCATAATCAAAGCGGCAGGCACCGCGCAGTGCCTGCCGCTTTGATTATGCAAATGTCGGGGTGTACCACAGGTACCCCCCCCCCAGGACTTCACTCTGGGGGCCCACAGGGGGCCCCCAGAGTGAAGTCTGCATGCCTTTCCGTGGCGGCATTGCCGCCACGGAAAGGCATTGAAAGGCATTGAAATGCCATTCTAAAATGGCATTGGAAATTGCCGCCCCGGTCGCAAGGCGGCTGGGGCGGAAAAGCCCCCGCCATACTAATATGGCGGGGGGAATTCTGGTGATGATGTTGGGCGGATTGCCCCCGACAGGCCGGCGGTGGCTACCGCCAGCCTGGCTGGGGCAATCCACCGACATCATAATGGGCCCCTTAGTTTCCATATTTCAAAAGTAATGAAAATCAGGACCATACTTGCGATACCTACATCATGTGCTATAATCCAGCAAAACATTAGTATCATTAGATTTGAAGTAGTGTGGCTCACTGGTTAGAGCAAAACATTAGTATCATTAGATTTGAAGTAGTGTGGCTCACTGGTTAGAGGCGGCAGACCCGAGAGCAGAGGACGGCCGGGACCAGGGTTCGATTCCCGGCGCGGCAGGTTTCTGGACCAGGGTCAGCGGACTTGATAATTCTCTCGCCTCGGTGCCCACTCTGATCAGCGATCACACTCGGCAACTCTGGGCATTAGCTTGCCTCATCTTCACTAACGGCCCCACCAGACCGCCGGGGATGCCTGGTCTCACCCTGGAGATACCCATTAAGGGACCATCTCTCAGGGAAGCCAGGAAGGGTTTCGCAGCGGTCGAAGCGCCTTGGGACCCTACGGGTAAGTAGTGCGCTATATAAATGCCAATACATTTACATTTACATTGATCCTATGAAATGAGACACTATACTCTCTCCTGCCACACCTACATTATGCAAGGAACTTTCTTCTTATTAAAGCATTACTGTTGTTACTGCCCACAGTCCATCTGTTGACTTGACCTCAAGGTGGTGGAGAGACCTATTCCTCCTTCCATTGAGCTATCCTTTTTTCGATGAAGCAGTTTGAGAACAAAACATTATAATATCAATGAAATAGTTCACATCACTGATATTTCCCAGTGTTGCGTATGATAGGCTTAGTGGTCCAGTGTTTTTGATATCCATAATTAATAGCTTTTTGATTGCATGATTATTTGTTTGGCTCCTGACTGTTTTACAGATTATTTCTTCTTGAATAGTCCTTTTGCCCTTCAGCTTAGCACCTAGCCCACCACTACATGTGATGGTGATTAGGAGTTGTCTTCTCTCTTTTTTTGAAGTCAAAGTTAATCTTTGACTAGAAGAATTTGAAAGAGAGTAGACCCTCTTTGATGGCAACTATGTATGTATACAAATAATGTGTAGTAGGTTGATTTCCATTTCATTTTCACAAGCTCTTTAGGAGCATTAATCTTAACTTTCAGAATCTTGTTAAACCTCTTAGCAACTCAAACCTGTTGGTGATTGAGTGAAAGTAGATTGAGAACCTATAAATATCCCGCATTCATCCCCTTTTGCCTCCATGAAAGCAACACAAAGTTAATCTTTCTGTCAGATACAGTCTCATTGGGGAATTCCCAAGATATAAGACTAACCCGGTTAGATCTAATTAGAACAGCCTTATCATGCCTGACTGTATAGTCTAAAATTACTATGAATTACATTCTTCCATAAGGTGTCTAAGCGTCACAAATGCAGCAGGACTATTTCAGCCTTGCTATGACGACCATATTGTTTGTGTTAAAGGTTTGTGTTTGTGGAGAAGTGTGGCTCACTGGTTAGAAGCGGTAGACCCTGAAGCAGAGATCAGGCCCGGGACCAGGGTTCAATTCCCGACGTGGCAGGGTCTTGGGCTCAATGTCCGCGGACTCGATAATTCTCGCCTCGGCGCCTACTCTAATCATGGGTCCCACGCTACAACTCTGGGCAATAGCTTGCTTAATCTCCACAACGGCCCCAACAACACTGGGATGCCTGGCTTCACCTTGGGGGTTTCCAGGAGGGGCCTCTCACAGGGAGAGCCAGGAAGGGTTCCACAGCATTATACAGTGCCGGGACGCCCCGTTGCTGGGGCAGCTGTGCGCTTTGCAAGTATACTACATTTACAAAGAGATTAAAAGGTTATTACATCATTGCCTTCCCCTCTTTCGAGTCAATTATTGGTTTCCGATCAGTCTCTCCTTCTACACTATCTCCTGGACTTCTGCAATGATTCAGCAAGGGGTTCTACTCATGGTTCCAGTATAGTTCGCGATAGGGAGCCTCAGTAAGAGAAAATATATCCATCATTACAGCAGCCTAGATTTCTATGATTCCTAACTCTTTACCTTCTCCTCTATATTAAAGTCTTGCAAAGGTATGCAGCTTATTCTGCATTGGCAAGATAAATACATCTCTGTTGGGGATGGACAGTGGTGGGTTTGGGATTATTGGTGTTAGGGAACAAAAACCTCTGAACTGATTTCCCTTGATCTTGCCCCCTTTAAAATGAGGCCCTCCTTTCTTCAGTGCCAGTATTGTTTCATGACACTAGACTTAAATGCTACGTTGAGCGTCTGTGAGGGACATTTCCTGTTTTATTTGACTAAGGCTTTTTCTTAATTTTCCACGATTTCTGAGTGCTTCTGGTTAAAAGCTCTGTAACACAGCCTGTGTTTACTGAAACCCCATTTGCAGGGGTAATCCTAAATAGTGGCTTCCCCAAGAGTTTTGAAGATGCATGGTTCTCCAGCAGTTCAGCAGCAGGGCATTTCTCTGGTCTTGAGACCATCAAAGAGGTACTTCCACCACAGTCGTAGCTGAGGACTGGAAAGTTTAGGGCAGCAGAGAAGAAATCTATTGCTAAGGGAGAGCTACTATACAGGTTAGTTTGGGTGGCAGATGCCCCACAGCAAATTTCGTTGTGGCCATGACCACCTACCTCCTGTATAGTCACCCATAAGTGACGAACAAAAAGAATCATATTTGTTTACTCATTTCCTAAGGTCTGAGAATTGGGCACCTCTAGCCGTTTTATAGCTCCAGTCCCAAGGTCCTAGGGTCCGTAGGTTTGCTGTATAGGGCACCGTTCTTCCAGTACTACTGGAGCGAAGACGCTCACCTACATCTCTTGGATCTGTATCTGCCATCTCAGACCTTCAGAGCCTTGCATAAACTTTATTGAGTTGGACCTCTTGCTCCCTGCACTTTACCCATCCTAGCCAGCACTGCAAGATCTGAAGCAATCAACTCTTTTGTACATGTGGAACAGGTCATCAAAGAGTACACTTCAGCTATCTCTACCCCTTCCTTTACTTTGTAGCACTTGTCTCTAAGTCACATGGGCTAAACACAAAGGTCCTGATTAAGAGTTTGGCAGAAAGGCACTGCTGTTGCTTTTTTGGCAGTCTTCCCACCCGCTGCCTTGGCAGTCCTACTGCCCGATTACGATACTGGCGGGAACTCAGCTACAAGACTTCCACTGGACTGTCCCCACTGCTGAGACTCCTGCTACCGCATCAACGGCAGGAAAGCCAGAGGCGGGTAAGGAGGCATTCCCGACAAGCTTCCAACTGTCTCGATTACAATCAGCCTTTCCACCGAGGTGTTCATGGCAGGGACACTGCCATGCGAACGTCGGCGGAAAGGCTGAAAAAGAGGTGAAAACTCACCTTTTTTCGGTGTTCCTCTACAGAATCTGTGTCGGACGCCATTGTCCAGGCCCCTCCTATGCTGCTGCCACCATATTCCTTGACACTCTGCAATGCCGTCATTGCCTGATTTGAAGGTAGGCTTAACTGTCTCTTTTTCTATGTAGTGCATGGTAACAGTTCATTATATTTCACATGCAACAAAACATTCAGTACAGATGACCTACATATACATTACAACACATACATAACATATGTATGTGTTTCATATATATACAAGTTGTACTTACCTATCTTTCCAGCAGCAAAAGGCCTTCTGTTGGCACACCGCCACGAAGAGACAACCAGCCCATCAGGAACATAGTAATATGTTGGTTGGGAAACCGCCAACCCGGTGGTCTTCTTGGGACCACCTTTGCTGTGGTCCGGCGGTAACACTGCCAAACTAGTAATTGGGCCCTATGAGGTTTCACCTCTTTTCCAGCCTTTCCGCAAACTTGCGAATGGAAGAGTCTCCGCCATGAACAGCTCGGCGGAAAGGCTGATCGTAATCTGAATGGCAGGAGGCTTGTCTGGACTGCCTCCAAGACTTGTCTCGAACTTGCCTGCCGTGCATGCAGTAGCAGGAGTCTTGGCAGTGCCGACGTTCCAGCGGCAGTCTTGTAGCTAAGTTCCAGCCAGTTTTGTAATCCAGAGAATGGAGCACCAAGGCAAAGGGTGCGAAGACTGCCAAAAAAGCAATGGCAGTTCCTTTCTGCCAACTTGTAAACAGGCCATTAGTCAACTTTGAGCAGTAGCCTGGGGCATAGTTGCCACAACCACCATATAAAAGTTTAGCTAGTCATAATTTCATTATCCTTCTAGGCTGTGGCCGACTACTACCTTTCTCTAATCAATATCCTTTTTTCATCTAAGTCAACTTAGTTAAGGAAAACCGGTATATACTAGTTTCTGTCTAAGGTTTGAAGAGACTTTCTCTCTAGTCATCCCTTAATAACAGGTTTCCCTTTGCTTCAGTGTTTTGGTTTAGGTTCTCATGTTATATTTGTTTATTGCAAAAAATATATACTCTGTCTTTCTCAAAAACAAAACACATTCATATTTTAATATTCATATTTTTATAGTTCACTTTTGACAGGAGAAATAATGTTAAGTCTGGATTGCTATAAAGATATTGATATGGAAAGACGTTTGATCATAGCAGAAATGACAGAAGCCATAACGGATGGTGTGATGCAGTGGAAGATATTGCTAAAAGAAATACGTGAGATTCAAACATTTATGACTAATTAAGTGAGTGATATTTTCCTTACAATTACTGAGCTCATCTTCCATACAACTTTCACAGGTTATCAATAAAAGCCCATCCCAATGAACAGGAAATTCATGAGTGTCTGTTAGCCCTTTCAGCCATAGGATGGTTTTCGCCCCAATCTTTTGCCTTCTTCCTCCACTTTTCTGACCTTGTTTGTGCTGATATTGGGACTCTGCGCACTGTTAACCAATGCTAAAGTGCTAGTGCTCTCTCCGCTAAACAAGGTAATGTTGGCTCATACCCAATTGGCATATATGTCTTACTTGTAAGTACATAGTAAAGTGCACTGCATGTGCCCAGGCCCTGTAGAATAAATGTTAGTAGTGGGCCTGCGGCACTTCTTTTGCCACCCCCTTAAATAACCCTCTATCTCTCTCTCAGGCCTGCCATTGCAGAGCCTGTATGTGAAGTACACTGCCATTTTGAACCTGCAAAATCAACTTATTGCCAGGTCTAAACGTGCAATGTATCTAACAGGAAGGACACATACTTTTATGTTTTACATGTCCTGGTAGTGAAAAACTCTGAAAATTCGTTTTTCACTATTGCAAGGTCTATATCTCCCATAGGATAACATTGGGTTTACCTTATTACATTTTATGTGTAATTCCCAAATGGGAAGATATGATTGTTTCAAGTTCGGTGTCTCTGGAATCCTAATTTATTGTGAAGTTGGATTTTAAATTACAATTCGAAAATTGCACTTTTAGAAAGTTGTAATTTTCTTGCTTTAACCATTTGGTGCCTGTAGTCTCTCTGATCACATGCCTGGGTGTAGTTGGCAGTTGGCGTTGGTGTATTCCTCTTAGACAGCTACACACAAGGTGTGTCTCAATTGGCCATCTCTGGCAGGATGGGAGGGAGGAGCTGGGCCCAAACTCACTCAAACCTGAATAGGCTGTGTCCTTTCTGCACACACATGTCTGCATACTTCCCTGTATTGAGTTCGGAGACAGGGCAGGAAATGAAGACCCCTGTGCACTTCAAGGGCATGGCTTTGGAATCTCCCCCGCTTCATAGGCACCAATGGATAGAAGTACCGGACGTCAGATACCACCAAAACAGTACACTTCTGGACCTGTGGACTGCCACTCTGCTGGACTCCTGCTTTGCTGTGCTGATCTGCAGCCCTCCTGCCTGGCTGAAAAGGACTGGACCTGCATCACTTGAGCCCAGAATCCAGAGTGACTCCAAGGGCTAGTTTGCTGGCTAACCTTCTGATCTGAAGCCTCAGGGACATAAGAGGCTTCCAACCCCTGCTTCTGGACTCTACTATCTGTGAGACTATCCTGCCAAGTGATGTCACCCCAGTACTGAAGCCTTTTAAGTGGGACTAAGGTGCTTGCCAGTGGGACTGATGCATCTTAACAGCTGGGCGATGCACCCCCAAACAGAACCGGAGCATGTCTTTGGCTGAGCTTGCATCCCCAAGCAGTACCTACGCATCACCACTGCTGCGTGGATTGGGCCAGTTGCAAGAGACTGGCATCGCCACACCTCCCTCATCTTGGGACTAACACATTGCTTTCCAAACTGCTGTGGCACAATGCTTTTCCCGACCCAAACTCCTTGCATCACTCGTTGACGGAAGTCACAATGACTCTGAATCGCAGCTTCACCGCTCATCGGCATAGACACTTCGCCTCTACTGTGCCTCGTATCCTTGACACCCGACTTAGCATTGCAAGCCCCGTCAACAGGATCCTTGAAGTAGACGCAACATAGCGTTGCAGCGCAGTCTCGCCGAATCTTGGAACTGATGCATCGCCTCTGCTGCGCCTTGCATCTTCATCGCGGATCCATGCAATGCTCCTCAACCAGGATTGTTCCGTGGGCCTCACTCGGTCCCTGTAGCAGCCGGCCTGAACTTGTCACTTTGTCCTAGTCCGGACCAGATATTTCACTATAGACTTTAAAATGGAATAACTTCAGTTCTACTAATTGGATTTTGGTTGTGTTGGTCTTGTTTTGTTTATTAAACTAAACTCCCTTTTCTAGCCTGGGGTGTGATCTTTTTCTGTGGTGTTATCACTGTTGTACTGTTTGAGGTTTTGCACAAATACTTTACACATTGCCTCTAGTTAAGCCAGACTTCTTTATGCCAAGCTACCAGAGGCTGAGCAGAGGTCAATTTAGGATTTTCCTGCCTCTTACCCTCTTACCCTGATTAAGATTGTGGTTGCTGCTTTTCCAGGGCTCATACCCAAATCTACCAGTTGCCCCATTTCTAACAGTGCCCATAAGATATCATCCTGCCTCAATCCAACATTCAGTATCTAGATCCCTTTCTCTGATTCTGAGTTCCTATGTTTACCATTCATCGGTTGATTTCTGTTACCATTGTAAATATCCTCCTGAGGGCAACATTTAGCCCTTGGCTGATGGCCCCTTTGGCCTGCTAGGTCAGTAGAGGTTATTGTCTCCACTACTCCAGTGTAAAATCATCAGCCACATTTAGAAATTAGTTGCTGACCTCTAGGCTGGGGAAATGGTGAGCGGTACCAATTTATTTTTGGCCCCACTCAGCATTTCCTTTTGTTATTGCACAACAAAATCCCAAAGCAAGATTTTATTTTTTTTAAACAAACAACCAACAGCTGTGATGTGTAGAATGGTTTCTTTCTGATCTTTGGGGTTAATTGATTTCCCTACGAAGGCAGGGAAATATTGTGATGGTTGCCTAGCCAGCAAAAACCATGAAGTTTCCACATATTTGCAAATCAGTCTGACCCTGTGCCTCATGGGAACAGTCCAGCCCGAACTGCCAAGCCATGCCTTCCCTGGACCAGAAACAAGCTTCCGAGGACCGGTTTCTGGCATTCCAGCTGCCTTCAGCCCGGCTTGCTTGAATCAAGTGGTGTGGGGAGCACAGGGTCAGACTGATTTGCATATGGCCATGTCTGAACTGGGGTGGTGTGGAGTGCAAAAAAACGAAGGATTTAGGCCCAGATCTCTGCACTGGGGTGAATGTATGACATTGTTCTGCATTCTGTTCATCAACTGTGGTTTTTGCACATAACCTGGGCCCTGTAATAGATTCCCTATCCCTTTAAGACAGTTTGCAGAATGGGGAGGATAGGTGGGGTGGTAAGGAATCTATAACTATATATGTCTGTTACAGATACATTGTTATCGAAAGTAAGTAAGATGTTAATCTGAAAGAGACCGTAGTGTTAGATTCCTTACCTTAGAATAGATACCCTAGCAATGTCAACCTTGGTGATGGGTCTGCGCACTAAGTTCACACTTGGAAGTCCTGGAGAACAGAATAGCCCAAAAAGCTGTCTCTCTGGACTTGGCTGTCGAGGCAGTAATGTTTGTGAACGTGTGCAGGGATGCCCATGTGACTGCCTGGCAGATGTCAACCAACGGAACTCCATGTTTCAAGCAGTAGTGGCTGCCGTTGCCTTAGTGGAGTGGGCGCGCAGTTCTACTGGAGGTTCCTTTTTTGACAAAGAATAACAGATCTTAATGCATAAGACAACCCATGGAGAGATGATACGTGTGTACTGCCCGACCTTTCTTGGCATCCACATAACCCACGAAGAGTTCACCCGGAAGTCTTAATTGCGGTCAAGGTAGAAGGACAGCTCACGTTTTTGGTCCAGATAAAGTATCTCCTCTTCTTTGGAAGGGTGTGGAGGCTGGAAGAAGGTGGGCAATGTGATGGTCTGGCATATGTAGAAAGAGGTAACCACTTTGGGCAGAAAAGAGGCCTAGTACAAAGCACCACTTTGTTCTTATGGACAGCAAGAAAGGGAAATTTGGAAGAAAGAGCCTGAAGCTCACTCACCCTGCGTGCAGATGTGATGGTTAGCTGGAAAGCAGTCTTTAAAGTAAGGCGACAAAGAGGACGATTATATAACGGCTGAAAGAGAGCACACATAATATAAGTGAGGACAAGCTTCAAGTCCCACTGAGGCATTACGAAAGGAGAAGGAGGAAAAGGATGAGTAATGCCCTTCAAAAATCTGTTAACAATAGGGGTCTTGAAAAGAGAAGGCTGATTAGGAAGCTGGAGAAAGGCCAAAGTGACTGACAGATAGCCTTTAAGAGTGGCCAGAGCAGCGCCATTCTGGACGAAAGAAAGAATGAAGAGGACAACCTCTGAAAGGGGGGCAGAAAGGGTATCCACAGCCTTTCCTTTGCATCATGCCACAAATTTGTTCCATCTACAGGCGTATACCGTTTTAGTGGAGGGACGCCTGGCTGCCAAGATGACGTTACAGACTTCGGGAGTAAGGTCAAAAGCTGTCAACTGCTGCTGCTCAATCTCCATGCAAGGAGGTGGATACTGGACAGGTTTGGATGGAGAAACGTCCCCTGCTGCTGCAACAGAAGTTCTTACCGAAAAGGCAGTCTGATCGGAGCATCGATGGCCTTGCTCAAGCGCTCAGGGTACCAGACTCTTTGCACTCAGTCCGGAGCCACAGGAATTACTTGGGCCCGGTCGCGCTTGAACTTCTTCAGCACTCTGAGTAGAAGTGGTACAGGTGCAAAGGCGTACAGGAGGCGTAATTCCACTCGCAACAAAAGGTGATGCAGAGCGAGTGCACTCCAAAGTGCAGAACTGCTAACATTGCACGTTTCTATTCAGTGGCCAACAGTTCTAACCAAGGCTCTCCCCACTGCAGAGTCCTTGCACCACCTCCGAGTGAAGAAGCCATTCATGATCCATCATGCACCAGTGGCTTACTTTGTCCGCCCTAGCGTTCAGGGAACCCACCAGGTGTTTTACCACCAGGGATATGCCCTGATGTTGCAGCCATGTCCAAAGGCGAAGAGCCTCTTGACATAGGGTCCACAACCCCACCCCGGCCTGTTTGCTGCAGTACCACATGCCGGTGATGTTGTCTGTGAACTCCTGCGCTACTCTGACAGAAGTAATGAATGCCTTCAGTGCAATATGAATCTCCTGGACCTCCAGAAGGTTGATGTGTAGCCTGGACTCCACCGGAGACCAGAGACCCCTGATCTTGCCTTTCCCATGTGGCTGACCCATCCCAGGAGTGACGCATCCATCACCACTGTGAACTCTGGTTGGGGAAGGGAAGGGAGAGGAATCTGTTTCTGACCCAATCTTGGTTCGTCAGCCACCACTGCAACTGAATCTCATTCCCCTCCGAGATCTGGAAGACATCAGAAAGATTGTCCTGATGCAGCGCCCACTGGAACTTCAGGTCCCACTTGTAGGAAAGTAGGATCTGCTTCTTATGGTTTCCCCCACTTTTTGCATCATGTGATACTGTTTTTGACTAGTCTGACTGGGATCCTGCTAATCAGGACCCAAGTCTATCTGCTTTCTCCCTAAACTGTTATGTCATGTACACGGGTACACTGCAGATTGGATACGGGGGTACCCTTGTCAGACCCTAGTATATGGTACCCATGTACCCAGGGCATAGGTACCCCAGAGGCCTCCCATGGGCTAAAGCATGTATTATGCCACCCATGAGATGCCTTGCAAAATGGATCTACAGGTCTGCCATTACAGCCTGTATAGGTTGGTGCATGCACCATTCGATATAGGTTTACTATATCTAAGGGTGACTGCACTTAAAACCTGTAGCAGGCCTTCACAATCCGGAGTGCAGTGTGCCTGGTTCTAAGTGAGAGGGTGCCACTGCATGAGCAAAACACCCCTACAGCCTACCGAGTAAATTCTCCCGGATGGTCAGTGTATCAGCCATTTACGACATATAGAGTGGCATTATGCAACCACGTACTGACCAACTCTAAAATGGCTGAAAGTAACCTTATTGTGTTGGGTGTCAAAAATTGTGGAATCATACCTCCCACAATGGTAACTGGTGTGGGAGGTATTATTCCAGCCCTCAGAAGCAAGCTTCTTTGGGTTCCTGGTGTTCCTGGTACCAGCCTTCTAGTCTGGAGGCTCCGGTACTGGTCCCACGTCCTTCCCCTCGACCGGGACCTCGAACGGAACAGAGCGGACTGCCAGACCTCCAAAAGCTTTCAGGAGCGCTCCCGCAAAGACTTCGGGTTCAGGGCTCGGCAGTCGGAGCACGACTTTGGGTCATAGTCGTACTCCAGGCACCACAGACACACGAGGTGAACATTAACTTGTGACAGGAGTCACAGGGCTTGAGACCGGGCCGACGACTGGACATCCCTCATGCACCAGGAGTCGAAACATCAAAAAGATTTTGACAAAAGTCAAAAAAGGGTTCGTCAAAAAGTGACTAGGGGGCGCACTCTCTCCGGATCTGCGCTGGCTGGTGCGGAAAAAGAAAACTGCGCAGGAGCGGTGTCTAAGTAGACACCACAACGTCATCCCGGCGACCACAACGCCGACAATGAACGCACAGTTGACCAATGCCGCCTTCCGATGCGCAGGGGTAATGCTACGAAAAAAATTCTCCGGATCCAGTCTGACGCCTGGAGCTAATTCTAAGGTAAGGAATCTATAACTAGGGTTCAGATATGTGTGTTGCACAATGCACACCTCCTTTTTCTTATTATACAGTGTACTTTTTTTTTTTTTTAATCAGTTCCTTTCTTTTTTCATTCAATCCCCATGGCCTTTAGTGATTGTTTAGAATTGAACATTTTTTGAACTTGTATTCCAGTTGTAAATATTCCACAACATTATTATTGCTGTCATTATTATTATCATTATTACGACAACTACTAGTATTCTTACTGCAATTACCACTATTATTAATAGCACTAATGTTAATAATAATAAGACCAGTAATAAGGATTTTATACTTTGTGGATCTTGCTATTGCAGTTTCTTAAGCAGATAGAGATGTGCAACACAGGTTTCCAGCAAACTGTTATGGTATCTGCACAGCTTTACAACCTATTTATAACCAGGTTTATTCAAGGATGAGAAAAGGTGCATCACTTGGACTGCAGTCGTGAATTGTGTTGTGTCGCTCAGTTTCCCCAAATCCCTCCCATCTCCCAAAACTCAGAACCACCTTCACCAAGTTACTGACAGTGATTCATCAGTTCCAATGCAAGCGTGTCTACACGTGCTACAGGCGCTGAACCGAAAAGGTTGCTGCATAAGCTCCTGAAGAGTGACCGCCTCCCTCCTGGTCATTACGGGTACTACATCAGATCCTGAAATTTTGTCTGATTGCATATTGCATTCTGGGTGTTGTGGTCTTGTCTTACTTCCATTAAACAAAATAAGCTGGCACATCTGGGAATGTGTAGGCGAAATTCTCAGGACTGGAGACGGTGTCCGTAATGGTCTGGATTAAGGTGGCCAAGGTCTTCTTCAATGTGACTGTACTGTGTTCTCTACGCTTTAGCAAACTGATAATTATGACTTATTTTGGTATGTCAAGTCATAGCACATTACAACATCAGATGATTTATCAAACTGTGAATTGAAGCTGCTTAGTTACATGTTATGACATGTTTTGTTTTCCCCCCAAGAGTCACAGGGGCTCAAATCAATACTGAAGTGCTTGGTCTGTTTGCGGAAACTGTGATCAGGAACTTTTCTTAAAATATGTTGCATTATCAAAGTTTATTTCTTAATTTTGGGCCTGCTCATAATTTATGGCGATGAAATGGTTTGAACGGACTGTTGTTTTAAAATATATTTAATTCTTTCAGCTGTCGAGTGGCACACCATCAAGGCACTTAAAATCCAGTGTGTCATCCCAGGATTTTGAACTCACCTATTTTTTGGAAGCAGCCCTCCAAAGTGCCTATGTGGCTCACTTAAAAAAGGGGTAAGTAGTGATTATGCAGTTTTACATATAAGATCAACCTATTTGCAGCTGCAGAGATGTGATTACATATGCATCCAAACTATGCAAGGCACAAGGACAGCCTAGTCTAAAGCAGCTTCGACTGCATCATAGTGCTTTGGTAATGTACCCCAGGCATATCACCTCTAGTGAATCTGCAGTCCAAAATATGTTGTTATGTAGAAAATCCATCTTTTTGCTGTTTCTCTTGATTGTTGTATGTTTACACATGGGTGTTTTGACCCCTACTCTGCTGGAGTCCACAGATTAGCTCCTTCCTCAATCTGCTCTACCATAAAAATGAAAATGATTTTCTGTTGGCATTAGCATATTTGACTCTTGGTATGAGATATGCTTGCAGAAGGTGTTATCCAAACTTACATCAAGGGAACAATTTAAAACCTACTCATTGCTCAAGCAACCCTGGATGGTGCACAAAGTTGCAGGTCTGTCTTTAAAAGAAAAACAGAAATCCGATTTCTTTATTGTAGTTGCAGGCTTGATACTTTATTAATTCAACTTTAAGGGGCTTATTATGATGTCGTTGGATACAACGCGCATACGGGTTTGAACGACCTCCAGTCCGCAGTCCCAACTGCCTAATTACAATCCTACCGCACCTGGTGTGGTCGCATACTCACATTTCCCAATGGAGGCATGTGCTACGGCTGTAGCACAAGCTCCCATAAGAAGTGAGAGGTTTGTTCATCCCTGCAACGCATGGCAGGCACCTCATGATGCATGCCACACGGTGCTGGCTTTCAATGTCGGAAAGCCTGGCATGGAAAGCCTGCCAGAAACATGGCATCGTAATTTGGATAGCATAAAACGCTGTCCATATGGATTACGGGCTGGTCTCTGACTTGCCGACAGGCTCCTCATTCCTGTTGGAATGCAGCCGCAATGACCGGCCAGTTTAATTTCCGACCTCCCAAATTGTAATTCGACCTAAGGTTGGAGGTTTTACGACCGAGATCGAAATTGGCCACTATATGTTCACAAATGCTTTTCACAGCTGAATAATATTCATATCTGAAATCTATGCTTTAAGAAAACAGGCATTGGCAAAGTCAGTAGGTCTCAGCTCTAAAAGCACTATTACGCTTGTACGCATATGATTACCAACCTTGCAATGCATTTTCTATTAAATTCAACCCATTCGAAGATGGCTGGTGATTCATAAATGAGCATCAAAATGTACATGTGTTGAGAACACAGGCACAAGTGTGCATTATGACCCGTACCCATGTGTGCATCATGATGCATGCCTGCTCATGCTTTGTGGCTCATATTAACTATTTGTTTTTGTTTACTGTTGTAAAATGGTTGGTGGTCATGTTAGAATATACCTTACAAGTTAATAAAGTGAAAATTAAGTAGGAATAGGCAAATATTAAGCAAAAAAAAGACAATAACCTGGTAGCACTTTGCTCAGCTGCCCTAAAATTAAGTAAGTAATTATTTAAAATGGGAGTAGGTCGTAGAGCATCTAGTTTGTTTGTAGGACTTCCATTTTTTCGGATTTCAACGAGCATTTCCTTTTTTAAACACTTTCTCAGGTTTTTTTATGGTTCCTAGTTATTTTGGATTGCTTCAATGGATCTTTATTGGATTGGTTTTATTTGTGAACTTTTTGTCGGCCTTTTTGGAAAATATTTTCCACTTGTTGGTGGAGTATACTTTGTAATTACTTGGATACAGAGAATGATCTGGAGCTACAGAACAGTAAGCCATATGTAATGTATTTGTTTAGGGTGGAAATTGGTTTATCTTATTATTTATCTAGGTGCTATGTGATTGTTATTTGGTATTGCATATTTTATGTGCTGTAATTATTTTACATAACAGATTGAGTTTGTTGTTTGATGTTTCTGGTTGGTGCGGTTTAGATTTTTTATATAAATAATATACATATATGAATTATATAAATAATTATATATTATTTTATTATATCAGTATTAAAATTGGAATTTTATTTATTGCTTTGACTGATGTGATACAATATTATGTTAATTCCAAACCATTTTATAATGTTGGCTAAGATTATGCTATACTACTTTTGGGAGCTTTGTAGGTTGGTATTCATTTTATAACATGCTTCTGGCTAATATTTCCAATCTAGACCTTTGTTTATGAAGAGTTTTACTTTAAACTGAAGCATGTCTTACATTCTTTCGGTTTGTTTAATACCTTCAGATGCTATTTGGGTTACAAATTGCTCCATTGGTAGTTGTTGGTACCTCTTCCCTTTTGGCAGTGCTTCTGGAAATGTATAGAATGCAGATTGGGCCCTGTCTAGTGTGGTTCGGAAGGCGTTGCGCAAATATTCCACTGTGTTGTTTGTTTTGGCTTCCTATGCCAAGGTGCTGTCATACACTTTCTACAATGGTATCTGAAATTATGGGTAGCATCTGTGCTTGGAGCGATGTAGTATGCCAACTCAAGTGTCTTCAAAATAATCCATTAGGAAACTTAGGGCCTCATTACGATGGTGGTTGTACTGCACATGACAGTCCTTATGTGGGAGTCCGACAGCCGATCTGTCCAACCACCGCATTACACTATTCTGTTGATGAAAGACTGCCACCTCCGCCAGGATCAGACATCCCAACGGGGTGGCAGTCGGAGCAGCGTCCGACAATCGCGGAGGTGCTGAGGCTGGCACCAACATTGGTATTACAATATCCTTTTCTGACAGCCTTTTCATGGTGGTAAAACTGCCACGTAAAAGTTGTCAGAAAGAGATATGGAGGGCCCCACACAGCGCCCCGTCCATGGTGGGACATTGTAAAGTGGCCCTGGGGGCACAAGTAGTGCCCCCACTCAACTTGTTGCACCATGTGCCATGCACAACATGGTACATGGCACACAGTGCTAAGATGTGCATAATACACCTTTATGGGGTCTGCATGTGCTGTGGCTCTTTTGCATGGCTGCAGCATACCCCGCCATGTTGCTGGCCGCCATCCCGACAGTCACATCCTAATAGGGTGGTCGGACCATCCACATGCATGTCGGCGGTCTCCTGACCACCGTAATAGTGAAGTATTCGTAATTTGGAGTGGTCAGCTACTTCTGTGACAGGGACATAGGCTATTGCTATAATATTTTTTATTTCAAAGGCAAGTTGACTGTTTGTAGCATATTCACACTTAGGGCCTTATTGCGTTATTGGCAGTCCGTGAACCGCTAAACCCGCATTCGCTGTCAGATTACCGTATTACGAGTTGGGTGGATTGCTATTGCAAAGACCTCAGCTTATCCGCCAAACCCTCCAGCATTCCACAGACTGCTGGTGTCGTGGTCTGGGGAAAAGCAACTGCCATAGGGCGGTACAGAGTAGTTTCACTGCCATCCGTATTACGAGTTGGCTATTTGACAAGCTGACTGCGGCAATGGGACAGCCAGCTTCAAGTTTGGGGGAAATTAAGGATTTTGGTTGCATACTCACCCCTTTCCTGTTGTTCCAGTCAGGGTTTAACATGGATACCTTTCTTCAGGTCCCCCCTTCACAGGAGCCTCTTCACCCTGAGGATTGTGACCCTGTTTGTGGCGATGTACAGGTGATTCCTTTTTGTGCCATATACCCACTGCCTGGACTGCCTACATATGGGCCCAACTCCAGCAGTGAGTAATTGGTATTTTTCCACATGTATCTTGCATATGTGTGCATCCGACACATATGTAGTCGGAATGCTCACACAGGCATTAATATATACGGAAAAGTAATCGCCACTGCCACAAGCTCTCCACAGCCACTCCATGGGCATCATGGTAAACTGGTAGTATGGTTTTCAGAAGACCGCTGGTGCTGCGGTCTCATGGCAGCCGCGGTTGCGGGCAGTTGGTCCGCCAAACCCGTAATCAGGCCTAAAGTGCATATTGAAGGAGATGTCTCCCTATGCTTTGAAAGAAATGGTAGCAACAGCCTTGTTCAGTTGTGTGTGGGTAAACTTTGAAAATTGATTATTCCATGGCTTGTTCAAAGTGTATGATTAATTTTTGTGGGTAGTACTTATTTGTTTTTTGTTTAATGTGGTTTAGGAGTTCGTAGTACTTTAGTTATTTGGTGGTAGGGCATATATAAAAGGAATATTTTGTACTGTAGTTCCTATATTCCCAATAGGCTCTGCGCATTGGAATAACATAAACGATAGTTTAGACGTAGGACTGAAGTCGACTAGGTCTCTGTTGAATATGTTAGACTTAATTGTGAATGCCAGCTAGCTCAGAGGTCACTAGAAACTTTCTCGAATACACAAGAAGGGATTTGTTTCTGACAACCGCATAAACATGACAACTTTGCTCCCCCAAGAATAAGGAGTATATCTCCAGAGTCGCGGAAACAATAGATGGCTATTTCACTCAGTCAATCGTGCATGCTTCGTTTCACCAGGGTTTTTGCAGAGAAATAGAGAGATGGGCGTTTTCAATAAAAAGGTTATTTATTGAGCAGTCTTCTTTCTCATGCAAGAGAAGTGAATTGCAACAATCGTAATACTTGACATGAAGTAAAGTGCGTACAGTAAAAAGAGTATTATGAAATAATACTGTAAAAGCATTTATATGGTTTCTAAGCCATAAGATACATAAAATAGATAAAATACATACAATGATAAATAATGACTAAAAGTATTCAACTGGTGCATCTAAAATATGCCTACCCCGGTGTACCTAACCTAAGTCTAGTACAAGGGAAGAAGTAAGTGAGGTGTAGCTTGAGTTAAATAGTTTCTGCCAAGAATCTATCCAAGATTTCTCTAAGGGTCTAATCAACTCCGTACCTTGGTTATAGAATGAAGGAGGTCTTGTATCTCTCTCTCAGGACTCGATCTCCCAGTAACCCGCTAGGGTAGCAGGGAAACACTGGAGCTGGATTTCTCTTCAGGAGAAAAGACAGCGTCTCTCTCAGTGCGTCAGCAGGAGGGTCGGCTTCCTTCCGCACTCGCATACAGCAGGGCGTCGGGCAAGTAGTTAGTCGATCTGCTCCAAAACCACTGTGTGCTTGCTAGGGCAGATGTGGGCATATTTATACCTGGAAGGTGCTGAGTTTGACGTAAGGGTGGACATAATAACGTCACTAAGAACTCGAAGTTCTTTACACGCTCCAGGAGTTCTGGGACAAATCAATACTGAAGCAGGGGTAATTCCCGTACTGCTGAAGGCTGGTTGTCTTCAAGAACTCATTGTACTCTAGGAGCTTAGTGGAAGTAGCCATGCCGTATTTGGACTGCATTGGCTGTGTCTAAATATGGTTATGATTCTTATGCCTATATAAGGATAAGATAAGTTATATCTATATAAGGGCATGAATCGGGAAAATTACACTAGAGCCCTAGATACGTTACAACACCCACTCCACGTAGAATGTCCATCTTTACTAAATACAAAGCAGTTATAACATTTCTAAGCATGTGTTTACAATCCCACCCCAAAAAATACATAAAATGCATTTGAAATGGTTTGTAAATGAAAAATGAGTATTGTACTGTACGTTTTCTAAGCATTTTAAAATACTGGCTGAATGATTCACGAAATTTACATTTATGAAATAGCTCTTAATACAGAAGAGAAGGTCGAGACCATTTCATCACAGATTAACATAATACTGTACATATGCTAGAGGCTAATTTCAAAATATTGTCCCTAGGTATCAAAAAATAGAAATCTTGTTCTCTAAGAATAGTTCTACATTAAGCAGATTACTCTGTGCCAAAAAAGTAAATATTTTGGTATTGAGAAAAATAATGTTGTTGTAGTAAAAAATAGTTCCAAATTTTAGAAGTTCTGTTTATCAAAACTGAAGGCCGAAATCAAAGTTCAGGGAACGCTGTGTGCTTGTTTCTCAAGAGTTATTCTTGTTGTTAGGAGAAAACATTAACTCAGATAGGCTGGCAAAGAATTTGTCTACCACAGTAGGTGAAAGTTGGGCCACTTCCGAAAAAGTAGAAATAGTGCATATGTGAGATGCATTACCGTCAGCGTGATCTGGATCAGCAATGT
Organism: Lissotriton vulgaris; assembly: GCF_964263255.1. NCBI lineage: Eukaryota > Metazoa > Chordata > Amphibia > Caudata > Salamandridae > Lissotriton > Lissotriton vulgaris. Next base: position 1,608,424,549 of record NC_141694.1, on the reverse strand, counting down.
TCACAGAAAGTTGTACCTGTGTGCCGCTTTCATCTCGTACCTCACCGCCACCTAGTCGTAATTGTGAGGTCTCAAGGAATGCCGTCATCAGAATTGGTAGCCGCTGGGGACAACACGTTGCATGAGCCGTTACTGAACCAAGCAAAGTATCGACATCCATAGGTACTACTGATGGAAGTGAGAGACAGATGTCTAACACGCATTCTTCTCCGCAGAGCAGGCATCGTAGAACAGGTAAGATGCAATCTTGCCAGATTGGTCTGAATGATAGAAACCATGTGGTATTCAGATCTCTTAGACGAGCCAAGCCGAGAACCTGTGTTATCCTATTTTGGTACCGCAGTGCCTGGATCGCTTGTTCCATGGTAACCTGGGTATCGCTGGTGACTGGACGTGCCGTATCGGAGCAGAAGGAACAAAAAATGAATTCCTGCTAGGAGTCCCAAAATGAGAGGCAGACCGCCGAACACAGAGTGCACGAAATTCGGAAAAATGCTCAGGACTGCTTTAAAGGGTGCTTATAGTCCTGAAAAAGTGTCTTAAATACATGTGCGATGCCACTGGTATCTGACATGTTTAAAATTTGACCTAACATTTCTACGAAATGTACGGGGCATTTGTTGATAATAATGTATGTATCTCTGCTGAGGTCCTTGCAACTTGCAGATCATACGTTTCTCTAGACGAGGTCAAAGGCACAGTTTTTGGTAAAAGAATGGCTTTCATTCTGCTTAATGTATCAATTCGAATAGAAGAGATGTTCAATGAAGGCCAAATCGTTGCCTCCTTGTCTGGCTTGCTGTTTGGATACAATACTTGCATAAAACAAGTGACCCTGGATGTAACACTGACGAGATAGGACGTTCCTGGCAACATGCCACAACAGCTGTGGTGACTTAACATAACGTAGCTATCGTTGGAAAGCTGCCTGAAAACAGGTTCTATTTGTGTTGCTGGAGTGCCGTGCAAGTGGCAAGAAAGGTCATTAGATGAACCCTCACAGGCTCCATGTAAATTAATTTCTTGACATAGAAGTGTACCACTTAGTGATTTTTCACAATTGTTTCCACTAAGAAATGCCTCTTTGTTACCCCCACTCCAACATCTATGTGTGTAAGGTAAATTCCAGGTCGACTTGCTGTATCCTTTACCCAACCTTTCATACAGGCCCGCTGGTATATGCTGTAGGCAGTATTGAAGCTGGAATCTCGTTATTGGTATTGTTATGGTACCATGTATTATCCATTCAATGACAGGTTTCTCGGAAACTGTTAATGGTAATCTTTCTACTTTTTCAATGCTCAGCACCGTATAGTCTGCTCCTTTTTGTGCCAAAGAGATTTGTTTATCAGTAAGGTTAAAGATAGAAAATAATGACGTTGTGTTGATTAGACGCCAAGGCACGTAGCCTGAACGCAGATTTTGTAACGTCCAGCCTAACTGTACAATAGAACGTAATTGGGACTGGCCATGTTGTAAAAATTAGCATATACTGTTCTATTATATCAATAGCAGATGATACGATGCTGTCCAGTGAATAAATTCTGGAGGATAGAGTCGTTAAACCATTGTCCACTACAGACTGTGATTTTTCCAAATTAATACGATCAACTTCTCATATTTTTTCAGCAGTTTCAATTTGCGTAACTTTCCAAGCTTCGTTGTAAGCAGCATATACTGTTCTATTATATCAATAGCAGATGATACGATGCTGTCCAGTGAATAAATTCTGGAGGATAGAGTCGTTAAACCATTGTCCACTACAGACTGTGATTTTTCCAAATTAATACGATCAACTTCTCATATTTTTTCAGCAGTTTCAATTTGCGTAACTTTCCAAGCTTCGTTGTAAGCAGCATATATACCGGCGTATATGAAACGTTTTTGACGCTGTTTGCGAGGTCCCAATAAGAAATCCCGCAAGTCAGCACCTTCTTTAAGTAAAGTCAAGTGTTGCTTAATTTCAGGTAGTGTGGATTTCTGTAGCCATTCGAGGCATAGTTTTCCTACACTGTATGTTGTTATTATCCCTGGATGTTGTCTCTGGGAATATCTTGGGTCTGGCTTGTTCTGTTTGAACCCCTGTGTTTTGTCCAGGAATCTATCTTGACAGGTATTAGTGTCTGTGGGCCAGATCAACCATTTTTTCAGGATTAGTTCTGTTTTGGTGTAAAATATGGGACACGTCTAACCCCTCATCTGTATTGCTATTTCTATGAGGCATAGGCTTTGGTATAGACAGGTTGTTTAAATCTTTTATCTTAGCTAGGCCAAGACAGGTTGTTTGTTGAATGGTGTCATTCAAGAACATCATTTGTTCTGGGATCATGCAGGTTCTGAATAATGATTCTAATCCCTGTACATGCCAATCTTTTGAACCCCAGATTGTTTTTGTTTCAATGTTATCTTTCCAGAATTCAAAACCAAATGCAGACAGTTTTTCATAACATTTTACAGAATATATCTGTTTTGTATTGGTTAACATATTTTTCATTCCTGTCTTATTCACATTTTTTAAATAAAACGTTTCTGGATCTATGACATTAAACCCTGAAAAGTATGGAAATTTCTCATAAAATGTTTTCAAGCTGCCTTTAGGTGCTGTTGGACAATGTTCCAATTGATTATAAGTTAAAACAGTTCTAGGTTTTGCAGATTTATGCAAATAGTGGTGCCCAAAATGATTAAAGCAATACATTTCTTCATAATCAGATGAACCTTCTAAATAATCATGATTTGTAAACTTTGCTGACATTTCTAAATCAGACATCATATTATTAATAGTCTCAAAGTCCCAATCATCAGAGAAACTGCTCGGTGAGACAAAGTCACTTAATGAAACCTTGAACTGATGTGGATACTTCAAGAATTCAACCGGGCCATAGATGTCGTAATCAGTAGCGTCCCATGCTACACCACCAGGTATAGGAATGGCTGTGATGTTTACTGATGACAGGCTCTATTTTCAACATGAGATGACTTGTGAGGCTTTAGGACCAAGTTGATGTTCTGACTTGCTGTGTCCATTGTACTGTATTTTCCTTCAATCATTCTTCCCAAGCTTAAAACTAAAATGAGCCAGAGCAGGAGGAAAAGTACACCTAACACAATTCACAATTCAATCCATGGTGAAATCAGATATATTTCTCCAAGTTGATGAAAGAGTTCTGTTATTTTTTCTTTGAGTGTCTTGTTTGCTGGCTTTTCTTCATTTTCACTGGAATCTTCAGAAAAGTCATCGAAATTGATGAAATAGCCAGAGGCAGTTCTGTCAATTGTTGGAATTGCATCAGGATTGTTATTAATCTTTGTAGTTGCTTCTTCCTTTGTCATATTAGTATAGTCAGAGGCTAAATCATTGTAGACAGGTGTTTCTTGACGAACTGTTGCAAATTGGGTTTCAAGAGGCACAAGTTCCATGGCTTTGTTGCATAGTCCTTTTTTATTCACTGCAGGTTTATCAAATGTGATTAGTCTCTCAGTTTGAACCTCTTGAATTGTAGCAAGGTTTGGTCTTCTGCTACATCTTGGGAGTCCACTGGGCCTTCTACTTATTATTGGCCACATGGTTGTGGTTTTACTAGGTCGATTGATACAACTCTGTTCTCCTTTTTACCAGCAAGGGGCGGTAGGACTACTGATCTTGTTCCGTTCATTGTTAGGACAGGTACTGCTTTTCTGTAAGAAGGCCCATATTCCTTCTTCACTGCGATCTTTTCTCTGACCAGATCCCCAATCTTTGGAATCCAGACAGGTCTTGCCGGGACAGTTGGTTTTTCTTCAGTGGCCGTTGGCTTTAGCTTTGTGTTACTCAGACGACTTCTTGTTTCATTTAAGTCTTGTAAAACAGCCAAACGATCCTTGATATCAAAGGTTTTTTGTTCCACCACTGAAGTTTGACTATCCAGGTCTTCGATTATCATTCTAGTACCAAACAAAAGTTCATACGGAGTGATTCCACTCAGAGAATTTCTTGGCAGATTATTAAGACTACGTTGGACACTTATTAGATGTTTGACCCACCCATCACCCGAACCTAATACCCTCGCTGTTATAGATTGCTTTATGTCACAGTTTTTTCTTTCCACTACCGCCTTACCCTTAGGATGGAAGGGACTAGAGTACCGCAATGCAACGTCCAAGCTGGCCATGGCCTCCTTGTAAGCCCGAGAGCTAAACGCAGGACCCTGGTCAGAATGTAGAGTGCTGATTGCGTATGTGCCGATAAAGACTCGCAAATCTTTTATAACAGTTCTGGCATCAGCCGAGCCCTGGGGCCACATCCAAATTAATCTTGTGCAGGAATCCACTGCGACCATGATATATTTATAGTTACCGTCCCTTTGTAAGGGACCACAGTGGTCCAGGTAAACACACGCTAATAGTTTATCTGAGATCAGAAGGGGCGTCTGCGCAGAACGTTTCACTGTTGATACTTTCATTTTTTGGCATATTTCACAGTCTAGAACATAGTGTCTAGTCTGTTTCCTCATGCGCGGCCACCAATATCTCTGTTTTAATAAAGATACTGTGGTGGAAACATCTGCATGTGCAGAGGCGAGCCCTTCGTGCGCTGTTAAGATTAGTCCTAACCTATGTTCCATGTTTGGAATTGCCCTATCCCCCACTCCAGGGATTTGAGCAAAAGGAACATTGTTTGCATCAGTTGTATATGAGTACTTTACTGGAAAGCCTTTCGGGAGTGTTTTACCACTGTTTTTTACTGAAGCAGTGACAGCTTGCATTATTTCGCTGTCTATTTTCGTTTTTGAACGAGTGATTGCAGCTACGGAAGCCGTGTGGACGGCTGCCTTTGCGGATTCATCAGCCAATGAATTCCCTCCAATGTGAACGCCATCACGTTGATGACTCAGTGTATGGATCACGTGAGTCTTTCGTAGTTCTTTCTGTAAAAGAACTACTTGTTCCTAAAGCATTTTATGCTTTATTGTGCCACCTTTCGCATCCTTGAAACCGTTTTGAACCCAGTTCTGCAAGTATTCATTGTAAGACTGGACGCAGTAATACGAATCGCAGACTATTTGTGTGGGGAATTCGCAATCGGCATTTTCAAGCGCCATCTTTAATGCCTGTAGTTCAGCTCGCTGAGCTGTACAGTCTCCGAGTGATTGAGTTTTTGTGACCATAGGTCTGAATCTACCTTTGCGCCAGTGACCTTTTACAATTGTGCACGCAGGACTATAGGCTTTTTTACCCCCAATTGCGGGCTGTGCTGATACGTCTGTATATATTATAAAGCCGTAATGTTCAAGAGACAGAATTTCGGTCGGCAGAGGACATTCGTACTCGTATTGGAGAAATTCTTGTGTTTTCAAGCTAGGGTCAAAAACGTATTCAACGTCTGTTGCAGCAAGAGAATTAACCCATTGTATCCATCTTGGATGTAAGGCTTTAGCATTTGGAATGCTCGCTCTTGTCACTGCCTCTAAGGCAGGTACAGGTGTAACGACCGATATGCGTTTTCCCTGTGCGAGGGCTCTTTCTTTTGCTATAGCAATTTGAACCTCTGTCAGAATTTTCTCAGTTGAAGTGAATTTTATTTCAACTTGTGTGTACAAGTGTGATTTGTAAGCTATTGGTACCATTTCAGCTTCGTTATAGGTCAGGTACGTGAATCTGCATCTTCCTGGGATGACTCGGATTACAAGGTTGCGTTCGTTTACGCGTGTTTACAGCTTTGTTTTAGCTAACATGTCTGTTTGTATTGAACGTGAAATTTCTGTGTGTTTCTGAGTCCAATTAGTTTGTTTGAAATCAGGTTTTATTAATTCGTAGAGAGGCTTAACCCTCTCTGCGTAATTCAGAGCGTAAGTTCTTCCTAAATTCAGGAAACGTAGAATTGATTGTAAGTTTTTCAGCATTTTTGGTGCTTGGAACAGCGCACATTTCTCTAAGAAATTGGCTGCTAGACTTTTCCCTTCACTTGATAACTCATATCCTAGAAATAGGACAGTGAGGTGGGCAATCCGTGATTTTTTAAAGTTGAATTTGTACCCTTCAGATGCGAACCCAAGTATAATGGTGTTCACTCTTTTCAAGTACCTGTCCAAATCATCGTCTGTTAGATAGATGTCATCGACATAAGATAATGCCTCATCATCATACATTTGTAGTAACTCTGTTACTCTGGCTGAAAATAATCCTGGGCTATTCTTGAATCCCTGGGGGAGACGGCTAAATTGCCACTGGGCCCCCATACTTGAGAAAGCGGTCAAATACCTGCTTTCTGGTGCTATGTTTTGACAGAAGAAACCATTTGAAATATCTAATGTTGTTTTATATTTTTTGCGCACAATGGTATTCATCAGTGCTGCACTGTGTGAATTTTTTTTACTGCAAATGTTTTGCAACAAGAGTTTAAGTGTCCGTAGTCCAATACTAGACGATATGAATTGTCTGGTTTGGAGACAGAAAACAAAGGATTGTTCATTTGTGAGGTGCATGTTTCAATCACCCCCTGGTACTCAAGTTGATCTAAGATCTCCGCGACTAGTTTTTTAGCTTCTTGCTTAACAGGATACTGCCTTTGTGCAGTAGGTTGATTTTTTGACCGGATTTTATGGTGAGGGGATTCCTCATCCCATCCTACATGATTTTTATATAATGCAGGGGCTTGGGCCACTGCCCATTTTCTTGCATATGTGTATTTTTTATGAATTGGAATATGATTTGAGAAGGCAGGCATAATCATTTCTTTGCCATGTGGCCACTCCCTAACAAATTCTGGTGGCCAGTCTTTCTCAGCTAGAAGAAAATCATAGCCATTAGATAGCTTTTCCCAAAAGAGAGTTCTTATATTCCTAGTTATGTCCCCTTCTACATGCAATGTTATTTCATATAATTTATGGGGTACACTAACTCTGGTGTCTGCAGTTTCCACCTGAATGTACTCATGCGTGTCCACTGTCTCCAGAAGATTCATCAGGATCTTGCGAGCTATGGTCACTTCTGCTGCGCTGTCTAGCACTGTTTGGGCCCACTCTCCGATCTTGAGTTGTGTCCTCAGGATCCTCGGCATGTTTTATCTTTATGCTTGCTACCTTCTTTTTGGAAAATTGAGATTTTTTATGCGGGTTCCTTGTCTTTGGACTTGACGCGCTCTTCTTTATGTTCTGACCGTCCTCTTCTTTCCGATTTCTGCGAGGAATTCTGAAAAGATCGAGAGGGACGTGCATCAATATCTTGATATCTGTCAGGTTTTTTCAAATTATCCCTATTTCTGAGGTTATATCTTTTCTCAGAGGGCTCCCGTTGTGGAGACCTACCCCCCGGTCTGGAGATCTAGCTCTCCGTTGGGGAGACCTTCCTCTGGACTGAAACTGTTTTTCTTTAGGAAGAGTCTGTCTGGTAGTTTCCCATTTCTTTTTAGGAGTATTAAACTATTTTTATTGAAAGTTTTTTCAGGATTTTCTGTTAGTTGTGGTTTTAGTGGTTTCCCACCCAAACTATCTCTACCTAATTCTTCAAAGGATTTTTCAATTATTCTAGCAAGTTCAAAAGGCTGGTCTACTATTTCTGTTTCTTTTAATTTTTAGCGGATCGCCACAGATGCTGCTTCTCCTTTTATGTTGGCTAGTAGTATAGCCGAGACTTGCTTAAAGTCTTTCAGTGATTTCATACCTAGATTTAAAGCAGGCTCACGACCGTATTCATTTTGAATCTGTCTTAGTACGTCTGGTATAATCACCATAGACGGAACACCATGTGTTTTTGTGTAGATTGAAGCAACAACTCTTTCCCAAGTGTCACAGTCTTCCACATGTGGTGCGATCCCCATTGGTAAACAGATTGTCAGAATTCTGTGTTTTTCATGAGGTGTACTATCAGGGAATACTGCCTCTATTTGAGTAATCTTATGAACCAGCCAGAACGGAATTTGTTCCCGCTTTGCGGGTAATTTGTTTGTGTTCCCCTGGTGAGGGGTGTGCTGTGGAGTTTTTATAGCAGGTTGGACTGTTAAAGTCTGCATGACATATTGGACCAATTGTCTATGTATTTTAATTAATTAATTAATTAATTGTTTTAATTGAGCTAATAGTTCTCTGTCTGACATTTCTTCAATGTCAGGATGTGGTGTATAGCTGGCTAGAACTGGCCATGTGGCTCCTGGTCTACCTAGTGGACCTAGTGGACCGAGCCTGGTAATGTGATTTTGACGTTTTAGGGCACCATTAAACCATGCTCCTGGTAAGTTAGTGGAATTTCAACGTCCTCGAAAGAAACTTATTCCGCTGGAGGTTCCTCTGCTTTGTAGTAGTGGAACTCGTGTGTCATAGCATTTGTTGCTGGAAAAGTTATCCATGAATAAAATACCTCTGTCTGCCGATACTCATGTGCCTCTACCACAAATATGACTGTACCACCTCTTGATGGTACACCACTATTTATTAGTCTGTAAGTTACACTTTTTCTTACATTTATCGGGATGATTATTGCATCATCTTCATTTTCATTAAACCCTGTAACGTCTGAACCCGGTTGATTCGCATCTACTGCAGCTCCACCGGTTGCGTTGTTGTCGCCGTTTGTTGCCATTGTTTAATGAAAGCTTGCATAACAAGTTTCAAGGAAACAAAGATTAGGTGCACAATATTTTGGAACACTGTATCCTTCAATGTTGAATAAACCAAAAAACTAATACATAGGATTCTCGTCCTACTTAGTTCTGGCGGATACTAACCTTTTACCCACTCCAGACGTCTATTGGAGTTTTTATGGAAAAAGGGGTCTGTGTGAAAAGAACGACTGAGTTACTCTAGTATCTAGCGTTAAATTATCGCCTTACCAAATGTTGGGCGCCATGTAGTGTAGTTCCTATATTCCCAATAGGCTCTGCGCATTGGAATAACATAAACAATAGTTTAGAAGTAGGACTGAAGTCGACTAGGTCTCTATTGAATATGTTAGACTTAATTGTGAATGGTTGCAACAAGGGGGGTACTGGACTGTTCCTGAGCGTGTCTAGTGTGGAGGTTAGTTGGCGTGACCAAAGGTGTGAATTTAACACCCAAGGGCATCCATTTTGTTGGATGGATTGGCCTCACACACCCCGAAGGATGTCATGCTTCATCATCGGCGGTTGCTCCTCGTCGGGGAGGCGGTGCAATCCCCGACGGGCTCACCTCAAAGAGGGGCTCTTTGGCGGAGATCTTTTTCCAACTGCCTTATGGTGAGGTGCGGGTGTGTGGGCAGGGTGGTGTGTGGTAGTGAAAAGGGGATATTAAAATGTAGCTAAGGGTACCTAGAACGAACTTTATTCAGGGGGTCCCTCGCTGCAGTTAAAAACAGGGGGCTAGCTCACTAGGAGTCAACGAGTAAATTCAGGTGAACCTAGATGGGGCTAGTAGTGTACAACGGTCGACATGTTTCTCGCGGTGGGCTGTAGTAACCCGCGATTCATCAGGACCTAAAAAAGGTGAGTACTTCCGGAGGGACCATTCCGTTATGTGGTGTGAACGTCGATGGATTGTGTAGTCCAGAGTCACCTGACTGTTCACTAGGTTTACCTTCAAAAAAGGCTTTAAGCCTGACTTTCCTGAAGAATGCCTTCAATTCCCTAGTCTCTTGGAAATAGTCAATCTTAGGTGTCGGTACGAATCCTAGACCCTTTTGAAGTACCTCCACTTCTTTTTGTGAGAGGAGCCGGTCAGAGAGGTTGACCACGAGGCTTACTGTGGACCCGATCGGTTCGTGCTCCTCGTGTCCATCCCTTGTGGGCGTGGTTCCTCCCATTGCACCCTCTTTTCTGGAGCGTTCCCTCTTTTTCGCCCTCGCCCTCTGCCCCAACCTCTGCCTAAAAAAGGAGGGTTTGCAAGGTTTTGAGGGGGGTAGAACGGGGGATACTGGGGGGCAAACGGGGGTTGGAACTGGTGGAACTGGGGATACTGCCAAAAGGTAGGTGGCCCGGTGAGGGGTCCTTGGTTAGGATAGTTTGGGTAGTTTTGTTGTCCTCGGCCCCTTCCTTTCCTAGGTCTCGGCGGCATTTGTGCTATCCCATTATCTCCACTACTATCGGAGCCGCTGTTAGAGCCCCTTCTGGAGGAGTTATTACTGGAGTCCGAGTTATAGTCTATGTTCTGGTTGGTCCCTGGGGGCACATAGTCATCCTTCAAGTACGGGTAGACCTTTTCTTTAGAGAATTTCTTGATGTCTTTTTGTAGCTTAGCAAGCTTTTGGTTCATCAAGAATTCTTTATGTTCTGCCATCTCTTTATTGATTTCCGCTAGTTTAGTCTTAAAGCCAGGATTTTGTACCGCTGATTTCAACGCCGCTTCAGCTGCTTGTATTCTCACAAGAAGTGCGTCTGCTAGGCGTTTAGCTGTGTTGACTATCAATATGAGGAGGTCGTGTGTGCACTTCCATGCCACCTGGGACCACTCCACCTTGAATTGCCCGTCCTCCCAGAATATCCTTGGGAAGTTCCTGACGATCAGCCCATTGGGTGCTATCTTGGCTTTAAAGTATTGGGCCATCATCGTGCCATGGATGGTTATCCTTATCCATTCCCGCTTAAGGTCTGATAGGGATTGCCACTCTGTGGTATTACTCCCCGTGGCTGCTTCAGTGTCGATACCGAACAGAGATGGTATCCTCATGATAGCTGCTGCTTCCTCCTCACCAAAACTCAGACCTTGACCTTCCATAGTGGAAAAAGTCAAGGGTGACTGGTCTCGGCGGTGGAGTCCTTCACAGAAAGTAGGGGGGGGGGGGGGGGGGGATTGGTTCCAAACGCCAAGGTTGGCTATGGACCTCGTGTGACCCACCAATTAGGTATGGGGTCAATAGATTCGGGGGATCTGAAGAATCTAACCCACCTTGAGGTAGCTCCCACGGTGTGAACCGTGCTAGAGTGTTTGCAATAGAGGGGAGAAGTTAGATCGCTAGATCAACAGGGCACCGATTACCACTCAAGTGAGTGGAAGGTCCAGTCTCAGTGTGTGCCCGTGGCAATGGTTGCAACAAGGGGGGTACTGGACTGTTCCTGAGCGTGTCTAGTGTGGAGGTTAGTTGGCGTGACCAAAGGTGTGAATTTAACACCCAAGGGCATCCATTTTGTTGGATGGATTGGCCTCACACACCCCGAAGGATGTCATGCTTCATCATCGGCGGTTGCTCCTCGTCGGGGAGGCGGTGCAATCCCCGACGGGCTCACCTCAAAGAGGGGCTCTTTGGCGGAGATCTTTTTCCAACTGCCTTATGGTGAGGTGCGGGTGTGTGGGCAGGGTGGTGTGTGGTAGTGAAAAGGGGATATTAAAATGTAGCTAAGGGTACCTAGAACGAACTTTATTCAGGGGGTCCCTCGCTGCAGTTAAAAACAGGGGGCTAGCTCACTAGGAGTCAACGAGTAAATTCAGGTGAACCTAGATGGGGCTAGTAGTGTACAACGGTCGACATGTTTCTCGCGGTGGGCTGTAGTAACCCGCGATTCATCAGGACCTAAAAAAGGTGATTAAAACACATGCTAGTGTCATGTGTGGGTTTGTGTTTGTATTACCTCTGTGTTGGTAGTCCTATGCCTAAGTATAGAAGGGAAATAAAACAACAATAGTTAAAACAATATGCGTCATTTATACAATATGGTCACGCCAATGGGAAAGAAAAAGTGAGCAAACGTGGCATGCTAAAGGTGTATTTGTGTTCAAAGTCACAATCGATACATGCCTTAGTGGTTAAGTATGCCACCTATCTATAGTTTGGCCTTCTCTACAACCACAAAGTGAGTGAAGTGAGTATATTCTGTGAAGTATAAGGAAGTGGATTATGAGGAAATGGATTTAAAACCAGGGATTTGTAATGAGTCACATGCAGTAGCTAACCAGGATCTTTAGTGTATCTGGGTTCTTACCCATGATGATTATACCCTTAGTAAATGCGCTGCCCCTGCTACTTTAATGGATTCAAAGTTCAACAGACATCCCTTTGATCTACTCACCTAATAGTTAAGAACTAACTGCCACATGAGGGGTCGGCGGGGTGAGGCATCAGGGATGAGTCAAATAGTCAAGACTGGGTTTTGGATAAAAACAACAAAATAGAACAAAACAGCCAGGAGCGTGTTAGTTAACTAGCTAGCTAGCAGTGAACACTACTGTCAGTGGTTCCCAACCTCAGCGAAGCCTTTCGTCACCTATGAGCACTCACCTCCAGTCTCCTGCGCCCCAGCTGCTTGACCTACCCTTCACCGCCGAGCTCGAGTAGATGTGGGAGCTCGGCGGGAAGGGTTATTTACATTACTAGCAGCGAATCGCTACGGAGCGAGTGTCCCCGCCTATAAACGGGTCACGTGATAAATGCCGTTAGGGGGGCGGCCATTTTAAGCTAGTCGATCCAAAGGCTTAATGGGGACTGAAATGTGTGTCCGCGCTTCTTGTAAGTGTGCGTATTGAACACCAAAGGCCCCTTATTACTGGTCTTTGGAGCGTGTGTGGTATTGAACGCGTGTAGGTGAAACAGAGTAGTTATTGTGGCAATGTGTAGCGGAGGAATCGCGCCACTAGGGATGTTAAACGGGTCACGTGATAAATGCCGTTCGGGGGGCGGCCATTTTAAGCTAGTCAATCCAAAGGCTTAATGGGGACTGAAATGTGTGTCCGCGCTTCTTGTAAGTGTTCGTCTTGACCACCAAAGGCCCCTTATTACTGGACTTTGGAGCGTGTGTGGTATTGAACGCGAGCAGGTGAAACAGAGTGGTTATTTTGGCAATATGTAGCGGAGGAATCGCGCTACTAGGGATGTTAAGGCGGCCATGATGGGTAGTGTCACAGCACACGAGCCCCTAGAGGAATCACCTGTTTAAAGTGGTTTAGCGAGGCGGACATCTTAGACTGGTGAAGCTAACCTAATAGCTGGATTTCATGAGCAGGCGTCATTAATAAAGTGTGTCAGCCAGGTATCGGGCACCTATGATACTGTGGCATATATTATGTTCATAATGTGGATGGTGTAGTTGGCGATGGGAGCCCTTATTAGAGTGCTGTTATTGCAGTTGCACTGTGCCATATGTGCCCATTGGTTCTTACAGATAGCATCCCAAAGCTGGATGTAGGGCTGCCTGGGGTTGTTTGCAACAGTATGTCTGATTCAGGTTGCAATGGCTCATAGCGATTGCCATGGAATATCTTCATTGAGTCCCAGTCTGTCAGAGGATAGGCGGTGGACCCATCTCTGTTCCTTCCTGAAGAGGACATTCTTTGGGCAATTAGGGCTAGATTCAATTACTACCCACTTCACGGAGTCCTCATCATGGCCTTGGTCTACATAATGTTTACACATCTTCGTGTGTGTCTTTTTACAGCGGAAGTTACTCCGATGTTCAATAATCCTTGTTTTGATGGGGCGGGTTGTCATTCCGACATATTGCAAACCGCAAGGACACGTAAGAAGGTAAACGCAGTGTGAAGTGTTGCAATTTGTGTGGTGCCTCAGCTCCCATGTAAAGGTCTCAGAGAGCTGTATAGTTTTAGCTGCCCGAGTGTACCGACAGACACCACACATACCGCAGGGATAGTGGCCCGTAACAGGGGGAAGCTGCCACAGTGTCTGTTGGGTTTCTTTGATTGCCTTCTTTGGTCGGGTACTGATGAGAATATCTTTTATGTTTTGTGACCTCTTGAAGGCAAACCTAGGGTCTTCCATGGTCAACTCACCCGTGCTCAATATACCCCAGTGATGTTTAATAGTCTTCCTGACTTGGTTAGACCTAGGGGTGAATGTTGTCACACATGTGATGGGTTGATTCTCTGTGAGGGCCTTTTCCCGGTGTTCTAGCAGTGCCTCGCGATTATTGTTCCGTGCCCGTTTCTTGGCTCTCTGGACATCGCTTTTAGGGTAGCCCCTGTCAAGAAGGTTCCTGGACAAGATTGCAGATTCCTTTTTATAATCACGCACATTGCTGCAATTGCGCCTTATCCGCAAGAATTGCCCGAATGGCAAATTAGAGCGCAAGGCCTTTGGATGGTGACTTTTATAGTGCAAGAGGCTGTTACGGTCAGTTGGCTTTCGATACATGGTAGTGCTTATTGACCCCTCGTCTAGTCTGATTGTGAGATCCAGGAAAGCGATCTCCTTAGGTGATGAGGTCATGGTGAATTTCAAATGCGGATTCAAAGCATTGATCCACTCAAAAAATGCTTCCTGGGAAGATGCCGGCCCTTTCCACAGGATCAGGATATCGTCAATAAAACGTTTCCACATTTTAATGTTACTGTGGAAAGGATTGGATTCATGGTCTATGTATGTTTTTTCAAACTTGGCCATGTAGAGACAGGCCACCGATGGAGCAAAGGTACTGCCCATAGAGGTGCCTTGGGTCTGATGGTAGAATTTGCCCTTGAATTCGAAAAAGTTTCATATGCAACTAGTGCATGTTTGAAAGTGTTCTATAAATTAGCTTGAAGTTCAACTTCATGCTAATTTACCCCTACCAAATTGCGAATTCGCAATTCTAAAGTAATCATGAATTGCATTTAAGAAATCGCAAAATTGCGATTTCTTAAATGCAATTGCAATTTTAGAAATCGCAACAAAATTGTGATTTCTAAAATTGCGAAAATACCAAAATGCTTGATGCATCCCAAAAATGGGATTTGCATTCGCAAACGGCCGAATTTTGCGATTCGCACCGTTTGCGAATGCAAAAACCCTTGATGCATCTAGGCATTAGTGCTCAGTACTACTCAGTGAATTAAAAACTTGATTATACAACCTTGATTCTTAAGGTCTGTGATGGGACAGGCCAACTGGTCCTGCCTTAAGTAATGCAACCTAGGAAGAAGGAGAATGCAAAAGCAGGATTGTCAATATGGCCCTCCTTTGGAATCTAGGTGCATATTTCTACACATAACAAAGACACACATTAAGAAAAATTATAAAAAGGCTCAAAGGAGCCAACTCAAAAGAAGATGGACAAGGAACGCTTACCCTAAGCGAATACCTAAGGTGCTTCGCAGTCTGCTCTGTGGGACCTGCACAGAAGAGTCAGGGACCTAAGAGAGGAAGGGGGAAGGGAGAGGACAATTTGTATCATCAAACGTGAGCCGGTAGCAAGTCGTGGTAAAGACCATTAGCAACCGGGCTAGAACAGCCCTTATCACTATTGGTGTCCATTGCTCACACTATAGAACGCCAACAGTGGCAAAGTTAGGCAACCCGAGTAGATTCAAGGAGGGCAGCCATTACTGTATTAGTGGCGACTGACAGGGTAAAGCATCAAGCCTTATCACACCCCTCGAGTCTACAGCGTCAGCAGGAGCTGGGTACGCGAGAGTTCAAGGGGAGACTATTCCCATGCTTGTCTGTCAGCGTATCATACACCAAAAAGCAATGTAGCTGGGTCCCCCGTCTCCCATTTATGCAATTATGCCCCAAGTTAGTCGGTCACAGCATACGCAAGAGAACCCAGTGTGTCAAGGCATAACTAGTCTCGACTGTTATCATGGTTCCAAACCCCGTAATGAGCCGGCGCAAATCTGGCGACACTTACCCAGGCGGTGTGCGGTCTATACCTGCAAACCTACCCCCACGCGTTATTCGTACGGGATCTGGAGCGACTGGTGAAAAAGTCGCGGAAGGCAAAGAGCTCTTGTATCCTGTGCTGCCATAATCCCACGAGTGTAGCGGGGGGCGTAGTCATGCGGTCAGTATCCGCGCATGCGCAAGAGTAGACAGAAGGAGCTGGTACCAGGCTGATTGAGCGGATGGGAAAAGGAGGATTCAGCCGTCGGCCATGTTGGAGGTGGATGATATGTGGAAATAGACAGTGGACTGTTAGGTAAACATACATATCCACAAAGTTTATAAATGAATAGTTCCAAACCGGTCAATATGCTCAAAAATGGGCAAATTGTGTAGTCTAGTCACACTCCCTTGGTTAGTGGGGCTTGACGTGAAGCATAGGGAGTTAGCTCAGAATTGGGAGCATCAAGTCTCAGTTGGGCGTAACATACGGCAGGGGGGAGTCCTGATAATGAGATGGGAGAAAGGGTTCAAGGACAATAAATGTCGGTCACTCTAATGGTCTAGTATTGAAAAGAGGACCAAGGTACTGCATCATTGAGACCCACTATGTCCAGTCTCAAATGATGTACCCATCTCCGTTCAATCCTGAACAGACCCTGATTGGTGATTCCAGGGTGACAGCATAAACATGAAAACTTTGCTCCCCCAAGAATAAGGAGTATATCTCCAGAGTCGCGGAAACAATAGATGGCTATTTCACTCAGTCAATCGTGCATTCTTCGTTTCACCAGGGTTTTTGCAGAGAAATAGAGAGACGGGCGTTCAATAAAAAGGTTATTTATTGAGCAGTCTTCTTTCTCATGCAAGAGAAGTGAATTGCAACAATCGTAATACTTGCTATGAAGTAAAGTGCGTACAGTAAAAAGAGTATTATGAAATAATACTGTAAAAGCATTTGTATGGTTTCTAAGCCATCAGATACATAAAATAGATAAAATTCATACAATGATAAATAATGACTAAAAGTACTCGAGTCAACTGGTGCATCTAAAATATGCCTACCCCGGTGTACCTAACCTAAGTCTAGTACAAGGGAAGAAGTAAGTGAAGTGTAGCTTGAGTTAAATAGTTTCTGCCAAGAATCTATCCAAGAATTCTCTAAGGGTCTAATCAGCTCCGTACCTTGGTTATAGAATGAAGCAGGTCTTATATCTCTCTCTCTGGACTTGATCTCCCAGTAACCCGCAAGGGTAGCAGGGAAACACTGGAGCAGGATTTCTCGGCAGGAGAAAAGAGAGCGTCTCTTTCAGTGCGTCAGCGGGAGGGTCGGCTTCCTTCGGCACTCGCATACAGCAGGGCGTCGGGCAAGTAGTTAGTCGATCTGCTCCAAAACCACTGTGTGCTTGCTAGGGCAGATATGGGCATATTTATACCTGGAAGGTGCCGAGTTTAACGTAAGGGTGGGCATAATAACTTCACTAAGAACTCGAAGTTCTTTACACGCTCCAGGAGTTCTGGGACAAATCAATACTGAAGCAGGGGGAATTCCCGTACTACTGAAGGCTGGTTGTCTTCAAGAATTCGTTGTACTCTAGGAGCTTAGTGGAAGTAGCCATGCCATATTTGGACTGCATTGGCTGTGTCTATATATGGTTATGATTCTTATGCCTATATAAGGATATGATAAGTTATACCTATATAAGGGCATGAATCTGGAAAATTACACTAGAGCCCTAGATACGTTACAACAATTTGAGTTGTGATATTCACCACATATGGTGCATATCTGGGTAAAAGGTTTGAGGCATATTTTGAAGGTCCCATCCATCATCCAAGTTTTGAAAATGGCTTAGTTTTAGTAAATTATATGCTGTAGAAAATATTAGGATCTGTCTATCATTGTATAGGTTATCATATAACAACAAGGGTTCCTCATTTTTTGTTATTTGTAAATTTTCTAGGATTTCTATCACTTTTTTTAGATATATTTTGATAGAATTTTCAGTACAATAACATGTACCATAACAACTATAACCTGCATACAGGTGTCTGAGGCATACTAGTTCAAGTACGTAAATATCACTATTCAGCCATATGAAACATTTACACACTGAGGGGCTCACTGGCCTTCCAGCTATTGTTGTACCCTTGTAAGCTCCATGTGTGCCCTACGGCGACCTCCCCTGCACCTCTCTCCAGTTGTCTGTCAAGCCCCTCCTTGATCCTCAGTGGTCCCATGCCTGGTATGTCAGTTTTCCAGGCCACGCGCACCAGTCCAGGTTTGCTTCCCATGCCAGCAGCAGCTGGATCCTATCTTGCCCTAGTGTCTTATCATATCGCAACATACATCCATTAGAGCAACATTACAAACAGGGGTGTGTCGCAATTCAATATTTGTTACCCCCAATACCTAGTGTCACGAGTTGTGGAGTAAGGTCTTGCATAAAGTACCTGACTTAAATTATCCTAAAACCCATCTCTCCTCAGAGCCCTGAATCTTGGGGCAGCCCCAGAGCCTATGAATCATGTTCTTTGTGATGGTAGGCCCTGTGACAGAGGTCATTGTCAGACCTACCCATGTAGTATAGCTGGGTCCTCATAATGTAGGGTCTGTTAAATATGAAATGGAACCCCACCTGTATGTACACCTCCTGTGGGTAGCAGCATGGCGCACCCCAGTCATCATTCTCTAGTCTGTCAAGGTCTCTTACCCGCTAGTCTCAAAGACTGTCGAATGGGGGATAGTATTATGTAGGAGCATTGAAAGTATTTGGGACATGTTGGGCACCCCAGCACCTTGTACTGCAGAGGTGACTCACCCAGCACCTTGTGCAACAGTTCTGCATGTCTCAGCAGTAGGTGTGATAATTGTTGGCATCAGTTCATGCTTCTTTTGCATCTCAGTGAATATCATTTCATCATCTCACCAGATATGCACACCTAGGATATGCCCAGCAGGTCCCATTTTTGTATGGCACTAAATTTCCTGCAGCACTCCTAAGATGTCCAACTCCCACAGGGGGGGGGGTTGAATGTCAGTTTCCCCTTCCACCTCATTTTGCAAGTTGCCCTGTGCCATTTGTTGATTCTTGTTGCCTTTGGTGCAGGTAGTTACGTCAGCCTCCTGCTCTCATAGAGACATCAAACATAGCTTTCTGCATTCATTGCCAAACCTGCCAGTCAGTAGGAAGGGTTCTTGTTGTATGGAGAAGGCCCAGACATGTATCACTTGCAGTTGTGTTGCCCAACAGTAGAGATGTAAGTCAGGGAGGAAAATTCTGCTCTCCAGGGCCTACCGAGTCAGAGTAGTCATGGCTCTCCGTGACATCCCTTCCTCCCACAGTAGCCCCTTTGTCACTTCATCTATTGAGTGGAAGAACACCTCTGGGACCTGAAAGGGAGTGTTTTGGAGCTATTCAGCTGAAATTTGCTTGACATTGCCCCGCTCACCTTCACCCTGGCCACCAGGTCTGTGTAAAATAATTTCACCCAGGACGAAAATATCGGGCCAAAACACATCTTGCCAAATATCACCATCAGTTAGGGCCACCCCAAGGAATTAAATACCTTCCTCGGCGTCCAAGACCAGTAGGATTGTTGGTTCAGCTATCTGCTTGTTCCTCGTAATGCATCTCACCAGCCTGGTTAGGTTGTGTCTCGTGCCCTATATGGCCCGAAGCCTGATTGATTGGGCCACAAGGATGTCCACTATTTGTAACAAATGGTTGGCATGTACATTTGCTAGGACCTTAGTTTCTGTGTTTAAGAATGAGGTTTACCTATATGATGCACAATGCTCTGGGGGCTTCCCCTTCTTGTGGACCATTACTACTGCTGCCGGTCTTAGATCTCGAGGGAGCAGACCATTCCTAGTTTGCCCTGTAGAACACCACTTGCTACTTGATGCACTTAATGAATTTGGGTGGCAGGCCATTCAGGCACTAGCTGCCCTCCCTTTCATCTGTGTTTGTGCCTCTGAAATTTCTGTCTTTGATTTCCACTTCCAAAGCCATACTTGACTCCGTTCCAAGTCAACGTATTGGAATTTCTGCAATGAATCGCTTTAGGTGTGCCACCTTGACTCTAACCCTCTCCCGGCAGAGTTTCCTCAGATGTGTTGTGGACACTATAGCGCTTGAGGTTTCTGCAATCTCTCCCATCTCCTGATGTACATCCTAAACACACCTTTGCCTGTCTTCTTTTTTTGGTAACAATGCTTGCAACTTCCTCACTTTATTGCCTACTTTGAATAGTTTACCTTGTTTTGCTCTAAAATGGGCCCTCGCCTCCTGTTGGAGAATGCTTCTCAGTGCCTCCCTGGTCCACTCTTCCTTGTGGGCTAGACTCTGGGAGGGGAATTCCACATATTTCCCTTCCCATAAAGGCAATTGTATTTCCACCTCCCTGCACTCCCTACCTCTTTCTCTCTTCTTCCTGATCATATGTGTGGTCACCTGACCTCCTATGACTTGTTTATATGCCTCCCATAGATCTGCTCAGAGTCCACCGTACCAGCGTTCTCCTTAAAATGAAGCTCCATGGTGTCTAATAGTAATTTCCTAGTATTACAATCAGTCAGCTCCCAGGGTCGAATTCCACTTGCCCCTTTCCCCTGGTAAACCAGTCACTATATCTGTGTGACCACTAGTGGTTAGATGTGCCTTGGGGAGAAGGGTAGTGCCTCCGAATCTCACAAGTTGGTGCCATGGCACCAGAAAATAGTTTAACCTGCACTGTGACTGCATTTTGTTGGAGTCGAAAGAGTATTGTTTTATCCCAGGGTGGTTTTCTCGCCACAGTACTTCCATACCTATAGTCAAGGAAAGTGTCCACGGCATGTACGCCCTGGGCTACCGAATCCCCCACTGAGCAGTAGGGTCTCTCGGGTCTCCGTGATCCATCCCCTGATTTTTTCCTGCTCCACGGTCTGGAGACCCAGGGGGTGTTATCATGAAGCAAGTAGCAGGGTCTCTCCATTTCATCATCCACTCACCGCCACCTAACACCCTAACTTGTTTACCCATGAAAGAGTAAGCTGCATTGGGAGGGATTTGCAGGCTCAGATCCCCACCCTCCTGGTTCCTGTAGAGAATGCTTCATGAACCAGTAGTTTTAGCTCCAATGGGGGAGGGCCATGTAGTTGTTACCGCAAAAATGGGTTTCCTGTAGCAGGATAATTTTGGGGTCAAGTCCGGCCAGGTATTTCCACATCATTGCCCTCTTTAACTTGCTGCCACGGCCATTGATGTTCCTGGAAGGCATCTTAAGAGACACCCATGTGGTTGCATGGTGTGGTTTGTGTTCTGGTATATTAGGTGTGTCACTGTGGTGTGTCTATGTTTGAAATGACAACCGGTATGCCTCTTAACTGCCCCTTCCCACCCATCCTCCCAACAACCTCATTCAGCTGATCTAAAACTACTTGCCACCCCAAATCTCTAGGTATCTGTCACCCCAAAAAACAAAAATGGGAAATCATTTCAAGCATTAGAACAAGTCTTCCATGTAGAAATGGAGGTAAGGGGGCATAGACTCGCAGAGATTTTGTGGATAGCTACCTAGGCAGCTGTCTGTTCAACAGTCTTCCTGGTCTACCTGACTTTATATGTCGAGGAGGCCCTTGTACTGTTATGAACCATTCAACCAATGATAACTCATGTCATCAGAGTGATAACTGGTAGAGCCACCTCCTCTGGGTCATCTGCCTTGTAGTCTGAAATTGAGTCTACAGCTAGTGCAGCCCATTTGCTTTCTCCATTCAAAGTGTTCCCGCCACAGCTTTGGCCCTCACAGACTGTGCCTGGTCCATCGCCTGGGTGGCCTGCAACCACCTGCATGGTTTACATCTCGGTTCCTGCCTCTGTCACCCAAGAGGCTGGTCCCTCTCCCGCACTTCAAGGCTAGTGGGGGCACTTTGCCTCTAGCCAAAAAGTGGGTCTTTACTTCATCAGTGACCCATAGTTTTATGGGGGAAAACAGTGCGTACTTAAGGTACAGTTTTAGTAGCAGGAGCTTGGCTGCTAGAAAGGTTTTTCTTTGACGCGGGACCTTGGTGGTGTAATCAGGGTATATGTTTACTGTTCGGACACTGCATGCCACTTGCAGGATGTGATTCCGGTCCCTAATGATCAGCAGTGTGGCCACTATCGGCTTAGGTGGTGCCCTCTAGTGCCAGCGGCATACCCAGCACTCTGTGTGCCCGCTCCACTGTAAACATCATTGAGGCCAGTCCCCCAAAGACATCTCTTAGATATCAGAACTCCCCTAGTTTCTATGTCTACTTTTAAAATTGATAATTTCCATTGCTTGAGTCAGTAATCTTACTCCTTACATACACTCAATATGGTTCCCAAAAGTCTCCTTGGTGTGGTTTTGGATACGCCAGCTCACAATAATCCTCCATCCAAGTTCTGCAGATTGCCAAGTCCCTCATCCCTGCCTAATTAAATAAATAAATTAAATACCAAAATAATCTATATATATATAAAAATGTAAATGTTCATTTGTTCAAAATCGCGAAATCTCCGAAAGTTCTTCACCGATTGCTTTGAAATTTTGACACAACGTTGGATTCGAATACGCGCGTATTGTTATACACACAACGTTGGATTCCAATATGGGCGTGTCGAATACGCGTGTGCTTTTAATCAAAAGCCCGAACGGACACATAAAAATGTCAATGTTCGTTTGTTCAAAATCTTAAATCTCCGAAAGTTCTTCACAGATTGCTTTGAAATTTTGACACAACATTGGATTCGATTAAGCACGTGTTTATATATACATAGCGTTAGATTTGAATACGCGCGTGTCCAATACGTGCATGTTTTTATTCGAAAGGCCAAACAGACCCTATTAATTTGGTTGCTGCGCAAAAACTACAAGGGATGCATAGAGACAATAGTCTACATATATTAGGATGGACAGTTGGTCTCAGGATGGCAGACCGGGAAGTGGGTGGAGGGAGGAGGAGTTGGTTCACTTTGCAACATTAAGAAATGACGCATGGAGACAATAGTCTACATATATTAGGATGGACAGTTGGTGTCAGGATGGCAGACCGGGAAGTGGGTGGAGGGAGGGGGGAGGAGTTGGTTCACTTTGCAACATTAGCCCGTGTTTATAGATGGCAGACCGGGAAGTGGGTGGAGGGAGGGGGGAGGAGTTGATTCACTTTGCAACATTAGCGCTTGTTTATAGATGGCAGACCGGGAAGTAGGTGGAGGAAGGGGGAAGAAGTTGGTTCACTTTGCAACATTTAGCGCATGTTTATAGATACACAACGTTGGATTCGAATACGCGGGTGTACAATACGCGTGTTTTTTTAATCAAAAGGCCGAACAGACTCTATTGATTTGCTTGCTGCTCAACAACTACAAGGGACGCATAGAGACAATAGTCACAAAAACATATTGTATACCCACAGGCATTGTGAAATTAAACATATTAGAAACGTGCACTTACACTTTTCTTTATCTTCCATTTAACCAGACTGAGCCACAGCAACGCGTACCCGGGTACTGCTAGTCATGAATAAAATAATAATTTACATATTAAAAGATTTGCCACATTAATCTTCTACAAACCCAACCACCTCCTGCTACATAAACAATTACTAATGAAATTAAAATAAATAAATGTCATATACAATTTTACATAATATACTAAAATAAAATAGACACATATGAATGCAACACGAATTACTTGTAATATTTAAAAAACTAACATTTATCAAATGAATTAAAAAACATATTATATACAACTATATTAGAGAAATAATATTAAATACAACGTACATCAGTTTTTTTAACCTTAGCACCACACAGCTTGGCACTAGCAATCTGCCCTGGGCCCTGTGCCAGTACCGCAGGCCATAACTCCTTGTCATCATGGTTACCAGGCTTTATCAAGCAGCTGCTCACCGCGCGCAGGGCACCTGCCTCCTGTAGCAGTGTAGGACGAGTTGGAAACAATGAGTAAAAGACATCATTTTAAACTGGTGCAGGGTGTTGGTGCCCGCCTCACCTCCTCCATCAGCCTGTTTATTTTGGATGCCGGCCATCCAATACATCATTCGGATCACACCTGGATGCGCTGAAGGCTGATTTTTCATGAACAGTGCTGGGTGGCTGCTTCCTCGGTCAGCACCGCCCCCAGGGCTTACTATCCATTCTTGAAGTTATATGTATACCTGACACAGCATGGGGCGTGATTGGCCACTCTGACACTTCCCCCGTGGGCTACTGGTCCAATCAGTCAATCGGGTTTGTATAGTGCAGCTACTCACCCGTGAGGGTCTCAAGGCGATAGTTAAGGGGCTGATTTCCAACCCAGATGGGTTGCCATAACCGAATCATGAGGCCCAGATGGTCCTATTCCAGTCAGCCTCCTGTAGTGGGAGCCGGTAGGAACATTTTTGCCTCTACTGCTTTTATGTTCCAGTCATGCCCTGGCCACGTGTTTGCTTTGTCCTGTGGTGCTGGAACAATTTCAGACCGGGGGTGCGGTGTCAATGTTACATAACTGAAGTCACAGGAGTTGTGAAAAATGCAAGCGTCTGACAAAGAATAAATGTAGCAAACAAGCTAAGCTCATTCAGCAAGAGGATGGAAAGGGTGTGGTCGGTAGCCGGTGCTACATTTTGGAAGACACTGTAGCAAAAATATTAGTAAAGCATGATGTGGTAGCACACTGTCATGTACAGACAGGGCATTTTCAAATGAAATGCCCACTAAATTTGCACAAACATGCACTTTTACGGATAGATATATACAGCACACAACTGATGAGTGGAAATTGGGGTTCAGTGATCACTGGACATCACCATGTAAAGTGCCTTGATTAGCTTTCATCCTGTTCAATCTTTGTTTCCATCATACGTCAAAGTTACAAAAAAGGTA
Organism: Lissotriton vulgaris; assembly: GCF_964263255.1. Lineage (NCBI taxonomy): Eukaryota > Metazoa > Chordata > Amphibia > Caudata > Salamandridae > Lissotriton > Lissotriton vulgaris. Next base: position 1,608,400,175 of record NC_141694.1, on the reverse strand, counting down.
ATTAACACCTTCGCTGCGGCAGCTATTCCGCCGCAGCGCTAACAGTCGCGGGGGGGGGGCGCGCGGCTCATCTGCGCGGGTGACAGAACCGTTCCGTCACGGCTTGCGGGTGAGCTGTGCTTGTGACGGAACGGTTCCGTCACGGCCCTGCCCACTTAATGAAACACGCCACGCAGGTGCGAAATCAGCATCGCGTAGGCTTGGCGAGCAGGCCGTGACGGAACCATTCCGTCATGAGCACAGCCCACCCGAGGGGCGTGACGGAACGGTTCCGTCAATAGTGTCGAAAGGGTTAATGTGTGCTTTCCTAGCGGCTGGTGTAATTGAAATAGTTATAGAGTTCAGGTACATGTATTTAAATGTTGCTGTGAGCAGCCTTTCTTTTCACACTCAAAGTACCCAAGCAAGATTGGGCACGTTAAAAAGCCTCTCACTTTGCAGTCATCGAAAGTAAAGGCCAATCGCAGTGTTAAAACAATAAGCAGATATTTGTCAGAAGACACAGCCTGACATTTGGCCTTCCTCTTTGAACGCACAGAAAACGTATGAAGATAAAAACACAACTGAAGTCATCTTTATTGCACATTTCACCTCTCAACTCTGGCGTGGTAATTTGGGATGCTGCTCCACCCTCAGCACCTCTACTTCCAGCACTTCTAATTTTGAGTATCACAAAATATAGCGAAATTATTATTAATATTCAGCAATGGCTGAATAGAAAACTGCACTTTTTGGGGAGTTTTTTTCGGGGGGGGATGGGGGGGTAGTTATATTTCAGTGACTCTACAGAGTTACAAAAATATTGATCAGGGGATCATAGGAAACTGTAGTCTCAGATTGCATGTTATGTGGTGGTGTGGCTCACTGGTTAGAGGCGGCAGACCTGGAAGCAGATGACGGCCCGGGACCAGCGTTCAATCCCCGACGCGGCAGGGTCATGACCCAGGGTCAGCGGACTTGATAATTCTCGCCTCGGTGCCTACTGTAACCAGGGATCACACTTGGCAACTCTGGGCATTAGCTTGCCTCATCTCCACAACGGCCCCCCCCAAACGCTGGGGATGCCTGATTTCACCTTGGAGATACCCAGAAGGGAACATCTCAGAGGGAAAGCCAGGACAGGTTCCCCAGCGGTCTATAGCGCCAGGACGCCTCCGAGTAGCAGTGCGCTTTACAAGACACTTACATTTACATGTTATGAACAGTGGCTGCTCCTCGAGGGAGTGCTGTGGGGCGGGGGAGGAGCTGGGTGGGGGGTAGTAAACTCCTGCGTACGGCAAAAAAGAGTTAAGTAAATAAATAAAATGAATTACATTGCGCTAGCTGCATCGCCATTAGCGCGCGTAATGTAATTCGTTTTATTTATTTATTAACTTAACTCTATTCGGCCGTACGCCGGAGTTTACTACCCCCACCCTGCCCCTCCCCCGCCCCGCCTTACCCCCCAGCACTCCCTCGAGGAGCCGCCACTGGTTATGAACTCCCTAGCCTCGCAGAGGGATCTGGAAATAGGAGGCAGCACAGGTGAAGCTCAACTGCCTGTGCAAGAAGTTCATAAAAAGAGCCCTAGTTTCATTATTTGAACACATCCATTAAACATGCTAAATTTCATTGTCCATCAATTTCACTAGTGAGGTTAATATTTGCTAATATTGGCTCTTCAGTCCTATTCGTTTTTTAAAGGAAACACAAGGCAATTTTGAGATCAAATCTTGCAAGTATTTTTATCACAAAACATGTAAATTTAGTAATTTTACCTCCACTACAAAGGTCCTGACTCCCATAATTTATAAACAATTACTACTTTTTGGGATTGACCTAAATTTCAAAGTTTGATCCACCGAAATATGCAATAGCCTTTTTATAACTAGAGTTAGGTGCTGACGCATCTTACATTTTTTTTACATTTCTAAATCAGTTTTATGTTTGAAATGCCTTCATTTACACCACCTGAAAATCATAGAAAAATGCAAATATGTCACATGCCCCCTCATTAATGACGCTATTGACACGAATTGCAGATGTGCAAATTAAGTATGAAAAGCATTAAGAATTTAGTAAACACCTACAAATTTCCAATTCTGTCGGTGTTCACAACATTCCCAATAGCCATTCACCTGTGCCTCCCTTCGACCCCCAAACTTCCCACCTCAGCCATTAACATATAACCACTGAAAATCTCTAATACATATCGATTTTTCCTGGTTGCAATTACCATTCTGTGAGTGTAAGTGTCCACTGCTCCTAATTGTAGAGCACGTTCTCTCTGGAACATTTTCTGAACTTTATCAAAGCATTTTGCATTTTTTAAGCCTGGTCTTTGTTGCTGAGGAACGTCAAGCTATTCTGACCATCTCTATCTCTGTGGCATATGATAGTCGCACAACACAACCTTTCGCTTCCCAGACTGAGTGAGAGTGGATGTCGCGTCATACATCAGATTGGTTCTGCTTCTCCCCCTTCTGTGAATGAATGAGGGCAGCTGGGAGTGAGCCTTGCTTTATGTGAGATGCAGGTTGGGGCCCCTGTGAAAGAATTAATGCATCTGGGAGTGAACCCAGCAGTGTGTAAGACGGGTGATGATGGAACCTGTGGAACAATGAGTGCCGCTGGGAGTGAGCCTGGGTGTTTGTCAGACTGGAGGTGAATGAGTCTGTGATTGAGTGAATGCGCCCATTGTTGAAGGAGCCTTGTAGTGTGTGAGTCTGGTAGGTTGGTAGTGAACCTGTACTGTGTAAGTCTACAAGTGACCAAGCCTGTGAGGGAATGGGTATTGATGGTGTGACCATGACAAAGTGTTGAACCTGCTAGTCAGTGAACACTGCAGTGACTCAGCAAGACTGGTGATAAGTGAGTATGAGGATGAGTGTGTTTGAGCTTGGTTATTACGGAACCAACCAGTGGGTGAGTGCAATGGTAAATGAGTGAGCCTGGTGAGAGTGAGTGTGGGTGTGAGTAAGTCTAGCAGTGAGTGTGCCTGGATGTGAGTGAGCCTCTAGGTGTGTGAGCGTACCAGTGAGGGGTTGAGTGTAGAGGGTAACAGAACCTTGTACTCAGTGAGCTCAGCTTTGAATGAGCCCGCATTCAGTGAACCTATTTGTAAGTGAGTGCAGTGGTTATTGAGTGTCAGAGTAAGAGAGCTTGGAGGAGGGGGAGTCTGTCATTGAGTGAGAAACACCATGAATGAGTCTGGTGTTTATTGTCCTGTGCCTGAGCGTAATGGCGTGTGTGGCAAGGAGCGTGTATGAGGGTGAAAGAGCCTGGCGGTGAGTGCAGCAGTGATCGAGTCCAGCATTGAGTGACCCTGTTGGAGAGCGTGTATAATGAGTGAGTATGATGGCGAATGAACCCAGTAGTGAATTAGCACAGCCTGTCTGTGAGTGGGGGCAGCTGTGAATGGTCCAGGACTGAGTTAGGTTGCTAGTGGATGGGTTAAGCAGTTAATGGAAGTAGTGTCAGCCTAGGGTCAACAAAGCCGAATGAGTGTTGTTAGCTTTCTGTGGTGATGCACCGCCTGGTGCCCAGTGCTGTTTTCCAGTATGTTAAATGCATTTTAGTGTATTGCTGAAAATGTAAAATTATTTTATTGATAGATGTGTATGCATGCAATTCCAAATCCCATTAAAAGGAAAATTTCAGGAAGGTTCAGTGTCTTAGCAGAAGAGCACCTGGGGCGAGGATCAACAGGCCGGAGGTGGCGCTGGGTGAATGGTGAAAGAGGTCACCTGAAATTTGCCCAAATATTTGAACTTCAAGCTGGGCATGCCCACAGCTGCCGCTGCTCCATGGTCCCCAAACCACTCCAAAGATGGAACCCCTCCTCCCCCACTTTGGCCGCATGAGCTGATGAGCCTGCTTGGGATTTTTGATTTTTTCAATTGTTACAAAGGCACAGACTTACAGATTGCTAGAGGATGTTGGTGGGATGGATAGTAGCAGCAAGGTTAGGTCAAGTGAGACACAGGTAGTGCAGTTAGTCTCAGGGAGGGTGCATTATCATTGGGGAACTTGGCTAAGGGGACAACTTGCCAAAATGTCTTTGTAGGAGAAGTGCTTTCAGCTCCGTCAATGAGTCTGTGGTAGATTCAGGGTAAGGACTTCCATAATCTGGTCAAATTACCCGGGAAAGATTGTGCCATGAGTCGTTCCTTTGTAAAGGATGGAGGCTCTAACAACATAACTCCAGAGAGGAACCTTGGGCGGTAAGGGTGCTGCGCTTTCAGCTAGAGCCGTCCTTCTTTTGGGGGGAACCGAGCAGTCTAACCCCTTTGACATATTTTCATTACTTTTATATTTATATGGTGTATAAACTCGCTACATCTCCAACAAATACAGGCATACATTGCTCCATTTTAAAAACATACATAGGGCCTATGTCACCCCCAAGCTTCTGGCTAAAATGGATCCCACTAGGCCGGACAACTGCAGGAGGTGCGCGGCACCGCAGGCTGATTTTATCCATCTAGCGTGGAACTGCCCCCGGTTCTGATGTTCTGGGAAGCAATTTTTGAACAGCTGGCACTGATGGTGGACTCCAAGCGATCACCCTCCCCACTGTTGGCACTGCTGGGATATGTCCACCCGCTGGGGGCTGGAATATGCCACTTTACTGCTATCGCTAAATTGCTGGCCAAAAGACACGTGTCCCTGCACTGGGGGGCCCTACAACCCCGACTGTGAAGGAATAGTTGAGAGACCTAATGTATTGCGATACCACTGGTGATGTCTATGCAACATTGATATCCGTCACCTCCTGACCCAAAATAATCTGGCAACCACTTTGTGCCCATCTGTTATCACACCCTGAGCTCACAGACTGACATGTTTTTTAGCGTTCTTCTCATGAGATGCAATTGCTGGTACATATGGTAACCCACACACATTGGGATTTTATGCTTATACAACCCTGCATTGTTGTTGTTTTTTTTTCTTTGTTTGCTTTATAAGTGACTGGTTGTGTATTTGCCATCGATATGCCACATGCTTTCTGGGAAATGGACATGCTATATCTCATCCTCTCTTATGGCAAATGTGGTTTTTGCTGTTGTATTTGAAATATGCAAAAAAAACAATAAAACAAAGAAGTCTTTTGAGTCACAAGGTACTGTAATTCCACCTCTTGATGACAATGCGCAAGGGTCATCGACTCCATAGTTAGATTGTTTTCCCACACGGAGGGTGAGAATGGAATGTGAAGCGAAGCTATTTACAAAAGAGATGACCATGCATAAGAGGAAAAAGAGAGCAAGAGACAATTCAAAGGCCACAGGTGTCAGAGGGTGGGCACATGTCCATCTACAGCACTACATGCCAAGAACAGATGCTTATAGGGTAAGTATCTGGATGTCCCAAGTAGAGCTCCTTTTCTCGGTTTTATTGGTGTTCAGCTTAATGCAGTTTTCTTTCAACCAGGTGACCATACTGGTCATTCATTGTTTGAAGTTTGTCTTAGTGGTGGCGGTGTCGTCTGAGAGGGAAAAAGTGAGCTGGGTGTTGATTCTGTGGGATCAGATGATGTTTGCCAGAGGAGTCATGAACATGTTAAAGAGTGGGTGATGAGTGGGGATCCCTGTGGGACTGCGCAGATGAGGTCTTTGGGTTCTGAAGTGAACAGCGAGAGCCTGGCTCGTGTTCTTACATATAAGAACAAAGCGATACCTTTGAGTGCAGGCCCTTGTATTTTCGCTGCGTGCAGTCTGGAGATGATTGTGATGGGAGATGGTGTCAAAAGAGGCAGAGAGGTAGAGGAGGATAAGGTTGGTGGCCTGTCCATGGTCGAGGATGGTGCGTATGATGTCTTTGGCAGCGATAAGGGCTGTTTCGGTGGTATGCGATGTGCAGCATGCTACTACTCTTCATCATTCAAAGTTTCAACATTTTTAATTAATACATTAAAAAGGTTGCGATGCAGGTCAGGGGATGTGTGAGTCTCATAAGATGCTGCTCCTTGTGCTAATAAAATCATTCACAGAACAAAATCCACAGTCAAAACCATAAAGGTTTATTCAAAATTCATAATTATTATGGAAGGCAAAACAGTAAAATTCGAATCAGCATCAATATTACATCAAATATTGCAAATACAAGATCTTCAACATAAGGTTGAACTCCAAAGCAAATAAAATAGCCTGAACCAAATTACAGTGAAGAAAGAGGACTAACATAACATCTTCCCAGATCAAAATTCAATGAAAGACTAAGTATGCATCAATAGACAGAGTAAAGCAGAGTCTGACAATTTGAAAAGGCAGAATAGATCAAAGGGCTGACTATTCTACTTGCTAGAAAGTCAGTATAAATCAACAAGCAGAATGACAGAGGCTGCTCAGTAGGTAAGGCAAGAACATTCTAACTATAGACAGACTGACAGGGAGTCTGTTTTGTGGAAGTAAGCAAAACATCTGGCACATCTCCCAAAAATTGCATATCTTATAGGTTTTAGGCAGTGAAAGCCACACACTTGACATGGTGAGATCTGACATAATAGCACTGTTCTAATAAAGATACTGTTGTAGATGATTCTAGGACTCTAGTAAATATTCCTGATTTCATGCCCTTATGTGGTTATATCGAATCATATCCTTATATAGGCATAAGAATCATACCCATATTAAGACATAGCCAATGCAGTCCAAATACGGCAAAGCTACTCCCATAGACTCCTAGAAAGCACAACACATTCTTAAACAAACCAAGCCTCCAGCAGCCCAGGAATTCCCCCTGCTTCTGTATTGATTTGTCCTAGAACTCTTGGAGTCCTGAAAGAACTGTGAGTTCTTATTGACGTCTTATGTCCAACCTTACGTCAAGCCCGGCACCTTCCAGGTATAAATATTCCAGCATCTGCTTAAGCAACACACGGTGGTTTGGAACAGATCGGCTATCTACTTGCCCGACTCCCTGCTGATGAGCGTGACGATGGAAGCCGACCCTCCCACTGCCGCACTGAGAGAGACGCTGTCTTTTCTCCTGCCGAGAAATCCAGCTCCAGTGTTTCCCTGTCACCCTTGCGGCTTGCTTGGAGATCGAGTCCTGAGAAAGAGATACAAGACCTCCTTCATTCTATAACCAAGGTACGGAGCTGATTAGACCCTTAAAGAATTCTTGATTCAGATTCTTGGCAAAAACGATAACTCATCTACTCCTTCCCTGTACTAGGCTTAGGTTGGGTACACAGGGGTAGGCATATCTTAGAAACACCAGTTGAGTACGTTTAGTCATTATTTTATCATTGTATGTATTTTATCCATTTTAAGTATCTTATGGCTTAGAAACCATAATAATGCTTTTACCGTATTATTTCATAATACTCATTTTACTGTACGCACTTTACTTGATGACAAGTATTGCAATTGTGGCAATTCACTTCTCTTGCATGAGAAAGAAGACTGCTCAATAAATAACCACTTTTATTGAAAACGCCCATCTCTCCGGTTGTCAGAAACTAATCCCTTCTTGTCTATTCAAGAAAGTTAGCACCTTCTTGTTTACTCGAGAAAGTTTCTAGTGACCTCTGAGCTAGCTGGCATTTCATAATTAAGTCTAACATATTCAATAGAGACCTAGTCGACCTCAGTCCTACGTCTACACTGTCGTTTATGTTATTCCAATGTGCAGAGCCTATTGGGAATATAAGAACTACACTACAATACATACACATAAACCAATAGCTTTTCAAGGAATTATGATACATCAAATAAGAAACATTCAGGGTCAGATGTAGGTAGCCAAATACCGGTCGGTAACGGCCGATTTCGGCCGTTACCGACCGGTATTTGGCTTTTGAGATGTAGGTGGGTCAGAATTTACAGAATCGGTATATTTACCGATTCTGTAAATTTACCACTTCGGTATTTTACCGAATCGGTAAATATACCGATTCTGTAAATCCATATGTAGGTGGCACAGTTTGCAGTGCCACTGGCCCTTAGGAATTCTTATTTTACCACCCAATCCTTTTGGGTGGTAAAATACCGAATTCCAGTGTACATGCACATCTGTGGATGTACACCTATGCCATAGGGCATGTTTGTGTGCCACATGGCACACAAGCCTGCATTTGGAGTGCCACAGGGTGTCAAAGTGACACCATGTTTCCCCTGCCAGGATTAGGTATTTACTGATTCTGTAAATACCGAATCTGTATTTCACATTGCTTCCTATGGGCTTCAAGGCCTATAGGAATCAATGGGAAATACAGATTCGGTATTTACAGAATCGATAAATACCGACTCTTACAGAATCGGTAATTTTTTACCTACATCTGCCTCCTTCCAATTTACCGACTCTTAAATACCGATTCGGTATGAGTCGGTATTTAAGAGTCGGTAAATCGGAATTACCTACATCTGGCCCTCAGAAACACCAATTTTCACGTATAATTAGAATAAGGCATACTTAGGAAATGAAGGATATAACATGCCATTTGAGTAACAAATAAAAACAATAGACAGTATAACTGATGAAGGACTTCTTAAAGCAGACTCACTTAAAGAATCTTGAATTTGTTGCAAATACAGAAACATTCTCCTTCTCCAGGAGCACAAATTAACAAATTGCAGCTTGATAAGTAAACTTTACAGTGAGGTTAATTCAATTTCACTTATTTTCTGAAATGGAAGGCGGCAAAAGAGAAACATGCTCGTAGGAAACTCGTTCATGTAATTTAAATCCGCATTTATTCACTTTAAAATCAATATCAATGCAGGCTGATTTTCGACTGGTCATGTCAACTGGAGCGTGTTTGCTACTGAAACACATTTGATCTAAGCTTTATTTTCTATTAATTTAAAATGTGCTAAGAATAGTGAAGGTCATAAGATATTCTATAAATAAAAATGCATTGGTCTATGCACACTTCCACGATCATACAGCGTTATGGCTTTGACAGCTGGAAACTGCAAAACCTATCATCTCAAGGGTGCAAGCTTCTAAAAGGGTGGAGACTACTGCAATAACATGTCACAGGTGCTGCACCCACAGGGACAACAAACACTGAACTGAACTCTTTATGCAAATGTTAAGGCTGGTTCCTCTTGTTAATTTATTCTCATTCTCATAATTGCTTTAACAGTGCACCAAGACTTTATAGCCTCTTTAATATTTGTTTTAGTAATGATGCTCTCCCAGCTGGCTCACTTTCTGCAAACCTGCTGTTACACTTTTAACTAAAAGTCTTTGATGCAGCGTACGGAAGGTAGACTGTGCGTAAAGTTAAATTTTTGCTGTTATTTTGTAAAGTGTTTATTTTTGGAAAGCGCTACATTTTAGATCACTTAGAGATGGCAGACGCGAGTTATGAAAAGATGCATAAAAAAAAGTGTATTATTTATGTAGACAGCTTTGCTTCAAGATAGTATGGCTTCTTGCTGTTAGTAGGTCTCAACATTGTGTGAATGCGCCTGTCAATTTTACAAACAGTGAAATAAGTTTCAGAGTTTTTGCTATGCAACTTAGGGCCAGATGTATGACGTATTTTACCGGTTGTAAATGGCCCATGGGGCCGTTTGTGACCAGTAAAATGCATTTTCAAATGTACCAACCTTATTTTGCGAGTCTGTAACCTATTACCGACTCACAAAATAGGGTTTGTGAGTCGCTATTAGAAAGCGGTGTGCTAAGGGCATCCCTTCCTGATAGCGAGTCTCCCTGGTATGTAGGTATGTTTTGTGACTGTGAATGTGGTCGCAAAACATTTGCAGTTCACCACCAAATTCAAATTGGTGGTAAGCCATTCGCAAACAGAAAGGTGAAAACATATGTTGGACTTCGAAAGACAAATAATTGTAGTACAGGGGTAAGTTGTAACGCGGCTTAATGTAATTCAACATAGTTACATTCTGGTACATTGTTTATTGAAAATAAGACAGATATGGGAGTAGCCCGTACTTACTGACAATACATAGCCACAGTTTCTTTGACATGTAGTTGGTGGTAGGATAATTTTGACCAGATTCATTCCTTGATGTAAGCTGAATGTGCTTCATAAAATGGTCTTATAAAAAAAGAATATTTAAGCTTCACCCTAGCGTGCTTTCAGTTTGGCTTTTTCTCGTATAAATATCCATAGTTTTCCTTCCACAAAATGTATGCAGTTTGGGATTTATTGCAAAAGAATCTCCTTTTACTTCAACAAAATGCATTGAAATGCTGATTGAAATAACCACAAACTTTCTTTCGTCAGTCCACGTTTCTAATGACTGCCTGTCACCTTCAGGCTGTATTGCACATCAAGGTGTTTGTGGTAACTTCATAGAAAACAGGATTTGGCCAGAAATGTAATTTGAACTCCTCAAAGTACAGTGCATTTACGACTCAAAATGCAGATGAGTGGTTGGTCAGGAATCTTGACTGCCTCATATTTACCAGTCCTGCTAATTTATGAGATAGGCTTTCTTTTTTTAACAAACCTAAAAAAATCTACTCTGGGTCAGCCTCCTGCTTTTTAAAAAGATACAGAATAAACATTTTAGGAGGTGAACCCCAATTCCCCAAGCAGAAAAGTGTCACCAATAAGTCCCTGAAGGCATGGTAGTGTATACAACACTATCATGTCTTGCAACTTTGCAGCTTTTACCATGGATGCCATTAAGAGGTCACCAGGGGTCGCAGCTGCGACCCCTGGCTTGTGTCCGGCTACCCTGGCACTGCTTTTGAGAACTCTAGCCTGAGAGGTGGAAAAATCTGTGCCTGGAACACAGGGACATCTCTTCCTAATGACTCTGGTTGGAGCTCCGCTTGCCTGGTTTCGGTCAATTTTTTAAAATTATACAAATAGTGAATAATATCATTCACTGTTCGTGTAATAAATGGAGTACATTAGGTGGAATATGACTATCTGGAAGCTAAGGTATGTAAAAAATGTTGTTAAATGTATGTTGTATGCTTGCTTTCGGGTGAGTGTGTTTATGTGCGCAAGAGTGTGTGAATGTGTTAGTATGTCTAATCATGTGTGTGAGTCAAAGTAAAGTTCAAATGGCATGTGTAGCGAGCTCGAAAGGATTATTGTCGAGAAGATAAGTTTGGGTGCACTGGTATTTATTATGTAAGGATATTGCTTTAGTGATCAACCAGTCTCGCAACAAATCAGTATAAGCGGGGAATTATCGGTACTCTTCTTTGGTACTCTTCGGTTCCTAGGGTCTTCCTTCTACCGTCTTAGTCTTCCTCCTCTCCTCTCAATCAATGATGTAGGCAGTATGATTCTGGGATCCCCAAAAGAAAATATTTAAAAAAAGGCAAAGATCAGTGGACTTGTAATTTGATGATACGGAGGGAAGGTAGTGAGGGAGCACCCCAAAAGAACCAGTGACACACGGCCGAGATTGGGGAGTGGAGGTGTCGGGTTGGGATGTTTTTACACTATGTACAAATAGCGAGTAGTGGTAGCAGTTCAAGCGTCTGGTCTCTCTCGTCTCCCGATCCAGCCCGCGAACCGCTCCCGTACCTGAGACAGCCACACTCCTCCGGGAGCGTGGCTCGGCGAAACGCTTCCTCTGTGGCCTCCTGGCTTTCTCTTCCAATCTGTCTCTTCCTCGGCTCGGTGGTCTTCTTTGGCGTTCCAGTAAATCCTCCTGTTCTTCGGTCCTCGTTCTTCTGCTGTCCTCTTGTTCCTCACAACCGCCGGAGTACACGCTTGTTGGTTTCCTGTTGTTCCCTTTTCTTATTGGGACATAGGTGATGACTTCCTCATCGGGGGTGGAGTCGGCTCTCAGCGTGCCCCAGTTAAAGGGACCGTCCTCGTTTCAGTCAGGTACGGTTGTGAAGATGAGAACCATTTGTCCTTTTGATGAGAAAAAAGAGGAGCAGTGATCTCCCGAGCTTCCCACCAGTCTTTACCTTTCGGGTAGGTCTGCCCGTGACAGCATGCAATGTCACTTCCGCTACCCCAGGCAAGGGGGGTAAGAGGGTGGTAATGCAGTCGCAATTTGGAAGGGGTCACCAGGGGACCCCTTCCACTTTGTGACTGTCTCTAAATATATTTTTTAAGGGCAGGCAGTGGTCCTAGGGACCACTGCCTGCCCTTAAAAAAGGAAATGAAAACGTTTTTTTTTAATGCATCCCATTTTCCTTAAAGGAAAACGGGCTCCAAAAAAAAAGACAAAAAAGCTTTATTTAACAGCAGTCCCAGACATGGTGGTCTGCTGAGCCCAGCAGGCCACCATACCTGGCAGGGCCAGCCATTCCCAATTGGCTCGCAAATTGCGAGAGGCTCATTAATACACACTGTTGTACTTGGCAAATTGCACCTCGCAAATTGCGACTCACACATGAGTCGCAGTTTGCGAGGCACAATTTTGCTGGTCGTACATCTGGCCCCCTGTGTCTTTTGATGGGCCTTAGAGAGCTATCTGTCTCTTTGCAAGCTATCATGGCAAATCTAGAAATGTATTATTTCATTTTCTATTTTCACTCTTTTGCATAAAGTCAGTAGGTTCACTTTTAAAGACAGGGGATAAGTTCTGACAATCACTTCCTGCACCATCTTCTGAACTCGTACCCAGTATGCAATGAGTTCTGGACAACTCCAGAACATGTGCGCAATAACAGCGTTGTGTATTATGCCTTTGAATACTAATACTCCAGTATCGTGGCCGACTGTGTAGGTGTTGATTGGTTACTTAAGTCATGCTACCACTATTTCTTTAGAAACCATATCAATTTTCAGCTGTAAATACACAGATATAATGACGTAATACTTTTCCGGCCCTCTTATGTTCAAGTATATGTTGCAGGGTTTCGTGTGGGGTTGGTTTTGCATCAAGCTATTGCCAGGTTGATTTTGTCTAGTTAGTGTACCATATGTCGGTTATTACCCTACTGTTGGCGCTGTCTGGGTATTTCTGTAAAGAGAACATCAGTTTAAAAATTAAACATTTCTAATGTGTCCATGCCATTCTTACCGGTTTGGGGGGCCTGAAAGTGTCCAAACAGGCACATTTATAGGAGTATAATGTTCAGTTGGGAGATTTATTCCGGCTTGTAGAAGTGAGGTAAATTCCAGGCGTGAATGCAACCTGCACTCACCTCCTGAGCAATACCTGGGACCTGTTGATTTATAAATTAAGCACCGCTTATTGTGGGGCCTGCAGTTTCACTTCTCCGTCATAAGTAAGGACCTACAATTCACACCATGCACATTGATTTGGGTTAAAAAGTTAATACTGAAGGTGTCACAGGTGACGTAGGATCACTTACTACCTATGAACCGTCCTTAGCAGACACAGGCAGAATTTAAACACGATATCTTTATTTATTTATTTATTTATTTATGCGATTTTATGTAGCGCGAACTTTACCCGAAGGTGTCAGAGCGCTTTACATAAGAACCAGTTGAAAACATAAGGATTTAGGATTACATGCGTTACATAAAGGATACCAACAGAAAAAAATTGCAAAGATACTTGGCTAAACATACCTGTTAAATGATGAAATAAAACAAATGATTCAGGCATGTTTTGACATGTGCGAAGTTTCAAAACAGTTATTGTGCTTTCATACTCAGTGCAATGGGGCTGTGAGACATAATAATAAAGATACGCGCAAGGTGCCCATTGCACAAAAGCAAAATGTTTTTTTGCAGTCAAAGGCTGCCACTCCTCAGGTCTGGTGTGATGTGCCAAACTAGGGTGTGTATTTTGTGCGGTGATGTGGGAAACATTTAATCTGTGTGCAGGCGTGTTTAAAAAGAGCTCGCTATTGAGAAATCCCATTATCGAGGAGGAGGGCTATTCCAGGTCAGCTGCAGTTATCGGTGGTAAACTGTTCTTGTCCGGTTTGCATAAAAAAATATGATGCCAAATTCCTCTGCTAAGAAGACGATTTTATTCTGATTTAGTGCACATCGTAATCTATACTACTATTATAAAGAGAGAAGTCTGTCCTTTGAGCCAGGTAAACTCGAAAAGTACACCACCAATCTAAACACCCAAGACATCTATGAAAACCTCAGGGCAAGCAGAAGGACATAGGCGATATAAAAATTAAAAATATACGTTATTGGGGGAGGAGCCTAGCCTGCAGCCGCAATGGCCGCCTTGACTCTCGGCTCCGCCAACCTTCGCGCTTTCCTTCATCATCCTGCAATATAACCTGCGTTTCAACCCAGCGAGTGAACTGGGGAAGCGATCCTGAACACAATGGTCTGTTTCCCGGCGCATTCCGAGTGCTATCGGCGGTGAAGCGTCCTTGTTCTTTCCCCGGCCCTTCGAGGCATCGAAACCGGGTCCTTGCTTGTGGGGGACGGCCGGACGCGGCCACAACAACAGCGGCCACCGCAGAGGAGGCGGAGTCGATCGGCCGGTGATATACTGTCGCGCTGGGCTTCTCGCTGCAGCGCTTTATTCCGCTCAGCGATTCTACACGCTTGGATACATTGTGCCTGCGGTGAATACATTGTATCCTATCCTTGGAAGTGGTCCGAACAGCTTCTTTGTTGCTCCTCTCCTGTAACGGACGCCATTTTCTGCATCGCACATTCAGCGCCTGAAAGTGGAGTCCTCAGCTCGCGATCGGGGGGCCGGATGCTCGCTGAAATCGTATCAGATGGTTCCTGCAACGCAATCAGTTGCCCCCATGTCTCTGTCCCAGCGGTGCTTAGCGGATCATCGGCGGAGTGGTTTGTGGTCGATGAGTGAAAATGGCGACCTGTTTCCAGAACTGCTTCACGTCCGTGAGCCCTTGGTGAAGGGCACTGCTGCATCCTCTCTTCCCGAGACACCGCTGGGGATCTGTGATGTTTTGGGCGCTCTGGAGGCTGTAAGAACTGCTTTTCATGACAATGCCCGAGATCTGGGAAGCCGGCTCGACGTTATTTCTCCTGTTGGCCGTGGTTGCCCCCAAGTGCTGCACACTGCGCCACACTCTACACCAGACCACAGTGAACTACCTACCCAGGTGCATACTGAGGCGTTGGCTGATCAAGCTTCTGATTCTGCTGAAGTGCTGACCGCAATGGTTCGGAAGAGGTCTGGTGTTTGTGGTTTCCTGCAATGGTTGGTGCATCGTCCTCGGACGCCATGTTTCCTATCTCCTTTGTGTTCTGGTGGCGTGACTCTTCGTTCCTTCCTGGAGCTGGTGTTCTCGCTCTGGCATGCTGCTTCTGATGGATTGTTGTTTTGCTTTGATCCTTTTTGTATCATTCTCGGACAAGCAGCAGTGGTTTTTGTAGACTTTTGTGGACGACCCTCCATTCTGTGTTGCCCATCCCGGGCGCCTCTACCATCCGTGGCGCCGGCTGGGCTGTTGGACTCCATTGACCAACTTGATCGCAGGGGACAAGGTTAAGGGCGCTTCTTGGATCGCTACTGCATATATTGCTGGGACCAGGTGGGATAAGCGGGACATTGTTTGAATTGACCGTTGGTGTCATATCGGTTGCGGGGTCTGGGGGTGGGCGGCCGGGATTACATTTGTTGATGGTCTCCCTCCTCCACTGTTTTTTATATTTTCTTTTTTCCTTTCTTTTTTCCCTTCTCTGAGTCTATATTTCGGGACTCGGTTTTTGGGCGACAGGCACACTGCTAGGGGGGGGGGGGTAGGCCGTAGCCTCTGCATGCGTGCAGGGTGGGGGGTTTGGGGGTGGGTTTTCTGTTTCGTTTTAGTTCTATGGGCCTTATTTCTCTCCTTTCTCTCTTGATTCTTCTTACTTTTTCCTTTTTTCCTTTGGGTCAGCTTGGTGGCTAGGTGTAGCGTTGCTCATTGTTTCTGTTGTTAGTCTCTCCACTAACGTTAGTCAAGGTGTTCCACGATCATGGGGCGGGTGCTGACCAGTATGTATTGCAATGTTTGTTATTATCCTCAAATGTTTTTCTGATGATCCTCTGATTACCGCTTAGCTTGTTGCTAATCTGCTGGGATCACTGCCCGCCATGTGCTTTCGGTGGAGTGAATGCGTCTGATCCTTCTTACCTAAAACTTTGAAAAATTAACCTCATTTATCCTGTACTCAGTGGTCCCCCCCTTTCCAGTATGTGATGTTTTGGATAATCGCTGCTTCTCGTCTATGGGACTGCTGAGCTGTTTTGATTTTGCCTATTGTGCTACCACTTGATTTCGAGGCCGGCCTGAATGGTTGTGGGCCCGTACCTGTAAGCTTATGTTGCACAATAAAGGTTTCCAAAAATTAAAAAAAATATATATATATACGTTATTTAAAACATTTACAAATAAAAATAAAGTGGTCCCTAGAAAGTAGTGCCGGCCGCGACGTCTGCGTGATGACATCGGGAGCGCGGGGAGGAGCGGCGTTCAGGAGCAGCAGGAAGAACGGAGGACATGAGCGCGGGGAGGAGCTGCGGAGGACACGCGGAAAGGAGCGGCGAGAAGCGGAGGAGCAGTGGCAGCGCGGGGAGGAGCGGCGGATGAGGTAGCGGACAAGCGGTCAGGAGCGGCGAGAAGCGGAAGAGCAGTGGAGCGGTAAACACAGCAGCGCGGGGAGGAGCGGCGGATGAGGTAAGTCAAGCAGCCGCGGGTGAGCAGCGCGGGACGGGCGGGGGCCATGAACAGTGAGTGATAAAGTGTGCGCAGCGAGGGACGGGCGGGGTCCATGAACAGAGAGTGAGCACAAAGTGGGGACGTCGGGGGAAACAAAGCTTGGGCAGAAGCGGCCGCTCTGCTGCGCCTCTCCTGCTGTGATGCTGCCCCCAGCCCCTTTCTGCCCCAGGCAAGGCCGGGGCGGGCTGCTAGTACACAAATAAACCAAATATTCATCTGAATCAGTTGTAATAAACAACAGAGCCTGAATATTTTTAAGGAAACGCAGCCCCATGGACTAAATTCCACATGTATTTAAGTTTAATCATGATGTCCTTGCGGGATTAATTCTCAGCAATGCAGATTTATTTGATTTTTAATTCTGAAACTCTTTCTAAAGCTTTTACAACCTTCAATCGCAAAATTATTACTAAGAAGACAAATCCCACACTAATTTAGGAACATTGAATTTTTGGCATTTTGGTGTCAAATAATTTATTACATTTTACTCAATCAGTAGAACAGGAGATAAACAATTCCAAATATGAAATAGAAAATATTGCCTAGAAGCACAAAGTGCCAATTGTGGTTATCTGGTTGAGCCAGATCAGTGCAAAGTTACAAGTTCAGGCCGACCTTGATGGATTGCGTGATGGATACAGGGAGAAGGTTAGGCCTGCTGAACAAAGTACTTAAAATCCTGGTTGCGGAGCATTGCGAGATCCTGTGTCATGGATTCACTGTGCAGTGGCAGTTACGGGGAAGCTATGGAATTGTAATGTGGAGTCCTGCTTCATCATCATCATCAATGATGCTGATAACCAGGTGCTTGCGATACGAAGGCCTGCATCATGCAGCGGAGGCTCTGAGGAGACTATGGGCTCCCATGCAAGGTTTGGCATCGGAAAAGCATTACTCTGACGGATCCAACGCGGCTGCGAGGAGATGCATTGCGCTGCATCGGTCCATCCTACAGGACCACAGCTGGGCTGGCAAAGCACCTTCAGGCCCACTTCCAAAGGTTAAGGACTGGGATGGCTTAACTTGGGGGTGGCAAGACTCACAGAAGGCTAAATCCAAATGCTGGAGTCAAGCTGGTTTGAGCCTTTTCTGTCCCTACAGTTCAGATCAGGAGGCCAGCCAACTAGCCCTTGGAGTCTCTCCGGTGGTCCCATCTTCAAGATGCAGGTCCAGTCATTTCACTCAGGTAGCAGGGCAGCAGGCAGCAGGGAAGCTGGGCAACAGAGTAGCAGTCTTTCTTGCAGAGCAGCACAGCAGTCCTGCTGAGTCTTCCAAAGGTCCTGATATGTACTGAAGAGTAGGATCTGAGGTTCCATTAGTTATGCTTGGTTCCAGCTTTAAAGTAGGATAAGTTTCTGGAGGATTTCATCCACAGAGTTGAATGAAAGCACCCGACTCTGTGCCTTGGCCCCAGTTTGTCTGGGGTCACAAAAGAATAGTTTCAACACTTTTGTGAGTGTTCCCAGGCAGTGTCTTTGGGATGTGCAAATGGGGTAGTTGACAGCTCCTCCCCCTCTTATCAAGGCAGAGGTGTCCCATCCTTTCAACACCTATTGCTCTTTGTTTCACAGTCTGGGAACAATACACAAAGACCTACTGCCAGGTACACCTAGTCATGTGACCCAGGTTACAGGTTGCAGACACAAAATGGTTAGGGCAAGAACATGCCAAATTTCTAAAAGGTGCATTTTCAGAATTTTGGCTTAAAATCTGACTTTACCATGGAAGCTTTAAATAACAATTCTTTAGACACCAAGCTCCACATTTCTAACAGCTCCCAATTGAGAGACTTATTAAATACAATAAGTTAACCTGACATTATCCTATGAGAGAGGCAGGTCTTGCACTAGTGAAAAATAAATTTAGGAGTTTTTTACTACCAGGACATGTAAAAGTTAAAAGTACAGGTCCAACTTTTCAAATATTCCAAACCCTGCCCTATGGGCTACTTAGGGTCTACCCAAGTGGTCTTATATTTATTAACCCCTTCCCCGCTGGCCCGTTTCCGCCGCTGTGCGGTAAACAAATGAACAGGGGCTGGCCATGACGAACCCCAGCCGTCATCAGCACACGAGCACCGTAGTGCATGACGGCTGGGGTTCGTCATCAGCATGGAAGGGGTTAAAAATGAAGGGGATTAACTGGTGTCTGATATTTTGCAATGTGTCATGGGTAACTATGTATCTCAGTGTGACCTCTGGTCAACCAACCGTGCCTTAATGAGTCTGTCAATGTGCATATATGATGTTCTGATGCCAATAGGGGGATGTTATTGTTTATTTTCTGTGAAATGACAAAAATAAAGTTTAAAAAAAATGATGGGGATAGGCCTGACAAAAGGTTTATTTTGGCAGGTCAAAATGGCAGATTAAACTGCACACACAGGCTGGAATGGTAGGTCTGAGACATGTTTAAGAGGCTACTTAAGAGGGTGGCACATTCAGTACTTCAGGCCCGCTAGTAATAGTTAATTCACAGTCCCTAGGTACAGGTATTAGCACTTTATTAGGGACTTACAAAGTTACAAGTAAGTTAAATGTGCCAATTTGGTGTAATTTAGTTTTGCCATCTTTAGAGGAGCAAGCACACGCACTATAGTACTGGTTAGGAGTGGTAAAGCATACACATTCCTAAGGCCAGCAAAATAAGATTAGCGGACCTGGAGGACTAAGGCAAAATGTTTGGGGGAAGACCACTGTAAGGCTGTCATGTCTAAAGTTTGTAACCGCATCTGTTTCATTAAGGGTGAGGTCATAAGCACTGCATCTGATGTTCAAATTTAGTGTGCATGGCTGTTATGCCAGTTACCGTGCTCCTAATCATAAAGTGCGAACTCCAGTGGCTTTTCAGTTTTAATTCACAAACATAACTGCACTCTGGCTAGGCCCCGGCACCCAGGCCCTTAGGTGTGGCTAACACCAAAAACAACAGACTTTGTCTGTTTGCAGTAGGGGATGGCCAAAGGGCCTTGTTTACTTTCATACAAAATCTAAAATAACTGAAACCACAAGATTGTGTTTTCCATAACAAATTTGAAATTGAGCGAAGTTTCAAAATATGCATATGAGATAGTAAACCGCAAATGTGAGTTCTTTCTTAGTGGCTTAGTGCTATTCGGCAGCATGTGAAAAGAATGCAGAAATATGACCTTCAGTACAAATAAAGACCTTTGAAAAAAACTCTAGGTGTGTGCGAAATTACCGTAATTTACTTTGCTGTAACTATGCAAAATGTGGGGAAAATTATGCAAAATTACTCATAATTAGGCAAAATACTAATCCATAATTTAGCACCGTATTTGAAATAGAAATGCATCCTCGCAACAATTTTTCATGCAAAGACGCGTTTCGTACCAATGAACCATCCAAAAAACACAATTATCGTGAACAACAGCCACTCTAGTTCTAGGTGTTTGTATTGTTCCTGCACTCCTGGGCTATAATTTTGTCATGAACAGTGCACTGACGTGGCATAATGGCATAATTTCAGGAATCATAAAGTGCATAATGCAAATTTCCAAAATTAAGCACATTATGCTGGTTGAATAAAAATGTTGCCCAGGCCTATGTAGAATGGTCTGCAAAACGACCTTTTGTACAAAAGGCAGAGGAGCGATAAGACCATTTGTAGTTATTGTTTTTTAAATGTAAAGGGGCAGTGCTGCTGAGCAGGAGACACAGTTTGTAGGATTAATCTGCTTGTAAATAAATGTAATTGGGAACCCGGAAGCTTAGCCCCGATGGATACTTTGGGTCAGCAAAAGGTATGCACCTTGCAAATATTATATTATTAATAACCATATATGATGTGTGTGTGTGTATACTGAAATTTACCAGTTATAGTTCACTGAGCTAATTATAATGTGCGCCCCTGCCATGCAAGGTCTATGACCTCACGTATTACATCACTCATATGTTAAATTACATCACTGGTGACATCACCGATGACATCATTGATGATGTCACTGACGACCCCATAATCGTAGGCAGCTAGGAGTTAGTGGGTATACATCAGTGGTACTTAACATGGAACTAGCATAAGCCTTGGAGGTAAGAGTAACTGTGCATGACAAAAGTTATATGGTGTACTGAACCTGTGAGAAAAGCTAAAGCCTCCATCCTGACGCTCCTTCTCCAGTGATACCGCCACACTGACAGGCTGCGCTTTCCTGCTCTAGCCTGCTATTATCAATCGCGCAGCGCTTTTAAGAAACGAAGTCCTCCTGTACGCCACCTGCAGTTTTCTTTTCCGTTGCTCCATTCTATTTATAGCCTCAATGCTCGGGTCTTAAGACGTAAGTGTTACAATCAAAGTTAAAGCCAGGTCTTGGTACAAGTTAAGCTATGCTGAGATACTTATGTATCATACAGCCATGCCACGCTTGTCTGCAAAAAAGTCCTAATTTAATATCATTGTAGTTTCCTCTGTACTATACTGTGCTCAGCAGTGCTTAATTTGAGCCGGTGGTTTCCGGCACTTAATTGTCAACATCGGCGCTTATGACAGTCTGCCACAAGATGGCACGGTCTAAGATGACGTCAACAACAGTCAATTATTAATTCAATATAAATTAAAAATGTCTATTACCTGCCGCCTAAGCCATTCTTATAGCTTTGGAGGCCTGGGAAAGCCTGAATTGTCAGACTCGCAAGAGTGTGAGGGTAAGTAGTGGTGGTGTTACTATCGTTATCAACATGGCTGGGGTAATGTGTGGTTCAAGTTACAGTGGAGTCCTGACGAGAGCACTGGCACTTATTTTTATACAAATTAAGCACTGGGGCTCAGCATTGTCCGGGATCTGCAGCTGTGGTGCACGTCTACACAAGCTCTTTTACTTCAAAAAAGGGGTTAAACTTGACCAGCAGTTTAGCATTCATTTATGACTACGAGGCCCTCTTACTAAGTTAGTGACCTTTCATTCCTGGTGCTTTGCAGCAGTTTCAAGATCTCTAAAGTTTCTTGTTGCTCAAATGGGTATAATTCCTGATATTTATATGTTTCCCTCGTCTTCGTTGCTTGATTTTGTTAGCGGGGAAGTGTCACTCATAGGGCTTTAAGTGGGATGTAAAAACTGGGGGGGCGGCTCTCAAAGGAGCGTGGCCAATGTAATTAAGGGCGTGGCTTAAAAATCTGTAAACTAAAAATCTGTGCTTAGCATAGTGTGCCACCGACTTGTATTTTGCTGTTTCTTTAATTGCATCCAGCTATATGATAAAAAAGTAACATTATACCTCCAACAAATCAGGACTATTGGCTTTGTCAATGGTTGTTAGTCGCATAAGATACATAAGCAGCAAATATTGCTTGTATATAATATTCAAAAAGCTTCCACTTACAGCCTTGGTGACACCACAACAATGTTGCTGCTCCTGAGTTTCAAAAAGAGAAGGGAAATCCAGAGAGAAAATTGCTCTCTTTAAAGGATTTCCCTTCCACTACAACTCTCACCTAGCATGACGGTATGCGTAAGTGAGCATTGTAAGCGTGCGCACTTCGGTGTGCCTGCTGTCACTGCAGTACGGAAAAAAACGGACCGCCAGGGCACAAAACAGAGCCCTATAGGAACTCGTTGTGTTGCCCCCTTGAAAAAACTGCCGGTGTTCAGTACCGGTGAGACCCGGCCCACTTAAAGCCCTGCTCATAGTCATTGAATATCACTAAAATACACTGAAATTATAAAAATGACACACATAGGTAATGTGAAACCTTGGCAGTTATGGCCAATTGCTGACTTGCTTTATTTGTTCCAATAGCGCCCTGGATCCTAGTTATACGACTACATATATTGTAATTTATTTCCCAGCTCCTGATTCCCATCCCCAGATATTATTGCTCTCTCTGATGGTCGTTTCCCAAAGGTTAATATCGGTTTCATTACAAGCATTTCTGTTTCTTAAGTACTTCTTGTGGTACGAGGCTACACTCTTGAGCAATCCTGTTAGTCCTGATAAAACAATCGACACGCCTTATTAGCAGTGCTGCTAAGTGGCCATGTCATCTGACTCTTTCTGAAAGTAGTGCATTTTAAGCCACCAGACCATTGCATTCTGGGACTTGTAGTTTCGTTTTTAACATTTCAAAATTTGCCCCTAAATACAGCTCACAGCTTTCTGAAAATGTCACTCATGACATGGGCCTGAAGGGTGAAACGGCCTGACTGTCCAGAGAAAGAGCGCTGGGAGAACACACACGAGGTGCAATGATTTCTCCCAAACTCGAACTGATATTTGCCACCCTAAACATTAGAAGTGCACTTGCTGCTAATAGGGGCACTCCTGTGCCGCCTGTTTGTGGCGCCCTATGGCGGCCTCGAGGTTTGCCCTACAGCAGGTTTCTACTTTTTCTTTTACCTAGAATAACTCTGGAGAACCAGATACATCTGCAGAGGAGAGAGAAGGGGAAAATAAACTGAGAGGGAAAGTAAGGCCTTGGAGAGAGCCTGAAGAGAAGGTGCAAGGGAGGGCAGGCCTTGGCAGCTTCATCCCATTTTCATGGAGTTTACCAGATTAAGCCAGTGTTTCCCTGAACTATTGTGCCTTGTGGGACACAAGGACCGTCCCTGTTTAATATCAGGCAATTGATCATGTACTAGCAGACACTTCAGGCTGGAGGAAGAGGGTAAGTGGTTGCAGCGTTTCAACCAGGGGAGCCTGTTGTAATATAAACACAGAGGTGTGGACTACAAGTTACATAGCGCTGTAAAGGCCCAACGTGACGCAGGTGCATGGTGCAGCATTGTAAAGAGGGAGAAGGTGGTGTGGCCTGTGAACCAACGAACTTTGAATTCTAATCTCAGCTTTTTTTTGTCCAATTTGTGGGGTTGAGCACTAACCACCTGGTAACTCTGTGTCCCAATATTATCAACTACCAAGTTGGGTGTGCTTAAAAACACCAGCATTGGGTGCTACGTTCAAAGAATATGCAAAATGTGTATACAAATCAAGCTTTCCAGTGTTATAGTGGTTGGTCTACAGACATTTCAAAAGAAACAATAATAAAAGTGTTATATTTTACCAATAACAGTATCTTTTATTATTCCATATTTAGTTTTTTTACTGGAAGCAAAATAGCAGTCACTAGTGGCGAGTACTTTATAACTCACATAACCTTGCTTTTGAATCATTGAACAGCAGGGGCAGCGCTGAAGGAGAGCACATGGCTTAGGGTGGGTGTTCTCAGTGAAGAAACCACAAACTTTGAAATTGCAGTGATAGGAATGCTTAGGCTCAAAATTAGAACATAGCATTGTCCAGTGAAACCTCGTGATGCGCCTCGCCAAATGGCTGCCCCCAGAGAGGACATAGTCTAATGAACCTGAAATCCCAGCGTCCCTGACTGTACTGCTTGCAGGCGCGTAGCAGTGTTTGGGGTATTACCCCTTAAAAAATAATTCTATAGTAAATAGTTGGGTACAGGTGATTTCAGTCAGCATTTTGAGGTGTCAGATTTTACCCTGTATTTTTACATGCCCACACTGACAAAAACTCACACACACTCACCCTCTCGTATCTGCCTTAAAAATTGGGTAGTTTGAAAAAGATGGTATTTAAAGTACTCCTTACATCTGTACATTACGCACTCCCTCTCTTTACAGTGCTGCTTAAACCCCCTGATGCCCTGCTTCGCAGAGCGTATTTTATCAAGATATGCAAGCTCGTACATAGTTAATCCACTGACGGATTGGACTTTTACTGGGTTTTTTCTCGGTGACTAAGGGCTCTTTAATATATTGGCAGGTTTATCTGTGATTTCCGGGGGGCGCTTACAAGGTGAAAACCCCAAAACCTGCAGTGAAACAAGTTCTTCACCCATTCCTCGACCGTTTAATCCCTTTCCTGCGGACCTAATTCCCCCGCTGTGCTGGGGGGGACGGGGGGCGCGCACAGCACCCCAGTGCTCATTACGAGATCAGCTCGTCATGAGCCACGGTGGCCGTGTGCTCATGACGAGCTGAGCACGTCACGGCCACACCCGTTTATTTAGAACGCTCAGCACAACGGGGGAATTAGCCCAGCGTGCAAACTTTGTGGCCGTTATGACGAGCTCAGCTCGTCGTGAGCACACGGCAACCGTGGCTCATGACGAGCTGAGCATCGGAGGGGTTAAAGCTGCAGTTGTGCTACTTTTTAGGTCTCAGCTCTAGATAGTGTACATGAGCTGGCTGCAAAAGAGACGATTTGACGGCTCCCACGTTGCTCCATTTTCCCTCTCCCTATTTGTCTATGGCATGCATGCCTCTTCCTAGCTTTAGCCCTCATCGACAGCAGGGACCAAGTACTACTATTCATACAGAGAGTCCACTTTAGGAAATGCTTTTATTTGGTTTACCAGCACTCTGCACATTGCTTGTGCTTTTTGCAGCTTGGCTCGTGCATGGGCTCTAGCTTGATCCTTCGTTTGGCTCCAATGTAATTTGTGGGCTCTCCTGCATCCCACCTCTACTATCTGTTTATTTTTGTTAATATATTTGATTGGTTGTAGGTGGATAGGGTCACTGTTCAGCTGTAAACTGGGAGCGGTTGGTGTGGCAACAGAATTGGGTATATACAGTCTAAAGCACTAGCACAAATGGCTATTCTCGCAATCACTTGCCCATCGTACAGGTTGTGGGCTGTTCTGACTCTGTTCCATTTAAACACAGAGGCTATCACACTCTTTCCTCCTCCATTCACCGCTTTCCTTTCACTAATATATACACAAATGCAGCCCGATGGTCGTTGGCAGCTTTCTAAACGCTGGCAGTTCTTTTACAAATAATGGAAGTGATACATCTGAAACACGCAAGATGCCCAGGATAACACAATGTGTTCAAGCGGGGAAGCTGGTACTTGACCCCAACCACCCCTTCCCTTTCTGTGCCAAGAAGTACAGGTACTCTCCAATTCAAATTAAAGAAGTGCAGGCACTCAGTACC
Organism: Lissotriton vulgaris; assembly: GCF_964263255.1. NCBI lineage: Eukaryota > Metazoa > Chordata > Amphibia > Caudata > Salamandridae > Lissotriton > Lissotriton vulgaris. Next base: position 1,608,374,767 of record NC_141694.1, on the reverse strand, counting down.
AAGGACCTGCCCATTTAAAGCCTTTGTTCAAATATTTTAAGCTGCATTCATCACCTATCCCAGTCTGACCCCAACAGTATGTGCTCCGGTTAAAAAACTACTGCCTCATATGGACCCATGATTCACCCAGTCTCCACTACGCCAAGAGCCATATAACTTACTCCAACTGATCAAATAAACTTTACCTGTAATCTTAACATGAACAAATATTTATGTAGTGCTTTCGGTCATGGTCTTGATGCTTCGAAGCCCTCCCAGTAGCCGGTGTTATTGTTATCCCTGTGCAGTGGGGCACCGTTTATCAACATTTAAAAGGTGAGTGGACCTCTGAAAGTCTAACAGGTTGTTAGCCCACCAAGAGGCCTTACTGACTTATTAAATGGCAGCCATAAGCAAACTTTCAAGTGAAATTTAAGTGAAAAGGAGCCATTGAACATTTCCACACAGACCTGTCTTTAAAATGTGCACAAAAATAATTAGATTTCAATGAAATGATAATGCCTCCAGCAGGGTAACAGGGCAGTGCTGAAGCTGTGTCTCTGTTCCTAGTGGTAATTCCTCATTCTTAGTCCCCTAGGCACTGTTGCCAGCTGCTTCTCTGATCTCATTGGTAATTCCTCATTGTAAGTCCTCTACACAGTTCTGCAGTTGCTTCTCTGGTCCTGTCAGTAATTCCCACATTGTATGTGCTATAGGGAGTGCTGCAGCTGTGTCTCCGTTCCCAGTGGTACTTCCTCATACTTAGAATGAGGAATTACAGGTGACGCTACTCTCCCAATGAGCAAGACTATGCTGAAGCGTTCCCAAAAAACTGCCCCTTGGGACACGCAGGCTCTCAGGGACAAGAAACGCCTATGTAGAAGGTCGGAAAGACGCTGGCGTTTAGATGACTCAGCAGACAATAAAACTCGCTACCGAGAATCTATCGGCGACTACAAAGTTTAAATAAAAGCAGCCCAGTCCACCTATTTTGCTGAAAAGATTCTACAGGCCAAGTCCAAACCTAAGGAGATCTTCTAGATCGTTAAAAAGTTAACGAACCCCCCTCCTGCATTGCAGGTCGAGAAATCGGTCACTCATTGCAATGATGTCGCTGAATTCTTTTATCAGAAAGTAAACACTATCTATTCAGCCTTCCCACCCAAAAAAATCAACTCATCTACCCAATCCAACTCTCTATCTCAACACACCATGTCCCACTTTCCCCTACTAGACCTTACCACCCTTGAACCACTAGCGCGCAGTGTTAAGTCCGGATCGCCGGATGATCCTGCTCCACCCAACATAATAATGGCTGCCTCTCAGATCACCCTGCCTATTATTAGGGAGGTACTAAACGCATCCATCATATCCAGCACTGTACCGACCGTCTGGAAACAGGCCATGGTCAGGTCGCTGCTTAAAAAACCCAATTTAGACCCGTCTGACTTGGCCAACTATCGCCCCATCTCCCTGCTCCCATGGGTGAGTAAGGTCTTAGAAAAATATATTAATCAACAGCTAGTGAACTTCCTGGAAAATCATCACGTACTAGATCCCACCCAGACGGGCTTTAGACCGAAACACGGGACCGAGACCGCTCTCCTCATGGTCACCGAGGAAGCTAGAAAAATCCTGGATCAAGGAGGATCAGTGGCAGTGATCCTCCTTGATCTAAGTGCGGCATTTGACACGGTCAGTCATGACACCCTACTGGACCGTTTGTCCTGCGCCGGGATCAAGGACATAGCCTGGACATGGTTTAAATCCTTTCTGGAGAACAGATCCTTCAGGGTCTTTGAGGGTGAGTCTGTCTCCTCTAGCAGACCTCTAAAGTGCGGAGTTCCTCAGGGCTCCTCTTTGAGCCCCGCACTCTTCAACCTGTATATGAGGCCACTGGCTGATGTCATCCGCCCATTCGGAGTTAAGATCATCTCCTATGCGGACGACACACAGCTGGTGGTCTTACTGATGCGGGAGACTACCCGGCCTGCGTCAGGTGGGCTTAGAGAATGCCTAGAGGAGGTGAAGACCTGGATGTCTTCATCATCCCTCAAGTTGAATGGGGATAAAACAGAGCTGATGCTCTTAGTCCCCCCAGATCTTGGCCTCCCCCCTCCTTGTGGCCTCCTTGTCTGGGCCCCCCCAGCCCCCAAGAACAATATTAAGAGCTTCGGAGTGTGGCTAGACAGATCTCTGCCCTTCAATGCTCAAGCCACAAAACTATCAGCCACCTGTTTTGGCATCATGAGGATGCTAAATGAAATCTTCCCCCTCCTCCCCCTGGAAGCCAAACAGGTGGCCATACAAGGCCTCATACACTCACGCCTCGATTTCAACAATGTGCTCTATCTAGGTGCCCCAGATTACACTCTGTGCAGACTGCAGATAGTGCAGAACCGCCCAGCGCGCTTACTGCTCAAGATCCCTCGGAGACAATCAGTGAGGGCCGGTCTGGTCAGCCTTCACTGGCTACCGATTCGGCAGAGAGTCCTTTTTAAAGCTATGTGCATAGCCCACCAAGCATTCCGGGACACAGGCCCCAGCATTTCACGTGACCTAGTTACTCACTACATTCCCAACCGAAGCCTTCTCTCCAGCCAGACCTTTTTAGCAGTGGCGCCAAGAATAAAAAGATCCAGGTCAGGCGGAAGGACGTTCGCCTACAATGCGTCCAGAACCTGGAACACTCTGCCACTACATCTCAGAGCCAATCCCAACCTCACTGTGTTTCGTAAACAATTAAAGACTTTCCTGTTTAATTCCCCCCACTAATCCCTAGCTTCCTCCTCATCTGCTCTTCGGTAGGTTCTGGTTACCCTAGGGCTTGGACGCCTCCGGGCAGCAATCGCGCTCTACAAGTCTACAGGTTTACAGGTTTACAGGACCAGAGAAGCAGCTAGCATCACTGCCTAGGGGACTAAGTCCTCTAGGCAGTGCTGCTAGCTGCTTCTTTGGTCTCATTTATAATTCCTCGTGCTATGTCCTCTAGGCAGTGCTGCTAGCTGCTTCTCTAGTCCAGTCGTTAATTCCTTGTTATAAGTTCTCAACATAGTGCTGCTACATGCTTCTCTGGTCTCATCAGTAATTCCTCTTTCTGAATCCTCTAGACAGTGCTGTAGCTGCTTCTCTGGTCCCACAGGTAATTCCTCATTCTAACCCCTCTGGCAGTACTGCAGCTGTGTCTCTCTTCATACATCCACTACACTCCAACTAAGGGCGGGCGGCGAACTCCATTCTGCCAGTGGAGTTGCAGAGTTTTCCCAATTCTGCACTCTAGAGTTCAGCAAAACACTCAGATTCCACCATGGGGTGGAGTTTGCCCCCGCTGTGCACCCCTATAGAACATGCCCTCGGGCAGTACAGGGACAGCAGGTAGACCCCTTGTGCAGCATAGGAGCAGCAGCTTTCTTCAGGGAAGGCAGTACAAAGACAACTGCCCCTTACCTTCACCCAGTGTCTCAGACGGTCTAGGTGCTGCTCTGTATGCATGCCGGGCACAGTGCTGCCACTCCTCCTGCCACCATGTGTAACAACCGGATTTTTAGGACAAGCAGCTCACCAACCGTGGCTAACCCAGCCGTCACGTAACAACACTCTTCTCAGGCCACTATTTACAAGATATCTAGAATACTCACCTGAGAAAGTGAAAAGAAGCTATTTACAAGCCTATGTAGTCAAACATACTACTAACATCTAAGGAATTCCATATCTTATCCTATAGTTACCACACTTTACGCTATATTTATAGTCCCGTAAGACTTTTATCTTTATAATCTTTTACATCACCCGACGATATCTTTATAGTCACCCGACTTTTTCTTTTACGTCACCCGACAATATCTTTTATCTTATCTTTATCTTTATCTTTATAATCTTTTACGTCACCCGACGATATCTTTATAGTCACCCGACTTTTTCTTTTACGTCACCCGACGATATCTTTTATCTTATCTATATTTATAGTCACGTAAGACTTTATCTTTATAATCTTTTACGTCACCCGACGATATCTTTATAGTCTCACGACTGTATCCCTAACTCTTAAGGCCAATATTATCTACACTTCCCGACGGTATACCAGTTGTCTCCCAGCGGGGTATTCTATGGGGGTCCGGAGGTGCACCTAAGGTGTACTGGCGGTATTTACTACTCATAATTTGGATGTACACATAAGAGCTATCTAATTATCTCATTTGGGAGTTATTTCCTGTCAAAACCACCCTGTCTTCCATTTCTCAGTTACCTGTAAGAAGGGAATCACCCATCCCTCTATACAACAGCACCTGGTTAAAATGAAAGGTTAATCCTGCCATAAAAACAACACTCAAATATGCAACTGGGGTCCCTTTATTTAACATTAGAATAGAATGACAGAACAAAGAAAACATTATAACAATGATATATGTATATAAGCAACACAGTAGGAAATTATTAATGTAAGTGGAAACCTAAACATAACCTAGGAAGCAAAGAGGAATGAATGATTATATGATAGAAACATTTTAAGAACACCTCACCCTCTTAAGAAGGGTCCAACTCTCTGTCCTTCTCTGGTGGAATTAGGACTCTCTCCATCACCATGGCACCACCACCAATGGACCAACATCTGCTGTCTGTTCCTCTCTCTCTGGTGGAATCAGGACTCTCTCTCTCTCCTGCACCATCACCAACATGCTAACTTCACTCCACTGGTTCAACTGCTCCAAAAGCTCCAACTGGCAGCTCCAACTCTTCCATCTGACTGGCAACTGCATCAATACATTCTGACAAACTGGCATCTCCAGCTGACAGTTCCAATTCCAAAGACCAACTGACTGTTCTCTTCAGTTCCAAAAACCATCTGACTTCTACCATTCCAAGATCCATCTGACCGCTCTGCCTCTCTGCACTTCGATAATATAGAGTGCTCTCTACGCATGGAAATTTCCAACAGAAACTACCTCCCACCGAATTCTTGTGCCAGCTCCAAGGCTCTCCGCGCAACCGCAGTGGCCATCTGCATGTTACGTCTAGACCCCAAGAGACAAACACATTTCTTCGATAAGAACCAGTCTCCGCTGGCTTTTCTCTAGCGCACAACAGGCTTAACTATAAACATTACCTTTACCCTGCAAGCTCTTCAGTCAGCAGAGGCAAGACAAAGATGGCGGCTCTCTAGTTTAGGCCTCTAGGCCCGAAAAGAGGAAAAGAAGGCACAGAATCATGCCAAGGCCAATAGGCAAACTCTACAAATTGGCTGAAATAAAGGACTCATAGCAATATACTGTGATGGCAGTGGACTACTAGTCATCACTAATCCAAATAGGGCAAATTATCCTGTCGCTACACCATGTTGACCTGCAGTGTTTCTTCTGTAATGAGACCCCTTCACTGCTGGAAGCACGAGGACTGCACATGTGCGTGAATGGAAATTGGAGACCTTACCCTGGTCTCCGCTCTCAATGCACGCGCATGCACTGTCCTCCTGAGTCCAGCAGCGAAGGGGTTAAATTACAGAAGAACCACTGCAGATTACAACCACAGCAGCAAGCAGAAGGGTGGCAGCACCGTGCCTGGTGCAGAGCAGCACCTAGACCGGCCAAGAGGCTGGGTGAGGAACAGGAGGTAAGCTGGTGAGAGCTGGAAGTAGTCTGAGAACAGGGGAAGGGGGAACCCTCCCGAAAAAATGAGCTTGCGCTGCCAGGCAGGTCTGCGACTCTGCACGCTGCCATAGGGCGAGCGGAACTTAGTGGAATTCCACTGAGTTTTGTACAACTCTGCAGAATTCCTCATTGTGCAACTCCGCCAACTCCGCCCAACCCTACTGAAAACTGCATGACTGCCTTTTACCACACTGTATGTAACTACACTCTACACAACTTAGCTATATGCCACTCAACTGTACACCACTCTACTATTACACTATTCAACTCCACTCCATACAACTCTACTCTATACAACACCACTCCTCTGTACGCCACACCACTCTACTCTATTCCACTCCACCCCACTCCAGTTTACACCACTTTACTGTATGCTATTCCATAGTACACCCCTCCACTATACACCAGTACAGTCTATGCCACTCCATTCAATGATATTCCACTGTACAAGACTTCATCCTACAAAACTCCACTGTACCCCATTCCACTGCACTATACTCTAATCCACTGTACACAACTACATTCTAGGCCACTCTACTCTATGCTATTCCACTCTACGCCACTCCACTCTGTCCCATTCCAATGTATGATATTCCCCTGTATGCCATTTCACTGTACATCGCTCCACTGTACGCCACATCAATCTACGCCACTCCACTGTAAGCCATGCCACTCTACACCACACCACTCCACTCTACACTGTTCCACTCTACCTCAGTCCATGCTCTACATTCTATACCACTCAATTTTATGCCCCTTCGCTTTACATTGCTCCATTCTATTTTCGCTGTGCACCACTCTACTGCATGCTGTTCCACTGTATACCGCTTCACTCTGCCACTCCCCTACACGCACCTCCAGTGTATGCTATTCCACTGTACTCCACTTCATTCTACCCTACTCCACTCCAGTGTTCTACTCTATGCCACTCCAATTAATGCCACTACACAGTACACCATTCCACTCTACTCTATGCTATTCCGCTGTACTCCATTTGACTAAGCCACTCTACTCCCCTCCACTCTACCTTATTCCACTCTGTCTTACTTCACTGTAAACCACTTCTCTCAATGCCACTGGACTCCATGTCACTTCACTCTATACCAAATCCAAATCCAAAAATCTTTATTTCGGTCTTTTAGACCATAAAAGATGCATAGCATATTACATTTAAACATACATCTCAAAAAAACAAGCAATTATAAAAACACATTCTATAAAATTGATTAGCAGGTAATTCCACACATGATGAGGATAAAAGAAACAATTCATAGTTGGAAGAGATTTCACAATTTGGACAGATAATTCACAGCTAAAAAGTGGTAGTTTCATGTTTCCGGCATTTGTGCGATTAACAATTTTTTTCTGATCTGCCACATAGCCAAAATAAATTTTGCCACTGCAAAAACTATATGGGGCAGAGTACTGGTTTTTAATACTCTGTACGCATGCAGATGGCTCCTGAAACCCAGGTTCCTACATAAGGGGACCAGCCAGTATTTCCTTGGTCTAAGGTATGCAGGACAAAAGAAAAAGAGATGGGTTTCATCCTCGTCATGAGAGTTACAGCCTGGACAGGTTTTATCATCCCTCTGTGGGGATTTACAAGTGAAAGCTTTAATGGGCAGAGTATACCACTCGAGTGTCTGCCATTCCACTCTTTACCACTTCACTCCATGCCACTTCGATCTACACTATTGTACTCAACGCCACTCCATTTCGCGCCACTCTACTCTACACCGCTGAACTCTTTGCCAATTCACTCTACCCAACTCCACTTTGCACCACTCCATACTACCCCACTCCCTTTTACGCCACTATATACCACTGTTGAGGATTCCACTCTATGCCACTCCATGATACACCGATTCACTCTATGCCATTGCACTGTACACCAAAACAATCTACACCACTAACTCAAACTTACACCACTCACCTGTATGCTACTCCACTCTACACTATTTAACTTTATGCCAGTCTGATTTATGCTGCTCCCCTCTACACAACTTCACTATACGCCACTCCACTCTACACTACTACAGGCTATTTCCCTCTACGCCACTTTACTCTATGCCACACCACTCTATGCTATTGAACTGTACACCACTCAAGTATTCCCAACTCCACGCCACTCCACTTTTAAGGCATATTCCATTTCTGTGCCACTCCACTCTGCTATTCTTCTGTATGCCACTTCACTCTACAATACTGTATGATCTTCCACTATACGTTATTCCACTCTTTGGAACTGCACTCTATCATATTCCACTCTACCCCTCTCCACAATACGCCACTACGCTCTACCCTGTTCTACGCTAGGACACTTTACTCTACAACACTCCTCTTTACAGCACTCCACTGTACGCCACTCAACTCTATGCCAATCCACTGTAATGCCACTCCACTCTACCCAGATCCACTCTACACTATTCCCCTCTATGCCACTCCACACCACTCTAGTGTAAGCTATTCCACTCTACAGCACTTCACTCTATGCCACTCCACTCAATCCCACTGCACTCTTTGTCATTCCACTCTACTGCGCTCTACAAGACTCTACAGTATGACACTACCTTCTATTACACTGTTCTCTACTGTTCTTTATAGCACATTAGTTAAAACCTTCTCCATGCACTGCTTAGTCCCTTTTCATATTACATCACTTCTATCATCTGAAATTATATCATTTATAACAAGATTTCGCAAATCCTATCATTTTGTAGAGCACAGTGCATAGTCGAGTTGTGAGTTATAGTTAATGTGAACTCACTACAGTGTGTATGGAGGTGCATCAATTGTAATATTTTGATGGTGGTGTGTGAATTTAAAATTCATGGTATAACTATAACTTAAGAATTTCTAATTTTATTTTTGTGTAGCTTGTTTGGTTTGCATAGAAAGAATAAATAAAATTATAATAATTTAAAGCTGGTGCATAAATGATCAATTTAAGGAATAACTTTAATTTTAGAGTTTGTAATTTTTGGGTACTTAATGTTTGGTTTGCATAGAAAGATTAAAGTTTTCCTAACAAAGGGTTAACCTTTGTTTGTTTTTCACACACTCTCACACTCACACACACACTCTCACACCCTGTTAGTGATGTTACAGTTAGGTTAGGTGCTAAGACCTTAACTTGCATTTAAAAAAGAACATGAGAAAAGTTTAAAATGAAATTATAGTTAGGTGTTGAAATGATATAACTAACACTAAAACATATGCCAGTTCTAGTTTAGTCAACTAACTATACCTTGCACCAACATATGCATTCAATATGACCTCACATATTAGATCACATTAATAACTTATTTACCCAATCCTCTTTGTGTACTCATTACCTCCACTGCATCGCCTTTTTCTCTTTGAATTGTTTTGAGGGTTTGTGGTTCTTAGTAATTTGAACAAGGTTAATCTTTAAATCTAAAGAGTGATGTAATCATTCACATATTTTAACATGTCATGAGCCATGCAATGTATGTACTCATAAGCAGTGCATGATGGGGATGCAATATATAATGTGCTACTCATTATCGTTGAGGGTGCAGATAGGCCAAGGCTCATGATAGGTGAACCCTTCTACTCTCTTCCTTTCTCCTCCCAACCTCTTCTCCTGTCCTATATTTCCCCCCAATAAAGACATTTAAGCGAAAGCAGAATGCAAGGAGTTAAGTTATTGGAATGGGTAATATCACACCTTGTGACTATTAGCAGAGCTGTTGATGTGTGTGAAGTTATTGTAACCTGCTATCTTTGAGGCAGAAAACATTATTTTCTCATATGTGCATCAGCCGCGGTGCGTTCATTGGGGCGTAGGGGCGTAGCCCCACTGCCTCTGGACGCACCGCCGTGACAAGAGCAGCAATTCAAATTGAAATAATTCAGACATCACAAGAAATAATAAAGCGCCGCTGCCGCCGCAGCACAGCGCTTCGGGACACACCCGATGAAATAAGGAGTGCGCAGGGGGTGGGGCTGGCTGGTCTGAGTGACAGTCTTCTGCAGCAGGCCAGCACCAGCAGCAGTACTGTCTGAGCATGACGATTTTTGGCCTGTGACTTGGCCGAGCATGCGCGTTACTAACCTGGCAGTCAAGTTCCCCTTTAGAGACGGACCGAAGGGCAGGGGGGGTGCTGCTGTAGCCGGGCCTGGGGTTTCAAAGGCGCGCCATGGCGAGTAGTCTGTGTGCCCCCCTAGCACTGCATGCGCCAGGATTGGCTAGCCCACCGCACAGAAGAGCAGGCAATCTATTATTGGATGCCGCGCGTGGGTGGTGGCACACTGGCTGAGCCCTTCATATCGTGGCCAATCACTGTGTGACTTCAGCATGTGAAGCCATGCAGTGATTGGCCATGATTCGGGACGCGTGCCGTGACGTTTTTTTCACTAGTTAGTTGAGTTTCTAGTGTAGGGGGGCGGGGGCTCTAGTCGTCACCTGCACAGCAGACGTCCGATACTCATACTTCTTCACTCGAGTCGTCGTCGAGATACTGAGTCAGACAGAAATCACAGAGATTGAGAACTTTGAAGATTATTTAAGAATAAAGTAGGTGCAGATAGCAAATTGCAAAATGTATGAATTATAAAACAAATGCTGCGCTTGTGCTGGCTGCCGCAGCGCCGCTGTTGTGTTCAAGTCAAGTGTGTAATTTAATCAATTCAATCATGTGTGAGATCTATGGCGCCTCTGTAAACATTTCAATATTGGTAGGTCCTGCTTCCAACAAGCCTCCAGGCTTTTGGGGAAATAAAACTCCGGACCAAATGCAAACTAATTGTCCAATGGCGATTTTGTCTTTTATGGGTCCTTCTGGTGACACCCTTTCTCATGCTGGCCACCTGTCTGGAGCAACGCACAGCCGCTGGTGGCGTGGACGCACTGAGACGGAAAATAACGCGCAATATGGGCTGTGGCATTCCAAGGGTCCAGTCACCAGGCACTACCGTGACCAAGACGCATGGCCTCGGCGAGCAGCCCCAGCTCTCAAATGCCTGCATGTGCTTTCCAAAAGGACCCAAATTAACAAGTTAAAGAAGCCTGATTTATGGGAGGCTGACCCTCCGCGTGGCTTTTTGTTTTAATTGTAATTTACGGCGCTGCACACCCTCGAGTTCACCTTTCCCGCCTCTCAAGTAGGTGAACGCACAATGCGATTGTCTTGGTAACGAGGCAAAACGGGGAGCCTTCTCCAGTGCCCCATTGACACTGGAGGACAGTGGCGCACAACTGACCGGAGAGCGGCGGAGGCGATTATCAGCTTCCGAGGAGAGCCATTAACAAAATGGAGAGTGTCATCTCCAGACGCAAATATTTCCCCTCGCCATAATACCCTCTTCAGGGGGGCTGAAGTGGGCCCGCATTGTCACTGCACTCAGTCTCACTAGCCTGTCACTTTTCACTACTACACACGTTTGCAGAGAGAACCCTAGAAAAGCAGGCAATTGGGGTCCATTCTGACCCCCCCACACACACACAAAGAAGCGGCACACATTTAGCCACACGACCCTTCAGCTTTGACGACCCCCAAAAAGTTTAAGTAATGATAATACAGAATTAGTTTAAGAATCCCGCAGAAGTGTTTCCTGGTTTAGGGCATTTTTTTCTTTCTAGTAAAGTAAACGAATTTCGTTCTTTTCTGGCCTTCGCCGCCCCATTCTGTTCAATTCCCCCAGGAACAGACAACGCCTCAGTAGGCCTGAATCGCGGGAATTGTTTCACATCACCGGCCCATTCAGCCTCTCCCCTCCCCTGTTGTAAAACACAGCCCATTGCCAGGCGAACAGTGATACTATTGTGCCCGAGCACTATACCACCCAGATTTTACCTCAGCGTCCCGAGACTCTGAAGTCAAAAGAAAGCATTTGCTAAGGGGTGGGGAGAGGGTGTTCCAATTGCACGCTCATCCACATTCCTAACACCCGATGGAATATCTGCATAAAACGCTCGGTTCAGTCAGTTGTTAGTCCGTTTTCCCGCCCGCTTATTAAGCACACTGATTTAGTACAGACGACTTAAAGGGAAATTGGAGCTTTATTTACCTTGAGCTATGTCAGTGCAATGTGACATCAGCACGGACATTATGCAGAAGGTACACTATGAATGGTACAATTCCAAGCCTCTCTTTCAACTGAGCAGGTAAATCTTCAAGTTGACAGGCCTGGATAATGCACTCCATTCCATGGTTTTACAGTCGCTCCCTGCCTAGCACATTCTATCCGTGGCTCTCACTCACAGCCTCTCAGTGAGGTAGGGTACCACATGATCGTAAAAGGTAGCAGAGTGCTCTAAAGAAATTGAGGTTAAACTCAATAACAAGGATTGCTGAAGGAAATCTCGGTGCCCAGATATCTATTGCTTTAAGCATTTTATAAGTATAAATATTTGCAGCGGCAGTTGAGGTGACATCAATACATAATTGGCTGAATCGCAAATAGGAGGGTGAGCCACCTTTCGTACTCATTCTATTTGCATATCAGATAGGGTTGCAAAATCCCTAAGTTGTGAAAAAAGCCAACTTAATAAGGCACTTGTACATTGCAGTCGTAAACCCTGTGATTGTGTGAATTGCAAGTTTGCAGCCACAAAAGGGCTTTTTACATATTCCCATCATAACTTTTGCACGTTCTTACCCTTCAAACCCAACCCCCCATAAGTATACTATCGCTCTCGCTATTGCTTAAACATTCACAACATTTTCATAATTTATTTATTTACTGTTCATGGTTTGTTGAGCACTAAATGTCACCTGTGGTCACTTCAGAGCACAAGACTATCAAACAAGCATTAAAGAGGTGGGAAATTGTGTTTTTCTTGACTCCAGTCCACCACAGATGAAGGGGTGGGATATTCAGGGTTCAGGCATCTCTGGGTAAAGGTTGCACAACTGCCAAGGTTTCAGATTGCTAAGTGTGAAATGTTCATAACTCCAGTGTGATTATGAGTGTCATTTCGACGACTTTGAGTGACGCTTTCTCACAAGTAAAATCAAGCAACGAAGACGAGGGAAACATACAAATATCACAAATTACACCCATTTGAGTAATGAGAAACTCTAAGAAGATCTTAAAACTGCTGCAAAGCACCAGAAATGGAAGGGCACTAACTGGAGGTAGACTTTGTGACTGCAGTTCTCAGTAACAGAGGGCAGGCAGGCACTGCAGCTGTAGCTGATCATTCATGAGCTTAAAACGCTAATTTTATAGCAAAGCAAGTGCAACGAGGCGATTTTACCAGCACTGAGTCACACAGCAGGCTGGGTCATGTCAATGTCCTTGAAAGGCTGCTTGCTCCACTCACCTGGAATGGACACCTGGCACTGAACAAAGTGGGCATCCCGGTTATTGTTTCTGGCCCTTTTTGATGCTTTTTTGATTACTGTCTCCGGATATTTTCTTTGTCTCAGTTTTATGCTGAGATCCTCAGCCTGAGATTTATATTTAGAGATGTCACTGCAGTTTCGTCGGAGACGAAGGAACTGTCCATAGGGCAAGTTCTCCCTCAGATGACGCGGATGAAAGCTGTCAAATCTGAGGAGACAGTTCCTGGGTCCCATTATTTTTGGTTCGACCTGGTGACATTCAGAGAAGGTTTTTCTTCTCAATTGAACTGTCTGTTTAAGACCAATGTATTTATTTATGCATTTCTCTCCGCAGGTTCTATCGCCAACTGGGCGCAACTGCATTCACTAACACAAAAACATTGTTAGGGATATTACACATTGTGGTAATTGTTTTTATACACTTTTACATTGTGCATGTGAGTAAGGGGAGGGTAAGTGCATAACCCTTATCCTGAAGAAGGAGGCTGTGACCTCCGAAACATGTTGACACCTTTAATAGTGGTTTTCTATACCCTAACTCGTATCTATTGAAACCACGCCCTGCACTTCTTTTAATAATACCAGCCGGGGATTTAATTAAAATTATTTTTTCTTCCCACGTGCCAGGCATTTTTTAACTTTTCACTTTTTTCACCTCACCTCACTCACACCATTGTCTCATATACACACACCCCCACACATAGTTCACTTTCAAGTGCTCCTGCGTATCCGCGAGTCGTAGCACGCCGCATCCCGTAGAGAGGTGCGAAGGCCCCGATGATGAAGCATGACACCAAGGGGCCTGTTGGTGTGTGAGGGGCATTTAAACAACACTGTGTGTTCCCCATCACTTTTGGGATCACTATCACTTTGAGTGGATTCCACTTTGTTTATGCATACATGTAGGGAGACTGAATCCACTGACTCTCTCTCTCCCCCCTCTTGTTAAAATTCACCTGGCACTGAAGCCCTCTCACAACTCTCACAACACACATGGAGGGCAAGAGAAGGGTTCAGAGCATAAATACTTTGCTCAGTTTGCGAAAAACTGTCACTCAAACATCAACCAATGTCACACATAAGCACACCGAAAAATATGGAAATGTCACTTATGGGCCTGTGGAAAACTTGGTAGCTATGCATGGGCAGGGTTAAGGGTCTCCTCACCTCTGGATTGGGGAGCGTTTGATTGGTCCTGAGTATTACGCATTAAGCTGCTGGGGTTCCAGCACACAACAGTTATTACAATACCAGCGATTGGTGTGCCTGCCTCGTGGTTTGCTGCGCCAACTTCACCACAGGCCTGAGGATATACACAGCACTCTAAACACACCCTGCCCTCCTCGGGATCACCTTCTCCCTGCCTCCACCACTCTAACCATCAGGAGCCTCCAGCTGCTTCTGACTCTCTCTGCCGTACTGTGCCCCACTAACCTCTCTGCTGGCTTCTGATACCCAGTATGGCTGGTAAACGTGATGCAGTGCCCCCTGTTGGTAGTTGATGTAGTTTGCCACCAGGGATACACTGCACCAGTGGCCGGGTAGTGAGACGGGGGGAATTTGCATCTTTGCAGCCAGCAGTGCAAGGACCTGAAGCAACCAGACCAGGTGCAGGAGTGGCCCAACCCCTCAGGGCCCAGCCAGGGTTGGATTGGGATTAGAAATCAGCCCTGGCACATTTGCATATTGCCTTTCCACAAAACACTGCTTCGGCGATGTTTTATAACCACCTGAAAACAAGCGAGGCCACTTCGGCTCAGGCCCCCTGTTCCTACTTAGTATGCACACATTCATTGGTCAGCCCAGCGAGAGAAAGGGAGTGACACCTCTGCCTGTTGATAAAAGGGAGATAATGTATATCCATCTGCCTCCAGAAAGGCCACTCAGGACCCCACTGGGCGCTGGTGACATCTGAACATTAGCCTGACGCTGGGAGCTATCTTTTTTCACAAGGAACAATACTGACCTTGTTGCATCCTTGCTCATCCTTGATCCGCTGGTATTTTGAGAAGTGCTGTGGCATACCCGGGGGTACCTCTGGCAGGCTGGCAAACACACCAGAAGTGCTGCTGGACTGTTAACTGGCACAGGAGTCTTGAGATCGAATTTAAACCTGAAGTTCTTTCTTTCTGCATAGGATATTTACTCACGGGTGCACACTTCATTAGATAGACATTGCACGTCTATTGTTTTTGTGCAATGCACAGAATATATATGCAAATACATGACTCTCTGCTTTGAAGTAATATTGATCCTGAATATTCAGGCACAATGTAATGTACTGATTGAGGTACTCAGAAATGCATTGTTATCTCTGTTTTTAAAAGTTTTGTAGTGTTTGTTCTATTTGGAGACTACACAGATTTTACTGATCAAATGACATAGTAAGTACATTTTGTTTCACCTTAACACTATCATCTGTGTGGAAAGACATGCGTGATAGTCACATACGTTCTAATGGTAAAGGTAAGGCGTGGTTCCCAATGCTTTGTGAAGGCTGTTTCCCAACTGCTGTGCAACTTCTACTACTCTTAGAGCTGAGATTTTCATGAAAGTCTTATAGTCTGAATTCAGCACCTGAGCGTAATAAGACGGAATGTATGAAGCTCTGTGGTTATACTGAATAAGCAGCTACCTATGTTATGCCATCTATTAATGTAATAACTGTACTTTCACAATTGCTTTATTAACCTTCCTGCTTTCTCAAATTTGCTTGAAAATGCACGATTTTTCTTCCTTTTTTTCAAAATTTTCTTGGGGGGGTAACTGCCCCGAACCCCCCTTTTGGGGTTCAGGCTCGCTCGCCTGCTGTGTTCGCTCGCTACGGTGCTGTATGCAAATCTCTTTGTGCCCCACCACTTTCAAATGTCACCCACCGCCCCTGATGTGCATACACATTGTAATATTAATATGGAATTTTACTATTGCAATACAGTAATAAACATGTGAGTTTATTAGTTACAGTTGCTCTACATAGCGCGTGGGCTTATGTATGTTTTATATTTTATTCGTTTCGTACTGACATTACCCTTCGAGCTGAGAAAACTGCTTTAAATGTAAAAACACAGTCGTAGACTTCCTCTCAACCTTTCAACGTCTTTGTTAATAATCATAGTAATTAAAAAAAAAGTGCTGTTGACATCCTCTTCCTTATCTCTGAAAAGGTATCATGCTGCTCAGAGGCTATACAAACCCAGCAGTTCCACCTGCTCTCCCCGTTGTGCAAAGCAGTTCTTTCATGACTTAATATTAATGTACATGGTCCCACGCTTAATTGGTGTATTCACCATTTTGGCCTTCCTTAGGGAAACGTCTTTGTTCAGGTTCCTGCCGAGATTCTATTGCATGCTCTGTCGAAATGTCTGTTCATTGATCAGATAACTTTCCAATTCTCATAACTTTAGTTGACTGTAGATTTTTCTGCCTTCTCCCTGTTATTCAGTGTCTGACTTCAGAGCATTAGATGTGTTTAGTTAGATTGCATTATTTATGTAATGAGTCTTGCTTTGCCTCCAATCCGACTCAATATAGTTGTCGATATGAATTTAGAATTGTTATTGCTTGCGAGCACAACTTCTTCCCAAAGAGTTATCTGAACAGAAACTCAAGGTTCGCCTGCCCTCTAGTGGCCAGTGTGATAAATGTAACCTTGTTCACAATGGGGTTCGTTAGAATTGCTATTAGCAGAAAGATGGATTTTTTTCATAACTTTAGTAATGACACACAGATCATTTTCCGTTTATCAAAGGTTCCCAAGTAATATCTGAGAACGAAGAAAGAGTTGTTTTTTGAGATTCGAAGCTCTGAGAAAAAAAATGCTGCGTCTCAATGAACCCAAAAGGGATCTTTTATTGGTGGACAGATGTTTCTTTTTGAAAAAAGGAAAAAGCTGGCTTTATTTAAAAATATGGCTTAACAGTGGATCTGCCTGCAAATCCAGTTTAAAATACGTAGAGTGGGCTTTCTATGAGCGCCCTTCAACCACTGCATTGAGACATCAATCTTAATTGGATTAGCCCAAATTAGTATTTTTGCCTCACTGCCTTCCCAATGGCTGTTTAGTGTATCTCTCCACTTCCTATGGCGGCTATTTACAATGCATGATTGACTATTTTATATTTTAAAGTACAATCATCACTCTTTCTCATATTTAGTCCTTTATTTCATACTTGAATTCGGAATAGAAAACCATTGTTCTTTTGACTGAAGCAGACATGTTTTTAAAGAATTTATAGGAACCGGGGTTTAGTTTAGGTTACTTAGGGTATTTTGATGCTAAAAAAGGAGGCTTAAAACCAACTAACGTCTCCTCAGAGAGACATCTAGTAATAAAGCACCTCCACTTAACAGGAAGCTGGAAACAGCCAGGTCTTAAGAAGTTTCCTGAGTTTACACAGACTTGGATTCATGACGAAAATATCTTTTGGACTGCAGTGACCGATGGGGGAGTATCACTGAAACCACTGTTGTAAAGGAGATTCATTGTGTATGTGGGGGGGTGGGGGGGGGCAGCTTTATGTACCAAACATTGATTTGAAAAACAGTCACTACTGACTGGCGACCGATGTAAGGGGCTGGAATAAAATCGTCCCTGTGGTGAGGTCTTTTATTATATCTTGAGCAGACTTTGCAGCTGAACGAGAGTTACTCAGGAGACTAGAAATCATTTTTTAAAATGCAACCTGGGAGAGGTGAAGGACTACAGGATTTCTACAAATAAATTGCACTCTTGTATTTTCTAAGGAAGTGCTGTCAAGATCCTGGCAGTTAGAAAACACATTGTAGCAATTAAAAGTCCTTGAATCCATTATATGAAAAATAGGTTTAATTTATTCAAGCTTAGTTTCAGGTCAAGTTAATAATACAGATATAAGTAGATGTAATTGTAACCCCACGAGGAGCAGTTCTTCTGCCGCTCAGCCTGCCTGCCATCAACTGCCTCTCCACACACCAGCCAGGCACCAAACATTCTATGATGTCATCAGGCATTCTACCACTTACAGTGGCTAAGCAATGGGGAAATCTAAGCAAGGGAAATGCAAGACATAAGCCAGATGTAACACATCCCCCTTCCTTAGAAAAACAACAAACTGAAGTTAAGAAAATATATATACAAATCAAAAAACACAACACAATATGAAAGAGACACATTACATTGCATTCTTAAATATATGACAATTGCATTCTGAAATATAACAACAATTGCATTCTCAAATATAATGACAATTGCATTCTCAAATATAATTGCCCCATCCCCCTCCCTAGGGGAAAATTAAATTAAACTTTGCTGACCCTCATTGGCATATCACTACACACTTGAAAAATTCCATGAAATAGGAAACACATGTTCCTGTAATACAGGACTGGGACACACCAGTCACTAAACATCTTAAATATAATTGGAGAACACTGCTCTCACAACCTCCACATTCCTATAATCCATAAATGGGACACACAGGTCCCTAAAACCTCTTAAATTGAATTGGAGCACACAGCTCCCATAACTTCCCCATACAATAATAAATACAATATGAACTCCTCTAACACATTAGAGCACCTGCGTGGTTCATATTAACAATATTGAGCAACCTACAGCTCTTCACAACATTAAATTGAAGTCCTCTAACTTCATATCACCAAAATTGAGCAACCTGCGGCTCTTTAGAACATTAAACTTGAAAAGAATGAAGCACCTCAAAATGAGTACCGATGTGGCTCCGCAAAGGTACACTCTAAAAAGTCCAAACCGGAACAACTAATTTTCTGAAAATTCAAAATGGAAATGAACACCTCAAAAACATTTTGAGCACAAATGTGGTTCAATACAAAAAACAAATATTTAGCACCTGCACAACTCCTCACAGTAAATATGTGAACCCCTCTAATGTAATAGAGCACTAAGAAATGTGGTGTATCAAAAATAAAGACTAAACTGAGCATCAACATATTTCATCACCTTTAAATATTAAAAGAATGAAGCAATTCAAAAGTGGGTCGAACCCGTATAGGAGAATAAAACGTTTTTGTAAATAATCACTATAAATAAATAAAATTGAGCACCCCAACAAAAGTTGAGCACATGAGTGGCTCGAAGCAATACAAGTAAACTAAATCAGCACATCTCTGAACTCCAAAAACTGACTGAGATACCATAACCGCTAAGAAATTACAATACCAATATAACTGTGACATAGAAAAATGTAAAAGTAGCAGAAACATCACAAAAATTTAAATTCTGTATCAAGAATACAATAAGCAAGTTGGTCAATATGAATAACAAATTAGATTATACAGTTTTAAAATAGGAAATTAAAACAACAAAAGTAGTCACCGTAGTCTGAATGTTGCAGTGCGATCTCTCACCCGAGCTCATCATCAAAGTCCATATCAGTCAAAGTCCTCACGGCCCACACTCCGAAAGCTTTAACTTTTTCCATTAATTTCCAACTCAGAAGAAGCGTGCGCATCGCTGAAATATGAGGCGCTCTGTGCTTAAATCAACACAAGTGTGTAAACATAGATAAGAATCCGACATCTAAAATGTAAGATGGCAGGACGTTAGTTACGGTGAGCCGGGTGGGTCAAGGTGTGCAGGGTCTCTTAATAAAGTGTATGTCACAGTAGCTCTGAAGAAGTAACGGTGGACCGCAGAGCAGGTAGGACTTGCTTAAGAAATCTTTTTAAAAGATGCATGCCACGCTCCGAATGCGCGTGTTAAGCTCAGCTTGAGCTCAATATAAAGATGTGGTTTAACTGCCAAATGTGCAAAGTAAAGATTTACAATTTATTTTCAATAAATAATGGAGAACAGTACCTCACTTGACGATGCGAAGTAGTAGGGCCGGTATACACGCTGCACATGAGCTGTGAAAAGACGTTTCCTTTACAGATCAAAATCTTCCTACCTAAGAATATAATAAAAAGACAAGCATTTGTCCATTAGGTGTCAGCACATAACCACTTGTTGCTGGTAGATAATAAATATACGTAATTTGCACCTCAGCTCGCCTCATGAGCTTGAATCTTTCTCGAATTTCATCTTACAAACACAGAGATCAGGGGTCACTGACCTGTAGACTTTTCTTATTCCGGTTAGCAGAAAAGTAGAAGCATGATGTACAGTCCACTTTCCAGAATAATTAACAGGAGAAAAGCTGACTGCATATTTCAATGCGAGAGTTCTGGAGACATCAGCATTAAATTACGTAACTTGAACTTCCATTTGCCTTTTGAGCAGGGGACTTTTCCTCTAATATAATCTTTATGAAACAAATCAGTGATGACTGACCTGGCAAACATTTCTTGACCAGGTTCTGGTTTCCTCCTCTCGTTCCTATTCTCTGAAGATAGTCAGGAAGCAACCAAGTAGGAACTGAGGGCAGGGCAAAAATTGTAGAAGTCCATATCAGCACATCCCAATCAAATTTGAAAAGCTTGAACACACAGTCCAAAAGTGTCCAAATTCAGCAGTAAGAACTCAAACACCCTGGGGTAGCAGGCTGTCCAGAGGACTAGGGACACTGGTGGAGCTAACCAGGGTGTTTAAGTTAATTTACCTTTTCCTTTTAGGCTTTAAGTAGTTCCTTAGTTGCAGTAGTCTATTAAATCAATCTTCTTTCCACGCATAGGTTCTGTACCTCGTCCCCAAATGTAGCAATTAAAAGTACTTGAATCCAGTATATGAAAAATAGGTTTGATTTATTCAATCTTAGTTTCAGGTTAAGTTAATAATACAGATATAAGTAGTTGTAATTGTAACCCCACCAGGAGCAGTTCTTCAGTCGCTCAGCCTGCCTGCCATCAACTGCCTCGCCACACACCAGTCAGGCACCAAACATTCTATGATGTCATAAGCATTCTGCCACTTACAGTGGCTAAGCAATGGGTAAATCTAAGCAAGGGAAATGCAAGACATAAGCCAGATGTAACACACATTCAATAAAAAGACATGCTTATTTTCAGAGTGGCACCGCATCCTACCTGATACCATGGGCAAAACTGACAGTATGGCTGGCTCTTGGGTGTAATCCACATGCGGATGGACGCAGCCAGACTTGCCTCTGGCAGGCCTGACCATAACATGGCTTCCTTTTTAGGTCTCTGCCTGATCCAGCGCATGCGCTAGTCTGGTCAAGACATTTAGTAGCTGCTTTAAAAAGTGCTACTTTCCTGGCGACCAGCTTACTATCACGCGCACAAGCTCGCACATGACGTGCACAGCTGCCATCGGGTTCAGCTGCCCTTTGGCTTCTTTTCCAGCAGCCCAGCCGTGCTTCAACTCCACCCCCCCCCCCTTCACCGCAAGATCGCGTGCATGTTCAATTTCAGCCCACCCGCGCTTTAACTCCCTCTCCCACCACAGAGCGACCCCCCTCCCTCACCGCAAGATCGTGTGCATTTTCAATTTCTGCCAGCTCGAGCTTTAACTCCCTCCCCCTCCCTCACCACAGAGCGACCCCCCTCCCTCACCGCAAGATCGCGTGCATTTTCACTTTTTAAAGCCCAACATCCATTTCAACCGTGTGCATGAGGAGTGTTCCTGGGCCTCATGCGTGTGAGGCGTGGGACTGGGGCCCACGGCGCGTGACCTGCGCCTAGACCCCATGAGACGCGTCACTAAGGCGCAAGGCGTGGTACAGCCCCTCACCAATCTGAAAGGGTGTGATGCTGGCCCACTGCGCACGAGGCATGTGACCAGGGCCAAAGCAGAGACCCCAGAGTTCACGATGCACCTGGGCTGGCAACACCATCTTCAGAACGCCACACCAGATCTTCAGGGACCTAAGAAATCCTGGGGTGTCTTGTCATGCTAGATTATTTTATATAGCGCCCAGTCTTTCATTCAGAGGCAAACTAAGCGCTTTACGGGTCAGGCGATACAAAGCTACATGTCTGACATCCGCTTATGTATTTTTATAATTTTCAGGATGTACAATTATTATTATATTATTTACATTAATATTCCTCATACATACGCCCCACACCCACTCATTCTCTCACTCTCTCTGCACTTTTTGCCCGTAAGATGGCCCTCATCTCACCTCTGTTGTGAACACCCTGTTAAAATTTGGACCCTGTCAGAAGTCACCCATCTCTCCTTCTGAAATGGAGTAGTATTATTTTGACCCTGTCAGAAGTCACCCATCTCTCCTTCTGAAATGGAGTAGTATTATTTTGGGCAGTGGCGCCGCCTTCTGTCTACACTGCTTAGAAAAGGCAGAAGTGCTCACGAAGCGCTTTATAAAATTATATTATCTATATTGAATAAATATGTAGTATGGCCGTACATTCTCACCCAAAGATTTTGGTACTTTATAAATAGCGAGGCTTGAAAACTCCTGTTGTTATTGAAAATATTTGTTTTTCTGTAGTACAAATGAGAGAAGAAGAATTTAGAATAAAAAAACAACTGCTTTTGTTAAAAACCATCTTTGACTGTCCGTAGAATGAAGCGCTCGTTGAAGCTGGCCTCACCTTGTGAACTAAACACGGGCGCTGCCTGTATCACAAGACTGGTGATTTGCTAACCTTTCACGAATTAAATGTTGACTAAACAATGGGCAATGGTAAAACTCCGTAGAACGGCCCGCGGCTTTTATCGTCTAAAGACATTGCTATGCTCAGAGGCTAAGTCCCCGGAGAGACGCAAATCACGCCAAGAATAGGTCCTGCACTGATGACGTATTTAACATGTAGCTGTGAAATTGTATCCTCGGCCTGTGAAATAAGATTTTTATATCATTGCATGAAGAGCACGCCCCACACCCGCGTGCACGCTCACAGACACACAAACATAATGTAAATCTCTCCATACATATGCAATCCTATCTAAATCTGTCTGCGTGTGTTTACACCAAAGCAGGACATTTAAACAATATATCTGTCTTTCACACATCCCTTCTCAGCACGAGAGACTGACTACAGCCCCCACCAGTAGGGGTATGTTCAGGGTCCACGCGCTGAAGTGCCACCCAGGGGCTGGTTGCTCTTTTCACCCTTTGTTCACGTTGCTGTCTGGTTAACTGTCTTAACCTGTTGAAACTACTGATTTAACTTGCGGTGATAATAGTTTGTGGTCTGGTGGTTCTATTGGATTGTGGACTAGTGATTCTGGTGATGGGGGAGGGGCCAGGTGTCTTTCACCTGACTGAGTGAGCGTATGCTTGTGTTAGCTTGTGAGTGAAATTGCCTGTTGGTTTGGCCCGCGAGAACTGGGGGAGACAAAGCGGCCACCGGCCCCGGATCACGAACAATTCAGAGCTCGTTACCTGCTCCAGGCTTCCTCTGGTATGCAAACACTGACAGGTTTTTAAGTGTCGAAAACAGGACAAAATTACCCCACTTCCCAGCGTTACTTTCCACAAACACTTAAGTTATGTTTGGTACACTCGTCTGTAATTGAGTCTGTGTGTGAAAAATATGTGTAAAAAAGTCTGGGTTCATTTAAGACCATGCACTCACGCACTGACAAACCCACACTCCCCGGCCCGCCTTCCTTTAGATTTCCCTCAACCCTCGACAATTGAACATTCTTGCGTTCTCTCCCCTGGAAAGGTTTGCATAGCACACAGCAACATCAGGGCCTAGGAGTTAGGGAGAGTAGGATATACATGTCGTAAAAACGTACATGTTTTCTTAATTTTACTCTAGTGCTTAATTTGTGCCACTGAGATGCCGGGTTTCTGTTTAGGCTAAAGCTTTACATAGTACCCTTTTTAAACAAGCATTGGCATTGCCAATATGTCTCGCTTCTGGGACCTTATAAGTATTTCGTTTTGCAGCACAATATCCTTGGTGCAACAACATTAGCTGTTGCATGGCTAAACCTTGTACCTTATAAGTGTTTAGCCAAGCAACAGTTAATGTTGTTGCACCAAGGATATTTTGCTGTATAACTAAATACTTATAAGGTCCCAAAAACGAGACCTATTGGCTATGCCAATGCTTGTTGTATTTCACTTTCACGTAGAATCTTCATATTTGGGTCAGGCTATCCCGATGTTAAGGACAAAATCTTCCTGCAGCCATTCATTGTTCTCACACAGAGAAAAGCCTGCCTCCAGGATTGTATTTCCTTTGCTCTGTGCCAGGTAGAAACATGAAGTGCGCACGTACTGAAGAGCCCCACATTCAAAATGTCATCCTTCTGATCCCATAAATGTTCATCACATGTTGCAGAAACCCAGAGGACCTCCGTTTCCTTCTTGCAGTATATTGTGGCCTAACTTAATGAAGTGCATTGGAACCTGTTATGTTCCTATTTCTTTGTACATTCTAAAATGATGTAGCTTAGTGCAGAATTATTCTGTGTCATGTAGAATTCCTTGCTGTCATTTTGAATGTATGGTTTTGAAGTGGGACAGTTTATGCTTGCTGATGAAGCTGCCAGATGTCTGCTCAGCTCCTCGACCTTAATAAAGGATTTTCAAGAATTAATTCATTCAGCGTCCTACTTAACACTGGCGAAGAGGTGTTGAGGAGCTTCGCAACCACGCTAAGGTGTTTAGATAATTTTTGATCTGTTTTTGATCCAACGATTTTCGTTAAAAAATTGTGGGAAGATTTCTGAAGTTACTTTTCATTACGATCTGGGAACACCGCCTACCGTCGACGATTCGACTGTTGCAGATGTGGAATGGTTGGATCACTGAAATAATATCTACTACCAAAATATCGAGTTCCCAAAATATCGATGACAAAATATCGAGGGACATAATATCGACTTTCTATCTTCACTAAGGTAAGTACAAAAATATCGACTTTAAAATATCGAGTGTTAAAAATATAGACTGTCAAAATATCGATTTTTATTTATGTTTAAAATAAGTTAAAACTATTATAATAATACATATATTTAATATAAACATTGTTAAAATTATTAAATAAATGTAACATTATTACATAATTAATGTAAATTTAAAAATTAATAATAATAATACATATATATATATATAAATACATGGTATTAATAAAACATATAGAATATATTTACCGTGGCATAGCAAAAGTTTTAAATTTAATGTAACCACTCCAGTGGGTGCTACATTACAGAGATCGTTGGATAGCGTAGGGGTAAAAATTACTATTCCCACTCCAGTGGGTGCTACAGTAGAGAAAGCATACGCCTGTACGCCTGTACCCCAAAAACCCAAAACTGACCCTGAACCCTAAAAATATCCCTGTACCCCAAAAACCCAAAACTGACCCTGAACCCTAAAAATACCCCTTTACCAAAAAACCCAAAACTGACCCTGAACCCTAAAAATACCCCTTTACCCAAAAACTGAAAACTGACCCTGAACCCTAAAAATACCCCTTTACCCAAAAACTGAAAACTGACCCTGAACCCTAAAAATACCCCTTTACCTAATAACTGAAAACTGACCCTGAACCCTAAAAATACCCCTTTACCCAAAAAATGAAAACTGACCCTGAACCCTAAAAATACCCCTTTACCCAAGAACTGAAAACTGACCCTGAACCCTAAAAATACCCCTTTACCCAAATACTGAAAACTGACCCTGAACCCTATAAACACACAACCCGCTACAGAAAATAAATTACTAAAAATTTATTATTTATCAATTATTTATTTTAAATTAATTACCAATTATATTTTAATTATTTACCAATTATTATTTAATTAACAATTAGATTAAATTTACATAATTCATTAATTATAATTAAATTATTTTCCACCCTATTCCCCTATAAACCCACAACCCGCTACAGATTTATATTACTCAAATATTATTAAATATTAATAACTTACCTTATTTTCGATATTTTTGTTGTCTATATTTTTTCTAGTCTATATTATGTCTAGTCTATATTTTCGATTCGATATTTTGGCTATTCTAGTCGATATTAGTCGATATTTTTGTTGTCTATATTTTGTCTAGTCTATATTTTGTCCAGTCTATATTTTTTACTCCATATTTTGTCCAATCGATATTTTGGACTCGATATTATGTCTGTTTACCGGAATGGTTTAGCTAATCGTGAGTACTGGCAATTGAAATAATCCAACTAAGATTTAAACTTCCCTACCTACTTGCGACTCCATTTTCGCCTTCCCTAGCAACGGAAGAACTCGTCAGAGTGGTGCGCTCCTAGCAAAGATCTCTTCGACCTCCGTCCGCTCTTTTCTTACGCATACTGTGCGTGTCAACACAGGTCACGTGACGTGACCCGACGCTCCGGCCATTTTGAATACCGAAGTTTCCTGTGCTGACAATCTCTCCGGACCAACTGAGGATTACTTCAAAAGGTCGGATCTTCTGAAACTCTTATCAGGAAGTTATCAGAAAGTAAATTTTACCGGCATTTTGGCAGCTATTGATTTTGTTTTGTTTTGTCTCTTTAATTTTAAAACAAAGACAATATCTTCGAGAGGAACATTGACTTCATAGACTTGTTTTTTTTTTTCATTCACTTGGAGCACTTTGAAAATGCAACTGAAGTGTACTTTCATTTCTTTTTCTCTATTCTTCATCAAATAATATTTAACTTCTGGAGACAATATCTTTAGAACTACACCATGAGCCATAAATCTTATAATATCAACCCTCCTCAGCCGTTTTGCGTTTCTGGGACAGAACCTCCCTTAAAATGGCTTGAATGGAAACCTTATTTTAGTAACTACGTTGATGCCTTAGATGAAGAAGGGAAAATGTCAGCTGTTCAAAAAAGAAGACTGCTTTTACATTCTTTAGGTCCTGTTGGACTAAAAGTATTTGAAGGCATGACAAAACCTTCTTTTCCAGGTGGCTTGAATGTTTATGCCCTAGAATTACTTCATCTGGATACTTATTTTGCCCCCAATGTCTGTATTGGAGTAACCAGATATAAATTATTTTCTAGGAAACAGCACAAAGATGAAAGTATTGATCTTTATCTTGCCGAACTTAAAAACTTAGCGTTAGATTGCAAATTTGGTGTTCTGCAAGATGATTTCATTAGAGACCAAATAGTCATGCATGCTTTTAACCCTACCAATCAAGATAGGCTTTGGATAAATGGTGATTCCTCTCTTGATGATATTATGGCTATTGTACGCAAAGCTAAAAATGCTAGGTGCGCTAGTGTTCTTAAACATGACAATAGATCCTACGGGGTTGTAAGTAAAGTGAATGTGAATGAAAAAAAGAAACATTTTATGTTTTCCAAAGACAATTCTGGTATGAAATCTTCATATAATAAGTCTAATTCAAGTGTGGGAACCAAACCGAAATGTTACAGATGTGGCAGTCTGCAACATTTAGCTGATAGTAAGTATTGTCCTGCACTCAAAGCTAAATGCACCAATTGTGGAATTAAGGGTCATTTCACTAAAGCTTGTAGAAGGAAAACAAACATTAAATTTGTAAACAATATGGATGATGGTACTGAAGATGGTGCAGGAGAGGATGGTAGAGTAGAGGATGGTGGTTTAGTGATGAATGTACACAATACGTTAGAACTGAATATTAGAGATGAGTCATGTGTTAACAAACCTATATGTCTTATGGACATTGGAGGAGTAGAGGTAAAAATGTATGCTGATTGAGGCTCCCTTTACACTATTATTAATGAGGAGCTTTGGGAATCCTCTTTCGTACATAAGGTGGGAAGTCGGTTATTAGAACCTTATGTTCACCCTGAAGGATATGGAGGTGAAACCATTGTTCTAATTGGTTATCGCTGGTTTGTTTTCAAGTTTAAAGGAAGAGAGTGGAAGGAGAAAAACTATATATTGCAAAAAAAGGTCCACCAGTTTTGGGTTGGTTTGATCAAAAAAATTACACATCATTTTAGTTCCTAATAGTAAAGAACAAGTCTTGGTGATAGATGAGAACAATGAAGTGGGTAAGACACTTCTAATACAATTACCCAAGGTTTTCAGTAATGAGTTAGGTAACCTTAAGGAATTTAAACACAAAAAATATTTCAAAACAAGATCCTTCTCCTAAAGTACACAAATGTCGCAATATCCCTATATTAGTAAGAGATGAAGTTTGTAAATTAGTCTCTGCTGATATTATTGAACCAATTGAAGCCTCCGATTGGATTTCTCCGATCATCATAGCGAGACGAAGTAATGGTAAGATCCGCCTCTGCATAGATTTAAGACATTTGAACAACAATATTGTTGTAGATAAATTCCCATTGCCCAAAATAAATTAGATGGTTTTCAGTTTGTATAATGCCAAATGGTTTTCCACCATTGATCTGTCGTCTGCATATCATCAGATTTCCTTATCACTTGAATCTATGAAATTAACATCTTTTATAACCCCTTTTGGGTGTTTTCAGTATAAGCATATGCCCTTTGGGTTAGCTTCCGCTGCAGCTGTTTTTCAGCGTTAGATGTTTAATTTGTTTAGTAAAGAACAAGGTGTTGTTTTTTTCAAGACAACATTCTCTTCTTTGGAAGTGATGAGGAGGAACATTTATTTAGATTTAAAAAGGTTCTGAGTATGTTAGAGGAAAAAGGTCTCACAGTGGAACACTCTAAGTGTTAGTTTGCTCAAAAAAGTGTCACATACCCTGGCCATGTGATAGATGAGAATGGTGCTAAACCCAAACCTTCATTAGTATCTGCCATTTCTGACGCTCCTGTACCTACTTGTAAGGATGATGTTCGTTCTTTTTTGGAAATGGACACATTTTGTTCCAAATATGTACCAAATTTCACAGAAAAAAACTTTTAATATTCGCCAAGTTTTAAAAAAAACATGTACTTTTAATTGGTCGCTAGCCTGTAACAATGATTTTAGAGTCATCAAACAAGCTATTGCACAAGCTTCTGCTCTTCATGGTTTCAATCCTTCACTCAATAGTATAATCACTACTGATGCTAGTAATAAGGGCCTTGGTGCTGTTTTGTCACAAATAGACGATCAAGGTAAAGAATACATCATTTCTTATTTGTCAAGATCTTTATCACCTCGTGAAGAGAAGTATCCTATTATAGAGAAAGAAGCGCTAGCATGTGCATGCGCATTGGAACATGTCAAGTCCTTTATCTGGGGAAAGATGTGTACTTGCCGTTGCGACCACAAGCCTCTAGTAAAGATTTTAACTAAGGAGGGTGCCATTACTGCTGATACTGCATGCTAGAGCATGCCCGGCTGAGAGACTCAGCCGGGCATGCTCTAGTTGCCTCTAACCACCCGTAAGGAAAAGTGGGATTTCCACAAGGGGCCTAGTGGAAGCTTCCTTTCGTGTTTTAAGGAGCAAAGGGGATTTTACTTACCTCCAGATGCTTCCGTACAAGCGTGAGATTCCCCACATGCTGCTGATCGGGAACCGCTCATTTGACAGCCAAACCCTCTTACAACACCAAAACAGCAGCCAGCAATTGCCTCCACACACGTAACTCTATACACAATACCAATAATTCAAAAGAATATTTTTTCTAAACATCTAATTCTTAAAGCCTCATTCATAAGATAAAAACACAAATTTACCTTAAAGGAAAGAGCCATTGAAGTCTGCTTAGCAATGCAGAGTGTTACTGTGAGTAGATAATAGGCTGTGGCAAATTGTAAAGGCTTTAAAGCATGTAGTCGTTCTGTTCTTGTCTATATTTTGTTGACCCCACAAGCATGTAGACATCAATAAATTCTGGCTGTGTTAAAAATAATTGTGCAATTTCTGACCAGTATTTTTATTACCAGTAAATGTTAAGAACCAAACTATGTACTAATAGGTCAGTTCTTAAAAATCCGAATCTTAAAGGGTCACAGTCCAACACACCTTGTGAATATTGATGAGGTAGGTTGAAAATTGTGACTCACTACGATTGGAGGCCATCACAAGAATAGTGGTCTGCTGGGATCAGCAACAAACCATGCCTATGATTAATTTTAAATAAAGCAAAAAACATTTTTATTCACTCTTTTTTCCTTCAAGTAATAGGACTGCGTTTAAAAATAAAAAAGTTTTTTTTTTTTTAGTTAAAATGAAAGAAATGAATGAAATGATAGGGGTTATTTGTAAAGCACACTGTTAACCCTAACGGGGCACCCTAGTGCTGGTTTTGCAAAATACATGTACTGTAACGCCACACTGCTAAAGAATCAAACACTAAGATTGGGATAAACGTCAGGTCTTGAGAAGCTTTCGGAAGGCGGCATCATTGACTTATCATAAGGGGAGAGGATGCCGATTCCAAACTTTTGCGCCAAGAACAGAAAAAAATCTACACCCTCTAGTCTTCAACTTAAAGTTGGGAATATAAGAATTTTGCATTAATAGCTCTTGGAATTTTGTGGATATCATATTGTGTGAAACGATCAGAGAGGAATTCTGGACCACTTTAGTTGAACGTTTTGAAAACTATAGTGATTGATTTGAACAGAGTTCGTTGTTTTCCACCAGGAGCCAGTGAAGTTCCCCTTACCATTTAGGTTTGGAACTCCTGCAAGTAAGTTTTAACACCAGTCAAGCGCTAGCATTTATAGTTTATTAATGAGTATCTGGAGATACCCAGATAAAGACTGTTGCAATAACCAATCCTGTAAGAGAGATCCAAGGCTGGTATCTGGTCTAAACACAAGATATGGGTGTGCATCAAGGTGCAGAAGGTGAAGGCGAAGGGAGAGGTGGAACGATGCAGGTGCCCTCACACAGGCTCATGATTGAGCCTGGTTGCCTTGTTATTGGTGGGGGGAGGAGAGAGTGGGCGAGGGGTGGGGGGTGGGTTCTCAGACAGGTGACAAGAGGGGTTAAGCTAAATTCACACCGCCTTTCAGATGATACAGATATTGATGTAATACCGTTCATGAAAAAAGCAGAGATGTATGGTGGACAAAGTATTTTTTTCAAACTGGGGTGTCCGTGTTAGGTATATGTCGCAAAATCGTACGGGGATATTGGGAGTTGCCTCTATTAATATATGTGGCCTAAATGATGTGAAAAAGAGACAGAGTTGTGGTTGGTTCACAATCGATGAGTGGTAATATCATCTGGCTCCAAGAGACACATGTAGATGGGGTTTAGAGTTTTTAGTGCAACAACACAGGGGGGCAGGGGAGGAGGGGTGGTAATCCTGACCAAAGGAGGTAGGATGCTGATTAACCGCTCATGTTCAGATAAACATGGACACTGAGTGATTACTGAATGTCAATATGGTGAGGGGCAGAAATTAACGCTTTGTACCTTATATGGCTGTAACAATGATGAGCCTGCTATGTTGGATGTTATATTGAGTGAACTTGCTCATTGGCCCCTTTCACCTATCGTCTGTGGTGACTTCTATATCAACCTACCCAGTGAGTGGTCTATGGAGGAAGGGTGGCGATATGTGGGTAGCAAACCAAAGATGTTTAGGGCACTAAAAAATATGTGCCAGGCTCATAGTCGGTCGACTGCTGGAAGTTATTAAAATCAACTGATCCAGGGTATACTTACTTTTCCAATCCACACGTAACCCATGCCAGATTAGAATATGTGTTTGTGTTTATTTCTAACTCGCTAAATTCCAAATGTCAAATAGAACAACTACCACAGGTCCTGTCTGACCATAACCCGTTGGTACTTAACTTAGAGATAGAAATTGCCAACCCTAACATAAGGTCTTTGACATTTGAGAGATCCTTGTTTTTAGACACTGGATATTGGACACACATGAGGCATTGGATCCCAAGGTCTCTGGCAGATAACCTGGGGAGTACTTCTATCAAAATAGTGTGGCAATTGTAAAAATGAATAAAGATTGTTTTAAAAAAAAGAAGGGTAACACACTTCGGATATTTGAAAGACATTAAGGGAAACTTATCTTCCTAGTATTCGTGTGAGATTTTCTTCCAGTAACATGTGAGAGGGAGAGTATTTTTGAATTCCTGTGGGATATTTTTTGTTAGGTTTCTCAGTGCCCACCCTCCGTAGCCAATGGGCAGCTGGTAAAGCATTAAGAGGTCCCTCCCTGCTTCAGTTGGATCCATTAGTTTCCTGTCTTTTGCACGGTTTCCGCTTTAAGAAGCCAGTGGTTCATTCTCCAGTACCTCCTTGTGACTTTCCCTTGGTTCTGACCTCCCTTCAGGGCCCTCCCTTTGAGCCTCCCTCGTCTGTCTCTCTGACATTCCTAAAGTTGAAAGTGATCTTACTGGTGGCTATTACATCAGGACAATCATTGGGTGAACTTGGGGCTCTCCTTTTTCACAAACCATTCTTAATTTTTTTCCAGAACAAGGTGGTTCTCTGTCCAGATCCTGCTTTCATTCATAAGGTCTCCTTGGTTTTTCATACTTCCAGGATTTGGTTCTCACTGCTTTTTTCTCTTCTCCTTTTTCAGGGCAGGAAATGGCATGACATACTCTGGATTTATTCATGACCATGACTATCTATTTAGAAAGGACTGCTTCTTTCAGGAAATCAGACATTCTGTTTGTTTCTTTTTGAATTGGTGTCAGGAGTCCGCGTCCTTCAGTGTCCATGCTAAACCTCTGGGTTAAGCCGGTTATCACCCTGGCCTATCAGGTAGCAGATACTGCCCTTCCCTAGGGTGTACAGGGTCGGTCATCAAGGGGGATTTCCCTCAAGGACATCTGCACAGCTTCTGCCAGGGCTAATCCTAAAACTTTAATTTACCACTATCAATTGAGAATAAGTGATTTGTTTTCTTTCTCTATCGGTGCGTTTTTCATCAAACACTGGTGTATGAATAAACTTCCTTGTCATTTTGTCTCAGCTTGAGTATACGCTCATTCAGTTAGGATGTTCTGAGGAAGAAGGATGAGGTAGTTAATGACTCGGTTACTTACTGGTAATCTTCATTACTCCATAAGTCACAGTCTTCCTCACCACACTCTACTTTCCCTCCCATCCCTCTCTGGTCGAAGGCAAGAGGGAAATTGATATATTCATGTATTTTGCTTGGGTATTACAGGAAATGCTGTGTTTGGGCTCCGCCTATATTTCACCATCAATTATCTTTTCCATTTTGATCATTTTTATTTTTCCTTGCAGCAGTAAATTTGTCAGTGAACCGCTGAGTAGTTCATCCAGTTAGGATGCGGCGAGGGAGACTATGACTCCTAGTAATGTACTAACACATGCAGCAAACACAGGAATGCACTGTGTTTGCATGCATTAGAACATTAAAGGGGTGAGCCAGTGAAAAGGACAAAGCTTGTCTTCTTATTCAGTCTTACTTCAAATTAAGTTCCAGATTGTATTTTTGATTGATGACATCTGGTTGGGTGGTAAAATCTATTGAGAAAGCAATCACATGGTAGTCCGTTTAGTGCCAGAGCTTGTAACTTTAAAGGAGATTGGAATTGAACCAGACAGCCTGCTTCAGTCCTTGGAAGTTCAGAATATCTGCACACCAGCATCTCAGCTTGGATCTCTTGATGAATTTTCATGCTTGTACCAGCATAATATTTTTCATTGTTTACCAAGGATTGTTCATACTTGCCATAAACATTCAGGGGCAAAAATGTTAGATGGAGTTATTGAAATTAGTAGTAGCAGTTTGCATATGTTGAACTGTATTGAGATTTGAGATCTCGGCAACAATGATGATCAACCATTCACAGGACTGTGAAGACCCTCTCCATTTAGCACATTTCAAATAATGAGTGAGTTTTAATTGACAGCTTGCTATTTATGCCAATGTACCCGATTCCCGATTTTCATTATTTAAGCCATAAATGGTTTTATTTTGGCTGTCTCCCACGTGAAATTGCCTCTCTTTTAATGGAAGTTAATGGAGGAAGTTCATAGTGCACTCACAACGTGCAACTCGCTGCCTCCCCCACTGACACGACTCTCAAGGAGATAGACACATGCAATTAGTTTGGTTTAACCAAAGGTGTAGCCTTTTATTCACATAATCACATCAATAGGCAATAATAACCATAATTAAGCATACATTCTTGTTATGAGACTTCGAGATGTCAGATCCGCCAAGAACATTATTGTTATGAAAATACTGGAAGTAAGCTCAGCAAAACAGCTCCAGGATTGTGAAAGCAATAAAGCTGTTGTCTCTACCCATTACAGCACAACACTTCAGAATGCACTGTTAACCCCTCCCATGCTCGTGACGGAACCGTTCCGTCACAAGCCTCGTGTGGGCTGTGCTGGTGACGGAACGGTTCCGTCACGGACCGCTCGCCGCGCCTGCGCGGCACGAATTCCGCGCCTGCGCTGACGTTCTAAAGAGTGTGCGGGGCCATGACGGAACCGTTACGTCACAAGCACAGCTCACCCGCGGGTTGTGACGAAGCAGTTCCGTCACGAGCACGGGAGCGCCGCGCGGCCCCGCCTCCCCCTTAGCGCTGCGGCGGAATAGCCGCCGCAGGGAAGGGATTAAAATCAGCCAAAGCCGTTATTGTTAAGAGAATACAGGACGTAAGATCAGCAAAACAGCACAAGGGGGGACCCAGGCGCGAGCTGGTCTTTCCCTGGGTACGTTCGCGCGAGGGAGCTGGAACAGGTGGGGGTGATTAGGGGGAGGTAATAAAGGGAAGTCAGGCTGGCGGTTGGGTACTGCGTAGCGGGAGGCAGGGGAAGGGAGGTTCTTTTTGCCCCACCCACCTTCCCTTTATTCCTTTAGTTAGGTTTTACTTGGCGGTGCTCTAGGCGCTGCTCTGGTCTTCGGGCCTTGCCACTTTTAGGACAGGTGTCTTTGTTCTTTTAGGAGGCGGTTTTTGCTAGTGGGGTGGGCAGCCTGGAGCGGGTTGGCCATCCTGAAGGGTAGCTCATTGGGTAATCCTGGGGGTATTAGTCAAGAGTTAGTTTCGGGTTCTGTTAGGTAGGGAGTTTAGGCATAATGTGTAGATTGGAATTTTATGATATAAATAAATAATGAATGTGTTCAAGAAATGTATTATGCACCTGTCTTAAAATAAAGTGTCCTTTCTTGCTCCTTGAAGAAGTGTGGACAGTGATTTCTTGCGCGAAGATTGTGCAAGCAATATGTTGGCGGGGTGTGCCGTGGAGAGAAAAAGAGGTCGATGCTCACCTCGCGATGCCTTACAATGGTTGCGCCCCGGGTGCCTCCAGATCACGTCACAGGCACCCTTCTTCATAGCGAAACAGACAAGAGACTACCCACCTTGGCTCCTGGCTGTGGTGCGACTAAGGGCACCCCACTTCTATTTGCAGGGGGGAGTGGGGCACTTCGTAATTCTCCCCGTTTTTTTTAATGAATCTTCCACTTTCCTATTCTAAAATGTTAGTTTGCTGTTCCCTTGGCAGTATTGGCTGAAACCGGAAACCTGGTTCTGCATTGTAAAACGCTCCGCATAAATTTTGCCTTCTTGATTGTTTATTGTGACCTATTTTTTTAATTATGTTTTTGTTGTTTTTCTATATACTGCCACAAGGTGGCAGGTGTGTATCTGGAAACAAAGAGGCTCGCTTTGGTGTTCATTATGTATGCTCGGGCAGAACAGTACTGAACACCCTTGCAGTGGCTACGCATGGAGCTGCGGCGAAACATATTTTTAATTATTTCATTGGGTATTGATTTTCTTGATTAACTAAGACTGTGGACGTTTAAGACAAATGTAAATATTCTCTGTGTGTTTCTTCAAACGAAAGATATGAAACAGTCTGGCACAGGAGAGATGCGAAGCAAACACGCTGGCAGGGAGCCCTGTGGGGCATGATGTAATTTCCCAGAGGCTTACATGCTGTACAACTGCAAACTGTTTTATTCCAATTAGCAACGGTGCCAAAGATCTAGTCGTGCAGACAGAGAACACGCACCTTGTTTTCCTGTATCGGTGTTTGCCTCTATTGGCGCTTTGCCAGACCAAGGCGGTTTGCTTTTACCTCCCTCTGATGTTTCCAAAGATGCCTTTTTTCAAAATGTATGTTCATTCTATGTTTCATAGACATAATATACCGCAGCTGCCGAGAGCTCGATGCCACGGGCCAGTTTTTCATACGAAAACACGGTGACCCCACTGCTTCTACAATCACTGCAGATCCCTTTTATGTGAAATGTTGTACATTTAATATGTCAGAAGCCTTTCTCAAAAGATATATCTTTGACTGATTTCTTTCGCTGTCGTCTTGTCGATTTTAAGCCAGATGTGGTTTGTCAGTCAGTTGCCACTAGAGGGCGCGCTCTGACTATTGTAAATTGTGAAGCAGAATTGAACCGAGACAGTAAGGATTCCAGTATTGGGGTATTATGGGTGTAGTGCAAGAAATGTTTTAAACACACATGCCCCTGTTTCAACCAGCGGTTAAAGTACATAAAAGGTTTGACAACAGTGAGCAATGGGGGCGGGGTGAAGTCAAAGAGGTGGCTAAAAAGAACAGATTATTCTGTACCTATTTGTTTGTCTTTCACCTTTAGGTAGCTGCATTTAAATGCGCTCACCTTAAAAGAAAAAAAAAGATGCAAGTTAAACTAATTGGAGGGAAACGCACAGTTTATGAAACCTCAGTTGGTTAATGCAATCACTGCAGATAGATGTCTCTGTGTGTAACGCGAGTCATAGAATTGAATCCTGATTGGTGGGCCTGTGTATTGAAAGAGCTATGCTATCCCAGCCTGTCACAGAAAGCACTGTGAATATGTATGTCAGTATTTACACACAGTATAAGGGTGCCGCAAAATGTGCATGGAGATTTAGGGCCTCATATAGGAAAAGTGTTGCATCGCTGCGATAAAACAGGGATGCAACACTTTTCACTCCGCCCTCCTTGCAACATCATGGATGCACCGTATTTACTGTACAGCGTTCCACAAGGATTGACAGATGAGTCAGGAATTCAGACATATCTGTGGCCCCAATAGTCACGCATTGCTTTAGTTGTGACGTAAGCATGACTCAACACCATCAAGTAAAGTACTACAGGAGTATGACCCATAAACCACGTTGGGATCAGGGCAGATAATCAGAATAAACAAACAATATCCCAACTGGTATTACTATAAAGGCGATTAAACATGTATGCGCAAAGCATTACGTGGACAGAAACAAGGAGACTCAATTCGTTTTTGAAACGTGCTCATGGCATCTTATAATTAACCCCTTCGCTGCAGGGGTTATTCCCCCGCTGTGCTGGGGGGGGAGGAAGGCGCGCACAGTGCCCGCATGCTCATGACGAGCTGAGCTCGTCATGAGGCACGGCGCTCCTATGCTCATGACGAGCTGAGCTCCTCACAGGTGCATTGGCTCCTGTGGAATGCTCAGCACAGCAGGGGAATTCTCCCCGCACCTGAGCGTTCCATGGGCCATGACAAGCTGAGCTCGTCATGAGCACCGGAGCGCCGTGGCTCATGACGAGCTCAGCTCGTCATGAGCATGGGAGGGGTTAAAGAATATTGAGATATACAGTTGTAGCAGCACTGTAAGTAAATGAATAACAAAACAACCCGAATTGGACTTGGTGCTCAGCATGTGCAAGTGACACAAAGGTGGCAACGCAAGTGACAATTGTGATCAGCATGAACGGCGCATGGAGTAAAGGTGCTTAAATATATACAGTGAATCAAGAGAAAAATGTGGCTCCAAATGAATTACAATGCTAAAGTTTTTTCAGATTTGATGGATTAATTTGGACGAGCCACACTGGGGGATGCGCCATCTATTGCGCTGAATGGTCGACGACGTTTCGATCCTCTCAAGTTAGGATCATCTTCAGGACTGGGTTGTTGTGGGGAAACGGCGCTGGTAATACTCTGGGGGATCCTAACAACTGGAAGGTCGGGTCCGGTGAAAAATCATTTATGACTCGCCACGTACGTGTGCAGAATGCCGAAGCCGTTCTTCGCTGTTTCGCTCAGCTCTAGGCTCCTGAATCAAGGCATCACCCTCGGAACCCGATCGGGACACACTGCCTTCCTCAATTGATTTTTGGCACCCTTCGCGGGGAATCCTTTTTTCTCCCAGGTTTCCATTAGATGATTTTTCGCCGTTTAGATGTACATTTGATGAATTTCCCACCCATACAAAGGGTTGTTATTGGAAAAACTGATGCTCCCAGATGACAAGATGTTCCCATGCCAGCCCATCTCTACATCCGGGTTATCTTAAAATTTCAATAGGTCGTCCAGTACAATGAAGGATGACATCTAGGAGGTTGTTGGGGAACGATTGTTGAAGGGTGGGTAAGTCTTCATCATTAGGGTTATTTTCTTCCTTGGCAGAATGAGAAAAGACTGGAATTACAACTGCATTGGAAGGTATAGGAGGGGCAGCTGCAGGCTCAGGGCTGTTTATGTAGAGTGGTGCATAGCTAAATCAAGCATCTGTGACTTTGTAGCTGTTGCCTGGGACCTCTAATCTGCAGGAGTTCCCTATGAGGGAGACTATTCTTCAGCCTTATGGTCCTTCTTTTGATGTTCTCCTGGGTGGGACCAACCATCTCCTCCTCCTCTTCTGCTGTTGGAACCACAGACAAGGCAGTTTGTAAAAGGATAGGGGTTCTCCTGCAATTGCATGCCTTCCTCTGCTTGTGAATGGTATGGCTTCATCTTGAGCTAAATGAAAATAGTAATGTAATTAATAAGATTGATATTAAAGATTGTGTGTACAGAAGTGGAGAAGATGTGCAATAGCTGTAAGTAGATATGACACTTTTGCTTAGGTGAATGCCACAAGAATATGATAGTTTTAGTTCTTGGTTAATAAATGTCCATACAGATGATATGTAAGTAAGTAATACTTTATTGTACATGGTTATTTAATACCTTTGCAATGTATAAAAAAGTTCAATTAATAAAACATAAGTCAAATTCATACGTATTAAGACAATAATTCCTTCAATAAAAAACGTACTAAGACAGCAGCAACAGAGTTAAAACAAAGTATAAATTCAGTTTAGACAGCCTATTTATCATGATAAGATGTGCAGTAAGTTCATCCTTATTGCCGGCCAAGGGGTAATATAGTAAAGTGCCGGTGCAATAAGAATTTTTTTTAAAGTGCCTCTTCAATAAAAACCTATTTGCGTTAAAAAAGCAAAAGTGATTTATTATAATGACAGTTTGGAGTAAAGTGGCCAGCTAGAACTTGCTCTTCGGGGGT
This sequence comes from Lissotriton vulgaris, assembly GCF_964263255.1. Classification (NCBI taxonomy): domain Eukaryota; kingdom Metazoa; phylum Chordata; class Amphibia; order Caudata; family Salamandridae; genus Lissotriton; species Lissotriton vulgaris. The sequence goes on along the minus strand of NC_141694.1, from coordinate 1,608,335,845 downwards.
ACCGGTGGATTGATCCTCTCGTCCCTTGCGGTGCTGCTAAGTTTTTTGGGTTTCCTTCAACATTTTGAAGCGGGTTTCCGCCGTTTCAAGGAATTTTACCATTCAGCAGCTCAGTTGGATATCATCGCCTTTGAAACAAGCAAGCATACAGATGATATAAAATAGTGTCTTACATGTTCCTGCCAGGGAAGCTTTCTTTTGTGGAAGGGCCCCTGAGGTCAGCTGCTGAACCATAGTCCTTGAAGAAGATGGTGACATGAACACCCTGGTCCAAAGCGGGTGGAAAAAATAAATAAACTTTAGAATTGTGATAGTTGGTCTTAGGAGAAGTACGATATGTAACACAAATGGTATAACGGCTGAAAGAATTGAAATTCATAAATGACATTTTATTTTACATAGAGACATTGTTCATGGCACAGACATTTGTGAGAACTTACAAAGGGCGAAAATAAGTTAGAAATTGATGTAAATAGTTCTACATGTTTTGTGGTCACAGACTTCACCAGTGGATGCCAGAGGGCTAACTGGTTCTTGCAAGATGTCTCCTGATGACATCTAATGAGTGGGATGTAGTGTTGACAGCAAGGCTGTGTTAACAACAAGGACCCCCTGATATGGATCAATATGCTGGGACAGGGTAAACAATGTATGCAAAGTAACACCCCCAGGCACACAAACAAAGTAATGGCACACTAGACTAGGCAAACAACTAGTTCAATTTAAAAAATATACATTTTTAATACGATAAAGAGAAATGATAAAAATCAATACATTGAAAAAGAAGTTATTATTAAAGGAGTAGAGGAAACCATCTACTCTTTTAATAATAACTTCTTTTGTGAAAACATATGTATTAATACAATGTCATTTTATCAATTCTGATCTCAATGTATTGATTTTTATCATTTCTCTTTATCGTATTAAAAATGTATATTTTTTAAATTGAACTAGTTGTTTGCCTAGTCTAGTGTGCCATTACTTTGTTTGTGTGCCTGGGAGTGTTACTTTGCATACAGTGTTGACAGCAAGGGCCATTGTGTCCACGATGCTGTGTAGAGAGACATAAACAGAATAAGGTAAAAATTGTAAAATGTAAATTGATACTTGTATAGCGCACTACTCACCCGCAAGGGTCTCAAGGCGCTTGTACGAATACCGCTGTGGAACCCATCCTGGCTTTCCCTGTGAGGCGTCCACTCCTGGGCTCCCCCAAGGTGGAGGCCAGGCATCCTTAGCGTTGTGGGGGCCACTGTGGAGATTAAGCAAGCTATTGCCCAGAGTTGCAGTGTGGGACTCCATGATTGGAATAGGCACCGAGGCGAGAATTATCAGGTCCGTGGAATTTTGAGCCCAAGACCCACCGAGACGGGGAATTGAACCCTGGTCCCGGGCTAGACCTCTGCATCAGGGTCTGCCGCTCTAACCATTGATCCACACTTCTCCACTATATCCACTATATCCACAATATCCTTGCACAAATTGTACAATGTATATTATGATGTTTTTGTTACACAGTAGATAAATATCCACAGATAACATCCTTCTGTCACAGATATAGGAAAAAACGACTACTATTGTGGCTGTGTCGATGACATACTCTTTCAACACCCTGACAGAGTACGGGTCATTATAGGTTAGCCATCTGACTGCTCACCCAACTTACATTGGACTATTGGATGGCTTTTTTTCTGTTTATGACCCACACCCCATGGGAGAAAACTCAAATGGTGTGGAGGGCACTGATATTTCATATTTCAAAAACAATCTTCCTCTGTGGGAGTTTTTTTAAAAAAAGTTGAAATACTGTGTGCCAGTTTGACCGGCTACCAACCCTTTTTGACATAGTCATCTGTCTAACTTTTACAACATTCGCAGTAACCCCTGTGTGAAGGAGTTTCTGGCTAATGTTAAGAAATGTCCGTGGGGCCAGATGACATCTCTAGATTCGGGGGCAGCATGTTTGCCAGGGCGATGGAGAGAATCTATCAGTTACTCTGTCACCCTTTCAGACATTACTCCATCCTCCAAACTTAAAGTAGACCCCATGTTCAGCATCTGTAAAATATTCTAATGGGTGAACTTATATCTATAATGTCTCTGGCCGTGACTTTATGTTATGTAATCATATTTTAAATATACTGAGATTTATGCAGAGAGAAAAATTGCTATACAGATTGCAGGTGATCTTTCAGAAGACATACCAGGCTCTTCCATCCTCTTTTGTCCTTGGTCTGTCCACATGTAAAGACACTGTTTAGAGCAGAAGAGGAGGTAGCATAGAACAGGGAGAACAGATGTTGCTCAAAACATAGATAGTTTTGGTTGTTAAGGGGTTCAGTTGAGAGACAATGGACGGAAATCAATGCAGGTAAAATATGGCCTTTGTACTTCAGGCCAAGAATGATGAGGAGCTGACACAATTTGCAATTTTGAAGTTTGACCATCATTAGTTATGTTATGGTGTGTTTTATATAGCGCTTGGCTACCACGAGGAGTGTCCCGGCGCTTTTAACTCAAAACGAACAGGGGACAGAGGCAAGGAGGGGAAGAACCTACTGAACGAACAACCAGGATTTCAAATCCTTCCTAAAGGGCAGCAAGGCTTTGGAAAATTCTATGACAATGTTATCCTGTCAATGATCACTGCTTGAACAAATGCCTGACATAAGAACCATATAAGGAGGAGTGAGATAAATGTGGATTTAGAGGATAGAACACATTTTGTGACATTGTTCGCCGGTGGTCTCAATGACAGTTTTGCATTAAGTGGTTCAGAAGTAGAAGACTTTATGAGAAGGGGATGATTGTGGCCCATGGGGAACGATTATTGAAATTAAATCAAGGCTGTTTCACCTGAACCTAGTTCAGGACATTTGTCTTGAAAGAATTGATATAGAGCTCATTTTTATTAGGGGACGTGCAAACATATTTCCCCTGCGCTTGAACTCATACAAGCAATAAAACACACATGCCGCAAATAACAAAATAAGTTTTAGTTCCACTTTGTCTCTCATTTCCTTCCTTTTGTCAGTGTATGTAGATGGAAGCTTGAAGATCAGTGTTTCATATTTAAGTGTGTACCTTGCATGGCTTTCCCATCTTGGGAATTCACCATCTCATAATTGCATGCAGAATTATGAAAAAGACACATTATTACTTAGCATAAGCACAGTTGCGTATGACTATGCAACCTTCATGTATTTTTCATACTTCCTGTGGGAAATATGCAAAAGTGCCAATAAAAAAGTTGCTATTTTTTTATGTATGTTTTATAAGTCATGACTTGTTTGAAATCCTGAGATATTCTGGTGTGAATCTTTTTGGTTGCTTATAGATGTGGAAGTTTGTATCATTGAAGATGTTTAAGAGAGGTACTACCAAGACATTGAAGAGGGTCATTCACAAGGACTACTCTAAGACATTGGATTATTGGTTGAGGTGGGAAACCCTTCTCAAGCTGCAACCACAATTCTTTTCAGGGTAAATTCACAAGCATGCCTTAAATTAACCTGTGCTCAATCCTCAGGTAGATTGGCGCAGAGCAATTTGTAAAGTATTTTTGCAAAACTTCAAACAAAAACACAGTGAAACCACACCACAAAAGAATCCCACAACCGAGTTCTAAAAATAGAGTACTTTTTAACCCCATCGCTGCTAGGCCTCTCCCCCCTACCTCCCCACCACCCCGTGCTAAGCCTTTTTTGGGCTGTTTGGGGTAGTTCGCAATTAGGCCCCTGTACCTTTGGAACACATAAGGTATCCACACCAAATGGTTGTCCTTTTCTTTCAACATCATGGGGATTTTAAAGGTACCCTGGGTTTGTGGAATTTCCCTGGAGGGGATCCAGAAATTAGCAAAAATACAGCAAATTTGTTTTTGTTTTTCGAAAAATGAGGAAAAAGTGCTGCAGATGAAAGTGTCTGTGTTTTCCCTGCACATGGTATCAACAAAGGGGTTGTGGGGCTGAAATCACCATCTTCCCAGCTTTCAGGGACTGACGGACTTTTGTCAGAAAACCAAGATAACTTGTTGGGATCCTCAAGAGTGACATCACCCTGTTCTCCCCTGGGTGTTTAGTTTACAAGAATATCTAGAGTTGGTAGGTTTTTCTTCGAAGGATTGTACACCTTGACAGAGAAATAAAGAAAAGACAAATATTACTGCACAGCCATCTATTCCTCAAGCACACACACATACCTGTTGGATTTGGCACGAAGGTGACTGATGGTTCTGTGTATAAAAGTTTATTAACAAGAAATTTCACAAAAATGAAATACACTGTCAATAATTGAAACGACAAAAAACGGAACCAGTGACTCACATCTCATGTCAATGCCCCACTGCTGTACAGGCCATTCACACACTTTTTGTACATGAAACACACAAGACCATTCACACCACCAGGCATGGAACCAGCACATTATAAAATTCACAAAAAGGGACAAGGTACACCTTGCTTGAGAAAAACAGAAAAGACAAATATTACTGCACAACTATCTATTTCTCAAGCACACATACATACTGGTTGGATTTGGCACAAGGGTGAGTGATGGTTCAGTATATACAATTGTATTAACAAGAGATTTCACAAAAATTAAATGCACTGTTAATAATTGAAAGGACAAGAAACTGAACCATTGACTCGTAGCTCGGGAGCTGTAAAGCCATAACAAGGCCCCAACCTATTTACAGCCCACTCATACACCATTCATTCGTATGACACATACAAAACCATGCACACCGCCAGCCGCGGGCCCATCACTTTACAACACTCACATCAGCAGACAGCGCCATTCAAGAGCCCATCACTTTCACACGCCCACATGCCTGACACAGCAACCACATCTGCTGACGGATTACGAGTACTGGCATTTAGCTACCAGTGTATGTAGTGACCTGCAGCAAGTCCCTACTCACACACCACCAGCCAAGCATCAGTCCATGCACACCGCTAGCCAAGTACCAGTCCATTCACACCGCCAGCTAAGTGCCAGTTCATGCACACCACCAGTCAAGCACCAGTCCACGCACACCGCCAGCCAAGCACCAGTTCACACACCCCGCCAGCCAAGCGCCTTTCCATGTATACTGCGAGCCAAGCGCCAGTCCACACACATACCCAGCCAAGCGCCAGCCAAGCGCCAGCCTGCACACACCACTATCACATTTAGGGTTTTTTTTATACACAAAAAGGAAAACACAAACAAATTATTAATAGATACAAATCTACTAACACAAAATCTGAAACTAAATACATTGCTCTAATGCCAACCTTGAAACTGAACAAAAAATATAAAACAATACAGACCAGGCAGTTCACTTTACCACTCATGGAAGCTCCCAAAAATTATTTTGCGTGCGGTACATTCCAAAACAAGGAGGCACACACAGCGCAGGGTTAGAAGGACACTCTGAGCAGTACATACGATTCTCCTTCCGCGTACCTCTTCGCCAACACTCTACATCTCCTACTGGGAAAGTCTTATGAGGGCATGGGAGGAATGTGATCAGGAAAGTGGTAATCTTTCAATCTAGCCACATCTTCCACCACTCCAACTCTAGGAACCCTTGCCTGTTCCACTATAACAAGACTGCCTATTACAGACTCCTGAAACTCCGCAAAAGTCATCAATGACTCAGGACAACAATCCTTAAACACAACAAAAGCATTAAAGGTTGCCAAGTGGAAAAGAAGGATGCCCAACTTCTTATACCATACGTAAGCCTTACGAAGAGCAGTGTAAGGTTCCAACCTCTGATCTACTGTATGAACACCACTCATTTGAATATTGTAGTCTACACACATATTTGCGCACTTCAGAAACCTGACCCCAAACAGTCACAGGTGAAGTGTTTTCATCATGGATGGTAGTCAGCATGTAGACATCTCACCTGTCTGCAAACTTCACAGCTAGAAGTTCCTCACTACTCAACGCACTGCACTGTCCCAGCACAAGCATTTGACAAGCAAGTTCTTTAGGGAAACCTTTACGGTTCGAGCGGATTGTGCCACAAGCAGCAGTGTCCACTTTGGCCAATTCCCTGAACAACTGCAAACCAGTGTAGAAGTTACCTATAAATGGTGACCTTTGTTAACAGTCCTCTACCGAGTTCCCACACTATTTTCTCAGTCACTCCAAAAGTGGAAGGACAACCAGGGGGGTCAAACCTTGCACCCCTAACGGTGTACACCCTGAAATTAGAGAAATATACAATCCTACTGTCACACAGCATATACATTTTAATTCCATAGTGTGCCCTCTTGCTAGGAATGTATTGCCTAAAAACCAGCGGCCCTTGAAAAAGACTAAAGACTTATCCACAGCTATTTCTTTCCCTGGAGCATAGATCTCAGAAAATCGATCTACAAAGAGATCAATGACAGACCGAATCTTAAAGATGGCCACAATCACAGTGATCTCATGGCAACGCAAAACTATTATTGACAAAATGAAGTTTCGGAAGCAAATACTGATCACGACTCATGACTGCCGGAAATACAGCTGTTGCCATCAAGTGACTAATAGACCAATATGAAGACATTGATGGCTTCCTTAGCAAGCCCATCAAAAAAGTCAAACCCAAGAACTTCTTCAAATCATCCAGATTTGTGGGAGTCCATCGGGTAGCTCTAGAGAGGGGCCTAAGGCTGGCACTGTTTTCCCTCAAATACTGTTCGGCAAACAAATTAGTCTGCTCAACAATCTCTGCTAAAAATACATCGTCCATAAACAACTGAAAAAAATGTATAGGCAAAACATTTTCAGTATCCACTCTACCCCCTGAAACACCACTAAAGTATGGCAATGTCGGCTGCACCATGCCTGGGGCAACCCAGAGGTCAGCACTTCCAATGGTAGGCCTTGGAGCCCCAGACTGTAACCCAGATGTCTCTTGCTGCACTATCGGCACAATGTCCTCCTCTAAGACAGGCCCTTCATCTACACTAAGAGTGACTTCATTATCCGATAATTCCTCATGGACAGAAAACTCACTGCAAGAATCTTCCCCTGCCTCCTCTGCCTCAGATGCAGAGTCAGTCTCTGAACCATGGCCAGAGGAAGACTCAAAAAGCATACCAACAGCCTGCTGAGCAGTAATCCTGCACCTAGCCATAATCCTTACAAAGAAAGGAGACTTCACAAACAAGACAACAACAACCAACACTGTGCAGAATAAGTAATAAACAAAGAGTGGCTTTATCACAAAGATCTATATACTTGAAAACCAAATGGCTCACTTGCCAAAGATGGCTACACTCACCAGCACTTACTCTGCAGAGACACAGCAAAAAGAAACAATATCCCACTAGAAAGAAAAAACAAAACCAATTACTCACAAGACAACAAAATACATATCGAGCACAAATTCAAAAAGATTTTGACAATCAAAAAAAGACGACAAACATACTGCTATTATTACACCATTTGCAAAAACACATTCCTGCAGGAAAATGAAACTTATTTAGAGTGAATAGTACAAAAATATTCTTTTACCAAACATATGGAACTACACAAACTACAATACCATCAGTAACAAAACCGCAACCTGGAACAGTCTAAAGAGCAAAAGCCTTGAACTAGAATAAAAAGGAGAAATAAAGCACTTCAATTGCAATTCACAAGAAATAAAAAACAATTAACATTATAACAGGCCATGTCACTACCCAAATGGTCAATCTGCCAGATAGACCTTCAAGTAGGGCCGAGAAAAATGGAGGGTGATTTTGCCCAAGGGATCGGGTGGGGTTTTCTGCCAGGCCTATCTGTCCCCCAGGTGGAGCAGAAAACAACAGCCAGAAATTTGGCCCCCTTGCAAAAGAAATAGAACCCTGCTGCATAGTAGGGTTTTCTGCCTCCCCTCCTACCGCCATGGGCAGAAAGGCCGAAAAAAGGAGCAGATCTATGCCCGGCAGAAAAAACAAACAAAATGTTACCCCCTTGGGGGCAGAAATACATGCACTTAAAGTCACCCCCTTGGAAGCTACCCTTGCCTGAAGGGTCGCTTCCATTACACACAAACCAAAATTCCTGGTGCCTAGTATGGTTTACTGCCCCCCCTCCCCCCAGGGCAGAAAGGACAAAAAAGGGCCAATCTGCTCCCAGGGGGCCAGAAAAAAACATGCACATTAAATCACCCCCTTGGAAGCAACCCTTGCTCCCTGGGTCGCTTCCATTACATAAAAAGAAAATCCCTGGTGCCTAGTTGGTTTTCTGCTGCCCACCTACCACCTGGGGGCAGAAAGGCCAAAGAAAACGGGCCAATCTGCCCCCAACCGAAACATGCACATTAAATTAGACCATTGGAAGCGACCCTTACCCAATGTGTTGCTTCCATTGCATAAAAAATAAAGTCCCTGGTGCCTAGTTGGGTTTTTTACCCCCCACCCGGGGTAGAAAGGCTAAATAAACAGGCTGATCTTCCCCTGGGAGGGAAGAAAAAACATGCATAAACTTTCCCCTTTTTGAAGAGACCCTTGCACAATGGGTCGCTTCCAATACAATTAAATAAATCCCTGGTGCCTAGTAGGGGCTTTCTGCTGCGCGATTGCAATGCTGTGCATGATCTGAAGAAGAAATGCCCTTCACAGAGACATCAGGGGAGAGGAAAAACTCTTTCCTCTCCCCTGATGCTTCTGTGTGAGAAAGAATCCCCCCTCCCTAGGTGAAAGGAAACCTACTTTTCTCTGTGGACGCCTGGAAGCAAATAGCTTCCACGGCGTCCGGCGTTTCCTGATGGCATTGGCACTCGTTGTGCCCCCTGACATCATGGGATTCCCTTTGGGGGGGTTTGGGGTGGCAGCAGAAACTCTTCCTTGCCATCTCCCTTTGTGGGAAGTTGTTGGGCTGCCCATGGGTGGAGTGCCAGCACTTCCCCATGGGTGGGTGCCATGACAGAGCGGTTCCGTGGGAAGCACATGCCCCATTTCACAGAACTCTTCTAGTAGATAACCCATCCCCACTCCTAAACCACAGTTGATTCACACAACCTCTTCACCAACATAAAACTACATATGATTTAATCACCCTATCTCCCACTTGCTTCACTCCATTCCACACTGATATGTAGCAACGTACAACAAGGCATGTGCTCTACTTCCTATTAGGCTACTCTAGGAACCACCACCCTTCCACTCAACCACACAAAATGGAGTAGCGTACTGCCCATTCGCAAAGTGCATCTATGCTGGTCAGTGCTATCTAAATCCAACTACAATGCAATACAAAAGGAGTATCTCACTGCCACTTAAGTAATGCATTCTGTATCTGCCTTAACATGTTTGCCCCCACCCCGTGTTCAATCATCGCTTTGCTAAAGTAATGCACAGTAAAAGGAAGGTTTTCAATAAACAGAGCATGTCTCATTTTGTACTCTGGAAAACATATTTTGACCTCAACTGTGCGTGCACTGGAGTGCCAATTGTAGACAACTGTAACTGTGGTACTGACGTATGGAAGAGGCGTGTGATGAGTGCGGCTTCACACTAGTGAGTGACTGCGAAAGTGCTCGTATTTCTCAGCAGGAGAGATGTAAACTGTGGCCATTCCCTTTCGGAAGAACAGATGCAAGCTCTGACCTTCCTCTACCTACTATCCCTTATCTCATGCAGAAGACACAATACATCTGCTGGGCACTGAAAACTAGGAAACCGCGCCCTCAAAATTCAACCAGCACTTATGATAGTTCCACCTCTGCAGTCACTTCCATTGAAGTCACCACAATCTAGACAACACAACACAACTGCACAATAGAGAAATCTTTTGTACAGCTACCGGAGAGGACGCCAATAGCTCAAACATTTAGTAACGCGAGACCTATTGCATTGCAAATGCTTGTTTTTTCTGCAGTTTTATAAAGATCAAGCTCGACCCAAAGATATCAGAGCACTATGGAGAGGGCCGGCAGAAAACAGCAGCCATCAGTTAAACCCAAAAAATTGTAAACCAACCCCCTCTTTTGAAAATAATTAAATAAAAACCCAAAAACGGAGGAAGGAAGAAGGGAGCAACGGACGAAAGGTGTTGGAAGTGAGCACTGGGGGAGAGGAGCGATGGGGAGTGGGCACAGGAGTAACAGAGAACAAGGATGTTTTAATCAAATAAAAAAATTATGAGTTTGGAAAACTAGTTGATAGATGACCTGACTTGGACATGAAAACAGGCACAATGGTGAAAGAAAGCATGGCTCCCATCTTAATAAATAAAACGTATGCACTTGACAGCCCGTGAAGCAGGCATAAAAGAGAGCTGTGCTAAATTTAATGCGCAGCGCCTCAATGCCTACAAGTTAAGTGCGCAGGTATAGAAAAAAATTAAAAGTGGGCGCCGTGCTCAATATAAAGCGCAGCGCCTAAATACAAAGGGGCAGATTTGTGTTGGGAATGCGCCACGTTTGCGTCACGCAACTGCGGCGTAAACGTGGCGCATTCCTACGACCCATTTACAACGTGACACATCTAGGCAGATGCGTCACGTTGTAAAGCCCTGCGCCACTTGTGGGCGTTCCGGCGCAGGGTGGGCGTTCCGGAGCAGGTGCGCCTCGCAAAAGTGGCTGAGTGAAATCTATACGATTTCACTCAGTCACTTTCAGGCCAATGCTGCGTCAAAACCCTGCGCCTGCTTGAAGCAGGCGTAGGTCTTGACGCAGCATTGTAAAGATGGGGCACCCCCGAGCCTTGCTGGAGCTGCGTCGCGCTTGCGACACAACTTTAGCAATGCGCCACCTTTACGGCACAGATGCATCATGCATCTGTGCCGTTTTTGCTCCCTGGGGATGCGCCAGTTATCATAAATCTGCCCCAAACAGTTTATGTGCGGGGCTGAAAAATAATGAAAGTGGGCGCCGTGCTCACAATAAAGCGCGGCGCCCGAAAACATACCAGTTATGCATGTGACAGCCGGGAAAGCGGTGGCCGGGTCTAAACATAAACAACGCAAGGGACAAACAGCGCAAGGAACACTAGAATAAAACTAAGTAAACAAGTAATCTCCAAAGAACACATAACACTTACAAGTGTAAGAAAAGTGTAGTTGGCTGCTGCTCCGTGTCTGAAACCAGAAGTGATGTAAGTCGCAGGAGTGAACTATCGTGTGTGCATTCTTGCCTGGCAAGGTCACTCCCGCCAAGTCAAGCATGAACGATACTGCGGTAGCACATGCAGGAACCACACAAGCTTCCAGGACACATGCCACTAACTCAGTAGGGATCTTACAGCCTTGCAGACCCCCTGATCCCTCACTAATTAGGATCCTTACTATTTCGAAATAGATACTGGTTTGTTGCTGGAGACAAACCTCTATGTTGGGTCTGTCCTTACAGCCATCATGTGCAAAGAATGATATTTCCTAACATTTCTGTTCGGTTTCCTCCACTTCTTCAGGTGTTTGTGGAAAGTGGTTGTTGTGTTTCTGCAGCATGAAACGCCTGTGGCAAGGAGGCCGTGAGGGACAGAGAACACAACAACTGTCTGAAGGTGGTGGGATCACGTGCGCTGTGTCTTAGGGTTCATGAGTAAGCCACGACTGTGCCTCCCTTACATTACTTATTTCTGGCAGGGCCCAAATTGAGTTACATTTTGTCTAGAAATCCTTCCTCTTCTCATCCTTCGTGCCTCTATTGAGCTCCCCAACAGCCTCCCCTAGGTAGCACACAGGGCTGCTATTGTAAAGTGCATCATGGCGGTGGCTTTTATCATGCATACCTAGTCACCACCTGGTCCAAGTTGGTATTTGTATTGCATTTGTAATGCTCTGTACTTTTCTTTAACAATTACCTGTTTGGGAATCTCTGGTTTGAATTTTCCGAAATAATAATTCGAAACGGATATTTGCATCACAAAGTAATTTGTCCTGAGTGGGACAATTGCACGCCTACATGCATGGCCGGCAAATGTGTTTGTCACTCGTGTGCAAATTGCATTTACTTAGTACATTGAAGGCTTTTGGAACTGGGGAGCCAGGTTCGAGTCTCGGCATTGGCTCAACATCCGGTGATTCTGGGCAAATTACTTAATCTCCCCGTGCCTTCAAAAAACATGAATATGCCCGTCTGTATGCAGCCGATGCTCATGTAAAGCGCTCCATTACCTTTGGGTCGAGTTTGCTCTAATAAAATGAAAACATTTTTTAAAACAATCTTGGTTCTTCATGAACTTACAAACCTTTAAAAAGACTTGAATAAGATTGGAAGCGCTATATCAAATACAATGTCTAATTTATTAAACATCTGTAGTTTCTCTAAAGTCATGCTACCATGCCTCACCACTTTTTCGTACAACTTTAAGGCAATGAACCCTGCTGTTCGGCCTTTTCATCTCCGTTATAAAGATATGGGGGTTTATTTACAATCCCCTAATACCACTGGAGTGTCACTTTTTCTGATGCTCTGGTGGCGTTGTGCCATTCCCCATATTTACAAGGAGGGGCTAAGCCACTTAACGTGCCTTAAAGCCACCTTGTAAATAAGCTCCTATCCGCCGCAGTCTGCTGTGACAAAGGAGTGGGCAGTGGGTGTTCCTGTGGGCGTTCCACCGCAACACCAATTGCTTTTTTACCCTGCCCTACATTTTCAAGGCTGTGGCAGCACCAACAACTAAGGCCAAGTAATACCTGGTCTTAGAATGGTCACACAAAGAGAAATTAATAATGTCTCCTAGTTTATTGCTCTTTCTACGTGTGCTGTGTTCTGCACACATAGAAAGGGCAAATCGCCATTATTGATTGTTTATGTGCAGGAAGGTGCCTTGCTGCACATAAACAATTGCCCCTGCAGTGAAGGCACCCTTACACCATGGCAGCAGGGTGCCTGCACTGGCACTAGTCTGCTTTTTTAGCACCAGCGCTAGGGAAAACGCAGGGTTGCGCTGTATTTTTGTAAATACAGCGCATTCCTGCGTTTTGAAAATGTTGTAGCGCGGCGTTGCCAAATTTGTGCGCTCCCTCCTTTTCTTGTAAATATCCCCCAAGGTGGTGAGGGAACCCTTCCAAAGCTTCTCTTTTATGATAGTGTAGTCCGCTGACCCATTTTACATTTTTTTCAGTGCTGTTATTTATTCACTCGGAAATCGCTGTCTCGTTGTTTACGGAATTAATTAATGGTTTATTTAAATAATACATACTCCATAGGGACAAAGTGCTTATATAAACATTAAAACCCTTATAGAAGCAATGATATTATTACAGATAAAAACAATTGTTGAAATAAAACTAAAAGAAAAAAGGAAAGCAGACAACGGTGGGCAAATGTTATTCTTTGTTTTTGTGTTTACATGAGGGATGGAATTTGGAGCTCATTAGATTGGGGTCAGTGGAATTAGCAAGGTAGAGGGCCATATGGGGAGTCGCTGCTGCGCCTCTTGGGGGACCTGCGTCTGCTTCACCTTGTTAGGAGGCTGGCTTCATCCCAGCCTTGGATATTGTGCTGGTTGATTAAACTGAGTTATGCACAGTTTGTCTGCCTGGGGCTGAACAAACCGTGTTCCGAACACATGTGAAGCTTTTTATGAAGACTTCAGTTGTCTGATTTCATATATTAAAAACAAGTTTGCTTGCATAACGAGAATGACTGATTAATTAGAGCAGATGGATTGAAGTGAAAGGTGGGCCTGTTTAAAGAGGTTTGCTGGCTACCCACGTGCACGAGCGTGGCTCTTACCTGGCTTCTAGTATAGCGCCGATCAGGCTAAGCAGGGGTTAACCCCAGATACCAAGCTCAACTCGGGCCCCAGCCAGTGGTACTCTACGGTTTAGGGGCTGTTCGGAAATTGAAGAGCGAAATTTAGATCCACAAACGATACCCGGTCACGTTTATGCACCAAACTGATTTGGAACTGAGCACATTGTATTCACACTAAAATCTGCACTCACTAGCCAAGAAAGCGGAGATAAAATTATCTCCCTATTACCTAGCTGTCGCTAACACCAGTTAGCGACAGCTAGTAGGAGATAGCGACCATCTTGGGCCCCACTTTGCATTTCAGTGATATTTATCACTAATGACATGCAAAGTGGGCGTGCCAAGATGTTAGCGACTGGAAACAGTCGCTAACATTGCTATCTCCTATTACCAACTTATGGAGATATTCGCTCTCAGCGCGAATATCTCCAAAAGCTAACACCCGCCCCTGAGCAGTTCTTAGCCATGTTATCCAATGGGAGGTGGATAACATGGCTAAGAGCATTAGCTCGGTAATGCATGAATATCGCAGACTTTTCAGAGATATTCATGCATTGCGGGCGATTTTTATCGCATTTGCGATAAACCTTGGTAATACCAAGGTTTATCTGCGATAAAAATCGCCACAGCTCAGCGGTAATATTTTGTCTCTAACCAAGCAATAGCGATAATTATCGCTATTGCTTGGTAATATGCCCCACTGTTTCCATCAGATTTTCACTGCAGTTAACTAAGAGTGAGAAACATTTAAAACTGGTGAGATAAGGCATGCAAAACTGGTGAAAACTTGTTTGTGCAAGTTATTCACCAGTATTAGGTGAGTTTTTGCCCCCAATTTATATATTCGTACTATCACCTGTACCAATGTAAGGCACACGGGGCGGGGAGGCGACCCCGGATCCAAGAGGGGCCTGCGTGGAACACCTCCTGAGGGCGGGAACCACCCCTCAAAGGCCAGCGAAAAAGGGGGCGCACCGGGTTGGGCACCCCCAAGCAAGCAATAGTTGCCCAATCAGGGCAAGGAGTGGCAAGCAGCTGGGGGATTCAAAACGGGCATAGGTTCCCCCTCTTTGCCACAGGAACCACCCCGCCCCAATCGTATTGGAATCCCACCCACGCCAAAGAAGCTTTCATCGCAGCCAGGCCCGGACTGGCTGTAGTGGGCACCGGGCAAACCCTCGGTGCGCTGCACGGGTGGGAGACGGTTTTGGGCCCCTGGGGGCCGTTTTTGTTACAGGGCCGTTTTGCAAAATCGTCCTTGTAACAAAATCGGCAGAAACCTGGCCCTGGCAAAGAGCTGGGCGGCACCACCACCCCCCCATGCGGTGAGGGGGGGGGGGCGAGCACTTTGCCAGGGCCGGTTTTGATCCCCAGTCCGGCCCTGGTCGCAGCCACCGAACCATTGGGAAGGGAGGGGCAGAAGAAACCCAGAAGAAGATTCAAAGGGGAAAGTCCCAGAGCCGCTTACACAGTGTTCTTGGGATGCCTCACGGCAGGGACACAGGGTGAGCAAATGACAGCACACAGCCACAGGCAGAGTAGAAGAGATGCTTGCACAGTGTTCTTGGGATGCCTCACGGCAGGGACACAGGGTGAGCAAATGACAGCACACAGCCACAGGCAGAGTAGAAGAGATGCTTTGCACAGTGTCCTTGGGATGCCACACGGCAAGAGCACTGAGGAGCATGTGATTGGACAGGGAAAGCGGAACGGCACTTGCAGCCCGGGCCAGTCCTAACCGATGCCCACAAAACCGGTACAAGGGAAGCCTGGAACTGTGAACACTAAGGCCTTGCATAGGGGGCACCTCGAACAAAGATAGTGCTGACAGGAAAGGACAACGCCAAGCATGGGAAATGATGCATGACGTAAATTGACTTGGATGTGTATGAATGACCAACTAATAAGTTGCAAGATGTATAATCCATGTGTTGAATAAACGGCGGCCTTTCTATATACTATATCATGTTGGCGCTGGAATGATTTATGGGGAAAGGCTCGCATGCGTTTAGGGTGCAAAGAGGAGAGGGGTGAACTCGCCCCCTGGTAGGGGCTCTTGCTTCTTGGAGTTTTTGCATCCATAAGTACCTGCTGGTCTCAAACAGATGATGTATGCCCCCTTGTGGACTTAAATATAAGAACCCTGATGATGAAATGTCTGCTAGATACCGCAGACAGGGTTGTGGCAGAATGACCTGTCCGGCTACCACGTCCCCAATACAGCCTTGAGCAAATTTGGGAGGTAACCCATTTTCATGTCTTCAGTCAGTGCCAGCTATTTCTGCATCATGGTAGCAAAAGGCTGGCAGAGATAGTTCTGCCACTTATCAGGCGGGGCCAGTATTACCATTTTACTTTCTGTAATTTCCCTTAAGTGCTCGAAGAGCATAAAAACTGTATGTGAACTCAATTACTGGGCATTTTTACCTTTCACACTGCTAGCTCTTGATATTGTGTGTCTCACTTGTGAGGAAAAAAATAAATATATATAATGTTAAAAAAAAAATTGCAAATCTGGGTGGACTTTTCCATTACATTAGCCTGGCTGCATTCTGGCGCCTCCTTTAGGGCTCAATTTAGTCAAGAAAACAATGCATTCATATTTATAAGCCGCACAAACCTTGGGCCAGAGGCAAAGACTGACAGTACGAGTGGCCATCTCCAGGCTGGAAAACTTGTGGAGTAATACATCCCGGTCAAGGGTAGCACGAGTACTCTGTTGTGGTATTACTGAGGGATTGTGACTGAATCCCCTACAAGCCCCTATGAAATTGGGCATAATATGCGGAAATCGGTGCAACTACACTGATTTCTTCATGTGAACCCATGATTCCAGGCTGCTTTACATATCATAACAGGTGTATTTCTAAAGCGCACGTTCACCAGTAGGCATCTGGGCGCTGAATAACCGATGTTTATTGTTACCCAACTCAATGGTACTCATTTTATCAGCCTCAGATGGATAAAAGGCTAAGTGGACCCACCGAGATTTTAACCTGTGACCATGAGGTCGAACACAGGTCCCTGCAGTGGGCGCATTAGTCCACTGAGCCACCAGACCGGAATTTCTGTAGACAGATTCCTCCAGGGCTCACCGAGAGAATTTGTCATGTCATCACACTTGTGATATTACTGCCTGTGGCGTTACCACAGTACCCATAATATCATTTCCAACTGTTTTCCCTCTCAAAATTGCATTAAGAGGCCATTCATAATAAGGGCCATGTATGTAGTTGTTGAAAAATGTACCTGGTGGATGGGGCGGCATTTATGGCCCAATCCCCCAAAACGTCCTGGGAAGCAAAACCCCAAATAACTCTTTTGGTGATATTGATGGCTGTCTAGTTTTTGACCAAGAAAACTGTCCCAATGTGCTTTAGAAGTCACTGTTTCGCGGTTTGGCTCTGGTCCCTAAACATATTTCTTCACTTGCCATGCTTCACAGTGAGAAAAAAATGCTGCGAAAATGATTGGAGGGTACGGATACTGAACCATGAACCAGTCATTCATCTGCAGTAGCTTTGGAAAGGTTAATGATATCAGTTAATGCCATGTGAGTGAATGGATTAAACATTCATAGCCCTTAATGTGATCTTCGCCCTGTGCAAAGGAATGAGTGAGGAAACGAGGAGTTAAAGTGCAGCCACTCTCAGCAAAGCCATTTGGGTGAAAGATTGTAGAAAGAGCACTGTTTGAATTAATGGAGAATCACAAAGATCTGTGGCTCCATCAAAAGTACAACAACGTTGTTTTATGGTAAGGAATAGTGTTAACCGGGCATTAAAAGTGAATGCCACAGGACCTTGGCGCACATGCCTGATCCCACAAAATACACCAGGACCTTGGAGCACATTCCTGATCCCACAGAATGCACAAGTACCTTGGAGCACATGCCTGATCCCACAAAATGCACCAAGAACTTGGAGCGCATGCCTGATCCCACAGAATGCACCATGACCTTGGAGCACATTCCTGATCCCACAGAATGCACAAGTACCTTGGAGCACATGCCTGATCCCACAGAATGCACCAGGACCTTGGAGCACATGCCTGATCCCACAGAATGCACTAGGACCTTGGAGCACATGCCTGATCCCACAGAATGCACCAGGACCTTGGAGCACATGCCTGATCCCACAGAATGCACCAGGACCTTGGAGCACATTCCTGATCCCACAGAATGCACAAGTACCTTGGAGCACATGCCTGATCCCACAGAATGCACCAAGAACTTGGAGCGCATGCCTGATCCCACAGAATGCACCATGACCTTGGAGCACATTCCTGATCCCACAGAATGCACAAGTACCTTGGAGCACATGCCTGATCCCACAGAATGCACCAGGACCTTGGAGCACATGCCTGATCCCACAGAAGGCACCAGGACCTTGGGTCACATGCCTGATCCCACAGAATGCACCAGGACCTTGGAGCACATGCCTGATCCCACAGAATGCGCCAGCACCTTGGAGCACATGCCTGATCCCACAGAATGCACTAGGACCTTGGAGCACATGCCTGATCCCACAGAATGCACCAGGACCTTGGAGCACATGCCTGATCCCACAGAATGCACCAGGACCTTGGAGCACATTCCTGATCCCACAGAATGCACCAGGACCTTGGAGCACATGCCTGATCCCACAGAGTGCACCAGGACCTTGGAGCACATGCCTGATCCCACAGAATGCACCAGGACCTTGGAGCACATTCCTGATCCCACAGAATGCACCAAGACATTGGAGAACATGCCTGATCCCACAGAATGCACCAGGACCTTGGAGCACATGCCTGATCCCACAGAATGCACCAGGACATTGGAGCACATGTCTGCCCCCACAGAATATACCAGGACTTGGAGCACATGCCTGATCCTGCAGAATGCACAAGGACTTTGGGGCACATGTCTGGAGCCACCGAATGCACCATGACCTTGGAGCACATGTGCTGTGCCACCGAATACACAAGTAACTTGGAGCCCATGCCTGATCCTACAGAATGCACCAGGACCTTGGAGCACGTGTCTGATCAACACAGAATATACCAGGACCTTGGAGCACATGTCTGATCAACACAGAATATACCAGGACCTTGGAGCACATGCCTGATCCTGCAGAATGTTCAAGGACCTTGGAGCATATGTCTGGTGCCACCGAATGCACAAGCAACTTGGAGCACTTGCCTTGTTATACATCATAGATCTGCAAGGTATCAAGTGTTGAGAACATGCATCACAACATATTCTCATACAAAGATTAAGGGTTTATTGGAAGAATATAATTACTGGTGTGCTCTGCTCAGTGCACGCAAATATAAGTGTGTCCTTGACTTTTGAACTCATTAGATGTGTGGGGTGAAATACCCTGTTTGGGGAACGCAACTTTGGCTGTCTTTGTGGTAACCGTTTCCTGCTGCAACATCTATGTTTGAGACCTGGGGCCTCATTTATGAGAAATGACGCATCGCTGCGTGAAAGCAGCGATGCGTCACTTCTCAGTGCGCACTCCTTGCGAAATCCCCGATGCGTCATATTCAATGTATGACGCATCATGTCGCAAGGAGTTACAGATACGTCAGTATTTCTGACGTATCTGTAAGCGCAAAAGTGACGCATTGCTGGAGTGCGTCACAAAAGTGACGCAGCTCCAGCAATGCGTCCTTTCACATGGGGCAAGCTCCATGTAAAAGGGCCTGCGTCAGTCTTACGCCTGCTGTGAGGCAGGCGCAAGATTTTGACGCAACGCCGTCCTAAAAGTGACGCAGTGAAATCTCATAGATTTCACTGCGTCACTTCTACGACCCTTCCTTGCGTCAATACGCCCCCTTGCATACATTATACATGGCGCAGGTATATTGTGGCGCAGAGGTTTACAAAGTGACGCATCTACCTAGATGCGTCACTTTGTAAATATGGCACAACAAGGCGCATTTTTTACGCCACTGGTGCATCACAAAAAGTGACGCACCGGCGGCGTAAAAGTGACGCACAGCCTCATAAATGAGGCCCTCGGTCTTTTACATACACTGGAGCTTATTTTAAACCAAGACTAAAGAAGGAGTGAAGTCTTTTTGATAGGTGTACCCTCATCTTCCCAAATACTATGCTTCAACAAACTAAGAGAGGAGATACCTAAAATTACTTAAAGTTCATGTGTGAAATGTATCCGAAATCAGTAAGTAACGGCACACAGGTGAATCAGTGCTCATCTTACATTTATCTCAGACCTGCATTTGAAATCTATCTGCATTTATATGTAGAGAGAGTTTTTCAAAACATATATATATAGATTATTAGGGCCCTCACCCGCAGATACCACTCGTGTCTTGCTTCATCATTGGACCCTCACTCACACACGAAATGTGTGTGAGTGGACTAGACGTGTTTGTAAGCGGAGTTCTATGAAATGGTAACTGAGTGAAGGCAGGGAGGATGGTTGTGTTAAAATAACCTCCAAATCCTAATTCGAATTTTTAATGGTCTAGGATTAAGGGCTAGACTAAAAATAAGATTGACAACGCTCGAAGGATATAATGATCCCAGGTGTCTTTTAGGTTGACATGTTTCAGCCAATAAAACTGCCTCAAAAGGTCATTTGGCTTTCTTCAGGACCTTTGTTTATCCCTGCTAAGTATATTGAAAAGCCTACCAGCTTGTACCATTATATTTTATTAAAAAAATGGCATGCACATTTATATACAGACCATACATGAAGGACCTTTCCCTCGTACGGTCAAAGCTGAAACGAGAAAATTTCATAATCAAACACTAGGGTCCTCATATCTTAACGTGCACTCCATCTTATGTGTTTTATTTCTCCATAACTCTTATTGTGTTTTATCTGGCGACATTTCATTGTGCCAGTTACACATGACAAACAAGAACATATGCAAACAATGGACAGACAATGGTGTACTACACCAGCCAACAACACATAATGGTAGTTTACGTTACTGACATCTCTAAATAAGTTTACCGACATCATAGGGAGTTTCGGGGATGGACAATCTCTGCAGTCTCACACTAGAAAAAAGGACACATCAACATTTAGAACCTTGTTTATCGGATCTTTACTCACGATTCTGGCACTTCCATTTGAGTTAAGAACTGTCTTACTTCGTCAAGGGTACGGGTACGCTTATTTGAATGTAATTTATAAAGCGCGAAACTCATGCTGAGGGTGTCTTGGAGCTATAGAAAGCAGGTCTAGGTGCATATCAGTTGGCAAGAAAGCTCTTTTGTAGGGAATCAACGGAACTCTTTGTCTTGAGAAAAAAGCCAGGTCTTCAAAGATTTTCAAAAGACAAGTAGGGAGGAGGCGGTTTTTAGTCTCAGTGGAAGACTATTCCAGAGCATTGTGGTGGTCCTAAAAAACACTTGCCGCCCCAGGTGGTCTTCTTAAAATGGGAGACAGTCAGGTTCCTACCAGATCCTGAATGGAGAGTCCTCCCTAGGACATACCATGTGAACTTGTCCTTAAAATGACCTGGTCCCGATCCATACAGTGATTTATAGGCCCAACAGAGGAACAGAGGGCCTTGAACTTGCACCATTTTCTGATTGGTAGCCAGTGAAGTTTCCTGATGGCTTCTTTAGCAGATTCATGTTTAGGTAAGCTGCATTCTGCAGAGTCTGGAGCCTCTTCATGGGACCTATTGCAATACTGAGATAGTTGTTGCGCTAGTCAATCCTCAAGAGTACCAGGGCGATGATCATGATTTTTAGGAGATCATGAGGTAGGAATTTATCATTCTTTCTTATCATTCTCAGGGAGCAGAATGACGCAGAAGTGACACTGTTCACCTGCTCTTTAAGCATCATCTCGTTATCTATGAGAAAACCGAGATTCTTCACTTTATTGGTGGATTTAGGGAGTGGGCCCAGCTCTGGAGGCCACCAGGCTGTCATCCAAAATGAGGGATTGTTGCCGAAAATGATTACCTCAGTCTTTGTGGCATTCAGTTTTAGACAGTTTTTGTCCATCCAGTTGCTCAAGTTACTCATACCAGTCCTGAAGGCTGAGCTTGTCTTCAATTCTGCTTTTTTTAATAATACCACGATTTGAGTATCCTCAGCGTAAGACGTCTTGGAGAACCAGGATTTTTTATTAAGAGTCGCCAATGGTGTAACATAAAGATTAAATAATGTTTGGCTCAGAGCCGAGCCCTGCGGAACTCCGCATGGCAGAGAAAAGGGCCTCGATGTGTATCTGCACAGTGACACGTTTGGCTGTCTATTAGCCAGGAACGATTGAAGAAACTTCAATGCTGCAGGCTGCGGGCAGGTACTTGCGTGCCAGTTTGTTTAAAGAAACCTCTTACCTGTATGAAATTGCATATGTAGTTTAGCATAAAGCCCTAGCTGCATATGATAGTTATTTTAGCAAGTTGTACTTTTTATTGGTTTTACTCTTGAAACTCGTGCTCGTCACCTTTGCTCTATTTTTAACTTGATTCTTACTGCGCTACAGCTCTGCTATTTTCCCGCCATTCCTCCCTGCTCCACCACAGCAAACCTGCTGATTGAGTGGAGGGTGGGCTGGTTTCTAGATTTCCCTACTTCCACAGGGCCACTCTTTGCCACCATCTTGGGGGGGGAGACGGTCTAGTCTTCTCTCACTCAGCCACTGCTGCCGCTTATATTAACGGAGGATGGCGCCAACGCTAAGTGGTTAGGCTGCAGGCAGGTACCTGCATGCCAGTTTGTTTAAAGAAGCCTCTTACCTGTATGAAATTGCTGATGTATTTTAGCATCATGATACTGTTATTTTAGCTAGTTGCACTTTTTATTGGTTTTACTCTTGAAATGTGTGCTCACCCGAACCTGTCCATTTGCCACCTCCTTGTGTGGAGATTGAGCTGCAACAGTTGACAGCTTTCAACCTTCCACCCAAAGTCTGTAATGTCATCTTGGCAGTCAGACGTTCCTCCCCAAAATCGGTATACACCTGTAGAACAAGTAGTCACATGGTGCACAGCAAAGGCTGTGGATCCCCTTTCTGGCCTTCTTTCAGAGGTCCTTTTGTATATACTTTCTTTGGCACAGCAGGGCTCTGCTCTGGGCACTCTCAAATGCTATCTTGCGTCTATCTGTGCTTTTCTATGGGTGCCAGATCAACCATCCTTGTTCAAGTCTCCCATTGTTAATAGATTCTTTAAGGGCATTACTCATCTGTTTCCTCCACCTCCCTTCATAATGCCCAAGTGGGACTTTAATATTGTTCTCACATATATTATGTGTGCTCCCCTTGAGCCTCTTCACAGCTGTCCTCTCAGACTTATCACACTCAAAACTGCTTTCCTTGTTGCCATCACCTCTTCTCGCAGGGTGAGTGAGCTTCAGGCTCTATCTTCCAAGCCCCCTTTCTTCTCTGTGCATCTGGACGAAGTGGTGTTTAGAACGAAGCCTTTGTTCCTTCCGAAAGTGGTTACACTATTTCATGTAGGGCAATCTATCACCTTGCCCACCTTTTTCACACCTCTGCACCTTTTCAAAGCAGAGGAGAGACTCCACCGTCTGGACCCTAAACTTGAGCTGTCATTCTATCTTAACCGCACAAAAGACTTCCGGGTGGAGGAGCACCTCTTTATTGGCTATGTGGGTGTCAAGAAAGGCCGGGCTGTTCAAACACCTAGCATCTCTAAATAGGTTGTACTGTGCATTAGGATTTGCTATGCTTTAGCGAAGAAGGATCCTCCAGTTGGGTTGCGTGCTCACTCCACTAGGGCTATGGTAGCAACCACTGAGTTGGCATGTGGAGTCCCACTCCTTGATATTTGTCAGGCGGCAACGTGGGCATCTCTGCACACGTTTACCAGACACTACTGTCTGGACATCCAATTCCGGAGGGATGGCTATTTTGCCCGTTCGGTCCACCAGGACTTTCTCGTGTGAACTTGGTTCACGGACCCTCGTCCGGGGATGGTATTGCTGGGGTTTTTCTATTCTAAGGTAAAGAATCTACAACTAACTGTCTCTTTCAGATGAACAAGTTACTTACATTCGGTAACGATGTATCTGTAAGAAACATATGTTTGTTGTAGATTCGTTACCGCCCCACCCATTCTTCCCGCTCTGCAAACTGATTTCTAGGGATAGGCACTCTCTTACAGGGCCCTAGTTGTGGTGCAGTGTCTTTCATTTGTAAAACAACACTGGTCCCATGCATAAGAAATATATGCGAAGCAATGAATATAGACAAAATCAATTCTATATTTGGAGTGACATGTCCAGCCGGACAGAGGTCTTCAATTTTTTACTCAATTGAAAGTTTTATACAAAAGGAATACCTTCAACAAATCACCAGTGTGGGGCACAAGCCTGTACCCGAACACAATCAGATCAGAACAGAAGGTTGACAGAAGACAAAACAGGGCTTTTTAAGGCAAAAGCAGCGATTTCTGTAAAAGTTCAGGTGTACAGAAATATCAGGCAAGCACCATTACATATACATAACATATAACTCAAGTTTTTTGTGTAAGGTGCACAACAGGTCGACGGTGTTTCGGTCCCACTTCTTAATCATGGGGACCATCATCAGGACATTTAACAGTGCTCTGCAGGAGGAGCATTTGGTGACAGCCATTACTGCATGCGTGGCATAGTGCCAATACCATCCTGCAGTGCTACATGTCTAAACAGATTGGTACAGTCACGTTCAATAGAGAACTTAGTATTAGAAAATCCATCTATTCTTCTTGACTTGTTCCCCAGATTCTTATTGTTTTTACTCTGATCATCTGGTGGTGTGATATCTATGGTAGTTATGGCCTGGCAGACAGGTCCAGCCTCATTGGCGCTGTGTAAAAGGAAAGGCAAATTCAACTCCACTTTACCTTAAGTATAGAACCTTCTGCATAGGCCCACCTGTGCATTTGCAGGGACTAGAAACGGTCCCAGCTGTGTTATTCTGTACCTGGTCGCGCCATTCACCCAGTTCACATTAGATAGGATTTGACTTCTCGTCCAAGTTACTCTAGAGTCTAGACACTCAAGGATGCTTCTGAGTCCACTCTTCAGACTCCGATTAAGTTGCTAAGGGATCCCTACAACTTCACAAATGTTTCAAAAAGCCAGCCATTAAGTTTTTCAGCAGAACCTTGATCTCAGTGACACAGAGACAGAAACACATATATTGATATTCTTCAAGCTGTGCACAGACATTAGTGTAGTTGTCAGTATTTACCATTTTTTTTCTGCCCAGTAAGACCCTAAGGCTCCACCATAAACCACCTGCCCCTTCAGTCGTTTCCTTCTCTGTACTAGTTTTCATGAAAAACGTCTCTCAAGAATGTAAGATAGTCATCTAGCTTTCAATTGAGAGGTTTTCTCTTTACTGAATGTTTTTTATTTAAATCTGGGGTTTCCAGTCTGGTTTATTTTATGTAAAAGCAAAACTAATGTGGCAATGCTTTTGAGCAGTGTTCTGTGATATAATATATTGTTGTGGCCATATGCTTTACATTGCAGGCTGATTGATCTATGTAAGTTAGTAGAACACATTCCTTTTGATACATTCAATTTCATGGGTGCACTTAATATTAAGGTTATTTTTTATATAAGAAGGATAAACCTCTAAACTCCTATGCTTAGCGAAGGAATGTTTATTTGTTCTATTGACATGAAGAATCAGTATTCTTTGCAGCTGAACGCTTGTACTCCTTTCTTAAGATATGATGGACTACGCCTGAAAACACACAAACATGCACTATGAGTTATAATGTGTTGGTTTGATAAAAAAAAAAAAAAGAATTTGACTTTGAAGTTTATGTAACCTAGATTGGCCAAAGAGCTATACTAGATTTTTTCTTAAAACGATTTCCATTTAGATTTGTTGCATGTACTTTTCTCTCTGGTGGCTAGCCTGTACATATAGCCTGGATTCTGCCCTCAGCACCAATACTGGAGTACCCTAATGTATCTCAGTGTAGAAAGTGCAAGGCCAGAGGCCGGACGGAAGGGTCTACACAGAACCTTCCAATGCTTGACATCATGGAAGCTCAGCAGTGGCCACCGCCACTAACAAAGGGTGTTGGGACAGATGGAGGGGGCGTCGGGGGCGCGGGGGGGGGGTTGGGGAGTGAATGCAGGGGGTGCCTGTTAATCAGAATCATTTTTAAAAAACATACCTGATGCCGCCGGCTACCTCCCGCATTGCGTCGCTCCTGCTGGCCTCTTCCTGGTCCCAGCAGACCCTGGAACAGACTCCCATCCAATCTCCATGCTGCAGACCAGCGCGGGGACTGGCCTGAGCGGGTAGGAAAGACGCTCCGTTCAGGTCATGGAGTCGGTGAGCGGGTAGGAAAGACGCTCCGTTCAGGTCATGGAGTCGGTGGGGTTTCTCCAGCCCTGCTGCTGAATGCAGCCAGGCAGGAGAACCCTAAGTGTGCATGTGTGTTTTGGTAGGCCTGAGACGGCCGGCCAAACACATATGTGTACTTAGGTAGTGCCCAAGCACTCCTCCTTCCCCCTCCCATGCCCCCGCCCCTCCATGCACAAGCTGTCTCAGAGCGGGCAAACAAACAATAAAACAGCGATGCTAGAACATTGTTTTATTTTTCGTTTGCTGGCTCTGCACCAGGCAGTGGAGCGACGGTCCAGGAAGTGGAGCGACGCTCCTCCGCTATTGCGGAGGAGCTGTCTCTGGTGCTAATGTCACTTTCTGCTATTATGTAAAATTAGAAGAAAATAATTCACATAAAAAAAGTGAAACAAGAGGAAAGTGAATCCTTGCTCTACCAACGTTAAATCGTTGTGCTATATTGTTTCCTTTGCAATACCTCTTTTGTAATCCACAGTTAACCTGGGAAATGTGATGTTGCCCTACATGTGGAATGGTTTATTTGTGACAGGATGGGACGAAGTGGGGTCCTCAGCACCTAAATGTATTGTGAATTTCTGAATATGGCGAGAGATAGAGCTCTGAAAGCAGGGTTATGTGCTGGCTCTTTCCTACCCCCTTAGTCTCACTGCATGAGCCGCTGTCCCTGAAATGCAAGCATCAAGGGCATTGGCGCTTGTTGTAAACGTGTTGTTGCATGCAGCCGCTCTGGGGTACAAGCTCCTCTTCTGTTTTAAGACACCTACCACACTTACGTTTATCAATGTGTGTTTCTGTATGTGACTCTCTTAATTTCACATTTATTGAAGAACGTTTTGGCAAACATTTGCAACACTGTTTTCAATTCAACATCTGACAAATCCTTTATTCTCAAGCGGCTGTTAATTGTATATTTTATCCACACAGGAGCATCCTTCCTGACTCTTCCATTCACTAGTCTTTTACCCAATTTAAATATACAATAGGAGAGTGATGGTGATTGTTAAAGACCAGTATATAGGCCTTGGAGTCTCAGAGACCCCTTTGGAAGAGTCCACTGTGCTTAGGGAGCCTCTCGCAACCGAGATGGGGAAATGATACCACTTCCCTTGTGATCACAACCTCTGGACTTTGGGCGCAGCTTTGACTCGTCTACTGATGTGTGTCCCTGTCACCCTCCCCCTCCTCTGGCCATGCCGTGTCTCTAATCCCTCCCCTCCTCTTTCCCTCCTCCACTCTCTGTCTACTTCCCCTGCTTTTACCCCCCCACTCACCGGAATATCTCCCCTTGCCAGCTTTTCCCTCTCCCTATATGTTCCTTTTTATTTGCCTCAACCTTACTTGCAACTAAAATTGCCAGGCTCTAATAACTGTGTACCCTTTGTAAAGCTATAACCTGCAATTTATTGTCTGTTACCCATGTAAAGCGCTATGATACCTCCGGGTCTAGCCAGCGCTATATAAAACCTTTTTTAAATAAAATCATCAGTCATATGTCCAATTGATCCTTTTATTCCAGTAGGTTTGTGTAAGTTGCCCTCCTCTGTATATCATGTGTAGGGTTTAAGCTTTCCTGAAATTGTACTATTATTGCTTTCAGTGGGCAGCTGTCATATTTACATAAAGATGCATAGACTCAAATGCAACACACACACAATATATGTACATGCAACAATTTATCAAATGATTTTGTGTACGTATAAACATGCATATATTCATGCAACAATTTATAAATGATCTTCTTGTTGCATGAGTGGCCTAGTCCCAATAAACCGTGTGCATTGCTGCCAGTATACAGTTCCTGAATGCCCTTCATTGCCTTCTTTGGTCATTGGGAAAGGACTATCTGTACCCTGAAGAACTGACTCTTAACTGCTACAGTCAGCACATGTTTCGCGGCTGAGACACTGCTTCTTCAGGGCTACATAATGACCTGCATATCATTTGATTTCCTTACAGTGATGGGCCTTTCCAAGTAACTTGGTTCGAAATTTAAAATCAACATCGAAGTGTGTTGTCGAGCCGTGGGATGCTCTTTTCTTTACCTTTCACAGAAGGGTACTCATGAGGTTTGCACATATATTCTCATAGCCTCTTCCCAATCGTAATTCCAGTCTCCATACATCACCTACAGCACCTGTCTCTCAGCAATAGTGACCAGTTGTGCTCTGTGTTCCCAGGGGCGGCTCTAGGCTCATGGTGGCCCTGGGCAGGGAGCGTAGGTAGGGGGCCCGGAAGAGGGGGTCCGGGCGGGGCGGAGCGCGAAGGTCATCGAAGAGGGGGTCTTCAGGGTGCTTGAAATTCCTGCCAGGGGCCGCCATGCAAATATGTATCCATCCTCAGAGGATTATTATAATAAGGATATATATTGGCGTGGTGGCCCCTGGGGTTTGGTGGACCTGTGCAGGTGCACAGCTTGCACAGGCCTAAGGCCGGCCCTGGTGTTCCATCCCGTACATCTCTTCAGTCTAATTATGCAGTGAAACCGGTTGTATTTTAGTAAAGTGTATGCGAGCAGGAGTACTGGCATAGTTTCTGGCATTGCGGGTAAGAGCAGCGCGAGGACTTTGGTTTGAGTTTTCCCTGGAGTTTATAATATTAGACTACCTTGCATTGTGGTCAGGTGACAACCTACTTCTCATTCTATCATTCTGTACAATCCGGCATGATATCTTGTGGAAGGGTCCTGTGTCCGAAGTCTCCTGACAAATACTCTACATCATTGACGCATGTTGCTGACCGCTAGCTAAATTCTGTTGGGTAAATAGGATACTTCCAAAGTGGTACTCCTTTTAATGATTATGGCTACTACTCTCGCTGGTTCCTTGTAGTATGTTCTGCGTTGACAACGTATTCCCCCTTGGTGGTTTTTGACATGTGCATGAGAGGGCTTGGGTTCAAATGAGCTGGTGTCCCCTATGTTTGTTGGGTGCTCCATAAGGTTTCCCTATACCCAGGATTGCGGACTCTTTTCCCTCCACCTGCATGCAACACGCACTGCTCCTAAGACTCATCCCTCCTTATAGAATTCTTTGTCAAGCCAAGTGCATATCCTAGAGAATAGAAAACATGTTGTTTCACCATACCTTGACTAAAACCAGTTCCAGCAAGTCAGGCTGTGACTTGGCCAGAGTAACATGCGAAAGAGAGAATAGACCAAAGGGAAGGTCAAGACTGCACACCTCCAACAGAGAAGATGCACCACCAGCCAAGCCCCTGCAAACCTGTCTTTTTTATGACTGAACAGCAGTGCTTAATTTGAGCCAGTGTTTGCTGATGCTTGGCACACGCACTTAATTCTCAACACTGGCACTTATGACAGTCAACCATACAGTGACCCTGTTTTTTTCTTTTTTTTAGGTGAGCACATCAACGGTGTTTAATAATTCAATGTACTTTAAAAATTGATAATATCAGCCGTACAGGATATTTTTATAGATGTGAATGTCTTGGAATAGTCCACATTGTTACACTTTGTAGGGATGTGATGGTTAGTAGTTTTGTTGGTACTGGCAGTGTTGATAAGAGCAATGGGTGATATACGTCTGAGAAGGGCCCTAGCGCTTATTTTTTTACAAATAATTCATTTCTTTATAGTAGTTGTCTGTAAGCAATACACAAAGAGGGCGTGATTCTCACCCCAAACAGCTCTGGCACACTGAAAGAAAAATGTGAATTGAACTCATCAATAACCGCTAAACATTTGAAGCTGACCTTGAATCTGATGGACAGGTGGACTTGGGCCAGGTGTCACAGGAGCTGTTTTTAGCAATCCTGTGCGGCAGATCCTGTGTCACCTTCTGTTTCAAGGAGCTCTGCACACCTGGCGTGCAGAAGAAGGCGAGGACCAGGGGCTGAATTTGTGTGTGTCCTTTTTTACGGGTAGAGATTAGACTCCCAGGTCTAAGGAAGAATCTCTGCTGATGAAGGGGTCGGGGAGGTGCAGTGCGTAGGAGACCAGCCGTGTTCATCGAGAGCACGTGTTCAGTGTATAGAATCCTGCACAGAAGCGGTCAGATACCGGCAAGGGAGTGTAAAGCTGGAGACCGCCCTGGCCTCCAGTGTCCCTCACGAACACCTTCAGGGTCTGCGTGCTTCAGGCAGCTGCCACTGCATGAGAGCTAAATTGAGCCTGTTTATGATTGTGTGAGGTTTCTATGCCTACTCCCTGCATGCATTGCTGCTATTTCTTCACCAGCTGCTGTGTAATGCCGGTGTGAGCCTATGGCCAGCATCCTCCATTTTATGAAAAACTCCCCTTCCTTCCTGACGGAGATTACACAGACCACTGCATCCTCTCAGGGGCCCCCAACACTTGAGGTTGCCCAATTTCACCCCAAGGCCAATGAATGTCTGCGAGGTACGGGAGGATGAGGGGCCCCTCTTCACATTCTGCAGCGGGCCCCATCGTTTTGCATGACGTCACAGCTTCCCCCTCAGCCAGCTCTGACGCGCGCGCCTGCCCCGCTGCTGCTCCTCTTCTTGCGTTGCCCTGGCCTCATTTCTTGCAACACCACAAGACCAGCAAACTTTGATGCAGTGATTTCTTCTGCGGGGCGCGGCCCCTCCGCGTGACTTCATCGCCTGAAAAAACTATTTGAGAGACAGAAACAGATATGGAACTGTGCCAATAAAAACACAAACAGACGTCGAGCTTCACTACGGTTGCGATTCAAACCTATGGTGGTGCCCCTTACTAAGCGCTTGTGTGTAAACCTAGTAGTAGTACACAGTGAAATGACAGTACTCAAGCAGCTGAATGGACATCAGGGCCGGACTGGGAACCAAAACTGGCCCTGGCAAAGTGCACGGCCGGCCTCCCCCTCCCCCCCAGGGAGGGGGATTGGGGTGCGACGTGCTCTTTGCCAGGGCCGGTTTTCGCCCGGTTTTGTTACAGGGCAAAAACGGCCCTGTAGCAAAAACGGCCCCCTGGGGCCCAAAACCGGACCCCACCCATGCGGCCGACCGGGGAATTGCCCGGTGCCCGCAACGGCCAGTCCGGGCCTGATGGACATCCTCCATTTAAAGTGAAATGTTAGTCATACACGTCCTGAGGTACTGGGCCTATTGCCTTAATGAGCATAAAAAAACAGGTCTTACGACTTGTTCCAAAAGAATACCACAACTTAAAGATTATGGGGTAGATTTATCAAGCCTTTTGCGACTCGCAAAGGCCGGAATTCGACCTTTGCGAATCGCAAAAGGTCTTTTTGCATGTTTTGGCATGCATCAAAAATTTGCAAAATAAGAAATAGCAACAATTTGCGATTCCTTATTTTGCCATAGCATTTAAGGAAGTCTTTAAAAAATGCACAATTTAGCATTTTTGATGGTGGCATGTGACGCACACACATGCCCATAGGGCATTTATGCGGTACAAAAGGGGCTGGTGGTGGACGGAACATCTGAATCAATCAAACACTCACACCCAGTCAAAAGATCAACAGTCCAGCCCGAACTGCCAAGCCATGTCTTCCCTGGACCGGAAACAAGCTTCCGAGGACCGGTTTCTGGCATTCCAGCCGTCTTCAGCCCGGCTTGCTTGAATCCAGGGGCAAAGTGAGCAAGGGACTCACGTCTGAGCATACCCTGCCACACTTGTGGCGGCCAAAAGCGGTACAAAAGGGGGTGGTGATGGACGGAGTATCTGAATCAATCACACACTCACACCCAGTCAAAAGATCTGGGTTTAATCCATCACCGTTCTTTAGCCCACTCTGCCACCCCAGTTCAGACATGGCTATATGCAAATCAGTCTTACCCTGTGCCTCATGGGAACAGTCCAGCCCGAACTGCCAAACCATGTCTTCCCTGGACCGGTTTCTGGCATTTCAGCGTCTTCAGCCCGGCTTGCTTGAATCCAGTGGCAAAGTGAGCAAGGACTCACGTCTGAGCATACCCTGCCAGATCTTTTGACTGGGTGTGAGTGTTTGATTGATTCAGATGCTCCTTCCATCACCACCTCCTTTTGTACCGCATAGGGCATGTATGTGCGCCATATGCACACACATGTAGATTTCAGGGGTGCAGCAGGGTGTCTTTGAGACACCCCTGCACCCTTGAAATAATTCTCAAATTGCGATTAGCAAATTGCGAATTCGCAATTTGAGAATTACTTCACAATCATTCCTATGGGCCTCCTGGCCCATAGGAATGCATGGGAAATTATTCCTTATTTGCGAATTTGCAAAATGCGAATTCGCAAATAAGGAAGATTAAGGAATCGCAAAATAATAGCGATTTTTTCATACATTCCATTTTGCGAATTCTAAATAGCGATTCCTTAAAAATCGCTATTTAGGAATCGCAAAATGGAATCTTGATACATCTGCCCCTATATGTATCGTGAGTGACATCACGTGCTACTTGGTCAAGTTGTTCTACTCCTGGCCGCCATTTAAGAGCGAGCCTTGACCTTCGACCCACTACATTTGGAAAACCGAAGGCAGCAGAGGAGATACTTGGCAATAAATGGAGCTCCCTGAAGTACCCGGTGCTCCTGTCTCTGAGGTGAGTGGCGCTGCTCGCCGCAAGGACCGCCTAAGTGCACGAGTCACGCAGACACCGGATACCGGGCCTGACGTCATAAAAGCAAGTAGTACAGCCAGCCAGGCTAATGGCGAACAGAGGAGGCGGGCGGGCGCAGCAGTGTTGCTTCAACATTTGATTGCATACTCCCGGGAAAAAAAATCCCACACTCCATTCTCTTCAAGTATTTATTGTTGAGTAAAATGAGTATTTGGTCAGGCCCTCCATGGTCAGCCTCTTCTAAATGCCGAAACTGCAAACCCTTCTCAGGCACTGCATGCCTCCATAATTGCAGCCCTGCCAAGTATCACACATCAGGCGTGAGGCTAACGCATTTCAGTGAGGTGGATGCTCGTTTTTATGAGAGAAACGGTAGGAAAGGCAGTGACAGTCTATAGGACCATTGCCTTTTTTCTTTGTGCAGTTTTAGATAGTGCGAACCCGACCCGAAGGTATCACGGTTCTTTACCTGAGCACTAGTTGCATTAAGAAAGTACTCACTGGAGATTGTGATTAGCCCAGAATCACAGGATGTTTGAGCCTCCCCCCAGATTCAACGTGGGCCGCTCTAGCCGTTAAGCCACATCTTAACGACCTTAAATTATGATTGATGTACAGTAAGTACTGTATTGGGAAGCCAACGGCACTCTAGGCTGACGTGGACCAGCAACTGTCCAATAACAATGCCGTTTACAGTCTCCTATCTTTTAAGGAACACTCATTATGACTCATACATTATCTTTTGGGTCGCTGTCGACTTGAGGGCACGTGTTCCGAGCAGCGCCATTGGTGTACAGTGGTTCGCGTCACCCTGACGTCCTCCCTTGTTCATTGGAGCTGTTTCAGGTTTCATCACTGTAACTTTTGACCTCATTTTAAAATATAAGATGAAACCTCGTGCACTCTAAAATATAGCTGTAATGATCGCTACACCATTAACGCAATATTATCTGCTACAGATTCTATACTATGTGTAAAGACACCGCTGCCCTCATACTCGCCTGCAATAGAGATAAC
Source organism: Lissotriton vulgaris (assembly GCF_964263255.1). NCBI lineage: Eukaryota > Metazoa > Chordata > Amphibia > Caudata > Salamandridae > Lissotriton > Lissotriton vulgaris. Next base: position 1,608,302,305 of record NC_141694.1, on the reverse strand, counting down.
TAAAGTATATGGCTGCAACTGGAATATTACTTGACTACCGGAAATAGCGGATTTATTGTACTTTGTCGAAAGCATTCTAGATTTGCAAACGTTACGCAAAAATAATAATTATTAACCTCTTAGAATTGCTACCCTATTTGGAGATTAGTTATTAGTTAGATGCAGACCTCCGGCCAGGCCAAGCATGGCTTAATGTCATCTTTGTCTGCAGGGTCTGTGAAGCGTGAGTTTCCACTGCTGCAAATTACCGCCCCCTGGATGCGAGCGCTCGTCCAGCCTTCATTTAGTGGAGCAACTCAATAGCTCGTTTGTGCACACAGGCCCCGCCCCCCGCTGCCCTGCAAAAACACACTCAAAAAAATCAATGTGCCCTTGTTTAGCTCCTCATCAATGTTTGCGAGAGAAGGTTCTGGGTAACCAGAGCTGACATACTCCAAACAGCATCATTTCAGTTGGGACTGATGTCCGCGTCATCGTCTGTCCACTCACGCGGGTCAACGTTCACTGCTGACATCACTGACCTTGATTGCTTCCGACTGCGGATGACCTGAGAAGTGGATGTGCTGTTCCAATGAATACCGGCTCTTCGCAGACCAAGCAACAACTGCAGTTACACTGAAATATTTGGGTCAGGAGAGCGGGGGACACAGTACAAAGGGCAGGGTAATCCACACGAAGGACCACTAAACATGGCAATTACATGCGACGTAATTTGGTGTAATGACATGTAGGGAGTTATATGCATAGAATGAATCATTGAAGGGAAACTCCCATAAAGTTTCATGGTCACTCGTTGAAATGTATGGAGAGTGGTTGCAACAGGCCCGGTTCTAGAGGGTGGGCCGGGTGGGCCGGGCCCACTCAAACTTTGGCCTGGCCCACCCAAACATAACCCTTGGCCCTGGCAGTGACGTCAGCAAGGCCAGCAGAATATGGCCACTGCAAGTTAAAACGTTCTTCGAACGTTATCTTTCTTTAGGAGTTGCGTGATTGGGCCTGGGCTCGCACCCCCAATCACGCATCTCCTATTAGGCAGGTGGGCTGTGTCCCCGCCGACTCGTGCAGGTACATTAGGGGCACTGCGAAGGGGACAAAGCCTTTCGTTGGAACTGGATTTGTGGATAATTAATTATTTTCTGCTGTTAAAGAGCAGTTTGTTTTGCCGTTTCGTTTTCCTGACCTTCCTGACCCCTTGAGCTGTTTGTTTACCCGATCCGGCTGTGACAGAGTTCATAAGGAGCAGGTAAGAGAATGTGTGGCTATTGTGTTTTTTAAATCTGTGAGAAAGACATACTTAGAACGCCGTGTTTATTTCATTTTCATTTACATCGTGTGTTTACATCGTTGGTATCATTCATGAGTGTTTCTGCAAGGATGCACGACAACTAAATGTCCAAATAACCTTGGGATTGTTGATCTTGCTGGAGAGCGTTCTTTTTTTGGTTTGTAGTATTTAAATGCAATAGAACTGTAGTTAACGTGGATAGCTCAGTGGGTTACTGCCTTTGTCACAGAGATCCTTTGATACATAGGACAGTGTGATCAAAGACGTGTATACAAACCAGAATGGTATAATTAGATTTTTTTTTGTATTGCTAGTTAGTTCGGATTTTCCCAGTATTTCATTATTCTAATGTTGCAATACAGAGTGTGGGCATTTTCTAATCAGTACAGCCAACCACTGGGGTATGCTTTAAATCCTGTGTTTGTGGTTCTCCAGACCCAACCCTCTTAATACATATTGCCACCAGCAGCATGGATGAGATGTGATTCCTACACCTGGTAATCTTCATTAGCTTATGTGACATTCCCTATAGGCTGATTTGGATACTTTTATGAATCATTGTGTCTGCATAATGTGTGTGTGATGTACAGTACTGTGATACCCTACACTACGAGTAGCGCTATACAAGAAATAAAATGCATATGAGAGAGGGGCTATGGAGTGATGATGGGCTCTGTTGGAGGGTGGCAATGAGGGAATCCGAGGGGGCATCAGAGGGGGCATCATGAGGGGTGGAGATACGGAGAGATGGAAGGCACTGGTGGAGGTTGTTTGTGAGGGAGTCTGAAGAGGAGGTCATGGGGGAGGGGCTTTGGAGTGATGAGAGGCACTGGTGGAGGGTGGTAGGAAGGGATTCTGAGGAGGAGGTCATAAGGGGGAGTTGCTTTGGAGTGATGAGGGGCACTGGTGGAGGGGTAGGAAGGGAGTCTGAGGAGGAGATCATGAGGGGGTGTTGCTTGGAGTGATGATGGGCACTGGTGGAGGGTGGTAGGGAGGGACTCTGAGGAGGCGGTCATGAGGGGGGTTGCTTTTGAGGGATGGGCACTGGTGGAGGGTGGTAGGGAGGGAGTCTGAGGAGGAGGGCATGAGGGGCACTGGTGGAGGGTGGTAGGGAGGGAGTCTGAGAAGGCGGTCATGAGGGGGGTTGCTTTGGAGTGATGGGCACTGGTGGAGGGTGGTAGGGAGGGAGTCTGAGGAGGAGGTAATGGAGAGGGGCTATGGAGCGCTGAGGGGCACTGGTGGAGGGTGGTAGGGAGGGAGTCTGATGAGGAGGTCATGGCTGAAAGGGGCTAAGGAGAGATGAAGTGCACTGTTGGAGGGTGGTAGTAAAGTTGTCTATCGAGTAAGAGGTCAGTGGTGGGACACCAATAAATACTTTTGCACCGGCGCTATAATAGACCCTGTAATGTTTTTGCTTATTTAATTAGCAGTTGGGTCATTAGGGCCACTGTGTAACATATTTTAAAGTGTGTGCTAATTATATTTACTCTTATATTCAGGGTTTTCAGTTTGAAGGTGATTTTACAAATCTTTTTAGTGGGATTATGGAGAATGAAACCAGGTGGTGCCTGATATGGGGCTGGGGACCAAGGTTAGCTGTGAGTTAAGGTGCACGGTAGAGAGATTGTAGAAAATTGATGATCAGGCCTGGAAGGGAGTGTACTGCAGAGTCTTGGGTCAGATGGAGGTAATAATGAAGAGAGATTCTCTCTGAAGGCTGGCAGCGAGGCAGGCTGAGTAGTGTTACTTGCCTGATACTCCCACCTCAGAAACCTCCTCTGCCCATCAAAAGGACCTTACATGGGATCAAAACACTTTTTGAGAGTGTTAACGATTAGAAAGAGATTTGGAAAATAATGGAGGGCCCTGAATCTCCTGTTATCCCCTTCTATCACACTCAGGAGTACAGTTTTTTTTCATTTGTAGGCTACCTCCAGAAGCGACACATTGAGCCCGCAGTGGCCCACCCAAATGCGCCCTTGGCCCACCCAAAGAAAAATTCCTGGAGCCGGGCCTGGGTTGCAACGTTAGAGAAAGGTTGGAAATGTCCATTAGATTTCAGAAATGTGTTGAAGATGTGAGTTTTGAGCTTGCCTTTGAACTGTAGTGAAAAGAAATCAGGTGCCACAGGTACCAAGCCAGTTGGCAGTCACAAAGGCTATGTATGATTCACCAAATCACAAGGTTTGCAATCGCTAAGGGCTTTTTCAAATGTACTAAATACATTTTGTAGTTTGCAGTGAAACTGTTTACCAAATCGCCAAAAAAGAATTTAATAAATCATACCGAATTGCATTTTGGAAGCAGAGTGTTCAGGGCCTACCTTCCAAAATGTGATTTGTAAAACTAGGTAGCAATTTTCTACGACTGCAATTTCAGTTGCAAACCACTGGTAGGTCACCGATCTTCAAAGGATTGTGAGGCAGATTTACAAGCACCTTGCGCCACTTTTGCGTCACATTTAACATGGGAAAAGTCACGCAAAAGTGGCGCAAGGGGCTGGTAAATTTGCACCTATGTATCCCATTCGCAGATTGGAAGGGGTTCCCGTAGGACCCTTTTCCCTTAGTAAATGAATGTGTTTGGAAGAGGGAAATTGTCCAGAGGACTACTGCCAACACCTAAACTAAGGTTTAAAAATATAATATTTTTTCTAAAATGCAGGTCCGTTTTCTTTAAGGAAAGTAAGCTGCATTAAAAAAAAAAACATACTTAGGTTAAATGTGATTAAAGACTTAGGGGTTTTCTGACCACAGCAGGCCACCATCCCTGTGTTGGCATCCAATCGGATCAAATCGCCTCATGAGCTTGGTCCAATTGCTCCTCACTCCAAAATAGAGAGTTTGTAAACTGACCTAGTACTTACTACAAAGGTTGGTTTGCAAAATCAGAATCAAATTCCAAAAAGTTGTTGCTTAATTCGCAACCACTTTTTAAAATCAGTTCTTTGTACATCTTGCACCAACTCTGGAGGTTCTCAGTTCCACGTTTCTTTGCATTTTCACCTATTTGATAACCATCATTAAACTGTTGTGGTTTGTTCTGGTTTTGAATTGATAGCTCTATAATAAATCTTTGTTTACAAGCGTAACATTTTGTTCTCTTTTTATAGGAACATTTTGAAAGGAATGAAGGAGCTTCGGGATGTCTTAAGAATTGTGGAAACTAAAGCAACCCAAACCTTTAAAATGGTAAGGACTAACTATATATGCACAAAGTTAAATTATTGACTCCTTTTTAACTATATTGAAACTGTTGCACCCTTGGTCGATTTTTAAGGGGTCACAGCTTGCTAAGGTAGTAATATGACTAAGGCAGAGGGCTGTTGGCACATTTCACACATTTAATATAGTTCTCTATTTTAGACTAGTGCTGTACTTTTGATGCTTTAGTGACACAAGTGCCTTTGTCAGTGGTTGAAGTGGCCAAATATTAAGGGACAAGGCTAGAAAAGGGCCAAAAGAACTATACATAGACCCAACTGTCCTTCCCAAGAACCTCTCTGTCATTGGCAAAGTGTCAAGAATGGGAGGGGACACGGCCAAGCCAACAATTCCTATTGCACTTACTTCTTTAGAAACTCAAAACATTTGTTGGCCTACCTACGAAATGAAGCCTGTTGACCCCTTCTTACTCTCAGTGCTTAATTTGTGGAGATATTTGCTGGAATGCTGGTGCACCAGTACTTATTCATGACAGTCCACCACATTGTGGTGTTTATTAAAAATCTGCAGATTTTTTACAATTTCATATACTTTAAAATCATAATGAAACCAGCCAGTCAATGCCATCCTCACAGCATGATGTGAATTTCAATGGTCCAAAATGTGTTGCTTGTTTGAATGGGATGGTTAGAAGGTAGCACTAGAAATGGCATTTGGTAGCGCAGGAAGCAGCAGCGTGTAGTGTGAGCTGCCGAGGCCTCCTGAGGAATATATTGGTGCCTGGCACTTACGTTTTACAAATTAAACACAGTTATAGTTTTCATGTGTTGTTTCCAGTTGTGGCTTGCCCACTAGGCTTTGTCCCACCATTTACAACTAGATGCCCTCACTGCATTGCCCTGCTGTGAAGGAGCATTCCCTGCTCCTTATGCCATTTACTTAAGTATGCTGACATTTTTTATTTTTCCTTTTTCGCATATACGGGCCGATAGTACCTCCATCCCTGAAGCACATAGGCAATGACTAAGGGCCAGATGTACGACCCTTGTAAATTGCACTTCACAATTTGCGCTCAATTGCGAGTCGCAAATTGCAAGGCACAATTTGCAATGTACTACAGTGTCAGAGACTGATTGCGATTCCCAATGGGGTCGCAAAATGCGAGGCTTATGAATATTAATGATCAACTCACAATCTGCGACCCCATTGGAAATTGCTGACCTTCCCAGGGATGATGGCGTGCTGGTCTCAGCAGACCACCATGTCTGGGACTTCTGTTCTGTAAAGATGTTTTTTTTGTTTTTTTAAAATGCAACCCGCTTTCCACAATAGGAAAACGGGATGCATTAAAAAAAATTGTTTAATTTTTTAAGGGCAGGCAGTGGTCCCTTGGACCACTGCTTGCCCCTAAAAAATATTTCCGCCTGCATTTGCAACGGGAATGTGTCCCCTGGGGACCCCATCCCTTTTGCGAGTGCATTACCACCCTCATGAACAGGGTGGTAACTTGTGAGTGTTTTGCAACCGCAATTGTGGTTGCAAAACATTCATTCATGGCTTTGGGGTTGCTATTAGGAAGGGAACACCCATTCCTAATATTGACTAGCAATTCCTAAATAGCGAGTCGCAAATAAATTGCGACTCGCTATTTAGGAATAGTACATGACCCTTTGACATTTTGCATGCGCAAACGGGTCGCAAACCCGTTTGCGCATGCAAAATAGGTTCGTACATCTGTCCCAACATGCTTTACACATTTGCTGCTTGTTTTCTCAGAATTGTCTTCTTTCAAGAATGTATGGAATTGTGTGTTATGAATTATTTGAAAGAGTGTCAGAGGACAAAGCTGGGCTCAGGAGCAAAGAGTCTTGTTCCACAGGTAATGCCTTTTTTAGGTAATGAATGAGGCAGGCATATTAAACTATGCTTCTGCCTCACGTAGGAACATATGCTTTTCTCCCATGGGTGCTAGAATTAGCAGAGTGAATAAACTATTCTGATGGTATTTTAGACTGCAGTCACTGTAGACTGCTGATCAGCAAGCCTGCACATATGCTATCACCCCTAACACATGGTGAAAAGATGGCTAATCCGCACTGGCATATTTCACTTTTAAGTAAGGCTGTTGTAGCAAGGCACAGAAAGTGTATCAGTGAAAAAAAATCAAATATTGCATCACATATGAATTACTTTAAAAGCATGTCTGCCACTGCAGCCTTATAGCCTATGCTCTCAAAAGGAGCAACATCACATTTCATAGTAAAGCACTTTAACATGTGGAAAGTAATGTCAGTGCTAAGTGAAATGCCTTTGACACAATTGGACCTAGGTATATAACATGAAAAATAACATGTAAACATGGGCCATATGCAATTCAAAATTGGCGCGTATCCACAGTAACCACATTAAAGGTGTCATTACTCTGTGTAGCATCTTGCTTCATTATTGTGAAAGGAAGTTATGCCTACAAACTTAATAAACACAATCTGGTTAGGTCACAACACAGTTCAATAAGAAACTCTGCTTAACGTTTGGTATCTATGCACAAGCAGCAGCACCACCCCATGGAATGGAGCCTTAAGTTCAAGCAATATCAAATAAGGTTAAAGTTAAGAGCAAAACACAATAAAAATCCCAATCTAATTTATAAACTTTGAGAAAAAATGATAGATAGGACTCCCATCAATACAACATTCTAATCTCAGCTTAGTAAGAGTGGTGCCTAGTTGTCCAGAAAGAGCAATGCCCACTATGTTTTTCCCTAATAATAACCAGTGCAACAATCTTATCTCCCTTAAAAAGTAACCCATCAACCAAGGACAATTCACCAGACACCAAAGAGAGAAAGAAGTAAGGAAAGAAGATGGGGAGGCCAAAACTAAACTCATCCTTTGCATGGAGATAAATACTGAGTGTCCCAAAACCAGTATAAATCCCTCTTTACTAATACTCCATGATTCATGTCCCTCCCCCGTGACCTTAGGCAATAAACAACAAGAGCCACACTTTATGGAGATAACTTAAGGGAGTAGGAAAGATACTACCCAAAGTTAACAGTTAGGATTTTCTTTCCTGTTTTACACTTACCTAGGTTTATCCTCTTCTTTTGAGGGTATTTCAGCCAGGGTTCCCACAACCTGCAACAATTACATCACCTGGCATGAGATTGGATTAAAATGACCTCCTGACAATATATTTGTCAAGTCCAGGTCATGAGCTATAGATAGTCCTAATGTTCTAAATAAATGGATCCTGATAGACTATACCATCACACAGTTGGAACTCTTTCGTCTTTTACTAAACAGAGAAGTAGATTTTCCTTCCCCTGCCTCATCAAATCCACGCTGTTAGACCTGTCAGCCTGAGGGTGGTCTTCCCCGAAAACTTTTGCCTTCCTCCTCCATTTTTGCTGATCTCGTTTATGCTGGCCATAAGTCTCTGTATGTTTTACCACTGCTGAACAGTGCTAAAGTGCATGTGCTCCCTCAGTAAAACTAGTAACATTGGCTTATCCCCAATTGGTATATTTGATTTACTTATAAGTCACTAGTAAAGTGGTACTAGATGCACCCAGCGCCTGTAAATTACATAATACTAGTTGGCCTGCAGCACTTATTGTGCCAATCACTTAAGTATCCCTTTAAACATGTCTCAGGCCTGCCATGGCAGACTGTGTGCGTGTAGTTTTAAACTGCCATTTCAACCTGGCAAAATAAACCTTTTGCCAGGCCAACAACTTTCTTTATGATATATGTCACCCATAGGGTAGACTCTGTACAGCCCAAGGATCAGGGTTCAGTACATTTCAAACGTAGGACATGACATTTTAAGTTTTAGATGTGACATCTATTTTAAGTTTTTTATGCCCTCTGTAGTGAAAAACTCTTAGTGCCACATGTATCAACATTTGTAATAGCGATTATCTAATTGCGATTTTCTGCAGGTAATCGCTATTAAAAATGTTTGAAACGCCAAGAGTCTCAAATAGCCATTCGTAGGGGGTCGCAAATTGACCTACCTCATTAATAATAATGAGGTAGGTTGCAATTTGCGACCCCCTAGGAATCGCTAAAATCATGGAGATGGTGGACTGCTGGGGTTAGGAGACCACCATGTCCGTGATTGTTTTTAAATAAAGTGGAAAACGTGTTGCGTTTAAAAAAAAAAAAAGAAAAGTTTTCTTTTAATTTTTTTTAAGTTAGCAGTGGTCTGTGGGACCACTGCCTGCTCTTAAAAAAAGTTTTGCATACATTCACAAAGGGAAGGGGACCCCTTCCTATTTGCAAATGGGTTACCACCTACTTGAAGTAGGTGGTTAAAATGCAAAGGGTTTATGACAGTATTTTGGTCACAAAACATTCTTACATACCAATGCAATTCGGTATTAGGAAGGGACGCCCTAAACACACCCCTTCCTAATAGCGAATCGCTAACCGATTTTGCAATTCAGTAATATGTTACGGAAGCGCAAAATAGGGTTAGGTACATTGGGGAAACCTTTTTCCCAATGGAAAATGGCCCAATTCTGTGAAACAGGCCGTTTGCGACGTTAAAAAAGGTACATACATGTGGCTTTTAAATTTGTTTTTTCAATACTGCAAGGCCAACCTCTCCTATAGTATAACATTGAAGTGACTTTATTACATTTATTAAGCTGTCATTTTCAAATTGGAACAGGTGACCCGTTCATGTTTGGTGTCTTTGGAATTGTAATGACAAATCCTCTTTTTGTAGAGTTGGATTTTAAATTGCAATTTTGAAATGCCTTATTTTTAGAAAGTTTGCATTGTCCTGCATTAGCCATCAGTGCCTGTAGCCTATCCCCGGGTCACATAACTGTGTGTAGCTGACATTTGGGCTTTGTGTATCCCTCCTAGATGGCTACACACAATAGAGAGCTGAAGAGTGCCTGTATTGACCATCACTGGCAGGATGGGAGCTAGAGCTGGGCACAGCCTTACTTACATAGGGATTTTCTGTCTCTTGCCTCCACCTAAAGGGCTTCCTACCACCTATAGTTAGTTTGGAGCCAATTCAGAAAAGGCAGGATGGCTGGGGACTTCAAAGGGAAACCTTTAGAAGCTTCTCTCACTTTCCAGAAGAAGGTGAACAGGTATAAATATTGAACCTCAGACACCAACTCTTCAGTACACTTCTGGACATGTGTATACTCTGCCAGGAAGGACTGCTGTGCTGCTGAAAGGACAGCCACTCTACTAACTGCTGCTCTGCTGTGCTGACCTGCTGCTTGATGCCCTCCTGCCTGGGTGAGACGGACTGGACCTGCATCTGTTTAACCCAGGACCACCAGAGTGACTTCAAGGGCTAGGTGGCTGACCTCCTGAATTGAGTCTCAAGGACAGAAGGCTCCAACAACCTTGACCCCAGCACCTGGACACTGCCATCTGTAAATCTACCCTGCCAAGTGGTGTTACCCCAGTCCTGAACCCTTGGAAGTGGGCCTACGGTGCTCTACCAGCCTCTTTGGATCCAGCAGAACTGACACAGCTCCTCTGCTGTGCAGTGCAACCACGACAGAACAGACTCATTGCTGCTGCTGTGTAGATCTTCTCTATCACAAAGACCTGCACCATAGCCCATTGCCTCATTAGAACTGCCACTTTGTGATGCATCCTTGACACAGGTCCTCAGATCCCTCATTGATAGCAGCTGTGACTATGACAACTGGATTCCGTGTCACAGCCTCACAGCTCATTTGAAGCAACTCATTGCCCAACTGCACAGTGCACCCTGGACACTGGACTTTGCATTGCAAGGCCATGTTGATGGCATCCTCGATGATGACGCAGGACCTCGCAACGCAGCTTCGCCACATCTTAGAACCAACTAATCACCTCAGCTACATGATGCATATGCAACACAGACCTTCGCAATGCTTCTCCAAACCAGGATTTCAGGTACTTTGTTCAGTGGGCCTAACTGGGTCCATGTAGCCGGCTGGTGCTCCATCATGGTTGGCCTGAACTTGTGGCTTTGTTCCGGGGCATGTCAACCAGTTAGCCACAGTTGGCACTTTTGGCTTTTTTGGCGCTATTATTTCTGAAATCTTTAAAGTTTAATATCTCCAGTTCTACTAATTAGATTTTTGTTGTTTTGGTCTTGTTTTATTTATTAACAATTACTCTATTGTTGTAATCTGGTGTGGAATCATTTTTGTTGTATGTTTTCACTTTATTACTTTTTGAAGTGTTGCACAACTACTGTACATATTGCCTCGGAGTTAAGCCTCACTGCTGTGTGTGAAGCTACCTGAGGGTTGAGCATAGGTTAACTTAGAGTTGGCTTGTGACTTCACCATGACAAGGATTGTGATTCCTGCTGAGTAGGGTTTCATCCCCCTTAATCAGTAACCCAATTTCATACACATGCCCCATCCCTGGTAAAAAAAAAACTCAATGTTATAATGTCTTTAAGAAGATGATAGTCATTTAATATCTGTGGACCCTTATTGCAAACACATTGACTTGCCCCATAGGTATCTCTCTTGTGAAATTTTCTTGCTTCCTCATCGTGGCTGTCCTTTCTGTTTGCTATTGAAAACCCTTTTTCCCAAGTAAAATGTAGTAAATTAGCACACGTCCCTGGCTTGTAAACTCCAAAACGTACGTTTTGTTGGTACAAGCTTGTTTAGAAGTGGTAAATGTTTTGTGCAGTTCAGCCAGGGGTAAGCCACCACCCAAATAATTCATCTTGCCCTGGTAGTTGGGTCAGGGGACCTGAGTCAGGTCTACTGTGTTTGTGTTGCTTTTTCATTGCAGGCCAAGAATAAAAGACAAAACAGTGGCCTTTGCTGTGAACAGGAGAGAGGGACAGAGAGATACATATGGCGGATGAATTTTTAAAATATGAAACCAGATAACCCGGAATCAAAACCTGCTTCCCAAACCTGCTTCCCAGCTTATTTGAATTGTGTGACCTAGGTAAACATCTAATTTCACAGTTCCTCCTTCTACTTTATCACTCATGAGAACATTTTTAAATACGTGAGTTCAGGGTGCGTGTTTTGTACAAGCACCTCTTATTATTGATATAATAGTCTATAATGTTGCTCCATCTACAATAAGAATCTAGGCCACGTTTAGGGTTTACATGACTACTTTGGATTTGCATGAATGGCCTGGGGGCTATTCATAAACTGCATTCTGTAGTTCAAGCAGGACAAACTTACTACAAAATGCTATTCACAAACTGCATTTTGTAGCAGTACAAACATACTACAAAATGCTATTCACAAACTGCATTTTGTAGCAGTACAAAAATACTACAAAATGCTATTCACAAACTGCACTTTTAAATTTCAAATGTTTTTTTCACAGTAGTACTTTAGAAGTGCAGTTTGTGAATAGCATTTTGTAGTATGTTTGTAGTACTATTGTACAACTCCACAATGCTCTGCTAAATGCAGTTTGTGAATAGCCTCCAGGGCCACCAATTTGGTGGAGACATGTAAGTTACACTTTGGAGCAAATTTGCACTAGGAATTTGTGAATAGCCAAAAAGCAATAAACATACTCACAAGTGTAAATCAATTAAAAGTGCAAGTTACCTTTGTGAATTAGGCCCATACAGAGACTAGTTTACCAAACAAATGTTACAGCTGCAACCAGCGAAGTAGTCCTTGAATGGATGGAATTCACATTTTTGTAAAGCGCGAACAATCACCCGTAAGGGTCTCCAGGCTCCAGGCGCTGGGGGCCGTCAGGAAGATCAAGCAAGCTATTGCCCAGAGTCACATGGTGCTGGGCTACTCTGCTGCCGGTGCCGGGGATCGAACCGTGATCACCAGATTCCAGCGTCAGTCACCCTGGCCGCAGCGCCACACCTCTCCCTGGAAACGTACTACTTTTCAGAATTCACAAACATTGGCAGTAGTAGACCTCGAAAGCTGTGCCAATTATACATTTCCAGGCATACTACTGCCAATCAAACACCAAAAATGTGATGACATGACTATTTGCAAATAGTCTAACCAGTTGCAACTGCTTGGGGTAGCATTCTAACCCTTCTCTTTGTGCCCACAGTGCCACCCTAGGTAGAGGCCCATCTAATGCAAAACTGAACCTGTTCCTCCTGGAAAAGGGTAGATCTCGAATCTTGGTCTTTTCATCCCTCCACTCTGCAGCTTTTTTAGTTTGGATAGATTCACACCCCACGAATCTCTCTGATTAAGTTACGCCCCTTAGTGAAGCAACACACAGGTGGCTCTATTATGCTAATTGCAGCTATCCCTTGCGTGCAATTTTTTCAATTCAATTCAAAGACATTTATAAAGCGCGCTACTTACCCGGAGGGTCTCAAGGCGCTTGGGGGTGGGGGATCCGCTACTGCTCGAACAGCCAGGTCTTGAGCTTCTTCCTGAAGGAGAGGTGGTCTTGGGTCAGGCGCAGGTCGGCCGGGAGGGAGTTCCAGGTCTTGGCGGCCAGGTAGGAGAAGGATCTTCCTCCTGTTGTCGCTCTTCGGATGCGGGGGACGACGGCGAGGGCGTGGTTGGTCGATCGGAGGTGGCGTTTAGGAGCGTAGAAGTTGAGGCGGTTGTTGAGGTAAGTCGGGCCTTGGTCGTGTAGGGCTTTGTGTGCGTGGGTGAGGAGGCAGAAGGTGATTCTCTTGTTGACGGGGAGCCAGTGCAGGTCTCTCAGATGTCCGGAGATGTGGCTGCGTCGGGGGATGTCGAGGATGAGTCTGGCTGAGTCGTTCTGGATCCGCTGGAGTCTCTTCTGGAGCTTGGCGGTGGTTCCGGCGTAGAGGGCGTTGCCGTAGTCCAGTCGGCTGGTGACGAGGGCCTGGGTGACCGTCTTCCTGGTCTCGGTGGGGATCCACCGGAAGATCTTCCGTAGCATGCGCAGGGTATTGAAGCAGGACGAGGAGACGGCGTTGACTTGTCTGGTCATGGAGAGGGAGGAGTCCAGGATGAAGCCCAGGTTGCGTGCGTGGTCTGTCGGTTTGGGTGCGGTGCCCAGGGCGGGGGGCCACCAGGAGTCGTCCCAGGCGGAGGTCGAGGAGCCCAGGATGAGGACTTCCGTCTTGTCTGAGTTCAGTTTCAGGCGGCTGGTCGTCATCCACTCCGCTACGTCTTTCATCCCTTCGTGTAGGTTGGCTCTGGCGGTGGCGGGGTCGTTGGTCAGGGAGAGGATCAGCTGGGTGTCGTCGGCGTAGGAGATGATTTTGAGGCCATGTTGGCGTGCGATGGCCGCCAGGGGGCTCATGTAGACGTTGAAGAGGGTGGGGCTGAGCGAGGACCCTTGAGGGACGCCGCAGATGACTTCGGTGGCCTCTGACTTGTACGGTGGCAGGCGGACTCTCTGTGTCCTTCCGTCGAGGAAGGAGATGATCCATTCCAGTGCCTTCTCTTGGATTCCGACGTTGCTGAGGCGCTGCACTAGGGTGCGGTGGCAGACAGTGCCGAATGCTGCGGAGAGGTCTAGGAGAATGAGGGCCGCTGTTTCTCCGTTGTCCAGCAGGGCTCTGATGTCGTCGGTGGCAGCAATGAGGGCGGTCTCGGTGCTGTGGTTGGCTCGGAAGCCTGACTGTGAGGGGTCGAGGGATCCATTCGTCTCGAGGAAGGCGGCCAGCTGCTTGTTGACTGTCTTCTCGATGACTTTGGCTGGAAACGGGAGGAGCGAGATGGGGCGGTAATTCTTGAGTTCGGTGGGGTCCGCTGTTGGTTTCTTTAGTAGAGCGCTGAGTTCGGCGTGCTTCCAGCTCTCAGGGAAGGCGGCGGTGTCGAAGGAGGTGTTGATGATGTCTCGCAGGTGGGGTGCGATGACCGCGTCGGCCTTGTTGAAGACGTGGTGAGGGCAGGGGTCGGTCGGAGATCCGGAGTGGATAGAGTTCATCGTGCTGATGGTGTCTTCGGTGTTGATCGGTGCCCAGGCGCTGAGGGTGGTGGTAGGGGGCGTTGGTGCGGTCGTGGGGAGCGTTGGTTGTGTGCTGAAGCTGTTGTGTATGTCCGCGATCTTGTTGTGGAAGTAGGAGGCGAGGGAGTTGCAGAGGTTTTGCGATGGGGTGATGTCGTTGGATCCGGCGTTGGGGTTGGAGAGCTCTTTCACGATGTTGAAGAGTTCCTTGCAGTTGTGTGCGTTGTTGTCCAGTCGGTCCTTGAATGCTGGTTTCTTGGTGGCGCGGATCAGTTGGTGGTGCTTTCGGGTGGCGAGCTTGAGGGTGGTCCTGTTGTCCGGTGTTGGCTCCCTTCTCCAGGCTATCTCGAGGGCTCGGCAGTTCTTCTTGGAGCTCTTGAGTTCGTCGGTGAACCATGGGGCCTTCTTGCTGCCGGGTCTGCTGGGCGGGGTCCTCAGTGGGGCGAGTTCGTCCGCGCAGTTGCTGATCCACTTCGTGAGGTTGTCGGCGGCCTGGCTGGGGTTCTCTGAGCTGGCGGGAGGGTGCTGGCTCAGGGAAGCGGCGAGTTGGTCGGCTGTGATCTTGTTCCAGCTTCTGCGGGGAACCTGTTGCTGGTGGTGGTGGGTCGTGGTTCTTCTGAAGCTGAAGTGGATGTAGCTGTGGTCCGTCCAGTGGAGTGCGGTGGCGTGGCTGAAGACGATGTCCTTGCTGGATGAGAAGACAGCGTCTAGTGTGTGTCCGGCGAGGTGGGTGGGGGTGGTCACCAGCTGCTTGAGTCCGAGGTTGGCGAGGTTGTCAAGCAGGGTGGTGGTGTTGCGGTCATTGTTGTTCTCCAGGTGGAAGTTGGTGTCCCGAGGAGGATGTAGTCAGCGGAGGGGAGGGCGTGCGGGCTGATGAAGTCGGCGATGTCTTCGCTGAATGGTGTGCGTGGTCCCGGGGGTCGGTAGATCAGGGTGCCTCTGAGGGTGGTCTTGGGGTCGGTGTGGATCTGGAAGTGGATGTGTTCGGCGGTTGTCAGGGTGTCGTCGGTGTTGGTCGAGATGCGGATGGTGTCTCTGTGGATGATGGCGATGCCTCCTCCGGTTTGGTTGTCGCGGTCTCTCCGGATGATCTTGTAGCCCTCTGGGATGGCGATGGCGATGTCGGGCGCTGAGGAGTCGTTCATCCAGGTTTCCTTGAGGAAGGCGACGTCAGGTGAAGTAGTGTCGAGGAGGTTCCAGAGTTGGACGGCGTGTCTGTGGACGGAGCGGGTGTTGAGCAGGATGCACTTCAGGTGGTTGCTGCTGGTGTTTGGCTTGGCGGGTGCTGGTACGGGGCAGGTCCGGATGCAGGCGAACTTGCAGGTGTGGCAGCTGAAGGGTCCGTGGGTGCGTCTCGGGGTTGCTCGGTAGCATCCCGGGATTCGGCCGGTGTTGAGTGCGTTGAGGGTGGCGGCGTCGTAGGTCCGACGGGTGGGCTGGGGTCCTCGGGGGCCAGGGGTCCTGGCCCTGGGCGCGGTCCAGGCGCGGACGGGCGCAGACGGGCTTACCTTTGGCGCACCTTTGGCGCGCTTAGGGCGCACCCGCTGCGCGTGCATGCTGCGCGATGGCCACTTTGCCATATGAGGAGAGTGGGGGGGGCGGAGCGAGGGAGGGGCAGCTGGGAGGGGGAGCGGGGTGGCGAATGGGGATGGCGAACGAGGGCAGGGGGCGGGGCCGCAGGGGGGCAGCGGCAGGGGGGTGGCGGGAAACGCGGCCGGGCGATTAGGAGGGGGGGACACAGGGGGCTGGGAAAAACGGCGGCAAAGGAGTGCAAAGGCGGCGAGGCAAGGGGGCTGGGTAAAAAAACGGCGGAAAAGAGGAAAGAAGGCGGCGAGGCAAGGGGGGGAGCACGCTGGTCAGGAGCAGGCTAGTGTCAGGAGCTAGCTGGTGGGAACAGCGAGGCAGGAGCGAGGCAGGAGCGAGGCTGGAGCAGGCTGGCAGAGGTGGCACCAGGGGACGGGCGCACTCACGAGGAGTGTGCTCGGGGGTGACAAGCTGTTTAGAAGTGGAAGAATTTATCCAGAAAGTCTGTTTTTTTGCAGTTTGGAATCAATAAGAAATCAGACAGATGATTGTAGGTATGGATAAAATTATGTTGCTTCCTCGAAGCTATTTACATGTGCTGTTTATATGAGATGAAGTTTGAAATTGGGGTTGTGTAGTGCACTCCTTTATCAACACTTGTCCTTAAACTACTCTTCTCCTAGGTTTCAAGGGGGTGTGCTGGGTGGGGAGGAGGAGCCACCCTCCACAAAGCTTAGAATAGATATGAACTAGTAGCTGACGTCATTAGACCCTACCCGGACTACCTATGGCAGAAATCCATCTGCCTATATAACCTGCAAACTTATTAATGCTTATATGTTATTTCAAAAATTTTAATCGTGACCAATCATTTCACAATTTCTGGTTTTTAAACATTCTGTGTATACATTTAAAATAAACAATCAGTGTTTCTTAGACTTATTCTAGACATTAAATTTGCTGTCTAAACAAGAAAAGTAAATAGAAATAAACAAATAATCCAGTCCTAATGCATTTCGGGAGAATTTACCTTCGTCAGGGCGCTGAAAAACATAATATAATATGCATGTATAAACATTGGTTAAACCGACATTCAGCACTTACAATATTAACGCAATTAATTCACATTAAGTTGTACACAATTCATCAAAAGAAGCTTTACATCATGGTATATCAGTCTATTGAAATAAGAAAGACATTAAGACACAAAAAGACCGTTGCGTCAGACATATATAAAAAAATGTGAAGTCAACACCAAGAGCACATATAAAATGAGGAATATACATTGCCAGTATTTCGAATGGCGAAATAGAAAAGGACCTGTTTGCTAGATCGTAAATTGTAAAGAACTGAGGTTAAGAAACAAAATGACTGAATCTATTAAATGGATCCTTACCACAAGTGGTGCTGAAGAAAACTCGTTCTGATGCCTGCTGTCAGAGAAAACGCCTTAATTCAGTGAATTTCTATGGTTTAAATAGAATGGAAAGAAACTCAGTTTCTATTTACGACCCTGCCGTCATCGTTGTTAGTGGAATTACTGGAATTGCGTGTTCCATAACTTGCACAATGTAGACCAAAAATCACTACGAAGGACGATAATGTGGATTCACTCCACCGGCGGTGGTTGTGTGGATGACTGCAATAGAGCAACATAAAAAATAGAAACAAAATTTTAAGAGTGGTGCCCTCAGATTGTACGGTGTAAGTTCATAAATATAAACTTGCTAACAGATCTCTGAATGCGTACCTAAAGTCATAAGTTAGACAGCCGAAATATTCCCATTAAAAATCGCCCTTGGTTAAATAATTGATGTACGGGTTTCGGAGACTGAAATGTAAGCATAAGGACAATGCATAGTTATCGGGTCAGACCGTGCTTAGAAGTACGAGTCTAAGCTGTCTAAAAATTAAGTATGGGCGAAATTTGCGAATTCGCGAATTTGCGCGAAATAGAATTTGCAATCCACAAAATCCGCGAATTCGTGCGAATTTGCGGATTTTTGGTTTTTTGCGTGTCCGCGGGGTTTTTTGCGCATTCGCTTGGTTTTTTGCGCGTTTGCGGGTCTTTTTGCGTGTTCGCGGGGCTTTTTGCGTGTTCGCGGGCCGCTTGCATGGCGAAGTTATCCATGCGGTCGTGTATGGGCACAGCACCCTCTGGTTCACCACTGCCACCCTCTGGTTCATCACTGGCACCCTCTGGTTCACCACTGCCACCCTCTGGTTCACCCCTGCCACCCTCGAGTTCAGCACTGCCACTCTCTGGTTCCCCCCTGCCAAACTCTGTTTCAGCACTGTCACCCTCTGGTTCACCACTGCCACCCTCTGGTTCACGACTGCCACCCTCTGGTTCATCACAGCACCTCTGGTTCACCACTGCCACCCTCTGGTTAACCACTGTCACCCTCTGGTTCAGCACTGCCACCCTCTGGTTCACAACTGCCACCCTCTGGTTCACCCCTGCCACCCTCTGGTTCACCACTGCCACCCTCTGGTTTATCACAGCACCCTCTGGTTCACCCCTGCCACCCTCTGGTACAGCACTGTCACCCTCTGGTTCACCACTGCCACCCTCTGGTTCATCACAGAACCTCTGGTTCACCCCTGCCACCCTCTGGTACAGCACTGTCACCCTCTGGTTCACCACTGCCACCCTCTGGTTCATGACTGCCACCCTCTGGTTCATCACAGCACCTCTGGTTCACCACTGCCACCCTCTGGTTAACCACTGTAACCCTCTGGTTCAGCACTGCCACCCTCTGGTTCACCACTGCCACCCTCTGGTTCACCTCTGCCACCCTCTGGTTCACCACTGCCACCCTCTGGTTCACCCCTGCCACCCTCTGGTTCACCCCTGCCACCCTCTGATTCACCCCTGCCACCCTCTGGTACAGCACTGTCACCCTTTGGTTCACCACTGCCACCCTCTGGTTCACAACAGCACCTCTGGTTCACCACTGCCACCCTCTGGTTAACCACTGTCCCTCTCTGGTTCAGCACTGCCACCCTCTGGTTCACCACTGCCAACCTCTGGTTCACCACTGCCACCCTCTGGTTCACCACTGCCACCCTCTGGTTCACCCCTGCCACCATTTGGTTCATCACTGCCACCCTCTGGTTCACCCCTGCCACCCTCTGGTTCAGCACTGCCACCCTCTGGTTCAGCACTGTCACCCTCTGGTTCACCCCTGCCACCCTCTGGTTCATCACTGTCACCCTCTGGTTCATCACTGCCACCCTCTGGTTCACCATTGCCACCCTCTACCGAGTCCTTTTGTGACGCAGTGGCAGCACAAAAGATGCGCCATGGTGCTGGGTATTAACAACGTGACGCATCTGAGAGATGCGTCACGTTGTAAAGCCCTGCGCCATCAGGAGGCGTTCTGTCGCAGGGGAGGGCGTTCCTGCGCAGGAACGCCTCCTAAAAGTGGCTGAGTGAAATCTACAAGAATTTACTCAGTCACTTTTAGGCCAATGCTGCGTCAAAACCCTGCGCCTGCTTGAAGCCGGCGCAAGGCTTGATGCAGCATTGGGGAGATAGGGCCCCCCCAGAGCATTGCTGGAGCTGCTTTTTGTGCCTTTCTGCCCTCTGCATCACCACATCATCACTCAGCGCTACCCCAGCATCACTCAGCACCACCACATTATCACTCAGCACCACCACATTATCACTCAGCACCACCGCATTATCACTCAGCACCACCGCATTATCACTCAGCACCACCACATCACCACTCAGCGCCACCACAGCATCACTTAGTGCCACAACAGCATCACTCAGCGCCACCACATTATCACTCAGCACCACCACAGCACCCCTCAGCACCACCACAGCATCACTCAGCACCACAACAGCATCACTCAGCACCACCACAGCACCAATCAGCACCACCACAGCACCACTCAGCGCCACCACTGCATCACTCAGCACCACCACAGCATCACTCAGCACCACCACATTATCACTCAGCACCACCACAACACCACTCAGCACCACCACAGCATCACCCAGCACCACCACAGCATCACTCAGCACCACCACAGCACCACTCAGCACCACCCCAGCATCACTCAGCACCATCCCAGTATCACTCAGCACCACCACAGCACCACTCAGCATCACCACAGCACCACTCAGGGCCACCCCAGGATCAATGTGCGCAACCATTCAACAACTGGTTCAAATATGTTCTCTCAATGTTTCAAACTTTATTACAAATGTCACAAAAGATATTTCACTTCTGTTCTTGTATTTTCGTCACAATAAAATACACTGAACATAATCTTCACAAAAGTTATTTACAAAAGTTTAAGCTATTGCCATTATAAATTAAAATCACTTTTATTTAAGTATTAATTATTTTAAAAAATTAAAAGCCATTGTAATTTGTAATATCAATACAGCTAAGTCACGTAAATACAAAACATGTTGCATTACAAATGCTATAGGTGTCAAATTTGCGAAAGTTATAACTATTGGCATTGACCAATAGCTCAAACTTTCCTAATGCAAGACCTATTGCATTGCAAATGCTTGTTTTTATATCTGTCAGTGCTTCCTGTTGAGGTTTAATTTTCGTGACAGGCGCCTCATTGCCTACTTGTAACTATTCTCTGACCCTGCTTCAGGGGTCAGAGCAGGGTCAGAGAATAGTTGCTAGTAGGCAACGAGGCACCAGGAAGCACTTACAGGCTTACAGCAGCAGGTGCCCAAGTTGAAGTTAATTTCTTTGTAACCCTTTTGTAAAAGGTTACAAAAAATTAGCTTCAACTTTTGCACCTGCTGCTGTAACCCTGTAAGTTCTTGGCTGAAGATTCGTCCCCGCTGATTCGTGGATTTTACCGCGATTTCGCGAGATTCGCGGATCGCAAAATCGCGGAAAATCCGCAAATTCCGCGAGCGGAACGAATTTTCAGCCCATGCTTACTAAAAATCATAGAATAAAAGATGGACATACCTATAAAAATGAGAACAAGGTCGAAAATGTTCATGTGGAGTGGTCCCGAAATGGCAAGGAGCTTTTTAAAGATGTGGGGTACTGAAAAGTAAAAAAATAGAAGGACGTTTATATGAGATGTACATACATCTCCTCATCCTGGTTCAGGCCATATGGGGTAAATGTTCTCAATGCCAAAATCCATCATGACTCGCATTGTCGCAGTCTTGTTTCACGATTACCACCTCTTGCATGCTTGTTGATGCTTTCAATTCCGTAGAATTTTAAAGCCTTCCAATCACTGTCGTGCTTTTCCTCCATGTGCTTTGCCACCGCGTTGCTCCTGTCCTTATTTGTGGTAGCTCTCACATGTTCAAGAATTCGAAGTTTTGTTTCCTTTACAGTACTGCCCACGTACTTCAGAGGGCAGGGGCATTAGATAATATATACCACATATGGTGTCTTGCAGTTTATTAGCTGTTGAATGTTCCATTTTCTTTGATTATAACCTGTAAATGTTTTGGTGTTTTTTGCGATTTGACATGCCTTGCAGCTTGAGCACTTTACAAAGCCAGATGTCTTGAGCCAGTGTTTCTTCTTGATTTGATTCTTCCAATAATGGCTTTGTACTAACTTGTCCTTTAAATTGCCTGCTCGCCTGTAAGTTATTTTGGGGTGAGTTCCTACAATCTCTACCACCGTTGGGTCCATTTTTAAGAGTTTCCATTTTTTTCTCAGAATTTTCGTTATTTCCCCCGATTCTTGTGAATAAGTTGTTATGAATCTTATTTTTCTTTCTTCAGGTGGAGGTATTTTTTCTCTTAGGATTTCATCCCTTGTTTTTTCTTTAGATTTTTCCAGGCCTTTTTCAATTACTGTTTTTTGGTATCCTCTGCGCTCAAATTTTTTTGCTGTTTTTTTGCTATGTTTCTGCCATTCATTGTCCTCTGAACAGATTCTTCGAATTCTTAAGAATTCCCCATAAGGGATACTGCGAATTAGTGAGTTTTGATGGAAGCTGTTTGCATGCAAGACCGAATTGGTTGTAGTTATTTTACGGTGTAGTGTGGTTTGGATTTTTCCTTCATTGATATAAATCTCTGTGTTCAGAAAGGTTACACGTTCTTTGCTCATTGTGTGAGTGAATTTGATATATATATATAAACAAAACCCTTTCAGTCATAGAATGACGCATAAATTATGCAAAAAAGAAGGAGATAACTCTGGGTAGTTGTCCAGTTTAGGTGGAAAGCAGCTCCTGTAAGAGCACTCTCAACACCAGCGACACTCTAGATCTGCTCCCCTCAATTGTCAGTTTTTCTATCAAAGTTTTTAAGCATAGGATTAGCACAGTGCTATCTACGCCGAGATAGAAAAGGACAAAGTCTTTTGCCATTCATACAGCAAAGTCTTTAAGCATAGGACTAGTACAGTGCTGTCCTTGCCGAGCTGTAAAATGACAAAAGCCATTTATCACTTTTTTGTATATATATATATATATATATATATATATATATATATATATATATATATATATATATATATATATATATTACCTACTAGCGGTCGCCAGTAGGTATATATAGTTAGGATTTTTTTGAATAGGGATTTCTGAAAATTCTATGTTGAATAACTTTGGCGTTGATGGACGGAATTGGCTGAAATTTTCAGGGAAATGGCACATTTTGTTTCTGAGCGTCCCCTGAAAGTTTGGGAGGCTTTCGTCAAGCGGGAGCCGAGAAAAAAGGGGGGGTCCCAAAACATGTTTTTAACATTGAGTTTTCCATAGGGCGGTTGGACTCACTTTTAGCTCGAACGGCTGAATGGATTTCCACAAAACTTGGCAAAATTGTAGGGACTGGTAGCCCGATGTGCCTTTGCTATGTCTCAAGATATATGCTCCAGTGGTTTTTACGAAAATTAACTTTGAAAAATATATATTGGGCTACATTGGGCTATATATATGTTAGAGCCCAAATGAAGCCCAATGTAGCCCAATGTAGCCCAAAGATGGCCACCAGAGACAAAAAAAAACAAATGTAGCCCAAATATCAGCCAGACATAGCCCAACTATAGCCCAGTGACAGAATGTCCCAGAGTGTTCTAAAGAACAACTAGAGCGCTAACAGTCTTACTTATGACAAAAGTATGGCACACCTGAAGTCATCTTGATTGGAATAAAGTGTTAACACTTAAAACATTTAATTTGCAAAGGAACAAAATGAGGGGGTTCATTTTGCCATAGAAATTATGATTAGTGCTGAAGAAAGAAAAATTAGGGCACATTTTGAGTGACTTCTCAAATCCTCCTATATTTCATTAAAAAAATTCTGATATGCAGTCTCCCAAGATGGCCACCAGAGACAAAAGAGCCCAAATATAGCCCAAATATCAGCCAGATGTAGCCCAACTATAGCCCAATGACAGAATGTCCCAGAGTGTTCTAAAGAACAACTAGAATGCTAACAGTCTTACTTATGACAAAAGTATGACACACCTGAAGTCATCTTGATTGGAATAAAGTGGTAACACTTAATACATTTAATTTGAAAAGGAACAAAATGAGGGGTTTCATTTTGCCATAGAAATGTTATATATTACCTACTGGCGGTCGCCAATAGGTATATATAGTTAGGATTTTTTTGAATAGGGATTTCTGAAAATTCTATGTTGAATAACTTAAGCGTTGATGGACGGAATTGGCTGAAATTTTCAGGAAAATGACACATTTCGTTTCTGAGCGTCCCCTGAAAGTTTGGGGGGGGGTTTCGTCAAGCGGGGGCCGAGAAAAAAGGGGGGTCCCAAAACGTGTTTTTAACATTGAGTTTTCCATAAGGCGGTTGGACTCACTTTTAGCTCGAACGGCTGAACGGATTTCTATGAAACTTGGCAAAATTGTAGAGACTGTTTGCCCGATGTGCCTTTGCTAGGTCTGAAGATATGTGCTCCAGTGGATTTTGAGAAAGTAACGTTCAAAAAAATATATATATCTGTGACAGCGTCCCGGTTAGCGCCCCGGTTCGCGTACCAGACGCGTAACGGAACTTCGCGAGGAGAAGCGGATTGGCTCTCCGGTGACTCTCAACATTCTAAACAGTCCGGAGCGGCCGACATCTTGTCTCTCGGTAGGATCGAGAGACAAGAGGTGGAAATAAACGAAGGGGGAAATAAATGAAAGGGGCAAGGTAGACCCTTCCTGACCCCCTAGGATTGATGTGGGGGCTATTAAAGGGCCCCGCGGGGCAAAAAAATAAAATTAATTTTTTTTCGATTTTTCGCGGTGGAAGCGCTACCCGGTACGCGAACCGGGTAGCTCACCGGTAGCGTAACGGGAGTCTGCCATCTTGTGTTTCGGACGAATTTAGTCACAAGATGGAGGATAAACAATGTTGGGAATGGGTATAAGGGGGCACGGAAGACATATCCTGACCCCCTAGGTTTTCTGAGGGTGGCTGAGGAGGCCCATATATGTAAAAAAAAAAAACAAGGGGAAAACCAAGGGAAATAGTAAAATAATATTTTAGAGTGCTTTGAGGTAGGGTAGCTCTGAATAGAGCTGTTGTGTTGTGTGGGTGATGTAAGTACCAACATGTAGGCACCAATGAAGAGTCTAAAATTCAATGTACACCGTCTCCTCTGTAGATATTTTGTATGTTCTAATATGGGTTATTTAAATGTAAATGTGTGGAAAAGCACTTCATGCTTTAAAGCAATTGTATTTTTGAACTGATTGTTCTTTCCTCTTAGTCCTCCCCTTTGTTTTTTTCCCCCACACTCTTCTTCAGCATGATAGTTGATAAATTCGTTCCCTCAAAACATTTATATACATAAAAAAATTATATTAAATACATATAAAATATATTTTTCCTTTAAAAGAAGACTACATTTTACAGCTTTTGATATTTGCTATTAAAAAACCATTGAAATTCACTGAAAAAACCATAGGTTATAGACCATATATAGTTAGGAATTAGCATTTACAAAACCTTGAAAATTCACTGAAAAAACCATAGGTTATAGACCATATATAGTTAGGAATTAGCATTTACAAAACCTTATTTTACTCACACAAAACCATTGAAATTGGCATATATAGTTAGTTGCACTAAGTATATATCGCGCACCCGCAATCCACTGCTGATCATGTCACATATTACATCATTCATGACATGGTCAGTGACACTTTTAGCTCGAACGGCTGAACGGATTTCTATGAAACTTGGCAAAATTGTAGAGACTGTTTGCCCGATGTGCCTTTGCTAGGTCTGAAGATATGTGCTCCAGTGGATTTTGAGAAAGTAACGTTCAAAAAAATATATATATCTGTGACAGCGTCCCGGTTAGCGCCCCGGTTCGCGTACCAGACGCGTAACGGAACTTCGCGAGGAGAAGCGGATTGGCTCTCCGGTGACTCTCAACATTCTAAACAGTCCGGAGCGGCCGACATCTTGTCTCTCGGTAGGATCGAGAGACAAGAGGTGGAAATAAACGAAGGGGGAAATAAATGAAAGGGGCAAGGTAGACCCTTCCTGACCCCCTAGGATTGATGTGGGGGCTATTAAAGGGCCCCGCGGGGCAAAAAAATAAAATTAATTTTTTTTCGATTTTTCGCGGTGGAAGCGCTACCCGGTACGCGAACCGGGTAGCTCACCGGTAGCGTAACGGGAGTCTGCCATCTTGTGTTTCGGACGAATTTAGTCACAAGATGGAGGATAAACAATGTTGGGAATGGGTATAAGGGGGCACGGAAGACATATCCTGACCCCCTAGGTTTTCTGAGGGTGGCTGAGGAGGCCCATATATGTAAAAAAAAAAAACAAGGGGAAAACCAAGGGAAATAGTAAAATAATATTTTAGAGTGCTTTGAGGTAGGGTAGCTCTGAATAGAGCTGTTGTGTTGTGTGGGTGATGTAAGTACCAACATGTAGGCACCAATGAAGAGTCTAAAATTCAATGTACACCGTCTCCTCTGTAGATATTTTGTATGTTCTAATATGGGTTATTTAAATGTAAATGTGTGGAAAAGCACTTCATGCTTTAAAGCAATTGTATTTTTGAACTGATTGTTCTTTCCTCTTAGTCCTCCCCTTTGTTTTTTTCCCCCACACTCTTCTTCAGCATGATAGTTGATAAATTCGTTCCCTCAAAACATTTATATACATAAAAAAATTATATTAAATACATATAAAATATATTTTTCCTTTAAAAGAAGACTACATTTTACAGCTTTTGATATTTGCTATTAAAAAACCATTGAAATTCACTGAAAAAACCATAGGTTATAGACCATATATAGTTAGGAATTAGCATTTACAAAACCTTGAAAATTCACTGAAAAAACCATAGGTTATAGACCATATATAGTTAGGAATTAGCATTTACAAAACCTTATTTTACTCACACAAAACCATTGAAATTGGCATATATAGTTAGTTGCACTAAGTATATATCGCGCACCCGCAATCCACTGCTGATCATGTCACATATTACATCATTCATGACATGGTCAGTGACATCACTGATGACATCACTGATGACATCTCAAATGACATCACTGATGACATCACTGATGACAACAATATGTCTTACATATTGAAGAATGAGTGGCTGTATAAGTGTCTGGATGAAGGATTTAGTAGGTGCATGACTGACTGTATGAGTGAGTGATTAAATGTGTCTCACTGAGTGCATGGGTTAGTGACTAAACTGTCTTAATTTGTGCATCATTATGTCTGTTGTTCTGTAAACTGCTGCATGTGTTGATCAGTAGCTATATGAGTAACTATATGGGTTATTGATTGGTTGCCCAAGTATTTGTATGGGAGACTGAGTGTGTGTGTGGGTGGCTGGGAGGTGTATGACTCTGTGCATAGATGTGTGAGCAGTTGATTCACTAGATGTATGGGTTCAAAAGTGCATGTGGAAACAGCTGTATGGGCGGTTGACTGTGTGCATGAGTGTATTGGTGAATGAATGGATATCTCAGTGCTACATGTCAAAGTAAGTACATATGTAAAACACAGTACATGTGAGAGTTGACATATATAAATAACTGTGCATAAGAACCAGTGAATGTGTGAGTGGCTGTATGGATCTGTAAACTTGTATCAGGGATTGTATAATAGAGTAAATATGTGTTAGTATATGTTTGAATAAGTAAGGTGTGTATAACTGTATAGTTGAGGAAATGGAGGTGTGATTGATTCTTTGCATGACTGACTAGGTGTGTGAGTAACTCCATGGATGAGTGACAGTCTGTGAGTGTCTGTTTACACTGAGTGTATCTAAGGTAATATTAGAGTCTGAAGAGGTTCATCGTATTATCACATGAATGATGTCATCAGTGATGTGATCAGTAATGTCAAATGAGATGTCATCAGTGATGTCATCAGTGATGTCATTTGAGATGTCATCAGTGATGTCATCAGTGATGTCATTTGAGATGTCATCAGTGATGTCATTTGAGATGTCATCAGTGATGTCATCAGTGATGTCACTGACCATGTCATGAATGATGTAATATGTGACATGATCAGCAGTGGATTGCGGGTGCACGATATATAGTTAGTGCAACTAACTATATATGCGAATTTCAATGGTTTTGTGTGAGTAAAATAAGGTTTTGTAAATGCTAATTCCTAACTATATATGGTCTATAACCTATGGTTTTTTCAGTGAATATATATATATATATATATATATATATATATATATAGATATATATATATATATCTATATATATATATATATATATATATATATATATATATATATATTCACTGAAAAAACCATAGGTTATAGACCATATATAGTTAGGAATTAGCCTTTAAAAACCTTGGAAATTCACTGAAAAAACCATAGGTTTTGGGCCTTATATAGTTAGGAATTAACATATAAAAAACCATTGAAATTCCTCCTATATAGTTAGTTGGTCTAACTATATATAGCGCACCCGCAATCCACTGCTGATGATGTCACATATTACATCATTCATGACATGGTCAGTGACATCACTGATGACATCACTGATGACATCTCAAATGACATCACTGATGACATCACTGATGACATCACTGATGACATCTCATTTGACATCACTGATGACATCACTGATTACATCATTCATGTGATAATACGATGCACCTCCTCACACTCTAATATAACCTTTGATACACCCAGTGTTAAATACAGACTACCATTCTTGAAACTATTGACACACCAATACCACTTACTACATAGGCACTCACTGATTCCTAGGTCTACTCACACATCCACTCATTCACCCATACAATCACTCATACATACAGTCACTCATCAATGCAACACTATCATATGTACTCATACACCTATGTAGACACTCACACACTGCCACTCATCCATGGAGTTACTCACACACCTAGTCAGTCATGAAAGAATCAATCACACTTCCATTTCCTCATCTATATAGTTATACACACAACACCTTACTTATTCAAACATATACTAACACATACTTACTCTCTTATACAATCACTGATACAAGTACACATTGATCTGCACAGAGTCACACACCTCCCAGCCAGCCACACACACACTCAGTCTCCCATACAAATACGTGGGCAACCAATCAATAACCCATATAGCCACTCATATACATACAGCTTAATATACAGACAGTCACTGGGTGATGTCATCAGTGATGTCATCAGTGATGTCAAATGAGATGTCATCAGTGATGTCATCAGTGATGTCATCAGTGATGTCATTTGAGATGTCATCAGTGATATCATCAGTGATGTCACTGACCATGTCATGAATGATGTAATATGTGGCATCATCAGCAGTGGATTGCGGGTGCGCTATATATAGTTAGACCAACTAACTATATAGGAGGAATTTCAATGCTTTTTTATATGTTAATTCCTAACTATATAAGGCCTAAAACCTATGGTTTTTTCAGTGAATTTCCAAGGTTTTTTAAAGGCTAATTCCTAACTATATAAGGCCTAAAACCTATGTTTGTTTTGTAGTATCCTGCATATTATACTGTAAGGTGTTTTACCAGCCCTGCTCTGCCAGTGTCTGTGCTCTGACTCATTAGAATGTTGTAGTCTGATGAGGCTTCGGAATGTTGGGACTGAGGCTGGCAGAGCGACAGTTGATCATGGGCTGAGCAGCTGACAGGCAGCTCCTGGTGGGGCTCTAAGCTACCACATATCTACATGATGTCCTGTACCTTGCAACCTGTTATCTTCATGAAATAAATTATCTTGAAATACTACCTTCCTGAGTGGACCTTCTTCACCACATATTTTGGCGATTTTCTGATTACTTGTATTTTTGTTAATCTTTTTCTATGTCATTGAGTCTGTGTTGTCTATCGGTTTCCGCATTACTCTTCGCTTCCTCCTTATATTCTTCCACCTGTCTCTTCACGCTGCTTTGCTTACATCTTTCCTTGTCGTTGTTTCTGTTCCTCTGCTATTCTTCCTTGTTCTTCCCCGCTAGTTGTTATTCACGTAGTGGTTTAATGCTTCTGTTAGAACGAAAGGGGATATGTAGTATCCTGCATATTATACTGTAAGGTGTTTTACCAGCCCTGCTCTGCCAGTGTCTGTGCTCTGACTCATTAGAATGTTGTAGTCTGATGAGGCTTCGGAATGTTGGGACTGAGGCTGGCAGAGCGACAGTTGATCATGGGCTGAGCAGCTGACAGGCAGCTCCTGGTGAGGCTCTAAGCTACCACATATCTACATGATGTCCTGTACCTTGCAACCTGTTATCTTCATGAAATAAATTATCTTGAAATACTACCTTCCTGAGTGGACCTTCTTCACCACATTTTTCAGTGAATTTCAAAGGTTTTTTAAATGCTAATTCCCGGCGGGCACAACGAAGGCTTCCCCCATGCAGGGAAAAGCGGAGCAGCTTACCTTCATGACTTTCAAAATAATTAGTTGTTCACCTAGTATTGGCCCTAAAAGTCTGGCACCACCTCTCAAGGCTACTCCATATTTTCATGGATCTTCAAGGTGTGATTTAAAGAATACCTTTTTGTACTTCATTAATGCCTAAGGCTTAACATGTTCTGTATAATTGCATTCTCTCAGTATAATTTTTTCTTCCTTAGTCGTTTTGCTCCCCTCTGCCATGTGGTATGAGGTAGTGAAAAAGAGGTGCATAGCACTTTACAAATAGCCCCAAACAAAAGAATGTATTTTTCACATTCAGAGGACTATCATTTGCATATGACCTTCCAGCACCAGATCTCGGATATTTTATAAAGGAAAGCTTTGATATAGTTATGCTATAAATTGCAACAGTATAGCGATCTTCCCTACATAACTACTGAACCCTGTGGCCGATTGTAGCAAAGAATTAGTTGAGCAACAGGTAAGTAAATAATCCTTTTTCATCATATGCTTTAATTTGCTTTGTTTCTTTTTTGAATGTAAATTTACATCTGGCTTTTGAGCAATTCTGTTGGAGGCCTTATTTAAAAAAAAATACTTACTCCTCTTTTTCCGGTCGGACATTAGTCCAGTCGTGCTTATACTCACGGTGGAGCCTTCCAACCTCTGGGCAGGCGGTGATAAAAAAACCGGGGCAGAGGAGGGGTATCGGTCGGACGTTCAGTGGTACAACTCTTATTTTCTATGTGGTGAATCTAAAACATGCCAATATCCCTAACTCCTGGACTGAGGGAGAGTCGTTTCTTCAGACGAGGAGTTACCATATTCAGGCTTATTTCCCCATCCCCTTGATCGGTAGACCAGCATTTCAGTCATACAAAGACGTTTTCTCCAACGACCCGGACATATGTAATACATATACATTCATACCATACAATCAGGGCACGTACGCAAAGTCACACCATACAATTTTTTCACGTTCCCAGTGATGGTCTGCACTCCATGCAATATCTCACAGCGCTTGTCTATGTCTTTCCCTACATGGAGCACGGTGCGGTCCATGTCCACTCCATTCTTCAGTCGGAACTCCGATGTAACCTACAGAGGAGAAAAGAAAAGGGGGGGGGTGCAGCATTCAGAGCACATCAGCACGCGCAAACACGAAAAAGCTTCTACTTACCACGTACCAGACTAGCTGCAGGAACGTGTGATACAACAGATCTTGGCTATCCTTTTCGCATTATTTTTCTGAGTAACATATCCTACCCTTCTTATTATACCAAAAAAGGCTTCATTTTGTTTGTCCCTAAATTCGAGTTCCCTCTTCGTGTATTTGTTTCTCAATTAGTCGTACTTTATGGGACAAAATACCACACCTTATATTCGGCAGATACCTTAAGCTACAAAGGGTCTGCATTATCTGTCTTCTATTGTTTGGGAATAACAGCCATTAATCAAAAACCTTACCAACCTAGAAGATTGTTATGACGCTGATTCCATAATTCCCTCGAAAACCCTTTATTGTAAAAGGCCAGTATACAAATACGGGCTTACAACCGTATAGGCCGGCCACGGTGCAAGAGGCGTCGAGTATCATGAACAACGCTACTTTAGCGCGACAATAAAAATAATCAATAATGAATAGATCAGCATCAATAAGATTGTTCGCATGCCCAGTCAGTATCCCCCACCCCCCCCGTCACGTGCAAAAAGACCGTACACATATCCCTTAACATTAGTGCCAAGTAACCGGAACGTCATAAGGAGTTGTGAGTCCCGCCTACATCGGCGCCATTTTGGGGCGAGGTCGGGCGGGTCCAGGGTACAGTCCAAATGTCTCCAATGACTAGTGGTTGGACCAGAACCCCTTTCGGCAGTTTAAAAATGTCATTAATGCCAACAGAAAAACAGACAGCATGAACCGTGACTCAAAGGTGGGGAAAGCAAAGTCTTCCGTACCGGGTCACGTTGGTGTTCCGCCGGAACTGATCGAGTTGGTAGTCTACAGCGTCTCCTGGTAATTCAAACGGAAACTGGCGTCAGCATGAGAGCACCACCATCTCGCAGCAACGCCGTGGTCCTTCCGGAGAGCGGGACAACAGGCGTGTCCCTCTGCCGACGCCCTGAATCAGCCTCTCTCGCGGCACCAAATGGGGACAGGGTGGCTGCCGCCCGGGGCAAAGACAAGTCGATGTGGAATGATCGAGCAATAGCGGCGGTTGCCCCCACCGGAAGTCCGCGGGAGTCGAGGGCCAATGACTCCCGTAGAATCTGCAAAGCTGAGGGGACGTCTTCCAGGGTGGGGCCCATGCCCGATCACGCAAGCTTCCGAGTTCCAAGGTGTCCCAGGGCCATTTTAGTGGACCAGGCCCAAATCCGAAGAGCCGGCCGCCATTTTGAGAGTCCTGTGGCAGCAGCAGTTCTCCACCACAGCCATCGGAGTGGGTCCCCCGACCAACCAACTGCGGGGGCCCACTTGAGTGGGACGTAGACGGCAATCTTGGTGCAACCGTCCGGCAGGTGAGACGCTAAGGGTCGTCCCACTGCAGCTGGTCGGAGAGTGAAACGCTAAGGGGCGCCCTCTCAGCTAGTCGGCGAGTGAAACGCTAAGGGGCGCCCTCTCAGCTGGTCGGCGAGTGAAGCGCTAAGGGGCGCCCTCTCAGCTGGTCGGCGAGTGAAACGTTTAAGGGGCGCCCTACTGCAGCTGAGGAGCCTCCACCTGGGGAGGCGGGGTAGGCCCGTTCCCGTCGCCTCCCCCCCAGGGCACCCCACGCCGTCTTTCGGCGCAGCATTGTAGGATGGCCAGACCAGTGCAGCAACTTGCTGGACACCAACTCGGTGCCGTCCGGATCTCAGCGCGTTGTGCTGCCTCCGGCCTATTCGCACAACGGTCCGCCACTGATGCCGCCTCACAGGCTGATGGATTTTGTAGGCTTTTTATAGCCCAAATCCGACTAAAAGACAGCCCAAAGCAGCCCAATGTTGCTACTCCGGGGAAGGAGGGACAGGGACAGTGTCAAGCGGGCGGTGAATGCTTTGGGATGGATGTTGCAGCAGGCTGCCATGTAAATAGTTGTTTAAAAATGTGTTTTAACGTGTTTACTTTGTTGGAGTGTTGTATATATCTATAAGTTATTAAAGCGTTTTAATCATACTACTTTGTTGGAGTGTTATATATTTGTAGTGTGGCAACGAGCACAAAGATGTTACTGTATAACCAGAAAAAGACATAGTCCAATTGTGCGTGATCTAGCCCAATCTGGTGACGCCGATAGTGGGTATCAGCAGACTTTCATTTGTATAGGGTTTGTCGTTTATTGGGCGGGGTGGGTGGTAGGGCAGGCATGCTTAGGCAGCGAGTGCGGCGGAGCCGAGCTACCTCGTGGCCATCTCGACCGCGAGCTTGGCTCCTCCCCCTAGTTTCATACTTTTTGCGGAGGGCTATTTCCTAGGGTTTCTTGTTTTAGCAGGGTCAAAAGGATCCTATCAGTGGCCTACTGAGTTTGTTCGACTCCTTTCGTTTTGCCATAATTTGCTAGGAAGGTACCGTGGCTAATCCGTATTTTATATATATGTCCTCTTTATTAGGGGTGCCCTCCGGTGGTCCGGGTAGAATCAATTACCAATCAGTGGGGAGAAGATAGGCATGACAGATTACAAAAGGGGGGACAAAGGTCCGCACTACCTATCTTTTCGCTGCTTGCAAAGACTAGACAGAATGTCTCTATTCCACGTTATTTGTAAGCAGAGAATACCTCCAAAGAACCAATATCAAACAACCAGTGTTCGGACAATCAAACAATCAAATGGTGAGAAAGAGATAGGCACGACGGGTTACAACGGGGGACAAAGGTCCGCGTTACCTACCCATCACTACCTGCAAAGGAAGAGAAAATCTTTGTATTCCTCTCCGTTTGTAGACAGAGAATCTCCAAAGAGGACCAATGTATCAAGTAGCGACCAAGGCTAAACGAACCAATCAACGAATAATACTAGTATTTTCAAACAATTCCGATACAAACAATCAATCAAAAAGTCAATCAGGTGGATAAAACCATCCTGCCAATCAGACGTATAAAAACGTCCTACTTAACCTTACCCGGACCACGTGGACAGTTCTTCGCCTTCCCCTTCCAGCGCCCGATCGTCCTCTTATTCCAGTTTTACCGTAGCACTCCTGTGGGGTCCCAGTCAGGACAGCAGGTCACTCAAGAGAGGTCCGTTCAGAATCGGTGAAGTTCACTCAATCGGCAGCCAGACGAGGGTCCTCTCCAGGCAGGTATACTCCAATCGTTTAGACGTTCACCCCGTCGTCAGGACCTCTCTTACTGAACCCACATGTCGCTGATGGGCCCCGCGTTGGGACGCCAATTGAGGAAAAACAGCCGGTTACTACCGAATACCCAGGCTGTTGGCGCAAGGGCGCCTCTAATTTCCCAAAGCAAATAATACCAAATAAAGAGACAGGCGCTGGAGCTGGAACGCAAGAACAGGGTTTATTTCTCATGAGGAGAGCCTGTCATTTCGGACACGCGCACAGAATGTCTTCGGGAGGTGCTCTAACCACATCTCTGAGGCCTGGCCTCTTATACACAGGTTTATTGCTTTATTACACGTGACACATTCTTGTCAAGACTTTGATGTACAAAAAGACATCCCTGGAATCCCCACTTCAAGCTCGTTCCCACACATATCTACAGAAAGTGATAGCTATTCCACAGCAGTCAAGTCAAGTCAAGTCAGAGAATTTATATAGCGCACTACCTACCCAGAGGGTCTCAAGGCGCTTAGAAATAGGAGGAGGATTACTTGTCAAATATCCACGTTTTAAGTTGCTTTCTGAATGCTAGGTGGTTCTGGGTGAGGCGAAGGTGGGCGGGGAGTGAGTTCCAAGTTTTAGCAGCCAGGTAAGAGAATGATCTGCCTCCCATGGTGGTCTTGTTGATGCGAGGTACGGTGGCGAGGGCTTGGCTGGAAGAGCGTAGTTGGCGGGAGGGGGTGTAGAAGGATAGTCGTGAGTTGAGGCATTCTGGTCCGATGTCGTAGAGTGATTTGTGTGCGTGGGTTAGCAGTCGGAAGGTGTTTCTCTTATTGACGGGTAGCCAGTGGAGGTCTTTCAGGTGACCAGAGATGTGTTCTTTGCGCGGGATGTCTAATATGATACTCTGTCGATTCCCGGAACGGGTGTATGTGATCGGATCGCACGGGGTGGGGGGGCCTTTGATTAGTCGGAGATCCTTTGAATCGGGGCAACTGCTTACAGGAAAGGGGGGCCAATAAATGGCAGCTGCAGGGCCAGGTGGTGGCTTGGGAGCAGGGCAGGGCAGAGGAAGGGGGTTCATCAAAGGCCGGGGAGGTGTTGACCGGGGGGGTTTTTGCCTCCGAGGTCGGGTCGCACTGGGGAGGGGTGTTAGGTCGATGCACGAGAGAGCGGGTGTGGTCAGAGAGGGGGGGGGGTGTGTTCGTAGCGCCAGGGAGACGCGCTGGTGACCGGCGAGTGGCAGAGGGGCCATGGCGTTTACAAAATGGCTGCTGCTTACTAGAGCGTACGGGCCTGAGTGGGGACAAGGTGGCGCCGATTATGTTGACATCGCAAACCAGATTTTAACATGCAGACTGAGTGACAACATGAGAAGTGCAGTGCGCCCTGTTGCACGGGGTGTCATCCGTAGAATGTGTGTCCGTGTGCGTGCAGTGGATGTGCGGACTGAGTAATATGAGAAGTGCAGTGCGCCCTGTTGCACGGGGTGTCATCCGTAGAGTGTGTGTCCGTGTGCGTGCAGTGGAAGTGCGGACTGAGTGACATGAGAAGTGCTGTGCGCCCTGTGGCATGGGGGGACATCCATAGAGTGTGTGTGTCCGTGTGCGTGCAGACTGAGTGACATGAGAAGTGCAGAGCGCCCTGTTGCACGGGTGTGATCCGTAGAGTGTGTGTGTCCGTGTGCGTGCAGACTGAGTGACAACATGAGAAGTGCAGTGCGCCCTGTTGCACGGGGTGTCATCCGTAGAATGTGTGTCCGTGTGCGTGCAGTGGAAGTGCGGACTGAGTAATATGAGAAGTGCAGGGCGCCCTGTTGCACGGGGTGTCATCCGTAGAGTGTGTGTCCGTGTGCGTGCAGTGGAAGTGCGGACTGAGTGACATGAGAAGTGCTGTGCGCCCTGTGGCATGGGGGGACATCCGTAGAGTGTGTGTCCGTGTGCGTGCAGTGGAAGTGCGGACTGAGTGACATGAGAAGTGCTGTGCGCCCTGTGGCATGGGGGGTCATCCGTAAAGTGTGTGTCCGTGTGCGTGCAGTGGAAGTGCGGACTGTCATGAGAAGTGCAGTGCGCCCTGTTGCACGGGTGTGATCCGTAGAGTGTGTGTGTCCGTGTGCGTGCAGACTGAGTGACAACATGAGAAGTGCAGTGCGCCCTGTTGCACGGGGTGTCATCCGTAGAATGTGTGTCCGTGTGCGTGCAGTGGAAGTGCGGACTGAGTAATATGAGAAGTGCAGGGCGCCCTGTTGCACGGGGTGTCATCCGTAGAGTGTGTGTCCGTGTGCGTGCAGTGGAAGTGCGGACTGAGTGACATGAGAAGTGCTGTGCGCCCTGTGGCATGGGGGGACATCCGTAGAGTGTGTGTCCGTGTGCGTGCAGTGGAAGTGCGGACTGAGTGACATGAGAAGTGCTGTGCGCCCTGTGGCATGGGGGGTCATCCGTAAAGTGTGTGTCCGTGTGCGTGCAGTGGAAGTGCGGACTGTCATGAGAAGTGCAGTGCGCCCTGTTGCACGGGGTGTGATCCGTAGAGTGTGTGTGTCCGTGTGCGTGCAGACTGAGTGACATGAGAAGTGCAGTGCGCCCTGTTGCACGGGGTGTCATCCGTAGAGTGTGTGTCCGTGTGCGTGGGCTTAGGGCATCTGAGCCTGGCACAACCGAGGCACAGGGGTAGGAGAACCCGTGGGTCCTCGAGAGGTGGCAGAGCCTGGCATCTCTGGGGATCAGGGCATCTGAGCCTGGCACAACTGAGTCTCTGGGGAAAAGGGGCAGTGAGTCCCGTAGCTATCGCCCAGGTGGGCAGAAGCGCCCCCGGGGGGAGGGGCATTGAAGCCGGGCACTCCTAGGGTGAAAGAGGCGGATACCGCTGGCCAGAGTGTCAACAGAAAAAGAGCGCCTGGTCCCCGGGGTTGGAGGAGCTGCAGCCAGGCTCTAATACCCCTCTAACGCCCTTCTGCCTGGGCTCCCAGGACGAGGGGCAATAGAGCCTGGCTGTCACTCGGGATTAGAGGGCAAGAAAGACTGGACAATTACCTTTGGAAGGATCGGGTAACATGTGAGAATCTGTTGAATATCACTTTATAATGCAACGATTTTTAGTGGTAGCTTTTGGAAAATTAGACCTGACGCTGTATTTGCTCGTAAAATATACCATGCATCAGTATGGACATTTCCAAGTCTGAATGCGGGTGTGTGTTTAATGAACCAAGTAAGACATTTCTCAATGTGTGAGCGTATCTGTGAGCGCGCTGGCGTGCGGACACGCACTGCTGACATGACATCGAATGCTTCCCCCAGGCAGGGGGGAACCGGAAACCACGTCCTCCCGGCCCCGCCCACAACCAGGCGGCGGCCATCTTAAGGCAGCTCGGGCCGCGGCGGTGATCTCGGAGGCCAAAACGAGGGGTGGGCACCCTCGAAATTACAATAAAAACATTACAATAAAAGACAGAAGCCAACCAAGCCCCCCCCAATTTTTTTCCCCGAAAAATCGCGGGGTACCAACACTTCTTGGATGAACTGCTGACAGCCAATCAGATCTCACGATGAGATATGTGGTTAGGCTCCGCCCAGATATATAATTTGATTCTCTTCTAATTTTCTCAGGAACTGCTGGAGGGATTTACACTATTTAACCAAAAGCGTGATCTGCGTACCAGACACTACCATTTTGACAAGTTTGGTGTAATTCCCTTCAGCGGTTCAAGCTGTAGCCGTGTCTAAAGGTCCTATGGAAATTAACATGGAGAAAACACGTTTTGGGACCCCCCTTTTTTCTCAGCCCCCACTTGACTAATCCCCCCCAAACTTTCAGGGAAGGAGAGAAGCGGAGCGAGCCATCTTCTTTGAGAAATTTGCCAAGATTCATCAACCAGCGCCAAAGTTATTCCCAATAGAATGTTGGGGATTTCCTATGGAAACTAGGTCCTAACTATATAAGCCCAGGTCCTTTTAGCGTGTTATTTATTCACACACGGAATGCCAATCAACACCCGACGCGTTTCGGTGCAGCCGCACCTTGGTCACGGGTAACGGTGTTTACAAACATTAACATTTTTAAAGTCAAAAAGTATAAACATAAACGTAGGACTACTCGTCCTCACACCAGTGTTAGTTCAACCACTGTTGTGGCGGCCATATTTGAATGTGTAATTGGACACAGATATAATACATTATGTACAAAAGAAACTGTATAAGGACCACAGAGATTAATGTAACTTTAAATCAATTTGTTACAATTGCTCAAAGGTTATACCCTTATGTCAAATCAAAAAGTTTTTCCAAACGCTTCTCAAAATTTAGCCCAAGTGGGCAAATGTACCAAAGCTCAGATACATGAAACATAACAATTCCGCCCCAGTGGGCATGACTGCATCATTCCAATCTCATCTCAATGTCCTGAAACTTCAACATCCTAGTTGAATTCCAAAAGTTTTACAAATTAACAAATGTATAATCCTGTGATTCCATCCAATTAAGTCAAATCGGCAGCAACCAGTGGTATTACGTCCTCCCTGTGCGGCGACATATGTGTCTCCTACAAACATAAAAAATATGATCACTTTAAAATATACTCAAATAATTAAAGTTACATTAATCTCTGTGGTCCTTATACAGTTTCTTTTGTACATAATGTATTATATCTGTGTCCAATTACACATTCAAATATGGCCGCCACAACAGTGGTTGAACTAACACTGGTGTGAGGACGAGTAGTCCTACGTTTATGTTTATACTTTTTGACTTTAAAAATGTTAATGTTTGTAAACACCGTTACCCGTGACCAAGGTGCGGCTGCACCGAAACGCGTCGGGTGTTGATTGGCATTCCGTGTGTGAATAAATAATTAAGTGGACTGCTAAATCTAAATCTAAGTGCATTCAAGTTTTGTGCACTAGACAGAGTCCCACCGTCGGAACGAGGTGGAGACAGACTGAGACAACTACGCCAGCTTGAATCAAGGTTCATAATTAAATATGACACTGTACACCCGCTGGGGTTGAATAAGGATGAGGAGTTAGCAGTCCACTTAATTTAAGAGCCCATGTAACATATTCACCGTACTGATAATACTCCAGTCATGTAATCCCTTAAAAACATGAATTTGAAGCTGTCTTGGATGTTTAATTATTTGAGTATATTTTAAAGTGATCATATTTTTTATGTTTGTAGGAGACACATATGTCGCCGCACAGGGAGGACGTAATACCACTGGTTGCTGCCGATTTGACTTAATTGGATGGAATCACAGGATTATACATTTGTTAATTTGTAAAACTTTTGGAATTCAACTAGGATGTTGAAGTTTCAGGACATTGAGATGAGATTGGAATGATGCAGTCATGCCCACTGGGGCGGAATTGTTATGTTTCATGTATCTGAGCTTTGGTACATTTGCCCACTTGGGCTAAATTTTGAGAAGCGTTTGGAAAAACTTTTTGATTTGACATAAGGGTATAACCTTTGAGCAATTGTAACAAATTGATTTAAAGTTACATTAATCTCTGTGGTCCTTATACAGTTTCTTTTGTACATAATGTATTATGTCTGTGTCCAATTACACATTCAAATATGGCCGCCACAACAGTGGTTGAACTAACACTGGTGTGAGGACGAGTAGTCCTACGTTTATGTTTATACTTTTTGACTTTAAAAATGTTAATGTTTGTAAACACCGTTACCCGTGACCAAGGTGCGGCTGCACCGAAACGCGTCGGGTGTTGATTGGCATTCCGTGTGTGAATAAATAACACGCTAAAAGGACCTGGGCTCGAGTCAACTTTGTGATTCATAAGTTGTTTCTTTGAATATTACGAGGGTCGCCTCCTCACTCGAGCCCGCCGCCGTGTGTGGCCGGGAGACTGGCGGACATTTGTTGATTCAATATATATATATATATATATATTCCCATAACCCAAAGCACTATTGCCTGCGAGACCTAGAAAAATAGCAAGAAAAAGACTAAGGAGCTACAATATCATCTCCTTATGACTAAACTTAACAATGACAATAACATAGTTGAGAGGAGTGCCGACAAAGGCGGTAATGTTGTCTTGTGGAAACCTGACGACTATGTCCGCGAGGCTATGCACCAACTAAATGACTTGGAATGCTATAACCGGAGTTGCAAACAGAATTTATTGGCAACATATGGATGTTACAATTTGAAATTATCAGCCTGGAAGAGTACAGGATTGCTTTCCATGGAGGAATACAAATATTTGAAAAATAATCATCCGAAGACTCCAATCCTATATTTCATCCCCAAAATTCATAAGGATCCGACCAACCCTCCAGGTAGGCCAATAATATCTGCACGGAATAGCGTTTCAAACGAACTTCAATTTATATAGACTTCTTTCTTCAACCTTTTGTACAATCTTTGAAGTCTTATATTCGTGACACAGGGGACGTTTTAGAAAAAAAAATGAATTTTAAATGGTGTGAGGACTGTTTGCTGATTACCCTGGATGTGACATCTCTTTATACGTCGATTAGGCACAAAGATGGCCTTAGAGCAATTAAGTACTATTTGTCACGTAGAGGTCCTGAACACAATGAACATACTAATATGTTGTTGACCAATAACATTTTCATGTTCCAGAATATTTATTACCAACAGGCAAGAGGTGTTGTCATGGGAGCCAGCTTCTCCCCCAGCTATGCTTGTTTGCATATGGGCTTGTGGGAGGAGCTGGTTCTCATGGTTAAGCACAAAGACATCATGACCAAACATGTTAGGGCCTGGTGGAGGTTCATAGACGATGTATTTGTTATCTGGCAAGGTAATATAGGTGAGGCTAAATCATTTATTGATGAGATTAACATAAATGACCTAAACTTACATTTTAGTGCCGACATCAGCAAACAATAGGTTAATTTTCTGGACATGGAGATTTTCATTGATCAGGGCAAACTTGAAACGTTCCTGCATCGAAAACCTACAGAAGGCAATTCTGTTCTACACGCTACCAGCGCTCACCTGGGTCATCTAATTAACAGTATCCCCTACGAGGAACTGTTACGTTGAAGCATATTTGTAGTAATGAACATGATTTAGTGACAGCTCAAGACAGAGTATAAAGAGATTCAGGGGAAGGGGCTACAGTAAAAAGTGTTTAGAGGAGGCCCTAACCAAAACCAACTTAACAACAAGGGATGCACTGGTTAAAAGTAAACACAATGCTCCCAACACAGCACAGTCCAAAGACAAATTCAGATTTATTTTAAGATTCAACCAGCATGAAGGTGCGGTTAAAAAGATTATTAAGAAGAATTGTCACCTTATCAAACAGGACCCGATATCGGCAAAACAATCTCTAAACAACCAGCCATAACATACCGCTGGGGTAAATTAATGAAGGACACTTTAGGTAAAAATGATCCATTTGGGCCAGTGAACAAGAGTACTTGGTTAGCTCAACACAAAGGTTTCATGAAATGTTAGACATGCAAGGCCTGTCAACACGGGATATCAATGACCAAATACAAAACACCTTTTAGTGAAAAGGAATGGGTCATAGACAAGGCTTTGAATTGCAAATCGGATCATGTAATTTACATTCTTGAATGTCCTTGCAAATTAAAATATGTCTGGAGTACTGTTTTACAAGGCCACAAGAGAGTGCTACAGCACATTAGAGCTATTAAAAACAATGATCCCTCGTACCCAGTGGCACGCCACTTCAAGGAAAACACAACGGGGATCCGAAAGATCTGAAATATTATTTGGTGGATTCGGTACCAATCCCGAAAAGAGGAGGGGTCCGGACCAAGGCCCATCGCAAACTACAGGTGCTGTACATTCTAAATCTTGATACCAAGTACCGGGAGGCCTAAACGCAACTGAGGAACTTTGGTCTAGCCTTGACTAAAAATCATGCGGATAAAACTGTTTGAGCAATGGGTGAGCAAATAGAATTCAAGACTAATCCACTTACAGGGCTAAATACCATGAATGTAATATGTGCTTAGGTGCTAGGTTTTAATTGATAAATATTTATTGGGTTATAATTTATGAAATTTAAATTTAGATATTTAATAATATATCTATATTTTCATAGTTTTGTAATGATCAATTAGATGTTAGCTAATTTATATTGTATTTATATTTATTCCAACAGCACAGTTTGCACATTTTCTCATCGTTTCATATTTAGCCCTCTGTCAAAAAATCCCCTATTCAAGATGTCATTTTCTCCCTTCTCCAAAGATACAAGTTAGCCAGATATAAAGGCAACATAACCACATTCATAACATTGAGATATGAATCATACAATCTCATTATGCAGAAGATAAATGTGCTCTCCGTTTATTTTCTTCCAGGACTATCGACAGATTTGAATTTTATTGAACACTAAGGATGCTGCTACCTGCTTCACAAAACGTTTTTATTGGGTTTGCACAGTTGATACACTAATTTACACTTTTGCACTATTTGTGAATATTATCAATTCCTGAAATATGAACTGCAACAATTTAGTACATTGAGGATATTTAATGTAGTAACAGGGGTAAGATCATGTTGGATGGCACATTGACCTGATCAAGAGTAGATATTGTTTTATATGTACAGAACGGGCACAGGAATAGAGCAACATTATAAAGTCAGTGGACAAATAAGAATAAAAGAAAGGAAAAAAGTATTCATGAAATGTTAGTAATGATAACTACCTTCTAGAATCATTAAGAGCAATCACACGGGGTGCTCTGACCCTACTTTATCTTGTCCTTTTTTGTACATATGTATTTATTTAATTATATATTTATTATGCATTTAAATGTTCAGACATGGAATTGTACACCTTTTATATCTAACAGTGTTCCTATACCCATGCATTTAAGCGTTAATTTTGTCTAATCCTCTTAATCAAGCAGTTTACTGCTCGTAATGGTATTGTTCATATGGAATTATTGCACTTTTCAAGTTCATGCACTGTCACTTTAACATTTTAGTCACATGGTTTGTAAATGAAAAAAAGTTTTAAAAAGTTAAAAAGTATTTAAGCCAATTGTGCAACCTTGAGCGTGTCATGTGATCAAGTCGCCCTTGGAGGGCCGAAACGCATCATGTCTGCTGTTCTACCTCGGATGGAATAAAACCAATACAAAT
Organism: Lissotriton vulgaris; assembly: GCF_964263255.1. Lineage (NCBI taxonomy): Eukaryota > Metazoa > Chordata > Amphibia > Caudata > Salamandridae > Lissotriton > Lissotriton vulgaris. The sequence continues at coordinate 1,608,259,263 of NC_141694.1, read as the reverse complement.
TAACCAGCTATCGTGGTCCGCGCTCTTTTCTTTCCCAAGTCATGGGAAAATGGTAAAGGAGTTACCTGCAATATATATATATTCCTTCCAATGCTAGTGCAAACACTGCTACGGCACACTCACTTGTTGCTTCTGTGAGTGTGCCGTAGCAGTGTTTGCACTAGCATTGGAAGGAATATATATAATTAGCACATCAGTTGTGAGTGTGATGAATTTTAATTGAACAAATATGGGTTTGTTTATATTTGTGTTTGAAATTTTTAACTATTAATTAAGTCTGCACTAGGCACAGGAGATGTTTCGATTTGGTTTTGTTTTCATGTAAAGAAGATGGACTGTATATATTAATATACTTATATGTTGTATGATGACAGTTGCATTATGCCCTGTTATTTGTTCCTCATCTATATCGCTGATTATGGGAAGTATTTAATGGATGGCACAATAATGCCGTTTGTTTCGTGATCAAGGTTGTGTCTTGCACTCAAAACGCATTCATATGTTTCAGCCTTAATAAATGTAATTTTGGAAGCAGCAACCAGAGTGCCAATGTCGTTCCTTAGGCAGGAATGGAGCAGCTGATTATATATATATATATATTATCTACTGGTGGTTGCCAGTAGATAGTTATAGTTAGGACCTAGTTTCCATAAGAAAAGGATTTTTTCTTTTCTCAATAACTTTGGCGCCGGTTGACGAATTGTCGCGAAATTTTGAAAACTAGTGGGGTGCTCCAATCAACTCCTATCTTAAGAGTGTTGGGGTGATTTGGCCAGCGGAGGCCGAGAAAAAAGGGGGGTCCCAAAACGTTTTTTCTCCATGTTATTTTCCATAGGAAACTTTAGACATGGCTACAGCCAGAACTGCTGAACGGAATTACACCAAATTTGGCAAAAGGTAGCCCTTGTTTCAGAAAGAACTCTATTTGTTAAATGGTGCAAATCCGGTCAGTAGTTCCTGAGAATTTTTTTTTTAAAAAGAGTTCGGAAAATGAATTTCCCATAGTAAACTTTAGACACATCTACAGCTCAAACTGCTGAACGTAATTACACCAAATTTGGCAACAGAGGTAGTGCTTGGTTCAGAAAGCACCCTTTTTTAAAAATGGTGTAAATCCCTTTAGTAGTTGCTGAGAAAATAAAAAAATAAAAGTTTCGATATATCTAGAGGCGCAGTGGATCCGTGGACCCTCCCGACCACAAGCTTTATTCTAATTGCCTGTCAACACTCCAAACCAGGAAGTGTTGGCAGCCATTTTGTGACTCGGTAGAACCGAGTCACATGAAAACAGGGAAACAAAGGTGAAAAAAAAGAAAAGGGGGCAGGGTAGAAGCACCCTGACCCCCTTGGCCTGCTCAGGGGGTCCCACAAGGACCCCCAGGGCCAAAAAAAGCATTACAATGAAAAGAATCAGCGAGATTCGCGCTTTGTTATTATTTAGCCCCTGGGTGGGCCAAGTCCCGGGGACATGCAATATTGTAATTGTGGGGGCACATAGCGCCCCCGCGGCCCCAGGGACTGCCACCCCCCGGGGCTTGTAATTTTTAATGTGTGGGGGCCTCCAAGGCCCCCTCAAGCCTTGGGGACCACCTCCGGGGCTTTTTAAAAAATTTGCAGGGGGCACATGGCCCCCCTGCCACCCTGGGGACCACCACCCCTGGGGCTTTTTTTTTTTAAATAAGAACCTGTGTGAGGGGGCTCGAACCCCCATACACCCTGGGGACCGCCACCTCCCCGGGGCACTAAGTATTTAAATATGGGGGTCTGTAATGGAGCCCCGGGAACCACTACCTCCCCGGGGCAGTGCACACGTTGGGAGGGGGACCGCAGGGCCCCCTCCTGGAGCCCTTGCTGGCCCTGGGGACCGCCACCCCCCAGGGCCGGCTCCTGCAGTGTCCCGGGGTGCCCACTGCTCTCGCCCTGTCATTGCAAACTGCTTTGCTTCATTCAAGCAAGAGCAGGGAAACCTGCTCTCTCTTCAATGAAGCAAAGGTAGAATTGCTTTTCCACAAAGGGAGCTGCATGTCAGCAGCTCCCCATGTGGAAAAGCAATGCCGGCTCCTGCAGGACGTGGGGAGCCGGCGTGACCGTGGGGGCATTGGGGCTCCCCCCACGGTCCCCAACTGGGGCCTGCCCCGGGGGATGGGGTCCCCGGGGCTATAAGTGGCCCAGGAGATGGACCATGCGGCACCCCTCGCCAAAAAAAAAATGTAAAGTAAAAAAGTAAAGGCCGGCCCCGGGGGATGGGTCCCCAGAGCCAATAGAGGCCTCAGGAGGGGGCCACGGAGCCCCCCATAATAAAAAAAATATGTGGCCATGCCCCGGGGGACGCGGCCCCCTTCCCGTTCCTTCTTTTTTTATGGGGTACAGGCCCTGGGGGATGGGGTCCCCAGGGCCCCAAAAGGTAAAAAGAAGGGGGGCCACAGAGCCCCCTTCCCCAAAAAATAATTTTAAAAAACACAGCTATTGTGCCGGAGGCCTCGCCCCTTCCCAGTAACACTCTGCAAACGTGCCCTGGGGTGCGTTTTAAATTGGGGAATCAATTAACCTTCAATACAGGGGTCCCTGGGGGCCAACTAGCCCACCAGTTACCTCCAGTAAGCGCCACAGGACTGCGTTGCAGAGAGGTGGTCCAGGCCACGCCGCTTTTTACACCTCTCGGCAACGCAGCTCTGTGGCACTTACTGGAGGTACCTGGTGGATTAGTTGGACCCCAGGGACTCTCAGGATTCAAGGGGACTTAATCCCCCAACTTAAAACACGCCAAGGGGCACGTTTGCACAGTGGTGAAGGGGGGGCGGGGACAGAGGTAACATGTGTGCAAACCCACCCTGTGGCGCGTTTTAAGTTGGGGAATTAATTTCCCTTCAATCCTGAGGGCCCATGGGAGCCAAGTAGCCCACCAGGTACCTCCAGTAATTGCCACAGGTCTGCATTGCAGAGAGGTGGTCCAGGCCACGCCCCTTTTTACACCTCTCTGCTACACAGCTCTGTGGCACTTACGAGAGTACCTGGTGGGCTAGTTGGACCCTCAGGATTCAAGGGGACTTAATCCCCCAACTTACAATGCGCCAGGGGGCGTATTTGCAGAGTGGTGGAGAAAGGGGGCATGGCCTTTGTCTACCTCTCACCAATCCCACTGTGTGGGGCTTACTGTAGGTAACAGGTGGGCTAGTTGGCCCCTAAAAGACCCTCAGCAGTGAAGGGGACTTCAATCCCCATCCAAGAGCGTGCCAGGGAGCGCGTTTGTAGAGTGGCGGGCAAAGCAGGCGTGGCCTGGTACGAGTACTTACCAATGCTGCTGTGTGGGACTGACTGAAGGTAATAGTTTGAGAAGTTGACCCCCAAGGATGTCCTTGGGGGCCAACTACTCCTCTTGTTACCTCCAGTAAGTTCCACACAGTGGGATTGATAAGACGTCTTCGGAGGCCATGGCCCCCTTTCTCTACCACTCTGCAAACTTGCCTTGTGGCAGACTACGGGATGGGGGATGAAGTCTAATTTATTCCTGAGGGAGTTTGGGGGCCAAGAGTCCTACGCAGTGGAATTTCTAAGTGTTGGTTGGACGCTCAGCACCCTTTCTCCCCCACTCTGCAAATGCGACGACTAGTTAAAGTAGCATATTTCTGCACCTCTGACTTAGAGGAAGTTTTAATTCCCCTGCCCTATTATGTACTAAGGCCTTACAGATGAGGACATGCTAATCACAGGGGTACCCCAACGCATAGTGTTCCCTAGTGTATGTAGGTGTTTTCACTGTATTCTAAGTGTCTTTTAGCATAGCACTGGCTGTAGGCCTGGTAAGTCAGTCAGTTACCACCAGTACCCGTCTGAAAAAGTTGTATGCACAGGATGATTTTGCAACAAGGCTACTTTCTGCTCCTCTGTTGGTTCTTTCTGCACGTGTTTTTCTGCTTCCTGCACTTTTCATCGTCTTTGTGGACTTCTGTTGCTTCTTTCTGCATTTTTTTTGCTTCATTCTGTGCGTTTTTTCTTCTTTCTCCACATGTCCTCCCTCTGTAGGCATAGTTAGAAATTAGCATTTAAAAAACCTTAGAAATTTACGGAAAAAACATAGGTTTCAGGGGCGTTAGAGTTAGTTGGACATTTCACTCGTACAAAACCAGTGAAATTCCCCGTTATAGTTAGTTCAGCTATAACTCACGCCCCCACAATGCACTGCTGATAACGTCACATATTACATCACTCATGACATGGTCAGTGACATCACTGATGACATCTCGAATGACATCACTGATGACATCATCCATGTGATAATTTTGTGCATCTTCTCACACCCTAATATAACTTTTGATATCCCCACTCTAAATTACAGACTGCCATTTCAAACCCATAGACACTCCAACACCAATAACAACATACCCATACACTGATTCTTAGGTCTACCACACATCCACTCACTCATCCGTACAATCACCCATACTTACGGTCACTCAGTACAGGACTATCATATGCACTCCTACACCTATATAGACACTCACACACCACCACTCATCCATAGAGGTACGCACACACCTAGTCAGTCATGCAAATATTTAATCACACTTCCATTTACTCACCTATACAGTTATACACACACCAGCTCACTTACTCCTACAAATACTAGCACATTCTTACCCTCTTATACAATCACGGATACAAGCAGACACTCATCCATACAGCCACTCTCACAATCACACACTCTCACTTATAGCCATTTAAATACTCTAACACACATATATACTGCCTTTCACATATGTAGTTACTCACATATGTACCACTGAGGTATACATTCACTCCCTAACACACCCATACACACACTCACCCATACAATCCATCACAGATGCACTCTTGAAACCATGCACCCAGTGAATCACCCACTCACACATCTATGCACTGAGTCACACACACCCGACCCATACAAACACTCAGGCACCCATACAGATACTCAGACAACCAATCAATAACTCATATAGACTCTCATGTAGCTATTTACAAACCCATGCAGCCGCTTACACACCAACAGACAGACGGATACAGACATTCACACAGTTTAGTCACTAACCCATGCATTCAGTAAGATATGTTTAATCACTCACTTATACTCAGTCATGCACCTACCAAATCATCCACTCAGACACCTATACACCCACTCATTATTCAATACACCTTTCCCTATATATATTAAACATATTTAAACTTTACAGAAAAACACAGTCACTGGATGATGTCATCAGTGATGTCATTTGAGATGTCATCAGTGATGTCACTGACCATGTCATGAGTGATGTAAATATGACGTCATCAGCAGTGCATTGCGGGAGCGGGAGTTATAGTTAGCTGAACTAACTATAACAGGGGAATTTCACTGGTTTTGTACGAGTGAAATGTCCAACTAACTAGAACGCCCCTGAAACCTATGTTTTTTTTCAGTGATTTTCTAAGGTTTTTTAAATGCTAACTTCTAACTATACCGTGCCTGAATCCTAGGTTTTTTTAAGTGAAAATATATATATATATATATATATATATATATATATATATATATATATATATATATATATATATATATATATATATATATATATATATATATATATATATATATATATATATATATATATATTTTATTTATTTAATCAACAAACAGTCTGTAGTAGTGCACACTTTTCACAGTGGGTCCCATTGTCGAGGGTGGACTGTCCCTCAGTTTTATGAAAAACCAAAAGATCACAACACCGCACTCCAGGAGATCAGATTGCCTCAATTACGATTTTATTTGCATGCGTGAAAATTCCACGACAAGCACCACCAACGCGTTTCAACCCCAACGGGTCTTGCTCACAGTATCGAGTCCATCATCTCTGTTCATAATAATACTTCTTGCCCATTTAGCCTATAATGAGGCATTATATGACATGTAGTTTCTGATGTTCTTCTCTCACATTGTCACCTAGCTATAACATCAATTTAGGTGTTTTTAGGTCTTGTAGAGAGACCTTTTGCCGTCCATCCACAAAGCTGACTTTTTACGATGAGGATTTTCAACAGTTCACGTGAATCCCAATCACGTGACCTGCTCTCATGCACGAGCCTTCCCCCTGCCAGCAGCCTTTCTCCCTTCACAGCCATCTGTTCCTCTCTCCCCGCCGTCACTTATTCACGGCCGCAGGCCGTCCTAATTGCTTTTTTTTTCAGCCTGGCTACTTCAAAGGGTTCGGGTTCGGCTGCCCCGCCCCCTGCAATGCAGAGAGCTTCTTTAGCGTTTCTGAGTGCTCTCTCTCCCTGCTTCGGTCTGGGCCAGTAGATAATCACTTGGCACGGATCTAGCTCTCTGACTCCCCCCGCCGTCACTTATTCACGGCCGCAGGCCGTGACTCGTTTTATTGCTTGTTTTCTTCTTGTTTAATTTCGCGGCCGATTTTCGTTTCTAATGCTGCCGCTAATGCTTGTTCTTTTTACAAATTGGTTTAAGGGTACTACAGGATGAACCCCCCCCTCCACTCGCATTCTGATATCCCACGCCACTCTCCTCTCTCTCTTTTTCTCTCTTATGTTATCTTTGTTTTACCCTCCGCCTGTATCCTCATTACTTTTCTTTAGTCAGTGGTTAAGCAAAATTTACACGTTTATTCATATTTCATTTGTGCATTTCCGATTTTTAAATAGCATTTATTTTCCTACGACAAAGTAAAAGAGAGAAGTACGTCCCTTTCATCGCATATTGCTCCGGACTGTCATAGGAAACTGCTGCTGTGATTGATAACAAGAGCTCCTTTCCCACTGCCCCCCGCCCCCATGTCTGTGTGCCGTGTGTGACGCAGAGGCCTAGCCTCGCGCTGCTGCCGTCCTGAGATTGTGGACCGCCGTGCCCTTTGGATTCCCTCTGGGTTCCCCGCCTCGGCTCTGCTGGCATCTCGTCTCCTCCTCTTATGCCACCTCAGGAAGCTCAATTATGTCCAACAAGTCACATATTGTCTCAAAGTAAACGCATTTGCAGGTACAAAAGTGCATTGATGGATTAGACCAGTGCCTAATTTGAGCCGGTGGTTTCTGATGGAGCTACCGGCACTCCTTTTTTTTTGCGCTAGACCTTACCCCAGTCAGCTTTCCAATTAACTGGGGCGCTTCCTGCCTTTGTAAAACTGCCGAAGAACAGCTTAATAGCTTTGACCTCCCCCTGCCTCTAGCGCCATTAAGTGAAGTTTCGGCGCCATAAAGGGAGCAAATCTGCGCCGAAAACACTTCATGCAGAACCTTCAAGCTGCAAACGCTCCTGCCAGGACAGAGAGAGAGGGTTTCTGCGCCAGCTCTCCCCAGATATAGATCTGCTCGATGGGTGCATGTTAGGTGTCCTCAGTTTTCAACTGCAATGAAATACATACATAAGTGCTACGACACAGGGGGCGTGGCTTGAGCGCCGAGGGATATGGCGGCGTGAGCCCGGAGCTCCGCGCCTCTTCCCCACAGGAATCCTGATAAAGGGGCCGTGGAGCCCGTGTGTGCCCCGGCGCCGATTGATAGCCCGGCGGTGACTGCTCGGGTGAGATCTGGGCAGCCGGCGACGTCGCAGACCCAAGAACGACCGCCGATCGCGGCGGCCTCTGGAGCGGTGGGGAGAATGGCGCCGAGCAAGATGGCGGCCACGGCGGAGCCTTAAGAGGCGGCGGACTACCAGAGGAACGCACTGTCGGCGTGCATGGTGGAGGCGCGATCGCCGGCAGCGACGGACCCCACACGGCGAAGATTGCTCCTTAGCGACCGGCTGCGGTGTGCGGCGCTATCGGAAGTGGGCGGTGCGGACGTGGCCTCCTAGCGGCCCCTTGCCCTGCAGACGAGAATCGGAGCCCCGACCCGGCCCCAGGCGCCGGCCGACCCAGCAGGTGAGCGGGGGCCGCCCAGAGAGGGGATCCGTGGGAGACAGTGCACGCGGCGGCGCATCCTGGGCCCCCCTCGCCCCCGCAGCAGTGGCCCACACAACCTATGGGGGCATAAGGAAGGATCCCAAGTGGCAGAGAAGGGCCTTTGGCGTCCGGCCCACCAAGCCGCCTCAGGGGGGGAGTGAACGATACCCCACAGTACCCAGGGGCCGGACAACGCGACGGACGCTCACACTGGGGTGCAGTGGACGAACAGCGAGGCCCCGAAGCGCACAGGGGTGGACCACGTGACCGAGACCCAGGGTCAGCGAGCAGACGAGGAGAGCGAGAGCGGCGGGCCGGCCACGATGGGGAAGCCGAGGACCAAGGCGGAGGAGGCGGCAACATCGAACGCAGTGGAGGGGGGCCCTGCGGAGCAGACAGACCTGCAGCGATTGCAGGACCGAATACTGGACGCCATAACGGCCACCAGGGATGCGCTCCACAACGACATAGCGCAGGTGGCGTCGGGGCTGGGCCTACTCCGGGCGGACCACGACAAACTGAAAGACAGGGTTAAGGAAGCTGAGGTGGTGATCGGGGTCATGGCGCCGGCTCACAAGGCGATGGAGAGTAAGCTGACGGAGGCCTTGGACCGCACAAGCACCCTGGAAAGGCGGGCGGAGGACGCGGAAAATAGAAACCGACGCAGCAACATACGGATCGTAGGTGTGCCGGAGACGGAGGGGACGGGTGACATGATTGCCTACGTGGAGGAATGGCTGAAGACGGTGGTGGCGCCGGAAGGACTCTCGCCATTCTTCACTCTGGAGCGGGCCCACAGGGTCCCCTCAGGACCACCCAAGCCCGGGCTCCCACCCAGACCGATCATAGCCAAGTTGCTACACCACAAGGACAGAGATCTGCTCCTGCGGAGGGCTCGTGAGGATGGCCCCTTCCAGATTGCGAACAGTAGAGTTACACTCTTTCCGGACTTCACCTTCGAAACGCAAAAACAACGAGCCTCCTTCCTCACGATCAAAAGGGAATTACGGACTGAGGGGATTCCCTACTCCTTGCTTTTCCCAACCAGGCTACGAGTGGTAGTGGACGACAAGGCGATCTTCTTCGCGACTTCAGCGGAAGCTTGGGACTGGTGGGAGACGTACAAGGCCGGGACTGACGGAGCCAGGGTGAGAGAAGAGCGAGAGAAAGAGCGGGAACGCTCGCCCAAGCGGCTGCGGAAATCGAAGAGACTCTGGAAACGGGGACGGGGGCAGCTGGGCCCATCGGCCTCTCAAACTGAGGCGGAACGACAGGCGGCGCTGCTGGAGGTGGGGAAGCTCGGCCGAGCAGAAGGTCCCGGATCCAGAGGGGCCACAGACTCGGACACTCATGTATCGGCCTCTGGATCGGAGTCGGACTTGTCGGGGATACACCGCACGGAGGGGCCGCTGGTGACACCGCAGACGGCGGACGAGATCCTCAACATATGAACTACTGTCGATGCAGAATGGGTAATGTTTGGGGAACCGGGAGGAGGGATCGCTGCCTCCGCACATAGTAGGGGCCGGGGCACATGGCGGGGCTCAGGGCAGTAGGACCATGAGGAACTGGGGAGGGAGTGTGGAGATGGGCGGCGCAGCCTCCCTCTGGACAAGGCCGTGCTCCGTAGGCCCTTAAGGCACCCACAGCTACGGCTGTGTAGTTGAGACCTGGGTCATCAGGTACGGGAGTTTGGATGGGGACTGGTATTTCGATATTGGGGCCTGTTCTGGGGGAGGGGGGGGTTCCACAGTTGGGGATTGTTTGCTTTTTTTGATATTGTTGACCCTGGGTGTACCATGGGCAGGGCTGTTGGGGAGTTTTGTTTCTTACAGAGGGGGCACCATCACCGCCAACGGGCTGGACCTGGAGGGAGGGTTTCGACCAGATCACTGGGATAATGGCTAATGTAAATGGTTTGACTTGTATTACCTGGAATGTCCGGGGCCTACACACTATGCAACGCAGACACAAAGTGCATGCCTATTTAGTACGGAGGGGAGTACACATCGCGCTGCTGCAGGAGACGCATCTCACAAAGCAGGAGGGGGAGGCCCTACAAAGGAGATGGCGGGGACAGGTTTATCACACCAGCTATTCGGCCTATGCGCGAGGGGTGCTCATATGGATTAGGGCAGGCACGCCTTTCCAACTCATACGTCAATGGGTTGACCAGGAAGGGAGATGTGTGGTGGTGGAGGGGAAGCTTGAAGGTAGGGATGTAGTATTGGCTAGCATCTATGCCCCAAACACGGACCAATTAGCTTTCCTAGCTACACTGTCAGGGACGCTGGCCCACTCCCTTGCGGGCCCGGTCCTGCTGGGGGGTGACTTTAACTCCATTGCCGACCCCTTGCTGGACAGGTCTCACCCCCCCCTTCGAGACTCCCCGGTTCACAGGCTCTCTAGGGGTAGGAGGGATTGGCAGGAGAGCTGGGGACTCATAGACGTTTGGAGAGGGCAACACCCGACTGATCGGGATTACTCATTTTTCTCAGGGCTCCATGACTTGCATGTCCGTTTGGACACCATACTTTGCTCCCGGGAGGTGCTACCATGCGTCACTGGCTCAGAGTACCTATCGAGAACAATCTCAGACCACAACCCGCTCCTGATCCGGCTGGCGTGGGTGGCGGAGAAGCCCAGGGTTCCGCTCTGGAAACTGCGGCCTGAGACACTGGAGGACCCCCTCTTTGGGGAGGCCCTAGCGGAAGGCGTGACCTCGTATTTCGCGGAGAATGTAGGGACAGCAACATCAAGGGCGACGGAGTGGGATGCCTTCAAGGTAGTGGTGAGGGGTATCTGTATTAGAGATTATGTAGGCGTGCGGAAGGTACTGCTGAGCGATTTGGCGAAGGCGGATGTTGGACTGAGGGAGGCGGAGAGGAGGCGGCCTGGACGACCGGAACTTCAGGAATCTCTCTGTTTGGCCAGGGAGGCGGTAGCCGTCGAGGTAGAGAGGCTCCCAGCCTTTGACTACAAGCGCTATGTGTTACGCTCCCATGTTGACGGCGATAAGGTGGGCACCCTCCTAGCGTGGCTCTCGAACCCCTCCAGGCGATGCGCTCCCATACTCCAGCTGCGGGATATGATGGGGGTGGTACAACAAACTCAACTGGGCATAGTCAACGTGTTCCAGAAATATTACGAGGGCCTGTACAAGAGTGCCCCGGGAGACAGGGCGGGACTGGTGGGTCCCTTCCTGGCTGATCTGCCCCTACGCCGGATAGAGGCTGAGCAGGCGAAGGACTTGGGGTCGGACATTGACGTGGGTGAGATACGATCAGCGGTGAGGCGCATGGCGAGGAACAAATCGCCGGGGATAGACGGACTCCCCATAGAGTTCTATAACAAATATCTAGACATACTGGCACCGCGACTCCTGACTGTTTATAAGGAGGCCAAGGCGTCGGGTCGGCTACCGCAGTCGATGAGGGAGGCATTAGTGGTCCCACTGCTGAAGCCCGGCAGGGAGAGTGATGACCCTGCGTCCTATAGACCGCTCTCTATGCTCACCGCAGACTATAAAATCCTGAGCTCCATACTAGCGGCGAGACTCCTGCCTCACATGGCGGGGCTTGTACATGACGACCAAAACGGTTTTATACCGAAACGCAACACCACGGCCAATATCAGACGGCTCATCCGTATCATGGACGGGCTGACCGAGGGGACAGGGACGGAGCTGGTCCTATCGGTTGATATTGAAAAGGCCTTCGACAGCCTCGAGTGGGACTACCTCTATGCTGTCATGGAGCGTTTCGGCCTGGGAGCTGGCTATATTCACTGGACTAAGGTCCTTTACGCGGAAGCGATTGCGAGAGTAAGGGTAGGACCGGCGGTGTCCCTCCGATACCCGGTGGAGCGGGGCACTCGACAGGGCTGCTCCCTATCACCGCTCCTTTTTGCACTGGCTATTGAGCCGCTAGCAGCTGCAGCCCGAACGGGGCGGCACACCCGCGGAGTACGGACCCGTGCCGGACATCATTTCATCTCGCTGTATGCCGATGACTTATTACTATTCCTCTGCGACGGTGGTGAGGACCTACGGAGGGCGGAAGCTCTACTTGAGAGCTTCGGAGAGATGTCGGGCCTGCGGGTCAACTGGCCCAAGACAAGCTTGTTCCCGCTGCTGGAGGGCACTGCCCAACCGCAACACCAGTCGGAGGCGGCCTGGAACCCTACCTGCATGAAATACCTGGGGGTCCACGTCTACCATAAGCCGGAAGACTTGCTTGAGGGCAACCTGGGACGATGTGTGCGTGGACTGAAGGGCTGTATGTCCTTCTGGTCCACATTACCACTGTCAGTAGCGGGCCGGATTTCCCTACTAAAGATGGTAGCCCTACCGAGATTACTGTACTATTTCCGGACGCTCCCACTCTGGATACCTGGCTCCTTCTTTAAGCTCCTTAAATCTCGAATCACATCGTTCATCTGGGGAGCGGGACGGTGCAGAGTAGCGCTGGCCACGCTCTCTCGCCCGAAGGATGAGGGGGGTTTGGCGGTGCCAGACTGTGAGCTCTATTACCTAGCGGCCCAATTACAGGTCTTCACGCAGGAGGTAGCGAGGGTATTTCGGGGCCCAGAGGACGAAAGTTCGCGGGGAACGCCCAGGCACGTCCTGGCGTACATAACCCTCCAGCAGCGGCTGGACAGTCGGGATTTGTCGCTGGAACAGCGCACGTACCGTCAATGCTGGAACCGGACCCAGAAGAGAGCGGGTACCCAGCGCCCTTACGCGCCTGAGATACCACTGGCCATGCTGACGGCACTACCACATGGCGGCGACTGGTCGCACCTGCAGGAATGGGAGGAAGCGGGAATACAGGTAGTTGGGGACCTCTTTGAAAGTGGAGCACTGCTCCCGTTCCAGGAGCTAATAGAACGCTTCGGTATCCCGAGAGGGGGATTTCTGCTGCACGCAGCGGTAACCAGGGCGATGCATGCCCACTGGGGCACGGGGCTTGGGGAACCAGAGACGGCAGCGGCGTGCCAGTACACCATGATGGCGGCGGGCACGATTAAGGCGGTTACGTGCCTGTATAATCGAATGATTAGGGAGAATATCCCTCCTCTCACATCCCTAAAAACCAAATGGGAGGCGGATCTGAATAGGGACATACCGGACACGACCTGGGCACAACTTGTCCGTAGGGCTCGCAACAGCACAAGGAACGCCAGGTTCCAGCTTATCCACTACTATGTATTGCATAGGGCGTACATGACCCCAGGTAGAATCAGACGGTATTTTGGCGATGACACAGCAGCCTGCCCCCGGTGCCCGGAGGAGGGGGCTGAGTTAGTGCACATGCTATGGGCGTGCCCGGCCCTACGGGACTTTTGGCAGGAAGTAGGGGAGGTACTGAATGAGGTGACTGAACGATCGATAGAGTACGGACCGGCCGAATGTCTTTTGCACTGGTTTCCCCATACCCCCAAAAATAAGCTCACGAGTAAGTTCATCGACATGGGACTGATGGTAGCTAAGAGAGAGATCACCAAGAACTGGAAGGCGAGGCTGGGGCCTACTCCACGGAGGTGGCGGCAGGAGTTTCTGAAATGGGCCACGGCTGACAGCACACATAGATACCAACTTGCGCGCAGGACCCCTAACCAGACAGCGGCTGACACAGCGACCGCATGGGAAGTAATGGTGCAGGCACTCAGGGATAGCAAAGCTGACGCAGAGGAGCAGACTCCCGGGGTGGAGGGCACGGAGGAGGCGAGTTGAGGCCCCAGGAACAGCAGGAATATGGGGAGCATGAAGCTAGCAACCCAGGGATGGTATTAACGTGGCCTTAGGCGGGTGATGGTGTGCGGGATGGGTTGGGGGGGGGGAGTTTTATGGGTTAGCGCAGGGAAGGGGAGTTGGGGACTAGCGCGTAGTTTAGTAGGACTATAAAAGTAGACATATACTTAATCCGGACACTAACCACTCCACTGTATGGAACGTCAGGCATGGATGAGCAGAGGCTTTAACGCCGCCCAACCCCCGGGTTGTGGGCCAGACGGCTGTGTACTGATTGAAGAAATGTATTATATATCTGCTGACACTTATGATGCTACTGCTATGCGTGTATTGGCCTGTACAGGTATGACTACAATAAAAATTATTTTAAAAAAAATAAAAAATAAAAAAATAAGTGCTACGACACAGATGGCATGATTGTGCAAATAAAAATTTGTTCATCTGAACCTACGGATTTTACCAAATAACACTTTCCTGAAGTACCGTGCAAAATACGTCAGTCGCAGGTAATCCCATCGCGAAAGGGATTTATGCTGTCACTGACAAGAGTAAATTACTATTTCAAGAGTGAGAAGTGGTGAGAGGATTTAGAAAAAATACCCTCGAACTCTCCACTTCGTTCTTAAACTTTCTAGTTGAACCTTGTCTCGCCCCCCCTCCCCCTCCACCCTTAGTGGGATTTAATCTCCAGCAATATTACATCAGTGTGGCATCTTAATATTAGCGAGTAAAAGAAATCTATCTATCCTATCTATCTATCTATCTATCTATCTATCTATCTATCTATCTATCTATCTATCTATCAATCTATCGGCCTCACTCTATCTATCTATCTATCTATCTATCTATCTATCTATCTATCTATCTATCTATCTATCTATCTATCGCCCTCTATCTATCTATCTATCTATCTATCTATCTATCTATCTATCTATCTATCTATCTATCTATCTATCTATCTATCTATCTATCTATCTATCTATCTATCTATCTATCTATCTATCGCCCTCTATCTATCTATCTATCAACCTCTATCTATTTATCTATCTATCTATCTATCTATCTATCTATCTATCTATCTATCTATCTATCTATCTATCTATCTATCGCCCTCTATCTATCTATCTATCTATCTATCTATCTATCTATCTATCTATCTATCTATCTATCTATCTATCTATCGCCCTCTATCTATCTATCTATCTATCTATCTATCTATCTATCGCCCTCTATCTATCTATCTATCTATCTATCTATCTATCTATCTATCTATCTATCTATCTATCTATCTATCTATCGCCCTCTATCTATCTATTTATCTATCGCTATCTATCTATATATCTATCTATCTATCTATCTATCTATCTATCTATCTATCTATCTATCTATCTATCTATCGCCCTCTATCTATCCATCTATCCATCTATCTATCTATCTATCGCTATCTAGCTATCTATCTATCTATCTTTCTATCTTTCTATCTATCTTTCTATCTATCTATCTATCTATCTATCCATCTATCGCTATCTATCTATCTATCTATCTATCTATCTATCTATCTATCTATCTATCTATCTATCTATCTATCTATCGCCCTCACTCTATCTATCGCCCTCTATCTATCTATCTATCTATCTATCTATCTATCTATCTATCTATCTATCTATCTATCTATCGCACTCACTCTATCTATCGCCCTCCCTCTATCTATCGCCCTCACTCTATCTATCTATCGCCCTGACTCTATCTATCTATTGCCCTCACTCTATCTATCTATCGCCCTCACTCTATCTATCGCCCTCACTATATATCTATCGCCCTCACTCTATCTATCACTCTATCTATCTATCTATCTATCTATCTATTGCCCTCACTCTATCCATCTATCGCCCCCACTCTATATATCACCCTCACTCTATCGCCCTCACTCTATCTATCGCCCTCACTCTATCTATCGCCCTCACTCTATCTATCACTCTATCTATCTCTATCTATCTATCTATCTATCTATCTATCTATCTATCTATCTATCTATCTATCTATCTATCGCCCTCTATCTATCTATCTATCTATCTATCTATCTATCTATCTATCTATCTATCTATCTATCGACCTCTATCTATCTATCTATCTATCTATCTATCTATCTATCTATCTATTGCCCTCACTCTATCCATCTATCGCCCCCACTCTATATATCACCCTCACTCTATCGCCCTCACTCTATCTATCGCCCTCACTCTATCTATCACTCTATCACTCTATCTATCTATCTATCTATCTATCTATCTATCTATCTATCTATCTATCTATCTATCTTTTGCCCTCACTCTATCCATCTGTCGCCCTCACTCTATCTATCGCCCTCACTCTATCGCCCTAACTCTATCGCCCTCACTCTATCTATAGCCCTCCCTCTATCTATCGCCCTCACTCCATCTATCGCCCTCACTCTGTCTATCTATCGCCATCACTCTATCACTCTATTACTCTTATCTATCTATTTATCTATCTATCTATCTATCTATCTATCTATCTATCTATCTATCTATCTATCTTTTGCCCTCACTCTATCTATCTGTCGCCCTCCCTCTATCTATCGCCCTCACTCTATCTATTTATCGCCCTCACTCTATCTATCGCCCACACTCTATCGCATCACCACAGAATCACTCAGGGGCATCACAACATCACTCAGGGGCACCACAACATCACTATGCGCTACCACAGCATCACTGAACGCCACAGCATCACTCGCCGCCACCACATCACTCAGCGCCACCATAGCATCAATCTGTGCAACCATTCAACAACAACTGGTTTAAATATGTTCTCTCAATGTTTCAAGCTTTATTACAAATATCACAAAAAGATGTTAATATTTCACTTCTGTTCTTGGATTTTCGTTACAATAAAATACACTGAACATAATCTTCACAAAAGTTATTTACAAAAGTTAAAGCTATTGCCATTATAAATTACAATAACTTTTATGTAAGTATTAATTATTTTTTTGAAATTAAAGGCCATTGTTATGTGTAATAGCAATACATCTAAGTCACGTAAATACAGCACATATTGCATTACAAATACTATAGGTGTCACATTTGCGAAAGTTAAAACCATTGGCATTGTAAATGACAAAACTATTAATTTCGCTATTTTCAAAACCAACACATAAATAAAAGATTTGGCATTTACAATACCAATAGCTCAAACTTTCCTAATACGAGACCTATTGTATTGCAAATGCTTGTTAAAGAGAATAGCTATCTAATATATAGATAGCTAGATAGGTATCAAAGAACTAACATTTAAAAACTGAAAGAAAACACTGAAATTCCCCAATTAATGTTTAGTGAGCTAACTATAACTTGCACCTCAGTTATGTCCTGCCTGTGGCCTCACATATTACATCATTCAAGCCATAGCAAACGACATAATTGAAGACGTCACTCATGACATGTCAAATGACAACACTAATGACATCATCCACAATACAGTTAGTCACATTACTCCATAAACCCTTAGATCATGTTCAAAAACTGAGTTGGCACCAAAGGGCCTACAGTCATATACAGCATAGAATTACTGTGCCTATATTTTGCATGTGTTGAATACTAATAGCACAACCCTAGAGACATGTCTGGTTCAGAATAGTAAACGTTTTATAGTGCACACTTTACCTACCAGTAAAGTTTTGAGCATAAAGAGTACTTTGCGTTAAACAATGTAGTGACTGCCTGCAACTAGTGTGAGTCACAGAGGTTCATTACAAATAGGTTATACTTTAAATCCAAGGTCTGCTACGCGCCTGTCAATGGTAGGTGGTGGGCGAAAGTTTGCAACACTGATACAGTATAATAGTAATCATTACACAATAAGATACCTGACTGGCCTTTCTATTGCTTTTAAAAAGTAAAAAGGTTTCTATTTGCATATTGTCCCCACACTTGGTTCCACATTGATACCAAATGTTTCCATGACCTGGAAGATATATAACAATTGGTTCAGGTTGTTTTTGGAATCGTGGTGACCAACTCAACCAACTGCCACTACCTTAGGGTCTAGGATAAAATGTCCCTTACGAACCCTGGTAGAAGAAGGAATGCAGCTGATGTTCTAAAATAGTCCACAAATGCCTGTAGCCTTCTGATAAAGTACAGAGCTTGGGTTTGGTCACAGCCAGCTGACTTCAGACTCTCAATAATCCAATTATGGCACAGTTTGTTATGACATAGATACAAACAGCTGGACCTTTCCTTGTCCTTCACTGTCAGACATGTTCTATCCTTTAAGGTCTATAATACAGTTCAGTGTTCTCTGCAGGTTATAGCAACACAGATTCTTTTGATGCCCTTGGTTTGATCTGAAATTAGGATGGAACTGCAACACTGCATGGCACCAAGGTAAAAGATTTCTCCACACTGGTGTTTTTGAATTTTTCTGAAGTTCACTCTAAAGCAAATAACTTTTTTTATGAATGCCAAGTTCTTATTTGATTCAGGGAAAGGAGTGGTAGGAAAAAATGAGCTATCAAAAAATAGTTAATGTTCAAAATTCTGAACTATTGTTAATCAAAGCAGGGGGCAGATTTTCAGATCTTCTTCATAAAATATGGGGAATTAATCCACTTGTCAACTGTGTGTGTATGTCAAAGAAAACACTGCAGACTGTCTTTTTGGGTTTTGGGGTGTGTGTGCATTTTTTTCAAAGAGTGATGCACTAGATATCATTAAGCAGGGCTACGCTACCCATAGGCCAATATGGAACAGACCTGGTAAACAAGTGAAACCAGTTATTGTCAGCCCCTTGTCCAGCTGGAATTGAGCCTGGCAGGGGGTGAACGTGTATTCTCTAAACCTTCCAGAACATCAATGGGCAGCTACATGAGAAATGTCCAGTGTACATAGCAGCATCGATGAGAACTGTCATGTTGTGCAACAGTCATTGCTTCTGTGAGGAGACTTCACGTCTACATCCAGTTATCTAGTGCATGCACATACAAACACCACGGACAAGCCACAAGTAATGCAGTAGGGATGTGAAGAGCTCCAAATATAGTGGGCAGTACAGAATTTGCAAGTAAAGGATAGGCAGACTCCTCCAACAGGGTGTTGTAAATAAGTTAAGTTAAGTTAAGTTAATGACATTTGTTAAGCGCTTGGTTGCACAGAGAACAGTGCGTCCCCGCGCTGACAACCCTACCTCCATCTCTTCAGCTTAGTTCACAGAGGGTGAGCCGGGCCTACTATGCTGAATTTAAGCATCTGCATCCACTGTAATCTGCTCTACCCCAACCCTCATTCTCGCCATATCATTCTAACTGGGCCGAGGCTACCTTTTGTGTATAGGGTTAGAATTTGGGTGAACTAGTGTGAAGCCAATCATTGTACTCTACAGCAATGGCAACAGAAAAATACATGGAGCAACTTCACTTGACTCACAAAGGTCAAGTCCACTGGCCACAAACAAGCGCCAGCCAAAGACTCCTCTGAAAAGGCCCAATGGCCCAGCATGTCTGCACAGTGCAAGAACTGTACTATGATCATCAACTGTAGTATGATCATCCATTTCAGAGGAATCAATCAATCAATCAATCAAGATTTATAAATCATTTCTAATCACCCAATAGGGTATCCAGGCACTTGCAGGCCCGAAGGCTAATTCAAATAGCCAGGTCTTGAGGGCCATTCGTACTTTTGTAAGTGAGGTGATGGTCCGGAGGTGCTTGGGAGTACGGGCAAGTGAAAGGGAGGTTGAGAGTAGTCTTCTCGATGGTTGATGGATGTTCAAACAGTGGTTATGGTATGCGCGTCCTTGGTTGTGTAGAGCCTTGTGTATATGGGTCAGCGGCTTGAATTGGCATCTCTTCTGTATGGTGAGCCAGTGGAGTTTCCTGAGGTGAGGTGTGATGTGGGTTCATCGGGGAAGGCTAAGAATGAGTCTGGCTGTGGTGTTCTGTATGGTCTGACGTCTCTGTAGAAGGTGTGCGGCGATTCCTTCATAGAGAGCACTACCGTAGTCCAGTTGGCTGGTGATGAGGACTTGTGTCACGGTTCGTCTCACATGTAGGGGTAGCCACTTGAAGATCATATGTAGCATGTGCAGAGTGGGGAAGCAGCAAAGGAGACAGTGTTAAGCTGTGATTTCATGGTAAGTTAGTTGTCAATGATGATTTTGAGGTTTCTGGCATGGTTGGAGGGAGTGGGTGCGGGTCCTAGGTCTAATGGCCACCAAGAGTTGTTCCATATGTTGCTGCTAATGCCAAAAATCAGTTCTTCTGTCTTGTCTGTGTTCAGCTTCCGGCAGTTGTTCTTTATCCAGTTGGTGACATTTGTCAACATTGTCAGAGGAAGGGCATGTCCTCCTAATTGTATGCTTTCAATTTTGACAACTACAAAGTGCGTGCCAAAAAAAAACAGCTATATATAGCTACGCTCAGTCAAGGCATGTTCAGGCAAAAATCAATAGAAAAGGTTTGCTCGGTGAGATAATTAAAACACACAGGCAATTGGCGATTATCCAATTTTTATGTAGTTGGAACGTGGCAATCTTATTTTGTTGATTTAGAATTTGCTAGACCGGAACCTTTGCCCCTTTCAAAACATTTATTTGTAGTTGCCATTTTATTTTATCTGATAATCTTTTGAGAAATCTGAGTTTACATAGTAAACTCTATTAACCTCTTTGCAATGTGTTGTTTTCACATCTAGCTGCATACAGCTTTAGCTGTTTGCCAAAGCTCATGTCAGCACAACATACATCATAGAATACACAGAGGCAGTCTTTGAGTTAGCTCCTCTCACTCATTGACTTGCTTCTTCAGGCATTGGCTTGCTTGGTTATCATGTTTTGGGATCAGACTACAGCATTTAGTACGTGTTTATTATTTGCTAAGAATTTAACATTGGTGACTATGTATAGTAAACAGTCTCTGCTAGGCATCACATTTTGTAAGATTACCACAATTTCAACAACAAGATGCAGCAGCCATCTTATCTGAGATGGTGGTTCCTCGTGTGTGTGCTCTTGCCTATCTGCTACCAATAGCATTTTGGCATTCAGTGATGCCCTGGGATGATGGCGTAGGGGAAAGAAGGGTGTGACAATAAGAGCTGTCTACAGATATGCTGCTGCTCCCTCCATCTGGCCAGAATCTGCTAGGCACTCTGGGGCTGCAGCTGAGCATGGTGGCAGTGATTGCAGAGGGATCTGTAAACTGCTGCTGCTGCATTCCCCTATCTGATACAGCATCTGCATCAACGTAATGATGCAACAGTCATTTTAGATGAAGAGATTCCTTGGTCAGAAAGCAACATTGATTCGGAGGGGAAGTACCTCCCCTAATATGGCCGCAGTGTCACTGCCATGGGGCACGGCCATCTTGCTTAAGGGCATTTCCAGCTGGCCTGCCTCTCAGCTGCCACTCACACCTTTGGCACTCTCTCCAAGGACATTATGCTGCTTTTCTTCAACAGTATGGCTTGCCTTGCTGGATTTTCAGCCAAAGAACTGCTAAATGAAATTAGAAGGCGGACAACCCCAAAGCAGCCACACAGCAGCCAACAATTGGGGTGTGGTGGTCTGAAAACATTAGTAAGTAAGACTTCACAGCAGTGGGCAACTACACCAACACACTGCCTTGCGAGCACTAATCACCCACCAGCTATAGTGTGAGAGCACAGTGAATGTCACAAGTTTGATTTCCCAAAGGCAATACATCTGGCTTAATACTGAAAATCCAAGCCTGTTGGCTTTGTCAGTGCTTTTATTTTATGTGCTGTTTGATCAGACAGTACAGCATGGCTACTGGAGGCTTGCTGCTTACTTGTCATCGGGATGGTGGTCAAGCTTCTATGGAGGGTCCTTTCCTAACAATATATGGCCAGTAGACCAGAGGTCCCTTGAGAGGATGAGTGTTCAAAGCTAGACAGAGATGAGTGGTGAACATATGATTATGATATAGTAATGCTCAGCATGAAATAAAGAGGTCTTTATTCCTCAGGCATTCTTGTGGCTGTCAGCTGTCCTCGTCAATGGGGGAGCACCGATTCATTCTTCTGTATGGTCCAATTATTGCAGGGACTTACTCCCCTGTAAGGATTTTGTCTCACTGTCCCATTAACTAACCTCTCTGCAATGTTGATGTTATTACCGCATGAGAGATATATTCCCAAACACCTACATTTTCCTTAAGGATTAAACGAAAACCTAGATGTCGGCTTCGTTTAATATTAAAGATACCTTCAGATGTCAAAAAGCGTGACCACAAAATCAAGGCTGCAAGCAGAACACCGAAACGGAATCCTTATATTGCACCTGTCGCGGGCTCTTTTGAGTGGCAGAAAGGATCCGAGCGGGAAAATGTGCAAAGCCATTGTGTGTAGCTTTGACCTTGGTTTAATGAACATTTTCTCATTGATATCGCGGTACCTTCTGTAACGTTGAGTAATAATGACTCTTGGGCAGTGGTTGTTGCACTATGCTTGTTTATTTAGCATTTATGTAACTTCGTCCGAGGAGCGCCGGCCGGCGCTCTGCTCTCTAGATTGCCAGGCGCGCTAATCCTGCGCGCGCACACCGGCGCCAACATGGCCGCCATACGTTACGTCAACATGACGTAAAACAACTAGAACGCTACATATCTCCCCCTTTTATCAAACCCAAGATCAGTCACTTACAGTTCGCCGTCTAGTTCAAAGTCTTGAAATCGGGCAGGCCTTACAATTTGTCTTCCACTCCTGGTCACCTTACCACTGTTCTCTCGAGCCCCTTGACCCTGCGTTTCCGTATCTTCTGCTCCTCCGCTCATCGCTCCCTCATCGTTCATATTTCCTCCCGGCACGTCCATCTCCGCTCTCGGAGTCTCGCTCCCTTCTTCACCTTCTTGCACTTCCACTGCACTTGCTCCGTCCCCTTGCTCACTTCCGCTGAACCTATCTTCCACATTCACGTCATCCATGTCTTCACCTTCCGAGGACCGCCGTCCCCATCTCAATATCTTGTTGCACCTGGCCATGCGGTCCTGCGACCACACGTTCCCATCGCTGAGCAGAGCCGCTCGATCATATACTTCCTTGACCTGCATCGGCTTGCTATACTTGCTGTCTCCTTTCCTTTGTAAGGTGGCTAGCCTTACTCTCACCCACTCTCCTCTTTCTAGGTGAGTGTCCTTCGCATTCCTTCGTTTGTTGTAGTTGTTGGTGTAGATGGCTTGTGCTCTTTCCAGATTGGCCCTTACTACGGCAGGAGACCACTCACTGGTCACCACCTTCTCCTTCCAGATCCTGTTGTCATGCGTGAAGGGTTCACGTCCCCTCAGTATTTGGAACGGGCTGTACCCCGTGCCTGTGGGGGTTATTCTGTAGGCCCACACCATGCTCTCCAGCGCTCTCTTCCAGTCTTTATTGTTAGAGATGGCCGCTTGTATGGCTCCCATCACTACTCTGTTAAATCGTTCAACTAGGCCGTTTCCCGCTGGATGGTAAATGGCCGTGTGCTTTGTGGAGATGCCATTCCTCTCCATGAATTGTTTCCATCTTTCCGACGTGAACTGTGGCCCATTGTCACTTAAGATGGACTTGGGAATTCCTTCTCTGGTGAACGTTTCGGATAGAAACTCTAAGATGTTCTCAGTGTCCATGGATTCGCTCACTTTTATCTCTGGCCATTTGGAGTAACGGTCTATGAGGACACATACATATCTCTGTGTGCTCTGATCATCAAGCACCGGTCCTAAAATGTCTATAGACAACTCTTCCCATGGATTTAAAGGACTGTCGAACTTTCCAAGAGCTGGGCGTAGTGGCCTCAATGTTTTGTCGGCCCCTTGGCATTGGGGACACTCTCTGACATGCCTCTCTGCTCTTACGTCCATACCTGGCCACCAGTAATTTTGTTTCGATCTGGCCTTGAGTTTCCCTATGCCAAGATGGCCTTCGTGTAATAAGTCCAGCAATTTGTTGATGAGATTCCTTGGGGGAATCACCTCGTCTCCCCTGTAGATGAATATACCCTTGTCTCCAACTGACAGTTCCTCTTTTACTTCGTAAAATGGTTTAAGGTTTGTCTTCATCTTTCTCTTATCTGGCCAACCTTGTATGATGTGCGCCCTTACATCCTTGATGTTGGTATCTTCTTCATACGCTTCAGTCCATTCTTGTATGCTAATTATCTTCTCTTGGTCTTCTATGAGAGCCACCATCTCCCCTCTGTCTGCTGGGTCTTCTTCTCCAGGCTCCATGGCCGCTGCTCGACTCAAGTAGTCCGCCACTCGATTCTTGTTCCCGGGGATGTACTCTACATCATACCTGAATTCCAACAGTTTTAAGGACATTTTAGATATCCTGGGTGTGGCGCTGGCGTGTCCACACGAAGTTAGTACTTTCACTAGCGGCTTGTGGTCCGTCTTGAGCAGGAATCGGGTACCCCATAAGAATTGCCGGAACCTCATCGTGGCCCACACCACCGCTAGCATCTCCTTTTCGATGACGCTGTACTTGCCTTCGGTCTCCGTCAATGCCCTGGAGGCGAAGCTGATTGTCTCCATGTCCCCTCTGCCTCGGTCTTGCATAAGTACCGCGCCTAGCCCCTTGTCGCTGGCGTCGGTGATGAGCACGGTGGTGCCTTGTGGGTCGTACCCCTTGAGCGGTATAGCTCCCGAGATCTCCTTTTTGATAACTTCAAATTCTGCTTGGGCTTCCGGTGTCCACTGAAACGCCGTGCTCTCTCTGGTCAGTAACCTCATGTTGTAGGTCTTGGAAGCGAAGTGTACCACAAACTTGCTATAGTACTCCGCCATTCCCAGGAACGACCTGACTTCTTCCTTGTTCTTGGGGGGCGGTGCTTCAGCGATGGCCTTCACGTTCTCTGCCTTTGGTGTGATCCCCTGTTGTCCAATTTCATGGCCTAAGTATGTCACCGATTGCAGACCCAACCGACATTTCGACCATTCTGCCGTGAGACCTTTGACTTCCAGTGTTTGTAGTACTTTATCTAGCTTCCGGTCGTGATCTCTCCTGTCTCTCCCCATCACCAGAATATCATCCTGGAAATACTGGACGTCTTCACAGTCTCTGAATAGTTGGTGCATCATTTTCTGAAAGACTGCTGCCGCCGAGGCCAGCCCGAACGGCATGCGGCAGAATCGGTAGCACCCAAACGGGGTAATGAACGATGTTAGACTTTTGCTGTCCGGGTGCAGTGCTATCTGGTGGTAGGCCGATCTAAGGTCAATGGTGGAGTACCACTTAACTCCTCTGGTTTTGGCCAACATCTCCTCTATCCGGGGAAGGGGAAATTTCTCCACCACTATGTTTTTATTAAGTTCTCTCAGGTCCACACGGAGCCTGACCTTTCCGTTGGGTTTCATTACGACCACCAAGGGCGCCAGCCATTCGGCGCATGTGATTGGCTCTATGATGCCCTTCCTTTCCAGATCTTGGAGTTCCGTCTGGACCGCTTCCCTCACTGCGATGGGCACGTTTCTCACCTTGTGTGCCACTGGAATGGCTCCTTCCTTAAGCACTATCTTATGTTGAAATTTCTCCATTTTTCCTACAGTACCCCCGAACACCTTCGGGTAGTTCTTCTTCCATCTGTTCATGTCCGGCCATTCCTCCTGTTCTGTGAGGAGAATTTGTTCCTTCCCTCCTGGGTCGAGTTTTATGCCAAGATCGCCCTGGTCTAGCCATCCTAGGACGGAGGGACCTTTCTCTGCGACATATAGTTTGCACCACGCTGATCGGCCTCTGAACTCAAACAATAGGTGTCGGAAGCCTAACATGGGAATGCGATCCCCGTTGTAGGTGACTGGCCGTATGTCTAGTTTCTCCAGTTCTGGGCCCAACTTGGGTTGGAACTCTTCTTCCCACACTGCTCTCTGCACGATGGTAAAAGGAGATCCAGTGTCTGCCACTACCGTGATGGTGATGCCGCCCATGGACATGTCTAGGACTGGTTTGGTTGATCTCTTGCCGTCCACGCTCAACACTTGGTCGTATATGCATAAGACGGTGACCACTTCTTCCTCCGTGATTTCCTCAAGGTCTTCTTCTCTTTGGTCAACGCATTTCACCATTCCCTTCTGCTGTTTCTTTCGACATACCTTCTCGTAGTGACCTACGATGCCGCAGTGTAGGCATTTGGCCCGGAATGCCGGACATCTTCTGTCATGGGCTTCATGGGACCAGCTTCCGCACCTGTAGCACATTTTCTTGTTCTCACTGCTCGCCTGTTTCCCTTGCCATCTGCTGGTTCCTTTGGTTATTGGTTGCCTGTTTCTTTGGTCTTTGCGGTGATCCTTTTCCTGTATCCTGTTCACCATGGTTGGGGTGGCCACCTCTTTCTTGGTTGTATTTGCGCACCTCTTTGCGAGTTCTGCCCTCTTCACTATGACCAACACTTCTTTGAGTGTGGTGTCACCGCTCGCCCACAGTTTGTCTTGTACATTTGCGCTCGTGGTGTGCATGACCACCTGGTCTTTTATGAATTCATCTTCCCACAGCGCGTACTTACACGTGGCTGCCAGTTTTCTCAATGCTGCTACGTACTCTTCGATGGTTTCTCCCGCCTTTTGTTTCCTTTGCTGGAAGTTATATCTATCCACTGACACGCAGATGGTGGGGCGATACCGTTCATCTAGGTCCTCCACTGCATGTGCATACACATCGTCGTCTGTGTCTTCTCTCTTCTTCGGTACTAGACTCTTGTATATTCTTAGTCCTTCTGGTCCTAGATTTAGTAGCAGGATGCGTTTCTTCCTCTGAGGAGTGAATTTTTCTTCATTTTCGTCTTCTAGAACCCCTATGAAATTGTCTATGTACTCCTTCCAGTCCTCCCACTTCATCAGAGGCTCTCCGGGCTTCGGTAGGAATTGTACAGGTGCGATCGCATACCCCGCCGGGGTACTCATCTTCACTTCCTTGGCGCCTGTCCCGTCGGTGGTTTTTCCTGGGGGGCTGCCTGGGGTACTGTTGTTGTACCCTGTGTGCTTGTTCCTCTGGGGGCTCTTGTTGCTAGACCCCACTTCCTCCTCTTTGGTAGCCAGCGCAGCGCTCCCTGTGCGTGGGTATGCAGGAAGGTGGCACGTGTGCTCTTGGCTACGCTGTGGTCGTGCTGCCTCTCTGGCCTATTTGCCGCCTCTGTGCTGTGCTGTGGCACTGCCACGCTCCTCGGGTTCCCCAATACCTCAGTTCGTCCAGTTATGACCGTCTGTGACGTTTCCCCCGACCGTGCTGATCCAGGTAGACCTTCCTGGTGTCTGGATGGACCAGGTGATCTTGTGCCTGAGTCTTCCTGTGCCTCGTGGGAGCCACGTGGAGTGCTACTCCCTGCTGTGCTCCTGGCGTCGGTCTGGTCGTCTCTCCCGACCTCGTCGCCACTGTAACGTTGAGTAATAATGACTCTTGGGCAGTGGTTGTTGCACTATGCTTGTTTATTTAGCATTTATGTAACTTCGTCCGAGGAGCGCCGGCCGGCGCTCTGCTCTCTAGATTGCCAGGCGCGCTAATCCCGCGCGCGCACACCGGCGCCAACATGGCCGCCCTACGTTACGTCAACATGACGTAAAACAACTAGAACGCTACACCTTCCAGACAAAACCCCAGATTGTCATTTTATTCAGGGAGCAGTTCGTATTTTACAGAACAATGGCTCCGTGCAGCACTGAGCTGCTGGCCCCTCCCTGCTCCACGCGCACGCCTGTGCTGTGCTTTACGTGCGGTGCATGTGAGAATGTAAGCCGGAGTGGCGTGAGGAGGGCCCTGACGGAAGCACGAGACGCTGAGGTGACAGGAAGGCGTTGGCCAATGTCAGAGCGCCGCCGGCCTTTTCGTGTGTGGCTAGCCGCGTGTCACGAAGCTGTATGTGAACTGGTGACAAGCAGAGCGCTTCCTGTCAAGTCTCATCCTAAGAACACAAAGGTGTAAGGACAGCAGCGATATTGGATATTATCTGATATCACACAGGAAAATGAACAGCCCTTCTTCTGTCCATGTTGTGGCAGCATTTGCATTGTTTATTAAAGTGTAAAATATCTGCATGTATTTCGTTAAGTGTGAATTTATACAGTTCATTAAGACTCTGCAAACAATGCTGTTTACTCTTCTACACAGTGGTTAAATGCTGCACCAGTTGGATGAGGTCAAGGTCGTGGGAGATGACGTAGTGTTAGGGCATAGCTGCCGAATTTGGAATTGGGGGGCTAGATTCGAGTCCCGGAATCGGCTCTACATCCTGTGATTCTGGGCAAATCAATTAATTTTCATGTACCTTAAAAAAAAAAGAAGAAACATGACCGTGTTTAATGTAACCGGCTGGTGCTCACGTAGAGGCTTCCATTCGCTCTATAAACAAGAATTTGTAATGCAATATATCTCACAATTGCTGGATTTTGATCTATTGGCATTGTAAAGGATAATGCCTTTTTATTTATGGCCATTGTCATTTACAATACCAATAGGTCAAAGTTTGGAAAATGAAAGACCTATTGCATTACAGGGAGCACAGTGTCCCACTTCAGGAACACTTTTTTTTTTACTTTAAACTTTAATGCTGCGCTCAGCTTAAAAGTAAAAAAAAAAAAAAGAAAGCGCGGTGACTCTGATGCAGGCGCTGTGCTCAACTTAAAAGTTTTAAACACAATAAGCCGCTGTCATTGTCCCACGAGTGCTGTGTAGGGGCAACCACTTTTAAAGTGAAAGCGCGCATAGCGTTCTATACAAGAAGCGGCAGCCATTGTCCCAAGAGTGCTGTGTGGGCGCGCTGCAAATACAAGAAGCAGCCAGCCATTATCCCCATTATTCATTAAATAAAACAGTGCTCACTGACCTAAGAAGTGGATAGTTAAGCACAAGTAAAAGGTCCAGTCATTATGGGAGGTTACAAATGCAGACAAGGCGGTACAAAGGAGGGACTAACAAGTCATTATTCACGAATAAAAAGCAACGATTTAGGAAGGACAGTAACAGGAGGCAAAAGAAAAGATGGGCGTGGAAATGAGCAGAGCTTTTATGCCATACCTCAGTATAGCATGCTTTGCAGCAGCGCAAGCGCTGCCCAGGCTCGACCTAAAAACTAAAAGGAAAGTAAGGGACTATGAAATGGGCTCCACATAAAACTGATAACTAAACAAAGAAGGGATGTGAGATCAGCAGATTCATGTCTGTGTTAAGAGCAATGGATGAGGGCAGCCAACTGGCACTAAACAAGACAGGCCCATCCATCCATTGAGTCTTTTTAGGAGAGGTTTGCGCTCCAACGCGGCACAGGCTGTGTAGGTGTTTCAATGTTCAGTTTAGTGAGATGAATGTGAGATGAAAATTAATAAACTCCTAGAAAAGTCCTGCAAAAGTTACACGGATAGTTGATTAACTACTCAGGAAACCGGGGTAGTACTTAGGACGGGCAGGCTAGCTTTGTATTTGTTGCATATGGATGTCACTGAGATCCATGTCAAGTAGTAGATGTGTTTGTCGGATTTGTCTGCATTGAGCAAGAGAGACGACATAATATTTGCAGAACAGTGTTTTCCAGATTAAGGATGTCTGAAATGGAATTGTAGAAATATGGAAGGTTTGGGATATCAGGATTGAGACAAAAAGGTAAATAATTCATGGGAAAGCATAGCTTTTTTTGAAGGTCTGAGATGTTACAATGTCTTCATAGAAACCACAACTTTTAAGAAAATAAAGTCACCTGAACAATCCCTCTTTAGAAGCTCCTCGTCAAAATTCTACTCTATTGCCCCAAGCATCAGACTATGCCGTCATGCAAACTATTAAAAAAAGAGTTGGAAAATCCTCCTTTTGCACTAGCCTGTCCACTACTATCCCTCACAGATGAACCAGGAACTGGACCCCCAAAATCCTGACCAAGTGGTTGGTCATTCTCAGTAACCATCCCAGATTAGAGTATTCCTAAAGCTACATTTTGTAATTCTATGAGATCTGTAATGTTGTCCATAATTCAATGTTCTTATTCCAAAGCTATGTAAAGCACTGGTACTCACAGATATTGTCATTGCTATAAAGAACCACAAAAATAAATAAATGAAGGATAACCTTGGAATAAACAAAGTGTATATGAAAATTGGATCTTTGCACGGCTTGATGGGGATAGCAAGGCTCAGGCATATCTTCTATGGACAAGAGTTTGGTTTCAGACGTTAGTGAGGTTAAAAAGCAAAACTGGTGCCCCTTGAGAACTCCTTGATTACTTGTGCTTTTTCTTTTCTCCAGACAGCTGCTAGGCATCTGGCTGAAGTGCTCCTCCATTCTTTGAGTGAAGACTGCTACTGGAATCCCTTATCCGAACCACCTCCAGATCTTGAGAACAAAGAAGAACATTCTTTTATTAGTAGTACTCGCAGACAAAAACCACAACTTCATTCAGGAGAGAAGTAAGTTAAAAAAAATATTTTTGATTATATACATTATTTAAAAGTTGGTCTCATACACATAGAAAATATAATTCAGTTAAACACTCTTTCTGTCTCTGATAGTTGTTTAGGGGCATGAATTGAGAGACCCAGTAAGAGTCAATGCTCGCTCTTTTTGGTGTGTCTTTGCTTTTACGGTTTCCTGGTTACTCAATACAATGGTGTTATATTAATGTAGCTCTGCCTGTTGCTGACTGGATATTATTCTGGCAGGCTCACTGCACTGTGTTTGTTTATCTGGTCCTGTCCACCCTGTCGGTGCACTGGTACGTGGTCTGAAATATGGTACAGCAGATAATCCCTTCGTGTGGCTCCCCTTGTTGCAGTGGTGTTTGTTAGGACAACCTAACCCACCTATGGTGTTTAATCATTTTTACTGTATATATTTTATGTATGTATGTATGCTTTGGCATTTCTGATGCTCAAACCTGGCTGACTAGCTATGGACTACTATACAGAAGGCAAGCCCCAGAGGGAGGTAGTAGTTAAATCAAGGGCAAGAAGTCCTCATATCTGAGGTCGTTTTCCTTTAAGAGGTGAGTTTTCAGTTTCTTCCTGAATTGTTGGTGGGTTTTTGCACTTCTGATGTCACTAGGAATGTTGCTCCAGATCTGGGAAGCAGAGGCTGGAAGGCTTGTTTTTGCCTTCCTGCAGAGTTTATCTCTAATCTGGTGACGTTGGAGTTCTTTGTTTAGTGTTGTCTTCTAGAGATTGTTATGTTGTTAGCGAGGCATACAGGGTTCTTGGTGTAGAGATCCTTGTAAGTTATGGGACTGTCCTGAAGATGGTCAAAGCTTGCCCGTTAGCACAAGGGTTGATGTGGTTGATTTCTTCAGCCCATTTATGAGCCACTAAGGATGATTTTCAGCTGAGTGAAGGTGGCCTCTGGGATGCTGCCGAGGAGAGAGTTGCCCCCATCTAGGTGGAAGAGGACTAAGACTTGGACTGTCATTCTGAGGTTTTTTCTTGGCAGAGCATGTTTCACATTTTCCAGGAGAGAGAGTTGGAAACAGACTGTTTTGTTCTTCCTTACAATGCTTTCGAGGACTGAGAGATTTGAGATGAGGTTGGATCCGTGGCATTTGGCCTGTTCTGTCAATTGGGGATTGAAATTCGTATAAGTTGGAGAACCATGTCTGAATCAGAGAATATTTGGCACTGTTGGCAAACAAGAGGAATTTGGTGGCTTCGAGTCTCTGTATAGTATTGGTTGGGGAGATAGAGTTCAGTATTTTCAGCATTCTCGTGGATCGTGATGTTGCTGACTGCAAGGATGGTTCCAAGGGTGCCATATAAAGCAGAAAATGATGGGTGACAGGACAGAGTCAAGGTGGACACCTCAGGTGACATGGAGAGTCCGGTATCTGGTTGTTCCTATCTGGCCAAATTGTTCTTTCGGTTGGTGAGGTAGGATGTAAACCATTGCAGGATTGTGCCAGTGGATCCCTTGCAAATTTTCAGTGTATGGATCAATGCTAGGTGGTCGACAGTGCTGAAATTTTCTGAGTGGTCAAGCAGGACCAGGAGGAAAGGGTTGTTTTTGTTGTTGAGAAAGAGGGGGTCGTCAAATACTTGATGCATTACTGTTTCAGTAATGCACCCTGGTCTGAACTCAGATTGATAGTCTTGACACTGGGATAAGGTTCTGGCTTAAATGCGCAAAACAATAGAAATTCACCAATAAGATTACCAATGTACAAAACGCATGACATAACTCGCACCACCCACCATGCTTAAAACACCAATTTGCCTCCCGTACAGAAACAAAGAAAAGAACCATCAAGAGAATAACACGGGAGGTGGTGTGAGTTATGTGGTGTGCGTTGGTAACCATAATTGGTGAATTTTAGTGATTTTGTAGTTGAGCCGCAATCATTGCTCAGTTTTTCACTTTTTTTCTGTGAATTTCATTGATTTTTTTAAACTGTTTTTTTTTCCAGTAAAAAAAAACATACATATACATAGGCATTCTGTGGCTTCTTTGAACTTTGGAGATCGAGGCAGCAGCTTTTGGGGTTACGGTCCGGTGGTGAACCACGCACCCCCCACAGAGTAAATACATTACACGTCGCGTTTCCCGCTTCGCGGGAAACGCTCGTATCTTTTGGGACCTGGCGAGGAGGCAAGCGGACTACACCGGCCAGAAGGCAACGGGACAGAGTGACACCCTTCTGCAAGCGCCCAGCCCAGCCCAGGTGCATAAAATCAGCACCAGAACCGCGGTCCGCGGGAGGCATTCTGTGGCTTCTTTGAACTTTGGAGATTGAGGCAGCAGCTTTTGGGGTTACGGTCCGGTGGTGAACCACGCACCCCCCACAGAGTAAATAGATTACACCTCGCGTTTACCGCTTCGCGGGAAACGCTCGCATCTTCTGGGACCTGGCGAGGAGGCAAGCGGACTACACCAACCAGAAGGCAACGGGACAGAGTCACACCCTTCTGCAAGCGCCCAGCCCAGCCCAGCCCAGCCCAGGTGCATAAAATCAGCACCAGAACCGCGGTCCGCGGGAGGCATTCTGTGGCTTCTTTGAACTTTGGAGATCGAGGCAGCAGCTTTTGGGGTTACGGTCCGGTGGTGAACCACGCACCCCCCACAGAGTAAATACATTACACCTCGCGTTTCCCGCTTTGCGGGAAACGCTCGCATCTTCTGGGACCTGGCGAGGAGGCAAGCGGACTACACCGGCCAGAAGGCAACGGGACAGAGTCACACCCTTCTGCAAGCGCCCAGCCCAGCCCAGCCCAGGTGCATAAAATCAGCACCAGAACCGCTGTCCGCGGGAGGCATTCTGTGGCTTCTTTGAACTTTGGAGATCGAGGCAGCAGCTTTTGGGGTTACGGTCCGGTGGTGTACCACGCACCCCCCACAGAGTAAATACATTATACCTCGCGTTTCCCGCTTCGCGGGAAACGCTCGCATCTTCTGGGACCTGGCGAGGAGGCAAGCGGACTACACCGGCCAGAAGGCAACGGGACAGAGTCACACCCTTCTGCAAGCGCCCAGCCCAGGTACATAAAATCAGCACCAGAACCGCGGTCCGCAGGAGGCATTCTGTGGCTTCTTTGAACTTTGGAGATCGAGGCAGCAGCTTTTGGGGTTACGGTCCGGTGGTGAACCACGCACCCCCCACAGAGTAAATACATTACACCTCGCATTTCTCGCTTCCCGGGAAACGCTTGCATCTTCTGGGACCTGGCGAGGAGGCAAGCAGACTACACCGGCCAGAAGGCTACGGGACAGAGTCACACCCTTCTGCAAGCGCCCAGCCCAGCCCAGCCCAGCCCAGGTGCATAAAATCAGCACCAGAACCGCGGTCCGCGGGACGAGCCGGGCGAAGCCCTGGCAAAGGGCGGGCCCTCTGTGGCCCTCAGAGGCCTGAGGAGCCTGGGCTGGGCCACGACCCCTGGCCAAATATTCAGGTCATTGTTTTCTCCTTTGCAAGTTAAGCCTGTCGTGCTCTTTGCCATAGTTAAAAATCTTGTTCTGGGGACAGGCGACGCATTGTCTGGCATTCTATCTTGGATAAGCATCTTGTCTCTGTATATTGCTTAGAGTATGTCGAAACTGAAGGTTGACAACATTTCTTCTTGGGGGCCTACTATGGACAACTATCTGGTAAAAATAGTTAATAAAATAAATAATGAGCGAAGAGTTTCTTTAGGAAGAGATAGTCCTGTGGTAATTGATCTTCCTATCTCTCCTTGTCTCTCCCCTATCTTTATCCCCCCACCGCTGGTAACTTCTGCGGCAACACCATCTACTATTTGTAAAGCTATAGCTATTTCAGAGGGGCCCCAAGATGGCAGTACACCTGTCATGGTAGATAAGAGCTCTGGCCCTCCAACTGCATCTGTAGGGAGCTCCGCTTCGGCTTCAACTTGTGCCCCCAAAATTTTGACTGTAGATACCAAGAACCCACAGGTGCAATCAGCAGCAGCAGTAAAAATCAGAGCACGTGGGCTATCTATTAAAAGGAAAAGAGCTGTTAGCGATGTAGGGGGTGGGAGTATAAAATCCATCAAGAAGCCCAAAAAATCGAGGGAAAGTTCTAGAGTGGGGGGAGGGGTGAAGGATCTGGCAGTTAGTGTAGATCATATTCAATCATGTCACATGCCTGCCATTCCGGCCACTTTAAATTCTAGCAACGTTATCCCCCTTGGCCCCCCTATTCTCGAGCCTAACTTGATTTGTTTAGAGAAACATATGAAATCACTGTTATCACCTATTATTGAGAGCTTGGAATACTTAAAGGGAAGGGTTGATAGGCTCAAACAAACCTCCCTGGATAATTTCCACTCCTTAAAAACCTTGATAAAAACCCAGGCAAAAGGCAGGGATCTGGTAAATTTATCTGACAATAACTCGAGGGGAGCATTTGAGCCGGCAAGCCAAGATCGGGGGAGTGCAAGCAAGGGGCCCTCGGCAGGGAAAGCCTTATCTAAGGCTTCCAATGATTTAGCTAAAAGTAGATGCCCTAAAGAATCTAGCACCCCACGTAGGAGGGAGCAACCCCCAGGCTCTGGGTACAGACATCACCCCCACATTGAACATGGGTTCCAACTCTAATGGTATTAGTAGTAGGCCCTTGGCCTCTAATTGTCCTCCACTTGCTACCCCTGAAGATCCCATAGCTGAGGCAACCACGGACTTGGTTCATCTTAGTTTGCCCCCAGCATGTCTCCCCTATGTAGTGGTCCTAACAGGGGTCCCTAAAGTAAAGAAATGTAAATATGAATCTTACCAGGAATTGAAAAACAAAACCATGTTCTGGCTAAATATAAATAGGCCTATCTTAAAACACCATGGGCCTTATTTATGAAGGACTTGCGCCGCCGGTGCGTCACTTTTTCCCATGTTAAAAGTGACGCACCGGCGGCGCAAGTCCTTCATAAATAAGGCCCCATGATGGGAAAATCTTAAATGTAAGAAGAGCAAGTTGGGTGGGCGACCGCAGGAAGGATATAAGTGGTGATTGTATTTTGGTGAATTTTGGCGATCCTAGGTCAGTTAGCCACATATGCAACAAGCAACCCAAAAATGGAAGCACGGGGATTGGTACTTTTGACTTAAGCTATTACCATCAGCAAACTTTACCCCCCTGCTTTGTGGGTTATGACTTTAGGGGAACTGAGCTTGGAGCGTCCTATCGTCCTGCTATTTTTCCTAATAGCCCTTGTTTTCTTCAATCTAGAGACAGGGGTGTCCCAGGTTGGCCTTCTGGCTATTGTTATGACGAGGCTTTGGGGCTAGCCCTGGGCATGCATGCTCCAGCAACACCAAACTATGACAAAACACCACGTAGTCCTGTCTCAGGTGAACTGTTTCCACATCCACCAAGTACTGACACCATGAACGTGCCACCCATTCTTCCTCCTATACCCCACAGTCCTGTCATTGGATGTGATCTCCTCGAGTTGGCTAGCCCGGTTCCCCAATCCGTCAGGCCGAATCTCAAAATCATTAGCTGGAATTTAGCCGGGATTGGTAGGAAGCTCGATCTCCCAGATTGGAATTCAATTACTGGGTTACATAATATATGTATTTTCCAAGAAACATGGAGTCTTGTTCCCTGCCACAAAGTTGGTCACTCGACCTATTATGTCCCAGCATTTGCTTCTTGTTCAGGGCGGGGCCGCCCAGCAGGAGGATTACTCATTTGGGTGGATATTGCCCTAGGGCTCCGTGTTACCCAAATCGAAACTAACTCCCCTGATCTACAAAAAGTGACTCTGTATGGTCCTAGGAGAGGGGAACCATTAACTATTTTTAACATCTATGGCAGGGGGTCGAAGGGCAGCTTACCATCACCCACTGTTACCAAGCTTGAGGAGGAGCTTAGGAATCTGACGCAAGGCTCACTAGTCATGGTGGCGGGCGATCTGAACTGTACTTTTGAGCCTCTTGCGTCTGAGGATTTTCTTAATATTACGGAAGAGGATGGTAGGAGGGGTATCCCACAGCTCTCAATTCCTTCTGTTAAAAGGTGGTCTCCCAGAGTAGTCCAGCTTAATGCTCTGGCACTGGAATTTGATTTAAGAGCAGTAAATGGAAGGACAGCTTCGGACATGGTAGGGGCGGATACTTACAATAGAATTGGTCACTTGTCACGCATTGATTATATTCTCCTAGACTTCCAGTTGTGGAAAGCTGTGGAGGATATGGTGGTTGTTTCTACGATCCTTAGTGACCATAATCCGCTTTCCCTGTTCCTGCATCCCTTATGGACAAGCTCCCTATCGTCTATGGCCCCTCTCGAATGTCTCTCTACGGCAGAGGTGTGCCCTTCAAATTGTGGCAGACGCCTAAATTGGCCTCGAGTTCTGCTTGATGAGGGAAAGGTCCAGCTTATTGGCTCCATTCTGGCTTCTTACCAAAGCAAAATAGAGCTTGGTGGCTCAAACCCGAGTATTATTTCATCTACATTCTGTGATACAATTAAAGCCCTAGGAGATTTATTTTTGACTAAATGCAATAAACCCAAGGGGCGCCAGAAATGCAGTAACAAACCTGGCTGGTATTCCAAGAACTGCAGAGCAAATAAATCGCTCCTCATCCAGGCTATTAAGGACAAGCAGCAGTCTTTTATTAAAGCAGCAAGACACAATTATAATCTGGCCATTAAGAAAGCTAAGAGGGACTGGGACGATAAGTTGTGGCAAGATCTCAAGAAGGCCAGTGCGGGGAAGGACGCACGAGGCTTCTGGGATCTAGTAAGATCAAGGAATAGACCGGATAGCTCCCTGATCACCTGCAACATCACTGGTGACAGTTGGTTTGCCCATTTTTCTTCCCTGTATACAGCTGACTCCCTCGGCGAACAAGGCCAGTTTCTGGTAAGCCTTATGGTATCTGTAGAGGAGGCCACTGAATTCACGGCAAAGGAAGTTGAAGCGATTATTTGCTCCTTGGTCCCGCGCAAAGCAGCAGGCCCGATGGGGTTCCAGGAGACCTCTTGCGCTTAAACTATTCAGAGTGGGGGAGGATTCTGGCGGGTCTCCTTAATGCCATCATGAAGGGTGCGCCAATTCCGGAGTCTTGGAGAGGGGCGGAGGTGGTCCCTATTTTTAAGAAGGGTTCTAGGGACCACCCGCCAACTACCGCCCTATTAGCTTAAAAGATTCCACGCAAAAGGTTATAGGGAAGGCAGTATTAGGCAGCATCCTACAGTGGGCCGAAGACAACTAAATTCTGTCAGACTTACAGGCAGGGTTTCGCTCTGGAACAGGAACAATTGAGCAAGCCTTCCGACTACATTTGTTGTACTGGAAGACAGTTGTCCTGGGCGGAGGCAGTCTTTATCTGGCCTTTATAGACCTGAAGACTGCCTTCGATCTAGTGCCAAGGCAGAGTTTATGGGGGGTTCTGCAGGACTTGGGTATGCCTCCATATATTTTGAGTATCCTAATCAAGCTTCACAAGGGAAACTTTGCCCAGGTGAGGTGGGGTAGTCAGGGCCAAAAAAAATCTAGAATATCTGTGAGTAGGGGCGTCCGTCAGGGTTGTGTGTTAGCCCCCACTCTATTTTCACTTTATGTTAATGGAGTGGTGGAGCACCTTCTAAGAATATCTGCAGATGCTCCCTCCCTGGCGGGCAAACGCATCCCGACCCTGCTATTTGCGGACGACACCCTCCTCATCTTAAAATCCCCAGTGGGCTTGCAGAAGCTACTTGATAGTTTCCATCTGTTCTGCACACTTAGGGGTCTGGTAATTAATACCGGCAAAACTAAATATCTAGTATTAAATCTGGCAAAAAAAAATGGGAATTCCGCCAACCTTGAATGGGGTACAGCTGGATAGAGTGACAGAATTCGATTACTTGGGCATTAGACTCTCTGACCGAATGCACTGGGGCCCTCACATTAATAAAATGGTCCTCTACCTCAAAAGGGTAACAGGCACACTCTTAAAACAACAGTGCAGTTCTACAACAAAACCTATTTCCCCCATTGTAGAGATCTACAATGCAAGAGCAGTTAGTGGGTCCCTGTATGGGGCAGAATTATGGGGTGCCTGTAATATTGACCAGCTTACCCAGTCAGAGAACACATTCTTTAGGTCATTGTTGTCCCTTCCCCAAAGTACACCTATGATTCCGGTATTGTATGATTTGGGGAATCACCCAATAAAGGACCAGGCTCAGTTCCGTCCACTGTTATTGTGGTCACGATTATGGCGAGTACCGGAACTCGCTCATTATGCGGAAGGGCTAATGGAAATTCTGTCTATGTCTGGTTGGACAAAAATAAGTTGGCTGCGAAATGTAAAATCTCTACTTGTTGAGCTTGGGTTGGGGGAGGCGTGGTCAACTAGATCTGCTGTGCCAAAATCCCAATTGAAGCAGATTTATTGGAGCTGGGTGTACAATAAAAAATACTCAAACCCTAAAAATGGTAGGATTGTTTCTAACTATCTTTTTTTAAAGGATGTACCCTTGTTAGAGCCCTATTTTGATTTTATTACAAAACCGCGTGTTGGCATGCTGTATTTTAGATTTAGGATTGGCACCCTTCCTCTTGGCGAGTTTACAGCACGCTGGAGCGTGTCCTCAAGTACCTCTAGCTCGTGTCCATTCTGTCCGCTGACCCTGGAAACAGTGCCTCATATCTTATTTGAGTGCACTGCTTATAAACTTCCGAGATCCAGGTGGCTAAAACCAGTGTGCAGGAATATGGGTACTAGGTCTCATCTGATGGCCTTGCGAATCCTCATGTCAGATACCCGGCTAGTATATGTTTAAGTTAAGTTAAGTTAAGTTAAAAATTTGGTAGAGCGCAACAGCTGCCCCAGCAAAGGGGCGTCCCGGCGCTAAAGAACCACAGAATCATCAACTGGGGGGGAGGGAGCCAGAAATCAAGGACCTAAAGGGGGGGAAACAGAAAGGTTTTGACAGCTCGCCGGAAG
This sequence comes from Lissotriton vulgaris, assembly GCF_964263255.1. Classification (NCBI taxonomy): domain Eukaryota; kingdom Metazoa; phylum Chordata; class Amphibia; order Caudata; family Salamandridae; genus Lissotriton; species Lissotriton vulgaris. Next base: position 1,608,220,261 of record NC_141694.1, on the reverse strand, counting down.
GCCAACAGGTTTTCCATAGAGCGAACGTTTGCTGGCAGACTGTTCCAGAGTTTGGCTCCTAGAACTCTAAAGGAGCGTCCGCCAGTGCGAGCTAACTGTGTTTGTGCTATCTCTAAGTTTCTTAGCTGGGCATGGATCATTAGAACAAGAAGGCTTAAAAATAAATGACTATAATGTTTAATCTGTTCTTAACCCTAATGTGTTATTACATTTTTATCGTTGGATGGTATATTGTGTATGACCATCCTCCTTTGTTTTATCTTGTGGAATTTGTAATGTAAAATTGTTTTATTGTGATGCTTTTTAAGATAAAATGTTATCGAAATAAAGCCTTCTACAAACAAACATATATAATATCAATTTTTACTGAACATGTTGACGCATGCATGTGACAGGGTTATAAGTAGTTGAGATATGTGGAGTGGGCCTAGTGATCTCTATCATGTCTGTTTCAACTTAACCGAAAGCATTGGTGCCCTAAATGGCTGGTAAACTCACTGTCACTGCCAACAATTTGTCGTTTCTCTGGTTTTTGTCTACAAACGAAAAGTGGGAAGACAAATGAAAGACTTTTTAATTCTTTACTAAGTCACCTGTTTATTCTGCCCAAAAATATATTTGTCAAGCCTGAAATGGAAAAGCGTCTAATTTAAGGGTGGAATTAACAGCCATTAATTGTGGACTCCTGAAAGCAGGTATTATGTAGCCATCAATCATGCATGCGGTGCGTCAGGTTACTTAGTCGTGGATCTCGCAGACGAGGGTCATGGTGAATTCTTGGCTGTCACTTGTCCATTCTGTTTTATTTCTAGCTTATACTGCCCTCAAGACAACATTGAAGAGGCGCTTCTCCTCCTTTTGATCAGTGAATCCATGGTAAGCTGAACCAACGCGGCTGCACATTGTATGATGGGGTCTGGTAAACCCGATGAAGCTGTCCGCCATTTTACAGAGGCTGGTAGCTGACTGCAAAGTATGAGTGTGCAGCCATGACATGCAGTCCTTTATGTCAAATGTGTGTTTCCTTACAAAGTACTGCTGACACTAGCGTCCACAGGGGATCGCTATGTTTGGAATCCAAGTGTATTTTCTGTCTTATTTTGATATTTTTCTAAAATAAGCATACTCTGTGTAAGAAGCCATTATTTAAAGAGATTTTTTAAAAAGTGAAAGAAGTACCGGTGATTGAATATGCAGAGACGTGAAGCAATGCCCTTTCTCATATTTCGTATCGTTTGTCTTTTCAAATGGCCGTCCTTTACTAAAACCCTGCCGCAGCGCTGTCTGTGCACTAACAGTGCAGCACTGGCGTGAACTCAGCTGGAAAAACAGCCCCATCTGCATTTTAAAGTACTGGAGCCATTTATAAAATATCTTCGGTAAGAAAAGGATGACAGAGCAGTCATGAAGCAAAGGACGTCGAGGCAAGGACTTCGCGCAGACCTGTAGACGGACTTTTCAGGAGGGCTGCTGCTGTCAGTTTTTACAAGTATAGGATGTCCGTCTGTTTTTGTAGCCGTTGATTGCGTTAATTCATTCATAGTTCGTAAATTTCACGCTCCGATGCGAGTATGCATGAATGTAGTATCATATACCTTAATAAGATGCGTAGGTTTTATTCAGAAAAATGCACAGAACTCTACAAATGAATATGAATTTAACAATACATAGGTAGCAACGTTAAAGTATCCAGTAAGATTCGGGGTGAGTCCGACTAAAATGGCTCTATTGTAAAATAATGTAACGATTCCAAACGTGTAATTAAACTCAATGTTTAGCAATTTTAGTACAAAATATGTGTTTTTTCACTTTAAGGTATACAGAGCACCAACACATGCAAGCAGAAAAACACAGGTATATGCTCACATACACAAGAATACATGTACACACAATACACACATGTACCCATACACACTGCATGCACACATAAACAGAACAACAGACATGTAAGCGTACATGAGAGCAAAACACCTGCACTTATCTCAGGTACAGACATTAAGAAAATCAAATATAGATCACTTCGTGTCCCTCGCAGTGGCGGTGCGTCCATTGGGGGCGTTGGGGCGTTGCCCCACTAGGATGGACGACCGCCGACTGCACTGCAGCATAATAAAATGTGTTTTCTAAAGCAAATTCCAGTTCGATAAAAAATCGGAGCGCCGCGCGCACCAAGGCCCCGGGAGAAGCCCGACAGGATCGGGCATCCATAAGGAAGTGGGCCGGCCCGTGGGGGGTGGGGCTGCGCAGAGTGACAGGCAGGCAGCCTGCGCACAGGGCAGGCAGAGGGTGACGTGTACTGCGAGTGCCGAGCGCATGTAAAAGGCCGGAGTTGTAGAGATTTCGACTGGCCAGCGCATGCGCACACTTCAGACCTCCCACCCCACCCCCCCTCTACCACTATAGTTATAGGCATTGACCCCGGGCCCCAGGTCTCAAAATGGGCAGATTTCAGTCTGCTCTTTAGCCAATAAGTAAGTCGAGATAAGATCATGTGATGTAGTCCCTAGAGAGTCAGTGGGGCGCGTGACTGGGTGAGGAGAGGTCGACGAAGAGGACTGTTGTGGGACTGATTGAGGTCGTCGTCATGCCTGCCTGCGTGGGTGTGGACTCAGTCGGACCGCCTGCTGCCTGGACGGCCCGGGCCTGCTTTAGAAGCCCCTTGCAATTGCGTGCACGGTGCATGTTTGTGCACTGACTCACTGCTGCTGCTGCAGCAGCGTAAGTCGTCGTGTGATCTGCTGGCCTGGTGGTGATCTGATCATCTGACTACCAGTACTGCTGACTAGTGACTACATCCAGGTCCGGACCATCGATCGATTAGCACGACCGGATCGCGTCCCGCACCCACGTGACGTAAGTTATACAGATCATGATTCATGACATTCCAAAAACGGATCTGTTGTTTGTTTCCAGGATGCGCGCCACACATATAAACGTAGCATAGCAAAACATAATTAAACCTATTCAAACAAACAAAACACTAGCTCAGCAGGTGGAGTACCTGCTGCTAAATTATGTGTAACCTGTAAATCACTTGATACAGCATTGAAGAAGGGAGTACTGTGGATAGCAGTTGGGACGTGTTTTACAGCTCCTGAAAGCGCTATATGAGAATACAATTATATGTTAGAACGTGCGTCTCCAGCTACGAGGGTGAGTGGCGGAAGGTGGTAAGAGTAAAAAACAGGTAGACTAGGTGAGGGTTGTAACCAGGGGAGGGTAGAGGAAGGGCATTTCTGCAGCTCTGCCACGCCCCTGCGCATGTTCTCTGCAGTATTTATGGTCATGAAGACGGAATGACAAGGGGCTCCTTCTGAGATTGTGGGCAGGCTCAGATATGTGCTTGGAGGCCCCGAGGTGGAGGAGAGCTCAAAAGGAGCTATAGAGAGAGTGGCTGGGCGCAGCATCCGCCACTGTGCTCGAGTCGGACACTGACCACCCCCTCCCCCCTCACACAACTCCCCCAACCAAGAGAAGGAGATGGTACTGGATGTGCCTTCAAACCCGGGCACAAGTCCCGGGTGGACGCGGTGGACTGAGTCTCCCCACAGTTTTTTTTTATAGAGGGCGGGGACTCCGTTCCCCTGACTGGAGGTGTGCCTTGTGCTTCAGCACAGCAGCTACTTGGATTAACTGAAAGATAGACTATTTAAAAAATGCATCAGCGCGTTTCGTTTTTGTCTTAAATGCAGTTTAAAATGTAATCTCTAGTTCCACGCGTTTGAATAAATATACTGTCCCTTTCAGCCATTTCTGGGCTCGACTACAGGTTGATGTGTGGAAAACCTAAATATGATTTATAAAATAGTCAAACAAACCAAATACATTTGTTTTTATTTTGCATGGTTACATTGGTTATGTTAACTTATTTTCGTAAAAGAGGCGCTTTGCGTTGTGAGGATTGAGATTTTTGTGGCGTCACTTCCTTTGAATTAGTCCCCACACTATTTTTCTGAGGACTTGCGCCCTCTTTCGGGTTTCTCCTTCACTCAATGGGAAAACAATATTTCTGACCAGTCAAATAGCGCTGCTGGCAATCTTCATTGCTCCTTGGCGCCTCGGTGTTGCTTGCTATCCAGCGCAGGCACTGCCTGCGCATAGTGCAGGCCAGGGCAGTGGTGCACCCAGCACCGTGTGCACGAGCCAGGCACAAGCCTCGGCTCTTCTACTACAGTAGCGATGTTAACTGAGCTTGCATCTCTGCAGTGCACTATGCACACAGCACTCACAGGCCTAGGTGCACCTCTGCACTATGGAAACATGCCTCAGTCACAGCGTTTCTAATGCAAGTGTGTGCTGACAGCTTCCCCCTCGCCACAACCAGTTGTGACCGAACGTGCACTGTGCACATCTGCACTATTCACACAGGCCTCGGCTCTGCCTATTCTACAGTAGATAAGTGCTGCCTGCCATCATCAGTCTGCTTCTGGGGCGACTGAGTATGTGTGAGTGCAGGTTGAGCAGTGTGCCTGTGTGAGTCCAGGGTGAGTGATGTGTGTGTGAGTGCTGGGTGAGCAGTGTGCCTGTGTGAGTCCAGGGTCAGTGATGCCTGTGTGAGTGCAGGGTGAGTCATGTCTGTGTGAGTGCAGGGTGAGCAGTGTGAGTGCAGGGTGAGTGATGTCTGTGTGAGTGCAGGGTGAGCAGTGTGCCTGTGTGAGTGCAGGGTGAGCAGTGTGCCTGTGTGAGTGCAGGGTGAACAGTGTGCCTGTGTGAATCCAGGGTGAGTGATGTCTGTGTGAGTGCAGAGTGAGCAGTGTACCTGTGTGAGCCCAGAGTGAGTGATGTGGATGGGTGATTGCTGGCTTAGTAATGTGTCAGGGAAGGGTGAGTAATGGGTCTATGAGTGCAGGGTGACTGTGCCCATGTGAATGCAGGGAGAGAGATGTATCTGTGCAAAGAGACTTGTCTGGCTACTCCCAGAGATGTATTCACCAAGCCACCTCTTTCTCAAATGTGCTTGAGAATACACCATTTGCCCACCCTTTCTTCAAAATGTTCTTGTGGGAGAACCCCCGAACCCCCCATAGGTGGTTCGACCTCGCTTGCTGCACTCGCTCGCCACATTGCAGTATTTACGCCCCACCACTTTCAAATGTCACCAGCCGCCACTGGTCCCTCGTCCCACACGCAGAGACATAGACGCGTATAAACAAAGGCACAAAGATACAGAGCTGCATGTGCCACTTCCATGGACCCGGCCAGCCTGCCCATGGGTAGCAGCAACGCGCATCAACAACCGCACACTCCTATGACTGGCTGTTGTCTCCTTTAGCGTGCGGGTGCATCTGCACATAAAAGGCCACAATCACGCAATATCATTCCCACGAGATGATGGCGGAAAGCCAAACAAGCATTGGCAAAACCAATCATAATGACCTTCCACATAGCTACAGTGCCTCAAGTAGATTACTAGATGTGATTCTTGAGTCAGAAACAACAGCTTGGAGTATTTAACAAGGCTACAGTCTTTCAAAACTTGACTATATGTCCCTCTAAAACCAGAAGCAACTGCTTAACTCTATAACAAAGCAGCAATAACTCAAGTGGCTACTACATGTCTTGAGTAAGATGCAACTGCTTCAAATGTCCTTCAAAAAAGTTGAGGCGGTGTGACAAACATAAAATGTGTATATCAACTTTTGCTAATTAAATACATTTTGATTGATTTCTATAAGATAAGTAAATATGCCAATAGAGGTACATGCTGATGAATCAATATTGCAACTTTCAATGAGTGTTTGTGGCACAATTGAGAAGACAACCTGATATATACACACATATATATATATATATATATATATATATATATATATATATATATATATATATATATATATATATATATATATATATATATATATATATATATATATCTCGGCGAAAGGTTTCTCGAAAGGGTTGCACGAGGAACAAACAGACTCGCACTCCAGTGATCCGTGTATAAACAAGGTGTTTATTGGCGACGCGTTTCGACCAGGCGGTCTTTCTCGTTAGCCGAATACAAAATGACTAGCCGCATTCAATACAAATCACAAGAGTTGTCCCCTTGGTGAAACTCTTGTGATTTGTATTGAATGCGGCTAGTCCAGTCGCGGTGGAAGCCCTGCTGTTTTTACGGTCTGTGTGCTGGCGCCAACCAACGTCGGCATTTGGAGGCACAAGGAGTGGGGTGTCGCTGCCCCGATGTAAGCTCCCATCAACCCACTGGGGATTTCGTAATTTTAGAGTGATTATTGACAAGCAATCCACTGGTAGAACATTTTCAGGCACTACAGCAACCAGCAGGCAGCACGACTGTCTCCGCCCACAAGGGCGTGTAGGGGAAGAGCAATATAGGTGTCCTGACTCTGCTTGCACCATTCACTGTGTCAGCCTATGAAGAAGTGCGCGCAGCGCGCGAAACGCATCGGCGAATTGACTTAATACTTGAATGCTTGTTTGCACGTGGCAGATGCAGCTATCCCATTAAACCGCTAAGAACTTACCTTGTGTCTTGAGGCTTTCACCAAGGGGAGAACTCTTGTGATTTATATATATATATATATATATATATATATATATATATATATATCCTTCCAACTGCCTGCGAACAGCTGCCGCTCACCAAAGCAGCGGGCTCGTCATTGAATTGGACCTCGCAGACTCGGTCTGTAATGTAAACAGCAAACTCCTTACAGCTAAGGAAATGACGACGCCGTGTCTCGTTAATTCATTCCAGAATATTTAATCGGCAAAGTCGGACGCTTTTCGCCTATACCAGCAGGCCAGTTCACCAACAATGTTTTGCCAGTAATCCACCATTTTAAATTGTGCACATGATTACTTTCGTGTGAAAAAACTACAGATTTAGTGTATCAGAAGACGGACTCGTAGTTTTGTAACTAAACTACTACAGAGGCAATCGATATTTGCAATTTTAAAGGCACATAAATAATGCATTTTTATAGTCTATCGCAAATTAATAATAATTTACACACTTATAGTCAAACTAACTTTCAGTGACATTAATAAGTTGCAAGCAATTTTAACAATCTCGCCCCAGTGGGCAAACTAAAGCTAAAATGCAGACACCTCAAATTGAGCCCAAGTGGGCTTGTCTGTATACAGTTGTTACCCCACCGTAGATCACACTTCTAAAAGTGAATATTTGTGACACATATTTTTACCCATACTATAACAAAACAACACAAATCAAAAAGAGAGAGAAAAAAAGTTACAGTTAAAAACAGAGATATTTAAAGAAGGTTCATGATTCTTTTGCATAACTGAATTATCACTCATTGCTAGTCCTGGAACATACTATAGATGGGTGTGAAGGTCCTCTTCCATATTTAGACCTGTCGGTATTCTGCTGTTAAATTCTACAATATTCCTAGATTCCAATTTTCTTAGGCTTTTTTCTCTATCGCCTCCTCTCACAATAACGGCGACTACATCAATAACAAAGTAGGTGAGGCCCCCAACATCACTTCTATGATGTGTGGCAAAATGTCGCGCCACCGGTTAGATCTTATCAATGTTTTTTATGGCTCGAAGATGTTGCAACACCCTTTTATGCACTGGTAGAATCGTGCTCCCCACATACTGTAGTTTACACGGACAACTTAAAGCATAAACTGCAAAATCGGTCTTACAGTTGTATTGACCTTTTATGTTTCTTTCCATTTGAGAGCAGCCTTGTATATATTTAGTCATGTTCTTCCCATGCTGACATGCCTTGCACTTAGTGCACTTGATGAACCCATTTTGTTTCTGTAGCCAAGATTTCATAGGCCTTGCTGCTTTCTTTTTTGGTGCCATGTTACTCACTAACATTTGTTTACATGATTTAGCTTTCCTAAAAGTGATCAAGGGTCTCGCTGGTACAATTTGCCCTAACACCGGATTGTTGTGAATTAAATGCCAATGTTTCGTTAGAATTTTCCTCACTTGTTCATGTTGCCCGTTATATGTTGTTATCATTCTACAATTCTCATTATCTTGGTTCTTTTTGTAGTTATCTGTATGTAATTTTTTGAACAACATTGTTTCTCTTGATTTACCTCTGGTCTTACTAATAGCTGTTTTAATACAATCTTCTACATAGCCCCTTTCTCTGAAACGAGAATGTAAAGTTTTCAATTCTACTTCCAAAACTTCTGGTTCACTACAATTGCGTACAGTTCTTATGCATTACCCATAAGGGATGCTTTTGATTGGATTTTGGGGATTAAAACCGAGGCATACAGCAGGGTATTCCCTGCTCTCGGTTTAAGAAACATTTTTGTGTGTAGGGTAGAATTTTTTACATATATTGTCATGTCGAGGAAATTCACCTCACTATCACTAATAGTTGTAGTGAACTTTAAATTCAGCTCATTGACTTGTAATTTTTGTATAAATTCTCTGGCTGATGTTTCAGTGCCCCTCCAAACAACAAACAAGTTGTCAATGTAACGACTCCAGTGTAAAATGTTAGTGTGCCACTCTTTATGGTACTGCTTCCGGACCATCTGCTCCTCCCACCAGCCCATATGCAAATTCGCATAGCTGGGGGCGAAGCAGGTGCCCATTGCAGTACCACATAGCTGATGGTAAAGCTTGTCATCAAAAAGAAATAAATAGTTTTTTAGGCATGTGTCTACCATAGATGTTATCATTTGTGTATGTGACCATAATGTTATCCGTCTTGAACCTAGAAAATACTTCACGGCATTAAGGCCATCTTTATGCCTAATGCTTGTGTATAATGTTGTTACATCAATCGTCATTAATAACATATCTGGCTCCCAAGGTAGGTCATAAATACCCTTCAAAAAATCTACTGTATCTTGGATAAAGGACGGCAAGAATTTTACCATAGGATTTAAGAAAGAGTCAATGAATTTTGATGTGTTTTCTAGTGCACTTCGAATTGCCGAAATAATCGGCCTTCCTTGTGGATTGTTTATATCTTTGTGCACTTTCGGTATTAGGTAGAAGGCGGGTGTAATGGGTTTTTCGATTTTCAAGAACAGCAATTCTTCATTAGACAATAAACCTTGATCAAACCCTTCTTGCAATTGTGTGTTGAAAACATCATGACTAGTGGTCATTTTCCCAACAGGCACTCTCACATAATTTGCTCTATTTTCTAGCTGTTTATATGCTTCGTCTAGGTATTTTTGTCTCCCCCACAGGACTATATTGCCCTCCTTATCCGCATTTTGTACCACACAATCTTCATGATTCGATAATTTCTTAATAAGATTCATACACTCTCTTTGCTGTTGTGACCATTTTTAGGTCTCGCCTGTCGATGCGCATGCGCATCGAGCTTGCGAGACTATGGGGGCTTAACCACTCTTTAACTAACTTGCAAGGAATCGTGGCGATTCCTTGCAGTGCCCGTGACTTTTAAGCTCAAAGCGCATTGAGCTTAAAAGCGCGTGCACATCAGTTCCCTCAACCGCTCTCCAGGCCCCTGCTGCTTTCACACCCTCTCCCCGCTCCGCCCCCTCCCCTGCCCGCCGTGTCGCATTTCTCCTCCCCCCTCCCCTTATCTGCCTTCCCTCCGTCTTGTTTGTGTCGCATTTCTCCTCCCCCCTCCTCCTCTTACTCTCCTCCCCCCTCCTCCTCCTACTCTCCTCCCCTGCCTGCCGTGTCGCACCTCTCCCCGCTCCGCCCCCTTCCCGCCGTGTCGCAGACACAGAAGCTTGTTTTTCCTGTAAGTATTCTCAGTGCTGCTTCATCCGCCTCCTCTTCACACTCGAGCCTTGCCGCCGCCTCCACTCTTCGCCTCGCTCTCCATGCTTGCTACTTACCCTCTCTTTTCCACGCCTTCGCCCCAACCCTCGTCCTCAAAACCTCCCCTCCCTCTCTCTTCCTCAGCCCCCATCTTTATCCCACCCTCTCTCTCCCTCATAGGTCTATTTACCGGCCTCTCTCCTCACTATATCTCCTCCTGTGTCGCCCCCACACGGCCGTTGCCCCTCACCCCCTCCCGCTTGGGCCTTCCTACCTTCCAGGGGGGTCCCCGTCTTCCCTGCGGTGCTCCCCCATCACATGAGTGAATAGTGTACAACACAGTGCCTTCCGCAGGGGCCGCTGGGAGCTGCATTGACTGATGCCTGCTGCAGCCGCAGGGCACACCTCGCTGCACACAGCCACGCGCTGGGCTGAGTTCCCACTTCCAGGCCGGCGGGGTGCTCACTCTCCGCTCCCTCACACTACCCGTCATTCCCTCCAGCACTTAGTGCGCTGTGTGTATCTCTCCTCTCCCCCAATTCCATATGTTATGGCTGAGATGCTCCCATTACAATACAAATGCACTGCCCACACCCATGCCGCTAACTCTTCTCCGTAGTGAAAGTTACCGCACACTCCACGTTTATTACTAGCCTCGCTCTCCATGCTTGCTACTTACCCTCTCTTTTCCACGCCTTCGCCCCCAACCCTCGTCCTCAAAACCTCCCCTCCCTCTCTCTTCCTCAGCCCCCATCTTTATCCCACCCTCTCTCTCCCTCATAGGTCTATTTACCGGCCTCTCTCCTCACTATATCTCCTCCTGTGTCGCCCCCACACGGCCGTTGCCCCTCACCCCCTCCCGCTTGGGCCTTCCTACCTTCCAGGGGGGTCCCCGTCTTCCCTGCGGTGCTCCCCCATCACATGAGTGAATAGTGTACAACACAGTGCCTTCCGCAGGGGCCGCTGGGAGCTGCATTGACTGATGCCTGCTGCAGCCGCAGGGCACACCTCGCTGCACACAGCCACGCGCTGGGCTGAGTTCCCACTTCCAGGCCGGCGGGGTGCTCACTCTCCGCTCCCTCACACTACCCGTCATTCCCTCCAGCACTTAGTGCGCTGTGTGTATCTCTCCTCTCCCCCAATTCCATATGTTATGGCTGAGATGCTCCCATTACAATACAAATGCACTGCCCACACCCATGCCGCTAACTCTTCTCCGTAGTGAAAGTTACCGCACACTCCACGTTTATTACTAGCCTCGCTCTCCATGCTTGCTACTTACCCTCTCTTTTCCACGCCTTCGCCCCCAACCCTCATCCTCAAAACCTCCCCTCTCTCTCTCTTCCTCAGCCCCCATCTTTATCCCACCCTCTCTCTCCCTCATAGGTCTATTTACCGGCCTCTTTCCTCACTATATCTCCTCCTGTGTCGCCCCCGCACGGCCGTTGCCCCTCACCCCCTCCCGCTTGGGCCTTCCTACCTTCCAGGGGGGTCCCCGTCTTCCCTGCGGTGCTCCCCCATCACATGAGTGAATAGTGTACAACGCAGTGCCTTCCGCAGGGGCCGCTGGGAGCTGCATTGACTGATGCCTGCTGCAGCCGCAGGGCACACCTCGCTGCACACAGCCACGCGCTGGGCTGAGTTCCCACTTCCAGGCCGGTGGGGTGCTCACTCTCCGCTCCCTCACACTACCCGTCATTCCCTCCAGCACTTAGTGCGCTGTGTATCTCTCCTTTCCCCCAATTCCATATGTTATGGCTGAGATGCTCCCATTACAATACAAATGCACTGCCCACACCCATGCCGCTAACTCTTCTCCGTAGTGAAAGTTACCGCACACTCCACGTTTATTACTACAGTGGAAAGTTCAAATTCCAGTTTATTACCACAGCAGCATAAACATAAGATAAGACAATGATTGTGTATGCCTCTTACAACTATTTAACACAGAAACAGCTGTACCACTTAATCATGAGGCCCCTTCAGTCTGAATTTACCTTCGGCATACATTTAACCCCTTACATCCTCGTTTTAGTTAACCACATCCACCACACCCACCACCACTACATCCACCACCCCATCCACCACCACCCCATCCACCACCACCACCGCATCCACCACCACCACCGCATCCACCACCACCACATCCACCACCACCACCACATCCACCATCAACTCCAAATCCACCTCCACATGCACCACCACAACCACTGCCACATACACTGCCACATCCACAGCCACATCCACCGCCACCAGATCCACCACACCCACCACCACCCCATCCACCACCACTGCATCCACCACCACCACCACATCCACCACCACATCCACATCCACCGCCACATCCACCACCACATCCACCGCATGCACCACCACCACATCCACCGCATCCACCACCACCACATCCACATCCACCACCACACCCACCACCACCACACCCACCACCACCGCATCCACCACCACCACATCCACCACCACATCCACCACCACATCCACCACCACATCCAACACCACCACATACACCACCACATACACCACCACATCCACCACCACTTTCACCACACCCACATCCACCACACCCACCACCACCACATCCACCACACCCACCACCACCACACATCCACCAACACATCCACCAACACTTCCAACACCACCGCATCCACCACCACTGCATCCACCAACACCACATCCATGACCACCACAGCATCCACCACCACATCCACAAACACATCCACCACCACCATATCCCCCAGATCCACCACATCTATATGTGTGTGTGTGTGTGTGTGTGTGTGTGTGTGTGTGTGTGTGTGTGTGCGTGTGTGTGTGTGTGTGTGTGGCTCTGTGTGTGTGTAGGTGCAAATGCAATGTGCTTGGATTTTCGTCACAATAAAATACACTGAACATAATCTTCACAAAACTTATTTACAAACGTTTAAGGTATTGCCATTATAAATTAAAATAACTTTTAATTAAGTATTAATCATTTACAAAAATAAAAGCCATTGTGATTTGTAATATCAATACATCTAAGTCACGTAAATACAACACACATTGCATTACAAATGCTATAGGTGTCAAATTTGCGAAAGTTAAAACTATTGACATTGTAACTGACAAAGCTATTAATTTTGCTATTTTAAAAACCAACACATAAATAAAAAAGTGTCATTTACAATAACAATCGCTCAAACTTTCCTAATGCGAGACCTATTGCATTTCCAATGCTTGTTTGTATTGTGCACCAGTACATTTCTCCAAATTCTTCAAATCATTAACAACTAATTCATTGAACAAATCTACTGAATCTTTCATAGTTATAGGAACACATTTTGGGCACGGTCTGAAATTAGTTGCAACACTTTCATTGATGGGGATTCCCTGTTCTGTTGCAATATTTTCAATCAAACCCAATTCATTCACTGGATTAATACCATTCGTACAGTCAACTGGACTCATTTGTTCAAGTTCTACCAATAAGTCCATATCATGTACTTGAAGATTACTTGGTTCTCTTTGTTCAATGTCACTTCTTTGTACAATTGGAGCTTTGTATCTAGTTGGATTAAGTGCAAAATGTTTTTTCAGCTTTAACATCCGTGTATATTTAAATGTGTCGATTCTTGTTGATACCTAATCAAATTCAAGATGTGGACAGTATGATAGTCCTAGTTGCAAAATATTTTGTTCTTTCTCAGACAATTCAATAGATGTTAAATTGATTATGTCCCTTTGGTTGGTATTTTCCATATCAATGTTTATTTCTTCTTGCTCTTCCCTTCTCCGTTGCCATTGCCTTGCCCCCTTCCGCCTCTGTTTCCTTTGCCTCTTCCGGGACCTGCATAGTTTGTCACTGTTCTTGGACAGAGATTGAATCTCCGTTTGTCCTGTAAAAAAACAAATTCCTCTATTACTAAAGGAATTTTCTTGCCTCTAATCACACTTGCTCTTTCGTCTGCTGATGTTTCCACTTCTGAGCTCTGGAGGCTACTTACACCAGATTGGTCTACACTCTCGTTTTGCATTTCTTGATTCATCTTCAATCTGCGGACATTTTCAATTTTTTATGCAAAAGTATATATTTGTCCTCTCTTGTAGTCTCCTTTATCGCACATGAATTTCTCTGCTTTTCTCTCTTTAATTGAGATTTCCAATTTACGCAGCCGTTCAACCATATCTTTTTTAAATTTTGAAATAAGTTCTTGTTCCGCTTCTTTTTCCAACATTTCCGTGATTTGGTTGATTTCTTCTATCATTTTGATGCAGTCTATATCTGCGTATTTTATTAATATTGCGAGCATTTTGCGCGAAGATTGTTGGTTATTCTCAGCCCACTCACCCAGCATGTTCGGGTTGGGGTTTTCGTAAGTAGGAGCTATTAATATTCGCAGGCCGCGCGGTATTCTTTTAACCTCTAGATATCTTTGAAGGGATTTAGCTTCCCACCACTTGGAAAGTTCTCCGCGCTTTAATTTCTCTAGGCGTTTTAATCTGGCCATAACATCAGAAACTTTGTCGTTGTTTATCGTGCCTCCCACACCTTTAGTTCCTTTTTTCGCAACTTGCTTGCTATCACCATACACAGCTAAAGCTGCTTCTTCTCTCTCCTTCATCTCTGTTGCCGACATCTTTCTTTAATCTGTATAATTACTTCTGTACGAGAACTGCCGGCGTCCTCAAATGCTATACGAGAGGATATTTTCTTTGATTGCCGGGCTCTCCCGCTTCCCTTCATAGCTTGTGTAACAACTGCTCACCTGGTTTCACGGTGCTTCGTCGGGTCCTCCGACTCGACCGGACCCCCGCGATTCTTTGGCAAGTTTCTCCGTTGCGTCCCACAATAATTTGCTCCCTTGAAGGAGGGGCGGCAGCAAAGCAATTCCTTCCAACTGCCTGCGAACAGCTGCCGCTCACCAAAGCAGCGGGCACGTCGTCAAATCAGACCTCGCAGACATGGTCCGTAATGTAAACAGCAAACTCCTTACAGCTAGAGAAATTACGACATATATATGTACACGTGATCCCTGGCTAAGTCAAGTGCCTTTGGATTTTTTTCCGTCAATTTCTAAGGTTTTTTAAAAATTCCATTGCCTAACTATAACTTCCCTGTAACCTTTGTTTTTTTCAGTGAATACATATATATGTGATCAAGGCCCGGCTTGGCTGAAACGCGTCATGGCAGATGGTGGAAAATAAAGAATTTGGTTCCATGTCCCGAAGTCTCCTCAGTGGGGGGGGCGGGTAGATGCAAAGTGTACTGAAGTATATATTATCAAATCCTGGCTCGCCACCACCTTCCACTGGTGCAAAACAGGTACGGACCACTCAATGGAAAAGTTGAAAATGCAGTGCTTTATTAAATGCAGAATACACAGCAACCAGTCAGTCCTGGCCAGTGCCCAGCATGACGCGTTTCGACCGAAGCAACTCAGTCTTCATCACATGACGCACTACTTTGTGTAACTCATTTAAATAGTGAAAAAAATTGATACTCACACCTGAGAACAATTAGGCTCATGCTATGTGTCAATAAACACAGACAACAGACTCATGATAGTATGCTCGTAAAAGTACATCATGATGTAAATAAATAGCTAAAAAAACATTAAAAAAAATAAGTACAATGGAATTTTAAACATATTCAGCTAAAATACATAATTTCATAATTCACGAGTCTAAGAAACGCATAAAGAATATAAATAGTGCATTATAATACTTTCATAGTTCTTCAAATATATATATTTCCTTATTTTGCTGGCCGCCACTCTGCTCTAAATCAAAGGGCGCCTTGTCACTGCACGGACTCAGCAATGTCCATAATCAGTAGTGACTGACAAGGATTGAGGGTCAGGGTGGGGGGTATGGGGACAAAATAATAATTTAATAGAACACTTACCTCTTCTGCCTGCTGCGTCTCTTCTCTGCTTCTCGTCAAGTCCGGAACCAGGAAGCACCCAGGCTCTCTATAGCCAGTCACAGTGCTGCAATGCAGCGTTGTGATTTGTCTGAGCACTGTGGATCAGCGCTCAGAGGGGGCCTGGGCATGTTCCACACCAGGCTGTCTAATGCAGCCTGGCGGGGAACATGCAAAGTGCCCATGACTATTTGGCCAGCCCAAGAGGGCCGGTCACACATTCATGCACACTTGGAGTGGGCAAACCACTCCTACTCTGTGCCTTCATCCCTGCCCCACCCTAACACATCTCCCAAACCTGCAAAAAATAAAATTATAATAATGTTATCATTTTATTTTTCCTGCACAAAGAGCAGTGAGGCGACGCTCCCTGCCTTAGAGGAGGAGACGCCCCTGTCCGTAATCCTTCCTTCTTTCCCTCATATCACCAAGGTAGATAATGCTTACATGAGAGTTAAAACAACAGACTTTATTGGCATATTACCCTGATGTGTTTCGGCTGCCCTGCAGCCTTGATCACAGTCTTTATGCCACTGTACTCTACCACGGTCCACTCTACACCACTCAACTGTATGCTATTCCACTGTACACCCCTCTTCTGCACCCCACTCCAGTCTACGCCACACCAGTCCACACCACTCTACTGTCCACTATTCCACTGTACGCAACCACACTCTACACCACTCCACTCCACTCTATGGCAGTCCACTACGCCTCTCCAGTCTACTCCACTACACCACTCCACTCTACGCAAATCCGCTATATGCTCTTTCATTGTAGGTAACTACACTTTATGCCACTAGACTTTGCACGTTTCTGCTGTATGGTAATGCCCTGTATGCCACGAAGTTGTTAACAACTCCACGCCTCACTAATCTACTCTACTACACTATACTCTATGCTATTCCACACTATGCCTCTCCATTCTAAACCACTACACTGTACACCACAATACTGTAAACTACTGCTCTGTAGGCCACTCCTCCTTACACCAATCCACTCTATGCTATTTTACTGTATGAAACTCCACTGTACACTATTCCACTCTACGCTACTCAAGTTTACACCACTCCACTTCATTCTATTCCACTCTACTACACTGCACTATACGCCACTCCACCCTATGCTTTTCCACTGTAGGTCACGCCAGCTTATGCCACTACACAATATGCAACTCCACTCTATGCTTTTCCAATGTATGCCACTCCCCTCTACATTGATCCCATATACACTATTTCACTGTATGATACTGCACTATACGCCACTCCAATTTACAACACTCCACTCCACCACACTCAACTCTACACTTTTGTATTGTACACTGCTACACTGTATGCCACTACATTCTATGCTATTCCACTACACTGTATGCCACTCCACTTTACGCCACTCCACTTTACGCCACACCAGTGTATGCCACTCTGCTATATGCTATTCCAGCGTACGCCTCTCCACGGCACTCTAGTGTATGCCACTCCACTGTACGCCACTCTAGTCTACCCCACTCCATTCTATCCTATTTCCACTGTATGCCTCTCCACTCATCACTGCTACACTCTACTGCACTCCACTCCTCGCTTTTTCACTGTATGCCACTCCCCTCTACATCAATCCACTGTACGCTACTACACTGTACGTCACTCCAGTTTACAACACTCCACTCCACCACACTCAACTCTACACTTTTGTATTGTACACCACTCCACTGTATACCACTACACTCTATGCTATTCCACTGTATGCCACTCCACTTTACACCACTCCATTTTACACCATACCAGTGTATGCCACTCCACTATATGCTATTTGAGTGTACGCCACTCCACTGTACTCCACTCCAGTCTACCCCACTCTACTGTAGTCCACTGTATGCCTCTCCACTGTACGCCACTACAGTCAGTGCAATTCCACTCTACGTCACTCTACTCTACTGCACTGAATGCCATTGCAATCTATGCCAGTAAACTCTATGGTGTTCCACTCTACAACACTGCACTCTACACCACTCCACTGTACACCACTCCACACCACACTATTAGACTGTATGCCAGTGCACTCTACCTCACTGCAGTGTACCCCACTTCACTCAACACTATTCCACTCTACACTACTGGGCACCACTCCACTGTTCAACAGTATAGTCTACACCACTCCACGTCATGCTATTGCACTCTACTACACTGCACTATACGCCACTCCACTCTACGCTTTTCCACTGTATGTCACACCAGCCTATGCCACTATACAGTGTGCAACTCTACTCCATTCCACTGTATGCAACTCCCCTCTACGGCAATCCCCTGTACACTATTTCACTGTATGATACTACACTGTACGCCACTCCAATTTACAACACTCCACTCCACCACACTCAACTCTACACTTTTGTATTGTGCACCGCTCCACTGTATGCCACTACACTCTATGCTACACCATTCCACTTTATGCTACTCAACTTTATGCCACTCCACTTTACGCCACTCCACTTTACGCCGCTCCACTTTACGCCACACCAGTGTATGCCTCTCTGTTATATGCTATTCCAGCGTACACCACTCCACCTCTCCATTCTATACCAATCCACTGTATGCCACTCTACACCACTCCATTCTATTCCTCTCCACCCTAGTGTATTCCACTGTACAGCACGAGTTTTTACCACACTACACTCTGAAACTGTCCTCCACCATACTTTACCAGACCCCACTTAACACTACACTTTGAAACACATTTTTATTAGAAGATAAAAAACAGTTAAACTTAATGAAAAAAACCAAAGGTTAAAGCTAGGTTATAGTTAGGAAAACAGTTTTCATTCATTATTGGCCCCAGGTACCACATACCCCACCCATGTACTGTGTCCAATGGAACACTCCCTCTGGACACAGTAGTTTCCCTGCCCGCATGGGCAGGGACACTTGTGTTTGCTCCCACCTGACAGTAGTATTTTTTAATCTCCCTCATCGCAGGAGGATACATAAAGTATTCTCCTAGCTGGTGGTAGCTTTAAAACAACTAACACCAGCTTGGAGCAGACTTTTGATCTGTTTCCCTGCCTGCACTGATGTGGACTGGGAAACATACCAAGATATTGCTCCTACCCAGGAGGAACAGCATAAGTAACTGCTCCCTGTGGTGCGGGAGCATTGCCTGCTCCCACAGCATGCAGTGAGCTGGTTAAGGCCCCGGGGCTCCCGTGCGGCCCCCAACATTGAGCATAGCGCACCCCAGGGTTTCCTTGGTCAAAAACAGCTTGGGAGGCCCCCCTTCCCTTTAATAAAAAAAGGCTCTGGGGATGTGGTCCCGAGGGCCTCAATAGGCCTCCCTCCCCTGTTTTCTTTGTATCTAGCCCCAGAGGGGCCCCGTAACCCAAAGGCTAACCATATGCTGCACACGGCAAAGGTTGTGTGGATCGTGGGGATGGTTGCCTGATGAGGATTTGGCCACAGGCCTGGCTCCACACCAGGCCCTGTTGCCAATCCCGGGCCACGAATGGGCAAAGGCCATGCACGGCGAGTGGTTGGCTTTGTGTGGTAAGAAAATATTACTTTTCGTTACAAAAACCTAGAAATTCACTGAAAAAAACAAAGGTTAAAGTAACGTTATAGTTAGGTGTGATAAAAAGATCAGTTTTTTTTTTAAACGCTGGAAATTCACTGAAAAAACAAAGACTAAAGTGATGTTATAGTTAGGGGACTATGTCAGCGATAACATTAACGTTTTGAACTAGAAATTAATCATTTGAGATGTCATCAGTGATATAAACAATGTCATAGAGCATGTCACCAGGGATGGAACATGTGTGGTCATAAGCAGTGCATGGTGGGGGCGCATATTATAGTTAGCCCTGCTAATTATATCTGGTGAATTTCTGTGGTACTTTGAGTTCAAAACATTGTCACTGACTTATTCACCTTACTATACATTACGTTAGCCTTTGTTTATTTCAGTGAACATATATACACACCATTCTGCTCCTGCAAAATTGCACATTTGCAATAGCCTACAGACCCAATATGTCTTTTATTTAAATAATAAATAAATAACCTTTTACTTTATTCATTGTATTTTACTTTATTGAGGTTCCATCAGCTCCTCTAACCCTGTTGCCAGGCCACTCCCTTCCGTTTATATGTTTGCATCAAAGCATATTTCCTCATTCTTTAATAACAAACAATTTAAAATGGCCACCCATGACTAGGCATGCATGCACATAAATCTAAAATTACAATCCGATGGTTCTTTTTAGCAGCATGTAAGCATAGAGGGGAGAAAATTCACTGTTGTTTCCAAACAATTCAACAAAGTTCCTCTGGACACATAGTAAACACAGATAACTGTGTCAGGTTAGGTGATTTATTACAAAGCCAAAAATAACTGAACGTAAAGACACCTCAGGACGAGAGTATAAAAGTACATCGGAATTAGAATGACGCCAGATCTGAGTATCCAATTGAGGCGATATAACATAAGCAAAACAATTAATTCAAGAAATAGGCTGCAGAGGATCAGAAAGCATGAGTCCAAATGTTCCTGCATAGAGGGTTGATGAGTATAAAGCATTAATCTTTCCCTACAGTAAATCTAACGTGACATCTCTACTCAAGCATCTTCATGAAAAGGAATAAAAAGGTGTCAGGATGTGGAATCTTCCTAAGAAGTCTCTCCACTCAATGCAGCATCAAGCTACCAAGAGGGAGTTTGTTCTAAGATGCTCTCTCTCCGAAGGCAGAGGAAGAAGTGGGCACTTTCCCTACTCCCAACATTACATTATTACAGGTATTCTTCCTAAGATTCCTTGCGGGTGATGCCATCTGCTCTGGGTACAATCCTAAAGGTAGGTTTCCATGGGACAACAGTGTTCTTTTGCTGGCAACAGTTTGTCCTTGGTTCCTAGGCCTTCTCCTGTGCGAAGTGCAACGACCTTCCTTTATGATTCAAATCACACGATATAACTTTTTTTCTCCTTTCCTGACTAATAAAACAAAGACATTATTGTAGCTAACAAGAGCGTTTCTTTCACCTGCAACACAAAACATGACAAAGAACGAATTCCACAGCACACATGAAATTCAGCATGTTAATTCTAAAGCCAGAGTTTCCAGGGAACTGAATTTAAGGCTTACAAAATTCAGCTAACATAAGGCACCAGATTATGAGCTTCACATATTTCCATGGAAAAATAAAGCATTCGATTAATGCATTTACCTACATGTAAAATGATATGATTAATAAACACATTTAATACATGAATAATTGTCAGTTGCACAACACGAGTTCTTCACACTAATGTCTTCTGCTACTTACATTCACTTTGTACATTATTTCTCCATGTTACGTTCAATGATCTAAACACATCACTTTTTATGTTAATACATTTCACATTTCTAACACTTCATGTTAATACAACAAAAGATTATATGGGGTGCGCTCTACACGTGTTATTATAATGCACCCCTACAAATAAAATGTAATTTACGCTACCTCAGAAGCCATCTTTGAATGCTTTTCACTGTTATGGAACTATTCAAAGATCACCCACTGTGTGCGTGAATTGGTGCACCTTCCAAAACGTGTTCACATGAATAGGGCTCATTTTTAGGTTTCGCCTATTATATCCGGCAGGGATAAATAGGCGAGATTATAGTAAGCGAAAAAGAAAAGTCTACCTAGCCTGCGGATCGCGTACAGTTCAAGTGAGCTATGCACGTGCACAGAGCCAGCCACATCACACACCACCATTTGTCTGTGCTTCGGCATCAGACTTCAAAGGCAGCCGCTCCCCCGCCCCCCTGCGTGCACATCGCACACCACCATTTGTCAGAGCCTTGGTATCAGACTTCAAAAGAATGCGCTCCCGCTCCCCCGCACCCCCGTCACAGCAATGCAGAGAACTTGTCTTTTTTGGCATCCATTTCACGGGGAAGCCGTGTTTTGTTCGCCGTTCTCTGCACCTTTCTCGTTTTTTTTTCTGGACGGAAGTGAAAGCCTACCATGCTTGTTTACAGTAGCCTTGCTCCTCAAATGCTGTTGCTGTGTTGCCATCTCTCTAGGGACACTCAGCTTGAAAACACTCGACTTGCTAGCTGCAATGCTACATCCGCTATGCTTTGCCTCTAGACACGTTGATCCCTCGCAGACTGTGCTGACTCTGCCCCTCCTGATTCTGAAACTGACCAACGCAGTCACAAACGCAGTGTCTTCTCTCTGTCTTATGATGTCTGCCCTGCCACCATTTACTTCGGACACCATTTACTTCGGACCCTCGGACTCACACCTCCTCACCCTCACACACCCTCAAACCCTCTTACCCTCACACACCCTCACACACCCTCACTCACCCATACACCCTCAACCACCCTCGCACACATCACTCACCCTCACCCTTCACCCTCACAACCCTCTCACCTTCACTCCCCCTCACCCCCTCACCCCCCCACACACCCTCACCCCCTCACCCACCTCCTCACACACCCTCACTCTCACAACCAATCACACACACACCCTCATCCTCACCCTCACACACCCTCACTCACCCTCACACACTCTCAGCCTCACACACCCTCACCCTCATACCCCCTCACCCTCATACCCCCTCACCCTCACACCCCCTCACCCTCACACCCCCTCACCCTCACACCCCCTCAACCTCACACCCTCACCTTCACACCCCCTCACTCTCACACCCCCTCACACTTTCACACCCCCCTCACACACCCTCTCACCCTCACACACCCTCACCCTCACACCCCCTCACCCTCACACCCCCTCACCCTCACACCCCCTCACCCCCTCACCCTCACACACACCCTCACACACCCTCTCACCCTCACACACCCTCACCGTCACACACCCTCACACCCCCTCACCCCCACACACCCTCACCCTCACACACCCTCAACCTCACACCCTCACACCACATCACCCTCACACCCCTCACCCTCACACCCTCTCACCCTCACCCTAGTTCAAGTTCAAGTTCAAGTTCAGGAATTTGTATAGCGCACTACTCACCCAGAGGGTCTCAAGGCGCTTGAGGGAATGATCGGTGCATTACCAGGTTTTTAGCTGTTTTCTGAAGGAGAGGTGGTTCTGTGTAAGACGGAGGTGAGTGGGGAGAGAATTCCAAGTCTTGGCCGCTAAGTAGGAGAAGGATCTTCCTCCTATAGTGGATCTATGGATGCGCGGAATTGCGGCGAGGGCTTGATTCTCACACCCCCACCCTCACACTCCCTCACCCTCACACACCCTCACCCTCACACCCCCTCACCCACCATCACTCACCCTCACACACATTCACACACCCTCTCCAGCATAGCATAACAAAACATAGCATAGCACAACAAAACAAAGCATAGGGTAGCAAAACAAAACATAGCATAACAAAACAAAACATAGCATAGTACAACACAACAAAGCATAGCATAGCATAACAAAACACAAAAAACATAGCATAGCATAACAAAGCATAGCATAACAAAACAAAGCATAGCATAACATAACAAAGCATAGCAAAACAAAACATAGCATAGTAGAACAAAACATAGCATAAAATAGCAAAGCACAACAAAACATAGCAGAACAAAACATAGCATAACATAACAAAACATAGCATAACAGAACAAAACAAAGCATAGCATAACAAAACAGCATAACAAAACATAGCATAGCATAACAAAACACAACAAAACAGCATACATAACAAAACATAGCATTGCAAAGCATAGCAAAACATAGCATAGCATAACAAAACACAACAAAACATAGCATAGCATAACAAAACACAACATAGCATAGCATAACAAAACAAAGCTTAGCATAGCATAACAAAACATAGCATAACAAAGCATAGCATAACCAAACATAGCATTACAAAACATAGCATAGCAAAACAAAGCATAGCATAACATAACAAAGCATAGCAAAACAAAACATAGCATAGTAGAACAAAACATAGCATAGCATAAAAAAGCACAACAAAACATAGCAGAACAAAACTTAGCATAACATAACAAAACATAGCATAACATAACAAAAGAAGCATAGCATAACAAAACAGCATAACAAAACATAGCATAGCATAACAAAACACAACAAAACAGCATACATAACAAAACATACCATTGCAAAGCATAGCAAAACATAGCATAGCATAACAAAACACAACAAAACATAGCATAGCATAACAAAACACAATATAGCATAGCATAACAAAACAAAGCTTAGCATAGCATAACAAAACATAGCATAACAAAGCATAGCATAACAAAACATAGCATTACAAAACATAGCATAGCAAAACAAAGCATAGCATAATAAAATACAACAAAAAATAGCATAGCATAACAAAACATAGCATAGCAAAACACAACAAAACATAGCAAAACACAACAAAACATAGCATAGCTTAACAAAACACAACAAAACATAGCATAGCATAACAAAACATAGCATAGCATAACAAAACAAATCATAGGATAGCAAAACAAAAGATAGCATAGCATAACAAAACATAACAAGACACAGCATAACAAAACACAACACATAGCATAACTCAACATAGCAAAACACAATAAAACATAGCATAGCTTAACCCCTTCGATGCTCATGACGAGCTCAGCTCATCATGAGGCACGGTGCTCGTGTGCTCATGACGCGCTGAGCTCGTCATGA
Organism: Lissotriton vulgaris; assembly: GCF_964263255.1. Taxonomy (NCBI): domain Eukaryota; kingdom Metazoa; phylum Chordata; class Amphibia; order Caudata; family Salamandridae; genus Lissotriton; species Lissotriton vulgaris. The sequence continues at coordinate 1,608,195,969 of NC_141694.1, read as the reverse complement.
CCACACCCAGTTCTATTATGGCCCAGCACAGGAGAAGAATATCTCAAGCATCGATGAGGCTAACAAAACACAATAAAACATAGCATAGCAAAACAAAACATATAATAGCATAGCAAAACAAAGCATACCAAACACAACAAAACATAGCATAGCAATACAAAACATAGCATAATAAAGCACAACAAAACATAGCATAGCATAACAAAACATAGCATAGGATAACAAAGCATAGCATAGCAAAACATAGCATAGCATAACAAAACATAGCATAGCATAACAAAACACAGCATAGCATAACATAACAAATCAAAGCATAGGATAGCAAAACAGCATAGCATAACAAAAAAAACATAGGATAGCAAAACAAAACATAGCATAGCATACTGCATCACTCCCCACCACCACAGCATCACTCAGGGGCACCACAACATCACTATGTGCTACCACATCATCACTGAAGTCCACAGCATCACTCGTTCGCCATCACAACACCACTCAGCGCCTCCACAGCATCAATCTGTGCAACCATTCAACAACACCTGGTTCAAATATGTTCTCTCAATGTTTCAAGCTTTATTACAAATGTAACAAAAAGATGTTAATATTTCACTTCTGTTCTTGGATTTTCGTCACAATAAAATACACTGAACATAATCTTCACAAAAGTTATTTACAAAACTTTAAGCTATTGCCATTATAAATTACAATAACTTTTATTTAAGTATTAATTATTGAAAAAAAATTAAAAGCCATTGTTATTTGTAATATCAATACATGTAACTCACGTAAATACAACACATTTTGCATTACAAATGCTATAGGTGTCACATTTGCGAAAGTTAGAACTATTGGCATGGTAATTACAAAGCTATTAATTTCGCTATTTTCAAAAACAAAACATAAATAAAAAATGTGTCATTTACAATACTAATAGCTCAAACTTTCCTAATGCGAGACCTATTGCATTGCAAATGCTTGTTATATTTAGATGTAAAAAAAAAAGGAATGAAATGAGGGCCTACGCATGTACGTGTATGGGTAGCTATCTTGGATGGCCTTTAAGACTTTATAAGAAAAAAACATTTCATGTTGCTCGAATGTGCATGTGTGTGCACGCACAAAAGGCTACCTAAGAGTGCTTTTTGTATAAAGTTTTTTTGTTGTACAAAAAATGCAAACATTGGCAAAACAAATGGTTGACTCTCAACACCGTTCTATTGACTTTGTCAATGATGGTTTCCTAATGCTAATGGAATAGCTTAATGCACTATTTAATGCACTCTGTTTTATAGAACATATATGATAATTGAACGTTCTTGGAGGTGGGTCATTTGGACATAACTGGTAATATTTTATACAATCCCTGGAGATACTTCTCTCATCTTGTATTTTGCATGTTTGTTTGTAGGCGAATCGAGATGCAGTAATCAGTCGAGCTCCAGACCAGAAAGAGGATCGAGCTGTCAGCCTTCAGAATGCTTCTGCGGTCTACGACCTTCTGAGCATCACCATGGGCAGGAGAGGGCAATATGTCATGCTGTCTGAGGTACTGGAAGTATTACTTTGAAACTAGCACCTCCTAAACTAATGTTCAGGCAGAAGTGAAGTAAAGTACTGCGTGAATGTACTGAACTTCAGAATGTCACTTGACGACTCCCCCCTGCATGTGCTGTGTTCAGGGTATCATTTTAGCTGTCGAGGTGATTTATTTTTGGTTGCTGTAAACTTGTCCTTAAGGCTATTGGACGGGCATAGAGTAAGAATGAAGGCGAGGTCTTGTAGTTAAAGCTCTCGGTTACTATGGAGACGAACTAGTTGAAAATCTCTCTTAGGGGCTTATTCTGGGGCGCGTGCTAAAGTAAAGTAGCCAACAGCGTTTTCGCCAAGTTGTGGTGAAGAGAAAATTGCGCACACTCCCGCTCCATGGCCCTTATTTATGAGGCCTTGCGTCAGTTTTGCGCCGGTGGTGTGACACTTTTTGTGACGCACCAGCGGCGTACAAAATGCGCCTTGTTGCGCCATATTTAAAAAGTGACGCATCTAGGTAGATGCGTCACTTTTTAAACCCCTGATCCACATTATACCTGCGTCAGGTATAATGTATGCAGATGGGGCGTTCCCCCGCAAAAAAGCCTCGTAATAGTGACGCAGTGAAATCTATGAGATTTCACTGCGTCACTTTTAGGATGCTGTTGCATCAAAATCTTGCGCCTGCCTCAAGCAGGCGTAAGACTGACGCAAGCCCTTTCACATGGGGCTTTCCCCATGTGAAAGGACGCATTGCTGGAGTTGCGTCACTTTTGTGACACACTCCAGCAATGCGTCACTTTTGCGCTTACAGATGCGTCAGAAATACTGACGTATCTGTAAGTCCTTGCGACATGATGCGTCATACATTAAATATGACGCATCATTGGTGTCGCAAGGAGTGCGCAGTGAAAAGTGACGCATCGCTGTTTTCACGCAGCGATGCGTCACTTTTCATAAATGAGGCCCCATGTACACTTGGATGAATTTGCACAGGGAAAGGAGGTCAGAAATTGATATAGTTAGTGGTTTTTACCTTCAGTAAAGCCACCACTTCATTTCTATTCCACACTCTAAACGTAAAACATGGAATAGGCTGCATGCACCGCCCATGGGAAAACCACAACCGTGACCAAAAAAATTCACCATGGCAGTTTTTGCGCCACTCAGTCCATTTGTTTCACTTTGTGATCTTCTGCAGTCCTGTTATATCTGGAATGTCTAATTTCCCCCAGGTGTATGTCATCAGAAAGTGTAAGCAGAATTTACATATACGAAATGGAAAATAAATTGTGGAAACTATTTTTTAATAAAATTATCAAGCCCTTCAGTTACGAGAGTCCTCATTTCACAAATCTCACCTAGCATTCACTGCTTTACTTTTTTCTACCTTCACTTAAAAACAGTAGGTAAGGTAATAAGACGTTTTTGTATCCAGAATAAAATGCCTCCAGCGTAGATGTTAAATTAAACCCACTTGTTTGAAGATATCAATTTAGCCGTGGTTTCTTTACAATTTAACGTAACGTCCCATAGAACACAAACAGCCTTCTCCCTCAGCCACAGCACACAATTCGATGATTGACACATCGGTTACGCTCGAGAGAATCGCTTTTGCTGGAGGTAAAACTTTCAAAGTTCTCCACCAGAAATCGGAAAACTGAAAAAAAAGCTTTTTTTTTTTTGAATACCTGAAAGTAGCGGTTTGATTTTAATATAATTATCTGCTCCATAATTGAAACTTCGAGGTGCAGCGGAATACAACAGAAAGTACAATATCATTTTGTTGTTGAAATTTTAGTTTCTTTTACTGCTGACCTAGTCATGCCAGTGAGACCAGTCTGACAACCTCGTACATCATGAGGCCTCTTCACCAGCCACTGGGTACTTGAAAAACTTTAATGTAGTAAATATGTCCAAGATCTCCTGGCCTCACGATGGCTGTGGTGTTTCTACAGGCTCAATGCGACTGCGCTCTGTGGCCACGTCTGGTCCTTCTGCAAGTTGCTACCTGGCTTCTGCTTTCCTTTTCCTTTCCTTACTTGGTGGGGCATTTAAACACAGCTACACATCTACATGGTCCGTTTTAATTATACAATTTAAAAAAGCTAAATAGCTTTGATAAATACAGCAAAAATGTTAGGAGCTTAAAATACTAGGCGAGATAACACTTATTAAAATCCATCGGTCGCCATCCTTACAATTAGAACAATCAATTTTCCAAGTTATCTGAAATCTCCACCAAATATGGACATAAAAAAAGTTCATCACTGGGTTATCACAATCTTTTAAAGTGCAAAGTACAAAGGTATATAAGATATATACTGCGATGATACATACTTGGCTATTACAATTTCAGAGCATTTTTAGCTCTTATAATATTCACATTAAATAGAAATCTGCTTACACCAAAAACCACCAATTGTGTGGTATCTGTCCTCAATATGCGCTCAGCCTCTCTGCAATGTCTAACGTTCAAATTTTTGCAGAGAGTTTTGATCCATTTTCTCTTCGGGATGTCATATTGAGGGCAAAAGAATAGTATGTGTAAGTCATCTTCCTTGACCTCATTTGTGCATAACATGCACTGTTCATAGTTTTTATCATCACGATTACTACCCCTTCTAGATTTGTTGGCATTTGTTTGAAAGACCCCATATCTGAATTTCAGAAACAAAGATTTCGCTAATTGGGGTCGTACCACATCTAGAAATGGTTCAAACTGAGCTATATCTTTAAATTGAAGGAATGTTGATGTTAAGGAACCCAGAATAGAATCATATAGAAAATTGTCATTAATGTAAGCCCAGAGGATGATTTTACTAGCTTGCTGCATGCCATGGTCAACTCAGAAGGCTCCTGCCAAAATTGAAGTAACCCTATCTTTTCCAGCCATGTTGACACATGTTGGAGCCATGGAATAGCCTTAGTTTGATTAATGTTCATAACCTCCTGAAGACCTTCTTTATAGTATGATAGCTCCAATGTTGACCATATCCTCACCCAAAATAAAAGGGGGCGTAATAAAGAGTGATTGTCTGTTCGCTTAAAATTTAAATCCATAACAACTGAAATCAGGGGTGTCCTGCATGGGAGGGTTAATAATTTCCGAAAGAAGTTATTTTCTCCCTATTCAAAGTTCCATTTGCTGTGAGGCCCCCATTTCAGCTCCATATAGAGTGGCTGATTGGGCCTTAAATTTAAAAACCTCTTTGACAGGTGACACTGACCTTGAAATACTCCCCCCATGCTTTTTAAAAATGGGAGTAGAGTTTTGGAGCATAGTTGTTCTATTGTTTTCCAGTTGTGACTTCCAGGTCAGTTTTGTGTCTAGTGTGATTCCTAAATAATTAAAACTTTGTACATACTCTAGTCTCTGGTGATTTAACTCTAAGTTATTTTTAAAAGATCTATGTGGATTGATAGACATATATTTAGTCTTGCTGGAATTTAATTCAAGGCCCTTCTTGCTGCAATACAACTTGAAAGAGTTTATTAGATTTTGAAGCCCCCCTAGGGGTTTGCAAGATTAAAATAGTGTCAGCAGCGAAAAGTAACACTGGTATTACTTTGCATCCCAACCTAGGTGAATCATTTTTGCAATCTTCCAAATATTGAGGGATGTCGTTTACAGACAGGGAGAACAAGGAAGGCGTCAATACGCACCCTTGACGTACTCCCCGTCTTACTGGTATTTCCTCGGTAAATTTCCCCTCGACTCCCATCTCACTTTAGCGTAATTTCCCTCGTGGAGCCTAATTATTTGGACAAGCAATTCGAATGGCACCCCCAGGTCTTTCAAGGTGACCGATAGCAAGTTCCTGGGTACCAAATCGAATGCAGCCTTTAAATCTACGAAGGCAATATATAAACTTCCTTTCCTTATGTTTATGTATTTTCAGCATATACACATAAATCTAATAACTTGATCAATTGTGCTAGTTTTTTTACTGAACCCAGCTTGGTATTTCGAGAGTAGTTCAACCTCTTCAATCCATACTGTTAATCTACTTAAAATGTGCCTATCGATTTTTTTGTGTGTGATATCAATCAGACTAATGGGGCGATAATTTGCCGGATCATGCCGATTGCCCTTTTTAAAAATTGTAACTATTTCTGCCTCCTTCCATGTGTCTGGTCTTGGTGCAAATCAGCTATCGCATTACAAAGGCAATTTACATACGGTCCCCAGACTCCAATGTCATGTTTTAAAAGATCGCCAGGAATTTTCTCTGGTCCTGGTGCTTTGCCTGATTTAACTGACTCCATTACTAATAGAGTTTGTTCTAGGCTAAAGTGCAGTTTGGCTGCCTTAGCGATGTTCTCCATATCTTTTGTTACCACGAAATGCTCACCATTAGTTTCCGAATAGAGACCAGAAAAATGTGCTACCCACGTATTTTAATCAAGGAATAAATCTTTGTGTCCTTCCTGTTCTATTCCCATTAGCTATCAGGTTCCAGAAACCTGCCTGATCCTTAGCTTTGGCCGCACAGATTAGACCTGACTAAATCTCATCGTCCCATGATTTCTTTGCTTTTTCCAGGGTCTGCTTATAATTATGTCTTGTTACCGTTATTGCAGTTACACTATTACTTTTGACTGCCTGAAATAGTTCTGTCTTAGCTGCCCGGCAATTCTTATTGTACCAGGGATTTCCAAAATTATTTGTATGATTAATTCCTGCATTCCCCTCTTTTGGTATTTTGCTTAACACCGGGCTTAAAGCATTTACCAACGCGGCATGCAAGTCCAACATCTGGATTTTATCTACGGATTGTTCTAAGAATGGTGTAATAGTATCTGCAAAATACTAGTCATGGCTTTAATGTTCCCTAGAATGTACGGCCACTTTACAACTCAGCTATTATTACTTAATATAATTTCATCTTCTGTGGTGCTAATTTTCCTTGTTGCCATTTTGAAGTGGAAGAAAACACTTTGGTGATATTGGACTAGATGTATGTAATTCCCATTTACAGACTCTTAAATACCGAATTTTACCGATTCGGTATTTAAGAGTCTGTAAATGGGAAGAGGACAGATGTAGGTAATTTTAAAATCTGAATTACCGAATCTGTAAAATTCGGTATTTACCGATTCTGTAAATACATAATCTGTATTTCCCATTGATTCCTATGGGCTTTGAAGCCCATAGGAATCAATGGAAAATACAGATTCTGTATTTACAGAATCTGTAAATACCGAATCCTGCAAGGGTGCAGGGGGTGTCACTTTGACACCCTCTAGCACCCCAAGTACAGGCTTGTGTGCAATGTGGCACACATACATGCCCTAAGGGCATGTCTGTGTGTCACATTGCACAGGTGTGCATGCACAGATGTGCAAGCACACCTGAATTCGGTATTTTACCACAAATAGGATTGTGTGGTAGAATACCGACTCTTAAGGGCCTGTGGCACTGTAAACTGTGCCACCTACATTTGTAATTACAGAATCAGTATATTTACCGATTCAGTAATTTATCGAATCGGTAATTTTACCGAATCGGTAAATATACGGATTCTGTATTTTTCAGCCCCCTACATCTGAAAACCCTAATACTGGTCCGAAACGGCCGAAATCGGCCATTTCCGACCGGTATTAGGGCTCCTACATATGGCCCATTGTTAACCATAAGGGGTGATGATCACTCTCCATTCTGGGATCAATTTTCAAGTCAAGCAAATATATCCAGAACCCTAGTGTCACCATTATGTTATCTATATTGGTTCTAGATCTGCCTCTACAAATTGTGTGTGCATTTGGTCGGTCGGAGGGCAAACTACCTTTGCATGCTCTCAGGCTGTGTCCCATTATGAGCTTCAATATTTGGGCCACTGGTACTGTGCACTTCACCTCCTTATCACTCTCTACAACAGGAATATTATTTGCCATATCTTCATCCTCGAGTAAATTGCCAAAACCCAGTACAGGTTCGAAATTACAATTGAAGTCACCTCCAATTATTACACTTGGTTTGTATCCTAGTGTGTCTTAAAAGGATTCGAGCTGGCCAATTACTGCTGATTCACAATGAACAGGGCTTGGTCTATTATAGATATTAAATAAAAATAAAACATCTCCATCCCTTGAGATTAATTTTAATCTCAGTATGTCTCGAGATGGTACATTTAGTTGGATGGTTTTGATTTCCAAGGAAATCCGTATCCATGTCACCAAGCCCCCCAAGGGTCTTCCTTTCACTGAGGGGCTAGTCTCCACAAAATGTTTTAAAGCCAACACTAGGGGGTGTTTCTAATGACATAGGGCCAGATGTAGGTAATCATATTTTACCAATTCTAAAATACCGAATTTTACTGATTCGGTATTTTAGAATCGATAAATGGGATGTAGCAAATAATTCGGTAAAATGTACTGAATCGGTAAAAATCGGAATCTCCGATTAGGTATTTACCGATTCTGTATTTACTGGATCAGTAAATACCGATTCGTAATTCCCATTCATTCCTATGGGCCTGGAGGTCCATAGGAATGAATGGGAATTACTGAATCGGTATTTACCGATTTGGTAAATACCGAATCGGAGATACAAAATACAAGCAATTGAGGATTCAACCAATCATGTGCATCCACCCCACCCCACAACCAAGCAACAGAGAAACCAACCAAGCCTGTGTCTTGATGCCACCACAGCTGACAGGTTGCACCCAATAGATAAAAAAAGAGTGGAGAAGCTGTAGGGTGACCCTACTAACCTCAGCTTGCTGCAGACATTGAATCATCCATATGGGCGACATGGTATTGAATTCTGCAGACAGATCAAGCATTACCAAGATAGTGCCCCTGCCCTGATCGACCTGGCAGCGAATACTGTCTGCCACCACAATAATGGCAGTCTCAGTGCTATGGCCAGTCCAAAATCCATTTTGAGATGGGTCAATGGGTATCAATAAATTTCACCAGTTCTTGGTTGATAAACTTTTCTAGGATCTTAGCAGAAGCCGGCAACAGAGAGATAAGGTGAAGAATTTTCATATAATCAGGATCCACGTTAGGTTTCTTGAGAAGCGGAATGACAACAGCTTCCTTTAAGGCAGGGGGGAATATACTAGATTGAAGCATAAGATTAAACACCTTCTGCAGAAAATTAGCAATAAAGTCTGTATCTAGCTGTAGTGTTTTGTGCATAGACGGATCAGAAGGAGAACCTGATTTTAAGCTCAGCAATACATCCTTGTTTTGCTAGATGGAGATAGGGGAGAATACAGAGAGGAGATTATCTGGAGGGCAGGTGACAAGATAGTCAAAGAGGGGATAATTTGCCAAAGCTACATTAAAGTCCGAAACAATGTTAAGAATTGTATCTGAAAATTAGAGTGCTACTTTGTCACAAAATGTTTGAGAGGAATTGAACGACCACTGAGAGGTTGGATTGAACGACTCCTTCACTACCTTGAACAACTTCTCAGTGGTCTGTTTCTCTTTTTCCCTAAGGCCTGGGTTAGCCTAAGGGGATTACGTTCTACGGAAAACTAAGGAGCAGAGGGCTTGCATCTGGTGGCAGTCTTAACTTTAAGACTTTAAGTAGCTTGCTTTCGCTTAACTTTAAGAGGCACTACCATGTCTAAAGCTGCAGTGACCGAGGCTTGGAAGCCTTCCATAGTATACACAAAAAAGCTATCCTGTCTGGCTATAGGTGTTTTAAGGGCCTGTTCCAAGCTTTTCGATGTCAGATTTTAGATGGGGGGCCGATCCCATCCCAGATGTAAAGCGGGGAAAGAGGACTTTAAAAGGAATCACTGGATGATCTCCCCAGTTAATGAGCTGAACGTCCTTGATAGCCAAGACACAATGGTTGGTAAAAATCTCATCCAAAGTGTGGCCTGCAGAGTGAGTAGGAGATTTTACCTGCTGGCCAAACCCAAAATTGAACATAAGTTTGAGTAAAGAGGCAGATGACCTGATTTAGATCTTGGCGGAAGGGTTTCTCCATCACAACAGTGACAGATATTCTGTCCACTGAAATATAAAACCTATAGGATATAATGGGATTTATATTTCGTTGTATGTAATGTCTGCTGCCGTTGTGATTGAGTAACCGGTCTGCTGAGATCTAAATGAGGCCCTGAGTCTTTGTACGATGAATGATCAAAATGAAAATTGAAAACCCTTAAGATAGTAAGTTGAGAGTGCATCAGGTGTGGTTCCAGGGTCTGGCACCAGACCTCAGCCTGTATGCCGATGTTGCTCGGTATGCCGATGTTACTTCGGCATACAAGGAAAAGCCTTGGACTGGATCATCTCATTCCTTGCCGGGAGAACTCAAAGAGTCCGACTTCCCCCATTCAACTCAGAGGCCACTGAAGTCATCTGTGGTGTACCTCAAGGATCTTCACTCAGTCCCACCCTCTTCAACGTTTACATGAGTCCACTCGCTTCCATCGCTCGTCAACACAACCTCAACATCATCTCTTACGCCGACGACACCCAGCTAATCCTCTCCCTCAGCAAAGACCCCAACACTGCCAAAACCAATCTCCACGAAGGCATGAAAGAAGTAGCCGAATGGATGAAACATAGCCGCCTCAAACTCAACTCAGACAAAAACGGAGGTGCTCATCCTAGGATCTTCCCCGTCTGCCTGGGACGACTCTTGATGGCCATCCGCTCTTGGCACAGCACCCACACCCACAGACCATGCGCGCAGCCTTGGCTTCATCCTAGACTCCTCTCTCTCGATGTCCAGACAAGTCAACGCAGTCTCATCCTCCTGCTTCAACGTACTTCGCATTCTCAAAAAGATCTTCCGCTGGATCCCCCTCGAGACAAGAAAGACTGTCACCCACGCACTGGTGACGAGTCGACTGGATTATGGTAACACACTATACGCCGGAATCACAGCAAAATTACAGAAAAAACTCCAACGCATCCAAAACGCATCAGCGAGACTCATATTAGACATCCCTCGCCAAGACCACATCACCGGTCACCTAAAAGACCTCCACTGGCTTCCCGTCAACAAAAGAATTACTTTCCGCCTTCTCACCCACGCACACAAGGCCCTCTACAATCTTGGACCTGAATGCCTCAACACTCGACTGTCCTTCTACACGCCGCAGTCCTGCGCATCCGAAAATCCACCATGGGTGGCAGATCCTTCTCCTTCCTTGCTGCCAAGACCTGGAACTCACTCCCTACTCACCTTCGCCTTACTCAGAACCACATCTCCTTCAGAAAAGAACTTAAAACCTGGCTATTCGACAAATAATGAACCCCCTCCCCAAGCGCCTTGAGACCCTCTGGGTGAGTAGTGCGCTATACAAATTACCGAACTTGAACTTGAACTGTTATTTTTGGCACGCTTTTATCTGCTGCATTAATTCAGCTTTTTAACATCACTTGTATTTCGCTTGACTACGAAGTTTAAAAATTGTATTTTCATCTTATGTGATCACCCCCGCTTGACTAATAAGCGGTGGTTATATACCCTCGCTCCCCGCTTTATTTAAAAAGCGTTACCTCCGTCCCCAATGACCCTGACCAACTTCAGCCGACTCTGGCGCTGAGTTAGCGGTGTCCTGGGCGGGCGGAATAATTTTCGCGGCCATCTTAGATTGGGGAAGCCTTTGCAGGCACTCGATTGGCCAGTATAAAAGGACACCTTAGGACAGGCTCTCTAACTCGCTGTGTGTTCTATCCCCTCCTGAGGCAGAAGCTGGGAGGTTGCTGTACTATTTTGCTTTGATGCTATGTTATTTTTGGCACGCTTTTATCTGCTGCATTAATTCAGCTTTTTAACATCACTTGTATTTTGCTTGACTACGAAGCTTAAAAATTGTATTTTCATCTTATGTGATCTCTCCTGCTTGACTAATAAACGGTGGTTATATCCCCCTCGCTCCCCGCTTGATTTAAAAAGCGTTACCTCCGTCCCCAATGACCCTGACCAACTTCAGCCGACTCTGGCGCTGAGTTAGCGGTGTCCTGGGCGGGCGGATTAATTTTCGCGCCCATCTTAGATTGGGGAAGCCTTCTCAGGCACTCGATTGTAAAAAGGGAAGGGCATGCCTCCGCGCAGCAGACGCAATCAGCGAACGCACCGGACCTGCGCCGGAGTCGCGCCAGAGTCCTGCCCATCTGCGCCCGTCCATGACCATGGCGCGGCCTAGATGGCCGGCGATCCTCTTGGCACCAACACCATCCCCATTTCCTACGGTAGGGAGTTCTTATTGAATCTCAACCCTAATCACTGCAACTTCACGCACATTATACCTTCCGATTCCATCTCCTACACTCACCCCTATACTCGCTGCTACCTTGGAAAGAGAGCATGTAACCTCTTGAAACAATCAATCAATCAATCAATCAATCAATCAGGAGTTTGTTAAAGCGCGACTACTCACCCATAAGGGTCTCAAGGCGCTAGGGGTGGGGTGGGTGGGGGGGGTGCAGGTTCCATTCCATCAAGGAGGGGGTCTGTCGAAGAGCCAGGTTTTGAGGTTTCTTGCGAAAATGGGGAGTGATGTCTGTCTGAGGTGGAGCGGAAGGGCGTTCCATGCTTTGGCCGCGAGGAAGGAGAAGGAGCGGCCTCCCGATCTGGTCTTTCTGGTGCGGGGGACCACGGCGTAGGAAAGCTGGGCTGATTGTAGGGTCCTTTGGGGTGCGTGGAATTTGAGTCGGCTGTTCAGGTATGCTGGTCCGGTGCCGTGGAGGGCCTTGTGTGCGTGGGTGAGCATCTTAAAGGTGATTCTCGCCTCGACGGGGAGCCAGTGGAGTGTGCGCAGGTGCTGGGAGATGTGGCAGTGTTTTGGCAGGTTGAGGACAAGTCTTGCGGCGGCGTTCTTGATGTTCTGTAGCTTGCGGACGAGGTTTTTGTTTATTCCGGCGTAGAGTGCTTTGCCGTAGTCGAGTCTGCTGGTGACCAGGGCGTGAGTGACTGTCTTTCGGTGTTCGAGGGGGATCCATTTGAAGGTCTTACGAAGGAGGCGGAGGGTGTGAAAGCAGGAAGATGAGACAGAGTTGATCTGACGGTCCATTTTGAGCTCGGAGTCCAGGATGATTCCCAGTTTGCGTGCATGGTCTGTGGGGGTTGGCGGGTTTCCGAGGGCGGTGGGCCACCAGATGTTGCTCCAGGCATCGGGGTTTGGGCTGAGTACTTCTATTTTGTTGGTGTTTAGTTGTAGGCAGCTGTTTTTCATCCATTTGGCAACGGCTTCCATGCCTTCTCGAAAGTTGCGTCTGGCGGTGTTGGGCTCGTTGGATAGGGAGAGGATGAGCTGGGTGTCGTCTGCATATGACACGATGTTGAGTCCGTAGGTTCTGACGATGGGGGCAAGTGGAGCCATGCAGACGTTGAAGAGCGTCCGGCTGAGGGAGGAGCCCTGGGGGACTCCGCAGGTGGTAGGTGTGGGGTCCGAGAGGAAAGGGGGGAGTCTGACCCGCTGCATCCTGCCGGAGAGGAAGGAGCAGATCCAGTCGAGGGCATTGTCCTGGATTCCTGCATCGTAGAGTCTGCGTATTAGGGTGCAGTGGGAGACTGTGTCGAACGCCGCTGATAGGTCGAGGAGGATGAGGGCTACTGTTTCTCCTTTGTCCAGTAAGGTGCGGATGTCATCTGTTGCGGCGAGGAGGGCGGTTTTCGTACTGTGTTTTATTCTGAATCCGGATTGGGAGGAGTCGAGGATGTTGTGTTCTTCAATGAATGTGGTGAGTTGGCTGTTGATGGCTTTCTCGATGACTTTCGCTGGGAACGGGAGCAGGGAGATGGGTCTGTAGTTTTTGAGGTCGGTGGGGTCCGCTGAGGGTTTCTTTAGGAGGGGGTTGACCTCTGCGTGTTTCCAGTCGTCGGGGAACGACGCGGTCGCCAGGGAGCGGTTGATGGTTTCGCGGAGCATGGGTGCGATGGTGTTGGCGGCTCTGTTGAAGATGTGGTGGGGGCATGGGTCCGTGGCGGCCCCTGAGTGGATTGACTTCATTGTCTTCAGTGTGTCTTCGGTGGTGAGGGCTGTCCAGTCATTAATCGCTGGTTTCCGGGTGTCGGGGTGGTTGGTGAGGGTTCAGTGTGTTGGTTGTCTTCGTCGAAGTTGTCGTAGATGCTCTTGATTTTGTGGTGGAAAAAGATGCTGAGTTTGTCGCAGAGGTCTTGTGAGGGAGGGATGTCGGTAGACTCGCTGGTAGGTTGGCCGAAACAATGCCCCATTCAACAGCGACCTATCCGACACTCCCCTATAAGTAACACCATTAATATTAAAGCGGGCTTAATCAACTGCCCTCTCTAGTTAAAAATTCCTTAGATATAGCGCAAACCTTGGAAGATAACAAATGGGATCTCCTTTTTTTAACTGAGACCTGGCTGGGGGATGAATCCAATCCTGCCCTGAGCTTAGCTGTCCCTCCGGATTATAACATACTGTGCGTCAATAGACAGAGTTCTAATCCAGGTGGAGGTGTTGCCATAATCTATCGATCACAATGGTCTATCTCTTCCTTCCCTTATGCCCAAATAGATTCCACCGAGGCATTACCATTTTGTATTAAATTGGCGGCCAACATTACCTGCTCAGGTCTATTGGTCTATCGTCCTCCCAAATGCAAACCTATCCATCTCTCTGCACTCTTAGACTATGTTCTTCAGGCGAGCTCCCGCTACGCAAACTTCACCTTGCTTGGAGATTTTAACCTCCATGTGGATAATGTTCACAATCACACCAATTTAAACGTTTTGTCCACCCTCTCTGATGGTGGTCTAAATCAATTAGTCTCTAATCCGACCAATAAGGCCGGACATGCCCTTGACCTGATCTGTTCCAACTTGGCAGATATCTGCATCAGTGAACCCTTTCCAGTGATCTGGTCGGATCATTTCTTCATTCCTTTTTCCATCCGTCTACATCACCAGGACAGACCTAGCCTCCCGGCCAAAACAGTAGGCCGCAACTGGAGTAAAATTACCCTTGATAGCATAGCAGCCCATCTCACCTCGGCCGTCCCAATAGAAACCTCCGACCTAGATTCTAGGCTAATTGATTTTAATAACAGAATCTCTTCTGCTATAAATATAATTGCTCCTATTAAACCCATTAAAACCTTCCGTGCCCCCTCTGCACCTTGGTACTCTGATGATTTGCGCAAATGCAAATCAGCCTGTAAAATCTTGGAGAGACGTTGGAGACAATCATACTCTCCTGACAGTAAACTTAATTACAAATCAGCCCTTAAAGATTATAGGAAGAGGGTAATCGACCACAAGAGAACATACTTGGAGGAGAAAATTAACCGGGCACAAGGCTCCTCAAGGGAAATTTTTAATACTGTTAGAGCTTTTACCGATCCTATGGCCCTCAAACGACAATCACCAGTGTCCCAATCTCTTTGCAACCTCCTCTCGGACTACTTTGAGGACAAAATTGCCACCATATATGACTCCTTCCCACACAACAACTCCCTAGGTTCCACTGATAACTGCTCAGTCAACTTAGACTCCGCCCCTGTCTTCTCCAACTTTGCGGAAATCACTCTTGAATGCTCTTTGACAGAATTATCAAAATGCAGATCAGGGTCACCTACAGACCCCTGGCCGGCCAAACAATATAAATCTCTGGCCCCTCTTCTTAACCCAATTCTTAATGAGATCTGGAACGAGTCCTTTCGGGCAGGTATTTTCCTTGATTCCTGGAAGCACGCCCGACTGGTCCCCATCCTTAAAAAACCGAATGCCGACCCCAATGAACCATCCAACTATAAGCCAATTTCGCTATTACCCGCCCCCGCAAAAGTACTCGAAAAACTACCCCATCAGCAACTTGCTAATTTTCTCGAATCCAACGGCGCTTTTCATGATTCACAACAAGGGTTTAGAACCGGCTACAGTACCGAGTCGGCTTTAATAGAAATGCCCGACTCCGTGAGATGGAGACTGGATGAGGGGTCTAGAGCGGTGTTGGTGCTGCTTGAGTTGTCGGCAGCATTCAACACCGTCTCCCACCCAGTCCTTCTTGATCGACTTCGATCTAAGGGCATTCAAGGTAAGGCATTGGAATGGCTTA
Source organism: Lissotriton vulgaris (assembly GCF_964263255.1). Taxonomy (NCBI): domain Eukaryota; kingdom Metazoa; phylum Chordata; class Amphibia; order Caudata; family Salamandridae; genus Lissotriton; species Lissotriton vulgaris. Next base: position 1,608,180,433 of record NC_141694.1, on the reverse strand, counting down.
CTTCCTTTTAAAAAAAACGGACTCAGGCGGTATTCACCCCTCCCTTCACCTCGGACTGTCGCCCGCTTAAGTGGGGAGTCCCACAGGGCTCCTCACTAAGCCCCCTCTTATTCAATGTTTACTTCTCTCCTCTGGCTGAGATCATTGCCCAATCAGGTATAAAAGCCACTTCTTACGCTGACGACATTCAGCTTTTGTTCGCCTACAATAACCCTACTCAGTCCACCTTCGACCCCCTAAAGAACTGCCTGAACAACATAGCCCGTTGGATGGATGACAACTTCCTACGGCTTAATGCCGATAAAACTGAGGTCCTCTTCTTCCACCAGCCCTCCCCTCTTGACTCCAATCTTTGGTGGCCCCATGAATTAAGTACACCCTGCTTACCCAAAGAATCTGTGAAAAATCTTGGGGTTAGATGGGACACTTGCCTTTCATTTCATAAACAAGTCCAGATGGTGTCCGCTGCATGCTTTTCCAAAATCAGGATGGTCAAAAAATGTATTAATTTTCTACCCAATAACACCAGAAGAACTATCATCCAAGCATTGATTACGTCCCACCTGGATTACGCCAATGACCTCTATATTGGACTCGCCTCTGGCCTCCGCCATCGACTTCAGATGGTTCAAAATGCCGCAGTCCAGCTGGTCTGCGTCATCTCCTTGCGTGAGCACATTTCCTCTCATAGACGACGTCTTCATTGGCTTCCAATTCAACAAAGAGCAGAATTCAAGGCCTTAACTCTGGCCCATCGAGCAGTTAGGGGCAAGGGTTCTGCATACCTTTCCTCCTGCCTTCGTCCCTACAGTAACACCAGACTCCTCCGCTCCAGTTCCAAAAAATTCCTCGTTATCCCCAGATTTAAAAAAGTACGCTCCGGAGGTAGAACGTTTCAAGTATGTGCTACCACCCTCTGGAACAAACTCCCTCCTTCCATTCGAATGATCCAAGAAGAGGTCCCATTCCGAAAAGCCCTGAAATCATTTCTATTCTGCTAAATTCCATCAGAGCCAAAATCAGTACACATCCACACGGAGCGCCGGGACACCCCGTTGGGGTAGCCGTGCGCTATACAAAATACACTAAATAAAAAATAAATAAATACACTGCCCTAAGAGTTCTTTGTCTCCTCAGATCCTGTCCACAGCCTGGCAGGAAGTGGTGTCTAAGGTGGGGGCAGGTTGGTAGTTCCAAAGGTCTGCTGCCTACCTGTTGTCATGACCACATGACATCTGGCCTTACATGAAGCATAACACACACCGCTGCTTCTGCTCAGCTGCAGAGGAAGAATTACACTCATTTTCAGGAGCCTCCAGCTTGGCAGACCCTCTGGTAGCCAGGAGGGGGAAAGAGGCGGTCTGCCCCAGGCGGCACTATTTTGGGGGCAGCCGGTGTTCTGTCGTTCCATCTACCCATCTGGCTGTGCTCCCCAATCTGTGCGCATGCTATCAGTAAATGCTCTTTTCCTAAATACAGGTATTTTTGCCCTCCCCCAGTGTTCTGCTGTTTCAGTGCGCATGCGTGTCATTTCATGCATGCGCGCTAAGTCATTTGTCATTTAATTTGAAGATCCTGCGGCAGGGTTACCACCCCTTCCAGTGATTGTGGCAGTTTACCAGCCTGTGAAGACAGCGCGCCACCGCGGCGCGCTGCATGGACCAGGCCCGGACTTTCATGAGGTAACCAGCCTGTGAAGACACATAGGAAATGATATTCACAATTATTGCGTAAAACATTAATTGCCAACTTTATGCATTCCAGTTTTCGGTCAGGCGCACGCACAAACAGCTGCAGTGCTTTAGGGGAGGCATAGACATATGGCCAGGCACCAACATGCAGGTTATAGCTGTATTTGTACATCCCCTCTGACGTAGGGGGAGCACAAACCGACTGGGGAGCACATTTAGTTAGGTTATAGCTGTATTTGTAAGCTTCCCTCTGATGTAGGGGGAGCACAAACCGATACGGGAGCACACCTAGTTAGGTTATAGCTGTATTTGTAGGCTCCCCTCTGACTAGGGGGAGCACACTACCATTGAAGGCCCTAGGCCTCATTTTGGCCCGGCCCATATACCCTCACTGGTGCCATTAGGAGAATGATATTCACTGCATCATCCTGAAGTACGTTGCCTACCTGAAGGCCATACATTCAAGGCAGTATGATAGGGTGTGATTGCTGGGACAAGGAAGACTTGGTATAATTTACTGTTAAGTAATTGGGACATTTTCTCTACGCCCTTTTTCCTCATCCCAGTCTTTATTTAGATGGAATACCAAAACAAGATCATATTTAGCCTTAAGACAAAGCAACCCTTAGAAAGCCAAGGTCCAGATTTACTGTTCCTCATGATACGGAGTGCTGCGTAAAAAACTGCCCCAGGGTCAATCAATCAATCAATCAGAACATTTATAGAGCGCGCTACTCACCCGTGAGGGTCTCAAGGCGCTGAATGGGGGGGTTTAGGGGGGTGCTGCTACTGCTCGAAAAGCCAGGTCTTGAGGTGTTTCCTGAAGGTGAGATGGTCCTGGGTCATTCGTAGGTGTGCAGGGAGGGAGTTCCATGTTTTGGCCGCCAAGGGGGAGAACAATCTTCCTCCGGTGGTGGTTCTGCGAATCCATGGGACGGTGGAGAGGGCGAGGCTGGCAGAGCGGAGCTGGCGGGTGGGAGTGTATAACGAGAGTCGTTTTTTTTTTTTATTATTATTTTTTTTTAAAACCTTTATTTTCAAATCAGTGCACACAGCTATTAGCCATACATCCCGGAGGCTAGGCAGCATATCATTAACCAGAAGGCCAGTGTACAAGGAGCAAGTTACCAGAACATATCAAGATTGTAATTTTCTGTTTTTTATAACGAGTAACAAGTACAAGAAAGGAAAGCACCAGAACTAGTGCTAAGAAGTAAGGCAATTGAAACAGTTGTGCAACAGAGCCCGATCTTGGAGTCGGCTAGGCCCAATAACCACAATTACAGTCAAAAACAGTACTCATATGTAGAACCATAGGGGGAGGGGAAACACAGGATGGCTATGCAACCAGAACGCGTGTTGGAGTTATAGATTATGGGGTCAAACGTTCCTCCAGTGGGGCGATGTCAGGCGGTATGCAAATGTCACCCCTATACTCATTCCAGGCCCCCCATATCTTCTGCCATTTTTTGGGTTTACCCCTGGCCACATACACCGTCTTCTCTCGGAACATACACCAATCCATGTTGGTCTTCCACTGTACCACCTTTGGGGCTGTTGCAGCACCCCACATCTGTGCAATGTCCCGTTTCGTGACCATATTTCCCAGGGTAACCCATTGGGTTTGTGCATTGTTATAATCAGTTGGGCCCCAGACATTCAGGAGGCAGCGCCGGGCCTCCGCCTGAACTTCCACCCCAGTCACCTCACTCATAATCATGTGTATCCGCCTCCAGTAGGAGGCTATTGCACTACACTCCCAGATAATGTGCATAAAGGTGGCTAGAGTGCCACAGCCACGCCTACAGAGGCCATCCACTGAATGACCCATGTGTATTAATCTGGGACCCGTAACATAAACTCTTGTGAAGAATTTTTAATTGTACCGGCCGCAGCCTGGCAGGGATAGCAACTTCCTTGGGGGAGGACACCGCACATTGCCAGTCTTCGTCGTCGAGCTCTATCCCATCTCGCACCCACTGGTCTCTCACCCCCAGGAGGAGGTCAGTGCGGACATTAATCAGTTTTTTGTAGATTAGGGAAATAGCGCTATCAGGCATATGGCCGTCTAGCACCCTATCTACCAAGGGGGAATATTCAGGGATTTTCTCGCCCTCCGGCATAACTGCCAGAAGTGCATGACGCAGCTGGGCGTACCGGAAATATTCAGTTCCGCCCAACTGGAACTCTGTCTGTAGTAAAGCAAAAGATTTTATCTCCCCTCTCACTATCATGTCTTCCACCTTGGAAATGCCTATCATGTCCCACTTGTCGAATCCCTTAGTGTGCCACAGTTTACCCAGTATTTCAGAATCATAGAAAGGGGTTGCCATCGTGAGCCTATCCTTCCACCCCTGTGACTTGGTGATTGCCCTCCATATGTGCACCGCTGTCTTCGTTGGCCCCGACATTCGACCATCCAGAGATCTCGAGTACAACGCCCTTTGGTACTTCCCATCATCCAGGAGCCACCGATCCATGGCATAGCCTGGGCTTTCTGCTGGACCGTAGAGGCCGTGATTAAGGGCTGCCAACTGGGAGGCCCAATAATATCTCCGGATGTCAGGCAATGCTATACCCCCGTCATACCACGGGAGCTTAAGCTTCGTAATAGCTATGCGTGGCCTGCCATCCCAGAGCAAGGCACGTTGCAAGCCCTCGATCTCCCTAAAGTAACTGGCTGGGACCGGATCTAGGGTATTTTGTAGAGCATACAGGAACCTGGGCAGGGACAACATTTTAAATAATGCCGCTCACCCAAGAAGGGAGAGCGGGAGTCTACGCCAGCCCTCTATGTCACGTCGGAGACGGACGAGGGGGGGAAGCAAATTATTCATGTAGCGTATCTTGGGGTCCGTTGAGATGTAGATCCCCAAGTATTTAAATCCCTGCCTCGCGACCTGTATGCCACAGTCCCTTGGAAGTCGAGGCGTCCCCCCTCTCAGCACGTACAGGTGCAACTTCGACCAATTAATAACCAGGCCAGAATGCCGGTCAAAGAGACGAAGCACATCACACACCACAATAAGTGACTTACAAGGAGAGGTGAGATACAGCAAGATGTCATCAGCATATAGCGACACTCGGTCCTCGAATCTAGGGGACCAACGTATTCCGTTTATATCTGGGTGGTGCCGTAGCCACGCGGCCAACGGTTCAAGTGCCAATGCAAACAACAGGGGCGACAGGGGGCAACCCTGCCTGGTGCCTCTGTGGAGAGCAGAGGACGCGGAAACACGACCATTGACCGTTACGTTGGCCAGCGGGCTGGCGTACAGAAGCTTGACCCACCCTACGAATTCCGAACCAAATCCGAACTTCGCTAACACTGCCCACAGGTAGTTCCATTCAAGGGAGTCAAACGCCATTGTGGCATCCAATGACACCAGGATGGCTGGTTCCCTGAGCATGTGGGCCCTAGCAAGGGCTCCATGGAGTCTCCGAAGGTTAAGGGCAGTGTTGCGGTGTGGAATAAAGCCCGACTGGTCCGGGTGCACTAAGTCGCCAATCGCGCCAATCAAACGGTTGGCCAGCAATTTAGCCAGAATCTTAGGCTCAGCATTCAACAGAGAAATGGGACAATACAATCGGCACAGGTCTCTGGGGTTCCCTCCCTTATGAATGACCACAATGGTGGCCAGTCTCTGGTCGTGGGGAAGCATGCCCTTCTCCCGCGCCTCCAGAAACATGTTCCGCAGGGGCGGGGAGATGACATCGGGTTTGATCTTATAAAGTTCCACTGGTATACCATTGGGGCCGGGTGCCTTGCCGGACCTAAGGGAGCGAATGGCGAGGGCTATCTCGTCTGCGGAAATTTCCCTATCCAAGTCATCCCGGTCCGTCTCCGACAGACACGGGAGGTCCACCTCCGCCAAAAGCTCCCCGGAATCGGTATCAGACTGGTCAGAGACCGAGGTGTAAATGGCCTCAAAGTAGTCTGCGAACATCTCGACTATTGCACTCGGATCGGTGACAGTCAAGCCGTCCTCCCCCAACACTTCTGGAACCACCCGGTTAGCTCTTTCCTTTTTGTCCAGCCAAGCGATGAGCTTGCCCGCCTTATCCCCGACATCGTAGATCAGACCCTGTTGCTCTCTACCCATGACCTTGGCAGCGTCAGAGACAGTAGCTCGATATACTGACTGTTACGATAGTCGGTTGTTGAGGTATTCGGGGCCCATGTTGTGGAGCGCTTTGTGTGCGTGGGTGAGGAGCCTGAACGTGATCCTCTTGTTGACGGGAGCCAGTGCAGGTTTCTCAGGTGGGCGGATATGTGGCTGTGGCGAGGGATGTCGAGGATGAGTCGTGCGGAGGCGTTCTGTATGCTTTGAAGTTGTTTCTGAAGTTTGGCGGTGGTTCCTGCGTAAAGGGCGTTTCCGTAGTCCAGTCGGCTGGTGACGAGGGCCTGGATGATGGTCTTTCTGGTTTCGGTGGGGATCCACCTGAAGATTTTCGGAGCATGCGCAGGGTGTTGAAGCAAGAGGACAAGACGGCGTTGACTTGCTTGGTCATCGTGAGGGAGGAGTCCAGGATGAATCCCAGGTTGCTTGCGTGGTCCGAGGGTGTCCGCGCGGAGCCCAGTGCTGTGGGCCACCAGGAGTCGTTCCAGGCGGATGGGGACTGTCTGAGGATGAGGACCTCCGTCTTGTCTGAGTTCAGCTTCAGGCGACTGAGCTTCATCCATTCTGCGACGTCTTTCATTCCTTCCTGGAGGTTGGTTTTGGCGGTGCCTGGGTCTTTGGTGAGGGAGAGTATCAGTTGGACGTCATCGGCGTAGGAGATGATGTTGTGCCTGCGTGCGATGGCGGCGAGGGGGCTCATGTATATATTGAAGAGGGTTGGGCTAAGCGAGGAGCCTTGGGGTATGCCGCAGGTGATCTTGGTGGCCTCTGAGCGGAAGGGAGGGAGGCGGACTCTCGGGGTTCTGTTGGAGAGGAACGAGTTGATCCAGTCCAGGGCCTTTCCTTGGATCCCAGTGTCAAAGAGGCGGGTTATTAGGGTGCGATGGCAAACGGTATTAATAGCTGCAGAGAGGTCTAGGAGGATGAGGGCGGTTGTTTCTCCGTTGTCCATCAGGGTCCTGATGTCGTCGGTGTCTGCGATGAGGGCAGTCTCGGTGCTGTGGTTGGCTCGAAATCCTGACTGGGACGGGTCGAGTGATTTGTTTGTCTCGAGGAAAGCAGTCAGCTGTTTATTGACGGTCTTCTCGATGACTTTAGCCGGGAAGGGAAGAAGAAAGATGGGGCAGAAGTCCTTGAGGTCTTTGGGGTCCGCTGTGGGTTTTTTCAGAAGGGCGTTGATTTCCGCGTGCTTCCAGCTCTCGGGGAAGGCGGCTGACGTGAACGAGATGTTTATGACGTTCCAGAGATGGGGTGCGATGATGGTGTCGGCTTTGTTAAAGATATGATGGGGGCATGGGTCAGAGGGGGAGCCGGAGTGGATGCAGTTCATGACGTTGGTGGTGTCTTCAGTGCTGATGGGGGTCCAGGCACTGAGGGTGGTGGTGGGGGTCACTGGTTCGGTGACTGGAGGCGGACTCTGGGCTCCGAAGCTGTTGTGTATATCTGCGATCTTTCAGTGGTAGAACGTGGCGAGGGAGTTGCAGAGTTCTTGTGACGGTGTGATGTCGTTGTTGCTGGAGCTGGGGTTGGAGAGCTCTGTGACGATGTTGAAGAGTTCCTTGCTGTTGTGGGTGTTGTTGTCTAGTCGCTCTTTGAATGATGTCCTTTTGGTGGTGCGGATCAGCTGGTGGTGTTCGCGGGTGGCGTTTTTGAGGGCTGTCATGTTCTCTGTAGTTCGTTCGTGGCGTCAGGTTTTTTCGAGGGTTCGGCAGGATTTCTTTGATTCTTTGAGGGCGTCTGTGAACCATGAGGTTTTCCTGTTGCCGGTCGTGCCTGGGGGGTTCTTCAGTGGTGCGAGATCGTTGGCGCAGTTGGTGATCCACTGTGCAAGGTTGTGGGCTGCGTCGTTGGTGTCGGTGGTGTTGGCTGGCGGGTTCTGGCTCAGCGATGAGAGGAACTGGTCTGTGGTGATTTTGCTCCAGCATCTGCGGGGGATTTGTTGCGTGCGGTGTTGGGATGTATTCTTTTTGAAGGTCAAATGGATGCATCTGTGGTCGGTCCAGTGTAGTCCAGTGGAGTTGCTGAAGGAGACGTGGTTGCTGGCGGAGAAGATGGGGTCAAGCGTGTGGCCAGCGAGGTGGGTGGGGGTGTTCACCAGTTGCTTGAGTCTGAGGTTGGCGAGGGTCTTGAGAAAGTGTTAAAGATGAAATTCTTGTTAGATGTATACGATGTATCTGATATGGTATCCCAACTCTAGTCTATTGCGGACAGCTTCAGATACATTCAATATTCCAACTTTGAGTGCTCATGTATATTTATTAAAGAATCATAGTCCTATGTTGCTACATTGGTGTGCCCCCATCTTCTGATGTTTGTTTATGGTCATTTCTGTCACACCTGTGGGTAGCAGGGTGTTTGAATGGTGAGCATCACAACATTATACAGACAATCCCTTCTATCAACCTGGCTTTTTTCTTACCAAACCTGTACTCTCTTTGTATGTGCAATTCCTTGCCCCACTACCATTATTATAGTTTGTACTGACAGCGCCTCTCACTAAATCTACCACTGTGGTATTTCTGTCCTTTGTGCATTGTAGTGCTGCAGTGCTGGTGGGCCTTCATCAACTGAGACTTCACCTTCGAGGATTGCTCTATGCTTACGTCGCAGTTTCACGCCCCTTCCTATGCAGTGGAGTAGGGAGTGGCATCGTAAATTAAACCCTGCCAATCCACCACTGCTGCTTGCTGTAATTTTTCCCCAGATCCTCCCTCCGCTCCCTCCTGCCGCTACCTACCATGGGCGGCAATCTGAGGGATAGCCCCTGGCGCCAGAAGCTCTAGCTACGCCACTGCCAGGGCCCCACACACAAGTCAGGTCAGAACCCCAGGATTCTGCTAAACAGGGTTAAGTTTATATTCGGTCTTTTACAGGATGGATGAACTCAATCTTATACACCCTTTCTTCGAGCTAAACCAGTAATTCATGTATTTTACGAAACAGACTGTTCATTTGGCTGCAAAAATTGTGCAGAAGAGGGTAATGAAAAGTTAAGAAGTGGTCACATCAAGCTTCGTAGATATTGAGTCACAGAATGAGATGCCTCCTGGTGTGTAATATTGGCAAAAACTAAAAACATTCTTGCACAAAGAGAATTACTGAGAGATATTAAATACAGTCTTTCTCTTTATATGTCTCCAGTATTGCTAGATCCGGTTAGGTGAATATTAGTCACAACTACTGTTAGTGTTTCCACCAACATTATGTAGCAATTGATTCTTCAAAGCAATAAGTGAACACTGTTTCCTACTATGTCCGCCCGTGTAGGGTTATGCATGTATCTCCACAGAGACAGGGATGCATGCAGCTGAAGAGGATATAACGGAGCCGCCATAATTCTTTTGGGCAAGAGAGATTACTCAATACGGTGTTCCAAATACTAGGAGAACAAGCATCATTTTAGTGCATCTGGCTTCTTTTTAGAAATCAGTTAAATACTAAAGTTAGATGTTGAGAACTTCGGTATCGTGTGATGAAAGCTGAATGTTTCACCTCCAAGGTATTATTTATTGACTGAACCAGTTTATCCGGACTCATATGCCTCTGATAAGAGTGCTGTGGCTCTGTTAACCTTGAGAGAAGTCTAGCATCAGGAAAAAGAGACCACGCAAACAGAGATTGCAGTTATGAGACTCCCAAGTGGCTTCAGGGAATGATGAAGGTCCCTTCGATTAATGCTCAAGAGAATGATTCAGGGGCGGCCTTAGGCATGTGCAAGCTGTGCACCTGCACAGGGCCGCTAAACCCCAGGGGCCGCCACACCAATATATATCCTTAATATAATAATCCTCTGAGGATGGATACATATTTGCGTGGCGGCACCTGGCAGGGATTTGGCGGCCTCCGGCTCTGTTCCACTTCCAAACACCCTGAACCCACCCTCTTCACTGGCCTCCGCGCCTGAGTTCCTCCTGGGGCCCCCTACCTACGCTCCCTGCCCAGGGCCGCCATGAGCCTAGAGCCACCCCTGAATGATTGAGTGAAGAAGACAGGGTCTCCTTGTTATATAGTTTGCTACTTCACCTTTAAGAGCTGTTTTTACTAGAGATGGTAAGTGGCATGAAAAGGAGCAAGCTAATCATCCTAATCTTTCCAGTGAGGGGCTTATGGACAGCTTTTTGAAACCTGCGGTGGTGGTGTGGCAGCACATTCTCCCATAAGCATTTACAAATAGCAAAAAGAACCACACAAATGTCCATTATTTTTTGGGTGAGCAATGTTACCTATTGTTGTCAGACTCTGGAATTTAACCCCACAAGATAAGATGTCCTTGGCATTTCCCATATAATACTGCACCTGAATTTGATCATGTTTCTCAGCAAGGCTTATAATAAGCTGGAAGGCAGGTTGCACAAGAGTAGTTTTTAAGCATCAGAGATGTAGTAAGATTACACCAATACATCAAGGTTTTTCAATCTTTATCCATATCATTAGAGAGTTATTATATTATTAATATGAAGTAGAAGAGACTACATTTTAGTGAACAAGGGTGGACTTTTAAAGAGTACCCTCTGACATTATAATGCGTGAAAGAGGTGGGCAAGTTGCTTTCTAAAAATTTTTACAGTGAAATGGCAAGTCCAGAGAACACCCATGAATACTTTCACAATACAACCACGGAGAAGAGTGCAGGATGCTGGTACTGTTCGTGGCCCACCCACTCCACTTTCTTTACTCTAAACTCTATTAAGAGTACGGCTGCTAAAGATTTCAGGGGTTTTAGGCTGGTAAAAACACTAGCTTAATGTGTAGTAGGGAGGAAGAGCTGTTGATCAGGAGAAAAGTTCCTTGAGTTAAAAGGTCTAGATATGATTTCTCAATTGTTGTAGGGAGGGAGAAAGAACATTTTGCAGGACCTAGTCCGACGGCCTTATAGCACAGATTGAGAATACTTGGGGGCAGATTTATGTTGGACTTGCGCCACGTTTGGGTCACGCAACGGCGGCGTAAACGTGGCGCATCCTTGCGACCCATTTACAACGTGACGCATCTAGGCAGATGCATCATTATGTAAAGCCCTGCGCCACATGTGGGCGTTCCGGCGCAGGGTGGGCGTTCCGGGGCAGGTACGCCTCGCAAAAGTGGCTGAGTGAAATCTACAAGATTTCACTCAGTCACTTTTAGGCCAATGCTGCGTCAAAACCCTGCGCCTGCTTGAAGCAGGCGTAAGGCTTGACGCAGCATTGGACAGATAGGGCACCCCGAGCCTTGCTGGAGCTGCGTCGCGCTTGCGACGCAACTCCAGCAATGCGCCACCTTTACGGCACAGATGCGTCACGCATTTGTGCTGTTTTTGCCCCATGGTGCGCCGCATTGTAAATGCGGCGCACCATGGGTGGCGGAGCTGTGCCGCACAATAACTGGCGCATCCCTGGGGATGCGCAAGTTATTGTAAATCTGCCCCTTGTTTCCTTGGTATTAGTTTGTGACCCTCTGTGTTCCAGCCTTCGATAGTGCGATGCTTTGAATAGTATGAAGGTGGCTGGTTATGCATAGTATTCACCAATGTGGCCTAACTTCTTGGTGTGGATGACATTAAAGATGATGCAACATGTTTTGAAATTGATGTGGCTTCTGTATTGGTGTTATGGATTCTATTATCATATTTAAGCTGATTTATGATTATGCAGGTGGTTATCTGAGAGGCAGTTTTAGTGAGGTCATTGTTGAGTCAGTGAGGATAGCATTCCCATCATAAATGTGAGAGTGTGCCAGGGCTTTGATCGTGGGGTAGAAGCTGGAAGGCGGCAGATGTGCTTCATATTCCAAAGAAGGCTAAGCTGAAACCAGGTGGTGTGAAGCTCCCTGCTCACACTGTCTGTGACAGAGAGGGTAGAGTCAAGGTAGAAGGCAAAGGCAATGGCGACAGAGATATTGGGACTTGCTGTTGCCGAGTAGTAAAATCCTGGTTTTGCAAAGGTTCCATTTCACATAGATTTCAGATTTGCATTGTGTTAAGAAAGTTGATTGTATTAAAGAAGTGGTGATTGATGTTGGTGGATTTTCATACTTGGTGAATTATAGTGGTGGATTAATTCACTGCCTTAATGAGCATGTTATCATTAATGGCCTATATTACTGTGTTGATGTAGAAGTCTTGTTTGGCTTTGGCTATGTTTATGCCTTTCTTGAAAGACACATATAGTGCTGTGAAGTCTTTGCTTGTGTATGTTTATGTACGTTGTGCCAACTTTTTTTCTAGTTTGTGTTTGATCTTCTGTTGGAACTGATTGGACTCAACGGTTGCGGATTGAGTTTTTTTTATGTGTTTTGTTGAGGTCTGCATTGATGAATGGGGGGCTACTTGTATTGGTGGGTCTTTCAACCAGGACTTCAAAGGCCCAGAAACACATAGTGGAACTGTCAAATATTTTGCTTTGAACTTACATTGGAACTGTGGATGTGGGTAGAGGAGGCATTTCGGCCTGTGTACTGCAGCACGCCGGGAAATCTGCTAATCCAAGACATTTTGGAAAGCTAGACACATGGGGGAGTTCAGGGTGCTGTGGTTTATGTGGACCCACAACATTTTTTTTTACCCAGATGGCCTTGAAAATTTCAAATTTTGGGAGAAAATAGTGGAATCTGTGGCTAGTGAGAAACGTCCTACCATCCAAACGTCTTATAAAAATGTGTCCGGGTGGACCTTTTGCCCAAGACAGGAAAGGCCCAGAGATTAACCGAATTGGTAGGGTTCTTCTGAGGAGCCTGATGATCCTAAGTCCCAATGCCAGAGCCACTCTCCATGGAACTCAGATGAAATTGGGGGTTTTTAATTATAGTTTGGGAATTTGCAGGGTATTCTGGGTAAGAAAACATGCTGCGATCCATTCAAGCTACACCATTATAGTTCCTCCCAGGTCTCTATTTTTCCGAAATGTCCAGTAGTGATTTTGGGGGTGAGCCAAACCAGGGCCCACTTGGGAAACAGAGTTTGGAGGAGTTTTGCATGGAAAGAGTGGACTTCAGCTCTGAACTGCCCCATAAAGGTTTCCTGAAACGCCAGATTTAAATTGACCTTATTCTTTGTACTACATTGAGCATATCTTTATCCCACCAGACTGTACAGAATATTCCCTGGGACACTTGCCTCTAGCCCCCACTGCACCTTTTAAAATGCAGACCAACACCACATGCTATGGGCTTGCCCCTCAATTTCCACTTATTGGGTTCAAATATTTCATACGCTTTCCCTTCAAAGGGCATGGGAAGTGGAAGCTCTGGGCCCTTTTCACCCAACGTTTTTTCACTTTACTCTGCTGTAGCGTTTTGCACTGCGTAAACCTACATACAAATGTTAGAAAAAATTAAAGGTGCTAAATTGATGTAGTGCAATTTTACATTGTTTTAGGGAGAGAGCATAAGCACTTTACTGCTGGTGTGCAGGGGTAAAGTGTGCCAAGTCCTAATGTCAACAAAAGCAAGTTCAGGAAAAATTAAGCCTGCTGGCAAAACGTTTGAGTTAATACCATGGCCAGGATGTCAGGTCTAATGGAAATATTTACTGACAATGAAAAAGTTAATATTGAATCAGAACGGGATTTAATGATTGTCATTTAAATGCTTTAAAAGCTTTGTTGATAGTCACAAAATTAACAGTGTGTCATAACGTGCGGTAACAAATGTCATTGTAAATTTGCACTATCATTAGTGATTTTAAAGGTATTGTGTGTGGTTATTATGACACATTTCTGTGTTAATTAATGTGGTGACATTGTACTTAAGTCACTTGGCCTGCCTTTTGATAACTACACCCCACTATATTGTGTCTAGGATATGTGGAGGGTGTTGTGTTTATAGGGTTCAGGGCTCTCTAAGGGTGTAAACATTTTGGGGGAGCGTCACCATCAAGGTGTTTTTAAATTAATGCATAATATTGAGTAGTGTATATTTATTTATTTATTTATTTGTTGCCATTTATAAAGCGCGACAAATACCCGCAGGCGTCTCGGCGCTAAAATATTTGCGTAAATACTGCTCAGTGTAGCTTGCAACACCCGGGACCTTTCTAGGGGAGAAACTATTGGTTAAACAACCAGTTTTTAGGTTTTGCCTGGCGAAAGCTGCGCTTTCTGCGCAGCTTTTTCGCGCAGGCGAAAACCTGATGAGAACAGTAGTGTGGCTTTGATTCGGCCCTCGTCATTGATTGGCTGGCTCCGTAAACCAGGGCCCACTTGGGAAACAGAGTTTGGAGGAGTTTTGCATGGAAAGAGTGGACTTCAGCTCTGAACTGCCCCATAAAGGTTTCCTGAAACGCCAGATTTAAATTGACCTTATTCTTTGTACTACATTGAGCATATCTTTATCCCACCAGACTGTACAGAATATTCCCTGGGACACTTGCCTCTAGCCCCCACTGCACCTTTTAAAATGCAGACCAACACCACATGCTATGGGCTTGCCCCTCAATTTCCACTTATTGGGTTCAAATATTTCATACGCTTTCCCTTCAAAGGGCATGGGAAGTGGAAGCTCTGGGCCCTTTTCACCCAACGTTTTTTCACTTTACTCTGCTGTAGCGTTTTGCACTGCGTAAACCTACATACAAATGTTAGAAAAAATTAAAGGTGCTAAATTGATGTAGTGCAATTTTACATTGTTTTAGGGAGAGAGCATAAGCACTTTACTGCTGGTGTGCAGGGGTAAAGTGTGCCAAGTCCTAATGTCAACAAAAGCAAGTTCAGGAAAAATTAAGCCTGCTGGCAAAACGTTTGAGTTAATACCATGGCCAGGATGTCAGGTCTAATGGAAATATTTACTGACAATGAAAAAGTTAATATTGAATCAGAACGGGATTTAATGATTGTCATTTAAATGCTTTAAAAGCTTTGTTGATAGTCACAAAATTAACAGTGTGTCATAACGTGCGGTAACAAATGTCATTGTAGATTTGCACTATCATTAGTGATTTTAAAGGTATTGTGTGTGGTTATTATGACACATTTCTGTGTTAATTAATGTGGTGACATTGTACTTAAGTCACTTGGCCTGCCTTTTGATAACTACACCCCACTATATTGTGTCTAGGATATGTGGAGGGTGTTGTGTTTATAGGGTTCAGGGCTCTCTAAGGGTGTAAACATTTTGGGGGAGCGTCACCATCAAGGTGTTTTTAAATTAATGCATAATATTGAGTAGTGTATATTTATTTATTTATTTATTTGTTGCCATTTATAAAGCGCGACAAATACCCGCAGGCGTCTCGGCGCTAAAATATTTGCGTAAATACTGCTCAGTGTAGCTTGCAACACCCGGGACCTTTCTAGGGGAGAAACTATTGGTTAAACAACCAGTTTTTAGGTTTTGCCTGGCGAAAGCTGCGCTTTCTGCGCAGCTTTTTCGCGCAGGCGAAAACCTGATGAGAACAGTAGTGTGGCTTTGATTCGGCCCTCGTCATTGATTGGCTGGCTCCGTAAATGGAGCCTTGCCATTGGACGAGGGGCCTGTCCGTCAATGCCGGACCAGACACGGGGGCGTTCCCGACATTCTTTGGCTTTTGCCGACGTCACGCGACGCCGGGAACGCCCCCATGTCTGGTCCGGCATTGCCGGCACTTCTGCGTCTCTCCTCCCCCGTTTCCCGCCCCGTGACTGGCCGGCCGGCCAATCCTAGCGCGGCCGGCCGGAAGTGCCCGCCCCCCGCAACAAGAAGGAAGACGGCAAGCAGTATGGCGGCGCCCGCGGGGCTCCCGTGGCCTGGAGGGAACCCCGGGAGATGCGGAGGACGTTGCCGGTCTCCCATGCCGAAGAGGGAGACCGGAGAAGTGCCGCCGTCGCAAGGTGCAGGTGAGTCGATTTGTGCTCCCGTCCCCGTTCCCGCCCCTTCTCCCGCCCAGCCACGCAGAGCACCGGCCGCCCGCTCTCTGTCCCCACCGCAGGCCCGGAAGGCGCCTGCCGCCCGCTCGCAGTCTCCCCCGGCGCGGAAGGCTCCCGCCGCCCGCTCCCAGTCTCCCCCTCAGGCCCGGAAGCCCCCTGCCGCCCGCTCCCCGTCACCCCCGCCGCCGAAGAAGGCCCCTGCCACCCCTCAGCCTGCCAAGAGCGCTTCACTGCTGGACCTGGGCACGCAACGGGAGCGCTGGCACAACTTCCAGAAGCTGCAGAAACTCAGTCCCGAAGCAGCCGCCAAACTCCTGTTTGACTCCTAGTGAGTATGGGATGGGGGCAGAATTGCGCACCTGCGGACAGCCCACGCTTAACAAGTGCACGAGATGACATGTGCCAGATCCACGCCACGCAATAGGGCCGTGCACATCTACCTCAATATGACTTACGCCAATCCCGCGCTCTGCAACGTGACCAGTGGCACCCATTTACCCCTAGGTGACCTATGCTAAACTCACGTTATTTAATGCGATCACTATCCATCTACCTCCACCCCTCCTCCCCCCCCCCTCTATGGCCACTGCCCACCTACATTTAGGTCCCTAGAGCTAACCTTATGCCATGCGATCATTATCCGTCTACCTCATTATGACTTGTGCTAAACCCACGTTATGCAATGTGACCAGTGCCCCTTTATCTCTAGCCGACTTGTGACTGTTAACCCCACTATGTTCTGCTTTGCTGAACATAGTAATCCGAGTGAACCGGGCCCGGCTACGGGTGCCCTGCTGCACCCTGTAGACCGACCTGTTTGCCCTTACTTTGCCGACAAGGTGCCAAGCCACACGATCTTCCTTGTAGACCCATGCCCATTCTACCCACGCTGACCCTTGACACCTGCTAACATGCTCTGCTAAATTAACGTAAATTACCCTGTGCTCTCACCTTCTGATGAACTCTGCAACTGACACCTGCTGACCTATGGCCCTCATAGCCCCGACAAGAGGTGACGTGTGCTCTCAGGGTCTGGCTTATTGTACTCTTTCTCTTGCTGAGCACACTTACACCTGCCTTGCATTCTCCCGCACCCACACGCCACCCTCTGCTAGGCATGAAGTGACCCACCTCCGAACGGGCAGAGTTTGACCTGAATGTCAACATCAATCTTAGCATTTCCACCTGCCCTACTGGTATCACGGTGCGCCCATCACCTAACTGCTTCCATTAAACTCCCAACATCTCACTGGTCTTCTTCCTTTTCCTTCCATCATTCCGTTACAATTCTCATCTTTGAGTCCACTAAATGTGTCGAGGGGGGCGGAAGTGAATGCCAAGTGCTCACATTGATGTACCTCTGTACTGTTTGCTCGCTGCTTTTGTGTGCCATCAAATCTGCCTGCACGTTGGCATTATTCTCCTCCTGTGCTTGATTGCGCTGTTTATTTATGAAATGCAATAGTCTTAACAACAGTCCCAGAGGCATCGTGTTGTTTTGATTTAACTTTCCAGGCCTGGTACTATGTGAGGGGGGTGCTGCCTGGGATGGCGTACAGTATCTGCATGATCCACCAGATTTAGGGCTGTCACCTTCCCACCTCTCTCGCCTTCCACCATTCCCGTATTTCTTCATGATTGTAATGGTGTCCATAATGACAAACGCAGAACAATTCCGGATGATGTTTTGCATTTAAATAAGCAGCATTGTTGTGTAAAGAGGCATAAGAAGCTAGTTCAACCTTTTAACAATATTTGCATCCCATCAATTTGAAAAGGGAAATGAAATATAATGTAATCTAAGGATATCTTTACTGTCTTGTATTGGATATAATTGATAAATTATGCGGTATGCAGATACTGATATGTACATATTGTCATATCCCTTACATTAAACAAATAATAATACATTGCCATTTCTGGGGTAGCTCCCATGTTTAAAGGGGATACTGAATGCTTTCTCATGGAGGTTTTGCTTAAGTTTTTAAGTGAAATTTTATATTTTAAGTTGCATAGGCTGGATTAGAGATTTGCAGGTTTCATTTCCATCCACCATTCTGGTGGAACAATGTTCATTGCCATACTAGCGGTGGACATTTCAGCCAGTTGGGAGTTCTCCTCCTTGATGGTTACCGTTTATCCAACAGATTATATTTCTTCTACCTGGGAGTACCCACCTTGAGTGGAAAGGAGTTCTGCAGGGTATTCCACCAATCATCAGTTTTGTCCCTGGAGATGTTCTTCCCCAAATTGTCCCTACATTTACACCCCCCCGCCCCCCACTATATTTACTTGCTCATGAGTCATAATATTCCTAGATTTTGCCGACGCTTGTGCCCTCGCGGCTGAGCAGGCTCTGAATTGGCTCACACTCTCTCCGTTACTATTGCATACGTGCCAATATACCCGAGTCAGGCGGGTGTCTACCAATTTCTAACCCCCCCAAAAAATACGTTATTTTGACTGTGTGTGTGTGTGTGTGGGGGGGGGGGGGGCTCTGTGTGGGTGTGTGTGGGGGGCTTTGTGTGGCTGTGTGTGGGGGGGCTCTGTGTGGGTGTGTGTGTGGGGGGGGGTTTGTGTGTGTTGGGGGGGCTCTCTGTGGGTGTTGGTGTGTGTCATTTGCGAGAGATAAAGCTAGTGGCATTGTAAATGACAATGCCATTTATTTATGTTAAAAAAAAACATAAATAAAAATAATGTCAAGAGCAATGCCAATCGCTCTAACTTTAACAAAGGCAAAACCATTGCATTGTAAATGCTTGTTTAGTTTCTTACGGAACTGCAAGAGTGACGGACCAGTATAGTATATGCAATAAAGTACTTTTCCCTTTTATAAGTAAAACCACTGACTTCGCCTGGTTTATTGGATATTATTCGTAGCGTCCTGCGGACCGGTGATACTAGGTCACACCCCCTCCCCTTAGTGATCTTACGCTGCTCTTCCTCACTTCCCTAGGAGAGTCAAGTGCTGCAATGGGTTACCTGATTTCCAGTAGGCTGAAGGTTGCAAACGTGTAACTTGAGAAGGACTCACTTTCTACTTCCTTACAGCAGCATACTCAAGATAAGAGTACATACTGAAATCCACACCAACCACGCATTTCTGGATTCCCCACGGCCTCTAGCTGTCAGAAATATCCAGGTTTGGTAGGATACTTTGGTGCGCGTCAGCCCCAAGCTCAAATACTGTAGACACCACCTATAACACTGCGACAAAATTGTGATTTCTTTGATTGTAGTTTTGACATATGGGCTGGCATAGAGGGGCGGGGGCTGTCATCCTCTAATTCAGCTTTCCAGAGGGACAGAATAACTGGTTCCCAGAGGTCATATGAGGGTCTGATGCCAGGACAGGACAGCCACCAATTATTCCTTTTTCTGATACTGTTCCCTGGTGTCAGGTCAGCTTTCTACCACCCTGGGGCAGAACAATTAACAGCAAATTGGCCATTTTGCCCATAGGGAGCAGGAAAACTGGTGGTATCAAGAGCAGGAGGTGTGCCCCACTGCCAGGTGGAGCTATCCACCTAGCCCTTTTTTTTTAAATACACTAATCTTTTATGCCTAGGTGACATTTTGTTACCCTGGTACAAGCATAATGAGGGCAAACCAACAATCTGCATCTGCATAGGGACAGGAAAACTATCTGGGGGATGCTGGGGCATGCAGAAGTTGGTCAAGGCCCCTATGCCATTCCTTTTTTGTCCCTTTT
The DNA here is from genome assembly GCF_964263255.1 of Lissotriton vulgaris. NCBI lineage: Eukaryota > Metazoa > Chordata > Amphibia > Caudata > Salamandridae > Lissotriton > Lissotriton vulgaris. The sequence continues at coordinate 1,608,161,094 of NC_141694.1, read as the reverse complement.
TTCCCTGTTAGTCTGGAGAGCTTTCTGACCACCTCTGGGCGAACAGTTTGGGGTAAATGCCTCAGGCTGCAGAAAGACTATATGTGGGCCAGGCAATTGGTTGTGATGGTGACCGAAGCAGGACAGACTGGACCGCCGTCCCAATCTGTTCTTAAATGTTTCCCATGCTAATCTTGTAGACTTCCTTGCCTTCTGGCAGTTTTGAAGACTAGGGGTCCATCTTGGAATGATTTATAATAATAATTTCAAAATGACTGACTGTCTTTACAGAAGCAAGAGACAGATGGAGCACCGGGTTGTGAGGGTGGGGAAGAGCCAACTTTCCAAATTGAAAGAGCAGGGGAGTAAAAAGGAAAAGATGGGTCAGGAGAGCAAGGAGAGCGAGAGAGAGAGAGAGAAAGCCTAATGGAGAAAAAATAGTCCCTTGTGCTGTGCAAGGAAATGTTTTCACATCAGCAGTGCAAGAAGACACAGAGACCAAAATGGTTCTTGGGCTGGAGAAATACAGGAAAAGGAAAGAAAGCCAACGAAGAAGAAGGGACTGGCATAGACAAGAAAGTAATCGAATGATGAGCAGAGGGTGGATCCAAAGCTGACTCTGAGTCAATATAGAATGCAGCAGGTCTGCTGACGTGGCCTCAAAGCGTTTACTATCAGACCGCTGGCACTCATGCAGTTCTATTATTTGACAGTAATCATTGAAAGTGTCAGATGCAAGCAAACCAAAGATGCAGCAGCTCAGTAGCAGGCAGTAAAATGCTGCCCATGTTGATATCATTTCAAATATGTCTTTCAGTGCTTGGAGCGAGCTATGAAGTTTGCATGCGGTGAATTCCACCTCTGGTACCAGCTGGCTCTTTCAATGATCGCGTGCGGAAAGGTAAGACTTCAAACACGAATGTTAAAAATGCCATTTTCTTTCGTTTTGTCACCCACTTTCTCTTTCTTTATTTACCAGCAGTAATGTGCTTTTGTATGGAGCCAGCTGCCATTAAATATTGTTTGTTTTTTTGCTCTGATTCCTGTAGTAGGGGGAGAAGTTATGTACAGCTCGTGAGTTTTATGTGCGTGCACAAAAGCGTTAAATAAGCCTGGACTCATTTTAATGCAGTTTGTGTTTAAAGCAGAGATTTGTGGTGCGCGCAAGCAGTAATTAATCAGGTGTTTTTCCCTCAGTGGCAAAATAAAGTCACCCTGGGCTGGCTTTGCCTGTATTATCCATTCACTGCAGAAATGTAAAAATGTATTGATGTACATTACAATAATTGCGGTCTACACTTACAGTTTTATTTATTATTCACTACGGAGAAATATCTGTCTCGCCTGCTCCACAGCAGATGGCTAAGAAGGTCGGACCACATTTCAAACACTTCTTCGCTGGTGTATAAATGCTCTTTTGCACGAACGTTCTGCTCTTGCTCACAGTAGAGAAAACATTGTTTATCATGAACTCGTTCTGCACATCAAGAGAAGAGACCATGCGTGCTTTTCCCCCTAAAAATCGGGCTGTATACGGTGCATGCACTAACCGGGAACTGTGGCTAAAAGTTAAGGCGTGATTTCGGGGTTGGCAGACAGTTTACTCAATTACAACCGTGACGGATGTCCCATCCGCCTTATTACAAGTGCATTAGGGAGTATGGCACTTGTATTAACACAGACGGGGTGGCCGTCACGATTCTGATGGAGTAACTCTGCAACTGACCCTTAGTTCATTAGCTGTGGACATCATGGAGGAAACAGCGCCAACCACTGCAAAATTGAAACCCGCTCACCGCAGATATTGAGTTAGCGACTGCGACTCTTTCCGTTTGGCATCTGTGCGCAGACGAAAATGAGCTCACGACACAAATGCGGGGCAAAAAACCCAGTGCTTTTTATTTTGTTATGTTTTCTGCAACTTTAAAAAAATGAAAAATCGTTATTTTGGGGTCAACATTAGTTTGTTTTGTTTGGCATTAGGAAACAATCATAAATATTTCCAAAGCAAGTTTACATAGTGTAGTTCCTATTTTCCCAATAGGCTCTGCGCATGGAATAACATAAACAGCAATGTAGACGTAGGACTGAGGTCATCTAGGTCTCTACTGACTATGTTAAACTTAATTTAGGTTTGCGCCAGCAAGCTCAGAGGTCACTGGAAACTTTCTCGAATGAATAGGGAGGGATAAACTTCCCTGGCTCAGACAAGAAGGGATTCAGTTTCCGACAACCGCATAAACATGACAACTTTGCTCCCTCAGAATAAGAGCGTATCTCTAGTGTCGTGTGAAACAATAGATAGCTATTTCACTCAGTCAGCAGTGCATACTTAGTTTCACCACAATGCAGAGAAATAGAGAGAAGGGCGTTTTCAATAAAAGGTGTTATTTATTGAGCAGTCTTCTTCCTCATGCAAGAGAAATGAATTGCCACAATTGCAATACTTAAAGTAAAGTAAAGTGCGTACAGTAAAAGTAGTATTATGAAATAATACTGTAAAAGCATTGATATGGTTTCTTAGCCATATGATACTTTAAAATGGATAAAATATATACATACATAAATGCATTGACTAATGTACTCAACTGCTGCTTCTAACTAAGCCTACCCCGGTGTACCTGACCTAAGCCTAACACGTGGGAGGGGATGAGTAAGTAGCAGTTTAAGTTCAGTTGGTTACGATTATTTTGCCAAGAATCTGCATCAAGAAATCTCTTAAGGGTTTAGTCAGCTCCGTACCTTGGTAATAGTATGTGGGAGGTCTGGTATCTCTTTCCTCAGGACTCGATATCCCAGCAACCCGCAAGGGTATGCTGGAAACAGCGGAGCTGGATTTTCTCGGCTGGAGAAAAAGACAGCAACTCTCTCATTGCGTCAAACGGGAGCGGCGGCTTCCGTGGGCTTCTCGCATCAGCTGCGCTCTTGGGCAAGTAGATGGCCGCTCTGCTCCAAACCACCGTGTGTTTGCTTAAGGCAACTGTTGGTATTTTATACCTGGAAGGTGCCGGGTTTGACGAAAGGTTGGACATAAGATGTCACTAAGAACTAACAGTTCTTTCTGGACTTCAGGAGTTCTTGTTCAAATCAAAACAAAAGCAGGGAGTTTCCCGGGCTGCTGGAGGCTTGGTTTGTTTAAAGAACGCGTTGTGCTTTCTAGGAGTTGATGGGAGTAGCCGTGCTGTGCTTTGGACTGCATGGGCTATTACTGAATATGGATCTGATTCTTATGCCTTTATCAGGATATTATTGATTATAACCTCACAAGGGCATAAATCGGGAATTAATAAAAGAGAGAAGACCCCACTTGTTCCAGGGAACAGATTTTTTAATAAAGAAAACGTATACACGTTACATTTTAGTTGGTGACAAAAATTCTTTAAGAATAATGTGTTTGTGTCACAGTTAAGTGTTATTTAGGATGCAAAAGTATTCTTCATAAAGTTAGTCCAGGGAAACTCCCTTTGACTTTGATCATAAATCGGGAATATTGAATTAGTGTCCTAGATATAAACAAGACACCCACTCCACGGATTAATGTCCATCATTACTAAAAAACTAAGCAATAGTAAACATTCAACGATGCATGTGTGTTTTCCGACCCACCCCAAACTACATATTTCGCATTTGAGATGGTATAAGGTAAAAACACGAAAATGAGTGTTGGTACTGTACGCTTTTCAAGCAGTGTCATCATTCAAATAAATGCATATATATTTATCAGCTGAATGAATTGCGAAAATTACACATGAAATGGCTCTTAACACAGAAAAGAAGGTCGAGACCATTTCATCACATAGTTATACAAAATGCTGTATATGTGCTAGAGGCTGAGGTAAAATATTGTCCCTAGTATCCTAAAATAGAAGCTCTGTTCTCTAAGAATAGTTCTACTTTAAGCAGAGTACCGTGTGCCAAAATAAAAATATTTTGAAAAATGGGCAAAAATAATTTCGCTTTCAGGGGAAGAATAGTTCCAAATATTTTCTGTAGCTTTGTTTATCAAAAACTGCAGGCCGAATTCGGAGTTCAGGGAACGCTGTGTGCTCATTGTTTTTTTTAAAGAGTTATTCTGGTTGACTGGAGAGAACAATATTTCAGACAGACCCGCAGAAAATTGGTCTGCAACGTCAGGTGAAAGTTCACAGAAGGCTGTACCTGTTTGGTGCTGCTTTCCTCTCGTACCTCTCCGCCACCTATTCGTAGTGGTGAATGCTCAACGAATACTGTCATCAGAATCGGTAGCCGCTGGGGACAACACGATGCATGAGTCGTAACAGGACCTAGCAAAGCATCGATATCCATTGGTACTTCTGATTGTAGTGTAAGACAGACATCCAACACGCATTCTTCTTCGCATAGCAGACATCAAAGCACAGTGTATGATGCAATCTTGCCAGATCGGTCTGAATGAAAGAAACCAGGTTGTACTCAGATCTCCTAGCCGGGCCAATCCGAGGACCTTAGTGATACGGTCTTGGTATCGTATTGCTAGGATAGTTTCTTCCATCGTTGCTAGAGTCTTGTCTGTGGATTGGCTTGCCATATCGGTGCAGAAGGAGCAAAAATAAAATTCCTGCCACGAGTCCCAAGATTAAGGGTAGGCCGCCAAAAACAGAATTAACAAAATTCGGGAAGATGCCCAGAACTGTTTCAAAGGGTGCTAACAGTCCCCAAAAAAATGTCTTAAATACATGTGCGATGCCACTGGTATCAGACATGTTTAAGATTTGGCTTAGTATTTCTACAAAAGGCACGGGGCAATTTGTCGATAAAAGGGAATGTATCTCTGCCGATGTCCTTGCCACTTGCAGATCATACATTTCTTTGGATGACGTTAAAGGCACAGTTGTCTGTAAAAGAATAGACTTCATTCTGCTTAAAGTATCAATTCAAATAGAAGAGATATTCAACCGAGGCCATAACGCAGCCCCATATCTGGATTGCTGTGTGGATACAATACTTGCATACAGCAAACGGCCCTGGAAGTTACAGTTGTCAGATAGGCTTTTCCTGGCAGCATGCCACAACAGCTGTAGTCACTTATTAAAACCTAACTGTCATTAGAAAGTGGTCTAAAAAATGTCTCTATCCGTTTTGCAGACGTGCCATGCAGGTGACATGAAAAGTTATTTGAAGACCCTTCGCAGGCTCCATGCAAATTAATACCTTGACACAGAAGTGTACCGCTTAGTGATTTTTTACAATTTTTACCACTAAGAAATACCTTCTTGTTCCCTTCACTATAACATCTGTGTGTATAGGGTGAATCCCAGGTTGATTTGATGTATTCTTTACCCAACCTTTCATACTGGCCTACAGGTATATACTCTTGACAGTATTTGAACTGGAAAGTTGTTATCGGAATTGTAATCGTTCCATGTATTATCCATTCAATGACAGGTCTCTCTGACATTGTCAATGGTAATCTCTCGAGTTTTTCAATGCTCAGAATCGTATAGTCTGCTCCTTTTTGTGCCAAACTGATTTGTTTATCAGTGAGGTTAAAGATACCGAATAATGACATTGTGTTGATTAAACGCCATGGTACGTAGCCTGAACGCAGATTTTGCAACGTCCAACCAAGTTGTACAATAGAACGTAATTGAGACTGACCATGTTGTAACATTAGTAAGTCCTGTTCTATTATATTAAAAGCAGATGATACAATGCTGTCCAGTGAAAATATTCTGGAGGACAGAGTCGTTAACCCATTGTCCACAACAGAAAGTGTTTTTTCCAAATTTATACGATCAATTTCTCGTATTTTTTCTGCTGTCTCAATTTGCATTACTTGCTATGCTTCGTTGTACGCAGCGTATATACCGGCCGCTATGAAACGTTTTTGACGCTGTTTGCGTGGTCCCATTATGAAATCACGCAAGTCAGCACCGTCTTTAAGTAAAGTCAAGTGTTGCTTAATTTCAGCCGGTGTGGATTTCTCTAGCCACTCAAGGCATAGTTTCCCTACACTGTATGTTGTAACTATCCCTGGATTTTGTCTCTGGGAGTATCTATGGTCTGGTCTGGTTATTTTGAACCCCTGTGTTTTGTTCAGGAATCTATCTTGACAGTTATTCGTGTCTGTTGGCCAGATCAACCACTTTTTCCAATCAGGATGTGTTCTGTTTTGGTGTAAAATATGGGATACGTCTATCTCCACATCTGCAGCGCTGTCACTATCAGTCATGGGTTTCGGAATAGACGGTGTATTTAAGTCTTTTATCTTAGCTAGACCAAGACAAGTAGTTTATTGAATTGTGTCATTCAAGAATATCATTTGTTCTGGGATCATGCAGGCCCTAAATAATGCTTCTAGGCCTTGTACTTGCCAATCTTTGGAATCCCAGATCGTTTTTGTTTCAATGGTGTTTTTCCGAAATTCGAAACCAAATGTAGACATTTTGTCATAAAATTTTTCAGAATAAATCAGTTTAGTATTTGTCAACATTGTTTTCATTCCTGTCCTACTTAACATTTTAAAATAAAACGTTTCTGTATCACTGTTATTAAACCCTGAGAAGTACTAGAATTTCTCATAAAAAATTTTTGAACTGCCTTTGGTGGAGTTGGACAGTGTTTCCATTGGTTATAAGATAAAACATTTCTAGGCTGAGCAGTTTTATGCAAATAGTGATCACCATAATGGTTGTAGCAGTATAGCTCTTCATAATTGGATGAACCCTGTAAGTAATCATGTTCTGTAAATTTGGCTGACATGACTAAATCTGACATCATATTATTAATGTTTTCAAAGTCCCAGTCATCAGAGAAGGTACTTGGTGTCACAAAATCACTTAATGAAACCTTGAACTGGTGTGGATACTTCAAGAGCTCAACCGGGCCAAAAATGTCATACTCAGTTCTGTCCCATGCTACCCCACCGGGTATTAGTTTGTCTGAGATGTTCACAGATGACAGTTCTCTTTTCTCGACGTGAGAGGATGTGTGAGGCTTTAGGACCAAGTTGATGTTCTGACTTACTGTGTCCATTGTACTATATTTTCCATCAATGAATTTTCCCAAACAGAGGACCATGATGAGCCAAAGCAGGAGAGTAAGTATACCTAACACAATCCAAAATTCAATCCATGGATGTTTCTTTTAGTTGGTGAGAAAGTTCAATTAACTTGTCTTTGAGAGTTTTTGTTGGAGGCGTTTCTTCATTGTCGCTTGGATCTTCAGAGAAGTCGTCGAAGTTGATGAAGTAACCAGATGCAGTTCTGTCAATTGTTGGAATTTTTTTCCAGATTTTCATTTGCTTTTGCATTTTTCTTTGTTTCATTAGCATAGTCATAAGCTACATCATTGTAGACTGGTGTTTCTTGACGAACTGTTACTATTTGGGTTTCAAGAGGCACAAGTTCCATGGCATTACTGCATAGTCCTTTTTTAGGTCTCGGCATCGAGACCTATTGTCTTTGAGTTGCTCCTCAAGGGAGATAGACTGGTGCACGAGCAGACCAGGGTCTGTGGACGCGCACACACACAGGCAGGCAGTCACGAGCCACACACAGACACACACTCAGAGACGGACACACGCATGCACGCACACACACACACACACACACACATACACCCCCTCCCTCTCTGCCCACTCCCTCTCTGCCGCCCTCCCTCTACCCCCACTCACCGGGCTCTTTCCCTCGCAGCGGGTCAGTCATGGCAGCAGGCAGACTCGGTGTCTTCTCCGGCGATCTTCAGCTGATGTGCACGCCCACGCTGCGTCTCGTGCGCGCCCACCACCCTGTTTCGCGCCCGTTGATCCTCAGCTTGTTGCTTACAGCCAGTGGGTTGCACTTGAATGTACTCGACAAAATATCCTAGTAGTGAGTGCAGAGTAGTGAGTAGTGAGTGCAGAGTAGTGAGTGTAGTGAGTAGTGAGTGCAGAGTAGTGAGTAGTGAGTGCAGAGTAGTGAGTAGTGAGTGCAGAGTAGTGAGTGCAGAGTAGTGAGTAGTGAGTGCAGAGTAGTGAGTGCAGAGTAGTGAGTGCAGAGTAGTGAGTAGTGAGTGCAGAGTAGTGAGTGCAGAGTAGTGAGTAGTGAGTAGTGAGTGCAGAGTAGTGAGTAGTGAGTGCAGAGTAGTGAGTGCAGAGTAGTGAGTAGTGAGTAGTGAGTGCAGAGTAGTGAGTAGTGAGTGCAGAGTAGTGAGTAGTGAGTGCAGAGTAGTGAGTGCAGAGTAGTGAGTAGTGAGTGCAGAGTAGTGAGTAGTGAGTGCAGAGTAGTGAGTGCAAAGTAGTGAGTAGTGAGTGCAGAGTAGTGAGTGCAGAGTAGTGAGTAGTGAGTGCAGAGTAGTGAGTGTAGTGAGTAGTGAGTGCAGAGTAGTGAGTAGTGAGTGCGGAGTAGTGAGTAGTGAGTGCAGAGTAGTGAGTAGTGAGTGCATAGTAGTGAGTGCAGAGTAGTGAGTAGTGAGTGCAGAGTAGTGAGTAGTGAGTGCAGAGTAGTGAGTGCAGAGTAGTAAGTGCAGAGTAGTGAGTAGTGAGTGCAGAGTAGTGAGTAGTGAGTGCAGAGTAGTGAGTGCAGAGTAGTGAGTAGTGAGTGCAGAGTAGTGAGTGCAGAGTAGTGAGTAGTGAGTGCAGAGTAGTGAGTAGTGACTGCAGAGTAGTGAGTAGTGAGTGCAGAGTAGTGAGTGCAGAGTAGTGAGTAGTGAGTGCAGAGTAGTGAGTGCAGAGTAGTGAGTAGTGAGTGCAGAGTAGTGAGTGCAGAGTAGTGAGTAGTGAATGCAGAGTAGTGAGTGCAGAGTAGTGAATAGTGAGTGCAGAGTAGTGAGTGCAGAGTAGTGAGTAGTGAGTGCAGAGTAGTGAGTGCAGAGTAGTGAGTAGTGAGTGCAGAGTAGTGAGTAGTGAGTGCAGAGTGTGCACTCACTACTCTGCACTCACTACTCACACTCTTCACTCACTACTCACACTCTGCACTCACTACTCACACTCTGCACTCACTACTCTGCACTCAGAGTGCAGAGTGTGAGTAGTGAGTGCAGAGTAGTGAGTAGTGAGTGCAGAGTAGTGAGTAGTGAGTGCAGAGTAGTGAGTGCAGAGTAGTGATTAGTGAGTGCAGAGTGTGAGTAGTGAGTGCAGAGTGTAAGTAGTGAGTGCGGAGTGTGAGTAGTGAGTGCAGAGTGTGAGCAGTGAGTGCAGAGTAGTGAGTGCAGAGTAGTGAGTGCAGAGTAGTGAGTGCAGAGTAGTGAGTAGTGAGTGCAGAGTAGTGAGTAGTGAGTGGTTAGTAGTGAGTGCAGAGTAGTGAGTAGTGAGTGCAGAGTAGTGAGAAGTGAGTGCAGAGTAGTGAGTAGTGAGTGCAGAGTAGTGAGTAGTGAGTGCAGAGTAGTGAGTGCAGAGTAGTGAGTGCAGAGTAGTGAGTAGTGAGTGCAGAGTAGTGAGTAGTGAGTGCAGAGTAGTGAGTGCAGAGTAGTGAGTGCAGAGTAGTGAGTAGTGAGTAGTGAGTGCAGAGTAGTGAGTAGTGAGTAGTGAGTGCAGAGTAGTGAGTAGTGAGTGCAGAGTAGTGAGTAGTGAGTGCAGAGTAGTGAGTGCAGAGTAGTGAGTGCAGAGTAGTGAGTAGTGAATGCAGAGTAGTGAGTGCAGAGTAGTGAGTAGTGAGTGCAGAGTAGTGAGTGCAGAGTAGTGAGTGCAGAGTAGTGAGTGCAGAGTAGAGAGTAGTGAGTGCAGAGTAGTGAGTAGTGAGTGCAGAGTAGTGAGTGCAGAGTAGTGAGTAGTGAGTGCAGAGTAGTGAGAAGTGAGTGCAGAGTAGTGAGTAGTGAGTGCAGAGTAGTGAGTAGTGAGTGCAGAGTAGTGAGTGCAGAGTAGTGAGTGCAGAGTAGTGAGTAGTGAGTGCAGAGTAGTGAGTAGTGAGTGCAGAGTAGTGAGTGCAGAGTAGTGAGTAGTGAGTGCAGAGTAGTGAGTAGTGAGTAGTGAGTGCAGAGTAGTGAGTAGTGAGTAGTGAGTGCAGAGTAGTGAGTAGTGAGTGCAGAGTAGTGAGTAGTGAGTGCAGAGTAGTGAGTGCAGAGTAGTGAGTAGTGAGTGCAGAGTAGTGAGTGCAGAGTAGTGAGTAGTGAATGCAGAGTAGTGAGTGCAGAGTAGTGAGTAGTGAGTGCAGAGTAGTGAGTGCAGAGTAGTGAGTGCAGAGTAGTGAGTGCAGAGTAGAGAGTAGTGAGTGCAGAGTAGAGAGTAGTGAGTGCAGAGTAGTGAGTAGTGAGTGCAGAGTAGTGAGTGCAGAGTAGTGAGTAGTGAGTGCAGAGTAGTGAGTAGTGAGTGCAGAGTAGTGAGTGCAAAGTAGTGAGTAGTGAGTGCAGAGTAGTGAGTGCAGAGTAGTGAGTAGTGAGTGCAGAGTAGTGAGTGTAGTGAGTAGTGAGTGCAGAGTAGTGAGTGCAGAGTAGTGAGTGCAGAGTAGTGAGTAGTGAGTGCAGAGTAGTGAGTAGTGAGTGCAGACTAGTGAGTGCAGAGTAGTAAGTGCAGAGTAGAGAGTAGTGAGTGCAGAGTAGTGAGTAGTGAGTGCAGAGTAGTGAGTGCAGAGTAGTGAGTAGTGAGTGCAGAGTAGTGAGTGCAGAGTAGTGAGTAGTGAGTGCAGAGTAGTGAGTAGTGACTGCAGAGTAGTGAGTAGTGAGTGCAGAGTAGTGAGTGCAGAGTAGTGAGTAGTGAGTGCAGAGTAGTGAGTGCAGAGTAGTGAGTAGTGAGTGCAGAGTAGTGAGTGCAGAGTAGTGAGTAGTGAATGCAGAGTAGTGAGTGCAGAGTAGTGAGTAGTGAGTGCAGAGTAGTGAGTGCAGAGTAGTGAGTAGTGAGTGCAGAGTAGTGAGTGCAGAGTAGTGAGTAGTGAGTGCAGAGTAGTGAGTAGTGAGTGCAGAGTAGTGAGTAGTGAGTGCAGAGTGTGCACTCACTACTCTGCACTCACTACTCACACTCTGCACTCACTACTCACACTCTGCACTCACTACTCACACTCTGCACTCAGAGTGCAGAGTGTGAGTAGTGAGTGCAGAGTAGTGAGTGCAGAGTAGTGAGTAGTGAGTGCAGAGTAGTGAGTGCAGAGTAGTGATTAGTGAGTGCAGAGTGTGAGTAGTGAGTGCAGAGTGTAAGTAGTGAGTGCGGAGTGTGAGTAGTGAGTGCAGAGTGTGAGCAGTGAGTGCAGAGTAGTGAGTGCAGAGTAGTGAGTGCAGAGTAGTGAGTAGTGAGTGCAGAGTAGTGAGTAGTGAGTGGTTAGTAGTGAGTGCAGAGTAGTGAGTAGTGAGTGCAGAGTAGTGAGAAGTGAGTGCAGAGTAGTGAGTAGTGAGTGCAGAGTAGTGAGTAGTGAGTGCAGAGTGGTGAGTGCAGAGTAGTGAGTGCAGAGTAGTGAGTAGTGAGTGCAGAGTAGTGAGTGCAGAGTAGTGAGTAGTGAGTGCAGAGTAGTGAGTGTAGTGAGTGCAGAGTAGTGAGTGCAGAGTAGTGAGTAGTGAGTGCAGAGTAGTGAGTAGTGAGTGCAGAGTAGTGAGTGCAGAGTAGTGAGTGCAGAGTAGTGAGTAGTGAGTGCGGAGTAGTGAGTAGTGAGTGCAGAGTAGTGAGTAGTGAGTGCAGAGTAGTGAGTGCAGAGTAGTGAGTAGTGAGTGCAGAGTAGTGAGTAGTGAGTGCAGAGTAGTGAGTGCAGAGTAGTAAGTGCAGAGTAGTGAGTGCAGAGTAGTGAGTAGTGAGTGCAGAGTAGTGAGTGCAGAGTAGTGAGTAGTGAGTGCAGAGTAGTGAGTGCAGAGTAGTGAGTAGTGAGTGCAGAGTAGTGAGTAGTGACTGCAGAGTAGTGAGTAGTGAGTGCAGAGTAGTGAGTGCAGAGTAGTGAGTAGTGAGTGCAGAGTAGTGAGTGCAGAGTAGTGAGTAGTGAGTGCAGAGTAGTGAGTGCAGAGTAGTGAGTAGTGAATGCAGAGTAGTGAGTGCAGAGTAGTGAGTAGTGAGTGCAGGGTAGTGAGTGCAGAGTAGTGAGTAGTGAGTGCAGAGTAGTGAGTGCAGAGTAGTGAGTAGTGAGTGCAGAGTAGTGAGTAGTGCGTGCAGAGTAGTGAGTAGTGAGTGCAGAGTAGTGAGTAGTGAGTGCAGAGTGTGCACTCACTACTCTGCACTCACTACTCACACTCTGCACTCACTACTCACACTCTGCACTCACTACTCACACTCTGCACTCAGAGTGCAGAGTGTGAGTAGTGATTGCAGAGTAGTGAGTAGTGAGTGCAGAGTAGTGATTAGTGAGTGCAGAGTGTGAGTAGTGAGTGCGGAGTGTGAGCAGTGAGTGCAGAGTGTGAGCAGTGAGTGCAGAGTAGTGAGTGCAGAGTAGTGAGTGCAGAGTAGTGAGTGCAGAGTAGTGAGTGCAGAGTAGTGAGTGCAGAGTAGTGAGTGCAGAGTAGTGAGTAGTGAGTGCAGAGTAGTGAGTAGTGAGTGCAGAGTAGTGAGTGCAGAGTAGTGAGTGCAGAGTAGTGAGTGCAGAGTAGTGAGTAGTGAGTGCAGAGTAGTGAGTGCAGAGTAGTGAGTAGTGAGTGCAGAGTAGTGAGTGCAGAGTAGTGAGTAGTGAGTGCAGAGTAGTGAGTAGTGAGTAGTGAGTGCAGAGTAGTGAGTAGTGAGTGCAGAGTAGTGAGTGCAGAGTAGTGAGTAGTGAGTGCAGAGTAGTGAGTGCAGAGTAGTGAGTGCAGAGTAGTGAGTGCAGAGTAGTGAGTGCAGAGTAGTGAGTAGTGAGTGCAGAGTAGTGAGTGCAGAGTAGTGAGTAGTGAGTGCAGAGTAGTGAGTGCAGAGTAGTGAGTAGTGAGTAGTGAGTGCAGAGTAGTGAGTAGTGAGTGCAGAGTAGTGAGTAGTGAGTGCAGAGTAGTGAGTGCAGAGTAGTGAGTAGTGAGTGCAGAGTAGTGAGTAGTGAGTGCAGAGTAGTGAGTGCAGAGTAGTGAGTGCAAAGTAGTGAGTAGTGAGTGCAGAGTAGTGAGTGCAGAGTAGTGAGTAGTGAGTGTAGTGAGTAGTGAGTGCAGAGTAGTGAGTGCAGAGTAGTGAGTAGTGAGTGCAGAGTAGTGAGTAGTGAGTGCAGAGTAGTGAGTAGTGAGTGCAGAGTAGTGAGTGCAGAGTAGTGAGTAGTGAGTGCAGAGTAGTGAGTAGTGAGTGCAGAGTAGTGAGTGCAGAGTAGTGAGTGCAGAGTAGTGAGTAGTGAGTGCAGAGTAGTGAGTAGTGAGTGCAGAGTAGTGAGTGCAGAGTAGTGAGTAGTGAGTGCAGAGTAGTGAGTGCAGAGTAGTGAGTAGTGAGTGCAGAGTAGTGAGTGCAGAGTAGTGAGTGCAGAGTAGTGAGTGCAGAGCAGTAAGTAGTGAGTGCAGAGTAGTGAGTAGTGAGCGCAAAGTAGTGAGTGCAGAGTAGTGAGTAGTGAGTGAAGAGTAGTGAGTGCAGAGTAGTGAGTAGTGAGTGCAGGGTAGTGAGTGCAGAGTAGTGAGTAGTGAGTGCAGAGTAGTGAGTGCAGAGTAGTGAGTAGTGAGTGCAGAGTAGTGAGTAGTGAGTGCAGAGTAGTGAGTAGTGAGTGCAGAGTAGTGAGTAGTGAGAGCAGAGTAGTGAGTAGTGAGTAGTGAGTGCAGAGTGCAGAGTAGTGAGTGCAGAGTGCAGAGTAGTATGTATGCATGTATGTATTTTAATGCTTATTAAGTGCAGTTGTCACCCAGCGGGTATCCTGGCGCTGAGATCAGTTCCACCATCTGTTCTACCATTTATTCTGCTCTAGGGAAAAGAAAGGTTTTAAGGTCCTTTTTAAATAGAATCAAATTTTGACTGCTCCTCAGTGTTAGAGGTAGAGTGTTCCACATTGTGGCGGCCGTAAAACTGAAGGCGCGGCCGCCCATTCTCACTCTGTTTATTCTTGGGATTTTCACTAAGAACGCTGAGGCGGATCTCAGAGGTCTGGCAGCCTGATACCACGAAAAGAGATTTTGCAATGGTATTGGTCCTTGACCATGCAGTGCTCCAAAAACCAGGCACAAAGCCTTATAGGAGATCCTCTGCTGGACCGGTAACCAATGTAAGATTGCCAGGGCTCCGGCAGAAGAAGCCGAGCGAGGCAGGGATAGGGCTAGTTTAGCCGCCATGTTTTGAACCCTTTGTAATTTATGGATCAAAACCTTTGGGGCTCCTAGAAGTAGTGCGTTGCAGTAGTCTAACCTACTAAGGATGGTACTACGCACTACTTCTACTCTGGCTTCCCGCGGGAGAAGCGGCAGTATCTTCCGTAGAGCACGGAGCAGGCCCATACATGTCCCAACAGTCCTGTTCACCGAGACGTCCAATTGCAGGTTCGACTCGAACATGACTCCCAGATTGCGGGCCGAGTCTGCTGCCTCCACCGAGCCTGGAATGGAGCTAGGCCAGAAGTCTTCCGGCAATGGGCGAGGGAGTCGGTCAGAAGAGCAGTGCAATATCTCCGTCTTTGCGCCATTGAATTGGAGTGAATTGGCTTGCAACCACTCTGCTGTGGCCGACATACACTGATGGAAGGTGTCCCTCGACACTGCCTCTGAACCCTCAAAAGAAAAAATCAATTGGGTATCATCGGCATAGTTGATGACTTGAATACCGAAAGATCTTATAAGTTGTATCAGGGGGCGGAGGTACAGATTAAAAAGAATCGGACTTATCGCCGAACCCTGGGGGACACCCTGGTTCACCTGGCGTATGGCAGAGCGGAACGGTGGTAATGTTACTGCCTGTTGTCTGTTATCCAGGTATGATGATAACCAGGCTAGTGCTGAGCCCGTTATTCCCGCATTACCGAGACGGCCCAGGAGGACCTCATGGTTCACCGTGTCGAACGCGGCCGACATGTCAAGCAGTACTAAAAATGCTGACTTGTCCCTGTCGACACGCGTTCGCAGATCATTCAACACGGTAACCAGAGCAGTCTCAGTACCGTGGCCCGGTCTGAAGCCAAATTGAGCTACATCCAGACTGGAGTTGGATTCCAGGAAGTTGGCCAAGGCTCTCGTAACCCACTTCTCTAAGATCTTTATCGCGAATGGTAGCAGCGAAATAGGCCTATAATTGGCTGGGCAGAGGGGGTCCAAAGTAGCCTTTTTTAGCAAAGGTGTTACAATAGCCAATTTCCAGCAGTCTGGTACAGATGCAGTAGCTAACGATTGGCAACAGATTGAGTGGAGCGGGGGAAACAGCTCGCCCTGAAAGGCCTTCCAGATCTTGTGCGGCATGGGATCAAGGGGAGAGCCAGATGATACACAGTTAGCCAGAGCACAAAACTCCTCCAGCGAGGGTATTGGAAAACTCGGCAACTGACAGGCAGACTCCTTGTTCATACTTGACTCAGAAGCCGGGTGGGCTGGGGACACAGAGGGACAAGAACCAGATGGCATAGGCTGCATAGAACCCTCAAAGCCCTTCAGAATGTTCCTAATTTTGTCATCAAAAGCTGTGGCTAAAGAGTCACAAAGCTCCTGTGACACCGGTGGAGATGGTATGGCACATGTAGGGTTGGCTAAGCTCTTTACCAATTTGAACAGGGTCTGTGATTTATTCGATGCCTTTGCCAATGTCTCTTCCAAGAATTTGGCTTTGGCATTTCTTAACTGGAGCTTATATTCCAGTAAGATGCCTTTATAGATAGCCCTGTCCTGCTCTGAATACCCTTTCCTCCATGTGCGTTCCGCTTGTTTACAGCGTAGCTTCACCTGGCCGAGTTCCTCGGTGAACCAACCATTGGTCCCTCTGGATCTGTCCTTCAGTTTCCGTAAGGGTGCTACCTCGTCCAATGTTGTTAAGATTCGCTGACAGAGGGCATCATAGCTCTCACCTACGCTGTCCTTTAACTCAAATGTTCGGGACAGGAACATAGGTTGCTTAATCTCCTTTAACAGGCGAGTCCATGATCGATTGAATGTAGTACTCCCCGAACTAACTGATTTTGATAGGGCCGGCTGAGCTACAGTAAAGAGGATCAATGAGTGGTCGGTCCAGCATTGGGTTAAAATGTCCTTCACTAAGATTAGTTCATTATCCGCAAACACCAAGTCCAGTGTATGCCCCTTCGTGTGGGTAGAGGAGAGGACAAGTTGTTCAAGTTGAATGTTCTCACACGCTTGGCAAAGTTCTCGAAAGGCAAGATCATGGGGCCCAGAGGGCCACAGATTAAAGTCGCCCAAGACAAGGAACTTAGAGTGGGAGTTTGAAAGATCATATATCAGATCGACCAGGGATTGAAGGGCCGCTGTAGTTGACGAGGGTGGTCTATAACACAACAGGCCGGCCATCCACGTACCACCTTGGGTCCCGATAGAAAAGCCCATGAGCTCAAATCCCTGAATTTCCTTTATCACAAGCGGTAGGAGGGAGATTGAGTCTCTAAAAATACATCCTCCTCCTCCTCCTCTGCCAGAGCCACGAGGAACGTGCCTCACGAGATATCCAGGTGGGCACGCCCACCCGAGTTCTACCTCGCAATCTGATGTGATCCAAGTCTCGGTCACAAACAGAATATCCAGGTGGGAGGATTCTATTACCAGGGCAATTTCCGCATAATGCTTAACTAGGGAGCGTACATTCAAAAGTCCACAGGAAAAAACCTGAGGTTGTACTCCTCCCTTGTTCTCGAAAGGAAATACCAGCGGGTCCGTCGGAGAATTCGATGTGCCAGAGGCAGCCCTATGCACTGCACCGGACGCATCCGAGACGCGAACGGGCGCAAACGGGCTTACCTCTGGCGCACCTCCGGCGCGTCTACGGCGCGGCCGCTGCGCGCATCCGCTGCGCGTCTGTTTACACATACCTATTTATGGTATTGCGCCGCCCGGGCTTCCGGCTACTAGAGCCTCTAGCCCCGCCCAATATGGCGCCTGAAGTGTCCCAAAACGTTAGCCCCCACCAAGATGGGGGACGGAAGTCGTGAGTGCAGAGTAGTGAGTAATGAGTGCAGAGTAGTGAGTAGTGAGTGCAGAGTAGTGAGTGCAGAGTAGTCAGTAGTGAGTAGTGAGTGCAGAGTAGTGAGTAGCGAGTAGTGAGTGCAGAGTAGTGAGTGCAGATTGCAGAGTAGTGAGTGCAGAGTAGTGAGTGCAGAGTAGTGAGTAGTGAGTGCAGAGTAGTGAGTGCAGAGTAGTGAGTAGTGAGTGCAGAGTAGTGAGTAGTGAGTGCAGACTAGTGAGTGCAGAGTAGTGAGTAGTGAGTGCAGAGTAGTGAGTGCAGAGTAGTGAGTGCAGAGTAGTGAGTAGTGAGTGCAGAGTAGTGAGTGCAGAGTAGTGAGTTTGAGCAGTGAGTGCAGGTGCAGAGTGGTGTGTGCTGTTGAGTGCAGAGTGGTGTGTGCTGTTGAGTGCAGAGTGGTGTGTGCTGTTTAGTGCAGAGTGGTGTGTGCTGTTGCTGTTGAGTGCAGAGTGGTGTGTGCTGTTGAGTGCAGAGTGGTGTGTGCTGTTGAGTGCAGAGGGGTGTGTGCTGTTGAGTGCAGAGTGCTGTGTATTGGCAATGTAAATGACAATGCCATTTATTTATGATTTAAAGAAAAAAAAGAAATGTCATGAGCAATGCCAATAGCTCCACCTTTAATGATGCCGAGACCATTGCATTGTAAATGCTTGTTATTCACTGCAGGTTTATCAAATGTGATTAGACTCTCAGTATGAGCCTCTTGGATTGTAGCAAATTTCGGTATTCTGCTATTTCTTGGGAGTCTACTTGGCCTACTACTTATTATTGGCCACATGATTGTGGTTTTACCAGGTCGATGGATATCACTCTGTTCTCCCTTTTACCAGCAAGGGCGGTAGTACAACTGATCTTGTTCCGCTGATAGCTAAGACAGGTACTGCTTTTCTGTAAGAAGGCCCAAATTCCTTCTTTACCGCAATCTTTTCTCTGACCAGATCCCCAATCTTTGGAATCCAGACAGGTCTTGCTGGGACAGGTGATTTTTCTTCAGTGGCTGTCGGCTGTTGTTTCAACTTTATGTTACACAGGTTTTTTCTTGTTTCATTTAGATCCTGTAAAACAACCAAATGATCTTTGATATCAAAGGATTTATCTTCTACCACTGAAGTGTGACTATCAAGATCCTGAATAAACATTCTAGTTCCGAACAATAGTTCGTATGGAGTGAGACCTTTTAGAGAGTTTCTTGGCAGATTATTAAGACTACGTTGGACACTTGTTAAATGTTTGACCCACCCATCACCCGAACCTATTACCCTCGCCGTTATAGATTGCTTTATGTCCCGGTTTTTTCTTTCCACAACTGCATTTCCCTCAGGATGGAAGGGAGAAGAGTACCGCAATGCGATGCCCATGAAGTTTATGGCCTCTTTCTAAGCTCGAGAGCTAAACGCAGGACCCTGATCAGAATGTAGCATGCCAATTGCGTATGTGCCGATATAGACTCGCAAATCTTTTATAACAGTTCTGGCGTCAGCCGAGTGCTGGGGCCACATTTTTAAGTGTTTTAAGTCTTTTATTAATCATGGGACCCATTTCTCCAACTGGATTTCTGCGCTATAGATAGCTTCATGCTATCTAATAGTGGTATCTGGGCTACAGGCTGGTCCGGTTCACAACTACGATCTCTGTTGCAGTCCTTGCAATTTTTTGCAAAATAGTAGATATCTACGCTCATTCTCGGCAACCAGTACTCCGATTGTAGTTCCATCAGAGATTTCAGGATCCCTTGGTGCCTCAGGCCCAACCCCATATGTGCTTCTTGTAGTAAGAAGATTCTCCGCTTGGTGTTTGGAATTACTATATCCCCCACTCCAGGGATCCGAGCAAACGGAACGGAGTTTGCATCAATTATGTATGTATTACTGAGTCGATAGTTGAGAGGTAATGCTGCATAATCGCCTTTTAATGAGGCTTTTACTGCCAACATGGTTTCCCCATCTATTTGTTTTTCTGAACGCTTTTCAGTGGCTACGGAAGCCGGTTGAACCGCTTCCCCTGTGGCTGTGTTAGCCAATGAATTCCCTGCAACGTGAACGCCATCACGTCGATGACTCAGTGCGTGTATCACGTGAGTCTTTCGTAGTTCTTTCTTTACAAGAACTACTTGTTCCCAAAGCGTTTTATGCTTTATTGTGGCACCTGTGTCATCTTTGTAACTGTTTTTGATCCATGTCTGCATGTCACTGTTGTATGATTTGACGCAGAAATACGAATCGCACACTATTAGTGTGGGGAATTCGTGATCAGCATTTTCAAGCGCCATCTTTAAAGTTCTTATTTCAGCTCGCTGAGCTAAACATTTCCTGAGTGATTCAGTTTTGGTAATCATTGGTTTGAATTTACCAGAGCGCCAGTGACCTTTAACAATCACGCACGCTGCATCATAGGATTTCTTTTCCACATCGTAGTGTTGTGCGAATCTCTCCATATAGATTACGCAGGTATATTGTTCTAGAGGCAGAATTTCAGCTGGCAGAGGATATTCTCGTTCATATACTAGATCATCTAGTTTTTTCAGTTTTGGGTCAAAATAGTATTTCACGTCTTCTGTAGCAAAAGAATTTTCCCATTCTATCCATTTTGGATCTAATACCCCTTTAACCAGATCACGTGGACTTGTTAACGCCTCAAGGGCTGATTCTGATGAAAAAACAGCTATTCTTCTGCCTTGGGCTAGGGCTCTTTCTTTTGCTACAGCAGTTTGAACCGCAGTCCGAATTTTTTCTGTAGAACTGAATTTTATTTCAGCTTCAGTGTACAAATGTGATTTGTAAGCTATAGGTACTGTTTCTACCTCATTAGAGGTTAGGTATGTGAATCCGTATCTTCCTGGGATGACTCGGATTACAAGATTGCGTATGTTTTCGGGAGTTTGTAATTTTGTTTTAGCTAACATGTCTGTTTGCAATGATCTCAAAATCTCTGTGTGTTTCTGAGTCCAATTGATTTGTTTGAAATCTGGTCTTATCAATTCATAGAGAGGTTTAACCCTCTCAGCATAATTTAGAATATATGTTCTTCCGAAATTCAGGAAACCTAGTATTGATTGTAAGTTCTTCAGCGTTTTTGGTGCTTGGAGTACAGCACATTTCTCTAAGAAATTGTCTGACAGGCTTTTGCCTTCACTTGATAATTCATATCCTAAAAATAGGACAGTTAAATGGGCAATTCGTGACTTTTTAAAGTTGAATTTGTAACCCTCTGACGCGAACCCAAGTATTATGGTGTTCACCCTTTTTGAATGAGTCTCCAGGTCATCATCTGTGAGATAGATAATGCTTCATCATCATATATTTGTAGTAACTATGTTACCCTTGCGGAGAATAATCCTGGGCTATTCTTGAATCCCTGTGGGAGTCTGCAAAATTGTTTTTGCGATCCAATTATTGAGAAAGCGGTCAAATACCTGCTTTCAGGTGCAATGTTTTGACAGAAGAATCCATTAGAGATATCTAATGCCGTTTTATATTTTTTGCGCACAATGTTATTCATTAGTGCTGCACTATGTGAGTTTTGTACTGCAAATGTTTTACAACAGGAGGTAAGGTGTCTGTAGTCCAAAACTAGACAATATGAATCGTCTGGCTTGGAGACAGGAAACAAAGGACTGTTCATTTGAGAGGTGCATCTTTCCATCACCCCTTGATATTCAAGTTGATCTAAGATCTCCCTAACTTGCTTTTTAGCTTCTTGTTTAACTGGGTACTGCCTTTGTGCAGTAGGCTGATTTTTTAATTGGATTTTGTGGTGAGGTGAATCCTCATCCCATCCTACATGATTTTTGTATAAAGCAGGAGCTTGGGCTACTGCCCATTTTCTTGCCAATGTGTATTTTTTATGAATCGGGATATGATTCGAGAAGGCAGGCATAATCATTTCTTCGCCATGAGGGCACTCCCTGACATACTCTGGGGTCCAGTCATTCTCAGCTAACAGGATGTCATAGCCTTTTGAAAGTTTTTCCCAAAAGAGACCTTTCATTTTCCTAGTTTTATCTTCCTCTATACGTAATGTTATTTCATATAGTTTATGGGGCACACTAAGTTGTGTGTCTGCAGTTTCCACCTGAATGTACTCATTCGTGTCCACTGTCTCCAGAAGATTCATCAGGATCTTGCGAGCTATGGTCACTTCTGCTGCGCTGTCTAGCATTGTCTGTGCCCACTCTCCGTTTTTCAGTTGTGTCCTCAGAATTCTCGGCATGTTTAATCTTAATACTTGCTACCTTCTTTCTGGTAAATTGTAATGTTTTACTTTGATGAGCAGGTTCCTTGTCTTTGGACTTGACGTGCTCTTCTCTGTGTTCTGACCGTCCTCTTCTATCTGATTTCTGTGAGGAAGAGCAAGAAAGATTGAGTGAGAAGGATCGAGAGGGACGTGTATCAACATCTTGATATCTGTCAGGTTTTCTTATTTTTATCCCTATCTCTAAGGTTATATCTTTTTTCAGAGGGTTCCCTTTGGGGAGACCTGTCTTCTCGGCCTAGAGCTCTCTCTCTCCGCTGAGGAGACCTTCCTCTGGACTGGAAATGTTTTTCCCTGGGAGTGGTTTGTTTATTACCATCCCAACTCTTTTTTGGAGTTTTTAAATTATTTTTAATAAATGTTTTTTCAGGATTTTCAGTTGGTTGGGGTTTTACCGGTTTCCCACCCAAACTATCTCTTCCTAGCTCTTCATAGGATTTTTCTATGATTCTGGCGAGTTCAAATGTTTGGTCTGCTATATCTGTTTCCTTCAATTTCTGGAGGTTTTTTATATCATCCCTTGCCAATTGAACTAATTCCCTATATGCCTTTGTTAATTCTTTTAGTTTAACTAGGAGTTCTTCGCTTGACATTATTTCGTAGTCTGGGTGTGTTGCATAGTTGCATAGGACCGGCCCCATTGCTTCTGCTCTACCTAGTGGACCGAGCCTGGTGATGTGATTATTATGTTTTAGGGCGCCTTTAAACCAGAGCAGGTGCTCTTGGTAATTTAGTGGGATTTCGATCTCCTCGAAAGGAGTGTATTCTCCCGGAGGTTCCTCTATTTTGTAATAGTGGAAGTCTTTTGTCACAGCATGTGCTGCTGGAAAATTTATCCATGAATAGAATACTTCTGTCTGCCGATATTCATGTGCCTCTACCACGAATATGACTGTCCCACCTCATGCTGTCAGTCCATTTTCTATAAGTTTGAGAGTTATAGTTCTTCTTATATTGACCGGAATGATTATTGCATCCGGGTCAGTTTCTTGGAGACTTGTGTCTTCCTCTAAGAGTCCAGCTGCTGGTCTAGCTTGCTCCCTCTCTTCGTCACTTTCTGCCATTTAACTGACTGAAAGTTTTCTGTTGCAGATCGAGTTTCAAGGAAACAAAGAATAGGTGCACAATATTTTGGAACACTGTATCCTTCAACGTTGATCAAACCAAAAACTAATACATAGGATTCTCATCCTACTAAGTTCCGGCGGATATTAACCTTTCACCCACTCCAGACGTCTATTGGAGTTTTTACAGGGAAAGGGTTCGGTGTGAAAAAGCTCGACTGAGTTACTCTAGTGTCTTGCGTTAGATTATCGCCTTACCAAACGTTGGGCGCCATGTAGTGTGGTTCCTATTTTCCCAATAGGCTCTGCGCATTGGAATAACATAAACAGCAGTGTAGACGTAGGACTGAGGTCATCTAGGTCTCTACTGACTATGTTAAACTTAATTTAGGTTTGCGCCAGCTAGCTCAGAGGTCACTGGAAACTTTCTCGAATGAATAGGGAGGGATGAACTTCCCTGGCTCAGACAAGAAGGGATTCAGTTTCCGACAACCGCATTAACATGACAACTTTGCTCCCTCAGAATAAGAGTGTATCTCGAGAGTCGTGTGAAAACAAAAGGCAGCTATTTCACTCAGTCAGCAGTGCATACTTAGTTTCACCAGAATGCAGAGAAATTGACAGAAGGGCGTTTTCAATAAAAGGTGTTATTTATTGAGCAGTCTTCTTCCTCATGCAAGAGAAATGAATTGCCACAATTGCAATACTTAAAGTAAAGTAAAGTGCGTACAGTAAAAGTAGTATTATGAAATAATACTGTAAAAGCATTGATATGGTTTCTTAGCCATATGATACATTAAAATTGATAAAATATATACATACATAAATAAATTAACTAACCTACTCAACTGGTGCTTCTAACTAAGCCTACCCCGGTGTACCTGACCTAAGCCTAACACGTGGGAGGGGATGAGTGAGTAGCAGTTTAAGTTAAGTTGGTTAAGATTATTTTGCCAAGAATCTGCATCAAGAATTCTCTTAAGGGTTTAGTCAGCTCCGTACCTTGGTAATAGAATGTGGGAGGTCTGGTATCTCTTTCCTCAGGACTCGATATCCCAGCAACCCGTAAGGGTAGGCTGGAAACACAGGAGCTGGATTTTGTCGGCTGGATAAAAAGACAGCGTCTCTGTCAGTGTGTCAAATGGGAGGGGCGGCTTCCGTGGGCTTCTCGCATCAGCTGGGCTCTCGGGCAAGTAGATGGCCGCTCTGCTCCAAACTACTGTGTGTTTGCTTAAGGCAACTGTTGGTATTTTATACCTGGAGGGTTCCGGGTTTGACGTAAGGTTGGACATAAGACGTCACTAAGAACTAACAGTTCTTTCTGGACTTCAGGAGTTCTTGTTCGAATCAACAAAAAAAAGCAGGGGGGTTTCCCGGGCTGCTGGAGGCTTGGTTTGTTTAAAGAACGCGTTGTGCTTTCTAGGAGTTCATGGGAGTAGCCGTGCTGTGCTTTGCACTGCATGGGCTATTACTGAATATGGATCTGATTCTTATGCCTTTATCAGGATATTATTGATTATAACCTCACAAGGGCATACATCGGGAATATTGAATTAAGGTCCTAGATATAAACACAACACCAAAAGAAGATATTAATTCATTTGTCTTGTGTTTGTTAAAACTGTATACGTATAACGTGATTTCTTGGCAAACTATCTCTTAGCATTTGCTTGAAATTGCTTAATTTATTTATTATTTTATTAATTTAAGGTCCATTTAGTGAAGGGAATGCCCGAGTCCAACATTCTTAAATGGCAGCTTCTCCCTGGAAGACTTTATAACCAAGCTGGAGCACTTCCCTTTTTAGGCTTTTCCTAAAACATGTACAGGATGGTTCAGCCGTTTTAGACGTGTATTTAGGCTATTGCACCAGGGGCGGTTCTAGGCTCATGGCGGCCCTGGGCAGGGAGCGTAGGTAGGAGGTCCAGGCGCGGCGGAGCTCAGAGGCCCCAGTGAAGAGGGGGGGGGGGTCAGGGTGTTTGGAAGTGGAACAGAGCCGGAGGCCGCCAAATCCTTGCCAGGGGCCGCCCGCAAATATGTATCCATCCTCAGAGGATTATTATATTAAGGATATATATTGGTGTGGTGGCCCCTGGGGTTTGGAGGCCCTGTGCAGGTGCACAGCTTTCACATGCCTAAGGCTGCCCCTGATTGCACAGTGGAAATAGTAGAACAGATTGGCATTAACACTATGCTTCAATACTTTTTGCGATGTTAAAAACGTGTTATACATTACAGACCCGAGAAATAATCTGTTGCCCAGTTCCCTGTAACAAAAGCAGCAAAATCAGTGCAAAAGAATAGTCAGTCCATTTTGCTGTAGTGCACAGTTAGCCTATAATCTGACTCTGTCTTTCATCTCTTTATCGTAGTTTTTTAAAAGTATTTCCATCAGATTGTAGAATCTGGGCAGAGTGGGGGTCAGGTAAAATAACAAGTGTTGGTAAGAAACTCCAAGGTGAGATGGGTAGACAGTGCACTATTGTTTGTTTCCTCTCCAAGGATATAATTTACATTTATTTGGAGTGTTAAATTTGTGCACTGGGTGCAAACTGGACAGTGCGCTGTAGCACAGTAGTTGTGCTGCATCTAGTTCAGTTGTGAACCTGTACCCGCATTAGCAACAGTGCATTAATGAAAGGTGGCCAGGATGCTTGAACCCATCAGCTTATTTGTTTAGTCTTATGAAAGTGCAAGAGTGTAAAGCAATAAAAATGAATTATTATGCAGCATGTATAAACCACAATTGACTGCCTAACCTCTAAGTGTTATGGTATCAGTATTTGTGTGGGTTATATATTGTATTGTTGTTGCATTTATATAACACCCTTGACGAGGTAGTGTAGCATTTCATGCTGGGCAGCACGCTGCTCCGGAACCCTGAGTTAGTAGTTGTGATCTTTAGTGGGAGGGGATATGTGCATTCATGCATTGGTTGGGATATTAATATATGATGAGCCACATGTAATTATGTATTTTTAGGTTGCACAGGTGTGACTTAAAGGAGAGTGTGTGATCTTTGTACAGAGGTGTGGTCATCTTGCAACGTTACAAAAATAAGAATCAAGGCAAACCAGACACAACAGCAACTGCCAGTGGGTAGAAGTTTGTCTGTGTTACCAGTTAGACATAGGCCTTTGATAGACATAGGCCTTTGTCTGCGCGTACCTTCAGGTAAAAAGCCCCCCACCTCCATCCTACTACCTGAGTATAGGGGCAAGAGGTGCTAAGTTAGTCATTCGTTTACCACTTTTAATTTACGATATAAATACCACAGGTTCTTCCTGTTATCACTATGTGTGATTGGAACTGCTTGAAACTGCCATAAAGGCAATTTGTTATCATGGAGGAGAGAGCTTTTATGGGACAGATTTAGCTGTCTCTTCAGCCTCTTGGAACAAAGCAATCATACATAAAAAATGTGTGTGTGTTTTTTTAACCCACTGTCAAGTGCCAGTAGGTAGTTGTCCAGAATGTCTGAAAAAAGTTCTTTCACCTCAGCTCCTACTTGGACAGTTTAGGGGGACTGCTCATGCAGAGGCTGAGAAAAAGGGGGTACCAAAACTCGTTTTCCCCATTCATTTTTCCATAGGAATTGTAGACACAGCTACAGCCCAAACCACTGAATGGAGTTACACCAAATTTAGCAAAAAGCTAGATATTGGTCCAGAGAGGGTGCATTTTGTGAATTGGTGCAAATCTCTTTGGTAGATCTTTTTAGCAAGTAATGCTCAAACACTTTAAATGATTCATGCTGCGAAGGGTCTGCAGGCTGACAGATCTCATGGTGAGAATTGACTGGCTACCACCACATCAAGAAGTATGTGGTCTCAGAAATCTTAGGACTCTGAATTCAGTCATGAGTCCTAAAAAAAAGTTTAAAAAAACATAAGGGGGCAGTGCAGGGATACCCTGCCCCCCTACTTCTCGTGTCATGGAGAAAAATTCATATTTGATCCACAAATCTGCTGCAATTGTTTTTAAAAAAAGGGGCAGGCTCCAGTGCTGTTATGAAACCCCCCCCTGCCCTTCCCGGTGTGGACCAGAGGCAGTACAAAATCCTTTTTTTGGGAGGGGCGCGGCTCATTGCCCCTGTCCCCGAGCCTCAAGGAAGCCTCGGAAATCCCATCCCCTGGGGCTAAATGCCAACTATTAAGGAAGTTTGGCACACTGCCCCATCCATACCTTAATAGGCCCAGGGAAATTCATCCCCTGGGGCTGAATGTATCTTATGTGGGAACGGGTGGTGCACAGCTTCCTCATTGAGCCTGTTAAGGCCCCGGGGAAGCCATCACCTAGACCGGCTCACACACTTTACCCCAAGGAGCCCAGCCCCAGGACTCAGTGGTTTCCCTGGCCGCAAGAGTGCATGCAGGGAAACAGATGTCTACTCACCCCTGGTGAGCAGCTTTGCGAATGCTTCTGTTGGGTGGGAGTAACCTTCTGTTTCCTTGCCAACACTTCTGAGGACAGGGTAACACACATTGGTCCCACCTGGAGATAGTAAGCAGAAACAGCTGCTCCCTCTGGGAGGGAGCAATGGTGGCTACTGCAGCATACAGGGAGCTGGTTGGGGCTGCAGGAACCCTGGGACTCCCCCTGTGACCTCAAATGGAGATTTGTGTCACCCACCACTGACATCGGGGGTGGGGACTTGGGACCAATAAAGGTTCGGGGGGCCACATGCCCTCTCCCCTTTATTTATTAAATAAGCCCCAGGGAATGGGGTCCCGGAGAACCAAGCTGGATCAGGGAGGGAGTGCTGTGCACCTGCTCCTTATCAAAAAGCAAAGACCCTGGGGAATGGGGTCCCCAAGGACGTAAAGGCTCCAGGAGGGAGGCTGCATACCCCCTCCCCAATATTTTCTTACAAAAAAAGGGTATCCCAGGTGGGCACGGAACACCAAAGGAGATAATAAATGAGTGGCCATAGAAGCTTGTTTATTATTAACTGCTTCTTCATGGAGCACCCCGTAATGCCCTGTTAGGGCTATTTACATATTTTTTGTTTTTGGTGATGTTTCTAAAATGGGCAGAGGCACAACTAAATGTTTTTTTTAATGTTGTGGGGGACTGCAGGGAGTTTCTTTTAATGTTGTGGGTCATTGACTCCATGATCCCCTGTAGAATTTACTATGCTTTTCTAGAATGCTCCACAGACTGGAGCTTTTGTTCTACAGCAGGGAGTGCTCCGCCCACTGGGGATTGGTTCTATGGCTGCATTTTATGTGGCCTGAAAATGTGCAATATGAAATGTAAGTCTCTTTTGTGGTTGTTTTTATGATTGCATATCTTGGGCTGAAAAATGTTAAAGGAATCAAAAACATGTTTTTTTAAACTACCAGCATGACTCCAACTATTTATTTTCATATTTTTAACCCACAGAATGCATTAATAGAAACTGTGTGGAAAGAAAGAGAGACAGACATGTTTTTAATAAAACTTTTTTTTAGTAATTAATATTAATAAACAGTACATTGGGTGAATTAATGAAATATACATTTGCTTAAAATAAGTGGTGATTTTTGTAGAAAGTTGATCGATCTGCTCTATACATTGATATGCTCAATCCTTGATGAAGCTAATAGGCTCACTTTTTTATATTTTGGTGTTGCAGAAGGCCATGTGTGGCGTGGGGCTGGCTGCTCGAAGGCCAGGCCCTGTGGCCAACCGCACCCGACAATGGAGCTGGCGAACCACCCTGCGATCAACCCTCCGATGGGGGGGTCATGAGATATTGTTACCGTAGGGCATGAGTTATAGTGATCTGAGATAACTGGTGAATTTCAGTGGTTTTGACAAGGGCCTTCCCTGGGGATGTGGCCATCCCTGGGACTGAGAAAGACCTAGTAGTGGGGCCACATGGCCCCCTCTCATTTCTTTTAAATACAGTCTGGCCCCGGAGAGGTGGTGGCATGGGGCAGAGGGGGGGGGGGGGCATTGATGCCACCCACATCAATATTTAAAAGCCCTATGAAGGCCGTGGTCCCTGCGACAGGAGGTTTCTTCGAGGTCCCCCATTACATTAGCCCCAGGGAGGTGTCAGTCTCCGGGGCTGTGAGGGAGGCCAAATGGCCTCCCCTGTACTTTTTTAATAATTAGCCCCGGGGAGGTGGTGGTCCCCGGGTCAGTGGGCGGCTGTGCAGGCCTCCCCAAACTGGTTAATTTTGTTTGCCCTCTGAAGGTGGCGGTCCCAGGGGCGCAGGGGGTGCCACAAAGGTACCCACCAAATTACTATAAACTGTCCCTGGCCCACCAGATGCCCTTTATGTAGAAAAGCGTCGGAGACTGCGCTTCGTTTTTGTACAAAAACATTTACTGGGAGTCGCGCTGGATCCCCGACATCTGCCGAAAATGTAAAAACATGGTTTTTTTGGGCCTGGTGGGGGTTTTGCCTGTGTCCCCAGCTGACATCAACCCCGCCCTCCACCTCGAGTTAGACACGGAGCCGGACCGGCTTCGAACGACGCCGGATCCGACGCCGGTGGGTACTTTTCTATCCCTGTTCTACCCTGGCTCTTTGAGACCAGATTTGCAGCCAGAGGAGGGTCAGGAGGACTGACCATTTGGTATACGAAGAGGACTGGTGAGAGGAACTGGGGGAAGCCACTGGTCTGGATACCTCACCAGACCATGGCATATTGTCTCCTCCCACCGTGGCTATGGAGGAGGTAGCGAAATACGCAGTGGTGTTGTGTAGGGCTGCCGAGGCTCTCCACCTCAAGTTACCTATGGTGACAGTCAGGACTAACCTCCTGACAGAGGTCCTTCAACCAACAGCAAGCTATTCAGAGCCTCTGCTGCCATTTAATGAAGCTCTCACAGGCATTCTTTTGGGTTGAGGTCCAGGCCCAACACAGGGGCTCCTGTGGACAGGATGATTGCCTGACGCCACCACCCAGCCCGGGCGACGTCACTTTCCTCTCCCAACACCCCACCCCTGAGAGCTTGGTGGTTCAAGCCTCCACTTCTAAAGGCGCCTTCCCTACCGCACCACACGAAATTGAATCCAAAAGGCTGGACCACCTTGGGAAGATAATGTTTTCTTCCGCCAGCTTGGGACTGTGGTGGGTAAACACCTCAAGTCTGTCGGGCCATTACACCCACTCTGTGTGGGATACGGTTCCGCAGGTGCTGACCCAGTGCCCGGAGGAGGCCCAGGCTGTACTCTACTGTGCAGTTGCCGAGGGGGATGACACAGCAAAGTTTACCATCCGCTGTGTGCTGGATACCGCCAACACACTTGGCAGGACGATTTCGCCGCTACGCCTGGTTGCTTTCAACTGGTTTTTCCGGGGACGTCCAATCCACCTTTATGGACATGCCCTTTGACGGCCATCGCCTTTTCAGCGACAAGGCAGACAACGCGCTAGATCCATGTCCATGGGGCTCTCCACCACTCGCCCTGCACAGTCTGTCTGTCGCCCCTTTCGTGGCTACAGAAGGGGTGCCCGGCTACGTCCCGCCCAGAGCCACAGGCCAGTGCAGGCTGTTAAACCCCAGCGCGGCCGCGGATAAGGGAACCACTGTCATGGTTCTGGGGGTCAGTGGCCGGCCAGTCCACCACAGCAACCTCTGCAGAAGCCTCCAAACCCTCCTAGTGTAACCTTTAATGGCCACCAAATGCCAGTGGGCGGCAAGATCCGCCAACACCTCCCCCACTGGCGCACCATCACGTCGGACAGGTAGGTTTACAAATAGTCCGCAGGGGCAACTCCCTCCCCTTCGAGACTACCCCTCCCTCCATGCCGCCTCAGTACCATCGCTTTTCGGAGGACCACCTAGCCCTTCTCCAACAGGAAGTTTCGGCACTCTTGGCCAAGGGTGCCATCGAGCGCGTTCCTGCCCCAGAAGTAGGTTGTGTTTGCTATTCACACTACTTTCCGGTACCCAAGAAGGACAAAGGCCTGCGTCCTTTCTTTGAACTCAGGAACGTCAACCGCTTACTCCGGAAAGGAGAAGTTCAAAATGTTTACACTCCAGTCTGCCCTCGATCCGAGAGACTGGATGGTAGCTTTGGATTTGCAGGACGCTTACTTTCACATTCCTGTCCTGTCGGCCCACCTGTGTTACCTGCGGTTCACAGTAGGCCATGAGCACTTTCAGTTTACTGTGCTCCCCTTTGGCCTTACCAGCGACCCTTGGGTGTTCACGAAAGTGATGACGGTGGTCACAGCTCATCTGCGCAGATCAGGGGTTCCAGTCTTCCCCTATCTCGACGACAGGCTATTGAAGGTGGCCTCGCCTCAGGCTGTCATCTCCCACCTCCAGACTTCGGCCTACATCCTGTATTCGCGGGGGTTCTCCATCAACATGCAGAAATCACACCTGACCCCCTCTCAGAAGCTCCTCTTCATCAGAGCAGTTCTGAACACTGTGCAGTTTTGGGTTTATTCTCCCGAACAGTGAGTCCGGGATATTCGGGCTATGATTCAGATCTTTTAGCCTCTATCCCGAGTTTCGGTCAGGATGACCCTGAGGCTTCTGGGCCTCATGGCCTCCTACATCCTGCTGGTCGATCATGCCAGGTGACATAGGCGGGCTCCGCAGTGGGACCTGAAGTTCCATTCGGTGGAGCATCAGGGGAATCTGTCCGATTGCGTCCAGATCTCATAGGTCACTGCACGACAATTGCAGTGGTGGCTAATGAACCAGGATTGGGTCAACGGAAGATCCCTCTCCCTTCGCCAATTAGAACACACTGTAGTGACACTCATCCCTTCTGGGATGGGGCGGCCACATGGGAGAGGCTGAGATCAGAGGCCTCTGGTCTCCGGCAGAGTCTGGGCTCCACAGAGAGATAAAATTCAATTTGTTTATAGTTATAGGGGTATAAGGTATCTTTTGTTAGCATGATGTATCTATATAAATGCTTATCGACTCTGCCTGTTATGATTCTAGAAGGTTAAGTTGAGTTAGTGAAGGTTTTCATTTCTCTCGTGCTCTACCATTATGAAATGAGCCGTAAACCACACAGACGCCATCTTTGCTTGGTCCACATCAGGCCTGAGCAGTGGTCACGTGTTATCCTCCAGTAGTCAGTAGGCCCTGTTAGTTGAGGTATAGAGAGCAGCTTAATGCACACTATTCTTTTGCTGTCCTGAGACTCAAGGTCGCATCTGGCTTCAGAGGTTATAAGCGCATTCCTGAAGGCGCCGTGCCTGCGCTCCCAGGCACCAGGACGAAAGGGAGTCACCCCTCCTGACCCTCCCCAATAATAGCAGAAGCAGAGTTTCAAACTAATCCTGTGTACCATATATGGTCTTTCCTTAGAGCCGTAGAGCAAAGTACTACTTTTCCATGTACGGTGACTTCACGTGTGGATCTGAAGGTATATATGCAATGTATTGACTGGAAGCTGGCAGTCTTCTCCGCGCACTTGATGGGTGATGATGGGAGAGGCTCCTCTATAGAGTATTTTGTATAATAAACGATTGACTTTTCTTCACTGCTAACTGACTGGTTATTTGGTATTGGGGCTATTGGTAGGTATAGCCCCTTATGTTATTTTTTATTGTACGTCACCACATCAACCTTCTGGAGCTTTGGGCGATCTGTCTTGCACTCAAAGCATTCCTTCCCTCTGTCCAGGGAAGAGTAGTGCAGGTGTACACGGACAACAACACTACCATGTGGTACTGCAACAAACAAGGCAGGGTGGGATCGTGGACCCTATGTCAAGAGGCCCTCCGCCTCTGGCATGACTGGAACATGAGGGCATATCCTTGGTGGTTCAACACCTGGCAGGGTCACTGAACACCAGGGCGAATTAACTCAGCCGCAGGTGCATGAGGGATCACAAATGGCGTCTTTAGTCGGAGGTGGTGCAAGGTCTCTTTCAGCAGTGGGGAGAGCCTTGGTTCGATCTATTCACCACCGAAAAGAACGCGTGATGTCAGCAATTCTGTGTGTTGGAATTTCCAAGGCGGCACTCGCTAGGTGACGCTTTTTGTTGCGAGTGGAGTTGCGGTCTTCTATACGCCTTTCCGCCTATACCACTTCTACCCAGAGTGCTGAAGAAGATCAAGCGCGACCTTTTCCAAGTCATTCTTGTGGCTCCAGATTGGGCATGAAGAGTCTGGTATCCCGAGTTGCTCAACATGGCCATTGGTCCTCCGATCTGACTGCCTCTCCGGTAGGATCTTCTGTCTCAGCAGCAGGGGATCGTCCACCATCCGAACATGTCCAGCCTCCACCTCCTTGAGTGAAGATTGAGCGGTGGGGGATTGACGTCGTTTGACCTGCCTCCCGAAGTCTGTGATGTAATCCTAACAGCCAGGCGTCCCTCCACTAAGATGGTATATGCCTGCAGATGGAGCAAATTTGTGGCATGGTGCACAGCAAAGGCTGTGGATCCCCTTTCTGACCATCTTTCTGAGGTTACGTTGTTCCTCCTTTCTTTGGTCCTGCAGGGCTCTGCTCTGGGCACTCTTAAGGGCTACCTCTCGGCCATTTCAGCCTTCCTTAGGCTCCCTGATCAGCTTCTCTTTTCAAGTCCCCTGTTGTAAATAGATTCCTTAAGGGCATTACTCATCTTTTTCCTCCTGTTCCCTTTGTAATGCCCCAGTGAGACTTAAACTTGGTTCTGACATATCTTATGTTCACTTCCTTTGAGCCACTGCATAACTGTCCTCTCAGGCTTCTCACTTTGAAAACTGCCTTTCTAGTGGTCATCACCTCTGCACGCAGGGGGAGTGAGCTAAAAGCTCTGACTTCCAAGCCTCCCGTTCCGGCTGTCCATCCGGACAAGGTCATCCTTAGAACTAGACCTTCCTTTCTTCCCAAGGTGGTTGCTTCTTTCCACATTGGATAGATCATCACTTTGCCCACCTTCTTTCCGCATCCTTCAAAAGAGGAAGAGAGGCTCCACCGTCTGGATCCAAAAGGTGCGCTTTCCTTCTACTTGTATCGCACCAAACAATTCCGGGTAGATCACCAACTCTTTGTTGGTTACATGGGCACTAAGAAAGGTCGGGCTTTGCACAAATGGACCATCTCCAGATGGGTCGTTCTGTGCATCAAAGCCTGCTATTCTTTGGCTAAGAAGGAGCCTCCAGTGGGGCTACGCGCCCATTCCACCAGGGCAACAGCAGCTACTACTGCTTTGGGACGAGGAGTCCCCCTAAATGACATCTGTTAGGCGGCTACATGGGCATCGCTGCACAAGTTCACCAAACACTACTGCCTGGTCAGCCAAGTCTGGAGAGACAGCTTCTTTGGCCGTTTTGTTCTCCAGGACTTTCTGGTGTGAAGACCCACCTCCAGGGTTGGTATTGCTGGGGTATCTATTCTAATGTAAGGAATCTATAACTAACTGTTTCTTTCAGATGAACAAGTTAGTTACTTTCTGTAACGCTATATCTGTAAGAAACATAGGTTAGTTATAGATTCCTTACCACCCCACCCATTCTCCCCGTTCTGCGAACTGACTTCTAGGGTTAAGGACATCCTTTCAGGGCCCTCGTTTTGTGCACCAGTGGGCAGGGTGTTGCAAGGCTCTGCGCTTCTGACGTGGAAATTCGTGTACAAAACTGATGTCAGGGCGTAAGGGCGGCGTCTGTGTAGCTACTGTGACGTCATCCCGGCGACCACGACGACGAACGCCAAGTGGACCGACGCCACCTTCCGACGAGCAGGGCTACTGCTGACGAAAAACTTCCCGGATCCAGTCTGACGCCTGGGGGTAATTCTAAGGTAAGGAATCAATAACTAACCTATTTTTCTTACAGATATATCATTACCGAACATAATTAACTTGTTCTTTTGGCCCTGAGGGGTCCCACTGGGACCCTCTCCCTCCAAAAGGCCTAGGGGGGTCAGGAGGTTTCTACCCTGCCCCCTTTTCTTTTCTTTTTTTCTTTACTTTTCTTGTATGACTCAGTCCCAAGAAGGCTGCCAACACTTCTTGGTCAGTAGCATTTCAATAGGCTGTTGGGTTATCAGATATCTATATTTGTTTTACTTAAATATCTCAGAAACTACTGAACAGATTTACACCAATTCACAAAAGCAAGCTTTCTGGACCCACTCTACCTTTTTGCCAAATTTGGTGTAATATCGTTCTGCAGTTCAGGAAGTAGTCATGCTCAAAAAGTAAAAATCCCTATAAACATAACATGGGGAAAACGCGTTTTGGGACCCCCTTTTTTTGTGCCCCACTTGATGGATCACCCTGAAACTTTGAACACAGCAGCTGATCCGAAAAGCAGAAGTGTTGCCAACATTTTGTGAAGATTCGTCAAGTGGTGCCAAAGTTATTTGCAAAACAAAAAAAGCTAAAGTGCTTGTGCATGTCCTTGGTTCACACTGCAAATGCACTTATGTGCTCTAACATGGATTTATTAATCAAAGGTTATCAATCAAAAGGCCATTTGACTGCCCCACCTTGGAGCGTGCGGGACATAAATACATCCTCCATCCAAATTATGGTTCATACTAGAGAGTACCAATGTTTTTTAAAGTGCAAGTGCTGTTGCGCATGAAAGTGCTAGTACTAGAGAAAAATGTTAATTTCCTGCTACAGCAATCTAGAGAATTTTTTCTAAATGTCAATTATATTAAACAGCATATACATTTATTACATGACTGGTTCCTCTATCCTATTGCTAATATATCTCTACTGGTCTGACTTCACCTATACATACTAAAAAATGTAGATGGCTTTCCTACCCATGGGTTATCAATCCTTCCTTGCACATTACAGAGAGTACAAGATACATGAATAAAACCAACAAAGTTTCTGACATTTCGAATGTTTCTAATAGCATTGATTTTCTACAGTAAAATTCTTATGTCTATCACACTGGGATTTGGAGGTAGAGGGGTCCCGCCCCTCTATAGGTGGACATGCATGTCTTCTTCGGAGTTGAGTTCCTACCGGATCTTGGTGTCCAACAAAAGTATATATTGTGACTCTAATTGTCTAAGTTTCCTTTCTCTGTTGCCCCCTCACCTATTTCTAGGGATGGAATTGATCACATAATAGAAGAGCTTGTTTATATCCCCCCCCATGAACCTCATTAATATGCCTGGCTACGGGGTAAGTTATATCTTTGTTTTTACAGCCCACAGGTGCTGAAGGATTCTCACATGTACCATGTGTATAGTGCTTCCCACTTAGAGTGTGGGGCACGTGCATTGAGGAATGTAAACTACATTGTCACTCCTACAATCAAAGAAGCAGGGTATTTTCCAAGGTTTCTTCTTCAACAACGGCGATTGGATCTCTTTCCTGTTATTGCTGTGTTGGCACGCCTTACATTTCAAGCATTTGTTAAAACCTGGATGGGTTTTTAGCCACCCTTCTGTTTCTACAACCTCTGGGTTGCTCACTACCAGTTGTTGCCTCATAGATTTCGCCCTTCCGAAAGTTAAGAGCGGCCTGCGTGAAACACTGTTGTCTATCGCGGGATCATTCCTCACTAGGTGCCAATGCCTTTTCATGTAATTTCCCACTTTTACTTGGTAGACATTGTACCGAGTGATTATACTGATTTTATCCTTCTTTTTGACTCGTCTGGCTTCTGCCTTCTCTGGGAATAAGATCGATTCTTTTGTGATTCCCTCCACTTTATTGAGGGCCTTATTTAGGACTAGTTGGCTATATCCTCTCTCCCTAAATTGTTGTGTCAGTCCTACCTGTGACTCTTTTAGTGAGGATAGCTCACTGGAGTTCCTCTTCATTCGGAGATGCTCCGCATATGGAATACTGAATCTGAGTTTTTGCAGATGAAAACTGTCTGAGTGCAAAATTGAGTTCCCTGCCTTCGGTTTTCTGTAGGTGCATGTGTGTATTCTCTCATTATTTACAAACACTTCTAGGTCTAGAAGGTACATTAGAGATTCACTGATGTTACCAGTGAATTTCACATTCAGGGAATTGACATTTAGTGCAGATACAAATCCATTGACCTTTTCCCGAGAGCCCCTCCAAAGAATAAACAGATAGTCTATGAAACGAGACCAGACTACAATATTCTCACTACATTCTGTTGCATAATCGACCCTGAGCATCTGCTCCTCCCACCTGCCTATGGGAAGGTTCGCATAGCTGGGGGCGAAGCCGGTGCCCATGGCCGTGCCCCTTACCTGCGTGTAAGTATTTCTCCCAAACAGGAAAAAATTATTTTCAAGGCATAATATAGCCATTTCCAGCAACATCTCTGAATGCTGATAGAGATTTGTCAGTCTGGTATCAAGGAAGTGTCTCAGGGCCCTAAGACCATCCTCATGTACAATGCTGGTGTACAGCGGAGCTACATCAAGCGTAATCAACAGGTAGGATGTGTATCCCAAAACGCTGGAAGGAGTAACACCAAATTTGGCAGCAAGGTAGATTTTGTTCTGCAGTGCACGCTGTTTTTGTTATATGGTGAAAATCCATTCAGTAGTTTACAAGAAATTAAAGGAAATCTAAACTTGTATATCTGGGCAGATCTCATGGTGAGAATGATTGGCTGTCAGCACTTCAACCAGAAAGTGATGGCAGCGATCTGGGTACGGATATATATGATAGCACCCAATTGAAATGCATTGTAGAGAATGGCAGGTTTTGAGGGTCACAAAACGCAGAACGTATAAAGGGTGTGCGCACCTATGTGAATTCGAGCAACAGTGTCTTCTTTAAAGCGCACACACACCACGAGAGGCAAGTATTCATGTTAATCACATCGCTGTGTAGAAGCATGATGGGCGCTGCAAATAACATGAATACTTAAAGAAAAGCAAACAATCTGGCCCGCAGTGCTCTATTAAGAAAGGCATGGAGCAAGACTAAAAGCACAATGTGTGCTTTCACAATTATTAACATATATTAGTGATTGTAAAAGCACATGTCGTGCTGTTGGACTTGCTGCATGCCTTTTCTTAACAGAGCGCGGCAGTTAGTTTGCATTTTTGAATGTTTTTATGTTAAATGCAGCCCTGTGTGTAAGCAAGTCGGGCCCTGCAATTAACATGAAAACTTTCAAAAAGGCAAGCAATCTGCCATGCATATTAACAAAAGGCATAGAACAAGCCTAACAGCACTACGTGTGCTTTCACAATTACTAATATATATTAGGGATTGTGAAAGCACATGTCATGCTCTTAGGCTTGCTGCTTGCCTTTTGTTGATAGACTGGGTGACCAGAATTTTAAAGCCAAAAACCGGGACATTTCACACAAACAGAAAAGGAACTACAATGTTTACTTCAATGGAGAGCACAGAATAACAGAGCTCATCAGCATAGAATTACAGAAGAGGCAGTAAAAACTTTGATTAAAGAAAGATTTTAAAGCCAGTATCATGCTAGTTAATTTAATTGCTTTGGAAAACATAAAAAGGCACCTCCCGTCCGTTTTCAGTCGACCGGCTCTAAAAGCAGGACATGAGCCAAATTTACCGAAATGTACCAGGACAGGTGGTGAAAAACTGGGACTGTCCCGGCAAATCTGTGACGTATGGTCAACCTATTGATAGAGCAGTGTAGATTAGGTGCCTTTGTGAAAGGATTCAACTTAATTGCAGCGCTGTGTATAGGCAAGACGGGCGCTGAAATGAACATGAAAACTTTCAAAAAGGCAAACAATCTGCCACGCTTTATTAATAAATGCACAGCTACCGAGGTTTCAGATTGCTACATGTAACATTTTCTGAATTTCAGTGTATTATGAGTGCCATTTCAATCACTATGAGTGACGCTTTCGCACAAGCAAAATCAAGGTATTGGGTAGTCCGACCGGCACCCCTGCGTTGTGCTAGATCTATTATTAACATTTAAAAGCACATTTTGAAGCAGTCACAGAGGCACTACCTCATTCACTCTGTGTTGCTCTTTCCCTTGTATGCTTACCAGCTCCATGTTGATTTCCTCTCTGTGTGTTTCTCCATCTGCAAAACACTCCTGCTCTCTGTGATACTCTCTGTGCCTCTAGTGTTTCCTCTGCAATCCCCAACTGCTCCATGCTGCTTTCTCCCTCCTGTGTTTCTCCTACCTTTAAACTCTCCATTCCCCATGCTCCTCTTGGTCTCTACTTAGTGTGCTTTTCTTCCTCCTGTGAAAAAATAGCCCTGCACTCCTTGTTGCTATTTCACCATGAGGCTGTTAGGCAATCACTCATTCCAAAGACTGCCAGTACCCCAGGTGGTCCAGATAACGGACAACTCAAATTATCCCCAAACCAAGTGGAGCTCTGCAGATGAGTGTTCAAACTAAGCTGTTTTTGGGTACTGCGCCTAGGAGGTAAGTGAAATATTTGATGAGTCCTTCCATTCTAACTCACACCAAGAGTGGGGTCAGGGGAGGTCCCAGTGGACCCGGTTGCTTCACTCACTGAGCGCCTCCAAGGGACAGGCCATCATGTTGCATGCAGCAGAGCGGTCCTGCTCCTGCAGTGCTTCCTGTCACGTATTTGCCGCATTATGCCTCCTGTGGTGCTTCACTATCAGGGCACTAACTACCCTTTTCAGATAGGCACGATTGTCCTCCAGGCCCGCAGCCAGGCTCCGGCCGCCCACACGTCCAGAACAGAAAGAGATTAGGCTCTCAACCTCGCCGCCACGTAGCAGCCATCTTACTTTCTCTACAGCAACACTTCCTTTGTTTGCGAATGTCACTCCAATGCTTAATTTAAGCGGCATTGTCTACAATCCAACAGCCAGTATGTTCTCTGTGCGACTTCGAAAAAAGACGGAAGTATGCTTGTGGTTAGATATGGCTACCATTTGTTTAATTGTTACCAATTAAGCCTACTTGGTTTAGTAGTGTCGGTAACAGAAGAATATCCGGGTGATCAAAAGTATGTTGCACAATGAGACCATAAAGTGGCAACTTGAATATAGCGCGGTTATCAACTGCAATAGTGCACGTGACGTGCTCTTTGCAGCTGCAGTTCCAGCTTCTCCTTCACCGCACGCAGGTGTTGTCTATGCACTACAAAGGTGTGATTAATGCATTTTAGTGCAGTGATGTAGACCACCACACTAAAATGCGGTAGTCCACTCTAAGCCTGATGCACGGTACTTGGCAGGGCTGCAAAATACATGCTAGAAATGCAGCAGGAGATAAAACACATATAAGGAATGTTCTGTGGTTGGCTAAGGATAGGACACAATAATACATTTTCACGGATTCCCTTGTGGTGCAATCTTGAATACCACAGACACCTCTCAGGGATGTAGCATTCACATTTAACAAGTGATAGTAATGGACACATTGTTACATTAAAAGACTTTTAATGGAGAATATGCTTTTGAATACTGTATCCTTTTGATGTTTGTTGTATGTTGCAAACCTGCCTTAAGACCCTTCATGTGGTGCTGTATGTGTAGAAATACACTGTCTTTTCACTTTATTAAGCAAATGTTTGAGTGATATTTGTAGTGATATTTGTCGGTGCAACCACACATGCGGTAGGGTTCTTGGCGCACATAGCCTTGGCTGCAGCGCACAGAGACCTTATACTGCCGCACACAGAGGAAACAAATTAGAGAGAACATTGGTTACAATATAAATCATTTGTTGCTGAGGTGATTTTACCCTGTGAAAAAAACATCTGCTGGGATTTCAAGATTCATGTTTAAGAGAAAAAAATGTTGTCATGGTTTTCCCATAGAGGTTATAGAAGGTGCTCCAGAAGCTAAAATTAGAGCATCTTTACTGTAAATTCACACTAAGTTACTCAGCCCAATGAGAATGAAGTCTGACAGTAAAACACGTACTAGAAACAGGTGCTTCCTGTCAGTTGATTCCGTTGTGTGCCACCAAAGCCTTCCAGAGTGTTCTAAAGAACAAGTAGAGCGCTAACAGTCTTACTTATGGAGAAGTGTGGCTCAATGATTAGAGCGGCAGACCCTGATGCAGAGGTCTAGCCCGGGACCAGGGTTCAATTCCCCGCCTCGGCAGATCTTGGGCTCAAAAAATTCCACGGACCTGATAATTCTCGCCTAATGCCTATTCCAATCATGGAGTCCCACTCTGCAACTCGGGGCAATAGCTTGCTTAATCTGCACAACGGCCCCCACAACGCTAAGGATGCCTGGCCTCCACCTTTGGGGTGCCCAGGAGTGGACGCCTCACAGGGAAAGCCAGGATGGGTTCCACAGAGGTATTCGTACAAGCACCTTGAGACCCTTGCGGGTGAGTAGTGCGCTAAACAAGTATCAATTTACAATTACTTATGGCAAAAGTGTGGCACACTTGAAGCCATCTTGATTGAATCAAAATTAGGACTTTAAGTGAGTTCTCAAATATCTTCCTCTTCTATTTCATTGAAACATTTTGACATGTAGACCGAAACATGCACTTTCAACACCTGCAGCAGGCTGCCAGTTAGCTCCCTGGTGATCAGCCATTTACTACAGTGTTCGAGTGAACAACTAGAGTACTAAAATTCAGAATTAATGCCAAAAGTATGGCAGAACTGACTGCCATCTTGATAGAATCAAAGTGGAAAACTGAAAGCATATTCTACTGAGGACAAACATGCCAACTCACATGGTGCCACCCTGTGACACACGATATCAGCTCCCATTGCACGGTCACCCGGTGAGGAGCCGATAAGGCACTGTTGCAGGGAAAACAAGCAGAAAACCAATGTACATAGTGGATTTCCAGCTAGTTTTCCAAGACTGCAGATGTACATTAAGGGGTGTGAAAACACCCTAGGACATCTCCACCAGCCTCTGCAAGTTGTTTTTTTTAACTTTTTTGAGGAGGGGGTTTGGGAGGCGAGTTCTGGGAAAAGTGCCTCTTGGGTACTTCTTGGCACAAGGCCCGACCCTTCCAAGGCCCCACCCCCTCACACAGTGAGATTTTTGTTCATGTT
Source organism: Lissotriton vulgaris (assembly GCF_964263255.1). Lineage (NCBI taxonomy): Eukaryota > Metazoa > Chordata > Amphibia > Caudata > Salamandridae > Lissotriton > Lissotriton vulgaris. The sequence continues at coordinate 1,608,120,117 of NC_141694.1, read as the reverse complement.
GGCAGGTATGTAAGGATACTGCAGTAAATGAGTTGGTTAGGGAGATTCTTAACAAATAAGTCTCCCAAGATGGCTACCAGAGAGAAAAGAGGTCCGATATAGCAAAAATATCACCCAGATGTAGCCCCAGTATAGCCCAATGACAGAAGTGTGCATTTACTGCAGACTTGACCCAAACTTATAGGAGTGCTTTACATGAGCATCAGTTACATTATACAAGGACACATTCCTTTTGGGCTTTAGACATGGGAAGATTAAATGATTTGACCCGAGGCACAGGGTGTCAATCTGACTCTGAAACTGGAACCTGGTTCCCCAGTTGCAAAGTCGGCAGCTCTGGCCATACGCCACATTCTCTCCCCTAAGTGTAACATATAATCAAGTGATCAACTAGACAAAAGAAATCAAGATAGCAAATTATTTAAAAGTGTATTGCCGCTATTTGTGAACTCAGAAAATATGTCCTCATTTTAGTTTTTTAGAGCAGTAACCATAACTTCTATGGAAATAAGATCCACTAATTTTTAGGTCTCGGCTAGCGTAGGCTGCGCACATGTGCAGTCTCGCTGGTGAGATTTAATGACTCTGAGTAGCGAGGTTAAGCCCGGCTCCTCTTCTCCATTGGCTGACCTCCTAAACGGTGGCCAGCCATTGGAGAAGAGGTCCCAGTGACGTCATTCTTTGGATCTAAGCCCCGTCCTTTTCGGATTGGGGGGCGTGTTTATGACATTCTTTCTACCTAGTGACATTCTCAGTCAAAAACACGCCCCCCAGTCTGAAAAGGACGGGGCTTAGATAGAAAGAAGAACCATTTGTCTGTAAGCCCCGTCCTTTTCAGACGGGGGGCGTGTTTTTGATTGTTGTTTACATCCTAGAAAACACGCCCTCCCCATTCTGAAAAGGACGGGGCTTAGAGACAAATGGCGAGCGCTCAAGCGCTTGTTTTTAATATATCACTAGACTATTATCAACCCCATATCTGTTGTATATGACGCATTCTCTGGTTCCGTAACACTGAAAAAATCTAAATAACTTACAGCGTTTAGAGTTGAACATGACTTAATAAACTCACACAGACACACACAGCCAAAGTCACAACAACCACAGACAGCAGTCTGCACCCTGCGCGCAACAGGGTTTCTTATCTGTGGTGCTCGGACGTGAAGCGCCACTCACGTTGTCCTCGCGCCAGCCCTCCTTCAGCAGTTCCTGTCCCCGCACTCGCCGTCCGAGTCCTGGGGCTGCTCGCCTCGCGCTCGACCGGACAATGTAATTGTGCTTGTTTGCCCTCTCGCTCCAGTCTCCCCAGTGTTCCACCGGCTAGCGCCACCCGCTGCAAGCGCCGCACGCCCTCTATGTCTCGTGCTAGCAAGCCACGGCCCTGGGAGTGTGCGGTAGACCAGACAGCAGCCCCCGCGCAGGCTGGCTGGGAATGTGTGCAACCTTCACCCCCCTCTTCCTGCCTTGCCTGGGTCCGCGCTGCCATCACTGACCTAGCCGGCGCCCTGCTGTGCAGTGTGTGCCCCCCTTTAGTGTACATCCAAGTCGTGGCATGTCTTGCTACAGCCCTTTAACTACGCTTATTGAAACCAGCAGCGCCCTCATTTGCAATCCATGGCAAACTCTGCGCACCCAGCTAAATCTTGCATAGACCCTTTCTCTGCAACTCCCTTAGTGCATGCAAAGTCATCTACACCTCTTCACAACATACCCTAACTTCCCCATGCAGCCTCTTCAGCGTGCAGCGCCAACCTTGCATATTCCCTGAACCGTTTAGTACAAGCATGTTCCTTTCCTACTCCCTGACAATGTGCAGACCAAGGCGTGCATCCTGTGTCCCCTGTGTGCATTCCAAGACATGCCCTGCTTCGCCCCTCCACTTCATACCTTCCTGATTGCAGCTCTTCAATGTGTGCAGCTCTTACATTTCCCGTAACTCCTTTGCTACATGCCTTGCGCCGTGCAGCCGCTTCAGCATGCAGACTCTGTAGATACCTTGTATCACTGTATTTCACACACTACCTTTCTACAAAACCCTACAATTGTACAAATCGAGACACAGCAATTCTGTTTGAACCCCCTTCCGTTAAAATAGAACCACTATGGCACAATCCTTCTCTGGTAGCGCAACCAGAAATTGAAACTCATCTCGCTCCAAATCTTCGCACAACCAGTTACTCTCAAGACTGACCTGAAATCTCTTCTCCTCCAACATTATTTTAGCTAAGATACTGCAATCAATTCTTGGCCCCCTCCTCACTCCCACGCCCTCAAAGTTTAAAGGGTAATGACTTACATCACTGAGCGCCCTCTGATCAACGCTGCTCCCGAGAGATCGTCACAATCCAGCATTCATATTATGACATTCCACCCGGGAATTCCATATTCCAGAGCGTGGTGAACATGTGCCTGATAGAAGTGAGACAGCTCTCTCTTTCCACGCACATATTCCACAAAATCCTTTCTTATTTAGTTATTTTCTTTATAGGGATAACCCTAGTGGGCGAGGGTTCTACACCAAAAAATATTGTGCTTTTTCTACAAACGAGGATTAGCCCACCACCACCACATCCACCACCACCACCACATCCACCATCACCACCACATCCACCATCACCACCACATCCACCACCACTATATCCACCATATCCACCACCACATCCACCACTACCACATCCACCATCACCACATCCACCATCTCCACCACATCCACCATCACACCACATCCACCACTACCACTTCCACCGCATCCACCACCACCACATCCACCACCACCACATCCACCACCACCACATCCACCACCACATCCACCACCACCACATCCACCACCACCACCAGATCCACCACTGCATCCACCACCACCACATCCACCACCACCACATCCACCACCACCACATCCACTACCACATCCACCACCACCACATCCACCACATCCACCATCAGCACATCCACCACATCCACCACCACCGCATCCACCACATCTGTGTTTGAGTGTGTGCGTGGCTCTGTGTGTTTGTGTGTGGGTGCATATGCAATAGGTCTCGCATTTGCAAGAGATTAAGCTATTGGCATCGTAAATGACAATGCCATTTATTTATCTGTTTTTAAAACCAACACATAAATAAAAAAAAGTGTCATTTACAATGCCAATAGCTCTAACTTTTGCAAAGGCGAGACTGTAGCATTGTAAATGCTTGTTATCATTTCTAAAGGAAATGTTTTCAGCATTACAGTTTTGATTACATCAAGATGACGTCTGGCGTGCCATACTTTTGTAATAAATATAGAATGTTAGAAATTTGCTTGTTCATTAGAATACTTTGGGGAGGCAGATCCTAGGGGCACAGACTCGGATAATTGAGGACATGAAGGAGGCAACAAGTTGACCACTCTGGGCAGGCGGGAGAGTATTGGCAGAACAAAGGGAAATGGGGCAGGGCAACAAACCAACCATGCAAGAACAGCTGGGGGAATATAACTAACAATTGAGGGCAGAAGGAAGAGGCATTGACAGTACAACCCTAAATGCCAACAGACCTGTTTCAGGTTGGAGAATCCTGTTGTTTCTAAGCTGAATAGGGATTTATTGTATCTGTTATTTGCCTAAAACCTCCTCTTTTTTAATGTAAGTCAATGGGGTAAAATCAATTCTCCAGTAATTTTTTCCAAAATATCCCTCTTACCAAGTTCCAAATGTTGGCAAGTATGGTACATTGGTTCACTGAGGGCTTAAAATTAAATGTATTTTGCCAATCATTTGTAAGCCAAGTTTACCATGTTTTAGGGAGTGAGCACAAGCAGTTTTGCACTGGTTAGCAGTGGTAAAATGCACACAGTCTGAAGGCCTGCAAAAACAAATTCAGCAAAAATGGTGGGAGGTCCACCCTAACGATGACAGGTCTAACAGCAGTGTGTTAGGTGCTTCCTTATAGAGGTGAAGCCTTCCTCTGCATGTAAGACTGGAACAGTAACAATAATGCTGTGTTACTGTCAAATTACTGTCAAACCAGTTAGGTCCCCTATTGGTTGATGTAGATGGTTTCCCTTTTCAAGCAATAATGACACTATTCTTTATTAGGTCCAGTTGACCCCAAAGTTTTTTACTTAAGCTCAAACCTGGGCGGCTATATCACAGAGCAGACAGGCTTAACTGTAAACCAATTGTCAGTAACAAAGTAATTAAAACATAGAAAAGGGAGCCCAATCAAAACCCGACTCACTTTATGAAAATAGATTACATTTCAATGAATAAATAGACATAAAAATTACAGAAATCTGATGTAGGGAACCAGTAACATTATGTTTCAAAGTTTTAGATGTTTTAGTGCCAAAAAGTGCCACTTAGAGGCATCTGGTCATGCTAGACCATGTCAAAGTCTGAAGTTAATGCTGACTTCAATGAAGCGTGGGTCGGAGACAGGAACCAGCTTCATCCCAGTGGAAAGTTTACCTTCTAATTATTTGTTTTTCTGGAAAGAAAGCCCCGGTTGACGAGGTGTTCACAGGTCAGAGTGCCAGCTGGAACCAAAGAGGGGCTGGTCGACGGTGGCTGGGTGAAGTGCAGGACCTTGTGGGAGCCTCGACTCCTGCAGGAAGTTTGAGGGTCTTGATGTCAACAGCGGTATATCTCCAAGTGGGTGAAGTCTAAAGTTTGTGTCCAGGAAGGTCGCAGCGGGATGCTTGGCATTGGTCCCGGAGAAGTCCTCTGTATTCGGACTTAGAAACTTTTCTGTATGGCAGGGTGCTATCGGCAGGGCAAACCAACAACTTGAGTCCAACCAGCATTTTGACATCTGCAGCTGTGGTTCGGCAATGGTCCAGGTGTAGCCTGTTGTTGTTTCTGCAAAACGTTTTTAAAAAGTTGTCCAGTCAGGCAAATTTAAATGGGGAAAGAGTACACTCTAATGCCAGACATAGGTTCAGGACCTTTTGGGGACCACTTGTGGTTTAGGACTCAATCTTCCAGAAGCTACCAACAAAGGGCAAATCCAGTTGAAACTGGTCAGCTGGGCTCAGTAGGTATGTGGGCTTCTTTCAGGTTTTGTTCCTGGAGCAAAGCAGGAGGCTAGCCAACTAGCCCTTGGAGTCCACTCTTCTGTCTTGGGTACAACCGGGGAGCAGGTACAGGGTTTCTCTCCTCAGGCTCAACAGCAGTCACAGTCCATATTCTGTCCTCCGCAGGTACCAGTCTGTCAGTGGGGAAATTACCAGGCTACTGGGGTAAAAGTCCCAGGGCTGCCCCTACCCACTTTTGGAAGACTTCCTGTGTGTTTATTGTAAAGCATTCCACAGTGCACCTCTCTACCAGAAACCAATATGGCAAAATCTATCTTCCCTTGTCCTAGGGAAATGTGGACCTCCTTCTGGGGTTGGTGCCACTCTGGCAACTTGGTAAATGGCAGGGGCAGGATTAGTTGTGAGTTACATCTGCCTGCGACAGAAGATACCCCTTTAAAGCTTGTGCATTTGGTGGGCACATCCCCCAGGCCATCCTGTCAGGCTAAAGCCATACCTCCTCCATGCCAAGGCCATTTGTTTCCTTTCCTGGTGAGCCATTCACACCTCCTAGCAGGCTGCCTGTTGACAGTTTGGATTAACTCTGAATAGGCTACTAGAGGATCTAGGTTGGAGAATGCCAACTTTTTAAAGGTGGCATTTTCAAAATAGTAATTTAAAATCTGACTTGGCCATTAGATTGGATCTTAATTTTCTAATATTTTGAGCCATTGAATCATGTTTTCAGCTATTTTCAAACTCATGTTATGCAAGACAAAGTGTTATAATGTGCTTTTCTATGGGAGTGCCAGTTTTCCACAGTGGAAACGACTTTGGAGATTTTTTACGGGCAGGACATGAAAAACGTAAGTACACATACGAGTTTTTAAATACCATGCACCCTGCCTTATGGGTATTTAGGGCCTACCTAAAGGGTGACTTATATGTATTAAAAGGAAATTTTAGGCATTTGCAAAAGGTTTATTTTGCAAGGCCAAATTTTAAGTTTCAAAACTGCACACTCAGGTTACAGGGGCAGGCCTGGAGATATGCATTACAGTGCTGCAGTCCACTAGTGACATATAACTTGTAGTGTAGTCTCAAAAGGTACCATTTCATGCAGGACCTACGACGATTATGCATTACATATACTGTGGGTCTGGTGGCAGAGTGACTCCGTACACCCGCCGCATATATTCTCTTATGGTTCACATTAGCTAGCTCGCAGTGCCACTAGAATCTCCTGTTATCAGAGAGATTAGTTTGCGCAGCTTTAGAACACAAGAACCTCAGACTCATGAAACAATATATTACTTTTCACCCAGTCACTCGTGCTTGCTTGTTTTTGCTCTCAGAGAGATACAGAGAAGAAACAGTTGAACGTGTTTACAATAAGAATTTATTGTACAGTAGTTCTTCTCATGTAGAATAAGTGTGCTGTTACGACTGTAACACAGTAACAGAGATATAGAACCAGCAGTATCTATACTACTATAATAAAGGAAGAACTTTGAGGCTTTGAGGCGGGTAAACTCGGGAACCACAGCGCCAATCCACACAACCGATACACAGTTGTAATTGTCAGGGTGTGCAGATGGTTATAGGCTATATAAATAAAAATAAAAAAACGTTATTTAAAAAATGTACATAAAAAACAAGTAGTCCCTCCGAAGTAGCGCCGGCCGCGACGGCGTGCTCACGTCAGCAGCGCGGGGAGGAGCGGCGTCCAGGAGCGCGACGAGGAGCGGCGGACATGGCGCGGGGGAGGAGCGGTGACGTAAGGAGCATCGGACAGGCCGGAGGAGCGGTGACCAGCGGCGGTGAGGTGACAAGCAGCGGACAGGCAGGAGGAGCGGTGAGGTGACGAGCAGCGGACAGGCGGGTGGAGCGGTGACCAGCGGCGGTGAGGAGCGAGGAGCGGCGGAGCGGTAAACTGAGGAGCGCGGGGGAGGAGCGGCGGCTGAGGTAAGGGGACCCACGGACAATGTCGGGGCAGGCGGGGGTCGTGGCAGGCGGGGGTCGTGGCAGGCGGGGGACGGGCCCGGCAGGGGCCCGGGCTTCTGGACAATGTTGGGGCGGGCGGGGGCCGGGGAAGCCTGATTGCTCCCGAACAAGGTCGGAACGGGCTGCTAGTAGTGAATAAGAAGGAGTAGTATTGTTCTACCATTTTGCAACAGTCATGAACATATACATGAATATAGAATGCATTTATCAAATAAAGTGCATACTAAGATGCCTGACTAGATGTACCTAAGTGTACCTAGCATGGGAGTAGGTGCGAAAGAGCTAATGAGCCTAAGAGCCTAATAGCCAAATAGCCTAGAATCTAGTAGCCTATAATCCCGCTAGCATTTAGTCCAACCCCCATACCTGAATAGTGAGAGTGTGGGACTCCGTCCTGGTCTCGAGTTGGACACCCTGCAAGGGATGGTTAGACCACTGTCAGCTGGAGCGATGTCATTCCGGAGCCACAGCGTCTCTGGTCAGTGTGTCGGCCTTGAAGTCTCGGTTCCCTCCTGCTTACTGATAGCAAGAAGAACTGTATTTATACAGTCTATGTACATGTGTTACCCATTGTTCAGTATGAGGATGAAGTTTGAGGATTGAACCAAGTGCATCAATGGGAGAGGTGAAGTGTACCTCCTGGAGAGTGTACTCAATAATTATTCATATGTGCTGAGGATGTCGTCTTAGCAGTATCGATCAGGCAGAACCCACCCTCACCATCAACTAGGTGAAAGGTTTAGTCCATAAAAGGCTGCAGACCTTTAAGGCGTTATGTCCATACAAGGCAGTCTTTCCTTATTTGGAGTTATGCCCTTACAAGGCTCGTTCATATGAAATGACGGGAGCTGTAGGGAAAGTGTACGAAGTTCCCTGAACCTATATTAGGGTACCGATATCGAATATTACAAACTTGCAGGCCCTGGATACACAGAGTACAATCCACTGAAGATTTACAAGTAAGTAAATATGCCAATCAGGAAATAGTCAGTTCTACATGTTTTTAGGGGTCAGAGCACATACTGGTCCATACGCCAGCAATAAATCTAGCAAAAAACGGAGTGGTGACCACGCAAATAGAGCATTTTATTACAGTTGTCATTCTGAATAGCTATTGCTAAGGGCTCTATAACAACAGGCAAATAAAACTGGGAAAATTGGGCAACCCTAGCTAGTGCCATATTGAACTCTGAAAGTACCTACATTCAATAAATTTGAAAATGTATCTAACTTCCACCCCTTATACAAATTGTGTATGGCCCGTGTGATCTGGAGGGGAATCCAAATGTCTCTAGACTACAGAAAAGAGCATCCCAGGCCACAAAGTAACTCCTTTTGCTGCTAAGACTCCTACCCACCCCTGTGCTAAGGTTTTTTGGGCTATTTAGGATAGTTCGCACTTGGGCCTCTAGAACCTTTTGCCACATAAACTATCCATGCCAAATTTGCATCTCATTTTTAAAACATCCTGGGAATTCTAAAGGTATTCAGAGTTTGTAGAGTCCCTAGGAGGGGACCGAGAAATTAGTCAAAATATGCTAATATTTATTTTGGGGGGTGGGTGGGGGGAATATGAAAAAAGTGCTGCAGAAGAAAGTAATCACCAGCTTCCCAGCTGTCAGGAACAGGCAGACTAGATTCAGAAAAACATATATTTTGATCACAGTTCTGGCGCTTTACTATTCCTATTTCCTGTGCTTTCAACCTCTTTGCAGTTTGCGTTGGAAAAAGGTATGAAGCCCATGGTGGATAGAGGCAAGCTATACATTTCTGAAAACTGGGCAACATTCTGATTCAGCAAGGGCTCATTTGTGTGTATCCTTCAATGTTTTCCCAAAGAAACTAAGAATTGAAGATTATTAGGAAAATAATCAATTTGTGACAATGTTTTCATTTGTAACTTCTCGTCACAATGGCCAATTTACAAAAGCAAAGTACCATTACATCTGCTAGACCCTTCTGGTTGTGGGGATATGTAGGGTTTTCTAATAACTCGAGGTACCCAGAGCCAATAACTGAGCTGCACCTTGCCATGGTTTTTCATTGTGTACCAGGTATAGAGCAATTCATATGGTAAAATATGAGTGAAAAGTAGTATCAAGGAAACCTATGTATTTCCGAAATGGGCACAAGATATGGAGTTTAGAAGCAGTGGTTATTTGAAAATCTCTGAATTTGTGGGCATCCATATTAGCATGTAAATTAGAGAGCATTTCTTAAAATATCTTCTTTATTACACACTGGTTTTCATTTGGAAGGCACAAATGCAGAGAAATACAATTGATAATAACACTTGATCTGCTGGTCTGTGTTGCCCTAAGTCTCCATATAATAATGGTACCAAACATGTGTGAGTAGTGTCCCTTTGCTAGGATTCCCACTGATGTTAGTTTGATGCGTTCCTGTCGTGGGAACTAGGCCATACCACAGAAGTGGGGCATCATTTTTATTGGCACATGTGGGGAAAAGCTAGGTGGTAGACATGTTGTGGATTCCCTCTGATTCTGAAAGAATACATCACAGTAATGCCAGAAAAATGTGTGATTTTAGTCAAATGTTGAGGTTTGCAGGGCATTGTGGGTAAGAAAGCTTTGTGGGATTCACGAGAGGCACATCAACCTCTACTTCCCTGGGTGTCATGTTTTCAGAAATGATTGGGTTGGTAGTTTCCCCATGAGTGACAGCCGAACCCAGATCCAAAATCTGCAGCTACCCCTTTTGTTGATGTTGCCACATTGCATCTTGGACCCCTCCCTTTTGCAGGCACTATGCCCACCCACACAGGCCAGGTACCATTTTTATCAGGAGATATGTGGGAACTCTGAGTGGCAGGAAGTTAGATGCTCTCAGCAGATTCCAGTACTGTTAGACCTGTTATCCTTGGGTGGTCCTTTCCTAATTTGTGCCTGCTTACCTCCTCTTTGTGTTGTATCTTTTTGTTGACCTTAGGACTCTGAGTACTTTACCACTGCTTACCAGTGCTGAAGTGCGAGTGCTACTCCCCTCCCTAAACATGGTGATATTGGCGTATACCTTATTGGCATATTTAGTTTACTTATAAGTCCCTTGTAACCTTATACCCATGACTTGTGATCTAAATGCTACTGGTAGGGCTCTATGGAGTATTTTAGTAGTGTTTTCATTGTGTTACTGTGTGAGTTTTGCACAAATACGTTATACATTGCCTCTTTAAATAATCCTGTTTGCTCTGTCCAAGCTACCAGATAGTGAGCGCAGGTTATCTTTTAGTTTGTATCTAGCTTACCCTTCCTAGGATTTTGGTCCCTATTTGGACAGGGTGCATACCTCTGCCAACTAGAGACCCAATTTCTTACATGTGCTTTGATGGATCCATGCGAGCCACCCTGGAGCCCCCCTGGTATCTAGTTTACAAAAATATCTAGAGGTATATTATCCCTAGAGAAGACCAAGACTGATTTGCCTATGGCTGGGTCTAATCTGGGGTGTCATGGTGTGTAAAAGAATAATGGGGTGTAATGCTTTCCCAAGCTGACGCCTGTGTTAGACTTATGACAAGCATCCTCCTATCACCTTTTGTGACTTTGATGTAGTGCTGCACGTGGCCACTGGTATGCCGAGATGTGGGCCCCTTGCTCCCTGTGCCACTGGAACCAAACTACACCTGACAGAAGTGGCCTGGGTTGCTTTTGTTTATGTTCAGGGAGGACGTGGCTTGGCAATTTGGGCTGGATTGTTCCTACTGGAGCAGGCCCAACACTGATTTTCATATAGTTGCGTATAATCTGAGGTGGCATAGTGGGCAAAAGAATGATGGGTTGGAATGCTACCCGAATGATTGCCAGTGGTTATACCTATCAATAATGCCCTAAATGGTCAATGTATGCCCAGATGTGAGTTCCTTGTTTACTGTGCCACTGGAACCAAGCTACACCCAACTGAAGAGGTCCAATCAGGCTATAACCATTCTTGGGTTGATTCTGTTTCAGGTCAGAGAGGACATGACTAGGCAATTTGGGCTGGACTGCTCCTTCTTAAACAGGAACAAAACTCAGGTGTATATGGCTGAGTCTAATCTGAGGTGGCATGGGGGCAAAAGAACAATGGTGTAGAATGCTTTCCCCAGTTACCAGTGGTTAGACTAACTGCAAGCACCTTCCATCACCTTTCATGTATTTGATTCAAAGGGAAAATCTTCCTGCTTTATAATAGACCTTGCTCTAACACCATCCACGTACCTCACCTCATGCGCTAACACAACCTTCACCAAGCAACCACCACACACCACCAAACAACTGACACTTGAAGCCACCACCCCACACCATCTGTCAGCTACGCTCCTTAAAGTCCGCCAACTCAGGAAACACTCCACAGAAATCTGGGCCTCCTATTCAGCAACACACTCGACCTTCACTTTCTGACCAAAACTTGGCTAACCCCAGCATCCAACCCAGACTTCGCCACAGCAATCTGTCACGCCTACAAAATCATACACCAAACCGTACCCACAAATTTGGTGGAGGGCTTGCAGCAATCCAGAAAAACACGATGGCCTGCACCACCTTCACAGACTCAGACAATAACCTCATTGAACACTTACACTTAAAAATACAAAAGGACAACTACACTACCCTAAAGGGCACCCTCGCCTACCACTTACTGGGCCCCCGAGCAGAATTCTGCGACCACACTGCGGACCTCATCGATCCCCTCTCTGTCAGATCAAGCAACTACATCCTCCTTGAAGACAGCACACCCCTACCCCCAACTCCCCTGCCCTACCTCAAAAAGCCTCAGGAACTTCAGAATCACCCAGCTAGTCCATGGACCTACTCACACAGCTGGCCATGCCCTCAAACCAATCTTCTCCTCCAACAATAGCCCCACTACGATCCACTTCGCACCACTCACATGTTCAGACCACTACATCCTCCACATCAGGACACCCACCCTCAGAGTCACCCCTCAAAATAGAACATTGCACCATCATGACACTCACGTAGAGTATCCAAAGAAGAATGGACCAAAACCCTACAAAAATACATCCCCAGCCACACCGAAACACCCACTCATGACACTAAAATCTTCAATGACTGGATCTCTGACTGCGCTAACCGCATCGCATGAACATCCTCAGGGATTCCAAACGCCATTGCAAACAACTCAAAAGAAAATGGATATTTAACAAAACCCCACAGCAAGACTCACGTACAAAGCTGCACTCCACCTCTAACACAAACAGCTACTAGACGCAAAGAAAAGAGCCTTACCCTCAGACTCAAAGCCAGCTCAAACAACTTCAGAGAACTTTTTACGATCATCAAGAAGTTCTCCAATCCCACAGCAGCCAACAGTGACAGCACGCCATCCCAAACACTCTGTGATGCCCTTGCAAACTTTTTAGACTAGAAGATTGCTATGATCTACAACAAATTCCACCCTCAGCCAATCGACCTGAAAGTCCTCGACAAGCCAGACTCCACCACCACCAAACAGAAGATCAACAAATGGAAACCCCTCTCAAACAAAGACACCTCTGCCCTGATGAAAAACATCCTCTCAGGAACCCCCTTTGACCCTTTCCCCCACTTCATCTACAAACTAGGAAGCAGTATCATCACCCCTGCTCTAACAACAATCATCAACTCTTCCCTAACCACTGCCACCTTCCCTGCAAATTGGAAAAATGTATGTCACTGCCCTGTTAAAGAAGTTGTCAGCAGACCCAAACACCCTCCGCAACTACAGGCCTTTCTCACTCCTACCTTTCCCAGCCATAGTCATGGAGAAAGAAATCAACATTAAACTCTCTGACTACCTAGAGCACCGCCAACTCCTCTACACATCTCAATCAGACTGCTGCCCCAACCACAGCACTGAAACAGCTCTCATGGTGGCAACCGATGACATCAGCAGCATCCTTAACCGAGGAGAAACCGCTCCTCTCGTTCTCCTTGACCTTTCCGAAGCCATCAACACCGTTTCCTACAACACACTCATTAAAAGGTTTCACTTCCTGGGCTTTCCCGGGCCAGCCTTTCAGTGGATATCCAACTTCCTCCCCGGAAGAACGCAACATGTGATACTATCACACTACACCTCAGAAACCAAAAATCTAATCTGCGGAGTCCCTCAAAGCTTGTCCCACAGCCCATCACTCTTCAATGTATTCAAGGCACCCCTTGCAGACATAGTCAGATCGCACTGCATCAGCATCATCACATGCGTAGATGACACTTTGCTCATTCTCTCCGTAATGGACAGATCCAATACCGCCAAAACCAACTTCGCCAACTGCATGAGCAACGTCACATCATGGATGAGTAACAACTGCCTCCAGCTCAACTCAGACAAAATTGAAGTCCTGATTTTCAAAAACAACCACTCACCCTGGGGTGCCATATGGTGGTCCTCTGAAGTGGGCTCCCTACCAACCCCTACTGATCATGCCAAGAACCTCCGGATCATGCTAGACACCAACCTCACCATGAATGAACAGATCAATGTTGTCTCCTCATCATGCTTCCACAGCCTGCGATTACTATCTAAGATCTTCCAATGGATCCCTATGAACACCAGATAGCTGGTCATCCAGGCTTTAATCACAAGCAGACTGGACTACGGAAACACCGTCTATGCCATAATCCCAGCCTACATTCTACGCCAACTCCAAACCACTCAGAACACTGCCATCAGACTCATCTTGGACATCCGAAGAAATGCTCACATCTCACTGCACCTCAATACACTCCACTGGTTCCCAGTCAGGAAATATGCAAATTCAAGCTGCTCATATATGCCTACAAAGCCCTCCACAAAACTGGACCAGCATACCTCATCCACCGCCTCAACTTCTACCAACCCACCAGACACCTTTGTTCGGTCTCCCAGGCTACTGCATGCCCCCCCTTGAATCAAGAAGACCATATGCGGGGATGATCCTTCTCACAGATCACAGCCAAAGCCTAGGATGACCTCCAGCTTTATCTCACAACTGCTCCCTCCCTCATGAACTTTCGAAAGAATCTCAAGACCTGGCTCTTACAGAAAAACAGGCATGGTTCCATCCAGTCACCTTACTCAGCTCCTGGATACCCTAGCAGACCATTATCCACAAATATACATAACATATCTTACACAAATCCACATAACATATCTTACATTAACACGCACCACATTAACTTTAAATGCACAAACGGTCACCATGTTACAATACAAAAAGTTCTAAATTGTATGTAACACTAAAAAAACAACCTTTGCCACACACATCAGTAGTCTGAAACACAAGGATACCTAAAGAGAAATCTTCATCCTAAAACAATAGTTGCAAAATCCCTTACTGCCAAATGGGGGATCCAAGTCTCATTTCCACCCCACACCTAGAACCTTGGTGCCCTCTCTGGCTGACTTCAAACATGTCCACTCTAATAATACTAGATTAAACGTTTTTTTAATGTAATTAATCAGTTAAACACTATTCTCCCTTTTAGTGATCACCACACCATTCTTGTAATCAGAAAGAGCTGTTGCATCTGACAAATGTAATGTATTTCCTGTGTTTATTTTACCTACTAATGGGCTACCACTGTAAGACCACCCTGTGTGCCAGGGGATTTTTGTGGTCCGCCATGCTTCTCTTCTCCAGTCTTCCCAGAACATCGTGGCTGGATGTCCGTTAGTATGACACAATCACCTGTTGGACCTTCGCTGCGGAGAAAACCCACTCCACAAAAGTGACTGGTGGATCTGGCACATGCATTAGAGTACAGAGCAATATTTAGCCTTTTTGCATATGTTACATGTAGGTGGACCTGAGAGCATTGTTCTATATTTTGGGCAATGTGTTATTGCCATTTGAGGCTTGTTTAGTTCTCATTCTCCATGGCAATCTACATCTGGGTATACCTTGATGTGAAATATAGTGCGTGCCCACAAAAATACATGCCTCAGTAATTATGAGGTACCAAAACATTTCAGATCTCATCGGACCTGAGAAAGTCCCTTCTGGTTGGCTTAAATCCCAGTCACTTTGCATCTTTATATTAGGCACATCTTTTAGTTGCATTTCGGACCTGAGAAACTCTCAAAATGTGCAGCATCTTAGATCTGTGTGCAACTGACAGACGTACAGGTGACAGGATTGTAGGCAACTTGAGTAATTGTCAGTTACCTCTGATTCTCATATCTGGCTGATGCAGACAAGAAATTTGACATATTATATTATTATTATTATTATTATTATTATTATTATTATTATTATAATGGCAGCTTGTAAAGCGCAATGGTTACTCCATTACGGAGTGTCCCCGTGCTAAATTCCATTCAAGGCTGAAATGATAGTTATGGAAAAAGAAGGTGGTGTATATCTAAGGAGAGAGATTCTTCCTAAAAAGCCAAGTTTTAAGCTGTTTCCTAAAGACGGATTCTGATGTCTCCTGTCTTAGGTGAAAAGGTAGAGAATTCTACCTCTGAGCTGCCAAGTGCCTGAAGGAGACACCTCCAAAGCCTTTCCTATTGAATTTTGGAATGCAAACCAGTCCTATTCCAGCTGATCTCAAATAACGCGTGGGGTGGTACGAGTGTATCATGGAGCAAAGACATTCCGGGCCCTTGCCCTGCAAAATTCTATGGACATAACACAGGGCTTTAAAGGAGATCGTCTCCTCAATAGCGAGCCAGTGGAGAGTCACCAAGGCACTACCTGTTGGTGCACATCTAGGGATATTTAACTGCATCCTAGCTGCCGCTTTTTTCACACGTTGGAGCATGTATATGCTCCTCTTTGTCGCCCCCAGATAGAGAACATTGCAATAGTCTAGTCTGGATGTCACCAGCGCCTGGACCGCTGTTTTTTTCGCCTTGTCCGGCATGAGCCCTATGATTTTTTAAAACATTTTTAGGATCCCAAAACAGAGTCGAGCCAGACTCCAAGGTTTTTGACTTTATGGCTCGAGAAGGTGGAGACCCTAACATAGGGACACCAACTCGAGGAACAAATGGAGAGTTGTTTTCCTACCACTAAGATGTCTGTTTTACAGGCATTTAGCCTGAGGCAACTGTGTTTCATCCAGTATGTCATGCCCTCTAGGCAGAGCTTAAAGTCCTCTGCCACTTTGCCGTTGTCCTGGGCCAAGGTGAGGATCAGCTGTTTATCTTCTGCATATGACACCATATGCACCCCATGTTCACTCCATATCCAACAGGTCAGCCAACGGTCGCATATACAAATTGAAGAGGGTCAGGCTCAACGTTGAGCCCTGAGGCACCCCCTGCTTCAGATGTTGAGTGGACAAGACGTAGGGTTGCAGAGTAGTTTGAAAGGTATGACCCTCCAGAAAACTTGCCTGCCAACGCAGAGCCATACCTCCTATTCCTGCTGGATGTAGTCTGTCAAGTAACAGGCTATAAGAGACCGTATCAAAGGCAGCGCTTAGGTCAAGCATGACTAAAGCCGCCATTTGACCATCATCAGCAATTTTATTTATTGAATTTGACACACGAAGCAGTGCCGATTTAGTGCTAAAGAAGGGTCTAAATCCAGCCTGTGTCTCAGGGAGGAGATCATGTTTGTGTACAAACTACAGTAGTTGCTGGTTGACAAACTTCTCTGCAATTTTATCAAAATTAAGAAGTAGCAAGATAGGTCTTACATTTTCAGGCACTAGTGGGTCTAGGTTAGACTTTTTGAGTAGAGGTATAACCATAGCATGCTTCCACTCTTTCAGGACTAGGCCGGTGCAGAAAGACAGATTAAGTAGCTCCGTGTGCACTGGTACAATGGCAGCACTGCCCTGATCCAGGATTGCCGGGGATGCAGGGTCTAGAGGGGATTAAGATTTAACTTTAAACATTAGACTGCGCGTATCAGTCTGTGAAATAGGTTGCAGGTTAAAGAGATTATCCTGGATATCTGGCAGTTTACAAAGGAAGAGAGACATTTTAAAAGTCCTAGCACTCAGGAAAAGAAGTATAGATGTTGTTAACTTTGTTCAGAAAGGATAGTGCAATTTGATCACAGCGCTCAATAGATGGAGGAATTGGCACCTGTGGTGCATTCCAAGGAGGTTAGAGACTTATTTACTTGAAAAAAAAGTTCTCTGGTGGAATTTTTCGAGTGTTTGATTTGTAAGGCATAGTAATTTGTACGGGCATGCCTGAGTTCTTTGTGGTAAGGTTGCAAGGTACGTACGTTTATGATCATTGTACTCTTTGCGCCACGTGCGCTCTAGCCTTTTACAAGATCTCTTTGTTACTTGGAGTGCCTCTGAAAACCAGGGTGCAGATGGTTTAGACCGCCTGCTAGTGATTGGCTTAAGTTGTGCTAGGGTGTCTAAGGCATGATAAATACAACCCTTGTCCTGTTTGTTAGCCAATAATGGTTCAGCTTCGAGGGTCGGTCTATTGGATTTTAGGACCTTCGAAAAAAAGGTGGGGGTAATCGCGGCCCACTCACGCGAGCTGTGTATTTGGGATGGTACCACTGACTGTGCGGCTCTGTAATTTAAAGAGGGATCAGGTGGTGATCTGACCACTCCACCGGGATGTGTTCAGCGACTTCTAAGGAGTGTGTGTTAGTAAAAATAGGGGCCAAAATACAGGCCAGAACATGTGTGGAGGCCTTAACCAATTGTGTAAATTGGAAAATGCTCAAATCTTCCATTAGGTTTTTCATGGTCGGGCAGTCTTTATAATCTATATGAATGCTGCGGTCCCCATAAAGTGTAAAATTTGCATATCGAACTGCATACTCCGGAAACCTGGCTGCTAAGCTTTTAATATGTCATAGCTGAACCTGCCAGGCAATAGATTCGGAGCCCAGTCAACATAAACTCACGGTTCAGGGTTAAGCTGAAAAGGCAGCCTCAGAAGTAGCAATATTTATCGATTTCAGCTGGCAGCGCAGATTACTTAAAATTATAGCCAGCCCTCCCTCCCTGAGTATGGGGTGGTCAAGGCGAAGTATGGCATAATTTTCGGGCACAGAATCTAGTATGTCGGGGGCTGAGGCTTCTGTCAGCCATGTCTCAGTTAAAAAGAGGGCGTCAGGCTGGAATTCTAAAATTAGTTTCTGCTATCTCCATTTTGTGTTTGGGTAGCGAGCCGCAGTTAAAAAGTAGACACCGCTTATTCCCAATGTTGGGCTGACAAGTCCTACCGGTAGGATATCTAGTGTGGGGTTCTCCAAGGCGGAAGTCACAATTACTGCAGATAAGTTTAATATGTGAGAGCACAGGACAGTTAAGCTTCAGTAAGGCATTACGGGGATAGAAACCATGCCTACCTACCTCTAACCTTCTGGCGGGGGACTGGATGGAGTGCCGAGCAGGTGTCCTGTCCTGGCGCTGTCCAGGTGCGGATGGTCGCTGACGGGCTTGCCTTTGGCGCGCCCTTGGCACACAAGCGGTGTGGCCGCGCAGCTGCCATGAATTTATAGACCGCCCCTAGGGGCGTGGCTACGGTCCGACTCCGGGGGTCGGAAGCTACTGACTGACACAGCAGGCAGGCAGGAGAGGAAACAAGCCTAAGCTGTGACACAGCAACAAAAAGCAAGATTCACAAGGTGAGATACAATTTAAAAGCCAAGAGACCTATGCGCAAAATGCAGGGGAGCCGGGCACCTCCCAGCACCTAGTGCGCTTACAAGGAACTAAAAAGATAAGAAATGAGGGTGAAACCAAAGAAAAAGCAAGGCGGGAGCCAAGCAACTCCCAGCACCTAGGGCACTTACAAGGAACTAAAAAGATAAGAAATGAGGGCAAACCAAAGAAAGGTAATGCAGGAGCTAGGCAACTCCAGCACCAAATGCACATGCAAGGATAATAAAATAGAGGTTAAAAAACTGGCCAGTTAGGTTCGATAGTGCTTTCTCACCAGGAAAGGATATATGCTAGTTTCAGATTCTTTGCCTTTTGCATCTGGGTAGACGTGAATGGATTAACTTACACCTCAGGGGCCAAGACTGGGCTCTTATGCATCAAACTTCAGTCACAACATTGGTGCTAGAGGATCCCTGCGAGAGAATGTACACCCATTTCTGGATATGAATTCAACTTAGTCTGAGCCCCAGTACCTGGTGATGCCACCTGTGATGGAGGCACTAGTAGAATCCTCCATAAGTACCTGAGGAATAGCTGTCAGGCCATGCATTTGAAACTACAGTGAAAGTGCCAGAGGTACAGAGCTCAAAACATGCTGTAAAGCAAAAACAGAGATTGCATGTCTGCTTCTTCATCTTGTGATAGGGCTGCTAACATATTATCTAATTATATTCAGTGTTGCTATAATTAAAGAAATCACTCCCATGGAACTAAAAGTATAAGCACCGTAATACCAAGATAGACTTGCATCCAACAGAACACTTTGGGTAGAACTTTGCAATACAACACGGAATCATGAGCTCTCAAAATCACTAGCAACTATGAGTCTATCCAAATAAAAGTAGTCATTAGACAAACCACCCAACCCAGCACAGAAATATACAGATATGACAAAGAATCATAAACAGTAATCACTGTGTCCTCACTCAGTATCACAATAGACTATATTACACATAACCACTCACATATATTGAACACTGCACACCATATAGATAACTATCAAGTCACTGTCAACAGATGACTAGCCATCAAGATAAATTACAGAAAAACGGACGAGGAAACTACATTTTAAAAGCATGAAGTGCATATTTGGTGAAAATAAATAAAAATTGTTTTCGGTGTATTTCCTATCAGACCGTCACGTGCACTACCAGAGCGCTGGTGTTAATAGCTGTGCTGCTATTTGAACTCCATGCACAAAAATATGTTGTCAGTTGTGTATTACTAGATATTGCATTAGTGTCAGATGTGTGCAATACAAATGCTGATAAGGTTACCTGGCATTTACTTTTAGATTTAATAGATGTACAGGGAGCAAAATGCCTCAGTGTGATAAATGCTCACCTCTCACACCTCAGTGCCCCTTGCAGTTAATGATGCATTCAGTGAAAAACAAAGTTAAAACAGTTTCATATTAATCAGTTAATATTATCAAAGCATTAATCATTTTTATTTTAAAAGGACATTAATCTTTGCATGTGACTCCACACATGGCGATCTAAGCATTTTAAAAATGTCTCCTGAAATGGCAGAGTGTGGCTCATTCGGTGATTGGCTCATTTTTAGGTTTTACCTGCAGAGCGCTTGCACCGTGCTTGTGAAATCCATGGTATTTAATATATCTTAAAAAGGGTTTACACCATGCATTCATTTCTTATTGGTGAGTGGTTTGTCAATTTACTTTTCCTCCTTTTAATTGGTTGTAGGTGTTGTATTTCCTGTTGTTCCGTATGTGCTTCTCTCATCAGTCTCCCGTGGCCCAAGTACTCGTTCTCATCTGCCTGCGTTGATGGGAACTTCTTTTATTTGCTTAAGGCTGCACAGTGTTTATTTGCTTTGTCTTGCAACTGCACACATCTAAAGTGTGCTTTCTTACAGTTTATTTCTACTTTCTCCAATGTCTTTTTTTTAAACTTCTTGTGTTAGCACACATTTCAAGCGTGCTTGTGAGCCGACGCAGAGACTCGAATCCCGGCTTCACAGCTCCAAGGTTCACCGTTCTGGCCATTATGCCACATCCTCTGTCCTGCCCCTTCTCTCTATTTTTATTACCTGCTCCATGCTTCCTCCACAATGCAAACACACACACATTTCAGATACCTCGAGTTTAGTTAAATATCATTTTCATTTCTTGAAAGAAGCCCTGGCCAGTACGACGTATTGATGTGTTTCTGCTTCATTTGAGGGTTACTGTAAAAGTCTGCTCTCCAGTTCTATAGAGTACAGAGGGATGAATACCTTGGGTAACAGTTGACTAGCACTCTTTCTACAGGGTATACAAAAGCAACCACCATATTAGTAGAGAAACTGTACCATAGAGCGGAAAGGGGGAGCTCCAAACACTGATGATGATGGTACATGTTAACGTTTCTTCCCTCATAGATGTGTGCATTTCTGGTGGGCATTGTTACTGTAAACAATATCTATCACAGCACCTACACCTATCTTAGCCCCCTCCACATATCGATAAAAGTAAAACATTCTTTTACTTTACACACCCTCTCTGCGTTGTCTGTTTGGCCATGTCTGGTTATTGTTACTCTCGCTGTTTTTAACATACCTGGATGGGAACCTAGTTTCTGTGTTTGAGGTGGCCAGATATACTCACTTTCTCCTTCTTGCGTCTCCATGGAGGTTAGGGGTGCTAAAGGTTTTTTTCATTCAGCCGACTGATGCAATGTGCGCACTTCTGTGAGCTGCACTGGTGTACGGTCTGAGGTCAGTGTTCGTAAATGCATGCGCTGCAACTCCCCTCCCCACTGTGCCAGTAAAAACCTCCTACAGCCAGCAGCAAGTCCGTACTGTCTCAGCTTCACCACACATACCCGGCTTCACTGTCCATCAACAAAGTGGTTCCTTGCAGATCTCTCATGTCATCTGCCGGACTGTATAAACTCCTCATGCTTTTGCTCTTGTTTAAATATTCACCCCCTTCTGAGCTGCCCATACCTTTTTTACAAATACAAGCCCTTTTATCCCTGTGCAGTCTTAAACTCCCCTCTTTCCAAAGATCTGGACACAGGAAATGTCTGTGCTGAATTTCCCTATCCCAGCTCCTGAGCGCCTGTCTCTCCTGTCTCCCTTCAGACATGTCCGCCACGAGAATCTATCTACTGGCTGGCCTCAGCGGGGGCTTGGTGTATTGGGTATTGCACTCCTTGAATCTCACCAAGATCCGCTTTGCAGGTAGCGTGTCTCACTATTGCTCTTCCATTTTTAGGTTTGGCCTACACTGCACAGCCTTATCTCCGAATGAGTGCTAGGCTACATCAATCCCTCCCCTTTGCTGCCCCTGCAAGGGATACACAAATCTATCCAACTCGCTCAAAGGCAGGAGGGCCGCACATCTACCTATGAAGGGCTCCAGTGTAAAGTTACTGCACCTAAATACTTGCCTGATTACTATTATACTCCACAACGGATAGCAAAATTCGGTGGGAGGGACTGAATTAAATGTGTGAAATTGTGGTACTTTATTAGCTGACTTATTACATGTGGCTTGGTTATGTCTGGCACTTAAAACGTACTTGCAGGAAGTTTTTCATAGCGTGGCATTTGTCCTGGATGTCACCATCGATCCCTTGCCAAAAGCATGCAGTGTTAATATTTTGCACACTGCTCATTGTCTGCAGCGCTAGCACTAGATATACCAGCAATGCTTGCAGTGTTAATAGTTTGCACACTGCTCACTGTGTAGTTACAGTAGCTGGCAAAGATAACACAGTGGTTAAATACCAGCCATGCCATCATGTTATTTTTCTCAGAGAAAGGAAAACAACATGCTTTTGACTATGGAAGAGGTGCTGATCAGTGGAGAATGGCTTAAAGAGGGACATAAAGGAAACAATCATGTTCAGAGAGTAAATGTCATTGCTTTGACTCTGGGAAGCTGTTTACCTTACTCTTTCCAGTGTTTTGATGTTGGCTGCCTCCCGGTTCACATGTGATATTATTCCTTGTAGTGCTGCTTTATTAACTTAAGAGGGTGAGCAGGTATGCGATCGGCCATCGGAGGGCCACAGTCTAAACCCTGAGGGGATTATTTACAAGCCCCTTACGCCACCCGTAAGTCACATTGCGTGAAGCACCGGCGGTGGAGCCTGCTGCCCGATATTTAAATGGACACGTAAAGCTACCCTGCATGGCTTTACGTGTGCTTGTAAACATCGCCCCTCCTCATGCAACACTTTGCGTCTGAGGGGCGTGACATGGGTGTTGCTGTGGGTGGTCCTACGCAACACCCTTGTATTATGATGCATTTCTAGATTTACAAGAAATCGTAAACCTGGAAATGCATTAAAATGCTACGCCACCCCAGGGGTGGCACAGCGAGGCGCAACGAGGAGATATATTTACCTTTCTCCTTGTTTTTTCCCTGTTCCGCTTTCAATGTGTTCTGCATTCTACAGCACGCATCTAAAGTGGAAATCACCTCAGTTGTTTTTGGCAGGAAGGAACACCTTCTTGCACAAAAACAATCTCCCCATGACGCAGGCATCCTTGCACCATGGTGCAAGGATGCCGGTGCATGGCAGCCGATTGTGTGCCAGCACAGGGGAAAGCAGTGGGATGCAACATATTGCTTTAAATATGTCGCATCCCTGTGCTTTGAAACTGACTCAGTGCGACCCAGCCAAGCGGCTTGCGGCTTACACTGAGTCACTTTCATTGTAAATATGGCCCTTAGTTCTGTTGCTAGAACAAAAAACTGCTTATTATTAATCACATAGGTGAAGCCTATTGCATTTACCAATGCTTGTTTTAAGGTAGGATCCTAATTTTGAAGGGACATTTTGAACAAATGGACAATAGCGGACCATAGCATGAAAGGCAGATTAAACGCTTAACGTAAAAAGTGAGTCCTGAAGGTATTGTACTAGGGGGACGTTGTCAGTCAGATAATCATTTTAGATTTTCAGTGTGTAGAGTCCTAGGTAGGGGCCTACAAATAACGATGACATGCACTCCAGTAGTATAGTTGGTGGCCAGACTCGTATTGATTCCCGCCCAGGTCCCTGGGCCTTTTATTAACATTGTTGCGTGCTGGCCGAGCCTACGCTGGGCCAGCCTACTGTGGTCACGTTGTGGGGGTCTCCTAGGGCCACACTCCTCAGTTTCCACTACAGGGTGGGCTGGCCCCCGAGGGGCAACATTACATTCCTCCTTTGCCTAAGGAATAAACAAACCAAAATACATAACACATATAACTCCAAACTGTGAACATCAGTCTCTGACAGATAACAGATTCATGGAACAGTTTTACTTGTCTGCTTGGACTTCTCTGGCGTACAGGGGTCGACAGCGGGCTACAAAGTCCTGGTACTTCTGGGATGGCCGAGGATTAGGCCACAGGTTGTACCGGCCTTGGTTGCTCCTGGGTGAGGGGGTCAGAGACCCATCCGTCTGGTTCTCAGTCTCTGGTGCGGGCTGACTGCTTCAGTAACCTTGGTTTGGAGATTCTACTGGAGCGTGGGTGCTTCGGCTGGCTTTTCCGTTGACAGGCATGGGAGGATCACTTTCTTCTGCGGGTTCCGGCGGGTCACCGAATTCCGTGGTGGCAGATGCGTCGAGCACAGGAAACTCCACAGACTTGTCGGTTGGGACTTTCTTGAAGAATAACACGTTCCGGGTTACTTTCTCTTGGCCCCGGAAGCCGTTACCATCGTGCCCTTGACATCTGTTACTGTCCATGGATCTAGTTCGAACGGCAATCTGAACTTCCCGACAGCGTGGAGATCTCGCACGAGGACTCGGTTACCCACCGTAATGGTGCTTTCCGCCGCGTGTCTCCTCTGCGAGGCATTTTGGTTGGTTTTCGTCCGCCTGGTTAGCGACTGATTTGGAGGGTTCGGGGACTCCGTTCACACTGGGTGGTGTGGAATGGTGTCAGTCACCGTCAGACCAAAACACAGGCGGCGTGGGGAGATTCCAGTGGTGCAATGGGGTGTGAGGCGATAATTCCAAAGGAACTGGTACAGAGCTTGCTCCAGGCTGTGGGCTATTTGGATCGTTTTATTTAGTGTCCACATTAGTCGTTCCACCTCTCCATTCACCTGGGGCCATCTGGGGGTTACTCGGCGATGTCTGATTCGGTGGGACGCAAGGTAGTATGAAAGTTCTGCGCTGGTGAAAGGCGGGCCATTTTCTGTCCGTAGTTCTCCGATCAGGCCATGGGTTGTCTTAATCTTTTCAATTTTCGGCATGGCTTCACTGCCTGCTGTGGATGGGACGACTTCGACTTCTGGGTACCTTGAAAAATCATCCACGATTACTAGCATGTACTTTCCTCCAGGGAGACTGCCGAAATCTGCGCTTGCTTTTTCCCATGGGGTGGTGGGACCTACTTCTGTGATGACTGGCGCGGGTCGGCTAGGAAGGCTGGTAGCTAGGCACACCGGGCAACGCTGGATTATCGACTCGACCAGGTGATTGAGACCCGGGAACCAAATCTTGCTTCTGAGGCGGTTTGTTGACTTCACGATCCCTTGATGCGCTCCATGTGCGAGGAGGGCGGCTTGGTGGGTCTGGCGCTCTGGCAGGACAAGGTGAGGGCCTCTCAGAAGACAACCATCGGTGGACACTGACAGTTTATGGTGCACATGGTCTTTCAGTGTAGGTTGTGCCTCTGTGGTGCGGAACGACGCTGGGTTTTGGAGCAGCCTCCAATCCCCTGAGGAGAGTGCTTGGATGGCAATCTGGAGGCAGTCATCTTCCTTGGGTGCCTGTACCACTTATTCTAGCGAGATTGGGAGGGAGGGGCCTTTACCGTTCAATGATCATCCGTACGTACTCCTCGGTGGCCGTTGCTCCGACTGATTCTGGTCATGTCACTGGCCTGGCGTGCCTGGATAGGAAGCCAGCTCGGTTGCGGGTCCCCAGTCTGAGGACCCTTGAAAGAGTGGAACAAGGGGTTTGTGGTTGGTTACCACCATGAACGGGTGTCCGTACAGATAGATGTGAAAAAGGCGACAACCCCACAGGATCGCGATGGCATCCTTCTCAATTTGAGAGTAGCGTTGCTCCGTGGGCATGAGAGTCCTGCAGGCGTAGGCGACCGGGCCCCATTCTTCACACGCTTGCTTTTGGGCCAGAACTGCTCCCAGGCCAGTGGGACTAGCATCCACCACTAGCTGGGACTCGTGTCTGGTGTCGAAATACACTAAAGTTGTGTCAGCTGACAGGGCAGCTTTTATCTTCCGGAATGACTCTTCTTGCTCGGCTTCCCACATCCAGTGGCTGGTGGCTTTGGTGAGGTCTCGCAGGGGGCCAGTCAGGTCTGACAGATTCTTGATGAAACGGCCACAATACGTGACCATGCCCAGGAAGCTGCGAACTTCCGACACTGAAGTTGGGGCTGGAGCGTCTTGAATGTCTTTTACTTTGTCCGGGTCCGGGTGGCTTTGTCGGAGAAGCGGTAGCCAAAAAAAACTGATGTCTCTACTTAAAAACTCGCACTTCTCTCGGTGGAGGGTGAGTCCACTGTCACGGATTCGGGTGCATACTGCCTGGAGGCGATGGATGTGCTCTTCCAGCATGGGTGCATGCATGAGAATGTCATCGCTGACGTTGAGGACACCGTACAGCCCTTGGACGACATTTCTAACTATTTCTTGGAAGACATCAGCAGCACTGGAGATACCAAAGTTGAGGAGCGTGTAGCGCCAGAGCCCAGCCTGGGTGGAGAACGTCGTGATTGGACACGAGCCTGGATGAAGAGGAATTTGGTGGTACCCAGAGCAGAGGTCCATCTTTGAAAACCACTTGGAGCCGGACAGTTCTCCAATGATGTTGTCCACCGTCGGGGTCAGGTGGCGCTCGCGCTTGATGGCGAGATTAGGGATTCTCATGTCCACACAGATGCGGACCGTGTCGGGCTGCTTTGGCTTCTTCGCGACAGCAATTGGTGACACCCGTTCGATGATCCCGGCTCTCTCAAGAAGGCGCAGCTCGGCTTCAACCTTGGGACGCAGGTGGAAGTCAATTCTCCGGTGGCGGAGAGCAATCAGGGCGACTGACTTGTCGATGTGTAGGCGGACTGCGGGGCCTTTCAAACAGCCGATTCCCTCGAACAGTGTCTTGAATCCTTGTAACAGGCAGTTCAGGTTGTTGGCCTGCACGGTGAATGCGAAATTGATCAAGTTGAGGTCCTGTGCTGTTCTGCAGCCTAGCAGAAACCCGGAGCCTTCCTGGGATACATACACCTTGGTTTCCTGGTGGGCGGCTTCGTTGGAGAGATTGGCTTGGAATACTCCACACAGCCTGAGCGAGCATTTGGTGCCGTAGGCGTAGACTTGCACCCTGGTGGGGCGGAGCGTTGGAGGATTTGGTAGATTCCTGTAGACACTGGCTGCCATGAGGTTGATGGTGGCTCCGGTCTCGATGAGGGCTGCTACTGCTTGGTCTTGCACTTTGACGTTGCATATGGGCGTCGCTGGTTGAGCGGCCGACAGAGAGTTCAGCATCCTGACCACGTGAACAGTGGCAACATCGGCTTCATCGTCATCCATGTCGCTGCTTGCTGAACCATCAGGGGTGGTTTGATCGCCCGGACTCTCCGGGGCGGGCCAGTCTGCCTTCTTCTTGGTGTAGATCGGCATACTTTAGAAAAGTGGTTGACTTTCCCGCAGGCACTGCAGGTTTTGCCTTGCACGGGGCAGGCTCTGTCATGGGGTGAAGGACCGCCGCAGGAACGACTGCATGAGTAAGCATGGGCGAATTTTGCGAATCTCGCGTTCGCGAATTTTGCGGATTTGCGAACTCGCAATCCGCAAAATCCGCGAATTCTCGCGAATTTGCGGATTTTTTTTTGTGTTCGCGCGGGTTTCTGCCAGTTCGCGAGGGTTTTTGTACAATTTCGCAAACGCGAACTTACCTGTCGGGTCGCAAGTTTTGCGAACTTGTTGTTTCTACGTGTCCAGCCTGTTTGGGACACTCTTCTTCATCACTGCCACCCTCTGTCACCACTGCCACTCTCTGACTACTCATGCCACCCTCTGGCCCACCCATGCCACCCTCTGTTTCATCACAGCACCCTCTGGTTGTCCAGTGTACATTATTGTGGCAAAGCAAAGCACACCTTCCCTGCCTCAAGTGACCTGAATTAATTTGGGGCTGATTAATGTGTCACAGAATATTTTTTTAGCTGGCACCTGCTTCCTTAGTGCTTCCTGATTAGTGATCTTTTGCACTTGCTAAGTGCTTTCATTGTTGCAAAATTAGTTACAACACCTGCCCTGCCCCAACTGACAATAATGAATTAGGGGCTGATTAATGTGTCACTGGATTTGAACTTCCAGCCTGGCTCCTGCTTGTCTCCCTTAGCTGTAATTCAGGACCTTTGTGGCATATGTGTAACTATTCTGAGGGTCAGAACAGGGTCACATAATAGTTGCAAGTAGGCAACTGAACTCTGGAGGGGCCCCTCAGGAAGCACTACAGGAAATGGCTACTAATGATGAGCTTGAACTTTTGAACCTGGTAAGTAGTTTCAGTTTTGCTAAGATCGTATTTCTGCAATTTAGCGCTTATTCGCGGGGCGCGAAGTTGAACTGGGAAGTCGCGAACTCACGCGAACAGTGCGAGCAAGCCATAAAATCCGCTGCTCGCGGATTTGCGGATTTTGCGGGAAATTCGCGAATCTCGCGGATTGCGAATTTACCAAAAATCCGCAAAATCCGCGAGCGGAACGGATTTTCCGCCCATACTTATGCATGAGTTCTGTGCGGGCGTTGTTGTCTTTGGCCGTGTAGTTCGTAGCCGAGATTCCTGGGCGTCAGTACGAAGGGCGCACACTGGTTTGGAGTCCATGTGTGCTGCTCTGGCTTTCGACAGTTCTTTGTAGCGGCCGAGTGTTAGTATGTCCCTCATCGGCATTTTGTGTTCCTGTAGGACTTGCTCGCGCAGCTTGGTGGACGCACTGCCCTAAATGAACTGGGCCCGGACTTCGACGTCCGGGCCCAGTTCCGGGAGGGTGCAGGTGCTTGCTAACTACTTCAGCCTGGCATGGAGGGCATGGCTTGGCGCGCGGCAAGATGGCAGCATTCTAGTGCTGCTGTCCTGGCCACCGCAAAAAATACTACATCATCCTGTCCTACCTGAAGTGGACATCTAATCTTTTGGCGAGGATAGTCCATCTGATAGACACTGAGCAGCAGAGCTACGATAGCTCCCAGCTCCAGCGCGCGCTGTAGGCCGTGACTGGGCCTGACTCTCTCTGCCTGACTCACAAGCCATATACAGGAGTCAGCTAACTTGGAAATCACCCACCCCTGGGGCATCCAGTCCTTATTGTCGTCAGGGAGAAGCTGTTGTGTGTTTACATGCCTGGTATATTCTAAGTCACGTTTTATAGATAAACCTGCAATGCTGATGGGACATATTAGGGGGCTCTGGGGCTGGCGGGTTACTTTCCTGATTTGACAGAATTGCTCCTTATGAGTTGTCACTGCGTTCATAAATATTGGTTGTCTACAACGGTGGGGCTGGGAGACGACTGGTGTGGTGGCCCACTTCCGCCTAGCGCGGGAAGTGTACAGTGCCGCCACAACCCTCAATGGGAATGACCCAAATCTCATCATGGTTGTTGTTATCCATGTTGGGGCTGGGGGGGGAGATGATTTATGTCTTTGGCGGGTTGGGGTTGCCAAAGTGGGTGGGGGGTTCGGGGTCTGGGCCCACGTTCTGCTTACAGATTAAGATCTAGAATTCCGCTTACAGTCTGTTGTGCACTATGCAGGTACTGGGTTACATGGCAGTGGGGAGCATGCTGGCTCGACACTACCCTTGAGTTGGACTAATGATGGGCGAGACATACACTTGCATTACATGGAATGTGCGAGGACTGAACACGCCCAAGAAACCCAGACAGGTGCTCGCACAACTAGACAGGCATGGTACGAATATCGCCCTATTACAGAAAACCCACTTGACCAAGCATACTGAGGGATTTATAGCACGCCGATGGGCTACCTTCCGTTTGGCCTCCTCATACTCTAATTATGCCCGTGGAGTTTTAATACTTGTTAAAAAGGGTACCCCATTTCAGCCACTTGATACTCATGTAGATAAAGAGGGCCGCTGGGCAGTGGTGGGGGGCAAGTTGGGGAGGGTGGTAGTGACCATTGCCAATGTCTATGGCCCGGTGGTTGACGAGCCAGCATCTTTTCTATCTCTGTTCCAGGTGTTGCGTACTTGGCCGGAAACGGAATTGTTGTTGGGAGGTGATTTGAATGCCTGTCTGGATCCACAGCTGGATAAGTCTATATCTGCTAGTAATCACATGTTGAAAGTTGCCCAATGTATACGTGACTTTATGGAAGAGATGGGCCTATCGGACATCAGGCTCTTGAGACACGCTGGGGTTAAGGAGGGTACACATATCACACCTGCTCATAATACTTGGGCACGCTTGGACTATTGGTTAGTAGACGGGGTGGTTAAGGGATGGGTGACTGAAGCCAGCGCACTACCAATGACCCTATCAGATCACAATCCAGTTAGGATACACCTCTCAGTGCCCCACTACATGCGCCGCCCCTTCACGTGGCGGTTTCGGGCGGATTCCCTCCTAGACCCTATATATGAGGACACAATTAGGAAGGAGATAGTACAACATTTTGAATTAAATGCAGGCACAGTCGATAGCGCAGCTACCTTGTGGGAGGCGTTCAAAGTCACTATAAGGGGGGGGTATAAGTACGTCAGCGGGTATCCTGCGGGATCTGAGGGGACAATTGCGGAGTACTGAGGACAAACTGCGGGAGCTAGAAGCCTCTTATGATGCAATGCCCACACCGGAAACCCTGGCACACATCAGGGAGTACGTTGAGGAATATAACTCTCTTGCGGAGTCCGAGGTGAAATATATTTCTAAGAGATATATAGCGAGAGCGTACGGGGAGGTTGGAAGACCTGACAGAGTACTAGCCAATCGGCTTCGGGCTATCCGATGTTCACAGAAAATTCCTTAGCTTGCCCATCGATGAGGCCGATATTAAGGAGGCGATCCTCTCCTTACCCAATAAAAAAGCTCCTGGGCCCGACGGGCTGACAGCAGAATTTTATAAACGGTACTCGGAACTGCTCATACCCCACATCCTAGCGATGTATACGGAAGCGCATGAGGTTGGCTGTCTCCCACCAACTCTGCGACAGGCACTTATTATTACTTTGATGAAGAAGGATAAGGATCCTTCTAGGTGTGAATCTTATCGCCCCTTATCTTTGATTAATATTGACGCCAAAATTCTCGCAAAAATACTGGCCGCTAAACTCCATCCTTTGATGCCCTTACTGGTTTTACCAGACCAGTCTGGTTTCATCCCTGTGCTAAATCTTGATCTGCCTGCCGTGGCCGTGCTCCTGGGCGTGGCCAAGGCGTTTGACTCGATAGAGTGGAAATACATGTTCTCCATCCTGTGCAGGATGGGATTCCCCCTGGTTTATTTCCGGTGGATACAAATTCTATACACGGACGCGTTGGCGCGTGTAAGGGTGGGTGGCCTTACCTCGGATCCTTTCAACATCCAGCGAGGTACCAGGCAGAGGTGCCCCCTGTCCCCCTTCCTTTTTGCCATTATATTAGAGCCCCTTGCGAGTAGAATACGCCCCTTGCGAGTAGAGTACGCCAAACTCACAGGGCGGCGTCTCTGAATTTTAATAACAGGCCGGTGGGCATATCTGCTTATGCGGATGACATGGTTCTCTATATTCGAGAACCGCAACGGTACTTGTCACAGGTCATCCGAGAATATGTCAGCTTTGGGTTATACTCAGGACTAACCATTAACTGGGAGAAGTCTGTCATTGTTCCCCTAACGCCTGCGACCAGTTCGCCTCAGGTGGAGTATCCCCTATTGTGGACTGAAGACCCAGTAAAGTATCTGGGCATCTGGATACACCGGGATCAGGCAACGGTAATTCGTGAAAACTATGGAATGGCCTATACTGCCTTGGTGCAACAGGTGGATCGGTCGGTCAGCTTACCTCTGTCCTTAGCGGATCGTATAGCAGTCATCAAAATGGTGGTGCTCCCTAAATTCTTGTACTTATTTTGTAACATCCCCATCCGGTTAAACAAACACTTTTTCAAAACCGTACTATCCCAACTCCTTCGGCTGGTGTGGGGGGCAAAACCGCCGATAATTAGCTGGGCCACGCTAACTTTGCCGTTTGAAAAAAGGGGATTCTGTGCCTCAGACTTATATGTGTACTACCTGTGCACACTGGACCAATATGAATTCTTTTGGTTTCGACCACATGATTTCATTCCTCACGTGGCGGTCGAGGAGGGAGTTGCAGGGGAGATCCCGCTACGAGGCATAATTACGCATGTTCACAGATCCACACCCAGGTCTGAGATAAACACTATAGAAGCCACGATATCGGCATGGCAAGATATAGGCAAGCAGACTAATAGACTCCCGTTGTACGCTCCGAATCTGGCTATTGAGGGGCACAGTACTATTTCAGTTGCACGCGAACAGGGTTCGATCCGCGCACTCCAAGAGGCGGGCATATCGGTTATGGGGGATCTATATAATGATGGGACGTATATCACCAGCGCAGATCTGAGCTATGTCTCTAATCCTACGCCGCTATTTATGTATACTTGCTACCGACTACGCAGGGCTATAAGAGATCATTATCCAACTTTCCCAGAGGAACCAGTGACCTCTAAATCGTTACAGCTAGTTCTCACAGCAGCCACGAAGAAACATCTGCTCACTAAGTTATATAGGCTAGTACAAGAAGAGACGGTGCTGATCGCAGATAGGAGCCTTGACAGGTGGAATGAAATTTTGAATCCGCAGATTACGATAGAAATGTGAGAGCAGATTTATAGTTTAACTGGAAACTGTCAGCCAACAGCAACTTGCGTATAATACATCTGAAATTCCTACATCAAGCATACCGCACCCCCGTACGACTCCACAGAATGGGTCTTAGAGATACGAATTGCTGCAGGCGGTGTGGCCGGGAAGGGGCATACTTTGTGCATCTGGCTTGGCACTGTTGTAGAGTAGACGCGTACTGGACTGAGGTGTTGGAGATACTCTACACTATGACTGGACAGCGGCTAGACTACACCCCAGTGCTATGCTTGTTGGGATACATGCCTGGTGTGAAAGGTGTCATTGGGCGCTTTGTCAGAGTGGCTTTGCTGTTGGCTAAAAGAAGAGTGTGTTTCACGTGGGATGGGAAACGGTATCCTATGTCTACCAAATGGCTATCTGACATGGTGTACTGTCACGAACAACTGACCCTCTACGAAGAAGAACTTCCAAAGAGGTCCCAGCCTAAAGATATCTGGGCCCCTCTGCGGGAATATTTGTTTGCCCGCTGCGAACAAGAGGAAGATACTGATAGTGCTCACAATGACTGACTTGCTACATGTTATGGGATAGGGGGGTAGCTCCTTGCACACATGTACTACAGCGGAAGGTACCTAACTGTTCGGACATTTGCTCCTCATGATTGGATAAGATTGGTGACACCACTGTGTATTCTAACTGTAGAAGTGAAGCTCGGGCCGGGGCGGGGGGATGGGTGTTGATTTGTTATTTTGCTTTTTCAGAAGTTATATACTGGCTGGAATCACTAATGGTTGAAAATGGCTTGGTGAAATGTATTTGACATGTCATTTTGAAACTAATAAAAAAAATAAAAATAAAAAAAAACTACTTCAGCCTGGCATAGAACACATCCACCGACTCTTCTGGGAGCTGGCGCGCTTGGCGGAGCTGAAAACGTTCGTAGTCGGGGCTGGTAAAAGGTTCAAAATAGGCAGTGATGGCGTCGCGCATCGAGGCGTAGTTTCTGGGTGGGCCGGCCTCTTTTACCCGTTTGGAGATCTTATGGATGTCTACCCTGCCTAGATGGAGGAGCATGGGCCTGCGGCGGGGGGGCCCCGATGTCTGCAGCATCGAGGAAGTTCTCCAGGCGCTCCACCCACGGTTTCCAGTGCGCGGCTTGGGAGGGAGGGGCCCTGTGACGGTGAAGGGCTCGAGCGGGGGAACTTTGGCCATGCCAGCGTGGGCGTGGACGCAGCTGGGCGGTGAAAATGGCGTTGAGATGCTCGCTGGTGGTTTCAGAGGAGGTGCACCAGGTAAATCAGGCTCTGCGAGGTGGCAGCCGGGGATGCAGCAAGAGGGTGCCACTGGTGAAGGGCTGGTGGGCCTGCAAATGCACCATGCGACCGCAGAAAGGCCGGGGCTTGCTTGAGCCAGGTCAGCAGGAACAAACGGATGCCCAGTACCACGTGGTGCAGGGACCGAGCATGCAGGGACTGCTTTCACTTTCGTTTTCCCCGTTGTATGCAGGCCGCAATGGAAGCAGGGGGCGGGTCCAGCGCTTGCACTCACACTATGCGCTTGAAGCCTCTGGACTTTCTGGGGGCCGCAGTCATGCAGCGCACACCGGCGCTCTCACCTTCGCTCCTTCAGGCGAGCGGGAGACCCCGCTGCAGGCGGGCGCTGGGGCGGGCCGCACACGCGCCTGCGTGAGCACGGCTGGCACTGACTTGAGGGCTGCAGGAATGGTGAAGAGCAGCGCCGGCGACGGCCGCAGGCAGCAGGATCTCGCTGCGAGGCATAGTGGTGGCAGGAGGTGGCCGTAGCAGACAGGGTGGCCTCGTGTGCATAGGCGAGCACACCGGAGGTGAGGCGGGCGGGGTGGGAGCCGCGGCAGGGGCGCTCTCACGATGAGGGTGTTGAAGGCAGGTACGGGGGTCACATCTTGACACGGCGGGGTGGTGAGACCACCTCGTCGCCTATGTAGAGTCCTAGGTAGGGGCCTACAAATAACGGTGACACGCACGCCAGTAGTATAGTTGGTGGCCAGACTCGTACTGGCTCACGCCCAGGTCCCTGGGCCTTTTATTAACATTGTTGCGTGCTGGCCGAGCCTACGCTGGGCCAGCCTACTGTGGTCGCGTTGTGGGGGTCTCCTAGGGCCACACCCCTCAGTTTCGACTACAGGGTGGGCTGGCCCCCGAGGGGCAACATTACACAGTGTTTGACCAATAAATAGAAATACAAGTTTTGCGCGGTACTAAATACTATATGTAACAAATCATAACACCATCAACTATATTGTATGCAGCCTGCCTGTTTCGTTTGAACGTTGCTGAGGTGTAATGATCTTGCAACTGTAGATATGAACTGGAAATAGTTGCAGCCTTATATGGGGCAGAGGGAATTCCCTTGCTCGTTAATCCCATCTGCACCGTATTCTGTTTCCAGCCCTGCAGCATTCCCAGGAGGGGCCTGTCGTTTTCTCTGCAGTGCATCGTCTCACAAATAGCCTGGGGCTGGCCGCTCCCTGCTGCTCTGCGGCGGAAGGCGGGGCAAGGTAGAGTTCACTGGAACGGAAGCATTTAGCGAGATGATAAATCATATGAATGAGGGAGCGCGACGGCCAGGCTGTGAGGAGAAAGCTTACTTGTCGAACAGTATCAAATGTGCCCTGATTTCAAAGGGCCTGGGGATCCAAAACGTAACAGGAGCCCCTCGCTAAGATCCCCAACACCGATAGACTACCGCTGGCCTCTTTAGTAAGAAACAAGATCCCACTCGCGGAGGGATCCCTCCTGCCTTGCTGGCAGGTTCGTGAGAAGTGAAAGTAAATAGGTCGATGGACCTTTCATGGTGACCTGCGAGGACTCGGGCATTCTGAACTGAAAACGACGTTTTAAATGCAGAAAGTGCATATTTGGTGTGAAAATCAATACATATAATTTTCGATGTATTTCCTGTTAGGCTAAGTGCACTGCCTGAGCACCTGTGTTATAATAGCGTGCTGCCATTTGAACTCCATGCACAAATTTATGTCGTAATTTGTATATTACTAGATAGTTCATTGGAATGAGTCTAGTATCTAGTGTGTGCTTTAATCTCGACCACTGGATGTGTGTATGTGGCGGAGGCGACTAAATTATGTGTCAAGGCTGACTAAATTATGTTGCAGAATAGGATCTTCCACCGTGCCTCAAAATACATTGCTGAGTTTTTAGTAACATTTGATCATTTCAAGCTAGAAGCACAATTTGTGTTAAAATCTGCAGATTATGCAGCAGATAGATTATGTGGCAAAGGCAAAAATACATTAATATGCGAAAAATGCAACGGCTTCAAAATCGCACAATTTAACATGATTGAACTGCGAAAAATGCGAAGGAGCAGTGAATAAGGCCATTTCTGAACACCATGCTGCAAACACGTCCCTTCACACCAGTAATGAATCTCACTCCTTGGAGAGTTGTTTTAGTCTTGTCCGCTTTAATTCTTGCACTTTTTTAATCAAAGTTCAGAGGAACACAAGTACAAACAAGTGTTGTGATCTTAAAATTAAGTAATTCAAATTAAAATAACTGAATAAAAAATGGTGTGTTGCCTCCAAAGTATTATGTTTTGAATATTACTCGGCCCCTCTATTGTTATTTATTAATGTGTTTTGTCTCTTCAACAGTACCCTAACTTAATCACATTTTCCAGACACATTGCTAAAAAAAAGAGATAATTTGAGTTGCATAATGAGGCTCAATTCCGTATGCCTTTCACCCGGTTATTTCTCCGGCCTCCAACAGTCCGGGATCTTCGCAGATCACATTCTCAACTCGGAGGAAGAAACAAGAGATGCAGATTTAAGAACATAACTGAAAGAGAAAGGCTCCTATGTCTTCCACGCAGAACACATCTACATTTTTATCTGAAAATAGACACTTATATCCTCTGTAGACTGAATATGCATTTTTAAATTAAGATTCAGGTGGTTGTCATTTTGTAGTATGGCTCTTTGTATTCAGTTGTGAGTGGAAAAGCATAATTTTAGATGGGTAGTGTGTGATTGACAGTGTTATGTATGTTGAGATCCAATGTGGAAAGCTTTTTGGTGCTGTTCATGAGTTAGCAGAGAGATGCTCTGCCACCCAGTAGGTGTGTGAGATAGGCTCATAATATATAATTGTAATTAGCTGTAGCTTGTAATTTACTCTGCAGGTTTAGAATGGGTTTCATGATTTCTTTAAAGGCAGAAAGGGGCTGGTGCACCAAAAATGGGGTTAATCGGAGAATGCCTGGCATTCTACATAGCAACATGCGCAAGGCAGATATGCTGTCCAATGAGTAAAATGATGTCACATGGGAAAGACTCAAGATTGGGGAAATGGCAGTAGCCTGGCACTTTTTAAATACAGTGATACTTCTTGCTTTACAAATACACCACTCGAGCAAAGAAGGCAGTGGAAGAACAATCAAGCTTGACAACCTGAGCCAAAACTATACAATCTTTAAAAGGCCCACAGTCCACCTACACCTACTAGGCAGAATAAAGGCATAATTATTAGCAAGGGTTACTGCCCCAAACCTTACTCATGCCCTCAACGGTGGACCCTACTCGAGTGAACCCTAGTGAGGTCATTGCTCAGACCCTAGCCAGACTGGCATCCTGTTCTTGTGAAGGTGAGAGATGAAGCACTTGGTAGGGTGCTGCCTTAACAGCACAATAATAAGTGGTCCAGTCTAGTTTTGTCTTCCTCAACATTTGGAAGATTGCACGGGTTCAGGCACACTTGGAAAAATAAGATTGTCACACCTCCCTGCAAACCTAATACATTTCTTTGATCCCAGAAGCCTTTGCTCTTTCACATTTATATGAGAAGGTGCCCTCCTTTCTTTCTACAATTTCCCCCCAGAAAGATTACACTTTAAATATTATTGGGGATCGCCATAATAGGGTGAACTGAGACAATGTGATGACCCTGCTTTATAATAATTCTGCTAGAACAGCTGCATGGCCTACATTTGGTAGTTCTCATTTTGCTCAGTCTTAACCGAGCTCTTCTCGAATCTGTGAGTTTTGCGAAAAATTGGTTTATATATCTCTACAATTCAATTTTCGTTTGACCCCTCTATATTGCCTCTTACCTTTAATCTCCCCTTCACCCACCTTCCCCCATAAACTCTGCCCTGAACTGTAGCCAGAGGCCTATAATCCAAAACAATATTGACTAAACAGGTATCATGCCCAGTCCTAGACAAATCAAAATTCAGGCTCTTTGGGTGCCATTTGGAAGAAGAAATTGTTGATTGACTCTGGTGGACACTGCAGCTTACATCTGCCCTATGAGTGTAGAGGCTTTCCCTGCTTTGTTCATCCAAGAACTGTGGTCATGGGGCCCTGTAGGAACATTCTGTTACTTCAAGGCCGATTGCAATTTATCAGACTCGCCTTCCTGATTCATGGACTCTTGGATGGAAACCGCTTACTCTTACAATTTAGAAGATATTACAGCAGTTTCCTTTGAGCCCTGCAGAATAGAACATTGTAGAGAAATATGGAACTACCCCGTACCCTTTCAATGCAGGCCACATTGTTCTGAACTAGCTTTTAGATGTCTATGCCCTTGGCCCCATCCTGCTCTTACCATTATAGAGATATCTCCTGCAATCTGCTTTTATGGCCACATGTGTGTGAGCTGGGCTATAACTGCATACAACTGCTGTCAACCCAATCAGCGTTTGGGAGTAAAGAGAGCTCTTGTGGTGTTAACATGAGGTGCCATGTAATCTGACATATAGAGGAGGATCTGCGAGCAAGTCCACATTCCCTTACCATGTTATTGGGTTTCTGACTATTATTGGACAGACCGTGGCCTAATGTAATTGAAAAGTGTTGATTGAAATAGCAAAGCAGCTTGCCCAAGTTCCCACCCTCGAAAGTTTCCCAAGATCCTCCCTGAGGAGCCTAAATCCCCCAGAAGAGAAAAGAAAATACATTTCCCAAATGCCCTAGTTTTGGCCCAAAGGCACGCTAAAAGGTGATGATTTATTTATTAACCGTAATTTTTATTACCCGGATATAAAGTCCTACTCGTCCCAGTCCCAACGGTATAAGGTGACCCGCCTCCGACAGGAAGTTCAACTCTTAATCTACACCAATGGCTTTAAACATAGTCTATTTTCCACGTTGATTGTCCCTCTATAAATACTCTTCCCCCCTCAGCTCGGCCTTTAATTTTCCAAGTACAATATTGGAGGTGCACAGGGTGGGATGGAAACAGATTGGTAAAAGGAGGACTATGTATAAGGGTAATAAAGATTACCGGTAACTAAATAAATCATTACAACCTCAACTCCGTCCTCTTCGTCCTATTCCTAACAATATGAGGATTTATCAAGACACAAAATTGCACCAACTAGTGCAGGAGTTAATAAAGCTTTAACATAAATGAGCAATTACTTCATTGCTGAATGCAAGACAACAGAACCACCATTTTCATCAGAAACAGATGGCAAATCAAGGCGGCAATGATTTACAAACATTTAGTGCGAAGTCAAGGTTGCTGCTTGATACATTTTCTGAATCAAAGCACCACCCATCCCTGCCCCTTGAAGTGGAAACTGCTGTAGTAGAACAACCTTGAATTCGAAGAGGAGCAACCTCTGCAGCCAATTCTTAAGCCTGAGAAATAGCATGCTTGACCCATCTGCTAATGGTCTGAGAGGTAGATTGCCTACCATTGTTGGCTGATCCATAGGAGACAAAAATAGAAGATGACATACGAAAACCTTTAGTACAGTCCAGGTATATTGTCAATGCTCTTATCACATCAAGAGATGACGGAATGTATGAATCTGAGTCTGAAAACACAGGAAGGAAAATCTCATGAGATAAACGAAAATGCGATTCTATCTTAGGGACAAATGTATGATCAAGTCTCAGAACTACTTGATTTGGAAAACATCTCAAATAAGAGAAATAGATCACAAGAGCTCCTAGTTCCCCAATACCACGCCCCTTTTTATACCTCTCTGCAATGCAGCACTGTGGCGCTTACTGGAGGTACCTGGTAGGCCAGTTGGACCCAAGGGACCCTCAGGATTCATGGGGAATTAATCCCCCAACTTAAAACCCACCAGGGGGCACATTTGGACAGTGTTGAAGGGAGGGAGAGGGCCTGATGTGACAAGTGAACATTAAATGGTTCTGTTGGGTAGAAAGTATGTAAGTTAAAGCTGCTCATAGTGCATTGGAATACTTGGCGCAACCTCTAAACAACGCCTGTGGAATAGAATGCTTATCACTTTATAAATGAAGAAAGAGAGAAAATTGCTGTTATACTGTGTTTATATCAGAATTGCTTCATTCTTAGATAATTACAGTAAACTTAAAACACAAAACATGAATTGTCAACATGGGTTATTTGCATCGGTGCCAGGTGATATAAGTGACAGTACTGCTCAGTGCTAAAAAAGTGTACTGTATATACAGTGCAGGTATGGTTTTTATGTACAAGTGAGTTGTACTCCAGATAATGATTTAACTCCAGAGGTTCCTATTCTTCGTTCTTCAGTACTGACTCTATGCAGTGGACAGACAGTACTACGGCCCGTCCATCCCACTTCCGGATGACATTGCTGAATTCCAGAACATTACTCGTGTGGACCCGATCGGAACTTTCCTCGAGTCTTCTTTGCCCGCGGCAGAGAACTCTCCGGCCCACCAAGGGCTGTCAACACATTATATTTGTCCTGATGAAGAACCGCTGTGACCACCTACTGGGGCACGACTAGGGTTGAAACGTCGATGCATACCTTAGGTCCAGAACTACCAGGATTCCACACAACGAAGAATAGGAACCTCTGGAGTTAAATCATTATCAAGTGTGCAAACGCGCCCCATGGTGCGTTTTAAGTTGGGGGATTAAGTCCCCTTGAATCCTGAGGGTCCCTGGGGCCCAACAAGCCCACAAGGTACCTCCAGTAGGCATCTCACAGCCTTATAGACCCCTCTGACTGCTTCCTTGCACCCATCAAATATTGTGACTCTTAGTAGCTTAATTTCTGGTTTGGATCCCATAGACTACTTACTACTGATAGCCCCTCCCTGGAATTATTTGCTTACATGTTGCTTCATTGACATGTTTTTTTACACATGCTGGTGGTTACAGATTCTGTGATCTGCTGCGGCGATTGAGGCACCAACGAACACACAGTTACAGATTGTTAGATAAATATTTGGAAACTATGACCGCAACTTTTTACATCTTTTAAATAATTAGGTGCACACTTTTGCTTTTTTTAAACTATTTATATATCTATGAGGATTTCCTGCAGCTCAAATCTAACTTTTAGGCGGTGGAGAATGAGCTTGGTTGAGGATGGGTAATGCATTGTGATGTAGTTTTTTTTTTAAAGTTGTGAGTCTTCAAATCTTTTCTAAATTGGAGCACTGTTGAGGCAATCTGGATGTATCCAGATGTTGTTCTAGACCCTGAGAGCATCAATGGATTAAGACTATTGGTCTTGTTTTTTCTTGTTTCAACTTATTAGTCGGTGGTCAGATGGTGTCCTACTTGCAGGAGTGCCAAGATCCACCAGAGATAGTGAGATTGTCTTCAGGATGAGTGGGGTGCTGGTTGTGATGGGTTCTACTTCACCCACACTGATCCCTGCACTGCTCCACATTGTTTTTACCACACGTTTGGTATAAAATGTTCCTTGTATATATTACATAATTAAACTGACATATTTCAGTTTACATCCTAGGCATTTCTTGCCATTTTTGTCATTTTCTGATTTTTCTTTGATCATTCAATGACATTGGATATGATCAAATTTACTTTTTCTTTGAGCTATTTAACTCCGTACTTAACAACTCCAAAGGGAACATTGTCATTTTATTATTTTTCAAAACCCCACAATCACGATAGAGAGAAAAGTTATAAATATACCCTAATTGCTTGGGTACATTTCCAGTGTTCGCACAAAGAATATGATGGAGCACTCGTATATATTATTTGTGTGTACAAATAGCACAAGATACAACAAATCACAAAAGATTTTTGGGAGGAGATCCTTCACGCACATTTTTCTTCCAGTTCATGTTCGCACAGACAAGTGATATACAGTTCTGTCTTGGGGGAAGACCCTATGATGTGGCATGCCACTAAAAGTGGGTAAAGATACACCTCCCAAAAATCTTTGGTGATTTGTCTTGTCTTAATGAAAACATGAACAAGACAAGAGTGTTCCTTAATGTTCACTGTGTAGACAGTTCGGACAGAAGGTTTATTGGCAGAAATTTCTTCCCTCTCCTTTCCTTTGCAGTTTTAAATAGTGCAAACTTGGCTGAACGGGGTTAGAGCGCTTAAAATGAGCACCAGTTACATTACTCAAGTTCAGATTAATCATTTTTTAGGCACTGGGAGATTGTTTTGCCAAGAATCGCAGGATGTTGAGCAGACACCAGGACTTGCGGCTGACTCCCAAGTTACAAAGTCAACAGATATGAAAGTTTGGTTACACCTCCTCTCTGAGATTATATGTAAATTGCCAGTGTCCATAGATTGTGGCAGATATCCCATCATCACTGGGGGAAAATCCATTGTGGTTTATAGATCTCACCTCGGCAGTGCTTGTGCTGTCTCTTCAAGACATATTGTATTCAGAATATGGGCTTTAAGCTCTGCCCAGTGTTTCTGGTTGCTTGGTTGGCTTGCGTTTTGGAAATTCCTTTACTGTGGTTGGTCAATAGTCTCCATCTGTCCTGCCTCTATGTGCTTGGTTCCCTCCCACGAGACATCACTGATTGTTTCTTTTGTTTGGCTATCTCTGGCCATCTGTTACCTCTTTGCTTGCAGATGCACCCCCTCACTCCCCCTGCCTTGGAGCACATGTACTGTGGGCAGGACCAGAAACACTCTGTT
This sequence comes from Lissotriton vulgaris, assembly GCF_964263255.1. Classification (NCBI taxonomy): domain Eukaryota; kingdom Metazoa; phylum Chordata; class Amphibia; order Caudata; family Salamandridae; genus Lissotriton; species Lissotriton vulgaris. The sequence goes on along the minus strand of NC_141694.1, from coordinate 1,608,077,835 downwards.
ACACACACACACTCACACCAAGGGGGATCAACAGTTGCCTGAAGACACCACCGGTCCGGGCACCAATAAGAGGTATTTTTTACTTTCCACCGTGTAAAACATTCACCAGTTACAGCACCTTCGGCTTCCAAGATCTATGGCAGTACGCCGTTTTCCGCCCTAAACCATGTCCATCACCAATCACAGCAGCGTCTCAATTTTGGAGGGCGTGCCTCGTAGGCTTTTCGTTACATTGTTACTAGTCTGGACATTAATTTGTGCATAAGGACAAGTGTTACGGGAGAGTTTACACTGTTTATGCAGCCAACATTATTTGCATTGTAATTTTATTGAGTTATGAAACTTTCCCTTTGTAGTGATAAATACAACCTTTTCACACACTTCATCATGACAAAACTTTTGGGACAGAGTTAAGAACTTGTGACCCATTTTCATTTCTGTTACTTGCGTACATACTGCACGTTCTGAATTCAGCATGCTTCTCATGTTCAGATAAATGGGATTCCTTCTGGATGCTGGTCCTGTTACTGAGGGTAAGAGCAGTATTTTAATTCAGTGTTTCATTCATGGACTTGGCACCCTGTCAATATGGTGTGCCAATTTATTGGTAGGTGGTTTATAATGTGCTGTTACAGGGGGTTGCCTTGCATGTACTGCTGTATTTGCATAACAAGCCTTCATCTATTTTGTACATTGTAATACTCAACCTTGTTTCCTATTGTGCACAAAGACACTAGCAACGGCATGGCTCCCTAAGTGTGCTTTCAGTAACAGTACATGTTGTAGTACCCCTGGATAATGTGCTGAATAGCTAATTACTTATGCTACAAAACACTATTCAGCTGACTGCGTCGTCTTGGTACGAGGACAGGTGTTGGAAGTGCTTGGCAATCAAGCAAGATCTTGAGAGGAAAGCATCTCTATAGAAATCAGCTAAACATTAAAATATTTTGTTACAAAAGTTCACCCATCCCTATGAAAGCTTATACACCAGACTCCATTTTCCCCTCCTTGGAACACACCGTGTGAAGCAGATCACAATTAAACAGTATTCAAGCTGGGTGAATCATTTAACACGTTCACAGCATAGGGGCTATTATGACTATGCTCTACTCCACTGTACAGTACTTACAAGTTTCCTTCACACTACACCTAACACGTAACAGCTGTATCATAATTAAAACTCGTTTGGATATTCGGGTAACCGTACAAACGGTTGGCATCAACAATTGTTATAATTTCAGGCTTGAGGGCCCCAAAAAACACCATCCTCTGTCCCCTTAAAGTACAAGACTCTGAAAACTGTTGCATCATAAAGGACTTCCTATAATGTACATGCACGTGATGGCAGTGCAGATAAACATGCCTGCCTGGCCCTTGCATGTAAGCTCGGATTTACTTTTATGTTTAGCTCAAGCAGTAAACTTGTGGTATATTTACGGTGGCACTGACATATATAGTTTTCCTACTTGCCTTGCAAGTTTTGAGGGCTGTGGTTGTTTTCACTGACCACTGTCCAGCTTTTATCCTTGCTTCACCACTACGAGATCAAGCAGAATGGAATGTTACACTCCATAACACACAATCACGCAACACATAATACCAGTACACTCTATGCCACATAATTAATCCATAACACCCAATCCCACTCCACATAATTTCTGTACACTCAATGCCACATAATTACCATCCACATAATACTACTGCACTCCGTGCCACATAATCCCACTACATATAACTCCATTCAGCACCACACAATCCAAGCCACGCAATTACACAACAAACAATTCCAATCCAACCCAATCCACACCACATGCATGCACTCCACAAAACGCAAAGTTATCCACACATTTCCATGCCACACAATTCAACTCCACACATTTCCAATCCACACCACATAATACAACTCAACAGTACAACTCAACAATACATTCACACAACACAACACCTACATCCAATACACACCACACAAATCAACATCGGGCCACAAAATTCAACTGCACACCACATAATTGAACTCCACTATGTACCACTCCACAACACAAAATACTATTCCACATAATTACACTCCATAACACAAAATCCCACTCCACATAATTCCAAAACACTCAATATAGGGTGACTAGACGTCTCGGATTTTCCCGGACAGTCCTGGGTTTTTCAAGGACTGTCCTGGCGTCCCAACACTTTCTGCTAAAACAAAGATGTCCCGGTTTTGAGAGAGGGTCGGGTGAGCGTGCACAATAATCAGTGTGGTGCAGGCCCATGTTTGCTCCGACTCTCTCTTAATATCAGGAACAGAAGTTTATCAGTTTAAAGAGCTCTCTGTTCACAGAACTAAAGAAGTTCAGTTGTTTAAAAAGCTGCCCCGCCTCATTCATGCAGCACAGCAGGATTTAATGTGAGGTTAATAGGTGTCACATCACCCCAAGCCAGCATCATTAGCAGCCTGCTTCTGGGTCTCATCACAAGAGGGAAGGAAGGGATCTTTTTTTTTATTTCTGTGTAGTCCTTCTCTGACCATAATCCATCCCTGGCCAAAACATTGTCCTATTTCTATCTCTATGACTGTATCCCGGTTTATCATTCTGAAAATCTGGTCACCCTAACTCAATACCATATAATTACCGCCGACATAATTTCACATCACACCATGCCACATAATTCCACAACACGAATCCACGCCACACAATTACACAACTAACCAATCCAATCCCTCCCACATAATTCCTGTACACACCACATTCATATACTCCATAATACATAGGTAAAAGACATTGCCATTTACAATGCTAATAGCTGTAACTCAAACAAATGCGAGACTGATTGCATTTACAATGCTTGTTATCCCTTTTTTAAGTTTCATAAAATAAAGTTTATTCAAGTAAGAGACAGAAAAAGAAAATACAGTAAGAGTACATATACAATATGATATGAGAACATATGATTGTACATGAATGTGTGTTTACATTATCAATAAAAAGGAATTGACGAGGTAGACGAAAATACAAAAATGTAAAATGTAAAACAGGTCTGGTCACTTATCAGGAGTATGACCAATTTCTTTTTTTTTAATCATTGTTATTAAAATCCACAGTATCAGGCCAATTAATACACACAAATCACAAACCAAGATACATTAAAGGGGAGGGAAAAACAGAGAAAATAAAAAAATATAAAAGACAATCAATTGAAAATTTTAAAGTATCCAACCCCGCCCCCCAAAAAAAGAACCTCTTAATTTCATACAGTCATATGCTCAAGCATAGTCCCCCAAATATACATGCCTAACTTTCACTTTCTTGATCCTTTGACAGAATTTAAACTAAATTCCATATTAAATGTATTATAAAACCTTGCACGCCACATCTCAAAAGATGGTGCCTCTGGATGTAGCCATGTAGAAGCTATACAAAGCTGTGTAACAGCCACAGCGATAAACACAAGATATCTAAACTCATCCTGTGGTCTCCCAAGCAGTAGATCTTCCCCTATCCCAAGCAACATTTTTGAAGGCGATAATGTTATAGTTACCTCAGTGATCTCAGATAGCAAACTCTCAATATGCTGAATAAGCACCGTCAATTTAGTACAGGAGTAGAAAACATGGAGGATATCGGCATCATAAGCACAACAACGAAAACATTTCCCATCATGGACATCCCCCCCCCCCCAATTTCTTCATCTTTGTGTGAGTATGATACAATGATTATAGTTTTATAATGTTGTGTTTTCAGGTTTGCCGCCATAAGAATTTTTCCTGCTGTATCAATTAACTCCTCTAAGGAAATAAGTAGTTCACCCAAAACATTCCCCCACTTAAGATTGTGTTTCTGTTAATCATCTACTTTGAATGAAAGGTTTTCTGTAAAGAGCAATATATTCCTATTAAATCTACATAAACATGGCTGAAAGCAGAAAAAACAGAATGTCAAGGAGGTTTTAAAACATCTTGTTCCGAAGTGGTGCATTCATGTGAAAGTTTAGCATGACAATCAGTAAATTTCGTAACTGGGGACCATAAATGTGAACGTTTTACAGCCAGAGACCAGGATATACATAAGCAGTGTCCAATCTATGGTTGTGACATACAGCGTACCACCAAGCCTGAAAAGAGAGCTCGGATAGATTTTTCCAATGTTTGGCAATCTGCTGAAATGCTACTTCCAAGAGTAAATCCAAAATTTGCATATTTAAAAGACATTGAGACCAATCATCATAAAGAGAGCCCCCAAAAATATCAGAAGGACACCATAGTTTTAAAGATTTGGGTGATTTGTTTCTAAACACATTTCCATAAATCATGTACAAAAGGGCAGGTAAAAAGTAAATGTTTCAAGTCTACACTTGTGGAGGAACACAACCAGCAAGTATCAGGTGTATCAGCATTAATCTTATGAAGAAATATGGGTGAAAGAAGTAATCTATTATAAATAACAAAAAAAGCGTCTGTGTGGCATTAGCTGCTCTAGAGGATTTTCTTGTCTTAAGACAATTTTTTTTCCCATAACTGAATGGACCAGACCGCTTCTAAATCACGTTGCCATTCTATTTCCACTTTAGTCTTTTCCCTATGAGATTTTAACTTGCGTAAACAGGTATAAATAATTGATCCTTTGGGACATGAGTTTAGAAAAGCATGAGTGATGTTGGAAGTATTATTGGACGAAACAGGGGTGAGAGTAGCCTGATTAATAGCAAGACTTAAAGCATTGTGTAGCAATTGATATATCCTGTAAAACGAGACAGGAAAAGCAAAAATAGTACTAGCTTGATGAAAGGATATGATTTTATCATTTTGGATTAAGTCATGAACCCAAAGAAGACCTTTCTTCCTCCATGATTTCCAATAAATCGGTTTACCGTTAATCAATATGCGATTATTATGCCGTACGGAGGACTGTAAAAATGATCCCATGTCAGCAGAGTAATTTGATATGAATGTACCTAATAATTTATTTGTGTGTTTAACAATAGGAGAAAATAACTTCTTAGGTTTCCGGGTAAATGACAGATATTCTTGAAAGGAGAAGGGAGTGAGATATGAATGTTCAAGTTTAACCCAAAGAGGAGAATCCAGTGAGGGACCTATTACCAATTAGATGGTTGACGAAGATTGAAAGCCTTATGGTAGGTAGGAACATCAGGAAAGTTGACTCCACCTTCTGATTTTGGGTGAATACTTTTTGTTAATGACATACAAGCCTTTTTCCCTTTTCAAAGCAAAGAAGATAATGAGGATTTTTTTTTTGAGGGACAACAACTGGAATATTAGAAATAGTAAAAAGAACAATCGGGGATAGCATCATCTTTATTGTGTCTAACCTTCCCCACCAAGAGAGGTATAAAGGGTGCCACTTGTCAATCAGGGAAGATATTTTTAAGGAACATTTATCCAAGTTAATGTATATTGATGATTTGATTGATGTAGAAAAGTGAATACTTTGGTATTTTATATGTTTGGTGTGCCATTTAAAATGAGTTCTTTTAAAATCATCCTTAAAAGTAAATTTAGTCAAGGGTAAAATTTCACATTCATCATTATCAAGTTTATAACCAGAGACAGAAGAGTAAGCCTATGTTTCATGAAGAAAAGTAGGTAGGGAAGATTGTGGCTTTGAGAGAAATAACAAAATATTATCTGTGTATGCTGCAAACTTAATATGCATATTTTCAGAAGCAAAACCAAAGATCTGAGTTTTGGTGAATTTTAGGTAGTAAAGGCTCTAAAGATAAATTGAAAAAAGGGGATAAGGGACAACCTTTCCTAACACCTCCTCCCAAACTAAAATAAGAGGAGGTACGCGCATTTGTGAATATTGCAGCTTCAGGATTTGAATATAATAGAGAAATTAACAATTTTAGGACCAAAACCAAACCATTTGAGTGTTGAAAAAATAAAAGGCCAATAGACTCTGTCAAATGCTTTCTCCACATCTAAAGCAATAGCAGCTAAAGATTTGGAAAAGTGAGAGGATTTAGAGAGTATGTCAAAAAATAGTTTTGTATTATGTTCCAGGAAACGGCTCTTTACAAAACCGGACTGTTCCTTACCTAAAAGACCAGGGAGAAATTGTTCTAATCTTAGAGCCAGGGATTTTGAGAAGTTCTTATAATCTATATTCACTAATGAGATTGGTCTATAATTCTTACATAAGTGTGGATCTTTGCCTTCTTTGGGTATAAGGCAGATTAGGAACCTGAAGAAGTTCCCACTTGCAAAAAGGAATTTAGAAGTTTATCTAATTTAGGAAGAAGTAGGTGGGAAAAGTGTTAGAAAAATTTGATAGTAAAGCCATATGGGCCTGGGGCTTTTTCTTTTTTAAGAGTTAGTAATGTAGTCTGTAATTCATTAATGAAATATCAAGCTCTAATAAATCAAAACTCAAATGAGTATCAAAAGATTTTTCAATGGAAGAACGATCATCTGAAATGGAAGTCTTCTGTAGGTGAAGCTTCTGGTGAATATAGGAATTTATAAAAAGTATAACATTCTTGGTAAAATCTCAGAATCTTTATATTTAGGTAATTGTTGGTCATCAAGTATCGATTCTATATTGAATTTGTGTTTTTTAAGGTAATTTTTAAATAATTTACCTGATTTATTATGGCCCCCATAACATTTTGCACTAGATTTAAGTAAGTACAAAGAAGCATTCTCAGTGGATTCCTCATTGAATTTAAGTTTAGTAGCTATGAGATCCGCAAAGCAATCTTTTGACTTAGTAGCATAGTAGGAATGTTCCAATCTCTTTATCTTTGCAACAAGGTATGGGGCAATTTTTCGGGCGTTATGTTGTTTCTTGGAGACGTAATTATTGATAAAATCACAAGCAGCAGCTTAAAAAGCATCCTAAATTATATGAAAAGGTAAAGTGTCTGATTCAATAAAACGGAAATAATCTTCAAAAAAAGAAGTAAAAGATGTGGTGAAAACAGGATCAAGGAACAACAAATTGTTAAATCGCCAACGTCTAGGAACAGAAGGCTTGTATGTCTAAGGAAATGGATAAAAGGGAATGGTCAGGAATCAATCTAGAGCCAATATCTGCAGATTGTATGGATAGAGAGATGTTATGAGAAATAAATATGTTATCAATTTATGCTGGAGAAAAGTAGGTATATTCACTCAGGGTGGCATCAAGAAAGATATATGAGCTTTAGATGGTGTAAAGGAAGTTAGGGAGTTGCGGTCTATGAAGTGGTCTATAGTTTGGTTGGAATCTCCTGCCAAAATCAGGGTATCATGAGAGCACTGTATCAATTTTTCCGTAAGGTGAGACCAAAAAAGGGAATCACCCGAAGTTGGTGCATAAATATGAAATAAAGAGAGTGGAACCTTCCCAATTGATAGATCCGTGAATAACCATCGACCTACATCATCTTTTTCTTGAGATACAAGCTTAACATGAAGAGATTTATGGCATAACGTACTTACACCATTTCGCTTACCATCACCCAGAAGAAAAAAAAAACCCAACCCAAACTCTTTCTAACTTTAAGGATTCATATTCCGTGAGATGTGATTCCTGAATCATTGCTGTATCAGCTTTCAATTTAGATAAGTGTGGTAAGACACGTTGCCTTTTGTTCGGTGAATGCAAACCTCGAACATTCCAAGTAACAATATTCAATGACATAGAATATCTATTGAGAGAACAAATTGAACTAGACCACATGAAATATAAACTTGATATATGAGAAACCAAAACATCATGTAAGTAAGAGAGAATGTAACAATGAACGAAATAGGAAAAAAGAGATGAAGGGTTAGAGAAATAGTAAGAAAAAAAGGAAGGAACCAAAAGAAAAAAGACAGAAGATATAAGTAGATGTAAAGCAACAAAAGATAAGAGAGGTAGATTGACACAAAAGGAAATATACATACCTATGAAATCCAAAAAGGAGGACGTGGGGTGGAACCACATGGAAGAGCGGTGCGCCCAGAACTCATGAAGAGAGGCACAGGGGCGACTGGATATGACAAGGTGTGAGACAACGAGAAAGACATTCAATAGGGGGGATGCCTATAGGAAGAAATAAAGAAGATTAAATTATGAATTAATGAGATAACCTTTACAGTATGATCAGGACAGCGAGAAATGAGAATATTTTAAAAAGAAATACTCATTATATAAAAGCAAAGAAAAAGAGATACTAATCAATATTACGTCAAAAACATATTTTCAAAAACATATCTTCAGCCAAGTTGAGAAGTTGAAGCGCCAGAAGTGTCCATAGTTTCAACTCTACATGCATTGAGAAAACTTTTAAGCTTAACTGGGTCTTCGTAGGAGGTTGTTTTATTTCTAAACGTGACCTTAAAAAGACCAGGATGACAAAGGCCATATCTAGCACCAAGAGCATGAAGATCCGGCCTCATGTTTAGAAACTCTCTGCGCCTGTCTGCAGTACTCTTGGCATAGTCTTGCAAGAAGAACAGCGTATGACCCAACCAAGAGATGCACGTTGACTTTTTAGATACTGAAAGAACTATGAGAAGGTCTGTATATTCCTGCAAATACAGAATGACACCTCTTGAACGGTTAGAATAAGAAGTATTGGCATGCAACTGTCCCAATCTTTGTGCGCGTTGGATGTTCAAACTAGTATCTTCAGGTAGACCCAACACTTTAGGTAGAACATTTTTGAAGAAGGTGAGAAGATCTGCACCCTCTGTATTTTCTGTTAAACCATAAATGCGCAGATTATTTCTTCTATATCTATTTTCCAAATCCTCAACATGCTTCTGTAAGGAGGATGCTTGTGACTGAAGTAAGTTAACTTTATTTTCAGTTACATTGTATGAAGAAAAGCTTAGTTCCACTTTAAGGAGTCGTTCATCAATTTGGGACCGTCTGTCAGTCAAAAATTGAAGTTTAGTGTTTGTTTCTTCCATAAAGGGTTTTAAGGCATGTATTTCCTCTAAGAGTCGATCCAATGAAGGCGGAGGTGGAGACTTTGCAGGAGAAGGAGTATCTTACTTGAGGCGTTTGGGATTAACCTTGACAGGATTTACCGGAGTGGATATCATTGATACCGTAGGTGAAGATGGGACGACCCTTGACTGAGAAGCAGAGGAGGACTCCATTGCAGCAAGTTTCGTGAAGACTGTGAAATTTTTGATGAATCTGCACTTCGGTGGTAAAGTAGAAGAATTAAGCCACCTTAGTCTCCCCATAGGCTGTGCAAGGACAACATTTATAAAATTGTAGAGTCCTTGGTGTGAAGGAACAAATGACAATAACGAGTGCAAAGTACTGACTAGAATCAAATACCAAACTGAATATATAGGGCATATTCCTATTGGTAGATAGACAAGACAAAGGACAAGCGACTAATTCTCTTGAAGGAAATACAGACCCTCTATTGTTCAAAAAGTATCCCTAGGGTTGTTATTGAGAACAAGTTCCACTGATATTGCACAGGCTGCTCAGTTAGTAGTGATAGAAGACTTACCTTCATCCACATATGTAGCTACAATAGTGCTCAATAATAATAAAAGGAGAGAGCACTCAAAATAAAAATAGCAAGCATCAAAGCATGTTGTTGAGGGTTAATATCAACATTAAAAAAAAAATTGGAACAATAAGGAGGCTGAGGCGCTTGTCCTCAGCGTTGAAGAAATAGCAGTTGTAATGGCCATAATATCAGGGGTGACAAGCACTGGCCTCTTCTGAGGTAATTACGCCGATAATATATATCTGGACTCCACGTTATTGGTGAGTGCTACGCATTGGCAAGAGGTCGGTGACGCTTTGCAAAAATAAATAACTGCATGTATAAAGAGTTCACATACTCACTAGAGGTCAAAACGGTAAAAGAAGTTAGATGATTCCCTTCAATGGTGCAGAATTATATTATTATATTGTCCGCATTTCAAAATGGCGGCCACGTCTGAGATATTTACAGGAACGGTGGAAATACCTTAAGTTCTTGACGGTGCGCTTCTCGCACTTTCAGGAGGTCGTAGGGCAGGTTATTAAGGGATACCCGCACATTCAGAAGGGAATGGGTCACAGCACCCACGAAAAATCGTCTCCGACCTTCACCGTCTCAGCGGAGCTCACGGAGCAGCCGCCATCTTCCTTGGGTGTCAAGCGACGCCCTCCAATGCTTCTTATCCCTGACATGGCCCTTGTCTTGTCTTGATGGGGCCAGCCAGGCGTGCAACTCCTATAGGGCCCATAGGGCTCTAGTGCCCACCCCAACACACACCCACATCATGTTTGTCAGACCGGGCTGAGACCGCTTCCCAGGCACACACACAGACCATTCTTGAGCTCATGTGGGCTGGCTGGGCTGGTGTCCGTCTTATTGCAGCCCCACTGGAGTATTTCACAGGTCTTTAAAAGACCATTTACTTGTTAACGAGGCTTTGTTGTTTTTTTACCCCTTCTTTAGAGCCCCTGCATCTCCACTCTGCCTATTGCTGGAAGAATTGCCCCTCACCTCCCCCGAATTTTATGAGCCGCCCCCTCTACCTCTCCCCTCCCATAACCGAGATTTGACTCTAATTGCGCCTTTGGAGACAGCCACATTGATCGAGTAACTTATGCCGATGTAGCCTGGAGAGCAGAATTCTGATACTTTTCAATTGCCAGGGAGGCAAAGAGTTAAATAAAATGCATCACCACCCACACTAGCAGACGGAAATACCGCCAACAACCCTCAAAATTAGTAAGGGCGTCGGTGAATTCAGGTAGCAGTACCAATAAAAAAACATAGACTTTGGTTAATAAATATTTAAATGTTTTCCTTGATCGAATATGGTAGAGTGAGGTCTATCCCGAGTGCCGACCCCACAGCCGTCTGGAATGCCGCCTCGTGGGGGCGAGGTATAAATACCTCTCTCGCGTCGCTCTGCAGTGTCAATAGCATATGAATGTTATGATTTAGGCTGCTTCTTCTGGTGGTTTCCTTGCAGATTCGTAGACTGGTTGCTAAGAAACCGGCATAAAAAGTGTTTGTCTTTGCATTACAGTCAAGTGCCCGGGGAGAGAAGTGCTCCAACAGCTCCTTAAATAGACTCTTTGGGAAATGAAAGTTTCGAGCTGAACCGTTTCACTTTGTGAGGAATCGGATTGCAAAGGTCAGCTCTGCAGAGCGCATGCAGGCCAGGGAGGCTTTCAGGAATATATTGGGATATGCAATAATATTATGAGGAAAAGCTGGGAGATTACAAAAGTTTTCATAACTAAAACGCGAGCAAAGATTCCTGACGTGAGAAACATACCCTCTGTGTTACAATTCAGCGTAATGTCACGCAGACATTTAAATGGAAACCCAGCACCTTCCGTGGGAAGAGGATCACATTTAGACTCATACCGACCCAAAGCAGAGTCCTACTACGACAGAGGTATTTTTAGATGAATAGCTGCAGGTCTGCCAACTTGTAAAAAGGACAGACGGGGCCTTGTGCCAGGCACTGCATGAAAGGCACTTCTACCCAGCCCCCACTCCTTCCAAAAAGAAAACCTTATGAAGCTCCGGTGATGCCTGGGGAAATGTCATGATCCGTAATGGACATGGCTGTGCAGAGCCTGGCTCCACAGACGAGCTGGACATCTAAAACCAGGGAAACAGGCATTGACAAAGCCGGTAGTTCTGGGTTTAATATACTAACTCATATAATGTAAGCACAATAAAGTCTGGCAAGGACACTGCAGGCAGACTGTACTGGAGGCTCCTGCTTTTGTTACTATGTCAAATAAATGTCAGGCAGCTATGACGTCTTCCTTATAGACCTTGTTTGGCTTCTATGGCATAGAATGGAAGGAAAGACTATAAGAAAGTGCTCCTTGCGGGCAACCTTCTTTAAAGAGGGAAACAAAAACAAGGCTATCTTGATGACAAGGAAGCCTCCAATATAGCCTGCCTTTTATCTCTACTAAGTGGAAAAACACCATTGGGATGGAAGGGAACGCAGGTGGGTAATGATGGAGAGAGGGAGGGAAGGAGGAATGAGAGAGGGTTGTAGGGTTCATTGGTGAGCACACAGGGAAAGAGGGGGAGGAGGAAGGCAAAAGAGGGTGTCAGTTGGGGAACAAGAGGAACACAATGGAAGGAAAGAGCAGTGGGAGGGAGATCTTAGAGTGTCAGGCGGAGTGGGACGAAGTGCACAGAAAGAAAGACAGAGAGAGGCACAGAGGGAGCCAACAGAAACGGATAGAGAGGGTTACTATTATAAAGTAGTTTTTCATGCAGTTAAATGCAAACACAACATCGGAGGGGGAAAGATACAACCTAATCTCCAAGAGAACGAGATGAGAGATAAATGCTTCTCTGGGTTGAGCCAAGCTGTTAACAAAGTCACAAGTCAAAGGCTGGAAGAGTCTGGTCAAAAAAAGCCAGTGATTGAAGGTGTTTGGAACCAAGGCCTAAGGAGTCTTGCCAAACCCGTTGATAAGAATAAAACCAATCTTGAACTCTGGCTTGACTCAATCATCACATGGAGATTTCTGCTCCAAGGAACCAAACTTTATTGGAAATCGATCCACCCCGCTAGATTGAGTCCACTACATTGTGAGGCACTACTTTTTCATCATTTAAGGTAACTAATATAAATTGAAATAAATGAAGGATGAAGGTCAACTAATTAAGAAATTGGGTATGGTTGGTTGAATTATATACATTTTAAAAAAGGTTGTGTCTACAGTTTTCTTCTCCTGGGACAATTTAAAAGTCCCACAATGGGCTGGTGGTGATGTAGTGCCCCATGATGTAATGTAACTTGATATAGTGATGCACACGCATTAAAACTGTTAGACAGTGGTTAATGTTTCAGTTAATCGATGCTGCAAGACCTGTAATGCTAGTGGAAACTCCCATGGGAGCACTGTCAAATTCCTGGGTGCATTTAAAAATCAAGAAATCTTTCAATAACCGAGAAGCTTTAGTCCAACCAAGGGACCTCTAAAAACTTAACTAGCCAGATATTCAAATTTCTGCCTAGAAACTTCTACACTATTATGAAAGTACTCCCCAGGAAGAAACCCACAGATCTTTGGGGGTGATAAGAGCGAGGTTCAATACCTTTCCTGTAGCACCATGACTGTAAACAAGCCCAGCGAAGGGTATATGTCCGTTTTAAGTGAATGTTCCCATACTGTTGCACTGCATCTTTTGCTGGTCTGAGGTCGACATGAAAACCATGCTCCTCGATCAATATAAACTTTTGGTCTCAAATAGAACTATTGGTGCTGGGGGTAAAGCTGTATAGGTGGCCAAAAGCACTCTGTTGTGGTCTCCTATCCTTCATCCAGCCTTTATGTATGATACAGAAGAGATGTTCCACGAGGAGGCATCTTTGTCAGTGACCTCTGCTGAACTATCAAAATTCTGTGGGAAAAAGTTCTTCAGTGAACACTTGCAGCTAGTATAGTTTAAAAGCAGTGGGGTGTACACGCACCATCAATTGCAACCAGAGAGTGAGAATACTTTCTAAAATATGGTTTTATGTGGGTCTTCTCAGCTGAGATCAGATTAGAAAAATGGCAAAAAGTGTGCATTATGGAACATAATTTTAGCTCGGTTTGGATAAAAAGTCATGAGTTTAGAAGGGGTACTCATGAAATAGAGCAGCCCATTAATGGTATTATGAGAAAGAATCCTTAATGTGGTTAGGGGTTTCACAGGCTCCACGGTAACTTGAAAATATGGTATCAAAATGGTGCATTTTATTAAAACAAAATTCTAAAAATGGCTAACAAGAGAAATGTTTAGAGTCAGTTCAAAAACTCGAGTATGATTGTTTTAAATGTATGCAGCGTTTTCTCCTCTTCTACATTCCGCTGCTTTTCATGTTTCTGTACTTCCCTTGCAAATAGATTTGATATCAGATTTCATGACTGAAAATCCTCTTTGAATATCGATACGGAAAACTTATAACCTCGGGCAGTAGACTTCAGGGATAGACAAACGTTACAGGCTCATACAACATACATGATGCACCCAGTCTTAGTGACGCAAGACCATTCCAGAGATAATGTAACAGAGAGTGTCACGGTGTGACTGATGACGTCCCTCATGGTGTGCTACCAGAGGACTAGTGTTGGAATACTGTAAGATGAATATTGTGTCCGAATATCCTCTGCAAAAATATCGCCCCATTGGATTTATAACAGAACATCCTTACCCATCTGGAAGATAGATTTGTAAATGATATCTAGGGCCTGATATTTATATCAGACGATACCTCTCTGTGTCATATTCCAGCACAGAACTGCCTCTTTATAAGTCATCAAATGACAGCCACTAACTTCTGATTCAAAGAACACATCAGAAATAAACCTTCCAACCTCGGCATAAATTATCTCACAAATCACATCTATAAAAATATTTTGGAAACTGAATCATTTTGTCCTCAAACATCACCATGTAGCTGTCGGAAAACATTGTTACTTTTCTGTCAAGTACCTGCTTTTGATATTGGATAAACATATTCAAATTCGTCTAACATGACAGCACGGCATGCTTATGGTAAAATGCTATTTGTGTCCAAAGCACAACCTTTTCGATTTAAATATTATCAATTTGCTTCCAAACAGTGCTTAATTTGTAAAACAGTAAGTGGCAGGGTCCTTCCACAGGCTACCCAGCTCGTGCCACCCAGTGCCCCTGCCAGTGCTTCCAACAACAGTACCTACATATCTACTAACCATCACACTCCTACAAGTGTCAAATTTCAGACAATTCTAGGGCCCCAAAGCTATAAGAATGGCTTGTGTGGCAGTTATTAGTTATGTTTAATGTGTTTTGAATTAATACACAACTGTTGTGGGCTGCTCTCTAAATCAGACAAATGCAAAAAGAACAATTGATGGACAGAATGCAGGACAATGTCATACATTCACCCAAGTACAGAGATCAGGATGAGTTGGGGTGCGAGAGAGGGAGGGTGGAGAGGAAGAGGACACCCCTCGCAGTTATGGCTACCAAGCGGGCAAACGTAGAAGAGATCAAACTATCATCTTTGAGTATTCGGGGTATGGGCTCCCCAGCTAAATGCTACAATATTTTTTATTTCATACTCTGTAGAGTGGTGCAGATAGCGATACAACAGGAGACACACCTGACAGCAGAGGAAGCCTTCAGGTTACGCCGTAGATGGCGGGGACAATTGTTTGTGACCACACATTCAGCATATGCAAGGGGGACCCTTTTGTGAATTAAGCCAGGCTCTCCCTTTCATGCAACACATAAAATCATTGATCCAGAGGGTGCTATGTTATAGTGAATGGTAGATTGAATGGAAGGGAAGTGACATTGTGGAGTATCTATGCCCAGAACCAAGACCAGAGACACTTTTTGCAACAACTTTTCAAACCCTCATCAGAAGTGGCAGCAGGTGCTGGGTGGGGATTATAACTGTGTAGCTGACTTGGACATGGACAGGTCAACCCTCCCACTGCATGGTACAGCAGCAGCTGTGACATCAAAAGGTCTCTGAGACTGAATAACTGTGTGGGTACTCCTGGATGTGTGGAGACTACAAAACAGGCTACCGCTGGAATACTCCTTTTACTCCCCACTATATGGTCTACACAGCAGACTAGTCATGTTTCTATGCTCAGTGCAACTTTCTCCAGCAATAACAGGGGCAAAATACTTGGGGCAAACCAGCTCGTACCAAAGTCCATTACTTTTGAGTTTCTCCCCAACACCTGATAGAGCTTCAATCCCGGGATGGAGACTAGACCCCAACCTACTGGAGGATGAATGCTTTAGACGGCAGTTGTCCACCTCCATTTTGACTTATTTTGAATTCAACCAGGCCACTGAAAGCACCTCCCTGGTGGAGTGGGATGCCTTTAAGGTGGTAGTGAGAGGCCAATGTATGGGACAGACATTGGGAGCATGTTGGGAGATCAATCGAGAACTCCAGACACTGAAATCTGAAGTTCAGTCTCTGGATAAGGGGCTAGAGTGGATGATGAGGCCCGTAGACAGTTGTTGGACACCAGGACTAAATATAGCAAAACTTGGGAATGCCTAAGGCTTCTGGACATTCAAGCATATCGGGAAAGACTGCATGAGGAAGTGGGTTAAGCAGGGAAATTACTAGCATGGTTGATTCGGCCAAAGTGAAGGGACTCCCCGATCCCCAGCATTCGGACAGCCGACGGGTAAACGGCATACTCACCTAAAATCATTAACAATACATTTAGAGAGTATTATGAAACTTTGTATGGGTAGCCCGGGGAGCTGTCTGAAGAATTGTTGGTGACTTGCTGGGTTTACAAGGAGTAGACCAGGACACAAGGAATTGTTTGGAGGCTGCAATCTCTACACAGGAAATTGGCCTGGCAATGAAAGGGATGGCTAGAGGGAAGACCCCAGGCTCAGATGGGCTCCCGGCAGAGTTTTATTCCACCAACTCAACAATAATGACCCCACAACCTGAGAAACTGTATGCTGCCTCACTGCAGGTCTGTGCATTAGTGGTCCCACTACCTAAAACTAAGTTGGACTCAGCAGGTGCAGCAGACTATCGCCCATTGTCTATATTGAATTTAGACTTCAAACTGCTAAGCAAGGTTTTAGCCATGAGGCTACTCCTGCACATTACCCACTTGGTCCATGTGGATCAGAATGGGTTCATCCCAACTTTGTTGACCTCTGGGAACCTGAGAAGGCTATATCGTGTCCTATTCCATCAGGATATTTCTGATTACCCAACTGCAGTGGGGCTGGAGGTCATCTTGGAAAAGGAATTTGATTCCTTACCTTGGGACTTCTTGCTGCAAGTTATGAAGAGCATGAAATTAAGGGACGGATGGTTGCAATGGATTTGTGTACTTTATGTGGACCCCTCAGCCAGGGTTCGCACGGATGGAGTGGTTTCCAATCCATATATCATACATAGAGGGACTAGGCAGGGCTGCCCAATGTCGCCCCTGCTTTTTGCTCTAGCGATTGAACCACTTGCGGAATGCTTCAGACAAGAAGGACTGACACATTGCCTACTTATAGATGGGAAGATGCATATAATCTCATTATATGCGTATGACATATTATTATATATCTGGACGGTGCCCGGGGCCTGTCTCAAACTATTAACATTTTGGAGGAATTTGCGGGGCTGTCCAGGCTTCGGGTCAGTGTTCAAAAGATCCAGAGATTGCCGCTGAGGCCCACACTGGCCAGGCCTCAGGACCTTCCGTTGGGGATTACTTGGACCCCGAGCTCCTTTAGATACCTAGGTATACTGGTATTCCATAAGCAGGTAGACCTTCTGGAGGGGACCCTTGGTTGAGCGTTCTGCATACTAAATACAAATGTGTCATTCTGGCTCTCCCTCAAACTTCCAGTGATAGACAGGAAAGCTCTATGAAGCTGGTTATCCTCCTGAGGTTGTTATACTACTTCGTTAATCTCCCTGTGGTGATCCCTCTGAGATAATTTAGGGACATGGACACATTGCTCAGGGATCTGGTCTGGGATAGAGGGCAAAATAAGGTATACCTGACAATTTTATGATGACCTATGACAGCAGGGGGCCTGGGAGCACCAGATTTTGAAGCATACTACTTAGCGGCACAGCTCTAGTGTCTGGCCCAATGGTTGGATGGGAGAGGTTTAGAGACACTGAGATTACAGGGACAGCTACCTAACGAGATTCTCCTTGCCAGGATCTTAAACCCAAAGCATCAAGTTAAAACCGCAGGAGTTTTGCTACAAGTGGCCTTCTAATGTTGCGACAGATGTACTAGACGTGCTGGAGGGACCCCTTATATGCGCCTGACTTAACACTGATAGGGTTACCACAGGTAGGAGACAGCTTCCCCTTTACACAGGGCAAATACCAAGATGGGGAATAGATTCCCCTGATGGACTTCCTGGAGTACCATGACTTATCACCTGGGCAGTTCCTAAATTACCACATCATGCGGGGAATTTTTACCGCATTATGGGGGGTAGACTCTCAAAAACCGAACACACATGCAGCCCTACACACAATAGAAACACCAGGGTCGGCGAGGCATCTGGTAAAATGGCTGTGACGGAACAGCCCTTGGCCTGCTTACAGGAGAAATGGGAAGCCCTGGTAGGTAGGAGCTTGACGGAGGTTGAGTGGAAGAAAGCTCTGGAGAGCCCGGAAAAAACCTCCAGAAATGCCAATTTCAAATTTACACAATTTAACATACTACATATGACCTATCGCACACCACATAGGTTCAATATCATGTACAGGTGGGCGATCAGCAGTGCCCGGGGTGCAAGGCGATAGATGTCAGCTTTGCATACATGATTTGGGAATGCCCATTTGTGCAGGACTACTGGCTGAAAGTTACTGAGATCCTAAATGAGATTTTGGCACGATCCTTGCCGTGCAGAGCAGAGGTTTGTCTACTGGGGTTGTACCCGAGGCCGAAAGCTAAAAAAGTGGGGCATAGGTTTGTTTACCTTGCTTTCATTTGGCCAAGAGGCGCATTGCGCTGCGATGGCGAACAGCGGTGGGCCCCACAGTGCCCATATGGGAGAGAGATGTATTGGCATGGGCCAGAGCTGAGGAATGGGCTTTGGCACGTGAAGATAAAACAAGTAAAAAGCGCAGTCTGCTGGCGGAACCCTGGGCAGCGGTAGTGCGAGAGTGGAAGGCCCGAAAGACTCGAGAACACTAGCGGAGACCCCCAACGAATGGGGACATGGGAGCTCATCCCCACCCGATACCACCCTGTGAGATAAAAGATTTGAGATCTAAATTCAAAATTAATAGGAAAGGAAAAATAGTCATATGCCACATGTATTAGGATTAGACGCCCTAAGTCACCACTACACCCTTGAAACCCCGACCCTTTGTAGAATCCTAGCCGAAGGATAAAATAGAGATTTATGCAGAACTTGACACCAGGAGGAAACGGTTGTTAATGGATTTCTATGTTTATTAAAAAACAAAACGGTTAAGCTGATTATACTGTAAAGAATGATAAGATATTAGCAAATCTGACATTTTCAAATAGTTTGATTATAAACAAGGTGCAGTTTTGTAAATCGTAATTAACAGGCATGATTCTGAGGGATAGAGCAGTACATTAATCTGCAAACTATTAAAAAACATCTTGTTTTTCTTATGGCCGGGATGCCCGCCACCCCCTCCCAACACCAATTCCCAATGGGAGAAGACGGACACAGGTTTGAACTTTTGGAAGGCGGGGGGGAGTTACCCCCCCGGCCGTATTTATTAAAATATGAAACAAAATTTAAAACATTAAATAAAAGTTTCATGAATTATGTACAATTTTACATTTATTACATTTCGATGAAGACATGTTCTTTGGCTAACCTTAACAGATCTCTAATACAAAGGTTTCCTAGCCGAGTCTAACATCCTGCAAATGCATCCATTCTAAATTAAAATTGTACATCCTAGCATTAAGGGCCAACGGCAAGGTCTTAACCGGTGTCAGATCCCTACTACCAAAATCCCGCCCTCGCGGTGTGAGTGGCGCATGCGCAGAGGACTCTACCCTCATTGCCCACTGTAACTTCCCTTGTCGTGGGGGCACC
Organism: Lissotriton vulgaris; assembly: GCF_964263255.1. NCBI lineage: Eukaryota > Metazoa > Chordata > Amphibia > Caudata > Salamandridae > Lissotriton > Lissotriton vulgaris. The sequence goes on along the minus strand of NC_141694.1, from coordinate 1,608,058,323 downwards.
CTTTTTACTCGACGCCATCTTAAAGGTCGTCCGAGTTCCCGTGTGAGGTATCTGTAGGAAGGACAGCGTGGACTCCCCCCCATCCCCACACTCTCTATCCGCCGTCGCGGATATCCGGCCCCCGGGAAATTCGTAGGAGGGGCATCTAGCCGCCTCCCCCCTGGGAGGGGCCTATGGCCGTCTCCCCCTAGGCGACCCATCCTTAGTGGGTGCCGCCTCCCCGTGGAAGGGGCCAATGGCCGCCTCCCCCCGGGCGCTCCCATCCATTCTGGGTGGCGGACCCCCTCTAGGGACCTTGAAATTACTGCTCACCGATCATGACCTTAGCGCCCGACCAAAAAATAAATACGACAGTTGTTTACCTACTAAGGGAAGAAAAATTACTGACATAGCCTTGATGAGTCATCACTGTACTTTCCTACAAAGGGAAACATTATCCTAAAGGAAGAAGTCACATCATTATATGAAACATTCCTTTACTTCTCTACAAAGGAAAAAAGGCCTATACATTTCTCTAATCAAACTTTATTTAAACAAACATTGCCATCAGGGGCTGGTGGGTGGGTCAAAATTGCCGCTTGTTCCGTCGAGGGCTCACGAGCAACGAGTTGGTGCAGCCTTCAGAGCACAGGAACAAGAGGACGCTTCTTCGGATTCCCGCTCTTTTTATCCATCTGCGGGAGGGCGGGGACCCTCCTCCGGTACGCCTACTGGGCGTGGTCTTCCTTGCGGGTGTCTAGGACAACCCTTCCTGGGCGGGAAAGGGCGCGCCCCGGCTACGCCACTTCGGGCATACCAGCCGAGCCACGCCTCCCGCCCAAGATGGTTTCCCGGGGGGATCGGGGCACCCAACCATACGTTCGGGGGGACCGAGTGGTCGCCCCTTTCCATTTGCTCTCCTTCTCTATTATTTCTCGCCTGCATTGCATGTAATAATTACATTTGTGTATCATATGTGACCTGATTATCCTGATGTAATTGTACAATAAGCAAAATGCTAATAAAAAAGATATTTAAAACAAAAGAAAAGGAATGTTTCCAGATTGTAAGCTTTCACCTAAAGGGGTTGAATCTAGACTGCTATGATTGTAATGTACGAATAGTCTACTATAGAAACGTCAGTGGTTGAGCACGCCTACAAGGTTATATGTGCCAGGTATATGGTTTTCGCTGGTGGAAAACCTCCTTCACGTTAGCCTGCCACATGAAACACCTATTGGTCAGTCAAACTTTGGTATGAAAGCAAGGGCATAGCTTACGGGAGGGTATTTGGGGTGTTACACCCCACTAAAAAATGTCTTCTGTCGTAAATAGTTTGTTGCAGGTGTTTTCAATTGGGTACGGTGAGGTGTTTGCGGATTTCACCCTGGATTTTCACATACCCACACTGTCAAAAACACACACTCTCTCACCTCTCTGGCCTTAAAACTTGGTTAGTTTGAAAACTATTGTGTTTTAAATAGCCCTAGCAATCCACACTCCTCTCTCTGTCCACTGTCTCTTAAGCCCCCCTCATGTCCTGCTTGCACAATGTATATTAAGATACACCAGCGTGATTGCTGGGAAATCTGAAGCTTACACCACTCCATCTTACTGACCAAGCTACGCCCCTGTATGAAAGTTACCCAGGGCTGTAGACTGTACACTTTCCAAACATAACTCAGCAGCTCAAAAGGACAGTGTGGTGTCCGATGGCTGCAATGACTGATATTGCCTGCATAAATCTGTGTTGAATTGAATGTTTAGGAGCCAAATCTGTTGTTCAAGGCAAATGATTTCTCCCTGTATGATAATTGGAGAATCGTCATTTCCAAACAAGTCTGATGATCCTGTACAGCGACCATGGGTTAACCAGCTTGGTGATAGCTCGATAAAGCCTAACCCCATAGCAATAATGTATAAGGCGCTCTCTCAGCACATGGGTTATCAGATCATATGAAAGTGGTAGTGAATGGGAGGCTGCAAAAACTCCTCCATGTACCTAGGCCAAGGAGGATCTTTAAAAGTAGGTACATTACGTTTAACGCTTACCACTGACAAATGTAGTGACCTGAAGGTGAGGAGTTAAAATTCTGTCAAGGCAGACTCAGGGTAAACATCCTTTACAACAACTGCGTTACAATGCAAATCATTGCCCCGCATTTTTTACAACTCCGTAAATCATTCACAACGCAGGGCTTTACACCGCAAACCATTACAACGCATTCCCCATTGCAAAACCTGGTGAAGTTAGAATAGTAAATTGTGTTGTAATGGACCATGCATTGTAATGGATTGCGTTGTAAGTACCTGCGTTGTAAAGATTCTGCAGCATAAAAAATGCGGGGTAATGGCAAATGCTTGCGGGGTCAAGTGTCATATTCAGACTCCGCCTTTAATCCTTCCAAGATCACTAGACTGAGTACGAAGAACTGGGTCTTAGCAACATCTGCCATTTACGCACTTAGAAACTGCATAATTTTAGCTTTACGCGCTACATACAATCATTTTTGTTCTTATTAATAATGACAATAACTATTATTGATAGTGTTATCATCATTATTATTATTATTATTACGTCCTCGTATCTGGCATATAAACACATCAGTACTTCAAGTTGTATTTATTTTTAATGTTTCGTTTTGTACTTAAATCCCAGGCACCGGCACACATACGTGTCACAGTTGCTATGAGTTCTAACTGGTGCGTTTGATGTCTTGTGAAAGTGTCGCGTTTCTGTACTCATTTAATCTAAGGTGTGGTGCCTGGTCTCTGCGTCCACATTGCTAATGAGCCACTCTTCCTTTTCTCCACAGTCGGCATATGCTGTGTCAGTGCTGAGGGAGTGCGCCAAGCTCCGGCCCGCAGACCCCACCGTCCCCCTGCTGGCTGCCAAGGTCTGCATCAAGCCTCTGCACCGGGTAAGCGAGCTGATGTCATGTCTCCTACGTAATGTATGCCGTGCCGCAGTGACCGCGAGGCAGCAGGGGACGCACGCGGCGCAGAGGCGCACTGGCCTCTGGGAAATCTCAGACCTGTCTCTGTGGGGCAGGAGGAGAGTCAGGCAAAGCCGAAATGTAAATGTATTTGGGCCAGGCGTGGAGAGGCACTGACCGGTCGCCATAACTCTGTTACTCTATGCCCTACCAAAAGAAGCGGTTTCCTTACCACAACAATACTTTTAGAGTACAATGGAAGCACAGGGTGTTGCTAATGCGATTCTCCACGTAGCCCGAGGCTCCTCGTCTCCATGAAGCATGCAGGGATTTCATAAACCACATCCTCTCCTGCGGCCCCTCCTCTGGGATAACTAAATCGAGCCTCACTCTGCAGTGATGAGTGCTCAGTTCTATTGTGCATCTCTGTCATGTGTGTCTGGGGCGCCCTGTTAAGTAGACAAGTGGCACATTTTACCAATAATGGTAATTACTTGTCATCTTTAGGAGCCTCTTGCTCGGTGCTACATAATTTAAAATTGGTTTGAAAATGGCGTCCCGCCAAAATTTCAGCTGATTTTAAATTTAAGGAACAACCCATCATAGGGTACGTTGTAATTTGTTTGTTAGACTGCACTGTTATATTCAAAAATACCATCAGCCCCTCACTGGTAATTCTGTTTTCGGAGCTAATACTTGGAAAGTAGAACATATCCTCCAGTTCCTGAGATGGTGCAATAGTGCACGTTGGATAACAGCACCGTAATAAGTACAAGCAATCCATGTTCTCTCGCTTTAGTGCCCAACCACCTGCCCGATTGTGAAGGTTGCAAGCGGCACATAGTTCAGTTTGAGAAGTAGAGCACACCTTGGCATTCCATTGGCGCTGGTTCATTTCAAGTCAATACTGGGCCTTGACCAAGGTGCCAGGAAATAAATGGTCACAGGGTTGCCCCTTTAAGCTGCAAAGGTGGGAAATGTCCAGTCACCTAGGGTGGCAAATATCCTTACTCTGGCCCTGGGAAGACCCTGAATGTAACACTGGATATGGTGTTCCATTGCCAACTACTGTGCACTCCAAGGAGATATTCAGTTTTTTACATGGCAAAGTAGAGATAATGAAATCCCTGAGATCTGTTTTCATTCATTTGTTGTTGTTTTCATTTAGTATTGACATTGCCAGGAGGCATCTTCAAATGTCTTGTCATAGAAGTAGCTGCTCAAGCAGACTGGTCGCAAGGGATATCCTGAATGTCCACCTCTCACGGTTTGGCAGTTATGCATTATCACTCATGGGGTATGCAAGTTCCCAGGGATTCTGTGTTGTCCTGAATGTCCACTTCTCACAGTTTGGCATATATTCGTCACTTTGGGGACATGGAGGGTCCCAGGGATCCTGTGATGTCCTGAATGTCCACCTCTCACGGTTTGGCAGATATTCATTGTCACCCAGTGGACATGGAGGGTTCAAGGCATCCTGTAACACCCCTCCAAATGAGGTGGCCAAATGCAAACTCTCTATCCATTTTTCTACCCGTGAATGTACTGTTTCTTCATTTAACAAAAAGAATAATTGATGGACAGAATGCAAAACAATGTCATACATTCACCCCAGTACAGAGATCTGGACCTAAATCCATCATTTTTATGCTCCCATTCCAGTTTGGATCCAGCCATATGCAAATCAATCTTGACCCTGCGCCCAATGGTAACAGTCCAGCCCGAACTGCCAGGCCTCCCTGGACTGGAAAGAAGCATCCTAGGACCGGTTAAGGTGGCAGGGTATGCCCAGACGTGAGTCTCTTGCTCACTTTGACACTGGTTTCAAGCTAGCCTGGCTCATGAGGGCTGTTAGCCTGAAACCGGTCCCAAGATGCTTATTTCCGGTTCAGGGAAGACCTGGCTTGGCAGTACGGGATGAACTGTTCCCATGAGGCACAGTGTCAAGACTGATTTGCATATAGCTGGGTCTGAACTGAGGTGGTGAAATGAGCTAAAGAATGATGATGGATTTTACCCAGATCTGTGACTGGGGGTGAGTGTCTGAAAAGTTTCAGCGCTCCATCCATCATCTCCTTGTGTTTGCTTTGTTTGCCCTAAGGTGCAGGGTATTCCCAGACGTGGGTCCCTTGCTCTCTATGCCACTGGATTCAAGCGAGCCTGGCTGATGAGGGCTGTTAGCCTGAAACTGGTCCCAGGATGCTTGTTTCCGGTTCAGGGTAGAATGATGATGGATTCAACCCAGATCTATGACTGGGGATGAGTGTCTGAAAAGTTTCAGCGCTCTGTCCATCATCTCCTTGTGTGTGCTCTGTTTCTTAACTTAGACCTTGACTAATAACTTTAACCCCTCCCCTGCTGATGACGGAACCGCTCCGTCATCAGCCACGGTGGCGCTGTGCTGATGACGGAGCGGTTCCGTCATGGCCCGCCTGACACTCCTGCGTGTCGCGAATTCCGTGCCTGCACTGAGCGTTCTATTGAGCGGGCGAGGCCATGACGGAACCGCTCCGTCATAAGCACAGCGCAACCGACGCTGGTGACAGAGCGGTTCCGTCACCAGCATGCGCCCGCCGCATTTCCGCCCCGCCCCCTTAGCACTGCGGTGGAATAGCGGCCGCAGTGAAGGGGTTAATGTAAATCAGTCAATCAGCATTTGTATAGTGCAGTGCTGTCACCCCTAGAGATATCTGGGTGCTAATGGAGCCAGATATCAGTCGAAATGCTAGGTCTTGAGTTTATTTCTGAAGTCCACCAGGGAGGGTGCAGCTCGGAGGTGGAGGGGCAGGTCGTTCCAGGTCTTGGCAGCGATGTAGGAGAAGGAGCGCTCCCCACCGTGAATGCGATGGGTGGAGGGTGTGTGTGCGAGGGCAAGAGTGGAAGAGCGCAGGTGCCTTGCGAGGGGATGGAAGTTTAGTCAATGGTTGAAGTAGGAGGGCCCTGATTGTGTAGAGGTTTGTAGGCGTGCATGAGGATCTTAAACTGGCATCTCTTCTGGATGGGGAGCCAATGGAGTTTTCTGAGGTGGGGGGTGCAGTGGGTACATTTGGAGAGGTCCAGGATGAGTCTGGCTGCTGCATTCTGTATGATCTGTAGTCTTTTGAGGAGCTGGGATGAATTGCTTGCATAGGGAACATTGCTGTAGTCGAGGCGGCTGGTGACGAGGGCTTGGTTGACGGATTTTCTGGTATTGAGTGAGATCCATCTTTTGATTCTACAGAGCAAGCGAAGAGTGTCGAAGCAGGACGAGGTGACTGCATTGACTTGTCATTTCATGGTCAGTTTGTTCTTGAGGATGATGCCTAGGTTGCGTGCATGGTCTGTAGGTGTGGATGTTGGTCTGGGTTCTGCTAGCCACCAGCTGTAGTCCAAAACAGGGGTGCTCTTCCTGATGATCAGTACTTCTGTCATGTCGGAGTTGAGTTGGAGCAAGAACACCATCCCGTTCCGGCGTCAGGGTAGGTCACAAGAGGAACGTTCAATGAGCGCTGGACACAAATTGGTGTCCTTTACGACCGCCGGACACTGTTGAAGTAAACCATAGATAACAGTTATGGTTATTACCTGAACACGTGGTAGGTAGTTTTTCCCTAACCACACTGTGTAGATAGCGTTTTTTCTGGTCCTGAAGAGGTGCCATGATCCTCCTGTCACCCATGGCACGAAACATGTCGACCAATTGAGAGTAGGGTTTACTTAGCGAGTTACATAGCCTCTAGTTTTTCGCCACTCTCCATTTTTAATCAGGCAGTTTACCTTCTTGAATAAAATAACTTCTAGGACTAACTGACCTGTTGTAATTCCCTTTTTCTCACATCTACACACACTAGGCCCCTTACCCCCACTGCACCTAACGGCAGGAACAAAAGATCCCCGCTAAAGAGCCCCATACTGGGTGCCCGTCGAGTATTGCAGCGTGGACCTGACGAGGGGCAGGCTCATATGATGAAGCATGACATTAGCTCGCTAGGTGCGTGAAAGCCCTAGTTCCGAGAGGAGAAATTCCACCCTTACCTTTAACATCGTAGGGCAATGATGCCCATTTGATCCTATCAATTGTATCTCGTCTTTTCTGTTCACTTTTACTCAGAGGAACCTCATACCCACTTTTCTTGCTGTAACCTTTGGGCTTGTATGCTGGACCTCTTTAAACTGGCCCCTCCGTCCCTCTCCTTGGAAACTGAGTTGAGTTGGAGCCATTTGGTTACTTTGTTCATGGCATGGGGGAAGTTGGTTGTGGCATTGGAGGGTTCCACCGGTGAGCGAGAGGATTAGATGACTGTCCTATGCGTAGCAGATTATGCTGAGTTTGTGAGATCTTACGACGGCTGTGAGGGAGGTCATGTAGATGTTGGACAGGGTGGGGCTGAGGGAGGATCCTTTGGGTCCATCGCATATGATGTCCTTGGGTTTGGAGGTGAAGGGAAGCAGCCGGATGCATTGAGTGTGACCCATGAGGAAAGAAGCTACCCAGATAAGGGTTTTTTACTGTATGCCGATGTTTTACAATCTGTCGATGAGGGTGTGGTGGGAGATGGTATAGAACACAGCAGACATGTCGAGGAGGATCAGGACCACCTTTCTCCACGGTCGAGGAAAGATCTGATGTCATCCCTGACAGCGATCAGCGCGGTCTCAGTGATGTGGTTGGCACAGAATCCTTATTTTGAGGCGTCAAGTAGCTAGTTTTGTTCCGGATGTTCTGTGAGTTGTTGATTGATTGCTTTCTCTAGTACTTTGGCCAGGTAGTGGAGCAGGGAAATGTGTTGATCATTTTTTAGATTGCTGGGGTCAGCGGAGGGTTTCTTTAGGAGAGGTCTGACCTCTGTGTGGTTCCAATTGTCTGGAAAGGCTGCTGTGGAGATGGAAGTGTTGAGGATGCTGGTGAGTTGCATACTAATTGGGTTCATAGCAAGGTTGTAGAGGTCGTGGGGGCAGGTTAGTTTCGAGATATATTGTGATAACCGTATGTATGTTTCAATACTTCAGCATTAGTCATTATCAGTACAGGCCAACATATAGCCGTAGAGGAACAGCATGAGAAACCTGTTCTAGGCACTGCTTCTTCTGCATGGGGTTAACTGTGTTCCTGCTCAAAGGGACCTGGCCTGGCAATTTAGGCTCTACTCTTTCAATTGGCACAGGCTGCATATGGCTGGTTCCTATCTGGAGTGGCATGGCGGACAGACAAACAATAGAGTGGATTATGTCCCAGGGTAATTACCAGTGGTTAAGAATAATTCACGCAATCAACCCATCACTTCTTTGTTTTTCGTTTGTTTTCCTTACTACTTCCTGTATGGCACACATGCTTTTCCTACTGCATGCCCAGCACCTATATCGAGCACCCAGTTGTAGGCAAATGAATGATCGGTAGAAATTAGTAAACTGTGCTCAGTAGTACCATGGCAGATTCTGAACTACATCAATAGCACAGCTGTTCGCTTTCAGGCACACTTGTAAAACCTGAAGTTTTGTAACCAATACATTTGTTACATTATTTTGTAAAATGTGCTATTTAGATTCAAAGTTTCCACTTTTTTTAGGAATCTCCCCATCCTTTCTGGATTGCATTCAGTTCACTTTCTGTCTTGCTTTCATGTTGCAATGTAGGGTGGGTAAGAATATTTTTGCTGTGATTGCTCTTCGTCCGAGTACAGCAGTGGTTCTTCGAAGACCGTCCTCCGTTGTATGGTACTTGTTTTGTAGTCTAACTAAGATGATGAATCTAGAGAAAGAAGTATTAATTGAATAACTTCCACAGAAAGCACTGCATGTACCCTTCTGGAAAATAGAAAATAGCGACTCTTGTGGCTGGATGGAATGCGTGGATTAATTTCAGCCAGCAGTCACTCACTGTGTAAAGCATTCTAGTCCATCATTTTCTGTGCGTCATACCACGCAAGACAAACACCTATGAAAAATGCAAATCCGTCTGGGTCCTGCTCCAATAAAAATAGTCCAACCCAAACTACCAGGCGAAGTCCCCTCCAGAAGGGAAAGTAGGCCACCCAACTCCTGGTTAGGTACCTTTCAGTGATCTGGCTCCCGTTTATCTGAATTTACCCAAATTCCATTGTAAATACCAAATGCATCTAAAAAAAGAACATTTTTAGGGCCTTTGTAACATATGGAAACATATGCAAGGTTTGCTGTTCAATATTAGTAACTCTTCTCACGTATCCACACTTTGAATATGCTAGAAATAAAGGCAAGCACTATTTCTCTTTTCGTCTACAAAAGGCACATGCAGCAGTCCTCAAACATTTTATTGAAATTGTGGTTATTTCACTTGACACTGATAAAGAAAAGAAAAGAGTGAATTAACATAAAAGAAAACATTTTACCATCGAGTTTACGTGCAAAAATGTGATTGACCTGGTTAACAGGCCCCCCACATTGAAAACACGTTTCCTGCCTGCCTCTTCCCTCAGGCTGGTTATTTATTCTTCAGTATAATCCAGAGATCTGTTTTCTCCTGGATCATGTATTGTGTGCATCGTAAGGTAGCTGTTCAGATGCTGTTTGTGATTGTGCAGCCATTTTTGCCAGGAATCCTTGATTGAAATGCGCGATTCCTGTTCTGTGCTTTGTCAACATCTCGCCTGCAGTAATCCGCCTGGGCGGGGAGTGGGCGCCGCGGGTAGCAGCATGCAGCCGGGCTGCTCGCCATAGGTGACACCGCTGATTACCGCTGACAGCATCCGTACCGCGCGCTGGAGCCTAATGAGGCGTCCTCGCAGACTCGCCGCCGCAGCGGCAGAGTTTATCCGCGGCTCGGCCTATTAACGTCTCCCGTCCTCTTTCCTGGTGAAGAGCGCGGAACAGAGAGACTAGTCAGAGGTTAGCAACAATATGTCTCCCGGTGAAGGAGCCGCCTCGGTGCTTTTAATGAGGAAGACGCGCTCTGGATTTCTGCTCCATTTCACACCGAGGAATGTCTGACTGCTTCAAAAAAGAGAATTGTGGAGGGGGGCACAGTTCAAAATGTCTTGGAAATGTTTGAATTTTTAATTATTAAGTCGAACCGCCTTTGGGATCAGCTAAGACTTGTTTTTCCCGTCGCAGTCCAGCTCAAGAGCTGAATCTGATTGAAAATATGCTGCATGGCTAACCTGCTTGTTATAGGCATTGTGAGGGCTGGGCCGCAGGATGGAAAGGCAGGCAGATGGACATTGGTGTTCGGAATAGGTACCTCGGTTCTCCCTAATTTGCCACATTTCCCCCCCTCCTCAGACAGGCTAGCTTAATCTCTCTCTCCTTTTCCATGCCTATGGAAAATACAACTCACCGGTGGATTCTCTGTACCCCGGGAGAGGCAAATGCTAATAAAAAAATCTTCCACCACAATCTTTCCATACTATACCTTGCACTGAGTACGTTTTTATTTATTAGTCTGTGTTGCTTTCTTTACTTCACAGTTTCAGCATTTGATTCTTATTCTCCATCAATTTCTAGATAATTCACATCCATTTGTGACGCACATAAACAAATCAATGCATTTTGGAAAAGTTTTACTCCATCGGATTATATATCCCTTTTGTTTCAATAGCCCACACGAAAAGCGAGATAAGTACTTAGTCCGACCCACATATAGTTGAGGTTATATTCATCGTAATTTTAAAATCAGATTACCTTCAGAATCCAGCTCCTATCAAATCCTGTTTAGCAGCATTTCTAAAAGAAAACGATCACCTTAATTTTACTACCTTGATGTCACTACAAGCGTTCCAAGCCGAGAAATATTATAACTGTCTGTATTTATCTCACTTAAACTGATTTGTGGCAACATAGGTGTTCTCCCTTTGTTTATAGCCATTTTACCTACTATGCTATGTGTGATATGTCCTGACAAGTTGAATCCCTTCAACTCTGTGGTTTACTTTAGACTTTCTGATAAAACATAGAACGATTAAAGGAAGTTTTATTTTGATTATATTGATTTTCGGCCATTATATTGTTGCTCAATTTGCCACATAAGGAACCTTTTTTCAGAAGTACAAACTCACTTGAGTTAGAACCCTTTTAGCTCTTTTCCACCACTGATTGCAGCTAAGGACTTGACAATTTTTTTAAATATATCTGTTACAGGCAGCTTTTACAGCAACATAGAAGAGGATGGATGAGTATGTACACAAATTTTACAATCAATCTATAAAAGGCCCATTTTGAGGTCTGGCTTTAGCCAATGCTTTTAGATCTTACCAAAATTATGTTTAGAATACTTGCAGAGGCTTTCACCAAGCCCTCTTCATCCATTGGCCTGTTGTTGTGTCATTAATTTTTTTCATCCACCCACCATAGCATACAACATGGGACAGTAAGACAGCCCACTTCAGCCACTGGCTAACTTCACTTTGAGTGACAGCATTTTGTCCTTTCACAATAAGCACACAAAATGGATCCCTGTGGTGCCAGAGGCCACTGTAGCAATGTATGCCTTTTGGTTTTAGGCGGTGTCTGCATTCAGGCGTGCTTTTCATTTTGCCATTTTTTTCCAGGGGCTTTGTGTTATGCAGTCCACATACCACTCATTTAGGGGGAATATCCTTTACAACGCGGATGTTACCCCGCAGTGCAGTTACGACGCGTCTTTTACTACGCAAGTCGTAACCACGACTTGCGCTGGAGAGCGCTCAAGGATAAGGAATAGTATATTTACTATTCCAACACCTTCCCTACTGTACGTAGGCTGGTATTGGAATAGTAAATTTAAATATTCCTAAGTCCGCACCCCTACAGCGCAAGTTGTGGTAACGACTTGCATTGTAAAAGACGCGTTGTAACGGTACTTTGTACCGTCATACATCCCTCATCCATGCTGCATTGCTGATACCCTTGTGGTGCTGCTCATTTGGCATGTAAGAGCGTCCAACTGTCAGTGTCCATCTTCACTTTTTTCTGCTGTGCAAGGAAAACCAGAATTGTCACCCAGCTTCCTCTGTTGCTTTAATGTAATCAATGCTTACTCCAGGAAGCAATTGCTGGATGCACTATGTCCGAACTGCAACGGGAGAATAGGTTGTTTACCCAGTTACGCCACCCAGACATTAAACAACACCAAGATTTATGGGTGCCACTTGCTTCCTCCTCTGTGTTCATGTCCCAAACTGTAGTTCTGATGGCCCTCTGTGTAGTGAGGTGCCTCACAAGATCAGTATCTTTGTTGATAAATATTGTTTTTAACCCCTAACCTCGGTAGTTCTGCGCACGTCCGTTGGCCGATGCGACCCCACCCACCTAGTAAAAAGCCCGCACCGCAGCGGTATTTGCGCCGCAGTAAATGGATTAAGGGGCTGTGACTCATTAACAGCCTTTCATCTGTCCCATTCAACGAGAAGAAAACCGATTTTGTAGAAAAATCCTGGGCGCCCCAATCTCTTCCTCTGAGTTCATTTGTCATAAGGAATTCCCGACACATGTGATTTCATTATGACAAGGCCAGCTCTATTCTGGCTTAGGATCTGGAGGAATAACTCAGCTGCCCTAACACAGGATATTATAAAAGACTGCCTTAAATTTGAAAAGGACTTAGCTATCCCCTGACTCGCGGGAGTCTTAAAGACATTGAGTGCTGTGGGCAGAGGAGATCTTTACTCCGACCCATCTAAGATCGAGCCTAATGATAAGAACTAGTTCAAACAAGCACTATTTGCACTTTATAATTCAGAAAGAATGGGAAGTGAATCACTCAAATCTACTGTTGTGACATATATAGAGAACAAACTGTGTAGGCAACCGCTTCCATCCTATCTTACTCTCCCCATGACTAACTGGGAAAGATCACTGTTATTCCGCCTAAGGGCAGGCTGTGTAAATTATTTATTGAACTTTCCTTTGGGTTATCATCACACAGCAAATTGCAACCCATGCCCGTGTGATGGGATAAGTACACAGAATGATTTGCACTTCCTATTTTTCTGTAAATTTTATTTAAAGTATATTAATTGGTTTTTAACTCCATATTTTAGAAAACGAAGACCCCTTTCTTTAAGGGAGTCTTATTTAATGTTGCTTTCTCTGGATACAGATGAATTAACTTTTCGCACTAGCAATTTCTTGAGACTGATAATTCGTGTACGCAAAATGATGAAAAACCCCTGAAAAATTAGATTTTTGAGAGCTGTAATACATTTTTAAGGATTATGATTATTGGAAATAGATTTATGCAAATGGATTTGAATAGAGAATGGGACTGTTTTAATTGTATGTACTTTTATGAATTTTATGAAATTCGAATAAAGGTCTTTTGAATTGAATTGAATTGAATTGAATTGACAGATGACGGTAAGGGTGAGGCTAACCAAGCATCAGAGTGCACATTTTTTGTCTCCAGTGTTATATAGCGCCAATTTGGCCCAAGGGTTTGAGTGCTTTATATGAGCACCAGTTATATTACACAAGATCAGATTAATTATTTCAAACTCAAGGCTATTAAACAACTTGCCCAGCATCACTAGATGCTGAGCCGATACTGAGACTCAAACCTGGCTCCCTAGGTCCAAAGTCAGGAGTTATGTTTGTAACTCACTGATCTGAGTGGTTGCTTAGGGAGAAAAGAGTGTGTTTCTGTTAGACCTGGCGAGGGTTTTCCCTGCATTTCTTGCCTTTGCCTCCTGTATTTTTGCTTTGTATTAGACTTCGTTTGGCTGGTCTAGATGCTTTGGGCCCTTTCCCACTGCTGTTCAGTGCCAAAGTGCAAGTGCTCCCTTTGTAAATTATTGTTATGGATTGGTGATTCCATGATTGGCATATTTGATTTACTAGTCAGTCCCTAGTACAGTGCGCTGTGTGTGTCCAGGGCCTGTAAATGAAATACTGCTAGTGGGCTGCAGCACTGATTGTGCCACCCACATAAGCAGCCTGTAATGGTAACTCAGGCCTGCCATTGCAGAGCCTGTGTGCAGTCTAGTACTGCCATGTCAACCTGGCATGTACACCCACTTGCCAGGCCCTAACCTTCCCTTTTCTTACATGTTAGTCACCCCTAATGTAGGACCAAGATACCCCTGTAGGCAGAGTGAAGTGTATGTGAAAGGTAGACCATGCCCTGATGTGGGTGACATGTCCTGATAGTGAAATACTGCCAATTTCGTTTTTTAACTATTGCAAGGCTACCTGTTCCCATAGGATAGAATGGGGAGTTTGCTTAAATCGTCTTACACGCATAACTGCCCCTGAGAACCAGATAGGAAAATAAAGTTTAGTATGCCTGAACTCAGAATGTTAAAAGGCACCTGTTAGTGGGGTTGATTTTTACATTCTGTGTTTGAAAATAGCACTTTTAGAAAGTGGATATTTTCTTGCTTAGCCATCCTGTGTGCCTCTGTTAGGGTGTGTATTGACTGTCTGGTTTTGGAGTGAAAGGGGCTGGGATGTGCAATGGCCCCAGAGAGTCTGGATGAGTCAGGGCCGGGCTGAATAGACTTGGGATGCTTTTAGAGTAGGGGGGAGGAGACTTCTTTTCAGCTGAATGGGCCTGGTCTGCCTTATTCAATGCTGTCTCCACCTCCTGCCTTGAAGCTGCACCAGAGAGGACAGAACTGGGTTTGACTGAGCGCAGATCACTGCACCGATTCAGACACAAGCCCTGCTGTGCGGCTGCAAGAACCCTACGCATCATCCAGGATCATCAAATCACATTGAGGTAGGTGCCAGATCTGTCGCATCTTTGGGGGACGTAGTAAGAAACCAATGCATCACCTCACCACGCAGGAAGAACTTGACGCATCACCTCCTGGTACTCACCAACACTGTTGCTGAGGGTCGAGACACAGCGAAGTTCACCATCCAGTGTGGGCTGGATACCGCCGACTCTTTGGGTAGGACAGTTTCCACGTCGGTAGCCCTGAGGCACTAGGCTTGGCTGAGGATATCTGGCTTCCTTACTTAGAAGACTGCTTTCTTGCTGGCCATCACCTCTGCCTGCAGGGTGAGTGAGCTTCATGCTTTATCTTCCAAACCTCCCTTTCTTGCTGTCCATCCGGACAAAGTGGTTCTTCGTACTAGGCTCTCTTTTCTGCCCAAAGTGGTTACCTCTTTCCACATAGGTCAGACCATCACATTACCCACCTTCTTTTCACCTCTGCACCCTTCTAAAGAAGAGGAGAGACTCCACCGTCTGGACCCAAAACGTGCGCTGTCCTTCTACCTTGACCCATTATAGAAAATGGGGTAACCCAGTTACGTGTCAAAGGACCTGAGTATCGATCAGTAAGGAAAAACAAATGGTCCCTGACACAACTCAATATACCTCAATTAGTAAGTATATTATAGATTTAATCCATCTAACACAAGATTTACAAAGTATAAGCACATTCAACAGGCAATTAAATGGTCACTGGAAATCAATTAGATTACAAACATCAATTTATTCTTTATATCCAAAACATGGAGAACATACATGGGACATAGTGTGCTGCAAGGTTATTTACAGGCAAGAGAAAGGAGTGAAAGCTAAGTGCTCATGTGTGAGATAGCAAGGGAGAAGTAAGAGTGCATCAAGGGATATTTACAGAGAACACATTCAAATATTTCTAAATGAGGGATCCGGTCAAAATAATACTGAAAAAGCCAGTACCCCTACAAAGACTCTCGATGGGATGTCCTATACATTAGAACCTCCAGTAGGATTGTGCACCCACTCTACCAGGGCGACGGCAGCCACTACTGCTTTGGGACATGGAGTTCCGCTGGTTGACATCTGCCAGGCAGCCACATGAGCATCTTTGCACATGTTTACAAAGCATTACTGCCTAGAAAATGAAGTCCGGAGAGATGGCTATTTCGTCCGTTGTGTTCAAGAGGACTTCCTGGTGTGAACTTAGTTTGTAGACCTCCGGGGTTGGTATTGCTGGGGTATCTATTCTAAGGCAAGGAATCCATAACTAATAGTCTCTTTCAGATGAACAGGTTACTTACCTTCAGTAACTATGTCTCTGTAAGAGACATATTAGTTATAGATTCCTTACCGCCTCACCCATCTGCCCCGTTCTGCGAACTGACTTCTAGGGATAGGGACTCCCTTACAGGACCCACTATGTCTGGATGGACAGCAAGTGCACCAGTGGTCAGTGTCTTGCATGGCTCCGCACTTCTGGCGTGGAAAGTCATGTCAGAACTGACGTCAGCGCACAGGGACGGCAACTAAGTAGACACCGCAATGTCATACCATCCACCACGACGCTTACAATGGACGCGGAGTCGACCGACGCCACCTACCGACGCGCAGGGACACTTCTAAGCAATGTTTTCTCCGGATCCAGTTTGATGACTGGGGTTAATTCTAAGGTAAGGAATCTATAACTAATATGTC
The DNA here is from genome assembly GCF_964263255.1 of Lissotriton vulgaris. Lineage (NCBI taxonomy): Eukaryota > Metazoa > Chordata > Amphibia > Caudata > Salamandridae > Lissotriton > Lissotriton vulgaris. The sequence continues at coordinate 1,608,042,093 of NC_141694.1, read as the reverse complement.
TCTTACAGATGCATTGTTACCGAAGGTAAGTAAGTTGTTCATTTCTACCATTTGAGAGCCATATTTTTATTACTCTATTAATGTGGATGTTTGTCGTTTTGGTCTTGTTTGGTTTAGATAAAGATTACTTATTTTTCTAAAACTGGTGTAGTTTCAATTTGTAGTGTTTTCACTGTATTACTGTATGTGTTCACAAATGCTTTATACACTGCCTCTGAGATAAGCCTGTCTGCTCGTGCAAAGCTACCAAGGGGGTTAGCAGGGGTTATTTTAGAAGTGTATCCCCTTTACCCTGACTAGAAGCAAGGGTCCCTTTGTGGCAAATGTACCTACCTCTGCCAGCTAGAGACCCCATTTCTAACAGTTTCCACGTATATATTTTTCATCCTCTAAATAATGCAGTTAGCACTATGTATTTAACAGTTCTCTTCTCATCAGAGATGGTATTCACCTTTCGTTATAGGACATGGAGAGGGAGAGGATTCTCAACTCTCTGATTCCTGGTCTTGCAGTGAGGTCATGGTCTTGGTTGTAGTTTGTCTAATGTTTCTTTGCAGGAAGTTGTGTTTGAGAATGTCCCATTTCAACAGGTGATGTTTGTTGTTTTAAATGTGTCAAAAAGATGTAAACATTAACATAACAGATTTCTGAAAATGAGAGTACCTTGTTTTGTTCAGTGCTTGAAACTATGTAAAGTGTAATCCCATTATCACTATATAAGTGAATGATAATTTGGGCTCTGAAAATGAGTATCTCAAGTGTGGAAAATGTATTTAATATCCATATTGTGTTTTACACAATCCAATAAATCAGGATGATATCAGCACGTACAGTCTAAGTACAAAACATGAACAGAATGTATATCACTGTATGATGTTTTCCAGAGTAACAATATTACGTTTCAGCCCTAGTTACAGACTTCTCAAAAGACCAACATGTCACAAAGTTGTTATTAAGCACAAAACAGACTTTTTTGCAAATGCCATGTTAAAAATAGGGTTTCTGGTAGGCAGTGGTTTGCACACTGTCCAAGCAGGGACTTTCACTCTAGTCAGGATAAGTAAGTTACACACTAGGAATAACCCCTGCTCACCCCCTTGGTAGCTTGACACAGAGCAGTCAGACGTATGCCTTGAGGAAATGCAAAAAGTATTTGTACACCACACACTAACACAGTGAAAACACCACAAAAGTACTCCACACCAGTTTAGAAAAATATCCAATATTTATCTGAATAAAACAAGACCAAAAGGTCAAAAATCCAACATACACATGTCAAGTGACGAATTCTCAAAGATTAAATGCAGTTATAGAGCTTAGAAACACAATAGCTTCAACCAGGGCTATAACGTTGTGCTTGATGAAGTTGAATCTCAACGTTTGGGGCTAACTGCGATAGAATGTGGGCCGGCTATGGAGCCATACAGACCCCGGTTACATTACCTTGGAAACAATCTGGCGCCGTCAGTGGCATAAAGTCACAGTAGAAGGGCTGCAGAGGATCTGGTAAAAGCCCAAATTTCAGGAAACAGATAAAGTGGAAGACACATTAAGTAAATTCAACAATTCCCTCATAGAGGCAATAGACAAGCTGGCTCCACTGAAACTGCATAAACAGTTCCCCACACACAAACAGGAGAAATGGTACACAGAGGCATTGAGAACTGAGAAGCAAGGGTGCAGAAGACTAGAGGAACAACTGGATAAACTACAAGTAGTCCAAAACACGGCAGCAAGACTGGTTCTTAATGCTCCTCCCAGAACTCCCTCCCGTCCTCTATTACACCAACTTCACTGGCTGCCTGTGAAGCAGCGTATCAAATTCAAAATATGCTGTATGATTCATAGATGCTTGTTTGGTACTGGCCCCAAATACCTAAAGGAAAAATTCGCTCCATATACTCCCGGACGCACACTGCGTTCAAGCAGCCATCAGCTGTTACAGGTCCCAAAAATGAGAAGAGCCAGACTAGGTGGTCGAGCTCTATCATACAAAGGACCTATCCTTTGGAATTCCCTACCTCCTGCACTGAAACTGATCACCAGTCTTGAATCTTTAAGAAAAAAACTTAAAACATACCTCTTTATGCTGCCATAAATTAAAACTAGCCTTCTTTATTCACAGCTGTTAGTATATAGTAACTGTCCAGTGTAAGCAAAAGCGCAGAGATATCCCTTCGGGAATTGAATCAGGCGCTATATAAGCACATAAATAAATAAATAAATGACAAAACAAAGACAATGTGAGGCGTTGGGGAGGTGAGGCATCGCTGAGGCTGGTGCGGCGTTGGTTCCTTACTGTCAGTGTAGGTGATTGGCAGGTCGATGCTCAGGGCGGTATGTTGCACAACGGAGGTGAGGCGTCACTGAAGCAAATGAGGAGTCAGTTTCTTGAGACAGTGCAGAGTAATTGAGCAGGTGACGCCCGAGATGTTGCAAGGCAAAGATGAGGTGATGCAGCATTGGTGGCGAGGCAATGGTTCTGCTGGCGGTGTGGGGTCAATGGAGAGTTGAGAATCAAGCCACACAACATAGATTTCGCAATGTCATTGTCACACTACAGGGCCACCAGTGCGGCAGCGGAGCCGTGCACCACGCACTTTGGTGACAAGGTACTCAGTGCTCCCTCTATGGCGGTTCTTCATAGGCGCTGCGCTGACAACGGGGTCTGCGTTGTAAGTCACATCATTGTTTTGAGTGAGGACCTCGGCTCCAGTGCAGGCAGTGGCGCCACCTCGAAGAGTGACACTGGGTCGAAAGTCACACTCTAAGTCTATGTGGTTGTTTCTTTCTTAGCACAGCAAATTCACTTTCAAGTGACCAGGAACTGGATGTGGCACCACTTGGCAGAGTAGGGCTCTCAGCAGGAAAGCCCAGGTGCTGCAGGTGAAGTCTTACATGACCCTGAGACCTGCAACAGGAGGCACGCTTAACTCATGCTCTTGGAGAAACTTTGAAAGCAGGATTTAAAAAACAAGTCCAATCCTTTCACTTCCAAGGCAGAAGCAACAAACAGCAGGCCAGAACAACAAAGCAAGCAGCAAAGTGGCAGTCCCACCCATCAGCAGGTAGAATGTCCTCGATCCAGAAGTGTACTGAGTATATGGTGCCAGAGGACCAGTACTTACACCCATTTCAGCCTTTGAAGTAGGCAAACGACAAAGGAAAGTCTTTGTAGTGCACAGGACCCTTTTCTTTCTTGCCCTGGCTCCAGACACACTACAGGTGGCGGGGGATTGCTTTGTGAGGGGACAGGCACAGCCCTATTCAGGTGCAAGTGCCAACTTGTCCCGCCACTCTAGCTCAGGTAGACCCATAAGTCTGGTGATGGACCAGGATATGCAGGTTGCACCTCGGGCCCTATGTGTGATTGTCCTGAATGAAACCACAAGTGCCCAACTCTCACCCTAAGCCAGATGTGTATTCAGAGGCAGGCAGAGGAGGCACAGGACAGTTAAAATAAGAAAATGCCAACTTTGTAAAAGTGGCATTTTCAGACCAGCAATTTAAAAAACAACTTCACTGAAAGATGTATCTTTGAATTGTGAGTTCACAGACACCAAACTCCAATTTTCTATCAGCTCCCAATTGGAAGATACACCGCATAAAATGTTACAAGGCAGCTCCAATGCAAACCTATGGGAGAGATGGGCCTTGATGTAGTGAAAAACGAATGTAGCAGTTTTTCACTACTAGGACATGTAAAACACAACAGTATATGTCCTGTCTTTTTAAGTACATTGCACCCTGCCCACGGGGTTACTTTGGGCCTACATTAGTTGTGCCTTACATGTGGTTAAAGGGAAGGTTTGGGCCTGGCAAGTGGGTGCATTTACCAGGGCAGTTTAAACTGCTGCACACACACACACTGCAGCAGGTCTGAGACATGTTTGCAGGGCTACACCTGTGGGTGGCACAATCAGTACTGCAGGCCCACTATTAGCATTTGGTTTACGGGCCCTGGTCACACACCATGCAATGTACGTGGAACCTATTAATAAATCAAATAGGTCAATCATGGAGAACCCTAATACCATTACATTTTAGACAGGGACCACTTGCACTTTAGCACTGTCAGCAGTAGTAAAGTACCCAGAGTCCTAAAGTCAGCAAAAACGAAATTAAGCACACAATCAAAAACAGTAGGTCAGAGTCAAAAAGACAGGTGAAACAATGCCAAAATATGCCAGGACTAACGCCATACTTATATGTTTGAAAATGGAAAGCTGTTAACCCTTTTGCTGCGGCGGCTATTCCGCCGCAGCGCTAACGGTCGCGGGGGGGCGCGCGGGTGAGCTGCGCAGGTGACAGAACCGTTCCGTCACGGCTCGTGGGTGAGCTGTGCTCATGACGGAACGGTTCCGTCACGGCCCCGCCCGCTCAATTAAACACGCAGGCGCGAAATCAGCGCCGCACAGGCGCGGCAGCCGGGCCGTGATGGAACCGTTCCATCATGAGCACAGCTCACCCGCGAGCCGTGACGGAACGGTTCCGTCAATAGCCTCGAAGAGGTTAAAATGCATTTAGTCATTTATTGACATTTTAAGTTATTTGCTTGTTTGTTACAATACACTATGGCCTTTGATGAGGTCGATAAGGCTCATCCATAGACCAAATTATAATAATAACCTTACAGCTTGAGTTTCATTCTGACACGTAAGTGCAGGTGAAAATATGTACTAGCTATAAATGGTTGTCTAAATCTGTACTTCTTAGAGACCAAAATAGGGATAGATTTTAACACCCCTTTTTATTCTGTTTGTATATGGTCGTTTTTACTTAAGTGAAACTGACAGTTTTCCACAAGTGCCAGTTTAGGATAAGGTGAGCAATACGACATATGCTGATGATATTGTTTTTTGTCTTTGGTCCAAATCCTTCAATATAATCAGGACAACTGACTGACTATAAATGATTCAAGAAAATAAGTTTGCATCTTCGGAAGTAAAACTATTGCAGACCACCAGAGACTATCCCTACTTGGGAGTTTTATTTTATTTAGAACTTCAGTGGGAACAGTGTATTTTCAGGGCTGCCTTCGGCTTGAAGAAATTAATTTAAAAATGTAGAAACAATTAGAAGATAGGATTTATCCTATTTTGTACCGCCTGGACATCTAGCATGTTACTGCAATTGAAGCAATTGAAATCAAACTGGCATGGCTAATTGTATAACCAAAATAAGTATGAACCTCAAATTCCAATTGTGTTGTGTGTGCTTGACCTCACATGCTGCAGTCCCAACTGCCTACTGAGTAGAGTAGGCAGCTGAAATGTTTTATTCTACAAGGATAATTGCATAAAATAATACTTAGCCCGTCAGTATTATAATTTCCTTTGGTATCACTTAATAACTTGCAAGCAATGCACAACAGTTGCCCGTTCCCTCTAAAATACAAATCAACTCATCAGGACACTCTTGGAACAGTGGAAGAGTCAGAAGATGGACTGCCCTGCTGCCTGAAAATGGAAGACTGGATATGCTTGCCTTGAACCTAGGATACCCAGAGGTGATGCCATTGGTTGGCTATCTTCCTGTTTGAGGTGTAGGGACACAACACGCCTCCAGAGACCTTCCCTGCAACTGCCCAGCAGACCAGCACCACCTGGTCCTTCTTGAGCCATGCTGCTGACCTCTGCTGGAGGAAGTCCTGATTCCCAAGAGTTGACTCCACCCCCCAACCCCCAAGCTCTTAGACCCTTAGCTGGCATCAGAATGTACTCCTCCTGCTTCAAAGTTGCCGAATCTGCACTCTAGGTGAAAATATAGAAGTTTGTGGCTCTTAATGACCGTGAGAGGGCTCTTTGCAAACAAGGACCCCGCTTTCTTCTCAACTCCCTTGCATTCTAGGCTCCCAACAGATCTCCGTGTTCTACGAACGCTCTCCTAATGGCAGTGCCATGCCCTACCTTAACCATCTTCAGGAGAAAAATAAAGACATGGCTGTTTAATCAATAACTTTCGACTCCTCTTTTCTTCCACGTCCACAGCGCCAAGACACCCTTGGGCATTTGTTCTCGCTTTATAAGTCTCATAAATAAATAAATAAATAAATAAATTTGCATCAGCAATGGTCACTACATCTCTCTCCAATTTGAAGTTCCAATGGTGACTTGCTCTTCGCACCATACAGCGACAACCTACACCTCCTGCCATTGCAAAGCTTCAGCGACAACCGCTTCTTGCGCCTAGATAGACCTCTTCGCGGCCCCTGCCAATATGAAGTGCCAGCAGAGAATTCTCGCATGGATTTTGACTGGGCAGAGCTTCACCCCTGTGTCTGACCCGCGCTTCATCGCTGTGAGCTTGAACTTGTGAATTTTACCCGGTCTAGTGCAACCATATAACCACAAGTGGTGCTTTGTGCCTTTTGGTGATTTGCCAGTTTTGACCTGAGACTTTAAAAATTAATCACTCTGGTTCTACTGACTGGATTTTTGTTGTTTTGGTGTCATTTTATTATTTACATTTTATTCTATTTTTCTAAGCTGATTTGTGATTTTCATTGTGTTATTTTTACACTTTCCTACTGTTTGAATGCTGCAAAAATAGTTTACACATTTGCTTCAAAGTTCAGCTAGACTGCTACATTACACATTGCCTGTAAGTTCAGCCAGGCTGATTTTGTGCCAAGCTACCAGAGGATTAGACACAGGTTTATTTAGTGATATTTGTGACTCTCACCACTCTCAACTAATAACCCAATTTTCTAACAATATCCAAATGTAGATTCTGTATTTTATTTCAGACCGGGCCCTTATGTGACAACAGTAAAAATTATGTTCAGACACATAACCAAGCTCTTAAAATAATCATTATATTTCATCACACTAGAAACAAATAGCTGTAGACTTATCAACTAATGCCCATTCTCCAATTCCACTGCCCACTCTTCAAAATGACATGACTATGGGAGTCCCTCACGTCAGAAAGAAACCCTTGGGTTGAAAGAAGATTATTTTGCTTGAGTGAATGGAGCATATCTGTTCTTTTCCAAAACTGTACTTAATTGGTAATCCTTTGGATTCAGCACTATCTTCATAATTTCTTATAGTCTGCATTATTTTCCATGGCCAATGGGCTTGGATGCTTTTTGGTTTGAAGCCTATAAGATAGGGTTGTGCCCTTTGAGCCATCAGCTTTATTAGTTGGATCAGATATCTGTTTTAAACTGCAGCGTTATCAATTTCACTGTCAGCCTTTTCCTACAATCCACATTTTACACTCTTCTAATTGTTTTCTTTACTGATTCCTTTCAGAAATGTGTTGACTCAAATGGCAGGCTGCCCTTGATGTGGAATTATATGGATTAATGAGCAACCCTATTGTGTCTCTGTGCTCTTTTTCTGTTGCCTGTCACATACCCGCTGGTTATTGTGGCCTACATAGTTGGACGCATGTTTGCAATGCAAGTGGATAAACAGTTACAATGGAAATACATGGGAATGTGAAGCAACTATTCAGCTAATCTAAAGGTTTGAAACAGTTAGCCAAACCAAAGGGGATGATGGACAGAGTGTTGAACATTGCAAGTACTCACCCCCAGTCAACTGATCTGGTTTATTCCATCATCGTTCTTTAGCTCACTCCACCACCCCAGTTCAGACATGGCCATATGCAAATTAGTCTGACCCTGTGCCTCATGGGAATGTATGTAAATGTAAATGTATTGGCATTTATATAGCGCACTACTTACCCGTAGGGTCCCAAGGCGCTTCGACCGCTGCGAAACCCTTCCTGGCTTCCCTGAGAGATGGTCCCTTAATGGGTATCTCCAGGGTGAGACCAGGCATCCCCGGCGGTCTGGTGGGGCCGTTAGTGAAGATGAGGCAAGCTAATGCCCAGAGTTGCCGAGTGTGATCGCTGATCAGAGTGGGCACCGAGGCGAGAGAATTATCGAGTCCGCTGACCCTGGTCCAGAAACCTGCCGCGCCGGGAATCGAACCCTGGTCCCGGGCCGTCCTCTGCTCTCGGGTCTGCCGCCTCTAACCAGTGAGCCACACTACTTCACTGCAGTCCAGCCCGAACTGCTAAGCTGTGTCTTCCCTGGACCGGAAACACGCAACCTGGGACCGGTTTCTGTCTAATCAGCAGTCATCAGCCAGGCTAGCTTGAATCCAGTGGCAAAGTGAGCAAGGCACCCACATCTGGGCATACCCTGCCAACTTAGGGCAAACAAAGCAAAACCAAAGGGGATGATGGAAGGAGTGTTGAACATTGCAAGCACTCACCTGATCTGGGTTTAATCCATCATCATTCTTTAGCTCACTCCGCCACTTCAGTTCAGACATAGCCATATGCAAATCAGTCTGACCCTGTGCCTCATGAGAACAGTCCTGCCCGAACTGCCAAGCCATGTCTTCCCTGGACCGGAAACACGCATCCTGTAACTGGATTCTTTCTAATCAGCCGTCATCAGCCAGGCTAGCTTGAATCCAGTACTTATTTTATGTAAAAAAATATAAGAATTATCACAAAAACAAATAGGTCCAGAGCTAGACACCCAATGAGCAATGATAGCAATGCAAGTTTCTGGGTTAGTGGTTGTTAGAAATGGGGGTCTCTAGTTGACAGAGGTAGGTACCTTTGCCCAAATAGGGACCCTTGCTTCTAGTCAGGGTAAGGGGGATACACTCCTAAATAACCCCTGCTCACCTCCTTAGTAGCATGGCATGAGCAGACAGGCTTATCTCAGAGGCAGTTTGTAAAGTATTTGTGAACACATACAGGAATACTGTGAAAACACTACAAATGGACATCACACCTGTTTAGAAAAATAAGTAAACTTTCTCTAAACCAAACAAGACCAAACAACAAAAATCCACAATACAGTAATACAAATAGGACTTTCAAATGGTAGAAGTAGTTCAGTTCGAAGCAAATTGCAGATACAACACTTTTCACACAAAGTACCTGGGATGCGTCGCTCACCCAAACAAAGAGGGCCGCAGGGACGGTGATGCGTCAGTTCCTTACACTCGGAGAAGGAGATGCGTCGGTTCCTTGCTCCGGGGATTTGATGCATCAGTTCCTTACTGGAGAGGAGTTGATAAGTTGTTTTCTTACTGCGTGGGGAGGTGATGCATCGGTTTCTTACTGTGTACCCCAACAATGCGACGTGAAGTAATTTCTTGAGCCGCAGGCAAGCTTTGCGACTCTTCAGTGATGCGTCGGGAACCAGTGCGGATGCGTCACGCTTCTTGTTGTTGCGTTGCTTTTCTAGAGCTGTACCTCAAGTTTCTTTTTGACTCTTCTTTTTTGTGATTCTTTGTCAACACCTTTTCGAGTTGTTCGACTCCTGGTGCACACATGACTCCTGTTGCACACATGGATGTCCCGTCCTTAAACAGGCTTCAAGGCTTGCGACTACTGTCGCAAATTGATGTAGGGTATGGACCTGCACCTCGTGTGATTTTGGTGTTTGGAGCGCGACCACGACCGAAGTAGTGCTCCGACTGCTGGGCCATGAACCTGAAATCTTTGCGGGAGCAGTCCCGAAAGCTTCTTGAGACCTGGTAGTCCGCTCCATGCCATTTGAGGTCACGGTCAAGAGGAAGGTCGTGGGAACGGTTGCGTAGTCATCACCCCCACTCCTCGTCGAAACCTTCGTCTTCGGGTAAGTTGCAGCACAAGAAGAAGGTGAAGTAGCACTGTCGCTCTTCGCGTTCTCCCTGTCCATCGGCCGATGCGACACGGGAAGCAGAAAGTAGTCATTTTGCTCCCCCCACGGAGCCTGTTGGGTCAACCCGGCCTTCCCTCCCTTCACGGTAGCCGGAGCGACCCCTGCCCAACTTAGTAGCTTTAACGAAGCCCTCCATTCCATCTTTGGGCAGCCCGTCTCCGCCGGCGTGCCTTTGGGCCCCACGGACTCGGCTTGTGGCTCTAGGCTTTTGCAGACCATTTAGATGAATCAGACTGGACAGAGGATTTTGGTGAGGCGAGTGGTCTGGACACCTTCCGAGACATTGGCATGTTATCTCCCCCTACCGTGGCTATGGAGGAGGGTGCATCTTATGCAGTGTTGTTGCATAGGGCGGCTGAGGCCTTGAGCTTCCTACGGGGGCTGTCAGGATTAACCTCCTGACTGAGGTGTTGCAGCTGGAAGCGGCCTCTTCAAAGCCCCTGCTGCCATTCAATGAGTCCCTTACAGACATCCTTTTTGGCTCTTGGTCCAAGCCCAACACAGGGACTCCTGTGGACAGGATGATTGCCTGACGCGACAGCCTGGCCCCGGGTGACCCCATTTTCCTCTCCCAACATCCCACCCCTGAGAGCTTGGTGGTCCAAGCCTCGACTTCCAAGGGCGCCTTCTCTACCGCACCACCTGATAGGGTATCCAAGAAGCTGGACCACCTTGAGAAGAAGATATTTTCTTCCTACAGCTTAGGACTGCAGTTGGTGAACACCGCATGTCTCGTGGGCCATTACTGTCACTCAGTGTGGGATTCGGTCGTGCAGGTGCTGCCACAGTGCCCGGAGGAGGCAGTTGCCGAAGGGAGAGATGCAGTGAAGTTCACCATAAGATGTGGGTTGGACACCGCCGACTCACTAGACAGGACGATTTCCACGTCAGTAGCCCTGAGACGCTACGCCTGGCTGAGGTCCATTCGCTTTTTGGGTGATGTCCAAGCAACTCCTTTGGACATGCCCTTTGATGGCACTTGTTTAGCGACAAGGCAGGCAATGCGCTCAAGCACTTTAAGGACTCCAGGGCTACCGCCAGATCATTGGGCCTTGCTTCCACCACCCGCCCAGCGCAGTCTGCATTTCTCCCCTTTCGTGGCTATGTCAGGGGTGCCCTGCCACATTCCACCCAGAGCAAGCTGTTCTGCATGGCCGTGGACGTGGGTCCCACCGTTGTGGGTCTCGGGGCCAGTGGGCGGGCCAGTCCACCAGCGCACTCTCTGCAGCAGCCTCCAAGCCCTCCTAGTCTGACCTTTCAGGGCCACCATTTGCCAGTGGGCACCAGGATTCACCATCACCTCCCCCACTGGCTCAACATCACGTCGGACAGGTGGGCTTTGCAGATAGTCTGAAGGGGCTACTCCCTTCCCTTTGAGACTACCCCTCCATCCATGCCACCTCAATTCCATCGCATGTCGGAGGATTACTTGGCCCTTCTCCAACAGGAAGTTATGGCTCTCTTGGCCAAGGGAGACATCGAGCAAGTTCCTGCCCCAGAAGTAGGTTGTGGTTGTTATTCCCACTACTTTCTGGTACCCAAGAAGGACAAGGGCCTGCGTCCTATCTTGGATCATCAACCGCTTCGTCCGGAAGAAGAAGTAAAAAATGTTGACACTGGCTCAGGTCTTGTCTGCCTGGGACCCTGGAGACAGGATGGTAGTGTTGGACTTGCTGGACGCTTATTTTCACATCCCTGTCCTGCCGGTCCATCGGCGTTACCTACAGTTCATGGTAGGCCACGAGCACTTTCAGTTAACCATGCTCCGTTTTGGCCTTACCAGCGCCCCTCCGTGTTCACGAAAGTGATGGCGGTAGTTGCAGCTCATCTGCGCAGATCAAGGGATCCAGTCTTCCCCTAGATTGATGAGTGGCTGTTGAAGGCGGGCTTACCCCAGGCTGTTGTCTCCCACCTCCAGACTACAGCCGACCTCCTGCATTCGCTAGGGTTCACCATTAACGTCCCAAAGTCACATCTGATTCCCTCAAAGGAGCTCCTTTGCATCGGCGTGGTTCTGGACACGGCGTAGTTTCGGGCTTATCCTCCCGAGCAGCGAGTCCGGGATATTCGGGCTATAATTCCGATCTTTCAGCCTCTATCCCGGGTTTTGGTCAGAATGTCCCTGAAGCTACTGGGCTTCATGGCTTCCTGCATCCTTCTGGTGGACTATGCTAGGTGGCATATGTGGGATCTGAAGTGGGACCTCAAGTTCCAATGGGCGCAGAATCAGGGAAATCTTTCCGATTGCGTCCAGATCTCAGAGGGCACTGCACACTAATTGCACTGGTGGCTTACGAACCAGGATTGGGTCAATGGCAGATCTCTCTCCCTTCCCCAACCATAGTTTACAGTGGTGACAGATGCATCTCTTCTGGGGTGAGGCGGCCACATGGGAGAGGCGGAGATCAGAGGCCTCTGGTCTCTAGCGGTGTCCGGGATCCACATCAACCTTCTGGAGCATCCGGTGATCCGTCTGGCTCTGAAGGCATTCCTTCCTTCTGTCGAAGGGAGAGTAGAGCAGGTGTTCTGACAACACCACCACCATGTGGTACTGGCATAAACAGGGTGGGGTGGGATCGTGGACCCTATGTCAGGAGGCACTTTATCTCTGGAAGTGGCTGGAACATCAGGGCATGTCCCTGGTGGTTCAACACCTGACAGAGTCTCTGAAGACCAGGGCAGATGAACTCAGCCGTCGGTGCATGATGGATTACGAATAGCGTCTTCACTCGGAGGTGGTGCAAGGTCTCCTTCAGTGGTGGGGAGAGCCTTGGTTAGATCTATTTGCTACTGAAGAGAAGTTGCAATGTCAGCAATTCTACGCATTGGAATTTCCAAGGCAGCGCTCGCTAGACGACGCTTTTCGCCGTGAGTGGAGTTGCGGTCTTCTATATGCCTTTCCGCCTATACTACTTCTGTTCAGAGTGTTGAAGATCAAGTGCGACCGGAACCAAGTCATTCTTCTGGCTCCAGACTGGACATGAAGATTCCGGTATCCCCAGATTCTGCACATGGCTATTGATCCTCCGATCAGACTGCCCCGTCGGGAGGATCTACTGTCGCAGCAGCAGGGGACGGTCCTCAACCCAAACCTGTCCCACCTCCACCTCCTTGCGTGGAGATTGAGCGGCGACAGTTGACAGCTTTCGACCTTCCTTTCCTGTCTTTAATGTTATCTTGGCAGCCAGGCATCCCTCCACCAAAACTGTATACTCCGGTAGATTGAACAAATTTGTGGCGTGGTGCGCAGCAAAGGCCGTGGATCTCCTTTCTGCACACCTTTTAAAGTTTCTCCTCTTCATTTTTTCTTTGCGCTAACATATTGGAGACCTCCTCCTTGATGCAAGCCTTGACCTTGTCAGTCACTCTGTAAGTCTTGTGCTTCACAAGAGGACTGACCCCGGTTACACCATCATGGGCACACCACTGAGTGTGTCAAGAACGCTGTACCTGAACCTCCTGAATTCTGTGGGGGCGATCAGTTGAAGGTCGTCTAGATGAGAATTTCCCAATTCCCAAACACCCCTGGTCCCAGAGAACTCTGAGCCCAGGAATGAGGGGGAAAGGGGAAGTGGATAACGCTCAACAGAGAGACTGCCACACCCTGGGGTCTTTAGCTTACCGGCACCTGGAAAAGTAACATAACATTAATACATTCCCATAAAACTTGGCATTTGAATCTCAGTCTATTTCTGAGTCCAATAGATGATTCTTGTATACCTGTAGTTGGTGTGGAATTTGCTTCTCTCTGGAAGAGGAGAAGAAGTTAGGTTGAACGAAGGTAAACTTGCTTCACCAAGTGGATGGAGTAGGAAAGGCTGCTGAGATGACTACACTAGGCGAGTAAGAGAATATGACTACATGCGCATATAGATATCCCCCTAAACACTTCCTTGTCAGCCATGCTCTGTGTAGTGAAATGGCAAATTCTGTACTCCGAGTAAATCCTCTTGGAACATATGATCAAGACTGTATGCTCATAACGAAACTGCTGTAGGAAAGGGTATTGGCAATTACCCCTATGCCAAGTGTTTGACAAAGTCTTTCAGGAAAGGATTCTTCAAGAAACTGTGGGTGAATTGGTACTTGAATACACACAAATGGGCTAGCTCCAAGATACAGCTTCTCAGTCAGAATTTCGCTGTCAACAACTTCGAGTATCACAAAGTTCAAATAGGTCAAAGACTTACCGTTACTCTCAGACCAAACTGCACGGCAAAACGAGAGTGAGAGAGATAACGGAAACAAGACCTTAAGTTTACGAGGGCTTTCCAACTGCCAGTCGGGACAGCTCACAATGGATACTCGTAGTTCTCCGGTGCTTCTCCAAACTCACAGGAATCTTCTTTTGACGAGCCGCAACATAGAATTGAGACGCCCAAAAAGAGGCTCTCAGTAACACAACCGGCTCCGTCAAATACTTCAGTTGAAGTGCGCAGCGCTAAAGCAGCGCGCGCACGAAATGGCGGAACTGCCGCAAAAGACTAGAACGCTAACCGAAGGTCAGCGTTTTCAGTTAACAGAATGACTGGAAGTTCTCCACCTAGACTGCGCCACCAATTGACTCCAACTGGAGGGAGATCGAAGATAAGATAAACTGTATCTCCATCTTGGTAAAGACAAGGGACCTGAAAGCTTCGACACCAGAGCGGGCTTGACAGTGTGACACCAGTGGTCAGGGAGAACAGAGCAGCAAATTGTCCCAACAGTTGGCAGCCGTCATCTGCTGTTCAGGAGTCAGGGTTGGGGAGAGGGTTAAACATTCCACTGACCCATCATGTTCCTCAGCAGACAGGAGGTCAAGAAGAGGCTGAGTCTCCTATTCTCTTTCAACATCTGTGGCCAGGAGCATGCCCACTTCAGAACTCTCCAAGTGGGGCTTAAGGCGGTTCACATGCAGGACCCGCAAAGGGTTCCTTGGATACTGCAAGTCCACCTGGTAGGTGACTTTACTCTTGCACTCCACCACTTAAAAGGGCCCAGTCCACTTATCTTGGAGTGCGCAAGGCTCCACTGCAATTAAAACACACAGAAACCTGTAAAATTCAATAAGCTATGCTTAACTTATTGTGTTTTGACTCCAACCAGGCCCTCAGTGCCTTTTGGAATCCCTCCTTTCGGGAGAGGCCTCTTACAGAGATTTTAAACTTTTTGCAGATAGCTTTTAGCTGTGGCACAGTGTAGGTTTCAACCCTATCCTTCTCAAACTCAATATCCACAGATGTAAGTGATGCTGGCCTTGTCATGATAAAGATTGGCAGTTCTCAGTTGCAAAGATAGAGACCCTTGCTTCTAGTCAGGGTAAGGGGGATACACTCCTAAAATAACCTCTGATCATCCCCTTGGTAGCTTGGCACAAGCAGATAGGCTTACCTCAGAGGCAGTGTGTAAAGCATTTGTGACCACATACAGTAACCCAGTGACAACACTACAAATGGACACCACACCAGTTTAAAAAAATGTTGTAATCTTTATCTAAACCAAACAAGACAAATGACAAAAATCCACAATCAAGTAATAAAAGTATGACTTTCAAATGGTAGAAATAGTTCAGTTCAAAGTAAATTGCAGATGCAACACTTTTTACACAAAATACCTTGGATGTGTCGCGCACACAAACAAAAAGGGCCACAGGAAGGTCCCCCAACGATGCAACAGACCTGGCGATGCGACAATCCAGGATGATGCTTGGGTTCTTGCAGCCGCACAGTAGGGCTTGCGTTGGAATCAGTTCAGTGATCTTGGATTTCTGAGATCGGTGCACTCGATGCAGTGATTTCTCGAGCCGTGGGCAGGCGCTGTGACAATTTCTTTGCCGATGCGTCAGAAACAGGTGTGGATGCGCCATGCTTCTTGTTATTGCTTTGCTTTTCCAGCTCCCAACACTCCAGAGGCCAAGAACAGCTATAGGCACCTCTTGGCAGGTCAGAACTCCCAGCAAGGAAGTTAAGGGGAGCTGGGGGTGACGTCTTTGTGTCCCTGAGACTTCAGAACAGGATGCAAGCTCTTCTTCAAGCCCTTGGAGATCTTCCTCAAGCAGGGGACACAGCAAGCAGCAAAGTCATTTTTCCCTTAACTTGTCAGAAAGTAGCCACTGCACGCTAGCTCCAGACAGCAAACAGCACAGGGGCAGTATGCCTCCTATGTTTTTCCAGCTCTTCTCCTTGGCAAAGGTTCCTCTTGATTTCCCAGAAGTGATCTAAAATTCTGGGGTCTGGGCACCTCATTTTATACAGTAAATCTCTTTATTCTCACCTGGCCGAGGGCTCTAAGCCCAGTCCAAACCAGTTCTGGTGGCACTTCTCAAGTCACAACAACCTTCATTGTCAGTGTGAGCCTTGGCTCCAGACACACCACAGGGGGCAAAGTCATCATTGTGGAAGGCAGGCACAGCCCTATTCAGGCACAGATACTATTCCTCCCACCACTCCAAATGCAGATCAGGCCTATTTAGCCTAGCGCTGACTCATCCAGACTCTCTGGAGCCACTGCACATCCCCAGCCACGCCAAAGCCAGACAGTCAATACACATCCTAGCAGAGGCACACTGGATGGCTAAGCAAGGAAATACCTTCTTTGTAAAAGTGGTATTTTCAAACACTGAATGTAAAAATCACCCTCACTAAAAGATGCATTTTAACATTATGAGTTCAGGTCTACTAAACTTTATATTCCTATTTGGTTCCCAGGGACAGTTATGCTTATAAGATGTTATGAGCAAACTCCCCATTCTATCCTATGGTAACAGACAGTATTGCAATAGTGAAAAACGAAATTGGCAATATTTCACTATCAGGACATGCCACACACATCATGGAATTTCCTACCTTTCACATACACTGTACCCTGCCCACGGGTACCTTTGGTCTACCTTAGGAGTGAATGACATGTAGGAAAAGGGAAGGTTAGGGCCTGGCAAGTGGTTGCACTTGCTAGATCGACATGGCATTACTAGACTGCACACAGGCTCAGCAATGGCAGGCCTGAGCTATATTTACAGGCTGATTATGTGGGTGGCACAATCAGTGCTGCGTGCCCACTAGCAGCGTTTGATTTACAGACCCTGGGCACACAAAGTGCACTGTACTATGGACTGACTAGTAAATCAAATATGCCAATCATGGAATCACCAATCCATAACAACAATTTACAAAGGGAGCACTTACACTTTGGCACTGAACTGCAGTGGCAAAGTGCCCAAAGCACCTAGACCAGCAAAACAAAGTCCAACACACAGCAAAAACACAGGAGGCAAAGGCAAAAATACAGGGGAACCCCAAGCCAATTATGTTATGTTATGTTATGTTATGTTAACAAAAGTTTGTATAGCGCGCTGCCACCGGTTGGTTTCCTGGCGCTGTGAAAACAGAGTGTGGTCAGAGGAGGAGGTTAAGGATTAGTGATAAGCTTGTGAAAAAAGCCAGGTCTTTAGTAGCTTCCTGAATGACTGGAGGTCAGGACATAATCTGATCTCGAGGGGGAGGGAATTCCATAGGCAAGGTGCCAGGATGCCAAATCTGCAGCCACCCAGCCTTTTGCGTTTAAAGGAGGGCGTTTGTAGAAGACATAGGTGTGCTGAGCGTAGACTACGAGGCGGGTTGTATTTTATGATCAGTTTGGAGATGAATTTGGGACTTTTGCCGTAGAGTGCTTTAAACATCAAGCAGCTGGCTTTAAAAATGCAGCGTTGAGTTACCGGGAGCCAGTGGAGTGATTTCAGAAGGGGGGTTGCTGGGTGCCATCTGGGCTGGCTTAGAATCAGTCTTGCAGCGTGGTTCTGCACCATCTGTAGACGTTTGAGGAGGAACTGAGGAAGACCCAGGTAGATTGAGTTGGCATAATCTAAGTGGGAAATCACAGTGGCAAGCACCACCTGTATCAAGGCATCGCGGGTCAGAAGTCGGCGAACCTTCCGGATTTTCCTTAGTTGAAAAAGGCATTTGGAAACTACCTGACCAACTTGCGTTTTGAGCGAGAGGTCGCTGTTTAAGGTGATGCCGAGCGTTTTTGCCGATGGAGAGGGGGATGGGGCTGGGCCCATGTCTGATGGCCAATAATGTGGGCCCCAGTATTTAGCATTGTCCCCAGTGAGGACCAGCTCCGTTTTCCCAGGGTTCAATTTAAGATGATTCTGGTTCATCCAAGCTTGGATGAACCTCATTGTAGACTGGAAAAAAGCGATGGACGTGGCTGAGTTGTCGATTGTAAATAGAAGCTGTAGGTCGTCCGCATAGTTTAACACCGTAACCTGTTTTTTCCTGAGGGCCTGAATTAAGGGGGAGATGTAGAGGTTGAACAGGTGAGGTGATAGGGACGAGCCCTGAGGTACGCCGCAGGTGATAGCTTGTTTAGTGCCCACTAAGTTACCTAGTCGAACTGCTTGGGAACGGTTCGACAAGAAGGACTTTAGCCAGGCCGCTGCCGTGCCCTGGATGCCAGCCTGTGTGACACGGTCGATCAAGATGGTGTGGTCGACCGTGTCAAAAGCGGCTGATAAATCCAGGAGCACTAAGGCCTGCGGGGTCCGGTTGTCAGCACAGTCCCTAAGTGTGTCCAGGACAGCCACTACCACAGACTCGGTTGAGTGCGCAGGGCGGAAGCCTGCTTGATGGATATCGAGGCAATTAGATGTTTCAATAAAATTGGACAAGCAGTTGGCGACATGTGCTTCCAAAACCTTTGCCAGGAAGGGGAGGAGGGAAATGGGTCGGTAATTTAAATTGCAAGTGGGGTCTGCGCCCGGTTTTTTCAAAAGAGGTATTACTGTTGCCTCTTTGAAGGCACGTGGGACTTGTCCGGTAGTCAGTGAACCATTTAAAAGGGAACAGGCAGGTGCCGGAATTGCTGATAAGCATTCTTTTAAGATGTAGGGGGGGCATTTATCAGAAGGAGCGCCTGATTTCACTCTTATCAGTAGTTCCTGGAATATTTCTGGGGCGATAGGGGTGAATTCACACAGTAAGCTGGTTGCTATAGGTTCTGAATCCGAGGTAGAGAAGTCTGAATCTAGAAGGGAGGGGTTAGGGCATCGGGGGATACTGGATTTAATGGTGGCGATTTTCTCAGTGAAGAAAAGGTTCAGTGAGTCACACAGAGCCTGGGTTGGGGGCAGACTGGGCCGGACTTTATCCAGGTTGGTTAGATCGTTAAGGATTGAAAATATATCTTTGGATTTGTTGGTCGAATTGGTGATTCGGGCAGAGAAGTAGATGGTTTTAGCTTCTAAGATGGATTTCATGTAGTCCTTCCTGGCGCTAATGTATCGGGTTTTAGCGTCAGGGGCGTAGTTGCGGCGCCAAAGACGTTCGAGTTGGCGAAGGGCTAATTTCTTTGCCTTCAGGTCAGGAGAGAACCATTTTTGGGCATCAGCTCTTCGGGCTAGTTTGATTATTTTGTACGGGGCATGTACATCGCTGGCTTCTTGCAGCCAGTGAGCAAGATTGCTTTCAGCTACATTGACATCGTGGTGGTGGGAAGGGATGGAAGTGGCCAAGGTTTGTATAAAGTCAGGTTTGGCTAAGGAGTTCCATTTCCTGGCACGGCCGCCGGTAGCTGTAGCGGCGTTGCTTTTAGCTGGTTGGGCTAAACTAAATTTAAGCAGAAAATGGTCAGACCATAGACATGGCGAAATTGCCAGGGATGTCACTAAGGGGGAGTTTGTCCAAACTTGGTCCAGTATGTGACCCTTGCTATGGGTAGGTGTTTGAACTTGTTGGTTAAAGTTAAGGTTTGTAAGGAGCTCGGTGAGTTCCTGCGACTGAGGGCTTTCCCTAGGGTCGTTGAACCAGTAATTGAAATCCCCTACCAGTAAAATCCTGGCATGTTCGATAGCCAGGTTGGCGATTTGTTCACTAAGCGTTAGGGGGAATGATGGCATATTGTTGGGCGGTCTATAGAGAAGGACGCATACTATGGGAGAATGGGGCGTATCAATTTTGAGTACTAGATTTTCAGAGTCTGGTAGCTTCAGATTGGTCAGTGCTGTGATTTTTAGGTCGTGGTGAAAGATTGCTGCCACTCCCCCGCCCGGTTTAGAGGGGCTCCGGTCAGAGTGGATAATCCGGTAATTTGGTGGTAAGGCCGATATGATGTCTAGGGCAGAGTCTTGAGTTAGCCACGTCTCAGTAAGTAGAAGTAGGTCGGGCTTATCCTCATCCAGTAAGAGGAAGAGGTCTAAGTTATGTTTGACCATGGAACGGGTGTTTAAATAAGCAATAGACAGAAGAGGGGGAGGGGGGACAGGTACTATGTGACTGTCGCGACCCACCGTGGACATCGAGGTGGTTTCCGTGGTCGGGGAGCTGTGATCAGAGATCCTCAGTCTTTGGGCTCGGAGGCGTGGTGGATCATTAAGGAGGCTGTGGCCAGTGTTGTAAGAGAGCAGCTCGTCGCGGGTATAGGTGATAAGGCCAACAGCACGGCGGGTCCCGGGGCCCGTCAGGTCTAACAGTGGTATTTGTGAAACATGGACATTGTTTTTAATGAACAGCCAAGAAGACAACATTTTCAGCCCTGACGGTCAGGTTGGTGATGTCTTTTGTGAGTGTAAGGACCACAGAGACAGTATAATTGATCGACCTGATGGGTCTGCACCTCTGTGATGATTTGAGTTGAACTCTAATTCTTTCTACCTTCTTCTTTTTTATAATTGTATTTGTCTATGATGGTACAATAAGGGACAAATCACTTTATTCCATACCAGGCATCTGATTCATAAAACAAAATTTATTTTTCACATTAGGACTAAAAAAGAAGGGGGATGGGAGCACACTGCCTCACATCACAGCCCAGCACTGTTCATCCCTTAGCATTATGGCAAATGCAGGACAGTGTTTGTGCTTACTTGAATATTAGCTGTATTTTTTCATCAGAGTTGGTGCAGATAATGTTGTTCATCTCTAGACATGTTTCTGGATTTTATCCTTCATCAGCAGAGATCAGAAAAGTGAATTACATCAGAGTTTGCTGAGAATCACAGTCCTCTCAGGTCTAAGCACCTCCCACTTGCATTCAGGTGCATCTCCAAAAGCATGTCTTTGCGCTGTCTCAAGGGATCCTTTTTAAACAGAAGGGGGATGGGATACTACATGCACTGCCTCACATCACAGCACAGCTAACCCCTTAGCATTATGGTAAACGGGGCAATCTTTGCTGTGATGCGAGGCAGTGTGCCCCCATCCCCCCTCTGTTTAACAAGAGTACAGTAGATTTTGGCAAGTTTATAGTGTATTCGGAGCAAAACAAAACACAATTTTAGTTGGAAAAAGTGACATATACTAAGATAATTTATGGAACTAGAAAAAGGGAGAGGATGTGCTGTTTGTCCAAGGATCAGCAATTTGTAAGGAAATTCAGGTAGGATAAAGAATCTAAAGTTTAAGTCACGTTCATAAAATAAAAATGTAATAGTTCAAAACAACAATTTGAGACATTAATAAAAGTAAGCTGTAAAACATTGCTTTAATTATTTTGAGGTATAGTTTTACTGAGAATACTTTCTAGCAAAAGTCTATGGAAACCAATGGTGGGTTACGTGGGCTACTGATGTGGTCAGAAAAATGTCTGTTACTCTACGTGTTTTTTTAGCGGGTCCGTGGCAAAATAGATGCTGAACAGTGAGTGCATGCACTCAAACATAGCTTAATCTTCAGATTCAGACATATATTTACGGGGCCCAATCCCTTTCAACAACAGTTGTTTCATAGCTGTATCTGAGAAGTTCTACAGGAGGATTCATAACTTATTATGATGCCATGGCAAATTGATAATGGGAGAAGATGCCTCTCTGCAGCTCAAGGTTGTTGCATGGTCATTAAATGTGGCAGAACTATTATCTTACTTGGTTGTTTTGTTGCTGTTGCCAACGCATTTTCCACTCCCACTAAAGTGTTTGCAGACTGGGGCTGATCAGAGTTTGATGGCTTCATGTTGAATTGTAGGAGGTGACTTTATAAAGTAACTGTGGAGCTTAACATGCTCTGGAGCAGTGCGCTGCATTCCAGACGGCTCTGGAGCTTTGCACACGTCCCATGGGTCTTAGGATATGTTCTAAGATATTAGGTAATGTACCTTTACTTCTAGAATTGTTAAGATACCACACCCAAAGCCCACAGTCAAAAGTTTCTAGCTAGTGAATGGTTCAATGTATTGATCGCTCACTGCAGTTATTGGCAGGTAATTAATTTGAATCACAACATGGCTGACTAAGCCCTAAATTCTGCCAAAGGTCAGTAAATTGAATAACTTGCATTGCCTAATAGCAACATCTGTTATCTACATTAATGCTATGTGGCAGAAGTGTGGTATGAAGCACAACAAAAAAATAAGTGATCACTATTTTTAATATTTGAGACCAGTGAATCAAGCCCTTCTCTGGTGACATCCAATCGCCCGCTTAGCCAGTGGATATAAGTGTTTTTCTCACTCCTATACCAAGCGTGTACTGGTCTCTGATGAGCACTCAAACATCTTTACCCAGCCGGTGGGCCTCAGTGTTTTCCTACCCCCTGTAATATGATTACACAGGCAATAATCAGGCAGACTCTGCTACTCAACACGCTTTGCTCTCTGGCCTTCTCTGCTCACTATGATCTGGACTTCACAGCTACCAGCAACTAAGGCTTCAGCAGCAGGCAAGGTGTTGCATCATAGATGGTGCTTCACTATTAAAGATAGAAATGAATGCTAATATCTAAGGTGCTTTACTATTCTTAAAGATAGAAATGAATGCTAACTGCCCCAGATCTGCTTGGTAGATCAGTCTACAGAGGAACATGATGCGGCTCACGTTGCTTCTTGTTCCAGGAAATGTGACATTTCTTCCTGTTCCAAAACTACTGCATTCAAGTTTGTGAGTAAAGCGTGCCATTTTGTAAGAGGAGCTCTAACCCTGTCAGGGTAATTTCCAAACCTTAAAGAGACCAATACTCCCATTGTCTAAAGCAGGCAGTTTGATCTTTTTAATACAGTGCAAATGATACAGACCCCAAGGTATATGGTTCTGTACTGCCAATGTTCATAATTCACCTGTCCTCCTATTTCACAGCTTTGTAAGAGATTCCTTCCTGGAAATAGCTGTGTTAACTACCTTTACTAGCTCACAGGTAAAATCAATTGATAGAGCACAGGGAAGGAACACCCATGGGTCTTGAGGCCTGGAGCCTCATGGTCTCTTTGAAGACATGTCCACTGCAGTATGTACTAATGATAACCTTGGCTAGTCTTCCAGGGTATCATACTTGAGAAAGGAATGTACTAGGCAGGATTTGTAGATTTAGGTGAGCCTATTTATGTCTGCCCAGCAAAGGAATATATCTTAGCCTAAATGAACGAAATAAGTTCAGATGTTCATTCTCTCATAAACCGTGCATTTGAGGAACACGGTTAAAAGTTAAGCGCATAAGGGTAGCTTCCAGAGGGATTTTAAATTATGCTTTAATTCCTCTTAGATGCTAAAATGGCAAATGGCCTGCGGTCTCTGTGTGTCAAACGTGCTGGCAAGTCCAGCATAAAGAAAGTTTAGGAACATAGAAATAAGTCAACATATATCTGTAAAAAAGGCATAATTTTATAAAAAATCGTACCACATTTTGCAGGGTTGACTGCCTATATGCACAATATCACTTTTGCAAGTCCACTTTTCCCATGTATATACCTGGATGCCCCACTCTTTTAAAGGTACTAGATTCAAAGCTTGGCTATCTAAGCAGAAGCGCTTGAGAGCTGAGACAAAAAAGGCACAGTCCCTGGTGAAGGTCAAATGCTGTTGTACAAAAAAGTAAAATGCTAGAAGGTGCATTCTAGAAGAACCTAATGCCCATCAATTATTGATCAGGGATTTCATTGATAGCTCATTGCCTTCTTCCCTAGGAATGTATAACTTAATAAATTGAAGGTACAAGTATAACTGACTAAATTTTCAACTTCATGCTGCAAGTACTCCATCTCTGACAGGCCATGTGTACCTTGGTAGCCAGTAAATAGAATGTCCAATCACTGCACATTTCAAAATAATGAAGAAATGCACATGCTCAGTGTACCAGCACATTTGCAGTTCCCTTTTACTAGTTTCACATTGTTCAATACACTTGTGCAACACAACCACCTCAGCAGGAATAAATATAAATTAGTATGCTACTTCAAAAATACTCACCCTTTTAAGACCCTGTGAAAGGAACTTGGGGAAAGGGTCCCAGTTACTCAAGCATGACACCACCTCATCATCAGGAAATCAACGAGCAAGGTGTGCGCTCACCAGCCTCGGCCGCTAAAGGTAATACAAAATGTGCTGCCAGGTGTCTGATTAATGCCAAAAAAACTATTTAAAAAACTGCCCCTTTTCTAACATATGTGCAAAATGCAAAGTTTATTTTTGCAGAGGTATTGGTAAATCTGTCCCAGTGTATCATTAAATATGATCAATTCTCATCACTCTGGTCCTGATCTTCATTATCACAGTCTAAGTCGTCTGACCAAATACCTTTTCCTCATTCAAGAAAAAACAAAATGGAGAACACCAACCTGATTGTCCCAGGTTTGTAGAACTCCAGTGTGCTGAATCTCCAAAATAAGGAAAATCCTTTTGCTTGAAAAACGGAAGGAATTTGACAGAAACGCTATCAAGTGGGGATACAGGAGACAAGAAAGCAATATAAGAAAGATAATGGAGGGGGGAGGAGCTACGCGGGCATCCAAGATGGTCGTGTGAGCAGAGAGCTCCCGAGACCCGCGCCGCCCTTCTTTATCTATCCTGCAATTATCCTGATCACTTCGACGGGCTTTTGAAGTGCTACTCTCACTGATGCTGACGATCCTTTTTTGGTCGAAATCGGACCTCGGGGACCATTTTTCTGTCGTCTTCAACTCTCTGGCCTGCCCACGGACGCAACCGGGGTCTCGGCTGCCTACTATGGCCGAGCTGTAATGCAACAACAACGGCCGCCTGGCATCTGGCCCACCGGTGGTGTACCACTTTCACTTTCGGTTTCCGGCCTCATTGTCTCTGTCTCCTCCTACTCTGTCTTCGCCTGCTGCCCTCACAGTGCACACTTTCCATCCTTGGGCTGGCAAGGAGGCCTGCGGTATTCCCTCTTCGGACTACACTTCGGAGTTTCTGGACTCTTCTCCGTCCCACTGCCCCCTTTGGGTTCTCGGCCGTCACCGACTGCAACATGGCGACAAAACCCGAGGTCGAAAAGCGCAGGAAGACTGTAACCCGGGGGGGGTCGATCCAGTCCAATATGATCGAACGCTACACCCAGCCGAGAGGCTCCCCCGGTGTCACCAGCGTGGGCGCTGAAGGACCTCAAACGGACATGTCGTCTTCCTCTGAAGTATCGCTCCAAGACCTATTGGCTGCCATCTCTGGACTTAAGGCCGATATGAGTCAGCAATACGAAGCCATCGTGTCCAAGATAGACACGGTGGCTGTGGATGTTACTCTTATTCGAGCCGATCTAGCCAAAACGAACGAGAGAGTGAAGGCGCTAGATCTGAAGGCGTCGAGCCTGGTGACTGACATGGCGGAGGCGCAATCTGAGATTGGGAATCTGCGTTCCTCGCATGATCTGCTGCTTAAACGTATGGAGGACTACGACAACAGGGCCAGGCGGAACAACATACGCCTAGTTGGAGTGCCGGAAAGTGATGGTGCTGCCTCGATCGACTTATTTGTCGAAGAACTTATCGTTGCTAAACTTGCTCCGGTTGGACTCAGTAAGTTCTTTGCCGTAGAGCGCGCCTATCGTTTCCCAGGAGGACAAGTGAAACCAGGAGGCCCGCCGAGGCCTATCATTGCAAGGCTATTTCACTATCGAGACAGAGACGCTATCCTGCAGGCCGCCCGTAAACACGGCCCGTTGAAATATGACAATAACTCTATCTACATCTATCCTGATTTCACTCCCCAAGTGCAACGACAACGGTCTGGGTTTCTCGGAGTGAAGCGTCGCCTGAGGGACCGGGGACTGAAGTATGCCATGTTGTTTCCAGCCCGACTGCGGATTGAGTTCAGAGAACGTGCCTACTTTTTTGATCAGCCGGAGCGTGCTGCCGACTGGTTAGACTCGTTGCCGACAGATGACTCTGAGAGCGGTGGCCCTGGTGGTGCGGAAGGTGGTGCAACGGCCCAGGAGTAATATGGGCCCCCGGAGGTCCGAATTGAGACTACGTACTGTACAGAGTAACTTAACTGTGTGTTCTATGTTTATGCCCGTGGCGGTGCGGGAACGGGTGATTTCTCCCTTCCTCCTCGGGGGGTTCTTTGTGTAGATCAGATGGGGCGACAGGCACACTGCAGTTGGGGGTGGCTTTTTAGTCAGCAGGGGTGCAGGGAGGGGGGTGTTGTAACGGGTTTCTGTTTGGGGGCTGGTTCCTGGGGACTTGGTTGTGTTTCGTTTTGTTTGTTGTGTTTCATTTTTCATGGTATTTCACTGATCGCAATTATTCCGAACTTGGGGTTGTGGAGGGGGGTTGGGGTGGATTGCCTTTGCCGCGATGGGGGGGGGGGTGAAATGCGGGTTCTTTCTTGGAACGTCAACGGGTTGGGTGACAGGATAAAGCGGGGCATTGTGTTACAATTTTTGAGGCGCCATGCCCCTGATGCTGTGTTCCTTCAGGAAACCCACTTAATCGGTAATGCTTGTAAGGCCCTCGACCGCCGGGGTTACCGCCTGGTCGCACATGCTGGTTTCACCTCTGGGTCCCGGGGAGTGGGTATCATGGTGAAGTCCTCCCTAGCTCTTGCTATTGACGAAGTTATACTTGACGACCGCGGGCGGTATGCTGCTGTCTCTGGGAGGTGGGAGGGCAAACAAATTGTGCTGGTTGCTGTTTATATTCCCCTGGGACTGCAGGCTACCACCTATGCCGATCTTGGCAGGACTCTTCTTGGCCTTCCTGATGGATTGTTAATCATGGGCGGGGACTTCAACTCTGTTATGTCTGGTGACTGTGATCGGCTTCCCCCTAGAGTCCTGCTGCCATCCCAGATGTGGCTCAATGAGATGGCTGATACTTTTGGCCTGGTGGATGTTTGGCGCTCACTACACCCTTCACTCCTGCAGTATACTTTTCACTCTGGTGTGCATGGCAGCCTCTCTCGTATAGATTATTTTTTTATGTTAGCCTCCACTCTGTCCACTGTCCGGGAGGTACGACATCTTCCCCGGGGTATCTCTGACCATTCCCCCTTGATGATTAAGATTTCGGTGGGTGGTCCACTTGGTAACAGGATCCCCCCGGTCCCTTCCTGGCATTTCCGAAGCCCCCGGCTCCGCTCAGATTTGGTGAAGGCAATTGATTGTTACTTTGATGAGAATGTGGGCTCGGTCACCTCCCCCTCTGTTCTTTGGGAGGCCTTCAAGACGGTTATCAGGGGTTCCGCTCTATCACTTATTGCTGCTGAGCGTAGGGTAAAGAGGGAGGCTGTTCTGGCCCTTGAAACTGAGATCACTGCGCTTGAAAGTGAGCTGGGTGGGGATGACACGCCTGCATTGTTGCACACTTTGGAACTAAAACAAGCTGACTACAAGGCTTGTGTCACTGATGCTGCTAAGTTGATGCGAGCGAATCAACTAGGCCGACTGTATGATGTGGGTGACAAAGCTAGCAAGCTCCTGGCATGGCTGGATAAGGCTGAACGAGCGAGTCGTGTTGTGCCTGTCATTGTTCGCGAATCCGGTGAGAGTGTCTCCGACCCTGGTGAAATTGTTGATTGCTTTGTGGATCACTTCCGGAAGGTTTATACGCCGGTTAGTGATCGGGATGAGGCTGATTCCAGGCTGCTACTGCGAGATATAGCCCTGCCTACTGTTTCGGAGGAAGATGGTCTTGTCCTGGAGGCCCCCTTTACCGTCGATGAGATTGCCCTTGCTATCCGGTCGTTACGCTCGGGAAAGGCGATGGGCCCAAATGGGTTGCCCATCGAACTTTACAAACTTTGTCCGGACAAAATGGCCGCCCATCTGCGCAACATGTTTCTCGAGGCGGTTGAGGCTGGAAGCCTCCCCCTCGAGCAGCGCCTAGCTACCATAGTGGTCATTTATAAGGATGGCAAGCCTCGTGACCGCTGCACCTCCTACCGCCCCATCTCTCTGCTGAACGCGGAACCCAAAATCCTGGCCAAGGTTCTGGCCAATCGGTTGCTGAAGGTGATATGCGACTTGATCCATCCGGATCAATCCGGTTTCATCCGGCATAGGAACACGGCCCTTAACCTGCGTAGGCTCCACAGTGTTCTCGCGAGGGCTCAAACTCTCGCCAAGCCGGCAGTGGTCGCCTCCTTGGACGCCACTATGGCCTTCGACACTATCGAATGGCCCTACCTTTGGGCGGCTCTCGCTAAGTTTGGCTTTGGTCCTAACTTCATCGCATGGGTCAGGCTCCTTTACGAATGACCATTGGCTCAAGTAGTGGTAAATGGTAGATGCTCTGACCCCTTCCCGTTAGGCCGTGGCACTCGTCAGGGCTGTCCGCTCTCCCCGCTTCTATTCGCATTGGCGCTTGAGCCCCTTGCTGCGTGGCTTCGGTGGGAACCCTCTATTAAGGGGATCCGATGGTCTCCAGATCTTGAGGATCGTGTCTCCTTGTACGCTGATGACATCCTTCTCTATCTTACTTCCCCTCAAAAGTCGCTTAACGTCCTCTTCGATGTTCTTACGTCCTTTGGTAAGAACTCGGGATTAGTCATCAACTGGACCAAGTCCTGTGTTTACGTTAT
Source organism: Lissotriton vulgaris (assembly GCF_964263255.1). Taxonomy (NCBI): domain Eukaryota; kingdom Metazoa; phylum Chordata; class Amphibia; order Caudata; family Salamandridae; genus Lissotriton; species Lissotriton vulgaris. The sequence continues at coordinate 1,608,013,693 of NC_141694.1, read as the reverse complement.
AGCCGGGGCGTTGCCACCTCTGCCTCGCAGGTTCCCCATATTGGTAGCGACTGACGGCTTCAAATATTTGGGGATCTATGTCTCTACGGTCTCTTCGGTCCGCTATGAGCGGAACTTGTATGCTCCGCTCCGCAGACTCAAGCAGGACGTGCGATGGTGGCGTGAATTGCCCCTATCCCCATTGGGCCGAGCGGCACTCTTCAAAATTATGTCGCTCCCCCGATTTCTTTACGCCCTGCAGAATTTTTTCGATCCTGTCCCTGCTCGCTACTTCCGTGAGGTTGAGAGTTTACAGCGACAACTGATTTGGGATGGTCGTGCCCGTATTGCCTTGTCCAAGCTCACCCTCTCATGGTACGACGGTGGTATTGCGTTGCCGGATATTAGACGCTATTACTGGGCCTCGCACCTGAGCGCTATCAACCATGCGACGTACTCTTCGGAACCTGCCCCCGCCTTTGCTTTGGATAAACTATTACTGCCCGGTGGCAACTTTAATAGGGCTCTGTACTCAAAGTCACCCTTTCGACTCCTTACAGGCCCGACGAAGTGTGCAGTGCGGGCATGGAGAGATGCTACTGTGGCCACGGGCTGGGGTGGTAAGCTGACGCGTATGACGCCACTGTATGACTCGGATCGGTTGGGTAATCTGTGGAAGACGAAAGGATTTGAGAAATGGGACATGATTGGGATCAGTAAGGTGGAGGATCTGTGGGCACGGGGCGCTGTGAAATCCTTCGAGGTATTGAAACTGGAATACCGGCTAGATGATAGGGAGCACTTCCGGTATATGCAGGTTCGCCATGCCTTGTCCTCCGTCTTTCCCTCTGGTACCGATATCCCGCAGTCCTCCCCTTTGGAGGATCGTGTTTTAGACGGCCATGTCCCCGATAGCACTATTTCCTTAATATATAAAAAGCTTGTCAATAACAGGGCTGACCAACTTGAGAAACTTCGTGCTTCCTGGACGGCTGACGGGCTCGAACTCGACGACGAGGACTGGCAGTCAGCTGTATCCTCCCCTAAGGAGGTGGCTATCCCGGCTCGGCTTCGTTTTGTCCAGCTGAAGATCCTCCACCGTGTGTATCTGACCGGAATGCGTCTGGTACGAATGGGTTTGGTTTCGGATGGACGGTGCAGGCGTGGATGTGGTATGGATGGTACCTTCCTTCATGTTCTGTGGAAATGCCCGATGATTGCGGCCTTTTGGTCTAGAGTACATGATGTTATGGGTCGTGTCACCGGGATCCCCCTCCTTCCCGAAGCACGACGTTGCCTGCTCAATGTGTGGGAACCTTCGGATTGCAATGCTGCCCAGACACTTTGGGTTACGTTGGGCAACATGGTCGCTAAGAGAGATATAGCGCAGCTCTGGGGCTCCCCTAGATTACCATTGCTCAGTGCCTGGAAAGAGAACATGGACTGGTGCATGTTCCGAGAAAAAACTGTATATGAGGCACGGGGGCGTCCCAAGAAATGGTCCAGGGTCTGGGCTCAGTGGAATTCGTACCGCGGAGACATTTGCTCCCCCCCACTTGACTATGAGGTTCCTCTCCCCTCTTCTCCATGATTGACGTTCCGTTTCCAATTTCCAGTATAGCCTTTGCTTTCTCCCTCGTGCTCGCCCCCCCCTCGCCATATGCGTTCCTTTATTTATTAGTGTTCTTTCCCCCCCTCCCTCCCCTCCTGCGACCCTTGCCAGTATGATACCATGTGTTTGTGTGTGGTTGTTCTTTTCGACAAAATCATAAAATTAAACCTTTTTTATATCCTATTTGATATGGTGCTATGTTCCATTTAACAATGTAGACTCGAGAGATTGCTTTAACAACGTACTGTCTCCAAATTTCCTTTTCAACCATCCGTTTATGTCATAGCGGCCGGCCCCGCGGGGTTGTAGGCAGACGCTGTGTATTGTGCATTTATAAATAAAGGTTTTAAAAAAAAAAAAAAGAAAAAGAAAGATAATGGAGCGAGGATGGGGAAGATGCATTATTATATAGGTAGTTTGTAATGTTACTCATGATTAGGGCTCCCGGTTTTATGGTATTTATATTTTTGTCATTTCTGTCTGTATTTATCCATATTTCCTTTTTGCCAATTTTACCTGTATTTATCCATATTTATTTTAGGTTTTGTGAAAAAATTAAGCAGAAATGTGTACATTTCTGTATTTATTTAACCAGTTAATGTACACTTGTGCCTGAACGCCTGACAGGTTTCAATTATATATACACACATTCAGATGATAAAATGTGCGCGTATAGGAAAACATGCACATTTTAGTATCAAGGTTGTGAAAATCTACTGCTGTTTAAGGCTCTTTACTAAAATTCCTTTATCTTTGCTTGTCAATCCACACAGCTTATGGCCTTGCAGCCATGATTGACAGCATTCAGAATCACTGAAAAACAACCCAATTTCCGTTTTTATCCACATTATAAGAGGACAGTGTAAAGCATTTGTTGTACACACTCAGTCAGCAAATGGTCTCACACTCTCAAGAACTGAACTCTAGGCCAATAGTTTTGTATCAAAAGATATAGTTGTTTTATTTTTAGAACCATCAATGTATAAAAATATACTTTTCTCAGAGTGAGTTACTTTAGTTAAATACTTTTCAAATAGGCAATATACTTTTTAAAAAAATATATTTCTTTTTATTGAAATAAGGCATCAAAAAATAAAGACATAACATGGAGGAGACACTCTCCCATATTGCACATCAGCTCGTCAGGAGAAAAAAGGGGATGAGGGGGGAAGCAGGGAACATGATACACAAATATAGGACCATCACTCAGAGGTAGGATTATCAATGGGAGAATCAACAGGTGGCACACAGATGTCTCCCCTGTATCGGTTCCACAACCCCCACACAGATGCCCACTTATGAGGGCGGCCCCTCACCATGTAAACAGTTTTTTTTGCGGAACATACACCAATCCATGTTCTCTTTCGATTCATCAATGGTCGGTAGCCTCTCAGACCCCCACCGCTGCGCTATATTCCTTTTCGCCATCATATCACCTAAAGTTGCCCAGTTGGTCTCTGCTGTATTAAGATCAGTGGGTTCCCAAATATTTAGGAGGCATCTCCTCGCTTCCGGCAACACAGTCATTCTCAAAACCTCTTGCATGACATCATGTATCCCACTCCAATACTCGGCTACAGAGCGACATTCCCAAATGATATGGAGGAACGTACCCACAAGACCTCACCCCCGTCTGCACAAATCTGTATCCGACAGCCCCATCTGAACCAGGCGGGGTCCTGTGACATAAACTCTGTGCAATATTTTCAACTGAACAAGCCGCAAGCGTGCTGGGATCGCAACCACCCTCGGCGAAGACACAGCCGCCTGCCAGTCCTCATCATCTAATTCAACACCATTTTGCAACCATTTTTCCCTCAATTCAACCAGGAGATCTGCCCTATGATAAATCAACTTTTTATAAATTAGGGAAATAGGTTTTTCGGGCAGATGACTATGTAAAATTCTATCTTCAAGAGGTGACGCCTCAGGCAGGTCTGTCACCGCCGGCAGAGCCGCCGTCAACGCATGTCTGACCTGTGCATAGCGAAAGTACTCAGTGCTCCCCAATTTGTATTCAGTTTGCAATTCTAGAAACGTTTTAATCCTCCCCTTAGCCCAGACGTCGCCGATAGTCGAGATCCCAATCAGGTCCCATTTGTCAAAACCCTTCGTATTCCAAAGCTTGCCCAACTTATCGGAGTCAAATAGTGGGGTGGCCTGCGTCAATCGGTCCCTCCATCCCAAAGAGCTAGAGGCATCATGCCAGATCCGCACCGCATGCTTAGTCGGCCTGTTAAACTTCTCCCCGCCGTCTTAGTATATAGTGCCCTATTATAATTGCCTCCAGGAAGAAGCCATCTGTCCATCGCATATTCAGGGTCTGAAAGGGGCCCATAAGTACTGAGGTTAATAGCTGCCAACTGAGAGGCCCAATAGTAGCGCCTGATATCTGGTAGTGCAATCCCGCCGTCATACCATGGAAGCGTCAATGTGGCCAATGCGATCCGAGGTCTACCATCCCATAACAGACTGCGTTGTAACCCTTCGACCTCTCGAAAATAGCTAGCTGGCACTGACCCCCAAATTATAATTAGACCTGTTGAAGCCATTACTACAAATGACTTGTCTGCAAATACTCTTCAGCCAGTGCCCACCCCCAACTCTGTCCAACCCCACCTGCAACAATGTCAGCCATTATTCTTGCTCTTGCGCGCCCTCGTCTTCATCTCCGCTCCGTCGTCGCTGCTCATCCCAAGAGGAAAGACTCTCCAACCAGTCCGAGGCGATTTCGGGATTATCAAAGAAAAACGCCTTGCCCTCATGTTCCACTCGCAACTTGGCAGGGTACATCATAGCATATTTCAGCCCTTTATCACAAAGTTTCCTTTTGACACTCATGAAGGTTTGCCGTCGTTTCTGCACCGCCTGCGTGAAGTCCGGAAAAAAACGGAGGGTGGATTTTTCATACTTCAGAGGGCCCCCAGTCCTGGAGGCCTGCAGGATAGCATCTCTGTCCCTAAAGTTAAGCACCCTAGCAATCATCGGCCGGGGTGGTGCTCCAGGTCGCGGTCTGCCTCCCGGTATCCTGTGCGCTCTTTCCACTGTAAAGAAGTTTCTCAGGCCTCTGGGTTTCAAATGATTAAGTATAATGTCTTAGACAAAAGGCTCCGCAGCCTGACCTTCGGCTTTCTCAGGTACACCAATGCGCACGCTGTTTCTATGGGCCCTTCCTTCATATTCATCCAACTTACGACTTGTGACTTTGTTAGAGGCTTTGAGACTCCGAATTTCCTGCTGCAACTGTGCTACATCATCGGTAAGACTGGATGTTTTCATGTCTAGTGACTTTACCTTTTCACTAGTTTTGGTGAGGTCCGTCCGGATTAAGTTAACTTCTATAGTGACTGTGTCCAGCTTATGATCGAAGGACTCCATCTTTTGACCGAGAGAGGTTTTCACCCCGTCGATCGTGGTCATCACATCCTGCAGCGTAAGTTCTGCTGTGGCAGCCGACTCTTCAACACTCCCGTCTTGTGATTTACCAAACCCGTGAGGCGACCCTCTGGGTTGCATGTAGCGGTCCAGCTTGTTAGCTTGAGTGTATCTGGCCCCTCTAGTCTTCTTAGATTGTTGTTTCTCCGATTCAGGTTTGGTCGCCATCTTGAAGGCCAGGGAAGAGCAGGCCCAGCAGCGGCCGAGATCCTGCGACGGTTGCACTAGACAATAAGCACAGCTGCGTGGGCGATACTGTAGTCACACCTTTCCATCCAACGTAGCAGCCAACAACCACGCGAACCAGCGTTCCAAGGGGATGGTCAGTCCCTAGACATCACCACCCACCCAACAACAGCGTTGTCTTCCAGTCACCGGCGTGATGACAAGGCAGCAGGCTGCTGTTGCACCATTGAGGCTTCACATGAAATGCCAGTGGTCCTTAATGCGGAAGACCCTTCATATCCTCTGCCCGGCCACTTCCGCCCATGACATCCTTCACCGGTGCCACACCTGCCTCACCCGACCTGGAAACCGCACCTCGGGGCACCTCAGATCGCCCCAGGTTCCACTGGTCTGTTATTTCCTCCGGTTTGGTCTGGTAGTGAACAGATTTGAGGTTTTCAGAGTTCCAAAACCTGACCGCCTCAATTTGTTCCAGACTTCTGGTGAAGGTCTGCTCCAAGGGAGAGGCCCACCTCACGGACCCCCCCGACAGTGAAAACCTGGGCTCAGTCCCCAATCTCTGTCTCTGCGCAGGCTACTCCAAGCTCGCCGACTGATCCAGCAGCTCCCCACAGCCTTGAAGCACCCTCCAGGGGGTCTCCACACCGGAACCAACCTCCTCCGGTCCCCACTCTCCTCCACCAATCAGTGCTGCGTCCACCTCTCCACTTATGGCACAGCGTGGGCACAGGAGCACAGCTGCCCAAGGCCTGCAATATATCTCCTCTCCGGCACTGCTGAGGGGGTAGGGGGGCCCATGCAGCGACCCCTGACTCACCCCCAGGACTGTCTCACTTTGGTCCTCGCTGACACCCCGCAATCCACAGCAAAATGCGGCATCAGCTTCCCTCCAGTACTTGCCCCGGTACCTCGGGCCGGTTGCGGCGGGCCGGGGGCCTCTCTCTAATATGCCAGCACTCGCCCCTTCCACCGCATCTGTGAAGTCACAACAGCTCCCTTTGCTGGTTCCAGGGGGCGCAAATTGCCCAGTGACTTCCGGCATGGGACTCCCTTATTGATGCACTCTGCACCGGCTGCAATTCACCTCAGACCCCGGCTCTGGGCTCGGCAGGGGCCACAATTACCGATGGTTATATCTCCGGTCTCCGATGTCACAGGGAGACCGGAGTTGCCGCTGGGAGTGCCCCTTGTGTTTCCGCTGTTGACCTCTGGGCTCCAGGGCAAGGATAGCAGGCAGGACAGTAGGCTGGGGGACGGCTACGGCAGAGCTAGGTTTTTACACTGCCATCTTGTCCGGCGCATAGCTCCTCCTCCTGGCAATAGACTTTTTGATTTCAATAGGTACAGTTGTTGCAATAGGCAACACAATTTCAAACACAATGCTACATTGAGCTCAATGGGAATTTCTAGTTAAATACAATTAGTTACTTTGTAGATTTCTTGTCTAACCACAGGACTGGGTCCTAGATTCAGTCCTGAGACATTTCCTGTAAACAGTTAAGTAAAAGCGTTTTGGTTACATTAGTGATTTTTAAGGAATATTATTGTATTTTAAAAGTTGACAGAAACTTTTTCACATAGAATCACCTATGTTATCCTATAGGAAGAAATTCACTTAGCAGGTAAGTAGTGTTATGATTACTTTTTCTTACTCAGTGTTGGATCCTGGATCCAGCACTGGTGCATCTCCTGCAAACAGTTGAAAGAATGTGTCATACAGGCAATTTTTAAGGAATATTTGTAGTTTCTTAAAATCGACACTTAGAAACTTTTCTGGTGAAAACCAGACAATGGATTCCTATGGAAGGAAATTCAATTTACTGGTAATTACGGTTAAGATTACTTTTCAGGGTCAGTGCTGGGCTAAAAGATGAAGCACTGGGGGGCATATTATCAAGGGGGTTTATCTCCGCTTTTTTGGCTTTAAAAGCCAAGAAAGCGGAGATAAAATTATTTCCCTATTACCTAGCTGTCGCTAACTCCAGTTAGCGACAGCTTGTAGGAGATAGCGACCATCTTGGGCCCCACTTTGCATGTCAGTGATATTTATCACTAATGACATGCAAAGTGGGCGTGCCAAGATGTTAGCGACTGAAAACAGTCGCTAACATCGCTATCTCCTATTACCAACTTTTGGAGATATTCGCGCTAAGCGCGAATATCTCCAAAAGCTAACACCTGCCCTGAGCAGTTCTTAGCCATGTTATCCAATGGGAGGTGGATAACATGGCTAAGAGCATTAGCTCGGTAATGCCTGAATATTGCTGACTTTTCAGCGATATTCATGCATTGCGGCTATTTTTATCGCATTTGCGATAAACCTTGGTAATACCAAGGTTTATTTGCGGTAAAAATCACCGCAGCTCAGCGGTAAATTTTTCATGCTAACCAAGCAATAGCGATAATTATCGCTATTGCTTGGCAATATGCCCCTGGGTTCTCTCCTGACAACAGGTGAGTAAATCGGAATTCTTTGTTCAGCTGATTTTAGATGAATATTGTAAAGATTCAAAACTCCACACTTTCCAAGTGAAACCAGTCAATGTTACCCTATGGAAGAAAAGTGAGTTATCGGCTTTTGGATAAGTACTCGACTGGCAGAGGTAAGGATCTAGGCATAGACTCAGGGGTCTACCAGGGTCAGGCAGGTACAGTAGGTACACCCTCAGCGGCACAGGGGCAGCCGGGTGCAGAGGTAGTTAGGCCCAATGTTATCCAATGAGAGGTAGGGGGCCTTCGGTTGGTGGCTGCTGGTAAGCAGGACACGTGGATGTGGGAGCTGGGCTCCTAGTCACTTGCTCAGGGCCATGGGAAAGTAGATTAGGATTAAGGTTGCACTGCCAAGGGCACTCTGGCGGCTGGGTGCAGGGTGCTTTTGAGCCGTTGGGCGCTTAACGTTATTCAATGGAGAACTTGGAATATCAAAAAAAAGGCTGCAGGCTCGGGACGGAGATTCTTCAGCAGCGATCAACACTTTGAGGGGTAATTTGGGATCTTGGAGGATAGGTAGGCATCCAGGAGTTGGGCACAGGGGACTGTGGGGTGCCGGGTGCAAGGGTGTCTTTTGACGTCGGGAAATCTTACCCTCTGCTGGTCGCGGTTGGGGGGGGTCCCTTGTTGTGAGGCTGCAGGCATCGTCTGGGTCGTCGAGGAGGGTCCTTGGGCACTGGATTATAGGTCACAATCGACGGGGGGACGTCCTCAGGGTCTTTGTCCACTCTGGCACAGACGGGCTCGGCGGGTGCAGAGTGTGCTGGATTCGAGGTTCCTGGCTGGCACCAGGGGTACTGCTGTTTGAGCAGAACCACTGCTCATGGGAGTCCCAGTCTCTAAATGTGCAAGGCAGGCAGGTCCTCCTGGGTTTTCAAGGTTGCTGTCCGCAGGAGACACTGGGATTTAGCAGAAGCAGGTTCAAGGATCAACAGGCCAATAGGGCTGGGGCCAAGTCAGTTGTCGTTGTCCTTTTATTAGCAGCTGCACGGCAGGTCGTCCTTCTTCTTGTTCTTCTTCTTGCTTCGAAATCGGGATCTAAGGAAGGAAGGTTCAGGGTGCCCCTAAATACTAAATTCAGGGGTGTTACAAGTAGGGTGAGGGCAGGGACCAATGGGCCCCTGCCCTGGGTTGAGTACACCCCCTATCCTGCTCCTCTCCTGTGGGAGGGGGACAGGAGCCTATCTCTGATTGGACAGGGCTCCCCTTCCTCAAGATGGCCGGAGCCCGGAGTTGTGCCTCACCTTGCCTCTCCCACCTGAGGGGGGAGTTGGCACAGGCTGGCACTGAGAGTTTCACGCCAGAGTGGGGGTCAGAACTGGTGGGGGCCAGTTGCTGAGTACAGCAAGTGGCCTGGAGAAGCTCACAAAGCTTTTGAAGCTTCCCCTGCCCATCCTGGGGGAGGAGATCTAGCACCTCGCCCAGGACATGCATTGTTGCAGGCCCAGGAGAGCGGATGACTCCCTACCCAGGGGTCCAGCAACATGTCTTCTGTGTGGCAGCCTAGGCAGCCTCTCAGACAAGACGTGGATTGTAGGTTAGGTTGCAGGGGGCATCTCTAAGATGCCCTCTGTAGTGCATTTTACATTAAATCCCACACTGGCATAAGTGCTGAGAAGTTTTTCAGTCTTCGGTGAAGCCATTATGGTGCTGTTGAGTTCATAATTACAACCTCCCAGCACCATAAACTCTTAATGGCATCACTGCACTTACAGAGCCCAGGAATGACCCTGGATACTGTAGGGGAACAGGGATCATGAACCTGTGCCCACACACCTGGCATAGGGCACCCAGCTAGAGGGGTGACGGATGTATGCCAGGGCAGTGTGTTTGTGGGCATGGCACACAGGGATGTGTTACAAATTTGAAAAATAGAAAGATTGCACTCCTTCCCTTATCTGTGATAGTTTTTCAGACTTAATGGAAAATTTTATTGCGGATGCGTGCGAGCAAAACTGGGATCTGTCCCAACCATCGCAAATCATGAATGAATGTCCAAAAGAGTGCGCAGGTGTGCACCCATATGTCGCACTGCTACATAAGGAATGTATCCTCATCAACAACTTCTCTTTTCCTTTTTTAAACGTTATCTTTATTATTCGAGGTAAACCAATCTGTAATCCTTAAACCATTATTCAAAGTTTGTCCTTCCTTACAACATCACAGAGAAAGCAGCGTGATAACAGCATGAAACTTTTACATTTTCACATATATCCTGCATGCAGGGATGTGTGCCTTGTCGACTCTTTGTTTAATTCTGCACCAGAACACTCAGACTGCAAAGGCAGTGTGTGTGTGTGTTAGGGTACAGGACCCCCAAGGGTGGCACAATAAGTGCTGCAGCCCTTAGGGGTCTTCTCTGGTCACAATGCCCTGGCTACCTAGGGTACCATTTACCTGGGACTGACATGTGGCCAGAGATGCCAATTGGGTTTTAGTTTCAACACAGTTTTAGGGAAGGAACACTGGCCCGGGGCACCTGATTGGCAGGAGCCCAGGGCACACTCAAAGCACATCAGCAATTCAGCAAAAAGTGGGGGCCTACCATGCAAGAAAGATGGCACTTTCTCACACTGGTACACACGGATAGAGGTACTGGAGTATAGTTATGTTAAGGGACATTAGGGTATTGGCAAGTCAGAGGTACTAGGTTATAGATAGGAGCAGAGAAACTGGAGAATGGGCGGGCAGAGGTTATAGGGTTTAGGTAAACTTCGAGTTTCTGGGCGTATAGACAGGACCATTGAATAGAGGTAAAGAAAAATATAATTGAGGGAGATGGGGAAAGAGCCGACTTGGATATAAGAAGATAAGTGTAGAGACTGAGAAGGAAGAGCTGTTTTCAGGTATTTCACATCCCCCAAAATCAAGATAAAGAAAGGGAGGACTGGGAGGAGGAATAAGTGGTGTCTGGGGATATGCATAATTAACAAGCATTGCAAACGCAATACGTTTTGTCTTTGTGATTTGTTTGTTGTTGTTTAAAATGCAACTATATTAACGGTTGTTAATACAGGTCTTTTGATGCAAAATTACTCAATAGATCATTGTTATTTAGCTACCGCAGTAGTCTGCCCAGTGCATGCTTTCCCGGGTGCTTCTAATGCAGGGAATGGGGAATCATTAATAAAAGTTTTCAGAAGTTTGTGCTGCTTCAAAGACGCTTGTTGAAAAAACATGGCAGAGTGCAAGAAACAGAGGGGTATAAAGCAGAAAAGGGAGGGAAATGAATCAAGAAACAATGGGGTAGGTATCAGGAGATTGGGGTAGAGAGCAGGAGATGGAGGGATATGGGGATAAGAGACCATGTTTGAGGAAGAAGAGGCAGAGATCTAGAGACAGGGTAGAGAAAGAAATGGGTGTAGAGAGCATGAGAGAGATGGGCAAGGATGGCTGGACTGAGTAGTGTTGAGTCAAAGACAGTGTGGTATGAAATAGTAGAGAGACACTGAGGCAAGGTTTGATGTCTGGAATGCAAGTGAGAGGCCTTCAGTAGAGAGGAGTAGCGAGGAAAATGGGCAGGCAGCAAGAGACAGGCAGACCACCGAGCTCGTTAGGACTACCCCCTCCACCCCATACTCCCAGCCTAATATGCTGGCAGCATTTCACAGGCAAGCCTCCACTCTGCTTTTACCCTTGGTGCTTTCGGTAACTCAACCGCCGCAATCTGCAGTGCATGTGTTTGTTGACAAAAGAGCTCTACTCAGGACGTCAGGATACAGAGCGGGATGCTCTGTGACAAACGTGAAAAGATGCCCCAGTGAACCAAGAGAAGGTGTAATTAACAAGGCCTGAAGCAGGGCACACTTCACATATGAGGGGAGTGGCTGGGATGTGATAAAAGCAGATAACATGGCAGCAGGAAGTCACAGCCTCAGGAGAGCATTGTGAAGCCCACACGTGCCTGAGCTCCTGTCGGCACTGCACTTGTCTTAGTTGTGAATTATTTACTGCATGTAACCTGCGGGCTGCATAATGCTGCACATTCTGTCCTTGGCAGTTCGGGCTGGACTGTTCCCATGAGGCACAGGGTCAAGGCTGATTTGCATATGGCCATGTCTGAACTTGGGTGGTGTGGAGTGCAAAAAAATGATGGATTTAGTCCCAGATCTCTGTACTGGGGTGAATGTATGGCACTGTTCTGCATTCTGTCCATCAACTGTTGTTTTTGCATTTGTCACCTCGAGTGGGATGGGTATGCTCAGACGTGAGTCCCGTGCTCTCCACACCACTGGAGTCTATCTATCCTGGCTGATGATGGCTGATAGTCAGAAACTGGTCCTAGGATGCTTGATTCCGGTCCAGGGAAGACATGGCTTGGCAGTTCGGGCTGACTGTTCCCATGAGGCACAGGGTCAAGGCTGATTTGCATATGGCCATGTCTGAACTTGGGTGGTGTGGAGTGCAAAAAAACGATGGATTTAGGCTCAGATCTCTGTACTGGGGTGAATGTATGACATTGTTCTGCATTCTGTCCATGAACTGTTGTTTTTGCACATTCTGTCCTGGCATCCAAATTTTATGCCAGGGTGACTGGGAGGTGAGTGCGGATTTCTGCATTACCACCACATGAACTGCAACCTCCTGCCACAAACATGAACAAATACTCTGACAGCATAAATGTATTTAACACCAATAGACACTGCACAACAAATAGCGAGGCTTTGGCCAGACCAGTATGCAGTCCCATAGGCCAATGCTGGAAACAAGAAGGGCAGCTTCTGGCCTAATTCTTAATGTCCCTCCAGCCTTGCTGATAGCACATCAAAACACGTAACAGTCCAAACAACGGAAAGCGGGGAATCCCGGGCTTCTGCCCTTGTCTGCGCTTAACAATTAAAACCAAAAACGATTTCAAGCGCTATGCACTATTTTTCTGAACAGTGGGTATGTTTCATCGGATTAGATATTACCCTGATGTAAATTAGTCAATCTGAAAGAAACATGTAGTGATAGATTCCTTACTCTAGAATTATCCCCAGGAGTCAGACTGGATGCGGAAAGTTTTTCGTCAGCAGTACCCCTGTGCGTCGGTAGGCATCGTTGTGCGGCTCCGTGTGCGTCGTTAGCGCCGGTTTGACGTTGCTGGAGCTTCTTAGACATGCCCACGCACGCTAACGTCAGTTCTTTTTCCACGTCAGCAAGTGCAGATCCGGGAAGAGCAAGTACCCCCAGTCACTTTTTGACTGAGTTTTTTCGAGGCCTTTTACCTCTTCGATCGACTCCTGGTGTTGTAGGGATTCCCGGTTTCAAGAACTGTGGGGATGTCAGTGACGGACTCGTACCGCATGTGTCTCTACTGCCTGAAGCACGACCATGACTCCAAGTCATGTCCTGACTGCCGGGCCATGGCGCCCAAGACTTTGCAGGAGCGTTCCCAAAAGTTGCTTGAAGTCCGGCAGTCAGCTCTGCGCCGCTCAAGGTCCCGGTCCCGTGGGAGGTCCAGGGACCGGTCGCGGAGCCATCACCATTGTTCCTCTGGATCTAAGTCTTCGCACTCTAGTCAGGTAAGTCGAAGTATACCAAAAAGAAGTCAAAGAAGTGCTCTGGCAGAGCCTGCAACATCACGGCCGGTCTACCCACCCTTTCCGGGCTCGTCGGCAATGCCTGCACAGGTACAAGAGTTTTTTGCTGCCATGGCCCAACTCTTTGGGCTGTCTAGGTACCGTAGGGGCACAGGGCTCATGCACGCCGGCAGGCCTTCGGGCCCTGTGGGCCCGACTGGGCGTCCTGCCCTTCCGACGCTGGGGGCTTTGGCCCCGGCACCACCATCGGCTTCGGCCCCGGTGCCGCAGGACCCTGCTAGATCCGGGCTCGGATCCCGGGCGACACTGGTTGACCTGATAACACCTCCACTGGTGTCGACCACGCCTCTGACACAACGACGTCGTCCAGTACTAGCCCTGAACTGGACGCAGCGCTGAACAGCATCGCTCGATGCTGATGGGGCCTTTCTACCCCTACAACCGTCCTCCTTGTTTTCAACCTGTTTCACAGACTTCGGAGAAAGGGGAGGATTGGGAGGGGTCTGAGGACCCTCTCACACAACAGTGTGGTGATGATTTGTACTGGGCAGAGGATTTGGGGGATTTTAGTGGTCTAGACACCTCGCCTGACATTGGCATGCTTCCGTGGGTACGGAGGAGGGAGCAAGTTACGCAGCGGTGTTGCATAGGGCGGCCAAGGCTCTCCACCTCGAACTTCCTACAGTGGCCATCAGGACTAACCTCCTGATGGAAGTGCTTCAACCGGCGATTACCTCTTCGGAGCCCTTGCTGCCTTTTAATGATGCGCTGTCTGATGTTCTTTTGGGCACTTGGTCCAGGCCCAACACAGGGGTTCCGGTGGACAGGAACGTGGCCTGAAGCCATCGCCCAGCTCAAGGTGACCCCCTTTTTCTCTACCAACACCCCTCCCCTGAGAGTTTGGTTATCCAAACCTGTGGATCTCTGAGCACATTCCCTTTCGCACCCCCGGATAGGGAATCCAAGAAACGGGAGCAGCTTGGCAAGTAGCTGTTTTCATCTGCCAGCTTAGGGCTGCGGTCAGTGAACACCGCATGCCTCTTGAGCCTTTACTTCCACTCTGTGTGGGACACGGTTGCGCAGGTGCTGCCCAACTGTCCGGAGAAGGCCCAGACAATACTCTCCCAGGCTATTGCAGCTGAGAGGGACGCAGGTAAGTTCACCATACGTTTTGGGCTTGATACAGACGACTCACTAGGCAGGACCATTTCCACTATGGTATCGCTTCGGCGCCACGCCTGGGTGAGAACAACTGGTTTCTCTGGGGATGACCAGAACACTTTGATGGACATGCCCTTTGATGGCATTTGCCTTTTTGGCAACAACGCAGATAGTGCGATGAAGCGCTTTAAGGACTCATGGGCTACGGCCAAAGTCCTTGGCCCTCTAGGCCATTCGGCCTCCTCCGCCTTTTGCTTTTCGCTCCTTAGTGGCCACGGATGGGGTGCCCCAACACGTTAATTTCAGAGCCACAGGGCGGTGCAGCAACAACCTCAGCATGGCCGTGGACGTGGGAACCGCCGAGGTGGTCCTGGGGGCCAGCGGGTGGGTCAGTCCACCTCCACCCCTGCAGCATCCACTTCAAAGCCTTCCTAGTCTGACCTTTCAGGCCCATCAAACGCCAGTGGGTGGACAAATACGCCATCATCTCCCCCACTGGCTCAACATCACTTTGGACAAGTTGGTGCTGCAAATAGTCTAAAGGGGCTACTCCCTTCAAGACTTCCCCTCCAGCTGTGCCACCTTGGTACCACCACTTGTTGGGGGACCATCTTGCTCTTCTTCAGCAGGAAGTGACGGCCCTCTTGGCCAAGGGTGCCATCGAGCGCATTCCTGGGCCAGAAGTAGGTTGTGGTTGTTACTCCTACTACTTTCTGGTCCCCAAGATGGACAAGGGCCTGCGTCCTATCTTGGACCTCAGGGACATCAACGGCTTCCTCCGGAAGTTGAAGTTCAAAATGTTAACGCTAGTTCAGGTCTTGTCTGCTCTCGACCCTGGAGACTGGATGGTAGCGTTGGACTTGCAGGAAGCTTATTTCCACATCCCCTTCCTGCCGGCCCACCGGCGTTACCTGCGGTTCACAGCAGGCCATGAGCATTTTCAGTTTACCGTGCTCCCTTTCGGCTTTACCAGCGCCCCTCGGGTGTTCCCAAATGTGATGGTAGTGGTCGCAGCTCATCTGCGCAGATCGGTTGTTCCAGTCTTCCCCTATCTCGACGACTGGTTGTTGAAGGAGGGCTCGCCCCAGGCAGTTGTCTCCCATCACCAGACTGCGGCCGACCTCCTGCATTTGCTGGGGTTTTCCATCAACGTGCCAAAGTCGCACCTGATTCCCTCGCAGAAGCTCCTCTTCATCGGAGCGGTTCTGGACTCGCTGCAGATTCGGGTTTATCCTCCTGAGCAGCAAGTCCGGGATATTCAGGCTATTATTCCGATCTTTCAGCATCTATCCTGGATTTCGATCATTATGACCCTTCAGCTACTGTAGCTGATGGCCTCCTGCATCCTGCTAGTGGATCATGCCAGATGGCATATGTGGGCTCTGCAGTTTGACCTGAAGTTCCAGTGGGCACAGCATCAGGGCAACCTATCAGATCACGTCCAGATCTCAGAGGGCACTGCACAACAATTGTAGTGGGGACTCATGAATCGCGATTGGGTCAATGGCAGATCCCTCTCCCTCCCCCAACAGGAGGCCACAGTTGTGACAGACGTGTCCCTTCTGGGATGGGGCCGCCACATGGGAGAGGCGGAGATCAGAGGCCTTTGGTCTCCAGAGGAGTCCCAACTCCATATCAGTCTTCTGGAGTTTCGGGTGTTCCAGCTTGCACTGAAGGCATTTCATCCCTCTGTCTTGGGGAGGGTAGTGCAGGTGTTCACGGACAACACCACCGCCATGTGGTACTGCAACAAACAGCGTGGGGTGGGGTCATGGACCCTATGCTAGAAGGATCTGCGCCTCTGGACATGGCTGGAACATCAGGGCATTTCCCTGGTGGTTTAACACCTGGCAGGTTATCTGAACTCCAGGGTGGACAAATTCAGCCGCCGGTGCATGATGGATCACAAATGGCATCCAAACTCGGACGTGGCGCAAGGTTTCTTTCAGCTGTGGGGAGAGCCTTGGTTAGCTCTGTTCACCACCAAAGAGAACGTGCAATTTCATCAGTTCTGCGCGCTGGAATTTCGAAGGCAGCGCTTGCTAGGTGACGCTTTTCGTCATGATTGGAGTTGCGGTTTACTTTACTACTTTCCGTCTATGCCACTTCTACCCAGAGTGCTGAAGAAGATCAAGCGCGACCGGGCCCAAGTCATTCTTGTAGCTGTGGAATGGGCTCGAAGAGGATGGTATCCCGAGCTACTCAGCATGGCGATCGATCCACCGCTCTGACTGCCGGTTCGGGAGGATCTTCTGTCACAGCAGCAGGGAAGGGTTCTCCACCCGAACCTGTCCAGCCTCCACCTCCTTGCGTGGAGATTGAGCGGCAGTAGTTGACGTCTTTTGACCTGCCTCCCGAAGTTTGTGATGATATCTTGGCAGCCAGGCGTCCCTCCACTAAAACGGTATATGCCTGTAGGTGGAATACATTTGTGGAATGGTGCACAGCAAAGGCTGCGGATCCCCTTTCTGCCCCTCTTTCAGAGGTCCTTCTATTTCTTCTTTTTTATCGGCCCAGCAGGGCTTTGCTCTGGTCACTGTCAAGAGCTATCTCTCAGCCATTTCAGCCTTTTTACGGTTTGCAGATCAGCCTTCCCTTTTCAAGTCCCCTGTTGTAAATAGATTCTTGAAAGGCATTACTCATCTTTTGAGAGAAGCAAGTGAGGGGGTCAAAGGGGGAATTTTTAACGACCACTGTAGCTCAAACCCCTATACCAAATTCAAAAACAAACAAGAGTTACCTGGTCCAATTGATTGTCTATGTGTTGTGTTGTGCCAAAAGACCGCTAGACCAACATGTCGTCACAATGATAATGCTGGGTTGGAAAAATTCCCATCAGCCCACCATTATTGGTGGAGTGTCGTCATGTGGGATGCATAACATAAACCCAAATATCTCCCAACGCACCTGATGATGATGCAGAGATGGGTTTTGTAAAGTACAATTCCAAACCACAGTATATCAAAGGTAGGACTGATGGAGTGCAGTGCTCGTGAAAAAGAAAAGAAAAATGAGGTGTGAATAAAATTGGCTCCTGAGACAAAAAAATATGTTTATTGAGTATTGTCTCGGGGTCAAGAATAAAAAACAGCGCATAATAGTCTTAAAGAATGACTATATCAGGGCGTAGTGCATGGAGGTCGACATGTTTCAGCTTATGTGGACTAAGCGTCCAAGCTTTCTTCAGGACCAAATGGTGTTAAGCATCTGCATTATGTGTAAACTAAGTATATTAACAATTTGGATTAATCCTACCAGAACTTTGAGCCCAAATGTTCTCTGGTGTTTATCCAACTAGTCATGATTCTCCTAGGGAAAAAACAACGGAGTGTAAGAGACGCATGTGATATATTGGTGATTAAAACACAACACAACAAAAGATAGACAAGGCGACAGAAAACTTATCATCGCCCATCAGAAGCTATATAGTTCTCCTGATTTGAGTCCCGTTAATTTTCAGGTTGTTGAAACATTTAATTGTCAGTTGTCACTCACCCAGCATTCTGTGGGAGAACACCTCACCTCACCCGGCACCCACTCGGGAAGAAGGAGGCCCCGTTCTGTTAGAAATGGAAAAGTTTAAAAAGGACCTCAAAAAAACTGAATTGAGGTACAGAGTATACATACTCAGCTAATCCATAAATATGTACTAACAAATACCAGTTGATTAAGAAAGAGACTCAACCCCTAAAGAGAACATGGTTGTGACCAAGCATGGAGTGGCAGTGGTTGTAATGTAACTGTAAAAGTTCAACTTTAAAAAGGTAAACAGGAAAAGCATTTCCTACACCTAACTGAACAGTGTGTTTATCAAGAGCATAGAGGTTGTATAACAAGTTGGTTGGTTATCCAAAATGGGTTAGTTCATAAGGCCAACCAAGTATCCAAGTATACAAACAGTGGAGAGAAAGAGGGCTCAATGCAAATATCCCTTATTGTTAGATCCTGAATATCCAGGGAGCCATACCTGTCCGTCGGTGCCTCTAGGGCCAGCGTCCAAGCGGGAGTGGAGGTGGTTTGGACCGTGCCTTACTGCTCATTATATACCTGCTCTAATTGGTTAACTAATGGCAGCTGGCCGTTAAACGCGAATCCGGCGCTTAATTGGGAGATATATGGTAGTTACTGAGCATGCGCCGACAAGCTCTTGTAGACGGGGCAGTGGATCAGTGGCTAAGCGACTGCGCGCATGTATTAGTACAGTTCGTAATGCGCCTGCGTTAGTAGTCTGGCGCGTTGTATGCAAGGCTGAAAGTGAGTGTCCTGGGGCTAGCGCATGCGCAAATGCACCATAGTCGTTCGCGGTGCGCATGCGCGGGGACAACGCTTGCGTATGTTTACTCGCTGTTCATAGCGGTTCTGATGTTTATTTGGCAAATCACGTTAGTAAGTTATATACTAACCCCCAAATGGTGTGGCAGATCATGCAGTGTTTGCCCCCAGACAAGCAAAACCAATTCGATTGATCTAGGGACAGGGAGGACCTCAAAAAACACACAAACTGTAACACAGAAAATGTGATTTACATGATTACTTGCCCGTGTTCCCTCAGATACATTGGATACACTACTCGTAAAATCAAATTAAGAATTGGGGAACATAAGAGTACCATCAGGTGTCACAAACAGGCAACGAAACTCACGAGCCATTTTCTAAATTGTAAACACACAGCAGACGAAATGAGATGGGTTGTTCTAGAACATCCTTATATTCCCTCTCACATAAGTGATGTGTCAAAATTCCTTTTAAAAAAAGAACAGAAGTGGGTTTTCCAACTACAAAGTGATTCTAAGGGGCTCAATGACGATATACCATGGGCATCCTTGTAACTACCCCCACTTTATTTCAATTGCACATTAGGACATTGTACATCCTTGCCTTAACCCTAGGTGGTCTCCCCCTATGGGCACTAAACGACTAAACTGAGCTTCCATCACATAGTGTCCTAATATTTTCAAATACACTTTAAATAGTTATTAATTTAACATACACAGTCGTATTAGTGCAAACCAGGCACACCGTCCACCCAACTTATGAGGGTCTAAATGTATCATGCCTAACACGAGACCGGTCAGAGTCTCTCAATTCCCATATTCATAGACCTGATCTGCTTTATTTCCAACTTTAAACAATTGGATCCGGTCTTTACTTGACTTCTGCCACACCATTTGGGGGTTAGTATATAACTTACTAACGTGATTTGCCAAATAAACATCAGAACCGCTATGAACAGCGAGTAAACATACGCGATTGTTGTCCCCGCTCCGCGCATGCGCACCGCGAACGACTATGGTGCATTTGCGCATGCGCTAGCCCCAGGACACTCACTTTCAGCCTTGCATACAACGCGCCAGACTACTAACGCAGGCGCATTACGAACTGTACTAATACATGCGCGCAGTCGCTTAGCCACTGATCCACTGCCCCGTCTACAAGAGCTTGTCGGCGCATGCTCAGGAACTACCATATATCTCCCAATTAAGCGCCGGATTCGCGTTTAACTGCCAGCTGTCATTAGTTAACCAATTAGAGCAGGTATTTAATGAGCAGTAAGGCACAGTCCTAACCACCTCCACTCCCGCTTGGACGCTGGCCCTAGAGGCACCGACGGACAGGTATGGCTCCCTGGATATTCAGGATCTAACAATAAGGGATATTTGCATTGAGCCCTCTTTCTCTCCACTGTTTGTATACTTGGATACTTGGTTGGCCTTATGAACTAACCCATTTTGGATAACCAACCAACTTGTTATACAACCTCTATGCTCTTGATAAACACACTGTTCAGTTAGGTGTAGGAAATGCTTTTCCTGTTTACCTTTTTAAAGTTGAACTTTTACAGTTACATTACAACCACTGCCACTCCATGCTTGGTCACAACCATGTTCTCTTTAGGGGTTGAGTCTCTTTCTTAATCAACTGGTATTTGTTAGTACATATTTATGGATTAGCTGAGTATGTATACTCTGTACCTCAATTCAGTTTTTTTGAGGTCCTTTTTAAACTTTTCCATTTCTAACAGAGCGGGGCCTCCTTCTTCCCGAGTTGGTGCCGGGTGAGGTGAGGTGTTCTCCCACAGAATGCTGGGTGAGTGACAACTGACAATTAAATGTTTCAACAACCTGAAAATTAACGGGACTCAAATCAGGAGAACTATATAGCTTCTGATGGGCGATGATAAGTTTTGTTGTGTTGTGTTTTAATCACCAATATATCACATGCGTCTCTTACACTCCGTTGTTTTTTCCCTAGGAGAATCACGACTAGTTGGATAAACACCAGAGAACATTTGGGCTCAAAGTTCTGGTAGGATTAATCCAAATTGTTAATATACTTAGTTTACACATAATGCAGATGCTTAACACCATTTGGTCCTGAAGAAAGCTTGGACGCTTAGTCCACATAAGCTGAAACATGTCGACCTCCATGCACTACGCCCTGATATAGTCATTCTTTAAGACTATTAGGCGCTGTTTTTATTCTTGACCCCGAGACAATACTCAATAAACATATTTTTTGTCTCAGGAGCCAATTTTATTCACACCTCATTTTTCTTTTCTTTTTCACGAGCACTGCACTCCATCAGTCCTACCTTTGATATACTGTGGTTTGGAATAGTACTTTACAAAACCCATCTCCGCATCATCATCAGGTGCGTTGGGAAATATTTGGGTTTATGTTATGCATCCCACATGACGACACTCCACCAATAATGGTGGGCTGATGGGAATTTTTCCAACCCAGCATTATCATTGTGACGACATGTTGGTCTAGCGGTCTTTTGGCACAACACAACACATAGACAATCAATTGGACCAGGTAACTCTTGTTTGTTTTTGAATTACTCATCTTTTCCCTCCTGTTCCTTTCACAATGCCTCATTGGGACTTGGACCTGGTTCTGACCTATCTGATGTGTGCTCCCTTTGAGCCACTTCACAACTGTCCTCTTTGTCTTCTCACTTTAAAGACTGCTTTCCTGGGTGCCATCACCTCAGCCAGAAGAGTGAGTGAGCTCCAGGCTCTTTCTTCTAAACCTCCAGTTCTCACAGTCCATCCGGACAAAGGTGTTCTACGGACTCATCCATGTTTTCTGCCAAAGTTTGTTACTGCCTTTCACATCGGGCAGACCATCACTTTGCCCACCTTCTTTCTGCATCCCTCAAAAGAGGAAGAGAGGCTCCACCGTCTGGACCCAAAACGTGCGCTCTCATTCTAGCTCAACCGCACACAACAGTTCCGGGTGGATGACCAGCTCTTTGTCTGCTACGTGGGCACCAAGAAAGGTCGGGCCGTGCACAAGCGGACCATCTCTCAGTGGGTCGTTCTGTGCATTAAGATTTGATATTCTTTGACTAAAAAGGAGCCTCAGTGGGGCTACACGCCCATTCTACCAGGGTGACGGCAGCCACTACTGCTTTGGGACAGGTAGTTCCCTTGCATGACATCTGTCAGGCAGCTACGTGGGCCTTGCTGCGCATATTTACCAAGCACTACTGCCTGGACAGCCAAGTCAGGAGAGACGGCGTCTTTGACTGTTCCGTTCTCCAGGACTTTCTGGTGTTATCTTGATTCGCAGACCCACCACCGGGGTTGGTATTGCTGGGGTATCTATTCGAAGGTAAGAAATTTATCAAAGCGTGTTTCTTTCAGATGCACAAGTTACTTACCTTCGGTAACGATATATCTGTAAGAAACATTAGTAGTGATAGATTCCTTACCTCCCCACCCATCCTCCACGTTCTGCGAACTGATTTCTAGGGTTAAGGTCATCCCTTTCATGGCCCTAGTTTCATGGCACCAGTGGCCAGTTTCTTGTATGGCTCTGCATTCCTGGCGTGGAAAGTCATGTACAGAACGGACTTCAGCACATGTGGGCGCGTCTAACTAGCTCCTGCGTCGTCATCCTGGCACCAATTATGCCAACGACGCATGCAGAGCCGCACGACGAAGCCTACCGATGTGCAGGGGTACTGCTGATGAAAAACTTCCTGGATCCAGTCTAACGCCTGGGGATACTTCTAAGGTGAGGAATCTATCACTACTAATGTTTCTTACAGGTTTATCATTACCGAAGGTAAGTAACTTGTGCTGTTATGCGCCAGCTAATCAATATGTCACACAACACAAAAGTGCATTTTTTATTTTGCTGGGGAAAATGAAACTGCTCGGATCCGGATGAAGATAATCTTCAGCCAAGTGATGAATTGAGCATTTAAAAAAGTTATTATATTATGGATGAAACTGGTGCTCACTTTCGATCATGAGCTAGCAGGGTGTTTAATAACATGTGGGTCCCTGGGAAAGTACAGTTTACATGCAAATGTGGGTATGGTGTGTATCGATGTATAGATATTGATAGAGATACTGCTATTTTTGCAATACACTAGTCAGTGAATATGTGTAAATAAAGATAAAAATATGAGAATTATATAATATTACAAGCAAATGGCATCAAACAATTTATTGCTAGAAATTTAATTATGACAAGAAGCACCTTTGTTGAACCCTCTGACTCACTAAGCAACTGTGCTGCCCCCCTTGAAACACTCTTTCACCAAGTAATCACTAGATCAACTTCAATGGCACCAACCCTAACCAACAAACTAACGGTTACAAAACTCAGAAATACAGCCAGAACCTTATGATTCCAGACCACTCACCATGGACTCACCCCTCTCTACTAATGTTGACCCTTCTCAACTCACACAAAATGTCCATCTCTCCAACCTCAATGACACAGGCCCTCTCTATCTTGAAGCTCACTCCCCTCCTTAACCACAAGATCTGATGCGTATATGCCCTCTTTTAGAGATGGAAACTTCACTGACAGACTTTCCCAGCTCCTGAATCGAATAGAACAAAAACTTGATTCACTAGCTATAGACATCTCACATGTAAAAAAGGACCTTCTGATCCAGGCCAAATTAATCCCCTACCTCACTCCTGGTAGGGAGAAGTTGCCCCCATTTATAGGTTCTCCAACTATCAGCCAACATCCCTATTGGACCACTATTCCCTTGAGTTGTGTGTCCCACCGACCCCACTGAGCTCTCAGTCTTCTATCTGATTTAGAAGCTGAAGCTGTCTTAGAAACTTACAGCACTATGACCCAGAATATGGTCCACACTCCTCTGTCCACTATCCCAATAATCATGGGCATAAATAGAATCCCTCGAACGTTCACCTTGCCTAGACCGCCTGCTCAATACACCACTATTCAGACACTACATACCACGAACAATAGTTCTAGCCTGCTAACATCCATGTTCCTAAACTGCAGATCAGCAGTTAAACATGGCACAGATTTTGCAGAAGCTATACTGGATAATGAAATAGATATTGCATTCCTCACTGAAACATTGCTCAATGAACTCTCAACACCCATTATAAACCTGCTAATTCTTCCCGGCTATACCATCATTCGACAGGACAGACCAAAGTGATTATGTGGCAGTTAGGCAATCATACACAAAGAAGGAATCCATCTTGCTACCTTTTCAACCTCAAAATACTAGACTTTTGAATACCTTGAAGTTGAACTTGCAACCAAAGGTACCTTTCCTATCAAATTTCACAACTGTAGTGTAGTTCCTATTTTAACAATAGGCTCTGCGCATTGGAATAACATAAACGATAGTTTAGACGTAGGACTGAGGTCAACTAGGTCTCTATTGAATATGTTAGACTTAATTTAGGTTTGCCAGCTAGCTCAGAGGTCACTAGAAACTTTCTCGAATGAACAGGGAGGAGTGAACTTCCCTAATTAGACAAGAAGGGATTCAGCTTCTGACAACCGCATAAACATGACAACTTTGCTCCCCCAGAATAAGGAGTATATCTCCAGAGTCGTGTGAAAACAATAGATAGCTTTTTCACTCAGTCAGTTGTGCATACTTAGTTTCACCAGAGTGCAGAGAAATAGAGAGATGGGCATTTTCAATAAAAAGGTGTTATTTATTGAGCAGTCTTCTTTCTCATGCAAGAGAAATGAATTGCCATAATTGCAATACTTGTTATGAAGTAAAGCGCGTACAGTAAAAGTAGTATTATGAAATAATACTGTAAAAGCATTGATATGATTTCTGAGCCATATGATACTTAAAATGTATAAAACATATACAGTTACATACAATGATAAAAGTTTGACTAAACATACTCAACTGGTGCTTCTAAGATACGCCTACCCCGGTGTACCTAACCTAAGCCTAGTAGGTGGGAAGGAGTAAATGAGTTGCGGTTTAAGTTAAGTTAGTTTTTGCCAAGGTTCTGACTCAAGAATTCTCTAGGGATCTAATCAGCTCCGTACCTTGGTTTTAGAATGGAGGAGGTCTTGTAGCTCGCTCTCAGGACTGGATCTCCCAGTGCCCCGCAAGGGTGACTGGAAACATTGGAGCTG
Source organism: Lissotriton vulgaris (assembly GCF_964263255.1). Classification (NCBI taxonomy): domain Eukaryota; kingdom Metazoa; phylum Chordata; class Amphibia; order Caudata; family Salamandridae; genus Lissotriton; species Lissotriton vulgaris. The sequence continues at coordinate 1,607,988,907 of NC_141694.1, read as the reverse complement.
GATTTTCTCGGCAGGAGAAAAAGACAGCGTCTTTCTCAGTGCGTCAAGTGGGAGGGACGGCTTCCTTCGGCACTCGCATCAGCTGGGCTTCGGATAAGTAGATAGCCGCTCTGCTCCACACCACCGTGTGTTGCTTAAGGCAAACACTGGTATATTTATACCTGGAAGGTGCTGTGTTTGACGTAAGGTTGGACATAAGACGTCAATAAAAAGATGTCACTAAGAACTGGCCGTTCTTTCAGTGCTCGCAGGAGTTCTAGGACAAATCAAAACAAAAGCATGGGGTATTCCCAGGTTGCTGGAGGTTTGGTATGCTGTAAGAACTCGTTGTGCCTTCTAGGAGTCTAAGGAAGTAGCCTTGCCGCATTTGGTTTGCATTGGCGATTACTAAAATATGAAATATTTAATTAGGGTCCTAGATAAAACCACAACACCCACTCCACGTATAATGTCCATCATTACTAAATACTAAGCAATATATAAACATATAGGTATGCATGTGTTTTTCCATCCCACCCCAAAATACATTAAATGCATTTGAAACGGTATAGATACACGAAAATGAGTATTATACTGTATGCATTCAAGCAGTGGTATCATTCAGATAATACAAATGTAACTGACAGAATTGTGAAAATTACATTTCATGAAATGGCTCTTAATACAGAAGAGAAGGTAGAGACCATTTCATCACATATGTATACAAGATTGTAAGTGTGCTAGAGGCTGATTCAAAATATTGTCTCTAGAGTCTCTAGGAATAGAAGCTCTATTTTCTAAGAATAGTTCTACTCTAAGCAGAGTACTTTGTGCCAAAAAAAAGTCAATATTTTGGAAGTTGGGAAAAATAATTTTGCTTTGAAGGAGAAAAGAAAAAAATATATAGTTCCAAATATTATTAGCAGGGCTGTTTATAAAATTTGAAGGCCGATTTCAGAGTTCGGGAATGCTGTGTGCTCGCTTTTTTAATTGTTATTCTCATTTTTAGGAGAGAACATTACTTTAGATAGGCCAGCAAAAAACGCGTCTACCACAGTAGGTGAAAGTTGGGCCAACTCCGAAAAAGTTGAAATAGTGCATATATGAGATGCATTGCCATCATCGATGTCTGGATCAGCAATGTTCACAGAAGGTTGTACCTGTGTGCTGCCGCTTTCACCTTGTTCTCCACCGCCACCTACTCGTAATGGTGAAGTCTCAACGAATGCCGTCATCAGAATCGGTAGCCGCTGGGGACAACACGGTGCATGAGTCGTTACCGGCCAAAGCAAAGCGTCGATATCCATTTATACTGTTGATGGTAGAGTAAGACATACGTCCAACACGCATTCTTCTCCGCATAGCAGACATCGAAGCATAGGTAAGATGCAATTTTGCCAGATCTGTCTGAATGAAAGAAACCAGGTTGTATTCAGATCTCTTATCCGGGCCAATCCGAGGACCTTAGTGATACGGTCTCGGTATCGTATTGCTAGGATCGTTTCTTCCATCGGAGCCTGAGTTTTGTCTGTGACTTGGCTTGCCATATCGGAGCAGAAGGAACAAAAATAAGATTTCTGCTACGAGTCCCAAAATAAGAGGCAGGCCACCAAAAAGAGAGTGCACAAAATTCGGGAAGATGCTCAGGACTGTCTCAAAGGGTGCTAACAGTCCAGAAAGAACTGTCTTAAATACATGTGTGATGCCACTGGTATCTGACATGTTTAAAATGTGGCTTAACATTTCTCTGAAATGCACGGGGCAATTTGTCGATAAAAGGGTATGTATCTCTGCCGCTGTCCTTGCAGCTTGCAGGTCATATGTCTCTTTGGACGAGGTTAAAAGCACAGTTGCCTGTAAAAGAATAGACTTCATTCTGCTTAAAGTATCAATTCGTATAGAAGAGATATTCACAGAAGGCCATAATGCTGCCTCCATGTCTGGGTTGCTACTAGGAAACAATACTTGCATACAACAAATGACCCTGGAAGTAACGCTTACGAGATAGGGTTTTCCTGGCATCATGCCACAACAGCTGTGGTCACTTAATATAAAGTAGCTACTGTTGGAAAGATGTCTGAAAAATGGCTCTATCTGTGTAGCCGGAGTACCGTGCAGATGGCATGAAAGGTTGTTAGATGAACCCTTGTAAGATCCATGCAAGTTTATACCTTCGCATAGGAGTGTACAGCTCAGTAATGTTTTACAATTAGTACCACTAAGAAATACCTCTTTCTTGCCCCCACTCCAACATCTATGTGTAAAAGGTAAATTCCAGGTTGATTTGATGTATCCTTTACCCAACCTTTCATACAGGCCTGCTGGTATATACTTTTGGCAGTATTGAAACTGGAAAGTCGTTATCAGGATTGTAATGGTGCCATGTATTATCTATTCAATGACAGGTCTTTCTGACATTGTCAATGGTAATCTCTCAAGTTTTTCAATGCTTAGCACCGTATAGTCTGCTCCTTTCTGTGCCAACGAGATTTGTCTATCAGTAAGGTTAAAGATAGAAAATAATGACGTTATGTTGATTAGACGCCATGGCACGTGACCTGAACGCAGATTTTGTAACGTCCAGCCTAGCTGTACAAAAGAACGCAATTGGGACTGACCATGTTGTAACATTATCACATCCTGTTCTATTATATCAATAGCAGATGATACAATGCTGTCCAGTGAATAGATTCTGGAGGACAGAGTCGTTAACCCATTGTCCACTACAGAAAGTGTTTTTTTCAAATGAATACGATCAATTTCTCATATTTCTTCAGCAGTTTCAATTTGATTTAATTTCCAAACTTCATTGTATGCTGCGTATATACCGGCGTATATGAAACGTTTTTGACGCTGTTTGCGAGGTCCCATTATGAAATCTCGCAAGTCATCACCTTCTTTAAGTAATGTTAAGTGTTGCTTAATTTCGGGAAGTGTGGATCTCTGTAGCCAGTCGAGGCATAGTTTTCCTACACTGTATGTTGTAACTATCCCTGGATGTTGTCTCTGGGAATATCTTCGGTCTGGCCTGTTCTGCTTGAACCCCTGTATTTTGGTCAGGAATCTATCATGACAGTTATTAGTGTCTTTGGGCCAGATCAACCATTTTTTCCAGTCAGGAAGTGTTCTGTTTTGTTTTAAAATATAGGCCACGTCTAACCCCTCATCTGTAGTGGTGTTTCTATCAGGCATTGGCTTTGGTATAGACGGGTCGTTTAAATCTTTTATCTTGGCTAAACCAAGACAGGTTGTTTGCTGAATTGTGTCATTCAGGAACATTATTTGTCTGGGATCATGCAGGCTCTGAACAATGCTTCTAAACCTTGTACTTGCCATTCTTTTGTTCCCCATATGGTTTTTGTCTCCATGTTGTTTTTCCAAAATTCAAAACCAAATGTAGACATTTTTTCATAAAATGTTTCAGAATAAATCAGTTTAGTATTTGTCAACATGTTTTTCACCCCTGTCTCATTGGACATTTTAAAATAGAATGTTTCAGGATCTGTGACATTAAACCCCGAGAAATATGGGAATTTCTCAAGAAATGTCTTTGAGCTGCCTTTTGACGGGTTTGGACAATGTTCCCATTGATTATAACTGAAAGTATTTCTAGGATTTGCAGATTTATGCAGATAATGATGCCCAAAGTGGTTGAAACAGTACATTTCCTCATAACTTGACAAACCCTGTAAATAATCATGTGCAGTAAATTTTGCTGACATTTCTAAATCTGACATCATATTATTAATATTTTCAAAGTCCCAATCATCAGAGAAACTACTAGATGATACAAAGTCACTTAATGAAATTTTAAATTGGTGTGGAACTTTCAAGATCTCAACCGGGCCATAAATTTCATAGTCAGTTTTGGCCCATGCTATACCACCAGGTATAGGGATGGCTGTGATGTTCACTGATGACAGTTCTCGTTTTTCAATGTGTGATGATCTGTGTGGTTTGAGGACCAAGTTGAGGTTCTGACTTGCTGTGCCCATTGTACTATATTTTCCATCAATAAATCTACCCAAACTTAGAACCAAAATGAGCCATAGAAGGAGGAAAAGTACACCTAACACAATCCATAGTTTAATCCATTGAGAAGTTAGATATTGTTTCTTTGAGCTGAAAAAAGAGTTCTGTGACTTTTTCTTTAAATTTCTTTGTTGCTGGCTTGTCTCCATGTTCACTTGGATCATCGGAAAAGTCATCAAAGTTGATAAAGTAGCCAGATGTAGTTCTGTCAATTGGTGGGATTGCTTCTGGATTTCCATTGATCTTTGCATTTTCTTTTGTTACATTTGTATAGTCCGAGGCTATATCGTTGTAGACTGGTGTTTCTTGTTGGATTGTTGCAATTTGGGTTTCAAGAGGCACAAGTTCCATGGCTTTGTTGCATAGGCCTTTTTTAATTACTGCAGGTTTGTCAAATGTGATTAGTCTCTCAGTTTGAACCTCTTGGATTGTAGCAAGATTCGGTCTTCTGCTATTTCTTGGGAGTCCACTGGACCTACTACCTATTATTGGCCACATGGTTGTGGTTTCACCAGGTCGATTGATACAACTCAGTTCTCCTTTTTACCAGCAAGGGGCGGTAGTACAACTGATCTTGTTCCGCTGACAGCTAAGACAGGTACTGCTTTTCTGTAAGAAGGCCCAAATTCCTCCTTTTCTCTGACCAGATCCCCAATTTTTGGGATCCAGACAGGTCTTGCTGGGACAGGTGGTTTTTCTTCAGTGGTAGTTGGCTTTAATTTTTTGTAACTCAGAATTTTTCTTGTTTCATTTAAGTCCTGTAAAACAGCCAAACGATCTTTGATATCAAAGGCTTTTTGTTGCACCACTGAAGTTTGACAATCTAAATCCTGAATAATCATTCTAGTACCAAATAAAAGTTCATACGGGCTGATACCTCCTAGAGAATTTCTTGGCATATGTTTAAGACTACGTTGGACACTTATTAGATGTTTGACCCACCCATCACCCGAACCTAATACCCTCGCTGTTATAGATTGCTTTATGTCCCGTTTTTTTCTCTCCACTACCGCATTTCCCTCGGGATGGAATGAACTAGAATACCGCAATGCAATGCCCATGCTGGCTATGACCTCCTTGTAAGCCCGAAAGCTAAACGCAGGACCCTGGTCAGAATGTAGCATGCCAATTGCTTATGTGCCGATAAAGACTCGCAAATCTTTTATAACAGTTCTGGCGTCAGCCGAGCGCTGGGGCCACATCCAAATGAATCTCGTACAGGAATCCACTGCGACCATGATATATTTATAGTTGCCGTCCCTTTGTAAGGGACCACAGTGGTCCAGGTAAACACATGCTAATGGTTTGTCTCAGATTAGAAGGGGCGTCTGCGCTGGTCGTTTCACCGTTGACACTTTCATTTTCTGACATATTTCACATTCTAGAACATAGTTCCTAGTCTGTTTTCTCATTCGTGGCCACCAATATCTCTGTTTTAATAATGATACTGTGGCCGAAACACCAGCGTGTGCAGAAGCGAGACCTTCGTGTGCCGCTAAAATTAATCCTAACCTGTGCTCCGTGTTTGGAATTGCTCTATCCCCCACTCCAGGGATTCGAGCAAACGGAACGTTGTTCGCATCAGTTTTGTATGAGTACTTCACTGGAAAGCTTTTCGGGAGTGTCTTACCGCTGTCTTTTACTGAAGCACTGACAGCTTGCATTATCTCGCTGTCTATTTTTGTTTTTGACCAAGTAATGGCAGCTACGGAAGCCGTTTGTACAGCTGCTTTCGCGGCCTTGTCAGCCAATGAATTCCATGCAACGTGAACGCCATCAGGTTGATGACTCAGTGTATGAATCACGTGAGTCTTTCGTAGTTCTTTTTGTAAAAGAACTACCTGTTCCCAAAGCATTTTATGCTTGATTGTGCCACCTTTTGCATCTTTGTAGTTGTTTTGAACCCAGTTCTGTAAATATTCATTGTAAGACTGGACACAGTAATAGGAATCGCACACTATTAGTGTGGGGAATTCTCGTTCGCTATTCTCAAGTGCCATCTTAAAAGCCTGTAGTTCAACTCACTGAGCTGCACAGTCTCTGAGTGTTTGAGTTTTAGTTACCAAAGGTTTAAATTTTCCTTCGTGCCAAAGACCTTTAACAATCGCGCACGCAGCACTTTAGGCTTGTTTACCCCCAACCGCGGGTTGTGCTGAGCCGTCTGTATATATTATACAACCGTAATGTTCTAGAGGCAGAATCTCGATCGGCAGAGGACATTCATATTCATATTGTAAAAATTCTTGTGTTTTTAAGCTGGGATCAAATTCATATACTACGTCTGGTGCTGCAAGAGAATTAACCCATTGTTTCCATCTCGGATGTAAAGCTTTAGCATTCGGGATGCTTGTTCTTGTTTCTGCTTCTAGGGCAGGTATTGGTGTAACGATAATTATTCGTTTACCTTGTGCGAGGGCTCTTTCTTTTGCTACAGCAGTTTGAACCGCAGTTAGAATTTTTTCAGTTGAACTGAATTTCATCTCAGCTTGTATGTACAAATGTGATTTGTAAGCTATTGGTACTGTTTCTCCCTCATTAGAGGTCAGGTATGTGAATCCTCATCTTCCTGGGATGACTCGGATTACAAGGTTGCGTTCATTTGCGCGTGTTTGCAGTTTTGTTTTAGTTAACATATCTGTCTGTAATGATCTTAAAATTTCTGTGTGTTTTTGAGTCCAATTAATTGGTTTAAAATCAGGTTTTATTAGTTCGTAGAGAGGTTTAACCCTCTCTGCATAAGTTAGAATGTATGTTCTTCCGAAATTCAGGAAACCTAGTATTGATTGTATGTTCTTCAGCGTTTTTGGAGCTTGGAGTACAGCACACTTCTCTAAGAAGTTATCTGCTAGGCTTTTGCCTTCACTTGATAATTCATATCCTAAAAATAGGACAGTTAGATGGGCAATTCGTGATTTTTTAAAGTTAAATTTGTACCCTTCAGCTGCGAACCCAAGTATTATGGGGTTCAAGTGAGTCTCCAGGTCATCATCTGTACGATAGATGTCATCGACATAGGATAATGCCTCATCATCATAAATCAGTAGTAACTCTGTTACCCTTGCTGAAAATAATCCTGGGCTATTCTTGAATCCCTGTGGGAGACGACAAAATTGTTTTTGGGTCCCCATACTGGAGAAAGCAGTCAAATATCTGCTTTCAGGTGCTATGTTTTGACAGAAGAAACCATTTGAAATATCTAATGTTGTTTTATATTTTTTGCGCACAATGGTATTTATTAGTGCTGCACTGTGTGAATTTTGTACTGCAAATGTTTTACAGCAGGAGTTTAGATGTCTGTAGTCCATACCTAGACAATATGAATCGTCTGGTTTGGAGACAGGAAACAAAGGATTGTTCATTTGTGAGGTGCATGTTTCAATCACCCCCTGATATTCAAGTTGATCTAAAACTTCTTTTACTTGTTTTTTAGTTTCTTGCTTAACAGGATACTGCTTCTGTGCAGTAGGTTGATTTTTTAACTGGATTTTATGGCGAGGAGAATCCTCATCCCATCCTACATGATTTTTATATAATGCAGGGGATTGGGCCACTGCCCATTTTCTAGCAAGCGTGTATATTTTATGTATTGGAATGTGATTCGAGAAGGCAGGCATAATCATTTCTTCGGCATGTGGGCACTCCCTGACAAACTCTGGTGGCCAGTCTTTTTCTGCTAGAAGGATATCACAGCCTTTAAATAGATTCTCCCAAAAGAGACCTTTTATTATCCTAGTTTTATCTCCCTCTATACGCAATGTTATTTCATATAGTTTATGGGGCACGCTCACTCGGGTGTCTGCAGTTTCCACTTGAATGTATTCATTTGTGTCCACTGTCTCCAGAAGATTCATCAGGATCTTGCGAGCTATGCTCACTTCTGCTGCGCTGTCTAGCATTGTCTGGGCCCACTCTCCGTTTTTCAGTTGTGTCCTCAGGATTCTCTGCATGTTTTATTTTAATACTCGCTACCTTCTTTCTAGGAAATTGTAATTTTTTACTTTGATGAGCAGGTCTTTGTCTTTGGACTTGACGTCCTCTTCTTTATGTTCTGACCGTCCTCTTCTTTCCGCTTTCTTTGAGGAAGTCTGAAAAGATCGAGAGGAACGTGTATCAATATCTTGATATCTGTCAGGTTTTCTCAAATGTTCCCTATTTCTAAGGTTGTATCTTTTTTCAGAGGGTTCCCTTTGGGGAGACTTGCCCCCCCTTCTGGAGATCTATTTCTCCGTTGGGGGGACCTTCCTCTGGACTGAAATTGTTTTTCTCTGGGAGTGGTTTGTTTGTTACCCTCCCACTTCTTCTTTTGAGAATTGAGATTATTTTTAATAAAAGTTTTTTCAGGACTTTTAATTAGTTGGGGTTTTAGTTGGTATACCACCCAAACTATCTCTGCCTAATTCTTCATAGGATTTTTCAATTATTTTAGCAACCTCAAAAGGTTGGTCTGTTTGGTATATCTGTCTCTTTCAAATTTTGGCGGATTGCCACACATGCTGCTTCTCCTTTTATGTTGGCTAATAATATAGCCGAGACCTGCTTAAAGTCTTTCAGTAATTTCATACCCAGAGTTAAAGCAGGTTCTGGACCGTATTCATTTTGAATCTGTCTTAGTACATCTGGTATAACCGCCATAGACGGAACACCATGTGTTTTTGTGTAGATAGAAGCAAAGACTGTGCCCCAAGTGTCACAGTCCTCCACATGTGGTGCCATCCCCATTGGGAGGCAGATAGTCAGAATTCTGTGTTTTTTCATGAGGGGTAGTATCAGGAAATACTGCCTCTATCTGAATTCTCTTTTGAGCTAACCAGAATGGAATTTGTTCCCGTTTTGCGGGTGTTTTATCAAGACATGATTGTATATTCTGTGGTGTAATCTTGTTTGTGTTCCCCTGTTGTGGGGTGTTTTGTGGAATTCTAATTGTAGGTTGGACTGTTGAAGTCCTCATGACATATTGGACCAATTGTCTATGAATTTTAATTCGTTGTTTTAGCTGAACTAAAAGTTCTCTGTCTGACATTGCTTCAATGTCCGGATGTGGTGTGCAGCTGGCTAGAACTGGCCACGTGCTCCTGGTCTACCTAGTGGACCGAGCCTGGTAATGTGATTTTGATATTTTAGGGCGCCATTAAACAAGAGCAGGTGCTGTTGGTATGTTAGTGGAATTTCAACTTCCTCGAAAGGAGAGTATTCCTCTGGAGATTCCGCTATTTTGTAGTAGTGGGACTCATGTGTTACAGCGTGTGCTGCTGGAAAGTTTATCCAGGAATAGAATACCTCTGTCTGCCGAAATTCATGTGCCTCTACCACAAATATGACTGTGCCACCTCTTGATGTTACTCCATTTTCTATAAGTTGTATAGTTATGGTTTTTCTTATATTAACCAGGATGATTATTGCATCATGGTCGTCTTCATTAAACCCTGTAAGGTTTGCACCCGGTTGATTCGCATTTACTGCGGCTTCACCGGTTTCGTTGTTGTCGCCGTGATTTGACATTGTTTAATGAAAGTTTCTTGCGGAGCAAGTTTTGAGGAAACAAAGATTAGGTGCACAATATTTTGGAACACTGTATCCTTCAACGTTGACTATACCGTAAACTAATACATAGGATTCTCATCCTACTAAGTTTCGGCGGATATTAACCTTTCAACCACTCCAGACGTCTATTGGAGTTTTTACGGGAAAAAGGGGTCTGTGTGAAAAAGCACGACTGAGTTACTCTAGTACCTTGCATTAGATTATCGCCTTACCAAACGTTGGGCGCCATGTAGTGTAGTTCCTATTTTCCCAATAGGCTCTGTGCATTGGAATAAAATAAACAATAGTTTAGACGTAGGACTGAGGTCAACTAGGTCTCTATTGAATATGTTAGACTTACTTTAGGTTTGCCAGCTAGCTCAGAGGTCACTAGAAACTTTCTTGAATGAACAGGGAGGAGTGAACTTTCCTGATTAGACAAGAAGGTATTCAGCTTCTGACAACCCCATAAACATGACAACTTTGCTCTCCCAGAATAAGGAGTATATCTCCAGAGTCATGTGAAAACAATAGATAGCTTTTTCACTCAGTCAGTTGTGCATACTTTGTTTCACCAGAGTGCAGAGAAATAGAGAGACGGGCATTTTCAATAAAAAGGTGTTATTTATTGAGCAGTCTTCTTTCTCATGCAAGAGAAATGAATTGCCATAATTGCAATAGTTGTTATGAAGTAAAGTGCGTACAGTAAAAGGAGTATTATGAAATAATACTGTAAAAGCATTGATATGGTTTCTGAGCCATATGATTCTTAAAAGGTATAAAATATATACAGTTACATACAATGATAAAAGTTTGACTAAATGTAGTAAACTGGTGCTTCTTAGATACGCCTACCCCGGTGTACCTAACCTAAGCCTAGTATGTGGGAAGGAGTAAATGAGTTGCGGTTTAAGTTAAGTTAATTTTTGCCAAGATTCTGACTCAAGAATTCGCTAGGGATCTAATCAGCTCCGAACCTTGGTTTTAGAATGGAGGAGGTCTTGTATCTCGCTCTCAGGACTCGATCTCCCAGTACCCCGCAAGGGTGACTGGAAACACCGGAGCTGGATTTTCTCGGCAGGAGAGAAAGACAGCGTCTTTCTCAGTGCGTCAAGTGGGAGGGACGGCTTCCTTCGGCACTCACATCAGCTGGGCTTCGGATAAGTAGATAGCCGCTCTGCTCCACACCACTGTGTGTTGCTTAAGGCAAACGCTAGTATATTTATACCTGGAAAGTGCAGTATTTGACGTAAGGTTGGACATAAGATGTCAATAAAAATATGTCACTAAGAACTGGCCGTTCTTTCAGTGCTCGCAGGAGTTCTAGGATAAATCAAAACAAAAGCATGGGGAATTCCCAGGTTGCTGGAGGTTTGGTATGTTGTAAGAACTCGTTGTGCTTTCTAGGAGTCTAAGGAAGTAGCTGCATTTGGTTTGCATTGGCTATTACTAAATTATGAAATATTTAATTAGGGTCCTAGATAAAACCACAACACAACATCTAACACCCGCCTGGTGATCACACCCTCTTCTCATAGGAACTAAATGACCAAGTAACACGGTTCTACCTAACAGACTCGAATTACGTTTTCTTGGGCGACTTCAATATTCAATGGAATAACTCAGACAAAACCACTGTCTGCCTCCTTACTAACCTTTTTGAAATAAATAACCTCCAACAACTCCGCAATGAACCAGCTCATTGTAAAGGCTCCACTCTAGATGCTATAATGAGAAAAATGATCTGATCTCACTTCGATCCATCACATCTATCGACTGGTCTAACCACCATCTCATACTATTTATTATCAACACCCCCCTCAGAGCTCACACAGCGCTGTACAAAAAACCTACGCACTGGGTTAGGAATATCAAACAAATCCCATTAATGGAATTGGAATTTAGGCCTGGGCCCAACTATAATATCATCCTCTTGGCGCTGAAGACCTCATCGCCCACTACAATACAACGATGATTGATGTTCTTGACGAAGTATCACCGCTCAAACTAAAACAATCTAGAAAAATTCAATCAAAATCCTGGTTCAATTCCGATATGAACAATTAGAGGAGACCACTAAGATAAGCAGAAGGATATGGAGACAGTACCCCTCTACAGTGAACCACTCACTCCTACGTTCTGCAAGGATTTCATATAAGAAGAACATCTTTAGAGAAAAAGCCACAGTCTTTCGCAACCAACTTGACTGTGATAAGAACAGGCCTAGAGAGCTCTTCAACATCATCAAACAACAAACTGCCCTTACCTCCCTTCACTAAGTAACAGCCTCCAATGAACACTGTGACGAAATTGCCAACTTCTTCACGGATAAAGTAGCAAAACTTGAGCATCCATCATCGAAGTCGAAAATCCATCTTCCATTTCAACCCACCCCACTGACTCACTTCCCTCCAAAATTGCCCCCACTCCAGATTTAACTAATGACTGAATGGTCCCAAGAAAAACTAATGTTGATTATGATCTTTGTCAGCTGAAAAATGATGCTAATGGGTCTGACTTCAAACCCATGACAGAAAGTGAAGTCTTCAATATAATTTCAAACTTGAAGCCCACATCCCACACCTATGATCCCCTCCAATCCACATTAGTACAAAACCTCAACCATATCATCGCCCCATTTTAGACAAAAGTAATCAACACATCTCTCTCCTTGGGATATGTACCAACCTCCCTCCAACTAGGCCATAGCACAGCCATAATAAAAAACAACAGGGACTGATCCAAATTACCTCAATAACCTCAGACCTATCACCACCCTCCCGTTCCTAACCAAAGAAATGGAAAAATGTGTCCTATAACTCAACCAACATATAGAGGAATTCCACCTCCAGGACACCTTCCAGTCAGGATTAAGCAAAGGCTGTAAAACAGAAACTGCTTTACTCAATATGTCGGATGACATCTGCAGATCCTTGGGTATCATTGGGCTTCATTGGCATTGCTTGTTGCTTGAAAGAATTGCTGCCTGCTTAGTTTTCATAGCGCTCAATTGCTGCCTGCTTAGATTTCATAGCGCTCTATTAATCAGTTGTAAATTCTAATCTCATATAGCGCTCGATTGCTCATTTGTGCTTTGTAATTTGATAGCGCTGTATTGCTCATTGATGCATTATCGTAGCGCTCGTATTGCATCAAAGAAAATAAATATTATTGCCTGATTGTGCCGGTGCCACTGCCCACAGCGTAATCCCACTTTGTGCCCCCAACCTGTTTCGGTTTTGCTTTTGCTGCCATCCATTTTGTTGTTGTGCCTCGGAGCCCGTCTTCTCCACCCCGCTCCCGCCTCCCAGCTGCTCCTCCCTCCCACTGACTCCTAAGGCTCACCCCGTCCTCAGTAGCACTGTGACCGTCCTGACTATATCGGAAGCGGTCGCTCCCCACGCTCCCTGGTCTTCCTTTGGTATCGTTGGGCTTCATTGGCATTGCTTGTTGCTTGAAATAATTGCTGCCTGCTTAGTTTTCATAGCGCTCTATTGCTGCCCGCTTAGATTTCATAGCGCTCTATTAATCAGTTGTAAATTGTAATCTCATATAGCGCTCGATTGCTCATTTGTGCTTTGTAATTTGATAGCGCTGTATTGCTCATTGATGCATTATCGTAGCGCTCGTATTGCATCACAGAAAATAAATATTATTGCCTGATTGTGCCGGTGCCACTGCCCACAGCGTAATCCCACTTTGTGCCCCCAACCTGTTTCGGTTTTGCTTTTGCTGCCATCCATTTTGTTGTAGTGCCTCGGAACCCGTCCTCTCCACCCTGCTCCCGCCTCCCAGCTGCTCCTCCCTCGCTCCGCCCCCCCTCCACTATCCACTTATGACAGACGCATTCGCGCGCAGCGTTCACGCACTGCGGGCGCGCCCTATGCGCGCCGAAGGTGCGCCAAAGGTAAGCCCGTCTACGCCCGTCCGCGCCTGGACCGCGCCAGCGCCAGACCCCCTGTCCCCCGCAATACCCACTCCACTTGCATAACGTTTGACGCCGCAACCCTCTCTGCACTCAACCCCAGCCGATCACCAAACTACTACCAAGCCGCCCCAGGACACACCCATGGACCCTTCACCTGCCACTCCTGCAACTTCAACTGCATCAGGACCCACACCAAATCCACAAACTCCAAACAGAGCTCCGACACTAACCACCTAAAGTGCATCCTGCTCAACACCCGCTCGGTCCACAGGCACGCCATTGACCTTTGGAACCTACTCGACACCACATCGCCAGACGTCACCTTTCTTACAGAAACCTGGGTGAACGCCTCATCAGCACCCGACATCGCCATAGCCATCCGGGACGGCTACAAGATCATCCGAAAGGACCGCATCAACCAAACTGGAGGAGGCATCACCATCGTCCATAAGAACACCATCCGCATCACAACCAGTTCCGACGACAACCTCGCAGCACCCGAACACCTTCACTTCCAGATCCACACCGACCCCAAGACCACACTCAGAGGCACTCTCATCTACAGGCCACCAGGACCCCGCACACAATTCAGCGAAAACATCACTGACTTCATCAGCCCACACGCCCTCCCCTCCGAGGACTATATTCTACTGGGAGACCTTAACTTCCACCTGGAAAAGAACAACGTCAGCAACACCACCACCCTTCTGGACAACCTCGCCAATCTTGGACTCAAACAACTTGTTAACACCCCCACCCACTATGCCGGACACACGCTCGATCCAATCTTCACCTCCAGCAAGCACATCTCCTTCAATCACACCACAGATCTCCATTGGACCGACCACAGCTGCGTTCACTTCAACTACAAAAAGACTACGACCCACAACCACCCACAACCAATTCCCTTCAGAAACTGGAACAAAATTACCACTGACCAACTCTTCACATCGCTTCACCAAAACCCTCCTGCAAAATCATCGGACCCAAACCTTGCAGCCACCAACCTCACTCAATGGATCACCCACAGCGTTGATGAATTAGCACCCCTCAAAAAACATAAAATCTAGCAAGGTAGCAAAAAATTCCCTTGGTTCAACGATGACCTTAAGAAATCCAAGAAGTTCAGTCGCACCCTCGAGAAAGCCTGGAGAAAAAACCCATCCACTGAGAACCTGGCCACCTTCAAGAACGCCACCCGCAAACACCACCAACTGATCCGATCCACCAAGAAATCAGCATTCAAGGATAGACTCGACAACAACGCCCACAACAGCAAGGAACTATTCAACATCATCAAAGAATTTACCAACCCCACTGCCGGCACCAACAACATCACTCCCTCCCAAGACCTCTGCGACTCCCTAGCCTCATTCTTCCACAACAAAATCGCTGACATACACAACAGCTTTAAAAACCAGTCCGGAGACCATTCCACCCCACCCACCTCCGAACTTAAACCCCCCTCCAACAACCTTTGCGCCTGGAACCCTATCACCACTGATGAACTCTATCCACTCAGGATTGCCAACCGACCCATGTCCCCACCACATTTTCAACAAAGCAGACTCCATTATCGCACCCCATCTCCGAGACGTCATCAACTGCTCCCTCAACTCCGCTACCTTCCCGGAAAGCTGGAAACATGCCGAACTTCTGAAGAAACCCACAGCAGACCCCACTGAACTTAAGAACTACCGCCCCATCTCGCTCCTCCCATTCCCTGCCAAAGTCATTGAGAAAGCCGTCAACAGTCAGCTCGCCACCTTCCTCGAATCCAACAATTCCCTCGACCCTTTACAGTCCGGCTTCCGATCCAAACACAGCACCGAGACTGCCCTCATCGCAGCAACAGACGACATTCGAACACTACTGGACAACGGAGAAACAGCTGCCCTCATCTTACTTGACCTCTCCGCAGCCTTCGACACAGTCTGTCATAGCACCCTTATACAACGACTCAGCAACGTCGGAATTCAAGGAAAAGCATTAGACTGGATCATTTCGTTCCTCGCCGGAAGAACCCAGAGAGTCCGCCTTCCCCCTTTTAGATCAGAGGCCACCGAAGTCATCTGCGGCGTATCACAAGGATCATCACTCAGTCCCACCCTCTTTAACGTATACATGAGTCCCCTCGCATCCATCGCACGCCAACACAACCTCAACATCATCTCCTATGCAGACGACACCCAGCTGATCCTCTCCCTCACCAAAGACCCAAACACCGCCAAAACCAACCTACACGAAGGGATGAAAGAAGTAGCCGAGTGGATGAAGAACAGCCGTTTAAAACTGAACTCGGACAAAATGGAAGTCCTCATCTTAGGCTCATCCCCCTCCGCCTGGGACGACTCATGGTGGCCACCGGCCCTGGGAAACGCACCCATACCTACGGACCACGCACGTAACCTAGGCTTCATCCTGGACTCCTCCCTCTCGTTGACCAGACAAGTCAACGCCGTCTCATCATCATGCTTCAACATCCTACGTATGCTCAAAAAAATCTTCTGTTGCATCCCCACCGAAACAAGAAAGACGGTCACCCACGCACTGGTCCCAAGCCGACTGGACTACGGAAACACCCTCTACGCCGGAACCACAGCCAAACTACAGAAAAAACTCCAACGCATCCAAAATGCCTCAGCCAGACTCATACTAGACATCCCCCGCCAAGCTCATATTTCCGGTCACCTGAAAGACCTCCACTGGCTCCCCGTCAACAAGAGAATAACGTTCCGTCTCCTCACCCACGCACACAAAGCCCTCTACGACCTAGGACCCGAATGCCTCAACTCGCGCCTATCCTTTTACACCCCCACCCGCCAACTACGATCGTCCAATCAAGCCCTCGCCGCAATTCCACGCATCCATAGATCCACCATGGGGGGAAGATCCTTCTCCTACTTAGCGGCCAAAACCTGGAATTCTCTCCCCACCCACCTCCGCCTCGCACAGAACCACCTCTCCTTTAGAAAGCAACTAAAAACTTGGATATTCGATAAATAAGTACCCCCCCCCCCCTCCCTCAAGCGCCTTGAGACCCTCTGGGTGAGTAGTGCGCTATACAAATGTTAAACTTGAACTTGATACTGTAAATCACCCAGCATTAATCGAGACACTCAAGAACTGCAGTGGTATCAATGGCACAGTCCTTAATTGTTTCACATCGTACCTGCAACATCGCTTACAACAACTGATTCACAAAACCAACACTAGTTCCTCATAGTATACCCCAAGGTTCAATTCTTTCCTCATCCCTTTTCAATCTCTTCATGGAGCCCCTTACTGTTATCTTGAACCAAGCAGGAATCAAATATCACCTCTATGCCAATGACATTCAACTTTAGTACAATATTAAATCACCGAGTGACATCCTACATCTGAACGAAACACTAATCAAGATACAAAACACCAACAACTTAACCGGGACCGCAATTCCGCCGCGGTGTGGTGGATTAGCGGAGTGGGCTGGGCCGCGTCGGCCAACAGACGTGCAGAAGCATGCAAGGGGTTAAAGTTGAACCCAATGATTTTTTTTATTGAATTTTAACTAACCCATTGTCTGTTGACTTCCCTCATCACCCTGCCATGCCCCGCCTTACCGCTCTTAACTGTGCCATCCACCACTGTGCATTTGTCAAAAGTATTTTAAAGAATTTCCTATCACCCGTTTTTGAATTTTCTGCATTAAAATTCTTATACCAAAATTTGAAATGATTGTGCAAATTATTCACTTTAACATTACTAGAAACAATAACTGCATATCATGCAAACATTAAGGCTTAGTAATTTACTGCAGAGTAACATACACTCACTGCATCTACTCCTATATTCCACGTGAACCCAAAGCAGTTTCCACAATATCAGCCTGGGTTTGGACTGTGCCAAACATATTAGCAGAAGTATGAGGATGCAGATAGGGAGCATCGACAAAAGGGAGCACTAGTGTGGGTTGAGAAGGGAGGCGGTATAAGATGTATGTGAAGTCTTTTATTAAGCTCGTCAAATCAAGAACAGAACACACGACCTCACCCACAGATGACTGGGCGCACATTACCAACAGCCGGTAAAATCCTCCCCGGCGCTCGCCTTGGAACGCTCACGGTGGTGACATTCTAAATGATGTCACCACGGAGTGTTCCACTACGCTTGATAGGAAAGGCGGTGGACGTAAATTGAGTTGAAGATACCACACATCCCCCTTCCCTACATAATGAAATGCACAAGACAAGAAGATCATTAGCAAACAAAGACTACACTATTTGGTTACATATTGCTCCAGATGTCTGGGCGGTCTGACCACTCTCTGACTGGTTCTACTAACCGGATACTGCAAAATGCTCCCCGGGAGGCAGTTCCCTTCGTACCTGGGTTTTGTTCTCACTCCCTTCCTCACAGCTAGTGTCTTCTTTGGGAGGGTGATACCTAACTACTCTTCCCAGGTTCCAAATCTTCCCCTTCTGGGTTTTTAGAGCATTCCTGAATAATTTGCCAATTCTTGTGGGCCTGCTGTGCTCAGACCAACTCGCTCTGCCTGTGGGTGCTCCGATTTTTATATCATCTCCTACTTTGAACCCCGCCTCTAGTGTGTAGTGTAATCTATCAAACCTTTCTTTCCTTTCGAACATGGCCTTGTTTTGTCTTTCTAGCCCTTTCGATTCCTTCGAGTGGTCTGACCATCCTTTGTGCCACCCCATCCAACTCGGTGATAGTTTTGTATTGGGTATTCTTGCTCGCAGCAATTCAAAAGGGGTAACACCCGTTGTCTGGTGTGGAGTGAACCTGTACGCTTCCAGACGTCTCAAGACTTCTTCCCTCCAGTTCAGACCATTAGTTTTCGCTAACTGGATGCTTTCCTTGAGGGTCTTATTGAACCGCTCGACCATTCCATTGGTCTCAGGGTGGTACAGCGCACAGCGTTTGTGTACAATCCCATGCTTCTCGAGAAAGTCTTTCATTTCTTTCAAGCACAGTTGCACGCCATTGTCCATTAGTAGACTGCCAGGTAGCCCCTCCCTGATGAATAGTTCTTGTAGGAACTCAATGACGGTTTTCGTAGTGATTTCTGTTACTATCTTCACTTCCGGCCATCTCGAATAAAGATCTATGAGCACTAGTATGTAAAGTGTGCGTGCCTCTCCCATCAGTGGGCCTATTATGTCCAATGCCACCTCATCCCACGGCCCTGTGGGAGGCGGCCTGCACACCATGGGCGGTGTATGTCGTTTCAATACTTTGTCGCTAACAGTACACGGGATACAGTCTCTCACTTTCCTTTCAATAGTATAGTCCATGCATGGCCACCAGTAGTCTTCCCTCAATCTCTGTTTGGTCTTGGTGACGCCCAGGTGTCCATCATGGGCTATGTCTACCAGATGCTCTCTCACTGCTTTGGGCGGGACCAGCCTCGTTCCCCTGAACAGACATTTGTCAACTACAGACAGTTCTTCCCTGACCATCCAGAATGGGCGTAGTGCTTCATCTTGTTTATCTCTGTGTTTCCACTTCCCTTTTACTCTCTCACATACTTTCGCAATAAGTTCATCTGTCCTAAGTGCTTCTTTCCAAGGCTCTTCTCCGATGGCTCCCTGAGTTATCACGCACACATTTTCTGTTTGGTAGTCTTCTTTGTCTTCACCCTCCTTGTCGCTGGACTCGTCTTCATCCTTTTCGTCCACTAGCAGTGAGAGGCAGTCAGCTGCTAGATTCCTAGTTCCAGGGACATATTCAACGCAAAACATGTACTCCTGGAAGTTTACGACCCATCGCCTGATTCTGCTCGAGATCGCGTCCAGACCTTTCTTGTTGAACACCTCGACCAATGGTTTGTGGTCCGTTCGAAGAATGAACTTTGTTCCCCAGATGAAATCCCTGAACTTGCTCATGGCCCAGTACACCACCAAAGCCTCCTTTTCTATAACGGAGTAGTTGATGTCGGACTTCTACAGCGATCTTGACGCGAAGGCTATCGTTTCTTCCCCACATACCCCTACTTGAATGAGGACTGCTCCGAGCCCTTTCGCGCTTGGGTCGCTTGTGACCACAGTCTTCCTATTGGGTATGAATGATTTGAGTTCACATCCTCGAACTCCTTCTGGCACTCCTCGTCCCAGCTGAACCCTACATCCTTCTTGAGCAAACGGCATATTGCAAATGTCCTGCCTGCGAAGTTCTGTACAAATTTGCTGTAAAGTTCTAGCATTCCCATAAATGACTTGATTTCATCTTTGTTTTTCAGAGGCATCAAGTTTGTTATGGTGTTCTGGAGTTCAGCTTTTGGACGGATTCCATCTGGTGTCACTTTGTGCCCCAAAAAGTCTAGTTCTTTGCAGCCAATCTTGCACTTTTCCCTTTTTACTGTGAGTCCTTGGGATCTAAACCTCGCTAGCACTTGCCTCAACCTTGTGTTGTGTTGTTCGTTGTCTTTGCCAAACACGAGCACATCATCTTGGTAGCACAAGATGCCGGGGATACCTCTCAGAATGCTACCCATGATCCTCTGGAAAACAGCTGCGGCTGATACTAGCCCGAAAGGCATTCTCTTGAATTTGAACGCACCCATTGGCGTCACGAATGCTGTAAGGTCCTGCGACTCCTCGTGTAGCTTGATTTGGAAGTAGGCCGAGGTCAGATCGAGTGTTGAAAACACCTTTGCACCTTCCAGCATGCTCATCATTTGAGTGATGTTTGGCAGTGGGAATCGGTCCACCACCACCTCCTTGTTCAGTGACCTGAGGTCGATGCATAGTCCAACTGACCCATCTTTTTTCCTTGCTGCTACGATCGGCGCCAGCCATTCCGTTGCCTCCACCGGTTCAATGACCCCTATGCTGCACAGTTTCTCCAGTTCAATCCTAACAGCCTCCTGGATTGCTATGGGTAGGTTCCTTACTTTGGCTACAACAGGCACTGCATTTTCCTTAAGTTTGATCTTGTGGTAGTAGTTCTTCAAGCATCCCAATTCGCCACTGAAAACCTCTTTGAACTCTGCTTCAATGCCCTCCCCGGTGTCTTGCACTTCTTGTATTAATATTTGTGGGGTTTTGTTAGGATTAAGATAGACCCCTAACTCTTTCTGTGCTTGCCAACCCAGGATGTTGTCATCCACCGAGGATACATAGACTTTTGACGCCGTCATCCTATCTTTGTACTCCACTGTGCCCCAGAAATAGCCTTTCATACTGATGGGCCGACCTCCATAACCCCCGGGCCATACATCCATCCTGTTTAACCTAATTGTACCCTTGGACACCCGTTCAAATTCCTTTGTGTTAATAATTGTCAGTTTTGAACACAAATCAAACATGGCTTCTACACCTGTCTCTTCAATTTTCTTATGGTGTCTTTGGGATTACTCACTTGACCACCCTGTAATTGCAGGACTGTTTCGTCACACTCTCTGTTGGTATTGTCCTTTCCCTGCTTCTTGAACCCCTGACCACTCCTACAGTACTACCTAAAATGACCTCTCCTGCCACATTTGTTGCAAGTGTATTTAAGTGCAGGGCAATCCTTGTCAGTTGCCATATGCCCTTGCTTCGCACACCCATAGCAGTTGCCTTTAAATGACCATCCTGTTTTGTTCTCCTTCTGCTCTTTGTGCACCATCTTCTGCTCCTTGACTTCTAACACACGTTCACACTCTGTCACTACTTCGCTTACCTTGACCCTGTTCTCACTACTCATCCCTTCACTATCCTGTTTAATTTCACTGACACATTGCATCATGTGTTCCACTTGCTTGGCAACAATAAGTACCTCCCTAAGTGGTGGGTCATCCTTTAACCACAACTCCTCACGCACATGTTCTGTTCTACAAGCTAGGACAAACTGGTCCCTGATTCTTTCTTCGCATGCACCTCCAAACTTGCAGGTTGCAGCTAGTTTGCGCAATTCTGATACAAAATCTTCTACAGATTCCCCTTCCTTCTGTCCTCTTTTCCCAAAATGGTATCTTTCCATTTGGTGCTAGTTTTAGGGAGGAAATGTAAATCTAGTTTCTTAATGCTTATTTCGAACTCATTCAAACCTCTCGCTTCTTGTGCACCTAGGTCTGGGAGATTTTCCAACACCTCTTCCCCCTCTGCCCCTAAATAGTACAACAATAAAGCAACTTTCCTTTCTAAACATAGATTTGGTCCGCATACAACCGCATAGTTTATGAATACCTTTTTCCATTTTTTCCACTGCATTGTGGGCTCTCCTGGGCTTGAGAGAAAGAAAGGTGGTGGGGTCACGTTTTGCATTTTGACAAACTATACTTCTTACTTGTGTTATACTACACTACCCTTTCCCGCCTAATAGTTTTCAAATGGGCTATCCCCCCAAAACAAGAAAAATGTTTTCACGAAACACAGGCAAATAACACCTAGTTAATACATTGCTTAAATCACCAGTGCACCCTTACACACGATGAACATTTTCCTAGGTCTGGTTGGGGAAGGAAGTACACATGTAATGTAATGTAATGTATGTAATGTATAGGCATTTATATAGCGCACTACTTACCCGGAGGGTCCCAAGGCGCTTCGACCGCTGCGAAACCCTTCCTGGCTTCCCTGAGAGATGGTCCCTTAATGGGTATCTCCAGGGTGAGACCAGGCATCCCCGGCGGTCTGGTGGGGCCGTTAGTGAAGATGAGGCAAGCTAATGCCCAGAGTTGCCGAGTGTGATCGCTGATCAGAGTGGGCTCCGAGGCGAGAGAATTATCGAGTCCGCTGACCCTGGTCCAGAAACCTGCCGCGCCGGGAATCGAACCCTGGTCCCGGGCCGTCCTCTGCTCTCAGGTCTGCCGCCTCTAACCAGTGAGCCACACTACTACATGGAGCACTCTAGGTGGCGATGTCACTCCTAAATTTGCCTGCGGGTAGTGGATGTTGTACTTGTCTACACGTCAGAGTTTCTACTATCCCCAAAGTAACAGGAAGTTCCACAAGGGGATGAGGGCGCCACCCATTGTTACCTCACAAGAACTTGTTCCGAGCTAAAAGGTTTGTGTTTAACAGTCTGTTCCACAACTGCGCATCCAACAGCGAAGTCTTTCACCTCCCTTCCAACTCGCGGTCACTCACGATGTTGAGAGGTATACTTTACACCGCTCGTCACCAACTGCTGTAACTAAATGCTTTGACCACACTCCAAACCTCAAGCTCTGCGCACCATGACATAGATGCCGTTTCCTGCTCGTAGGGGTTCTCGACATGTTATTCCTTTTTTTGAAATTCCCGGCAGAAGTTTTCTCTTCGAGGCTTGTCCTTATTCCTCTATTCCTTTTCATCTCCTTTCATGCGTGTTGAGGTCGTCCATGTTACTTGAAAAGGCCCTCGTCGCTAGTGTAGTGGCTTCGTAATGAGAAGGGAGGCGGTATAAGATGTATGTGAAGTCTTTTATTAATCTCGTCAAATCAAGAACAGAACACACGACCTCAGCCACAGTTGACTGGGCGCACATTACCAACAGCCGGTCAAATCCTCCCCGGCGCTCGCCTTGGAACGCTCACGGTGGTGACATTCTGAATGATGTCATCACGGAGTGTTCCACTGCGCTTGATAGGAAAGGAGGGTGGAGGTAAATTGAGTGGACAATACCACACAGAAGTATGAGGAAGCAGATAGGGAGCATCAAGAAAAGGGAGCACTAGAGTGGGTCCCTGCTTATGTCCTGGGGGGACTGGTGAGTGCACTGCTCATTTTGCAAACTGAAGGCAGCACTGGAGTGGGTCCCTGCTTCGGCCCCGCGGGGACTGGTGAGAATGCGTTGCAATCAGAGCCTTGGCTTCCCACAAAGCACACAGAGGTGCTGACATGCTTAAAAGAAGTTCCACCAAAGTGGATGGAAACAGTACTTGGGTCATGGGACACTGATAAGAGAAGCACAGGAGGAACAAAAGGCAATAGTATATGGCAGCCAACAGAAATTGAGGAAATGTATGTGGCAAGCACAGGAACCAATGAAAAGCAAGGGCCGGATGTAAGCCCCTTTCAGGATTTATATTAAATACAATAGATTTCACAAGCACAATACAAGCGCTGTACAGGCGAAACCTAAAAAGGAAACAGGGGATTTGTTTTTATCTTGAAAGCATTGGACTGCAGGGTATTTTTATTTTTCACATGAAAGCAGGGGTGTATCCTCCATAGGTGCAGTGGCACCTGGGCCCAGGTGCCTAAGGGGCTCACAGAACTCTGACTATTGGTGTATTTTATAATTCAAACTCCAGCCAAGGGGGCCCATTTCCTTCTTTGCACTAGAGCACCTGACACACTTGCTACGCCACTGCATGAAGTGCATACATCAGGATACATTCAACATCTTCCAAAGGGCATGCATTTTGGACGTATTTAAGGAAACAGGTTTGGACAGAAAGATTCTAAAGAGCATGTTTCTTTAAAACTGTTTCACTCCAGATTCATATTCAATCAATATTCATTCCTCCTTATTTTGGTACTAGCCACAGTGTGATCAAAAAGCAAATTCTTGACTTGATCCATTTGACAAGGATCTTATTTTCTATTTTCGTACACCATACATCTGCCTTCCTCCAGACACAGATACCCTTGTGATACATGAGCATGGTAATAAATAGATGAAAATGTAATTTAACAGTGAAAGCCCAATGAGCAAAGGGACACCTGGTGACCCAGTTGGAAACCCCCCTTGTCCACTATATAGGGGGTAACCTCAGCAAAGGATTCTGTTCTGCACTGATCTGCACACACAGTTTCACCTCTTTCTGGCAGTGTTCTTGTTTGAGTGGGCGTTGAGTTTGGCACATAACTGTAAACTTGCAGAAACGTATGTTTATAATGATCATATATACTATTCCAAGATACTGAGGACCAGCTGTGCGGGTGTGGGGGAGGGAGCCATGATCCTGCGTAAAAGATGCACTGCTGATGAAAAACTCATCATATGTTCTAAAAAGACATTGATGTTAATTAAGCTCAAATAAAACAGACACGCATATTTGTCTGGCACCTTATGCTTCGTGAGCACAGGCATTGAATTCCTAGTTTTGGGAAAAATCAAATAAGTCAGGTCTAAAAAGAACTCCACAGATTCACCACTGTTTGTTTTTGAATTTTTTTAAGAAGCTTTTTTTGAAGAATGCTCTTTTGACTTTTCTCTTCCATTGAGAGTAAGGCAAAAGTAGTTCATACAGTTGGTTTTTTGCAAAAGAAAATTAAAATTAACCATGCATGATTCATTTAGAAATAACATATTGAAGCTGCGTTTAAGTGTGAAAAGTAAAGGCCAAATTAGATTTTGGCAAGGTGGGAGGCCTGCCAATTTATGGCGGTTCTCCTGCAACAACAAACTTGATTCCATAGCCGTATTTTGAGGTGGAGAACTACCAGGTATCCTCTGGTGGAGCCTTACCTAGCTTCTCCATGGCAAACTATCTACTGGCAGCCCATCTATCGCAGCAGTGCCAGCTTCAGTTATTTGGAATGCCGGCCCTATTCTGGCAAACCAACCTTTAGAAATAGTGACGGCTGCGACAGTCATGGCGCTCAGAACCAGAAAAGCAAGCCAATGCCCCCAGGCTCGGAGAATAAAAACATTCCATGGGAGAATTGATTTTGTTTATTGTGCAACATGTACCTTCCTCATACTCTAAATGACCTCACAAGTTTATTTTAGGTAACTGTATCTGGATGCTTCATTCACAGATTGTTGCTGGGATACATTTAGTGACTTTGTTTCTTTCTTGTTTTATGCAGCTGGAAGAAGGAATACAATTTGCCAAACTGGTAACTGAAATGGGAGAGGATGCAGGGGAGCTTCAAGCGAAAGGTTTCCTGGCTCTTGGCCTGTTGTACAGTCTCCAAGCAACAGATGGTAACCCTCACACCCGTTATATAACATTGTGCTCACAAACTGCTGTGTGTTACAGATGCAATTTAATACCAGAAGATGTTCTAGTTACAAGGAATGTATTACCATAAGAAAATGTGAATGTGAGCGCATCAGCAAGTACTTATTGAGGTTTTACTCCAAAACATTTGAAGGAGGATTACATACAGCGAGCTAATGGGATGCAGTTTTTAATTTTTTTAAATTTATTAATACCTGGTACAATACAATATGCAAAACAATTCATTGAAAAACTTTATATGATCAATACATAGATATAAACATATTAAGACATTAGAAATTTGGCAAAAAATACAGTAAAAATACATATTATATACATATCTAATTACCGTAATAAACTCAGGGGAAAAATTCATATATATACAATGGGGCAAATTAGTTAGGGGACTCCCTCCAGATATTAAAGGGAGCCCAGATGCGATGGCCCATCTCCCTCATCCTCTTACCTCTCCGAGTATAGAGAGGCGACTCGATATTATGAATTCCCATGAGCCTGGCTAACTACATCTGGAAGGTGGGTACTGAACTATCCTTCCATCCTGCTGCCAGCAAAATGTGGAGGACTGCCACACATATAAACACAAAGGCCTCCTTCTCGTTGTCAAGGGCTAAATTACTATCGGAGCCAGATATTATTAGGGTAGGGGATAGGCAGATCTCGATACCTAGCAGCCCCTGCCAAAACTTCTCAATATCAGCACAAATTCCCTTCAATTTTTCACATTAATAAAACATGTGGACAAGATTAGCTGGCCCTTCCTGACACCGTGGGCACTTGTCATCCTCCCTTTTACCCCATTGAAATAACTTAGCAGGAGTAAAATACAAGTTAAAAAGGGTCTTATATTGTTGCACTCTTAAATTCGTTGAGCGAAACAGTTTGCCCGCAAGTAGTAATGCTCTGTCTAAATCAATATCCGGGTCCCCTAGTTTCACCATCGATGAAGTCTCACATTTATCCATATCATCTTGTAGCATTTCAATTAGTGTTTTATAATTCTAGTTCCACCTCCTAATATATAATCAATCATATGTATTCTCCCCCTGGGTGGATATGCAGTGTAATACCGCAAAGCGTTTGACAGATTTGGAGAAACTTAAAGCTGTGATTGGAGGGTACTCCAAATTTGCATTGGATATCATCAAAGCTCAGCAAGTTATCTGTATCTGTTTCAAAAATATCCCCTACTCTTTTGACTTCCCATTGCTCCCAAACAATTCCCATCCTGTGGCTACGGAATTGTGGGAAGATGCTAGGGGTATGACAATTAATTTTTGGAATTTCCAGTGTTTTTTTAACACCTTTCCATACTCCAAATTCTATCCAATACCTTATATCGGGTTTTAGTATAGTAATGTCTCTCTGTCCTACGTAACAAGAGGCCATAAGCATCTCTACCAACAAGCAATTCAAAAATAAATGGGAGATTACCACTCCCAAAGGGGGAGTCAACAGGATTAATAGCTGGATCAAATAGTACCGCCATCTGACTCAACAAACAGGCCCAGTGATAAAATCTAATATTGGGGACTGCTAGCCCTCCCCTTTCTTGTGGAAGAGATAGAAAATTCATAGACCTTCTAACTTTACCGTATTGCCAAATAAAATTCGTAAATACTGACTCTATAGTTTTTATCCACAGCTCACCTACCATAAGAGGGATCGAGCGAAAAAGATATAGAATTTAAGGCAGCATAGTCATTTTAAGTACGTTGGCTCGACCTATTATAGATAAATGGATAGTGTCTATTCGCTTTAACTCCTGTGTGATAGACGCAACCAGCGGAGCAAAGTTTTCTTCAATAATTAAATTCATTACAGGGTTAATCCTAACCCCTAAATAAGTTGCAGAGTCAACAAATCTTGCATTCCTGTCTCTCCACATTGTAGGCGCAAACTACTTGAGTTTTACTTTCGTTCAGGAGGTAGCCTGAATAGCTACCGAATTCCATAGCTAACCGTGTGAGAGCTGTCATAGCCACAGCCGGATCTGTAGTAGTTATGGCCAGATCATCGGCATAAGCCATTAGTTTGGTCTCAAATCTCTTACATACTACTGGGTTGATAGCCTCACACCTTATTATGCTGCGTATCAGTGGATCGATATAGAGGGCGAAAAGAACCGGGGAGCAGGGGCAGCCCTGACGTGTCCCCCAGGAAATAAAAATTTCTTCCGAGCTGCCTCCTATCAGCTGAATCCTGGCCCTGGGATCGACATACATAGCCTTTACCGCTTTCATTATCTTAGGGCCAAAGCCCCTAGATTCCAATATCCCCCATGAATACCTCCACGTTACACGGTCAAAGGCCTTTTCGGCGTCCAGAAGGATCATTGCCATCCGCCCCCTGCAGCAGCATGCACGTCAAATAGCGTGATAGCCCGTCTTACATGATCAGTTGTTCTTCGACCTGAGATAAACCCATGATGCCATGGAGAGACCAGACCTGCAATGACCCCTCCTAGCCTTTTGGGCAATACCTTAGCATAGATCTTAGTATCAGAATTTATGAGGGATATTGGACGATATGCACTGGGGTCCTCCTTAGGCTTGCCTTTTTTATGGAAAAGAACTATGTTTGTTTCTTTCCAGGATTCTGGGATGCACTTACTACAGATTATGCCGTTAAATAGATCCACCAAGATGGGTACTACAACATCCTGTAGACATTTATAGAGTTCCAATGGGATGCCATCTGGACCTACGGCTTTCCCTGTTGCCAGACCCTGAAGCTCTTAAACTACTTCCTCCATTGACAGATCTTCCCCTAGCGCCAGTCTATCCTGTTCCGTCAACGTAGTACCTAAATCATCACACATTAGGCTGGACATGTCTGCTCTAGCCTCCTCTTCATATAGAGTCTGATAGAAATTCTTAAAAACATTCTGAATCTGATCAGGATCCGAATAATCCTGAGTCGCCTCATGAATACTTTTTATAACATTCCTGCTAGGTTCCTGCCTAATCCTAAGGGCCAAAGGTTTACCCGCCTGTTCCCTAGTCTCATACATCCTACTCCTATATGTTTGATACTCATCTGCTGCTTTTTGAGCTATCTGTTTATTTAATTCAGCTTTAATTACAAGGACTTTCTGCTGGCTCCCAGCGGCCTCATGCACCCCTGCTATATCCCTCACATGCAGTTCCTCTGCCTCTGCTAGTTGAATCAGGTGGTTCTCATTCTGAGCCCTAGCTTTCTTTCTCAGCCTGGTGGAATAGCTGATTACCTCCCCTCTCAATGCTGCTTTGAATGAGTCCCATACCATATTGCGGGATGTACTGTACCGGTTAATATAAAAAAAATGAGCCCAAATCTTTAATTGCTCCCTGAATTTAGTGTTTGCTAACAGTCTCCTCTCAAAAATCCACCTTAAAGGAGGCCTCGATATAACATCAATGTCGTAATGTAATATTAGCGGATTATGGTCGGAAATAACTTTCGGATACTTTTTAATTCCTACCCTACTTGCCTCCATAGCTGAGATAAAGAAATAGTCTAGCTTAGAATATTTTTTAAAGGGGCATAAGAAGTATGTATACCCCGGGTTATTCGGCTCTTTTGCCCCCCCCCCACATCCAACAGCCCTTGAGATTTATTCAATGAGTTAAACACTCGAAATACCCTAGGCTTGCGGCCCAAATACGGGGTATTCATACCCACTTCTGTAAAATCAGCTGCAATGTTGAAATCCCCACAAACTAAGAGGGGACTTGGCCAGTTTTATAGTTGTACTTCCAAATTATCAAATCTGGGTCATCCTGGTTAGATCCATATATCGTGCAGAGTGTAAAACCCAGCTCAAATTCAACTAGTGCCCATCGACCATACGGATCTGCCAGATGACGTCTAGCCCCCCCCAAACTAGGCTTAGCCAATATAGCCACTCCTCTGATATTAGATGTTTGCGAGGAGCAACCCAGCATATCATAACCTCTAATGTTAAGCAAATGTTTTTTAGCCTAGGGTAGGTGGGTCTCCTGTAGACAAACCACGCCAATTTGATTTGATCTAACAAAATTACCCATCCTTTGTCTTTTACCCCACTCATTCAAGCCCCCGATATTAATAGAGCAAACCGTAAGCTTTCCAATTATTTCTTTGTCATTTATCCCCTGTCATTAGTTTCCGCCAATTCAGATACCTCCAAAAAACTCCTTGAACTCATATGCACACATTATCGTACCGGGTAATTCAATTTTTTCCCCTTTTCCCCCCACATCCAAGTGAAAAACACCCGCCCCGGCTTTCCCACCCCACCATCCACCCCCCAAACACCCCAACGAGGCGCTTCGACCTAGGTCTGTGCAAGTGATGCGCGCTGTGCTAGAGGTTGGGCATCTTTTTCAAACTCCAAGTGCACCATATCCCCCCCCCCCAAAAAAAAACACTTAAACACTTTTTTCTTAAAAGGGCTTGATGAGTTGCCTCAGCCTCCAGCGCCTTTCCACTGTAGCGTGGCAGAAATTGGGTCGTACAAAAAATTAAACCCCTCTGCTGGTTCTGTTAGAGTCCGGCCTTGCTTTATCAGAAATTGCTTGGCGTAAGATAAAATTCCCCAAGAACACTAATATAGCTCGTTGTTTGTTGCTGTCTTTTGGTGGTGTTCGCAATTTAAACGGAATACGGTGGGCCCTCTGTATCTCTGTTGCCTAGTTCCATCCGGTTAGTTCTGGAAACGTTTCTTGAAAAGATCAATTATATACAGCCTGATGTCAGACCCCTCCACCCCCTCCCAAACCCCTAACACCCTAAGGTTGTTTCTTCTCTGTCTATTTTCAAACTCTTCAAGTTTTCATTGAATATCCTTTATTTGCGAACCCTGTGACTCTACTTGGGCTACAGCATTTGAGGCATCTAATTCTATCGCCACGATTCTTTCGTCAAAATTTGTCACTCTCTGTTGGACCTGGACCTTTAGGCAGGTTCACCCCAAGACTTTTTGCTTTTTCCTAGCCTGTTTCTGGAACCTGGTGTTGGTGATTTTAGGCCTCTGCTCACTTTTTCACTGTGGTACAGTGTAAAGTGCGTGAGCTCTCTGTGTAAGTGTGGTGAGTGACCTGCCCTCCCATAGGAATGAATGGGGAATATGTATGCCCATGGTAGTTCCTGATGTGTGGGGAGTGCAGGGGCGAGTTTGGTATGAGAGAACTCGTGAGACTGAATGCTGCGAAATGGTATATGCGGCATGATTGTGTCTAGTCTAGAAGTGCCACTTTTAGAAGTTGGCATATTTGTGTGATTTGTGTCTGACGTGTGATTGGCTGGTGAGCCTGGTCCAAGAGTGCCTGGGCCTGCTTGTGGATTGACTGTCTGGTTTGAGGGTGGCAGGGGCTGGGGAGCCCCAGGAGGTTGTCTGAGTCAGCCCGTGGATGAAAGGCTGCATCTGCTGCCAGGGAAGTGGGAGGAGATGGCACCTGGGAGTGACTAGGGCTGTGCCTGCCTGACCACAATGTTGGCTCCACCTCCCGCTGGGCGACTGTCACCTCTGTCCCTGACACTGAAGAGAGTTCCCTAAAACCAGTTCTAGTTGGTTCTCACACTGCCTGCACAAAGACTTCAAAGACTTTTCTCTGTAAAAGAAGGGGCTGTGTCCCCTTCCAATTTGTTCTTGTTTTCTAACTGGAATCTGAAAGGGGCATGCTGCTGCTTGGGCTCAGGGGAAGGCTTGCCTCCCTGAGCCCTGCCCAGCCCCTGGATACCTGATGGACTGCTGCAGGTCAAGAGGGACTTTGTTGCTGGACTTTTTGTGCCTTTAGCGCTGGGAGCGCTTTACTTTCCCTATTAAGCGCTGGGAGCGCTTTATTCATGCTCTAAGTGCCTGAGAGCGTTTTATTTCTACTATGACCTTGTTGGTCCTCTAGTGCCTGGTAGCGCTTTTATTCCCGTTTATTTAGTTAATTTACGGGTGCCACCCCGTTTTTATTTAATTATATGAAGCCGGTACCCACCCGGCATTGCACCGTGCTGGATTCACCGCCGCCGGGCCGGATAGCGATTACGAGGTGCTGTCCCGCCTCCCTGCCCCAGGGCCGCGCTGCGATTGGCCACAGCCGCGACCCGGAAGTCAGGCAGGCCGAGGGCGGGACTATGGGACAATAGGAAGTCCAGCCGGCTGAGAGGAGGAAGCGTGGACTGCCGCGGGGCTCCCGTGTGCTGAGGGAGCCCCGGGAAGAGAAGAGGCCGGGAGGAAGTTGTTCCCGCTTCCCCCTGCCTGGGGGAAGCCTTTTCTTGCTTTGCCGGTCTCTCGTGCGTAGAGGGAGACCGGAGACGCTGCGGCCACGAGGGAGACTGCACGGAAGGAGGTCAGGAGCCTACCCCGCCACCACAGACCGAGAGAAGGAAGAAGACCAGCGGGGAGAGCCCCGCAGCTGTGGTGAGCCGAGGCGAAGGGGGCGCGAGGCTGCCTCCCACCGTGAACAGCAGATGTCTTCAGCCTGCCCAGAGGAGAGCCGCCCCAGCATCTGTGAAGCCGGTGAGTGGGGCCCGAAGTGTTGAATCAGGGAGGAGGGCGTTGGGGCACATTGCCGGTGCCCGCCCCCCCCCCAGGCGGCTCATTCTTCTTTTTGGGAGGGGCGCTGAGAGGCCCCAGCGAGGCCTCAGTGTTTAGAGCCCCCGAGGCTCCGGGGGCATATTTGGTTTGAGAGCCCTGAGGGGCTCAGGGCGCCACATCCATTTTTGAGAGCCCATGTGGCTCAGTGGGGCACATTATTGATTTGGGAGCCAAGGTGCTCCAAGGCCCACATTGGTCTTCAGAGTCCCCCCGAGGGACTTGGGGCATAGTTGTTTTAGAGCCTGTGTGGCTCCAACGTGGACACGAGTGTCTTCAGAGCCTGTGTGGCTCCAGCAGTGGGCGCAGTTTGCGCCTAAGGGTCAGTGAGGACCCTGTCGCAGTTTGAAGTTCACAGCTGCCCAGCAATTAGTGGGCAGCTGCACCGTTTAGGTCTTGTGATGTTTCCAGGTGCCCAGCAAGTAGTGGGCACCTGCTACGTTTAGGCTTGTGCTTGGACTGGCGCCGCATGGCAGCGCGCCCTGACATTTGGACACAGGGCGTCTTAGCCCCAACAAGGCCAGTTGGCCTAGGGACTGCCACAGGTGGTGGAATATGTAAGTTTTGCGCAATTGTATGGTTATTGCACCTCTGAATGTGTTTTCTTGCATCATGTGTTATTCCTGCACCTCTGAATGTTTTTAGGCATCATGTGATTTTTGCGCTATTGTATTGTTCTGGCACCTCTGAATGTTTTAGGCATCATGTGTCTTCCTTTTCCCTGCGCTGCACCTCTGAATGTTTTAGGCATCATGTGTCTTCTTGCGCTGCGCCTCTGAATGTATTTTATTGCATCATGTGCTTTGTTCTGAACACCGCTGAATGTGTAGGTTTATGCATCATGTGTTTTTCCTTCCTTACACCTCTGAATGTTCTTATGCATCATGTGTCTTTCTTTGCCTGCGCTGCACCTCTGAATGTTTTAGGCGTCATGTGTCTCCTAGCGCTGCACCTCTGAATGTGTTTGTGATGCATCATGTGCCTTGTCTTACACCTTTATTACTCCTCTGAATGTGTTTCATGCATCATGGGTAATGTGTTCTTGTTTATACCCCTATGTGCTGTGTGATACCTAGGTGGTTGTTCTTTTAGTACAGGTGGTCCTAGTGAGGTCCTGGTTCCTGTTACCAGTGGTTACTGGTTGTGTGCCATAGTTGATAATTTGTGCTACTACGATTTTTATTCTTTATTATTCTTTATTCTAAAAGTGCTATTTCTGATTCTGACAGTGGCCCATGTGGCCCTGTCCTGCACATAATCCCTTGTGAATATTGCCCGTGCCAGTTGGCACCATGTATTTTGTGTGATTCTATCTGATGTGTTTTTATTTATTTATTTTATAATAACCTTGTGTGGAGTTCCTTTTGTGGTGTGCCTAGTATGTTGTTGCTGTTGTGTGCTGGCGCAAATGCTTTACACATTGCCTCCGAGTTTAGCCTTACTGCTCGTGCCAAGCTAACAGGGGTTGAGCAGGGGTTATCTTGGCGTGTGACTCCCTTGCCCTGACTAGAATGGTGGTTTCTGCCTAGCTTTGGCATCAGCATTAGCCAACCAGAAATAGCCTGTTCTAACACTCTCTCCCCCATATTAGCACAGACTTTAAAAAGTTTCCAGATGACCCGCTGCATCTTCCTCATCCCCGCCTGGGTCTTCCTACTGTCTTGCCGCGTCTCTTCGCTGTGCCCGAGTATTGCTTGGTGAATTGTATCTAATGTAGGGGGAGCCCCTTCCGGTAGTGCTAATGGAGATTTACCAGGGAGTGAGCCAGATAAAGGTAGAGCTGATGAATAGTCCCATCTCAAATCCTTCCTCTCCCTGTTCTGAGTACCACTCTGTATAGCCGTTTTCCTCGATTTTTTTGTCGTTGACGGGAGGTTTTCGTCACTGTCCTTAGGATCGGATTCTAGGCTGCTGCCCCACTCAGATGTACTCAGACCATCGTCTGACCATTCTGCCCATTCTGATACCGAAAAGAAGCAGTCGCTGGGTTCTATATCAACATCAGCCCTACTTTGGTCACATGCAGCAGGTAAAACCGTCCCATTATTTCCTTCATTAACAACCTTGGCGGCACAGCTAGGCTGTTTTGTTTTGATTTTGATTAGCTTTTTCATGATATGTTTCTACTTCGCCCACTTTATGCCTGTCATTCAGTATCTTACTGCTGTTGTTATCGTTATTGCTGCCGCTTTTGCTCCCAGGCAGTTCCAGCCTAACCACGTGCTCTGGGGGGGGGGGGGGGGACCTTATCTCCTCCGAAGTAATTTTCAGCATTTCTATCCCCCGGCTACTCAGCCCCGCATGTAGCCGTATCTTTCTGCTGCTGAACTGGATTGTTTAAACTTTTTGGGTTACCCGGTTTCATAGGTATGCTTATCTTCGTGAATCCCCACATTCTTTAGTGTTGAAAAAAGGTATTCATCAGTGAATCTTCCCTCAAGCACATTGTTTCATCACAACTGCCCTCCTCGCCAAAGTATGGTTCAGAAGATCCCCATGCATAGTGTCCTATAGATACAGTACACTAACAGGAATGGCTGTAGATTGATCATGTGGCTTTACAAACCCATCCTTGAACATACTAGGGTGTCTCTTTGACCCTTGAGAAATAAATTTGAGGAGTGCTCAGGGCAGGAATATCTTGATAACAAATGAAAGAGAGCTTCGAAATACCCCGGGAAAGTGTCCAGGAAGGCTTGTTTTTCTTATTTATTAATTTAAAGTATTCAGTTCAGCATATTACTCAGATCCTACATTGCACCCACATTGTACATCACATCTTCCAAGCAGTGACAGCAGCCTGTCCTAGGAGCCAATATTCACCAGCTGATTTACAACATCTGTTATGGTCTTGTGATAAATTGTACCTGTTCTGGGACAATATTAGGGACTGCATCACCACAGTAACCAGTAGTCCACGACTTGAAAACCTAGAAACATAGACATATACTCTAGACCCAAAAACACCAAGGTCACTTCCAAATTTATTGATCTGACCCTGGTGCTCGGCAAGTGGGCAATCAATATGAGATGAAAATCCCAGATTCCTCCTCTGGCAAAGACATGGCACAGAGACCTAGAATTTTAGGCCAAGGCTGAAACCCAAGGGCTCCACATGAAGAAAAACAGGGATTGTGTAAAAGCCTTATTGCAACATTTTGGCATGAACTCTTGCAGACTCTCAAAGATTACAGAAAGGATGATGAGTGGACAGCATGAAATGAACCCCAATCCCCAGGGCTTCTTGTCAATAGGCCCTTCCATTTCATAAAGTGGGAGAGGCACTGTTCCATAAGTTTGTCAGTGCTGTTTTTGTTGTTAGCCCATTCCTAGTGTTTACTATTATTCGCTGGATGGCTAAATTACCAGGACAGTTCAGTGAGTGATTAAAACTTTATTTGGTTTTTACAACCTTAAAGGTATACAATTAACAGCATATCATTTGATTAAAAGGTATAAGCAAATCAATATCATAAAACATGTAATACATCTTCTATATGCCTAACACATTTTCTTTAAAATAAAAGGCAAATATCATCTTAAGATTTGTTAAAACTGAGTGATTCATTCTTGGGCAACTAGTCCTTCCGGTATGTCACCTACAATACTGTTATTCTTTAATATCTCAATCTCCTATTATCTTAAGGGATCTAACTTTCATCATTTACACTTTACATTTGAGGAAAACTTTAACTTTATTAATGAATTTCCCTATGGCACAGGCTATATCTAAATTCATCATTCCCACTAAGAGATTAACAGCTTGCATCCTATTTTTAATCTCGTATTTTTGAAAAATCGGGCCTAAAATCTCCCTTTGGATATCTAAAATCTTCATACAGTCTAATAAAATATGTAAAATATCACAGGTAGAACCTAAAGTGTAAGTGTGTTTACCATTACTGTCTATCGTTGAATTTTTAACCCCTTTATTCTCATAGCAGGGGTTTATCGCAATTCGCAATCTTAGCACTTCACACCTTAAACGGCAACCAGGTAATCTGTCTACATAAGGGTAATGTAAATCATTTTTCCAAGCCAAGGTCATATGGAACACTGAAGTTTTTCGCGAGAGACATTTCAGTTCCCAAAGACCTAAGTTCTTTCTCATCTATCGTTAGATGAAGTGACTGAGGGCACAGCCTAAGTTTAAACACTCCATATGCTTCGCTTATTGAGGCTCTTGTCTCTTTTGACCAGGTCAGCTCACTGATGGCAATTTCACTTTTACACCATTGTAAGATTTTTTGGACCTCACCTGACCCTAAACGCTGCCAGAAACGTAATAGAGCCATGCAGCCTGTTATGGCCCAAGAGGTGATTCCCAATTCTAGTGTTGCTGCTTGTACCATAGACGATCTTGGCTGCGAGAACAGGCTTTTTAGGATATTTCTCTCCTCTTTAGCCCAACCGTTTTTGCCACTTAAATAAAGTACCTCTGCGCCATGCAGGAATTGTGGAGGGACCATTG
The DNA here is from genome assembly GCF_964263255.1 of Lissotriton vulgaris. NCBI lineage: Eukaryota > Metazoa > Chordata > Amphibia > Caudata > Salamandridae > Lissotriton > Lissotriton vulgaris. The sequence goes on along the minus strand of NC_141694.1, from coordinate 1,607,952,552 downwards.
CTAGATAGGCCTTTATAACCGGCCTATCACACATTTCTCCATATATACTGTTAGATCTTTTTATGGTTTAAATCTTTTATTGAGTTTTCAGGAGAAACAAGATACAGAGACCGCGAGTGGTCAGTCACGCAGTGCAAGTTACGTTCCAGTGCAACACAAGTATTTAATTCAGGTGCAAGACTTAGCCAAACATTCACAGGGGTCTCCTGTAACACCCCGCAACGGAACAACCCCACCCTCCCACTCCCTCTCCCCTTCGTCCACTATCCAAGAAAGTATGTGCCGTACAACTAGAAGGAAAATCAGATGTGTTAGCCCTCAGTGTGCAGGTTTCGGTCTACGCTTGGGCGCTGTCTGGTCCGGTATTGGCGTGTCTGCCAGCCTGAGGAGGCGCAAGTATCTAGGGCAGCTCAGTTAGCGAAATTCCGTGGTGAGTAGTGTTAAGAAGGGGCGCCATAGGTCTGAGAATTCCTCGCCCCTCCCCTCCTGCACCAGTGCCAGTTTCTCCATACCGAGCGCCATCCATAACCTATGCAGCCAACCTGTGAGCGGGGGGACATGCGTTTTCCTCCAGTGCGCTAGAATATTCTGCGTCGCTGCCCCTAGAGCTATGGGAATGAGACGGCCCCTCCTGGACTTCAGGGGATACATCAGGGGGTTGGGTAACCCTAGCAGGATGTAAGCGGGGAAGCGGGGAAGTTGTGTGTCAAGGTGGCTATCTACGTCATCTATTACCGCGTTCCAGTACCCTTGGAGGCGGTCACAGCTCCATAGCAGGTGCTCTAATGTGCCCAGCTCCCCGCACCCCCCCCAACACCGGTCGCTAATAAGTGGGTCAAATTGGAGACGTTCCGGTGTATGGTACCAATAGGTCGCTCACACACAATCAATTGATTAGGGCCAGAAGGGAATATTTAAAGACCGTGCTCTGACATGATCCCTACATATATCAAACTACACAAGAAATGTCAGAGGCTCTAAAGAAAAAACTGATGTGTACGCGATGTATGCACTACCAAAACCAACTACCGTCCTCACCCCTAGTGTCTTAATCTAAGGTCATCTTTAGCAAACCCAAATAGTGATCAGATAAGGATGCCCATCAGTCACCATACCGAACCGCCCTTCATCATTTGGGATTCCATCATAACCACCATTAGGAGAGCCACTCACTTTCACGGAAGAGGGCCCAGATGGTAATGGACGCCTTCATCCGGTCAGGCGAGTCTCGTGATGGTCATATAACTCAATTGTGAGAATATTCAAACATATGAGTGACTGATGCTGCAGTGCAAAAAAGGTGAATGTGTGAAACAAGGAAAACAGTGTGATAAAATTGGATGAGGGGGTACTGAAAATTTTATTCTGGTGCTACCCGCTCTTCCAATGTTAAAAAGTAGTCAAAGACAGTACCAAAAGATATTTTTTGACTGTCCAGATATACTTGAAGGTCAACATGTTTCAGCATTTAATGACAGAATGTGTCTATGCTTTCTTCAGGACCCAACAAACTAATAGCTACTGCAACTTGATGTTGTTGAACATAAAATAGTGAAAAAGTGATAATTAATGAATGAAGAAACAAATACAGAGATCACCTGAATCCACTATGTGTCCACATTGTTTCTCGTCTCTTAGACCATGTGTAATCACTAAGAAACAATAAAAACAAGAATGAGGATCAATATAGGTGTTAGTGTGTCACCATAGCGTTCACATCACACAACTACAAGGTTCATACTCATCAACCATAGTATCGTGTACCATGTACCATCAGGCTTAATGTCACAATACATGCTGATAATTCATCATTGGATCAAAATTATAAATTCCAAGATAAAAAAAACACCTTGCCAAACTTGTAAGAGGTACAAACCTCACCCCACGTGGCGACGGCTCAGGATAAGCCTGTGTAGTTGTGTGATGTGAACGCTATGGTGACAGACTAACACCTATATTGATCCTCATTCTTTTTTTACTGTTTCTTAGTGATTACACATGGTCTAAGAGACGAGAAACAATGTGGACACCTAGTGGATTCAGGTGATCTCTGCATTTGTTTCTTCATTCATTAATTATCACTTTTTCACTATTTTATGTTCAACAACATCACGTTGCAGTAGCTATTAGTTTGTTGGGTCCTGAAGAAAGCAAAGACACATTCTGTCGTTAATTGCTGAAACATGTTGACCTTCTAGTATATCTGGACAGTCAAAAAATATCTTTTGGTACTGTCTTTGACTATTTTTTAACATTGGAAGAGCGGGTAACACCAGAATAAAAATTTTAGTACCCCCTCATCCAATTTCATCACACTGTTTTCCTTGTTTCACACATTCACCTTTTTTGCACTGCAGCATCAGTCACTCATGTGTTTGAATATTCACAATTGAGTTATAGGACCATCATGAGACTCGCCTGACCGGATGAAGGCGTCCGTTACCATCTGGGCCCTCTTCCGTGAAAGTGAGTGGCTCTCCTAATGGTGGTTATGATGGAATCCCAAATGATGAAAGGCGGTTCCGTATGGTGACTGATGGGCATCCTTATCTGATCACTATTTGGGTTTGCTAAAGATGAACTTAGATTAAGACACTAGGGGTGAGGACGTTAGTTGGTTTTGGTAGTGCATACATCGCATACACATCAGTTTTTTCTTTAGACCCTTTGACATTTCTTGTGTAGTTTGACCAATAGGTCGCTACCTTGGTCAGGGTTTCGGTTAGCCCAGCATGGTATGCGGAGTGGCGCGCTCTATAATAGATGCCACTCCGTTCTTTGCGTGTGAGGGACCGCCCTAGCTCTCGCTCCCATCTAGTTCTGCCGGCGGTATATGTGTAAATGTTCATAAGGAGTAGGTGTTGGTACAAGTCCGAAATGAGCTTCTTCTCAGAGGTGCGGGTGACCAACCACTTTTCGTAAGGGGTGAGAAGCCGCTGCGCGCCGGGTCTGACTTCAGGGTGGAGCACACAATGACGAATTTGCAAATATGGCAACCGGTCGTTCTCTGTGAGGCCGTATTCCTCCTTCACTTATTGGAAGGAGAGCAGACCACTTAAATTAAACAGGTGACCCAGGGATCTGCAAGGGGAGCGTCGCCAGGCAGCGAATGCGCTTGGCTGGAGACCTGGTGTAAAGTCGGGATTGGCGAATATTGGCGTCATGGGGGAGGAGAATGAGGTCAGGTCATGTTTAGTGGCAACTTGATCCCACACCTCCATGACCGTGCCCGTGATCAGGGATGCGTAGAGGTTCGGCGGCCGGTGACGGCGCGGCAGAAAGGGCACTCCTTGCAGCGGCATACCTGCCACAGCCTGGTCTTGGAAGAGCCATGTTTGCTCGATTCCAGCTGATGCCACTCCACCAGACTCCTAAGCTGTGCTCCGGAAAAGTAGAGTTGAATATCCGGTACGCCGACTCCGCCATGATCCGGCGGCAGGACAGTGATATCATGTTTGAAGTGCGACCGACGGCCCTGCCAGATAAAGCGCGCTAGGTCATACTGTATTTGTTGAATCCAGTTCTTCGGCGGTCGGAGGGGGAGAGTCTGGAATAAATATAATATTTGTGCCTGTTACATCTTTTTAAACCCTTCACAGAAGCCAATGCCCTCATTTTTAAGCAGCCAGGTCGGTATACCATTTCAGGTTACTCGCAAACTACGGATGTATGTCGTTACAACGCATACTTTTACCACGCATACCATTACAACGCGGCTTTTACAACGCATACCATTACAACGCATAGTGCTTTGGGGTGCTGGATAGTGAATAGTTTAATTTACTATTCCAACTCCAGTCCCCGTGGACACTTGGGAAAGTGTTGGATAGTAAATTAAACGTATTCCCTATCCTAGAGCGCCCCCCAGCGCAATGCGTTGTAATGGTTTGCGTTGTAATGACTGCGTTGTAATGGTAGTGCGTGGTAAAAGATTCGTTGTAAGGGTTGTGTACCGCAAACTACATCCCCAGGTATCTATATTTTGTTACTTTCTCGAGAAATTGTATGCCTAGATACCAGGAAAACTTTATTTTGCTCCTTCCAAAGCATGGGATTTTGGTCTTCTCCATGTTCACAACTAATTTTTTATTTAGACAGTATTCTTTAAACATGTTTAGTTTTCTTTGTAGACCTATCTCGGTCTGCTCCATAATTACCAGATCATCTGCATATAATAAACAGGAGATCTGGTTTCCTCCTAGTTTTGGGCTAGCCCCTCTAACCTCTCTTACTTTTAAGGGCAGGTCGGCTAAGAACAGGGAAAAGATCAAGGGGCGAGTACGCACCCCTGCCTCAGCCCATTACCAATCAGGATCCTCCCAGACAATCCTCCATCCTCATCCAAGATTATCTGGGCCCAGTTTTCTGTATGCAGGGCTTGGATCAAGGCCAATAAATCGCCATGAATTTTGTACCCTACCAAGGTGGACCATAACTGCTCCCTGCTCACAAGATCGAATACTGCCCGGAAGTCCACAAAACAACAGAATAGATTGCCCCTCTGTTCGATCGACTTCCGCACGATTGACCAGAGAGTAAAACAGTGATCAATCGTTGGGTGTCTGTAAGAATGCAGGATACAGATTAAAAATTGAAAAGCTTTATTAAGCAGCACAGCATCATACATAGAGCTTCAGAGTCCAGATGCAACTGACTCAAAGATGCAGAATGCATCATCAGGAAAGTTCTGAGAACTAGAACATGGAGGAAATATGTCTCATGCCATTAAAGGGGAAGGAATGAAAGGGAATAAATACAATGCAGGATGTAACACATCTCCCCCACAAAATGGAAAAACAGAAAAAGAAATAAAATACATAGATCCGTAAAGAACAAAAGGCAACACATTATACATAGTCCCGTAAAGACATGGGTCTCCTCCGAATCCGGAAATCTTCCTTGATTCTAGAAGCAATAGTATCATGAGAAGAACCGGGGAACTGATCTGGTACAGAATTGGAACAACTCTGAGGAAGAGAATAAGTATTGGCACCATGCTGGATAGGACACTTCGCAACCTTGCTTACATTCCAGACCTTTCCATCTTGCGTGATAACAGAGTTATTAAAAACATTCTTAACCTGAATGGGTCTACCAAACTTGCTCATGCCCTTGCTAACAAAAGAAGGTTTCAGAATCTTAACCCAATCTCCCACAGCCAAACCATGCTCTCTTGCCTTTCACCTCTTGTTATACCACACAGCAGATTTATTCTGTTTACAAGAAACCCTGTCCGCAATAACCTTAACATCCACAACATCCTCACAAAAACCCTTACCCTTCTCCTTGAACCACCAAGGACAAATAACAGAAGCTGGATCTATTCCCTTAAGTAGTTTGAATGGACTAACTTCTGTAGTAGTGTGAGGAGTTATGCGGTAATTCCAAAGTTTCTCTCTGAGTACATTCAACCAATTACTCTTTTCCTTAATGGCATCAACAACAAAGTTTTTTAACACACGGTTGAAACGCTCAACCTGACCGTTCTCATGCGGTTCGTAGAGAGAAGTTCTAACATGTTTGATATTACAGGAATGTAAAAATGACTGCATCTCTGACGAGACCAATTGAACTCCGTTGTCTGACACCAAAACAGAAGGACAACCTTCTCTAGAGAATACTTCCTGAAAGAACAAAATAATGACCTCAGAAGTGACTTTGGACACAAATTTTACTTCTGGCCATTTTGAATGGTAATCGATAATTACAAGAGCAAAACGAGAAGACTCAGGTAAAATATGAAACGGACCAGAAATGTCAAAGGCAATTTTATTCCATGGAATTTCAGGCCACACTACCGACTTAAGGGGTGGAACAAAAACTTTCAACATCTTGTCCTTATCACAACACTCACTGCATTCTCTAACCACACGATCTACAAACCTGTCCAAACCTGTCCACCAAAAGTTCAACCTAATAAGACGCTTCATGGCAGAAATTCCAGGATGGGTTTTATGCGCCAACTTGAGTATTAAATCCTGAACTCCAACCGGTGGAACACACTTGTTACCTTTAAAGACTAAATTTCCTTCACAGAACAATTTATCAGCAACATTAAAAAACGGCACAATATCCTCTCTGATATTGGCTTTGCTGGGCCAACCTTCTAAAAGGTATTTCCTTAAAGTAATTAACTTGTCATCTTCTTCCTGACACTTGATCCAAAATTGTTCGGTAATATCTTGATACTGCGTATCAACAAAATCCTGCAAACTAGAAACAAAATCAACATCTTTAAGCCCACTAACGCTGTCAACCAAACTAAGACAAGGAAGGCGTGATAGACAATCAGCTGTAACATTTTTTTTCTCCAGATATGTATTCCACCGTAAAGCTATATTCCTGCAGTCTAGATGTCAAACGTGCAATCCTCGCTGTAGAATTCCAACCTCCTCCCACTGATAGAATATGGACAAGGGGCTTGTGATCAGTTCTCAAAAAGAACTTACTCCCCCAAATGTAGATCCTATAATGTTCAATGGCCCATACACATGACAGTAGCTCTCGCTCAATAACTGCATAACTGCGCTCTGTCTCACTCAGCGTCCTAGAGGAAAAAGCAACATTCCACTCTGACACACCATCTGTTTGAGACAGCACACACCCCAATCCGTATAAACTTGCATCCGTAGTAATGATACACTTTTTGCCCATCCTAAAGGGTCTTAAAGTTGGTGAATTAACAATGTCCTTTTTGATCTCAGTGAAAACTTTTTCTTGCTCTGTGTCCCAAACAAACTCATTCTTTTGCCTCAAAAGTTTCCTCAAGGGCTCCATTTTAGTAGCAAAATTAGCCACAAATTTGCTGTAATACTCGCACATGCCCGAAAAGGACAGAAGCTGTTCCTTGGTACTAGGAGCTGGGGCATTAAGAATGGCTTCAACATTAGATTTCTTTGGAACCAAACCTTACCCTGAAAGGGTATGCCCCAAATACTCAACTGATTTCCTAAACAAATTGCATTTATGTGCTTTAAGAGTGAGACCATAGTTTTGCAATCTAGAACATACTTCATCAAGGTGGGCAGAATGCTCAACATCATTTTTAGAAAAAATCAGAATGTCATCCTGAAATCACTTAACAAAAGAATCAACATCTCTAAAAATCTGAAACATTACACGCTGGAAAACAGAAGCGGCAGAAGCTAACCCAAACGGCATTCTTCTGTACTGGAAGAGACACATAGGTGTAATAAAGGCAGTGAATTTTTTAGATTCTTCCGTTAGCTCTATTTGATGGTACGCTGACCTAAGATCCAAGGTAGAGAAGATCTGCGCAACATCAAACAGAGAAACCAGCTCATTGATATTGGGGAGCGGATGACAATCCATAACAATATTTGAATTAAGTGCTCTCAAATCAATACAGACTCTCAACTTTTGATCAGGTTTTCGTACGAGAACTATGGGTGAAACCCATTCAGATGACTCTATGGGTTCGATGATATCATCCTTCAATAGGTCATCCAACATTTCTTTTAATTCAGACCTAACGTTCAGAGGTACACTACTTAATTTTTGCTTAACAGGAATAGCCCCATCTTTTAACACTATTTTGTGTGCAAAGCCTTTCAACTTTCCTAGCTGATCACAAAAGACTTTGTCAAATTTTTTACTCCACCATGAGGTAACATCCTCTCCCCCATCACTAATGGTATTAATCATCTCCTGGTCACTACAAAGCTCAATGGGATCCTTAGCTCGTGGATTCAATTTGATACCAAGTTCCCATTGATCTTGCCATCCCAGAACATTTACACCCTTGATAGCAATATATAATTTGATGTGAGCCAGCCTACCTCTGAAAGTTAAAGGAACATTCAAAAATCCTTCAATAGAAATATTGCTCCCATTAAAACTCTCAGCTAAAATGTCAGATGGTTGTAACTTAGAAAGATCACATACATCTTGTAACTTCTCATCGAAGTATTGTTTTGTAATAATGGTCCATGGGGACCCAGAATCTACCATCAATTCAACATCAATCCCAAAAATGTCAAACGTGCACTTAGGTGATTTCCTACTAGTCAAAACAACAGTACCACTTTGAATGATGGAAACAACATAGCCTCTAGTAACTTCTTGTGATGTGGTTTCAGAATTATTAACAGAAGAAACTTTAGCAGGAGTAGGATTATTAGAAATAGAACGTGATTGAACCCCTCGCCCTTGTGTATTAAAAGTTTTTCTCTGCAGACATTGCCAAAGTGTCCCATTCTACCACATACATTACATGTTCTATTCAGGGCAGGACAACCCTGGAAAGAGGCAATGTGTGACTTGTTGCCACACCTAAAACAAGACACCGAATTGCTGTTAAAAACAGGTTTCCTGTAATTACCACTTGACACATTCTTAGTACCCAAATGTGTAGTAGTAAATTTTTTTTCATCATTTTTGGGCTTAACTAAACATACTTCTTCCTCAACATTAGTTTTATTGCTATTGATACTCTATTTCTCTACAATATTCATCCACTTTTCAGACATCTCTGTGGACTTAGCAATAGCAATGCTTTCCTCCAAACTTGGATCACCTAAGCACCACAACTTATACTGGACCTTCTTATTCTTAACGTGAACAATTATTTGGTCACGTATCATTTCATCAGCCATTGTACCGAAGTTACAACGTAAAGTTAACGCTCTTAAAGAAGTAAGGAAATCATCGAATGATTCATCCTGTTTCTGCGCCCTGGTGTAAAATTTAAAAACGATTAAGGGCAATATTGGCAGTAGGTTTAAACCTTTTCTCCAATCTGGCAAGAGCTTTAGAATAAACATTAAGATTATCGCCACTTCCAGAAGGAGCAGAAACCTGGGGCAAAGTTCTAAAAATTTCTTGCCCCTCTGATCCTAAGCAATGCAACAATATACTCTTTTTCCTCTCCGCTCACATACGTTCTCCATCAATGGCCCTCATATAATTAAAGAATTCCTCCTTCCATCTTGCCCAAGGCGAAGGAGGAGCACCTTTGATTTGTAGAAATTATGCAGGAGGATCAAATTGCATTTTAAATAATATAAGTAAAAGAAACAGTATTAATATGCAATAAAATGTAAATAGAATTTCCTAAATGCACTGTAAAATATGAACAAGATATAAACAGAAATGATGTATGAAAACACTGGGAAATAAATGTACTTAAATGTAGACTATCGTGGTAAAAAAAAAATAGAAGAAGGTCAATGTGTTAACAAAAATGGAATGAGCAGTTCCTCAAGAAGAGAGTACCTTCATAGAATTAAGTTAGTCCAAATGTCACAAATCGGCGCTGCAAAGTGTTGTTTAAGAAAAAAAATGAAGCGGCATTTCCATGGTGAAAGATAAACACAGCGTTGTTCAACAAAATATAATGAAGCGGAATCAGCGTTGTTCAATAAAGCAGAATCTCCGCGGACGAAGAGGTCGTTGCTAGGCAACAGAATGCCCTTGGAGACAAAATGGCGGCACGTTGCACGCAGCGTAAGTACGTGTGACGTCACGTGGATGTAGCGTGTGTAAGGAACGCTGCGTATTACCTTGGCAGCAACGGAAGACACCTCACACGTCGGGTGTCACACGTCGGTTGTCATGCGATACAACAATGACGCACTCAAGAAGCCTTGACGTCTCGAAGCACTGTCACGTCACGCCGATGCACTGCTATGCCTCAGCAAGCATTTTGGTAACCAGGCAGCCGATTGACACGAGCGTTGACAACAGGTAGAGGAAACTTAAAAGATGCACCGATCCAAATCCAATGTAAATAAGATGAAAATGAGTTGCAAGTTCTCTCAAGCAGTGAGAAAAACAGGAGTACAAATCCATTAAGCCAAAAATCGAATAGAAGTATTTTCTTCAGAAAATAAAGGCAACATTTTCCATAAAAGTCTAAAAAGGTCCCAGAAGAAATAAAATAGGGTTCACTCCGCTCCTGTGCTGTAGATGGCTGGAGTCCTCGGCGCCAAAATTGGTAAGAATGCAGGATACAGATTAAAAATTGAAAAGCTTTATTAAGCAGCCAGCATCATACATAGAGCTTCAGAGTCCAGATGCAACTGACTCAAAGATGCAGAATGCATCATCAGGAAAGTTCTGAGAACTAGAACATGGAGGAAACATGTCTCATGCCATTAAAGGGGAAGGAATGAAAGGAAATAAATACAATGCAGGATGTAACAGTGTCCTTCTTTAAATCCTCCCTGCTCTGGGGGCACTATCTGTTTTTCATCTACCCAATCCCTGAGTAGACCCAAAATTACTTTGGCGAATACTTTTTCGCCTATGTCCAAGAGATTTATTAAACGATAGTTTTTAGGGGAATTTGCGTCACCTTTTTTATGTATTGGTCTTACAATAGCTCCTTTCCAACTATCTGGCATAATTCCTGTATTAAGTATCCCCTGGAACATATTCGAAAAGAACTCTGTCCAGCACTCAGGATCAGTTTGACAGCCGGCAAATTATCTGGGCCAGCAGCTCGAGTAACATTTAGCCTGGCAATTAGACTCCTAATATGGCTTGGGGTGAAATGCTCTTTTACTTCTTCCCTGACTCCTGGCCATCTGTTGGCGATTGTTTCCACCGTCCTTGCCCACTTCCCATAAATTTCCTCTAGATAATCCACCCACTTATCCTCCGGTACCGAGCACTGCAGGGTCCCTACAACTTACCTAGTGCATTCTTGTATTCATTTCTAAAAGCCTTTCACATTTCTTTCCTCAATTACCTCAAGTAGTTTCACCCGGCATTTGTCCTTATAGGTTCTTTTTTTATCTCTAATTATTGCCTTATATTTTAACCTTAATTTCTGAAGGCTAAGTAATGAATCATCATTGTGTCTGCCTCTCAGGCTTATTTCCTTTTGCCTAATACAGGCTTTTACTTTATGGCAATCCTCATCAAACCATGGCCTGTTATTGGAGTGTAGATTAGCCTTACTTACTAGCTCATGATTACCACGTTTGATTTTTATCCTGAGGCATTCTACCAGTTGCCTTATTATATCTTCATACCAGGATATATCCTCCTCTGGTAGTAGGTTTTCTAATGCAAATGTTAATTGGAGTGCACTCAATTTTTTTATATATTCTTCTGTAATCCGAGTTGTAAGTCGCTTTGGATATTCTACCTGAACTTGTAATGCTTTTTGTCTCTGCGGGCCCTTTTTACCTATAATTCGGTCAGCAGTGGGTAGTGGGCACTATCTTCCACCCTAAGTATTTCGAAATGTTTAATTAAATGAAAGCTTAAAGCCTGAATAAATACATAATCTATGGGACATATTTGATGCCCTATTTTAAAGGTGCGCTTTGCGGGCCGATCAGCTTCCTTTCTTCCATTGACACAGACCAGGCCCATGTCACCCAGCAGCTATCCAAGCTCCACGTCTTGAGTTGACGTGTCACATCTGAGGAATTTAGCAATCTCTATATTATAGGCTCTTAACAGATCTCTATGCCATGAGTCCATTTTTAGGGGATTTAGTCTGTGATTAAAGTCGCCTAGTATCAAAAACACATCTCTAGGATAAATATCACATAAGCCCACAAGGTCCTTTTTTAAGCATTCCTGGTCCACTTTATAGTAATTTCTTTTTCCTTTCTGTATACACACATTTACAATGCATTAACCTTCACCACCTAATTTATTATTTTATGTCAACACTCTACTACCTAGGACCCAATTACACTTGAGTTCAAGGGGTTCTATATCTCTAGCTATCCTTGTGGAAAACAACTTCAGCTGGCAACCTGACCACCTGACGATATTCTTTTTTGCAGGCTTTACATGATGGGTAAATCCTTCAGTAACGGGGGTTTCGTCACACAGTCAAGTCTCCTGTAAACAAACAATGTCGGTCTTCTTTAAGATGTTTTTAAAGCTTTCCTGGTGCAATATTCTTTTATAACCATTGACATTCCTAGATAAAATGGACAGGCTGTGCGACGACCCTAGTTCCTTATCAATATCGCTCAAGTACCCATCTTCCTCGCATTCCATGTATGCCAGTTCCCTATATCTATTCCCGACAAGTACATCTTCATCATCCCACCCTAGATCTTTGGGAATTGTTATGATTTCAAGTTCTTCCTTCTTACCCCAACCCGAGCTAATCATTTTTATTTGCCGTTCTCCCAACCCCGCATGGTTCCTGAGAAAAGGTTTCCCTTGTTTATCCATCAGCAATTCCTCCCTTTTTATTATTCTGATTCCGTCCTTTGGCAACTCAGCTTCTGCTTTTTCCATTGCTACTTTTATTAGTGCAGAATGGAGTAGGACCTTCGTTATTTCTTCCCCTTTGGTATTTACCAGAAACCCCACTTCTTTAAGATCGTATCTTAAGCTTGGACATTTCATGAACGAAGAAAGGAGCTGGGAGCGATTTAGGGGATTTAGTTTCTTAACTCCTCTCTCCCCTTTTCCCTGTCCTATTGGCTCCACAAAGAGCCAGGGATCTGCACGCCTTTCTGGCTGTAAGCCTGGTTGGCGTCCATCTAACATCTCTTCCCTTCTTTGCCTAATTACTTCTTCACTACCTATCTTCCTGAGCCCCATCATGGGGTTGGGGTTACTATGCCCTACGCCTCAGGACATATCCAACCCCCATTCTATAGGTACATCTTCCTTTTCCCCGGAATGTTTCCTCAAGGTTTCATTGGTGCTCTTTACCGCTCTTTTTCCCTTTGTCCACCTAAGTTGTACATCAGGACAAAGCTTATCTTTTTTGTTTCTGGGGTCACTACCCTATCAGCTAGCCTTTGTTCTGGCATTACCCTTTTCCTGTTCTCCTGTCACTTTGAGGATTGGCAATTAGGTGGCCTTTTCTCCCCTTCCTTAGCCACGGGGTATTTTGTTTTTTATGCCTCCTTTCCCCACATCTTTTTATGATCATTGGGCAGCGGGATATATATATACTGTTGGTTCATCCTTCAGAGGTCTGCTCCTCCCTACAGCTTTTTCCTCCCTGCCATCTTTTGTTTCCTCATGGGGTTCTACAGGTCTTACTAGTGAGGGCATTAGACCTTCAATCTGTGTCAGCTCCCCGATCATATTCCTAAACTGTTTACCTTGTGTTTTTAGAATTTCATTATTTATAACTGAAACCTCTAAAACCAGGACAGTTCACTATATTCATCTTATTCCAAGCCATTATAGTTTTGTACCGGTATCTACCTGTCTTTGAAGCAGTAAAACATATGGCTTTGATGTATTGTTGGGACACATCTGGGACGGTGGACAGAGGAGGGTAGTTTTATAATGTTTACCTTTGCTGGGGTTTCCTTGTTTTCTTTTGAAACTTATACACTATCCTACCATATCAGTTTTACTTTGTGAAAACTGAATGTGCTATGCTTTAACTTTGTAATAATAACACATTATTCATTACATTGAACAGAAAATGCAGATTGTCTTCTACATTCCTTTGTAGAATGTGGTTAGGGCTCCTACTCAGATCTTTTGAAACCCTGTCTCTAGATGGAGATATCATAGTTGTTCACCACATAGCAACCTTACATGTGACTAGAACACCATTTGTGGTTGTTGTAGACAAAGGACCATCTAAGCAGCTTCTTGATGCCAAGATGGGCAATCACTGTGCCCTTTAGCTAGGGGGAATTGCTGATATTGTAGATTTCCTTCTGGCACATCTAATATTTTCTGTGGTTTCTGTGGGAATCTTACATACATGTTTGACAGCTATACTACTTGAAGTTTGAGGGTTGTGAACCGGCAGTAGTATCTCTGATGACTCTGAAGAGATGCAGTTTAATATAGTCAAAATGCACATACCAGCTTTCTCGTTACTTTGGAAGCATGTGTTGTAGCACAGCAGACTGTTGATGAATTCCCTAATCATTAGGAATCTCTGATACGTAGTCTCCGTCTGGACAAGCCTTTACATGACCCCTTTTCACATGATTTTGTATTATACGATTTTTGGGTTATTTCAAATGTTCACGTATGATGGTAAGTCTGGTTATACAGAGCAAGTGTTTTTTCTGCATCATTTTGACTGCTTGATTGCTATTTTGCTCACCCGTGTACCTTAGTGGGACTTAGACTGCAGTGTAGGTTAAAGAAGGCTATGTAATCTGCCCTCAATAGAAGCACTAATGAACACCATTGAAGTTTATGCCAATGTAGCAGGGTACAAGCTTAATAGAAGCAAGTCTGAATGCAAGCCACTCAACGTCGATACCACCAGGGAAGTGATAGGAAACTCCGGCATACTCTGGCAGAAGGGGGCACTAAAATACCTAGGTATCTACTTTGACAGGGATCTCATGTCAACACTGGAGCATCACGAAAAATCAATACTAAACAAAATAAAAGACAGACTAGACACGTGGCCCCCCAAGTACGTCAGTTGGTGGGGCAGAGTAGAAACTATTAAAATTATGTCAACCCCCATGGTCAACTACCTGCTGAGTATGCTGCCACTGATTGTTACAGAAGAATTCCACAAAAAACTGAACACAATGATAAACTGGTTCCTCTGGAGGGGTAAAAAAGCCAGGATTAGCCTCCAGAAACTCAGGCTCAGCAAGGACCTAGGGGGGCTCAACGTCACAAACTTTAAGACTTTCCAAACAGCCTGCCTCGCCAGGCAAGGCATATACTGGCTCACGCAGGAACAGGGTTACACACCAGCTTGGCTGGAACTAGCAAAAGCTCTGCTGGGAGGCATAAACCCGGCGGCCCTCCTCATGGCTACCAAACACCCGGAAGCCAACAACATAATCCTCAGAAACACCAAAAAAGCCCTCCTGCAAGTAGACAAAAGAATGGGAAAGAGTATAAAAAACACAAAACATAAATCCATTTGGTTCAACACAAAAATTAAATACAAGAACAGCGAACTTAATATAACCCCCTGGCTCCAGCGAGGTATCCACACCCCATCCCAGCTAGAAGAACAAGGGTCTCCTTCCAACTTCTCCTACCTACAAAAAGCGCACAACCTCCCAGACATAGAACTATATAACTTCCTCAAAATCAAAGCGGCAATCACAAGAGCAAAATTAAGCATAGAGGTGCCAACAATACACCAATACATGTCACATCTCAACAAACTTGGGCACCAAACATCTTACATATACAAATTACTTAGGGCCAAAAGAACCAATTTAAACAGGAAAGTCATAGATCACTGGGAAACACTAAACGCAGGGCGGTTTAGCGAAAAATAAAAGCCTTCCTCTGGGCCTCGGCAAGCAGGAACAAAGTCACCTCCACACTAGCACAAACAAAATTCTGCCTCCTACACAGAGCGTACTGGACCCCGGCATGCCTAGCAGCGGTCGGGCTCACTGACAACGACCTATGCTGGAACTGTCAGAAACAGAGAGGTGACCTAGAACACATGATAGTCCAATGCCCTACAGTTAAAAATTTCTGGTGGAAACTAACAGATTTCATCCACAACTAGATCCAAACTAGATCTCCTCAGCATAGCAAATGCATTCACGGCACCGGAGATTCAATCTGCCAACGATAGGAGCCTCATTGACCTGCTCCTCACGGCGGCAACCAAGACAATCCTGTCTAACTGTCTAACTGTCTAACTGGAAAGATACAGGGAAGGCCACTTTCAAAGTATGGTTCAACTGGGTCACCTTACTATTTAGGCTCACCTCTGAGGCGGAAAGCCGGAGGCTAACATATTTTTAAAAGTGTGCACTTCTATTTACTTTGCGACATATCATTTTAGTTTTCACCACCTTTTATTCAAGCAGCCTTACCCCTGCTCACTTCGCAGCCCACAGCGCAGCAGACTACGTGCTGATGCTGGGGAGAGAGTGCTCACAGCCGCCATACTGGGTGGGGGAAAGGGTGGCGGTCGAGGTGCTGGCTGCATCCCGCCCTCCCAAGGTATTTAAAACGCCCTCCAGCACAAGCGCGCTGATTACTATTTAGGCTCACCTCTGAGGCGGAAAGCCGGAGGCTAGCGTATTTTTAAAAGTGTGCATTTCTATTTACTTTGCGGCATATATTTTTAGTTTTCACCACCTTTTATTCAAGCAGCCTTATCCCTGCTCACATCGCAGCCCACAGCGCAGCAGACTACGTGCTGACGGTCGGGAGAGAGTGCTCACAGCCGCCATAATGGGTGGGGGAAAGGGTGGCGGTCGAGTTGCTGGCCGCATCCCACCCTCCTCCACACTGAATATAAGGACGACGTCATCCCGTCCGCGCAGCGGGCGGGCGCAGCGGGCGGGCGCAGCGGGCGGGCGCAGCGGGCGCGCCGGTGGCGCGCCGAAGGCGAACCCGTCTGCGCCCGTCCGCGCCGAGACCGGGCCGAGGGCCACGATCCCTGGTTCAAACGGGGCAGCCGAGCACATTTTCTACATCTTACATCTAAGGTCAGTCCCATGTAACATCTGCCCCCGATATAACCCCGAGCATATTTCTCAAACGGTAATCTCTGCTTGCCCTAATTGCGCTTCCTCTCTACCGTTTATCAACAGCAAAGCTCGCGCCAAGCTAGGCTCTAACAACAAAACTAGGATTATAATCATTGCACTCATTAATGCCAGATCTCTGGGAAAGCACAGACAGGAAATTCACGATCTGATTCTAGATAACAACATAGATATGCTATTTATAACTGAAACATGGATGGATGCCGAAGCAGACCCAGATCTGGTGGTCGCTGTACCACAGGGATACACGGCACATCGACATGATAGACAGGGAAAGAAAGGAGGAGGATTGGCGGTTATCACTCGAAATAGCTTCTCAGTTAGAATATTTCCGATTCTGTCTAAATGCTGTGAAGCGTTTCAATTTGCCATTAAGGTGACGCCCTCATACAATCTTAAGGGAGTACTTATGCACAGACCGCCAGGTTCTTGTTCTGCTTTCTTGGCTAATCTTAATTCGCTTATCGAATCTCTGGTGACTGAGGACTCTTTTTTTGTACTGGGAGACTTGAACTTTCATTTAGAGAAGCGGGAGGATGCTGACTCCCAAGCACTAAGGGGAGACCTGGAAAGCTTGGGGTTGGTTCAACTTGTCAACGCTCCTACACATGAGGCCAGCCAAATGTTGGATGGCATTTTTTCTAACATACACGGCATAATTGTCCAGGATATCCTACCCCTAACATGGTCCGATCACTATGTCATTCTCTGTGCTCTTCCTATCATTGACACGCCCCCAACAAGACAGGCCAATTTAACTCAAGAGCCTTTTAAAGTATGGAAAGACATAGACAATGTAGCTCTTACTGAGCTGCTGATCAAGTCCCGCCCTACCATATCCATGGATCCTAACCTAGCCGCCAAACAATTTACAGACTGGATAGGGAACGCAATGAATTTACTAGTTCCATCTAAGACCATCTCCAGAAACAGAAAGGTGCCCTCTTCCCCATGCTTCACAGAAGAACTTAGGAGTCAAAAGCAAGAATGTCGAAAGCATGAACGATACTGGCCCTCTGTGACTCCTTGGCTAACTTCTTTTTCACCAAAGTCAATGAAATTTATTCAGAGTTTTTGACTAATGATATACCGGCCTCCCCAGCTACACAAATTAATCTTCCCACCTGCTCACTAGCTCAATTTGAAGGATTAGAGGAGGAACAAATTAGGGACATCATGCTGTCTATAAAAACAGGATCGGCTTTGGACCCATGCCCTCCCAAAGTCTATCTGCCGGTAATTGACTCTATCAGTACAGTTATCACACAAGTCTGTAATGTAATCCTCAGGTCTGGGATATACCCGAACATGCTAAAGAACACCCTTTTAAAACCACTCCTTAAAAAACCATCTCTAGATAAGGAGTTGTTGAAGAACTATAGACCTATAGCCAGTCTACCATTTCGAGCCAAAGTGCTTGAAAAGGCAATGAATATTCAGCTGGCTGACTACCTCGAGCAAAACAAGCTGCTGGATGATACGCAGTTCGGGTTTCGAAAGTTCCATGGCACTGAGACGCCCCTCATCAAAGCCGCAGATGATATCAGAATGATCAGAGATCATGGAGGGACAGCTGTCCTTATAATGCTGGACTTATCGGCGGCCTTCGACACGGTCAATCACTCCATCTTGATTGACCGTGTCGGAAATCTGGGCATCCGATCCAGCGCTAGAGAGCTGCTTACCTCGTTTCTTTCCAGCAGAACACAAGCAGTAACGCTGGGACCTTTTAAATCGCCGGAGCTTGCCTTACCTTTTGGAGTTCCCCAAGGCTCATCGCTAAGTCCAACACTGTTTAATATCTATGTGTTGGACTTAGCGAGAGTTATTAAAACCTACCAGATGAGCCTTACCTCCTATGCTGATGATACCCAGCTGGTGCTTGCTATCAATAATGATGGGGAACAGGTAGCGGCACTGTTTCAAGAAGGTATGTTGGCTATTAAAGCCTTGATGCAGGCCAACTGCCTAAGGTTGAACTCCGAGAAGACGGAGGTAGTCATTTTCGGGAAGATCGCCCCACAACGGTCTCCTGTGTGGTGGCCTTCATCCTTAGGAGTTTTACCAACTCCATCCACTAGGGTCAGAAATTTGGGTATAGTCTTTGATGAGAAGCTCTATTTTGTAGCACACGCCAATCAGACAGTGGCAAATGCTCATCATAAACTCAGACTCATAAGGAAAATCATCCCATTTCTCTCGGAAAGCGCGGAAAAAACTGTGGTGAGTACACTTGTGCTCTCTTCTCTTGACTATTGTAATGACTTATTTGCCAACGCACAATCCCGGGTAATCTCCAAACTACAAATGATTTAAAACGCAGCAGCAAGATTACTCTCTAGGACCCCAAAATTCAAATCAGTCAGTCAAACAATCAAAGCTATCACTGGCTAACAATTAAAACCGTATTAAATTTAAATGTCTTTGTCTAACTTTCAAAGCTATTCATAACCAAGGCCCAAGGTTTCTGCAAGAGCAGCTTTCCACCTACTGCCCGTCAAGACAACTGAGATCGATGTCACTGCATCAACTAGCAGTACCTCGTACCAGGACGGTCACCTGGGGAGACAGTCCTTTCACGGTTTCTGCAGCCAGACTCTGGAACTCGCTCCCGCTGACAATTCGATTGGTTCAATCTCTTCTCCAGTTTAGGAAACTGGTGAAGACATGGTTGTTCAACCAGTAACGAGTCCTCATGGCTATATGCTGCTACCCTCGGAGATCCTATGTTGTAATCTTAGTGCCAAGACGCCCACGGGCAAACGTATGTGCTTTATAAATTGTATTAATAAATAAATAAATAAATAAGGGGAGCAGACAACATAACGAAAAATCGAACACCACAAGTTGGACGCAGCAATGAGATGTGGCTCTCCTTGGACAAATACCTTGCCTCGTAAAAACCGCAGTGAATGCACCAATTGGCCCCACACAGACCCCCCCACCCCCACCCGTCTTCAAACTCTCTCTGGCCATACAAACCTCTATTCACCGCACCTGTGTCCGTCCTTTCTCTCACTTCTTCTCATCTCCGTCCTACTTACCTCTACACATGATCTCTTCCGACCGTAGGGGGGCAATACATATGACGGGTATGTAATGACAAGGACTCAAGCAGCCTATGTATAACCAGCCCACAAGCGCCGTAACAAGCCCGTATGTATTATTACCAATACGTATGTTTACATTTACCAGTGTTGCCTTCGATCGGCTTACTCTGTACTGTTTTGTAAAAACTTCTTCTAATAAAATCTTTTGTAATTAAAAAAAAAAAGTAGAGTATTGTCTTCCTTTTCCATATGTGCTGGCACTACATTTTAATTTGGACATTATAGGTCTGTGTAATTGGAATAGAAACCAAGGGCCATATTACATATTGTGCCTCGGGGGTGTAACATGCGTTTGCGGCCGCCTTGTGCACCCCCGGGGCACTTTGGGGGGCGCAGACGCTTGTGCGTCCCCTTCTGCAATGCCAATAGCACTGGTGCACTTAAAGCGCCAGCGCTATCAACAGAGGGTGTTCCTTCATTTGCATAGGCGTCGTGACCTATGCAAATAAGGGAATTCCTTTGACTCTACGCCTGCGCCATATCACAGACACTGAGAGCAGCCATCTGCAGGGAGTAAAGGGGGTACCATGGACCCCCAAGGCATCCCCTTGCAGGCGGGTGCAGTCACTGACTGCACCCGCCTGCAAGGGGATCTCTAAGCTCCTTTGAAAGTGCAGGTGGGTGCCGCCTGCACAGTAAAAACATGAAGCAGCTGCTCCGTGTTTTCACATGAATGCGAATGCGCTGCGCCCAGGGCAGCGCGAGGTCACGGCTGCCCCCAGGGCGGCACATTCACCATAAAGGGGCGCATTGGCATTGTGTGCGCCCGGCATACCTTTTCAAAGGTTTCCTGGGTGCAAACAATGCCAATACGTAATACGGCCCCATATGTTTCTGCATGTGTAAGTTCGGATGAGACACAGATAGAAAGGCGCTTCTCTGTTTTCCAATTCTCTTCGTGCACATGTAGATGCTGGGGCACTTGTTTTAACCACAGTTATAAACTCTTGGTTATTTTATCTGCACATTCACAGCTCCAAAAGCAACACTCACTATAAAATGTTTGACAGCTGATGCCATCAAGCTTCTCTCCAGCTCTGGTGATGAATCTGGGTCCTTTGGCAGGGTAAGTTTGCTATTTGAGGAGTGAGAAAACGTTTGCTTCTTTAACTCTTTTAAAATGTTTAGTATCACTTAACTTGCTAAAAAAGAATGGACTTGCTCTGTACTTCATGTTTTTCAATGCTCTGACCTATAAACCATTTTAAGCCACCTGCACTTATCTCCTTAATCAGTATGTGCCACTTCTGTGCCAAGGGATTCCCCTGCTTAATTCGTGCATCTCCACGCTTCCTCGGAGCTGACTCGGTGCTAAAGTCTTGTCTTTGCCCCTCTTCAGAGGAAGATTGTGAGGCTAGAAATACATCACCACAAGCTTGTTCTGTTGACATGATTTGAGTAATATGATCTAAAATGCAAGCCCCAGTCTGAAACTCACACTTCCGGCGAGGGAAACCACATCCCATCACATGCCCCCTTTTCCACCCTGAGGCTGGATATGCCCGCCAGGAGATTGAAACAAACCAGCTCCGATAGTTTCCCTGCGGGTTTACATTATTCATGCAGCTACGAGACTTAATTACAGCAGCACAGGCCCATTTAGGCACAGCATAGGAAGTCTGAGAAAGCGTGTGCTGCGCCTGTCTCTGTGCATCACTGATAAAGGCACAGGGTTGTGTGAGGCGGGATAATATCAACTGCTGACAGCTAGGCGTGCTCCGCATAAAAGCCCAAAGCGAGTCAAAACACAGTAAAACACCTTGCAATCTTTAAAATGTATATGACCTTTCTAAATTTTTGAGTGTCTTATTTTGTTCAGATGTTATCTTCCCTCCCTTCACCATCGACACAAATAAGGAGGCTGTTTACAGGTATGTAGTATGTGTAGCGTTAGCTATACATATTTACACGTTTTGCAAAAGGATGTAGCTATGCCATGGATGCAGAGAGCCTTACTTCTCCTAAATCACTCCTTGCATCTTGAATTGTGAATGAATTGCCTGCAGGGCGCTGAAAATCTTAAGGACATGTTATTACCTTTGCAAAAACCACAGTTGATGGACAGAATGCAGAACAATGTCATACATTCACCCCAGTACAGAGTTCTGGGCCTAAATCCATCGTTTTTTTGCACTCCACACCACCCCAGTTCAGACATGGCCATATGCAAATCAGTCTGACCCTGTGCCTCATGGGAACAGTCCAGCCCGAATTGCCAAGCCATGTCTTCCCTGGACCGGAAACAAGCTTCCGAGGACCAGTTTCTGGCATTCCAGCCGTCTTCAGCCCGGCTTGCTTGAATCCAGTGGTGTGGAGAGCATGGGACTCACGTCTGAGCATACCCATCCCACTCGGGGTGACAAATGCAAAAACCACAGTTGATGGACAGAATGCAGAACAATGTCATACATTCACCCCAGTGCAGAGATCTGGGCCTAAACCCATCGTTTTTTTGCACTACACACCACCCCAATTCAGACACGGCCATGTGCAAATCAGTCTGACCCTGTGCCTCATGGGAACAGTCCAGCCCGAACTGCCAAGCCATGTCTTCCCTGGACCGGAAACAAGCTTCCGTGGACCGGTTTCTGGCATTCCAGCCGTCTTCAGCCCGGCTTGCTTGAATCCAGTGGTGTGGAGAGCATGGGACTCACGTCTGAGCATACCCATCCCACTCGGGGTGACAAATGCAAAAACCACAGTTGATGGACAGAATGCAGAACAATGTCATACATTCACCCCAGTGCAGAGATCTGGGCCTAAATCCATCGTTTTTTTGCACTCCACACCACCCCAGTTCAGACACGGCCATATGCCAATCAGTCTGACCCTGTGCTTCATGGGAACAGTCCAGCCCGAACTGCCAAGCCATGTCTTCCCTGGACCGGAAACAAGCTTCCGAGGACCGGTTTCTGGCATTCCAGCCGTCTTCAGCCCGCTTGCTTGAATCCAGTGGTGTGGAGAGTATGGGAATCACGTCTGAGCATACCCATCCAACTCGGGGATGGGTAAGGTCTCTGTACTGGGGTGATTTTATAACATTGTTCTGCATTCTGTCGATCAACTGTGGTTTTTGCATTTGTCTCCCCGAGTGGGATGGGTATGCTCAGACGTGAGTCCCATGCACTCCACACCACTGGATTCAAGCAAGCCAGGCTGAAGACGGCTGGAATGCCAAAAAACGGTCCTCGGAAGCTTGTTTCCGGTCCAGGGAAGGCATGGCTTGGCAGTTCGGGCTGGACTGTTCCCATGAGGCACAGGGTCAGACTGATTTGCATATGGCCATGTCTGAACTGGGGTGGTGTGGAGTGCAAAAAAACGAACGATGGATTTAGGCCCAGATCTCTGTACTGGGGTGAATGTATGACATTTTTCTGCATTCTGTCCATCAACTGTGTTTTTTGCATGTTATTACCTTTGCCTTTGAGTGAGAGTTGTTCATTCTTCTGCCTCCTTAGTATCTGTCTGCAGATCTACTAAGGAGTCAGGCAGAAAGGACATGACTGGGCTATATGGTGCCTGCCAGTGGGCCTCTTGGACCTTTTCCAACGAGATGGCTTGAGTCCCACAGATTTCATGGTGAAAACCCCGGCAGAGCACATTTGGGACATACACAAAAGATAAGCCAAAGCAGTGTAGGCCCTTTGTTGCACAAGTGTATCATACTAAATATCAGTGATCCCACGCTCAACTTTTGATGACCCCACTGCCTAGAAGCCACAACTATTCAATTTACACCACAACAATTAGAAAAGGAGGGTCCACTATATTGTTTTGTTTCCGACCCAAATTCAGGCAACCCAATATGAACAAATATAACAATGATGAACAAAAAGTGAGATTCAATGGTCAGGACTCTTAAGAATACGCCCGGTATCGAACTTTTATTGATTTTTCAATACATTACATTTTCCAGTCAGCCTAGCCAATGCGTTTCGTCCTCTCTGGACTTCATCAGGGTTGTGCTTTCCAATCTTGTGTGACTATAGAGGACAAACACTTTGGTTGGGCTAACTGAAAAATGTCATGTATTGAAAAATCAATAAAAGTTGGATGCTGGATGCTTTCTTAAGACTCCCAACAATTGACTCCAACAATACTCCAATTCCTTAGTCATGTTTGGGTGCTGGATGGCAGGATGGAGGATAGTGTTTTGGGTGATGGTGGAGGGGGGACTGCTGCCTTTGGTGGGTGGTGGCTGAAAGGGGATTGGGGCTCCACTGCAGGCTCCACTTAATTTGTGGTGATGATGTGTTGGAGAAACTTGGGTGGAGCAGTGATGAAAGGGGCCTGCTGCAGCCCCTACTTACTCTTGGGTGGTTGGTTGTGAAATGGAAGGGGCAGAACAGAACAAAAGGCTATATCTATCTTTACTGGCATTAGAAACTTTGTGTCGAATCTATGTAGTATATTGAAAAGAAAAAACCCTCAAATTTTGTGGGCACTTTTGTAAAAATCCTGTGATTTTGTTTTTACAAAAATGCCAATTCTTTTTTTGAAAATCGTAAATGACTATATCCTGGGGGCGGGGGGGGGTTCCAACAATAAATTACATTTTAAACTTTCTTCTTCTGTTGCTTCCTAGACAGGCACTACATCTCTTCTGGAGATGAATACTGTTAACGAACCACCACCCTGGCTCAACAACCCACGCACATTAAGGTTGCTGTCTCTTTGGTGCTTGATAACATGTTTGCGGGTAGGGACATTCAAGAATTGAAAGCAACTTGACTGGTGGCATTATGAGCTCAGTGATTAAAGCAAAATTAATGCATAGGTATAATAATGTTAATTCGTTTTATAATGTAGGTATTAATTGTACAATTGTGCTCACCCCTTATATATTGCTAGAACAGGCACATTTGTGATCATTTATTATATATATCTAGACTTAATGGTACTGAGCCGCAATTGAATATTTTCCGTGGCATAATATTGGTGGCACTTGCTTTTTATAACATACTACTGCTGTCTTAGGTCTCGATCCTATGTGACTGGTATAACTGCAACCTTTCCACATTCATTCAAGCACACCCTAATCTATACTTGTACTCACCCATCCATCCTTGAACTCATTATTCAAACATTCACTGATACACTGTCTCACCCCTTATTTACTCTAATGACATGAGCACAACTGATTTTTGGAGTTAATATTCCTTTGGTTATTTGCAAAGTAATTTGTGAATTCAGTGTTAACATGCGTGCACCGGGTAGACCTTGCCACTGGACAACATACATGCATTGTGAACCTGTATATTTTATACAGAAGTAACCATGTACACCTATTGCGGAATGTTACTTTTCTTATAAATAAAGAAGATTCAAACTGTGCAGAATATTCTTTGTTATTCTTACTCCTTTTTTTGCTTAATCCTTTTGTATAGTTTGTTCATAGCCTTGCCTCCAACAATACAGCCCCTATACGGCTGCTTTGAGCAGTAATGCAAAGCCACCCCCCAAACTCTTAACCTGGCATGCAATCAACATTAGTTTACATCGGAGTGCATGGAATGTCATGGTGTTCTAGGCATGCAGTACCAGTCATGTCCCCTCTTCTCAACTATCCATTCTTGTATACCTATGTCTGTCGTTGTGTCATCCTTTTCCGCTTTTTTGAGGTACCAAAAGATTTTCCTACTGACTTCCCTCCTCTTTGAAAGGTTGCCTATTTCAATGGCTAACCTAGCCTGGAATTCACCCCCTGTCTGCCATGCTTGTGACCTGGCTTCCTATTTTATTGCTCTTATCTTTCTTGGCTATTCTCAGGCGTTTCCATTTGCCAAGGTTGTCTTTCCGACTTGATTTTTGAAGGTCATCTTATAGTTCTTACCCATCTCTTTTACCTTCCATTTATAGAACACTCACAGTAGTACAAATCTGTCCATACTATGCCATCAGTCTTAGTGTTGAGTGATTCCACTCTAAACAATATTTGCTTTTCCATCCACCTTATGGGAAATGCATTATATTTCATACTAGCTCCCACAGACTTACTAGAAAGTCCACATCGTTTTACTCTAGACAGTCCAGCAGTCCCCTTTCAGAGCATCACATTTTCACTTTTCTCGAAAGAGACAAAAATGACAATACATTACAAAGAACTCTGGGTGGGGCCTAGACTGTGCAACAAGCAGGACGCACCACCAACCCCTGCCCCAGACCTCAACTAAGTGAACAGGTAACATGAGGCCTGAATCTAGAGACTGACAGACTGTGTCTTGTACTCAGAAAGTTAATTCTGCCTGAAACAGAGGTTAACAATTTCCACTGAGACCCTTTTTGATCAAGATACAATGCAAGTGACCGATGAGTAACTCAATAGAGTAGCTTCTTGCACAGTCATTTGGTGAGCTGGCACCTGTCGGAATCCTACCCACAACCATTTTCATTGCTTCTAGAAGTCTAAAGTCTGATGTGTGACTCCGACAGAATTTGGTTAGAGTTCTATTGTAGCCAAACCCACGTTGATGTGCGTTGTGGTTCATTTTGCTGTGAGATTTAAGAACGTTTCTTTTTATGAAGACACGTGCTGGGGTGGAAAGAGACATATTTGTTCTGCTGTTTGACAGCTTGAGTTCTGAATCTCTACCCCCACACATCCTCCCTGAAAACCCGTTAAGTGTTGTCTGTCACAACCCTGAGGATCTAGTGAGGTCCAGGAGTACTTGGCTCAGTTTTGAGAGATAAAGTAGGAAGTACTCAAGGACACCAATGCAAACAAACCCAACCACCACAGCTATGGCCCCATCTCCCCTGCTCAAAGGAGATCTAGCATACAGTCTAAAACATTTAAATGCATAAACAGCAAAGTTGTTGGTTGTCATTTTGAAATCTAGTACAGGTGCAAGGAGCAAACCAGTATCTATCAATGGACAGAATGTCAACTAAAGGAGAAAAAACATTGACAAAAGATTTGACAAAATTCCTGATTTGGATAGATACTGCCTGTTACAGAATGTTTCCAACTAACAGGAAGCAAAACGTTAGTTATAAAGCTGGCAGACCTACGGGGACAATACAAAGTTTCCTTAACAGTCAGACCTCTATAACTTTGTCCTTTTGGCAAGCACTACTGGTAAAAGAGGAGATCTGTAAAATAATTGGAAAGGACAAGATAGATAAATGATAGACCGTCTTGTCAGAATCCTGATGGATAAATGTCAAACGGAGATTCAGAATAAAACTGTAAAATAAGACCTTGCTGCTACTCTCTGGTGAGAAGTAGAAATGAGTTCGTACTATTGCCACAGTGGGGAAGTCTGCAGATATTCTGAAGCTAAGGTTGCTTATAGACACAATAATTGACCTAAAGTTTACTATTTTTGGCCGTATGAAAAAGAATGGAAGAGCATTAGACACTGGAAAAGAAAAAGAAGAATGCTCAGCAGTTAGTAAATTCTTAAACAGCCTGGAACAGTATTCTGTTATTTACTGCTTCATTGATGCAAGAAGAAAAATCGAGTGTTTTAAGTGCTTTATTAATTTTGTATTGACCTTTATGAAGTGCTTTCTCCAAAGAAGTTCTGTCTTCATGTACCCCTAAGTGAAGGAATTATTGATCTGTGCTTTTTAGTGGGAGAATAATTAGGGAGCTATGTTTTTGACTTAGGATTTGTCGGCTTAAAAGAGCAATCATCTCTAGAAAAATAGTAAAATGGAATTACAAAAGATAGTAAGCCAAATCAGTTTTGTTTTGTAAAGTCACCCATGTGTACAAAGTTGGTTGGGCTTAACACTAGTGTTACTCAAATTGCTTCATGATTTGAGAGGGTTAAACCAAAGGTTTATACGATGCCATATTTGAGGCAAAGAATGTCTATGAATAGAGTCATTTATTAATTTGTAAATCAAAAGTCCTCAGTTTCGACATTAGGCTAACAGTATTGGTGTGCAGAGAAATTTAAGGTCAACTCTCAGAATCAGATGACATTACTTCAACTTGCATACACGCAATTTGCCCACTCGTAATAAAAACTTATTTTTTAGGGGTAAATATTTCGATGGGTATACCTCTTAATGTTCTTGCTGCTTGTGCTGTTCGTGTCTGTGCATGTCCTCTGCTCTGTCTCCACTTCCCTGGCTCCCCCGGCTCTGCAAGGATGCCAGAATGCTACAGGAACTATTGCTGCAGGTCCTTGCAAGGAACCAGGAGCTGGGACTGTGGCGCCGCTGGTGTTGTGCGGGGTGCGCGGAGCGGGGGTTTTGAAGCTTCGCGGCTGCAGCCGGAACATCACAAGCAAGCAGGTCACTAAAACTGGCAAGGAGTGGTAAGGCGGCCTTTAGTAACCGCCACATTGGGTTGAGACCAGGACCCTTAGAAGTGGCCCAGCTAGCTGGGTGTGGCTTCTGGGCTGGTGTTTGCTCCCGCCTTACCCCCTCTTTTACATTTTCCTGCTTCCTTGTGAGTTACAAAAGGAGGTGGTGATGGGCAGAGCATTCGAACCAATCCAACACTCACACCCAGTCAACAGATCTGGGTTTAATCCATCACCGTTCTTTAGCCCACTCTGCCACCCCAGTTCCGACATGGCCATATGCAAATCAGTCTGACCCTGTACCTCATGGGAACAGTCCAGCCCGAACTGCCAAGCCATGCCTTCCGTGGACCGGAAACAAGCTTCGAGAACCGGTTTCTGGCATTTCAGCCATCTTCAGCCCGGCTTGTTTGAATCCAGTGGCAAAGTGAGCAAGGGACTCACCTCTGAGCATACCCTGCCAACTTATGGCGAACAAAGCGGTAAAAAATGGGGTGGTGATGGACTGAGCATCTGAACCAATCAAACACTCACACCCAGTCAACAGATCTGGGTTTAATCCATCACCGTTCTTTAGCCCACTCTGCCACCCCAGTTCAGACATGGCCATATGCAAATCAGTCTGACCCTGTGCCTCATGGAAACAGCCCAGCCCGAACTGCCAAGCCATGCCTTCCCTTGACTGGAAACAAGCTTCCGAGGACCGTTTTCTGGCATTTCAGCCGTCTTCAGCC
This sequence comes from Lissotriton vulgaris, assembly GCF_964263255.1. Lineage (NCBI taxonomy): Eukaryota > Metazoa > Chordata > Amphibia > Caudata > Salamandridae > Lissotriton > Lissotriton vulgaris. Next base: position 1,607,924,041 of record NC_141694.1, on the reverse strand, counting down.
CGGCTTGCTTGAATCCAGTGGCACAGTGAGCAAGGGGCTCATGTCTGAGCATACCCTGCCAACTTATGGCGAACAAAGCGGTACAAAAGGGGGTGATGATGGACTGAGCATCTGAACCAATCAAAAACTCACACCCAGTCAACAGATCTGGGTTTAATCCATCACCGTTCTTTAGCCCACTCTGCCACCCCAGTTCAGACATGGCCATATGCAAATCAGTCTGACCCTGTGCCTCATGGGACCAGTCCAGCCCGAACTGCCAAGCCATGCCTTCCCTGGACCGGAAACAAGCTTCGAGAACCGGTTTCTGGCATTTCAGCCATCTTCAGCCCGGCTTGTTTGAATCCAGTGGCAAAGTGAGCAAGGGACTCACCTCTGAGCATACCCTGCCAACTTATGGCGAACAAAGCGGTAAAAAATGGGGTGGTGATGGACTGAGCATCTGAACCAATCAAACACTCACACCCAGTCAACAGATCTGGGTTTAATCCATCACCGTTCTTTATCCCACTCTGCCACCCAAGTTCAGATATGGCCGTATGCAAATCAGTCTGACCCTGTGCCTAATGGGAACAGTCCAGCCCAAACTGCCAAGCCATAGCTTCCCTGGACCGGAAACAAGCTTCCGAGGACCGGTTTCTGCCATTTCATCCATCTTCAGCCCGGCTTGCTTGAATCCAGTGGCAAAGTGAGCAAGCGACTCACGTCTGAGCATACCCTGCCAACTTATGGCGAACAAAGTGGTACAAAAGGGGGTGGTGATGGACTGTGGATCTGAACCAATCAAACACTCACACCCAGTCAACAGATCTGGGTTTAATCCATCACCTTCGTTTAGCCCACTCTGCCACCCCAGTTCAGACATGGCCATATGCAAATCAGTCTGACCCTGTGCCTCATGGGAACAGTCCAGCCCAAACTGCCAAGCCATGCCTTCCCTGGACTGGAAACAAGCTCCCGAGGACCGGTTTCTGGCATTTTATCCGTCTTCAGCCCGGCTTGCTTTAATCCAGTTGCAAAGTGAGCAAGGGACTCACGTATGAGCATACCCTGCCAACATATGGCGAACAAAGCGGTACAAAAGGGGGTGGTGATGGACTGAGCATCTGAACCAATCAAACACTCACACCCAGTCAACAGATCTGGATTTAATGCATCACCGTTCCAACAATGGATTTAGGCCGAGATCTCTGTACTTGGGTGAATGTATGACATTGTTCTGCATTCAGTGGTTTTTGCACTTGTGAGTTACCAGCCTGCCAAACTGCAGCAGCACTGCCATGTCCGCCTTCCCCTGTCATTTGGTCCTCTTGCAGTTTCCACAGAGGCCCAGCTTGTTGCCCACCTCTGCTATTCCCTACAGGTTGGGATAAGGAAGCAAGGCAGGTTCGGAAGTGACAATGTGCAGTTGCCCCACGTTGACCCGCGGCTGCTGTTAGTCTTTCAGGAGGACACAATTCATTAGCCTGTGCATGCTTGCTACCTGCTTACTGCCATCCCCAGCGCCAGCATCTGTATTTTAATTGAATTTATTGCCAGTTTACATTGCCCTTAGTGGTCCATTGTGCACTGCACCTCGCCTCGCCTTGCCGTTCGATGGCAGCTTACCCATCCTTCATTTCTGGAGGGAAGCCTTCTCAGAAGTCGTCTTCGTTCTTACAATAAACTGGTGTGAATGTAATAAATCTTAATCTGACTCATAATAAAACATTGTATAAGTGCAAGGGGCTCAACAGACATGTCTCTTCGTGGTGGGTGAATTATTGACCTACTTCCAAAATGTTGATTTAAACCCTTGCCTAAAGTTTCCCCATTTTAAATACAGGGGGCAATCTAACCATCTTAATAAAATTCTTTTGGGGGGGGGGAATGAGCAAAAATAGGTTCTATATAAGAGAATTCTCCATCAAAACAAACGTTTTAGTAAAATAATTTTCACACTAAAACGTTTTGTTCTAACCTCCAAGGTTGTAGAAATATATGGAAACTAATACAAATCCAAACCTACAGGCTAGCTTTATGCGATGGATCATAAATAGAATGACAATTTGCAGAAGCAGAACGCAGGCAATGATTACCCCCACGTCAAGTTTGGCTTTCATCTGTGGTGAATAAATGAAAAGCATTAGCTTGTCCCTACACTACCACTACTGTGGCAGCCCTACTTTGCATTTCCCAGTATAGGTCAGGAAAAAGTTGTCATCACATGAAGACTTCCTAAGAAGTACACTCAATTTGTATCGGTCAAGTAGTCAAAGCTGCAGAGCTTGTTCTAAGATGCTGCTTCTGTCTCCTTCGATCTCCTCACCTCTTCTCATGACTCCACCCCAGGACACTATCCCTAATACAAAACGGAGGAATGTAGAACATGCCCACAGATCACCTCATCTTACTGGACACTGCCCATAAGTGATTTTCCACGCAGTGTCAGTGCTCCCAGGTCCTGGGTTGATGACTTTGATTCCCAGGCCTCCCTCAATGAGAAAGAAAACTGTCTCTCAGTTATCAGGGCTCCTTGCATATTTGTATTGTATCCTTCAAGCCTAACTCTCCTAAACAAAAGACGTTATTCTAACTAACAACAACTTTCTCCACCTGCAACAGAAACGTGAGAACAGAACAAATTCAACATGCACATGAATTTCGCTAACAACCTTGCTCCTAAGGCCCCAGGGAAAATACATTTCAGGCCTACAGAAATTGGCCAACACAAGAGTGAAAAACATAGGCTTTTTCAAATACACACAAGTGGACATGCCACTTAGGCCTTTCTACAATGTTACATTATAAAATAGCACATTAAATTCATTTTAATTACAATCAACCTATGAAAACCTACACGTTAAATGAAATTAGCCACTTCTATGTGCAACTTTAATATGGTGCATATTTAAATCATATGTGTTTCACCACACATGAGAATTTCGTTAAGTAAATAACATTAAATGGGGGGCGTGGCTTGACCATCGGCGAAAATGGACGCGTGAGCTAAGAGCTCCGCGCTCGCCTCTTGATTTATCCTGGTTAATTGCTGCCCTGGTGTTGCCCGGGCCACGGGGAGGCTCCCCGGAACAGTGAGGATCCCCAGGAGCTGTCCGGATCCCGTGGGTGCAGGCTACTGGCGGCGCTGGCGCTGGAATCCTGGCCGGTGTTAGTGGAGAGTGCCGGCCATTTTGACGAGGCCTACGTCGGAACTCGCAGCCCAGGCCTTGGGTGATCGTGGAGCTGCCGTAGAAGTGGAGCAGGCCAGCCTCGGATGGAACTGCCCTCGGAGCACCAGAGTACTTCCTGCCGCTGAGAAACAAAAGGTTGCGGCGGACTGTACTATGACGCACGCGGTGGGAGCTGACCAGCGGAGGACCTCTGGCTGTGGAGGAGAGCCACGACCGTGTGCCAGTGCGGCGTGTTGAGCTGCTGGGGAGATGCAGGTCGGTGAGCACAGCGCGTCTACTATCAGTGGAGGGACGCAGCCGCGATACCAGAGAATGCCCCCTGTGCTGTGGGACTTTGGTGGCCATTGGAGGGTTACGACGTTTGAACCCCTGCGGCGGGCGGAGTGACTACCGGAGACCGGTGCAAAGAAGACCGGGAAGTAGTGTGTGGGAGGAGCGCCCCCCCCTCTCCCCTTCTTGATGCTGGAGTGTGCTCCTGAATAAGCCGGAGCGGCGGACCACGTTTGGGGGACAAGCGGACTCTGCTCCAACTAGGGGGTGGCGGTTGGTGACCCTTGAGGCTGGCGGAGCCAGGAGGCCGGCGGAGCACGTTACCCTTTCCTCCCCCCCCATCCCAGGCGATACCAGGGTGTGCCCTTTTGTGACGGCGGTTGAGAAGAGCGGCGGTACTGGACCGCCGATGTGTGCTGCGGAGAGAACGGACTCGAACCTCTGCGACGCCTGCTATCGGGCTTTTCAAGATTTTCTTTATTCTCCTAACCTTGTGTTTTGGTTCAGAAGTCTTCTCCCATCCTTTTAAATCCCTTGTGGCACTCCCTCTCCCTCAACAGCTGCCTTTTCCAGTGATTCTGTTGCTCCTTAGGTAGTCCTTTATGCCTTTTTTCTTTCTTTTCTAGTGCTGGTTACAAATTAGGTTTGGGTGACGGCCTGTCCAGTCAGAGGCAGGTTTGCAGAGCGGCGGTGCTGACGGTCCGCGTGGTTGGGACTACGACACTGTCCAGAATCGCTTGCCACTTAGTGGTGAGTGGCCCCCTGAACTTCCTGCCTGAGACTATAGTGGACCTGTGGGGAAGCGCTCCGCGCCGTTGGTGATCGGCTGCTGTGAGGTGGTGCCTACATATCGCCCGTATCAACGCCCGAGCTGAGAGGGGCTGCTATTGTGAACATCCATAGGGCGACCACCGTAGGGGGCTGCTGGGAACTGAATTATGGGGAAACTGCGGCCGAAGCCTGGGAGGGCACCCTCTGACCCCGGCGAGGGTCTACAGGAGAGTCAGGACCGAGACCCGTCTGGGGCACCGGCAGCGGGGTTGCAGCAGCAGCAGATGGACACAAATCTTGCAGGCCATTTCGGACACGAGGGAAACGCTGCGTACTGATAAAGCACAGGTGTCGACGAGCTTAGGGATACTGCGGGCTGACCACGGTAAACTGGTAGACCGAGTCCAGGCCGCGGAACTCACATTGGAGAGGCTGGAGCCGGCCCAGAAGGTGACCGAAGCGACTGTGGGGGACTTATTGCGGAGAGCGCAGTGCCTGGAGAAGAGAGAGGAGGATGCCGAAGGGCGCAACCGGCGCAATAACATACGGGTGGTGGGCCTGCCCGAAAAATTTGAAGGCGACAGCATGATTACCTACCTGGAGGCCTGGCTGTGGGATGTGGAGGGCCTATTGCAGTTTTACACGTTGGAGCGGGCTCACAGGGTGCCGGCTCGTCCGCCGGCTCTTGGCCGACCCCTCGTCCTGTAGCGGCGAGATTATTGCACTTCAAAGACCGTGACGCCATACTGCAGGAGGCACGGACAACGGGCCCCTTCCGGGTAGACAATGCCGCTGTCTCCATTTACCCTGACTATACCTATGAGGTTCAACGTAGCCGTGCCTCTTTCCTGGCGGTCAAGAAGGCCTCCGTGACGAGGGCATACAGTACTCTCTCATGTTCCCAGCCCGCCTGAAAGTGATGGTCGTTGGCAAGGCGTCCTTCTATAATACGCCGGATGAAGCTTGGCACTGGATAGAGTCGTACAGAGCTGTGACTGACGGCTCTGGAGGGAAGGGGAAGACGACAAAGATCCACTTGAAGTCCCGTAGAAGTCGTCGGCTCAGGAAACAGGCGACGGCTGGCCGGACACCTTCAGCATCGCAGACGGATTTGGAGAGGCAGGCGGCCCTCCAGGCGGTCTCCGTAATATCCGGGTCGACTGGTGCTGCTTCATTGGCGGACTCGGGTTCGCAGCACGGATCCGATGTGTTAGTGTCAGAGGGCTCGGAGAACGGCTATCAGGCCATACCTCATGTCACGCCAAGGACTGCTGATGGCATCCTGGACGAATGAACACTTCTGGTTCTGATGAACATGCAGTAAGGGGGTGTAATTCTGGTTGTCATTGGGAGAAGGGGAGGGCGTGGCTGTGGACAAGGGGACGGTGGCGGGGGTCTGTTCCCACATGCCGGAGCCTAGAGAAATTGGGGGTGATGGTTGCTTGATCGGGGGGCTCCGTGGGGCCGGGGCGACACTGGAGGGGATTTCACACTTGAGGCTGAGCGCGGACGGAAGGGCGGTACGATCGTTTTCCGGCTTGTCCAGGTGTAGGGCCACCCCCTCGACCTCATGCTAGCTGTGAGACTCTGTTAGCTACCAGAAAGTTCCCGTTATTTGGATTGGGTTAGGATGGGTGACTAAGGTTTAGAGCCTGTTCTGAGGAGGGGAGGGATGAGGGATTGTTGGGGAAGTTCTGGGAATCGGCGAACTGTCAGTGTACCTGCTAAGTTTGGAGGGAGATTGCCCATTTGCATGCACCGATATGGGGACACGACTTGAGCTGAAATGTATCACCTGGAATGTGCGGGGACTGAACTCCATGACAAAACGCTACAAAGTGCATGCATATTTAGTACGGAGGGGGATTCAGGTGGCCTTCCTACAGGCAACCCACATTGATCAGGTGGAAGGGAGGGCACTGCAACGTAGATGGAGGGGGCAACTTTTTATACTACCTATTCAGCATATGCAAGGGGAACTTTGATTTGGTTGAGGTCCAGGGTTCCCTTTTAACCTTTGACTACAGTGGTGGATCCAGAGGGGAGGTTTGTAGCAGTACAGGGACGACTAGACGGGAGGGATGTAGCACTGTGTAGTGTGTATGCCCCGAATGCTGATCAACCCGCTTTCTTCTCGCGATTATCTGGGAAGCTGGCGTAGTTCTTGACGGGTACGGTATTTTTGGGGGGCAATTTTAACTCAGTCACTGACACAGACTTGGACCGGTCACATCCCCCGTTGGCGCAATCTGCGGTTCATCGACTGGCGAAGGCGAGACGTGAGCGGCAGAGTACCTGGGGCTTAGTTGATGCTTGGCGGACACACCATCCTGCAGCTCGGGACTATTCGTTTTATTCAGTGCACATGATTTGCACGTACGACTCGACAGCATATTGTGCTCCCCAGGAGCTCAGGAGCTGACGTGTCATAGCGAGTATTTGGCGATCACAATCCCTGCTTGATAGGAGTACCGTGGTCCAAGCAACAGCAGGCGATCCCCACATGGCGTTTAAATCCTTTGACGCTGGAGGAGCCAGTTTTTAGTGCTGAGGTCCAGGATGGTGTCGCGCATTACTTTGCGGAGAACGCTGGAATGGCATCGAATAGGGCCCAAGAATGGGACGCTTTTAAGGCGGTGGTGCGAGGAGTGTGCATTTCATCTACAGTGGGTGCTCGAAAAACGTTACTGAGTGACATAGAGCGGGAGGAGGCACTCCTGCGTCAAGCTGAGAAGGATAGTCACACGAAGGCAGGAGGGCAGGAGGCTGTGCTTGCGGCGCGTGAAAACAAGGCTGCCCGCACTGAACGGTTACGCTGCTTTGATTATAGGGAGTGCTCGGTACAGGCCCATGTGGAGAGAGATAGGGTGGGATCCCTGCTGGCATGGCTGGCTAATCCAGCACACCGGGGTACGCTGATGGCGACGGACGGGAACCTAGTGTATTCCCAGGAGGAGAGTAATGCACAATTTTTGGCCTACTACACAACCCTCTACCGAAGCACGATGCCTGACCTGCCAGATGGAGTCCTTGACTTTCTCTCGGCAGCGCAACTCCGCCGACTGGATCCTGAGCAAGGGGACAAACTGGGAGAGGCAATATCGTTAGGAGAGATCCGTGCAGCGATCAAGCATATGGCTAGACGGAAAATGCTGTGGGCCGACGGCCTCCCTGTGGAGTTTTACGCGGCATATGTGGGCCTCCTTGCGCCGCACCTGCACTCAGTGTACAGTGAGGCCTGGTCATTGGGTCGGCTGCTGTCGACCACCAGGGAGGCGATTATAGTACCGCTGCTGAAGCGAGGCGGAGACCCACGCTCTCGGTCGGCATATTGCCCGCTCTCCATGCTCACTCTGGATTATAAAATCCTGAGTGAGGTCATGGCGACGCGTCTGTCCGAACACATGTGAACTCTGGTACACCCAGATCAAGCGGGGTTCATTCCCACCAGGAACACGGCCGTGTGTATACGTAGGTTGATTAGGGTCATGGGTGATGAACACAATAGGTTGCTGGGCACGGCGGTCTTGTCAGTCGACATTGAGAAGGCCTTCGACAGTGTGGAATGGCCGTATCTGTTCCAAGTGTTGAGGACGTTTGGTCTTGGGGATCAGTTTGTTAGATGGACCCAACTGTTATACGATTCTGCTACGGCTAGGGTTCGCACGGGGCCTACCATTTCAGCAGCTTGTCAGGTTGGGAGGGGCACCCGGCAGGGCTGCTCCCTATTGCCGTTGCTGTTTGCACTGGCGATCGAGCCGCTGGCGGCGCATGCCAGATTGGGACGCTCCTATGAGTGCCTGGTGCTGCGAGGGGAGACACATTACATCTCCTTATACGTGGACGATTTATTGCTGTATTTGGCGGATGTGGATGACTCTGGCGCCAGAGTCCCGCTGCGGGAGTTCGGCAGTCTCTCAGAGCTGAAGGTGAATTGGGGTAAGACCTGTTTGTTCCCATTGGCTCCGGAAGATCGGGCGCCGCTGGAGGGGGGGGATTTGCATTGGGAACCTCACAGTTTACCTTATCTGGGTACCCGCAATTATCACTTGCAGCCCGACCTCCTGGAGGGTAATGTGGGCGGGGCCTTGAGGGGGCTCCAGAGCAGTATGGAGTTCTGGCGAACTCTCCCGTTGTCGGTGGCGGAGAGGGCAGCGTTGCTAAAAATGGTGGCGTTGCCGCGTTTGCTCTACTTTTTTCGCACACTGCCGATATGGATTCGGGCGTCCTTCTTTCGGAAGCTCAAGATCTTCATTACAGACATGGGCGTCCGCATGGGGGGGCAAGGAGGGGCGCTTGCCCCCCCCTGGAGCGACCTTCCTTGCCCCCCCTGCGGATGCCCATGAAAACCGTGACATCAAGACGGGGTTCTCACTTTCTTTCCTCTCCTTTCTTTTCTTTGCTTCCCTGTGAAATGGATCCAAAAAAGAAAGACGTTTTTGCTGGAAATGTCGTATTTTTTCTAACAATTTAATTCCAAAGTGCAGCATTGGGAATAAAAGGCTAAAAATATGAAAAATAGATAAATAACTAAATAAAGTAAGACAGAGTGGTAGAAAACTGGCCAAACTGATTTTATTCACACTGGAACACATTAGCGCAACTTTTACAGAGTTTGCCAGTGAAGCACTATTTTTGTTTTCTTGTCTTTGTTTTCCCTGGACTTGGAACTAGTGCACCAATCCTGGAGGTACTGCAGTGTGTGGATTGGAAAACAAAATGTGTGCTGCGACTGCGTTCAGGGATGTGGTCTTTTTACCATACTGCTTACATTTTGTAATGATATAAGAAATGGCCATTGAAATGGGTCCATTCAGGGCCCTGTAGTCGTGTCCTTAACTTTTCAGGCAAAAGCACTCACTGATTTCTGAATAGTGAGTGTAAAAGCATTAAGGTAGCCATGTTGTTCCTGCTTACATTTCCCATGGTTTGCTAAATTTTGCATTCCCTTTAAGTGTTTGCTTTTTCCAGGATGTTGTTACTTTTTTTTTTTTGTAGGCCGGATATTGCTCTTGTCTAGTGCGTAATTTAAATTGAGCCGCATCCAGGTGTTTATAACGGGCAACAATTGGGTTGTAGTTGAAGAGTTTTTCTCAGTGGGGCAGTACGGTGTTCATTGGGGGAGAGGATGTGGCACTGTGGTCAGAGCTGCTGAATTTGGAACTGGGAACCAGGTATAGATTTAATAACCAGTCCACCAGACCACTCTCCTGTGAGAGCACAATCACATGCTAGACCTTAGAGGGCTCTGCAAGACCTTAGAAGTCCTGGTGTCTTCGCACCAGCAGGTGGACCCTAGCATGACAAGTGTAGGTTAACCTTCAAGGCTTGTCCACCACTATCCATACTGAAGTTTACCTCCAGTCTTGCGGGCAGGCCTATGAAGCAGCACACCCTAGAACAACAGTCAATGAGGTCACAGGACCCTTGAGAAGGGCCAGCTCTAGGGCGGTGCAACCAGTGTGACCGTAACGGGTGCTGACTTTAGGTGGAGGCATCATGTTTGCAAGGATATTATGGTTTTAAAAATGATTGCTGCCTCCTTCCTGGCCTCCAACAATTTTCGGCAACAATAAAAATGTCATGATCACTCTGGTGATTAATGTTCTTCCTAGAGAGAGATCAGAATTTTGTCCAGTTGAAGTTTTGACTCATGGAAAGGTAGCTCAGAGGGTTAATGTATCGGCTGCAAAGAACATGCGCCATGCAGATCACAAAGTGCTCATAATATAAATAGGGCAGTGGGCTACTGTTTTTGTCAGAGAGATCCTTTTGTTACTGGCAGTTACTTGCAGTTTATAAGTTAAAATCCTAACTTAGAACAGTGAGCTATTAACTGTCATCTAAGAGCTGCAAACAAACTGCAAGGTACAAATTAGAGCGTTATGCCCCCCCCACCCCCCAGTCTTTGATTATCCTAATGTCCCAAAAAGTGTTCTTTGGACAGAAATCAATTCAGATTATTAAGGCGAACCCCCAACCATGGTATTACGTTTTAAATTCCGGGTATTGTGTTTCTCCAGACCAATCACTATAAAACTATACAGGCTACTAGTATGGTTGTCATGCGACTCCTACACCTTGTAGACCTTAGTCTTATGTAACATTTTCTATACAGTGATTTACACAAATATTGAGTGTTTCTGTGTAATGTGTGCGGTGTGAAGTGCTCTGACACCCTACAATGGCATGAGTGGCACTGTAAATCAATTTAAATGCATCTGAGAGGGAGTGGTTATGGAGACTTGGGTGGCTCAGTTAAAGGTTGGTAGTGAGGGAATCCATGGCAGAGGTGGTCATTGGGGGGCACTAGCAAACATTAATGCACAGGACACCACCAGTGCTATGGCTGGCCCTGCCCTTGAGGCCAGTCTGCCTCACCTATAGGTACCTACATTGGCCTTGTTTCAGCAGTAGTAGCTGCAACTCACCAGGGATTGGCAATGCAGGATTTGCACGCACACCAAACTAAGTTTGCAAACTTCACAGTCTCCCTGCTTCATTCACAAGCACTTTTAACATGTGCTGCCTGCTGTGGGTCCACTGGAATTAATTATGCAGCAAAGGATGACAACATTATGCCGTAGTGTTGACTAAATTATGCATTAAAAAAAAGGTTGCAGCGTAATGCAGTATATTTTCAGATATTTTATTATTTTGACGTGTGTACACATGCTAACAGTCTCTGGAAAGATTTTACCTTATTAGTATCAGTGTAACATACAAACGCAGCAGTGAGAAAGGTGTCCAGTCAACCTTTGCAATAGGCCATCCACTCCACAGCAACACAAGTCACATTTTATATTAACTTTTGATATGTTTGAGCTACAAACAATTTATTAGTTTAAATGGTCAGATCATGCAGCAGATCTTGCATTATGAGGCAAATATGGCAGAGCCATAATTTTAGAGAAAACATTTGCAAACTAGGATATTTTGCCATTCATGTTTGAACTGCTGTTGTGGAAAAAGGGAGAAGTGCTGATGACAGAAACACCATGGCTCGGAGACAAATGGCTTGTGTTTCCACATTTTATCGTATTTGGTACATTCTGTGATTAGAACCATATCCCACTTTGTGAATATATTTTAATGTCAATAACTCATTATATGAAACACAAAAGTGTCAAAGGGTCTATATACAAAATCTATGTGTGGTACATTGAACTAAAGATGTCTGTGACAACCCACTTAAAGTCAAAGAAAAAACATAAATAGGTGTCCTGTGATCACTAACAGGATACCCATCAGTCACCACTCGGAACCGCCCTTCATCATTTGGGATTCCTGTAAGCCATATATTGGCCCACTGCCGGTTTAAGATGGAAGGTCAGATCTCATAACTTCCTGTAGACCTGGCAGTGACCAGTATGGTTAGAGTGTCACAAAGTACCAGTTGGTGGGTATGGGGGTGACTGATTTGCAGTGCTTGTGAAGAAAAAGAAGTATGTGCTTAGTGAAAATAAAATTGGGTGAGGGAGCAAGAGTGAAAAGTTTATTCTGTTTATTGCTCGCTCCACCAATATTAAAAGAGCAGCAAAGGTAGACTTAACAAATATCTACCTAGATGTAGAGATGGTCAACATGTTTCAGCAATTTGAAGGGACTAACGATTCCAATGCTTTCATCAGGACCTAGACATTAAGTAGTGCTACTGCAAAGATATAGTGAAATGTTAAAAAGTGACTACATATTAAACATACTGCAACATGAAAAAAGATCACCTGAATTCCTAGGTGTAGTCTTTGCTTGCAGGTGTATTGTATGTCACTGGTGGGAAGATAAAAAGACACAGACAGAACAGTAAAATGACCACATACACATAGACATAATAACGTGTAATTAATCCACATTTAGCTGTAAGCTGATTGTTTGGTAGAACAACACATTGGTTCTGAATTTTTCAAACATGAAGACACTTAGATGTAATTCTTGCATGTGAGAGAGTGTACTTCGTCTTACCCTTGTAGTCGAAGTCGTGGGCCTCACCCCGCCTGGCAACGGCTCAGGGAACGAGGGAAGCACCGCTCTATTAAAAAGGAAGCAAGAGTAAAGATATGTAATCGCTTCCTGTCAACTAAAAATAACAAACACCAGTACTCTAAGAGATATATGATACAAATTTTCTGTTTCAAGAAGGTATGTGAGAAACACATAATGAATTAGATCAGAGATTCTTACGATGACCGGTAAGAGAAAGAATCATGACTGATTTCATCGAGTTAGTCGTAGCAGAGTGTCATAAAGACTAGACGACCGCTATCTAGTAACGTCTATATAAAAGAGGTGCCGTAAACATGTTCGGTACTACTTGGTAGTCCTACATCTCCAGTCTTCACGCCCCCAAACAAATACAACCTCCAACGAAGCTGTAGAAAATGCCATTATGCTGAACAGCTCATTTGAGCTCCACTCATATTTTGTTTTAATGCCAAAGTAAACTCGGTCTCAAAAGAGGTACTAAGACAGAGTTCTGACAAGTCATAAGCTTTCACCTTTGTAAAGATAGTATAATCGCGAAAGCAGATCTCCGAAAGGAAGAGCTTTGGTGCATCTCACCTCTCCGTCTTTACCTCTTCGCCATCTTCCGAGCCGGTTGGGGAGGTACCTGAACTGAGTTGAAGCTTCAGTTAAGAACAGTTTGCTGATTGGTCCTCAGCCGGTCATGTGATCAGACTGTGCAGTAAGAGCTTAGATGCCTAAAGGGCCCACTGCAGTTAAGAGCAGTTTACTGATTGGTCCTAAGCCGGTCATGTGAGCGGACCGTGCAATGAGACTTAGATGTTTATTGGGCCCCCGGAAAGTCATGTGATCTTCGCGGTCACCTGGAAACAGAGCCTAACAAGTGTATATGCTCTAGCATTTCACTCGAGGCCATGTACAAAGGGAAAATAAAAATGAAAATAGAAGAAAGATGCTACGGACTTTCGGACATGAAAAATCCTCTGGTTTCTCGTGTTCTAACTGGAAAGGTTGTGATTCTTTGTTATTAATAACCACAAAGACGTCCAGATATTGTTAACCGCATCGCTGCGGCGGTTATTTTTCCCCTACGCGGCTTTTTTCTAAAAGCCGCATAAGATGACGAGCTCAGCTCGTCATCCGCACACGCCCCCCGTGGCTGATGACGAGCTGAGCTCGTCATCAGCATCGAAGGGGTTAATAGACAAAAAGAGGGGGAGGAGCATGTTTTTTCTTAAATCTGCCAGATCTACAGATATCATTCTATGTCTAATATGTCAAGGTCTTTCACTATATTATCATGTCAATAACGAGACCTTCACACTAAAAATGGAGATGGCTAAACATCAAACACAGTCACTATTAGCCCCTTCATTTTGAAAAGAGTGTGGCAACAGACATAGTTATAAAGTGGACCAAGGTATATCATCATTTAATCCGCCTTTGTTTGTCCCCAACTTGAACACCCATTTTTGTTCCTTGTGTAAAAGAAAGTTGGAATGGTCCGTGACGTGGGGAGGTATGTAAGATTGCTCAAGGACAGTCCAAACAATTGCAGTTGGGGCATGTTGTTTTTCCAAAAAATGATTGGTAAGTTTGGTTGACTGCCTTTTACAACGGATCGTACTCTTATGCTCGGAAATGCGAGTTTTTATTTTCCGAGTTGTCATCCCAACATATTTCAAGCTGCATGGGCAGGTTATGAGATAAATCAGCTTCTCACTGTTACAGTTGGTGAATCTAATTTGTTTCCATGGTCTGTTGGTACCTATGTCGATCTCAGTTGACTTTTTAGTTTGTGGGCAGGCTTGGCATGATCCACAGGGATGGTGCCCTGCTACAGGTGGAAGATGCCAGATCGTTTCAAGAGCCCTTGGCATTTGAATGTGACGACTCGTGTGGACAATTCGGTCCCTCAAGTTAGGATCTCTCTTGAAAGAGAAAAGTGGTGCTTCGATGGTTTCTTGTCCTGAATTTAGAATAGGCCAATGCTTTTTACTATTTTCTGAATCTTATTTGACAAGGTCCCAAACGTGCAAACACAAGTCAGTCTGTTCGATGTAGCCTTGGGGACTGAAGGTTCCAAGAGGGCCAGTCTGTTGTTATTTTTGGCCCGCTTCATTGATTTTCGTACCAATTTAGGGGGGTATTTCCTACAAAGAAGCTGGTCTTGTAAAGCTTTAATGTGTGTCTTTTAACCTTCTTTGGTAGAACAATTCCTCTGCACCCTCAGGAACTGCCCATAGGGTAGATTTTTTCTGAGGGATTTGGGGTGATGGCTATCGAAACAGAGTAGGGAATTTCTTGCCATCGGCTTTCTGTAGAGCTCTGATTGGAACCCTTCTGGAGTGGTGAAAATCTTCAGATCCAGAAAAGCAATATTAGTTTTTCTGGCCTCCACAGTAAAACGAAGAAAATTATTCCTGCTGTTTAACCAGCTCTGGAATGCCAAGAGATCTTCATGTGTCCCTCGCCATATCACTAGTATATCATCGATATACCTTTTCCACATTTTTATCGAGGTGATATAGGGGTTGTCATTCGTAAGGACATGCTCTTGCTCAAAGTGATGTACGTAGAGGTTTGCCAAGCTGGGGGCAAAAATGCTCCCCATGCTGGTACCTGACGTTTGCAGATAAACCGTGTCTTCAAACTTAAAGAAGTTTTGCTTCATGGCTAAGGTGGGACAAGCCATGATAAAGCTGACTGGTGTGATGCTATCTAAGTCACGAGCCATCAAGAGGGAAGAAATAACTTCTAAAGTTTTGTTTTGGGGTATTGACGTATAGAGTGATTCCACGTCAAATGAGACAAGGTGGTCTTTCTCTGCATCGAATTCCATGTCAGGAAGAAGACGTAGCACATCTGTTGTTTCTTTGAGGTATGTAGGCATTTTCTGCACCATAGGGCGCAAGAAATGATCGACGAAGGTGGAGAGTGGTTCCAAAATGGACCCAATGGCCGAAATTATAGACAATAAAAGTAAGGCATTACTGGATGCTCCGTACACAGGAAGGCAGCTTCTTGACGAGTAACCCATCCCTCAGACAGGGCTTCCAACACCATCTCATGGATCATCTTTCGCATGTCGGCTGTCGGATCTTGAGCGAGGGGGCAGTATGCTTGTCTGTTAATAAGTTGCCGTAAGCATTCAGTGCGATAATCTCTCGTGTCCATGAGGACAATCGCACCCCTTTGTCTGCTGGTTTAATGGTGAGTTCAGTGTTCGAAGCAAGAGATTTCAATGCATCTTGTTCGGCCTTGGAGAAGTTACAGAAGGTCTCTTTCTCTGTTGAAAACAGGGTTTCAATATCTTTCTCTATAGCTTGTTCAAACGCAAGTACTTGCACAGGAACCATGTGGGATCCAGGATTAAACGTTGATTTTTTTCTTTAGACCAGTATTCACATCTTCTGGGTCTGGTTCTTTCTGGTTAGATTTTGAGAAGAAGTACTGCAGGCGAATCTTTCGGAAGAACTTGGCCATCTCTATATTGGTTTCGAAATGATCATTTCTGAAAGTGGGCACAAAGCCCAAACCTCTATTGAGGGCTTTGTCTTCCATGGGAGTGACGGTATGTGAGCTCAAGTTGATGACGAGCCCGCCTCCGTGTTCACTTGGGCTGGTCCCGTTGTTTTGTTCTTCGTCGTTGTACTCCTCAAGTTCCTCGTTGAGGTGGCCGGAGGACTGAAATGGACTTGGGATTGTGGGCCTCTTCTCCGTCCTCGAGATCTGCCATGACCAAACCCTAAAAAAGGCGGCTGACCTCCAAAATTGCCTGAGAATTGGGGTGGTGGAAATGGCCTCATTATAACCTTAAATAATCATGTGTATCCATTGGTTGATTAAACTGGGGGGTGAAATGCCAAACAAATACTAAAAATTGGGATGTCTACGCATTCTGGCCACATCTCTGGCTCCAGCCACAGACCCAATCCTTGGGTTATTCCCGCCCACTTTGACCACTGTGTAAGACTCAGCATCCCAGGACCTTTGATGTGCCGCCACTGCGGGCGCCGCATGTGCCACACTTTTACGGTGCCGGGCTTCCGCATAAGGGAGCTGGCCATTATTGTATCCCTAAACTTGCGCAGGTTGTCAGTTTGACATTGACTACACGCAGAGGGACTCTAAGGGCCAGATGTAGGAGCCAAAATACCGGTCGGTAACGGCCGATTTTGGCCGTTACTGACCGGTATTTAGTAATTGGCATGTAGGGGCCCTATTTTACCGATTCGGTAAATTCACCGAATCAGTAAAATACCGAATCGGTATTTTTACCGATTCAGTAACTTCCTGATGTAGGTGGGACTCTTCTGAGTCCCAATGGCCTTACAGATTCGGTATTTTACCACCCAATCCAATTGGGTGGTAAAATACCGAATCAAGGTGTGCATGCACATGTATGCATGCACACCTATGCCATGTGACAGACAGACATGCCCTTAGGGCATGTCTGTGTGCCACTTGGCACACATACCAGTATTTGGGGTGCTAGAGGGTGTCAAAGTGACACCCCCTGCACCCTTGCTGGAATCGGTATTTACCGAATCGGTATTTACCGATTTAGTAAATACCGATTTTTACAGAATCGGTAATTCAATTACCGATTTTTCCTACATCTCCCCCCTTCTATTTTACCGATTCATAAATACCGAATCGGTAAAATTCTGTATTTATGAATCGGTAAAATATACTTACCTACATCTGGCCCTAAGTTTCTTTTAAAAAATGTAGCTAACATTTGGACCTATACAATTTATTTTGTATAAATTCATTTAATGTGTGTAAAATTTAGCAATGCCCGAGGAATTCTAGTAAAGGGGGTACCCATTGGCGAATCACTAGCGTGTGTGATTGCTGCATTATTTATTACTAACTTTGACGTTGCGCTTTAACTTTGGATAAAAGTTATCATGAATTCTAGCACCAAGAAGCCAATATTGGTAAATATGTGTGCTACAAATAATCCCTACCATACACTGTGCATACAGTATATTTAATCTGGTGCTTTAATCATGAGCTGTTTTAAAGTATTCTGATAAAAATCGATTAGTGCTGAAGACAGCCTTGATTGGTGTTGGATCGAGGACCCGGAAGTCTGCACACCTAGCAGACAGAGATAAAGCAGCTTGCCAGAAAGTTTAGCGTTTTCCCTACAGGCGGTGTTTGTTGGCCTGTGGCAGGGTCAGTCGCATGTCCTGGATTCCTGGCTTTTAATTGAGTCTATCCCAGTTCTGCGCCCCAGTGTTTGTTGTGCCCCACCTGGCACACATCATGCCGGAGGATGGTGATGACGTTAACATTTTGCCCCCCCCCCCCCCCCCCCCCCCCCCCCCGGAAAAATGTCTGCGGACGCCCATGATTACAGAGTTTATTTGGGGCTCGGGTAGAAGGCGGGTCGCATTGACTACCTTGATGAGACCAAGGGCTGAGGGAGGACTAGCGGTTCCCGACTTTGTATGGTACTATTTGGCGGCGCAGCTGCAATGGCTAACGCAGGCGGTGGCCCGGGACTTTAGGGGTCTGGAGGGGCCGCAGGGTAGAGTGATCGCCCGGCATGTCCTATCGTTTATAGTACTTCAACAGAAGATTAGTCTGGACCAGCTTACCCTAGAGGAGCGCACCGTTTATGTTGGAATAGGAGCCCGAAACAGGCAAAGGTTTCCCTGTCCCTATGCCCTGGAGATCCCTCTGGGAATGTGCACTGCCCTGCCGCATGGGGGGACTGGTCCGCGCTGGCGGTCTGGGCGGAGCTTGGGGTCCATATGGTAGGGGTTCTATATAGGGATGGGCTCTGCTATCGTTTCGAGACTTGCAGACCACTTTCAAGTTGCCGCGGGGAGATTACTTGTTGCACGCCGCTCTAATAGCAGGAATTCAACGGCAGTGGAAAATGGGGTTACTGGAGCCCACAACATCGCTGGGCTGCCAATATGTAACCATGGCGGCTGGAATGTTCAAGTCGTCACGTGTCTCCATAGGCGATTGTCGACCGAGCGGCTTCCACCCCTTGACGCCCTCAGAGGCAAGTGGGAGGTGGATATTGATAGACCTATACTGGAGACGACGTAGCCCCACCTGTTGCGGCGTGCTTGGAAGGGCACACGTAATGTTAGGTTCCAACTAGTCCAATTCTTTACATTGCATAGAGCCTACCTGACGCCGGTTAAAATCCTACAGTATATCGGGGGATCCCACTCACTGTGCCCTAGGTGCAATGCTGATGGTGCTGATTTCAGTCATATGTTCTGGACCTGTGCGGGGCGGGGGTCCTACTGGGAGGAGGTAGTGGCAAGTTTAAATCAGGCGACAGGGCGTACAATTGAGGTGGAGATGGGGACCTGCTTATTACTTTGGTTCCCACATACTCCCAGAACTAAGATTACGAGTAAATTTTACGATTTGGGATTAATAATGGCGAAAAGGGAGCTTACTATGCATTGGTAGTCGAAAGCGGGCCTAATTTTCTGAGGTGGAGGACCAGTTTCCTACATTGGGCGGGCAGTGAAGGGACACTTCGCTTACAACTAGCTAAGCACATTGCAAATGATAAAGCTTTAGAGGCCGCTAGGGCATGGGGGGCATTAGTGGCGACGCTGCAACCCCGACCAGGGAGGACGGGGAAGAGGATGAAGCTGCGAGGTCAGATCCGGGGAGCGAATGAGCGTGGTGCATACATGGGGAAGGCAGGGGGACATGACGCACAGTACAGTGATGTGGGGGGGGGGGTGCTTGGCAAATTCCAGACACAGAGGTGCTCACGGATTAGCGTGGAGGTTTAGGGAATATATATTTGCACAATGGAACTTTCTGATTGTTTTTGCAGTAGTAGGGCGAGAAGGGCATACTAACAGGGGGGTGGGGGTAGAGGGGTGGGGGATTAGGACAGTTGGGGAAAGCACTCTTTGAGGGGGGTTGGAACGTTGAACAATACTCACTGGGCCATCTCATAATGGCTAAATAAGAATTGTTATATGTACATTTGCAAGATATGAAAATAATTAAAAAAATAATTAAAAAAAATAAGGAAAAGAAATAACATCAAATTCTATGAATTACAATGTTATAACATAAATGCTACGTTGGCTCCTTTACATGGCACAACACTTTCACAAGTTACTACTGAACGCCTTCTAATGATAACATTTTAACAGATCAAAAGAATATATGTGGGTGCAAACTATCCATGATTATGATGCACCCCTACAAATGACAGAGCACCATTGTGCTCCATCATCAGTAAGCTCAGTTATGCAAAATACACAAACTTCGCAAGTTTAGGAGTTTGTGAATTTATGATCTTGCCACAACTCTATCTGCGAGAATTAGAATTGCCCAGTCATATAATCCAAACGGCAATAGCAAACTAGGTGACCATTTTGCATTTTATTTAGATTGTCTCAGGAATGGAGATGATTGAAGTGACAATTGAACTAACTGATTATCAGAATAAACAAGAGACATTCATCTAAATGGGCATGATGATGAGGGCTAATAAAACAATGTTGGTCGTGAAGCTTTAACAGACACAGGGCCACAAGTATTTAGTGATTGTAGCTCAGTTAAATGATGAAAATCAAGGCTGTGATCTTAGGCTACAACCTTATTTTTTGCATCTAAAAGCCTGTGTTGATGAGTGTCGCACTGACTGGTGACTTCAGAGGGGAGTCGTTTATCTAGAAGCCTATGAAGGCATACAACTGTGATTCAAACTTGTATGAGATGGAACAGCAGCTTTCTTTTTCTGGGGCTTTCACTGTGCCTATTATTGTAAGGAGAAATTGTGTTTGCAAGAACAATCATGGTTTGTAATGGCCCACATAAATGATGTACTCTTTGTGTTCAGAAGATACTGAGCATAATAAAAAATGTATCTGCTAAATGAAAAACAGAAACACTCCACATACAGAAAATGTCTTGAGTGCACTGTAAATTTGATGTTTGCCTGGAAGCGAGTCATATTCTGCTGGAATCGGTCTCCCTCTGGCATCTCTCGTGTTATTTGTGAGCGATGTTTGCCCTTGCATGCAGTTTTCACACTGACGCCCAGCAAAATGTTTGTCTAATGTGCAGAACTTTGATTAAAATTGCACGTATTTTGATGGGAAAAGTGTACTTTCACCCACCCTACATCCAGTGAACTAAACCGTGGTCACAGAATTCATCAATGCTGAAGACATCTTTTGCAGCAGTAGTGGTATAGTGGTGATGGTACGAACCTTATTAAATTAAATGGAACCAGAATGCCTAGCAAACGTGCCATTCCATGTTTGAATAGAAACCTTCAACATTCCAAGGCCTGCAGGTGAAATAATGGGATGATAGTGGGGATGTTCCTATTTTGTCAGCTAAGCAGTGTTGATGCTCCAACTCACTTACAATGAAGGGGACTCCATTTGCGGGGAAATGGAGACTCCTGGGCTATAATAAGCAATCTGATCATTACTGAAAAATATGCACAATTAGGCTTTTTCCTGTATTCAGTTTATGTACCCATATGTTGAATTACTCATTACAGAAACTGAAAATTTAGAATAGAAATCTAAATTCATTATTAAATGCAGTAGTGCGGTGTGTGTATAATAAATCAAGTAGCCACGGCACATTACAAATGGTAAAATTAAGAATACCAATCCCTAGGACCACACAACATCTAGCCCTCGAAGTGCATGACCTAAAATAAGGTTAACCTCTCCCAAAGTAACATTTCTTTTATAACGTTACAGATGAAGAGAGTACACAATTTCCAGGCATGTTTATACTGAGCAAGGTAGCACTAAAATATGACTTGACTATTGATCCAGTAATGCTGCTAATTGTGAAAACACTTATTAGAAAGCGACTCTCATTGACCATTAACACTACAAATAAAAAGACACTTTACAGAATGGACCTTTTCTTCACATTCATAACAACAACAAAGAAACGAAGATATTAGCACATAACCTTATAATGTTGCAAAAGCACATCCCTTCAGCCAAAGATGCTAATGAAAAATGTTACTTAGCGTACACAATCAAACCGAGGCTGAAGCTGAATTTCAATGATTTTCTGAAAAGCTAAATGAAAACAATGCTTGTGCACCAAATTCAAACATGCACTTTTGAAAATGTGGCCTGGTTATGCTAAGTGAACCAACTATATGTTAATCACACTTTTTATACTGAAAATACATTTTTCACAGAAGGTTAACTCTCCAGTGTAGTGTTCATGATGGTAAAAAGTACATAATTGTAGCATAACTTGTCTGTTTGTCCTAGTAATTCGCATCTGATTGGTGGTTGATATACAAGACGTCTTAACAGGAAGACTACTAATTGCCTGGTTGACCGTGCAGGGGAAGGCCTTCCCGACCTTGCTTTCTTTTCTCCACTAGAATGGTCCTCACACCTCAAGTTGACCTCAAGACTTCTGCTTCTATTTAACTGTAATGCATGATGCCCTCATTCAATAATCTGCATAAAGTCAGTGTTGCACAGAATGGGAGGTTAGGGGAGGGCGGGAGAATGCTGTGGACTGGACATTCATCAGTACCTGCAAAGTTGAAGGCACTCCTAAGCCTTTACCGGATCATAAGCCATTGTGCCGCAAATAAAGAAATCAAGGTCCGGAGGCCGTTCCTTCTCCTACAATGTGGCAAAAAAGTGGAACGCCTTGCCTCAGCATCTCAGATCAAACCCTGACATTCTCTCCTTCCGCAAACAGCTGAAAACGCTACTGTTTACTACATAATCAATGGAGCTGAATCCGCCTGCCTCCCAACTTAAACCTCAGCAATATTCTTAGCGCTTGGACGCCTCAGGGCAGCTACCCGCGCTTTAGAAATCCAAATTCATTCATTCATTCATTCATAAAATGGATTTAGTGAATACCAAAAAGCAATATTGCTGTGGCATACTCTCTGATCTTGAGAATCGCAGGATTTGCGATCACAAAACGGCGGAATACATCCAGCTCTCTATCCTATCACCTGCACCACAGAGGCCTTTCCTGCATCTCTGCTGACATTATCTGTGCCTTTACATAATGATGCTGGAACCAGTGCCCAGTAGGTTCATGTCGAGTCTAGTCTGATTTTGGCACGAGTGCTACTTTCTAGTTATGACCTCTGAAGAAGCTTTAGCTGTCTCGCCAGACTATTGATTTTCACCAAAATCATATACAAAATACATACTTTGAAGGGCTTTTGGTCAGCCGACTACATACATTGGTTTGTTATTTTGTACTTCACATTTTTCCACCCACCATCGCATATTGAATAGGACAGCGGGTCAGCCTACTTTGCCCATATGCTCCCTTATTTTGGAGGGCTTCCTTCAGTTTGGTTGACTGCACACAGCCTGCGCACATTGTTCATATCCACCTTTAAAAAGGTGCTTTATCTTCAGTTGCATAGTGTGCTTCATTTATTTAATTTATCTTCTATGTATTAACTTTGAATACAGGTTACTTACTTTGCCTGCTTTGCTTTAAGAAGCACCACAAGAGAGGGGCATTGGTTAAACTCACTTAACAGCAGCATTTGTTTGGCCAGAAGTTAAATGCTTCCCCTTAAAAAGAGTGCTTGTATTACACTTTAACTTTGCACTGTTGCTAATAGCACTTGTCTACGTTTCTTTCATTTTTTCATTTCCCAGTGTTGGTGACATGCTGGGGGTTTCTTCCCTGCAAGTAGATTTCGTGATGTATTTTGTCAAGTCCTTTCCTGCACTTTTAATTGTAACAACATATTCTTGTCTTTCCACAGCTGTTGTAAAGAGCAAGCAGGATGACCTGCACAAGAAAGCACTTCATGCTCTAGAGAGGTAAGGAATATTACACCATAAGGGCTTCTTTGTTTCTTAAAACGTATAGTGGTTCTGCCCGCACAGTATCTTTTTATTCTTTCTGTTTATCGAAATGTGCCCCTTTGCAAGCATTTCTGAATATGTTTTGAATTTTCTACACAGCCATTCACATTTAAATTGCCTGCCTTTTATTCAATGGTATTATACTTTTGGCCTTGCTGTTATAACTATTTTATGTAACTTCCCTGGTTATTTGCAATACTTAAAAATATACATAATTCATTAATTTGCAAAACATTTGATTTATTATTTTGTCTTACTTTTACAAATTGTGAATTTACAAATATAAACTATTTTTTTAAACACAAAGCAAAATCAACTGAAGTTTCAAGATTCCCGTTCTTATCCCCCTCAAGTGCCTACTTCTAAACACGTATTACAATTATATAAAACGTACTTTTCTGATACCATATCTTCGTCCTTTGCCTTTTTATCATTTCCCTATTCTCACCTCAAACATTTATAACAAAGACAACGTTTACATGAACAGTGGTCGTCTCTCTTTTCCATGTCCTACCATTTTGGCCTGGTAATACTAGTACAATTGTTTTCTTTGCACTCACGATATCTTTATCTGCTTGCTTTGGGACTTTGTTTCCCTTAAACGATTTGCCTTATATCACTTATGTGTGTATTTTATAGACGTGGACAATTTATTTCCGCTGTCATTCTCCTTTGTTCTTGTGCTCTGTGCTGGGTCTTTTGTATCCTGTTAGAGTTGTCTTTTATACTTTCCATCGCCTGTTATCGGCATGCTGTTGTCCTTGTGTCATGTTTAGTTTTATCTTCTGATATCTAAGTCTCTTTTCTCTCCTCACGCCTGTCAGCCTCGTGTTCTTCACAGAGAAGGCTAACTGGGGATTTAATGGTAAGAGGCTTGGACCTGTAGGAAGAAGGGACTCAGGGCTGCGGTCGATTAGAGATTTGCCCATATAACAATGCCTGCAATTATGCAGGCCTGATGCCTTTATTGCTATTTAGAATGTGGTAGAACTCGAGCATTGGACGTGGCCCACAGCTGTGAGTGTTGCCACTGCAATGGCAGTTGTTTGTGTCACTACAAGAGTGGCAGCTCGTAAGTGCCAGTTGGTTAGTGTGAGTGTCAATTCGACTGCTGTGAAAGCCAGTGCGTTGCAAATATAAAGCTCTATAGATCTTGAGGAGCACGGGTACAAATGTATTAAACTTGATGATAATGCATTTATGACTGTGCAAGCACCATTCAGCTTCTTCAACTTCTGAATATTCTGAAATTCGTCACAACTACAGATAGATAATATTTTCCTTATAGGCATAAGGTTTGTGTCTTCTGCATACTTCACCTGTGTTGCTTGATTTCTTTAAAAGCAGCAGGTTCACCATTTCAGATCCGTTAATAGGGAAAATTAAGGCATCCTTCAGGAGGATGATTTTCTTCTTTTTCAGATCAGAAAAAAATCTTATCTCTTCCAGATGTTTTGCTTTTTAATTAAGTGTTTTTTAAGGAAACATTTTCATTATTTTCTTAATAGTATATGTTGTTGAAATTCTCATAAAGGAATATTTTTTTTCTACCAACATTTCATGTCTCACTGCCCAATACATTTTCAAATCTGAGCTCAAATCCTTCTTATTCATTTATTTAGTTTCGATTTTTATTTAGCGTGAACTTGGCCCGAGGGCATCAGAGCACTTTACAGGGTTTGTTTATACAGCGACTGCAGGAGATATAAAAGAGAAAGATGCATACAGGGGATGTACTACAAGTAGGAAGCATGCAGTAATGCACAATATAAAACAAATATTATAGCACATACTGGCCCGAAGGCGTCAGAGTGGTACAGGAGATATAAAACAGTAGGATGAATATAGGGGATATAATACAAGTAGGAAGCATACAGTGATGTCGGAGTTGTACAGTGATTGAAGGAGATATAAAACAGTAGGATGTATACTTGAGATATAATACAAGGGCTAAATATACAGCAAGAATACAGGAGAGAATTGTCAATGCAGTTCTAAGGTAGTTACAGGAGATTGAAGCATGGGCCATAGAATCATAGGTCTGGATGGAACTGTTTGGTCTGAAGTTGGGATGAGAGCTGGGTGGGAAGAATTGATTTAGGAGGGAGGGATTGGGTATTTGTTGAAAAGAGATAATTTGAGAATGTTCCTGAAGTGTAGCTAAGATTGGTTGTCAACTAGTTCTTTTGGAAGGGCCTTCTAAATTCTGGGTGCATTCCCTGAGACTGAGCAGATGCAAGATTTATTGGTCTTGAATCTAGGGGGGGGTCAGGGGAAGGGTGATAGCGCTTAGAAGGGGTCTGTTTTGTCCCACTCTTGAGAGTTTTTTGGTGAGGTCGTTTGGTTTTCCAGAGTTGAGGGCTTTGTGGGTTATGCAGGCTGTTTTGAATATCCTTCTCACTTCAATTGGTAGCCAATTGAGTTTCTTAAGAGTCGAAGTGCATTGTCATATTGTGTCTCTCCAGAGACAGGCCTGGCTGCTGAGTTGGACTTCACTGGAAAGAGGTGTATTTTTAGGTTGCAGGTGATCATTGTTTTGCCGTAGTCCAGTTTGGAGAGGTCTATGGATTTTGTTACAGTCTTCAAGTCTTCAAGGGGAATAAATGGTTTGATTTCTTTAAGGTGTTTTAGCGTGCAGAAGGCACTTTTTGCTTAGGCGTTGATGTGGTCTTTCATGTTTAGGTTTTTGTCAAGAGTGATCCGAAGGGATTAAACAGAGTTGAAGATAGATAGTTTACAGTTTAGTGCAGTTAGGTTGTCGAGTCAGTTATGGCTATGGTATGGCTTGTGTCTGGCTGGATGAGAAGTTTAGCTTTGTTGAGGTTGAGCTTTAGGTGGTTGTTGGTCAGACAAGTTTGTATCCGGTAGAGAGTATGGTTTATGAGTTGGATTTCTTTAGATTATGAGATTTTGATGTAGATGTGGGTGTCATCAACGTAAAGGTGGTAGGCACTTCTGCTGTGTTTTATGGTCAGTGCAAGGGGTTCCATGTAGATGTTGATCAAGGCAGGGGATAGGAGTGAGCCTTGGTGGAACTTTTTGGTTGACTAGTGCTGCTGGTGATGTGGAATTATTTATTTGATAGGTGGGAGTTTTCGCTCAGGAATGATCGGAACCATTGCATGACAGTACTGCTGATGCCAGCACGTTCTGAGAAGGTGTTTAGAGTAAAGTTGTGGTCGACACTATCAGAGGCCGAGGAGGTTTCCAGGAGGATTAGGAGGCAAGCGTTACAATCATTGAGGGATTTGTGTAGATCATCAGTGATGTTCAGGATTTCAGTCTCTGTACTGCAGCCTTTCCTGAAGGTATCATGTATGTTGTACTTTTCAATGTGGTTGTTTAGCTGGGAGAGCACCTATTTTTCCATGATTTTGGCAAGGAGAGGGAGGTTGGTTATGGATCTGTAGTTTTTGTAGGTCATTTGGGTCGGGGTCTGGCTTTTTTTAGTAGGGGGGTTGATTTGGATGGGTTAAGAGAAGCTGGCATGGAGCTGCTGGATAGTCAGAAGTTGACAATTTGAGTCCAAGTTGGAGTGATGATGTCTTGAGATTTACTAATTACTTAATCACTATTTGCTAAATGCATTACTTATTTCAGCACATTATCCTTCCTACATTCCTTATCCTATTCCTCCCTACTAATAGTTGAAATGCCATCATCACACTCCAACACAACCTGGCAAACATTTCACTCATTCCTGTAACACTCATATAATTGTAATGGTATTCATGATAAATAAGCTGCAAATACATTTTGTTTCCAAAGTACATAAACCAACATATACATGACATTTTGCAAGTGAATAGAAAAGCAGGCAATTGGTGGAGAAGCATTCATCATTCTTTCTGTGGTAAGTACTTTAGTCAAAGGTTTATAGCTACAATGCAGCTCAAATGGTTTTCCCCAAAAAATGACCTAAATACTCCATAGCCCACGAACATGCCAATGCTTCATGCTGTATGACAGAGAACTTTTCTTTTGCAGGTGACAATGACCATAAAGCGAAAGCTACACTGTAACCTTCCTCTTTAACATCAAGTTGGGAGAACATCACTCCCAATCCATTAGTGCTTGCATCAGTGGTCAAAATGCTATCCGCCTGAGGGTCAAATCCTCACCTACTTACAGCATACAAATGACTTATTTTTGGGCAATTGTCTAATGTGGTATGTCTTCTCTGAGAGTCCCTTCATATATTTAGCATAAAATTCTACTAAAATGATTTCATTTGATCCTCGTTATTAGGAGATGACTAAATGGCTTCTACAAACTTACACTTTGGTTTTATATCATGTCTAATAATTTCATTTTCAAGATATGTCCCCATATCAATAGCAAAAATACATTTAAAAAATTCAACATGTAGACATTTTCCAAACTTAGTGCAACTTCTTGTCATGTTCATCTATATTTTTACCTATCACAAAAATTTAATCTTGTAAGAACATGACATCACAGAGTTTCCCAAAAAGCTGAATCATTAATCGCTGAAACACAGCTGCTGATGAAGCCAACCCAAAAGGCATCCTTTTGAATTGGAAACATCCCTCCGGAGTGATGAAAGTGGTAAATCTGCAGCACTTCATTTTTAATCTGACCAGATGGTTAGTCGCGAATAGATCCACAGTAGAAAACCACTTATGACCTTTTGTCAATGCCAGCATTTCATTAATACGTGGATGTGGAAATCTATCCACTAGAATGTTGTTGTTAAGATAGGGAATGTCACCACAGAGTCTGACTATGCCATTGGATTTTCTGGCCACAACCAAAGGTGAAATCCAATCCACAGGTTCAATTTTATCCTGTTGCACCAGTCTCTTTAATTCTTTAGAGACCTCTTCTCAACAACATAGGGATATTCCTCACCTATGAACTTTAGAACAGCATTGTCTTTTAGTATGATTCTGCATTCAAATCTGTGTAATTTCCTTTTTTCTGTACTGAAAACTGGCAGAGAACATCCTCCAACATATCCTGCTACTGTCTCATCTTGGTCTACAATCAAAACTTTTTCTTTGTTGTTAGGACCCAAAACAACGTGAAGATTTCCTTCATCTGTCTAATCTAGAGCAGGTGGACCTTTTTTCACAACATAAAGCTTTCCAAATGTCTTCCTGTTTTTGAATCTAAACATCAGATTCCTATATCCCAGAACTTGAATAGTTTCTACAGTATATATTTGTGGATTAATGTCCGGTTCCAAAACATTTTCCCAAATTTGTATTACAATTTATTTTTTTTACAGCTCTTTATCAAAATAATGTATGAGGAACCATAATCAGCAACTACATGTATTTATACTCCACTCATAGTCACACTGCATACTGTTTTATTCCTCTTAGTTGCATTATTCATATTAAGCAATAAATGGTCAAGCTCTGCTCTTGGGCACCGAAGGCCTTGGCTTCAATAAACGGCTCACTATTACTTCGATCCCCTTCATTCAACCTGACCCTTGTTATGAGTTTGGGGTGGTCGAGAGCACTTTGATACAGGATTCTGTATCTAATTTATTGGTTACTGCCTCTACATTTGCTGAGAACCCGCTGATGTGTAATGATGCCATCAAGGATGGTTCCAGGTACAATGTTGACACCTTCAATTCCTTGACTTGCGATCCGAGTGTTGAAAGGACAGTGTTAGGGACAGTCATTGTGGACCCTGTCTACCCCCGCCGGAATTTACTCCTAGAACTGAGTCATTTAGTCCCACTCAAAGTGAAGCTTTGACAAGAAAGAATAATGCTGTCACAAAATGCTATGATGGTATAGCCTTTATTTCTTGGAATGTGGTGGGGTTATGTTCTAAAATATGTAAATCTGAATTGTTCTCTTTTATAGATCCCTTTGATGTAATTTGTTGCCAAGAAACCTGGATTTTGACAATGTTATAGTAGAGGGGTTTAGAACCTTTTGTTCCACAGCCTTCCCTTCCAGTGCTGGCAGGGTTATGGGAGTTCTGGCTGTTCTCATATTAACTAAATTTAGGAATGTATCTGGTACAGAGTTAAACACAAGCCTCCATTATCAGATCCTGAAGCTTTCCTCTGCAACGGAATTTAATATACTCTTAGTATACTAATACCTTTGACTATTGTATTATTGATTATTCAGCATCAGCTATTGCATGTCTAATATATAAAGAGTGCAATTGTACTCATTGTGAAATGGGGCAAGGTTTCCTGGAAGACTTTGTGGGGCTAGCTCCTATCATGCTACATACCAAAATATGGTTGTCTCTGGATTTGAAATTCACATGTGATATTGTTAAAGATTGCCTGAAACAAAGTAATGTGCAGTCCATTCCGTTGTTAAGCTATGTTAAATCATCCCTGTGAGATCTTGTGTTGACTGACTTATGGGCAAATACAGATAAAATCAGCACTCTTAACAAGGCGAGATTAAATTGAAGGTTTTAGAACGCAAAGAATAGTTCAGATGGGAGAAAGCTATTGACATGACATCAGTCCAATACTACATATCACTTTCAACGTGCAATGGCATGGATCCCTACTTTTTGTGGATTAAGGCTCCTCAACAATAATTTCATTTTTCGTGGATTAATATTATGGGGCGTTTCTGGTCACAGGATCCTGGTTTGCTTCTTTGCCGACTAGCCCTTGTGATGGGATTTCCTGCAAAACTACTAAATACTTTGTTATTTTGCCCGCTTTATGCAGTTTACAGATCCTGATTTTTACATCTTATCCTTAAAAGGAGGTTTAACTCGCACCAAGAGGGTTTGATTTGCTTACAGCACCTTGATTCACCATTGATTTGCTTTGCTTTGCTGTTTTAAAATATATTATTCAGGCCCTGATTTTAAGAAAAGGGTATACATCATGAATTTAGGACTGCGATGATATACTGTATGTTTTATTTTCATCTGATATTTAATTGGTACTTTTTTAAACGTTTAAATTGTTGCATTTAAACAGTTTCTTTATGAGCTTTTATGGTCGTATACTTGACTGAATAAAGATTTGTTGATTGATTGGATATTAAGTATAACACTTTCTTTGACCTTTAGATCATCACCTTTAGCATCACGGTATCATCCTCCTCATTTAAAAATTCCTCAGAATCATTTTTCAGATAAAGTAGTTTGCACTTTCGCAAAATAATACACAATGCACAAACTTTGCATTGTTATCTAATGGAGGGGTGCATTTTGCTGAATGCAAAATGGCCAATGGCATCACATCTGAAACATTTTGGAATCTTTTCTGTCCCTCCCAAGCACTCTCTTCTGACTCCTCACAGTGTTTATATGACACACATGAGTACCGAAGTGCTCCCAGTGCCGAAGTGCCACACTGAAGTACGCAAGCCCATGAACACTTCCCAATTGAATGACATTTTTAGACAGGTGACTGACCATATATCATCACATGTGCGTCGCTTTTGTTTACTTTCAAGCAATCTCCCACCACCACAGATCCGCTGTAACTAGACTCGTTGCGTCATCATGCATTAATGCAGACAATGGACTCGCTGACACCACCGTTCAGTGGTAATCCCATTTTTCCAAGATACGTGTTGAGCCAACAGTACCTTAAAACTGTAGTAAAGTGCAGTTGTACGTCAGGTTTTCAAGTAAGATTAACCAGGATTCCTTCAGTTTACTCCTAATTCACTTGAATAAATCTTCACGGGATGTGGTACTTTTCCAGGTCATTTTATACTTATCGCCAAATTTGTAGAATATAGGTAGATTAAATGTACTGCCAAAACTCTTACTCAGTTGCAGTTCAAGTATTTAATCAAACAACGACCAGGAAAAGGTAGCGGTCTTCACTCCTCGTCTCACGGCATTCTAAAACCCCGGTACAGGTTCTAACATACTGGAACAAACCATTCCCTAGTTACAACAGAGTGCCTGGGGTAATGTTTTACCCAGTAAAATGTGTGATGTGGAAGTAGCTGATTCATGCAATGAATCCATATGCCAGCCTCATAGTCCTTGCTTAAAGAAGGAGAACTCATTACGTTCGCTTGCCAATCACTAAGAATAATTTTCAATTCCTGTAGTCAAACCACAGTGTTGTGATGGGGGAGATGTTGTTTTGTTTAACAGTTCTTAAGCAGGTTTCCATTTCCTTAGCATCTGTTGTCCTAAATTGTTCCTGTAATGAATACATGGAATTTAGGTGCCAATAAACGCATCCTTTTGCACTGGAAGGAGAGGAGCTCTTAAAGCCATTCTATGCAGAATAATCTATTTATGTATTCAATGTAAGAGCTTCTGCACTGAGTCAGAGTCTACTTTGCATTATGTAAACTGTTGAAATCCTTTGTGTGCAGGTTCACTTTCTGACAGGAGTGACCTGGACTTGTTAATGCATGGATAACTCATGAATAGCCAAGCAAATCTATTCCAAGTGTTTACTTGTCATTCTAGGCGAATGTATTTAAATACAAAAAACTGGGACTTTGGTCAGAAATGTTACCCTGGCCTCAGAATCTCTTTTCCAGAGCAACAGTTCTAGACTTTTCTTAAAAAGAAGGTGCAATATGGAAAGTATAGGTAAAGTTGCGTTTGTTACAACAGAAAACTTGATAACGTTTTCTGGTTTGAATACTAACTAGCCTAAGAAGTGTGAGGGGTTGTATAGTTTTATATTTATATACAGATTCGTAGAGTGTGAAGGAGGCGAATGGAGTGTACCAAAGAGAACAAAAATGGCAGATTCCAACAAACGAGTAGACATAAGTGACTTGTGATAGATTAAACAAATATTTTAATAAGAGTCGATAGTGTATTTTGTAATTATTTAATCAACACCTCAATTGATTATCTTTACATTCAAGATGAACCCCTTTAACGAGTTTTATCCTGGCATCTTCATGGTTATACCGTTGTCACCATTTTTGCATTGGATTTTCAAATGAACAATTGTGCACAGGTGAACTGAAGGACTATCTCCAGGGTGTCCAGGGTCTGACCAGGCCTGCATTGGGGAAACATCAGAGGTTGGGTTAAAATAGAGGTTGAGGCAAAAGTTGAGTTGAGATAGTGTAAGAAGATCTTCCTGTGGGGGGTTTCATAGACAACGACCTTCTGGAGGTTTGCATGGTGGAGACTGTCCTGGCTTGTTACCAGGGGGGACCACCTGGAGCATCCAACAGGCCAAACGCCGAGGACAGATGCACACAAACACTTTGCTGAGGGCAGTTTGGATCTTTTTCAAGTCAAGTCAAGAATGCTTATTTTGACATTACTCTTAAAACATCATAAAACCACATTATAAAAAATCATCTTCTTAAATGTGAAAAAAAAACACTTGACACAACAGACATAAAATTCCTACATTCTATAAAAATCATTAAAAAAAACTTTTAGGAATCGGATGAAATGCTTTTAATGGCTACCTCAAATCTTCCTAAAGCCATGTCACATCCAAAATGGAATTTCGTTAGCAGCATTGATGCTTGCCTCCATTCATATGTACCATATTTAAGAAAGAGTGGCTTTTGAATTGCTTTCTGAGGTGTCTGCATCTTCAAACAATCTACAAGGATGTGCAGGCAATCACACTTTACTTGTAACCCCAAATTGCATTTCTCCTGCTCATCGAATATTGTTGCCTTCACTTTACTATTAATGTGGCACGGGTTTATAGTTATACCAAAATGTAATCTGAAGATCTCTGGTTTTAGGCTGTTGTTTAGTAGAGTGTCAGTATACGGAAACCACTCCTCTTTCTTCTAAGCACGTTAACATGAATTGAACGGAGGATTTCCCCTGAAGATACTGCAAGTCCTGTTCTCTGGCATTATTCTTTACCAAGGGATGAAACACGTCCTTTGTGAGCTCCATCTGGAGATTCTCGTTAGAGCAATCTAAATCCAGGATTCTACATATTTTGATATTTTGCCCAGGTTTTTTTTGGCTCTCTTGGACCACTTCAGCTCATTGTTAAATATCTAATTTTTACACATTGACAAGATCTTTTGGCCTTCTTCTGTCTCCAGACGTTGCCAGAATGTTACTTTATCTGCATATGTTAAGTAACTCCAGGAAGTTATTCCTGTTTCCATTCTGATTGTCTGATACATTGCTGACCTCGGTAGTGACAGCAAGTTTTTTAGGTCTTTTCCTTCTTCATAGTCCCAGTTCTTTTCGCCACTTACACAAAGTAATTCAGCCCCATAATCGGATTGCTGGCAAACCATAACCAGGCAAGCCGTCAGCACAGGCCACAAAGACATGCTTTCATAATATTTGTAGAACTTTAGGCCGCTTATAGATGCTGGGGTTCATTCTCCCTTCTCAATATGTTCTTTCCTTGTCAGACACTTTTCAAACCGGACCACTAGGTACTTACATTTATTCACCGTTTCTAATTTGCTAGACCCCAAATAACATGCAGTTTTTACAGATGTTTTTCCCAAATGCCACCACCTTGTTCTTACCCATGTAACCCATGACAAGTGATGGTGAGACAATGGAGAAATTAAGTGGAAAACAGCATGACAGGAAATGATAGGGGATTGATCAACTGCAGAGGAACCATTTGATCAATTATGGGGGTTGTTGTCATTCATCACCTTGAAGTGGCTTTAATACAATACCATGTTACTATGTAACCGGCCCCTTAATAGCTGAGGTGTACACTCATATCACTTCTTTTTTTATTTTTTTTTATTGGGTGGTTGAGGCCCTTTAAATTGAGGGACACCACTTTTATGTCTGAGAGTGGTTGGGTGTGCGGTTGTGTAGTCATGGTGGTTTGTCTCTTTCGAACACCGGCATAGCCTCTGATCAATGGAGGTTTATCATCGAAAGTTAATGCACGGCTGCGGAGGCGGGGAAAGAGCTGCTCCAGCTGTGCTCCCAAAGAGGAGGGAGGAAACTCTGAGGCGAGTATGTTTTCAGAGGCTCTCCCATAGTGGTACGCGGACCCAGACACCCATCAACACTCTCTGGGCAGTTTTCAAAGGTCTATCAACGCGTGCACGCAGTCGTAGAGAAACACTTAAGCTTTCAGAGAAGACTGCGTACTTCACAGAAAAGAGGCACAGATGGGCAAATGAAAGTAAAGGCCATACACAAGGATTGCGCCTCACTCAGCAAGAACAGTGTCAACAGGACTCATGCAAATGCTGTGCACGCTAGGCCTCTTGTTAAACCAAAACACTTTTATGGTGTGAAATCCAGACACATGGGGAGATGAGGCTTTAGGAAAATAATCTCCATGTCCCAAAAAAATGAAAATGAACTTGAGTAATATAACTGGTGCTCATATAAAGTGCTCCAATACCTTTGGGTCCGGTTTGCACTATATACAAATTTCACAATAAAAGTAGTACCTGAGTCACAGCGCAAGCAGCGGACGGACACTAATTAAGCTCAATCAGCCTGTACTTGGTCCATCTGCCACAGAAAGAAAGGGAAGTGATGTAGTATTTGATGCCTGGCACGAGAATTAGTAGGCAGCTAAGAGAGTGATATTGATGTCAACTAATGCTATGTAATGGGGGACTAAAAGTCCCTTTTTATTTAGATTTGTATTTGGGATACCCTAGGTTGCCTAGCGACAGTGCATGCGCACTGCCTGCAAGCTCGACCTAAACAGGAATATCTCATAAATTGGTTGCCTGATTTCAAGGTTTGTAGTTTACAACAGGAACATGTCCTGTGTGTGATTTCCTGATTAAGAGGGCAGTGCAGAATTTGCTGTACGAGATATGTGAAAATTAAGAGGTTAAGTTTTCGCTTCTGTAGAACCATGAAGAAGTGGGGAGGAGCTTAGTGGAAAACAGGGAAGCCATAAAGTGCAATAGTAGCGATGTCAAGGAATAAAGTGATAATTGACTTGAGAGGGATTTCAACTCCTTGGCAGGAAAGAATTTGGTGTTTTTATTATTTTAACAAGAAATTACATGTATGATGGCAGTACCATGACAGAAACTCTGTATTGTGTAGATATTCCCAGAGAGGAATTAATTTTATGAGTTTAGGAAGGGAACATGTTTGCATCATGCCCTTATTTTAACAAAGTATAAGGGGAAGATCATGTACTTTTCCATAACTCATTCATTCCGATCAAACATATTTAGTTTACATGTATTTCACTTGTATGGTGTTCATTAGCAACTGTGACCTTCAAAATAATTCACCAATGTGCTTCCACATGCTCTTTGCATGTGTACATTTTTGTAATGCCTTAAATTACTGCGTTTGACACACTGACATGAGATTCACATGTTTAACGTGACAGATATTTTGCTTATATCTGATGCAGTCGGAGTATGAATTGTTTGTTTCCTTTTGGGCTCTTATTCTGCATCTTTTTGGTTGATGCATTTTGGCTTTTAGCCAATTTAGGTAGGTCATCATCAGGATTGTGGACCCTCTGCCATCACTGTCTTAATTCACTACTTGAAGCACTGCATTAGTGTTAAGAACTTTGGGCCTGATTTCGAGTATGACTGATGGATACTCCATCACCAACGCAACGGATATCTCATCCTCCTTGTTAGAAGTGCGTTAGGATATAATGCACTAATAAGGTGGGCGAAAGATGTGTCAAGTTTGTGGAAAATTTCCCATCCATCAAACTCTAAATCAGACACTTAGGGCCTGATCACAAGTTTGGTGGTGTGGGAGTGGGCCGCCATGACACCGCCCCGCGCCCACACCGCCAAACCGGGCCGCCGCCCCCCAGATTATGACTAATATCGTGTTCTGGTGGGCGGGTGGCATGGTGGTCCCTTGGTGGGTCAGTTTAAAGGCTCATATGTGAGCCTTAAACTGCACTGAAGCAGAACCACTGGGGATCATACAGTGTTGGTGTTGCGGGAGCTCAGTTACTGTTCGCATCAAGTCTCCAATTTATTAATCAGATTTACTACAGTTGGAACATCATCTCTATTGAGGCTGTGACACAAAGTAAAACATTGCATTAGGATTGGAAAGTGTACACATACTCCAGCATTGTGTGGAAGAGGGAGAAATAGAAATGCCATAAAGGCAAAGTGTGGAGTTATTACTTGGAATCTGGAATTACAGCCAGTTAGAGCACAATGTTGCTCAAACATGCAACGTTTTATGTGCAGTGAAAATGATACTTCTAAATACGTTTTGCTAGAGAAAATTAAGTATGACGATGTTTAAAATATACAGTATTACATTTTCTATATTTTTAATTAATAACAAATGTTAAACAAAAAATAAACTGTCCTAATGGATTCATGAAATGTGTGTTTTTCTAGGGCGCATCTTCTGGCACAAGATGACCATCAAATAATTATGTATCTTGCATTACAGTTGGCTCTTGTGAGACAGGTCAGTATTTGTGTAATCTGTTCAGTAATTATTAATGTTATTCCTTATTTGTTTGGATATCTCTATTTTTTTGTTTCCTTTAAAGATAACGTTATTTCCATTTGATGTCATTCTTAGGTAGGATGTATGACTCTATACATCTGTGTTTCATAATTTTTTTTATTATACCTGATAATTAAATATAAGACTGGCACATGTGTACGAAAATAAAATATATTGAGGGCATTTAGAGAAGTTAGTGGAAAGTAAGGAAAAGCAAACGCAAGATAGCGATGTGTGCCAAGTCATTATTGGGCTTCATTTTGTACACTGTTGGATCTCCACATATTGTACAATGTCCTTTGCTATCTTCACGGTCTCAAATGTCCAATTGAATGCCATGCTAGCTTTCCATGGATTATCGCTAATTATTACATGCCATCTGCTTTACAGGCATGACCCAGTTTTGTGCGTAGCATAGCAATTTTATTCATTAACTCTTGATCCACTAACAGCTCAACACCTTTCACTCTTGCTAGGCAGCAGGGGCGGCTCCTCCTCTGTGGCAGAGGAGCGTTGCCCCACTGCCAGTAGAGGCAAATGAAAAAGTGATCCAATATCAGATCATTTTTCTTCTTGTGACTTTCTTGGTGCCGGGGCCACAGCACCGCCGCAAGACAGGGAGGAGTGGTGGGCTCTGCTCTCAGTTCACATACCGGTTTGGCCGGCTGTTTCAGGCCAGTCAAACCTTCATGCGCACTGATATCTCTCCAACCCAGCTGTATTGCTGGGTGGAGAGATCAGCAGGCACAGGGTCCCATGTCCCGATGAAGCTCTAAATCAGTGCGCTCCCCCAATCCCTAGGATTTGAATTTGAATTGAATTTAAAATATTTATAAAGCGCTCTGTGGCCAAGCGGCTTCCTGGCGCTGTGGGATTGGCTGTTACAGGGGAGCGTAGCATCAGGGAGAGAGATTATTCAGTGAAAGCTAGGGAGAACAGGTGTGTTTTGAGTGCTTTGCGGAAGTGCAGGTAGACAGTAATGGATCTGATGGTCGGAGGGAGACTATTCCAAAAGCAGGGAGCAAGGATGGAGAATCTGGAACCACCCACTCTGGACTTGCGGAAATGAGGAATACATAGGAGTGCCTGGCTAGAAGAACGAAGGTTGTGGGAAGGGAGATTGTGGGTGATCATAGTGTTAATGAAAACAGGGACCGTGCGAGCACGGGCTATGAAAACCAAACAGCCCATCTTGTAGAGGGTTCTCTGCAGGATAGGGAGCCAGTGGAGGGACCTGAGAAGAGGGGAAGTATGATGAAATTTGGGGAGCCGATAGATGAAGCGAGCGGCCTGATTCTGGATGGACTGGAGGCGTCGCAACTCGTAGGCAGGTATGCCCACGTACAAGCAGTTCCCGTAGTCCACCCGTGAGAGAACCATGGCCAAGACTATGATTTTGAGGGCATCAAAGGAAAAATACAATACAATACAGGATGCTCTAATGGTTAGAGCAGCATCATGACTGGCCGCAGGGGAAGCTGGGAGCTTCAGCCAGTGACAAAGGAGAAGCCATGGGAGCAGCGTGGCGAGCAAAATACTGGTAGGTAATTTTTTTTTTTACATTTCAGTCACCTCGTGTGGCTCTCTGTGTCGGCCCCCTGTGTTGGCCTCCATGTGCTACCCTTCCCTTGCTGCCCCCGCCCCACCACATTTCCTTTACATCAGCCACTACTGCTAGGCAGGAATACATTGTGCTTAACAGGTAGTCCTGCAGATTTCATCAAGTGCATATCAGGATCCATTTATGACTAGTGTTTTATTAACTATTTCAGTATTTTCCGGGGTCTTTCTATATTTGAATACCCACTCCCTGTTTGCTGACACCTTTTAAGCTTCATGTACTTTTTGTACTTTGCTTTGAAGATCCCAAATTAGGTAAATGTGTTCCTCCTTCAACCAATAATACATTTTCTCATTTGGCTTATAATAGTTTGTTAATGAGTTTGAAATCACCCTGGGCTTTTCTTGTACCTATGTTTATAGTTGATACTTGCTTGATTTGCCTTGGTACTTTAATACAATCCTTATTATCTTCTCTTTTGCTATAGAGGAGACATTCCCTCTCTGCATCAAGTATTTTCTTCTTAGTCACACTAGACCCTCTGAAGTTCTCCATGCTAGAGAATATAAGCCTATTTAAATCTCCACTTGTTGTGAATTTGTGCCCTGAAATGGTTTCCTCATTATTGTCACCAGTAGAAGAAGGTGTCTCCCCATGTGGGTGTTAACCTTAAATTCAGTATACAGCTGGAAAATATTGTGACGTATAAATCACATAATGTATTGGTAGTGGTTACCTTTTCTTTGTGTAGATTCTGCATCCAGGCTCACCTGATGTGTAACATCCATCTGGATACAGCATTTGTAAAATTGTAAACATTGTATTTCTCTTCTGCTCTATTCTCCAAGGCTAGGGTGTACAAAGAGATTGACAAATACACATCTATATATGCTTTTAGACTACTTGTGTTTTGGCAGTAAGCATTGTTGTTCATTTTGCCTGTGGTTTTGCCGGTCTTGTTTTAGCAAACAAAAGTTAATATATCACCAAAAGGTTATCATTCATTTGTAATAAAAGCAGCATCATGAAATAGCTCATAAAAATGACGGCAAGACTGTCTCATTTAAACAAATGTCAAATAAGTTGTGAATTTGGAATCATTTAACTGATGAGAATAACCTTGTACAGTGCCAGAGTTAATTGCAAAAGCCAACACCAGTCCAACACCACATTTCCTAAAGCAAGTTGCAATGACTTGCATTGTAATGGAACTTGTGATAACGTTGCAGTTGTGGTACTGGCTGCATTGTAAAGGCACTACAATGTAATGCCTGCGTTGTAATAGAAGTTTTCCCATTAGAAGTGATATATATATATATTTTTCAAGGTACGTCAATAACTGGCCCCAGTGTGATCAGTACTAGAGAAGGCCTGACGCCTGTTAACAATGTGAATAGAACCCTACCCTCCTGTATTATTCATTGTCATGGTCTGTCTCCGCCTGGAAATGTTTTACAACTCTGCCTGCAAAGTTACACATTTGTTTGATACGCTTAAACCACTGTAATTTAGGTACTTCAAAGAGAAGAATTGTTTAAATTTTTGAGCATTTGAACTTTTTTTGTTATAGTTAACAAAGTGATGTATAGATGTAATAGGTTTTTCCTTTAAGCTTTTACCATACCTGATCATTGGATTCTGAACCACAGACCAATGATTAACCAGCAGTTCATCCTGTTATTTCATCATTTTACAACCTTTCTGAATAAAATCATAGTAAATGTGACTTACAGTTTTTGCTGAAGCTGATTTTCCCAACCACCCCAAAATTGGCCTTTTACGTGGTGAGACAATCTTGGAACTCTGTTATTTCTGACTAATGCAGCATGTAGTCGGATTCATATGTGTGAAGTGATGCTTTATTTGGAACAAGTAAGAAAGTATTTCTTCCAACGTGCTCTGCAGTGTTAGCTGCATAAATAACATGGATTCTCCTACACAAATGTTATTCCTGCTGTCCGGGGGAGTATGATTTCTGATGTTACTTGTGTATTTTAAAGTCCCTACCAGCCTCCCTCATATTGTGACAAGTAAAACAATTTCTCATCCTAACTACCAAAGATAGGTGTGTTCAATCTACAGAAAGTGGGGGCTTGTGGTCATAATTACATTCTTTATAATTGAGATCTCTAAGTCCTTTCAGGAAACCTAGTCCTTCCAACGTCATTATTGCGTATTGTCCTACAGGATTTTCAGGAGGGAGACATTAACACCCGCTTCTTCCAAGGTTAATCCTTCATTAAATGCCGGCAGTCATGGTGAGGTGTCTGTTTTCATATGGAGTGATTCTTTGCTTAGTACTAGTCCTAAACTTCGTGAGTTTCTTCATTTGCATCAATGGCTGGTTCTGTGCGTGTTTTAGGGCAACGTTTGCTGTAAGTATGCATAAGCGTTGACATCCTTTTTTGTGAAGTGGTGCTGATCTAAATTATGAAGTCATTAGACAGTGAGTGACGTAGTGTAACTGACAAGGTGAGTGAGGCATTGCCTTTCATTGGAGAGTGATAATGGTGTGAGTTAGGTTGTTTGCTGCATATATGGGATCCTCCGTCATTTGTTGTTTTCATGGTGTTGTGTTTTACATTTAAAGATTGGAATTCTCCTGCCTACGGTTATGGTTGTTGCAAGTGGACCTTAACCAACTACTGAGACAGTAGACTTGCCATGCTAGGATGATTGTTATTGTGTTGTTTTAGAAGAGACAAGAGGGCATTTGGCATGTTTATGCTAGAGCTGCGAGGTGAGTGAGACTTGGTTTGCATGAGTGGTGAACCTGCAGCAGTGCATTGTCTGTAGTTTAGTTTTGCTGTTGCTGCTGCTTTTTCGTAACGTGAGCAAGCACTGGCGAATGTAGAAGTGAAGAGCCTTGAAGTACCTGTCTATAAGTGACTGCTGATTTGTTTGGTGTAAATGATGTTCTAATCTGCCAGGCAAGCCATCAGTGCCTCTGTCATTACCTCCACCTGATGGCTGGTTGTAGGAGTGAGAGGATTCTATGGTGCAAGAATAGCTGCAGATGGATGTCCCTGACTATCGGATTCATTTAGCATGCAAATGTGAGTTCAGT
This sequence comes from Lissotriton vulgaris, assembly GCF_964263255.1. NCBI lineage: Eukaryota > Metazoa > Chordata > Amphibia > Caudata > Salamandridae > Lissotriton > Lissotriton vulgaris. The sequence goes on along the minus strand of NC_141694.1, from coordinate 1,607,883,046 downwards.
GTTAAATTAAACTCTAAAATGTCTTGATTTTATAGTGATGCCGGTTTGGACACAGTTCAACTCAGCGCTTCTAACTCCACTTTACCCAGCACTACAATCTCTTGCCTGATTTTATTCAAGCAGTGGAAACTCAACTTCATCTGGTGAAATATGTGGTCCAGGCAAAGGGAGATGATTTTGCTTTTTGTAGATATTGTTCAGTAGGGATGAAATATAGAGCCCCAATGGAACTCTGCTTAGTAGCATCCTACACTTAAATTGTTTCTTTGCACTCATTTATGCACCTAGGGCCTGATTACAAGTTTGACTGTCCGTGAACCGCTGTACCATCGGTTTGCTGTATGACCTGCCTCAGCGGTCCAATCGCCGTATTACAAGATTGTCTGATTGCTGTTTGAAAGACCACGGGTGAACTGCCGACACCGCCAGCAGACCGCTGCGTCTGTGGCCAGGGAAAAGCAGCTGCCATAGGGTGGTACAGAGAAGTTTCACCACCATCCATATTACGAGTTGCTTTTCTGACGAGCCAACCACACTGGTGAGATAGTTGGCTTCGAGAAGACAGAATCGAAGGATTTGGACTGCATACTCACCCCTCTTATGTTCTTCCCGTCCAAAGTTTGACATGGATCCCTTTCCTCAGGTCCCCCCTTCCCATAGCATCTTCACCCCAAAGATTACAAACCTGTTAGCAGCGATATGCAAGTAGGTACATTTTGTACCGTGTACCCATTGGCTGGCATGGCCACATATGATAAAACAAAGGTGATAGCCTGCACTCCTTAAAAGTTTTTAAAAATAGTTAATCAATCGTACTCAAATATAATCAGGTGCTCTCCCCAATACCGACTAGCTCCTATCGGGTATAATATTTAACTCAAGAAAACAGAAACTGTTTTGGTAGGGACGCACTTTTCACAAGCCCTTATGGTGCTAAATATATTTGTAAATTTTACTCATTTACCTACAATGTCGATTCTTCTGGTGAACCACATATAAATCAATCAAAACAGTGTAACAAAAAAACATTCCATGTACATAACCAAATCAATTGCTTAAGCTGCTTCTTTTTTGTCTTTATTTTCATGAACTTGTTCTGGTTCTCATAATTGTATAAAAAATGTTCCATAAATGAGGATCCTAGGGTATTCACAACTCCCAATGCATTTCGGTAAATACCTTCATCAGCGGAATACTAAAAATAATGAAAACAATCCTTGTAATAACACAAAAATCCAACTAATTACAGTTAATACGCTGTGGTCAAGGGATAGACCCAACCACTCTCACCATGAGTATGTATTTAAGCGTGCTCACTGAACAAGGAATCCGACAGTGTGCAACCTTGTTGTGTATCTAAAATTCTCGTTGTGTATGTGAGAAAAATCTTAAAAGTGCACATCAACCATGTGCTCTATTTGAGTGCTTGGCAAACCACAAACACTCACCTGCATTAAACCACTAAAAGATCCTAATGACCAGATGGCAAGTAGTAAAATAAAATACAGCTTTGTACCATGATACACACTCTACAAGCTGGACCGCTTTATGCTTAACCACTACGCAACACCTACTTTAATCTGCTGCACTCGCCTTTCAGCTTTCGTGTTCTCCAACTTTTCAATGGCAATAACGGTTATATTGTGATGGTAAACATAGAACCGTCTATTAGCTACTGCCGTGCTAATATCCTAACTCAAAATACTCAGCAACTCCCAACTTATAACACCGCTCGTACCTTCTTCATGAACGCCACCAGTTCTTCCCTACTTGCTCCACTCCGGTCTCTTCTCACGTATGAATACGCACATTACGTAAGTGATGCCTAATGTCACACTACTTAAACACGTCTATTACTTCCGCGTTGTGAGGTCTTTCGTAAACAAACTAGAAAACGGACTATATTGCAATCCCTCTCCGTTATATCTGTTTCTACGTTCAAAAACCCCGAGGGTGTTCGCCCCTGAGGTGCCTTCCTCTCCGCCACACATTTTTTCACTTATTATTTTGGTACATGTGTGGGTCTGTGTATGGTCCTAAACAGGGCTGACATTTCTTTGGTTGCGCCGAGTTGAAAATTCATGAACCCCCCACAATCAGTGATAATGACAGACTAGAATGTCTGTTCCAGGACGGTAAGGCATTAGAGACAACAAACACCTTAATATAGAAATACTATCGGGTGTTCTTCCGAAATTCTATTTGTGAGAATTTAGACGGATCAAAGTCGCATGCCTGCTAGATAATTACTAACATATGTCCCGGGTTTTGGGAATCTTTTTGATTGTATTTGATGAGTGGAGGGCCTTTCCCATTAATACCCGTAATATTCCCTCTAAGCTCCTCTTGGTATTGAAAGCTTAATTTAGAGGCAATATGTAAAATATGTATGCTGCACTTCAGACTGTAATAAACTAAAACCACAGCACAAGGAAAATCCCACACAAATTGAAAAGAATAGAGTAAATTTAATAAATGATTTGACACCAAAATGACAAAAATTCAATCAGTAGAACAGGAGGTATTTCAATGTTAAAGTTTGAGGTAAAAATAGTGCTTAAAGTCAAAACATGCCAACTGTGGTTATCTGGTTGCACCGTGCTGAGACAAAGTCACAAGTTTAGGCCTAGAGTGATGGAGCGCACATCGGATACAGGGGACAAGTTAGACCGACCAAACAAAGCACCTTAAATCCTGGTTGCGGAGCCTTGCGAGGTCCCGCATCGAGAATGTTTTGCACAGTTGGAAATCATGGCTAAATTTCAAAGGCCTGCATCGAGGATAAGTCACGCTGTAGAGGTCCTGAAGTGCGGCTGGGCTGCAATGCGAGGTCCTGCATCGAGTATGTATCACGCAGCTGCGGTACGAGGAGCTAGAAGGTCCTGCAGTACAGATGCATCGCACCTACTCCCTGCCCTCACACAGCTTGAGTCCCATTGCATACCTCTTGCTTTGCTTCGGTCCATGAGTCTGCCTTAACAGTTATTTTCTTGTCCTTTCAACTTGCACCTACCTTACAGCCTGCCTCCTCCACCGAGGCCCCTCATTGCACAACTCTATTCACTGCAGTCCCCCTGTCTGGTCCCACACAGCTATTCATCTCTCCATTTACAGCACACTCATCTGGGCCTTTTAACCCTGTCTTTACTATTTGAAATCTATGCCGTTTCCCATAGAAAAAAAAGGTGCAAAATGTTCATTCTGCATTTTACAGGAAAGTGCTCTAAAACAGATACATTATTTGGATAGCCAATTATAGAAAAGAGAGGAAGTACATTTTTACGATTCTTAGGCAAAATCTTTCGAATTTACTAACATCATATATATAATATACTTTTTTAAAGGGGATGTCAGGAACCAACCATTGGTTTGTTGTTGCTTCATACAGATGTTTCTTTCTCACACCACAGCATACAGCATGGGACTATAGTTCAGCCCACTTTGGCACTGGCTATCTTCACTGAAAGTGAGAGCATTCTGTTCTTTCACAAGGAGCACATCCACACACAAAGAAGTTCCTAGTGCCAGGGCTTAGTACGGCATTGTACGCTTTTTGGGATTAAAAAATAGCTTTGCGTATAACCAATCTTTCTTATATACTGGCGAAGGCCTGGAAGCTCCCTCACCGTTAAGGTTTTGCAAAAAGACATGGCAAAGCAAACCAAGACTTGACAAAGCCTAAAGGCTGGCAGCCAACGCCAGGCCTGTTGACTTTGTAAATGCTTGTTATATTTGCCTAGTTGCCCTAAAATGAGACGTCTGAAGGGTTTCACTTTGCAGGGTGCTTGTAATACATTGACTTAATTTAAGTAATAATTGCTTCTTTTAACCTTCCTCTGAATAATCTTAAACTTGGCTTCTTTACCTCCCGTTGCATCTGTTTTCTCCTCTAGAACCTGTGTCGACCTATTAGAGTACAGGTTAAGCCCTATTCTGATATGTTTTCTCCCAAGGCATGTAGCAGGCACCAGTTTATCCCCACTCTATCATGGGATTTTAGGTGCAATAAAGGGAAGTGAATGCGTTTTTCATAAGGAGTCGAGATGGTTTATTATTTTCCTGCTTCCCCTGCTTCCACTCGGGCAGTTCCTGTAAGCTGCGAAGGCTTAGTGCACTAATTTCATACCAGCTTCTGTTAAAACGTTGGCAGATGTATCATAATGACAATAAATTCTGTAAGCATGGGTTTCAAATGCATGTTTTCCTGTTCCTGCCAATTTTCTTTTCAGTTTTTATTAGCTGAGAAAACACAGTCAAGCCCCGCAGTGTTTGTGACTCACAGAAGGGTAATTGACACTTGGATATTTCACATTTGACAGATTGTGTTCACTGTTGAGATGTAATATCATATTTACTTGCATCCAGTAAAAGTACTGAATGTGGGTATCATTTCTTAGATAACAAGTTCACTGCCAATGTGTTTCTTGCCTGTGGGAAAATGGGCAGGCCATCTCTGCGTGGGCTGAATATAATTGCAATTCACTGAAGGGGCTACAATTAAAAATGATTTTTTTCCTAAAGCTCTTGTGGGCACAGTATTGCAGGTTCAGGCACTGTAAACGGTGGGTGTTAATTTGACCGTGGCGGCATATGTATGTTATTCTCATGACATTATATGATGGGCCACGTTCCCTGTTGAATTAGAAATTAAGTTGTATTTTAGGAAAATGCTCAGGGTGATATAGCTAACAGAAAGCAGTGCAGCATTTGTACATGATGTTATTGTTGCTGCTCGGTCAAAATGATTGCAGTGGTTTCTATAGCAGTGTACACCTTTAGTGTACCAATGGCAAAATACAGAAGAACAATGAACCACACAAATGCAGTTGCATTAATTGCTTACAATTTGTGTTTAATAGGCATGAATAGAAATGATTCTTGTGTGCTCCACCTTGTGTATTACAGAAAAGCCATTGATCTCAGATGTCCAGAGTATCTCATCACCACTGATCTACAACAGCACCAGAATATGGCGGTTATGCGCGTTGATAGTCTGAAAATTTGCTCATGTCACCTCTGTCTATCGCTGTCTCCAGTGCTTGTTGGTGACACAGTGTCTCCATGTTAAGAGTCTGTGCTTCAATACCTGTCCTAGGTTTCACTCACTCAATCTTATCCCTTGTGTGCCGTCAAGGTCTACACTCTGGTCCTCTCATGGTGCAAAGGTCCTGATTATGAAAGGGACAGTTATTGGTACAAGGATACCGGAAGCCTGGCGTTGCTGATTCCGTACGATATACGCACACCAAAAGCCACTGATTACACATTTTCTCCTCGTAATGGAATATACTCACATGGACCCAGAGATATCATTTTTTTAAATTCTTTATTTAATGCGATTTTATATAGCGCGAACATTACCCGAAGGTGTCAGAGCGCTTTACAAAAGAACCAGTTGCGTTACATAAGGACTTTGGTTTACATGAGTTACATAAGAGATACAAACAGAAATAAAATGCAAATATACAAGTGGAGTGAAAGGAGGTAAAAATTGCAAATGTACAAGTTGTAAAGTCACTCAAGGAAGAGATACAAACGGATAAACTCTAAAATCACATAGGAATGGTAGTAAGTACAAAGGTCTAATACATATATTAGTAGTTAGAGTTTTATAAATATACAAATAGCGAATGCACTCAGGATTACATACCAGATTCCTTTCCATGTGGTTTTCCCCAATCACTGACACTTTGCACTTGTTACAAGCAGGTGTCAGCAGCAGGGCTGGTGGGTATTGGGTGGGGTATGGTGGGGATCAGAGCAGATTTTTACCTTTCTAGGAGTATAATTGTCTGACCCCTTGGGCAGCTGAAGTAGTAGGGCGGGGGTTGTGCTCCTGTTGGAGCCCCTACAGCATAAAAAGGAAATCCAGTTTCTTCAGACCTGGATTTATAGGGTCGAGAGTTTGTGGACTCAGAAATTCTAGCTGAAAGAAACTGTCAGAAACACAGGTGGTGGAATTCCACATAGAGTCACCCTGCTATGTAAAAATCCACACCTCAGAAGTCCTTTGTATTTCTCAAGTTGGTTGGTAAGACTGAGTTTTCTGTTAACGGTTGCCCAACTATGGAGCACCCTCACTATAGAGATTCGTCCTCTGTCTAATATTGACCAGTTCAAACCGGCTTTTAAATCCCACTTGTCTTGTTAATTTTCATGCATTATGGTCTGAACTTCAATCTTCTGTTAGTGTCTCTAGATATTTCTTAACACCAAGATACGGCTGGGTGACCATGCACTGAAGAAATAAAAATGTGCTCTTGCCTCCCTCAGGGCCGTTTTACATGCTGCGGGGCCAACTGACCACTTCCTTCTGAAAGAGCTGAACATATTTTCCATTGATATCAAAGTTATCTTTAAAACGGTCTGTATCGTCCTCCTGACAATACACAAGAGATACCCAAACAACCTAAAAGACAAGCTATGACCCAAAGCTGGGACAAAATATACAAGAAACAAATCCTGCCTATTCTTGGAAATCTTGAAAACAAAACAAAAAAAACTTTGGAGCAGTCTTTCTGCTGGGAAGACTCCACAAACTATCAAATATAACTCTAGTTTGCTACCCTTCCAGAGAGACCTTAAGAGTGAGACTCGCGTCTTCAGGGTACCTTACAGGCTAACATGTACTTCTGTGTAAATGAACTGGTCCTTTCTATGACACTGTTGTAAAGTTACATGTCATGCTCTCTAGTCGCTATGTTACTATGTCTACTCTATGTGAATACCTTTAATAAATTATAACAAAATGACCTAAAATCGGATACCAAGAGTGATTTAACAGCCTGACAAGTTCATGGAGTGATATCCCAGTAGATTGTCAGGCTACCGAGAGTGGACTTTGTTTTGCATTTAATATTATTTGTACATTTTAACAATGTGAAGAATAGTAATGTATACTCAAATTCACATGAATACTTTTAGGATGCCTTTCCCTTTGAAATTATTTTGATATGACCTGTTAAAGCCTGGAAATTGTGGATGATCCTTACATGGCATCAGTTATGCCTCAAAGCTACCTTGTTCAAAATGGATCATGCTTGTTCATTGGTTATTATTTATATTACACTAGCAGCCCGTCCCGACGTTGTCCGGGTACGAATTGCTGCCGGCCAATTGTATATTGTTTTGTAAGATTTCGTTTTGATAGCATTTCTTATCTGTGACAGGCCTGTGAAACGCTCCGATTCACAGTGCACTGCTGATGCACTTAAGAGTGCGCGTTCAGTAGTGTGTGAACTCGAGTTTCCCTACTTTATTTTTCCTTGCAATATTATATAGCGCGAACTCGACAACATGGCATGAGCACAATTTACATTACAGAAGAACACATTCATTTGTGCTAGGCACGGGGAGACAAAGCGATTTGCTTGGAATCACAGGATGTTGAGCTGATGCCGAGATTCGAACGAAGCTCCCCAGCTCTAAAGTTCGCAATTCTAAAACTTGCGGCGGGAGGTGTGTCTAAAAGTGTATGTCGGTGCTGGCCATCAATGAGGGAGACCTGTGCATTTTTCAAATTGTTGGTGAAAAAAATTTGAGTATGTTGCTGGAGATGTGGGCCGCCGTGCCACCAATGTACTTACCGGGGGAGGGTAAACACCCATTATTCCGCAACTTTCTTTCCGCATACCATCACTCCGCATACTTTCATTACGAAAGTACCATGACTCCGCAATGCCATTATAACGCATGGCGTTACATTTTATATGCTTTTACCACACATATATTTACAACGAAATTCGTTGTAAATGCATGAATTGTGAAAGCATGTTTTTTTTTTAATGTTTGGATAAGGTAAGCATGGGTATAGGGGTATATGTTTTGGGGTACTGAGGTATATGTTTTGGGGTGTTTGGGTATTTTAAGGGTTCAGATATAGTTTCGGGTTATGGGGTACAGGGGTAGTTTTAGGGTTTAGGGATAGGTATGGGTTTTGGGGTACAGGGGTGTTTTTAGGGTTCAGGGCTAGGTTTGGGTTTTGGGGTATAGGGTTATTTTTAGGGTTCAGGGGTTGGTTTGGGTTTTGGGGTACAGGGGTATTTTAAGGGTTCAGGGCTAGGTTTGGGTTTTGGGGTACAGTGGTATTTTTAGGGTTCAGGGCTAGGTTTGGGTTTTGGGGTACAGGGGTATTTTAGGGTTCAGGGGTAGGTTTGGGTTTTGGGGTACAGGGTTATTTTTACGGTTCCGGGCTATGTTTGGGTTTTGGGGTACAGGGGTATTTTTAGGGTTCAGGGGTAGGTTTGGGTTTTGGGGTACAGGGATATTGTAAGGGTTCAGGGCTAGGTTTGGGTTTTGGGGTACAGGGGTATTTTAGGGTTCAGGGGTAGGTTTGGGTTTTGGGTACAGTGGTGTTTTTAGGGTTCAGGGCTAGGTTTGGGGTTTGGGGTACAGGGGTATTTTTAGGGTTCAGGGGTAGGTTTGTGTTTTGAGGTACAGGGGTATTTATAGGGTTCGGGCTAGGTTTGGGTTTTGGGGTACATGGGTATTTTTAGGGTTTAGGGATAGGTATGGGTTTTGGAGTACAGGGGTATTTTTAGGGTTCAGGGCTAGGTTTGGGTTTTGGGGTATAGGGGTATTTATAGGGTTCAGGGGTAGGTTTGGGTTTTGGGGTACAGGGGTATTTTTAGGTTTTAGGGATAGGTTTGGGTTTTGGGGTACAGGGTATATTTATAGGGTTAAGATGGGTTAGTGTTTAAGGGTGTTGGGGTATTTTAAGGAGTACGGGTGGGTTATGATTATGGGGTGCAGGGGTATTTAAAGGGAGCAGGGTGGGATTAGCACACAATATGAGACATGGCATGAAGGGCGGAACGTACCACACGCCCCCAGCGTTTGTCACGCCCCCAGCACACGCCCACAGCACAACGCAGACACGCCCACAAGGGACTACTTTGCTGGCACGGTTCTTTTACCTTTTAAATGTATATGGTGGGCGTCTGCATAGCCTATGTCCTTCTGCTGCAACTGCCCTTTCCAACGCTGTATTGGGTGCTGTGATTGGTGCTGTGGTTCCTGAGATTACCCGCCTCAAAGGTTTGGGCTCTCTCATTATTATATTAGTACTAGCAGCCCGTCCCGACGTTGTCCGGGTATGAATTGCTGCCGGCCAGTAGAATATTGTTTTGTAGGATTTCGTTTTGATAGCATTTCTTATCTGTGACAGGCCTGTGAAACGCTCCGATTCACAGTGCCCTGCTGATGCACTTAAGAGTGCGCGTTCAGTAGTGTGTGAACTCGAGTTTCCCTACTTTATTTTTCCTTGCAATATTATATAGCGCGAACTCGACAACATGGCATGAGCACAATTTACATTACAGAAGAACACATTCATTTGTGGTAGGCATGGGGAGACAAAGCGATTTGCCTGGAATCACAGGATGTTGAGCTGATGCCGAGATTCGAACGTAGCTCGCCAGCTCTAAAGTTCGCAATTCTAGAACTTGTGGCGGGAGGTGTGTCTAAAAGTGTATGTCGGTGCTGGCCATCAATGAGAGAGACCTGTGCATTTTTCAAATCGGTGGTGAAAAAATACGAGTATGCTGCTGGAGATGTGGTCCGCCGTGCCACCAATGTACTTACCGGGGGAGGGTAAACACCCATTATTCTGCAACTTTCTTTCCGCATACCATCACTCCGCATACTTTCATTACGAAAGTACCATGACTCCACAATGCCATTATAACGCATGGCATTACATTTTATATGCTTTTACCACGCATACATTTACAACAAAATTCGTTGTAAATGCATGAATGGTAAAAGCATGTTTTTTAATGTTTGGATAAGGTAAGTATGGGTAAAGTGGTATATGTTTTGGGGTAGTGAGGTATATGTTTTGGGGTGTTTGGGTATTTTAGGGTTCAGATATAGTATTGGGTTATGGGGTACAGGGGTAGTTTTAGGGATTAGGGATAGGTATGGGTTTTGGGGTACAGGGGTATTTTTAGGGTTCAGGGCTAGGTTTGGGTTTTGGGGTATAGGAGTATTTTTAGGGTTCAGCGGTAGGTGTGGGTTTTCGGGTACAGGGGTATTTTAAGGGTTCAGGGCTAGGTTTGGGTTTTGGGGTACAGGGGTATTTTTAGGGTTCAGGGCTAGGTTTGGGTTTTGGGGTACAGGGTTATTTTTATGGTTCAGGGCTAGGTTTGGGTTTTGGGGTACAGGGGTATTTTTAGGGTTCAGAGGTAGGTTTGGGTTTTGGGGTACAGGGGTATTTTAAGGGTTCAGGGCTAGGTTTGGGTTTTGGAGTACAGGGGTATTTATAGGGTTCAGAGGTAGGTTTGGGTTTTGGGGTACAGGGGTATTTTAAGGGGTCAGGGCTAGGTTTGGGTTTTGGGGTACAGGGGTATTTTTAGGGTTCAGGGCTAGGTTTGGATTTGGGGAACAGGGGTATTTTTAGGGTTCAGGGGTAGGTTTAGGTTTTGAGGTACAGGGGTATTTATAGGGTTCAGGGCTAGGTTTGGGTTTTGGGGTACAGGGGTATTTTTAGGGTTTAGGGATAGGTTTGGGTTTTGGGGTACAGGGTATATTTATAGGGTTAAGATGGGTTAGTGTTTAAGGGTGTTGGGGTATTTTAAGGAGTAAGGGTGGGTTATGATTATGGGGTACAGGGGTATTTAAAGGGAGCAGGGTGGGATTAGCACACAATAAAAGACATGGCATGAAGAGAGGAACGTACCACACGCCCCCAGCGTTTGTCACGCCCCCAGCACACGCCCACAGCACAACGCAGACACGCCCACAAGGGACTACTTTGCTGGCACGGTTCTTTTACCTTTTAAATGTATATGGTGGGCGTCTGCATAGCCTATGTCCTTCTGCTGCAACTGCCCTTTCCAACGCTGTATTGGGTGTTGTGATTGGTGCTGTACTTTTTGAGTTTACCCGCCTCAAAGGTTTAGGCTGTCTCTTTATATTATTGGTATGGATTTAGAAAAGCATGTAATGTTCGCTTATTTCATTTCTGAATGACTCTGTTCACGAAGAAGACTCCCTAGCTTGTGCTCACTGATGTTGCGTTTCTTTCAAGATTTCTTCTGCCTATTCACAGGATTGCTTTCATTCACAATGGTTTATTGTCTTTTTATAACTAGTTTGATCTTACATATCTGGATGCAGTGTCGGATTGGTAACGCGGGCATTAGGGCAATGCCCGAGGGGCCGGTGTCCGAGTGCTGTTGTGGGCCTCTTTTTTAGCAGTCTGGGGTGGCCATTTGGGCGCTGTCTCCATTGTTCGAATACAGCCAGCGGCCCAGTAGGTGTCTGAGTGGCCTTTCTAGAGGCGATGGGCGATCATTAGCTCCGTTTAGCAACAGGCAAGAGGTGTCACTCCCTTTGTCTCGCTTGCCGGCCCATTAATGTGTGCACATACTGAGAGGTGGCAGGGGGCCTGAGTAGAAGTGGCCTAACTTGTTTCACCACTGTAAACTAACGCGTGCATTCCCCCCCCTCCTAAAGTTTTTTTTATATGATTACGCCATAGCAGTGATTTGAGGAGTGATTATGCAAATGTGGGCCGATTCTTTTTTTTGCTTGCCCGGGCCGATTTTCATTCCCAATCCAACCCTGTCTGGATGACATTAGAGTACAGGGGGCGGAATCAATATTCAGTAAGTGGTGCAGTGCTCAGGTGGTAAGGCTGTATGTCACTCTTTACTTTAGTTTTCAGATTTATTGCACCATGATGAATCTGCAATTTTCCATTCTATTTTATGAGAAGAATTTTCCATTCTATTTTATGAGAAGATTTCCTATGTAAACCTTCCGATTTGGGGGAAAGCCAGACTACTTTCCGATGCTACTAGGGATGCTGTCCGACTCTTACTGATTTTGCTGCTCATTTGGGAGCTAGACTATGATGTTGCCTAATATTCTGTGGTAACCTGTTATTGAGAGACTTCATGGCAATGTCTTTATGCATCTACACTTAAAATGTCTGATAGTGGATCCCTCTCCATGTGAAATCCCCCATCACTGTCACAATTGCTGTACTGTACCCTTTTAATTTTTGTTATAAATACTTTTGAATTAATAATTCTGCCGTAGATCCCACTTATTTAGTCGTTCCGTTCTTACTTGACTGTGTTTTTGATGTGCTGATTTTGTACCTTGACTCTGGGGCACATTCCCTCTTGAAATTGAAGTTTAACACTGTCCCCGATCCACCCACCTGTGGGCATGCAACTGGGGCGTCTTTTCGGGTGTAAAATTGTAAGGATCCTCCACCACCAAACAAGATTATATCACAATATGATTTCAGGCTTCACCACTCAATACCAGACAACACAAGATGACATCATTGCACAAACTTAACTTTGAGCTGTTACATCACTTCAGAAATTAATCACAGAAAGTGACATTACTGTGAAACCTGATTCCCGAACGTGATGTCACTTCAGAAACCTAACACTACATTGTTGCAGCACTGCAGGGGCATTTGGAGTGATTACACGTTTTAGAAACCTGCTCCGAAGTGAATTGTGGAGAAATGTACAGAAAGAATGTTAGGATAAAGGAACAAAGATATATAAACATACCTGAAATTCCAAGGTCTCAAAATGAATCAGTCCTATTGTCTGCTACGGCTAGGTATCTGGCGCTGTGTGCTTTATCATTTCACATATAATTTGCATTTCTTTAAAGGAAAAGTTATTTAAAAAAAGGCTCTACTTTATATAAATTTTCAGAAACCCCGACTCCAACGTCCGTCCCAAATTACCCACCATTTCCGTTCCTTGAAAAGCAGGCCACCGCCATTTTAAAACAATATCTGTGTTTGCCCCATTGTCTACAACAGAGACAGACAAATGTGTATGTTGATTTTCAGGTTCATAAACCTGGGGACCACTTTAAGTGTGCCATGCCAGGCATTGTCTTGGTGTGTTTACTCTTTCCCGAAGGCCACTTTTACACAGACAAAGGAGACAGCAGGTGCACGCGCGTTCAGAATGCGCCCGATGCATTCCCTCTGAAAGTAAATAGGACATCCGATATGTCTCTGAGCCTTATAAACTGACAGCCCTGCTGAGACCAGTGTGCTGCTGAGGTCAACACTCAGCCTGGCCGCCCGCCGCAGACCGTCTGGGACGCAACCTTTCGTGCTCCTCCTGTTACACAGTGCCAGTATTTCATCAGCTGTGTCACCTGTCAAGTGACGTTTGGCCCCCGCTTCACGACACAAATGCACTTCATTTGATGCCAGATGCTGCGCTTGCTGTACTGGAACTGCTCCCTCTTATAACCTGATATAATCTTCTGCAGGTTGAGCTCGCGCCGCTTCCAGGAAAGCAAAAGAATTTGTAAACAGCGACAAATACTCATTTTCCCATCACTGTCTCTGGCTCCAACAATAGAAGATCTCGCGTGCCAATTACATATCTGAACGGTGATGCACTGTAAGACAACTGGAGAGCACTGTGGCTTTATCTTTGGACATTGTTAGAGTCGTGGTGGAATCTTTAACATGTGTGCTAAATCAATAGAGGCCCAGCAAGTGCAAAATAGTTGTTTTTGCGACAAGCAGATATCACAGCCAAAGGCAAAACACCAGCTGAACGTATAGGCTTACAATGCAAGAAGCTTGCAATGCCTGCCTAGGCACCTGTCTCTAATGGTCTTATTGCGTTCTAACATCACTAGCACCGGGTATCAAGAAAATTACATTAGTACTTCACAGTAATGAATGATTACCGTTCAGCTGTGACGTCAGATTCCCTGCTGCCAGAGGCAATCCAGAAGCATACCACATGACAGAATTACATCTGCTGCATATCAAACACAGTTTTTACCTCTCTAAATATTTTCCCCTAGAAAGTCATGCCTCTAACTCATAAGTGGCCACTTATGAAAAGTACATTTATATATTACAGTGCTGGAGTTATTTTCGAGAAAACAGAAATTTTATCTGCAGGTTACCTCACATTTTGAAAGTGACTTACTTTGCATTTTACATTAGCGATTGTGACAAGTTACAAACTACAATTTGGCATGTTTATTTTTTCATGGTATAAATTTCAGTAATTCCGCAAAACTGAAACGAGATAATGCATTTTATTAAACTGAGCAAGAAACTACGAATTTAAAAGTTGATTACTGGAAGAGTGACTTTCTGTGAGTATCATATAATATATGGAATAAAATACCTACTAGTTTTTTTTTTCAAAAAGGATACTGTAAGTCTCTTTACGCTTCTGTGAACTTATAAACGACCTCAATATTTGACCTTGCTCTCTAAATGGTCACGAAATACTTAAGTGACTTGCAATATTCATAGAAGGGAGTTCTTCAGCCTTTTTTTTGCAGATTTATATAGCGCAAACTGAAGGTATTGGAGTGCCTTGTTTCAGTACCAGTTTCATTACACAAGGACACATTCATTTTTAAAGAATTTCTTTTGGTAGGGAAGGGGAGACTAAGTGATTTACCCAAAATCACAGGATGTGGAGTCGACCCCGAGGCTTGAACTCTGGTTTCCCAGCTCCAAAGTCGGCAGTCTAGCCATGAGACCACAGCACTTGTATTTCATGACAGCGCAAAAATAATTTCCTTATCCATATATTAGAAATAGAGATGGACGAGATGCTGAAAGCTGAAGCCATGTTCGAGCCAGATGCCTGGCTTTGGCTCAGCTCGAGGTCCTTTTGTAACCTCAAGCCAAAATGAGCCAAGTTTTAACGGGAGACGATGTATCCTATTTGCTACACCTGCCACTGCTGAGCATGCAACATGGGGATCCTGGCCTTGGCTCAGCATCCTGTGAATCACAGCAAACCTCCCTCTGCCCCAAAAATTCTAAAAGGTAATGTAGTCTGTTTATTGAGTCAAGCGCTCATATGTCCTTGGGCAAGATTTGGGCTGGTTCACCGCAGGCCTCCAGGCCTCCAAGCAAACCTGCCAAAAACTAGAGAAGAAATGGCATCCCGAACAGACACTGGGCAACCACGCAGCCCTCAGGAACGCCATCCGAAGACACCACCACCTCATCAGAGCCGCCAAAAGGACCTCCTTCAAAGACCGCCTAGACAACAACGCACACAACAGCAAAGAGCTCTTCAACATCGTGAAGGAACTCTCCAACCCCAGCTCCAACACCAACGACTTCCCACCTCTCCAAGACCTGTGCGACTCCCTTGCCACCTCTCCCATCGCAAGATCACAGACATCCACGACAGCTTCAACACCCTGACCACCCCGACAGCCATCGAGACCTCCGACGTCACAGCCACCATCCACACCTATCTCCTTCTCGCCTGGACCAACATAAATGACGAGGACACCATCAAAATCATGAACACCATCCACTCTGGCTCCCCGTTAGACCCATGCCCACACCGCATCTTCAACAAAGCCAGCGCCACCATTGCACCCCATCTCTGCAAGGTCATCAACATCTCCTTCGAGACGCGACCTTCCCAGAGAGCTGGAAGCACGCAGAGATCAACGTCTTACTCAAAAAACCCAAGGCTGACCCAAAGGACGTCAAGAACCTCCGACCCATCTCCCTGCTCCTGTTCCCGGCAAAGTTCATCAAGAAGACCATCAACAGACAACTGACCCGCTACCTAGAGGAGAACAGATGGGCATCCTTCCTACCCCGGTGTCCCATGCTCGAAATCTAGGTTTTGTACTAGACAACGCCTTATCCATGGATAAGCAGGCCTGCAAAGTTACTGGGTTGTGTCTCACCATAACCAGATGGTTGAGGAAAATCCTGTGGATGTTGCCTATGTCAACTCAGAAGACCGTAGTCAATGCCCTTATCACATCTAGGCTTGACTACGGCAACATCCTATATTTAGGCGCAAATAAATCTGTCATTGGACGACTACAAGTGGCGCAAAACGCTGCGGTCAGACTCCTGTGTAAGATCCCTAGGAACGCTGGAGTCTCGAACCATCGCCGGGACCTTCACTGGCTCAGGATAGAGAACAGAGTTCGCTTCAAGGCTTTGAACTACATGTTCAAAATAAAAACAGGAGGAGCCCCAAAATACCTCCAATCCCTTGCTTGCCTCTACACACCTAAGAGAAACCTCCGGTCCCAGACAGCAGCATGGTTCTGTATACCAAGGTTCAAACGTGCAAGATCAGGGGGTAGATCTTTTGCCTATCTTGGACCTTCCCTATGGAACACGCTTCCTCCAAGTATTCGGAAGGAAGATAACTACCATAGCTTCAGAAAGCTTGTGAAGACCTGGTTGTACGAACAGTAATCCCCCATAATCTCCCTCCGTTTTTGTCTTTTCGTCTCTAGCTGTGTCTAGGCGCCGGGAAACCCTTCTTGGGTAGCTGTTGCGCCCTACAAATTGACAAAATAAATAAATAATAAATAACATCCTGGACCCGTCCCACTCCGGGTTCCGCAGCAACCACAGCACCGAAACTGCCCTCATTGCTGCCACAGATGACATCAGGGCCCTGCTGGACAACAGCGAAACCGTGGCCCTCATCCTCCTGGACCTGTCAGCCGCCTTCGACACTGTCTGCCACCACCCCAATGCACACGCCTCCACAATGCAGGGATCCGAGACAAGGCACTGGAATGGACAACCTCCTTCCTCTCCGGCAGAACCCAGAGCGTCCGCCTCCTGCCATCAAGATCACCTGCGGCGTACCCCAAGGTTCATCCCTCAGCCCGACATTGTTCAACATCTACATGGCACCGCTTGCTCACGTAGCCCGACTGCATGACCTCAACATCATCTCCTACGCCGACGACACCTAGCTGATCCTCTCCCTCACCAAGGACCCCCTCACTGCCAAAATCAACCTCCATGAAGGAATGAAAGCCGTCGCCGAGTGGATAAAGAACAGCCGTCTGAAGCTGGACTCGGACAAGATGGAAGTCTTCATCCTCGGCCCCACCCCCTCAGCGTGGGACGACTCCTGGTGGCCAACCGCACTGGGAAGAACACCAACACCCACCGACCACGCACGCAACCTAGGGTTTATCCTCGACTCAACACTCTCCATGACCAAGCAAGTCAACGTCGTCTCGTCCTCCTGCTTCAACACCCTCTTCATACTCCGCAAGCTCTACAGGTGGATCCCCACTGAAACAAGAAGAACGATTTCCCAGCCCCTAGCAGCAGCAGGTTGGACTACGGAAACGCCCTCTACGCAGGAACATCGGGCAAACTCCTAAGACAACTACAACGCATACAGAATGCCTCTGCAAATTTGATCCTCAACATCCCTCACCGCAGCCACATCACACCACACCTGAGAGACCTGCACTGGCTTCCCGTCAACAAGAGGATCACCTTCAAGCCCTTCACCCACGTGCACAAAGCACTCAACAACATCGGACCGGCATACCTCACCTTCTCACCTGCTCCGCCGACATTGCCCTTATCACCGTCCCCTGCATCTGAAAAATGACCACCGATGGCAGATCGTTCTCCCATCTCGCCGCCAAGACTTGGAACACCCTCTCCATCCTCCTACGGCAGACCCAGGACATACTAACCTTCAGGAGGCTACTCAAGACCTGGCTATTCGAGCAGTAGCAGCACCCCTCCTCCCCAGCTCCTTGAGACCCTCACGGGTGAGTAGTGCGCTTTACAAATGATTGATTGGTTGATTTTGCAAATCTGTTAATAAAAAATTTACATTCTGATTGTTTCTCACGCCTTTATCTCATATGCCAGCAATTAAACACCTCTGATGTGAGAAAGAGAGACCCACCTATTGTCTGCAGTGCTTAATTTGTAATTAATAAGTGCCTGGGCCCTCCTCAGGAGACCACTACAGCTTCACCACCTTTTTGCCTCTGCCAGTGACAGTACCAACACAATTAATAGTCATCACACTCCTACAAGTATGACAATTCAGACTATTACAGGCCCCCAAACTATGAGAATGGTTTGGGTAGCAGGAGTTAGTCATTAGAATTAATAAACAACTGTTGTTAAGCTCATCTCTAAATTAATCAAACAGTGCCACCATTTGACAGACTGTCATTAGTGTTGGTGTTGACAATTAAGTGTCAGTGCTGGGGATGGGAACCTCCTGCTCAGATTAAGCACTGATTGTCTGTACTGCATAGCGAGGAACTGGAAAATCTGGAATCAATCTCAGTTTCCCTGCTTGATCAAATTGTGTGTTTGCTGGGCAAATCCTTTATTTCACAAGGATTCTTTTTTGTTCCTTATTGCATATGAGAGCAGCTTCAAATACATGAGTACAGAATGTGCACTTTACAGAAAAACTCTCTGATTTGATTTTGTAGCCTAAGACTATGTATATAATTTGCTCCATTTATAATAAGAATTTAGTCCACATATAGGTTACACATTCTAATAATTTTTTATCTCTGATTTCACCAAAAGAATTCGCCATTAGGGTCGGTGGAGAGAAGAGTATGAATGTTTCTAAGCGAATGTTTGAGAACTCGCCCATTTAACAACTACTTCTCAATGCAGATATATAATCTGAAGTTCTAAGGTGAAACATTTCTGTGTGTTAAAGAAATACACATTTTAAAATTTTGGATACACCTGATCTAATTCTAGCATGTTGTTTGTTGCGGTTCACTGATAGAATATCAATTCCCAAAATATCCCCATACACAAATTTCGATGCAAAAATATCGATGTCAGAAATATCGACATCCTATATTTAAAATTGTAAGTACAAAAACATCGAAACAAAAGTATTGATGTACAAAATATCGTTTTATTTAAATTTAAAGGAAAATTAATGTTAAATATATTAAATAATTAAAATAACTTTAAAAATGTACTTAGATTTAATATACATTTATATAATAAAATGTAAAAAATATTTTAACATACATATATAAAATGCATATATATATATTTATTCTTTAAAACAATTAACAAACAATTAATTTTAATTTATTTTATAATTTTATAAATATATAAAAATGTACAAATATATATATATATAATATATATTATATATATATATATATATATATATATATATATATATATATATAACAAGAAGGTTTCCCCACATGAAGATGCCACCACAGAGAGTTGAAATGCCTTTAATTGAAGAATTCAGTGCGGCAGAGTAATGCTCTATTACTTACCGGTAATCTTCATTACTCCGGGTCCCATTGCCCTCGTCCCATGCATTAACATAGTGAAGATATCCATCTCCCGACAGAAAAAAAGAGCAGAGGCATGCTGGGACCCTAATACTGCCCCTCCCACCGGTAGTGCATAAGCAGTTCTTACCCAGCATCCCGTCTGTACAACCAAGCCCAGACAGGAAGGCCGGCCGGCCGTCCTAGGAAACCACAACAAAAGCAGCAACCCAAAGGAGCACCGAGAAGGAGGGAAGGAAAGACCGCAGGAAGCAACCGGCCAGCTCCCCGAACAGGACCGCAGGGCCAAAACAAAGACCGGGACAACCAAGAAAAACAGAAGGCCAGGACCCCAAAAAGGAGGCCGCCAACCAGAGAAACAGGAGCCAGGGCAACCAGGGAAAATCTGACACGGCCAAGGACGGACAAGCCTGCCGGGCCCAGAACCACCAGGAAGGTACACAGGACCCGGCAGCCGCACAGACCCCGAGCAAACTCCGACCGCCCCGGAGAAGGCCAAAGAAAGAAACCCAGTCCAGGCAACAGGGCGCAGCCCCAAGCATGGGAGCAGAACAGGAGCCAGGCCCCAACCAGACCGAAAAGGACAGGGAGGGAGACAGGGACCCAAAACCCCAGGAGGCCAAAACCCCCACAGAGAAGACAAACCGCCAACCAAACAGGATGGCCAAAAAACCCAGAACAGGTGGAGCAGAGGAAGCAACCCGGAACAGAACCGGAACCGCAACACAGAGTGCCAACCAGGCCCGACCCCAGCCAACGCCGAAGAGGAGCCAAGAGACAGCAAAAAAACGAGGGCAACAAAGGCATAAGGAACCAGGAAGCCAGGACCAGAACCCAGCAACCCACCAAGGCAAGAGGACTCACAGGCCTAACCAGCCCCTGGAAGAAACCCACACAGAGCCCAGGGCAAAGTAATGGCAAGGAGGCCGAACAAGAACCCCTGCATCCCAATGCCGGACCAAACAGAAAGCCGGAAGAAAGAACAAACACAGGAAACTGCCAAAGGGGAAACCGGAGGAACCATAGAAGGCAGAGGGCCAAGCCACCGAACCAGAAGGAAGCCCCCAGATCAGGAGCAACAGGAGGCAACCCAGGACATGCCAATCCAAAAGCACCGCACCCCAGGACCCCCAAAGGACCGGACAAGTGACCCTCAGCCCAGGAGAAAAAAAGAGAGCGGACAGCCAGACAGGAGCAACGGGGAAACCGAAGCCCAACAGCACACAACTGAACCCCAGGAACCAGGCAGAAACAAGGACACCCAACCAGAGGCGAACCAAGTCCGGGAAGAGAACCGCCAGCAGGAGCAGGCCCAGATGGACACACCAGGACACGGCCTGAAACCAAGAGAGCACCCCGCCAGGACCCACAGAGAGAGCACAGGCAGAGGCACACCCCCAAAGAAAAGGCACCCAACAACGCCCCAAAACCAGCAGAAACCAGAAAGCCCCAGCAGACCAAAAGAGGGGTCAACTAGCACCAATCCAAGGACACAGCAACAGCGAAAGAGAGTCAGGCCCCAAACTTAAGAGGCCTGAACGCCAGAGAGCCAAAAACGCGAACAACACTTGAAACACACCCCAGGGGGGACGCAAAGGAAAGGGAGTGCCGGGTCCAACTCCACCATCCCTATTTGTGTATGTCGACATTTTTAAATTGATATTCTCTCTGTGCACTGTTTGTTACACAATTTACATGACAAATATTTTCTTAAGCAAGTCATTGTAGCGACTTGTGTGGTAAAGTTACGCGTGGTAACATCTCAGGCGGGGTATTGACTGCGTTGTAAAGGCAGGTCGTTGTTGTGACTGTGTGGTAAAGAATGTTTCCTGTGCCTAGCACATGGCGTTGAAACTGTGCAATTGTATTGTAAGCGTGGGAGTGTTCCACCTCTTGACTGAACAGTGTGACTGCCTCTGGAATAATGGCAAACAACCCCCCTGCAGAACTTTGATTGGGACCAACTTAAAGATTTTAGTTGCCCGTGCCCTATCCTTCATTTTTCTTCTTCAGTGCAATATGTATTTACGATGGTATTTTGGCTGGTGGAGGTTGCCAGAATATTGCTTCAGTTAATTCAGTAAGGAACAAACTTCGAGTGGTGTTGTGGTCATCTTCTGCATCTGCACTGTTAACTCGTCATGCCCAGGAGGCCTCTGAATGTGCAACATCTCCACCTCCATGGTCTCCCTTAATGTCTGCTGTCAGATTACAGGTACTTTACACAATTTTTCATCTGAAACTCATGCCATTTAGTTGACTGTTCTTGTTTGTTGCTAGTCATCGTTGCCAACCAGACGATGGTACAAGTAGAAAGAAAAAAGGAAAATGTATCTACATAACTTAGTAGCTACATGCTCACGAAACCACGAACTGGAGACAAGCAACTTGCTTGGTGTAAATACTAAGATCCTTTTTATCGATTTTTCTTTTTTTTTTAACCAAATGGATTGTAAATGCTTGGCTGTTTTCTCCTCCACCAAGCTGTTGGATGCTCATTTCTTTTTTTCGTTTTTGTGTGCCGTTTTATATAGCATCAATTAGATTATACATTCACACAGTCATTTTTTTAGGCACAGAAAGAATAATGGATTTGCCCAAAATCCCGGGATTTTGAGCCATCGCCGAGAGGTGAACCTGGCTCCCAAATTCCAAAGTCGGCAGCTCTTGCTTGCCTTTACGCAACATCTTTAACATTGCATTTCTCACAACACATTTTAGTTAGACCTGTAGGGTCTTGGGCCCTAGGCCCACATGCTCAGGAATAATGGACGCAGACACAGTGTGTGTATGACTGGAACTGCCCCATGGCTCATGCACCCATCCCCTTTTATTAGCAGGGTCACCTGATCAGTGACGCCTGTGATGGGTGGGTGTACAGTGTGGGTGCAACACAAGGCAGAACACTAGAACATGTCCAGCAAGACACTACATCACTCCCAAACTTTAATGGAAAAGAAACAAACAAAAGTCCAACCTATGAAAAAAAGCAAACAATACATAGCACCAATGAGTCTCTTCAGGCCATCTGCTGGTCGGTGCTGGAGCTCTGGACCACACAGTCAGGAGGCTTTAGTCAACCTAGGCGATGTAGTTCAGACCGGCCTGGTCTCGCGGTGTTGGAGACTGTTTACACAGTTCAAATAGTGGTGCACCTGGAGCAGTGGTGGAGTCCACATTGGCGATCTTCTTGCAGGCGCTCAGGTTCTGGTGGACGGCAAACCTGCAAATACTGAGGAGGACCTTAGTGGATGAGGGCTTTCGTTGGAGATGATGATGTATCCCAGTTCCTGCTTGGTAGAGCAACTTCAGACTTGCCTCTGCTGCCTGGACTCCCCTCTCACAGGAGTCTCCTGGAGGGTCTTCCTGCCGGGCTGTCATAGGACCTTAGGGACTGTGCGGACCTTCCGTAGGCAGCGTGAAGGCGTCACTGAGGAACTGCCAACAGGACCACAGCCAATTCGCTCATGCAGCCACAAAAGGGTGGTGTCTCAGAGTCTGTGTGCTCTCGCCATCAGGACTCAGGTTTACATGCCTCCATCAGATGGTCTTTAGGTGACCATTCTCCGTCTGTGACCTCCATGCTTTCTGGTGCCTGTCGTGGAGCTGCTGCCGACGCTTCTCTCCGGTTAGTCTTCCCCTCTCACAGAAACTCTGTTGAGGCCCTTGCTCCTGGATTGCCATGTGACTGTGTGGGCTCTATGGGCCTCTCGTAGGCCATGCTGAGGGGTCGCTGCAGAGCTCCCAACAGAGCGATGGCCAAGCCTCGTGCAACCCCAAGGGTGGATAGTCCAATTGTATGGTATGCTCTTCTTCGGCAGGCCTCAGGTTTACGGGGGCACACAGAAGGTTCAGGGGTGGCTAGCCTCCCATGACTCCTGGAGTGTCTAGTTGAACTCCAGATGTCTTGAGCGTTTGGATACACTCTGGTGGTGCGATGCTCCTTAGATGTTCTTGGTGGAGCTGCACTTGGTTAATGAATGCAAATATTTTCTTTCACTTGGGCAACAGGTGGCGATCTGTTGCCTTAGGTGACACCGTTGAGTGAGGAGGACTGGAGGGTCACTTACGGTTATGTACTGGCAGGTGCACTTAATAGATGTGATGCCATTGATGCCACTGTGAAGCGCGGGCCTGGACGCATATCGTGCTTGCTAGCGGTTTATAGTTGGTCCTCCCGTGGAGGTGTCTCCAGTGACATCTCTGCACCCCGGTGGCTGGCTTGTTTTGATGAACACCTTCTCCAATGCTGGCACGAGTCCTCTGTCTTATCACTCATCTCCCTTTTTCCTTGGGCACCTGTTGTGGTTGTTCGCCCTGTGGCATCGTGCCACTTCCCTTCTCCTCCTTTGTGGTGTGGCGTCCTGCCACTCTTTTCTCCTCCTTCTGACCAGTTTCAGTTAATTTACTTTTTGCATAGTTACTAAAAACCATTGCAATACAATAAAACAATCAATAAAACCATTGATACACACCAATAAAACCATTAATACACACAGTACAGTGCAGTGCTACACAGATATCTCTGGTGATAGCACATAGCAGGTGTCGAGCGAGTAAAATTTAGTGCATCATGAGACAGTCTTTTTTTTGTTGCTACGATGTAATTAAAAAGAGAAGCATTGTCAATTTATGAGCCAACTTCTGCGCACTCAGCCTGATACTCACAATGCAATGCAGTACAACGATATACATGCTTGAACGTAAAACCTAGCAGGCATGGGGCAGCCAGAATATTACTCATTGTGACACGTTTTGTTGTTGCTTAAAGGTTATTTAAAAAGAGCAGCATTTTCATTTAAAAACCGACTTCTGCCTAGTCAGCCCGATGCCAGGTCGTTTGCTCACAGTACAAGAAAAAGAACTAGAAAAAAAAATAGTCTGACCAGGTTTTTCTCTCTGATGTGGCGTCCTGCCACCTATCTCATTTTTGCGCCACATGGAAATCTCGCTGGTCGTGTCCAGTTCTTGCAACTGTGTCTTGATTTGCTGTGGACCTGTTGCAGGTCTGTCCTGTCACTAGGACATGCTTCTTCTCCTTGTGGACCTTCCCAGGCCCCATCCCTTCCTCTGGGATTTTCTTTGTGCTCCTCAAGCCAGGATACTTTCTGCACTCGAGGGTTCGTGCTTGTGCCTTAACTCCGCGCCTTCATGGCCCCTGCTCCTGCCTCCGTTCAGACATGCTGGCGGGGTCAGTCACTTTGTGTGTTGTGCTCCTTGCTTGCTGTGTGATGTGGCGTTCGGCCACATGTTGCCTGTTGTTGGAGCACATGCTGCAGTTGCAGCTGACTACATGGAGTGTGCGACTCTACTCTTGCCCATATGGGGCCACCGGCGACTACGTCTTGAGGCAGTGTGAGGGATGACACTTGGTTATCTTTGACCCACTGCAGAGCTTCGCTGGTGCAAGGGAGATGTGGAGGTTCTCCCTGATGCCTATGGCAGTGCTCCTTCTCTTAGGGGAGGTCGCTCTCTCCGGGGTGCCTGCCTGGGCTGTCAAGCTTCTGGGTGCATGTGTCAGCTCACCTCGGACTCCGCAATCCTGGTCCTTCTTCAAGGCACCCTCTTCTAGCGCTTGGCCTGGTTGCTCTTCTTTCTTGCGGTGGCATCAGACAGCCACTGGGGGTTGAGTATCGCTCACTTCTCTCCACTGGCTGTTTCTTCCTTGTTTGGTGCCATCTCTCAGGCCAGTACCCAGGGAGCCTTCACAGGGGAAACAGATCTCTGACTGCCAGCAGAGGCACCAGAACCTGCAGGCTTTAACAGTCTCTGTTGAATGGCTCTTGCTTGGTGTCAATGAGGGTGCTCTTGGCTGGCTCCCTGTATGTTTGCTTGCTTCTCTCTGGCCATGGTGGCCTGCCACAATGCTCTCCTTGTGAACTCTGAACTGTGCCCCTCTGGGACATAGAGAAGCAGTCTGGCTTAGTTAGTGTCACTTGTCCTGGTGGTCTCTGTGTCTCTATTGCTCCTTTGCCTGTTTGGCCCTAGACTCCACAGCCTTTCCTGAGTGTGTGTTGATTCATACAGTGCTTTTCTTGCTGCTCAGGCACTTGGCAGCTTCTATGTGACTTACTGGGGACTTATCTCATCTTGATACACAGGAGGCCCTCTCATGCTGTTGTCAGGGTGTAGGGTCCTTTCACACGCTGCTGATGGCAGTATTCACTGGCTTTGGTGCAGTTTGGGCTTCTTGGGGCTCTTCGTGGGGTCAACAGTCTCTCTGTGCTGGGGCAGCACTATCATCAGCACTGCAATGTGTCTATCTACTGCCTGGAGTGGGACCACTGCAGGTCTCTCTTTCCCCACCTTGATAATCCTCAGAACTTTTCAGTGCACTTGGAGGTGTTTTACATGGAAGGGCATGGAACTGTCTCTCCCATCACTTTTACAGTGAGTTGCAGCAGCTTTCCCAGTGCTGCCAGAATTTTCTATGTAGCTTGCTCGTTTTCCACAAGTGTGGTAAACCAAAATGGCCACTATGTGCCTCTCACAATCCTTGGACACTTGACGTCTCTGCAAACCTCTAGCCTGCAGCATGCCGGGTCGCTGTGACTATTGGCCTCCAGGTGGCGCTGCAGCCATCATTTCACTCAGCTCACGTGAGGTTGGGGCCTTTCAGCTCAGGCAGGCATGATGCGGGAAGGTGCTAGGGCTGAAGAAGCAGACGCAGGGACACACTGCGCTGGTGAGGTAAGGGGGTTCCTATTGTGCATTTCTTTTTGTGCCGTTACCGTGGATTCACTAGATGGCTTGTGCTTTTCACTGCAGATGCCTCTCAAAGTTATCCTGCCCACCCTGTAGCAGCTACAGGCAGCCCCATCACCGGTTTACTTAAATTTGTTGTAGCTCGCTCTGACCTTAAGCTGGTATGCCGCTCCACTGCCGTCTCAGGTGTAACAACAGTTCGGGCCTCGGGTTGGTACTGTCGGAGCGGGTGATCAGGCATGCCGTGACCTGGACAGCGTTCCTCTACCCCCTTTTTCCTGGGACAGAAAACAGCAGGTGGGGCAGCCTGCAGATGCTTCAGTAAGTGGGGGTTGTACTTCAAGGACAAGATGCGTGTCTGGCAGTGTGCTTGGTCCATACTTTGGTTTTTTCTGATGTGCCGGCACTTCTCACTGGTGAGCACTTCACGCCCTGTAATGTCTGTGCATCTTTTGCGCTGCCCACATGGGTACTACCAGAGCAAAGGAGGCCTCTTGCAGGCGAGGTGGTAGCTTGGGGGTGTGTTTCTCCTCTCTTTTTTTCTTTTTCACTGGCCTCACGCTGCCGGGCCAGTCAGTACCAGGGCTGCAGAGGAATCAATATGTGGGTGTCTGCGGGGACCTCACCGGGTGGCGCCAGTGTATGCACTGGGTGGCTTTCTTCCCGCACAGTGTGGCCTCGACTGTTGCCTTGCTGGAAGTAGGCACAGGGAGCCTTAGGAGCAGGCTACACCTCTCCTCACCAAGAACTGCGAGGTGGCGACTGTAGCGCTCTAGTGCTCCGAGGGTCTCCACGGAGCCCCGGAAGCACTGCCACACATTGTATCACCTTCTGGCCAGGCGTGGCCAAAAGGCTATAAATTAACGGACGGAGGTCGCACGGGACTTTTGGTCCAATAGAGCGTGCCTAGAGTCTGTGTCTATTCATTGTCCCCGACTGCATATGCATATTAGGCCTGTCGACCTACTTGTCTTAATTCCCAGGTACCGATCATTCCCACACCCTTACACTGGGGACGAGAGTGGGATATCGCCTTCACCCTGGCCGCGAAACAAAGGATGTTCCAGCCGGCCGGACACAAGCGTGACGAGCGGTGAAACCAGGACCTCCCCGCAGGAGAGTCAGCACTTACCGGTAAGCAGCGTATGCAAGGAGCTGCGTAGGGCACCGGTATATGGGACGCCTGGCCTCGAAGATAGCAGAGATGAAGGTCGGAGCTGAAACAGCCCGATCAGCAGAGTCGGGAGCGCGCACATGCGCAGACCCAGCCAGGCCCAGCCCAGAACGAGGCAGCACACGAGAGAAGCGTGAAGCGCTTAAAGAGGCCCAGAAACGGTGTTCTAAAGCACGGAGACACCCAACAGGCGAAACGAAGGCAGAGATTGACCGGTGAGGGGCCACACAGGGCACAGAAAGAGAGAACAATGCTCAAGCAAACAAGCACTGGCAAACACAACGAGAGAAAGCAAAAGAAGCAAGCCACAGAAAGCTCTGCCATAGACCAACAGAAACCAAAGCCAACTAGTGAGGTGACACGCATGATAGGGAAAGAGAAAGAAACCCTCAACTAAACAGCCAATAACAGGTGAAATAAAAGAAAGCAAGGAAGGCAAACTACGCAATAATGTCAATCCAGCCAGGTGCTGCAGCAGGAGGGGCACAGCAAGCAGCACCCCGAGCACCAGTAGTAGTAGCCCCGGCACACACCCCTGCTCCTTCAGCTCACTCCCAAATTCAAGCTCTGCCGCCATTCAGTGAGTTAATTGATCCAGGCACAGCAGCGCCAAGATGGACAATCTGGCTGGGACAACTAAACAATTATTTTACCGCCACAAGAGAAAAGGATAATGAGGTCAAAAGATCACTACTCCTACATTTCGGAGGGACAGAACTGTACAACCTATTCAAGCACCTGCCGGATAGAGGAGCAGACAACGATTATGAAGCCGCAGTCCGAGCACTAAATGCGCACTTTGATCCTCAATTAAATCCACACTACGAACGTTTCAAGTTTAGACAATCAAGACAAAGAGAAGGAGAAACAATGGATGCGTTTCATGTGCGCCTGAGAGACTTAATAAGCACCTCCCCAGATGACGACCAGACAAAAGAGGTAACTGCGCAGCTGATTCAAGGGTGTCGTAACAAACACCTAAGGACCCTGATACTACGCCAACCCTGCATCACGCTCGAAGAGATACTAATCCTTGCCCGGTCGCACGAACTGTCAGATGCCCGAGCCACGGCGATGGAGGTCGCCCTCAACCCACAGGCAGATACCGGAGCTGTAATAAAGACCGAAAGAGTAGATGCAGCCCGCAATGTCAGCCGAGGGGGATGAGGAAGATGGCCGACCAGAACACAACGCTGAGCACCGTGCGGATACTGCGGACGCAACAAACACAACCAAGATGGCTGCCCAGCACGAGGCAAGACTTGCTCTAAATGTGGGGTGCAGAACCACTTCGCGTGAGTATGCAGAGGGGGCTTTCGCGGACGAAGCTTCTCTGGGAAAAGGACTACCGCCGGAGCCGTCAGGCAACTGTCCCTAGAAGACACCCCGTCATCACGGCCTCCTAGAACACAACAATATCGTCAACCACAACCCGGTGACTCTTCCACTGAAGAAGATGACGAGTGCTACTACGTATCATTCATCAGTGAGCTAAAAAGAAGGCGAAGACCACAACCAAAGTGTCAGATACAGATCGATGGATCACCAGTACCTGGAGTCATTGATACAGGAGCCACTGTGAATGTGATGGGCATACAGCACTATAAATCTCTAAAACCCAGACTACAACTAGTACCCTCCAAAGCTCGAATACTGACGCATGGCAGCCAAGAACCACTTCCGCTACGAGGAAAGATGTTGGTACAGGTCAAAGCGGAAGACCAGGAAGTGATGACAACATTTCACGTAATCGACAAAGAAGCTGACCTGCTAGTTGGGAGCAACACAGCAGAAGACCTCCGACTCATTGCTTTTGCCAATGCCGTAAAAACTCTACAAACAGAAGACCTCTTGCAAATGTTCCCATCGCAGTTCAAAGGTCTTGGAACAATTAAAAGACCGCCAGTAAGGCTCCATATTGACAACGCCATACAGCCTGTTGCATTGAGGTACCGGAGAATTCCATTCCATCTCCGAGCGGCTGTGGAATGAGAACTGGCACAGCTAGAGGAACAAGGAGTGATAGAGAAGGTGACGGGCACGACCCCGTGGGTATCACCCATGGTGATAGCAGAAAACCCCGGCAGCCAGGCAAAATAAGAATATGCATAGACATGAGGATGCCCAATAAGGCCATAAAGAGAGAAAGGCATCTCACACCCACGGTAGATGACATTCTGCCAGACCTCAATGGAGCTCAGTGGTTTTCAAAACTTGACCTCAACGCGGGATACCACCAACTAAGGTTAGCAGAAGAGAGCCGATACATAACGACATTTTCGACACATCTGGGTCTGAGAAGATATAAAAGGTTAAACTTTGGCATATCCTCAGCTGCAGAAATCTTTCAAAATACCATCAAGGAGATTCTGTCAGGACTGCAAGGAGTGCTCAATATCAGTGATGACATACTCATATATGCCAAAACGAGTGAAGAACATCACCAAAGACTAAAGGCCACACTTCAGAGGCTGGCAGAGCACGGAGTGACATTACACAAAGAAAAGTGTCAATTCTTCAAGAAATCCATAGAATTCTTTGGATACATGTTTGATTCCGAAGGAGTAAAGGTAGACCCGCGAAAATCTCAAGCCATCAGACATGCTCCAGCACCCACGACGTGGTCAGAGGTGAGAAGTTTCCTTGGATTGGCCCAGTACTGCACCAGGTTTATCCCGAATCTAGCCACGATTGCTGAACCTCTCAGAAACTTGACAAAGAAGGAATGCGTGTGGAGATGGACCAACATCGAAGAAAACGCATTCAACCAAGTTGAAACAGCACTACTAAACGGAACTACCATGGCGTACTTCGACACAGCCAAACCTACAGAGATAGTGGTGGACGCAAGCCCAGTTGGACTCGGAGCGTTACTCACACAAGAAACAGAACCAGGAGTATGGGCCCCCCTGTCATTTGTAAGCAGAGTGCTCGCCGCGACTAAATCTAGGTACTCCCAGATAGAGAGAGAAGCCTTGGCGGTGAAGTGGGACGGTAATCATTTTCACCTGTACATATCCGGACACCCTTTTCGGATGGTGACTGACCACCAGCCATTGATACCACTATTCAGAGGTACAGCTCCTCATCCTCCACCTCGAATTGAGCGATGGGCCATCCAAGTACAACAGTATCAAATGGACCTTATATACCGACCAGGGGCGAAATTCCTGCAGACTTCCTGTCATGACATCCATCGACCGACAAAGCCACCGAAACAGGCCAAGAGGTACCAACAGAAGAGTTTGTGAACATGATATCTCAATGGGCGTGTCCCCGACTACTCACGGCTGATGTCATCGAGGCCCAATACGTCAATGACGCAGTCATCCAACGAGGCAAAGAAGCGATACAGACAGGATCCTGGGAAAACTTCCTGCGAAATGTCGGTGGATGGAATGAGGCGGACCCACTACGACTAACCCAATTCTGGAAGATTCACAACGAGCTCAGCAGCGCGGATAATGGACTCATACTGAGAGGGTCCCGAGTAGTGATCCCTGCTGCCCTGCAAGAGCAAGCAACTTTGTTAGTGCATGAAGGACACCAGGGTACTCGAAGAATGAAGGCCCGAATGCGTTAAAAGGTATGGTTCCACAACCTCGAGATCTGTGTTGATGCTGTAGTGAGAAACTGCAGGGCATGCCCAATAACCAGCACACCTGACGCCCCAGCTCCGGTAGTAACGGAAGACCCAGCTCCATCTCCCTGGTCATGGGTCAGTCTAGATTTTGGTAATTTCCCGTAAGGAAGAATCACGGTAGTGCTAGTCGACAGCTACACCAAGTATCCGATTGTGGATCTGGCGCCATCAACCAGTTTCGCACACATCCAACCAATTCTTACCAAGTCCTTTGCCGTGTTCGGCATTCCCCTTGTGCTCAAAACGGACAACAGCCCTCCGTTCCAAGGGAGCGAGTTCAGGGAATTTCTACAAAGCATAGGTGTAAAACACCACAGAATCCCGCCACAGTGGCCTCAGGCCAATGGGGAGGTGGAGAGGTTTATGAGAACCATTAACAAGACTCTATGAATAGCCACAGTGGACAGAAAAATCCGGAAGAAGCACTCCAACATATCCTCAGAGAGTATATGAGCACCCCTCACAGCACCACACAAAGGTCTCCATGGTCCCTAATGCTAGCTGGACCAAGAATAGACTTGCTCCCCATGGCAGAAAATTGGACACCGGCTCCATACACGTCAGCGGCTACCCAAGAGCGAAGAAGGAAGACCAATGACAGAGCAAGTCAGAGCAGGCGAGCTCGAGTGGGAGATTTAAATCCCGGAGACTCAGTGCTCATTCGAACTCCGAGACCGGGAGGCAAGTTCCGCACACCATACGAGCCCGAACCCTGGATGATCAAGCAGACAAATGGCACCGCAATAACAGTGCACAGAAATGGAGAGGAAGTGACCAGAAATGTTTTGTGGTTCAAGCGCATACCATCTAACCAAGAACACACTGAAACCCCCATCGAACCCACAGTCAGAGGAGGGGCAGAAGATGGATCCGAAGATGCTACCCACATATAGGCGATCAAGGTCACACTCCTGTGAGAGGAAGGTGGCGCTACAGTCTCAGGCCAAACCCAAGGGCGAGTCAAAGACTGGCTGATTTTGCATGTTAATTGTTGAACTGATATTTAAAAAAAACAAGTTGGGAAGGGATGTAGCGCTCTAGTGCTCCAAGGGTCTCCACGGAGCCCCGGAAGCACTGCCACACATTGTATCACCTTCTGGCCAGGCGTGGCCAGAAGGCTATAAATAAACGGACGGAGATCGCACGGGACTTCCGGTCCAATAGAGCGTGCCTAGAGTCTGTGTCTGTTCATTGTCCCCGACTGCATATGCATATTAGGGCTGTCGACCTACTGGTCTTAATTCCCAGGTACCGATCATTCCCACACACTTACAGCGACCAGCTTGCATGCGGGGATCGACCTTCTCATCGCTATTGTAGGGTCTTTAGCCCTAGGCCCACATGCTCA
Source organism: Lissotriton vulgaris (assembly GCF_964263255.1). Taxonomy (NCBI): domain Eukaryota; kingdom Metazoa; phylum Chordata; class Amphibia; order Caudata; family Salamandridae; genus Lissotriton; species Lissotriton vulgaris. Next base: position 1,607,851,102 of record NC_141694.1, on the reverse strand, counting down.
GGAAGAATTGACGCAGACACAGTGTGTGTAGTACTGGAACTGGCCCAGGGCATGTGCACCTGGCCCTTTTTATTAGCAGGTCACCTGATCGGTGATGCCTGTGATGTGTGGGTGTACAGTGTGGGTGCAACACAAGGCGGAACACTAGAACGTGTTCAGAAGGACACTACAAGACCTTGGAATGGAACTGCTTAAATATTTTCAGAGGGGATTGAAAGCAGATAACGCTTTTAGTTTATGGGGTCCATTATGAGCCAAAGGTATTCTGCCAAAAAGTTGCACAACCAGTAGCAAAATCTGGACCTGAACTAATACATTATTTTTTTAACTCTGCCATAAAAAAAATTGGCAACAAGGAGAAACATGGCAGTAGATTTGGTGTCCTTAATTGGTTGCAAAGTTGCATTTTTAAATATCCAATGGGATTAAGGCACCTGCTGCAGAGATCGGTATGTTCCCAATAAGTTAATAATGGTATGATAACTCTGGAGGTTAATGGATTTGCTTGAGAGATCTGTGTTTTGTTTAGTCCCAAATTTGAGTCAAAGTAGCATATGTGTCTCCTGGAAAGCCCATTGTGTAGCATCCGGATGTCACATTTAAAAAAAAACATATAGTTCAGTCAGTGGGTTACTGCTTTTAACACAGAGATCCTTGTGTTACGTGCAGTTCATAAATTGTAATCGTTCTAATGTAGCACAGTGAGCTATGAAGGACATGTGATTCCTACACCTTGTAACCCTCACTGTCATATGTAACACATCTTGTGCATTTATTAGCACACTTACATGATTTATATAAAGTGTATGTTACATAAAGCACTCTGACACCCTTCATTGGGATGAGTAGAACAATAAAAGAAAACATTTGTGGTATTTCAATTATTTGTGCAAATACTGTGACAGACCAACACATCTGACATTCTTACACTGCAAGCATATCTCTTATGTACAGAGACTGAACAAAGTCAAAAGCATGCCTCTTTCTTTTAAGTACCTGTTAAGTGATAACTAGCTGTCTGCCTTTGTTACCCCTTCATTGCATTTGCATCTAAGTGTGAGGCTCCAGACCGCACCCAGCCAGGATCATATTGGAACAAACTAGGCCTGATTGCCCCTTAATTTCTGCCTTTATCTTTGGCCCAGCTGGAGGTGAAACTAAAAAAGCCCCTTCCCCTCATGCATGATGCTGCTGGGAATGGAAAGCAGGCAACGTGCAGGCATTGCTGGACGTGCCCCAGTGTCTGAAAATTACACCAGGTCAAGTTTAGTATATTTCAGTGGGACCCAAGTGCTTAGCTTCCTCTTCATGTGGACTAACAAAGGATCATACGACCAGTGGGAGGGTTTGTATGATGATTATACCCGTAGATTCAGGTTCAAGAACCTCTGCTCCGTTAGATACAAGTACACAAATCACACATCACACACTTACCAGGCATTTGGTGAATTCAGAACTTCATCGCCTTCTCAGAAATGTATTGTAATAAAATTGTGGACAAGTGACACTTCAAGGGCAGAACAAGCAATTTAATCTGGAATTTTAAACTGTAATGTGACTCACGTGCTTTTCATTTTGTCTGAACTATGCGAGCCAAAATTCTGAACCAGAGACATTACCCACATTTCAAAATACAGTGTATTACTGGCCTGGCTCATCTCGTAATTTGAGTGTATTGCATTTACTTAAACCAACAAGCATTTAAAACGGCTTTCAACAAAGCAGCCACAGCTCTGATCATTGACCTCATCTGACACAACAGCACTGCCTCTGTACTTCTTGGACTCAAAGAAACATTATTGGGATTATTCAACCATTTCATATATCTTCCCTAGCCCCCTGGTTTACAGACCTCCTACTGTAACCCCTGGTTTCTAAACACATTGGCTGCCTCAGTGACTTGACTCAATGGCCAGTAGCAAACTTGAGCCCTGCAATTCAGGTTCACATATTAAATGTACATTTTATTCAGAGAAAAACATATATCAAACTTGGGGGATAATAGAGTGAATCGGGAGCTTTAATAACAATGGTAAAAACCTTTCTCCTTTAAATAGGCCTGCGCAGGCCCCTTAAATTTCTCATACTGGGAACTGGTACAGGCCAAGTAACATAAAACATTTTCCATTCATGATCCTGGTGGTAACATATATACCATATTTGGTTACTCTACAGTCCAGCTGCAAAAGAACCAGTCTGTCACACATTAGAGAATAACATTTTGTGATGTGCCTGTTTTGCTATGTTCATATCCAATCCAATGTTGCTCCTATCACCTGATTTTCTTACTTTTGTAGCAATTTACACATAAAGGGCCTGATGTAGGTGGCTAAATACTGGTCGGTAACAGTGGAATTCAGTAAATTTCACCGTTACCGACTGGTATTTAGCCATTTCCAATGTAGGTAAGGAATCAGTAAATAAGGAATCGGTAAATACCGATTCCTTATTGCCCTTGCATTTAAGGAATCAGTAATACCGATTCCTTAAATTCAATGTAGGAAGCACATAAAAGAGTGCTTTTGGGCCTTAAGAAATCGGTAATTACCACTAACTTCAAGTTGGTGGTAATTACTGAATTCCTTTAAAAAAGCACTTTCTTGCTTTTTTAGAAGTGCCATGTGGCACACATCCATGCCCTTAGGGCATGAATGTGTGCCCCATGTGCACACATGCACATTTCAGGGGTGCAGAAATTGATCACTCTCAGCTACATATTATATCTGAGTCTCAGGGATCGGACTAATGTCTCAATGTAGTTACTTTTAAAAGGTCAAAACCAAGTTAGGTAAAAAAACAAAACTTAGGGCCCGATGTAGGTAATTGTGAAATACCGATTTCTTAATATCGAATTATACCGAATCCTCCTCCCGGTATTACCGAATCGGTAATACCGGGAGGTATGTCAAGGGTGAAATGTGCATGTGTGCACATGGGGCACACATACATGCCCTAAGGGCATGGATGTGTGCCACATGGCAATTCTAAAAAAGCAAGAAAGTGCTTTTGTTAGGGATGATTGTTATGAAATGAGGAAGCGGAGCGTACACTAAACTGTTTATTCGTACTGATATGAAAAGACCTTATGATGCTTCGGCTCCTGCAGAAGCATCATAAGGACTTTTCATATTAGTACGAATAAACAGTTTAGTGTAAGCTCCGCTTCCTAACTTCATAACAATCTTCCCTAACAGAAAGAATAAAGCATTCCTAATGTATCATTTATAGTAAAAAACACTTGACAGAATGGGATGGAAACTGGTGCCATAGAGTATCATACACGTTTGACCATCAAATCTGAAAGAGACTATTAGTTATAGATTCCTTGCCTTAAAATTATCCCCAGGCGTCAGACTGGATCTGGAGAAATGTTTTTGTAGCAGTACCCTTGCGCATCCGTAGGTGGTGTTGGTTGACTCCGCATCCGTAGTCGGCATCGTGATCACCGGGATGACGTCACCGTATCTACTTAAACCGCCGCCCCTGTGTGCTGATGCCAGCTCTTTCTTTTTCCGTGCCAGCTAGCGCAGAGCAGTACGGAGAGCAGTACCTTAGTCACTTTTTGACTAGCATTTTTCAACTTTTTGTCGACATGTTATTCAAGTCGTTCGACTCCTGGTGCACAGGGATGTCACATCAGTGGTGCGGCTTCAAACCTGGTGACTCCTGTCACAAATTGATGTAGGTTACGGACCTGCACCTTGTGTGTCTGTGCCGCCTGGAGCTCGACCATGACCCAAAGTCGTGCTCCGACTGTTGGGCCATATACCCGAAGTCTTTGCGGGAGCGGTCTCGAAAGCTTCTGGAGGCCAAGCAGTCAGCTCTGTGCCGCTCGAGGACCCGGTGGAGAGGAAGTTCGCGGGACCGGTCGCGGAGTCACCACCAACACTCTTCCTTGAAGTTTTCGTCTTCGGGGAAGTCAAAGCAAAAAAAGAAGGCAAAGAAGGTGCTTTATGCGTTCTCCCTGTTCGTTGGCTGACGCGACGCGGGATGGGGACGGTCGTCGTCCTCCCGCACCTACTGGGAAGCCTCCGAGCTTCCCTCCCTTTCTGGGAGCCAGAGTGACCCATGCCCAACTAAGTAGTTTTTACAAAACCCTCCACTCCATCTTTGGGTAGCCCGACTCCGCTGGCGTGCCTTTGGGCCCCGCGGACTCGCTGGGGGTTCTAGGCCTTCAATGCCCGTCAGCTTAGGCCCCGGCACTGCAAAGCGCCAGGGATCCAGACCTGAATCCGAATCGGTGCCTGTCAACCGTACAACACCTTCTCTGGTGCCGAATCCATTGACGATACCTCCGCCCCCACTGACGCCGGCTGTGTCCCCAGCTGGCGTTGACCCCGACCTCCTCCTCGACTTGGACATGGAGCCGGACCGGCATCTACCACGCCGGTACCAGCACCGACTGGTACTTTTGTACCACTGTTCTACCCTGGTGTTCCTTATCACCCTGAGTGGCAACCAGAGGAAGGTGAGGAGGGCTGGGAGGGGTCTGTTGACCCTTTGGCAGACCAGTTGAATGGACTGGAGAGAGGAGTTGGGTGAAGCCAGTGTTCTGGACACCTCCCCAGACCTTGGCATGCTTTCTCCTCCTACTGTGGCTATGGAGAAGGGAGCCTCTTACGAGGTGGTGTTGCGTAGGGTGGCTGAAGCCTAAACTTGAGCTTCCAAGGGTAGCAGTCAGGGCCAACCTCCTTACCGAGGTGCTTCAACCAGCAGCGGCATCTTTGGAGCCCCTGCCGCCATTCACCTAGGCCCTCACCGACATCCTTCTGAGCACTTGGTCCAAGCCCAGCACAGGGGCTGGGCTTGGACGCCACCACCCAGCCCGGGAGACCCTATTTTCCTCTCCCAACACCCTACCCCAAGAGCTGGGTATTCCAAGCCTCAACTTCCAAAGGCGCGTTCCTATTGCTCCCCCAGATAGGGAATACAAGAAGCTGGTCCATCTTAGGATGTAGATGTTTCCTTCCGCCAGCTTATGACGGCGGTCGGTGAACACCGTATGTCTCTTGGGCCGTTGCACCCACTCTGTGTGGGACACGGTCACGCAGGTGCTGCCACAGTGCCCGGAGGAGGCCCAGGCCATTCTCTCCCGTGCATTTGCTGAGGGTAGAGATGTAGCACAGTTCGCTATACCATGTGGGCCTAACACTGCCGACTCGCTAGGCTAGACGATTTCAACATCAGTAACCCTGAGATGCTAAGCCTGGCTGAGGTCCACTGGCTTTTTGGGTGCTGTCCAATCTACTCTTTTGGGCATGCCCTTTGATGGCCGCCACTTGTTTGGCGACAAAGCGGACAACGTGCTTGAGCGCTTTAAGGATTCTATAGCTATAGACAGATTCTTGGGCCTCGCTACCACTTCTCGCCCTGTGCAGTTTGCTTTTCACCCCTGTCCTGGCTACGGAAGGGGTGCCCCCACAACATTCCACCCAGGTTTGGGAGCCAGCCGGCGGGCCAGGCCACCAGTGCCCCGTCCTGCAGATTCGCCATCACCTCCCCAACTGACACAACATCACGTGGGACATGTGGATTTTGCAGATAGTCCAAAGGGGCTACACCCTCCCCTTTGAGACTGCCCCTCCCTCCATGCCACTCACATTCCATCGCATGTCGGAGGATCATTTGGCCCTTCTCCGCCAGGAAGTTACGGCTCTCTGGGCCAAGGGAGCTATTGAGCGAGTCCCTGTGCCAGAAATGGGTCATGGGTGTTATTCCGACTACTTCTTGGTACCCAAGAAGGATAAAGGCCTGCGTCCTATCTTGGATCTCAGGGACATCAACCTCTTCTTCTGGGAAGAGAAATTCTAAATGTTGACATTAGCTCAGGCTCTGCCCTCGACCCTGGAGACTGGATGGTAGCGTTGGACTTGCAGAACGTTTACTTTCACATTCCCGTCCTGCCTGCCCACCGGCAATCGGGTGTTCACAAAAGTGATGGCAGTGGTCGCAGCTCATCTGCGCAGATCAGGGGTTCCAGTCTTCCCCTATTTCAACGACTGGCTGTTGAAGGCGAGTTCACCCCAGGCTGTCATCTCCCACCTCCAGACTATGGAGGACCTCCTGCATTCGCTGGGGTTCACTATCAACATCTGATTCCCTCTCAGAAACTGCTTTTCATCGGGGCGGTTCTGGATACAGCGCAGTTTCGGGCTTAACCTCCTGAGCAGCCAGTCCGGGATATTCGGGCTATGATTCCGATCTTTCAGCCCCTATCCTGGAATTCGGTCAGAATGACCTTGAGGCTCCTGGGCCTCGTGGCCTCCTGCATCCTGCTGGTGGATCATGCCAGGTGGCACATGCCAGCTCTGCAGTGGGACCTGAAGTTCCAGTGGGCACAGCACCAGGGGAATTTTTTCTGATTGAGTCCACGTCTTGGAGGGCACTGCACACCAATTGCAGTGGTGGCTAATGAACCAGGATTGGGTCAAAAGCAGATCCTTCTCCCTTCCCCACCCAGAGTTCACTGTGGTGACAGATGCATCACTTCTGGGGTGGGGCGGCCACATGGGGGTGGTGGAGATCAGAGTCTTCTGGTCTCCCGCGGAGTCCGGGCTCCACATCAACCTTCTGGAGCTGATGGCGATTCATCTTGCACTGAAGGCATTCCTTCCCTCTGTCAAAGGAAGAGTAGTGCAGGTGTACACGGACAGCACCACTGCCATGTGGTACTACAACAAACAGGGCGGGAGGAGGTGTGGGAGAGAGGCTCTCTGCCTTTGGACATGGCTGGAACATCAGGGCATGTCCTTGGTGGTTCAACTTTAACTCACAAAGAGAAGTGGGGCTAAATAACTTACAGTCGCAAAGAAAAAAGAGATGGTTGCACCCCACAGGTGTGTTAATACTGCTCTCACCCACAGAAATCTGCGGCATGCTTCATCATAGGGCTGCTAACACACCTCTGCGCAAGCCAACGCTGGAGGTGGAGCAATAGGGAGGGGGAAGACATACACGACACAAAATAAAGGTACAATGTGTGGGAAGGAGTGCAGAACAAGATTAAAAATAGACCATAGGATCTCCTAAGTAATCCTTGTTAATGTTGGATTCCCTGGTCTAATTAAAAGAAAAGTGGATGGTGGTAGATAATGGCCCACCTACCCCTCCACTCTGCTAGATGTCGACATGTTTCTGCCGGTTAAAAAAGAAGTTCCCGGCTTTCATCAGGACTGTAAGAAAGATCCCTTCCAGAGCTATCCCTACCTCCTTCTTTGTAGAGTAGAGCGTAGTCTGACCCTGATATAATGCTCAGGTCTGTGGGTGAAGGAACTTACTCCCTCTGACTAACCAAGTTTACTCATCACAGAGCTTGAACTGGCAGGGGAGCGAGGACAGCTCCCTATTGTCACACTTTCATCAAGGTAAGCCGTACTCTGACAAGTTGTCTCTCCCCAAACGCTTCGTGTATACCACATTGGCTGAGTTGCAGTTAGTGTGCACTCGTAGCACTCAGGTCTTACTGGGTTCGAGATCCATGACTTTTCTTAGGGGCAGCCAGGTGACAAATACTGCAATTTCCACTCAGGTAGTGTCCAGTCACATTAGGGAGGCCCCATGTGTTGAGTACTGTTGTTGTTTGGTCATTGTCCACCTTTTTGGATCGGTTTACGTAAGCTTTTAGACAGTTCCTTTTCTACGCCATGTTTGGTTTATAGTAACACTTTAACAAGAGTGTGAGCTTTCTTAACCACTACTTCTGATTCACTGATCACTCTATCTCCCTGATTGCGACAAGCTGGAGAGCCCGCTCGATTTGGCCTCTCTCCCTTGACAGGAGGATTTCAGCATTTTGCACTAATTCTCCAAAAAATTAACCACACATCGATTGTCACATGCGTGGGTGTAAGCATGCGCCTGACGTATAATCATTGAGGGCCACCTGGAAACATGAGTACCCGCAACACAGATTAGGCGACACATGTGGAATATAAGAATGCAGATCCAGGCATGTGAATCTTTATATCAGACCTGATGAGCCTAATATTGTTATTACTGCTGCCAAATGCATGAGTTGCCTTAATGTAGGATTGTTAAACCTCATGTATCATTTTGTCTTTCAGAACTAATCGTTGATGACTAAACAGTAAGTTTGGGGTTCACCTTGCACCGTATGTGTGCACCTTAGCGAGTGTACACCGTATTGTTTTCACTGGTCCTGAAGAAAGCCTTGCCACAACGCATTAAAAAGGTTGAAACATGTAGACCTTATCACGAGTACACCACGGATGTCTATGACCAATTTAGTCATATAGGACGTCCCCCAACTTTGTTTTTTAATCTTGTCCTATGACCCCACCAACAAATTTCAACGTGTCATAGAGGCAATCTTAAATCACAGTCACTTGTCACCTACTTTGCACAAAAAAACCTGTTTCACTGTAATTCAGGCGTCGCAGCACACCCGGGAGGCATTTGGCCCCTCGGGTGGTAACCCTATGATGAAGCATGCTACCAACTAGGTTGGTGGGTGAGGGTTCTTTTCAAAAAAGGACTTGCTTCCTTTTTTTCATCACATAAAGCAGTAATCCCTTTCTGGAATTACAAAAGGGGGGTGGGGTAGCACACTACTCACACACCGGCGGAAGTTGCCCCTAAGGACTCTGGTCATTGTAATAGAGTGTTCGCGATGCATCATCTTTCGATCTTGCTATCTTCGCTGTCTTCGCCATCCCTGGACACGTGTTTCGGGTTTTCAACCCTCGTCAGCAGGGATAGGCAGTGTTCTGGGGTCGCCGATGGCTGCCAATATCTGCCAGGTATAGTACCACTCCGGCCCGTAGGTGCGGGATCCCAGGCTCGTCAGCCCGCTGCTCAATGGAGCTATAAGTTACAAAAGGGGGGTGGGGTCGCACACTACTCACACACCGGCGGAAGTTGCCCCTAAGGACTCTGGTCATTGTAATAGAGTGTTCGCGATGCATCATCTTTCGATCTTGCTATCTTCGCTGTCTTCGCCATCCCTGGACACGTGTTTCGGGTTTTCAACCCTCGTCAGCAGGGATAGGCAGTGTTCTGGGGTCGCCGATGGCTGCCAATATCTGCCAGGTATAGTACCACTCCGGCCCGTAGGTGCGGGATCCCAGGCTCGTCAGCCCGCTGCTCAATGGAGCTATAAGTTACAAAAGGGGGGTGGGGTCGCACACTACTCACACACCGGCGGAAGTTGCCCCTAAGGACTCTGGTCATTGTAATAGAGTGTTCGCGATGCATCATCTTTCGATCTTGCTATCTTCGCTGTCTTCGCCATCCCTGGACACGTGTTTCGGGTTTTCAACCCTCGTCAGCAGGGATAGGCAGTGTTCTGGGGTCGCCGATGGCTGCCAATATCTGCCAGGTATAGTACCACTCCGGCCCGTAGGTGCGGGATCCCAGGCTCGTCAGCCCGCTGCTCAATGGAGCTATAAGTTACAAAAGGGGGGTGGGGTCGCACACTACTCACACACCGGCGGAAGTTGCCCCTAAGGACTCTGGTCATTGTAATAGAGTGTTCGCGATGCATCATCTTTCGATCTTGCTATCTTCGCTGTCTTCGCCATCCCTGGACACGTGTTTCGGGTTTTCAACCCTCGTCAGCAGGGATAGGCAGTGTTCTGGGGTCGCCGATGGCTGCCAATATCTGCCAGGTATAGTACCACTCCGGCCCGTAGGTGCGGGATCCCAGGCTCGTCAGCCCGCTGCTCAATGGAGCTATAAGTTACAAAAGGGGGGTGGGGTCGCACACTACTCACACACCGGCGGAAGTTGCCCCTAAGGACTCTGGTCATTGTAATAGAGTGTTCGCGATGCATCATCTTTCGATCTTGCTATCTTCGCTGTCTTCGCCATCCCTGGACACGTGTTTCGGGTTTTCAACCCTCGTCAGCAGGGATAGGCAGTGTTCTGGGGTCGCCGATGGCTGCCAATATCTGCCAGGTATAGTACCACTCCGGCCCGTAGGTGCGGGATCCCAGGCTCGTCAGCCCGCTGCTCAATGGAGCTATAAGTTACAAAAGGGGGGTGGGGTCGCACACTACTCACACACCGGCGGAAGTTGCCCCTAAGGACTCTGGTCATTGTAATAGAGTGTTCGCGATGCATCATCTTTCGATCTTGCTATCTTCGCTGTCTTCGCCATCCCTGGACACGTGTTTCGGGTTTTCAACCCTCGTCAGCAGGGATAGGCAGTGTTCTGGGGTCGCCGATGGCTGCCAATATCTGCCAGGTATAGTACCACTCCGGCCCGTAGGTGCGGGATCCCAGGATCGTCAGCCCGCTGCTCAATGGAGCTATAAGTTACAAAAGGGGGGTGGGGTCGCACACTACTCACACACCGGCGGAAGTTGCCCCTAAGGACTCTGGTCATTGTAATAGAGTGTTCGCGATGCATCATCTTTCGATCTTGCTATCTTCGCTGTCTTCGCCATCCCTGGACACGTGTTTCGGGTTTTCAACCCTCGTCAGCAGGGATAGGCAGTGTTCTGGGGTCGCCGATGGCTGCCAATATCTGCCAGGTATAGTACCACTCCGGCCCGTAGGTGCGGGATCCCAGGCTCGTCAGCCCGCTGCTCAATGGAGCTATAAGTTACAAAAGGGGGGTGGGGTCGCACACTACTCACACACCGGCGGAAGTTGCCCCTAAGGACTCTGGTCATTGTAATAGAGTGTTCGCGATGCATCATCTTTCGATCTTGCTATCTTCGCTGTCTTCGCCATCCCTGGACACGTGTTTCGGGTTTTCAACCCTCGTCAGCAGGGATAGGCAGTGTTCTGGGGTCGCCGATGGCTGCCAATATCTGCCAGGTATAGTACCACTCCGGCCCGTAGGTGCGGGATCCCAGGCTCGTCAGCCCGCTGCTCAATGGAGCTATAAGTTACAAAAGGGGGGTGGGGTCGCACACTACTCACACACCGGCGGAAGTTGCCCCTAAGGACTCTGGTCATTGTAATAGAGTGTTCGCGATGCATCATCTTTCGATCTTGCTATCTTCGCTGTCTTCGCCATCCCTGGACACGTGTTTCGGGTTTTCAACCCTCGTCAGCAGGGATAGGCAGTGTTCTGGGGTCGCCGATGGCTGCCAATATCTGCCAGGTATAGTACCACTCCGGCCCGTAGGTGCGGGATCCCAGGCTCGTCAGCCCGCTGCTCAATGGAGCTATAAGTTACAAAAGGGGGGTGGGGTCGCACACTACTCACACACCGGCGGAAGTTGCCCCTAAGGACTCTGGTCATTGTAATAGAGTGTTCGCGATGCATCATCTTTCGATCTTGCTATCTTCGCTGTCTTCGCCATCCCTGGACACGTGTTTCGGGTTTTCAACCCTCGTCAGCAGGGATAGGCAGTGTTCTGGGGTCGCCGATGGCTGCCAATATCTGCCAGGTATAGTATCACTCCGGCCCGTAGGTGCGGGATCCCAGGCTCGTCAGCCCGCTGCTCAATGGAGCTATAAGTTACAAAAGGGGGGTGGGGTCGCACACTACTCACACACCGGCGGAAGTTGCCCCTAAGGACTCTGGTCATTGTAATAGAGTGTTCGCGATGCATCATCTTTCGATCTTGCTATCTTCGCTGTCTTCGCCATCCCTGGACACGTGTTTCGGGTTTTCAACCCTCGTCAGCAGGGATAGGCAGTGTTCTGGGGTCGCCGATGGCTGCCAATATCTGCCAGGTATAGTACCACTCCGGCCCGTAGGTGCGGGATCCCAGGCTCGTCAGCCCGCTGCTCAATGGAGCTATAAGTTACAAAAGGGGGGTGGGGTCGCACACTACTCACACACCGGCGGAAGTTGCCCCTAAGGACTCTGGTCATTGTAATAGAGTGTTCGCGATGCATCATCTTTCGATCTTGCTATCTTCGCTGTCTTCGCCATCCCTGGACACGTGTTTCGGGTTTTCAACCCTCGTCAGCAGGGATAGGCAGTGTTCTGGGGTCGCCGATGGCTGCCAATATCTGCCAGGTATAGTACCACTCCGGCCCGTAGGTGCGGGATCCCAGGCTCGTCAGCCCGCTGCTCAATGGAGCTATAAGTTACAAAAGGGGGGTGGGGTCGCACACTACTCACACACCGGCGGAAGTTGCCCCTAAGGACTCTGGTCATTGTAATAGAGTGTTCGCGATGCATCATCTTTCGATCTTGCTATCTTCGCTGTCTTCGCCATCCCTGGACACGTGTTTCGGGTTTTCAACCCTCGTCAGCAGGGATAGGCAGTGTTCTGGGGTCGCCGATGGCTGCCAATATCTGCCAGGTATAGTACCACTCCGGCCCGTAGGTGCGGGATCCCAGGCTCGTCAGCCCGCTGCTCAATGGAGCTATAAGTTACAAAAGGGGGGTGGGGTCGCACACTACTCACACACCGGCGGAAGTTGCCCCTAAGGACTCTGGTCATTGTAATAGAGTGTTCGCGATGCATCATCTTTCGATCTTGCTATCTTCGCTGTCTTCGCCATCCCTGGAATTGCTCCTTTTTTGTGGATTGTGTCAACTCTTAAGGGGACCAGGTGTAGTTCGTTATACCCTTTCTCTCTTTGTGTTTAGTGATGTAATTGTGCCAGCAAGGCGTCCCGCTACTAAAACGGTATATGCCTGTTAATGGAACAAATTTATGGCATGGTGCACAGCAAAGGCTGTGGATCCCCCTTTCTGCCCCTCTTTCAGAGGTTCTCCTCTTCATTCTATCCTTGGCCCAGCAGGGCTCTGCTCTGGGCACCCTCAAAGGGTATCGTTCGGCCAATGCAGCCTTTCTTCGGTTTCCTGATCAGCCTTCTCTTTTCAAGTCCCCTATTGTAAATTGATTCCTTAAGGGCATTACTCACCTCTTTCCTCCTATTCTGTTTGCAATGCCCGAGTGGGACTTGAATCTGGTTCTAACTTACCTTATGTGTGCTCCTTTTCTAGCCACCAGATAATTGTCCTCTCAGACTCTTAACTCTCAAGACTGCTTTTCTGGTTGCCATCACCTCTGCTCGCAGGGTGAGAGAGCTTCGGGCTCTTTCTGCTAAACCTCCTTTTCTTGCTGTTCATCTGGACAAGGCTGTCCTTCAAACTCAACCTTCTTTTCTTCCCAAAGTGGTTACCTCTTTCCACATAGGACAGACCATCACTTTGCCCACCTTCTTACTGCCCCGCACCCTTCCAAGGATAAGAGAGACTGTACCGTCTGGATCCAAAACTCGATCGTACAAACTAATTACCGGTGGATGATCAACTCTCTGTTGTCTATGTGGGCACCAAGAAAGGTCAGGCCATGCAAAAACAGATCACCACTTGATGGGTCATTCTTTGCATTAAAATATGAAATTCCTTGGCATAAAAGGAGCCTCTGGTAGGACTGTGCACCCACTCCACCAGGGCGAAGTAACCACTACTGCTTTGGGACATGGAGTCCCCCTCAGTGAAATCTGCCAGGCAGCCACGTGGGTATCCCTGCACACGTTCACCAAATACTACTGCCTGGACAGCCAAGTCCGGAGAGATGGCTTCTTTGGCCATTCAGTTCTCCAGGACTTTCTGATGTGAACTTGGTTCGCATACCCACCTCCGGGGTTGGTATTGCTGGGGTTTCTATTCTAAGGTAAGGAGTATATAACTAATAGTCTCTTACAGATGAAGAAGTTACTTACCTTCAGTAACAATATTTCTGTAAGAAACATATATTAGTTATAGATTCCTTACTGCCCTACCCATCCTCCCCGTTCTGTGAACTGACTTCTAGTGTAAGGGACTCCCTTTCAGGGGCCTAGTTTTGTGCACCAGTGGTCAGTGTCTTGCATGGCTTTGCACTTCTGGCGTGCAATGCCATGTAAAGAACTGACATCAGTGCGCAGGGGCTGCGTCAAAGTATATACCACAACGTCATCCCGGTGATCACGGCACCGACGATGGACACAGAGTCGACCGATGCCACCTACCGACACGCAAGAGTACTGCTACGAAAACATTCCTCCGGATCCAGTCTGACGCCTGGGGGTAATTCTAAGGTAAGGAATCTACAACTAATATATGTCGCTTACAGATATATCGTTACTGAAGGTAAGTAACTTGTTAGTTTCGTATCAATGCATGTTGTCCTGTATGACGGGGTCATGGGAATGACCAAACATTTGGTAATCTTGACATATATGAAATCTAACAGTTGGTCTGAATTGACTCGTGTCTACCAGTTTGTGATTTTCCAAACCCAGAAACTTAGGGGTCCTATTCGACTCCTCCCTTTCTTTTGACCAGCATGTAAGGTGCACAGCAGGAAGCTGTTTGAGCATTATTAAATCCCTTAAAAAGTTTTTTGACTTCTTGCCCACCGAGTCTCGCAAATCGGTCGCAGTGGCCCTCATACTATCCCGATTAGACTACTGTAACGGACTTATGGCCGGTATTAAAAAATCCACACTAAAAAAATTACAGAGCGTGCAACACGCGGCAGCTAGATTAGTATTGAAACTACCTAGAAGATCCTCTGTTTCCACTGCGCTTCGAACCCTCCACTGGCTACCTCTACATAAAAGGATTCTTTTTAAAATCCTGCTAACCGCCTTCAGATCCCTCAACGGAACAGGCCCAAAATACCTGAGGAAACGTTTTACTCGATATGACCCGCTGAGATGCTTGAGGTCGTCGGGAGGTAACTTAATCAACATCCCGAGATTCAAGCTTACAACCAAAGGAGGAAAGACTCTTACAGTGTTGGCATCTAAGGCCTGGAACTCCATGCCCCGATTTCTCAGATTACTCGTACAGGAAAATGCCTTCAGGAGACAGTTAAAAACCTGGATCTTCAGTTTGCCGGATGACTTTGTAATGGCAGCCATCTAGATTTTCACCTCAGGTCTGCCTACTAGTCTATCAGCGCCAGGATGCTCCTTCCGGAGCGACAGTTTGCGTTTTAGAAATACCCCATACAAAATACAAATACAGAGAAAAGAAAGAATGATCAATGTGGTTTCTAGCTGAATTCTTCCTCGCAAATGCCTGTCACACCCCCCCCCCCCCCTCCCTCTCTGCCATAGCTACTTGCTGGCATGAGTCATGGTTGTAGGCTTATCCTGAGGCAATCAGAATCAGTTACAGGATATCAGGCTCATGACGCCAAGGAGTAGGTGTTATTAGTTTATAAACAATGCTAGTCATCTGAGCTTGAAACCCCAGATGAACATTCCCATCAAAAGACTTGTTGGTGTCACATTTATTATTCAGCTGTGTAATAACCTGAACTATTTTAGTCTCTCTAATACCAATGTTGTCTTAGTCCCCGCTTACCTAGAGTTGTCAGCCATATGGCACAGATGAAGATTTCTTTACAGGCGTTATCAGGGCAAATGGTGTAGACTGCCTATCACTTTCACATACAGTTTGAAATCCTGAACAAGTCATTAAATTGTGTAATGGCCATCAGCCTGCAAGCATTACATCAGAGACACCTTTTCCATTTGGTCAACCACTCGGCAGACATTGTTTTAGGTGCTTTTGCGCAGACAAGTTAGTAACGGTAGTCCTACTTGTCCCATTATCAGGAAGAGATCACTTGGTGATCCCCTCTTTGGTTATGATAGCTCAGGAAGGACCTTAGTTGTCATGTCCCTCTCAACCGATGAGCACTTGTCACAGGAATTCAATGACATGGTCAATTTGCACGTTCTCCCAAACCTGATTCGTTAGATGGGAATCTCCAGCGAGCTCTCTAAAATGTATCTCTATTTCTGCAACCACGGCGAGTGATAAAGTGGGCTCGCTAGTGAACTCTCAATGATCCAAAATGAACAAGCATGACAAATGGTATTGGCTCAGCTATAAAATTCGAGATGGCTTCCATATCTCAAAAGCAGAAATAGCAACTCATAGGGCCTGATTCACAGAACTAACTTAAGACAAAATCCTAAACGTACTACTTTTGGTATTCACAGAAGTTAGGATTTTGTCTTAAGTCTGTCTTAAGACAGTCTTAAGACAGACTTAAGACAAAATCCTAACTTAAGTCTGTCTTAAGTTTGTCTTAAGACACACTTAAGAGAAAATCCTAACTTCTGTGAATACCAAAAGTAGTAAGTTTAGGATTTTGTCTTGAGTTAGTTCTGTGAATCGGGCCCACAGTTATCAATGGATTCCAAAACTCGAGATCAATAACATTGTCCTTATTACAGGCAGTTTGAAACAAGGATCTACCCTATATATGTGTGGAACGAGGGGAATCCTGAAACCTAAACCCGGTGTTTGAGTTATTTCCCCCGTTAACCTCTGACGACTGTAATGAGGAAATACTTCATAGGAAGCAATATGGCAATGGAGGATCAGCCCAGTAAGTTCTCTGATTAACTCATTGGGACATTTTCCCTAGCTTATGTCTTGACCCTGAACTGCTGGTTCAAGACTAACCATGCATTGCACATACTATTCTTCATGGACGTTGTCACCTTCTCGCTTGTGCACGTTTTTGAGCAGTTTCATGCACACTGTGACATGAGGAAAATTCTCTTGGGCTCCATATTTGATTGATTGATGATCCTGTGTTTACAATGAGATTGAAACATTGTCAACTTGAATGCTGCCCCATTCCATTGTATATTATAATTCATGGGCTGTGCTGTTCTTTACTGGTTTGATACGCACTTAGATCCCCTTTATTGCATGGGTCTATCACACTTCAAAGAGCACAGAGCACTTTTGTCACTAGCACCTACTCCTTCATTTATTACATTTTTGTTTTTTGCTCTTCTCCATTTTATTTGTACATTCAATGACCATTTGGCTTTGATTATAGTTTGCTTGAATTACTGTCTTAGGGATTATTGTTCATGCAATGACTAGCAAGGAGCAAGACACTTTTTGGGTTTTCAGTTTTTGTACTCTGTCTACTTAGGATGCAACAAATGGGACATCCCAGAAACGTAAGAGTGCTGAAAGTTGACAAAACACTTAATTCAGCAAGGGGTCATTTGTGTTAATTTCTGAAGGATTTCCAAAAGAAACTAATTGTCGAAATATAAAGGCAGTGACTAAAAATGGGAAAAATGTGGCTGTAAAGGAAATGGGTGTAGTGTTCAGTCTACTGTATGTATTCTAATATGCTGCAAAGTGTTGTGAAGTAGAGGGCCCTGCTTTCATGGCCAGTTCCTCTTGTTGGTGGTGCCACTGCCTTTTTGTCACATAAACATGGGGAATGCTTCATACATAACAGCATACATTGTTTTTTCATCTTTTCTCTTAACTGTAGGAGTTACTCATAATATGAGACATTTTTCAATAATACATGCTACAATGGAAGTTGAGTTTTTGAAATGTATACAATTAAAAATATTTCATCATCCTCTAATTAGTTCTTTCTTTAAAGATTTCAGATGCCATTGAACACCTTCAAGAGGCTTTAAAATTCTGCAATGATGATCTAAATTCTCTTCATCTACTGGCTCTTCTATTTTCTGCCCAAAAGGACTATGGACATGCCCTGGAGGTCATTAACATGGCTGTCGCAGAATACCCAGAGAACTTTAGGTATGTAAAATGAGAGCATTACCATGCCTGCTATATTTGAATTATTGATGCCAAATGATTAAGCACACCTTTGGGTACTGCAGTCCTGAGGTGTGGTAAATGTAAATGTCCAGTATTTGTAAAGCGCGAACAATTACCCGAAGGTGTCAAGGCGCTGGGGGTCATCGGGAAGATTACGCAAGGTATTGCCCTGAGTCACATGGTGCTGGGCTGATCTGCCACCGGTACCGGGGACCGAACCGTGAGCCCCCGGGTTCCGGAGTCAGTCGACCTGGTCACTGCGCCGCACCTCTAATCTCTGGTAGAAGCTCCTTGCAATGACATTGTGTTTAGAGGGGAGGGTAATGTTAGAGGTAGTCTAGAGTAACTATTATTGTTCTTGTATACCTTTCGTAACAAGCACAAACCCCTTAAGCCTACTTTATGCAACAACATAGACGAGGCTCCCCATTGATGAATGAGTGACAATTAATGCTATCACTATTTTTTACTAACATCCAACTACAATATAAAAATGACCTTAATTGAGCACAACTGAAATGTAATTGATGTGTTTCTTACCCTACCACATTAGACAATACTACCTCCACATATGAGTTTATTTTTGGAATGGCAAAGAGCACTTGGAATGAAAAAGAAATGTAATAAATGTAAAACATTTGAGTTCTTTCTGAAGTGTTTATAACCACCCAACATATTTGCAGATAAAACTAATCATTCCACGTCTCAGGGCGCCCCTGTGGAGTCTACATTTCCTCGAAGGTGACTCAAGGCTCATAATGCAAAACGCAGCACGTACTGCCTGCTTCAAGCCCTTAGGTCAGCCTCCAAGGCGAGATGTGCGCAGCACTGGACCCAGATTTTGTTTACAGATGGGTTGCACATACCAGTGGTACTCCTATACAAAACACATTTATATGAGTTGTAACAATTCCCGCTCCCTGCTAATCAGCCTTCCTCCTGACCTCATTCTCTACCCAATCTCTCAAAGTAATTGTACATAGTCGCCCAACAATTATTATGTACACAGCCTGTCTGGACTCATTCTTACACAAATGGCATGCATATGGAAAACCAGATCCGGAGGTTGAGCCTTCTTCTACATTACTCCTAAAGAGTAGAATGACCGACCTCCTGCTGCACATGAGAACCTCCTCAACAGTTCTTGAATTCTGCAAAAAGCTGAAGGCCTGTTTTTATGAGAAATCCCAGTAAGCCATAGGTGCGGCTAGACTCACACCTGCTCTGGGCCAGGATATCCGCCCGGGTGACAGTGTGCTCTACACATCTGCATAACATAACATAGCTTTGATTGCAGCATGCAACCACATCTGGCGGATATTGCCATTACTTGGTGAAGCATTCTGCCATCATGCAAGTCCATGACATATACATATTGCAAACAAAATGCAATAAAGAACACATGTATGCTTGTTAAGTGGAAAATTTATCAATTGGTCCATTCCTGGTTGAAATTTATTGGCAGACGTGAATCTCTGATGTTTTTCCTTCCCAATGGAAAAAAGTCTCAATTTCTCCGCTCCTAAGAAAATCTTCGCTGGACCATTTGGAGCCAGCCAATTATCGACCTATAGTCGGTCTACCTCTCCCAGCTAAGATCATTGACAATATCCTGAATACTCAGTTAGAGCAACGTTTTCAAAACAATGATCTTTTGGACGCCACCCAATTTGGTTTCCAGTCAGCGCACAGCCCAGAAATTTCTCCTATCAAGGCCACCGAAGAAATGAGGGCAACGCGCGACCAAGGTAGCAGGGCTCCCCTGATTTTGCTTGACCTCTCAGCGGCCTTTGATACGGTTTATCATGGACTCCTCCTTGATCGTATGGACACACTTGGAGTGTCTGGATCTGCCTGTAATATAATGTATTGTAATGTAATGTAATGTAATGTAAAGGACACTTCTATAGCGCACCTATCACTCCAAGGAGTATCTTGGCGCTCACCCAACCCAGATGAAAGGGTTGGAGGGAAAAGAGATGACTTGCACACTGCACTACACATTACACCAGCGCCCTACATGAAGAATCGGATAAAGAGAAGACCCAAGTTTTTAATGCTTTCCTGAAGTGGGTTTCTTGGGACAATGATCGTAAAAAGGGCGGGAGCTTATTCCAGGCCTTGGCGCCTAGTACAAAAAGGGATTTGCCACCTTTTGTTACCAGCTTGAATCGAGGGATTGTAAGCAGATTCTGACTGGCAGACCTCAAACAGCGTGTCGGGTGATATCTTTTGTACCCATTACACAGGTATTTTGGACCTTGCTGATGAAATGCCCTGAAGGTAATTATAAGAATCTTAAAAAGGATTCTTTTACCTATTGGTAAACAGTGGAGTGCGTTAAGTGCTGCTGAGGCTCAGGACCTACGGGGCCAATGCAGTACAAGGCGGGCCGCTGCATGTTGGACCATTTGTAACCTGTGGAGAACGGCTTTGTTAGCTCCAGCATATAAGCCATTACAATAATCCAACCTGGAATTTATTAGGGCCACTGCGACCGTTTTTCTGGCAGACAACGGGAGAAGATCAAAAAACTTCCTCAAAGCTTTTATAATCTGGAAGCACGTCCCAGCTACAGCCACCGCTTGATGTTTAAAAGACAGTTGGTCATCGAACTTGATACCCAAGTTACGAGCAGATGTAATTGTGTTGGTGGGGGGGGGGCTTCTGCATCAGCAGGCCAACACATTTTTGGGGAGAACAGATTATGATTCCCAAATGGCAAGATTTCTGTCTTTCCAGCATTACATTTTAAATGATTGTCAGTCATCTATTTAAATGTTGCTGCTAGACATTCCTTAAGATCTTCCTCGGCACCAGGCCGTTCCCTGTCCAACACCAGGATGAGTTGGGTGTCGTCAGCATATGATATTGAACTGATCTGAAATGATGCGATCAGTTTCACTAGGGGTACCATGTACAGATTAAAAAGTACAGGACCTGGAAGCTGCTTAAATCTTTTCTTACTGATCAAGAGCAACTGGTGCATCTTGGAGACTTTGCCTCACACTCTTTTTCTATTCTGTGCAGGTTCCCACAGAGGTCCTCGCTCAGCCCAACGCTCTTTAATCTCTATGCCACTCCTTTGGCAGACATGATTCATTCCCCCTCCTTCTAGTCCCCAGACTGGTGGCTGTGCGAATTTGGTCTCCATCCATTGCCGGCTAAATCAGTTTGAAATCTTGGAGTTATTCTCAATACTGACTTGTCACATACTAATCAGGTCAATTCTGTCACTCCTGCCGCCTTCCTACCCTCAAAACTATTATGAAGATGCTACCCTTCATTCCTTCTCGCCTGTAGAAAACTGTGGTTACATCCTTGGTTTTGTCGAAGCTCGACTACTGCAATGGTCTTTTCTTGAAACGTGCACCAACACATTCCTAATAAGGTACAGACCATGCAGAATGCAGCCGCCAGGGTTCTCTGCAAACTTCGTAAATATCACTTTGTCTCCTCTGCTATTCATCAGCTTCACTGGCTCACTGTCCAAGCTAGAATCATATTCAAATCACTCTGGATAGTATACAAAGCCCTGCACGGTCAGGGCCCTACATTTCTGAGGTCAGCCTTCTCTTTCTACCTTCCATCTAGGTCTCTACGTTCCGCCTCATATGAACTTTTTGATTCACACAAGTGGAATGGGGCAGTCGTTGTTTCATCCTGGGTGAGTTTAAGGCCTGGGACACTCTCCCTCTTTCCATTAAATCCTTGCCCAATCTTCTGGCTTTCAGAAAGGTGCTAAAATTTGGCTTTTTATCTTTCACTAAATTCAAGTCATCTGCTATAGCCATCACTCCAGTTTGCTCACTCAGCTAGCGCCAAGACACCTTATTGGTATTCAAGCGCTTTATAATTACTGAACATTTACATTACATAACATAAAAAGATAAATAAGACAAGGGCAACCAAAAAAAGGATATTGTATTCTTCTGAAACATCTGTCGGGCTACAAGTTCAGTAACTAAAGCAGAGGTTAATTGGGAACAGGTGTAATTCATTCCAAAAAGAAGGCGGCCCTTACACTTTAAAACAAACTCCCACTTACTCTGAGACTGAGCCTCTCTGACCAGGCCATTTTATTGATAGTCATGTTTGCATCATCATGCACCAAACTGTGCAGGTGAAATTCTTGGCATTGGTAGTATTATGGGATACTGATTATGCACAAACACTGATCCATGCGGAGGGTAGCATGACACTCCAATGTGATTCCTGGCAGCTATCAGGCCTTATAATACAAACGAAGAATGGACCCTCACAGCACACACTACTCCTGTGTCGTCTAAATATAGATGATTCTGAGCTAAGAGATGCAGACTATAAATATCCATTATTCTCTTGGGAACCGAAAACATTCTAAATACTTTACCTGGTTATCATTAAACCGACAAACTAAATTGTACCTCTATACTCCTTTCTTAGAGATAAAACTGAAAGAAAAAATAAACACTGTAGTTTGGGCCCAGTTAGACCTAGGTGGTAATGCCCAAAACCTTTTGCTTTCAGCCTGCCTACGTTGCTGAATTTGATTTTGTTAGCGCTTTACCTTTGCTAACCAGTGCTAAAGTGCTTGTGCTCTCTCCCTTAAACATGGGGAAATTGGCTTTCACCTGATTGGTACATTTAATTAACGTGCAAATCCCTAGTAAAATGGTACCACGTGTACCCGGGGCCTGTAACTTAAATGCTACTAGTGGGCCTGCAACACTGATTGTGGCACACATTAAAGTAGCCTTAAAAAACATGTCTCAGGCCTGCCACTGCAGCCTGTAGTGCCGTTTTAAAATGCCATTTTGACCTGGTAAAATAAACTTTTGACCAGGCCTATACCTTCCTTTTTAATACTTATAAGTCACCTTTAAGGTAGGCACTAAACAGCCGATAGGGCAAAGTGAATTGCATTTAAAAAGTAGGGCATGCATTTTAAATTTCTATATCTCCTTGTAGTAAAAAAGCTCCTAAATTACTTTTCTCTACTGCAAAGTCCATCTGTCCCACTGGATAACATTAGATTGAAACATTTTGATGTGGAGGAAGTAGGAATGTCATGTTTGCACTCAAATGAATTGTAATTTAAAACCCTCTTTAATGGCAAAGTAGAATTTAAATCACAATTCTAAAATGCCATTTTTAGAAGATTGGCATTTTCTTGTCCTAACCAATTGATGTCGGCAGCCTGTGTCCTGGATCACATAATTAGCTGTAGGTGGCAGTTGGCCACTGTATTCCTCCCAGACAGTGAGACAAAAGGGGGCTATGTGTTAGCAGGCTGACTGAGCCTTCCTGCCAGGATGGTTGGTAGAGTTATTTATTGTCCCAATTACATTTCACAAAGGCTACCTCCACACACACACAAAGGAACCTGACACCAGCGAAGCAAAGCTGCGCAGGCCTTGCACCAAGGACATAAGGTACAATACTCAGCAGACCAAACTTGGTTCGGTGCCAGGCCTGCATTCCATTAAGGTTGACCTGAACTTGTGACTTGTCCCATTCCAGCACAACTAGATAACCTAAATAGCACTTTCTGCTTCTTGGCTTTATTTTTACTCAACCCTTTAATATTCAATATCTTCAGTTCTACTGATTGGATTTTTGTTCTGGCATCATTTTACATATTAAAATGTAGTCTATTTTGCTAAATTGGTTTAGGAATTTTCTTGTGTTGTGTTTTCATTTAATTACTGTTTGAAGTGCTGTATAACTACTTTACACATTACCTCTAAAATAAGCCTGACTGTTTTTGCGCCAAGCTACCAGAGGGCTAAGCACAGATTAATTTAGTGTATTTGTGTGGCTAACCCTGCCAAGGATTGCGGTTGTTGCTTGAGAAAGGTCTCAACCAGAATCACATTTCCTACAGTCATGGTTTAATATGTTTATAAAAAAAAAATTGCTTCATGAACTGCAACTTTTCTTCTTATCATTATTATAGGACAAATAGACAGGATTTTAAAGATAGTCACATGCGCTCTGCTTTCAGAAAGAGCCTCCTTCACACCAATGTTCGAGGTTACTTACAGGGGCTGGATTCGTCCATTTTCAATGTTCAGGTGCCTTAGTAACAGCCAATTTTTGAGTTTAATGTTTTCTCCATCACTGCTGAAATCAGTAATATCTTGAGGGTTGTCTGCCTTTAGCTAAATAAAAACAGTCAGACCGGAGTCTGTGAAAAGTTCAAATTTATTCAAATGTATGAAGTGCGTAATTTGAGCCGGTGGTTTCCTGTGCTTGGCACTGGCCCTTTAACTGGGCATTGCTGGCTAATCTGATAGAGACATCTGGCCGTAGATTCCTTAACTTAGAATATCCCCCCGGGCGTCAGACTGGATCCGGAGAATTTTTCTCTCAGCAGTGGTCTGCGCGCCGGGGAACAACGCTGCATGGCTCCGCCGTGACGTCGTCCACAGGCATGACATCAGCTGAGCCATATAAGTTCTTTTCAGCGCGCTGATGTCAGTTTTCTTCTTTTACGCGTCCATACGTGGATCTGGAGTAGTGGTTACCTCTGGCTTGTTCAGGCCTTCTCGATGCCTTTCGGCGTCCGGGTACAGTGTGCGATGCCTTTGGGCTTCAAGGCGTGTGCGACCTGTACACGGCAGATGTCTGCAACGGATCCATACGCGATCTGTATGTGGTTCTTGGGAGAGCACCACGACTCCGGGGAGTGCGACACCTGCTGGCAGCTGAAGCTGAAGTCCCTGCAGGACCGTTGTATGAAGTTGTTGTCCACTCGTATGTCCCGTTCAGAGTCTACACGCTGCAGGTCTCCCTCTCGTGCTGGGACGTCGGGTCAGGACAGGTCGCGGAGTCGTGCCCACGGACATAGCTCACCTGATGCAGGTAAGCACCAGAAGAAGTCACGGAGGTCGTCGACCTCACATAAACGTGACATCGGGGCCTGCTGCTCCCGGTCTCTGCCGGACACATGCCCTCAGGAGTCGAACCCCTGCCCTCAATTTCCTGGGGCTGGGGCAACTAGGACCCAGAGGGAGGCCTATTCTTGGGCCTTACTGGCCATCTTTGGGTCACCCCCTCTCCCTGGCGCACTTCGGGCCCCACAGAGGTGGTAGGGACTCAGATCGGGGCTTCGCCGGCGCGTTCGCCCTCGGCGCCGGTCGAGTGCCTTGACTCTGGCTCCGGAGTCGCTGAGAAGTAGGGACATGGCCCGGAGGGGCATTGTATTTGCACGTTCAAGCCTGCTATGATGTCTCCGCACAGACCTGTGAGGCTGCGCCAACTCTGACTAAGGCGCAGCTCTCGACTCCGTTCCTCTCCGCAGGTTCCCATCTTGGTGGAGGTCGAGTCGACACCGGTTCAACACCGGGCGGACGGGATTCCTTCAGGGGTCATTGAAGTTGAGACAACGCCGTCTCAACGTTGATTAATACCTGTATCATCTCGGCAGTTCATCGGTTGGTGGTAGATGAGGAGACGGAAATTGAGGAGGCCCCTGTGGGTTCGCCACCCCTAGGGTTGTTTGGCTGCCCCTCGGAGCGGGAACCCATGCCCTGGCTGGGCCTTGGTTGTCCATAATGGGCTATGGCACCCCACGGTTTGGTGGATGGGTTAACCTCCTGCCGTCACCTATGGATGACTTGTTGTTGCCACCTACGATGGCCACAGTGGCTTGTGCTGCGTTTGTGAGGGTGGTTCGCATGGCTATGGATATTTTACAGATGCAGCCACCCTCAGTCTCTCTGCCCTCTGATCCCTTGTTGGATCTACACCATCAGGGCACCATGGCTGTTGAGCCCTTGTTGCCTTTTGGCGAGTCGTTATACAACACTCTTCTTGGGACTAGGGTGAGACCCTCTTCGGGGGACCTAGTTGATTGGGCTATTGCACATCGACATCGCCCAGCTCCAGATGACCCTGCCTGTTTTTCCCTCCATCCTCGGGCTCAAGGGCTGGGTTCAGTCGGCCTCAGTCTTGCCGCCTTCTGCCCCATCTCCATTACCCCCCCCCAATTGGGAGTCTTGCTGGTTGGAGTCGTGTGGCTGCCATATCTTTGGGTCCACCAGTGTGAGTCTTAGATCCCTGAACACGTTTTGTGTGTTTGCGCCTCCTTCCCTCTCTTCCGGAGGGCCCTCGCACTGACCTGGATCAGTTGATAAGTGATAGCTGGGACATGGCCCAGTTTTCCATTCGGTCGGCCATGGACACCACTGATTCTGTGGGTCAGGCTATGGCCCGGTCAGTTGCTCTGCACCGCCATTCCTGGCTGTGCGATGGCTATTTCCCTGCAAATGTTCAGGAGCTTCTTCGGGATTTGCTCTTTGATCGGATTGCCCTGTTTGTGAGACATGCTGACTCAGCGGTTCCGCGTCTCCTGTCTGGGTTTCCATGACTTCTGTGGTTTCTAGTCCTTAATGCAGACTTTGTCTTTTAGTTGCAGTATTGTCAATGCTTTTTTCTGATGTCCGTCAATGGGTTCAAGACGTTTTTTCCCAGACAGACTGTATGTCTATTTCGCCGTCTTTGACCTTCTTTTGCTACAGCTGACCAGCTGTTTCTACATTTCTTTTTGAGTACCTCTGCCTACGAGCTTGTCTCAAGAGGTGTCCCTTGCTTTTATAGGGATGTGCCATACCCTTTGTGGGGTACTTGTTGGCTATTCTATAGCTGCTCTTCCTTGCATGGGAAGTTTTGACGGCTCCCGCCCAGTCTTCTTAGGTTTCTTCTCTTCTGTCCCTCTGGGGACTCGTTCTATGGACCGTACTACGGGTCTTCCATTTCCTCCTGTTCTTCCTACTTTTGTAGGACGACCCCTCTGGTGAGATCCACTGGGTTGTTTTTTTTCCAGGGGGTGTGCGTTATTGTCTATGGTTGGTCCATAGCTCTCTCCTGCCTCTATGGAGGCACGCTGTCCCACAGTTTTGTTGGGTTTCTGCCACGCCAGGCTCTCCCCGGCGTGTTCTTTCAGCTTTTGCTGTGCTTTTTACTGCCTGCAGGACCTGCCCTAGATCTAGACATGTGTCCTTTGGGGGACATGTTGCTCTGTCCGTCCAATACAATTTCTTCAGTGTTCTGTGTGGGTTCACCATGTGAGCGCACACAGGATATGTTCATTTTCACATGGTGCTGGCAGTGTTCCTGGCGCCCCTGTCTTGGGAGTGTTCTATTCTGGTGATTTGTCTATCACTTCCTGGTGTGGAGAATTGCGTACATCTTCTATTTATGTAAGCACTTCCTTGTCAGGGACTCCGATCCCCTTTCGCTTCTCGCCGCGCAGGGGGTTTAGGTACTTCCACTCCTAGCCTCTGCTACTGTTTTATGATTCACTGTGTCCTTGTGGTTGAAGTTTATGACTCATATTCCAGGGGTTCTGTGTTCTCCTCCAGGTGTTTCACTGGTTGTGTGTCTACCTCACGACTAAAGTCACTTTTTGTCTGTATGTTTACAGAGCTAGTATTCTTCCTCAGGACACTCGCTGTCATTATACATTGTCTATATCTGGCTATATACATTTTTCTGACAGACCGATGTCTGTGTATTTCTCACTCTTTCCTTGTGAGTGTAGTGGTTAGTGTCCCCACCTGTCTTGCGGGAGACCAAGGTTCCTTCCTCGTAGGGGGGATGATGTTGCCTTTTAGGTGTCCTTGACATTGTCTTTCACAATTTGTTCATATATATATGTTTTCATTTGCATGTATATATGTCATGCGATATACACGTAATGAGAGAGCACGCATACTAGGCTTTTCCTTGCTCTAGTGTCTAGGTTTTTGCCCCAGATATTCTCTCTCTCTCTCTATCTCTCTCTCTCTCTTTCTCTCTCTCTCTCTCTCTCTCTCTCTCTCTCTCTCTCTCTCTCTCTCTCTCTCTCTCATGGGAGTGAGCTCCCTGTGTGTCCCTGGCTTTGCCGGTTTCCCTTCCCTATTTGTACCTCTGGGTATGGTTGGCAGGTTGACTACCTGATGATGCACCTGCCTCTCTTTGCTGCGCATGTGTGCTGTTGATACTCCACATACTTGGGCTTTTGCATAGGTGTGGTGTGTTTCTCACGGTACACGCTGTTTCCTTGTGTTTATCCTGTTATTCACATAGCTGTATCTCCTGGTAGTAATGGTTCTGTATATCTCTGCATGGTGATGTCTGTCCACTCACCTTTCATTTTGTGGCATCCAATGTGGTGTATGTACCGTTGGTATACTCTAATGCTGTCAAGCTGTCTTGTCCCTTTTCGGGGACTGTGTTTCTTGCAGATCCATGGGATCCAGTGCTCAGTTAATTTCTTTTTGCGGAAGCTATATGCTTTCTTCCATTATTCACTGATGTATCTGGTTCTGAGTTCGCTTCATTCCTGTCTGGACGAGGGAGGTCTTGTACGTCCTCTGATGACTTGTGGTGCCTTTTGCCTCCCCTTGTTTTTGCTCCTTTATGGAGTTTTATAGGTCTGGTGTCAGCCGCGCTGGCATTGCTGTTCCCACCGTGTTTAATCAATGTTGTTGACGGATCAGCTCTTTTTGGAACTTGGTGGGTTTTCAGTCGCAGACCCTCCTCCAATGGGGTATGGCTTTGGTATCTATTTTAAGTTAAGGAATTTGCCGCTAGATGTCTCTATCAGATGAACGAGTTACTTACCTTCGGTAATGATGTATCTGGTAGAGACACAGTCTAGCTGCAGATTCCTTGACGCCCACCTATCCTCCCGCTCTGCGAGGACCTTTTCAGGTGGGTTTTACCCACTCTGTTCCTTCTAGGTGGCTTTGTTTTCCTGCGGGTGGCCTCTTTCACCCCCTCCTGGGCAGAATGGCTCATTATGTTTATCTATTATTTCTCCACCCATAATTGGTTGGTAGGTTCATATATCCTTCTATGCTCCTACACCCTAGTTCTTCCAGTGTGGGGCTTACTGCTGTTCTTCTTCCCTCCCTCCCTCTTTCCCTCCTTTCCCTGTCTTCTGTCCATTACTGTATTCTGTTAAAGTCAATTGGATCGAGGTCTCTTGACTGTGACTTAGTCAATGGGTCTCTAGTAGGGTGCATGTTTGCACATTCTCTGTTGTTGCTGACCTGTGGTGGATGACCGTGAGTCATATTGCTTTGGTTTTGTTGCCCTTCTCAGTTACATCCTGTGGTTGCAGACTTCCTGTCGTTTGCCATCACATTCATTTCTAATGCCGTTTTGCCTCATGGGAGGGCACAGTTTTTGCTTTTGCGAGACTGTTTCTAGGAGCAGGTTCTCTGCTCTTTCCCTTCACTTCCTTTCAATATACACTGCTCTTTTACTGTCCTTTTTTTGATGTTTCTCATCATTCTATTCTCTTTGTGGTTGTTTCAATAAATGTTTTTCTTTTTTGACACACTGGTCTCACGCTATCAGTTTATGTAGTGGCTCTGCATTGTGGCGCGGAAAAGTTTCAAATCTGAGTTCAGCGCGCTGGGAGTGATTTATATGACTCCATTGATATCATGCCCGTGGATGACGTCAGAGCGGAGCCGTCCCCCGGCAAGCATAGGTACTGCTGAGAGAAAAAATTCTCCGGAACCAGTCTGACGCCTAGGGGGATATTCAAAGTTAAGGAATCTGCGGCTAGACTCTGTCTCTACCTGATACATCATTACCGAAGATAAGTAACTCGTTCGTTTAGAGATGACCATAACATCAGTTAATGATTCATTCAATATACATTAAAATGACTGTTACCTGCCGCCCAAGCCATTCTTATAGCTTTGGGGGCCTGGAATAGTCGAAACTGTCACACTTGTAGGAGTGTAATGGTTAGTAGTTGTGTTGTTACTATCATTGGCAGCATGGCAGGTGTAATGTGTGGTGCAAGCCACAGTGGCCTCCTGACAAGAGCCAAGGCACTTATTTTTTTGGGATAAATTAAACAGTGAATGTATGGTTGTGTACATTGTGTGCTATCCACAAAAAGAGAACAACTGCGTAATGTAATCATGCCAGTGATAGATACAAGTATGTAAAGTATGGAATGTATGGATAGGTTTCAGCCCTGGATTGTGACTGACAACTCAAAGGCAGGTGTATTTCAACAGTGTCAGAGGCACACGCACGAACATGAAATGCACAGAAATGTTTTGGGAACAAAACGTCAAAACAATCCTTCAGATGTACGATTCCCAGGCGTATCTGCACTTTAAACTGGGAAGAAAAATGAAGAAGGCATGAGCAAGTGCACCAATATGTAAAATTATAGAGGATGGGGTAAGAGATGGTGCTGTGTTAATACAACTATTTATAATACAAATAAAATGAAGAAAGACAATTTGCCAGGCATAGACTTCCTTACTACACCCGCTGCATACATTATGGGGACAGGGTATTAGGACAATGGGCGTAATGTACTCACATCTTCTGCTTGTTACTTGATCCAGAGGAAAAAGCCCTAGTTGAAGTGCTGTAGAGAAATCTTCAGTGCTTAGGCGATCGTGTGGAATATCTCCACAACCTCTGCATTTTTTTACTAACCGTCATATTGATATAGTTTTATGAGACATGGATCAGTACAAATTCAACTAAACTGCCTGATTGACCAACAGAATGATTTTAAGTCGCAGTGTTCCATAGCAGTGAACCAAGGGAATTAAGTGAAAAGAGAAATACGTGACTCATCATGACTTAACTCGTGGTCTGGAATCAGACATAGCTTGCACT
Source organism: Lissotriton vulgaris (assembly GCF_964263255.1). Lineage (NCBI taxonomy): Eukaryota > Metazoa > Chordata > Amphibia > Caudata > Salamandridae > Lissotriton > Lissotriton vulgaris. Next base: position 1,607,820,990 of record NC_141694.1, on the reverse strand, counting down.
CAGTCAGTGCTGTAATTATGTCAAGGACCTTTTCAGTACACTTTCATCAAATTGGATTATTGTGGCCTGGTCAAGGTTTCTGCTGAGATCACAGCCACTGATTACTCAGCATGTAAGAGAACCATTGCCAGATGGAGCGGTAATGGGCAATAATCAGCAGCCAGAGATTTACGCCAAGCTGGAGTCCAAATAACTTCCACTGGGCTACCGTAGGTATTGAAGTGGGCGGGTGACATGGCAACTGTGATTCCTTGTCGCATTTGTTATTTTCATATTTCTATGATACAGATTTCACTAGCCTGTGCCCCTATTCCACAGGACAGCACAGACTATAAATACTGAACTAATTATAGCAATTTCATGTAATTGCAGTCAAACCCCAATGCACTTTAGTTAGAGTTTCTTCAACGCTTAAGGAATAAAGTACTCTGCAAATTGCTTGTCAGGATTCAAAGCGTCCTCTCTGCAAACTTTTACTTGTAATTAATTAAAACTGATGAAGAGGTCACCCTTTTGAGGGATTTTGTCAACTCCAAATCTCCTAACCGAGAAGGTAAAGGTCAATGGTCCGGATTTACAAAAATGTGTAGGATTTTGCATTGTAGACATATGCCTACAATTAGCATTTATTGTATTGAGCTTAAAGTGCGCTAACAATTCATTGATAGAGAGAAAACAAGCATTGGCAACGCCAATAGGTTTCGCCTCTGCACACTCTTGTTTGTCAATGCGTGTTAGATATGTTAGCATGTCTTAAAGTAAAAAAAACAGTAGTATGATGCTGTCAACGCATAGACCTGTTGCACAGCGGCGCTACCTACTGTACAAGATGGTTTAAAGTGTTTTAAAAAAGCTGTGACACAGAAAGCGTTGATCGTGTCACACTGCTTTTCTTAACTTTTTGATATGCTGCAAAGCAGCTAGCACTGCTATGTAACATGTCTAAAAACATTGAAAAAAAACTAAAGATTTTGCAGAGGCGAAACCTGTTGGCTTAGCCAACGCTTTTTGTTTTTTGCAGTTTTATGTAGCGCAAATTCCATCTGAAGGTTTTGGAGCACTTTACATGAGCACCAATTACATCACTCAAGGTCACATTCATTTATTGTTTATGAGCTCGGTTTTAAGGGCAATAAACGCTAAGGCCAATAAACGCTTGGTGTACAAATTGGACTTACTTTCCCTGCCTTTCGGGGTCATGTAAAAAAAGCCAAGCGGAGTTCTGGAGTGGACGAAGGAGGATGTGGCAAGGAGCACTGGCGTAGCTATATCTTTTGTTGCCCATGGCAGCCCCTGGTTTTGCTGCCTGGTGGCCGCGGTTTAAGAGCAGGGGGGCTGGTGATTTCTGCGTTTGTTTGCCGGCCCGCGATGATTGGTAAGAGCGAGGGAGGGGGGGGCTGCCAGGGCCAGACTGGTGATTCCGGGCAACGGGCAATCCCCCGGTAGGCTAGAAGGTGTGGGGGCCGGTTTTATGAGAGGGGGCCGGGTTTTGCTGGGGCCAATTTTCGGGCCTTGACTCTGTGAGACAGTGACCTTACTGCGGGGGAAAAACACAACTGGCAGCATTTCTTTGGCTAGGCCCAGGTCTGATCATCTTGGCATTATATTTATGGCAGGTTACTCAGTGATGTATTAATGCCCTACATTACCCACTGCCGTGCCGGTGTACAGCACGCAGTTGTCTCCGCGTTAGCGTCTGCGTGCGCAGTCTTTAGGGTGGGGTTGGGCCTGGGGATGCCTGGAGACTCTGTGAGTCATGCGCATTGAGAGCGAGCCTGAGGGCGAGGCTCGCTCAATTAATAGTTCGCGTTTGGCTTGCCCACCACGCCCAGGCTAGTTCTGCTCTCCTCTGCCGAACTACGCCTGCCGCCTGCCGGTGAGTGCCTGGTGTCTCTCTCCTGGAGAGGTGAATGGTCATCATTGGCTGGGCACAGTAAGGTGGTAGCAGGCGGCCGGGCCGGTATTAAAAGCAAATTTTAACTATAATAGGCCGGTCCAGTTCTGCCTGCCTGGGATTGCATACATTTATTTGCTCCTCCAGTTTGTGAGAGGTTGTTTGAGCGTCCTCAGTGCAGCGATGTGGCCTGCGCACCGCACGGGACGGCGTTGTGGTGAATAATAAATCATAAATTTTAATCATGATGATTGTCACCATGACCGTGACAATCATCATGATCAAAGTTTTGGATTTATTGCAGCCACGCGATCACGACGGTCACGGACGGTGCGACTGCCGCCTCTCCTTCCTCTTCTGCCCAGCTGGGGAGGCTGGCCTGGGCTGCGAGAGTGACAATCTGCTCAGAATGGAATGTTGGCAGGCCGTGTTGCGGATGGTTTTTCCCCCTGATTTGCTCCACATGGGAGCGGTGGCTTGAGCCTCTTGTGTGCCCCTCTGAGTGGTTTCCTGAGGAGTCCTGCTTCTGAGGTGGCTGACCCCCCAGCAATGGCCCAGATGACTGGATGCATTAACTGTTAGCTCAGGGGCTACTGCAGATATTAATGTGTGTGTGGTGAGGCAATGAGCGAGGAGGAGGGGTAGTGAGTTACCAAGAAGCTTCCGATGCCCAGGGGACTGCTTGCTGCTCACCTTGGTGGGCAGTTTACAGCTGGGGATTCCTTCTGAGTACTTTACTGCGCTATTTGGGACCTCTCCTTCATCCCGTGTTAACTGTACATCCCCTACAGCCGCTGACAATTTTGGGCGCCATCATGGACAGATAGGCATACAAGTGCCTGCAGCACTACTGGTGTCCTGTGCTGAGCGCAGAACCGAGCCCGGGGCCTGTATTAATTTACAAATTACCTTCTACGGCCTAGACGGTAGTTTGTAAATTAATACAGGCCCTGGGCCTGGTTCTGTGGCCATGATTCCCAGGCCAGTTTGTGAATGTGAGAGCCTGAGGAGCGCTGTGCCGGGGGGCCCACTGAAGTTTTGTTACACTGTTCTGGCCACTGAAACGCTGTCCCCCACCCCCCCATCATCTCCTCCCTAGGGCGCCGCCACACAGTCACCCTCCCTGGAGTCCCTGCTGCCTGCGCATGCACTAATAAGTTGCATGGCAGGCAGGCACTTTCACTTTCGGCACCAACTGGGCACAACAACAACTTGTGACCCTGCCAGGCCCGATCAATGAGTCACGTCACCAGAGCAGAGAGACCCTCCGATGATCAAGGGGGCACAATGATACCGGCAACCCACTAAAAATAAAATGTTATGTCTTGAGCTGAGATGGCTAGTATTCAAATGTTACCCTTTTTAAACAAAATAACTATAATATATCATACCGCTGCCGGAAAGAGACCCAAAGGAGCAAGCGTAATTGGGTGACAGTTGACAGAACTCTTAAAACTAAGCAAACTTAAAATGATCACATCCTGAGATCTTTTCAATGTGAAACCATCCCTAAAAAGCTTTGCGCGATGTATCTCTCTCAAAAAGGATAACAAATAACTCTACCCATACATATATAACTGACTGAATCTGATATTACGATCTGAAGTGTTAAAGATATCAAATCATCCCTCACATACCAGGCAACAGATTGTTGTCCTCGCACTTGCATATTTAATGCAGCATAACAATGCAATTGATGTGCACCACAGGAATTGCATTGTTATGCCACATTCAATACACGAGTGCGACTGGCTATGCTCATCATCAGGGGATTCATTTGCTTTCCCTTTCTGCTGGTAAGTGCAATTACCGACAATCCGGTACCAACCTCTATGAGGAGGACTGACTGGTGCCACCCCACCTGATGCTGACCTGGGGGGGCGCTGTGTAAAGAAATAACTTATGGTTTTAATAGCACCTGCTACAAAGTACCTTGTGTGCAGTGTCCAGCAGTTTTCAGGCAACAATAAAAAAGCCAATTTAGCTCTGGTGGTTAATTTTCCTGCTAGAGAGAGATCAGAGTTTGGGCTAGTGACAGTTTTGACTCATCATAAAGTAGCACAAAGGGTTAATATGTCTGCTGCAAACAACATGTACCATGCAAATCACATAACTGTATTTTATGTGCATAGCTCAGTGGGTTACTGCTTTTGCCACAGTGATGTTTTTGTAACCAGAAGTTCCTAAATTATAATCCTAATATAGCGCAATGACCAATAAACTGCCATCAAAGAGGAGCTGCAGGTAAACTGCATGCTATAGGTTAGAAGGAAATTCTTTTCCCCCAGTTTTTCATTATCCAAATGCTGCTAAAAAAGGTTTGTTTGGGTAGAAATATATTCTTAATAGTAAAGCCAACCCAAACCACTGAGGTACATTTTAAATCCTGGGTTTGTGCTTCTCCAGAACACACATTCTTAAAATGTACTGCCTACCAGTATGGATATGTGATTCCTACACCCTGCAATTCACATTGTCCTATATGTTATTTCCTATAGACTTATTTTACACACGTATAATTCATTGTCTCCATATATAATGTGTGCATGTTGTAAAGTGTTCACACAACCTACACTGCCTGGTATAAGTAGCCCTATAAAACAAATGAAATGCATGTGTAGTGGCTATGCAGAGAAGAAGGTCACTGTTGGAGGGTGTTGGCGAGGGATACCAGGGAGAAGTAGATGATGGGGTGTGCCAAAAAAGACTGTTGCCCCTGGCGCCACCAGCGCTAAAGCCTGCCTTCTTCATGTCAGAGTTTACTATTTGTACTCTTTATCAAAGGGATTAAAGCATGGGCCCCTGGAATTCAAACCCTTGACCCTCTCAGGTGCTTATTTGCATGTCACCACTAGCTCAAACCCTGTCCATAAGGCAGGGTGCAGTATGCAGAGTGCAATGTATTTAAATGGTTTGACATATACTTTTAAGTTTTATATCTAAGTCCCGGAATAGGCGAGAAGTATGCAAAGAAGTGTGAAGTGCGATTGAATATAACACTTGTTTGAGATGAAGTACGTTATTATGTTTTTACAGTATTTCATATGAAGGATTTGCTGCAGGCAGGTCATGTTAACTGTTTAAAATGTCAAAATACCCACAATCATAATGTTTTGCACGGTTGCACTTTACTTAAGATGCTTTATTTTAGTACTGTTTGCAAAGCTTAGGATAAAACTATCATGTAATGTTTGCACATTGTCTTGTATATTTTTCACTCTGAACCTTTGCATAATTGTTTGAAGTTAAGTGCATTTTTAAATGTCTTTATACATTTTATATTAAGAATACATTGGTTATATTTAAATTCATGTTTCGTGCTCGACATTTCATTTTTTAGTGTTCTCTGTAGGAATGTCTGTGATTTAAGACTGGGTTTCCTGGTGCTCCACAAGGCTATCATTTACAATGCTTTAAAAGTTAATGCAATCTAAAATGTGTTGAAAAATTCATTGTTTTGGCCTTTCTGTCTACAAATTTTCTTGGGATGAGAACCCCCCAAACTTCCCCTAGTAGTAGTTCCTCACTGCGCTTGCTCACTACACACCATATGGGGGCTGGTCTCACTTTTACTTTTTTTCGCTCTGATTCACTACTCCTTTCTATTTTTGGTGCTCTCTGTAAGAATGTCTATGGGTACATATGACTGGATGGGTAACCTGGTGCTCTTTAAGGTCATCATCTACTATTTAGTGTGCTTTGAAAGTTGGTACAGTTAAATATGTAATGAAAAATGTGTTGTAAAATGCACCATTTTGGTCTGTCTTTTTCCAAACTTTTCGTGGGGGGAAAACCCCCCCAAATCCCCCTAGTTGTGGTTGGGCACGCTCGCTCGCTGCGCTCGCTCCCGGCATGCCAGACGGGGGCTGGTCTGGCTAAATTTGCCTGGGCTGCTTTCAGTTCCCAGGCCGGCCCTGGGGACTGCCCCCAAAACTTGTGCCACCGGGGGCGGACCACCCCCTCCATCTCCCCCTTGCTATGCCACTGGCAAGGAGCGAGAAAGAGAAACAAGCTGATTTTGTGAGAAGTGTTACTGGGAGCTTGTAAAGCCCATGCGAGGAGAGGCAGGAGGCGCCATTTGTGAAAGCTTTCATTTCAATTATTATGTGCACTACAGCTCCAAAATGAAGTTTGCAACATGAATTTACTAGCTTTGAAAACTATGTATGCAAATATAAGCTTTAATACGAGGCATTGTGCAAGGTATTTATTTTATGATGATAATATGTGGGCACGTTTTACTCTTTACTTGTAGTTTTTGGTGTTCCTTTCATGGTGAGAGCTATGTGTTTTGAGTATTTGTGATTACATTTCTTAGTAGCTTTTATTCGACAATGACGCTTGCCTCATATTTATTCTTCTGTGAGGTATTTGTGTTTCGTGGTGATGGTAATAGTGATTGTTTACTATTGGTGACAAGCGTGGTTCATCTCTGGTGATTCCTGCTCAGTTTAGATTGTGTCATTGTGATACGTTTGTCCTATATTCTATAACTTACATGTGTGTGCATAGTACCCATTCTTGGATGGCAGTCCATGCGTTTGTGTTTATTGCGGCTGAATGATGCAATGTGTATTCTTTTGGGCCTGTGTGTAGCTTAACGGATGAGAATGAGGCGTCTCAATCAATCAGAATATATAAAGTGCAGCTAATCACCCGATAAGGTATCCAGGTCAATGGCTTAACAAAACTTGAATGGCCCCCCTGCAAGGTACATGAAGGCCCCCGCTCTGGATTTAATGAAGAGCTTTTAGGCCACAGTACTTTGCTGAGGGGGCCCCCTGCAGGTCGGAGCCGTCCTGCCTGTGTTACACCACTGCTCCAGGTGCTTCAGACCCCTGAAGCTTATTTGAAAAGCCAGATCTTGAGGGCCATTCAGAATTCCGGAAGTGAGGTGATGGTCTGGAGGTGTGTGGGGACGCTGTTCTAGGTCTTTGCTGTGATGTGGGAGTAGGAGCGTCATTCACTTGTGCTTCAGTAGATGGAGGGAGTATAGGTAAATGAAAGGGAGGTGGAGTTAATGGTTGGTGAAAGTTTAGGCAGTAGTTTATGTAGGTGGGTCCTTGGTTGTGTAGAGCCTTGTTTGCATGGGTCAGCAGCTTGAATTGGCATCTTCTGTAAAGCGAGTCATCTGAGTTTTTTGAGGTGGGGTGTTATGTGAGTTCGTCGGGGAAGGCTGAAGATGAGTATGCCTGCAGCGTTCTGTACGGTCTAAAGTCTCTGTAGAAGGTATGCGGCAAATCGTAAGTAGAGGGCATTGTCGTAGTCCAGCCGGCTGGCAATGAGGGCTTGTGTCCTGGTGCGTCTCATATGTAGGGTTAGCCACTTGAAGATCTTATGTTGCATGCGCAGGAGAAGGAAGCATGCAGAGGAAACTGCCTTGATTTGTGATTTCATGGTAAGCTTGTTGTCAATGATGGTTCTGAGGTTTCTGGAATGGTTGGCGGTAGTGGGTGCAGGTCCTAGGTCTCATGGCCACCAGGAGGTTTTTCCATATGTTGCTGCTGTTGACAAAGATCAGTACTTCTGTCTTGTCTGTGTTCTGCTGCAGGCAGTTGTTGTTCATCTAGTTGGCAACATTTGTCATACATCTCTGGATTTTGGTTCTGATGGTGATGGGGTCAGTGGTGAGTGAGAGAATAAGTTGGGTGTTGTCTGCATAGAAAATCATGTTGAGACCGTAGGATCTGACAGTGTTTGGCAGCAGGGTGATATATGCATTTAAGAGCGTGGGGCTGAGGGATGAGCCCCGGGGGACACCGCAGGTGATCTCCTTGGGTTCAGAGGTGAAAGCTGGGAAGTGGATCCTTTGGGATCTTCTGGTGAGGAAGGAGGTGATCCATCTGAGCGTGTCCCCTTGGATGCTGATGTGGTAGAGTCTTTCGATCAGTGTGTGGTGGGATACGGTGTCGAAGGCTGCCGAGTGGTCAAGGAGGATCAATGCTGCTGTTTTTCCTTGGTCGAGGAGGGTTCAGATGATATTGGTGGCTACAATCAGGGAGCTTTTGGTGCTGTGATAGCTGTGGAAGCTGGATTAGGAGGCGTTGAGTAGCTGGTTCTGCTCCAGGTGTGTCATGAGTTGATTGTTGATTATCTTTTCCAGTACCTTAGATGGCAATGGGAGCAGGGAGATTGGCGAATAGTTTTTGAGTTTGCTGGGTCGGCGGAGGGTTTTTTGAGTAGTGGTCTGATTTTGGCGTGTTTGCAGGTGTCTAGAAATGTTGCAGTGGTGATAGAGGTGTCTGGTAGGGTGGTGAGTTCCTGTCCGATCCTTTGTTTTCTGAGGTTGAAGATGTGGTGCGATGTGGGTCGATGGCAGCTCCCGAGTGGATGAATTTCATGGTGGAGATAGTGTTCCATGTGGAGAGGATGTTCCATGTGGTCATTGCGTGGTTCTTGTCAGTCAAGGTAGTGGTGGATCTGTCGAGGAAGTCCGTAGGCGTGGGTTGAGGTTTGAAGTTTCTATATATGGCTGCAATCTTGTTGTGGAAGAAGTAGGCAAGGTTGTTGCAAAGCTCCTCTGAGGGTGTGATGTTGTTTTTGCTTGAAACTGGGTTGGAGAATTCCTTAACAATGTTGAAAAGTTCATTGGTGGTGTAGGCGCTGGTTTCAATGCGTGCAGCAATGGCTGTCTTCTTCGTTGCCTTCAGCAGATGGTGGTAGAGTTTGAGAGAGGCCTTGAAGTTTGCCCTGTTGGAAGTGTCCTTGCTGGTGCACCCTCTTCTCTCCAACTGTTTCCTGTATCATTTCACTTTTCTGAGTTCTTGGGTGTCCCAGCTAGCCTTTTAAAAAACATTTTCTGGATTGTGCTCTTAATGGGGACGATGCTGTCTGCATAATCGGTGATCCAGACATTGAAGTTTTTCACTTCTTGTTCGAGGTTGGTGGTGGTTGCAGGGTTGGAGGTGTTGAGGGCATTTGCCCGGCTGGTCTCTGAGATTTTATTTCACCTCCAGTTGGGAAGGGCGTTGGTCATCTTGGGGGTGGCAGTGTGGGGGCTGGAGATGTGAAAGTAGATGGGACCCAGTGAAGCCTGCTGAACAAAGTACTTTAAATACTGGTTTGCAGAGCCTTGCAAGATCCCGCAATGAGGATGTGTTATGCAGCTACAGTTCAGAGAAACTGTGAGACTGCGATGAGGAGTCCTGCCTCGTCGTCAAGAATGCCAACACCGAGGGGCTTGTGATTAAGAGTTCTGTGCTGAGTATACGTCACACAGCGGCAGTTCTGAAGAAAATCGGGGCTGTGATGCAAAGTCCTCCATCGTTGTCGAGGGTGTCATAGACTAGGATCTTGCAATGCGACGGCCTTCACCAAGGATGCGTTGCACAATGGCGGTTCCGAAGTGGAGCAGCAAGGAGATGCACCAATCTGCGTCGGTTCTGCCCACAGGGCCCCAGCTGGGCTGGTAGAACACATTTAGGCACCTTTCCAAGGTTCCAGGCCTAGGGTGGCACCACTTGGAGAGCAAGACTTGCAGCAAGGAGAGTACAGGTGTTGGTTTTAAGATGGTTGGAGCCTTTTATGTCCCAGAAGTTCTGATCAGGAGGTCAGCCAACTAGCCATTGGAATCACTCTGGTGGGTCCTGGAATCAAGATGCAGGTCTATTCAGGGCTTTTCCGTGGGAGCTTCCAGCGGCCATAGCTCAACCCCTGAATTATCCAAAGAATTAATAAATGAGGAAGCATTGCAGCAGAGCAGAAGGGCAACAGAGTAGCAGTCCTTCTTGCAGATCAGCACAGCAGTCCTTTGGAGTCTTCCACTGGTCCAGAGGTGTACTGAAGAACTTTGTCTGACATATTCAATAATTATACTTGGTGCCAGCTTCGAAGTAGGGGAAGGTTCTGGAGGCATCCACCCCCTCAGGTGCTGGAGCTTCCTCCCTCCCTGCCCTGCCCCCAGCATTTCTGAGGACACAAAAGGCTAGTGTTAAACCCTTTGTGTGTGTGCTCAGGCAGAGCATTTGTGATGTTCAAGTGTGGGAGTTGACAGCTCTTCTCACTCATCAAGTCAGAGATGGCCCATCCTGCAGTACACAAAGACCAACTGATAGGTACACCTGGCAATGTGGCCCAGGATCTGCCTGCATGCACCAAATATTTGGACAAGAAAAGGCCAACTTTCGAAAAGTGTCATTTTCAGAAATGTGACTTAAAATCCAACTTTACCTTGAAGGAGGGTTTTAAATTACAATTCGTTAGACAACAAACTCAACATTGCTACTTGCTCTCGACTGACCGCTGTCACTTATTAAGTGTAACAAGATAACCCAAGGTTATCCTATGGGAGAGGGACGCCTTGCAGTAGTGAAGAACAAATGCAAGAGTTTTTCACTACCAGGATATGTAACAGTTAAATGTAGATGACCAACTTCTTAAATGCACTGCATCCTGCCCTCTCAGCTGTGTATGAGGTAACTTAAATGTATTTAAAATTGAAGTTTTTGGACTTCCAAAAGGTTTACTTTGCCAGGTTTCAAATGACAGCTTAGAACGCCACACACAGACTGCAACGGCAGGCCTGAGATATATTTAAATGGCTACTTCAGTGGGTTGCACAATGAGTGTGGCAAGCCCACTGGTAGCATTTAATTTACAGGCCCTGGGTACATGTATTACAGTTTACTAGAGACTTACAAGTAAACTAAATGTGCCAATTGGCTGTAAGCCAATTTTACCATGTTTGATAGATGGAGCATAAGCACTTTACCACTTCTTAGAGTGGTAAAGTGTGAGAGCCCTCAGTCAAACCGAGATCAGCAGAAATAGTGGAGAAAGGCCAAACATTAGAAAGAAGGCCATCCAAAGGCTGATGGGTCTAATAAACCCTAGTGTGCAATAACTCAAGGAAGCTGACTGTGCTTCAGTTCCTCAAGCCTTTTCTGGAGCTTGCAGCTTCCCTTTGTTTCATATTGTCAGATAATTTATTTCTCCTAGTGGCGGTCTAAGATAAAGGAAATATTTTGTTGTGGGTTTATTTTTGAATTTGTCATCGTTGTTTTCATTTAGTTTTGCTCTTAAAATGTTGATCTCTTTTTTGGACATTTTTGGACAATTAAATTTAGGAAAGCCTTACCTTTTTGCACAACTTGATTTGAACATTTACTTTATATGTTGTGAATGTATTGTTTGATTGTGTGCTTGCTAATAACACCCCATGCATTTCATTTAAAAGATTGCATTATAACAAGTGCTTGATCTGTGCCCGTGATTGCGGGCGATGGTCACTGGGTGATGATCACCTTAGGGACCAGGGCTTGTTTTTCATACATCGACTGCTACTCAGAACAAGAGAGAGAAAGGCAGAAAAGTAAAAAGAAGGAAGAAGAGAAAGTTATGAAAAATTACAAAGTGGGAGAGCGAGCCAAATATTAACCTTTTTGAGTAAAAGAAGCAGGAGGTATAGGGTGGCAGAAGAAAGTGTATGGTGTAAAATTATGGCTAAGCATTTCTGGAATTCGATAAACTGGCATTCAGCTGCACTAGAGGGAGGATTCTAAGAAACCTTTGGGCATTTGTACTTCTTTTTTTCCGACAAATTTAGCATTGCTTGTCACTCTGGTTTACCTAAGAAAGGTGTGCCAAGGAACTCCAAGGTGAAACATGTTACCTCTGTGGTGTAAGATGGCCATTGCCTAACTGACTATTTTCTCAAAGAAAGTTCTTGCATTCCCAACACACTTACTTTCAGCACACACAAGGACTGCAAGGCAGCCTTTATTGGAATTGTCAGTAAAGAAAACATGAACCAATGAGAATGCCTGTTATACTCCTAGTCACAGTGGATGAAAGTTGCTGTGCAGAAAATTCCAATTGTAATGGAGTTTCCATCTCCGGAATTTGACTCAAATTAATTTCTGCCAAGATCTGGAATATGTGGAGAATTACGATAAGAGTTCCCTTCATGGGAAAAAATATACTCCATTTAGAGAAACAAAAAAGTGCAAGTCATCATGTAATCGTTCTTTGACAATCAGTATGTGATCATGTCGAATAAGTGGAAATTGTGCACGTTATACTATTACAAGCTTGTGTTCTCATGAAAATGATGAATGTTTTAATTTTACAAGAGTACATCTAGAATGTTTTAGGCATTCCTTAAAAGTAAGAAATTGCTCCAAATGTGGGACTACAACTACAGGAGTAAAACTTAAACTTTTCTCCTTAGCTTTTTATGAACCAGGCTCAGTATAGTTACATAAAAGTTATATAATGTTTTCTGTGGAGCTCATTACTAAATACACTGATTATATGTGACTCTCCGATATTTGATAGACCTGGGAGAAATTTTAATTATGCTGCAAAATTAATGAAATTCTCAAATTTCACATTACTTGAAGTGCTGACATTTCGAGTAATTAAGCATTGCACAATTTTGTGTAATTTTTTTTATGAAACTTTTTAAAATAAAAGTGATGGGAGATACTTGCAAATCACATTTTGGTACAAAAGCATCAATTTGAAAATTGATCATGGAATTCCCCAATAAATAATTTCGCATTTTCTCCCAGCCTTAATATTCAGGTTCTCTGCTTTCTTGTCAATGATGAGATTAATGGCTTGCAAAATAGTAAGGGACCTTAATTGGGCATCCAGTGGTAAATCTGAAATTCTAGAGTATCAGAATTACTATAAAACTACTACGTCTCTGTATTTAGGTGGGAGCACCGCATCCATATTCCTGGAGATATAATCACTGATAATTTGGCATATGCTAATTCTGCAGTGCAGGATTACAGGGCCATTGTGAGGTTTTCACTAGGGAATGGAGAATTATTGCGTAAATTATTGTTTCAACACTAGTTATCACATGCTTTTTTTGAGGCCTAGGTGGAATTAGTGATTTTCTACTTGAGTGGCAGCTCCCTCAACATGAGCTGGAGCTTCCTCAACATGATCGGCAGTGACCTGCCGTGCCTGCCCGCATTTAGACATCTTGCCAGGAGGTGGTATGATGCGCAGTTTCTCTTGCTTGCTCTCACCAACTTAGCATTGGGAGCTGCAGGAGAGAAAAAACACTGTGAAGTTTTTTTAAACTGCGCGCAGCATGAGGAGTGGGCAAAACTCCATTTATACTCCACAAGCAGAGTATAATTCTTCACCCACCCCTACTTTTTTCCGTTCCAGTTCCTTTCAGATGTGCATATTGCACTATCTTTTTGTTGCAAAATGCATATGGGGAGCACAGCTTGGTAGTATGGTTTTCCTGAACAACCCAGAATCCTGATTCAGCCGTAAACATGTATTAACAGCTGAAACAAGATTATTGTTAATCTCATAATGATGGCAGAGGTTTGATTGTATTATGGTATTACCATATCATAGAATTCATGTTAAAGTGTCAATGTGTTTATTTCTCTCTCCAGAAGATTACACAGTGCACATCTGACTTTGTTCCTCTGGTTCATTAGAAGTAAATTAAAAATATGACTGACTCATATTATGACACATCAATATGACTGAAACAGTGAGCAGGCCTTGGCAAGAGGGGTGAGGTATATCATGCCAGGAAAGGGTTGCATTCATTCTGGCTTAGCTTTAATGCTAATTCTCTGCTAACAAAACCAGTCATGTAATCCAACCAAAGTAAGTTGTAATGCCGAGCCAGTAGCTTCAGTGAAGCACGAAATTGAATACCACAGTTGCTGTTATGTTATAATCGGGGTGTCTAAAATAGATACAGGAAGGCAGGGTCAATGCCAGATTGTTAGGATGTGCACACTGTGAGAATGTGGTTTATTAGTTCAAGTGGATAGCAGTCCTCTTCCAGTAAAAATGACACTATTCATTACTATGTCCAGTTAGCTTTCAATGATTTTAAACGCAAGCTCAACACTTGGTAGCTGTAGCACAGACCAGGCAGGCTTAAGAGAACTATGTAAAGGATTTTTCAGCACCAAAACTATTAAAAAGTAGATAATACATTGCCATAAATATCCCACTCCAATTTATAAAAATAGAGACATTTTCAAGAAAAATTAGCTATCAAAATTACAAAAATAGGATATAGGGTTTCGGAGATATGATTTTTAGAGGTTTTAAGTCAAAATAGTGCCAAAAAAGTGTTAAGCGGCAATCATGATCATCTTGTTGCGCTTGAAGGGTACCTCAGTGCGAATTAAGGTTGACCACAATGGAGCACAGGTTTCATACAGAAACTAAGTTCCATTGCTTCAGGAGTTTTACTTTCCGACTTAGTCTCTGAAATGGAAACTAAAAATCCAGGCAGAATTTTTTTTTAGACGTTAGGCAGGAGGAGTATCCTCTGACACCTATCCAAAGGCACCCATACAACTTCGGGTCAGGACTTACTCCACTAGCAGGGACTCGGGCAGGTCCAGTTTGAATTAGTCAACTGGGCTCTTCAGGAGCTCAGCAAACGGATCCCTGGAGTCCACTTCTCAGTCCTAGATACAAGTGGGAGCAGGTCCAGCCCATCAAATCTTTCTCTTCATACATTTAATAGTAGGTGTAGTCCTTCTTCTGTCTTCCACAGATCCATAGGTGTTCTGAAGAAGGAACCCAAGGTGACACTTTTATGATTGGCACTAGCTTGTAGGTGGGGCAGACTCATTGGTCAATAAGAAAAGTGTTAGCAGGGGCAACCCTACCCACGTTGACATAATTTCCTTGGGTTTTCACACTAAATATTCCCACAATACACTGCCCTGCCAAAATCCAACATGGCAAAAACTTTCTTCCCCTGGTCAGAGGTCTGGGCTCACCCCTGAGTTGAGTCTAAAGAAATGAGGAACTCCCCCCCCCCCCCTACAAACCAGCTCTGGAACAAGCTTTCCCCCCATTGGGGTTGTTACCACTCTCACTCCTTCAATCAATCAGGGGTTAGTAAAGTGCAACTACTCACCCGTGAGGTTCTCATGGTGCTGTGGGGGATAGGTAGGGTGTTCCAGGCTTTGGCTGCAAGGTAGGCAAAGGACATTCCTCCTATTCTAGTCTTGTTGATATGAGGGGCGGTGGCCAGAGATACAAAGCAAAGCCTGTGACAAGGGGTGCCCCAGAAGTGTGTGCATTTGAAAGGCACTTTCTCCAGGCCATCATTTCAGGAAGAGGTCACACCTCCTCCCATCCAAGGTCCCTTTGTTCCCTTCTATTGGATATATTCACACCTCCCAGTAGGCTGCCTGGTGACAGTTGGGGATTAAATCTTAAATCGCTACTAGAAGTTTTAAGTAGGAAAATGCTAACTTTCTAGAAATGACATTTTCAAAATAGTAATAAAAAATCAGAAATGACTATTAGATTACATTTTAAATTCCTATTATTTGAGAATTTGCTTCATGGCTCTAGCTATTGCCAAACTGAAGTTATACATTATATGGTGTTATAATGTACTTTTCAATGGGAGAGCTAGCCGTACCACAGTGAAAAATGTCTTTGGTGATTTTTCACTGCCAGGACATGTAAAGCTTAAGTACATATCTCCTACTTTTTAAATACCATGCACCTTACCCTATGGGAATTTGGGGCCTACCTTAAGGGTGACATATTGGTATTGAAAGAAAGGTTTAGGCCTGGCAAAAGAGCTACTTTGCCAGGTTGAATTTTCAGTTTTAAAACTATACACTCAGGCTACAGGGGCAGGACTGAAGACAGGCTTTGTACTGTCACTTTAGTGGTCGCACAAAAGGTGCTGCAGTCCACTAGTGACATCTAACCTACAGGCTCTGGTTACACTGGGTACTATACACTAGGGGCGTATAGGTAAGTTAAATGAGCCTATCAAGGATTAGCCAATTCTACATATGTTTATGGGTCAGAGCACATACACGGGGCGCTGGATGGCAGTGCCCAGTGTTCAGAACCCGTACACCAGCAATGAAATCCAGCACAAATTGGGGTGTGGCCGTGCAAAAAGGAAATTTCTTTACACAAGTGAAGTAAATTTATACATGTGGGGGCTAATTCACAAAAGCTTTTATGACCACGAAAAATTGTACTTCAGGAGTACAAACTTACTTACACTTACATGCCTTTGTGAATCGGCCCAGAAAGGTCCTCTTCCATATTATAAAAGTCCTTTCTGTTTGTGCTAACTGTATATGAATACCCCCCAATATTCCAGTTTTAATCAAATTTTAGAAGTTTTGGGCCCAATGCACAAAGGCGTTTATAATATGTAAAAGAGTACTTGAGGAGTACTGCTTTTTTATACTCTACAATACCTTTGTGAATAGCATCCCCCAATCAGGGCCGGACTGGGATCGCAAACCAGCCATGGCAATTACGTCCGACTTGCTGGGGGGGCTGGGGGCGGGATGTTGGCGGGAACATCGCTGCTAGCTTTTGTTACTGGGCCGATTTTGCAGCACTGCTTCAAAAACAGCCCCCAGTAACAGACACGGCCCCCACCCTTCCGGCTCATTGGGGAAACGCCCGGTGCCCGCTATGGCCAGTCCGGCCCTGCCCCAATCAATCTAAACAGAACTCATTTATGTATTCAGAGGCCACCTAAAATCCTGGTTTGTCTCTACCTCCTGCTTCTACGTTGGACACCATGCCTCAGAGCAATAGTTCATCTTGAAGAGCACCTTTGTTTTCATGATTCCCTGAATACACAAACTGCAGCGACCCATGCAGGGCTTTTCCACGGCAGCTTCCAGCGGCCATAGCTCAGCCCCTGAACTATCGAAAGCCTTAATAAATGAGGAAGCATGAAGCATCATCACCAGGGCAACAGAGAGACCATTCTCATATGGAAATATTGCTGGGAAGGCTTAATATTAGACGTTATTGCACTGGAGAAAATATTATTATCTTCATAAATCAAGAGCCGATCGAAGCCGCCCACGCTGTGAACGGGAGCCCTGCGTGCTCGGTGACCTGTCTGATCCGTGCAGCAGGCGAGCTCGTGCGCCTGAGAAGGCGCAGAGACCGTGGCACGCGCTTCCCCAGTGGAGCGCGCGCTGGCTCGCGCGCTGCCAGTCTCCGCAAGCCGCCGCAGGATCAGCTGCGTGGGCGGAAAGCAGATAGGTTTATTTGTAGATCCTTCAGGGGAGGATAATGGGATGCAGGTTGCAATGTAGGACACTGATGTTGTCGGAGCACATTTCATGGATGAACACTTCATAGATTCAAAATACCCCAAACATACTAACAAGAGAAGCGCTCCAGGCTTATTTGCAGCCGGTTTATGAAGCACTGTACAAGCCTTGCTTGCAAAATCTTTACGTTGTCTTTCAATGTGTATTCTATTGTTGTGTCTTCTTCCCTTAGAGTTACCCCGACTACCTTCACCGCCCTCCTAAATGACATATGATAGGTGCTGAGCATCCAACCCCCTCCCCTTCATGATTATCGGCGGTTCTCTGCGAAAAATACACACACAGAATGAGGAAACGACCTTTCTCGTTGACAAATCAGCTCCAGTTTTGAACTGTTCTTTCTCTTTCTTTCTTTCTTTCTTTTTTTCTTTTTTTCTTTCTTTCTTTCTTCCTATTGTTAAGCACTTCCATTCTTATCAGACTTCAGGGGCCTAGAAGGAAAGGGGGGCGCAGTACAGGAAGGGTTTCCAGTTGCAGTACAAAACAGTCTTCAGTTGGTAGCGCCTGGTTCCTTCGGTCAGCTGGAGCGCAGTTCGTGTCCACCAAGGGCTGAGAGCTGTGTCGCAGTTCCCGGAACAGAAGGCAATGTTTTGAAATGTTGAGGAACGAAGGGGGCACCTGTCAGTCAAAATACTGATGGGGCTAAATGTAACGGGTATTTATGATCAGGACATGGGCGCGTGTCATTTTGGGTGTAGTAAAATGGAATTAATGTAAAAATACCCAGCTCCGCAGATAATTAGCTTTTGTTGGCGTGTAGTGGTTTTTGTTTTTGTCAAAACGCTCAACAAAACCCAGTCCCTCAACCCAGTAATATACCACTCACTGAAGTGCGCGGCTGGAGCTAGAGGCTTCATTCAGCTCGACGGCAGCAGACGCAAATGTTATGATTGGTATATGTCACTGTGCAACCTATACCACGTGTTCCACAATTTATATTTATGCATGCGAAAATGCTCCCACATTGCTGTAATTTTGAATTTACAAAACGTGTTGGAGTTTTACTTGTAAAACTGCAGATGTCGTATCAATCAACCAATCAAACTGGTTTTGTAAAGCGCTGCTTATCACCCGCGAGGGTATCGAGGCGCTGTAGCCCTCAATAGCTGAAAGTAGGGGGTGAACCAACTGAAGCAAATGTGCACTTTTGCACCTTTGCAATTCCTTCGCATACACAGTATCCTTGATCTATATTATACCTTTTATTGAGGGTGCAAACCAGTGGCTATAAATCACAGCTCACTTTCCCTAGTATTGTGATCCTGTGCAAGTCAATGTATTTTCCTATGCTTTGGTTTTCTTCTCTGCCAAAAATCGGAGTGGGTAGAGATGATTCAGTTAGAGGCAAGTGGGCATACATACTATGCCAGACTGCATGCGAAAGTGGGACTCTACAGAAAAAACATTTTAAGAAGAAATCAGCAAGTAATCTATAGGTTATAGGGATCATTCTAAAGGGGAACTAATTGATTTCCACAGTACACTCGAGCATCATTTCTCTTGAATATCAAATCATATACAATAAAATATTTACTTACATTAAAAAAAAAATCAGTGCAGACAATATTTTTGTGCTACAGGACAACCATTCTTTGTGTAGCCATAATTGTTCATGCACAGCACTGGAAGCAGAGAGCAGTGCAACATGCTTTCAGAGCGTGTGCAGCTCTGAAAGCCTCCCTCATACAAAACCAGCGTAGAAAGGGAAACAGCTAGACAAACCTACTTCATAGACAGCCCCATTCAAAAATGAAAATTTGAATGATAGAATACATATTTTTTACATCTGTCAAAAATCCCAAAAGGGATTCTTGGTGGACATAAATGACTTCACGTGGGGGCATATCCCTCCCACTTGTGCAGACTTTCATGCTTCTAAATCCCACTCAAGGAATGGAAAGGGGGCTCTGCATGACATAGTTTGCCAATGAAGTTTAGTAATGCTCACAAACATGCATTTGTTGGCATTCTCAAATACCTCTATGTCCCCATTTCACCTTGGAATGGTCCACGTTGGACTGGCCTGTTGTTCACTCTGTCACCCATGCATTGCCAGAAGAGCCAGCTTGAATAGATCAGTGTGTAGGCCATTTTGTTTTGTTCTATGGGTCATGGTCAAATTTGAAAAGTGGCCTACACTCACAGTTTCATGCCGGCTCATCTGGCAGTGGCAGAGCCCCCAACAAGCAGAACTATGGTGTTGTTGCAGTGTGGCACAGGTGGCCTCATGACAAAGGGACAAGGGCAAACAAATCAATTTAGCATTTTTTCCATGTGTATATTTTGTAGATATGTGGGTATATGTTTATGTGAAAGCAATGTATGTCAAGTCTTTAAAAACATGTAATATGTTCCTGTGTGTTGGGCATTGAAAATAAGAGGTTTGACCTAGTGGCAATCCTGAAATCCTCAGGGAAAGATTGATAAATAATAATTTCATTGATAAAGAATACCAGAGGGTATGACCTATCTCAATATTTTACCATGTTTTTATGGCATCTATAACCCTAGGACGAATGTGTTCATTTGGCATACTCCATTGTTGTCTGGAGTGCCCAAGTATGGTGTGGGCGCGTGGCACAGCTGGCCTTACGACAGAGTGTTTTACATTTCACCCAGCTCGCTGTTGAGCTGAATACAACTTGTGGAGGTCCCTTGCTTTTAAGCATGCATAAGTAATAAACGTGTGCGAATTTCATTGAGGTGTATTGCAACCAGAAACAGTATTAGTGGCAGCCTTGGAAAACATTTTAGTCCATCGCAACACAAGCACGATTCCATACTCACCCCTCTAGGCTTCTTTTGACCCAACATACTTTCATTAAAAATAGTGTCTCGGGACAGAAAACTCCAGAATTTGAGCCTGTCACTGTCAGCCACTGTATCAAACTGAGATACAACCTTTCTCGCCTACCCTGCTAAATATTTGCATAGGCCCATTGATTGTCATACTTGGAGACCTCAACCTCTCATTTTACAGATCTACCGATCTAACAGCTTGAACAGATCACAAATACTTCCTCTCCAGGAGCCCTAGTACTCTGTTTAGAAACCGTTCTGAACAAGCATGCGAAAGCCAGTAGGTCTGACTTTAATGTGCTGCACCATGCACTCATAAGTGTGCAACTCAGGCTGCATTCACATGGACACATCTCTCACCCTTCATTTATTCAGACCAGAGACACACACAAACATCCTCCAATCATACAGGCACACCCTGCACTCATCCACCTCTCACCCTGCGCCCAGGCACCGCTCATCTTAAACACATGCACCATGCACTCACACACCACTAAAACATCACTTCTGCTGACTGCTTAAACTTCACTCATTCACTTCTCCCACTCAGCACTCGCACATTTCTTACCCTGCTCTCACACACCAGTCTCCCTAAACACACACATACCACACACCTTCCACACTTACATACCGTTCACCCTGTACTCACACACCACTCACCAAGCACATTCACACATTACACATTACTGATGCATTGCTCACTCTTTACACAAACACCACTCACCTTACACTGAAGACACTGCTCACCGTGCATTCAAGACACCACCCTCCCTGCACTCAGACACCTCTCACCCTGCACTCAGACATCTCTCACCCTGCACTCAGACATCTCTCACCCTGCTCCTACATACCTTTCAATGAGCACTCAAAATGCTCACCTTGCCCTCACACATCTCACATCTTATGCTTAACTCACACAGTAACACACCACTTATGCTGTCTTTTCACCCTGTGCACATACACCTCTCACCATGCACACTCACACATCACTCACCCTGCATATTTACTGCACACCATGCACACACTTTTGACTCTACACACTCACACAACGATGACCCTACACAAATACAGCACTCACACATTGCTCACCCAGCATTCAGACATCTCCCACTCTGCACTCAGACACAACTTACCTTGCCCTTAGACACGCAGTAACCTGTAAGCTCACCCTATACTCAAACTTTGCTCATCTGATGCTCACAGACCACTCATACGCCTCCCTCCTTGCACTCATAAACTGCTCATCTTACACTCACACACAGCTTATCCTGCACTCATTCACCACTCACCCTGCACCCACACACTGTTCACCTTGCACTCACACCTTTCACCAAGCAATCACCTACCCTGAGCTCACCCATTGCTGTAGGGAGAGGATGTGGCATTATGGACAGAGCAGCTGACTTTGGAACTGGGTTTGAGTCCCCGCTTTGGCTCCACGTCCTGTGATGCTGGGCAAATCTCTTAAATCTCCCTGTGTCTAAAAAATTAACTCGATCTTGTGTAATATAACTTGTGCTCATATACATCGCTACAATTCCCTTGGACCGGATAAACATATCTTCATGCTATAGAAAAGTGAAAAAATGAATAAATACATACAATAAAGTTTCCACCCAGTACTCAACTACTACTCTCACTGTACAGTCATTCATACTTGAGTCACATACCACTGACATTGAACTCTCAAACCACTCAGCATTCACTCACACACCTCTCACCCTGCACTCACCCGTCTGTGTGCACTCATACACCACACCCAGCACTCACTCACAGCACTGTGACCGCACAGCGGCACATCACACACCCTAAACACAGACACACCACTCATCCTGCAAACACACACACACAAACACAGACATTGCTCACTGTCCTAATACACCACCTAGCCTGCACACACTGTTCATCCTGTGCTTAGACACCGTTCGCTCTGCCCACTCACATATCGCTCACTCTGCACACTCAACCTGCACTGAGATCGCTCACTCTACATGCAGACACTGCTCATTTTGCACACAGACACTGATGAGGATGCACTCACACACCGCTTACTCTTCACTCACACACTACTCATCCTGAAATATCATATGCAAGTGACAAGCAGTTGGTCATCTCATTTGACAAAGATCTGGATAAAGCTAAAGATCGCTTTGCTAAGAGAATGATAGCAATCTCGGGATGGATGACAACCAATTCTCTACAGCTGAATGTGGAAAAAACAGGGATGGTGCTGTTTGGTAAAGCCGAACAACTCGGGTCGAATAAATGGAGGCGGCCATAATTAGGTGCTGTCCCCACCTAAGGCAGGTAGTCAAAAATCTGGGAGTGAAATAGATCAAGCTACATCCATGAAAGAGCAAAGCCTATCTACTACGGGCACTTGCTTAAGTACAATGCAATGCACCTACTGAGGAGAGCCTTCCAATTTCTTCTCATTACAGCTAGAAAAACTTTAGTCCAGGTACTGATAATTAACAGACTGGACTACGGCAATGCTCTGCTGGCTTCAGCAAATGAGACAAATGTCCGAATTAAAAGTGGTACAAAATAGGGCAGCTAGGCTTCTGTGTTACCTCCCTTCGGGCTCTGCCTTGACACCACTGGAGAAATCACCACACTGGTTACCAGCAAGGCAAAGAAGCATCTTTAAAATTTGTTGCCTGACACATAATACCTTGATGAGCAAAGTTCAGAGTTACCTTAAGCAGGTACTCTGACATTACTCCCCGGCTAGGAATCTCAGATCTGACTCTGCATCGCATTTGATTGAAAAGATGTGGAGGCAGAGCCTTTCCTACGTGGCCCCTGTGTAATGGAATTATTTACCTCTTCATCTACATCTCTGCACGAATTATCATGAATTCAGAAAAATGCTCAAAATGTTTGTTTTTGATGGTGCTCTTATTTTTGTTTGCCTGAGACTGTATTAGCACCGAAATACCCCTCCTGGATTGTTGCGTGCATTATCAAAATTAATTAACATAACAAAAAATAACATAATACTCTGCTCTCCCGGCACACGATGTGCTTACCCTGCACACTCGCACACTGTTCACACTGCAGCAAGACCCTTTAGTTCTCTCTCTCTCACACACACACCTCTCATCCTGCACATTAACTTTGCACCCAAACATTGGTTACCCAGCGCTCATGTACTGCCCACCATGCACTAACATTGAGCTCAAAACACACAGCCGCACTCATACACTGCACACACAACTCTCATCTTGCACTCCTAGTACGTACCCTGCACGCATTCCCTCTCATCCTGCATTCACACACCTCTCACCTTGTACTCACACACCTCGTCTTACATTCACCCACTGCCCCCCCTGTACTCACATACCACTCATACACCTCTCACCCAGCATTCACTCACTGGTCACCATGCCCTATTCACCGCTCATGAGCGTGGAGGTCTAATCAGAGTATGTTACACTTACAGCTAAAGGCAAAACAGCATTGCACTTTTAACACAGCAATCAATTAAAGAATTCATCCTAGGAGTACCTCGTTAAGGTATGTAAAAATGCATTGTTTTGATTAGTGTACCCCAGCATCCCATACTGATCTCAAGCACTCAACTGTACTCTGAAGTTGATAATGGAAATGACAAGGGTCCTGGTTGGGACTGCAGTACAGCAGCACATTGATCCTGGCTGCCCCTCTCTTCTTTGCTGCTGCCAGAGAAGAACAAGTACCGTAATTAACTGGGAGACGTTTTTAATAGCATGGCAAGGGCACGCCTGACCCAAAGGGCAAGCTCTCCAGTGCGAGAGCCAGCTGGCTCATGCAGCCTGCTAAAAAAACACACTCAAAAAAACAATAATCACAACTGCTTGGAGGGTAAGCACTCTTTGGGTGGAAACAGACAGCTTTTGTGAAATCAAACGAACCAACATATGGGTGGAGCCTCAGTCCCTCGGTCTGTTACTCCTGGAAACTCTTTTTTTTTATCACATAAGGTCTGGCGACAGCTGCTCTGTCAAGCTACACCTAAAAATTCATTGGTTGTGTTTTTTGTCAGATCATTAATGACTTATTGGGCACAGGGATTGGTCCCGGTGAATTTATTTCTAAAGTCACTCGACCTATACTGAAAAAACCCTTAGTTCAGTATTGCTAACGCATCCATACCCTACCTACCCCACATCTAGATGATGTTAAATAGTTACAACTCAACGCTGTGGAGTCAAATGGGCTAGTGGCCAGGGGCCAAGTGGGTGAGCACCAAAATGGTGATCACATCCGTGTTGAGAGCCTCCATATAATAGTAGATGATGGGGATGTAGTGTAATGATCTTATTAGATACACCTTCTATGTTTGACATCATCAACCACCCTATTATTTTGCAATGGCTGAGTAACTGTGCAGTAAAGGGTGCAAACTTGAAATGGTTCAAGTTTGTTTTTGGATGGCAGAAAAGCGGATCCCATTCACACCTGAGATCCAAACTCTGTCAACTGTTTGTACATTTTTTTACAGCATTTATGACTATTGAACTTTATATATGATGATGAAACACAGCTTCAGTTTTGTATATGCTATATCTCTTCTGAAACTTCTTCTTTTCTCTCTTCTGTTACTTGAGCATGAATGCAGTTGAATTAGTTAAAACAGAACCACTCCAAAATTGTACGTGGAACTGCAGTGGGCCCCTTTGACCAAATGTCCAGGGAAAGACACCTTATTTTGCAGCTGCTATAAGAAATGTGGGTACTCTGCTGAATTCAGACCTATCTGTTAATTATCAAATAACTAAAGTCACCTAAACCTGCTTTTATTATTTTACTTTTACTGTGGCATCTAGCCTCTTTTCTTTGTTTCACTCACAGAATTGCTACCACCAATGCATTTTATCAAGAGCATCTTGACTTTAGAAATTCAGCCTACCTACACCTGCCCAACAAGTGTATCTGCCAGCCACAAAACATCAAATATTCTACAATCAGCGTACTTTTATGTGGAAAGATCACAGAAGCAGTTGTGAATAAACAACTGAGAGTTTTCTAGAGAAAAGTCAACTTCTACACACAGCCCAATCTGATTCAGAAAGGGTTTCAATATAGAGACAGTGTTGGCAAATATATATTTTATGACATCCCGAGTATTCTGGGAGAAGTGGATTTCTAAACTGGTGGATTTTTAACTTTGACCGACTTTAAAGCTGGTCAACCATATAAAGCAATGCACAGGTATATATACCAGGCTGCCTGCGGTGGTGCGCTCTCTGTGGTCGGACTTTCCGCTGAAAGCCCATGGGTTAAAGGCATTACAAGTGGTGTTAAAAGGGGGTGAAAGTAGAGGGCTGATCCCCAGAATATATGGTGCTTCTCAACGAGAGAATGAGTGGGCTGAATCCTCTGCGTTAGAAAAATGGAATGCTGTCCTGGAGTACCCATGTCTCGCGAAAACTGGGAGGTCTGTTGTAAATTGACAGGGCGCCTGACTGCCGATTGTAATCTCCGAATTATTCATTATAAATACTCGCATCAGAAATACTACACCAAACACAATTGTTAGAATTTGGATTACGGGAATATGCGACGTGTCCCAGATGCTGGCAATATGTAGCAGACTTTGTGCACTTGGCATGGGGATGTCCTGCTGTATTAAAATTCTGGCGAGATGTAGTGAGGGCGCTATCAGACATGACATTGGAAAAAATGTAATGCTCGCCGGAGTTGTTTTCTGGGGCTGCTGAACAGAATGAAACCAAGTAATAGATGTGTAGCTGCAATACCCACTCTAAGCACGCAGTTGCTATGTACTGGAACACCTAGGAAGTGCCAATCTTGAGCAAGTGGATCCGGGATCTCTTTTTCTGTAAGGAACAAATGAATGTATATGCTAAGGAGCTACCTGAGGCTGCCAAGCCTATAGACTTTTTGGGCTCCACTCACCACGTACTTGTTAGCACACCTAGATCCGGCATAGATGTATGTTTAGGTTTTGCCTGCAAATGCTCACGTAGTGAGCATTCGCTAAAAAACCTATTGAGTTCTATATATGATCGACGACCCGCCTCTGCCTCTCATTGGCTAGCTCCATAAATGGAGGCTAGCCATTGGGAGACAGAGGCTGTCAATCGCGCTTTCTCCCAAAAACGCGATTCGGGGGCGTTTCTGGTGCTTTTTTTAAGCCTCGCCCCTTTGTCCCGGGCCGCGCTGCGATTGGCTGCCGGCCCGGGACACCCCCGTGACGTCATTCCCGGGCCGCGCTGTGATTGGCTGGCCGGCCCGGGACCTGACTTGTTTTTATCGCATTTAAATCCTATTTCAGGCTGCGAATAAGATGCTTGCCATATAAAAGGCTAACTAACTTCTGCTTGTTAGTAACCCGCTGGTCAAATAAGAAGCTAACATTGCAGCCGCTTGCTCTGCTGAAACGTCATATTTGTTTTGGCTGAGCTAGAACCGCCCCGTGAGACCATCCTCATTGGTCGACGCTAGTGCCACTCTAATGATGTGCCTGCGCCTGAACCAGGAGATTACACAAGCCACTCGTGAGTCGTGACTTACAACGAGGGAAGGGAGTCACCGGGGGTGGCGGAAGTCTGCTTTTCCGCTGGCTGGAAAGAGAGCATGAAGCCTCGGGCACTCGCCGCTCATACTGAAAGGACGTCGCTCCACTTCCCTCGCTAGTGTTAAGGAAAGGACACCCTCACGTGACCCAGGGAGACGAAGAGCCGGTAGGTGCTGCAGGAGCTGCCAGGCCGCTGCAGAGCACGCATACTCACCACAGCTGCGATCAGGGCTTCTGTCACACGCACGACACACAGCAGTGTTTTCAGGCTGCCCGACATTGCGTACAGCATGCCTACAGATTTCGGCAACATCGACAATAAAAATCATTACATGCAACATTTCTGTTTACAGATTGCCGCTTGCTAATGCTATGCAGAGAGCACTGACGGGCAAAACTTAGTTTGTACAAATCACTTACGTAAGCAAAATACTCCTGATGTATTTGGAAACCACGTTGCTAATGGTATTGCCTGCTTTTTTTCATATTGGCAATGAGATTTGGTGCTCAATGTATATTTACCTAAAACATGTATGTCGTCATAGCTGCCAGGTTTTTAGTTTGCCTATGTGTGACATTTCTAACTTTTCAGCATGATTGTGTGACATTTAGAGGCTTTTTGCGCCACACTTTGGGTACTAATGGAGCACAAGTAAAGCAAAGAAGCTATGTTCATGTTATGACAAATGTCCGCATTTGTAGCCTTTGGTGCAATCCAATATTTAGAAGCAACCTTTACACTCTCTGAAGTGTTTGCGCTAGGCCACTGCCCTACTAACCTGAATCCACAGTGCTCTTACCTAAAATGCCAGGTCAGGCAAAAGGCGTCCGTTACATAAGACAGATCCATTTAGAATGTATGTGATGGATTTACAACTTTCCGAATCTCTCCTTCCACCACCTGCACCATACACATATTTATTGGTGGAGCTGGTATTTGCATTGGGGTATGCACATTGGGTTAAGGTTTCCCATCCTCAGAGAGAACAAATGAAAATTGTTCTAAACGACCATAGTCAAAGTCTAAAGTCCCCAAACAAACACAGAAGTAGCACCCAGCGGGTAATGTACTGGGGCATAGCAGGACATGAGGTAGGCTCACTGGCACAGCTAAAAGTGTATGTCCGTGATGTTAATTAGTAGGACTATTACAGTCAAGATGAAACCTTGACCATGATGGTTATAGTACAGCTGCCTGGAAATATTGTATTGTATTGCAACGTTTATAGAAAGCTTACTATCCTTACGTGGGACACTAAAGTACTTCCATTCATGGGTAGCACACTACACCATCTAGGGTGTGTGGTCTTTGTTTTGATTTGGTGTGGGGAGTATTTCCATGTCCTGTGTGATCACCACTGAGGTGCAGTTATTGTGTTATGGATTTTATATGGGGCAGCTCTTTGTAGTGTGATGGATGAAGATGTATGAGAGAGGGAGACGCTCAGTTTATGGTTTTCAATAAGCTCACAGCTTTGAGCAGCTCTGTAGGTCCCTTTATGGTATTTGTTATGATCATAGTCCACTAAGCTGGTTACTTCACTGTATCGTCTATTTGAGACATTTTGTTTAACGTATATGGTCCTCAGCAGACACATGTTGGGGGGTGAAATGGTGGAGAGATTTTCACGATTCTCAAGGGAAGTACTCGCTGATGAGTACACACATCACAAAAATATGTAATTGTTTAATAATAATATATTAAACGATTTTTGCATGAATCGCATAGTGTGCTATCGATGTAAATATGTAAATAGACCACATTTAACAAAAAACGAGGTTATGCCTTATTATTGCTAGAGCTCAGAATTAAACTATCATTGGCAGAGCCAATAGGTCTCACCTTTGGGCCATTATAAGTGTTGAGCCATACAGTACAGTATACTGGGTAGTTGTATTAAAGCTTAATTCCTGAATATATTCACTTCCAAAATCCAAGTCACTTTTGTTTTTTTGCTAAGGCGAACACCTAAGGCCACTGGCGACAATCTGATTTGCTTAGTAAAAATGTAACACATGAAACTGCATTTGTTGCCCAAACAAATAAATAAAAAAATAAAAACCTACAATAATAATCGGACTCCTGTGCAGCCCCTCTGTTTTAGATGTACTAGTGGCTGAGGCAGCAGTTCAATGGGATGACCCGCCCCATCATTTATTTAGACACAAATGGGTTAGCTGACACTTGACAGAGCTTATACTTGAAAGCGAAAGCGCTGTCCAGCCTTTTAGAAGATGTTTGGTATATAAGAAATGATGCAGCGATAAAGTGTGATTTTTAAAGTGTAATAAAAGCGAATTTACTATGTGTAAAAAAACTAGTGGACCGCCTTAAGATTATCCTCAGGTCTAATCCACTTCTCATGCTAGTGCCCACATATTCACACAGACAACATCGATGTTGTCTGTGTAATTCCTTATGCCGCAGTTTGTGTAGTTTATTTACTTTTTTAGTTTTGCACTCTTCATCCTAGTCCAGCCTTCACAATGAGCTCCCATTCCCCCCCCAAGAACTCCACACACCGCGACCCTTAGACGTATTCACATCCAAGTCACACCATTTTTAGGTTTCGACCTGGCGAGGGGCAAAGCCCCTCCCAGATCGAAAACTATTGTCTACAGTAGGGATGTTTGGACCGCCTCTGTCTATCATTGGCTAGCTCCATAAATGGAGGCTAGCCATTGGGAGACAGAGGCTGTCAATCGCGCTTTCTCCAGAAAACGCGATTCGGGGGCGTTTCTGGTGCTTTTTTTAAGCCCCGCCCCTTTGTCCCAGGCCGCGCTGCGATTGGCTGCCGGCCCGGGACACCCCCGTGACGTCATTCCCGGGCCGCGCTGTGAATGGCTGCCGACCCGGGACACCCCCCACACCCCCGTGATGTCATTCCCCGGGCCGCGCTGTGATTGGCTGGCCGGCCCGGGACCTGACTTGTTTTGCTTTTTCTACTCTTAGGTGAGCTGCATTGCCTTTTGGTGGAAGAGGGGCTCTGTAGAAGTTATCGATGTTTCCGAATAATTTCGAATACTTGCGGTCCCAGAATATTTGCTGCGGCTTTTCCTTAAAGTATAAAATGCCCCCTCCCCCCAGTGGGCGCAGAGGTCGTTAATTTTATCGCCGATGTGCCTGTAGGTAAAGTCCGAGCGACAAGGGTCTGCTCCCTTTGATTCTTTTGGGTTTTCTCATAAACGGCAGGCGGTGGGGGTAGGGGACTTGACTGACCACGACGAGAAAAAATGTAATATTTATTTAATTTGATCTCGTTGTCGTCGGTCGAGTCCTCCCCCTCACCACGGCCCACCTTTCTTACCTGCAGGGGCAGCACCAGAGACAATATTCCAATGCTTAAAAATGATAAAATAATGAAATAATACTATCCAAAAATGTGCAACAAAATGCCACATAATTCGACTTTTCTTTGTCACAGAATTATTTCTTGTTGCATAATTTGCTCTACCTCTGCTGCATACTTTCAGTGGTCCTGCTTACTGAATAGGTCGTGGACAGCAAGACTTGACTACCCATAATTATAACAACAAACATTTAGTTGAGTGAGAATTTTGGCGAGTCAAGGTTCCAGAATAAAGAGTAAACTATGAGGTAAATTGGGTCATAAATGAGTTCAGAGCCTTCCTGAAACCCCACTTTAGCAGCTACAGCGAAAGTGGGGTTCTTTATGGTCCTGTTATGTCTGCAACTCGGCAGACAGACATTCATAACTAACGAAATATAGGAATACAGCATCAACAATATAGTAAGCAGAAACAAGAAAGAATGATGGGTAAATGAAAAGGGCAGGAAGGAATATTGAATGAAAGGATGGATGGATGAGTGATTGGGTGAGTGGATGGACGAGTTGGGGAAAGGATGAGGGAATGGAGAAGTGGATGGACATGATGGCAGAGTAAAAAGATTGATAGATGGATGGTTGAGGACAGTGGCGGCCGAAATGTAAAAGTGGGAGGGTGGGTGGAGGGGGCACGAGGGAAAGTAATACAAACTAAACATGTACCTCATGATAATGGCTGGCTCGCCTCTTGCTGCTTCGTTGCTCCCAGCAGCATCCGGGGAAGCATCATGGACTCTCCATCCAATCCCCGCCCTGCTCTCAAGCATGAGAACAGCACAGGGATTGGCCTGAGTGGGCTGAAAAGATGCTCACTCAGGCACAAGGAGTACATGCTGTCTCCACAAAGCCTGGTTTAGGTTTCGACCTGGCTCCCAGCTTCAATTACATGCAAAGTTGTCTCTTTTTCCACGTTGCTTCAGTCCTCTGAGGTCTTTTAATAACCAATGTTTTCGAGCGCTTTAGTTTCACTTGGTCAACTGAAGTGCACCAGGACTACAACTCCCAGAATTCACTCTGTTCTTAAACTAAAACCCAGGAGCGGAGCGTTGTGTCCTCATTGACCGAATAATCTTGTAATCTTTTAATCAGGGTGATGTATAGCCTGGGGCTGCACACATCTATATAAAGTGCCCCGGGGAAGGCCTGGACAGGTGTGAAAACAAATTAGCGAGGAGGACAAGGCGGGCCTCTCTCTGCTGCATACCGCATGTGCATCCTTCCATTTCTTTTTACAGCAACGCCGATGGTTCAGCCGGAGCCATTAAATCCAAATGTAATTTTTTTTGTTAGGTCTCGCATTTGCGAAAGATTAAGCTATTGACATTGTAAATGACAATGCCATTTATTTATCTGTTTTCAAAACCAACACATAAACAATTTGTCATTTGCAATGCCAATAGCTCTAACTTTGTCAAAGGCGAAACCGTTGCATTGTAAATGCTTGTTTTAAGATAGCCACTCATGTTACAATGCTGTTATAAAATCTGAAGTTGTACTGCTTTATACTGCTGAGCATGTAACATATTGTTTTTCATCCTGCTACATGCTTGCCACAGTGTTGTAGGGATAAGGGTGAGGGGAGGAGTATGGGAGTTATATAATACAAAAACACTGTTGTAT
This sequence comes from Lissotriton vulgaris, assembly GCF_964263255.1. NCBI lineage: Eukaryota > Metazoa > Chordata > Amphibia > Caudata > Salamandridae > Lissotriton > Lissotriton vulgaris. The sequence continues at coordinate 1,607,789,742 of NC_141694.1, read as the reverse complement.
ATTATGTGGTTTTAGTACCGCTGCTGTAATAAGATTGTAACACTTGCCCAAAAAATAAATAACATAAAAAAGAGTATTCTTTGAGAAGGAGGAACAGCAGACTTGGTACTGCTTGATGTATTAGCTGCATTTGATACCTTCTCTAATACTTTACTTCGTGAGTGGCTCATAGAATTGAGGATCACAGGAATAGCCTTAAAATGGTTCACATCTTTTGTATCTGAGCACAAGCCAATATTGTGCTTAGGGGACTATTGTTTCCCATTCAAATCCATCCATCTAGGTTGGGCGACCACAGAGCTCAGCTCTGAGCCTGATGTTGTTGAAACTATATGCACCCCTCCCCCCCCTCAAGTCTGATTGAGTCCTTTGGCCAAAACAGTTTTGCTTAGGTGGGATTGCAATTCATTACGAGACTGGATGGAGATCCTCAAGAGTTAGCTGCTTGTTTGTCCAAAGTCACAGTTTGGATAAATAACTAGCTCACCCAAAATAGAAGAGGTTGTGTTTGAAAACCCTTCTTTATGGTTGCTGATATGCTGGTCTGCAAAACTGGTGCCCAAATCAATCCCAGTACAACAAGTGAGAAATTGCGGAGTGATATTTGACTCTATTTTAACTTTCAAACCACATATATCCACAGTTACTTCAATGTGTTTCTGCCTGCTTAGCGTTATTTGTAAGATTCTCTGTATTCTTCCTGCATCCTCGAAATTTTCAGTGGTTCAAGAGTTGGTATTATTGCAACTAATAATAACTATTCATTTTTCATGCGTGATTAATTAAAATTATTTAATGCGCTAATAATTCAATAACAATGGTTAAAATGCACAGTATTCAATTAATATATCTTTAAAACAGCTACTACAACAGATTCCTAGTGTAGTTTAAAGTTTAATGTGCATCAAATCAACTGTAAACATTTCTTAAAAACGGAATCAAATTTGAATAGGTCTTATGTGAACAATACTATCTCCACAATTTTATGATCAGCCAGTTGGACTTTGTCATCTCCTTAGTTCCACAGGCAGGCGCCAGTCAAAATAGTTCAGAATGATTAAATCCTAGTCTGTTTCTGAAGATGCATCCTTTTGGTCAGATGCCTTTTTGATGTCATCATTATGTGTATGGATCATCTTAGCCCACTGACCCCTTCTTGCTCGCCTGTCAAATTTCATAAGACTCAATCAAAAAATGGTCGACTCAGTAAGGTCCAACTAAGTGATTTTGTAACTGGATTTCCGTTTTGTTTGACCTGTCAGCCATAGCGTGGTCTTCCCCCAAACAGTATGTTTGCTTCCCTCCATTTTTGCTGAAATTCATTTGTTGTCCTTTGGACTATGTGCACTTTACTACTGCTAACCAGTGCTAAAACGCTTGTGCTTACTCCCCTAAACGTAGTTAAATTGGTTTACACCCGATTGCTATATTTAATTTAATTATAAGTTCCTTGTAGAATGGTATACCATATACAAAGGGCCTGTAAACGAAATGCTACTAGTCGGCCTGGACTGTTCCCATGGGGCACTGGGTCAAGACTGGTTTGCATATGGCTAGGTTCAAACTGGAATGCCATGTTGAGCAAAAAAACGATGGATTTAGGCCCAGATCTCTGTACTGGGGTGAATGTATGACATTGTTCTGCATTCTGTACATCTACTGTTGTTTTTGCATTTGTCACTCCGAGTGGGACGGGTATGCTCAGACGTGAGTACCGTGCTCTCCATGAAACTGGAATCAAGCTATCCTGGCCGATGAGGGCTGAAAGCCCGAAACCGGTCCTAGGATGCTTGTTTCCAGTCCAGGGAGGACCTGGCTTGGCAGTTCGGGCTGGACTGTTCCCATGGGCCACAGGGTCAAGACTGATTTGCATATGGCTAGGTTCAAACTGGAATGGCATGGTGAGCAAATAAACAATGGATTTAGGCCCAGATCTCTGTACTGGGGTGAATGTATGACATTGTTCTGCATTCTGTCCATCAACTGTTGTTTTGGCATGAAATCTAAGTCTGGCAGGGGGATATAAAATGTATGGATAGTACGGGAACTAAGCATGCTGTAGCAAATGGACCATATGTAAGGGGAAGCTAACACCTATTGCCATGACTATACTTGTAGCACAAAAACGATGCAATATTAAGCATCCCATTGAAATATACCTTAATTACGGACATAGACAATGTTCTTGGCGTGAAACAACTTCATGTATACTCATTTTGTCACAGCTCTATATTAAACCCGCCCGTGGTACCCCATTAGCTTAGAGTCCACTTTAACAGTGGTTTGCGACCTATCAGATGCATCAGATCCCGTTCCATTCTGTGATTTGGAATATTTGCAAAATTCCTCTATTTTGCCCACACATGAAGATGCGTCCTTGATATGTGGAAGCACCTGCAACCCAATCAATTCCTGCTTCTTGGGCAACATGTTACATTCCCAGCTCACCACACAGTCGTCCTCTCTATCACTAACTAGGACTGAAAAGTTGTAGTGGGGTGTGATCTTAACACGTCCCCAGAAATTAGCAAGGGGGGGCAAAACCACCATTTCTCTACTAGGGTAGTTGAGATTTGCTTTCTCTTACAAACTCCAACAACATTGTGTGGTAGTGGGCACAATTTTCAACTCCACAAAGATATGTATTCTGGGGGATTGAAGTTGCTTTCTTAGAGGACCTCATAATATCACTTTGTCTTGTGACATGAATTATGTCAAATCCACATGCATACATGCAATGAACATTCATGATTGTGTTACTAATAGGATTATGTGCTATCTCTGTATAACTGGGTTCTGGCTAGATTTGAACTGAGACTTAATGTTGGTGGCATTGTTCCCAGGTAAATACTAGTTGATGAATAGCAGCCGTTGTGCACAGCTCATTCGTTTGCTAATCACCTACATCAAATCTTCAAGTTTACGAATGCCAGCATCTGAGCCTTTTCTATTAATGTATTCCATTAATTATGCAGGTTTTTTTGTTGATTTATAGAACAGCTCCTTAGTTCCTGTAGTAATGTATGGATCACGGAGCTTCCCAGGTAAGTAAACATTTAAATAAATAAAACGAATTTCGTTGAGTGCACTGCATCCCCAAATGCGATGCAGTGCGCGCAACGAAATTCGTTTTATTTATTTAAATGTTTACTTACCTGTAAAACTCCGTAATCCATACATTACAACCCCCACCCTGCCCCTCCACCTCCCCACGTCACTGCCCTGCAGGTACTCCCACTGCCGGCCGCGGCTGAGTACTATTCGTTTGGTCCCTTTCAGTCCTCTTGATATCTGAATTGAATTCAGTGAAAACAATGGGATACACACATTTGGCATAATGTACCTCTAATATGTTTCTTTGTCTAGTTACATTTGATTAGCTCTGTAATCTTTTGGTTTATATAATATTACTTATGACCTTTCCCTTACATGTGCTTACATGTGCTCAAGCACTCCATACAGGGGCACCAACAACATTGGCCAGACCCTAGACTCATCCAGATCCCTGGTTCTCGCTCGAAATAAAGCTAGATAAGCAGAACATGCGCCAGTTAGAGGTGAAACTCTGAACAATCTATCAGGCAGTACACACAGTAATTCCTAATGGACATCTTGGTGTTTACCACACATAGAACTGAAAGCCAAGATCAGTTATTGGCATGATTGCATGCACTAAGTATGCCTCTATAGAGTTTCTCCAGAGATTCAATACACAGCGTAACCTCCCCTACACACACTGCATCACAAGCAAAGTGTAAAGAGTTCATTAGATATTTCACTGTCATATGCGCTAGTCTAAGTGACAGCATCCCGCAGTCATTTAACAAAAGCATTTTGCCACCAGGGCTGAGATCCAGTCTGACCACTGCCTCTTCTGGTGAGGGTTTTGTTCAATCTGAATCTCTGAAGGATTGATTAGTGTAGTCGTTTGCTGAAATATCCTTTTTCTGTGATATCTTTTTCTCTACCTAAAGGTTTTGCATGAATGTGCATACTAATTAGAGCTCCACCTCGATAAAGTGAGATGTTCTCAGTTGTTCTCTACATCTCCATAGTTCGTGAAACGCGGCTGCGCCTTTGAATTGAGCGGGAGAGTGGAGTTTTGAGTGGATGGTGGCAGTGGTGCTTCATAGTCCTTGCAGCTGGGTATTCCGAGGTGCATTGAATATCAGATCTCTTTGGTGTTGATAGTGATGTGGCAGGTGTGTCCAGTTGTAGGTTCAATAGCTTTTGATTTGCGCGTTGCTCTATTTGATGTGAGTATGCTTACAATGTTTTGCTTCATGTATTAGTTTGGCATTAAATAAAGCAGCTATTGCGCCCTGTTCGCTTGTGAGTGATTATATTTTCTTTGTAAATCTCAATCAGGGTATTTGGTGTTTTGGTTAGTGGGCGTCTAAAACAGGCTTTTTGCGTCCTTATTTTAGGTTTAGATGTTTGTGTTGTTGATGTTTTGTAATGCCTGCCTTTATGCAGGCTAATGAGATATTTTGATTATTTGATTGCTAAATTGATTATGTTGAGTTGGCTTGGTCTGCATCAAATGATCAGTACAGTCTTTGTTCTCACGTTGGTGATTTAGGTGTAAGTTCCTGGATTGATTGCTCAATGTATGCCTGTCTTTCGGTTGCTAAAAATTACTGATTTTGTGGCTGTGGGTGACATTTCGAATCTCTCCACAACATTTTCCACAATGTAGCCTTGTTGTCAATTGGGCCCTTGATATAGTAGGCATATCACGTGCGATTCACCCCACAAACTTTGCCCCCCCCCTCTCCCACCACAAAAGGCACCATACCAGTGGGTGGTCTTCACTGCGTAGTCTTTATTAATTCTCATAAAGCCATCTTTATTTGTTGATGCACTGTCAACATTCGACCAACTTTTATTACCAAAACAACACACATTGATAAACATTGTGTTAAGCAATATTCATTTGAACCACAGTTTACAGTATTTAGAATTCAGGATCTGCAGAGCCCTCGGGAGGCGGGTTGTACCAGAAGGCCACAACCCACCTCCATTGCTTCCATTTTGAGGCAATTACCCGTCGTCTACCCCCTAGACGCGGCCACCAGGGCACTGCTTTGCGCCTTTTACTGCGCACCAGCTCTCACAAAGTTGCTTCCTCCAAACACAGGCATCTCGGGTTGGGCCGGAGAGTCCAGGACCACCAGCAGGACGGCCCCCTCTCCTGCCAGCCCGGAGCCCCATGGACTGCCCTCCCTGTTCCAAGTTTAGGCCAGTCCCCTCCAAAAGGAGTCCCCGCCATTTTCCTTGCCCGGGACCCCGCCAGTTCTACCTTTAAACACAGGGATGGGTGGGTGGGCAACTTGCTTCTGGCTGCTACCCGCTGGGCTCCCGAGGCGAGAGAACAAAGAGGGCTTCTCCCTTGTGTCCAGGGCTCTTATCGCTTTCCTGGGAGGGGAGGGGTTGTGCCGCCTGCGTAACCTAAGTGAGGCTCGACCAGCCTGCCCTGCCTCCTCATATTCCCTTCCTCCCATTCCCCTTAAATAGCGGTACACTGTACCAGCCTCTCTCTAGCTCCACGCCCGAGATGCCACTAAAGGCCCCCCTCACCTAGGCGCGGGGGGGCCTCTCATTCTAACCATACCCCTGTCGGAAATTATAGCTCTCTACTTTGAATACTTAAAAAGAATTTCCAAGTCAGCTTTCGATCCATTATATTTTCTTGCAATGCTATTAGTACACTTATGAGGTTGCAGCCTAACTCAAAACATGTGAGTGAGTACAGGTGTTGTCAGCCGACATGTTTCGCTCAGGCTGTACTTGCCTCAGACCTTTTTCAAGTGTTCATTAAGATATTCACATATAGCCTGGGCATTACATCAAGTAGTAAGAACGTTCCTTACCACCTGTCTGTTCTTAACCGCATCACTGCTGCGGTTATTTTTGCGCTACGCGGCTTTTTTGCAAAAGCCGCGTTAGATGATGAGCTCAGCTCGTCATCCGCACACGCCCCCCGTGGCTGATGACGAGCTGAGCTCGTCATCAGCATCGAAGGGGTTAAGTCAGTATTGGCCTGTGGTCTTTTACAGTAAAGCCTGAAATAGTCCCTCATCAAGCTTTACAGAACCTCTTCTCAGGGGCATGATGTTTAATTAATATGAAGTTCCTGTTTCTAGAAAAAGCGGAGCCACTGATGGGTGAGAAGTGGTTTCTTGCCCTACTCAGCAAACGGTGTCATAAATTATTTAAGCTATAGTTGGGTTCTGGAAACCACATTTCTCACGTATGGAAAATAATGCTAGGAAAAATCTGACTGCATGTATTGCCTGATCAGGCCAAATCGGGACTGACATTGGGTTAATGATTTTCCACCAAATCTAAACAGTGAAGGAAAACTTATTTTATGTATGTTTGTTTAAGGAACTGGCTATTAATGCAGTTCTGTCAAAGTTTTATGGCCTCTGTCTGAGACTGCTGGAATAAGGCCCTTCATTCCACAGCCTTGTACTTGGTCATCTGCACCTGAAGTAAGGCCCTGCACATTTACAGCTTCCTTACCTTGGATTACCCACACCACGGTAAGCAGCTGAATGTTGAACAATTTCATATTTCATTTACAGATTTTTACATAATCATTGTCTAGTAACTGCACATTGCTTTTCTAAGGAATGTCATGCTTGCGACGGAAACTTTCATAGCACCCTCCCAAGACGTAATCTGTGTTCTCTTGTTGAACAGCTTATAATAATTCTCATGAAGTGGTCAAACAAAACACATTTTTTTATTTTATTTGAAACTATTAATTGGTCATTGATGATTACAAATATAATAAATAGAAAGCTTACAACGTGGCTTCCACATGTTTTAACACGCCTGAAAACTCTTTAAAATTCCCATAGACCCTCCCATCAACAAGATAACAATTTCACGTTTCGTTCCCTACTTCGCAACAGTAGGGAAGCAGCATTAGTGACCTGTTGACCTCACTAGATCTGGACATCACAGCTCATTCCCGACCTACTAAACCTTCTTGATTACTCCATCGTCCACTTTGGTCGAGGATGTAAGATGTGGGTTGACTTAAAACATATGCAATTAGAATGTTACCTCGTTTCCATGCTTGATTGTGGAAATTAAGGCCATAGCTTCAGCTCCTACCAGGATTAACATTATTTGCAGGGGGAATAACAACCCTTCATTGAAAAAAAAACACGGATCCTGTTCTTTCAAATTATTTAGTCCAACAACAATATATTTGTTGGTAATTTCACTGCATTGAGTAAACCTGAATGAGCCTTAAATCTCTACTTTATCTTCTTTATAAAGACCTAATATACTCTTTCAGCGCTGCACAGAAAATCACAATAGATTTTTCTACAAAATAAATCCCACACTGTACTTCTAAACACTGTTTCAAAACTCAAAGGCTCGACTAGTTTCTCAGATCCCATACCAACTCCCCTAACAAATGATCGGCATATGCTCTTAGCGCGCTGCTAATCCAAATTTGTCAACCTCTCCCTCTCATAGGGTGTCTATCCAGTCTACCGGAAGGTAAAAAAAGTCTCTTTTAAAAATTCCTTGTAAATGTAAATGTCAAGGTATTTGTAGAGCGCACTGTCACCAAGCGGTTTCCTGGCGCTATTACTCATACCGCTGTGGAACCCTTCCTGGCTTTCCCTGTGAAGTATCCACTCCTGGGCACCCCCAGGGTGAAGCCAGGCATCCTAGCACTGTTGGGGCCGGTGGGGAGGTTAAGCAAGCTAATGCCCAGAGTTGCAGCGTGGGGCCCATGATTAGAATAGGCACCGAGGCGAGAATTGTCAGGTCTGAGGAAATTGAGCCCAAGACCCGTTGAGGCGGGAATTGAACCCTGGTCCCAGGCCAGAACTCTGCATCATGATCTGCCGCTCTAACCATTGAGCCACACTCCTCCACACTCCTTGTATTCATAAAACTTGCTATGTTATGCTATGCAGATTTGTAGAGCGCACTATCACCTGGTAGGATATCCTGGCACTGAGCAGGTGTGAGTTGAGCCAAACCTAGAGCCTAGTGGGAGTACTCAAAAAGTCTGGACTTCAGGTTCTGATTTGAATCAAGAAGTGATGAGGATTCTCTTATGTGTAGTGGCAGGTCATTCCACATTTTAGGAGAGCTGTAGTCGAAGGCTCCCCCACCGGATCTGGTTTTCCATATGCATGGGATGTGTGCAAGTAGGAGTCCGGACAAGCAAAGGTGTCTGGAACGTTTGTGAAACCAGATGAGATTGTTGAGGTATTTTGGGCCAGTGTTGTGTAGTGCCTTGAAGTGTGGGTGAGGAGTTTGAATTGTGCTCATTTTTGTATGGCAAACAAGTGGAACTCTTTCAGGTGTGGTCTGAATTAAGTGTGGTGTGGGGGCCAAGAGTGATTCTAGCCACCAAGTTCTGAATGCATTGGAATAAAGTGATGGATGGAATGCTTGAGTTAATCTTACTCACTGGTAATCACTCGGCCGCATCCCAGTCCATCACTATTTTGAACATCATGCTATCTTAGTTTGGACCAAGCCATAGGCAAATCAGTCTTGTCCTTGCTCCAAAGTGAACGGTCCACCCTGAACTGTCAGGTCATGTCCTCCCTGAACCGGAGCAAAAGCAACCCAGGACCAGTTTCACCCTAGTGCAGGCTCATCAGCTAGGTATAGCTTGATTCAAGTGAAACAGTGTCCAAGGGAACCACGTTTGGGCATACCTGTCCCACCTAGGGCAACACACTAAAGTATTAAACAAGCATTTGCAATTCAATCGGTCTTGCATTTGTGAAAATGTAAGCTATCGGCGTTGTAAATGACAATGTTTTTGTTTTTTTAAAGTGGAGTGATCATTGTCCTTAACGTTACCTGGATTGTGTATTAGATGTTTACGAAGGTTATTAGAAAGCGTTTGAAAGCACATGCACCAGACGTTAAATGAGCAAAGGGAGTATGGGGATGAATGTTAATGAACAGGCAGAATGTCATACCACTGCTCAAAGAGATTGATAAAAAGTGTGACTAAGTACACTTAATGAAAATATATGTCAAGTGAACACTACTTAATTAAAGTGTGCTAAAACAATCACATAAACAGCCAAGGCTTGTAAGTAGCTGTGTTTAAATAAGGAAAATATAAGGATGTGTAAATACTTTTGAGCTGACCACTGTGACTAAAGGGAAAATAATGTAGTGCTGTGTATTCATGCATGTTAATGTTGTGCAGGTACGCCCTCGATAACCGTAGTATCAAGGTTTAAAAGTCCAAATTGCTACCTCATTAATCTGTGATTGCCACCACAGACTTAACTTTACATCCCCGAGTGCTGTCACAAATTACTATGCTAGAGTTTAGCACGAAACAAGATGCCATAAAAAAAGTTATTATTTCAGAAAAGGGGGTGGTGATGGACAGAGTATCTGAATTAAACAGAACACTCATACCCAGTCAACAGATCGGGGCTTGATCCATCACCATTTTTTAGCTCACTGCACCATCCCAGCTCAGAACCTGGCTATATGCAAATTAGTCTGTCCCTGGCCCAGTGCATCATGGGAACAGGGCAGACCAAACTACCAAGCCAATTCTTATACTGGGAAGGAAACAAGTTTCCGGGGACCGGTTTCTGGCATTACAGCCGTCTTCGGCCCGACTTGCTTGAATCCTGATGGTGCAATGAGCAAGGGACTCACATCTGAGTATACCCTTCCACGCTTATGGTGGACAAAACGATTCAGAAAAGGGGGTGGTGATGGACAGAGTATCTGAATTAAACAGAACACTCATACCCAGTCAACAGATCAGGGCTTGATCCATCACCGTTTTTTAGCTCACTGCACCATCCCAGCTCAGAACCTGGCTATATGCAAATTAGTCTGTCCCTGGCCCAGTGCATCATGGGAACAGGGCAGACCAAACTACCAAGCCAATTCTTATACTGGGAAGGAAACAAGTTTCCGGGGACCGGTTTCTGGCATTACAGCCGTCTTCGGCCCGGCTTGCTTGAATCCTGATGGTGCAATGAGCAAGGGACTCACATCTGAGTATACCCTTCCACGCTTATGGTGGACAAAACGATTCAGAAAAGGGGGTGGTGATGGACAGAGTATCTGAATTAAACAGAACACTCATACCCATTCAACAGATCAGGGCTTGATCCATCACCGTTTTTTAGCTCACTGCACCATCCCAGCTCAGAACCTGGCTATATGCAAATTAGTCTGTCCCTGGCCCAGTGCATCATGAGAACAGGGCAGACCAAACTACCAAGCCAATTCTTATACTGGGAAGGAAACAAGTTTCCGGGGACCGGTTTCTGGCATTACAGCTGTCTTCGGCCCGGCTTGCTTGAATCCTGCTGGTGCAATGAGCAAGGGACTCACATCTGAGTATACCCTTCCACGCTTATGGTGGACAAAACGATTCAGAAAAGGGGGTGGTGATGGACAGAGTATCTGAATTAAACAGAACACTCATACCCAGTCAACAGATCAGGGCTTCCTCCATCACCGTTAAAAAAGTTAGCCTTTCCGTGTGTGTGTATATAATGTAGGCGTAGAGTATAGATATTTATTCAAAAGTTCAAGTTTGCCGCCATGGTAGATGAATGAATTTCCGGATGTTAGTCTTGTGCTTATGCAGGCTGAGGGTCAGGAACACTAACAAAGGACTAAATATCAAAGAACAATCAGCCACCACCATTGTTAAATGATGTAAAATGATAAAGTATATATAGTGCTGTATTATAGCTCTTTCAGGTGCATTACATTGAACATTTGGATAATATACACATGTTCGTAATAAATAAAAATTGTCAAGTGAATAAACATGGATGAACCTTCCAAAACGATGAACAGACCACATTCTGGAGGGGATGGAGGAGTAACCACACAATGCAGGGTATGGGTGGAAACTGCTTCAGATAAGAATGAGAAAGGCTCACTAGGCAGCAAACGGGAGGAGTGAGCAGGGAAGAAGACAATGGCCCACAAAAAGGAAGCTTGGCTTGGGCTAAAAAAAGGAAATGCTAACAGTAAGTAAGCAAAACCAAAAATGGAGTACAGCATCCAGGCAACGTAAGAGGAACTGCACTAAGTGTAGTTGAGGAGCAGAAGGATGAAAGTAAAGATTGCAATATTATTATTGGAGCACAGTAAGGAAGGACAGGGTATCGGTAAATGTGCAGCACCGAGAGAGGCTAAGAAGCTCATCCCAGTGGGTGGCCGAGCGCTGTGAAAGTGGCAGACTGAGTGGGTGCCCGTGCCTTTTGCTGCCTCACTCCAAGCACACGGTAAGGGAGGGTCTGGGGAGGGAAACGCTGCATTTGATTTTGAAGAGTGGAGGGAGGGCTCCAAATGCAAAGCAGAGAGGAATACCCCAAAATACTTGTGAAGTACATGAAATTAATGTTCTAAAATAAAGAGTGTGCAGTGCACTCCGATGTATACACCCCTGTGAATTATATCAGCATTGCACGTTAGGGTGCACTGGGCTGTGAAAGTGCACTTTAAAACATGCAGTTTGAGTGCAAGTTATGAGAACATAAGTTTTGTCAGCATTCGATGCAAACAAGCATACATGGCGTGACGCGGGCGCCGCAAGAGGCTCAGAGGTAGTGGCCTCCATTTTGCAGGAACACCAACTGCAATTAGATGAAAAAAAGTAGTTAAATTACGGTGCTCGTGAAACGGGAGTTGTGCCACAAGAGGCTCCGAGATAGCAGCTGCCATTTTGCAGGAACACCAACTGCAATTAAATGAAAACAAGTAGTTAAAGTATGGCCCTCATAAAAACGGATACCACAAGATGCTCGAAAGCGCCACATGCTGGGCTGAAAGTGTTCTGTGTCAATAGAAAATACGTTTTTAGCCATTCAAAAAAAAGCATGTGCCTTGCTGTGTAATAAGGGATGCATGTGCAGCAGCAAGCCACCAAACGACACCTAATCAGAAAAGAGTGCTCACAGAGCACTATAAATACCAGGGAAAATAACAACACATGTAGCACAGGCAGTGCTCATGGGAGGATACAAAAGTCTAAAAGGAGGGACTACTAAGCCTATTCACGAATGAAAAGGCAGCATTTGCAAAAGAAGGCAATTGAAAAAATAGTCGGAAAATGGGCAGAGCTCAAAGTCCATACCTGAATACAGCATGTATTGAAGAGACAGCGCAAGCGCTGCCTAGGTGAAACCTAAAAAAATGAGTGCTGGAATGATTGAATTAATCGCAGCCACTGTCAATTATTCAGGGCTGCATCCCAGTCCATCACCATTTTCCACACCATGCCACCTCAGTTTGGGCCCAGGCATATGTAAATCAGTCTTGACCATGCTCCAATGGGAACAATCCAACCCAAACTGCCAGGTTGGGTCCTCCCTGAGATGAAACATAAGCAACCCATGACTGATTTTGCCCTAGTTAGGGCTCATCAGCCCGGTATTGCTTGGTTCCAGTAATGCACTGTGCACAAAACTCAAATCTGGGCATGCCTATGTATGCTTTAAAGTTTGTAGCCATTAAAGTGTGTAGCTTTCTGGTGAATTTTTTGTTGATCCCAGCGGTGTTCCCGAAGCCCAGCGTGCTTGTGACTAGGTTGTGCATGATGGTTTTCCAGGTGCTGATTAGGTGCTACTTGAGAATCTTCCTCAGCCAGCATCATCAGGGTATGGAAGCATGAGGTGGTGAAAACATTATCTTGTGCGGTCATGTCAATTTTGCTGTGGATTACGATCCCGAGACTCTTGGCTTCAGTGGTGGTAGTGGGTGTCGGCCCTAGTTCTGTTGGCCACCAGATTGAAGTGCTGTTCTTAAAGCTCACAATTTCACTTTTGTCTGTATTCAGCTTTAGACAACTGGGGGTATATTCACAATGAAGTCACTCAACGCAGCAAGACAACGCTATACTGTGTGGTGTGACAGGGAGAGAGCAAAAATGCGACCTAACCACTTGGATATTATGCATTCTGCTCCCTGTCTGTGCTTTTACAATGTGTGCCGCCTAGCACCAATGCAGGCATTGTTGCAGCATGGTGCATGGATGCCTGTGTTACATGCAGGATTGTTGTTGTGCAGGAAGGGATACCTTCCTGCTCAAAAGGAATCCTTAGAGCCATTTTCCTCTTTTCATATGTGCAACATTTTGCATTCATGCAGGTATCTGTAGCATGTTTGGTGAGTGAGGGGGTGTTCAGTAGCATGTGGGTGCATATGTAGGTGTTTGCAGGAATGTGTGTGAGGAGTGGGGTGTTGGGTGCTGTCCGAGCAGGTCCAGTGAGTGTTGGATGTGGGTAAGTGCATTAAAATGTGCAGGAAGGGCAGCTGAATGCGCCATTGGTGCTGTGTGGTGCGGTGACACAGCAGCGTGTGGAGCAGTGATCATGGTTGAGGGCAAGGAAGGTTGCAGTAGGGTAGCTGCAAAAGGGGGACCACCATCGTTCCTGGTGCTGTCTGTGGTCCAGGTGTGGATGTGCACAGACAGGCTTGCCTTTGGCGCACCTTTGGCACACCAGTGGCGCATCTGCTCTGCGGCCTCCATTAAGTAGGTCCTCAGAAGGGGGAAGGAGTGATGGCACTTCCTGTGCAGATGGGTGAAATGAGTCCTCTTCCTTGGCTTCCTCTGTCCATTTGTGCCTCCCTTTCATAACTAATGTTCTTGAAAGTTGACCGCCAATTAAGCAATTTGCCTTTGATGACCTAAAACCTGGATTCAGATGTGGTTGAGGTACCTATACAGCTATTCAGCAAATAATCAATCATGCATTATGCTTCTGTAGTATTATTGTTTCATGCCTGCTGATTCTACTTTCCGCTGCTTTTAACAGCATCAACCACAATGTCCTAATAGTTACCTTAAAACAAAGCCCTGTAATGATTTGACTCCTACCTTACAATATATTCACTGCACAACAGATAGGATGTTCATTCTCATCAAGTTCCTCTCTTAGAAGGAGTCCCTCAAGGCTCATTTTTAACACTTTCAGTCTTCATCTTATATCATGAACCACTTAGAGGCATTCTAAAGGACTGTGACATATCACGTCACAAGTATGCAGACAGCATATTTATTTGTTTTGATGTTTTATAGAGCGTGCTGAAGCCCGGAGGTTTCCTAGCATTTAATCTGCTTGCAGAAAAATGGGAAAAGGTGACCTTATTACTGCTGCAATAGCAAGTATTTCAGGGCCTTTTTGAGCAGCACTTAACAGGTCATGCAATGCAAATCAATACGTGGGTAGTCCCAGAGAGAAGCCACCTTGAAAGTGAAGGTGTAGCTGGAAGGTTTACCTATCTTTGTGAGATTTCTTGAGTGAGAAATTATGAGCAGAATGCAGGGAATCTAAAAGAAATGTAGCAAGGAAAAGGTTGTTGTAGAAAGGAAGGGCTGTTGCAATGGTGCACCTTGAAAGAGATATATAAACATTTGAACATGGAACATTTATCGATTGGAAACCAGTTTCTTTAAATTTGTATTGATAGAGGTAGTGCGGGGAAGTTTGAGTAGTACTTGATCCGCATTTGGGCAAGCTGCAACAAATCAATATACTGGATACATGTGAAACTAAATAAAGAGCATTGGCATTGTCCAATGGAATGCCACTGTAGCCTGAATGATGCTGAAGTGAGCATGTGCATGGAGGAAAGGAAGAACTTTCTTTAGACTTGTTAGATGAAACAAACTGGAGACCTTGGCAATAGGGGGCTTTAAGGAACGTTTGCCGTTAAAATAGATGGCAAGAGTGTTTTCCTGTTGAAGAAGGTGCAGAACAGCCACCGAATGTCAGCCGAAAAGGGAAAAACAAGGGAACCCTACTCACAACGGAACCAGGGTGATTAAGTAATTTAAGAAAGACAGTGGTTCCTGTGGGGAAATAAATACTTAATATAATTGGATAAAACAAGTGCGAAAATTCGCATGTGTAGACAGGGTTTAGTTGAGATGTCAGATAGAAAAAGACTCAAAAACCAACCAGTGCTTTTGAGTCTTTTTCTATCTGGCACCTCAACTAAACCCTGTCTATACATGCAAATTTTCGCACTTGTTTTATCCAATTATATTACGTATTTAATTCCCCACAGGAACCACTGTCTTTCTTAACCCCTTAAGTGCTGCCGTCGGCCAACAGTCGTCGCGAGCACTACCTTGCCAGTGCTGCGCACGACCGTTGGCTGACGGGTCAGCATTCGTTCTTTGAACGTTCAGCACTGGGGGCTGAACGTTCGATGCTCCTATGAGGTTAAATTACCGAATGTCAGCAAGCAGAAAACCATTTTGTCCGAGCCCACTCAAAACCATCACCTCCATCTTTTCTGCGTTCACTTTAAGGCAGTTATCATTCATCCAGGCCGCAACTGAAATAGCATAGTTAGGTACGTTGGATTGTGCTGCTTCAGAGTGCCCTTCAGTTATGTAATATATTGAAGAGAGTCCAAATGAGTGAACTAATTTACTAGTGGGGCCACACAGAGAGTGAAAGTAGTGGAGCTGAGTGAAGAGTCCTGAAAAACTTCACTAGCAAAATTCACCCCAGAAGACTGAAATGGTAGCAGCAGGTCATCCCAACTCCGAACAGATAGAAAGGAGAACATCCAGTCCAATGTTCAGTCCCTGTCCCCTGCCCCGACCTGGAAATCAAGGCCATGAGGGACACCGCTGCAGAGACATCGAGAACGATGAGAGCCACAACAGCTTCCCGGTCAAGAATCATGCCGAGCTCATGTTGTACTGCAATCAATGCCACTTAAGTGCTATGTGCAGGATGGAACCCTCCTTTCACCGGGTCAAGAAACGAGTTAGAGCTGATGAAGATAGCAACATGCTGCTTTATATCAAGGGCTCCTCCCCTGGTGACCCCTGAAATCTAAGTAAGATATCAGGTAACATCCAATCTCAGTTGATATCACATCACAATACATTCACTTTCAACCAAACTGAGTTTACACTCTTTTTTTCACCCCACCAATCCCCTGCCCCCCAGTTCAAAAGTAGCAAAATTCTACAACCATCTTAGAATGTAACCAACCATCATTGAACTACTGCACACACCTACTTAGTCAATCATCACTATTTCCTTCCTCTACTAAAGTGTTAGATAAATAAATAAAATAATATTCCTATCCAGCTTTTTTTCACGTGTCTTGTGTCTACCATAAACTGTGCTTCTGTGTCTCACAATTTATCAGTGTGTTCGTATTGTTAGAATTATTTGGATCAGTACCCCAATACCCTTTTTGAATTTGAATTGATAGGCTGTACCTTGAATCACCACATGCTTGAATACATAACTTTTGGCATGTTTGCCCTTGAATACCCTCAATGTTATAAATAAATGCATGTTGCTTCAGTTTTACTGATCATGAATCCTTTAATATAACTGAGGTTATAAAAGCCACGTTTGCCCAAAAATCTCCATAACAGCCTAGCCACCTATGCTCATTTACAGCATCATACAAGCACACCCATGTTCACTTTCAGCCACATTCATAGTTTTACACACAGAACGGAACAAAAGTTGCATTACCACGAAAAAAACGTGATGATAATTTTCTAGAAGGAAATGCGAATCCGCATGCGGCAATGACGTTATTGTGCACTGTTCCTCACGTTTTCCTGCACAACTGAAATGTTTTCCGAACTGTATTTCCGCGATCAGGTTTTGCATCGCAAGTTTGCACTCTTCTCCAGATGTGCACCTAGGATGGCATATGGGAGTTCCATAGTCCTGTCTATTGCACTTGATTGCCTTTCCACAATTGCCTTCGCTGTTGAAAAGTTTAATTTGATTGCAAAATTGTAACAGAAAATTGACTAATATAGCAACCAACCATAAACACATGTTGTTGTGACAAAACCACTGTGTAAATCAGATACATTAAAAATGAAGTGTGAATCAATTAAATGTACAGTGTGAGTCTGTTGCCACTGCGGTGAATACAAAGACAGGTGGGAGGGAAAGGTGCTCGGCAGACTGTTAATATTCACTTGCGGGCTTTATGTCAATGAATAATGTACATAGAAAGGGTTTGGAAACAACCCATGACACACTTACTCAGCTGCCACAACATAAAGGAGTGGAGTGAAGAAGATTTATAATTATGAATGTACTGAGCCTTCCCCATGAGCTGCTGTTATGCAAGCAAAAGATTAATGGAATAGGTGAAGATAATTAAAGGTGTGAAATCAGGCTCATTCAATAGCAGATGATTAAACGTCAAGATCTGTGGGTAAATTCATGGTATGCATTTGCCAGAATCAGTTGCACCAATTATCTAAATTGATGTTTTACATATTTGTAGCAAATTAGATTTTTCATAGAGTGAAAACCTTTGTCAATTGAAAACCACAATCCTTGTCAGTGTGAACCACAAAAGTCACTCAAATGATGTAAAAGTATTAGAGACAGAGGGAAGATAATGGGCCATAGTAAAGGGAGATTTAGAGACCGGGCGAGAGTTGCGGTTATACCAGGTGTGAGAAGTTGGCCTGATATGTAGTGCTCACTATTCTAGTGATCACTGTGTATCATTCCAAACGACCCTTATTGACGATTGGTTGTAAGTCAACCGTTAGACCAGCTATCCTAGTAGCATGGACAAGAGCAGTCTTTAGGCTAAACTCTAGAGGGCGTGTTAAGCCAGCTGTTATACCATCACATATACTCCTTGAACACCAAGTGAAAGGACACCACACAAGTTGTTATGAAAATAAAGTATATTTATTTAGAACACAACAGCCCTGGACTCTTTATGAGGACAGGGCGCTAAGCACAATACAAAGCTCTTAAGAAAATACTGAAAGTCGCACAATTTACACAAATGCCCGAGGGGCACGAAAAACCATATACTCTAAAAGTGGAATGCGAAATTACTAGCAGGTAAGTACTACTCTAATAGGCTTTAGGATCGCTAGGACTGGACTACTGAACCTTCAGATTACTAGCAGGAGGCCTAGGGAGATCGGGTGCAGAGGGTGCACTCTCACGCGGGATGCGGGACAAAGTCTATGGATGCTAGATTTCGTAAAGTTAGTGTTATCGGACGAATCCGACTAGGTAGAGCTGAAACGAAAAAGGATCTGGACCTTTGGATAGTTAAGCTATGCTGGAGCACCGAAATGCTCAGGTTACCTAGCCCAGGGGCTGCGGATGCATAGGTATGGAAAGACGTCGGGAATCCTCGTTGCAGTCTATGGAGCCTGAAAGAAGAAGTTGCTGGCAGGCGACCAGTGATGAAGTTCGAAGTGATCCAAGCCTGGATCGAAGATGGAAGACACCTGTAAGCAGAGGGGACCAAGTTCTGAATCACTAGCCAGTGATTAGATGGGCACCAGGATGGCACCGGACGGAGTCATCTCGACCAGGTGAGTGGGCGACGCTGGGCTCTGCAGTCTCACGGACCAGGAGGCATTGTCGGCGACCAGGATGGAGGTGCGAGCTGTCCCACGTTGGTATCTGCTGTCGACATCGCTGGACCCAGGATTGGGGCAACAAGTCTTGGCAAATGCAAGCCCACGCGGTGGACTTAAAATGGCGTCTGGAGTGGACCAGGAGGGTCCGGGGTGCTCCTCTGTTGGAGTGGAGCAAGAGCCAGTCTGGAGCAACCAGACCAGCGGTGTTGTCGTCATGGTGCGTCGTCAAGAGGGCTACAAGCCAGCAGGCAAGTAGCCGGACAACGCGGTGAGCAGCAAAGAGCAGAAGGGCCCCACAGAGATCTCGTGGAAGCTGGGGGGCTGGACTTCAGTGCTGGAGCTGCTCAGGGTTAGGTCTTCTCTAACCCCAAAGCACTCACTCGAGGATCCCTCGGCGGTCGTGCTGGATAAGAGTCGTGCAGCTCTGAAGATGGCCGGTCCCTCGAGGTCTCGTCACACCCACGGATCTCAGCTGAGCTGACGATGTAGGTAGAGGTCAGAGGTGCCAGGGAAGCCGGCTCTCGTCGTGCTGGTCGGTCGGATTCCTGAGGAAGGACGTGCAGCAAACCGCAGTGTTCTTAGTTGGTGCCCGCAGATGCAGGGTGACTACTCCTTAGTCACAAGGGAGAAATCTGGAGAAGAAGTCTTGAGTTCCTTTCGTAGAAAGTAGTTTCAGGATTCAAAGATGATCTAATTTGGAAGGGTCCCCGCTCCCACCTTTATACTAAAGAAAGGGGCTGGTACGGGACTAGGTCCTGCCCATGGGTGGGACCAGGAAGGGGGGTGGTTACACCCCTCTCCCATGCCGGACTTTCCCCAGCTCAGGGGCTGGTGTGCCCCTGGAACTGGTTCAAACTGGCAGATGCACAGTGAGCACTGGGGTGCCACTTGCAGTCACCTTCCTATTCAGCCCTGCCTACCTAGGATACACAAAACCCTGTCTGGGATGGTGCTAGCACCGCCCCTGACAGGAAACCCTTTATCCAAGCTCCCCTCGCTGGAAGGACTCCCAGCTGCAGGGGGGTCAGACTTGTGTCTGTGGTGGCAGCATCCATTTTGTGATGCTGAGGCTCGAGTTAACTTTAACCGGGGTTCACAGTTACATATATGTCGTGTCCCTCTAGAAGGGTGGAATGCTAACCCCGTCGCCAGAATTGGCGAGGGGTTAGTATTCCAATTCGTATGACACCTTACTCGACATGTTTTGATAAAGCGATACCAAAGATAGCAAATAACCGCGAGTATTATAATGCGCTTAAGAGTATATGGTACGCGTTATCATAGAACAGCTATTAGGACTTGGTTCCGCAAGCTGCAGACGGGCTCAGCTCATGCCAGAGCACCATCTCACATAATTCCAAGCACTCTGGCTTCAGGATTGTTAAGGCCTGCCATAGGAGTGACTGATAGGAATCTATGGGCCAGATGCATCAAGCGAAATGCGCTCGCAAAAGGGCCAGATTCTCAGAATCTGGCCCTTTGCGAGTGCAATTTTTGCATTTGGGATGCATCATCCCAAATGCAAAAATCGCAAATAGAGAATTCGCTAAATTGCGATTGTTTGCATTTAAGGAATCTCAAATTGAGATTCCTTAAATGCAATGCATGAAAGTATCAAAAATAGCGAATTCGCTAATAGGGCACGCAAATTACCACGAAGTACAACTTCATGGTAATTTGCAAAAACGTTGAAAAATGCACTTTTGTGCATTTTTCTAAGTTTCATGTTGCGCACACACATGCCCTAAGGGCATGTGTGTGCGCAACATATGTGCACAGATCACATTCAGGGGTGTAACAGGGTGTCCTTTGGACACCCCTGCACCCTTGAACTCGCAATCTCAATTTGCGAATCGCTAATTGCGATTCGCAAATTGAGATTGTCTTCCCATTCATTCCTATGGGCCTCTAGGCCCATAGGAATTAATGGGGAGGTATTCATTAATTGTGACTCGCAATTTGCGAGTCGCAATTAAGGAATTCTAAGGAATCGCTATTTTTATAGTGATTGCTTGATACATTCCATTTTGCTATTCCTTATTAGCGATTCCTTATTTTTCGCTAATAAGGAATCGCAAAATGGATGCTTGATGCATCTGGCCCTATGTGTCCATTTTAGGGTTAGATATAGGTATACTATATCTACAGCAAAGGGTGATTACACCACTTTGCCCCAGCTGTCGTGCAGCCAGTTGTGTCAGATTTATATGGCCAGCCAGGGGTGGCATAATACATGCTGCAGCCCCTGGTAGGCCCTGGGTACACCTATGCCCTGAGTTACAGGGTCTGATAAGGTGGCCCAGTACCAATTGGTAAATGCACCTAAGGTACACGTGTCAATTTAGTGAGAGAACAGCAAGGCTGTGGGTCTGATTAGCAGGCCCACAGCCAGAGAAGTCGTAAACCAGTGAAGCAAAAAGCAAAAAATCTGGGGTGATCATAGGATTGCAGACCCTACTCTCCTACACCAGGGTGCAGGTGAAGGATTAGTGATCGATCAGAGACTAAGTCCTTCAGAGGAGAGCACAGGTAAAAGCATGGAGAATCTGGGACAGTGTGGTGCACCGGTCAAGATGTCGAATGAAGACAGGCTTTTGGCTAAGGGTGAGAGACCAGAAAAGAACAAGTACCTGGGACCGCACCAGTGGCGTAACAAAACTTGACGGGCCGCCATGCAAGGTAGGTGGAAGGGCCCCTCCGGACTCAATCAAGAGCTCTCTGGCCAGGGTACTGTGCGGAAGGGACCCCCCCCTGGAGCTTGGGGGCCCCCTGCCCCACGGGGGCTGCGGGTACCTATGTTACACCACTGGACCGCACATGAACAAAGTGGAGAGGAAGGGCTAGAGCAGAAGGCACAGGCATTAGCAGAAGGTACAGGGGTTAGCAGGGAAAAGATCAGGGCAGTGTGGGGATCAGAGGGCAGGCATGATGTAACAGCCAGTGAAACATTCAGGGTCGAGATGGGATTAGAGGTCAAGAGTGTGAAAACATTGGGAGCTGGACATTTCTAGGGGCAGAAGCACAACACAATTTGGGATAACAGTTGAAGAGACAGAGGAACAAGTAGGTAGGCAAATGAAGGATTGATCCATAAGCAACAAGTAGAGTCTTGAAAAAAGCCTTCCTGAAATCCAGTCACAGCCAGTGTGTGGATGTTTGTGTGTGTTTCAGGAAATACAAGGGTGGTTGGGAAAATCTGAATCTGTTACACTTGACACCCAAGGTAGAGCTACCTCATACTTTTTGAGTTGTGCTCACAAAGAACCCTACGTAAAGGGGGAATTTTATTAGTTTCTTTATTTGGCATTTGAATAGCACATTTTTCGCCATGCAATTAGAAGACTTTTTGTGCAAAAACAGCAAACGTGCATCAAAACTTCAAAATCAGTTATAACTTTGGCTGCATAAATTATATAGCAGTGAGACCTATATTATGTAGAAAATGTGACTATTTTATACAAAGAAAAGGGAAAATTATGTGGCAATTTGAGCCACATTCTGTGACCGTTTTAGTCCGCTATTTTGTCATTTTATCGCCCATTGAAACAAAAGCGATCCCAATGCAATGCAAAATGCATGGGTGTTGGATTTGGTCCTCTCTACAGGGTCAACCCCAAACATATTGCTTTCACCCTTCTGTGTTCCGAACCTGCAATTGCTGGTTCTTTTGCTGCTAATCAGCGCTAAAGTGCGCTTGTGCTCTCTTCTCTAAACATGGTAAAATTGCCATACACCCGATTAGCACATTTAATTTATTTGCAAGTCCCTAGTAAAGTGCTACCACCTGTACCCAGGGCTTGTAAATGAAATACTACTAGTGGGCCTGGAGCACTGATTGTGCCACCCACTTAAGTTGCCCTTTAAACAGGTCTCAGGTCTGCCATTGTAGCCTTTGTGTGCACTTTGACCTGTCATTTCAACCTGGCAAAATTAACCTTTATCCAGGCCTAAGTCTTCCTTTTTAAAATGCAAATGTTACCCCTAGGATAGGCCGTACACAACCCATATGGCAAGGAGCAGGGTATTTAAAAAGTTTAGCAGGTATTTTTGACTAAGTATCCTTGTAGTTAAAAACTCTTGCATTTATATTTCACTACTGCAAGACCTGTGTCTCCCATATGATCACATAGGGTTACCTTATTACATTTAATTAGTGATAACTTTTAGTTGGGAGGAGGTAGGAATGTCGAGTATAGTCGCTAAACGATTGTAATTTAGTACCCTCTGTAATCCTAAAGTTGGATTATAAATCACATTTCTGAAAATGCCACACTTAGAAAGTTATTATAAAAAAACCAAGGGCTCCTGTGGACAATAAGCGAAGTAATTTCATTGTATAAATGCACAATGGCAATGTAAAGGGTTAATGTGATGTTGGAAAGAAAAGGAGTCGAATACACCTTTGATTTGTATTCCATACATACTCATTTATATAATCTTCAAAACAATGTACATACATGGTATTAAATGAAGCATTTAGTATTCAGTGAGTGGTGTCCCCGTTAAAAAACGGAACCTAGAAAATTAGTGACATATTTGTGACATATGGACAAGGTTTCCTATACTTCATAGAAACAACCATTAGAAAGTATATGCTCTGTGAATTGCGCTTCATACAATGATAAGTACTGATTTTGAATGGTTTGCGTTTGAAAACTGTCGACGGCGTTTCGACCCTGTGTGAAATGTAGGGACTCTTCAGGACCTAACATTGTAAGGACACCTGAAGGGTGAGTTTGCACAGTCTTGTGTGGGAGGTGTGGCACCGTGAGAAAAGTACAGAATAAGATACTCACATGGGACCCGGCCAGGCGCCCGTGTGAGGTTTTGTGGTGAGCTGGCAAAAATCGATTGGGCGCGGTAGGAAAATCCACTTGTAGGGGTTGGAACGCACGATAATTGTGATGTCCAGGCATCTACTCGATCGAAAGTCATGGGCCTGGTGTGAACAGGCTCCTTTCCTCGTTACATCAGGATCAATACGAAAGAGGGGCTCAGTGGCCCTATGTGCTTCCAATGTAGGAGATATTTCCTTTCAATGCGGGGTCTTATTAGCTAAATAGATCTGATGGAGCCTGTTTCTGGATTCTTATACAGCAGAACAGCGTCTGTCTGTCTGCTTCGGTACAGTGACCTTAGAAAGTTGCCATTTTTTTGTCACAACCATTTGGTGCTTGCAGCCTGTAACCTTGGCCACATGCCTAGATGAAGTGTTTGTGTATTGCTCCCAGACAGTAAGACAAAGGGGGAATAGGTGCTGGCAGGATGCCCTATCTCTGACGTGATAGGGGAAGGAGCTGTCACCTACCACAACAGCTCATTACAAAGACTCTACCTAAACGCACTCACAAAAGGGTCCTTCTTTCTTATAATAGCGTCTGTTCTAAACACATTGTTCTCCCGCCATCGATGTTGATTTTTGTATGTTCCAGGCTATAAGTATTTTCACGTTAAAGCACAATCTCTATTTACCACAAAATCAACTTCCCACACATGGTCCTCTCTTCTTTCTCCAATCATTCTGTCCTTCACTCCCTCCCTTTTTTTATTTCTTTTTTACCAAACCACTTCGTTTTTCAAAGCAGATTTCTCGTATTTTTTGTTTTCACCTCACATGTTTTTCCCCATTTGCACTCCACCTCTTTCTTTATTTTTCCACAATATTCTGCCCTTTTCCAGCGCTGATTTGTTTTCCTCCCTTATTTCACTTCTATATAGTGCCAATATCGGCAACATTCATACGTTCTCATACAGCAACCCACATAAATAAACCACACAACACCTTCTTAGTGGAGAAATTTGCTGCAGGTTTATTTGCATAACCAATATGCCAACATGGTGGGTTATCTTACGGGCGATCCCAGGGCAGGCCAGCCCCTATCAGTGATTACCAATCATTGGGAGGGGCTACCCCTCCCATCAGTGGACCCCCAGTCCACTTCCTTGCTCACGCCCCCCAAAAGGTGGGCGGAGCGTTCCAGGCAACAGCGGACAATTTTGAGGCAGTAATGGTCTCACTGAATTGCAAGGACTGTGTTCTCTGCCTCCCCTTGGCTCCAAGGAGCTCTGTGACCTGGCCCTCAAGGAGCTTCTCTGCTGTGCACTCTAGGCAGTACGGCTTCAAAGACCTATCAATGCCTGTGCTCTTTTTTTTGCAGTACGTGCTTGAAGGGATTACATGGCCAGTGCAATCTAGACAGTAAGGGGTTCAATGAGCTGTAGTGGTTTGTGCTCTCCTGGTAGAAAGGGCTTCGGTGGCCAATGCAGCCCGTCACGGTGGGTGATTTCTCAGCAGCAATGATTTCAATTAGTTGCAGATGCCTGTGTTCTCTGCAGGCTTCAGGCTGTTGTGCGATCTTCAAGGAGCTGTGTAGCCTGTGCTCCCAAGTCGGCATGGGCTTGAAAGAGCTGCATGGCCTTTTCTCTCTGGGCAGCATGACCTTCAAAGAGCCAGAGCAGCCTATGCCCTTTCTGCAGCTCGGCTTTAAGGCGGTGCTCGGTTTGTGCTGTGTCGAAAGCAAGAGCTTCAAGGAACTTCAGTGGCTTGTGCTCCCTGCTTGGCGCAAGGATCCAGGGGCCTGTACTCTTTATCCCCCAAGGACTTCAATAAGCTGTAGTAGCTTGTGCTCCTTGCTTAAAGCAAAAATGTGGAAAATGTTGGTTCTGTCGGGTACAGAATTGATTCTAGGCTAACTGAATAACAATACTCAAACCTTTCAGTAATAATCAATGAAAAGCGAAGGAAAGAAAAGGCAAATACTATGAATCAAATAAACCAGAACAAAAACAAAAACACACCAAACTTAAATCAATCATGGTCTGTATTTACGGATAAATCCATATGTTCTTTACATTTTATGGTGTCGAAATGACATTAACAGGCTCTCAAGGTTCATGAACATGTAATTTGTTCCAACGACGCACGTGATGCGGTGAAAAAAGTGCAAAAAAAGTGCTGAATGTGAACAAGATATATACAGTGCTGTACGTAATGATGAAACTGGTCATTCAAAAGACATCCATCCCTTGGTACACAAAGCTCTATGCCACTTGAAGTTTTAAGTTTCCATTTCACGAGGTTACCGAGAAAGGAGGGTCAGGATTATGTCGAGCACGTCGATGTTTCGACCCGAAGGGGTGTGTGATTTTCTGATAGGCACGGTGGGTCTTCCTCAGGACAAGGTGATAAAAGGGAAAGCCAGGATTTATGCAAGAATGGTCTTCTGGGAATTGTCCACCATGGGTTGGACTCACAATGACTATGGAAGGCGTCCTACATGGTGATGAATTGCATCAATAGGGCAGCATCGTTCTGTAACTTTCCGGCGTGGTTTGGGAATTGAAACCAATTATCCTTGCTTAAAGTAGCTTCAATGAGCTGCAGCGGCCTTTGCTCCCTACTTAATACATGCTTCAAGGAGCTGAAGCGGCCTGTGTTCCCCAGACAGCAAAGGTTTACCTGTAACCTTTAGGCATCGCAGGCTTTAGGGAACTAGCTACTGCATTATGCGTGCTCTGCTACCCCAGTGCTTTAGGTAGCTGCAGCAACCAGCGCTTCCAGAACTGCTGCTGCTTCTGCTTTTGCTCCCATGGTTTTCAAGCTGCTGCACAGTCTGACTACTCAGAGAATCTGGGAACAGAAGCAGCCAGGGAAAAAAGAGAGAGGCCGGCACTAAGAGACAGAAGGAGGAGCCAGGGGAGAATTTGACCTACAGTGGCAGCTGCTTCCCAATGGCAGAGGAGTGTCACCCCACTGCCTGGCTGTGAGCAAGCAAATGAAAAATAAAACTATGTTCTAGCATCGCTTTATTTTCATTTGCCGGCTCTAGACCAGCCTGTGCTGGGAGCGGCGGGGCATGGGAGGAGGAGTGCTAAGTTTATTCCCTAAGTGCGCATATGTGTCTGGCCGGCCTTCTCAGGCTGACTAAACAGACATGTGCACTTAGGTTTCACCAGCCCGGCTGCATTGAACAGCCGGGCTCGAGAAACCCCCACAGACTCCCTGGCCTGAGCGGAGCATCTTTTCAGGCCAATCCCCACGCTGCTCTCCTAACTGGAGAGCAGCGTAGTGATTGAATGGGAGTCTGTCCCAGGGACTGTGAGGACCAGGAAGAGAAGAGGAAGAGTGACGCAATGTGGGAGGTGGCCAGTGTCTTCAAGTGCGTTCTTTTATTTTGATATATTCTAATATTACCCGGCGCTCTCACCCCCACCCCCCAGGCACCCCCTCCCGCGATCCCTCCACCTGCACAACAACCCTTTTTTTGTGGCAGCTGCCGCTCAGTACCAAGAGACACTGTGAAAGTAGACAGGGGAGGAAGAGAGACCCGGGAAACACTCTCCCTCTCGGTACCAAGAGACAGTGTGAGAGTAGACGGGGAGTGAGAGTCCCTGGGGAAACACTTTCCTGCTTGGTACCAAAAGACAGTGTGGTAGAACGTAGGGGAGAGACCAGGAGAATCACTCTCCATCCCGACACCCTGAGACAATGAGAGAAGTGATGAGAAAACACTCTCAATACTACTGCTAAAATAAATAAAATAAATAGTCACTTACCTTGCTTGCTGCACAACACGTCCTCTTCTCTCAGTTCTTCTTCTCTCTTCAAGGCTCCAGCTCGGGCTCTAGCCAGCTCCCCTACACAATCCTGGCGCAACTTTCATGCTGTTGACAAGCATGAGAGAAGCACCACAACTGGAGGGAGCTTCCTCCATCACCACTCTTAAGTGCACTGGAGGCCTGTGTTTGCTTCCAACCCAGCTGTCTACGAGGTTTAAAATACAGGTCTGGCTGGCCGTCACAAGAAAGCTTGCCAAAGTGACATGCACACTTTAAACTTAAACTAAACTTTAAACTTAAGTGCCCAGCCCACCTCTCCATCGCTGCTGCTGCTCAGAAGCAATGGCCTTCCCCATACTGATACTTGGTTCAGGACGGGTTGTTGAAAAATGAAATGGTAATAGATTAACTTTATTACCATTTTATTTTTCATCTCTGGGACTTTTCTGGGAGCATTTTAGTCAGTGGGGTGACGCTCCTCCGCTCTAATGGACTGTTGGCACTAGCTCCCTTTTTTCCTATGGCACTGGTAGGAACCAGGGCCGGACTGGGAACCAAAACGGGCCCCGGCAAAGAGCTCGGCCCCACCTTCTGATCCCCCCCGTGGGAGGGGGGGCCGCCGAGCTCTTTGCCAGGGGCGGTTTTCGGCCGATTTGTTACAGGGCCGATTAATCGTCCCTGTAACAAAATCGGCCCCAAGGGACCCAAAACCGGCCCCCACCCGTGCGGCGCACCGGGGGATTGCCCGATGCCCGCTACGGCCAGTCCAGGCCTGGTTGGACCATAGCTTCGTATCTCTATAGAAGAGTGAAAGTTAGTATTTGACTTCCAGCAAAATGTTTTTAACGTCTTGCAGAAAGCAAGCAGATTTGCGTCTTTCTCAATGTCGTCTCAGAGATAATTAGCCTGTTCATGTGTGAAAAAGGAGAAGCCTTACTTTGCAGTTTTCCTAATTTTTGTCTAATGAAGCTGAAGGGTCAAGTTAGATCTATTCTTTTTACAGTAAAAACGGTTACTGAAGATCAGGGTTTTTTTTATAAGGAAGATTGTTTCAACTGCAGGGCTTTGAGAGAGACAACCAGCTTTAAATTCACTCCAATCCTATTTAAGGAATCAATGAGGGTTCTTCAGACGTATGATGAGATCTCTTAGCTGCAGAAATCAGACTGAAAGCTACACTAAAGAAGCATTGGAAATGCAATCGGTCTGGCATTTGTTTGAGTCAGATATATTGGCGATAAAAATGGCAATGCCTTCTACCTAGGTGTTATAGAATGTACGTATGTGGTGTGTAGTGGAATTTTGTGTGTTGGATTGGAATATTTAGTTTGTGGCATGGAATTGTGTGGTGGGGATTGGATATGGGTATGGGTATTGGAATTATGTGGCATGTTGTGTTGTGGAATTATATGGATAGTAAATGTGGTTTTGAGTGTACTGGAATTATGTGGAGAGGGATTGTATGTTATGGAGTGTAATAATGTGCACTGGTATTTTGTGTTGTGAATGTAATTATATTGTGTGCTGTTGAATGCTGTGGCACGATGTGGAATTGTGTGGTGTGGGTTAGATGGATGTGGTATGTAATTGTGCTGTTAGGTTGTATTATGTGGTTTTGTGTCGAATTATGTGGTTTATTGGCTTGACTAAAAAATCTAAAATGAATGTTCTAGATGCTATGTTCACATCTGTGCCCCAGGGCTGCGTTGTGTACAATTTAAATTATAAATATATTCAATCTGTCTTGACTATACAAACATGAAACAGAAGCGTTTCTTTCAAAAACAGGTAAACAATAAATCAAAGGAAAAAAAGTTGTGTTGTTCCTAACTTGAAATATCCTTTAGATTGTGAGAATGTTGTAGTTTCACATTCATGATATTCAGAAGCAAATACATCGTTTTTCGTGATCTTCATTAAAACAAAACCCAATGCATTTCTGCTCAATCGACCCTTTGTCAGGGGTCAATTTGATCAAAAGGAAACATCTCTTGTTTAAAGATTTCAAATTAGATTTGTGTCAAGGCACATACATTGATAAGTTCATCAAATGGAGATAACTTGATGCAAGTTATGAGAGGTTGTCCAAACTGGATACAAAGAGAAAAAGCGAAAAAAAACGACGTCCATGCACCATAGCTAGAAAGTAAAAGAATAGAAAAATGGCTGGTGCTTGTTCAAAAACTACCTGTCCAGGCATACATCAAACCATGTTTGTAAAAATGTGTGCCTATATGCCTAGACCCGACCTACACACCTGTATCCCGCATAATAAAGTGAAGTGAATTAACATAATCCCGGCATCTGGTACCGGAAATTGAATGTTCCCTCTCGGCTCTGATTAATGCTTTGCTTGTCGTTGAAGAAATTAATCTTTATAGAGATAAATCAATAGAGAAGCCCATGGTTAATGAGTGATCAGTATTATGTCAATATATTCCATGCCAAAAACGGCTTTGCCAACTTGTTTTGGTAGTGCTGCACTGCACTGAAACACTGTGCCATCCCGTCAATATTACATAAAGACAGTGGCGTCACTAGGGCCGGTGTCACCTGGTGCAGGTAACTCATGGTGTCACCCCCTCACAACTTACCGGATGGACCATCTCACCCTCTGCCTGCACCATCTCCCCTCTGCCTGCACCATCTCCCCTCCGCCTGCACCATCTCCCCTCCGCCTGCACCATCTCCCCTCCGCCTGCACCATCTCACCCTCCGCCTGCACCATCTTACCCTTAGCCTGCACCATCTCACCCTCTGCCTGCACCATCTCCCCTCTGCCTGCCCCATCTCTCCCTTTGTCCGCACCATCTCTCCCTTTGTCCGCACCATCTCCCCTCTGCCTGCACCATCTCTCCCTCTGCCTGCACTATCTCTTCCTCTGCCTGCACCATCTCCCCTCCACCGTCACCATCTCTCCCTCTGCCTCTGCCTGCACCATCTCTCCCTCTGCCTCCACCATCTCTCCCCTGCCTGCACCATCTCCCCTCTGCCTGCACCATCCCCCCGTGCCTGCACCATCTCCCCTCTGCCTGCACCATCTCTTCCCTCTGCCTGCACCATCTCCCCTCCGCCTGCACCATCTCACCCTCTGCCTGCACCATCTCTCCCTCTGCCTACACCATCTCACCCTCTGACTGCACCAGCTCACCCTCTGCCTGCACCATCTCCCCTCTGCCTTCACCATCTCACCCTCTGCCTGCACCATCCCCCCCTCTGCCTGCACCATCTCACCCTCTGCCTGCACCATCTCCCTCTCTGCCTGCACCATCTCACCCTCTGCCTGCACCATCTCCCCTCTGCCTGCACCATCTCACCCTCTGCCTGCACCATCTCTCCCTCTGCCTGCACCATCTCTCCCTCTGCCTGCACCATCTCACTCTCTGCCTGCACCATCTCCCCTCTGCCTGCACCATCTCACCCTCTGCCTGCACCATCTCCCCTCTGCCTGCACCATCTTACCCTCTGCCTGCACCATCTTACCCTCTTCCTGCACAATCTCCCCTCTGCCTGCACCATCTCACCCTCTGCCTGCACCATCTCACCCTCTGCCTGCACCATCTCACCCTCTGCCTGCATCATCTCACCCTCTGCCTGCACCATCTCCCCTCTGCCTGCACCATCTCACCCTCTGCCTGCACCATCTCACCCTCTGCCTGCACCATCCCTCCTCTGCCTGCACCATCTCCCCTCTGCCTGCACCATCTCTCCCTCTGCCTCCACCATCTCTCCCCTGCCTGCACCATCTCCCCTCTGCCTGCACCATCTCCCCCTCTGCCTGCACCATCTCCCCTCCGCCTGCACCATATCTCCCCCCCGCCTGCACCATATCTCCCCCCCGCCTGCACCATATCTCCCCTCCGCCTGCACCATCTCCCCTCCGCCTGCACCATCTCCCTCTCTGCCTGCACCATCTCACCCAATGCCTGCACCATCTCCCCTCTGCCTGCACCATCTCCCCTCTGCCTGCACCATCTCCCCTCTGCCTGCACCATCTCACCCTCTGCCTGCACCATCTCACCCTCTGCTTGCACCATCTCACCCTCTGCCTGCACCATCTCCCTCTCTGCCTGCACCATCTCACCTTCTTCCTGCACCATCTCACCCTCTGCCTGCACCATCTCACCCTCTGCCTGCACCATCTTTCCCTCTGCCTGCACCATCTCACCCTCTGCTGCACCATCTCTCCTCTCCGCCTGCACCATCTCACCTTCTGCCTGCACCATCTCCTGCTCTGCCTGCACCATCCCTCCCCCTCTGCCTGCACCCCCCTCCCCCGCCTGCAACCCCCCCTCCCCCGCGTGTTTCTCTTTTAGCCCTTTCTTCGTTGCCTTCTCCACCCCCACCATGGTTTCCCCCTCACTGTTCTCGCTCTTCACAAAGTGACTGAAATAACTCATGAAAGGTGCTTTGCATTTGTGCGTGCGACACTGAGAGGATACGTTTAAATAGACACAGAAGACACACTCGCCCTCGCCCTCACCTTCGAGCAGAGCTATGTTACACAGCGTAACCAGATGGTGTCACCCCATGTGAGGGTGTCAGCCGGTGCGGTCCGCATCCCCCGCACCCCCCTAGTGACGCCACTGAATGTTTATACAGTTGTGCACAGACTTGATTGTACTTACAGGCTTCTTAATGGCTAATCCTCCCTCCTTGATAATAGCCCTGCAATGACAATGGGGCATATGGACGTCATTTTGGAGTCGCAGCTGCAAGCCCTGGCTTGCCCCTTGCTACTCTGCCACTGCTTTTAGGACCCCTGGCCTCAGAGGTGGCAAAATCAGTGCCTGGAACACTGGGGCAGATCTTTCTAATGGAAGCTGGTTGGAGCGCCACTTGCCTGGTATCTGTCAATTTTGAGTTATATTATCCACTATTAGTGTAATGAAAAATGGAGTACATTAGTTGGAATATGAGCCTATCTGGACACTAAGGTAAGTAAAAAAAATGCTGTTAAATGTATTTTGTATGTAAGCTTGCGGGTGAGAGTGTTTTTATGTGCGCAAGAGTGTGTGAATGTGTTAGCATTTGTAAAGTGGTATTTTTGTGAATTAACGCCCATGATGGGACACCCTGAAAGCCAAGGCCCTTGCTGTTTGTCAACTCAGACCTCTAAAACAAACCCCCCAGTTCTAACATCAGTTGGCTGGTGCTCTGCTCTCTGTTTCAATGTTAGTCTGGTTCTAACTGTCTATTGCTTTATTTGACCTTTTCTTGTTTCTTGTTTGTTTCTGTAACGTGTAAATATGTAATATTCTCCTCATCTAGCATACTTGGTCCTATTGTGAAGCGCTCTAACACCTTTAGGTGAAGTCTGCGCTACATAAAAATGCATTAAATAAATAAATAAAATAACCTGTTGCCAATGTCTGGATACTCATCTCCAGAGACAAGAGGAGTTTCACCCGCTGACAGCCTTTATGCCCTCATGTTTTCTGCCATTATGGTGTTGGTCTGATGCCAGGGCCTCTGTTTTAAGGAAAGTGGAATTCTTGTCTTTTGCCAAGGCATTTGCACTTTAGAGTCAATTCTCAAAAGAAGTTATGAGCACAGGAAGTAGTACCAAAGGAGTACTGGTACACACATCTTACCTGCCTCTGTAAATCGGCCTGAAACGTTCAACTCTCTATTGGTAAAAGTGGAGAGAAGGCACAGTCCTTTCTATTTGTACTCATGCTATATGAATATTGCTTGAATATTTCCAATTCAGATGTTTTGGAGGTAAATACACAAAGGCATATAAGAGTACTCTAGCCACCCCAGAACGCCTTTGTGAATAAGCCCCAGTGTGCCAAAGCCAGTTGCCTTCTGACCGTGTCTCCAGTCCACAGTTTAAAAGATAATAAACTAACTACTTCACAATTTCAGTTGTTATATTTTTCAAAATTTATAAAAATCTACATCTTTTAAGTTTAAACAAAAAAAAAGGAAAAGCAACCGTTCAATCCTTGTATGGATAGGATCATAGGAACCTGTTCCTCCTGCAGTAAGGGGCTGCCTCCACAGCATCCTCCGAAATCTGGGGTTTCCAGGCCTCCGAAACCTGCTACAGTTTTGCTGCCAGCCCCCGGTTTCATTATCCAGATTAAACACGTGGAAGCCGCATTGGTTTCAAACCCCATCTTCTGACAAAGCATTGCCAATACAGTAAAACGGTGTTCACCCTCACCTTCGAGCAGAGCTAACCAGATGGTGTAACCCCATGCGAGGGTGTCACCCGGTGCGGTCCGCACCCACCGCACCCCCCTAGGGACGCCACTGCATAAAGAAAAACAAGAAGAAACATAAAAGCGGGCTCACCCATCTTCTGTCTTGTTTTAAGTACACACGATTTTAGATGTTCGAAAGACGTGAACCTGAGGCGAACATGGAACCCATGGTCTGCACACTAAATATGTTAAGTTTTATCGGCGAGTGTGTAACTCTGTGACATGTTCAACTAGCTATGGAGAAACAGGTGGCCGTGTAAAGTATCTAAATGACATATGACTTTGCAGCAAATTAATCCTGTACATTTGCGACAGCAATATAGGGGATATGCTATTAGAGGCCGAAACTGGACGCAGTCGCAGGTAGGGAGGTGGGTGTGGAGGTGTTGGACACCTAAGTCCCAAACAAACAACACTTGGCTACTGCAAGCAATAACAATGATTGTGCACGACGAACGGGAGGGGAGGGCGGTGTCACGAGATAATCGCACGTCCTCAAGAATGACATTTGAAGCCCGCATTTACTTTAAACAAATGCATTCTGGGAGTGGGGGTCTTGGTTCACTACCATTGAATGAACACAGCTGCGTTGAAAGGAAGATGGTGCCCTGGCTGTCAACTGAGTCACCTGGTTTGTAAGTTTACACTGACCCAGGCCCGCCGCAGTATTCTCCAGGAACACTCTACCATTTCCGCCCACCCACACTCTTATGCACGAACACCCTGGGGTCACCCTCCAGGCAACCCTGCCACTAAAGTGGGGGTGAACTAACCTGGAGCACTCCTGTGCGAAGCCACCGACCAGACGGTACAGGAGAACAAGGGCCAGATGCCTGGTAAACCCAGTGTTAAAATCAGGAGACGGCGATTGCAGGTCGGAAAGTCTTCAATGAGCTTGCACCACCACACAAGAGGGTCAACTCAGGAGGCAAGTCACAGGGGCAAAATCACGAGACTCTTTGGAGGAACAAAGCGGTGCAGCTCACATGTAGAGGAAAGCTATGGGTGCAAATAAAATAAGCAGTCCCCAAAGAAGCATACGTACACCTACCGCGTAGCTAAACTGTAGTTGGCCCGTGCTCCTGAGCGAAAAACGGAATTGACATCTCAGGCGTGCCAACCAATGAGGAGCCAACAAAGAAAAGCGATGTAGGAGTGAACCAACCGCAACCAGCAGGTGGGATTACACTCTGTGTAATGATTACAACAGGTCTTGCAGAAAGCGCATGCACACTGATGCTCGACCGAAAAAGGATTTGATAGTGATAGCAAGGCTTGAGAGTGCGATTCCTTTTAATATGTGATAAAGCTATGTTCTGAATCTATCACCGAAATCAACAGGTTTGCATTGCAAATTAGCTGAATGTGCTAAAATGCTAATTTCTGAGGACTTTCTGAATGTGGTAATGGATAAATAACTAAGAGTCCATCACAAAGACTAAGGATTTTGCAGCCAGAGCAATTTTGTGTGATATACCAGTCCAGAATGGGTAGATCATGGGTCTCCAAAAGAGAGGTGACCGTCAAATTCTCCAAGGTGAAAACCTTCAAATTACCAGGGGAACACCCTTAGGTAGAGCTCAGGGCCATCTGTATTCTGGTGTATAAGAACATAGTGGTTCTATGTGGATGTTTAGGAGCATGTTAAAGAAGGGAAATACTTCGAGCTATTAAATAGGAGAGTGTGATGAACCTGAGTGCTTTGATATGGCTCTTTCAAAATATCTTTGAACCCAAACTTTACGATGTCTGGCCTATTGATATACTGGCCCCCCGGCAATTCACCCCAATGGGCGTCAAATCTAGCCAATCATATTACCCCGCATTACCTAACTTCTAAAAACTTTTCAATTATCGGGGACCTCAACTTACATCTTGACGACCCTTCTATCCCCTCTTGCTCAAACTTGTTAGAGGATCTGACGGCCCTTAACCTGACGTTGGTCAATTCAGGACCCACTCATAAAGCTGGCCACTTGCTCGACCCCATAATTTCTAACATTAACGATTTAAAATGGCATGAAACCACCCCTATCTGTTGGTCTGATCACTACTTAGTAAAATTCAGCATCAATCTTCCACCTCCCTCTACCGCGCAACCTGCTTTTCTAGCCGCATCCAGGAAAAACTGGAAATTACTGGACATGGCAAAACTTAATTCAGCACTCCACGAAAATCCTCCTAGAACAGGTCACAACATGGATAGCCTAGCAGTAGCCACTCAACAATGGCTCAGTGACGCTGCTGACCACTGCTTACCTACTTCTCTTGTCAAAGGAAATAGACACCGTCACCCTGCCCCATGGTTTAATGACAGTTTGAAAATTGAAAAATAGAAATGCAAGGCACTGGAGCGTCAATGGCGTAAAGACTACGCCCCTGACACAAAAAAGACCTACCATGAAGCCAGAAACTTATACCACACTGCTTGCTCGAAGGCGCGAGTCTTGTTTGTTTCAAACACCATCAGGGAAGCAACCAATAAGCCCAAAACTCTGTTCAATAAGGTTAGAGAACTTGCAGGTGCCCAATCCATAGCCACGGCTCCCCCCTTAAATACTCAACAATGCCAAGATCTAGCCTGTTTCTTTACCGATAAAATCGAGACAATTATCAGGGAAATCAAAACTAACATCAATGTACCACCTCCATTGGCTGACACGGAAGATGTTCCCCCTACTGAGAATACTTTAGAATCCTGGCCCTCCATCACAGTTAACATATTGAAGACCATCTTTAAGACCATCAAATCCGGTTCCCCCCGGGACCCGATTCCCATCAAAGTACTCAAACAACTGGACGATCGCTCCCTGGAAATCATCGTGGATATGCTCAATTCCTCGTTTGAATTTTCCACAGTCCCGGCCCTCTGGAAACACGCCATGATAACGCCATTGCTAAAAAAGCCCACAGCAGACCCAGAAACTCCAGCAAACTATAGACCTATATCTCTACTCCCTGCATTCTCCAAATGCTTAGAGAGACACGTCCATTCAGTTCTATCCACCTTTGCTGAAAACAATTCACTCCTGCACCCTTCGCAATCAGGTTTCCGGGCTGGGTTCTCGACAGAATCCACCCTTCTAGGAGTTACGGAACATCTCCGGAACCTCCTTGATAATGGTCAAACGGTCGCGCTCATACTTTTAGATCTGAGCGTGGCCTTTGACACCATCTCTCACAAAACACTCATCAAGGTGTTACACAGGAACGGTGTCCGTGGGAAAGCGCTCAAATGGATTCGGTCCTTCTTGGCTCAACGGACCTTCCAAATAACATCGTCCTTGGCCTGTTCCGACACCTTTGAAGCCCCTCACGGAGTGCCACAAGGATCCATTTTGAGCCCCCTGTTTTTTAATCTTTACCTCAGACCCTTGGCTGACCTAGCGGAGAGATCTGGTCTCACCCTCATGACCTACGCCGACGATTTTCAAATTATTTTCTCCCTGTCTGAATCTAACCCACTATCTCCATCCCTTCTCAAATTAGGGCTTCAAAACATCCTTAATTGGATGACAAGAAATCAATTAAAGCTAAACGGAGACAAAACAGAGATTCTTCTACTAGGGAAACAACGAGACCTTTGGAACCCCTCACACTGGCCCAACCAGATGGGAAATTTTCCCACCCCAGTTACTCAAGTACGTAATCTGGGAGTCATCATGGATAGTTCTCTCTCCATGAAGCAACAGTCCAGCAAAGCTGTCGGCCTGTGCCTCACCATTATCAAATGGTTGAGGAAAATCCTTTGGATGCTGCCCTCCGCCACTCAAAAAACCGTAGTCAATGCCCTCATAACATCTCGGCTTGACTACGGCAATATTCTGTACTTTGGTTCCAACAAAGCGGTAGTCAGTCGGCTGCAGCTTGCCCAAAACGCAGCTGTTCGTTTACTGTGGAGAATCCCCAAAAATTCCGGAGTCTCGAGCTACCGTCGTGAGCTCCATTGGCTCAGGGTTGAAAACAGAATCCGCTTCAAAGCCCTGAACTATATGTTCAGAATCAAAGCAGGAATCGCACCCAAATACCTTTTAGCTTTGGCTCATCCTTATGCTCCCAAGCGAAACCTTCGATCGCAATCAGCCGCCAACTTCTGCGTGCCCAGATTTAAACTGGCTAGAATGGGTGGCAGATCCTTTGCCCATCTAGGACCATCCCTCTGGAACGCACTCCCTCTCTATATTCGAAAGGAGGAAAATCTTGCTAGGTTCAGAAAGCACGTCAAGACCTGGTTATTTGATTAAATATCCTGATTAACCAGTAATCCCCTGCCATCTTTATGATTTGTCTCGGCGCCGGGAAACCCTTTTTGGGTAGCTGTCGCGCCTTATAAGTTTAAAAAATAAATAAATAAATTATTGAATAAAGATATTGAGGAAAGAAACCGTCCTATTTAGAACTGCCTCGCTGCATTCCATAGTGTGATTAGGGAAGAGAGCAAGGCTACTAAAAGGTTAAGAAGACCAACCAGAAAGGCTTTGACATCATCTAGTGAACACAGAGCATATTTTAGTACCCAGAGCATTGGTGTGTCCAAGCTGCATTTACATTAGAACATAGACTGGTTGAAGCTAAGTAGGTTGTGTTTCGCATGGTGTGGTTGCTGCCATAATTTTCTGCATTCTTTTGCTAATAAAAGAGAGCTTAGAGAGAGGTTTTACATTTTGGAGGTCAAAATTTGCTCTTTTGAGCAGTGTGGTGACTTTCTGTATTTTTGAGAGGACAGGAAGTTTAGCTAGGAACAGGAGGCTTTAATTTATTTATTTGAGGAGAAATTGGGCATCTGAATTTTCTCTAGCTTTTAAAATGTATTAAGTCATAGTGTCATCCAGGTAAATTTACAGTTTGATCACTACAATAGCCTTGATAAGGGGTTCAATGTCAGTTTGCAAGAATTCCAAACAAAGAGGGGAAATGGTTCTTGTAAAAGATAGTGCCCCAGAACATAACTACCTACGGTCAATGTCTGAGCTGATTTTGTATTTAGCTATGCCTGTGACAACATTTAGAGAAAATAGTATAAAGGGTATGTTGAAAATACTGAGGTAATGATAATTCATTGAGAACAGAGGCCTAATTTGTTAATAGAAGTGTTGATTCGTTTTCATTTGTTTTTTTACATTAACTTGTGAATTGAAAAGAGGAGTTAGTTTGTTTTTCTGTGGGTTTTACAATTTCTAGAGCGACTGCTGAAAGGATATATCTCAATGTTTCTATAGTTCCTTATCTATGCATATGCCAGGTTAAACTTCTTTGAGTACAAGGATTCCTTAGATTTATGTTTAACTCATTTAAAAGACTAGGGGGAAAGAGGGTCCTTGGATTAAAGAGCTCACTGAGCTCTTAACTAGATCGCAGGTCCATTGATTCCCCCACATGCGAATTGTGGCCTATGTTAAAGCTTCTCGATGAATGTTTTTAAGGGATTTAGTGGTCTTTCTAAAAAATGTCAAAGTCTTTGGTTACTCTTTTGTGTAAAACGTAGGCTGGGTAGAAGCAACGGAGGTGGTGGCATGGTCTGACAGAGTGGCATTGGTACACTTTTTTAAGTCTGAAAAAGAAAGAATCTGATCCAGTGTATTGCATTTATTGTGGAAAGAGAACTGTTGCACCGGGCTAAATAGATAGTCTTAAGATCTAAGGTCATGTCTCCATAAAAACTGACCAAACTATTGGCATTCCAGGCAGTTAAAATAAATGGTACTGCCAATTTCATACGGCCTATCATTTTTCAAAATGTAGAATAGAAACGTTGTTGAGTCTACATTTAACTTTCTTTCTTCCTTATTCTATCGAGCCCCTCCTAAGTAGGTTTTCAGGTCCATGCTATGAGTGAGAATCAATCTGCTTGGCAGTGAAAAGTAGATCATTTTAAATTGTACATATCTCACAAATAAAGGCCAATCACAACAGAGCTAGATGAACAGCACTAATATTTGCAGCAGTTTACTGCTCTAGTTACACTCAGCATTGCATATTGGGAGGGTTACCCCAACTAACATGCCTAGATATTAAACATCAGTAAAACACATTACATTTTTTAGCAATATAACAAATTAATTTTTTTTCCCAAAAGTGTAACAGCAATAACGGTGTATGGTCAGACACAGAGGGGCCGATTAGGATGTGGCCCATAAAGGCTGCAATGTATTTGATTGTTGGATTTACTTTCTGTAAAGTAAACTAGCCGATCATTCCGCCTGGCTTCAGACCCGCTCATGGAGCCCGTCAGCGCCGGCACGTAATCCCAAAGGGCAAGGCTTTCCACCCTTGGGATTACGATGCATGGTTTCTGACATGGTTTCCATGCCAGCCTGTCCGACATGGAAACCATATCGGAAAGCCTGTTTGGGGACCCCCATCAGGGCCCCCATTTGCGTTCAGCCTCCAGTTGGGGGCCGAGGGGGCACTTATGTGTTACGAATTGCGGGAAGCAAGAGGCAGACAAATCGTCTTTTGTTCTCCTTATTTATTAATTAGCACCCAACACAGTTCTATAGTTCGTCTTTTGTCCCTCTCTGGACCTCAGATTCTCTGGGCGGTATTCCTTCCAGTTCAGTTGTCCGGGATATGTAGCCTTAAAAAGAAGGAAAGAAAATGGGGAGAAAATCAGCATTGTGTGTGATTGGTAACATTTCAAGAGGGAAGGGAGTGGGGGAAAAACACCTGACATGCAGAGAAGGAAATCGCCGGTAAAGAAAGTACCAAACAGAAAACTTTCTTTACCTGTGTTTTTGCCCCTCAAAAAAAAAAAAAGTGTGCCGACTATTAAAGGTGAACCGGCGTCTTTATTATGGTGCTCTCCCCTTTTTAAAGGAGTGAACCCGCTCTTCTGCCCACCTCCCGTTCCCAAGGAATTTAGCACGCACCTGGGCAAGCCATTTTCCTCCTGGAACGCGGATGGAGAATTTGCGTCATCGTTGGCCTTCTGGCACTTGGATCGGCATCTCAGTGACTAGATTGAGGCCTCTCGGCTGGAGGTCAGAGTCAGCTCCGTTTCTCTTGCCTTCCTTGCCGCTCCTTCCCGGCTGGGTTCCAGGACTCGGCTCCAAAGCGCTGCTCTACTCTACACGACACACCCTCTCCCTTCTTCCTGTTCTGCTTTTGAAACCCCAAGGGGGGCGTGCCTCTACCTCTTCTCGTAGTCAGGCCGTGGCGGTTTAAAGGGCTCACAGCAGGTGAAGGTCAGGTTTCCCTCTCCTGCACAGATGATATCTTCGTCCTGATATGAGGGCTGGAAAAAGAGCAGAGTTTTAGGCAAATAAGGTGGTATGTATTCATCCTCTGTAGTTTCGGGTTCAGGGGGACGTACAGCCTGACACTATGGATCCGCCCTGTTGATCCCTGCACCTTGAGGCAGACACCTTAACCTCTTGCATGCTCATGACGAGCTCAGCTCGTCATGAGCTACAGTGCTCCAGTGCTCATGACAAGCTGAGCTCGTCATGGCCATTAGAACGCTCGCACGCTGAGTTAATTACCCTGCTGTGCTGAACGTTCTATTTAAACGGGCGTGGCCGAGACGAGCTCAGCTCATCATGAGCACAGGAGCACTGTAGCTCATGACGAGCTGAGCTCGTCATGAGCACTGGGCGCTGTGGGCACAGCAGGAAAATTACCCCAGCAGCCAAGGGGTTAAGGTGCCTGCCACAGGGCGCAGGGATGAGCAACACCTCTCATTTCTCAATGAGAGCTTGTGTAATGGCTGGTTTACGGCGTAACAGGAGCTCCCATTGAGAAATGACCGTATGCAACCGAACAGTGTTCGGTCACATTGTAATTAGCCTTTCGGGACTGCCAACCAGATTTCTGTCGGTCCCAGGACCGAGACTGTGTTGGGCA
This sequence comes from Lissotriton vulgaris, assembly GCF_964263255.1. NCBI lineage: Eukaryota > Metazoa > Chordata > Amphibia > Caudata > Salamandridae > Lissotriton > Lissotriton vulgaris. The sequence continues at coordinate 1,607,748,738 of NC_141694.1, read as the reverse complement.
TACGCAAGTCCGCCAGAAATTGTAATCAGGCCCTTAGTGTTCAAAATCAGCAGTAATTTTCAGCATAAATTTTCTCTCAAATATCAGCTGTAAATATATTTCTGAAATAAAATAATTTTGATCTCAAAAATCCCTTTCAAGTTCTGAAAGCAGACACATTTTCTTCTGAATACTTGCTTCATTTTACATAAATCATTTTAATCCACCTCCCCCCAAAAAATTGAAAACGCTGAAAAAATCGATAAATGCAAACTAGTCATTCATTAAAAATATGTTTGATTCCCCAATATCATGTTGTCATGTTCATCAGTTACTCATATGTACTACTGTCACACAGGGACAAACATTGCCTTTCATGCCCACCAAATTCCTGGAATGTTCATCATATGCCAGAACTGAGAACCCTCAATTTATACCCAAATTATGTTAAACTTGTGGAGGAAAAGGCACCAGTTGGACCTATTTTTTACAGGACCGAGAAGATGACCAACACCATTGTTACCAGAAAACAGGCATGAAATGCCTTCTTCCCGTTTGTGCATAATGCCCTCGAAGACCTATTAGATATTTAATCAGCATGTAGTCCAAAGACCGCAGCGCAAATCGACTCTATATACGCAGTCTCTCCGTACAGCGGCTTGTTCAACAAGCGGGAATGGGCCGCTAGCACTCCGAGTTAGAGAAACCCTGACCACTACACAATGGACAAGTAGGGTAGGAGAGCGGGGAGAGTAAATGGGATTACCAAATGGCACTAACTGTTTTGTTGGATTAATGGCATCGGAGTTCAACTCACCTTTTAGAGATAAGGTGACCCCAGGGGCCTATCTCAGCCTGGGGAGAAAGACATTCAAGGGACAATGGCTTAGAACATGCCAAAGAAATGTTAACCACAGAACCGAATAAAAATTGTAAAACAAAGAATATAGTCAGTATGCAGTTTCCACCCATGAGCAGGCTGCAGTAGCTGCTAAAATCACTGTGAACTGTCCATCACACGGTAATTCCCCTACAATCAAGGTGTGATAGCATCCATGATCGGGATTTATTTCTACCACAGAGTTACAATTTTTTCTTCCTTTTGTCAAATGACATGTACCTCCAAATAAAGAGTTTCTTCCCTACACCAGCTTTTGGGTTTCTAGATTTGCATTTCGCTAAAGGGAGGGGAGTTTGGATGTGCCACAGCAGGGGCGGCCTAACCCATGTGCAAGCAGTGCACCTGCACAGGGCCACCAAACCCCAGGGGCCACCACGCCAATATATATCCTTAATATAATAATCCTTTGAGGATGGATACATATTTGTGTGGCGACCCCTGGCAGGGATTTGGCGGCCTCCGGCTCTGTTCCAATTCCAAACAACCTGACCCCCCCCCCTCCTCTTCACTGGCCTCCGCGCTACACCCCACCCGGAACCCCTCTTCCGGGGCCCCCTACCTACGCTCCCTGCCCAGGGCCACCATGAGCCTAGAGCCGCCCTTTGCCACAGGCTACTATGTGCCCTTAGACCTGGGGGCACCTGCTCCGCCCCACTGGCTGGTGCTGGCTACTAGCGGTACTGATTGGAAACTGGATACAACCCATAGACCCACCAACCCCATGCTGTGGTGCAACCTTCATTTTGGTCATAGAAGTGGGTATTTCAACCAGGCAGAACCTCCTTTACTTAGGACTTCTAGAGCTGCAAGTATAAATAATAGATAATTTAGGATTGAATTATTGAAGCAGAACTTCAATCCGCTCTACCTCGCGGTACCTTGTTGTGCCTCGATAAATAAACAAATGTTTATTTTGTATCTTTTAATGCTTCTGGTTTTTGTAACAAGCTGAACAAGCATTTGCAATGCAATAGGTCTCGCAGCATTAAAGTTTGAGTTACTGGCATTGTAAATGACAATGCTTTGCATAATTTTTTTTTTCTTTAATTTGTAATTGGTATATAAACATTGTTTGTGAATGGTTAGCTGTTGCTTATGCGAGTTAGTGTTAGTGTTTTCTGACTCTAGAGCAAGCTGTGATGGCGGACCCATTACCGTGCGCTGTCACTGTGCTCCTGTTCCATCCTCCCTGTACGTATATCAGGGTGTCTTTGCGTCTGCCAGAGCATGTCGGTATATCAACACGAGTGTCCGTTAGCGTCTCCTGTGTCGCTATCTACGGTCTCTGAATGAGCCTATCTCTTCCTGCCCCAGTACAATTTCAGTGTTGCCTGTTAATACTTTGTCACACTGTTCTGTGCTTGTGCCTGTTAAACGCCCTGTGACAGTGTCTCCTTCAGACAGTGCTGTCCTTGATACCCGTCATTGCACTGTCAGTGTCTCATTGCCCAGTTTCAGCTCGTTAGGACAAAAAGCATGAAATAGTCAGAGCAGGGTCTCCCTATAGTGTGCTGTCTCCCGACTCCCTGTAGTGTGCTGTCTCCCTGTAGTGTGCTGTCTCCCTGTAGTGTGCTGTCTCCCTGTAGTGTGCTGTCTCTAGTGTGCTGTTTCCCTGTAGTGTGCTGTCTCCCTGTAGTGTGCTGTCTCCCTGTAGTGTGCTGTCTCTAGTGTGCTGTCTCCCTGTGGTGTGCTGTCTCCCTATAGTGTGCTGTCTCCCTATAGTGTGCTGTCTCCTCTCCTAGAGTGTAGTCAGTCTTCCGTGCCCAAGTGTAAGTGAATGTCGGCCACTTGACTCAATGCCTTGCCATCCTAATGCACATAAGTGTCTCCCTAATTGAACATGTCAGTGTCTCATCTCCATTCTGTCCGTTTCCAATGTCCCAGTGTACTGCATGCGACTCCTGTCCTAGCGGTCACCGTCTCTTGTTCCAGTGTACAATGGTGTCTTATTCTCCAATGCTCGCACGAAACCTAAAAAAGGAGGCATTTTAATTTCCTGAACAGGAAGTGTTTGTGTTCCGGGCTCCCAATAACGTAGTGTTTGCATCTTTTCAGGAAGGTAGACAAAGAGGGAAGGTACCTGTTATTTAAATCCATAAGTAAGGTAATATTTATTTTAATTTTTTTCCATAAACAGCACAAAAATCTTTTTGGCGTAACAAATGCCCTCAACCCTTAGCCAGCCAGATTGCAAGCACGAAAAACATCACTTCTTCTCTGAAACATTTGCTTTAGTTGTGGGCATATTTACGTGAAATCCATATTGCAATCAGAAAGTACATGGTGTTCTTCACAAGGCAAAACATTCACTTGTAAGGAAATACTTATGGCCCATTAGTCATCCAATAGCTTGCACTGCAAAATGTTCTCCTGCTTTACTGTGTTCCACCCGTGGCATTTATAGGGAAGAGAGTGTATCAATAGTACCTTAAGTCGCTGAAGCCCTTCAGCAAGTGTAGGTCTCACTAGCTGACACAAAAGGTCACCCCATATCATACAATCATCCTGTACTTTCTTGTCTGTATGCTCTTCACTCATATGCCTTTCCTCGGCTAGCACCCATACATCTGTATCTCTGACCCAGGCCTACACAGAGGGTCTAGTATTTGCAAACCGCTGTATGGCTATCCGCCTCATGGGAAGCAGAAACCCCAACAACACAAAACGGCTCCTCTTCCTTTTATTTTGGGGGGAGAAGGACCACTCATAGGAGACCATGCTTAATCCCTATCTCTGCTCGGATCCCTGAGACCACCCGTAATCTGTTCAGAACTACATTTTACATATGTGCTTGCGGCGGTACCGCTATTTCTGGTTACCCAGACCGTTTTAAGATCTGGAGTTAGCCAAGACGGTTTGATTTTAATCAAACAATTGATATATTTACCCCTTTGATCTATCTGACGGACATTCACATTTTTGTTTCACCCACCCCAAAATGCAGCATGGGGCACAAGTCAACCACTCAGCCACTGGCTTACTTCAGTGAGTGATCATTCTGCTCTTGCTCAATGTGTACTTTCACACAAGCCCCCTTGAACAGTTTCATAAAACCAAAAAACAAACGTTGGCAGCCAACACCAACTGCTTAGCACATAAATCCCTTTACGGTAAGGCACCAAGATACATTAAGACCCGCCTGATTCCATATAAACCGGCCAGGGTGTTAAGATCTGCTGAGGCAACTCTTCTCATGCAACCTCGTTTTAGATTGGCGACAGTGGGCGGTCGTGCCATCTCGAACACCCTCCCAGGGGCTTGGAATAGTCTACCGGCGGACTTACGCAAAGAACCTAATTTGCTGTCCTTTCGGAAGAGGTTGAAGACTGTTCTTTTCCAGAAGGCCTGGGGAGGGCTATAAATTTCTGGGAAGTATCTTTCTTTTGGTTTCCTGCGGTGCTTACTGGACAAGCGCTTAGAGACCCCTGGGTTATAGAGCGCTATACAAATCGAAAGAAAGCAAGAAAGCAAAGCAAACACCATGCCGAACATAAGGAAATGATGTCATGAACCTAGGTCACCCACCCCACGCTGTTAACATTCAGTGCTGGAACTTGTGATCCTCGGTTGCTCCCCTCCTTCATAGCAATGGCGGGACCCCAGTTACCTATTTACCTTAAATACTTTTCTCCTTGCAGTTCGGTGCAGTGTGTCACACTTCAGCTAAAAACAAATCAAAACTTTCCGGGGGCGGGACTTCCGGCTTCGGAAGCCCGCGCATGCGCCCACGGAGAGAGCCGCGCCCACGGTGAGAAGCAGTGCTGGGGACGCGGGGCTCCCATGCCCTAGAGAGAGCCCCGCGGTGGCGGCTGAATTCCGGAGTGGCGGTAAGTGGGCGGGCGCTCGGTGGACTTGTGTGTGTGTGCGCGTGTGTGTGTGTGTATGCGACGGCGGGGGTGGGTTCTCTGTATGTGTGGGTGCGTGCATGGGCGCTCGTGTGTGTGTGTGTGTGTGTCTCTGTTTCTGCGCGTGCGTGTGTGGTGTTGGTGCTTCCCAGGAGACAGCAGCTGAGCGCGTTCGTGAGCGCGTGGCCCGCTGAAATCGCCTCCTTGAAGAGGCAATGTGCGCGGCCAGGTGCTGTCTCCTGGGAAGCACACTCAGTAACAAAAGATCTCTGGCAAGACAGCGCTTACGCGCTGTTATCGCTACGAGACCTAAAAAGGGCTTGAGTGTCTGTGTGTTTGGCATTAATGAGTGGCAATATAGACATCATTAGTGCTAATTCAATAGCAGGTCAGTTGCATGGTCAAGGACAAAATGACCGTCAGGCAGCAAGGGGTGAAAATTCTACCGAAACGGTCATACAAATAATTCTTGACATTAAAAACATTAAGGGGGTCATTAGTATGACGGGCGGACTTTGTCCTCCCGCCATACCTCTGGGAATCGGGACTGCCCGCAATGCTTGCGGCGGTCCCGCTCCCACAATTAAGATGCGCCCGTCAAACTGGCGAGCGCATCATGCATTTGTAACATTGTGGCGGGCGCGCATTGAAGCGGGCGGTGCCCGCCGCAATGCCACAAAAGCAAGTTGTGCCTTTCAATGCACAGCGTGACAGGCACCGCGCAGTGCCTGCCACATTGTACATTGAAATGCGGGGGGGTACCATAGCTACCCCCATGTGCACCCTCCGCCCCCCAGAATCCGTGGGGGCCCGCTATGGGCCCCCAGTGGCGAAAACCGCCTACCTTTCTGTGGCGGCGTTGCTGCCATGGAAAGGCAAAACCCTGCATATATGCTAATATGGAAGGCTGTGTATCCCAGACACCACCACCATGTTAGCAGCTTTTCGCCTGTTCAACTCTTTGACCTGGTGGAAAACCTACTGATGAGGCCCATTTGCCCAATAAAAAGCCTATTGATTAACTTCTTGAGAGGGGCTTAGTTGCCTTTAAATATTTCATGTTTTGATTCTTGTATATCACCATTTAATATGTGATAAACATGGGCTCTGTTTTTATCATTGCTTGTTTTTGCTGACAGTTTTTAGGTCTTGGCTAGAGTGGGCTGTGGGTCAGCCCATTGCTCATGATTGATTTTGTCATCTATCACTGTTGTCTGCTTCTGATTTCTCCCTATTCTTGTCTTTATCCCACCAGGAATATTTTAGACCATAGTCTTGACAATGGATGGGTTGTATCCTTCCACTGCATACTTGAGTTTTTTTTTATTTTAGAATTAGCTGACCATGGGTTTGTATGCATTTCCTTTATCTCTTCCCCATTTGCTCTTCATTCATTCCTCTCCTCTTGAGCTTCATAATGCACACCTTTCCGATCTTCTTTCATCTCCCCATCCTGCTTTTTTTTTTACAAGGTCCCAGTGCTGCTGGGCTGCTCGCCTCCTTTTTTTTTGTCTTGTTTCACTTTTTTGTTACATTTTAGTTTATTGCTCTAACATTTCCATTCACCATGCTTGATCAGTAAATTATAAATGGCCGATTATCTCCTAACGCATGCACATTCACAAACGTCATATTGCACATATCATGATGCATGCTAGTGCTTGTATCGCAACGCATGCGCGTTCATCCGCGGGCACCTTGTGACAGGTTTTATTGAATACACAACTCATTGCAAGATTGCCAGCCATGTGTGCACATGTGTACAATTGGAAAGAAGCAATTGACATCCTAACGCGGCCTATTACAGCTCCAACCCATTGACTTTGCCAAAACTTGTTTTTTAGGCTGGTTCAGTCTGCTTTCTTCAGCTGAAGTTTTGCAGACCTGGAATTTTCTAAAAACTCTGCGTGAGAGAGAAGGGAGAGGTTGTGGAGGGGATGGGGATCACCATGGTGCAAGGGTGCCTGCATTACAGTCAGTTTTATTTTTGTAGAGGAAGAAAGGGACATTTTCCTGCACTGAAACAATCCTTACAGGAATGTTCTTCTTTCTACGTGTGCTGCAGAAAGCAGCACACATAGAAAGAGGAAACAATGAGGAGAACTAAGGATATTTCTCCTCGTTGTGCCTCGCCTGGGAAGGTGTCGCGTTTTGACGCTTTCCAGGTTTACAATTGTGAGTAAATGTGGAATTGCACCAAAAACCATGGCTGGATGCATGGGAACACTCATGCTCCACCTATGGAACACCTTCCCAGGGCAGAATAATGCAAGGCAGCGACTTGCGTGCGTTACTCCAAATTTACTATGGCACACAGAGCCTTGTAAGGTAGCTCTGCGTGGCATAATAAATCTGACTTAAGGGCTTGCGTTACCTGGTGTCACTGCGTGATGCAAAGGCAATGCAAGCTCTTGGTAAACCTGGCTCCAGTCTGTATAGGGGTTCCGGCTTCCCTTTTGTTTCATGTATGGTATCGACTCTGCAACAGGAGAGTGTGTGAAGGTATCCAATATCATGTAAAACACAGTGGCACCGTGTGTGTAGCATGTAAAACACAGTGGCACCATGTGAGTCAGAAGGCTGGTCTTTGAGGTGCTAGAATGAGGAAATGCGCGTTGCCCAAGCAGCCCCTTTCGAGCTGATTTTTCACGAGTGGGCAGGGATCAGGGCTAGAGTCGGACGGCGTCCCCCCACTTATTTTATTGGGAGCTCGATAACTGGAGCAAATGGAGCCACACATTCACTCTTTGGCCTCTCTGGGGCAAGATCAGAGCTCATTCAGAACGCTGCTCACACGCTGGCTTCTCTGATGCAATTGCATCTAAGGGGTGAGCGAGGGGCGGCAATGAGTCTGATCGTGCAAGCCACCTCTCGTGATGTCACTTCCTGTCGTGATGTCGGCGTCCCCCCACTTCTTAAGGGGTTTCCCTTCCCCCACGCTGCTGTGATCTTCGCAGCGAGCCGCGCCTTTTAAAAGTGTGATGAGACAAATAAGGCCAGACTTCATTGTAAGCACAAGGGAGACCCTCGCACCTCTCTCTGGAGATGAGGGCTTCCAGAGAGGCCGCGCCTCGACCCGGGAGAAGCCGCATATAAGCAGCAGCAGGAAAAGAAGCCTTTTAGACAAACCCGTGTGTCGTCTGTCAGCGGCTTCGCTCTGAAACGAGACCCTGAATCTGAGAAAGAGCTGTTCTGTTTTTCCAGCCCCTCTGAAGTTTAGCATTGTTGTGCTGCTTGCGGTGGTTTTATGTAACAAACACCTTCTGCCCAAGTCGGCGGCACTTGTAATAAAGGTAACCATGGAAACACAGCCCATTTTGCAAACACTTTTTGCAGTTGATGAAGGATTATTGCCAATAAACAGAATAAACGAGCACCCAGGGTCTGCCACCGCCTCCAAGGCCGTCCTACTTATCAGCTCTGTGAGTTGCCCAGCACCTCGCGCATTGTAAGCACACACCTGCTGGCGCTTTACTGCCCTTTAACAATTTGCTGCAAACAAATGTGCTGCGTGGATTTCGGGGAAGGAACGTGGCACTGCCTGTCCCTCGTCCTTCTCGGGTTATTTTATTCGTGCTCAAGAGAGCACAGAGTTTAGGTGCTACAACAGGGAGGGACCATGATCCTATTTTTAACAATGTCCTCTAAATAGCCCTATTATGCAGAAACGTTCCCTGTTTTCAGCTTAATTATTTGCATTCTAAACACGCTGCCACATTTCCAGGTTATCTGGGGTATTAACCCCATCACTACCGAGTGCCCTTGTTTATAAAGACATAGCGCTCACCTAACCCCCCCCCCCCCCCCCCCCCCCTCCACTCACACACACACGCACGCTCGCTCTCATGTTTGCAACTCTTCGAACTTTGCTCTGAGCGACCATAGTAAGTCAGTAATTTTAGATCACTGGCGCCGTGGTCGGTGTTGTGGGAAACATTGACACAAGTTTATTGTATTTGCTGGGTCAGCTGGAAGCTGCTAAATAGGGCGTGTAGCAGAGGCGAAGTTCATGGGAAAAGCCCTTCTTCTGCCTTGTGCACGTTATCCTTGAGCAGAACATCAATTTACACAGTGCACACGCTGATATGAGATACATTTGTAACCCCCTCCCCCAATAAACCACTACACACAGAACAAGCATTTGCAATGCAATAGGTCTCGCATTAGGTAAGTTTGAGCTATTGGTATTGTAAATGACGAATTTTTTATTTATGTGTTGTTTATGAAAGTAGCGAAATTAATAGCTTTCTCATTTACAATGCCAATACTTTTAACTTTTGCAAATATGACACCTATAGCATTTGTAATGCAACATGCTTTGTATTTACGTGACTTAGATGTATTGATATTAGAAATAACAATGGCTTTTAATTTTTTTAAAAATTTAATACTTAAATAAAAGTAATTGTAATTTATAATGGCAATAGCTTAAACTTTTGTAAATAACTTTTGTGAAGATTATGTTCAGTGTATTTTATTGTGACGAAAATCCAAGAACAGAAGTGAAATATTAATATCTTTTTATGACATTTGTAATAAAGCTTGAAACATTGAGAGAACATATTTGAACCAGTTGTTGTTGAATTGTTGCACAGATTGATGCTGTGGTGGCGACGAGTGATTTTGTGGTGGCGACGAGTGATGCTGTGGTATTCAGTGTTGCTGTGGTAGCGCATAGTGATGTTGTGGTGCCCCTGAGTGATGCTGTGGTGGTGCGATAGATAGATAGAGTGAGGGCGATAGATAGAGGGAGGGCGATAGATAGATAGCGTGAGGGCCATAGATAGATAAATAGAGTGAGGGCCATAGATAGACAGAGTGAGGGCGATCGATAGAGTGATGACGATAGATAGAGTGAGTGCGATAGATAGACAGAGTGAGGGCGATAGATAGACAGATAGATAGAGTGAGGCGATAGATATTTATTTATTTATTTATTATGCAATTTATACCGCGCAAACTAAACCCGAAGGTGTCAAGGCGCCTAACAAAAAAGATCAGAAATGCAAAGCACAACTACAGGTACGCGCGTACAAAAAGGTGGGTCTTCAGGGCAGATCTAAATGACTGTAGAGTGGGGAGAGACCTTAAATCAAACGGGAGAGTGTTTCACCACTTTGGGGCCAGGTTGGAAAAAGCTTTCCCACCCCATCTGGTTTTCCGAATACGCGGAACAGAGAGAAGAAGTCTATTTGAGGAGCGAAGGTTCCTGCCAGGATTATGATAGGACAGAATGGATCCAATGCCCGTCGGGCTATTTTTAGCTAGAGCCTTGTAGACCAAACACATGGTTTTGAAAAGTATCCGGTCCTCAACAGGAAGCCAGTGGAGCTGCTTCCTGGCTGCGGTGGCAGAGGCACGTCGGGGTAGACCCAGAACAAATCTGGCTGCTGCATTCTGGACTACCTGCAAACGCTACAGCTGACTTTTGCTCAGTCCCGCATACAGCGCATTGCAGTAGTCCAAACTGGAGGCCAGGAGAGCAACAGAAAGTTGCTTTCTTGCCTGCAAAGAGAGGTAGTGCTTGATTCTCCTTAGTATGCGGATGATACCCCAGCAGGTTGATACAGTCCTGTTGACCTGTTGGCACATGCTAAGTGTGGGATCAATCATGACCCCAAGATTTTTAGCTGAAGAAGTGGGATCAGGACAGGCACCCAGTGAGTCCGGCCACCACTCAGCTGACCAAATCTCTTCCTTTCCTCCAAACACCATCACCTCAGTCTTCTCTCCGTTCAGTTTCAATGAGTTGTGAATCATCCATTGGCCGACTGCCTCCATGCAAGATCTAAAATTGGAGGCAGTCGACGTAACTGACTGGGAGAGAGAGACGAGGATCTGGGTGTCATCCGCATAGGAAACTACCTCCATCCCAAAAGATCTAATGAGTCTGGCAAGGGGGGTCACATAAATGTTAAAAAGGGTGGGGCTAATCGCCGACCCCTGTGGGACCCCACATTGCACAGACAGGGATGGAGATAGGAATTTGCCCAGCATCACCCTTTGCTCTCTATGATCAAGAAAAGAGGAAAGGAGTCCCAGGGCCGCCCCCTGAACCCCAATCTCCCTCAGACGAGATGTTAAGACTTGAGGGGAAAGGGTATCGAAGGCAGCCGTGAGATCTAGAAGGATCAGGAGGGAGGTCTGTCCCCCATCCACGCGCGTGCGGATGGAATCAAGCACTAAGGTGAGGGCAGACTCGGTGCTATGTTCCCTCCTGAACCCATGCTGGGAAAGATCCAGACAGTCCGACTCTCCACGAAGGCAGCAAGATGTTTATTTAGATGAGCTTCTAACATCTTCGCGGGAGCCGGGAGCAGTGAGATGGGGCGAAAGTTTTTTAATACCCCCGGGTCAAGAGAAGATTTCTTGAGCAGCGGTTTCACTACAGCATTTTTCCACTGCTGAGGAAAGGTGCCCTCCCTCATCACCCTGTTCATGATGTCAACCAGAGGGGATAGGAGGGATTCTCTACACTGCTTAAGGATCTTTAAAGGACAAGCATTGAGCGGAGAACCAGATTTAGTTTTGTTGAGGAGAGTCTCTAGGTCCTGTAGGGAAAGAGGAGGGAAGAATTCCAGACCTCCGGACCGAGGTAGCTCTGCAGAAACAGCGTCCGAAACAGCGGGAACCGGAGGCTCGGCTGTAGAGGATCTCTGTGACTCCAAGGCAATGTAAATGTCCGATATTTTGGACTGAAAGAAGAAGGCTATCCTGTTGCAGAGCTCCTGAGATGCAATAACAGGGTCGGGGATCTGGAGAGATGTAAGAGAGTCCACAATCCTGAAGAGCTCTTTAGGAGATGAAAGTGAAGCTGTGAGGGCCGTAAAGTATTCTTGTTTGGTCCTAATCACTTCCGACTTGTATCTTTTTAGCAGGATCTTGTGGGCTTCCCTATCCCTTTGGTCCCAGCTAGAATGCCACAGGCGCTCCTGTCTCCTTACTTCCTGTCTAAGGAGTCTTAGGTGTTCAGAGAACCAGGGAGCAGAAGGTCTTTTCCTGGCTGAATAGCAGGACCGAGCAGGAGCCAGTTCATCCAAGGCCTCTGTGATGATCTTTTCATATTGTGTTACCCCCGATGGAACATCCATCTCCTGGGTTGTGGACAAGCTAAGCGTCCACGGATCGAAAGAATTTTCCCTAATGTTTTTAAAATTCCTACGTACTTCCATCGTACTCGGAACTTTTCTAATGGTGTCCTGGCTCGGATGGGTCAGATTAAAGGGAATGGCCAGGTGATCCGACCATGACAGAGAGAAGGGATCCATTACTGTCAATCTCTGATCATTAGAGAAAATCCCATCGAGCGTATGCCCCTCTCGGTCGGTAGGTCCTTTCATCAGTTTGGTGAGCCCACAAGCTGACATAAGTTCCAGCAGGGAAAGAGTGTCAAGAGCCTTCAGTAGCTCTAAGTGAAAATTGAAATCACCTAGAATGGTAAGATTTTCACGGCCAAAATAGGGTTCCAAAACATGAAACAGTTTAAGCCCAAAATCTGCTCTGGGGCCGGGAGGACGATAGACCAGAATCCCGGTAAATGCGGGATTAAGGGAATCGGACAAGGAAAAATATAGCACTTGGAAAACATCTTTGGGGTCAGAGACAGGTATGATGTGACATTGGAACCTGTCTTTATACAGGATAGCCAGCCCACCACCAACGCGGCCCATTCTGTCTTGCTGTGCAAGGCAGTACCCATCGGGGACTGCTTCGACAAGGTCTGGGCCTGAAGAGTCTTTAGCCCATGTTTCGGTAACAAAGACCCATGAGGGTTTCTTCTCTAATACGAGCTCCTTAAAGACAATGTTATTTTTAATAAGTGAGCGAGCATTGATTAAAAAACAATTTTCGCTCGGTGCACTAGATCCCAATGGAGAGTAAGGCTCCCAGGGAGAGGAGGGAGGGGATGGGTTGTAACCCCCCGAGCCTACCTGAAAACAGCCACATTCCATGGGTAATAGGAGGTCTTCAGGGGTGCTCTTATGAGAACATGATGCTACTGGAGGTTTGAGCCGCAGTACATCCTGTAAGGAGTATTTCAATAAGTGCTGGCCTACCATATCCTGACCTAGAATCCAGCCACCCAGCCCGTCCTCAGCGCGGACGGGCGCAGACGGGCTGGACTCTGGCGTGACTCCGGCGTGGCTGCGGCGAACACGCTGCGCGCACACGCTGCGCGCCATGAGCACTAGTAAATATAGGGCTATAGCCAGTCTACCTGACTGCTAGAGCGCAGAGCGTTTCCGCCTTTCCCTAGATAGAGTGAGGGCGATACATAGATAGATAGAGTGAGGGCGGTAGATAGATAGCTAGAGGGCGATAGATAGATAGATAGAGGGAGATAGATAGTTAGATAGATAGATAGATAGATAGATAGATAGATAGATAGATAGATAGATAGATAGATAGATAGCGATAGAGTGAGGGCCCCCCACAGTTCCCTTTCAGTGTCAAAATTGCAAGGGCGCAGAGCTTAAAAAGGGGGTGGACATAGCACAGTGGTCCGAGCTGGAAACAATGTAGTTACCCAGCTGGGGCCCCTGTTTGAAAGATTGAACCTGATAGAGGGGAAGCTCTCCTCACACAGCAGGGCTGTGAACAAAGTCACGTGTAAAGTTTAAGTTCTGCCTTTCTCACCCGAGTGGCAAGCTCTCAATGAGTGAGTCTCATGTTACATACATGCACTGTCACGTGCTTCCTCGCTTAGTATGCAGGGCGAGCGTGGTGCAAACGGCTAGTGTGATAGATCTGGGAACTTAAGATGTATTTGTGAAAAAATTCATGAGGCTCCCAGGAAGTCCTAGCAGTAGCAAAGCGAGGCGTCCACGTCCACAAATTACGTCACGCTGGTATGTGTGCTGAATAATGACGCTGCAAGACATCTCCTGTCTCATCCAAGCAGCACATCTAGCGCTTCGACGCCTCGTCAAGGGTAGTAAGCGCTATGTAAAGGCAATATAATACATCTAGTTTTGGCCTCAACACTCCTTAAGCCACACAGGTGTCTATTGCAGATTAGGTTCCAGAGCTGTGCAGGTCCAAGCCTATCCTTAGCTTCCCGCACCGTGATCCTGCTCAGAAACACTGGTAATGCTGGAAGATGGATCTTAGGGCTGGACACACTGGTCGACTAACGCCGCAGCTTTACACTGCAGCTTATGCTTGTTTAGGAGCTGCTCACTGCTCCACATTTACTTTTCTCCTCATTCTGGGGCAGCTCAACTCCTTCTTCCTGCATAGGAGCTCCATTGTGTCTAGTAGGCCGGCTTCACCTTTCAGCTAGACTGCAGAAGGTGGCCATGCTTGTCCTCATTGAGGCTTCTGTGCCCAGGGGTACCAAGTGCTGGACGTCAATGGAGCAGATGGTCTAGTTTTCCCCCTTTAATCCTGGTCACGTGCGGTAATGTCTATTTTTTATTCTACTTATTAATTAAAGTTACTGACGCAGCACGCTTACATGATGAGCAGAAGTGACATGCACCTTCTCCACAGGATTTATTTGCAGCTCTCTAGCGAGGAAGGGTGTTACATCCTAAATCTAACAGGGAGCAGAAAAACGCAGAAGACGTGCTGAGACGTGACGCAATGACGCTTACTTCTCAGTCTGCGTCACAAGGTGTCATCCAGTCACAGGCAAGGTGCCCTCTCCTCACGCCTACCTCCTCCCCTCCTATTTGTAGCCTGTAAACTGCCTGTGCGTCTTGTGACAGTAAATACCTCTTCTGTTGCCTCGGTGCCTATGTGAGCCCCTGGGTGGGAGAAGGGAGCTGGTATGGTTGGGCGGGGTCACTTACCACCCTTCCTTTAGCTAAGGTAGTGGGTAAGGTAGGTGATGTGCTATGGTTCACTGCACCCTCTTGTGTTGCCAAGAAGGCTCTGGCTTGCTTGTGTAGGTAGAATATCTTTAGTGAAGAACTTAACAGTATTTCAGAAGAGGACTGGGGGGGTACATGTTCCAGATTGGTTAAGAGCAATGATCTATTGACCACATGGGTAACACTTTGTAAAAGCGCATTATGCCTGTTCCCGTTCACCTGTGGAAATTGGTTCCTCGGAACCAGACGTGCCCACAGCAGTATTTGCAGGGTAACCTCTGAGTATATAAGTATGATTTAGCTACATTTACTGTGTGTAAATCTGTGTTACATGGGTATGCAGAGGTATCAAGTCTAATGTCCGGAGTGCTGGTTACATGCCGGTTTCTGTAAGATATCCGTGTAAAACACATTTATATGTAGTGATTTTAAAGCTTATTTATATGGTGGTTAGCTTGACATCCTGACAGGACCCCTGCATACAAAGAGATTGATTGATTGGTGCAGACTGCTACACCGCTCTGAGTCCCCTTACAGAACAGAGGTCTCCGGTTTCCCAGGTCCAGGCTAGTGGCCCGTCCAGTCCAGGTTTTTTTCGTTTGTATTCTAGAAGTTGTAGTCCCGTTTCGGTTTAAGCCCTTCTAAAATCAAGACTACAAGTTCCAGAATACACGGGGAAAACGCCTGGATTGGATGAGCTACTCAATCATGGAATAGACTGCTGTTTTGGAAAGGTCAGTGTCTCTGACGCACACACGCTCGTCAACAGTACACACCTGCGTGAGGCGCGCGAGTTATCCAGAAGTGTCTGGCTCTTGAGCATCGAAGCCTCCAAGTGCTTGCCGCCGCTTCAAGGAACGGTTCATTCACTGGCACACCCCAGAGTTTGGGCCTACACAAAAACAACCTGCCTGCTCTTCCGTGATACACACCGGTGCTTTCAGAGTGTGAACGCTGAAATGAGTGTGAAGCCCGGGCGTGGGAGCGCGAGAAGGAGCATGCGTGTTTTATGTCTCATTGCGAGACAAATTGAAACCGCGGCGGCTGCAGTCCCTTCAGAGCCAGACTCCATAAAAAGTGACCGCCTGTGAATCCCAAATTAGCTCTTGAGATTGGATTCAAACGGATTGCCTGGCAAGCAGCAAACTCCCCCATCCATGGTTCGCCTCAAACCAACTCAAACTCAATGTTAATAAAACTGAGTTCCTTCTAATCTCCCCGCCCAAGAGCAACTCTGAGATACAGACTTGGATCAAAGCTATCACAGCCTTAAATTGTCCCCCGACCATTGTGGACTCGGCCAAATCACTGGGAATCACCTTGGATTACAACCTAAACATGCAAAACCACATCAACTCAATGGCCAAATCTGCCAGATTCCACCTGAGCTACCTATGGAAACTGAAACCCTTTCTAGCCGCTCCCGACCTAAAACTTGCAGTCCAATCATTAGTTATCTCTCGGCTGGAATATGGTTGCTCCACCCTCTCCGGTTTACCCAAGGTCTCTCTGGCACCCTTAAAAGCCTGCCTCAATGCAGCCGCCAGACTACTTACTGGCTCTAGAAAATTCGATCACATCACTCCTCACCTGAAAGCGTTGAACTGGCTCCCCCTCGAGGCTAGGATTCACCTCAAGCTGGCATGCATCACGCACAAGGCCTTACACTCTAACTCCCCGGCGTATCTAGCACAGAAGCTTGCGATATCCGGAGGAAGCAGAAACTCACGATCGGCAAATACCTTCCTACTCCGGCCTGCACGTTTTATGAAAAAAAAACTACAATCGGGCTTTCACCGGGATTGCTCCAAGAATATGGAACTCCTTCCCTCCTGACATCAGAAGTATCAACTCTCTGGCACGCTTCAAAAAAGAGGCTACATCCTTCCTCATGGGTAAATTCCTTGGCTAACCCGGCTCCACAGCCACCGAGAGACTTAGTACCTATGTGTTATCCTGTCTATTGTATGATCCTTGACTCTGTAAATTACCCTGTTGTATAGTTTTCTTTTCTTTTCAGTCTCTTCATGTAAAGCACCCCTGCAATATCCTCCCTATTGTATTCCCCTCTATTCTGTAAAATGTTCCTATGTACAGCTTTCACCCCCTCCCTCCTTTGCACATTCCCCTTTGACACCCTGCCTACCATATGACCCTTGATTCTGTATAGCCCTCCGATGTATTGCTCTCATGTGATAACCGTCCTTTCTGTATTACTTTATGAACCTGTAAAGCGCTCTGATACCCTCACGGGTCAATTTTGCGCTCTATAAAACATTAAAATAAATAAATAAATAAATAAAATGGTTTAGGCCTGCTATTTGGGTGGCTGAGGGGCTGGGGGAAGGTTAGGTTGCAATAAAAACAAGCCCTCACCCAAAGGAAATAAAACAAGCCGTGAGCGTGCACATCCCGAAACCGGAAGTTCGGGAGCTTCACAACTGTTGTTGGGCGGAACTTCCGTCTTCTGCGGGAAGCCCGCGCCCACGGAGTGGCTGGCCCAGAGGAGCAGTGGTGACGCGGGGCTCCCATGCCTGAGGGAGAGCCCTGCGGAGGCTGCAGAAGTCAGGAGTGGCGCTGATGCGGTGAGTGGGGCTTGGTTGTACTGGGGGTGGCGGCGGGGGGTGGGGGAGTGTGCGTGTGTGTCTCTGTATGTGTGCGCTCGTACGTGCGTGTGTGTGCGCTCGTGTGTGTGTGTGCGTGCGTGTCTCTGTGTGTGTGCGCTCGTGTGGGTATGTGTGTGCGTGCGTGTGTGTGCGCTTGTGTGTGTGTGTGGGTGCGTGTCTCTGTGTGTGTGCGCTTGTGTGTGTGTGGGTGCGTGTGTGTGACGCGAAGCAAAAGCAGGGGAGGGGGTGTGGCTGTGTGTGTGTGTGTGTGTGTTGGCCGTTCCTGCATGCGAGAAGTGTATGAGGCTTGCAAGTGAGACAGGAGATGGGCACAGCGCGTAACTGTACGTGGTGAACGCACGCGTGCCCCAGTCCGGCCTGCAGCCTGCGCATGCCCATCTCCTGTCTCCCTTTTAGGGCCCTTGAAGCAGACTCGACAACTATAGGTCTGGCAGGCGACAGCGCTTTCGCGCTGTATCGCCAGGTGCGAGACCTAAAAAGCAGCGTTTTCCCACAGCTCCCTCAGAGAGGGCCTGCGCCTCACATCCTCATGTTGATTCCCGGCCCCATCTCAGTGAGTGGCCGGTGCGGGTTTCTGTTGCAGACCCAAGCAGCCTCTGACCCAGCACAGCCGGAGGCCCATGCGGGTTACCTCGGATTGTCCTTGTGGCCACAATGCCCTATCCTCCTCAGAGGCAAGTGGGCCCACGTGCAGTATTCCACCCCAAGGGTGGCTATGTACTGTGTGCCTCCCTCTCGGGCTCCTTTGCGCCCAAGGCAGGTTCTGTAATAAAACTTTCATCGGGGTCCACAGGGTTTTCTTGAGCATGGAATTACCCCATTACAAGTATGAGAGCCGCCCTAGGAGGGGGACACTTCAGCATGCATACATGCCCGCTCTCATGGGACGGGACACCAAACAATATTTAAATACCAAAAACGTCATAGCATTCTAAAAATGACGAGTTAGGCCAAAGTTCCTCTAACCCACCATTTCTGTTGGTCGTTCTATGTCTTTAAAGTGAACTCCACAATAGCAGCTTTTTGCAGTGCTTAATTTGTAATAAAATAAGTGCCAGGGCTCTCGACAAGAGGCCACTGCGGCTTGCACCACACATTCTCCCTGCCAACGCTGCCAATGATAGAACACAACTACTAACCATCACACTCCAAAAAATGTGACAGTTCAGGCTATACCAGACCCCCAAAGTCAATAGAAAGGCTTGGGCTGCAGGCATTAGTCGTTGTTAATGTATATTGATTTGAAAAACAACTGTAGTTGTGCTTATTTCTAAATTAGTCGAACAGTGCCGATGTTGACAATTAAGTACAAGTGTCGAGCAATGGAAACCACCGGCTCAAATTAAGCACTGGTATGAAGCCCAACTAGTGATGTCTCTAGAAAGGTTTCCTTGAAGGGAACAACCGGGACCACAGATACAACTGGAGGGGCTGTTTATAGCAGGCAATCACGACGAGTATATGTGCACAGCGCTTGCATGCTATATACGAAGTAAAGCGCACTACTGTTTGTCTTTCCCTGTGCAAAGGTGCATGGTGAAAGGGGGAAAAAAGATTCAGATCTTTAGTCAATTATAGCTTTTTAATATCCAACTGCACCTTGCCTGCTTTTAGATTTTAAATTGACGGTGGTAATGGTAAACACAAAACTGTAAGCGGAATAAAAAGCTGTGTTGATGAAAAGGATAGGATTTAATTACATTGTCAGGCACGTCCCATTACATATGTATGTGCCCATGTGTGTAAGTATGCATTCTTGCAAGCAAGCAACAACTCTATAAAACATCCCTGGCACCCACCATTGAAATGTAATGATTAAAACTGCAACAGTGAGCAAACTTATTGTCAGAGTGTGGCATCTAAAGCAACTCAATTCTAAACTTGATTTTTTTTTTATTGTTTGTTATCCAGCTGCAAGCTTTATCGTTTTAAAAGAGCAGCTTTTAATTGATCTCCATGACTGGAGTTTGTGTGCGGAAAGGAAAAAGAACCCTTACAGTTAGCGTGAAGTACCCTGATCTTTGGGACATAAAGATCAGTCAAGAGTCTCTGGGGCATCTTGCTTGCCAGGCCTGTGGCCCTCACCTTAAGCTCCGAAGCACACAGAACTGAATTAAACTTAATGTCACATCTGGATGTCATTGATAATTCAAGTGAAACTTAGGGCACAGCTCTAAAATGCAGTATCTCTGTAGGTGGGATACTGAGCTGCACTCCCACCTCCTAATGCATTGTGACCTCCCCTAAGCGATGAAGGTTGTGAACACTGTAGGGGCACCACCAAGCCATACCTTCTTCTGCCAGTTCAGCTGAGCTGAGTCCTGCTTCCTTTTATCATGGTCTTTTCTGCTCAGTAAACGAGCATTGGCAAAGCCAAAAGGTCTCACCTATACAAGAGATATTGTCTTTGCCAATATGTTTTAGCCATGTTGTACACCAGCGTGGCTGCTGTTCAGCATGGGTAAAAGTTAATGGTGTAAAGGAGAGTGGTGTGGAATGGAGCAGAGTGTTATAGAGTGGCATAGAGAGGCGTGGAGTGGTGCAGAGTTGAGTAGTGTGTGAAGTGGAGTGGAGTGTCGTGAATTGGCATTGCATGACTAAGAGTGTTGTGGAAGGACTAGAGTGGTGAAGAGAGGAAGAGCGTAGAGTGTCATAGAGTTTAGTGGCATTGAGTGTTGTAGAGTGTAGTGGCATAGAATGTTGTGGAGTGTTATAGAGTGGAGTGTCTTAGAGGGTGTTGTGCAGAGTGGAGCAGAATGTTGTAGAGTGGATTGGCGTGGAGTAGGATGTTGTGGAGTGGCACAGAGTATCATAGAGTGGAGTGGCATCAAGTGGGGTGGAGGAGTGCGTTGTAGAATAGAGTGGAATAAGGGGGTATGAAGTGGTGTAGATTGAGTTGTGTAGAGTATCGTAGAGAGGAGTAGTGTCGTAGAGTGACAGAGTGGAGTAGCGTGTTGTAGAGTGGAGTAGAGTTTCATGGATTAGAGCATCATAGAGTGGAGTGTCGTAGAGTAGAGTGGAGCAGAGTGGCCTAGAGTGAAGTGGAGTAAAATAGAGTAGTGCAGAGTAGATTGGCGTAGAGTGCAGTGGCGTAGAGTGCATTGCTTTTGGGTAAAGTGGTGTGAACTGTATTAGCATAGATTGCAGTGACGTAGAGTAGAGCGCCATATAGTTGAGTGTTGCAGAGCAGAGTATGGTGGTGCAGTATAGATTGCAGTGGCGGTAGAGTGCAATGACGTAGCGGGGAGTGGTGCAGAGTGGAGTAGAGTGGCTTAGAGAGCAGAAGCCTAGAGTTGATTGTTTCAGAGTAGAATGAAGTGGTGCAGGGTACAGAGGAGAAGTGCAGGATAGAGTGCAGATATGTAGAGTGTCATAAAGTGCAGTGGTGTGGAATGCAGGGGTGCAGCGTAGAGTGCAGTGGCATTGAGTGAAGTGATGCAGAGAAGAGTGATGCCATCAGGACCCTACGAGACAACCGAGAAACCGCGGACCTCATCCTCCTGGACTTGTCAGCCGCCTTCGACATGGTCTACCAACCACGACGCCGGGATCCAAGAGAAGGACCTGGACTGAACCACCTCCTTCCTCTCCGGTAGAACACAGAGCGTCCGCCTCCCCCTTCCGCTCCGAAGCCACCAAGATAATCTGTGGCGTACCCCAGTGTTCATCCCTCAGCCCTACGCTGTTCAACATATACATGTTACGGTACAAAAGGGGGGTGGTGGTGGACGGAGCATCTGAATCAATCAAACACTCACACCCAGTCACAAGATCCTTTGTACCGCTTTTGGCCGCCATAAGTGTGGCAGGGTATGCTCAGATGTGAGTCCCTTGCTCACTTTGCCACTGGATTCAAGCAAGCCGGGCTGAAGACGGCTGGAATGCCAGAAACCGGTCCTCGGAAGCTTGTTTCCGGGCCAGGGAAGACATGGCTTGGCAGTTCGGGCTGGACTGTTCCCATGAGGCACAGGGTCAGACTGATTTGCATATAGCCATGTCTGAACTGGGGTGGCAGAGTGGGCTAAAGAATGGTGATGGATTAAACCCAGATCTTTTGACTGGGTGTGAGTGTTTTATTGATTCAGATGCTCGGTCCATCACCACCCCCTTTTGTACCGTTCAACATATACATGGCACCACTCGCCCACGTCGTCCGACTGCACGACCTCAACATCATCTCCTACTCTGACGACACCCTGCTGATCCTCTCCCTCACCAAAGACCCCCACACTGCCAAAACTAACCTCCATGAAGGATTGAAGGCAGTCACCGAATGTATGAGGAACAGCCGACTGAAGCTGAACTCGGACAAGACGGAGGTCCTCATCCTCGGATCCACCCCTCCAGCATGGAACAACCCCCGTTGTGGCCGACCGCACTGGGAACAGCTCCAACATCCACCGCCCATGCACGCAACCTCGGGATCATGTTCGACTCCACCCTCTCTATGACCAAGCAGGTCAACGCTGTCTCTTCCTCCTGCTTCAACACCCTCCACATGCTCCGCAAGATCTACAAGTGGATCCCCACCGAAACAAGAAGAACGGTCACCCAGGCCCAGCAGGTTGGACTACGGAAACAATCTCTACGCAGGAGCCTCGGCCAAACTCCTGAAACGGCCCTAATGCATCCAGAACGCCTCTGCAGGACTGGTCCTCGACTTCCCCCGCCGTAGCCACATCCCATCCCACCTGAGAGACCTGCACTGGCTTCCCGTCAACAATAGCATATCCTTCAAGCTCCTCACCCACGCACCCAAGGCACTCCACAACATCGGACCAGCCTACCTCAGCAAACAACTCAGCTTCTAAACCCCCACCCGCCAGCTCCGCCCTGCCGACCTAGCCCTTGCCACAGTTACCCGCATCCCAAGAATGACCTCAGGTGGCAAGTCATTCTCCCGTCTCGCCACCAAAACCTGGAACACCCTCCCCACCCAACTAGGGCAGACCCAAGACCTGCTGACCTTCAGAAGACTCATCAAGACCTGAGATTTCAAGCAGTAGCAGCTTCCCCCACCCCCAGTGCCTTGAGACTCTCATGGGTAAGTAGTGAGCTATACAACTGCCATGATTGATTGATTGATTGATTGGTGTAAAGGGTATTGGTCTAGAGTGCTGTAGAGTGGCATAGAGTTGAGTATTGCAGAGTAGAGTGCAGTGGCATAGAGGGCAGTAGTGTAGAGTAGCATAGATTTCAGTGGCTAGGAGTGCAGTCTTGCAGAGTAGAGTGTCATAGAGTGAAGTGACATAGAGAGCATTGACGTAGAGTGCAGTGACATAGAGTAAAGTGTTACATAGTAGAGTGCTGTAGAGATCAGTGGTGCAGAGTAGAATAGTGGGATTGAATGCAGTGATGTAGAGTGCAATGGTGCAGAGTGGTGTCACGTGCAGTGACATAGAGTGCAGTGGCGCAGTGTGCATTGGTTTTAAGTAAACTGGTGTAGAGTACATTGGTGTAGAGTGCAGTGGTCTAGGCTAGGGTAGAGTGACATACAGCGCAGAGGCGTACAGTAGACTGATGGAGAGTATAGTGGTAAGAGTGGAGTGGTGTCGAATGCAGTGGCATCGAGTGGATTATTTCAGAGTAGAGTGAAGTAGAGTGGAGTGGTGCAGGGTAGAGTGGGGTGGTGCAGGGTAGAGTAAATTGGCATAGAGTAGTCGTGAAATGTGCAGTGGTATAGAGTGAAACGTCCTAGACTGTCGTGGTGTAGAGTGTAGTGGCGAAGAGTGCAGTACTGCATAGTAGAGTAATGCACATTGGCATAGAGTAGAGTGGTGCAGAGTATAGTAGAGTAGCGTGGAGTGCAGTGGCATAGGGTAGGGAAGAGTGATGCAGTGGCATACAGTGCAGTGGTGCAGAGAGTGGCGTAGAGTAGAGTGGCATAGAGTTCAGTGGCGGAGAGTGCAGTGGGGTAGAGTACACTGGCATAGAGTGGTGCATAGTTCAGTGACCTAGAGTACAATGTCATAGAGTGCAGGGGCGTAGAGTTGAGTTTTGTAGAGTATAGTGGCATTCAGTGCAGTGGCATAGAGTGCATTGGTTTTGATTAAAGTGGTGTAGAGGTCATTGGTATAGAGTGCAGTAATGTAGAGTGCAGTGGCATGGAGTAGAGTAGTGATGAGTAGAGTAGATTGGCACAGGGTAGATGGCAGTAACGTAGAGGAATAAAGTGATGTAGAGTGTAGTGGCACAGAGTAGATTGTTTTAGTTTCAAATGTATTTTTATTGAAAGCATCAGCAAGCATATAACAAGACATCTCTATCATAAGTCCAGGCAAGTGGCATACACATCGGTCGGGACAGACAAGCATGTCTTCCCTATCATGAATGATAATGCAATAGACGTATGCCGAGGGAGCAATGTGATATCTTAAGTGCCATGAAGCTGTCAGGCAGGCAAATAACATAAGAAGAACAACAACAACCAGGAACTCCCCGCCCCCTCCCCCAGACCCATTCCCCCCACCCCGACCAGTGTGCCCCGAAAAGGTAGTAGAATCATCGGTGCACCAGGGACGAACCGCACGGCCGTCCGGTAGTTCACCGAGGGTTATCCGTGGTGTCAGTGAGACGTAGGATTCGAAGATACCTTGGGCACGTAATTTCATTGAACTCTTTGGAGAGGAGGTTCAGTATAGGAAGCCACGTCTTCCGAAAGGCTTCGGTAGAATTAGTGAGTGTAGCATGGATGCGCTCCATCCCGAGGGTGAACCAGAGTTTATGTAGCCAGCCTGTGTGCGTAGGTGTAGTTGGGGATCCCCACAGTGACAAAATGTGTTGCGTAGCCGCTTGCATGGCGATGCCCATTTGCCGGCCTCGCAGCGACCGCAATGGGAAGGTCAATGCGTTAGGCAGCCCCAGCAGAGTGTATGCAGGAAATCTCGGGACCTCAGTCTCGAACGTAGTGTCAATATCATCCAAGACGACTTTCCAGAAGTCCCCGAGACCCGTGCATTCCCAAAGTATGTGGGTCAGAGTGCCCCGCTCCCCGCACCCTCTCCAGCAGAGCTCGCTACGCGCTGGGTTACCCCTGTGCAACCGAGCTGGGGTGAGGTGCCAGTACATTGCTAATTTCACTGCCGATTCTCTTGCTGTGGTGTTGCGAGTGGTGTGTGAGGCTCTGTAATAGACGTGTCCCCATTCCTTAGGTGTCAGGGCCCTACCCAGTTCAGCCTCCCAGCGCCGCTGGCTCGGCGTCTTGGCCGGGGCGCGCTGCGGTGTGAGCATTTGGTATAGGTCAGAGATGAGGTGCTTATCCGTGGCCTTAGTTAGCAGCCATTTTTCGAAAGTCGTCATGGGGCGACCTACCAGGGCAGCTACATCGGGGTGAGTGAGCCAGTGACGAAGTTGGAGGTATTGGAATAAGTGAGGCCTCTCCACGCCATACCCTTGTCTAATATCCGCGAGGGGGAGAAATCCCTGCAGGTCAAAGAGGTTACCAGCGGCCCGGCACGCCGTGCCACGCCACTGGGAGAATGTGTTCGCACCTACGCCCGGAGGGAAATCGGGATTATCAAAAATGGGAGTGAATGGGGAGGGGAAGGAGGTCAGCTCGTGTTTGCGTGCCACCTTATCCCACACCCGCAGAGTCGTGCGTGTGATAGGCGACCGTAGCATGTATTTCGGTCTATGCTGTTTAGCGAGGAACGGAACCCTCAATAGAGGTGTCTGTGCCATGGCTCTATCTTGGAAGAGCCATCTCTTCTCAGACTCAGGGCGGTACCATTCGACCAGGTATCGAAGTTGAGAGGCATGGAAATACCTCATGAGGTTCGGGACACCCAGGCCGCCCTCGTCCAGGCTCCTATACGCCAGTAACTTGTTGATTCGTGCCCGCTTTCCCCCCCAGACAAAGGCATTCAGGGCGTCCTGTAGGGCCGTCAGGGCTCCCGCCGGGGGCATCACCGGGATAGTTTGGAACAAGTATAGGATCCGTGGCAGGACCGACATTTTCACCACCGCCACCCTCCCGAGCAGGGAGAGAGGCTGCTTGGACCATCTCGCCAAGTCTGCTCGAATCTGGGCCGTGAGGGTGGTATAGTTAGTGGAGACCGTGAGGTCTGTTGAGTGAGTGAGAGTGATCCCCAAGTACGGCACCTGGGTGGCCAGCTGAAGACCAGTCCCCTGGCCCATGGCGGGGTTCCGCAGCCCCACATTGCCGCCCAGGGGCAAAATCAGGGATTTATCTATGTTGATGCGGAATCCCGAAACAGTTCCGAATGAGGCAATCTCCTCCATAAAGGCGGGTATAGAGGAGAGGGGCTGGTCTAGTGTAACAATCACGTCGTCTGCGTAGAGACTGATGGCATGGGGCTCGCGTCCGAACTCGATGCCTTTAATCCGAAGGTTATCCCTGACTTTTTGTGCCAGCGGCTCTATATACATAGCGAAAAGAAGGGGGGAGAGAGGACACCCCTGACGGGTACCTCGCTGAATGTCAAATGGTCGTGAGTGCAGGCCCCCCAGGCGGATCTTAGCCTGTGGGTGATGGTAACAGCCCGCTATGCGGGAGCAAAAGCGGTCGCCCAAGCCGAAGCGACGGAGGACATGCTGCAGGAAGGTCCAATTGACACGGTCAAACGCTTTTTCAGCGTCAACGGCGAGCAGCGCCGAGTCTGAGGCCCGAAAATGCGATTTATCGATGAGATGCAGCACTCGTTTGGTGTTATCCCCGCATTGTCTGGTGGGGACAAAGCCCGACTGATCGGGCTCCAAGAGTCCAGGCAGGCATGGGCCAAGTCGCGCAGCAAGAATGCCTGTGAAAAGCTTCAGGTCGAGGTTTAACAGCGAGATGGGGCGAAATGCAGAACAATGTGTGGGTTTCTTACCGGGCTTCGGTAGTACCACCACCTCCGCGGCCAGCATGTCCGGGGGTATGGCACCCTCCCCCTCAAAAGAATCAAACAGGCGCGTGAGCACTGGGGCCAGCTGTTGGCTAAAAAGTTTGTAAAAGCCTGCTGAGAACCCATCTGGTCCCGGGGACTTGAGTGGGCGCAGTCGGGATATGGCCGCTAACACCTCGTCTTGGCGGATAGGGGCATCGAGGGCCTCCGCATCGGCTTTGGAGATCTCGGTCAGGGTTGTCGTGGCCAAATAGGCCTCGATATCCTCGGAGGAGGCCGTCTCCTCCCCATACAGTGAGGCATAGTAGGAGCGAAACGCCTCGGCCACCTGGGTGTCAGTGGTTAGCACCGCTCCATCGCCCCCCACGAGGGTATTGATCTTGGCCCTCTGGGTTTTTGCCTTTAAAGCGCTGGCCAGTAATCGGCCCGTCTTGTTGCCCCCGACATAATACGTATGCCGAAGGCGAAGAGCCGCGAATTCCGCTCGATCCGTGTCCAGGCTGGCCAATTGGGCCCGGGCCGCCTTCAACTGTTTCCAGACCCTCGGGGCGCAGGTGCGGCTATGAACCCGTTCCAGCTCAGCCACCCTCGCCGTAAGGTCGTCCCGCTTACATTTGCGTTCTTTGGCCTCCGCTGCTGCGATGGCTATGAGCTCCCCACGGACGACCGCTTTCAGGGCCCCCCACAGAGCCGCAGCGGAGATCCCAGGCGTGTCATTGACGGACAGGTAGTCAGTGATGCAGTCACTGATCCTCTTGGTAACGGCAGGTCTCTGCAGCAAGGTTTCACGTAGGCGCCACGGACCCCGCGGACGGCGGTCTGCACAGAGCGCGAGGGAAAGTTCCACCGCATCGTGGTCGGAGATAGCCGCCGGGACTATATCCACCTCTTTCAGGGTTTTGAGAAGATCCGAGGAGCCCACAAAATGATCTAGTCGGGCATAGGTGTGGTGCACATGTGAATAAAATGTAAACTGCGAGGCGCTCGGGTGGTGGGCTCTCCAGAGGTCTGTTAAGTCTCTATCTTTAAGCCATTCTCGGCCATCGGCTGAAAGAGCACCTGTCTCCCCATAGCGGTGTCCTGATCGGTCCGCGTTCGTGTCCATAACAAGGTTGAAGTCCCCGCCTATGAGTAGGGGCATCTGCGGGGTTTGAAGGGCTTCTGAAATAGCACTCTTCAGGAAGGGCTCCTGTCCGGTGTTCGGCGCGTAGAGGGAGCCTATAGTGAGAGTTGTGTTGCCTAATTGGAATGTATGCGCCAAGAGTCGGCCCCTGATCTCCCCCACCTTGGCCCCCACAGTCCCCCGGAAGCCCCTGGATATTAAAATGGCAACCCCTGCGGTCTTCGTAGGGAGGGAAGAGAAAAATTGATGTGGAAAGACTCGGGAACGCATTCTATGCCAATCTTTCTGCAGTAGGTGAGTTTCCTGTATCAGGCAAACATCCGCCCCCGAGTTTTCAAGGTAGGAGATGACAGCCCTCCTTTTGATCGGGTTGTTCAGCCCCTTCACGTTAAGTGTCACTATCTTAAGGGTCGTGTCTGTCATGGTGTAGTGTGTGTGTGGTGCAGCGCAGAGTGAGTGCAGGCCGTAGTGTGGAGTAGTGGTGCATCCCCCCGCCTAGCAGGTGTTCTAAGCAGACGTGCCCCCCGCAGCATGAAACCGTCCACCACTGAATGGTCTATTCGGCATGTAGTGTCCGTCTGGATGGGGGAACAGCTAGACAAGTCGTAGATGAACAGTGAAAATAACGTCGGACCATCCCGGCAAGCACAGCGATCCGCCAACCAAGCATGTAAGAGACCACCAAGGCAGCGCTGCGCGGTCATGGCATTTGAATCAGTAACAAAATCGGATCGGCACACTGGTCCCCACCCCGAAACCCTCCCTAGCCCAACAATCCCCCCCAAAACAACCAAAAACCCCCAAAGGCTACAACACCGGGTGTGAAAGCTAAGGTCAAGGCAAATGAAAGCCCAATCCCCCCCTCCAGCACCCCACCTCCCCCCACCCCTCCCAACATCCCTTGAAACATATAGTCCCAGTCCTGTTAGTCCATACAGGGCCGTGGTAAGGAATAATGAAGGGGTCATCACCGACGGCGGCACCCCCGGTCTCCACACCCGACCCGCCCATCGCCCTGGCAGGGCAAGTGCGACAAGAAATCTCTCCCGCTATAGGGCTATCATTCAGGGGATGAGGTTTCCTTGGCGACCTCCGCTAGTGCATTTTCTCTCTCACGGGAGATGGCTGAGGCATCCGGCCTGAGGCGGTGCACCGGTGAACGTTTGCGCCGTACAGTTTGCCAACCCCCCCCGTGTGTCCCTTGGGAACTTCTGAACACCGGTTCAGTGTCAGTGTGCTCAAGGCCCAAAAGTGCACATGTGTCCTTGAGAGAGCGCAGTTGTTGCAGCCGGCCTTCCCACTTGAATATGATCCGAAAGGGGTGGCCCCAGGAATATGGGATTTCTTTTCGCCTTAGAAAGTCCGTCACCGGCTTGAATTCCTTCCTCTTTAGGAGGGTGGTGGCCGCAAGATCCTGGTAGAGAGCGATGGGGTGATCCTGATATCGAAGGGGCTGGGACCTACGGGCCTCCCGGAGGATTCTCTCTTTAAGTGGGAAATCTGGGAGATACGCCAAGATGTCAGGCGGCGGGGCCTGGGCCCTCCGCGGCAGTCCAACTCTATGGGCCCTGTCGATACAAATGACAAAGTCCTCCGGTTCCCCCAAGATGCTCCTGAAGAGGGACTGTAGGTAGCCCACGACGTCCGTCCCCTCCTCTTTCGAAGGGACTCCCCGGACCCGAATGTTATTTCGGCGGGAACGGTTCTCAAGGTCCTCTGTGTGGGCCTGCAGGTCCATCTGTTGGTCAGAAAGGCGTAGGATTTCCTGCCGGAGCAGCTCGATTTCCCCGCTCCGAGTCTGATCGGCCTCCTCGACAGAGGCCACCCGCTCTCCAAGCCCCTCCACATCACGGCGAAGCTCCCGGACCTCTCCATCCACCTCCTGCTTCAGGGATCGGAAGTCGTCCCGAAGTGAGTTGAACAGACCCTCCAAGAAGGACCTGGTGACAGGTACCTGGTCATCAGCGGGGGTCAGCGACTGTTTAGCTGGTATCGGGGAAGGGGGATCTTTGCTCCCCTTGGGTTGCGACTTGGCCAGCATCTCCGGCAGCGTCTGGGCTCCCTTCCTCCCTCTTTGCGCCATCTCGCGATCCACTCCTGCAGGGCCTTTCTACAGGCGGCTATGCAGCTTTGGGGGCCCCAGTAGGTCTGTGCTAGCGTTGCAGTAAAGTCTCAGTGCAGACCACGTTTTCCTCCCCCGCTCCGCCAATCTGTGAAATTCCCCACCGTATTGCACCGTGTCGCGTAGGTCCACAGTGGGTGCAGTCCGGTCAGCGCCCCCCGTGGGCGATCCCCGGCCCAGGCCAGTCGGGGTGAAGGCCACAATTAACAGCGCTGTGCTCAGTACCCCAGTGCGGCGCACCCTCGTGACACCAGGCCCAAAGCGTGGCTCTATTAGGCCCCATGCAGCCGCCCGCACCGGGGGCTCGATTATGCCCCCCGAGTCCGCCAAGGCCCACACCTCCGCCCAGATCCCTCTCACCTCAGTCTGGTCACCAGGGGTCTGGAGCAGCCTTCCAAAGTAGGCCTCAGCAGGCCCAGGTCGCGAGCGCCACTGCGCCCGCCTCGGTGTGTGGGGCTCGGCGGGGTGAGGCCGCAGGCCGCGTTAGATCTCGGCAGCCCCGGCAGTGCCTCGTCAAGTGTTGCACCGGGTGGTGCTCAGTTGCGGCGATGTAGTGCTGGCGGCTGGGCGCCCTCCGACCCCACAGTGCTCCGTGAGCGGCCCGCTCCGCGGCCGCAGGGGACCGGCACCAGGCCCCAAGCCGGGGGATTGATTTTGAATGCCCCGGCCGGGCTCTGCAGCTCCCGGTCGAAGCTCCTGTGCTGCGCGGCGTGGCCGCGGGTCACCCGCCGCAGTGTCGCCGACCGGAACTCCTCCTCACTGCACCGCTCCGAGGCAGCCGCCAGGCAAGCGAGCACAGCTCCGTCTCCAGGCAGGCCTCAGCCCAGTAGCTTGGGCGCCATTACCGGCAGTGTCGTTACAAGCGCCAGCAGCTCCCGCCATCCCATCCGAGCGGGCCGTCGGTGATATCTTTGGCCCCCAGGCAGCGCTGGGTGCTCCCCTCAGTGTTTGGGCACGCTGGGGAGAGAAATAGGCTGTAGAATCGGCAAATCGGCGAGATCGGGCAGGGAGACTCGGAACCTGCGTCCGATCACGCCGCCATCTCGGACACGCCCCCGAGTAGATTGTTTTAGAGTAGAGTGAAGTGGCGTATAGTATAGTGGTATAGAGGAGAGTACAGTGTCCAGGAGTGCAGTGGTGCAGAGTAGATTAGTGTGGATTGGTGTAGAGTGCAGTGGCGTAGAGTGGAGCAATGCAGTGTAGAGTGGTGTAGAGTGTAGTGGTGTATATTGCTTTGGCGTAGAGTGAGTAGAGTAGAGTGGTCCAGAGTAGAATGCAGTAGCATACAGTGCAGTGGAGTGGTGCAAAGTGGAGTGGTGCAGGGTAGATTTCAGTGGCATAGAGTGGAGTGAAGCAGAGTAGAATGGCATAAAGTGTAGTGGTGTGGAGTGAATTGGTATAGAGTGCTGTAGAGTAGAGTGGTGCAGAGTAGAAAGCAGTGGTGTAGAATGCAGAGGCATAGAGTGCAGTGTTGCAGAGCAGTCTGTCCTAGAGTGCAGTGGTGTATAGTAGGGTGGTGTAGAGTGCATTGGTGTTGTAGAGTGCAGTGGTGCAGCGTAGAGTGGTGCGGAGTAGAGGGGCATTGGGAGCAGAGGTGTAGAGTACGGCGA
The DNA here is from genome assembly GCF_964263255.1 of Lissotriton vulgaris. Taxonomy (NCBI): domain Eukaryota; kingdom Metazoa; phylum Chordata; class Amphibia; order Caudata; family Salamandridae; genus Lissotriton; species Lissotriton vulgaris. The sequence goes on along the minus strand of NC_141694.1, from coordinate 1,607,717,870 downwards.
TGCAAAAAAGAGTAGTATAGAGTGCAGTCATGTAGAGTACAAAGAGTAGAGTGCAGTGGTGCAGAGTAGATTGGGGTAGAGTACATTGGTTTTGAGTAAAGTGGCATAGAGTGCATTGGTTAGAGTAGAGTGCAGTGGCATAGAGTTGACTGGTACAGAGTAGAGTGGGGCAGAGTGGAGAGGTGCAGCTTAGACTGCAGTGGCGTAGAGTAGAGTGGAGTGGTGTAAAGTGTAATAGTGCTTGGTAGAGTGTAGTGGTACAGGGTAGAGGGCAGTGCATAGCGCGCAGTGGTGCAGAGTAGATTAGAGCTGCATAGAGGGGACCAGCATAGAGTTCACTGGTGTAGAGTGGAGTGGCACAGAGTAGAGTGAATTGGCATAGAGTGTAGTGTCATAGAGTGCAGTTTCGCTGAGTAGAGTGATGTGACATAGATTGGAGTGGTGTAGAATGCAGTGGCAAAGAGTGCAGTGGTGTATAGTAGAGTAGAGTGGGGTAGAGTGCAGTGGCATAGAGTAGAGTGATGAAGACTAGAGGAGCGTAGAGTGAAGTGGCATAGGGCCACATGCATCAAGCATTTTTGTAGTCGCAAACGGTGCGATTACTTAAAATCGGCCGTTTGCGAATGCAAAAGTGCTTTTTGGGATGCATGAAGCAATTTTAGAATTCGTAACATTGTTGCGAGTTCTAAAATTGCGGGTGCTTTTAAGAAGTCGCAGATGTGCGATTTCTTAAAAGCAATGCATCATTACTTTCACAAGTGCAAAGTCGCAATTAGGGTGCCAAATTTACCGAGTGGTTGAACCACTCGGTAAATTTGGAAAAAGTGTTTAAAATGCTGCAAATGTTTTTTTTTCTACATTCATGTTTCACACACACATGTCCTTAGGACATGTGTGTGTGAAACATGATGCGAAAAATACATTTCAGGGGTGCATGGGGGGGTCCTTTGGACCCCCCCCTGCACCCATGAAATTTTCAAAGTGCCACTCGCAATTTGCTGATGCCTTCCCATTGACTCCTATGGGCCTTTTGGCCCATAGGAATCAATAGGAATTGCGAAAATGCACTTAAGAATTCGGTATTCATTTGGGATTCGGTAAAAATTGCGATTTTTACCGAATCCCAAATGAATACCGAAAACAATGATGCATAGCATTTTGCACTTCTTAATTTGCGATTCCTTATTTTTCGCAAATTAGGAAGTGCAAAATGTAACAATGATGCATGTGGGCCATAGTGGAATGCTGCAGAGTAGAGTGCAGTGACACAGTGTGAAAGTGGTGTAGAGTGAAGTGGCGTAGTGGTGAGTGCTGCAGAGCAGAGTGAAGTGGCGTAAAGTGGTGCAGAGTAGAATTGAGTGGAGCAAAGTGGAGAATGCATGGTGTGGTCACACACTGCCTTTACAGACAACACATCTTCAATTTAAATGCCCATTATATTTGCACGGACATACAGTTTTACTGATAAAGGTATAAAGGGCACAAACAATAATGTATGGAAACGTCATTACGTAGTGTATTCATTTGTTCTGATCGTATTAAAATATTTGCTTCCACCATACTTTGGAATTACCCTCAGTATCCAGCATGATTGTCACATAAATCTTCTCACTTTGAAGTCAGAGAAAGGAAGTAAACACCAAGCCCCCTTGGAAGACAGAACCTGGCCTATGACCTCTGTCTTTAAATGCACAGCAACTTTTGACAAGATAAGAACAAGGTTTAAATGCTTGTTTACGGAAAAGGGACACTTGGAAGTATACAGCAAAAAAGGTATGGGCAACGGATGGGGCAAACTCGAGCTGAAAAGATTAAAATGGTTTGCATTCTTAGGGTAGCTTTCTGAATGTCCCCAAGATGTCATTAGCAAACCAGGTAGCGTTTCGGCCTAATTATGATACAATATAATGCCAGCCATGATAATGAGACACAAAAGGGTAGGAGGCAGAAGGAACACTTCTGATGCACTAGACCAATCAGCCCCTATCTTGTGATATCACTAATTCCATAGTGGCATATAAAACATTTTCAGGGCATATTTCTGAATTTCTAGTTAGCACCTTTGCAGTGATTAGATTTAGAACAACATTTGACTAATTTGTACATTTGGCAAAAGACCACTATTAACTGTGCATTTTTTTATTTTTACCTCAAAGTGAATTGAACACAGAGCCTCCCACCACTGTTATCCATCTCTAAAGGAGCTCTCATCTGTAGGACACTCGGGGTGGAAATGTCTCCATGTTAAAATATAAGGAAAATTTAAAAAAAGTTTTAAAAACGTTATAATAAATTAGTAAAAATATTCTCATGTTAAATTATTATTGTAAATGAATTTAAAATATTTATTTTAAATGTAGACCACTTAAAAGCTTTAGCACTATTAGTTTAATTCTGAAATAAATATTTAAATAATTCAAATATATTAAATTAAATAAAAATACTTTCTGATATTTACATAAAAAATAAATTCCCACCTTAAGTTAAACAAATTAGGTTGCTTTATTATGCATTAATAATTAACAGTGATGTATAGCAGTGGTTCCCAAAACTTTTGCTCCCCAAGCAATTTGTATGATTTAAATTTCAAAAATTAAAACGTAATTCGAAAAAAATAAACACACGTGCACACACAACTAATCTTCAAATTGCTAAGGATTTTAGGGTCATATTTACATGCCCCCATCGCCATGGGAACATCACTTTTTGTGCCGATTTAGTTGAAATAGGGGCTTCGCCTTGCCTTATTTACAAGGCAGTGTTAAGCTACTTAACATGGCTTAACACTGCTTTGTAAATATGGCCCCCTTTCACACAATGCGTAGCGTGAAAAAGGTGGGCAGTGGGTGTTGCGGGGGCCGTTCCACTGCAACATCATTGATTTTGACGCTGCCCCCTATTTACAAGGACAGTGTAAATAGGAGGCAGCGACAAAATTAAGACCAGGGAATACCAGGTCTTAACTTGGCTCAACAATGAGAAATGCTTTATTTCTTCTCGTTTTTTCTTCTTCCATGTGTGCTACCTTGTGCAGCACACATGGAAAAAGCAAAACGCGTTGGATTGTTTATGTTCAGGAAGGTGACCATTGCTGCAAATAAACAATCTTTTAAAAAAATGGCATTTTGTAAATTCCATATGTGCTGCATTAAGCAGCACACATAGATGTGACACGACTGCATTTCAAGACTGTTCATGTGCAGGAAGGGGAACCTTCCTGTACATAAACTATCTTCCCCTGCACACAGACACCCTTGCAGTATGGTGCAAGGGTGCCTGTGTTGCAGCTACACTGCTAAGCATAGCCCCAGCACGGGAGGAACACAGGGCTGCACCACATTCTTGTAAATATGGTGCAGACCTGCGTATCTGAAGTGGCGGAGCGTGTCTTTAAGCCAAGGAGGCTAACGACACGCCCGACATGTCTGTTATAAATATCCCCCTTAGTATTTTATATTGAAAGAATTTGCAAAAAACAAAAGATTTTAATGGGAAGGTTGGTGCTGCATCTCTGTGACCAACTCTTAAATGGTTGGTTTTATTTCGCAGTACGAGGCTCCTGTTCCTGCCAGGGCCAGACTGGAAACCCAAAGCAGCCCTGGCAAATGTTTTCAGACCAGTCCAGATACACCAAGGTCAGTGAGTGAGCCTGACTACTACAAAGGGGCTTTGGGTGGCTCTTCCCCCAAGAAATTTACGAAACAATGGTGCAGTGTAAAACACATTTATTATTATATAGTGACTTGTATTAGCTTTTAAGAACTAGTAAATGAAGACCTTACTATGCACCAGGATACGCCAATCTTTGTTGGGGTTCTTCAATGGTTCCCTTATTATCACCCTCCAACAGTGCCTCTCATCTCGCCAAAACCCCAGTTGTCACTAGTTTTTTATTTGTTTTATAGCATCTCTCGTAGCATTGTAGGATGTCAGAGCACTTTACATCACACACATATAGAGACAATGAATCATACATGTAAATCAGTTTATAGAAAATGTTACAAAAGGCAAAGGGGACTACAAGGTGTAGGATTCACATGTCATTCATACTGGTAGGTATTTTTAAAGAGTGTTTGGTCTGGAGAAGTACAAACTTGGAATTCAGAACATAACACTGTGGTTAACATTGACTTTAACAATTAAAATGTATCTCCACCCAAATAAACCTTTTTAGCAGCATCAGGATAATGAAAGACTGGGAAAAAACATAAGATACTTACTTCTATCATGCAGTTTGCAAATAGCTCTTTGATGAAAGTTTATAGGTTACTGTGCTTGATTACGGTTGACACTTATGAACTGCACAGTAACAAAAGAATCTCTGTGACAAAAGCAGTAACCCACTCACCTATGCACATAAAATACAGTTTTTAATAATTCATGGTACACTTTCTTTGCAGTAGGCATATTAACCCTCTGTGTTACATTAGATAACTCAAAGCTGCCACTGGAAAAAACTCTCACCTCTCTCCAGCAGGTACATTAATCACTGGTATTATCTTGACACGTTTATTGTTGCTCAAAAACTGCTAATTATAGAAGGAACTCTGTGGTGCTTTTAAAACTGCTGCCTGTGGACCCCCTGAGAATGTGTCACAGACCCTTTGGGGTCTACAGACCACAGTTTGGGAAACACTGATGTATAGAATTGAATACAAGTTTATTTATATTTTATTCAAATTAATGTTACGTTAATTTAGAAGTTCAGAAACGTTTGTTAAAATATGTTGATATTAAATAAAAAATACTTATATTTTAGATTTTTGTAGCATTAAATTATACTTATATATATTTTCAACTATTTGAAATAATGTTTTTTTATATAATTTCCTGTGAGGTTCATTATTTTCTATGGTAGAGTGTTGCAGTATCAGTGGTAAGCAATATGTGGTACGGGATTTACTACACTTTCTTTTTGGCAGTAGTAATTTACACTTGTAAATCTGCGTCCACCCCTTTTTCAAGTAGTGGAGACATGTCAAACTACACTTTTGAGTAACTTTACATTCAGAATTTGCTACTAGCCCAAAGCAGTAAAGTTATTCAAAAGTGCAAGAGTAAATTACACGTGTAATTACACAGAAGTGTAAGTCACTTTTGTGAATAGCCCTGTAGGTCTGTATATAAATGCCTTCACATAAATGTTTCCAATTCCAACAATACGTGTTAAGGAAAATAGTAGCTCTTGAAATACCAATTTCAACTCAGTTAGATGCGATGAGGAATACTGTCCAGTGGCGTAGCTAGACCTTTTGCTGCCCATAGCAGTTGGGGCATTTGCCACCCCGGGTCGGCCGCAGGTAAGAGCGGGGGGTAGGGGGTAGTGACGGTCTCTGCCCCATTTGAGTTAATAATTAATCAAGTTTTTTGCGAACAGGGATGTAATTTGCAATAGGACCTATTTACTAATCGGTTTCATCACAAATTGACAATACATACGGCATACCCCAATGACCTGCCAAGAAAATATTAATTAGGAAAGTCACATTTTTCGACCACTTTTGAAGGGCTGTGAATGCAGTAGTGGTGGGAAGCACACCACACCCCCTAAATTTGGTTTCACAAACGGGAAACACTTTTTTAGGCAGCACAGGCCCATTATGGAGATGGGAGCTGCTTTTAGAAAACCTGTTTCCTATTATGGAAAAAAAAGGCGGGAGTCGCTCTCCAACATGATTCCCAAATGGGAAGATGAACTCTTTTTACTAGTTGTAAAGTCCTTTCAGATTCATAAAAGAGGGATTTGTACATTTGGAAAAGGTATTTTATCGAGGATGTTTTTTTTCTATACAGAAGAGGGTACTTGCCAAAGGTCTCACGTGAGGCATTTGCACTACATTTAGGGTGCATGTGAAAATTACATACTTGTGCAATGTTTTAATTATGATGAACAATTCTGTGTTATCTAATGAAGTCTCCTGATGAACTATAGGTAGACTGTAGAGTTTACCTTGTCTGAATGGCATAGGTGCATGAAAATCCTCTGGATGGTAGGGATTTCCGTTTGACTCTGGTGTAACAAATGAATGCATGAATTAATCAATCGGGTAGGCACTTGTATAGCGAAAAGCCACAAGAGGCATCATGTTGCCAGGACCATACTGAGTTAGGGTCAGGCCAGAGTCGTACATTGAGAAAAGAATGATGTACCTGTAACACTGAACCAGCCACGATTTCGAAAATGCAATACACCTCGGTTCCAGCGATCAATATGGCTGCCAGCATGTCCCTGAAAGCAATCAATCTATGCGGTGTCTTGCTGATTTTAACAACTTCAATTTTGTTGAAGAAAAAAGACTTCTTCGGTTTCTGATTCAACATAATACCGTACCCAGTGACTTCATCTCTAACACATGAGCCAATCCCTTTACGTGGGCATCCATGCCAGCGAGGGCGCACAATCTGCCTCATCTGTAAAGCCCACACCCATTCCTGCATTGTCACGTATATTGTACAGGTTGTTTCATACCACACCTCTTCTACTGGAATGTCAGCGAAAAGAAAGCTGATTTATGAGGCCAATTAGGTTACTGAAATCCAAGAAACTCCTCTATTTGAGAGACTTTTTTTTAAATGGTAGGCTAGAAGTTGGATGACACAACAACAACAAGTGAGGAGGGTCTGAGGGCAAGTTTACCGACCAGCCAGATATACGCCCCTAGCACAATCTATCACAACAATTAATATCTGGGGGTCAAAAAAGAAGAAAAGAAAGTTTGACAGTAGGAACCACTATACCAGACAGTAACAGTGAGAAATAATAGTTGGAGAGTGGTCGAGTCGAGACTCAAGGGTACCAGGAGGGAGATATTGTTCCCATCAGAAGCCACACTGTACCGCCCTTATTATCATCATATGGGATCTCCTTACCCAGGAGGCAAGACGGCCGGTAAACATTACCGTGACCGAGATGTAATATGAGGTATGAGAGCAGAACAGAGAAGTGTGGTAGTGGCTAATGAAAAAAAGCAGCGTATAGTGATTTGGAGTGAAAAAGTGAAGGGTACTAAAATTAGGTGAATGGGTGGTAAAATTTTTTTTAATAATAACCCCCAAACCCTAAGGTTAAAAGGCAGGTGTGGGTGCAGGTTTTAAATAATAACCGCACTTGTTAGTGGTCGACATGTTTCAGCATATTATAAGATGTTCTTAATGCATTCCTCAGGACCTATATATAGTACACTACTGCTTTCGAGAAAAAGAATTAAAAGGTGTCACCTGAAAGTCCAGGCGTGCTCAACCGTATACTGTCAATGAGATGGTAAGGGATCCAACATGTAAAACAAAACAGCAAACAAACACACAAATAACACAAGGCACGTTATTATTTGTATTCATAGTGATATTGCAAAATATACATTCATACCTGATCATTATTTCGGGTATGCACTCACCCTTACGTGTAGGCTGAGGAGCTTCACCCCACCTGGCTGCAGCGCAGGTAAAAGGAGCACCGCTCTGTGAGAAATCACATAACGTATAATCGAGCGGTTAATGATGAGACACTAGCCCATTTGAGTAGCAAAATATACTTTGAGATGGCAGGTTATCTGAGCCGTTTCTAACCAGGCTGGGCGTAGGCGCCGTATACTGTCATAACTCAGGAGCAATGACCACACAGAGGGGATATGCAGAGCAGAAGGGCCGTTCACCGTCAGTTAAATTCGGCATACACTGACGGAAAACGCTTCGTATTTAAGTTGCGCTTCGTATTTAAGTTGCGGAAAAGCATCTAGCAGCGTGTCAGTTACAGAAAACGTGTCATTTACAGACAACGCACACGGAAAAACCGCTACGTATTATGAAGCAGCGTACAGAGTGAAGAAAAGCGCGAAGAAAAGCGCTGCATATGCTCGATGTCAGGCTGGCCTCTAGCGGCAAATGCGAGCAGGGCGAGGCAGCCGAATGTTACGCATAATGCGTTGTAGCATGCATTCACTCACCTAACCCACCTTTCTCCAAGACACCAAAGATGTCCTAAGACTCCTGCCGACGATACAATACAATATGGAGATTGACATCCTAGTATCGTTCGATGTCGAATCCCTATACACCTCGATCCCTCAAACGGAGACCCTAGAAGTAGTGGGAGCACTTCTAGAGCAGAATAACCATCAATCGATGACACCAATACCATTTATAATGCAATTAGCAGAAATGGCGATGAAAGAAAACTACTTCCGTTTTGAAGACACGTTGTATTTACAAACGTCCGGGACCAGCATGGGCAGTGTTTTCGCGCCGAGCCTGGCGAATCTATATGTGCACCATTTTGAACAACAGAGTGTTTTTACCAACACCAACCCATACCTATCATCAATACACGTGTGGAAACGTTATATTGATGACATTTTGGTAGTGTGGCGGGGCACTGAAGAACAACTAATATTATTTCATGGTTGGCTAAACAGTGTAAACCAATATCTGAAGTTCACCATCGAGTACAGTAGAACTTCACTGGCGTTCCTTGATCTGAGACTAAACGCAACCCCAGCCGGCATCGAGTCTGAGTTATATCGCAAACCCATGGCCAGGAATGCACTGTTGCGGTATGACAGCTGCCACCCAAGAGCCCTGAGGGACAATCTACCTTTTGGCCAGTTCTTAAGGGTACAAAGAAACTGTTCCAAGAAGGAGTCTTTTGAAACACACTCCAAAAATCTGGAAGAACAACTAAAGGAGAAACGATACCCTAAGAAAATCATTCGCAGATCTAAAAAGAGGGCCTCTAACAACCATAGGGATGCCCTTCTTGCAATCAACCCTCCGAAAGAAAAATCAGACCGGATTGCCTTTGTAAATACCTTCAACAGCCGATCCAACCAGTTGCAGAAAATTATAAAGAAACACTGGTCCATTCTACAAACTGGAGGTGATAATATTCCTCAGCCCATGTTTGCATACAAAAGAGGACCCAATTTGAAGGATCAACTGGTTCACACACGTCCACGCAGTAGAGAAGAAAGACAAGTGGGCACCCTATGGGATTTACCAGCTGTGGTTGGTCACCACCCATGTGGCAATTGTTCTGTCTGTCCTCAGACTAATAAATCCACAGAAGTTGACATCGGCACTAATCGCCCATGGACACAGAACAAGTTTACTAATTGTAATAGCAGTAACCTGATATACCTGATCAAATGTCCTTGTGAATTGCGGTATGTCGGTATGACTACTAGAAAGGTACGCACACGTATCCAGGAACACAAAAGCACTGTGCGCTGCCGCAAGCAAGCAACCAGACTGACCGCACATTTCCTGGAGAAGGGCCATGGTCCCGAAGACTTTTACTGGACGGTCCTTGAACAACCGCATATTCCAGACTCATGCGCAGATATAAGCAGGTTCTTGTTCAAGATAGAACAGAAATGGGTATACCGCATCAACAGTGACAAGGAGGGCCTTAACGAACCCATACCCTGGATGTCCCTCTGATTGGTCGTAATCATCTTGTTCCTCCCATTGATACCTTTGCACTGTATAATAAATACCTATTGGAAATCTGTCTCCACTGCCTACTAACAGCAGGTTACTTCTCTTCTAGATACGCCAGTATTAATAGCGCATTATTATCCCTTTGAAGTGCGCATTAATATTTACATCAGTGTTAACAGTCGTCTGTAATTTAACATCCACTGCGAACATGTGCACACTTCACCAATAGCTACTGATAATTCATCGTATACCAGGGCACTGACCAGGTTGTTTCCCTTCAAGGAATGCCTGTACTAATAGCGCATCATAATCCCCTTGCAGAGCGCACTCATATTATCATCAGTATTAACAGTCGTCTGTAATTTACCATCCATTTAACAGTCGTCTGTAATTTAACATCCATTTACTGCGCATATGTGCATCTGTCACAAGATTTATGTCTTTCTGACGTAATGTACTACCAACAATTATTTACAAACCACTGCGCATCCTGGTACATCACATAGGACCTACATTAGTCTTTGGTAAAACTTTTATATGTCATTTTTTGGAGTGGACTACATCTCCCAGCAGTCTCACTGTCATGTGACAGTGCGTCAACGCGCTGGGTTTGAGAAACACACAAAACACTACCTCACTCGGCGGTCGGCGCCCCCCCGAGCAGTACTGAAGACTGCCTGGAGACGCCGACGGTTAGGTGAGTGAATGCATGCTACAACGCATTATGCGTAACATTCGGCTGCCTCGCCCTGCTCGCATTTGCCGCTAGAGGCCAGCCTGAGATCGAGCATATGCAGCGCTTTTCTTCGCGCTTTTCTTCACTCTGTACGCTGCTTCATAATACGTAGCGGTTTTTCCGTGTGCGTTGTCTGTAAATGACACGTTTTCTGTAACTGACACGCTGCTAGATGCTTTTCCGCAACTTAAATACGAAGCGCAACTTAAATACGAAGCGTTTTCCGTCAGTGTATGCCGAATTTAACTGACGGTGAACGGCCCTTCTGCTCTGCATATCCCCTCTGTGTGGTCATTGCTCCTGAGTTATGACAGTATACGGCGCCTACGCCCAGCCTGGTTAGAAACGGCTCAGATAACCTGCCATCTCAAAGTATATTTTGCTACTCAAATGGGCTAGTGTCTCATCATTAACCGCTCGATTATACGTTATGTGATTTCTCACAGAGCGGTGCTCCTTTTACCTGCGCTGCAGCCAGGTGGGGTGAAGCTCCTCAGCCTACACGTAAGGGTGAGTGCATACCCGAAATAATGATCAGGTATGAATGTATATTTTGCAATATCACTATGAATACAAATAATAACGTGCCTTGTGTTATTTGTGTGTTTATTTGCTGTTTTGTTTTACATGTTGGATCCCTTACCATCTCATTGACAGTATACGGTTGAGCACGCCTGGACTTTCAGGTGACACCTTTTAATTCTTTTTCTCGAAAGCAGTAGTGTACTATATATAGGTCCTGAGGAATGCATTAAGAACATCTTATAATATGCTGAAACATGTCGACCACTAACAAGTGCGGTTATTATTTAAAACCTGCACCCACACCTGCCTTTTAACCTTAGGGTTTGGGGGTTATTATTAAAAAAATTTTTACCACCCATTCACCTAATTTTAGTACCCTTCACTTTTTCACTCCAAATCACTATACGCTGCTTTTTTTCATTAGCCACTACCACACTTCTCTGTTCTGCTCTCATACCTCATATTACATCTCGGTCACGGTAATGTTTACCGGCCGTCTTGCCTCCTGGGTAAGGAGATCCCATATGATGATAATAAGGGCGGTACAGTGTGGCTTCTGATGGGAACAATATCTCCCTCCTGGTACCCTTGAGTCTCGACTCGACCACTCTCCAACTATTATTTCTCACTGTTACTGTCTGGTATAGTGGTTCCTACTGTCAAACTTTCTTTTCTTCTTTTTTGACCCCCAGATATTAATTGTTGTGATAGAAGTTGGATGCCCTTACCTTATTGTCCAATGATGGCATCTTCGAAATAAAAAAAACTATCATACTCACAAACCTAAGTCATGTAAGGTGTTCTTGACTACTACCAATGAGATTGCAGTACCTGAAGCTATAGAGGAGAACATTTCCCCATCACAATCATTGTTTGATGAATTATCATAGTTCTTTTCCAAAGTAGTTTGTTTCATTTAAAGGGACGCACTCTAACTGTCCCCATAAACAAACCAATAGCCCATCACACTGAAAGGTAAGAACCTTGGGGCATATTACCAAGCAATAGCGATAATTATCGCTATTGCTTGGTTAGAGACAAAAATTTACCGCTGAGCTGCGGCGATTTTTATCGCAGATAAACCTTGGTATTACCAAGGTTTAGCGCAAATGCGATAAAAATCGGCCGCAATGCATGAATATCGCTGAAAAGTCAGTGATATTCATGCATTACCGAGCTAATGCTCTTAGCCATGTTATCCACCTCCCATTGGATAACATGGCTAAGAACTGCTCAGGGGCAGATGTTAGCTTTTGGAGATGTTCGTGCTTAGCGCGAATATCTCCAAAAGTTATAGGAGATAGCGATGTTAGTGACTGTTTCCAGTCACTAACATCTTGGCACGCCCACTTTGCATGTCATTAGTGATAAATATCACTGACATGCAAAGAGGGGCCCAAGATAGTCGCTATCTCCTACTAGCTGTCGCTAACTGGTGTTAGCGACAGCTAGGTAATAGGGAGATAACCCCCTTTGATAATATGCCCCCTTAACCCGCCACTTGCACAGTATAATCGCAGGTCAGGTTAGCAATTTGGGCCTAGAAGTCCGGTTCTATGCTTGATTGTATCCAATGTGTCATCTTAAGAAGGCAAATGAGTTGGTAACAGAGAGTTTCTAGCATGGCGAATCAATATCTCACAATGCATTGAGCACCCATTCATTAAAAGAGCTGTACTGAGGCAACTATTACAAAAAAAGGCTACATCAGACTACAATATTTTATTCAACTGCAGATATTATTATACCTAATGCAGCCAAGATCATTGAAAAGCATGTTAACGAGCAGTTTTCTATGGCCAGTCTTGCATTCTGAATAAAAGATGTGCTTGAAGACTTCTCATTTAGCCTTATTTTACTCAATTTCCATGTCAAGCCACTGATAAAATATGTTGGTTTCATGTTGTATACCCATGTGAATGCCACTCATATTACATTAGACTTGGAGCAGCTGTAGAGTCCACCTCAGAGATATCCAGGGATTTGTAGGAGAGCCATTGCTAGTTGGATGGTAGGCAAATGCCTTTAACTAAATTGAGAAAAGACTATGATTAAAATATTAAAATGGCTGAAGGCAAGGATGAAAGAATGCCTTTTTGCCCCACAGACCTGGGCCCTTTGCTCAGTCCACCCATGAATATTGAAAGCCTAGGTTCCCAGCTGGGAAAAGCTCTTTACTTGCACCTCCAAATAGGCTCTGCATAGCATGAGAAAGATTAATCTATTACCAACAGAATTCATTGAAGATATTGTGATAAAGTTTATAGCATCTTCCTGGTTAAAATATGGGTAAGCTCTCTGTTAGGGTCTTCCTGAATAGTTGACTTACCACCTTCAAGTTGTACAGAATGGTGATGCATGCCTGATGTTGTGGCCTGGATACCGAGACCCCATGACAGCCAGCTATGTAAATTGCGTTGGCTATAGATTAAAAATGACTGATATTTAAATCACTATGTCTTGTCCATCAGGTGTAAAATCATCCTGCCAATTGACCTGCCTTTCTACAGTCGAACATATTCTGTTATGTTGCCTTAGGATGGGGAAAAGCAACCTTCTGCTAGTGTCATCAATCAGAATAGCAGGCAAGGCTGGACCAGCCTTTTCCTACCGTGTTCCCAGAATGAAGAGGCTGTATTTTTAAATTAAAAATACCATGACACATCTCTTATGTCCGGTATTTCTGTTTTCCTCTATTTTGCACCTCTAGCTAGTTGGATATGCTCAGATGATTGCTGGGAAGTTCTCAAAGATGTCAGTGCTCTTTAGAAAGCGAATAAATTGAATTAAATGTAAGCAGGGTATTAGAGACTCAATGCGATATCACGATCAATACAGCAGATATTGCAAAATGTAAGATATACCACATAAAATACATCTAGGTTCCTATTCATTAAGACTTAAAAGCAGAGTTCGGCTGATGAAGTGGAAGGTTTATTATTACCAAAGATTCCAAGCATGAAAGTTGTCTGAGGATGGGAGTAGCGACAGTGGATCAGTCACAACTTTAGATCAGAAATTGCTTTTCAGCTATTATCACTTTTTGAATAATGGTACGCAAGAACACAAATGGCTGAGTAGACTACTGAATGCACACCCTAAACTTCAAGACAATAGTAAATGGCGATTAACATTTTTGAGGCACTGTCAGCTCCCATTTCTGTTTGACACCTCTTAGAACGTTGCCTCTATTTTCTCTTTTTGTTTTATGAGGTGTACCATCTTCATTCTCTCTTATGTGCCTTGGTTAGTACTTTAAACTGTTTCGGTTCTTCAGAATTGATTTGGTACTCCTTACTACTGTTTAAAAAGGTGTGTGATTTCAAAACAATAATTGGATTCATATCCTGGACTCATTCAGTGCTTAGACCAAAAACTCATGTGAGTTATTATTTGTACTTTAATCAATTGTTTAAAATGTGAAGTAGAATAAACAAAGTGTCCACCAAAGTGGGTGGCCTTTGTCTGTATTTGTTCAGAGGGATTTCAAATTAACCACATGGGAACAAAGAGATACCAATGGTTAGAAACAGGTTTCTCTAGTTGGTAATGGTATACTCCCTGTCCAAATAGGGACCCTTCCTTCTGGTCAGGATAAGGGAGTTACCCAGACAAACCCTGCTCACCCCCTTGGCAACTTGGCATGAGCAGCCAGGCTTATATCAGAGGCAATGTGTAAAGTATTTGTACGTTTCACACACAGTAACTCAGTGAAAACATTACAAAGGGACACCACATCAGCTTAGAAAAAATAAAGTATCTTTATCTAAACCAAACAAGACCAAAATGACAAAAATCCGACATACACAACTCCAAATGTTTCAAGCAATTCTGTCCATAGGACTCTTTGGATGTGGTGATTTTACACAAAGTTCTTCAGATGCATCAAAATCCACAAGGCAAAACAGCCACAGAGGAGGGAAGTGTCCGAAAACACAGCAATTAGTCTGTTCCTGAGTCCACAGAGAGGCGATGCGTCAGTTCTGCTGTTGCGTCAAATACAAACTGTAGGGGGATGCACGTCTGTTCTGGTCTACGGGTGATGCATCTGAGGGGGATGCAAGTCTGTTCTGGTCTACGGGTGATGCATCGGAGATGCGTGACACACAAGTGCGATGAGTGGAAGTCCGAACGCACTGGAGATCGATGTGGTGGTGGTTAACAGGCGCTGCGTTGGTTTCTTCAGCCGTGGTCCCACTATGCGTCGATCTTGTCAGCCACACAAGCAGGGCCTGCAGCGAAATCAGTGCAGTGTTCTCGGACTTCGGAGACCGGTGCACTGAACTCGGGCTGCAGCAGTTTCTTCTACCGTGGGCAGGCACTGCTTTGATTTCCTCGGCTGCACGGCAGCGGTGCATGGACTTTTTTTCCGCACAGTGGTGCTGCATTGTAAAAACAGGCTCTGGAAGGGCGAGGCGTCAGTTTTGATGGTTTCCACTAGGTCTTAGGAGCAGGAGCAACCTCCAAGGCCCAGAACTGGAATTAGCACCACTGTGCAGGTCAGAACACCCAGCAGTGGAGTTCAGGAATGCAGCAGTTGAAGTCTTTGCTGTCCCTGATACTTCTTAACAGAAGGCAAGCTGACACAAGCCCTTGGATAAACTTCACAAGCAAGATACACAGCAAAGGTCCAGTCCTTTTCCTCTCCACAGTAGAAGCAGCAACAGCAGGCCAACACAGCAAGGCAACACACAGCAATGGGACAGTACTCCTCCTCTCAGCTCTTCAGCTCTTCTCCTTGCCAGAGGTTCCTCTTGAACCTGCAGTGTTCTAAAAGTCTGAGGTTTTAGGTCCAATTCTTATACCCCTTTTGGCCTTTGAAGTAGGCATTCTTCAAAGGATTGCCTTTGTAGTGCTCAAGTTATTGTCCCGCCTGGTCTTGGTTCAAAACACACTCCAGGGGGGTGAAGACAGCATTGTGGGAGGCCAAGCACGTCCCTATTCAGGTGCAGATGACAGCTCCTTCTACCACTTTAGCTCAGGAAGGCCCATCAGCCTGGTGATGGGCCTTCAGGATGTGCAGAGCACACTTCAACTCCCTTTGTGTGACTGTCTAGAATGAATGATACGAACTGGCCCCTGCCAGTCTAAACCAGACGTTGATTCCAGAGGCAGGCAGAGGCACAGGATGGTTAAACAAGAAAATGCCACTTTCTAAAAGTGGAAACTGGGAAAGGCTTGGGTCCTGTCACTATCCGGCCTGGACCACTCTTCATAAAGTAAACATACAAAGTGGCCGGACAGCTTGAATTTCAATAATCATTAACCACCTAGTTCTAATAGTCACTAGGTTGGACAAACATGTGTCTTGAATCACTTTTTTATTTTATAAAAAGGTTTAGAAAAAGTTTTTAGCGTCAAAAGACACAACGAAACATTAACAGACTTTACAAACAATACATTCAATAAATTGAAAGCAACAATACAAAAAATGCAAACTTAGACCAAGGAAATTCAAACAACACAATTTTCATAGACAACTGTAATATGCCTCGAGTTAAAAAATCTATGAGGCACCAATCCTGGATATGGAATAAACAAGTGGACTAACAGAATGGAATACTAGCCTACTTGTTATCATCTGCAAGGAATACACAGTGCATTTATCACCAAGTGCTGCAAAATAGGAATTACAAAGAGACTGCTCTACACTTTGCACATGTATTAGTTACATTCCTATTGAGCCTTAGAACATTGGTATCTTTGCAGGTAAAGACGTCGACGCGTTTCGAACCCGACTGTGTTTAACGGGTTCTCCTCAGGACATGGACTGGGGGGGCGTTGTCACTATGAAATAATTACAAAGACTGTATCAGAGAAGGGCTGATTGGTATAAACTTCTTGCAAAGACTCACACACTAAAAAAAGTTAAAAGGTACCTTTTTGGCGGGGGGTTCAGATCACTCCCTGCGATTGAAAAAGTATAAAGATCCAAATTAAAGTCATGCCTCCAGAGTGCCTATAGCATGTCAAAAAATGAACTACAACTTCCAGGACATACCTCAAAGATGCGCCAAGGTGGCGATCACTGGGAGGGGTGCCGGCACGGATCAGTTATTCGATGGGCAGGTCAGGAAACCTGAAAAAAGCGGGGGGCACCTGTTACTAAGCCTCGTGGGGTATTAGGGATGTTCGGCAAGGTTTGAACAAGATTGGTTCCTACCTTTTTTATGTTGGCATAAATCCCTTCGTGGATGCTTGAACAAGCAGCGGCCGCCGCCTGGGCTTGTGCGCTGTTAAGACACAAGACAAGCCTTTTAGTAACGCATAATGAGTTTTCGCAGTCTTGGTGTAAACTCCATAGAAGATTACGGTATCTTACTTCTCTGTGGCGTTTAGAA
The DNA here is from genome assembly GCF_964263255.1 of Lissotriton vulgaris. Classification (NCBI taxonomy): domain Eukaryota; kingdom Metazoa; phylum Chordata; class Amphibia; order Caudata; family Salamandridae; genus Lissotriton; species Lissotriton vulgaris. Next base: position 1,607,700,833 of record NC_141694.1, on the reverse strand, counting down.
GTGCTTGGATCCGGCACCCAGCTCGTTGTGAAAAGACAGCCTGTGACTGGAAGGGGCGTGTCTAGATGTATTTGAGTCCGCCGTGTACGCAGTGAATCTTGGGAAACGTAGTTTTTTTTGGAATATCTTCTCTCACGGATAGAGCGAAAATATTAGGTGCAATTCAGAAAGTGTGTTACTGGAGGCATATACGGACCTGTTTAAACTTGATGGAAAAGCAGGAGAATCTTTTAACTGAACCACTTTTAGATTGGGTATGACAACGTCACATGAGCAGCAACAGGCAGAAGCAGAAGCACGTAGCGGGCATGCAGAGTTTTTTAGAGGTTACTGAATTCATTGAGATCGTTCAGTCCGTCCATTGCAGTGTTGAATTTTAAGATGAGGTAGGCCTCTTTTTGTGCCAGTCGTACATCTGGATCTCCGCCAGCTCCAGGGATGTTTTTTATACTTGCTAGAATTGTCCATTTGAGGTCATTGACCGAGTGTACTTTCTTCAGGAAGTGGGACACCAGGGGTGCGTCAGTACTTTGTTGTTTATCCTGGATCTGTGTTGGATAATGCGTTGGCGCACTTCTTGGGTTGTTTTGCCTATGTAGACTTTACCGCAGGGACATGTGATGGCATATACTGCGTATTTTGTCTTACAGTTCGTAAAGTCTTCGTGCCGCCAGTGTTTTTTGCCATCCGTGAAATGGGTGCTTTCCATCGTGAGGCTGCATACCGAACACGTACCACATTTGTGATGTCCTTTCACTGGGCCCATATTGAAGAGTGTACTCTGTGTTTCTCTTTTGGTAGTGCCTATGGTCGAGGAGATCTGTTGTCCAATACTCCGGGTTTTTTTCAACGCAAACAAGGGTTTGCCGATCTCGGGAATGATTTCCTCGACGAGGTGCCAATTATTGCGGATGATCTTCTGCACCGGATTTGTATGAGGTCCAAACGTGGAAACGCACACCATCCTTTCCAATTTCGGTTTGTCTCTCTTCTGCAGGAGATGTTCTCGAGGAGTCCATCTGGCTCTTTTCATCGAGTGCTTGAGCAGTTTTGCTGGGTACCCTCTCTCCTTCAGCTTGTCAGTGAGAGCTTCACCATGTATCACAAAGTCTTCTGTTGATGAACAATTCCTTCTGACCCTGAGGAACTGGCCGTAGGGTAGGTTGTTTCTTAAACTTTTGGGATGGTAACTTTTATAATGAAGGGAATTGTTTTTATCCGTTTTTTTCTGAAACAGAGTTGACTTGAGGCCTTCCGGCGTGGACTTGATCTCGACGTCCAGGAATGGCATGGTTTTGCAGTCATACGTCAAGCTGAATTTGATATCTGGACTGCGGTTGTTAAGCCAGACATGAAATTCTTCCAGAGATTGTGGTGTACCATTCCAGATACACCACACATCATCTATGTACCTCAGCCACTGCCCAATGTGGGCTCTGTACGGATTGTTATTGTACACGAACTTCTCCTCATACTGGGCCATATACAGTATGGCCATCTCCGGTGCGAAGGGACAGCCCATCGCTGATCCCTTAATTTGCAAGAACATTTCGTCTTCGAACACAAAGAAGTTCTTTTTGAGGGCGAGGGCCGCTAAGTTCACAATCAACTCGGTCGGGACCCTGTGGGGACGGGGTCTGGAGTCTAAATACATTTCAATCACATCCACTCCGTCTTGCTGGGGGATTTGAGTGTATAGGGACGAAACGTCCATTGTGGCTAGGAGTTGTGTGCTTGGATCAAATTCAAATCCTTCCACTTTGTTTATAAAATCCATGGTGTCCCGCAGAAACGATGGGACTTCGGCGACAAATTCCTTCAGGAACACATCCACAAACTTAGATATAGGCTCCAACACTGAGTCACATCCCGATACTATCGGACGTCCAGGTGGTATGTTGAGATCTTTGTGCACTTTTGGGAGAAAATACAGGTGTGGAGTTCGAGGGAATCGTTTGACGAGGTATTCTGCTTCCTTCGGACCTAGGATTCCATTATTTCTTGCTTCTTTTACCATCTGGGAGATTTCGTGAGTAATCTCTGCCGTGGGATCTTGTGTGATACGACGGTACCAATTTGGATTGTACACATGGCTTCTTCCTTCGGCTTTATACAATTCTTTCGACCACAGGACCACAGCCCCTCCTTTGTCCGCCGGTCTGATGACTGCCTCTTGCTGATTTTTTAATGCAGTAATGGCTTGTCTATGATCTTTTGAGAGATTTGCTGGTGTAAATGGTCTCTTCTTTTCCAACACGTTGAGGGATGACAGCACTTTTTGCTCAAAAGTGATGATGTTTTTCGCCATATTGTTGCTTGAAGGACAAAAGGATGATTTGTTTCTGAGGCCGGAAGCCTCCGTTTGTGGCTGGTTCATAGCGTCTCTGAAGAACCATCTCAGTCGGATCTTTCTAAAGAATTCAATAATTTCTAGTTTCACCTTGGTGAAGTCAATGCGCGTGTCAGGTACGAATGAAAGGCCCAGTTGAAGCAGTTCTTCCTCCGCTTTGGTCAGAATTTTAGTGGAGATGTTAATAATGGAGGAATTCTTTTTTATGACTTGTAGTTCCGCTTCCGTGTGGACATTTCCCATTGTGGCTGTTTGAATTTGCTCCGCTGCTGCTGTTGACCTTGTCCTAAAAAAGGACGTTTCTGTTGATTTCTGTTGGATGTCTACATAGGCAAAACAACCCAAGAAGTGCGCCAACGCATTATCCAACACAGATCCAGGATAAACAACAAAGTACTGACGGCACCCCTGGTGTCCCACTTCCTGAAGAAAGTACACTCGGTCAATGACCTCAAATGGACAATTCTAGCAAGTATAAAAAACATCCCTGGAGCTGGCGGAGATCCAGATGTACGACTGGCACAAAAAGAGGCCTACCTCATCTTAAAATTCAACACTGCAATGGACGGACTGAACGATCTCAATGAATTTAGTAACCTCTAAAAAACTCTGCATGCCCGCTACGTGCTTCTGCTTCTGCCTGTTGCTGCTCATGTGACGTTGTCATACCGAATCTAAAAGTGGTTCAGTTAAAAGATTCTCCTGCTTTTCCATCAAGTTTAAACAGGTCCGTATATGCCTCCAGTAACACTCTTTCTGAATTGCACCTAATATTTTCGCTCTATCCGTGAGAGAAGATATTCCCAAAAAAACTACATTTCCCAAGATTCACTGCGTACCTGGCGGACTCAAATACATCTAGACACGCCCCTTCCAGTCACAGGCTGTCTTTTCACAACGAGCTGGGTGCCAGATCCAAGCACTTCTAAACGCCACAGAGAAGTAAGATACCGTAATCTTCTATGGAGTTTACACCAAGACTGCGAAAACTCATTATGCGTTACTAAAAGGCTTGTCTTGTGTCTTAACAGCGCACAAGCCCAGGCGGCGGCCGCCGCTTGTTCAAGCATCCACGAAGGGATTTATGCCAACATAAAAAAGGTAGGAACCAATCTTGTTCAAACCTTGCCGAACATCCCTAATACCCCACGAGGCTTAGTAACAGGTGCCCCCCGCTTTTTTCAGGTTTCCTGACCTGCCCATCGAATAACTGATCCGTGCCGGCACCCCTCCCAGTGATCGCCACCTTGGCGCATCTTTGAGGTATGTCCTGGAAGTTGTAGTTCATTTTTTGACATGCTATAGGCACTCTGGAGGCATGACTTTAATTTGGATCTTTATACTTTTTCAATCGCAGGGAGTGATCTGAACCCCCCGCCAAAAAGGTACCTTTTAACTTTTTTTAATGTGTGAGTCTTTGCAAGAAGTTTATACCAATCAGCCCTTCTCTGATACAGTCTTTGTAATTATTTCATAGTGACAACGCCCCCCCAGTCCATGTCCTGAGGAGAACCCGTTAAACACAGTCGGGTTCGAAACGCGTCGACGTCTTTACCTGCAAAGATACCAATGTTCTAAGGCTCAATAGGAATGTAACTAATACATGTGCAAAGTGTAGAGCAGTCTCTTTGTAATTCCTATTTTGCAGCACTTGGTGATAAATGCACTGTGTATTCCTTGCAGATGATAACAAGTAGGCTAGTATTCCATTCTGTTAGTCCACTTGTTTATTCCATATCCAGGATTGGTGCCTCATAGATTTTTTAACTCGAGGCATATTACAGTTGTCTATGAAAATTGTGTTGTTTGAATTTCCTTGGTCTAAGTTTGCATTTTTTGTATTGTTGCTTTCAATTTATTGAATGTATTGTTTGTAAAGTCTGTTAATGTTTCGTTGTGTCTTTTGACGCTAAAAACTTTTTCTAAACCTTTTTATAAAATAAAAAAGTGATTCAAGACACATGTTTGTCCAACCTAGTGACTATTAGAACTAGGTGGTTAATGATTATTGAAATTCAAGCTGTCCGGCCACTTTGTTTGTTTACTTTCTAAAAGTGGCATTTTCAAACACACAATTTAAAAACCACCTTTACTAAAATGTGTTTTGAAATCCTGAGCTCAGAGGCCCCAAACTCCAAATCTCTAGCAGTTTCCAGTTGAAAGTTACACCTGTAAAGTGTTACAGGGCAGCCCTAATGATAGCCTCTGGAAGAGCAAGTCCTTGCAATAGTAAAAAACGAAATTGGCAGTATTTTACTGTCAGGAAATGTAAAACACACCAGTACATGTCCTACCTTTCACATACACTGCACCCTGCCCAGGGAGGTACCTTGGGCCTACCTTAGGGGTGCCTTACATGTAGTAAAAGGGAAGGTTAGGGCCTGGCAAGTGGGTGCACTTGCAAGGTTGACATGGCTGTTTAAAACTGCACTCACAGACACTGCAATGGCAGGCCTGAGACAAGTTTACAGGGCTGCTCATGTGGGTGGCACAACCAGTGCTGCAGGCCCACTAGGAGCATTTGATGTACATGCCCTGGGCACACACAATGCACTTTACCAGAGACTTATCAGTAAATTAAATATGCCAATAATGGAGATCAATTCAGAATTACAATTTACACAGAGAGCATATGCACTTTAGCACTGATTAGCAGTGGAACAGTGCCCAAAGTCCTAAAGCCAAAAAACAAAGGCAGAAAATAGGAGGGAAAAGACAAAAGTCTGGGGCTAAACCTGCAAAAAAAGGCGAGGGCTAGCACAACCCCCGCCAACCTGAATGCAGCGGAGACCAATCAATACATTGATGGACTTCCCTGATTGGGGGATAGAACATAAACCCTGGCCCGCAATAGTAGTTGGAGCAGTCTACACCAGGGTGTGAATACTTCCCCCTCCCAGGGGCAACTCTGTTCCCCAAGACAACAAGTCACAGTGTCTACTTACACCAGTCAGTGACGGGAGCCAGGCCTAAGGCCTCTCAGGGCTCTCTAAGCCCTGTTGCTTCTGAGAGTGTGGGGTGGTAGCCCCATGTGCTTTGCACCTTTTGTCTACTGCATCCAATGTAGGGATGGCATTCGAACACTGGACCACCAGTCCAGGGTCAGCACCCTGAGGTTGGACAGGAGACTGGGGTGGGCTCTCCCACACCCTGTCCTCCCCTCTAGAGTCCTGTACCTCCACTGGGGAAAGGTATCCCCAGACTTGAGAATTGTCAGGGCACCTGTGACAAGTGTCCTGCACAAATAGCACACCAGTTCAGGGGTGTTATCCTGCAACTGGTTTCCCAGCCTAGGATCTGTACCCTCAGGCTGGACAGGAGGTAGGGTGTGGCTCCCCTCCCACTGCCCCCTTCTTGGGGCTCTGCACCCTCCCACCTGTAGTGGTACCCCCAGAAGACAATACAGTAGGGACACTTCTATCAGTTGCCCCTCCCAACAGGTCACGGGGGACACCCTGTACCTGGCCCTCCAACCCAGGGTCTGCACCCTTAGGCTGGGCCTGGAAAGCCATTACTTCGGGGGGAGGAACCCTACACCCCACTAGGGAAACACCTTTCTCAGGTGTTGTGTGAGAGTCCACCTGGCTCAGGCCTCCAGCCTCCTGCCCATCTGACAGTGCATGAAGACCCCGATCCCAGGAGTGGCCTTACCATGGACAGTCCTGGGGCGATCTGACCTCCGAGCTAGCAACCCCATACACACTGGTTCTCCAAACTAGGACTGTCTGTCCCTCTCCCCCACCCCCACCCCTTTCTCTGGACTTTTGTACCCTCCCACCTGGAGTGGTACTGCCAGCCACTAAAATTGGAGGGACACTGGTGACAGCTACCTCCCAAGTTCTCGTGGCAGTAGAGGACTAGAGGACTACCCTCTGTGGATGGCCTCCAGGTGAAGACTAGGCCCACCTCCCGGTGCTCCCTCATGGAACCATCCAGGCCCTGGGAAGTAATATCAGGCACCCTGGTTCTCTAACCACCCCCACTCCCTAACCTTTGGGACCCCTCACCCATCCACTACACTGAGACCTATCTGCATCACTGTGACCCTCCCCCTCACTCTGATGGGGAAGCCCCGAGCCACTCCCTCTAGGAGTACCCCCAAATGCCTTCTCAGGACCTCTGCAATCCACCACAAGATCTGCCTCCAGTGCAAGCTCCCTGGGGTCAGAAAACTCATACTCTGCCTGCAGCCCTTGGTCACAGAGAGGTGTATAACCCAGTCACTCCATGACTGGATGTTGCTGTCTCACACCCAAGTGCACACAGTGGTATTGTGTACCTGTATATAAAGCCACTTTTAATACTGTGGTGCACTGCACTTATCTATGCAGGAAGCTGTTGGTGTCCTCACTTACAAGCTGGGACAGCTGGGACAACATTTACTGTCACCCTAGCCCATGTATTCAACTATGTTTACAGTCCTGCCTTCGCTCTTACTCCGTGATTCCTCCGTACTCTCTGTGCAACGTGCCTTTTAGATTTGTGTTTCCATTTTTGCCTAACCTCCCAGTCTAAAAATGACCATTCATCAGGAAACGGGGAATGTAGTCTATGATGGTTGAGTAAGTAAATTCCAAAATGTTTACCACCATTATAATGTGAGTCCTATGAATTGTAGCTATTTTGCTATTTCTTTACAGTCTTAGTTTTTCAGTACATCTTTATAACCCACAGATTTAAGTATAGCAGTATACATGCCTGTCACAGGGTGTTGCATCCTCCAGTCCAGCTGTCCCTTCCATGTCTGTAAAGGGGGTGTAGTGAGTGACCTTAAAATGATGACTAAAAACACCTGTTGTTGCTGTCCATAGAAATATAAGAAGTGTAGCAAAAATGTGCTTGTAATACTGAGTATTGAGAATAGGAATATCATGATACCTTATTATCATGAGCACAATGTTGGAAGGTAATTGCATACAGGGAAGTATTCTTAACTCCACGTCTACTTATCATGAAGACATATGTATCGTCAAGACACAAATATGTCCAGTTAGGAATAGAAAATCTATACATTCTTACCTTTCAACATTTTGTTAAGGTGCATTCTAGTCGATATGCAGGTTGCACAGTTACAAATTCCTATTTGTAGTCCTGAAATGAAGTATTGTGATGAGTGCTTGTTTGTAATATTCTGGCATTGTTAATACCCTGGCTGGATCACAACTAATAGAATTGTGCACCTGCCAAGGCAGCGCCATTTCAGCTTAACTGATATTTTTTAATTCATGTTTACGCTCAATAATTGCTTAATAATGTCACAACAGTCTTTTTCAGAAGGGTTCAATGAGGCAATAATTGACCATTTACCGTAATTAAACCAGTAAAGTATTTTACATTTTGTAAGAGTTTTACATTTTCTAATGTTATACTGCTGGGCTCATTCTTGAATTTCATTCTGAGTGTGTGTCCTCCCACACTGCCAGCTTGCAGGATGATGCCTCGCCGCCTGCCCAAGCACCACTCACACCAGAAGCCTTTCACATTAACTATGTTATTTTATTACAAAACTGCTCCCTGCGGGAAATCTCCTACCTTACCCTTGTGCCAGGCCAGCACTGCAGTGCAAGCACACTTATTGGACCTTGCAAAGTTATCCATACTGAGGGCCTGATTCACAACGGACCTCTGCACTCTAGGCAGAGGCACCACAGTCGTGAGGGAGTCCCCACGCTTGGGGTGGAATCTCCGCAATGAGAGGCGCTGCAGTCATAGGGGAGTCTTGGTACTCGGGCGGAATCTCCGCAATGAGAGGCCCTGCAGTCATGGGGGAGTCTTGGCACTCGTGCGGAATCTCTGCAATGAGAGGCCCTGCAGTCATGGGGGAGTCTTGGCACTCGGGCGGAATCTCTGCATTGAGAGGCTCTGCAGTCATGGGGAAGTCTTGGCACTCGGGCCGGGATCTCCGCATTGAGAGGCCCTGCAGTCATGGGGGAGTCTTGGCACTCGGGCCGGAATCTCAGCAATGAGAGGCCCTGCAGTCATGGGGGAGTCTTGGCACTCGGCCGGAATCTCAGCAATGAGAGGCGCTGCAGTCATGGGGGAGTCTTGGCACTCGGCTGGAATCTCCGCAATGAGAGGCCCTGCAGTCATGGGGAGTCTTGGCACTCGAGGTGGAATCTCCGCAATGAGAGGCCCTGCAGTCATGGGGGAGGCTTGGCACTCGGGCGGAATCTCGGCAATGAGAGGCCCTGCAGTCAAGGGGGAGTCTTGGCACTCAGGAGTAATCTCCTCAATGAGAGGCCCTGCAGTCATGGGGGAGTCTTGGCACTCGGGCCGGAATCTCCGCATTGAGAGGCCCTGTAATCAAGGGGGAGTCTTGGCGCTCTAGGCGGAATCTCTGCATTGAGAGACCCTGCAGCCATGGGGGAGTCTTGGCACTCTGGGCGGAATCTCCGCAATGAGAGGCCCTGCAGTCAAGGAGGAATCTTGGTACTCTGGGCGTAATCTCCGCAATGAGAGGCCCTGCAGCAATGGGGGAGTCTTGGCACTCGGGCGGAGTCTCTGCAATGAGAGGCCCTGCAGTCATGGGGGAGTCTTGGCACTCGGGCCGGGATCTCCGCATTGAGAGGCCCTGCAGTCATGGGGGAGTCTTGGCACTCGGGCCGGAATCTCAGCAATGAGAGGCCCTGCAGTCATGGGGGAGTCTTGGCACTCGGCCGGAATCTCCGCATTGATAGGCCCTGCAGTCATGGGGGAGTCTTGGCACTCGGCCGGAATCTCCGCAATGAGAGGCCCTGCAGTCATGGGGGAGTCTTGGCACTCGGGCTGGAATCTCCGCAATGAGAGGCCCTGCAGCCATGGGGGAGTCTTGGCATTCGGGGGGAATCTCCGCAATGAGAGACCCTGCAGTCATGGGGGAGTCTTGGCACTCGGGCGGAATCTCCACAATGAGAGGCCCTGCAGCCATGGGGGAGTCTTGGCATTCGGGCGGAATCTCCTCAATGAGAGGCCCTGCAGTCATGGGGGAGTCTTGGCACTTGGGCCGGAATCTCCGCATTGAGAGGCCCTGTAATCATGGGGGAGTCTTGGCGCTCTAGGCGGAATCTCTGCATTGAGAGACCCTGCAGCCATGGGGGAGTCTTGGCACTCTGGGTGGAATCTCCGTAATGAGAGGCCCTGCAGCCATGGGGGAGTCTTGGCACTTTGGGCGGAATCTCCGCAATGAGAGGCCCTGCAGTCAAGGAGGAATCTTGGCACTCTGGGCGTAATCTCCGCAATGAGAGGCCCTGCAGCCATGGGGGAGTCTTGGCACTCTGGGTGGAATCTCCGTAATGAGAGGCCCTGCAGTCAAGGGGGAGTATTGACACTCTGGGCAGAATCTCCTCAATGAGAGGCCCTGCAATCATGGGGGAGACTTGGCCCTCTGGCAGAATCTCTGCATTGAGAGGCCCTGTAGTCATGAGGGGAGTCTTGGCACTCGGGCAGAATCTACATAATGAGAGGCCCTGCAGTCTTGGGGGAGTCTTGGCACTCGGGCAGAATCTACATAATGAGAGGCCCTGCAGTCTTGGGGGAGTCTTGGCACTCGGGCGGAATCAACGTAATGAGAGGCCCTGCAGTCTTGGGGGAGTCTTGGCACTCGGGCGGAATCTACGTAATGAGAGGCCCTGCAGTCTTGGGGGAGTCTTGGCACTCAGGCCGGAATCTCCGTAATGAGAGACCCTGCAGTCATGGGGGAGTCTTGGTACTTGGGCGGAATATCCGCAATGAGAGGCCCTGCAGTTATGGGGCAGTCTTAGAAGTCGGGGGGAATCTCCGCAATGTGAGGCCCAGCAGTCATGGGGGCGTCTTGCCACTCGGGCGGAATCTCCACAATGAGAGGCCCTGCAGTCATGGGGGACTCTTGGCACTCTGGCAGAATCTACTTAATGAGAGGCCCTGCAGTCCTGGGGGAGTCTTGGCACTCGGGCGGAATCTCTGCACTGAGAGGCCCTGCAGTCATGGGAGAGTCTTGGCACTCGGGCGGAATCCCCGCAATGAGAGGCCCTGCAGTCAAGGGGGAGTCTTGGCATTCTGGGCGGAATCTCCGTAATGAGAGGTCCTGCAGTCATGGGGGAGTCTTGGCACTCGAGGTGGAATCTCTGCACTGAGAGGCCCTGCAGTCATGGAGGAGTCTTGGCACTCGGGCGGAATCTCCGTAATAAGATGCCCTGCAGTCATGGGGGATTCTTGGCACTCGGACGGAATCTCCGCAATGAGAGGCCCTGCAGTCATGGGGGAGTCTTGGCACTCGGGTAGAATCTCCGTAATGAGAGGCCCTGCAGTCATGGGGGAGTCTTGGCACTCGGGCGGAATCTCCACAATGAGAGGCCCTGCAGTCATGGGGGAGTCTTGGCACTCGGTGGAATCTCCGCAATGAGAGGCCCTGCAGTCATGGGGGAGTTCAAGTTCAAGTTCAAGTTCAAGAATTTATATAGCGCACTACTCACCCAGAGGGTCTCAAGGCGCTTGGGGAGGGGGTTCATTATTTATCGAATAGCCAGGTTTTAAGCTCTTTTCTGAAGGAGATGTGGTTCTGTGTAAGGCGGAGGTGAGTAGGGAGTGAATTCCAGGTCTTGGCCGCCAAGTAGGAGAAGGATCTACCTCCCATGGTGGCTCTTTGGATACGTGGAACTACGGCGAGGCCTTGATTGGATGATCTTAGTTGGCGGATGGGTGTGTAGAATGATAGACGAGTGTTGAGGCTTTCGAGCCCTAGTTTGTAGAGGGCCTTGTGTGCGTGAGTGAGGAGACGAAATGTTATTCTCTTGTTGACGGGAAGCCAGTGGAGGTCTTTCAGGTGGCCGTAAATGTGATCTTGGCGAGGGATGTCCAAAATAAGCCTCGCTGATGCGTTTTGGATACGTTGGAGTTTTTTCTGTAATTTGGCTGTAATTCCGGCGTAGAGGGTGTTTCCGTAGTCAAGTCGACTCGTAACCAGTGCGTGGGTGACAGTCTTTCTTGTCTCGGCAGGGATCCAATGGAAGATTTTTTTGAGCATACGAAGTATGTTGAAGCAGGAGGATGAGACGGCGTTGACTTGCTTGGTCATCGAGAGTGAAGAGTCTAGGACGAAGCCAAGGTTACGTGCGTGGTCCGTGGGTATGGGTGCTGAGCCCAGATCCGAGGGCCACCATGAGTCGTTCCAGGCAGAGGGGGTTGGTCCCAGGATGAGAACTTCCGTTTTGTCTGAGTTGAGTTTAAGGCGGCTGTCTTTCATCCATACGGCAACTTCTTTCATGCCTTTGAGAAGATTGGTTTTGGCGGTGTTGGGGTCTTTGGTGAGGGAAAGAATCAGTTGGGTGTCGTCAGCGTAGGAGATGATGTTAAGGTTGTGTAGACGCGCGATGGACGCGAGTGGACTCATGTAGACGTTGAAGAGGGTGGGACTGAGTGATGATCCTTGTGGTACACCGCAGATGACTTTGGTGGCCTCTGATTTCAATGGGGGAAGTCGGACTCTCTGAGTTCTCCCAGCTAGGAACGAGGTGAACCAGTCCAAGGCTTTTTCTTTTATCCCGATGTTGCTGAGGCGGTGTATGAGTGTACTGTGGCAGACAGTGTCGAAGGCGGCAGAGAGGTCGAGTAGTATGAGGGCCACTGTTTCTCCGTTGTCCAGTAGTGTTCGGATGTCGTCTGTTGCTGCGATGAGGGCGGTTTCGGTGCTGTGTTTGGCTCGAAAGCCGGATTGCGAGGGATCGAGGGAGTTGTTGGATTCGAGGAAGGTGGCGAGTTGGCTATTGAAGGCTTTCTCAATGACTTTGGCCGGGAATGGGAGGAGGGATATGGGGCGGTAGTTTTTAAGTTCAAATGGGTCTGCTGTGGGTTTTTTCAGGAGGGCGCTGACTTCGGCGTGTTTCCAGCTTTCTGGAAAGGTGGCAGAGATGAAGGAGCAGTTGATGACATCGCGAAGATGGGGTGCGATGATGGAGTCTGCTTTGTTGAAGATGTGGTGGGGACATGGGTCGGTTGACGATCCAGAGTGGATGGAATTCATGAGGCGGATGGTGTCTTCAGTGGTGATTGGGTTCCAGGCGCTGAGGTTGTTAGAGGGCGGTTTAGGTTCTGAGGGGGGTGGAGAGGGTTGTTTGTTGGAGCTGTTTTCGAAGCTGTTGTGTATGTCGGCAATTTTGTTGTAGAAGAAGGAGGATAGCGAATCGCAGAGGTCTTGGGAGGGAGTGATGTCGTTTGAGGCTGCGGTGGGGTTGGTGAATTCTTTGACAATGTTGAATAGTTCCTTGCTGTTATGGGCGTTGTTGTCGAGTCGATTCTTGAATGTTGATTTCTTAGTGGATCGGATTAGCTGGTGGTGTTTGAGGGGGGCTGCCTTGAGGGTGGTCATGTTGTCGGAGGTTGGGTTTTTTCTCCATGTCTTCTCAAGAGTGCGGCATAGCTTTTTGGATTTCTTAAGGTCATCGTTGAACCAGGGGGCCTTTTTGCTGTTTTGTTTGGTGAGATGGTTTTTCAAGGGTGCTAGTTCGTCAGCGCTGTGAGTGATCCATTGTTTGAATTTAATGGCAGCTTGGTTTGGGTTCGATGGGAGGGCGGGTGGGTTTTGGTTGAGCGATGTGAGGAGTTGGTCGGTGGTGATTTTGTTCCATTTTCTTCGGGGAATAGGTTGTGGGGGGTTGTGGGTCGAGGTGGTTTTGTAGCTGAAGTGAACACAGCTGTGGTCAGTCCAGTGGAGAGCTGTGGTGCGATCGAAGGAGGTGTGTTTGCTGGAGGTGAATATTGGGTCGAGCGTATGTCCGGCTATATGGGTGGGGGTGTCAACAAGTTGATTGAGGCCGAGATTGGCCAGGTTGTCCAGAAGGGTGGTGGTGTTGCAGTCGTTTTTCTTGTCCAGGTGGAAGTTGAGGTCTCCTAATAGAATGTAGTTCTCGGAGGCGAGGGCATGTGGACTGATGAAGTCAGTGATGTCTTCGCTGAATTGTTTACAGGTTCCTGGAGGTCTGTAGATGAGGGTGCCTCTAAGTGTGGTTCTAGGGTCGGTGTGGACCTGGAAGTGGAGGTGTTCGGCGGTTGTAAGGTTATCGTCAGAGCTGGTCGTGATTTTGATGGTGTTCTTATGGATGATGGCGATGCCTCCTCCTGTTTGGGCGGTGCGGTCTTTCCGGATAATCTTGTAATTGTCCGGGATGGCTATGGCGATGTCGGGTGTTGATGATGCTTTCATCCATGTTTCATTGAGAAAGGCGACGTCCGGAGATGTAGTGTCGAGTAGGTCCCACAGTTCGGTGGCGTGTCTATGGACCGAGCGGGTGTTCAGCAGGATGCACTTCAGATGGTTAGAGTCAGAGCTGCGTTTGGGGTTAGTGGATGTGGTGTGGGTCTTGATGCTGGTAAATTTGCAGGAGTGGCAGGCGAAGGGTCCGTGGGTGTGTCCTGGGACAGCTACGCAACAATGTGGGATGCGTCCAGGGTTGAGGGCTATGTAGGTGGAGGCGGCATACGTTATGCGGGAGGAGTGCGGTTTGTGGGGACCAGGGGGTCTGGCGCTGGGCGCGGTCCAGGCGCGGACGGGCGTAGACGGGCTTACCTTTGACGCACCTTCGGCGCGCATGGGGCGTAACCGCTGCGCGTGAACGTTGCGCAAAAAGACATCTGTCACATATAGATAGTGGAGGGGGGAGGGGCGAGGGCGGAGCAGCTGGGAGGCGGGAGGCGGGTGGAGATCCGGGGAGGGAAGGCTAAACAACAACAAGCTAAACAAGATGGCAGTCGGCCAAATTCAATGCAGGGTTGGGGCACAAAGTATGTATAAAGCGCTAAGATACTTGGGCACAATGAATCAAAAAGTGAAATGCAGGCACCTCAAACAAAGCAGAGCGTTACAGCGCGCTATGGAGGGCTAGCGCTATGCTAATATGCTAATTAGCACAATTGGGACTAGCGCTACGCTGTTATGACAATCTGCACAAATAGTAAGGTAATGGAGCGCTATGTAAATAATTCTACAAATCAGGCGCAGCTGAATGTGGGTCACAATACCACAGTGAAGGTCGGGGAAGCAGCGTGAAGTGGAGCGACCGCTTCTGACGAGTCAGGACGGTCACAGAGGTCTCGTGGAGGGATCGAGCCTGACGATCTGTGGGAGGGCGGAGCAGCTGGGAGGCGGGAGGCGGGGTGGAGATCCGGGGAGGGAAGGCTAAACAACAACAAGCTAAACAAGATGGCAGTCGGCCAAATTCAATGCAGGGTTGGGGCACAAAGTATGTATAAAACGCTAAGATACTTGGGCACAATGAATCAAAAAGTGAAATGCAGGCAACTCAAACAAAGCGGAGCGTTACAGCGCGCTATGGAGGGCTAGCGCTATGCTAATATGCTAATTAGCACAATTGGGACTAGCGCTACGCTGCTATGACAATCTGCACAAATAGTAAGGTAATGGAGCGCTATGTAAACAATTCTACAAATCAGGCGCAGCTGAATGCGGGTCACGATACCACAGTGAAGGTCGGGGAAGCAGCGTGAAGAGGAGCGACCGCTTCTGACGAGTCGGGCGGAATCTCGGCAATGAGAGGCCCTGCAGTCATGGGGGAGTCTTGGCACTCGGGCGGAATCTCGGCAATGAGAGGTCCTGCAGTCATGGGGGAGTCTTGGCACTCAGTGCAGAATCTCCGCAATGAGAGGCCCTGCAGTCATGGGGGAGTCTTGGCACTCTTGGTGGAATCTCCGCAATGAGAGGCCCTGCAGTCATGGGGGAGTCTTGGCACGCAGGCGGAATCTCCACAATGAGAGGCCCTGCAGTCATGGTGGGGTCTTGGCATTTGGGGCAGAATCTCCGTAATGAGAGGCCCTGCAGTCGTGGGGGAGTCTTGGCACTCGGGCGGAATCTCTTTAATGAGAGGCCCTGCAGTCATGGGGGAGTCTTGGCACTTGGGCGGAATCTTCGCAATGAGAGGCCCTGCAGTCGTAGGGGAGTCTTGGCACTCAGGCGGAATCTACGCAATGAGAGGCCCTGCAGTCTTGGGGGAGTCTTGGCACTCTGGCGGAATCTCTGCATTGAGAGGCCCTGTAGTCATGAGGGAGTCTTGGCACTCTGGGCGGAATCTCTGCATTGAGAGGTCCTGCAGTCATGGGGGACTCTTGGCACTCTGGCAGAATCTACTTAATGAGAGGCCCTGCAGTCCTGGGGGAGTCTTGGCACTCGGGCGGAATCTCTGCACTGAGAGGCCCTGCAGTCATGGGGGAGTCTTGGCACTCGGGCGGAATCCCCGCAATGAGAGGCCCTGTAGTCATGAGAGGAGTCTTGGCATTCTGGGCGGAATCTCCGTAATGAGAGGTCCTGCAGTCATGGGGGAGTCTTGCAACTCGGGCGGAATCTCCACAATGAGAGGCCCTGCAGTCCTGGGGGAGTCTTGGCACTCGGGCGGAATCTCCGCAATGAGAGACCCTGCAGTCATGGGGGAGTCTTGGCACTCGGGCGGAATCTCCACAATGAGAGGCCCTGCAGTCAAGGGGGAGTCTTGGCATTCTGGGTGGAATCTCCGTAATGAGAGGTCGTGCAGTCATGGGGTAGTCTTGGCACTCGAGGCGGAATCTCTGCACTGAGAGGCCCTGCAGTCATGGGGGAGTCTTGGCACTCGGGCGGAATCTCCGTAATAAGATGCCCTGCAGTCATGGGGGAGTCTTGGCACTCGGGCGGAATCTCCGCAATGAGAGGCCCTGCAGTCATGGGGGAGTCTTGGCACTCGGGCGGAATCTCCGTAATGTGAGGCCCTGCAGTCATGGGGGAGTCTTGGCACTCGGGCGGAATCTCCGCAATGAGAGGGCCTGCAGTCATAGGGGAGTCTTGGCACTCGGTGGAATCTCCGCAATGAGAGGCCCTGCAGTCATGGGGGAGTCTGGCACTCGGGCGGAATCTCCGCAATGAGAGGCCCTGCAGTCATGGGGGAGTTCAAGTTCAAGTTCAAGAATTTATATAGCGCACTACTCACCCAGAGGGTCTCAAGGCGCTTGGGGAGGGGGTTCATTATTTATCGAATAGCCAGGTTTTAAGCTCTTTTCTGAAGGAGATGTTGTTCTGTGTAAGGCGGAGGTGAGTAGGGAGTGAATTCCAGGTCTTGGCCGCCAAGTAGGGGAAGGATCTACCTCCCATGGTGGCTCTTTGGATACGTGGAACTACGGCGAGGCCTTGATTGGATGATCTTAGTTGGCGGGTGGGTGTGTAGAAGGATAGACGAGTGTTGAGGCTTTCGGGCCCTAGTTTGTAGAGGGCCTTGTGTGCGTGAGTGAGGAGACCAAATGTTATTCTCTTGTTGACAGGAAGCCAGTGGAGGTCTTTCAGGTGGCCGGAAATGTGATCTTGGCAAGGGATGTCCAAAATAAGCCTCGCTGATGCGTTTTGGATGCGTTGGAGTTTTTTCTGTAATTTGGCTGTAATTCCGGCGTAGAGGGTGTTTCCGTAGTCAAGTCGACTCGTAACCAGTGCGTGGGTGACAGTCTTTCTTGTCTCGGCGGGGATCCAATGGAAGATTTTTTTGAGCATACGAAGTATGTTGAAGCAGGAGGATGAGACGGCGTTGACTTGCTTGGTCATCAAGAGTGAAGAGTCTAGGACGAAGCCAAGGTTACGTGCGTGGTCCGTGGATATGGGTGCTGAGCCCAGATCCGAGGGCCACCATGAGTCGTCCCAGGCAGAGGGGGTTGGTCCCAGGATGAGAACTTCCGTTTTGTCTGAGTTGAGTTTAAGGCGGCTGTCTTTCATCCATACGGCAACTTCTTTCATGCCTTTGAGAAGATTGGTTTTGGCGGTGTTGGGGTCTTTGGTGAGGCAAAGAATCAGTTGGGTGTCGTCAGCGTAGGAGATGATGTTAAGGTTGTGTAGACGCGCGATGGACGCGAGTGGACTCATGTAGACGTTGAAGAGGGTGGGACTGAGTGATGATCCTTGTGGTACACCGCAGATGACTTTGGTGGCCTCTGATTTCAATGGGGGAAGTCGGACTCTCTGAGTTCTCCCAGCTAGGAACGAGGTGATCCAGTCCAAGGCTTTTTCTTTTATCCCGATGTTGCTGAGGCGGTGTATGAGTGTACTGTGGCAGACAGTGTCGAAGGCGGCAGAGAGGTCGAGTAGGATGAGGGCCACTGTTTCTCCGTTGTCCAGTAGTGTTCGGATGTCGTCTGTTGCTGCGATGAGGGCGGTTTCGGTGCTGTGTTTGGCTCGAAAGCCGGATTGTGAGGGATCGAGGGAGTTGTTGGAGTCGAGGAAGGTGGCGAGTTGGCTATTGACGGCTTTCTCAATGACTTTGGCCAGGAATGGGAGGAGGGATATGGGGCGGTAGTTTTTAAGTTCAAATGGGTCTGTTGTGGGTTTTTTCAGGAGGGCGCTGACTTCGGCGTGTTTCCAGCTTTCTGGAAAGGTGGCAGAGATGAAGGAGCAGTTGATGACATTGCGAAGATGGGGTGCGATGATGGAGTCTGCTTTGTTGAAGATGTGGTGGGGACATGGGTCGGTTGACGATCCAGAGTGGATGGAATTCATGAGGCGGATGGTGTCTTCAGTGGTGATTGGGTTCCAGGCGCTGAGGTTGTTAGAGGGCGGTTTAGGTTCTGAGGGGGGTGGAGAGGGTTGTTTGTTGGAGCTGTTTTCGAAGCTGTTGTGTATGTCGGCAATTTTGTTGTAGAAGAAGGAGGATAGCGAATCGCAGAGGTCTTGGGAGGGAGTGATGTCGTTTGAGGCTGCGGTGGGGTTTTTGAATTCTTTGACGATGTTGAATAGTTCCTTGCTGTTATGGGCGTTGTTGTCGAGTCGATTCTTGAATGTTGATTTCTTAGTGGATCGGATTAGCTGGTGGTGTTTGCGGGTGGCTGCCTTGAGGGTGGTCATGTTGTCGGAGGTTGGGTTTTTTCTCCATGTCTTCTCAAGAGTGCGGCATAGCTTTTTGGATTTCTTAAGGTCATCGTTGAACCAGGGGGCCTTTTTGCTGTTTTGTTTGGTGAGATGGTTTTTCAAGGGTGCTAGTTCGTCAGCGCTGTGAGTGATCCATTGTTTGAATTTAATAGCAGCTTGGTTTGGGTTCGATGGGAGGGCGGGTGGGTTTTGGTTGAGCGATGTGAGGAGTTGGTCGGTGGTGATTTTGTTCCATTTTCTTCGGGGAATATGTTGTGGGGGGTTGTTGGTCGAGGTGGTTTTGTAGCTGAAGTGAACACAGCTGTGGTCAGTCCAGTGGAGAGCTGTGGTGCGATCGAAGGAGGTGTGTTTCCTGGAGGTGAATATTGGGTTGAGCGTATGTCCGGCTATATGGGTGGGGGTGTCAACAAGTTGATTGAGGCCGAGATTGGCCAGGTTGTCCAGAAGGGTGGTGGTGTTGCAGTCGTTTTTCTTGTCCAGGTGGAAGTTGAGGTCTCCTAATAGAATGTAGTTCTCGGAGGCGAGGGCATGTGGACTGATGAAGTCAGTGATGTCTTCGCTGAATTGTTTACGGGTTCCTGGAGGTCTGTAGATGAGGGTGCCTCTAAGTGTGGTTTTAGGGTCAGTGTGGACCTGGAAGTGGAGGTTTTCTGCGGTTGTAAGGTTATCGTCTGAGCTGGTCGTGATTTTGATGGTGTTCTTATGGACGATGGCGATGCCTCCTCCTGTTTGGGCGGTGCGGTCTTTCCGGATAATCTTGTAATTGTCCGGGATGGCTATGGCGATGTCGGGTGTTGATGATGCTTTCATCCATGTTTCAGTGAGGAAGGCGACGTCCGGAGATGTAGTGTCGAGTAGGTCCCACAGTTCGGTGGCGTGTCTATGGACCGAGCGGGTGTTCAGCAGGATGCACTTCAGATGGTTAGAGTCAGAGCTGCGTTTAGGGTTAGTGGATGTGGTGTGGGTCTTGATGCTGGTAAATTTGCAGGAGTGGCAGGCGAAGGGTCCGTGGGTGTGTCCTGGGACAGCTACGCAACAATGTGGGATGCGTCCAGGGTTGGGGGCTATGAGGGTGGAGGCGCCATACGTTATTCGGGAGGAGTGCGGTTTGCGGGGTCCAGGGGGTCTGGCGCTGGGCGCGGTCCAGGCGCGGACGGGCGTAGACGGGCTTACCTTTGGCACCTTCGGCGCGCATGGGGCGCGACCGCTGCGCGTGAACGCTGCGCGAAAAGACATCTGTCATATATAGATAGTGGAGGGGCGAGGGCGGAGCAGCTGGGAGGCGGGAGGCGGGGTGGAGATCCGGGGAGGGAAGGCTAAACAACAACAAGCTAAACAAGATGGCAGTCGGCCAAATTCAATGCAGGGTTGGGGCACAAAGTATGTATAAAACGCTAAGATACTTGGGCACAATGAATCAAAAAGTGAAATGCAGGCACCTCAAACAAAGCAGAGCGTTACAGAGCGCTATGGAGGGCTAGCGCTATGCTAATATGCTAATTAGCACAATTGGGACTAGCGCTACGCTGCTATGACAATCTGCACAAATAGTAAGGTAATGGAGCGCTATGTAAATAATTCTACAAATCAGGCGCAGCTGAATGCGGGTCACGATACCACAGTGAAGGTCGGGGAAGCAGCGTGAAGAGGAGCGACCGCTTCTGACGAGTCAGGACAGTCACAGAGGTCTCGTGGAGGGATCGAGCCTGACGATCTGTGGGAGGGCGGAGCAGCTGGGAGGCGGGAGGCGGGGTGGAGATCCGGGGAGGGAAGGCTAAACAACAACAAGCTAAACAAGATGGCAGTCGGCCAAATTCAATGCAGGGTTGGGGCACAAAGTACGTATAAAACGCTAAGATACTTGGGCACAATGAATCAAAAAGTGAAATGCAGGCACCTCAAACAAAGCAGAGCGTTACAGCGCGCTATGGAGGGCTAGCGCTATGCTAATATGCTAATTAGCACAATTGGGACTAGCGCTACGCTGCTATGACAATCTGCACAAATAGTAAGGTAATGGAGCGCTATGTAAATAATTCTACAAATCAGGCGCAGCTGAATGCGGGTCACGATACCACAGTGAAGGTCGGGGAAGCAGCGTGAAGAGGAGCGACCGCTTCTGACGAGTCGGGCGGAATCTCGGCAATGAGAGGCCCTGCAGTCATGGGGGAGTCTTGGCACTCGGGCGGAATCTCGGCAATGAGAGGTCCTGCAGTCAAGGGGGAGTCTTGGCACTCAGGAGGAATCTCCTCAATGAGAGGCCCTGCAGTCATGGGGGAGTCTTGGCACTCGGGACGGAATCTCCTCATTGAGAGGCCCTGCAGTCAAGGGGGAGTCTTGGCACTCTAGGCGGAATCTCTGCATTGAGAGACCCTGCAGCCATGGGGGAGTCTTGGCATTTGGGGGTAATTTCCGCAATGAGAGGCCCTGCAGCCATGGGGGAGTATTGGCACTCGGGCGAATCTCCGCAATCAGAGGCCCTGCAGCCATGAGGGAGTCTTGGCACTCTGGGCGTAATCTCTGCAATGAGAGGCCCTGCAGCCATGGGGGAGTCTTGGCACTCAGGTGGAATCCTCGCAATGAGGGGCCCTGCAGTCAAGGGGGAGTCTTGACACTCGGGCGGAATCTCCGCAATGAGAGGCCCTGCAGTCATGGGGGAGTCTAGGCACTCTGGGTGAAATCTCTGCAATGAGAGCCCCTGCAGTCATGGGGGAGTCTTGGCACTCGGGGCAGAATCTCCGCATTAAGAGGCCCTGCAGTCATGGGGGAGTCTTGGCATTCTGGGTGGGATCTCCGCCATGAGAGGCCCTGCAGTCATGGGGGAGTCTTGGCACGCAGGCAGAATCTCTGCAATGAGAGGCCCTGCAGTCATGGGGGAGTCTTGGCACTCTGGGCGTAATCTCTGCAATGAGAGGCCCTGCAGTCATGGGGGACTTTTGGCACTCTGGGCGGAATCTCCGCAATGAGAGGCCCTGCAGTCATGGGGGAGTTTTGGCACTCGGGCCGGAATCTCCGCATTGAGAGGCACTGCAGTCATGGGGGAGTCTTGGCACGCAGGCAGAATCTCTGCAATGAGAGGCCCTGCAGTCATGGGGGAGTCTTGGCACTCGGGCCGGAATCTCCGCATTGAGAGGCACTGCAGTCAAGGGGGAGTCTTGGCACGCAGGCAGAATCTCTGCAATGAGAGGCCCTGCAGTCATGGGGGAGTCTTGGCACTCGGGCTGGAATCTCCGCATTGAGAGGCCCTGCAGTCATGGGGGACTTTTGGCACTCTGGGCGGAATCTCCGCAATGAGAGGCCCTGCAGTCATGGGGGAGTCTTGGCACTCGGGGCAGAATCTCCGCATTAGAAGGCCCTGCAGTCATGGGGGAGTCTTGGCATTCTGGGTGGGATCTCCGCCATGAGAGGCCCTGCAGTCATGGGGGAGTCTTGGCACGCAGGGAGAATCTCTGCAATGAGAGGCCCTGCAGTCATGGGGGGGTCTTGGCACTCTGGGCGTAATCTCTGCAATGAGAGGCCCTGCAGTCATGGGGGACTTTTGGCACTCTGGGCGGAATCTCCGCAAAGAGAGGCCCTGCAGTCATGGGGGAGTTTTGGCACTCGGGCCGGAATCTCCGCATTGAGAGGCACTGCAGTCAAGGGGGAGTCTTGGCACGCAGGCAGAATCTCTGCAATGAGAGGCCCTGCAGTCATGGGGGAGTTTTGGCACTCGGGCCGGAATCTCCGCATTGAGAGGCACTGCAGTCATGGGGGAGTCTTGGCACGCAGGCAGAATCTCTGCAATGGGAGGCCCTGCAGTCATGGGGGAGTCTTGGCACTCGGGCCGGAATCTCCGCATTGAGAGGCACTGCAGTCAAGGGGGAGTCTTGGCACGCAGGCAGAATCTCCGCAATGAGAGGCCCTGCAGTCATGGGGGAGTCTTGGCACTCGGGCAGAATCTCCGTATTGAGAGGCTCTGCAGTCATGGGGGAGTCTTGGCACAGGAGGCGGAATCTCCGCAATGAGAGGCCCTGCAGTCATGGGGGAGTCTTGGCACTCGGGCAGAATCTCCGCAATGAGAGGCCCTGCAGTCATGGGGGAGTCTTGGCACTCGGGCAGAATCTCCACATTGAGAGGCCCTGCAGTCATGGGGGACTTTTGGCACTCTGGGCGGAATCTCCGCAATGAGAGGCCCTGCAGTCATGGGGGAGTCTTGGCACTCGGGCCGGAATCTCCGCAATGAGAGGCCCTGCAGTCATGGGGGAGTCTTGGCACTCGGGCCGGAATCTCCGCATTGAGAGGCACTGCAGTCATGGGGGAGTCTTGGCACAGGAGGCGGAATCTCCGCAATGAAAGGCCCTGCAGTCATGGGGGACTTTTGGCACTCTGGGCGGAATCTCCGCAATGAGAGGCCCTGCAGTCATGGGGGAGTCTTGGCACTCGGGCGGAATCTCCGTAATGAGAGGCCCTGCAGTCATGGGGGACTTTTGGCACTCTGGGCGGAATCTCCGCAATGAGAGGCCCTGCAGTCATGGGGGAGTCTTGGCACTCGGGCGGAATCTCCGTAATGAGAGGCCCTGCAGTCATGGGGGACTTTTGGCACTCTGGGCGGAATCTCCGCAATGAGAGGCCCTGCAGTCATGGGGGAGTCTTGGCACTCGGGCGGAATCTCCGTAATGAGAGGCCCTGCAGTCATGGGGGACTTTTGGCACTCTGGGCGGAATCTCCGCAATGAGAGGCCCTGCAGTCATGGGGGACTTTTGGCACTCTGGGCGGAATCTCCGTAATGAGAGGCCCTGCAGTCATGGGGGACTTTTGGCACTCTGGGCGGAATCTCCGCAATGAGAGGCCCTGCAGTCATGGGGGAGTCTTGGCACTCGGGCGGAATCTCCGTAATGAGAGGCCCTGCAGTCATGGGGGACTTTTGGCACTCTGGGCGGAATCTTCGCAATGAGAGGCCCTGCAGTCATGGGGGAGTCTTGGCACAGGAGGCGGAATCTCCGCAATGAGAGGCCCTGCAGTCATGGGGGAGTCTTGGCACTCGGGCGGAATCTCCGTAATGAGAGGCCCTGCAGTCATGGGGGACTTTTGGCACTCTGGGCGGAATCTTCGCAATGAGAGGCCCTGCAGTCATGGGGGAGTCTTGGCACAGGAGGCGGAATCTCCGCAATGAGAGGCCCTGCAGTCATGGGGGAGTCTTGGCACTCTGGGCGGAATCTCCGCAATGAGAGGCCCTGCAGTCATGGGGGAGTCTTGGCACTCGGGCCGGAATCTCCGCAATGAGAGGCCCTGCAGCCATGGGGGAGTATTGGCACTCGGGCGAATCTCCGCAATGAGAGGCCCTGCAGTCATGGGGGAGTCTTGGCACTCTGGGCGGAATCTTCGCAATGAGAGGCCCTGCAGTCATGGGGGAGTCTTGGCACTCAGGCAGAATCTCCGTAATGAGAATTTTCATTGTGGAGATTCCATCCTGAGTGCGTAGACTCCCCCCCCCCCCCCCGACTGCGGGGCCTCCCACACGAGTGCAGAGCCTCTTTGGTATTCAGGTCCCCAGAGTCAATGCACTATTCCCTTATAAGCCATCCTTCTTCATGGGATTTTTGCTCTCACGAGACCCACTGTGTGCAGTGATCTGCATATTGAGAATGCATGGCCAGCACTGCTAAGGAGGCGCTGTCTCTCCTCCGTAGCCGTAGTGTGTAAAATATGAGAATTACTGCTTCCAGAGCAGGCCCAATGCCTTATAAGATGACAGAAAGTAGGCTTCAGTCATTGCAAATGACTAGGAATCATGTCTAAACATTTCCAGGACACTTCTAAGTTAAAAGCACTGCGCGCTGGGGGCAGTGAGAACATCACCAGCCTGTTTAAACACGTCCCCAATCCCATGTAATGGAAAATGCATTAAGATGAACGCACTCGAAATGTTTTACGTAGAAATCTGAAAAATGGAACAAAGTTTATGAAGGAAACGCTTGTTATCAGTCAAACTGTTTCTTTTAAAGGCGAAATGTCACAAATCCACCACTTCGACTTTCCACAAGCCATCTTGGGATCTTTGCAACAGTAACACAGAACAGCTGCCAATCAGCGCCTGAACTCACTGAGTGTGGCGCGAGGCTGGAAACGATGAACGCCTTTCCTTACCTGGAGGCACCAATTCATCCGTCCGGTGAGCAGTCTTCAGAAATTAATAGACTTTGCAGAAATATGGGAGTTTAAGATGGTGCACCGTCACAATACACCCTTTGGTTTCGAAAAGCAGCCTTTTGAAAACAAAATACAGATATCCATTGACCTAAAAACGTGATTAAAATGCCTGTGGTGGTGATCACGTCACTTCTTTAAATCTCTTTGGATTAACGAATCTCTATTTGATTTTATTCTGCTCTGTTGTTGTGTTACCCTATACAGCGCCAAGAAACCTAGGTGTACGTGTGCTATTCAAATAATGTATAACATAACTAAAATGTATGCCTAAAATTCATATTACAGATAAACAAATGTAATGAATCAAGGCTACACCTGGGCATTTTAGTCACCTGCAGCAATAAACTTAAGCAAGAGGCTAAACTTATGCCTGATTCTAGTTCTGATGCTGCAACCCTAGCAGAGACCCTAAGCCTAATAATAACCCGGGTTATGTTCCTTGTGCTCCAATCCTAAAACGGCCTCTAATTTTTGAATCAGGGCATATGCCTGACCTTCACATTAGGCGTAGCCCTAAAGCCTAGTTTTAACTTTATGCCTAAATGTATCCCTTATCCAGAAACAAACTCTACTCCAAAAACATATCCAAGCTCTGCACCCTAATCCTAAAGCTACCACTAATTCTGACCCCTGATTTTAGACTCATGCTGACCTTTGTATTAAATTTCTGCAATCTAGGAACATTTTGTTCAGATAGAGAAACGTAAAAGTATATCATTAGATTTAGATCTGCACCTGAATGCCCTCTTCTACTTTTTGGGGAATACCCTATTGCTTACCCGTAATCTGCATTACTCCTGGTCCCATTATCCTCGTTCCATTCCTTACTTATGGAGATGACCCTCTCCATGACAGAAAAAAGAACAGGGGATTGCTGGGACCCCTAACCTCACTCCCTCCCAGTGGGAGTGTGTGAGAAGTTAGCTTGGTATATGATGTACGCTAATTAAAGTGGGCACCTTGCACCAGTCCAAACAACCCTTATGGTGATTTAAGAGGTCAAAGATAACTTTAGAAAGCTATTCAAGTGGTAGCTACGGAGAGCAGCCTACAGGCTTAATCTTGAAGGAATGTTAAGCAGCTTGTTCTACCAGAATGCAACCTTAATGTATTGGTTAAATGAAAGGAGAACAACACAGTAGTTATAAAAATATGTATTAATTATTATAACACACCTTAAATACCTCACAGTATCTGCTACATGCAGATAAACACAAAGCACACAATACTGTAGCACAGAAACAAACGTAAGTAACACTAATACATAGTGGGCTCCAGGGGGAGACCAAACTATACACTAAAATAGTGGTATAGGAACCACAACTCGGGTCAAGACAGCGTCTAAGGGTTGTAAAATCGCTGGGACCCCAAGGAACCACCCAATGTGAGAAAGTAGGGACCCCACGGAGGAAGGGTGCAGTGTGAGAACTCGACCGTGTGCTACGTACAATTCAGTGAGAGAGTTGCTGTTACAGTTTGTGTTTAAGGATCCTTCCCAGTTGATTACAAAGAAACTCTTTAGAACAAAAAAGGTTGGAAAGCCACCCCACCCGTGGATACTGAAATACCAGAGTTACCTATCCCAGGGAAGCCGGGTGCATAGGGTCGAAGTGGCGTCAGAAACCGCTTTCATTCTCAGTGGGAGTCTTCAAAGAAATGCCACTGCTGGTAAGAAGAAAAGTGTCAGGTGGAAGCCACAGGTAGATTCCTGAAGGAAGAAATCTGAAAAGAGAGGGAACAAAGTCTGGGTCACTCTGGAGTGACCAGGGGCCCAGTAGACGAATGCCCACCGATGTCGGGTGCTTTAGGTGCGAAGATGGAGACCTTGACTCTGCAGCCACGGGGACCAGGAGATGTCGAAGACGACCAGGATCCAAATGTGAGCTTTCTCACAAAGGATGCCAATTGCTGAGGGGTTGTTATCTGGCGGGAGCACCAACAAGCCTTGGCAGCGGCAACCCACAAAGAAGGTCGAGGAAGGTCACGGTCTGGCCCAGCAAGGACCAGGAGACTCACCAAAGCAAGGAGAGTGAGGGCAGGACTGGAGCAACCAGGGGATCCCAAGAAAATCAGTGTTGTTCCTCAACTAGACCCACAGGCTGAAGGCACAGGAGTGGCGAGGGGACCTCTAGCAGTTTCACAAAGTCACGGCTTGCAGGGCACAGAGTATGATGAGGCCAAAGTTCTTTGTACAAAATGTGCACAGAGATTGGGGCTATCAATAGCTTAATTCACTTAGTTTGAGGATACCAACAAGCATATGCAATTGCAAAAGTATGCGGTGCACAGGGGTTCGGGTTAAGTGGTCCCCACAAGGGATACTAGCCTCAAACTTGGTGAGAGGGTAACTCGACCACAAGGAACGTAGGAACCCACCTCCTGTGTTGCTGGAGCCTTCGGAGTTTGCAGAAGCTCAGGATCAGCAGACTGGTCAGTTGCGTTACAGTGCCTGTGAATGACTCCTTCACCCCAAAGGAGATACTTCTTATGTCCTTGATGCTCCACAGGTCTTGCACAGAGCCTGTATGGTGCACAGGCACAGATAATGCTTTGGACAGAGAGGGAGACGAAGTTGGGCCCAGTCGAAGTCCATACTATCCAGACGGTTAAAGTACAGTGGTTTCTTGTTCAGAATCTTGTCCACGTCAAATCTAGGTTCCTACAGCCAAGTAAGCCCTTTTGTGCCCACGGGAGAGGGATGGACAGATTTAGGGGACCCTCCCAGGAGAGGGTTTGGACAGTGGGGAGGATACTCCCCTGTCTTTTGTCCAGTTTCATGCCAGAGCAGGAGCTAACGGCTCCCAGGACTGGTTTGAACTGGACTATGCACAGGGACACCAACTGTGCCCCAGATGCTGACTTTCAGGCACTTTGGAAGTGCACCCACCCAGCCCCAGTACACTAAATCCTGTCTGGGAGGTGGTCACACCTCCCTGTGATACGATGCTTCTTGTCCTGCATTCCCCTGCTCAAGATTGGCTCAGCAGCAGGAGGGCAGAAGTGTGTCTCTGGCCGGCAGCAAGCATTTTGTGCTGCCAGGGTCGAGAAGGCTGGTACCGGAAAGACCAGTGACCTCATGAAGCTTGCTTCAGAAGGGTGAAATCATACCTCCCACACCTGTTACCGATGTGGAGGTATGATTCCAAGGTGTTTGATATCAAACTCAACATGTTTTGTTGCACCTCTACCTTTATGTCTGGCTGTGTCACCGACAACCCGGAAGAATGGTCTCCAAAGGCTGAAGAGGGGCTTTGCTCATGCAGGAGCACCCTCTCACGTAAAACCCAGCACCATGCCTTCAGGATTGTCAAATGCAAAAACAACAATTGATGGATGGAATGTTGCACAATGGCAAAACATTCACCCCCAGTAACAGATCTCTGTTTAATCCATTGTTATTTTGTTCACCACACCACCCCACCCCAGTTCAGACATGGCCATACGCAAATCAGTCTTGACCCTATGCCTCATGGGAACAGTCCAGCCCGAACCGTCAAGCCATGTCTTCCCTGGACCGGAATCAAGCATCCTAGGACCGGTTTCTGGCTATCAGCCGTCTTCAGCCAGGATAGCTTGATTCCAGTGGCATGGAGAGCACAGGACTCACGTCTGAGCATACCCGTCCCACTCGGGGTGACAATTGCAAAAACAACAATTGATGGACGGAATGTTGCACAACTGCAAAACATTCACCCCCAGTCACAGAAATGGGTTTAATCCATTGTTATTTTGCTCACCACACCACCCCAGTTCAGACATGGCCATATGCAAATCAGTCTTGACCCTGTGCCTCATGGGAACAGTCCAGCCCGAACTGCCAAGCCATGTCTTCACTGGACCGGAGTCAAGCATCCTAGGACCGGTTTCTGGCTATCAGCCTTCATCAGCCAGGATAGCTTGATTCCAGTGGCATGGAGAGCACAAGACTCACGTCTGAGCATACCCGTCCCACTCGGGGTGACAAATACAGTTTTCAAGGTGAAGAGAATCAGAACAGAATTTGGGAATGCGCATTAATAATGGTTTGGATCGCCCACTTCCTACTCCTTGAGTCTGAGTTACTGCTGCAGATTTCTTTGCAACCAAGGGGTATCCCAACCTGGTTTTTAAGCATGAAAAGTTCAGTATTTCAAGTTGCATTATTGATGTTTGTGTTGTAGTCGTTTTTGTTTATTTTGTACACCATGTGACCTTTCATGTTGAAATTAAGCAAATATTAGATTTTGCAATTTTTATACACAGCCTTTTTGTATCGTGCAGTAGGTATGAACCCAATAGTAGGGGCCATGGAGTTGGCGTTTTATACATTAGTTTGGGCACAGCCAAGGAAAAAAGCATTTCTTTAAAAAATAAATCTTGTGAAAATGATGAAGGGGAACAGGGCGGCAGTGACACTTTTCTTACCAGAAAACTTAACCCTATTGACTTTTTGCCAACAGCAAACAGCACCTTCTTCATAATTGTCTTCTGTTGCCATCCCAAAAAAGAGCTTTCTGTCCTCGAATAATCTATGACTGAGCTTATCACGTAGATTTAAACATCTCAAGATTATTTGACCAACAGAAGAATGTATGTCTGAGAAAAAGGTGTAGTGGACACCTGAAAGCATTTGCAAAGATCTGGTGGTGGTGTCTGGTTTTAAGGGTCTAAAGTCAGATATACCTCTGGTTTTGTCCCTGGAATGGGATTGTGCAACATGACTTGGACCTGGCTGTTCCTGGTCTGCATGTTATTCCCCATTCCAGGGATAAATACTCATGATAGGTGGATTTAGGTGCCGGAAAAACTGGCAGGGGACGTTAATTCCAGCCACACAATATCCTCGCACATATATCCAGGCACCCTTAAATCACGAGTTTCACAAACCATTACAAAGTCTAATCCAGCAAAGTCCCTCATGGCCGGTGGGAAATCACTGCCTCGGCGCGTGCGTCACAGATTCACCCTGCACCTGCAGTCCCCTGTTTTCTGTACTCCATGTTCGCTGCTGCTCAGGTGACGCCATACGCAGGGGCGCCGTCATCTGTGGCGTGAGGTTATTCATAGAATGTCAAATGCAAAGTACGTGCCGCGTGACACAATGATGGGTGATTCGCGGGCATGACTAATAGACTTTTTATGGAGTCATTATCTAATTAATTTGTTGGAAATGTTCCCCTGGCAGGGCAACGTCTTTCCTTTGTTTTCCACCCTTCTTCCTTCTGCTTGACTCAGCGGGAGCTGGCTTCTCTTTGTAGCCTTTAAATGGGCAGGGGCTCCACACAGGCCTAGAGGAGCTGCCAGACACAGGTTCTTTTCTTTCTGCGTGGCGGGGGCACATTGGGAGGCGGGCTGCCCCCTACAGGAGCGGGAGTGGCGGCCCACTCCCTCAGCGCTCCGGGCTCCAGGCATTGCCACGTTGCGCTGAGTAGGCTCCGTTTACGGTCCTCTCGATGTCCTCCTCAGCCCATGCAGAACAGTCTGCGGGGTATTGTTCTTTACATTTTAATAATCAATCTGCCCAGCTAAAAGGCAGCCAAATGAAGAACACGTCGCAGCACAGCACGACTAACGAAAATAAACTGAAAAGAGCAGCGCTGAAATGATTTTGTCTCACAAATGTGTGATCAAGCACAATATGCAAGACGGATGGAAGGGACAACTGTGTGTTATCGACTCAGAGGGAGGGCCGGGGATACCGTAGGAAGATAGATGATAACCCGTCTGGAGAGTAGACATGGACAACTGCACAGCTATAAGGAAGCGATGGGCAAGCCACCTTTCTTGCAAGAAGAAATGTCAGCTCTGCCAGTTCACACGGTGTTTCCCTGTGGTAAGTAGCGCTGTTTAATTTGAGCAGGTGGTTGCAGGTGGGGCCCACCGGCACTTATGTTTGGGAATCGGTACTTATGTTTCATCACCAGACTTAGACCCAGAGCAAGAGAGAGAAGCCACACAAAAGAGTGGATGAAGGAGGAAGAAATACGGAAAAGCTATTGCAAAGGCAGATGAAAAATAGTCTGCAAGAGTGAATTAACCCCTTGACTTCGGCGGTAATTCTTTTGCAGTGCTAGGGGGAGGAGGGCCGCGCAGCGCCACCATGCTCGTGACGGAACCACTCCGTCA
The DNA here is from genome assembly GCF_964263255.1 of Lissotriton vulgaris. Taxonomy (NCBI): domain Eukaryota; kingdom Metazoa; phylum Chordata; class Amphibia; order Caudata; family Salamandridae; genus Lissotriton; species Lissotriton vulgaris. The sequence goes on along the minus strand of NC_141694.1, from coordinate 1,607,670,351 downwards.
CGAGCTTAGGGCGTGCTGTGCTTGTGACGGAGTGGTTCCGTCACGGCCCCGCCCGCTCAATAGAACGCGACGCGCAGGCGCGAAATCAGTGTAGCGCAGGCGTGGCGGCCGGGCCGTGACGGAACCTCTCCGTCACCAGCACAGCGCGTCCGAGGCTGGTGACGGAGTGGTTCCGTCACCAGCATGGATGTGGTTAAAAGGGCAGTGGTGGATCAGAGAGGCATGAGCTGGAATCAAGATTTACAACCTTGGTATTCAACACCCTGACATGCATAGCGCTGGGCGTGGGGTTCTGAGCAAAACTTTGGGCCCCAACACTTTAAAAAAAACTCTTTAAGCAGTGGGGCATACACAGTTTCATGTCTCATCACGTAGTCAGACAGTGAAGAGGCCCAGTCCCATTTTGAGCTGGAAACCCTTGCACAGAATAGGTTTCCAACTCAGTCATGAGCACTCTACAAAGCTTGGCTCAAATGTAAAGCTCCGAGGACATGTGAAATGGCATAAGATACATTCTTACTGCTGTGGGGTAGGTACTTGCGGCTGTTTAGGTAGAGTAGGGGTTGAAAGCTGGATATGGATTTAACTTTTCATCCTGGGTAGATTCAAAGCTTGTTCTAGAGCAGTCAAAACAAGGTGCACTGAGGACACCAGACTGCCCCTAGAAGCAACAAATGCAAAATTATAATAAAAACATTTCATCATCATTTTATTTTTCTTACTTCCAGCCGAGGTGGGGGCTGGGCCATCCTGGCGAGCATCACATCACATCACAGTGGGGATGAGTGTTGGGCACTTGTAAGTGCGCATGTCAGTTTGGCTGGCCGTCTTAGGCCGAGTGCACTTACGTTTCTCCAACCCAGTTGTGTTACACAGCCGGGTTGGAGAAAAACCACAGGCTCCCTGTGCCTGAGCGAGCGGCAAGTTAGCCCGCTCAGGCCAATCATGACACTGCTCTCATGCTGGTGAATAGTGTTACCAGCATGATAGCTGCGCCATGATTGCCCCCTGGGAGCCTGTGCAGCGTGACCAGTGTTGAGAGAGCAGCACCAAGGTGGTGGTTGCAGGGGCAGGTAAGTGTTTTTATTTTTTATTTCCACCCCCCCGCGTTCATGTTGTCCTACCACTCCAAAATTAGAGCAGCCGCCACTGCCTGTATCACTTTTCCTGCAATGGCAAAACATCTGCAAACCCCTCGTTAACAAAATATCGTGAACAAAGAGCAAAAATTCCTTTCCCCAAATAACGCATTACCCAGTGCTCCATGTCAAATACTGAATTCAATATAGGAATGTACAGCTTCCCTCGCCATTACTCAAGAAAACAGTACTGTAAAACAGAGAAATCTTCAGCACAGTGCCGCCGGCCGCCAGGACAGGACTGCTAAACACATTCACCCTTGAATTAAAATCTCCGCTCGGTTTATTTAGGAGTAGTAGTGCTACAAGATACCCAACAGTTCGTTTTAGAACACTATATTTTACATGTACGAGAACAAGGGGTAATGTGAGTTATAGAAAAATGGGAAATACCCTATCCAGTATTCCTCACTCACTACTATCCAATGTGAATGACACATTCCACAGCTTTGAACCTTGAGCACCAAAAGATCTACCTCGGAGTTTTATTCTTTTGAAGCTTTTTGGGCGATCTGGTGCAAAGTAACCAGCTAGAGGATCCTAAAAAGTTTGTAATGAAAGGGGCAAGAGTTTGCCTGTACCTCTGGCTTTTCTTCTTCTATGCTTTGTGTACAGTACACATAATTTTAAATGTAATTCTCTCTTGCACCTGCAGCCAAAGAAGTGGTTTCAGTGCTGACTTTACATCGTCAGTTTTCTGTTGATTGAGGCAGTGCCTTATTTTCCAGTCTTTGCATTGCTTTGGGCAGTTCCTTGGGGTGAAGTCTGTGCCATTACCAAAGATCTTGACAGTCACAAAGAGAGTTTTACGTGGAGGCAAGGGCAAATTTTTATGGGACGGTCTTAACAGAAGAGCCTGCTCCAAACCCAATGGCCTGCTTTTGAAAGGGGGCAGAGATTCCTCTGCAGGTGAGTTGCCAAGGGAGATGTCTGGTGGGGTACAAGGCCTCCCTTTTTCCTCTTCCAAGGCGTGCATTTCTATGTGGCACACAGTCAGTGTGGCCCCTGAGAGCTCCTTCGTCTCTGCTTCTGCATCTTTAATACAGCTTTGACACGAAGGCACAGTGTTTCCTCAATTGTATGGGGCAATACCCCCATGCAAGAGAGGGAAAACCCCCTCGAGATCGTGCCAGCGTTGCATGTGCGCCAGCGCAATGTTTGCAGAAAGGGCCACAACAGGAACTGCAATCCTTTCTTTAATGCCAAAATACCCTGACGGTGCAGAAAGAAGGAACACATACCATTTGAGTCCCAGGGACCAGTGAGGATTTGCTCCTTATTCTTGTGTCGCTGCGTCTCTTTGGTATTATAGAAGGGTTTGTAGATGCGTGTAAAGCCCCTTCTATAATATGGTTCATTCTTGTGCACCTTATTTATTTATTTATTATTTTATTTATTTTTGTGTTTTATAGAGCGCAAACTTGACCCGTGAGGGTATCAAGGTGCTTTACAAGGTACAATGGTGAACAAAAACAAAGTTTAAAGTGCAGAAAAATACATAATCAACAGATAGGATGGCTAGGGGTGTGGTGCTAAGAACAAAGGGAGAGAGGGGGATACAGTAGAAGGTTCAAATCACCGTTAGTGACAGTAAAAACAAAGGTCCCACGTATTCTCGGTGGAGAGAATGGTGATCTGAGTGAAAGGCAATAGACTTAGATTAGTCTGTCCCAAAGTGGTGGATGAGGGCAGGCCTTAGATGAGGAATTTACAAATGAGAAAGGTTTTGGCCTCTTTTTGAAACGTGCTAGAGAAGGAATTCTTCTGATAGCGGGTGGAAAAGAGTTCCATATTCTTGGTGCTGCCCCTGTGAAGGCCCTATTGTAGGTTCTGTTTTTCCGAAAGAAGGCAGGTGGAGTAAGAAGTTGGTAGCGGATCGGGAGCTCCTGCTTCTTCCAGATACCACTAGTTTCCGTGCTAGATAAGAAGGGGAGTTTGTGTAAAGAGCTTTATGTGTAATGCTTGCCAGTTTCAGCAGGATTCTGGCCTCTAAAGGGAGCCAGTTCAGCTCTTTCATGTGCGGGGAGATGTGGTCAAATTTCCTGGTACCTGTGAGTTAATGTGATCGCGCATGTTCAGGTAACAGTCGAGGGTTATGCCCAGGGATTTGGCAGAGTCCACAACAGTCGGCGGGCAGTTCAGGGCTGTGATGGCCTTGATCCACATCTCCGGATTGGCTTTTGAAGGGGAGATTAGGAGAAATTCAGTTTTCTTTGCGTTAAGTTTGAGTTGGTTATTGGCAAGCCATTGGACAGTCAGTTTCAGGGTCTCATTTAGGGAGAGGATCTCCTCGAGCGAAGAGATATTGATGTAAATTTGGCTATCGTTCGCATACATATGATAGGAGATGGTGGTGGTACGAAGAACTTCGGTGAGTGGCTCTAAGTAAAGATTAAAGAGGGTGTGGGACAGGGTTGAGCCTTGGGGACTCCAACCGTGACCGGGGAGGGTGCAGATAGATTGTCGTTGATCAGGAATCTCTGGGAGCGGTTGTGGAGGAAGGACCTGAACCATTCTAGGACCACGCCATCCAGACCCACCCTGAGTTTGAGACGTTCAAGTAGTTTTTCATGGTTGACCGTGTCGAAGGCGGAGGATAGATCAAGGAGGATTAGAAGGCAGCTTTTGCCTTGGTCTAGGGCTTGAAGGGCATCATCCACGATGTAGAGCATAGTAGTTTCAGTGCTGTGCCCTGGTCTGAATCCTGATTGGAAGTCGTCAAGTAGGTGGAAGTTGTTGATGTGCTAACTTAGTTGCTGTTGTACACACTTCTCCAATACTTTGGCTAACAGCAGGATATTGGAGGTAGGTCTGAAATGGTATGGGGAGGCTGGATCCAGTGATGTTTTTTTCAGAATAGGGAGGACTTGGCCGGCTTTCAAAGGGTCCGGAACAGAACCCTGCTGGAGAGAGGCATTGATTATTGCAGTCCAACAGGGAACGAAGGATTGGGAGGCGGCAGCGAAGAATTTTGAGGGTAGCGGGTCATTAAAGTGGTTATTTGGGTTTAAGGTAGAAAGGATTTTGGAGATGGAATCTTCTTTATAGAATTCGAAGTCAGTCCAGCAGCTTGGTTTTTAGGTGGAGCCAGAGGGGGTGGTGCAGAAAAAGGGGGCAGGTCAGGAGGGGGATGGGTGTAAGTGGCGGTACTGAGTTCAATTTCTAATGCTGTGGTTTTATCAGCGAAGAAAGAGGAGAATTCCTCTGACGATATTAGGGATTTTGGGAATTCTTTCCGGTGTTTTAGCCAGTTTATTAGATTGGAGTTTGACCAGTTCAAAGAGCTTGCGAAGGCTATTCTTGGCGTTCCCCAATTCTGATCTAAACTATTCCTTTTTGGAATTGAGGATGTGCTTGTTGTAGGTGTTTCTCGCCTGGCGGAGAAGTTTTAGCTGCGTTGCCGTGGGGTGTTGTCTCCAGAGTCTTTCAGATTGCCGTAGGGATCTTCTCTCCATGTTGAGGGAGCTAGTGAACCAGGGGTTTCTGTCCTTGATTTGTGTTCTTTTTAGTTTATAGGGGCAAAGTCGTCCAGAATGTTTGAGATGGATGAAATGTAATGTTCGTTGAGGTCGCTGACCGAGGAAATGTGCGAGGGGGAGGTCAGATTTGCAGGGAGCCTCTAGTTTCATAAGGTCAAGGTTCTTGGTGTCTCTGGTCCAGCGTTTGGGAATTACCGGTTGCAACGTCTTTGTCTTGTGGGTCCCGGTTAAAGTAAAAGAGATGGAGTGATGGTCAGACCAGTCACACGGGTCTATAGAGATAAGCTTGACTGAGGATTCCTCAGAAATGATCCGGTCAAGGATGGCCCTTTGGAGTGGGTTGGTAGAGAGCAGGCTTGAAATAGGGCTTGGTCAGTTATGAGGTCTTTGATGGCATTGACATGGGGCTCTTTACTGTCATTCCAGTGCAGGTTGAAATCACCCAGAAAAATCTCTGTGGCATTGGAGGAAATCTTAGTTGTGATGATTTCAAAGAGGTGATCAGTGAAAGAGTTGTTAAACCAGGAGGGTGGTAAAAATATGCAAGTTACAAAGGTGTAATAAGTTGCTGCAAATGGAGAGTGCGAGGTATTCGCAGGAGTCTGGAGTTCGCCAAGAGTTCTGTGACAAGCAGGGAGGATCGGTAGATGCAGGCAATGCCTCCTCCTTTCTTTTTGGAATGTCTGTCCAGCCTGGCGATGTTGTAGTTGGGAGGGACTAATAAGTCCAGGCAGGGAGAAGAGTATTCATTGAGCCAGGATTCAGTTAGTATGGCTAGGTCTAGTTTGTTGTTCAGAATGAGGTCAGCGATATCAGAGGCATGCTTGACTGCTGAATGGCAGTTGATTAAGAGACCAGCTAGTTGGGGGTCTGGGAGAGTGTCAGGAGTCTGGATGGACAGAGATACAGGCACAAGGTTGCTTTTTACCACACTTCTGTTGTGGAGGGTAGCTGGCCTGTTGGGGCTGATGATGAACGTGCTGATGGGGTGTTTACGATTTATATCTAGTGGACTGGGAATGGCTTGGACGGAGCTGTGGTCTTGGAGGATGGCTAGGATTTTGTTACCCGTGAGGTCTAGGGGGTTAGAGGTGGCGGTGGGAGAGTTGTAAGAGAGTGCGAGAGCTTGGGAATCCTCCTCTGAGGGGAGGCAAGGTTGTTTGCGCGGACGAAGATGTCTCAGAGGTAGCGGCAGTGGGTGCTTGGGAGGTTCGGTGACTGGATGGGGGAGGTATGAGGTGGCTTGTGGCTAGCAAGGGAGAGCTCGGCAAGGTGAAGGAGGGTCATGAGGTCCAGAATGGAGCTATGAATGCTCTGGGTGAGTTTAACTGCTCTGGAGTGCAGAGTTTCGAGATCACTATAAGCTGGGGGTGCTAGAAGGCAGGGGTTCAAAGGTTCAGGATCAGTCCGGGAGGCATGTAGCGGTGGAAGGGGAGATAGATTGGCTTGAGCAGACTCCAGGGTCTTTGGAGGAGTACCAAGCTTGCTGTTATTGTGGATGACTGGCGGGTAGGAGGTCGGAGGTCTAGGGGCGGTTTTGTTAGTGGTGCTGGAGGACGAACTATAACTGTAAGGGTGCTCAGTGGGGGGAGCCATTAGAGGGCTAGCTCTATCGAATACAGGGATCTTTCTGAGTGTATCAGACTACCCTTCAGTGGGTGACGCTAGGTGGGAGGAGATCAAAGGTGTAGGGGAGATTCTGTAGCCAGGGAAGGAGAGGGGTTGGGGAGGATAGGATGACCAGAGAAAGAGGCCCTCGTGAGGTTGGTATGTGGGTGGCTAGGTATGTTAGGCTGGTAGGATGGTGGGTCATCGGTATGTGGGTGGCTAGGTATGTTAGGCTGGTAGGACGGTGGGTCATTGGAGCGGGTGTTAGTTACCCAAACAGAGTCGTGGACATGATTTCTGAGGAGGGGGAAAAGGTCTGCGAATTAGTTGAGGTTATTGGTAGAGGCTTGGATTAGAACAATTCCGTTTTTATAGAGGGTGATGGTGAGGTCAGCTCGCAAGATAGGAGAGGGTGCTATTGTGAGCTTGGTGCCATAAGGAATGTTCCTGGTTAAGCGAATATTTGAAAAGGTGCGCAAGGGTTTTGTGCCAGGAAGCGGTTCTTCTAGAATAGAAGATGAGGTATTTAATGACTGTGCCGAAGTCAGCGCTGTAGCGCAGGTCGGATATCAGCGTCTCAGGGTGTCTATTTAGGGTGGCGTGCTTGAATGATTTGGCGGCGGTTTTGGAGAGTTTAGGGGGTAGATTAGGGTATAGGAGTTTTCCCCAGTTGCGGACAAGCCTGGATCCGGCATGTTGGTAAGGGTAGGGCACTATAGAAGTAGAAGGGACCAATAGGCAGTAGAGGGGATGGCAGAATCCAATATCCGATATCACGTGATGGAGCTATAGGGGCTGAGGTAGGTCTCTCAGGAATGATGCTTGTCAGTCTCAAAGGCAGGGCGACACTCAGAAATGTTTCGGCATTTCAAAAAGCAGGCGATGAAGTAGTCAGCAATAAAAGTGAGTTAAGTTGAAGGGAAACGCACTGCTGCCATCACAATAGGGCATGCCCTTATTTGCCTGCTGGCTTGACGTCATGCATATGATGAAACACTTTGCCTCTGAGTCTGTGGCATGTTACAGACATATTTCACAACAAAGGTACCTCTGACACCATGAATGAGAGTCACTGATATCACAGAAGTCTCTTTTATTGACTCTGCGTTGTAACTCATTTAACTTTACTTTGTATTCTTTTATATATTGGTATCCACATTCGTTTCAAAGGCTCTCCTCTTATACACAACAAATTATGTGAGGATACGGATCCAAACGTAGGACCTACGTTTGGATCCGTATCCTGTATGCGAAAGCCGAAAACGCTGAACTACAAGAAAGAAATAACTAACGGGACCAGAGAAAACAACGAAAGATAAAGCCAAGACAGTGACCCAAGACATACCGGGAACCCCGAAGAGGGACAACAGTATTTACCACAATGGATTCAGAAAACCTAGGGTGAGGTCCTACAACCAAATTACAGCCCTGATGAAGACCGCACAACAAAAGTCTATCTTGTCCTAACGAAAAGACGGTCGAAACGCGTCGGCACGAACTAGTGGATTGGAGATATTTATGCTCTACAACTACTTATATATATATAAGAGAAACAAAAGACATTTTTCTAGAGGAGCATACTTTTGTATAGTAATTTTCTCCTACACTATCTAGGACTATTGAGTCAGTCCAAATCCGAGGGATATATAACTCTACCCCAGATTCAGCACTTGTTTGAGTGTATACAGTAGGACGATTTGAAACGATTTGATCTCACTAATCAAATGAAATGTACAGATGAATCTAACTGACCGCACAGAAAGTGTATATATGTTTTGTGTAAAGTTATATGTTTTGTGATGTAAATACGTTTTTTGTGGCAATAACCTCACATAATTTGTTGTGTATAAGAGGAGAGCCTTTGAAACGAATGTGGATACCAATATATAAAAGAATACGAAGTAAAGTTAAATGAGTTACAACGCAGAGTCAATAAAAGAGACTTCTGTGATATCAGTGACTCTCATTCATGGTGTCAGAGGTACCTTTGTTGTGAAATATTGTTATAGATTCCACCTCTGATTCCCTTAACCGAATCAACCCCCCCATCACTCTAAAAAAAAATAAAAATGTTACAGACATAGGCATCGAGGCAAAGGAGCTGTCAGGGGGTGCATTTAAAGTGCATCAGATTGAGATGGTGCAAAGCCATGCTACAACCTATTTTAGTGGTTGCAAATGGGCCGATTATCCATTTGCGACTGCTAAAAATGGTTGTACATCGGGCCCAGTTTTACATCTCAAAAGCACACTGATTTATCTTGAATTAAAATCTTTATCTCACAGATGCATTGCACACAGAATGCATCTCTTTTTGTTTTGCTTCCATTGCAGCAATGTTTTTTTGTTGTTTTTAGTCTGGACTCAAAATTCAAGCCAGACCCATTGGTTTTACTGTGCTTATTTTCTTGTATGTCAGCAGCACTGCTAAGTGAATACAAATAAACGAAGGTTTTATAGAAAAAAAATATGTTTACGTCTTTCTCATATTGCAAAGAATGTCTAAGGGTCTTTCTGTATGTTAAGAGTAGAGACAACAACTATTAAACGCACATCTAGATGGAACATTCTTCTGCCATAGACTTACATCGAAATAAGTAAGCGCTTGAGAAACGCAACGGGCTATACTCCTAAAGTGCTCCCAGGGTGCAACAGGCATGTACTATAAAGATGCAAAGCAGATGACTGCGTGGCCCCTTCTGTAACATACATAGTGCTGGCACACATATAGCACCAGCACTTTTCTAAGGGGTCATTCCCTCATTAGCATGGGGTTTGGCCACATGATAATGGGGGATGCGCTCTGCCTCTTAACCCATGCCTTACTATGGACATCGGTGCCGAGGCAAATAGAGCAACTGTGCACGTCAAAGAGGTGTACTATCAATGTGCTCCATGAGAATGCCCTCTGAAAGGGACCACCTAGTCAATCCCACTCAGTGTATCCACCAACAGTGGATCTCGATCTCCCTGTAAAGTAGGCCTCCTGCACTGTGAAAGACTGACCCGCTTCTTCAAACAGTCAATCTGCCTTTCACTGATACGCAGCTCCCAGGATAGCCGCAAGATCATTGCTGTCTTCTGGGGCAGCACATTATCTGTAATAGAGTGCACTGTCGCCGCTTGCACCAAGCACACCAAGTTTGAGGTGTCCCATGGCGAAACAGCGAAAGGGCACCCTATTTACAGCATGGCCTCAAGGGCCATGTTATATGATGTGCCCTAGGATGCAATGGTCGTGTGTGCCTCTAGGGCACTTTGGTATTACAGAAGGAACCACAGATGCTATCTGAAATACAGATAGTGCCAACACACATACAGCATCAGAGCTCTCTTAACCCTTTCGATGCTCATGACGAGCTCAGCTCGTCATGATGCACGGTTGAGCTGTGCTGATGACGAGCTGAGCTCGTCATGATCAATGGACTTGACGATGAGTCAGCATAGGAGGGGAAAACACCTAGCAGCCAAGGTGTTAAAGTGGATGTTCACTCATTTGCACATGGATGTGGCCCTATGCAAATGAGGAGAATACTTGGCCTCAGTGCCTGCCAAAATATTGACTCAGGTGCAGAGAAAAAGAGGCCACCAGGAGCTGCACTGACTGTGTGGGATGTATGACGTTACAACGCATACTTTTACAACGCCTACCTTTACAACGAATTTTTTACACCTCAACATCCATTACAACGCATACCATTACAAAGCATGCCATTACAACGAATTCTTTGAAACAACCTTTACAACGCATTCCACTACAACGCATACTACATTTACAACGCATACCATTACAACGCATAACATTACATTGCATGTAAGGTAAGTATTGGATAGTGTAGGGGTAAAAATCAGTATTCTAACTCCAGGGGGTGCAACAATAGGGTAAGTGTTGGATAGTGTAGGGGTAAAAATTACTATTCTAACTCCAGGGGGTGCAACAGTAGGGTAAGTGTTGGATAGTGTAGGAGTAAAAATTACTATTCTAACTCCAGGGGGTGCAACAGTAAGGTAAGTGTTGGATAGTGTAAGGGTACTATGTGTTGTAATGCTATGCGTTGTAATGCTATGCGTTGTAATGACTGCGTTGTAATGGCATGTGTTGTAGTGGTGTGCAATGTAGTGTCATGCGTTGTAATGGTTGCGTTGTAAATGCATGCGTTGTAATGGATGTTGCGTTGTAAAAGTTTTGTTGTAATGGTAGTGCGGTGTAAAAGTTGCGTTGTAAAGGTTGTTTCGCGACTGTGTTTTACAAAGAAGCGGTACACAGTCAGTGCACACCCTAATGGCAGCCCCCTAGAAGGGATTAAGAAGGTCCCAGAGCTGCCCCAGGCAAATCCCTGTAGATAGATGTAATCACTAACCACACCTGCCTGTAGGAGCCTCTTTGTCCCCCTTGAAATGCAGGCAGGTGCCATCTGCACAGTAGGAGACAGAGTAGCTAATTCAAACAGCCCCTTTGCTTTTCTCTGATTGATTGCAATAGGGCAGATTTCCCTCGTCTGCACCTGGTGTGCCTTTTTCTAGGTGCACCACAGCACAGACTTGGGCAGTGATCCCATTCTCTAATGCAGCCTCTAGTTTGGGACTCTGAAGGCAGCCATTGTGGACTTGGCACCCCACAGCTATGATGTGCTGCTGTCTTGGCTGCCAATCTGCACCCATTTTGTTATTACTAAGAAAACACAGAGAGTACACTAAATAGATGAGTGTGCTGCCAATGTCATTTGATGGCATGATCAAGAAAAGGCACGCTGAGCCAGCATCCATTATATGAGTCACTGTCAAAACATTTCAACTATTGAAATGCGGTTAATACAGCTCAGCTATGGAAATGTAATTACTACAGCTCATCTCCGGGAATGAAATTAATACAGCTCAGCTCTGGGTATGTAGGTAATACAGCTCACCTCTGGGTATGTAGTTAATACAGCTCACCCCTGGGTATATAGTTAATACAGCTATCACAGCAATTATGTAAAAGTGCTTTCACAAAGTTAAATGCACCTATCGCACAAACAAATCTATCTTTAAATATAACTGCATATTTGTCTCGCCAGTAATTAATGTGATCATTAAATTATTTTTCTAAAAATTGGACTAATTTCTTAAAAAGAATGCATTTTGAGATAATATAATTTATAAACGTGAGCACGTCTAGTACTAGTGTTTTCGCATGTGCATATTATGAGTTGCATAGAAACAGCGTTTTCTCTCTCAAGTTTTGTCATCCATTTCCCATAGCGGAAGGAACCGTATGACATAAATAGGTTTGAGAATGCGTTAGTTGAGTTTGTTGGTGGTATTGCTATAAAAGATAATCGGATTGCATTCAGCGATATTGAAATCTATTACCATAAACCAGTCTGTGATATTTTAAATAGTTGTGCAAAAGATTTTTATTACCACACCACAAGCAATAATGAAACATGCCTGTGGGAAATTGGGATATTTTTGAGGGGGTAAAAGCTCTATTCAAGCAACAACTCCAATGCTGGAACAAAAGTAGTCAGGTTTAACTTAGAGGTGCCATGTAAATTACTTATGCAGCATTTACTTATACCCACTATCCCTCATGGAGCATAGGCCATCAACCAGGACTCTACAGCCATCTCTGCCCTGGGCTTTTCTTTCAATCCGACTGACGGTGTAACCCATCTCCTTGCAGTCAGCCTCGAGGCCTTGCTGCCAGGTGTTTCTTGGCCTTCCTCGTTTCCTTTTCATTTGTGGGTTCCAGGTCAGGGCGTGCCTGGTGGAGTTTGAATCGGGCTGCAGGAGGGTGTGACCTATCCAGTACCAGCATCTTTTCATGATTTCCTCATGAACAGGGAGTTGGAAAGTCTGCTGCCATAGGTCATTGTTACTGATGGTGTTTGGCCGGTGGAATTGAAGGATTTTTTTTAGACGGGTGTTGATGAAGGTCTAGTCTTTGTTGGTGTTTCTGCTCCATACAAAAGGACCGATTTTACATTGGTGTTAAGTAGCCGGATCTTGGTTTGCCGTGTTAGGTGCTTGGAGCTCCAGATCTTCTTTAGCTGAATGGAGGCAACCCTTACTTTGCTGATTCTTGCTTTGATGTCAGTGTCTGTGCTTCCCTGCTTGTCTATGACACTCCCCAGGTAGGTGAAGGACTCGACCTCTTCCATTGCATCGCCTACAAGAGTGTCTGCAGTTGTGCTGGCCATGTTAGCCTTCAGGATCTTGGTTTTTCCCTTGTGGGTGTTGAGTCCAAGTTGTGCCGATGTGGCTGCCACATTGTCGGTCTTCTCTTGCATCTTCAGATGAGTATCGGAGAGTAGGGCCAGGTTGTCTGCAAAGTCCAGGTCATCGAGCTGCATCCAAAGTGTCTACTGGATCCTATTTCTTCTCCTCGCTGTGGATGTCTTCATGATTGAGTCTATGGCCAGCAGGAAGACAAAAGGCAAGATGCAAACAGCTCCAGACTCCAGTCCTCACTTGGAAGGCTTCCATGAGTTGTCCTCCATGGACTATCATGCAGGTCCTTCCCTCATAAGAGTGCCTAATGATTCTTATGAGTTTATCTGACACACCATAGTGGTGGAGGAATTTCCAAAGGGTCTCGCTGTCCACACTTTTGAATGCTTTCTAATAGTCGATAGAGTTGTCGTAGAGTGGCAGTTCCATTCCATCAACTTCTCAATGCCTTTCGAAGCTTTGATATGGATTTTAGCCTTTCCACATGTCCCACAGTCGACCCATTCGTCCAAACGATTGGGTCGAAAGAAACTCGACATGAAGCTCACTGCTCACTGCTTAAAGTGTTGGTGTTAGGACTTATTGTGGATGGTTGGATAAATATAGTTACAGTGGACTTTTTTTGGCTAAAGGAAACTTAGTTTGTGTGCATTAATATGGAGAAATAGGATACGCTTCGGTGAACAGCAATCATGCGTTTTCAAAGTTACGTCGTACTGCGATTGTTTGAGAAGCCTTGTGCGCAAGGTACACGAATAGAAGGAGTCCTCTTGTTGTGCTTCTTCGCCCCCCTAGAAGGATGCAGCGCTTGCTATTGTGGCAATCATTATGAGAAGCGGCATAATACAGTCCTCAGTTGCCTCAGCATATTGAATATCTGGATAATTGAAACAGCCCAATCTACTTATATAGATGACAGTGGAACTATATCACTAGTTGTGTATTTCCCCCCCCCCCCCCCCCCCCCCCCGGGTTGATTGACTTTTTAAGGCTCTATATCTGACAGGTCCAGAGGAAAGTGGCATTTCATCATTCTGCAGCCACCGAAACACGTCAACCATTTCCTTGTTAGACCCTGCTATATGCAGTTGTCGTTTTTGGTCACTCAGACTACTATGTTACTTTGTAGTTAGTTCCCCAGATATATAGTAAATAGTGTGGAGGTTGCTTTGGGAGTGTAAGACTATGGAATAAATGAGAGTGTGTACGTTTGGTGTTTTGTCTCTCTACCTGGGGATATTCCTTATTTATTGCTCTATTGTATTTTCCACTGAGATGGGATTATAATGATAATCTGAAGGATGATGTGTTGAGTTGTTTATATATAGCTAAAAATTCATAAATATAGAACAGTGATGAAAACATTTCTTTTTTTTAAAAACTTTATTTTTGGATTTTACACCGATAACCTTCATCAGGGAGTGCATTACAGTTACACATTTAGTCATGGTATAATATGTATAAGAATATAGAACACCGGAATACGTAGCACAGTACGTGAACACAGTAGTAGTGACAGTCAGTTCAATAATGCAATAATCAAGGCATACAATTCTCCAAAGGGCAATCCATTCAACCATTTCCCACAAAAGGTGCCCTTACATCGTCATTAATATTTCACAACAGAGAGTGTCTCCAGCAAAAAGAATCAAGGAGGAGGCCTCATGGCGAGAAGGTGTATTAGTTGCACATAATATCCTCATTTCCCCTCCTAGGGGTTGTTCATTGCAACTTATCAAAATCTCGGGCAGCATCAGTGATGAAAAACATTTCTGGGTACAGATAGTACCATATAAGTAAATGAAATGTGCCAGTTAGGTTTAAGCCAATTTTACTATGTTTTAGAAAGAGAGCACTAATGCTTAAGCACTGGTTAGTAGTGGTAAACTGCACAGAATTCGAATGTCACAAAATGGGTTCAGCAGCAGATGGCAAAATCTGGGGATGATCCTGCAAAAAGGGCCAGAGTTCGACACATACCCATGGAGAGTTTCCCCTGTTGCTTTATTTATTGGCAGAATTTCCTTAGGCACTGGCTAACAATTCTAGACTGTCGATTAAAATGATTCCCTATCTGAGTGGCTCCCAGTGGTCAATGCATTCAGCTTCACTCTGTTTTCTAGCCAGATGTGTATGAAGGGTGTCATCTACATTCATCTGCAATTTTTTCCCGGGAGGTCTTGTACTTAAGCCCAGGGCAATATGTATAAATTAAAGTTCAGCAGGGATCTGAAGACTCCTGCAGGATTTTGTAGAATATATTGGATGTGTGTGGTCGTGATTCTTGCTGTAGTTCTCCCATATGCCAGTGCTAAAAATAACAAGCTTGTCCAGCCTGGGGCTTCTAAGACATGTGCTATTTGTAGTTGAATTTTCAAACCAAAGTAGGTGAATGTGTCAGGCAGATGTTATGTTCTTCCAATTAACAAGGGAATCTAAAACTAATGTTGAAAATAAGGGTCAAGGCACTAAACACAATTTGGGAATTATGGAATATGAGAGGGATAAACTATGGCAGTGCTTCTGTTACTTACCTGTAGTATTTGTTACACTAAGTCCAACTTTTCCTTGCCACAACCTTCAATATTATAAAGGCGATCCATGTTAGGGAAACAGAACAACTATACTAGCCCTTTAAATATATAAAAAACATTTACCTGTTTCCTTTCTTCTTTTTTTTTCTATTGTGTTTTTTTCTTTCTTTTTTTATTAACAACACAAGAAAAATAAAACAAAATATTTAACACGGAGGGGTAGAAAAACAAGCAGAATAAAGGTAACTTCTTAACATATCGGTACTATATAACAATATAATATAACATGACATAAAGCGTTGCAGGAAAAGACAGAGCAATCAATTATAAATCCAATGAAAATTCTACGAAAATTAGTCAGAGGAGAAAAGAAGAGTATTTACCCAATTAATGTGTGATATTACTAAGAATTTATATAAAAGTACCCCAGATTTTATCGAGTTTCTTTAGAGATCTGACACCTCTTATTTTGGCAAGGGCAGACTCCATAGTATAGATTTCATTAACCAAGGACCACCATTCCATAATATGGGGTGGTTTCGGGTATATCCAGACTCGGGCGACTGTCAATTTGGCACATGACAATAGAATAGTCACTAGATCTTTCTGCGGCAAAATAACGGTGTGTATATCTAATAGTTCTGTAAATACTGTAAGAGAGGGTGATCTGACAAGTTTTTGTTTCAGGATCTTATCCAGGTCCGACCAAAACTCAGTCAGAGCTGGGCAAGAAAATAACATATGCCCTAGATCTGCCTCCACAAGGTCACATTTAGGACACTTAACCCTATCGCTAAAAAGATTATTCGAGAACCATTTAGACATCCTTTCTGGTGTGTGGTATAAAAAACATGTGGTCTTAAATTGCTGTAATCTTAAACTCGAAGATTGTACTAAATTATTGATATTACATAGAGAAGCATGGATCTTATTAGCGGTTATATTAGAGCCCAACTTTAAACTCCATTTCTCAGCAAGTTTCGAACAGTCACTAATTTGATAGGAATTAAGACATTTATAACCTTCACTAATTAAAGATTTATTCTTAGGTGAATAGAAACAGTTCCAAATGTCTGAATCCGCGACTTCTCAAACCTTCATCTTTCGTATGAGATAATCATGAATTTGCATATATTTAAATCTCATAGCTTCCATCAACTTATATACCATTTTAAGTGTCTCAAAATCCAAAAAACTGTGAATACCATAAATATCCCCTAGGGTTTTAATACCATAAGCAGACCACATATTTGCCATACCATCATTGAAGATTCCGGGAAGTCCCAGATTACCCCATAAGGAAAGTTTAGGGTGAAAAAAAGAGGTTTTGCACATTGCCAAAATCGTGAACCAGATCTTAACTGTATCTCTGGCGGTCTTGAATTTCACCCTTTTAAAGTAATTGGGGTCGTTTACTCTTAATAAGAACATATTAGAGTCAAAATGTAACATAAATATGTGGAAATAGAATTGGTTATCCACATTAAGTAAGCTACGGAGCCGACCAAAAAAAGTTGCCAAAAAATATAATTTAAAAACGGGGAAGTTAAGTCCACCTTTTTCTAGAGAACGCTTAAGTAGCGCCATCGACCTACGCGCTTTACGATACCCCCAGATAAAACTACTAAGTATCCCATCGAGTTTCTTAAAAAAAGAATTATTGAGACAAAGAGGAATGGACCGAAATTAAAGAATATATAGAAATTTAGGAAGTACTTTCATATTGATTAAATTAATCCGGCCGATAATATTCTGGGGGAGCTTATGCCATTTTTTTAAAAAGAGGGCAATTTCTTTTAGTAGAGCATCGTAGTTAGATGTAATTACCTCACTTTAAGAAAAATAAAGCAATTTAGGGAGTACCTTCATTTTGATTAAATTAATCCGGCCGATAATATTCATGGGGAGCTCATGCCATTTTTTTAATAAAAGGGCAATTTCTTTTAGTAGAGCATCGTAGTTAGATGTAATTAACTCACTTATTTTAGATGAGATTTTGACACCCAAATAAGTGGCTGCCTTACAGATCCCTTGTGTGGGTACCACAGGTTTATAGTTTACTACTATTTGTGTTTTATTTACGTTTAGTTTGTATCCAGACACTGCCCCAAATTTATTAACTTCAGCAAATATCCCCTGTAATGCTGCCCTCTGCCACATCTGTGAAGTAGATGGCGATGTCATCGGCATACGCTGTCATTTTTAAAGAGTAAGGACCAAATTTAAAAGGAATTATTCGAGACTGTGACTGTAGGCCATAGAGAAAAGGTTCCATTGAGAGCGCAAACAGCAAGGGTGACAAAGGGCACCCTTGCCGAGTGCCCCTGGATATTGCGAAGGTGGAGGACAGCATAACTAATTATCACTGTAGGATTGTCGTATATAGCTCGTATCCATCTTACAAATTGGCCGTTAAAACCAAAAGCTGTCATTACTGACCAGAGATAATCCCACCCCACTCGGTCAAAGGCATTTACCTGTTTCCATAGGCCATGAGGACATACATGCCCGACCCATGGCCATGAGCCATCTTTGTAATTCTCAAGCAGTTGAAAACATACTGCACAGGAGTGTTTAAGGGGGAGGCTGGGGCTGTTACAAGTAAGTTTAGAACTTATTGTAATGACGCTTACTGGTATCAGAGAAGATAAGCAACTGTCCTATAATAAACAAGACACTATCTAAAGAAGATTTCCATTACAAATACCTTGAGCTCATGTAGCCACAAACTCCCGAGGGCAATGTCACCAATATGCACAAATGTACTGTTGGACCAAAATGTCTATATATTAGAAATGACAGAAAAACAAGGGTATACTAACAGCCATCTAGCAAGTTAACCACTGTTGAGTTCCTCCTTAATAGTTCCAGGGACAAGGAGTGGGATCCCTCAACCAAAGACACACCTTCTCATGCAATTCAAGGTCAGGGAGCAGCCAGTGAAATATGGGTCATTCTGATTTAGGACCAAATCACATTGCAGAGATGAGGATTCCCACATTAACTGGAAAATCAGGAGTCATCAGCAAATTATAGCAAAATATGCCACAGAATAACTGCAACTTAAAATACTGTCAGAACACCACCATTTTGTACTCCTGGCCCATGATACCCAGGTCTGTTGCACAGTGCAGTGATACTGCCAACGTCTGTAAGGAGACTTAACTTCCTTAAAAACCTAGAGGGTAGACTCTATGTGTTTCAGCCACAAGCCTCACAAAGGCGTACATTCCACTAAATAATCAAAAGAAAAATCACAGAGGCACAGAGAACAAGCAACTGACTTGTTACATCATCCCCAAGAAAAGATGAGTGACTAGCAATTGAATATTACAGTCACTAATGAGAATGACCTAGAAGCAACAGCAAATTCAAGTACAGAAAAGACTTTGATTTTAACGTCACACTGACTAAAAAGAAGGACCATGATTTCAGAAGCCAACAAGCAAGAGAAACAAATGAGGCCAAGCAAACTCATGGTGGTAGTGTGAGGTCACACATAATTTTAGGCAATGCTTAATTTGTGAAAAAATAAGTGCCGGACTCTTGTCAGAAGGCTACTGTAGCGTGCACCTCCCATTGCCCCTGCCGCACTGCCAATGACAATACCAATACAAACACTAACTGAGACACTCCATCAAATGTGACAATTCATACGATTACTGGCCTCCAAAGCTGTATGAATGACTTGGTAAGCAGGTATTAGTCATTTTTAGGATATATTTAATTAACTAACAGCTTTCGTTGTGCTTGTCTCTAAATTAGGTAAACAGTGCCACCATGTAGCAAAATATCATAAGCGCCGGTGTCGAGCATCGGAAACCACCGTCTCAAATTAAGCACTGAGTTAAGAGTATTGACCAGGAAGAGGGATGGAGACGTAATGCTCAAATTAGTCATTGATAATCTTCATTGGACACATTCATCACAAACGATCTGGGGCCTGATTTAGAGTTCGTTGTATGGGTTATATCCAGTGGCATTTGCTATACGGTGGACAGGATATTGCTCACATTTGTGAATGAGTGACCTGTCAGCCGAACTCTAGATCAGTCCATTAGTCGTGCTAGATGCTGAGCCGCAATCCGTTTCCAGGACAGTTTGCCTCAGGAAAACAGACGGACCATGCATCTGCTGGAAGGGTCAACTATATTTCGACATTTGCTCAGGTTTTGTCTACAATGTTTTGCTTCCCTGATATGACTTACTCTTACGATATATAGACTGGGAGAATGAAGAGGGACATTGGTAATGCATATTATACATTTTTAGAAGTTATTTATGCATGGCAGGGGCATTACAGACTTGATTTAGGCTCTCAAAAAACAAACGACGACCACAAAACATTCTATCAAGTTCGATAAACCAAAAGAAAACACAACATTGTATATTTTGAAGAAATTATTAGAAATCAGAATGTTTGTCCTCCACACAATGTCACCACTAATATGGCTTGCACCTTCGTGGCCATCTACAAAGTCATCGGAATAGTAGAATAATTCCCAAAGAAAATACAGGTCTGGTCCTAAAGGTCAAGACAACGTTTATCTCAAGATATAAAACAACTTTTTATTTTGTAGTTTTATATAGTGCGAACTCGACACAAAGCTATTGGAGCGATTTACTTGGGCACCAGTTATATCACACAAGGACACATTCATTTTTTTCTTTTATTGTAGGCACGAGGTAATTAAGTGATTTCATTGGCATACAAAACATATATAATGTGTGCAATTCGGAAAACAGTTGGTGACGGTTTGGTTTAGGAGCCAGGGTCGTAAAAAAGGCTCTCTTTGCTTTAGACCCTTCGCTTATAAGGTCCCCCACTGCTGCTGCAAAAAGTATTTGCTACAAAAAATGCTTTGCTTGTTTGTCTGATCAGCCTAAGGCAAATGCTACTAGGTGGCGCCATGAGTTAGAGCTGCTTCCAAAAGTTTCTATTTCAGACAAGGAGCTGTGATGCCCCAAAATCAAAGAAGGGTGTGCAGTACGTTTACGAACCTTGCTCCTCAAAATCTTGTGAACAGCCTGGAAGACAATGGTTCAAACCACTTCCTACAAATTCATTTTCATTAAATTGTCAAGGAACAAGAACGTACATTTTCCACCACAATTTCTTACATCTTTATTTCGTCCATGGTCCAAACACACAGGCCCTCCTGATTTGGTCTTTGACGTATCATATCCCTCCTTCTCATCTACAATGCATTGCTTCAATATTTTATGAATGGTCTTAAACATGAAATGAAGCGAACTGACGTGTAAACAAGTACTGCATGTGTTGGGAGTTATATTCATATTGATAATTATCTGTCCAGCAGAGATACATTAGTAATTCCAGTAGCCGTCTGTTTTCTAAAATTATGCATTTGTTTTGGTACATGAATGAGAGATGTACGTGACTTCCACATTTGGTAGCAAATTCATTGAAATAAATGAGTCATTTGTTCTTTACTCTAACAGCTACCCCCTTTGATAAGTTTCTTTCTTGGAGTATTTCACAGCTGAGAAAAGGGAAGCACTGCCTTTCTCACATTTCTCTGCAAAAGTTTATCAGCCTTGTGTTTATGAAAAGTTATTTAGTTTTTTTTATATAATTTGAATATTCTGCAAAAGTCAGAACAGTGCAGGAGCCTTCTTTCAGAATGAAGACAGTTCAAATCACCTGACACAATAGTGAAGAATGGTGGAATGCTGTGGACCTATTTTGAGAATGTTTTAATTTTGATGAATCAGTGCTGCAAGTGGAAACTATTGCTTTGGTATAACAAAGAGCTATGGCATGGGGCAGGAAGTGACAAACGGCTCTGTATTGTGATACTCTGTAAGAGAGTGCTTTCATTCTTCTTTTATATGGATCATGGTGCAGTACTTACTCGCTTCCGCCCTGCGTGCAGATGTTCCTTCAGGCAAATTGATACCTTGCCATATTGAAACAGGGGCCACTTACTGAAGCAATGGGAATAATTATAAAATATGGTACATTTTGTTCCGCCAAGTGCTCCATTTGCTGAGCTTTACATGGACCTTCTTCTTGGCCCAGGACGATTGGCTGATATTTCCATGAATCGTTCTAAGAGACATAGAGGTGGTTTTATAGTTCCCTGTCTTTATGCCCTGATTTTCAGTTGCATTTTAGAGAGTAAGCTCGAGGTTATCTGGCCTGAGGGTGTTATTGTCCTCCTCCACTTATGACTGAAATTGTTTTCTGATTTATACTTGCATGTGAAACGTACATCCAGGGCCATAATCCTGGCTTATTACTAGATGGAATCGTGTGCATACTAAACTACAAAATAAGCGTATGCACACCTACGCTTTCTCCTGTGCTTCTAATACAAGTATTCTATCATGCCTAGAAACGATAAGACACTCGTATAGGGTAACTGGAATAATATATCACCTATGATAGAACAGTGTAAATGCAGGTATTGAATTAATGCCAGCAAGGCAGTTTTACAGTATTTTTCCCTTTTTAGAGATGCTTTTATATATGAAATCACAAAAAACGATAGCAATCATCTCATCACATGAGACACATACATAATCCCAATTCAACTAAAGTATAACGCTTTCTCTGCTCTAGATTTGATTACATTGTGTAACTCTCCGGTCAATGAATATGTTTGTCATAACCTGGTTAAGTTTTTAAAAAGCTTTTTGAAGCTGTTTTAAACAAGAAGTATAATCCAAGATTTTATTCTATCCTAACAAATTCTCTCTAATGTTGTCTGAGTTGGTGGCTGAACACTACCACTGTACCATCTTGTAGTGAAGCTAAGCATTTTTATGAGTATTTGGAATTATTTTAATTTTGTATTTGTTGACCTCAGTAGAGGTCTGGATCAAATAAAGTTTTACTTTACTTACATGGTACACAGGGACACATTTAAGCACATAGTGAAGGGAAGCTCATTAGGAGTTAAACTTTAGAGCACATAACATACTTGGATGAAAATAAAATAACAGTGTAGAATTTAGCCATGTATTCATGCATAATTCACAGGTAGGGGTTCCATGTCTTAAGGAACAGTCATTCTAATAACGAAATACAGTAGCAACGGTTCTACAAAATAGAGACAGATAGAGACAGATAACATTTTCACCAAGGAAACGTCAGACAAAACGTCCAATTTTTGTGTAGTAAGGACTGTGGAACCATAATAGTTTATATAAGTTATTTTTTTTGGAACACTATCAGATAGGAAAATATGGGCAGGGCATTAAATGTGTTCATTGATGGATCTAGCACGATTTTGCGAGTTAAAATATAAAATGATAAAATATGTACAGTCAAATCATGCATATGAATCTAATACAAAAACACTAAAAACAGCAGTTTGACCAGAACGGGAAATTCCAGTTCGCACTGCATTGCAATGTAAACATTAATTTGATCTTTTAACCCCCTCACATTTAATGGAATTACATTTTCACTAGTTTTTGTTGCCTCAATGCATTTTGTTTCCATTGGCTCCCTTTAAAACAGTAGACTGACTTGTTAATAATTGTACTTAAAAAAAGGTATTATGTTCGATGCTTTGGATCAATAAATAGCATCAAGTGAAACATAACCAAACCTTTTCACAAGACGTGAGAGGAGTAGGATGGAATTTTCAGGTTCAGTAATTGTTAAAAGCATATTGCCTGAAAAGAAGGAATGCTTTATATTTCTGAGTACCGGGTACCCACAATAACACTTTAAATTGTATTGTTATTTCTAATAGCGATAGATAAAGGCTTTTAGGCTGCAATGAACAAAAGGGAAAATAAAGGGCTTCCCTGTTTAGTCCATTGGTCTAAAGCCACTTTCTTTATTAGTAGAATATTGATATTAAATGCAAGATTTAGAAACTTGACAAAAAGGCAGAACGATGCAGACTGATTCTCAAAGGTTAATTCTTTTTAACCTCTCTAGTAAATGTGCCCATCCTACATAATCAAATGCCTTTTTTTAATCTAACCTCACAAATAAATGATGTGCTAACATACCTATAGAAATATCTATTGAGTCTGTTTTACAGGTCTATTTTTAATAAATCCAGATAGATTTTTTTCCAGCAGTTCTTTAGTTATTGGCCTTAGGTGTACATGCCCATATTTGTATGCGTAGCTCAGCGACCAAATCGATTAACATAATATGGGCCTGTAGATTATCGAAATTATCTTTACCTCATGTTGGAGGAAAGATTATCTGTGATTATTTCATTGAATTGGGAAATATAGTGTTGGAAATGTTATAGTTAAAAACCTTGACTAATGTAGCTGCAATTTCACCTGCAGTTTTTTTTCTCATAGAATTGGGCATACAGCCCCTTCAGTCCACTGGATTTGCCAGTCGTAAGATCTGTAACGCCTCAAGCTACTTCTGTTTCAGAAACTGGTTGGTTAAGCAATTTGAAACGTTAATCACTCAATCGAGACAGGGTAATTCATATAAGAACTCACCAATTACTTATTTAAAGACCTCTTTTCAAATATAATTTTGAATAGAACGGAAAAAAGTATATTGTTACTAGGCTTAGCATCAGACTGCTACGTACCATGATGATATCTTATGTAATTAATAATTTATTAGTCTCTAATTGTTTCATCTGGATGCCAAAAATTTGATGTTTTGGTTGCCACCTGTCTAGTATTTAGGTATAGTTCATATTAGGAAGAATTCAGCCTTCTGGGTATAGATCATATTTAAATCACATTTAATCTTAATATTCTGGAGTCTTAATGCAGCTGACAGTTACTTATCATATACTTTTTTTTTCAAAACGATGACATTTTTGGTTCAGTGTGAGAAGTTGAGATTTTTTTTTTCTGTTCTTTGATTACTCAGATATAGAAAGACCCGAAACATGTCTTTTTTTTTTTCTTGATGGGAGCAGTACATTTCGGAGATGTACCTCCCCATAGTTTAGAAGATGCCACACGCCTCTTCTCTAGTTGGTTAGAAACAGCAGGGAATGTGCTGGCCCCTAAAAAACTGATCTATCCCACCAGACTGCGGCCATCCGCCCCTTGGTACTCACAAGTACTCAGGGAACAAAAACTGATATGTAAACACCTGGAGAGAAAATGGAGAACAGAATATAAGGATTTCGACAAGAAGAAGTATAAATGCGCTCTTTTCACTTATAAACAGCAGATTAATCAGGCCAAAATTCAATTCTTCTCCATGAGGATTAATAAAGCAAAAAACTCAGCAAGGGAATTGTTTAATACAGTTACCAGCCTGGCTAATCCTGTAACGATCACAGCTTTGCCCAGTCAGGAGTTATGCTATAAACTGGCTAGATTCTTTTTTGATAAAGTGGATGCTATTTTTTCCACTTTTTCCAATGCAACAGCTAAGAACATTGCAAATCAAATGGTCGATCGACAAAGAGAGCTGAAGGTGGTTTTGGATAAATTTGTTCCTCCATCAGCCACAGAAACTCGCAGTCTTCTCAGTCAGGTGAAATCCGGTTCACCCTCGGATCCTTGCTCGATTGCTATATTAAAGTTAGCGGCCGAGCCAGTATCTATGTATTCAGAGGGTCATTTTCGGGCTAGATTGGAAAAAAGCTTCTATTCTGCCCCTCTTGAAGAAACCAAATCTTGACTCAAAAGACCCAAACAATTATAGACCAATATCTAGACTCACGTTTCCTGCTAAAATGATTGAAAAAAAGTTCAACACGCAGTTGAGCCAATTTCTTGAGTCCTCTCAAGCCTTGGACCATACACAATATGGATTTCGAGGGGGCCATAGCACTGAAGCTGCCCTGTTGAAATTGACAGAAGAGATAAGGTCTATTCTAGTTCTCGGCGGTAAAGCGGCCCTGATCCTGTTGGATCTCTATGCAGCATTTGATATGGTCCATCACGTTTTGTTGATGGACCGGCTGCAGGAGATCGGGGTTCAGGGCGCGGCCTGGAGACTCTTAAAATCATTTCTGTCCAACCGTACTCAGCAGGTGGCGATGGGGTAATTTGTATCTAAACCTTTTTCATTACCATGTGGGGTCCCTCAGGGGTCCTCACTGAGTCTGACACTTTTTATTATTTATGTGTCTTCCCTCGCACCCCTTATTCAGTCCTTTGGGTTTAGCCTGACTAGCTATGCAGACAATACCCAAATAGTGGTGTCTTTTCTTCCAGCAGAATCAAAAAGTACAGCAATCCATTTTAACGATTGCATGAATGCAGTGGGGCCATGGATGGCCCAAAACTGCCTCAAGTTAAACTCCAATAAGACGGAGATGGTATGTTTTGGGAATGTTCCCAATTTCTGTACGCCAGAATGGTGGCCAGATTCTCTGGGTCCTCGTCCCGCACCCAACAAGAAGGTAAAAAATCTTGGGGTGTGGATAGATCAGAAGCTCAATTTCAAAGACCAGGTTAATTCAGTGGCTTCTGCCTCGTCCTACGCTCTTAGGTCTTGCAAGAAAATTCTGCCTCTGCTACCGATTGAATGTCGTAAAACAGTGATTACAGCTCTCACCATGTTGAGGCTGGATTACTGTAATAGTCTGTACTTCACCATTCAGGAAGGTTCAATGCAGAAGCTGCAACTCTTACAGAATGCAGCTGCTAGACTCCTGTTGGGCATTCCTAAATATGCTCCAATAGCGGATGAGATTCGAAAATTACACTGGCTGCCACTCAGGAAGTGCACCATGTTCAAGGCGATGTGTCTGGTACATAAGGCCCTTTACGGAGTAGGGTCAGCCTATCTAAAAAAACGCCTTTATTGGTATACACCAAGCAGATTATTACGCTCATCAGATGCCAAATTGGTTCATGTGCCATTTGTCAGAAAGACCACCTGGGGTGGTAAAAGCTTTGTGGCAAATGCAGCCAAAGCATGGAACAAGCTTCCCCATCGGCTTAGAGCTATTTCGAAGCTCTTTATCTTTCAAAAGGCTTTAAAAACTTGGCTGTTTTCGGAATAGTTAATTAAGTATCATTCTTGGCTTGGTCCCTCTGGAGAGATTTCACATAGCGCCAGGACACCCATGGGTAACAGTGCGCTCTATAAATGTCATAAATAAATAAATAAATTGAAGGAAGATTTGAGGAACACCTTTGAGACTCCTCTGACGGGCGCCTGGTGTGTGCATAATGGCAACCTTTGCTATTTTGCTATGCCTGTTTTTATGTGTGTGCGCGTATGTAAGAGAGAGTGAGATAGAAACATGGCTGCCTTTGTAAACGCTTCACCTGTTTCTTATGTGTGACAGATGCTTGCACTACTGCTGTCTCTGATAGAGCTGTTTGTTGTGACTTAAACTTACACTACTAATATGTGCATTTGTATGCCTGTGTCTGTGTACGTGCTTACTTCTTGCAATGGAGTACCATTATTCATACCAGTTCCGAGAGAATAAAGCTTACAATGATCCAGATTGTGCTGCACATACCCTGTGTAAACAATGACTCTTGCATTGCTTTTGCCAAAGCTCTGCTTTTGTTCTTGAATGTACTGCCCTGTATTTTATTATACAGTGGGAGTGCACATTTTGTATCTCTCTCCTTGCCAACAGTAGAAGCTTGAAACTAATCAGAGTATGGCTGTTGTGCTATATTTAAATGTTTCTAAATGTAAAGTCACATACACATTTTTATATCTTGTACTTTTAACTGTTTTGCTAAAAATCCCAAGTAGCCAAACTCTACCTCTGTGGGGTAAATAAGTGTAGTTCCTTGTTGTATTGAAAAATGTAAATTTGAATGCATCCATTAATGTTAATTCCATTCGGAGTACCTTTTTATATGTTTGCCTGATTATATCCAGATTCCCTTTGGTGGACTACTGCATATGCTAAACACAAAAGTAAACAAGCATTTACAATGCAATGGTCTCGGCATCATTAAAGGAAGAGCTGTTGGCATTGCTCATGACATTTCTTTTTTTTTCTTTAAATCATAAACAAATGACATTGTCATTTACATTGCCAATACACAGCGCTCTGCACTCAACAGCACACAGCGCTCTGCACTCAACAGCACACACCGCTCTGCACCTGCACTTACTGCTCTGCACACTCACTCTGCATTCTGCGCTCACTCCTCTGCGCTCACAACTCTGCATTCTGCGCTCACAACTCTGCGCTCGCAACTCTGCATTCTGCGCTCACAACTCTGCGCTCGCAACTCTGCATTCTGCGCTCACAACTCTGCGCTCGCAACTCTGCATTCTGCGCTCACAACTCTGCGCTCACAACTCTGCGCTCACAACTCTGCGCTCACAACTCTGCGCTCACAACTCTGCGCTCACAACTCTGCACTCACATCTGCGCTCACAACTCTGCGCTCACAACTCTGCGCTCACAACTCTGCGCTCACAACTCTGCGCTCACAACTCTGCGCTCACTCCTCTGCGCTCACTCCTCTGCGCTCACAACTCTGCATTCTGCGCTCACTCCTCTGCGCTCGCAACTCTGCATTCTGCGCTCACAACTCTGCGCTCGCAACTCTGCATTCTGCGCTCACAACTCTGCGCTCGCAACTCTGCATTCTGCGCTCACAACTCTGCGCTCGCAACTCTGCATTCTGCGCTCACAACTCTGCGCTCGCAACTCTGCATTCTGAGCTCACAACTCTGCGCTCGCAACTCTGCATTCTGAGCTCACAACACTGCGCTCGCAACTCTGCATTCTGCGCTCACAACTCTGCGCTCGCAACTCTGCATTCTGCGCTCACAACTCTGCGCTCACAACTCTGCGCTCACAACTCTGCGCTCACAACTCTGCATTCTGCACTCACTACTCTGCACTCTGCACTCACTACTCTGCACTCTGCACTCACTACTCTGCACTCTGCACTCACTACTTTGCACTCACTACTCTGCACTCACTACTTTGCACTCACTACTCTTCACTCACTACTCACTACTCTTCACTTTGCACTCACTACTTTGCACTCACTACTCTGCACTCACTACTCACTACTCTTCACTTTGCACTCACTACTTTGCACTCACTACTCTGCACTCACTACTCACTACTCTTCACTTTGCACTCACTACTTTGCACTCACTACTCTGCACTCACTACTCACTACTCTTCACTTTGCACTCACTACTTTGCACTCACTACTCTGCACTCACTACTCACTACTCTGCACTCACTACTCACTACTCTTCACTTTGCACTCGCTACTCTGCACTCGCTACTCTGCACTCACTACTCTGCACTCACTACTCTGCACTCACTACTCTGCACTCACTACTCTGCACTCACTACTCTGCACTCTGCACTCACTACTCTGCACTCTGCACTCACTACTCTGCACTCTGCACTCACTACTCTGCACTCTGCACTCACTACTCTGCACTCTGCACTCACTACTCTGCACTCTGCACTCACTACTCTGCACTCACTACTCTGCACTCACTACTCTGCACTCACTACTCTGCACTCACTACTCTGCACTCTGCACTCACTACTCTGCACTCTGCACTCACTACTCTGCACTCTGCACTCACTACTCTGCACTCTGCACTCACTACTCTGCACTCTGCACTCACTACTCTTCACTCACTACTCTGCACTCACTACTCTGCACTCACTACTCTGCACTCACTACTCTGCACTCTGCACTCACTACTCTGCACTCTGCACTCACTACTCTGCACTCTGCACTCACTACTCTGCACTCACTACTCTGCACTCACTACTCTGCACTCACTACTCTGCACTCACTACTCTGCACTCACTACTCTGCACTCACTACTCTGCACTCTGCACTCACTATTCTGCACTCACTACTCTGCACTCTGCACTCACTACTCTGCACTCACTACTCTGCACTCACTACTCTGCACTCACTACTCTGCACTCTGCACTCACTACTCTGCACTCACTACTCTGCACTCACTACTCTGCACTCACTACTCTGCACTCACTACTCTGCACTCACTACTCTGCACTCACTACTCTGCACTCTGCACTCACTACTCTGCACTCTGCACTCACTACTCTGCACTCACTACTCTGCACTCACTACTCTGCACTCACTACTCTGCACTCACTACTCTGCACTCACTACTCTGCACTCACTACTCTGCACTCACTACTCTGCACTCACTACTCTGCACTCTGCACTCACTATTCTGCACTCACTACTCTGCACTCTGCACTCACTATTCTGCACTCACTACTCTGCACTCTGCACTCACTACTCTGCACTCTCTGCACTCACTACTCTGCACTCACTACTCTGCACTCACTACTCTGCACTCACTACTCTGCACTCACTACTCTGCACTCACTGCTCTGCACTCTCTGCTCTGCACTCTCTGCTCTGCACTCTGCACTCACTACTCTGCACTCTGCACTCACTACTCTGCACTCTGCACTCACTACTCTGCACTCTGCACTCACTACTCTGCACTCACTACTCTGCACTCACTACTCTGCACTCACTACTCTGCACTCACTACTCTGCACTCTGCACTCACTACTCTGCACTCTGCACTCACTACTCTGCACTCTGCACTCACTACTCTGCACTCTGCACTCACTACTCTGCACTCTGCACTCACTACTCTGCACTCTGCACTCACTACTCTGCACTCTGCACTCACTACTCTGCACTCACTACTCTGCACTCACTACTCTGCACTCACTACTCTGCACTCACTACTCTGCACTCTGCACTCACTACTCTGCACTCTGCACTCACTACTCTGCACTCTGCACTCACTACTCTGCACTCTGCACTCACTACTCTGCACTCTGCACTCACTACTCTGCACTCACTACTCTGCACTCACTACTCTGCACTCACTACTCTGCACTCACTACTCTGCACTCACTACTTTGCACTCTGCACTCACTACTTTGCACTCTGCACTCACTACTCTGCACTCTCTGCACTCACTACTCTGCACTCACTACTCTGCACTCACTACTCTGCACTCTGCACTCACTACTCTGCACTCTGCACTCACTACTCTGCACTCTGCACTCACTACTCTGCACTCTGCACTCACTACTTTGCACTCTGCACTCACTACTTTGCACTCTGCACTCACTACTTTGCACTCTGCACTCACTACTTTGCACTCTGCACTCACTACTTTGCACTCTGCACTCACTACTCTGCACTCACTACTCTGCACTCACTACTCTGCACTCTGCACTCACTACTCTGCACTCTGCACTCACTACTCTGCACTCTGCACTCACTACTCTGCACTCTGCACTCACTACTCTGCACTCTGCACTCACTACTTTGCACTCTGCACTCACTACTTTGCACTCTGCACTCACTACTCTGCACTCTGCACTCACTACTCTGCACTCACTACTCTGCACTCACTACTCTGCACTCACTACTCTGCACTCACTACTCTGCACTCTGCACTCACTACTCTGCACTCTGCACTCACTACTCTGCACTCTGCACTCACTACTCTGCACTCTGCACTCACTACTCTGCACTCTGCACTCACTACTCTGCACTCTGCACTCACTACTCTGCACTCTCTGCACTCACTACTCTGCACTCACTACTCTGCACTCACTACTCTGCACTCACTACTCTGCACTCACTACTCTGCACTCTGCACTCTCTGCTCTGCTCTCTGCACTCACTACTCTGCACTCTGCACTCACTACTCTGCACTCACTACTCTGCACTCACTACTCTGCACTCACTACTCTGCACTCACTACTCTGCACTCACTACTCTGCACTCACTACTTTGCACTCACTACTTTGCACTCTGCACTCACTACTCTGCACTCTCTGCACTCACTACTCTGCACTCACTACTCTGCACTCACTACTCTGCACTCTGCACTCACTACTCTGCACTCACTACTCTGCACTCACTACTCTGCACTCACTACTCTGCACTCACTACTCTGCACTCTGCACTCACTACTCTGCACTCACTACTCTGCACTCACTACTCTGCACTCACTACTCTGCACTCACTACTCTGCACTCACTACTTTGCACTCTGCACTCACTACTTTGCACTCTGCACTCACTACTCTGCACTCTGTCTCTGCACTCACTACTCTGCACTCTGCACTCTGCACTCACTACTCTGCATCCATTTCTGTAGATAAACATCCATTTCCCTACTAGTAATACTCCAAAAGCAAGCCACCCTCAGAAACCCTTTGTTCTTGTTTTTCCTGTGGGCCCAAATTTGCACTCTGCACTCACTACTTTGCACTCTGCACTCACTACTCTGCACTCTGCACTCACTACTCTGCACTCACTACTCTGCACTCACTACTCTGCACTCACTACTCTGCACTCTGCACTCACTACTCTGCACTCTGCACTCACTACTCTGCACTCTGCACTCACTACTCTGCACTCTGCACTCACTACTCTGCACTCTGCACTCACTACTCTGCACTCTGCACTCACTACTCTGCACTCTGCACTCACTACTCTGCACTCACTACTCTGCACTCTGCACTCACTACTCTGCACTCTCTACTCTGCACTCACTACTCTGCACTCTGCAATCACTACTCTGCACTCACTACTCTGCACTCTGCACTCACTACTCTGCACTCACTACTCTGCACTCTGCACTCACTACTCTGCACTCTGCACTCACTACTCTGCACTCTGCACTCACTACTCTGCACTCTGCACTCACTACTCTGCACCCTGCACTCACTACTTTGCACTCTGCACTCACTACTCTACACTCACTACTCTGCACTCACTACTCTGCACTCACTACTCTGCACTCTGCACTCACTACCTACTCTGCACTCACTACTCTGCACTCACTACTCTGCACTCTGCACTCACTACTCTGCACTCTGCACTCACTTCTCTGCACCCTGCACTCACTACTCTGCACTCTGCACTCACTACTCTGCACTCTGCACTCACTACTCTGCACTCACTACTCTGCACTCACTACTCTGCACTCACTACTCTGCACTCACTACTAGGCACTCACTACTAGGCACTCACTACTAGGCACTCACTACTAGGCACTCACTATTCTGCACTCACTATTCTGCACTCACTATTCTGCACTCTGCACTCACTACTCTGCACTCTGCACTCACTACTCTGCACTCACTACTCTGCACTCTGCACTCACTACTCTGCACTCACTACTCTGCACTCTGCACTCACTACTCTGCACTCACTACTCTGCACTCACTACTCTGCACTCACTACTCTGCACTCACTACTCTGCACTCACTACTAGGCACTCACTACTAGGCACTCACTATTCTGCACTCACTATTCTGCACTCACTATTCTGCACTCTGCACTCACTATTCTGCACTCTGCACTCACTACTCTGCACTCTGCATTCACTACTCTGCACTCACTACTCTGCACTCTGCACTCACTACTCTGCACTCACTACTCTGCACTCTGCACTCACTACTCTGCACTCACTACTCTGCACTCACTACTCTGCACTCTGCACTCACTACTCTGCACTCTGCACTCACTACTCTGCACTCTGCACTCACTACTCTGCACCCTGCACTCACTACTCTGCACTCTGCACTCACTACTCTGCACTCACTACTCTGCACTCACTACTAGGCACTCACTACTAGGCACTCACTACTAGGCACTCACTATTCTGCACTCACTATTCTGCACTCACTATTCTGCACTCTGCACTCACTATTCTGCACTCTGCACTCACTACTCTGCACTCTGCATTCACTACTCTGCACTCACTACTCTGCACTCTGCACTCACTACTCTGCACTCACTACTCTGCACTCTGCACTCACTACTCTGCACTCACTACTCTGCACTCGCTACTCTGCACTCTGCACTCACTACTCTGCACTCTGCACTCACTACTCTGCACTCTGCACTCACTACTCTCCACTCTGCACTCACTACTCTGCACTCACTACTCTGCACTCTGCACTCACTACTCTGCACTCTGCACTCACTACTCTGCACTCACTACTCTGCACTCACTACTCTGCACTCACTACTCTGCACTCTGCACTCACTACTCTGCACTCTGCACTCACTACTCTGCACTCTGCACTCACTACTCTGCACTCACTACTCTGCACTCACTACTCTGCACTCACTACTCTGCACTCACTACTCTACACACTCACTACTCTACACACGCACTACTCTACACACTCACTACTCTACACACTCACTACTCTACACACTCACTACTCTGCACACTCACTACTCTGCACACTCACTACTCTGCACACTCACTACTCTGCACACTCACTACTCTGCACTCACTACTCTGCACTCACTACTCTGCACTCACTACTCTGCACACTCACTCTGCACACTCACTCTGCACTCACTACTTCGCACTCTGCGCACTCTGAACTCACACTCACCTTCTGCCTCACAGAGGGATGAAGTGAGCGCCGTTCTACTGGGCAGACCTGGGGTCGGGCGGGAGGGTCACCAGGGGCGCGCACGGCTTATAGAGCTATACCGATCAACACAATATTCTCCGGAGTGCCATCCATCTACCGCAGTAGCAGAAATTAGTTTGAAAGCATTGTCGAAGAATGCCAAAAAGCGCCTCATTTAGAAGCGATGAACAGAATTCAATTTTTAAAGCTCCCATGATGTGAAAACAATTTACAATGTACTGTGAACAAACTATTTACGAAGATAAAATATTAGTGAGATAGGTAGTAATCCTTATGCATATTGCCAGATAAGCAGGTGCACCAATGGTCCTCTACACTGGAAAGTCATTTTGAGGATGTAAACACTTCTCAGAAGACAATCTCCTTGACTACAGCGGACCTGCAACAGTGTGCAAAATGTCATGACATTTTGTGTTTACGTACTCTGCTGTATAGATATTTATTGCCCTAATTTTTTTTCAGTATTAGAGGATATCTTTGAAAATACAAGCCTATTATGAAAGTGGATAGAAATGATTATGATCATCGTGGCTAACACAAAGGTGCAGTGAGGAAAGTGAGTGGCAGATATCGTCACCTCATGGTAACTGAGTATAGTGGGTCCAGTGGTAGCTTGCACAGCCACGTTCTTTCACTCCGTGTCCAGACTTTGACACTGTGGAATGGGGTTCAAGTCCCAGCGTCGGCTCTCCCAGAGATTACAAAAAAACATGCTGATCGAAAGAAATAAAATTAAACAATACCGATTGGCGTGACGAGGATAAATCCATGTGCAGTGCACTGCCCCCTTGCCTTGTAGACACCGCAGCCCAAGAAAACATGATTGACGGAGCAAAACGGTGGTCTAATTGTCCATAGCCAAAGTATATAACAAGCTGAGGATCAACAAACGTGAAAACAGCGTGGTGGGCGCGCACGTGACGCAGCGTGGGCGTGCACATCAGCTGAAGGATCGCCGGAGAAGACACGAGTTTGCCTGCTGCCATGACTGACCAACTGCAGAGGGAAAGAGCCCGGTGAGTGTGGGTAGAGGGGGGGCGGCAGAGAGGGAGTGGGCAGAGAGGGATGGGGTGTGTGTGTGCGTGCGTGTGTCTGTTTCTGTGTGTGTCTGTGTGTGCACGGCCATGCCTGCCTGTGTGTGTGCGCGTTCACGGACCCTGGTCGGCGTGTTCACAGCTCTAGGTCCCTTCAGAGCGAACTCCATAACAATAGGTCTCGATGCCGAGACCTAA
This sequence comes from Lissotriton vulgaris, assembly GCF_964263255.1. NCBI lineage: Eukaryota > Metazoa > Chordata > Amphibia > Caudata > Salamandridae > Lissotriton > Lissotriton vulgaris. The sequence continues at coordinate 1,607,635,788 of NC_141694.1, read as the reverse complement.
AAAGGAGTTTATGCATCACCATGATTCTAATGAAATGATACTCCCATGCTTATGAAGGAGAAGAAATTAATGTGGGAAAAACTGAGTCACTTGAAACTGTGATAAAACTACATCAACACAGATGCAATAGATTAAAGCCAGAGAGACAATTTTGCTAGTGTTTCATTTCTCTTAATGGCAGAAATATAGTAGAAGTTCTAAGGTTAATATAGATCAAAGTAAATTCTAATTATATTATAATACAAGTGTGCCAAAAAGCTTGTATTATTCTCCTGTGTCTTTTCAGATGAGTGTACAAGAATTATCTAGATTTAGGAATAATTTGCAGCAGTGATGCTCAGTGAAGAGAACTCGATGTCTAGTGGCAGATGCAATGCATAAGCAGAGACTGTTATATCATTTATTTTTTTAAACCTTATTTCTCTTTTTCGTAATATCAAGAAACAGATAGAACATCGATACATCGTCCATACATATGTCTAATTATGATGGCATGGCACTAGTCGGGCACATATTGTGGGAGATTGTTATAACAGTATACTGAAGACAATCATTGGGGAGAGGAGTTGCCCTAATGGCTAGGGCGGTCGATCTCGAATCTGGGGACCCAGGTTCGAGTCTCGGCAATGACGCGCAACATCCTGTGATTCTGGGCAAATCTCGTAATCTCCTCATGCCTAACAAAAATTAATGTGATGTGTCCTCATGTAATGCAACAGGTGCCTGTGTAAAGCACTCTGATACCACATACCTTGGGGTCAAGTTTGCACTATATAAAACTCAGTTAAAACTATAATTTTTTTTAAATCAGCAGATAGCATGAGTACCTAAGTGGACCAATTGCATTCACACATGCCCATAGTTCAGAGCGTCATCATGGATGGTTTAGTGCTAAAGCACATAGCATGCCAGGCCAGGATGACCGCATCATATCATCAGCAAGGCCATTGATCACCTTGGTTGGATTCCTTGGTATCTAATGTCAGTAAGTAATCGCGTAGTAGCTGTCAGATGTCCTTGGGCTGCGTTGTGGGGGCGGCAGTGCAGCGTACACTGCGCTAGTGGTGTCACAATTGATCATATCTTTCAACCACTTGCACTCAATAGGACAGTGCATACTACCCCAGCACAAAGCTAGGTGCTGTTTAGCAAGTAGCAATGCCCTGGCAGTGATCTACGCTTGCTTGGTGGGATAGTTTTGGCATAGCCCAGGAGGGCTACTAGAGGATCAGGGGAATGGACAATACCAGTCATTGTGGATATTAGGGTCAGACGTTTAGTCAAGTATGATTGAATAACAGGGCAGATCCAGGCAAAGTGTATAAAATCGACATGATCAGACCAACACTTTCTAAAGTGGTGCGAACTTGTGGGGTCAATTTTAGACAGCCCTCGTGTGATAATGTACATGTGGTGGAGGAATTGTAGTGCAGTAGCTTAAGCCCATGGTTAGAGGAGACAAGTTTAATTTGTGTAGAGCAATACAGCCATGTCTTATCAGGCAACGGGTTCCCTAGGTTGCACACTCATCCCTGTTTGACCTTTCTATTGCATTCCGTTTTGAAGGCAGCGCATGCTTGAAAGAGCCGGGGACCAGTCGCATCCCCTCAGTAGCGGTGATTACTAAGGTCAGTGGTGTGAATTCCTTGGGCTCCATGGGATATGAGGATTACCTATCCTATAAAGTGTTGTGCATTTGCTGGAGTATAATGTGGTCCATATGTGTAGTGCCGCCAAAGTGAACAGTGTCGGTGTGTGTGATCACATGACAACCCGTGAAGAGGTCCTCCAATGTGTGCAAGTTATGAGCGAGTAGTGTCCGCTGTACCAGCCATTCCAGCATCAGTGGGCAGCCAGGAGTTATGTGTCAGTGGATAACAGGAGAATAGAGCAAACCTTGTCCCCCCACCCCCGGCAGTGACAACGTTTTGCCCATGCCTAACTTGTAGTGGATAAGATCAGTATATCAGAGGGGTCTCTTGGTACACCCAAGTTAAGAAGCGAGGTAGTGGAACTTGCCCAGCTTGTTCTGTCTTCCGTTTTGCATATGGTAAACGGGCTTCTGTATGATACTAATGGTATGAGAATTGGCCCAGATAAGCTGGGGCATAAGGCTCTAGATAGTGATGAATAAACTACTTATCAGAGGTATCTGTATGTTCATGAACAAATTTAAAAAACGAAGACGGATGACCACTTTAATGATGATGAGGCATCCCGCCATTGACGGGTAATTTGATCCAAACAAGCTGGCCTTTCCTTTTACCTATTCAGTATAATGCTGAGGTATTTAGTAGAGTTCTCGCACTGGGAGGGGGTTCTCCACCACGTCGTGTCTTAGTATCAGTGAGAGGAAAAAGCTACGATTTTACACAGTTGACTGAGAGGCCGGAGAGGCTGCCAAATCGAATGACTTTGTGGAGAAGAGCAGGCAAATTATCTACAGGATTTCTGACAAACAACAAAATATCGTCTGCGTAAATAGACACCAACAGAGGGCTAGGGCCAAAGTATAAGCCCCGTAGGAGAAGTCGCTTCTGCAGTTGCCTAACCAGAGGGTCCATAGCGATGATAAAAAGGAATGGCGATAGAGGACAACCTTCATGGGTCACCCTGCTCACCGGGAATGGGTCTGTGAGATAGCCATTGACTCTCCGTCTGGCCACCGGATTACAGTAGAGCAGCATGATAAAGTTAATCCAGCTGAATGGGAGTCCCAGGTTGCTCAACGTCCCCCACAGAAAGGGGCATTCTAGTGAGTTGAATTTCTTTTCGGCATCTAGTAGGGCAACCGCCGCTGGGATGTCAGGGGATATCCTACATCATAGAAATAGTGCGTAGCTTAAGAGGAGTAGACCTGTGTGGAAAAAGCTGGTTTGTATTGGCGATATCATTTGTTCCATCAAAATGGTGAGCCACATCACCACTACTATGGCCAGAATCTTACTATCTTAATTGAGGAGTGAAAGGGGGTGGTGTTGGTATGGCATACATAGGGTGAGGGCTTTATAAAGCTTTAAAATCTGGGCTGTCACAGCATCTCAAAGTGTGGGTGGAAGAATTGCATCCTCAAGGGCCTCTGCATAGAACTGCAGGAGGTGTGGGGCAAGTAGGTGCTTATAGGCCATGTAGAAGGTGCCTGTGAAGTCAGATTTACTACTTCTTCTAAATCTGAGGGGCAAAGGGGTTTTCCCCAATTACATGCTGTAGGGATTTACTCCCTGAAGGTGCATGTGGCAATCCACAATATTGCCCAGTGGCATATATGTACAGGGTCGAGAACTGGAATCTTGAAGACAAAATGGGATTTACTACTACTTCAATATTTGAGGAGCAGGAGATATATTTTTCCCTGCTTGTTCTATAGAGACTGACTCCCTGACAGTGCACAATATTAGTGTAAAGAATGTCAAGACATTGAAAAGCCTACATTTCCTCGATTCTTCTCCAAATGTTACTAGCTGAAGAGATTTGATGCTGAGGTTCTTTCTGTCATGGGGGACCATGCATTAAAGAGGGACTTCTCTACATGTGACTTTGAATGTGCTTAGTATATATTTTGAAGCCTTTTTGAGGACCACCAGAAAGGCAAGAGTCCCGTTCCATTTCTGGCTGTCATGGAAGAATAGACATGTTTTTTGTCAGACTTCACATTTGAAAAACTGCTTTCTAGGGCTGCTATCTCTAAATGCTGTCACACTTAACTGCCCACCTGGAAATGGAATTCTGTCCAACACGTGTTACTCTTTTATCTGCTTTTTGGGCCCTGTACACTTTAGGCCTCAATAACAACACATTGATCTAGAAATCTGTGATGGAACATAAGAGTGTGTTGCCTTACCAAATGGGTCCTCCAATAGGTCATGCTTTTGTCACTCCTCATTCTTCGACTCATAGACAGTATCGGACACAGTAGTATAACTGGCACTTTCATGAAGCAGCCCATGGCCAAGGGGCCATGACATATTCCAACTTGCACCTGCAGCCCCCTGCCACTTAACATTAATACGTGACTATTTCCAGTATTTGAGTTCTTCTGGTTGTGAGTTTTGGATACTACATAGAATTCAAAACTAGCCCTCTTCTGGACTGTTTTGATCCTATCACTATGCCCTATCTCTTAAGGGCAGTGGTCTTTTAAAGGGTTTACACTTTATATTAGATCATAAACCTATCCTTTCTTTTTCAGTAGATGTGGAACATCAGGGAATGTACTAAATCCTGTTCTTTGGGGGGGGAGTTTTGTTTGATTTTCGATCTAAAGTTCCCCAACAAATGCCTGCTTCATCATCCTTTCAAAATGATGGCCTTACAGTTCATCCTCTGATTTGTCCCAGAGAATTTCTTGTTTGAGGGAGACACATTAGCTGTTTCTGGTACTTCATTTTGTCCTTACTTCCGCACCACATCTTTACTAAAGCTTTGACTCATTTGATCTCCTTTTTGCATGCCAAGGGTTGCAGAGGTTGCTGTTTCTTCATTTTTAAAAACTCTGGAAGATATGGCTTTGATGAACAAGACACTGCACAGACATGTATTTCTGGTCAACACTGTGAAATCCCACCTTCTCCCCATCTCAGCATATGACTTTCTTAAGATCACATTTTCATACAGACTTGGGGATGATCCGTCTTCACTCTCATCAGACTTCCTTGCTTCAAGGAGTTCTGCTCCTTTCCAGCAATGGTTAAAGCCTAAGGATTCATGGATGGTGTAGACCATGTTTGTGGTTACTTAGATTCATGTCCACCTCAAAATCGTGGTGAATTAAAAACTAGCCCGCTGGTCTCCTGTATACCAACACTACAATCCTCCTCTGGCATCCCTCACAGCTGTTTCAATCTCCCTTGCCTTGTCGTGCAGTCAGACAATCTGTAAGAGGGGTATCCCTTCTTCCCCAGGTTCCCCTAGTTCTCACAACTGGTGCCTTCTGGGATGGGTGGAAATCTTAGTTCTCTGTCAGCTCAGAAGTGTTGATCTTTGACTGAAGCGCTGGGTTGTTCAGATGGATGGAGCTTGGTGTTATTCTCCATGCCCTCCCGTTCTTTGTTGAACAGTCAAAAACTGTGCCGCTGTTGGTTTAGAAATGGCAATCAAGTATTCAGAGCTTACATAAACAGCCAGAAGGGGACAGCAGTGAGGAAGAATATCAATCTCAACAAAACAGGTAGCTCAGAAGGGTTTTTGCTCATCTGGTATCCTTGTTGCCAGGTTTTTGTTTATTTTCTGGTGCTAGAGAATGGGCATGCAGACCACATGAATCAACAAGATCCCTTTTTGTCTGTACCCTATAGTTTTTCTTCACATTTGTGCCCAGTGTGGGGCATAGTTGGAATAGGAGAATCCTGACCAGTTCGCTCCAGTGTTGCTGGGGGTATTACTTTTCAGTGCTTCTAGAATTTGCCCAGGGTGATACCGATGACTTCTTCACTTTCCCATCCTTCTGTTCCAGAAGCTCTATCATGTCAAAGTTAGGTTGTTCCCTGGAAACTGCTTCCCACACTATCGGTGTCCTGCTACCTTGAGGTCCCAAGTTAGACATTGGGTTCATTTTACACACTAGTTTTTCATACGGGATCTGCATCCTTGGGATTGTGATCCATTGCACATTTTGGACTTCCTTTAGCTTTGGTTTCACTTGGGTCTGACCACTTCTAACCTCTGGGTGGCGATTTGGGTTTTCTCTTCTATTGGAATTGCCTTTGTCTCTTACCTTTAGCTTCGGTTCTTTTTCAGTTTGCAAACCGGTGGTACAACATACTTCTGTCCCTTTATGAGATCTGTTTCTGTTTCTGCAAGCTGTAAAGCTAGCTTCATTTGAGCCTCTATTTATCTTTCCCCTAGATTTATTATCTGTATACTTTTAGCAGCCATCACCTCTGGCAGGAGGATTGGAGAATGGGAGCTCTTCTCTGTTATGAGCTTTATATTTGTTTTTTCCTGATAAATGTGATTTATAAACTGCACCCCCATTTTGTGCTAAGGTTGTTTCAATGTTTAACCTTTCTCAGGAATTGATGTTACATGTTATGCTTCCTCATCCTCCTTCTGATGCAGATTGGTTGTATTGTTTAGATTTGCGAAGGTCCCTCTCCATTCATCTAGATTATTTATCTGATCTGATTATCTTTTTGTACTTCAGTTTTCAACTCCTCTGATGCACTTTTTGTCAAGTTTGGACCGTCTGGACATGGGGATAGGTCGTCAAGTACTACTTGATTATGACTGGGCATTTCAACTGTGTATGCCTCAGCTGGGGAGCCACTTTGGTGCCCTGTTGTTGGTAGCTTAATGTGGAGGGTAGTGGTATTCTGGGCAGAACTATGCGGGCTGTCAGTTTACATGACATTCTTGCACATCAACCTGTGCTGCACCATACATCTTTGTGTATCACTAAAAGTTAACTATTGAGGGCTTCGCTCTGCTGTGTTAAGGTCCAGTGTTTTACGTGCTGTATTAAATTGGTTTAGTCAGCAAAGTTTTTTTTACAGTGTTCTATTTAGTCCTGGTCTGAGGTGGTTTCTAGGTGATGTTGCTACTGCTAGGTGAGAATTGGGACAAGATAGACTGAAGAGGTTGTAATGGAAGTTACAGTAAGTAAACTGGAAGCTAAGCAGGCCTGTTGAGAAACTTGCCAGAGAACGAATGGATCTTTGCTGAGAGCAAAATGTGAGTTAGAACATGGGCAAGTTAGAATTCTTGTAACATGTCGATTCGTCATAGTTTTGAATTTATGTCATGTTGGCAACACTTAATTTGTGCTGGTGGTTGCAGGCTCTCATTTTGCATATGATTTGCATATGGCCATGTCTGAACAGGGGTGGCGGAGTGAGCTAAAGAATGATGATGGATTAAACCCGGATCAGTGCCACTGGATTCAAGCTAGCCTAGCTGATGACGGCTGATTAGCGAGAAACCGGTCCCAGGATGCTTGTTTCCGGTCCAGGGAAGAAATGGCTTGGCAGTTCGGGCTGGACTGTTCCCATGAGGCACAGGGTCAGACTGATTGCATATGGCTATATCTGTACTGGAGTGGCGGAGTGAGCTAAAGAATGATGATGGATTAAACCCAGATCAGTTGACTGGGAGTGAGTGCTTGCAATGTTCAACACTCCGTCCATCATCCCCTTTGGTTTTGTCTCATTTTTATGGACCAGGACTTATTTTTCAGCATCAAGATTTGTTCCAGAGTGAACGAGAGAAAGGAAAAAAATGGAGAAAGACAGAAATGTGCATACAAAACAAGAAAGCAAGGACCAAAAAGGACTTGCAAGAGTGAGATAAAGAGGCAGGGTATGGTGGAAGCAGATGATGGATTAAACCCAGATCAGTTGACTGGGAGTGAGTGCTTGCAATGTTCAACACTCCGTCCATCATCCACTTTGGTTTTGTCTCATTTTTATGGACCAGGACTTATTTTTCAGCATCACGATTTGTTCCAGAGTGAACGAGAGAAAGGAAAAAAATGGAGAAAGACAGAAATGTGCATACAAAACAAGAAAGCTAGGAACAGCAAGCATTGGAAATGCAACAGGTCTCGCATTAGAAAAGTTTGGTCTATTGGTGTTGTGGAAATGTAATTATTTTTTGAGTAAAGTTTATGTTTTTCCAATAATAAAAGTATTAATTTTGTTCTTTGAAATGGCAATAGTTATAAAAGTAGCAAGTGTGACACCTATAGCATTAGTAAAGGTACATGTTTAGTTTTTCCCTGTCTTACATGCATTGATCTGACAATTCCCAATGGCGTAGAATTTTTCTAAATAATTAATACTGACATAATATTTGTTGTAATTTATAATGGTACTAGATTTAACGTTTGTAATTTATCACTTGACTATCGACGGCAGAAAGGGGCATAGAAAGATGGGAGGGGGAGTTGGTATCCTAGGTTTGCTTGCGCTGGACGGTAGGGGTTTCAGACATGGTGCGATTGGGGGTCGGTTCTGGGCAGTCGAGGTGCGGGGTGGGGGGATATGTGGGCAGCTGCAGTGCTCGTGGCGGCTTGAATGGTGGTGGAGTCTGAGAAGAGAGGGCTGCTGATACAGGTTGTGAGGTGGGGGGTGTCAGCCGAATGGGCCGCTCTGGAGCATAGCGTTGTAATATAGAACGTTACGGCCATTAAGGGGCTCCCGATGGCTCTGGGGATGGTGCAGTGCAACGCGAGCAAGAAGTGGGCGAGGTAAAGGCGAGTGGGGGGATTGTGGCACCAACGCAGTGCCCTCTTGTGCAGGACGTGGCAGGCATCCAGGGGGGGAGTGAGGAAATATAAATTTTATGGTCAAGAAATGTTCCCTAACGTGTACCCCACCGTCTCCATGTACGAGCTTAAAGTGCATGTAACTTCCCTCCTGTGCCAGCTATGAAGACGCAAAATACATTTGCGTCCAACGTTAACATGTCCTCTTTCAGATCCGCCCTGAATGGGTCGGATATTCCGTTCCTAAATATGCCGTGCCACCGTCTTTGTATGGTGCACTTTCACGTATTTCTGGCTCTGTGCGAGCTAGGCCCTGTTTTTTGTCATCGAACCTCTTTTCAAAATCATCTCTGCCTCCTGAAACTGCAACGTGGGATGCCCCCCGTGAACTCTGTCCTACTCCCTGCGAGGCGAGCGGAGCCTGGCTCGGCCTGCCTGCCTGCCAAAGACAGTATTTTACCTTCACGCTATCAGTATAGTCAAGCTCAGCTTCCCGAAAACACATTCCAGTCCAGCAGAATAGATAAACAATCCTCCGCTGCAGAGCAAAGGGCCCGGCCTCTCTGTCTCCATGCAAGTAATTCATAGCTCCCGTTACCATGGTAGGCCCATGACCCCCTCGCTCTACACACAGACACGTAGGCACATATGCACGCATTCATAGTCAGTATAAGATAGCCTCTGCCCAAGAGACCTTTCCTTCTAGATAATATGGTTCCCAAACATCAGATATCAGATATGATATAGGAACGAGTTGATCTGACATGCCAGACTTCTGTCTCTTTCTTCTAGTGTAAATGTCAATGTCAAGTCCCCTGCACCCTCCAGCTTTACGTAAATCACACGTCATGCAGCTGCGCGCGCATCCAGACTTCAGATTTCTGCTGACATTGCAAGATTCTGCCATGTTCCCACCCACTTGTGACACTTTCATATGACGTCTCTAGCACACACCTCTGTGCACGCCCTAGTTCACGCCTTCTGATTACGTATTGCTAACACGTGTGTGCTCTTATCTTGTTTCTCTCAGCTGTTACGCCTTCTGCATTGATTTTCATTATGTGCATTAAGTATAAAAGTTATGTATTGTCAATAAAGTAGGCTCTATCCCTTCCTGAACCCCAGTGGTGTCAGGAATCCGATATCCGGTTCTAGAACCATTCCTTTTTAAGGAATAAAACCCCTAAGAACTCTAACACCACGGACTCTGCGTCTTTCTTTCCGATTGAGTTATTTTATTTTAAGTACTTACCTGCATAGAAATTAGGACGGTAATTAAATATTTACCACAGTAATTTGGCGCCCGAATAGGGACCCCTCCCCCACCCCACGCGCCGGTTGGTGCGGTGCAGCCTTTGCCCCCTGCCACAGTCAAGACGGACAACTACGCGTACCCGCAGGATTTCCTGTATCTCCCTCAGGCCTACGGAGGTGACAGAGACTGCGATCAACACCCAGACGAGGCGGTGAGGAGTGCGGAGGATCCCGACCAGAGCCTAGCCGAAAGAAGCAAGGTCCGAGGTGTCAAGAGGCCCACCAGTTCCGAAGTATTCACGTATCGAGTCGAGTCCAGTCCAGTCCGGTCCAGTCCAGTCGAGTTTTCCGAGGCCTTCTGTTCCGTGCTTCCCGGTGAGTACCGTTGCTGGGGACGCATCTAGACGGGTGCATTATTATGTATCCGGTAAAGACGGGTTTGGGTACACAAACACGGTCTGCTCTGTTTTAGACAGTGTATCTGTGCTGTTTAGCAGTACATCTAGTATCAAGGGTAGTCCATATGTGTTCAAAATGTTTCATGTGATTAATGTCGTGGTATGAGTGACTGTTTGATGTACATTACTGTGTTTTTGTATAACTAGCTGTGTTCAGAGTAAGTAACAAGTATCAAGTGTCCAGTATCAAGTAACGAGATGCCGTTTTTCAATAAATTAAGACAGATAGGAACTAGGAAAGGGATACTAGAGGAAGAAATTCCTATCCCCCCTAGGGATACTCCTGGAAATTTTATGTACCATAAGCATGGCTTAGATGCCATACTGTATCTAGATTTATGGGCTGATTATACCAAGCACCTAGAAGAGAGACACAGGTGGCTTGCTACCGGAACATGGGATGCCGAGTGCATCATGAGAGTAGAGGAAGCGCTATGGAAAAAGAAAGCCAGACAATCCCAGAAAGATGCCATAGAGTTGTGGCGTAAAGAGTCGCATAAACGTACAGAAAAGGCACTCAGAAAAGCAGAAAAACATAGAGAAGAGTCAGATGAGGTCCGAGAAAACGAATTAGTTATTGAAGGTATCCGAGTAAAAGCGGAACAAGTAGACCGCATGCGAAACACTCTTGCCAACGGCATGTATTTAGTGACCGAGGGTTTGCCTAAGGCTACTCCAGAAATACCGAAAGATCTGCGGCCACCATTGGTTCCGACTAAAGTAAATCACAGGACCACCAAAGACATATTTCTTGCCTCCTATCTAGACGATGTAGCTCCCGCTTACACCAATCCACGTACCAACGTACCGCCTACTGACGGTGACGCTGGTGGCAACCCACTCCAAGACAATGCCCAGCCCGTACCGCAACAGAGCTCACCTGTTCGAAATCCTGTTCCACCTGTTCCTCCACCACTTCCTACACCCAAGCTTAATACCCTGAATCCGTTTGGGCCTGATCCTGGTAAAAGACAAGTTCCGTTACAGATACAGACTCCACAGACAAGTCATGCTCAAGCCTCCGCCTCAGGAGGTGCGACAGGAGGTCTCCAGACCCCGCCACAAACACATAGGTTAAACCTTAGGGACATATTAAAGCAACGTACACCCCGAACACCAAGTTACGACATGCTTAAAGAACCCCTTCCAATTTGCAGATACGATCCAGTACCCGGTAAAGACGACAGGATGTTGTTAGCATCTCTACGCTTACGAAAAGTTACAGATTACTTAGTGTTATTCCCAGGAATGACCGAATACCTAGATAGAATATACCATTTTATCCAGACTGGGGAAGATCCTGAAAGTATTAAAGAGGCCCTGGCTCACCAGAAAGTTGACACTCAAGGTTGTATATTACGCTTCTTCATAAATTGTTTAATAAGAGAACGAGACAGGCCTGGAGTAGACCAGGACGAGATGGACGCACTAAACAAGTGGGGTCAGAATATAGCCGATGGAAAACACGATAAACAGAATTGTATAGCAAGTATGTACAAAAAGATCAGGAAAGAAGTAATAGAAATACACGAAAGAAAGGAACAAGAAAAGGAAAGAGATAGCGACAGGAATAACTCCTCCGAGGAGGATGAACCAGAGGAACAAGACTTGGCTAAAGAAATAATAGCATATGTAGGTAAGGGAAATTACCTTAAGAAAGGCATTCGTCCAGAAAGCAAGAGAGTTTTTCTCTCTGGCATCTCGAAAACGAGTTCTCCTGAATATCTGTTTCAGGCTACCGATAAAATTCTTCAAGAACGAATGGGGTACCATGTACTCAATTCTATGGATGAACAAGAACTAGCCCGGTCAGCAGTACTATGGGCTGACAATTCTAGTACATATAATGATGATACAGTAGCACAGACATTTTTGAACCTTTCCCCAGACGAGCAGAAATTAGCTGGTATGTACATGATTCAGCATCTCATCACGTTATACAGACATCAGCATTCTGATCCAGGTCCCCTACCTGATACATTAGAAGCACTACTTATGAATAGATGGAGAGGCCTAAGTACCAAGTTGATTCAAATAATTCTAGAACAACGGCACAGATGTAACGCTTTCTTAGGCCCTCAATACGTTCCAGCTCCGCCCCCAGAAAGAAAAGGAATGTTTCATTTTGACAGGCAGAATCCTTTACGAGAAGTACACCCAGTTATGAATACTGATAACACCCTACGACGTGTGTTTGTGTACACACCTTTAACAAAGTTGGAATTATTAGAAATGAAGAAACTAGTGCCCTGTCACGATAAAGATCCTGCAGGTTTTCACCGAGAACTTAAGGACATGTTACTCATGGGAGATTACACGTATACGGATATTATGAAATTGTTAAAAGTACTGCTGCCCACGGGCATTTACGAGAAACTAAAGGAAAAAGAATGGGAGGTGGGAGATAAAAAGATTATTTGGACTGAAATAGAAGACGAGGAAAAAGGTCGTACTCCAGGGCTAGGCCTTGGGGACAAAGCTAAAGCATTACCAGGTTTAATAGTACAGGTTTTGCCAAGATTACTGACAACTAAAAAGGAAGACTGGGATGCAATCTCAGCTTGTAAACAGAAACACGATGAAGATACTAGTGACTTCTATTCAAGATTCGAGAAATGTTTCATTATTAATAGTGGCCTGAAACCAGGTAGCGAGTCATACCCGCACCTTTTTGTAACAAAATTAGTCGAGAATTCCCTGACACAAGTTAAGAACCGTGTATATAAAGTCGAAAGTACATGGCAAGCAAATACGCCATCCCAGATGTTACAAATGTTACAATATCACCAGGACAGAATTAGAGAAGAACAAGAGCACGAACAGAGACGTATGAAAGACACGAAAATGAAAATGTTAGTGGCCCAGTCGGTTCCAGTCGACGGTCAGAAAAAGGGTATGACCCAGACAAGTAATTCAGCAGCTCCTGTTAAAGGGACATGCAACTATTGCAAACAACCAGGTCACTATGTAAACGAATGTCCAGTCCTGAAACACAATATAGCAACAGGTAAAACTAAAGAAAGACCGCGTCAGCCTAGACAAGACCAGGTCCAGCAACAGACTTCACAGAATATACAGCCTATGCATGCTCCACCACATACAGCACAGACCGTAGCGGTATCACAGCCACAGCCCATTGCCGCGACGCAGCAAGTTTCACAGCAGATGTACCAGTATGCCCAATCTGATTATCCCGATTATCAGCGATACACATGAAATAGCCTAGAGAGGGAGGTTGGCTTGCCTCTTATTGAGATTCCTGTAGATCAAGAGGGTCCTTATGTACATAGTCAAGTATTAGGAAAAGACAGAAAGTTTCTAATTGACACAGGGGCAAGTCGCACCACGATCAGTCATGACGAAGTTCCAGGGGCACCCCTCTCAGGCTCACAGAATGTTTCCCTTGGTTTTTCAGGACAGCCTATTGTAAATGAAGTATCAGAACCCGTTTCCCTAGCAGTAGGTCCATTATCACGTGTTACAGACCTGTTACTCACGAAGTCATGTCCAGAAAACTTATTAGGTATCAAGACACTGAAGGCTCTAGGAGCAGTGATATGTTGTTCTCCGGAGGGAGTTAGACTTTTCCTACGTGACTTTAAGGGTCACTATGTATTACGAGAGTTTGATGTCAGATTGAAAAATGTACCGAAACACCTGTGGGCACAAGGCCCAACCGATGTAGGTTGTATGCACATTACACCATACCGTGTTACACTCAAACCAGGAGTTGTTTTACCCCGAATCAGACAATACAAGTTGCCGCCCGATGCTGTAGTGGCTTTACTGGAAATCATTGAAGAGCTTATTACCCAAGGAGTGGTCGTAGAAACCGACTCCAATATCTGTAATTCCTCTATCATTACGATTCTTAAACGTACTGATCCCAATGCACCGCCAGTATATCGGCTGGTGATTGATTTACGAGAACTGAACAAATGCATTGTACCACAGTATCCTGTGGTTCCCGACATCGCATCCTTATTGACTGCTATTGATTCAGAAGCGACGTTCTTTACTGTAATTGACCTCAAGAACACCTTCTTCAGTGTACCCATTGATCCAGAGAGCCAATATCTCTTCGGATTCAGTTTAAATGGCCGAAGCTTCAAATTTTCACGCGCACCTCAAGGATTCACAGAAAGCCCCAGCATCTATAGCCAAGCACTGAAAAGACAACTTGATTGTATCCAAATGCCAGTTAACACTGCCTTACTCCAGTACGTCGATGATCTGCTGATCACCGCACGAAGCGAACCCGAATGTGAACAAGCATCACTGACAGTTTTACATTTTCTGGCCGACAAGGGACACAAGGTGTCTCCTTCGAAGCTACAATTCTGTGTTCAGCAAGTGGTGTACCTTGGGCACTTGCTGTCCAAGTGGGGAAGACAGCTCACACCTGATCGAGTTCAGTTAATTGCACAGTTACAACAACCCAAGACACAAAAGGAAGTGCGGGCCTTTATAGGCCTCACCTCGTACTGCAGACAATGGATTCCTCAGTATGCATTTCTAGCTAAACCGCTGATACAGTTGACAACACAGGAGGCAGCGACTTCGACTGTCCTCCCTTGGACTCAGGAACATACACAGGCGTTTGAGGAATTAAAGAAAGCTTTATGCCAAGCACCAGTCTTAGCGACACCATGTTACAGCAAACCTTTTACACTTTTTGTTACAGAACGTGATGGTACAGCGTTGTCTGTCCTCACACAAGATCAAGCAGGTTCACATAAGCCTTGCGCTTATTTTTCAAGTACATTAGATCCAGTGGCCCAGGCTCTGCCTGCGTGCTTAACATCAGTTGCAGCAACAGCCCTAGCAATCAGACAAAGCGATTCAATAGTATTAGGACACCAGTTGACAGTACAAGTTCCACATTCTGTAGAAGGCCTTCTAAACCGAACACAGACTCAACACCTGACTATAGCACGACTGACAGGTTATGAATTGACACTATTCCAGCCACACATAGAAATCAGACGCTGTAACATTCTAAATCCTGCCACATTGTTACCCTCGGTTATGACAGATTCAGCCCCGCATGATTGTATAGAGATCATTAATGCGGTAACAAAGCCCCGACGAGACTTAACAGATGTTGCACTGACAAATCCAGACCTGACACTTTACGTGGACGGTTCATGTATGAGAACAAGTACAGGAGAATTAGTGGCCGCATATGCAGTGACCACCGAAACTGAAGTCAAAGAAACACACCGTATTGATACACTGTCCGCTCAAGCAGCAGAGCTTATCGCTCTGACTCGAGCCTGTATACTAGCCAAGAATAGAAATGTTAACATATACACAGATTCACGTTATGCTTTCGGAGTTGTACACGACTTCGGAATGTTATGGCAAGAACGAGGTTTCTTGACCTCTCACGGTGCCAAGATCCAACACGGTCCCCTCATTCAAGCACTGTTAGAAGCAATACATCTGCCTTCAGGCATATCCATCATGAAGTGTAAAGCACATACTAAAGTTACTGACTCTATTTCCCAGGGTAACGACCTGGCAGACCAAACAGCAAAACATACCGCATTGACTCACACCCAGACAACTGATGTGACAAAGACAATAGTACCAACACACTGTATGACAGTTAGGGATCCCACACTAGATGTAATCGATATTCAGACGCATGCTACTCTAGACGAAATCAAGAAATGGACTGAACTAGGAGGGGTCCAAACAGATCAGGGATGGATGACGAAGGGAAAATCTACATGGTTTCTCCCCGACTCTATGGTTCAAGTCATAATAAATACAGCACATAGTCCAGCACACCTGGGAGAAAAGGCTATGTTAGACAGTTTACAGAATCTCTGGTACAACAAACATTTACGAGCAGCAGCAAAACAGAAAGTGCGTACTTGCATGATCTGTTGTCAGTTCAATCCAGGAAAAAGCGTCCCTGTAGAGCAAGGTGGATTTCATCCTCCCGATCACCCTTTTGAAGTCCTCCAGATGGATTATATCCAGATGGAACGTTGTCGAGGATTCAAGTACGTCCTCGTAGTTGTTTGTGCACTTTCCCGTTGGACCGAAGCATATCCAGTCCCAGATTACACTGCCCCGACCACTGCCAAGCAGCTGGTTCGAGAATTCTTCCCACGGTACGGCTTGCCTCGTATCGTGTACTCAGATAACGGACAGCCATTCTCATCCGAGCTCATGAAGCAGGTTTCACTCCTGCTAGGATATCAGTGGAAATTCCATTGCGTCCGACATCCCGAGGCAGCTGGCCTTGTAGAAAGGCACAACCAGACACTGAAAACCCGTCTTGCAAAAATATGTAAAGAGAAAGGGGTCGACTGGATAGTCGCCCTGCCAGTTGCACTATTCTATATGAGAATGGTCCCACATTCGAGATCAGGGCTATCCCCGTATGAGGTAGTCTTTGGCCGGCCACCAAATATGTGGGGGACGCCCATGCCTAAAAAAAATAACCGATGTTGATTGTAATATGCTGACAGATTACCTTGCCTCCTTGATGTCTGCACTCCAATCATGTCGTTCACAGGTTGCCGCAGCCTTTCCCGACAACACTGACGTGAAGCCACACGATGTCCGTCCCGGAGATACTGTACTGATACGAAATTTCGACAGGAGGAGTCCGCTGGAGCCCCGTTGGCAGGAGCCGAAGCTCGTCCTTCTGACCACGAGGACTGCAATCAAGGTCGAGGGCCGCAAGGGGTGGATCCATACGAGTCATATTAAAAAATGTAATGAACTGTTGCCAGAGACTGACTCTTCCACCCCCTCAAAGGACTGCCCAGATTCTAATGACTCTAAACTCCCGATGGTAGAGAAAACTCCGCAAGAAGAGTACAAATTAAAATTGCGGTCTAGCAAGTCAGACAGTTTAATTGTTTAAGTCCTCCCCTAGGTGAATCGGTTAAATAGTTTCTGACATGTATCCCCTAGACCCCAATAGAGAGAGAGATAGAGAGAAACAGATCAAGAAGCAACGATATTGCAAATCTCTCAAAAGTTACTGTATTGTTACCTTATGGATTATGTTTCACTATTATTGTCACAAGTATAATTTTACATATCTACTTTCCCATTGCTACACGTGCACATTCTTTTCCTAATGATACTGCCGAGCATTCTTTTAGTGAGTTACCCCCTCACGAGTTGTCTTACCGACTTGCGCTGCGCAACAATACATTCATTAGTATGTTACATCACTCTCATCAGACCAGCAACGCTACAAATTGTTGGATATGTGGCCGACTCCCTCCCTACCAGAAATATAGGGGAGTTCTGCCCCTCTTCCCGTACCCGTTCACACACAATGGTTCATGTGGAGCCTGGTTTAGTTTGATTAATTCCTTAGATTCAAATTCCGTAGTTTATCAGGGTAACTGGGTATGGGGAAACCTGAACACAGTTTTGCATAAAATGTGTTATCCTGACAAAGAGGGACTTCCCAAAAGGACAGGGACTGATCTAGAAAATGAAGTATATGGATTAGGAAAGTTTACACTTAATCTCATGATTCTGAATGTTGAATCCGAAACCGAGCCAGACTTGCCCACTATGTCAGTACTACCAGTCAAAGGTGAATTATGTGTCAGAAAGAATGGTTCCGTACACCTGGGTCATAGTAAGTGTACTACTGTGGTCGAATTTAGTGATAAGGGCAAGTCCACATTCAAAGCTACACGTCATTCCTATTTCATTTGTGGTCAGACCGCATATGTACGTTTGCCTTTAGATTGGGATGGGACCTGTTACATTGGATTCTTACTACCACCTGTTTTCCTAGCTCCACCTGATTATCATAGAAATTCCCGCCTAGTTCACAGACCAAAGAGAGATCTCCCAATTGTCGACTATACTGAGACTGCATGGGAACAGTACACAGATTTCAATAAAGGTTTCTTTCCCTATTTAGGAGCTATTTTTAATAGTAAGTCTATCCGTCACTTGACCAGAACCCTTGAAGCAGTAGTAAAAGAGACTACTTCCGCCCTAGGTAACTTGACTGAGGAACAGTCTGCTATGAGACTTGTCGTTCTTCAAATCGTCTTGTTATTGACGTCATACTAGCCGATCGCGGAGGAGCCTGTAAGGTCCTCGGGTCAGCTTGTTGCGTTTTCATCCCAGATAATGCTCCGTCCATATATAAGGCGATTACCCGTCTCCATAAGATAGCTAGTCAGATACATCAGAATCCAGGCACTTGGACTTGGTCCGGTTGGCTCTGGACTACTATTTCAGCCTGGGGATGGAAAATACTGTCACTGCTTGGAACAATACTACTTATAGTGTTCAGTTGCTGTCTATGTTTACAATGTGGGCCAGCGATTTGCGGCTTGTGCGCCACATCCTGCACTCCCCCTTCAAGTCAACGTTCTAAATCCCATGTGAAAAAGGATGAGCAGATGATGCTAACTACTCAAATAAATGGATTAATGACGATTGATATATCATGAAGGGTCCGTAGGGAACAAGGAGGGAATGAGGAAATATAAATTTTATGGTCAAGAAATGTTCCCTAACGTGTACCCCACCGTCTCCATGTACGAGCTTAAAGTGCATGTAACTTCCCTCCTGTGCCAGCTATGAAGACGCAAAATACATTTGCGTCCAACGTTAACATGTCCTCTTTCAGATCCGCCCTGAATGGGTCGGATATTCCGTTCCTAAATATGCCGTGCCACCGTCTTTGTATGGTGCACTTTCACGTATTTCTGGCTCTGTGCGAGCTAGGCCCTGTTTTTTGTCATCGAACCTCTTTTCAAAATCATCTCTGCCTCCTGAAACTGCAACGTGGGATGCCCCCCGTGAACTCTGTCCTACTCCCTGCGAGGCGAGCGGAGCCTGGCTCGGCCTGCCTGCCTGCCAAAGACAGTATTTTACCTTCACGCTATCAGTATAGTCAAGCTCAGCTTCCCGAAAACACATTCCAGTCCAGCAGAATAGATAAACAATCCTCCGCTGCAGAGCAAAGGGCCCGGCCTCTCTGTCTCCATGCAAGTAATTCATAGCTCCCGTTACCATGGTAGGCCCATGACCCCCTCGCTCTACACACAGACACGTAGGCACATATGCACGCATTCATAGTCAGTATAAGATAGCCTCTGCCCAAGAGACCTTTCCTTCTAGATAATATGGTTCCCAAACATCAGATATCAGATATGATATAGGAACGAGTTGATCTGACATGCCAGACTTCTGTCTCTTTCTTCTAGTGTAAATGTCAATGTCAAGTCCCCTGCACCCTCCAGCTTTACGTAAATCACACGTCATGCAGCTGCGCGCGCATCCAGACTTCAGATTTCTGCTGACATTGCAAGATTCTGCCATGTTCCCACCCACTTGTGACACTTTCATATGACGTCTCTAGCACACACCTCTGTGCACGCCCTAGTTCACGCCTTCTGATTACGTATTGCTAACACGTGTGTGCTCTTATCTTGTTTCTCTCAGCTGTTACGCCTTCTGCATTGATTTTCATTATGTGCATTAAGTATAAAAGTTATGTATTGTCAATAAAGTAGGCTCTATCCCTTCCTGAACCCCAGTGGTGTCAGGAATCCGATATCCGGTTCTAGAACCATTCCTTTTTAAGGAATAAAACCCCTAAGAACTCTAACACCACGGACTCTGCGTCTTTCTTTCCGATTGAGTTATTTTATTTTAAGTACTTACCTGCATAGAAATTAGGACGGTAATTAAATATTTACCACAGGAGAGAAAATAAATGATTAAATAAAGTTTTCCGTGTAGCAGAACAGGCGGGTTGCAGGCGGTGCTGAGATGGGGTGGGCAGAGATCGGAATTAGGTGAGGAGATGGACGGGGCAGCGGCGGCGACTCTAGGAGAGTCAAAAGGCTGCGTCTAGGGGGGGGGGGGCGTGTGGTGTGTCCATTGGTGGGTGGCTGAAGTTGCAGTGCAGCGTTGGGAGGCGCAGTGCTAAGGGAGCAAGTTGGAGGGAGGCAAAGGGTGCCACGTGGGCACCAACACAGGGCAGCCAAGGTGGAAATGCACAACTCGCTGTGAAGTGTGTCAATGGTTTCATTGTACTGAACCACTTCTCCCTTATGTGGTGGTAAAAAACAAAATGAAATGTAAATGACACTTTAACATGCCATAGGATGACGATGCTGACGAAAAGCATATATTATGCGTTGGAATACTGTTGAAGCTTGTGAGAAATCTAAAGCCATCTGTAGACGAGACCTAAAATAGCCTTTGTGGACAGAGATGATTTTAACAACTTTCGTTTTATATTGCGACTCCCTGTCCTCTTGAAGGTCTTAGAGAAACAAGCGTGCCCATCGAATCCAAGAAATACCCCTTATGAAAACCTTCGGAATAACCTGTAATCCGAGATCATAACAGTTTTCAGTAAAGAGATGTGGGAGTAAGTATGGGCGAATTTTGCGAATTCGCGATCCGCGAATTTGCGGATTTGCGAATTTGCAATCTGCAAAATTTGCGAATTCATGCGAATTTGCGGATTTTTAATTTTTGCGTGTTTGCGGGTGTTCGCGGGGAGCTTTGCGTGTTTGCGGGGCGCTTTGCGTGTTCGCAGGTTTTTTTTTGCCTGGTTCATCAGTGCCACCCTCTCGTTTTTTATGGCCTTCTGCCCTCCGTACCACTTATTTTTGTGCCTTTCTGCCCTCTCCCCACTCTTTTTTTTTTTTTTTGTGAAAACCTTTATTGAACAGTCTCAACCAGATACAAACACGGGCCTACAACCCCCAGGGCTGGCGGCTAAGCAATTGCAACACAGTATTACAGTGAAAACTTCAGACCCAGCCTCTCGGGGGCCTAATCGTTACTCCCACAGTACTTACTGGTTGGAAGACCTACCAAGTTGGAAACAGGATACAAAAGGTTTCATTTTATAATATAAGATAGAAGGATCAGGTGCCATACAATATCTCAAGCTACAAAGTGGGGGCGAGCGAAATAGCAATGTGTCCATAGGTAATCCATTTTCATGTAAAGCAGTGGCGTTGAAGCAAACGACACCCAGGATAAACAAGCATACTATTACGATTCGCGCCAGCAGTTATGCCCGCCCCTTGGCCCTGAAACATCGCAAGAGTTGAGGCACAGATGTGAAAACAGAGATGGACCTAACAAGGAACCCACTACACTGACCCGGAAAAGGAGAAAAGAAAAGTCCTAGGAAAGATAGGAAAAGAAAAAGGCCATAGAAACAAAGAAAAACAAAACTCCCATCCCCCACCCCCCCACCCTGCACCCCTGCAGATGACTATGGCCTACCCCCCTAGCAGCGTGCCTGTCGCCCAAAAACCGAAACCCGAAATATAGAAGAAACAGAGAAAAAAGGAGAAGAAAGTAAACCCCACCCGAAGAGGGGAAATGGAGGAGGGCTTTGTACAACACACTCCCGGTCTCCCGCCCCCGACCTAACCAACCCCGCCCCGGACTCCGTTAAGTCAATAAAACAATCCCGTTAACCATGATACCACAGTAAACTACCTAGAAAACAGTCTCAGCCTTGGCCCCGTCGATGAAATTTGCTAAGTCCGTAAGGGGAAGAAAGCCCCGTCCTCAAAATGTCGAATAGTACACAGAAATTAGTAGAACAGGGGTCCACAAATGAAAAAAGGACTGCAGGTCCCAAGGTGGTCGGCTGGTACCAACGATGCCCCTCCCCGTCTCCGAAGCCAGTCTTCATCCCATCCGCCATCTTGAGAGACCGACTGGGGAGGGGGGTCGACACAGTCCAAAACAGTTCACAGTCCCAATTAAAAGGAACCAAAGTGGGGGCAGCCTTCAAGTGTTCCGACAGTTGCAAAACCGGGGATCCCAACGGATTATTTGAATCACAAAGCACAGTATTTCCGGGTAGTTCCACTGCGATGGGGGCAAATACAGCTTCCAGCGCTGGGGCTAAGTACGCCACAGAGGCGTCAATCGAAAAGCGAGCTGGCCGCCGGGTCTCGGGCGTCAAGTCAGGATCCGGTCTCAATCCTTTGATTCCATCCGCCGCCAACAACAAGCTGCGGGTCTGAGCTTTAACCGTCTCCTGAAGTGTCACAAGGGCCTCTAGCACCGTCCGCAATGACGGGCCACTCTGAGCCTGCTCCGTCAGCCCCCATCTTCCTTCGGGCATGGTGGTCCCCACGGAGAGGCGCCTTCTCCGGGGCACGATTTAGGCGGAGCGGGTATTAGCCATGAGGGACAAACTGTTAGCGTGCAGTAGCACGTAGCGAGATTCCAACCCAAGGGGCGCCGGCGGTATGAATGCCGGACCCCCGGACCGGGACCCCCGCAACCCAGCACCGTGCGTCCTCGTCACCTCACCTCCTATAGAGCATCAGGCAGCAGACGGTAGCAAAGCAATTCCGAAATTTCGAATGTTCCAGAGACCGGACCCAACCGCTTCCAGCAGTCTGTTGTTGTTCAACTCGGACCCGGCAAGGCCAGCACTCGAGACCCCGGCTTCTCGGCTAGGTTAGGCCTCAAATTAATACTCGATGTTACTTCGCTTCACGATGTCAGAGAGACTCCGGGAGCACCTCATTGAAGTGCAAAACGGGTCACGCACACGGATCCGGGGCAGGAAATCAGGATAGATGGCAGGATATTAGAGCGTAGGACGGAGGTCAGCGGAGCCGGGAGACTATGCGGCCATCTCGGTTGGTGTCGTGGCTCCTCCCCCCCCCCTCTCCCCACCCTTGTTTGTGCCCTTGTGCCCTCTGCCCCACTGGTTTCTGTGCCCTTTTGCCCTCTGCCTAACTCATGCCCTCTGTCCCACTTTGTGCCCTTCTGCCTTCAGCCATAAGTCAGCTACCACAGGAAGCACTAATAGATAAAGTAAAGCAGGTGCTCGAGTTGAAGGTCAAATTAAGTTACACAGTCATTAATCACCCCAAGTGTGGGGTGATTAATGATTGTGTAACTGAATTGGAGCTTCAACTCTAGCACCTGCTTTCCTTTATCTATTAGTGCTTCCTGTTGAAGCTGACTTTTGTAACTATTTTAGAGGCTCTGGCAGCTTGCCGGCGCCATTCTAATATAGTTACAAAAAGTCAGCTTGAACTTTTGACCAAATCCGTTCCGCTCGCGGATTTTGCGGGAAATTCGCTAATCTCTCGGATTGCGAATTTACAGAAAATCCGCAAAATCCGCGAGCGGAACGGAGTTTCCGCCCATGCTTATGTAGGAGTACATGTTTTTATTGCGTGGCTCGGCTTTGGGCTGGCCTTAGGATCAACTAAAAACAAGTAAAGCTGGTGGCAATGAAGCAGGGGGCGGGACAGCGGAACCCTTTGATGTAGCTCACGGCCTGGCAGCCGTGAAAGTGCAAGCAATTAGGGGGGAGGAGAAGTGAGGCACAGATGGCTGGCTTTCATGTGCACGCGCTTTTTAGGTCAATGCGCTTGCGCACTGAGACTTGCTTTTCACAGGCACAGCATGAAATCGCCCGATGGTTAAGCTCTCGTTAAGCCCCAATATCTCTTACAAGCTCAATGCGCAAGCGCATTGACAGGCGAGACCTAAAAAGGACTTGCAAGAGTGAGATAAAGAGGCAAGGTATGGTGGAAGCAGTTGGCTTAGGACCAAATCAAGTCCATGCACCCTAAGTGCAGAAACACCGGGCGGGCATCGCACAGCGCACCTGCTATCTGCATGTATTTCTTTTTTTTTCTTTAACAAATGAACAACTGATTTGGTACGTACCTAAGAATGAAAATTCATTTGTGAAGATTGCTTTCAGTAATATTGGAGAATTGTCATATTTATCATCCACAAAAAATCAATACGATTATTCTTAGTAAAAGTAAACATTAAGTTTATCCAGTGTGCAGCTTAAGACATTGTAGGAATCCAAATGTCTTCCACCTACCTCTATATTATTGTGACCTTAATATAGCTATCACATTTCTCAAATAAATTTTGTGTAACATCATTGTACCATTTTTTCTTTCAAAAAAAAGGTTCTATCCATTGTACATTTCTGCCCCATCTGTTAAAAAAGATTGTGTGAGGCCCTCATTGCGTTTTGCTGCAAGTGATTAAAGACAAAATGTATGCATGTGTTTGTTGTATTGTTGTGGGGATTATATACCACAGTGGTTTGATGGCACTGAATCAGACATTCCACACTCCCCTTTCAGCATAGCACACCTGGGAGCTCTGAAGGAACTGCTTGATTTGTGCCAGTTCTGGGAACTGAGACTCTCTTTAAAAGGCTGAAACCTAATTTATTATGCCCTTGCATTTGAATCTGTAGCTGCAATGTGCAGTGCACTGACTGCTGATTGCATTTTTCATGAAAGATACAAGTACTGTCTCTCCAGAGCGGCACACATGCTTTTGGAAACAAACTATTTCAGTGTTGCATAGGGCTACCAGCCAAAGCCTCTAGACCTGCCTATTGCGGGCTATGCCAGCAGAGGGACAATTGACTAACGGACCTCCTGACAATCTCCTTGCCGGCACACACTTCAGATCCTGTGCGGCTTAGTCTACCTTTGCTGCCCGCAACAGGGCAGCGCAGTGCATTCAGCACAGCCATGTAGAATAAACAGAGTTGAGTCTGACTGATCCATTTCTCATGACAGTCAGTCTACTCAGAGGCTAAAAGAGTCTCCACACCCATTGGGAAGATACCATAGAGGACCTGGATGCCCAACCTTTCATGGCCAACCCGGATGGAGGGGTGGGTGGGGCAGCTAAGTGGTGCTGAAGTTGTGCTGCCAGCTTGCACAGTCCTTAGAGCAGCACTAGCTGCAAATCCTGGGAATAAGTACAATAGCCTGTCAACAAGCACCTCTTTGCGTACATACAACACAGAGGGAACTATGACTGAGATCAATCAATCACAAAATTTGTATAGCGCGCTACTCACCCGTAAGGGTCTCAAGGCGCTGAGGAGGGGGGGGGGTCGCTACTGCTCGAACAGCCAGGTCTTGCGTTGTTTCCTGAAGGTAAGATGGTCCTGGGTCAGCCGTAGGTGAGTGGAGAGGGAGTTCCATGTCTTGGCTGCCAGGTAGGAGAAGGATCTACCTCCGATGGTGGATTTCCGAAAACGTGGAAGTGAGGCGAGGGCGAGACTGGCGGATCGGAGCTGACGGGTGGGTGTGTAGAAAGTGAGGCGGCTGTTGAGGTACTTCGGGCCCGTGTCGTGGAGAGCCTTGTGTGTGTGGGTGAGGAGTCTGAACGTGATCCTCTTGTTGACGGGGAGCCAGTGCAGGTTAATCAGGTGGGCAGAGATGTGGCTGCGGTGAGGGATATCCAGGATGAGTCGTGCTGAGGCGTTCTGAATGCGCTGGAGTCTTTTCTGGAGTTTGGCTGTTGTTCCAGCATAGAGGGTGTTCCCGTAGTCCAGACTGCTGGTGACGAGGGCCTGGGTGACCGTCTTCCTGGTTTTGGTGGGGATCCACCGGAAGATCTTTCGGAGCATGCGCAGGGTGTTGAAGCAGGATGACGAGACGGCATTCACTTGCTTGGTCATCGTGAGGGAGGAGTCCAGGATGAAGCCCAGGTTGCGTGCGTGGTCCGTTGGTTTGGGTGCGATGCCCAGGGCAGGGGGCCACCAGGAGTTGTCCCAGGCAGAGGGAGATGGTCCTAGGATGAGGACTTCCGTCTTGTCTGAGTTCAGTTTCAGGCGGCTGATCTTCATCCATTCTGCGACGACTTTCATTCCTTCCTGGAGGTTGGCTTTGGCGGTGGCGGGGTCGTTGGTGAGGGAGAGGATCAGCTGGGTGTTGTCGGCATAGGAGATGATGTTGAGGTTGTGTTGGTGAGCGATGGCTGCGAGAGGGCTCATGTAGACGTTGAAGAGGGTGGGGCTGAGTGAGGATCCTTGCGGTACGCCACAGATGACTTCGCTGGCCGCGGAACGGAACGGGGGGAGGCGGACTCTCTGGGTTCTTCCGGCGAGGAACGAGATGATCCAATCCAGTGCCGCTCCTTGAATTCCAGTGTTGCTGAGGAGCTGTATCAGGGTGCGGTGGCATACGGTGTCAAAGGCTGCTGAGAGGTCCAAGAGGATGAGGGCAGCAGTTTCCCCGTTGTCGAGCAGGGACCTGATGTCGCTGGCTGCGATGAGGGCGGTCTCGGTGCTATGGTTTGCTCGGAATCCGGACTGTGAGGGGTCGAGGGATCCGTTGGTCTCGAGGAAGGCGGAGAGTTGTCTGCGCTTGCGACGCAACTCCAGCAATGCGCCGCCTTTACGGCACAGATGCGTTACGCATCTGTGACGTTTTTGCCCCATGGTGCGCCGCATTGTAAATGCGGCACACCATGGGAGTCGGAGCTGCGGCACACAATAACTGGTGCATCCCTGGGGATGCGCCAGTTATTGTAAATCTGCCCCTTAGTGTCACCCTTCACCTGGCTGCTGCAAGTTTATTGGTTACAGTACGTGAACCTTTAGCCCACCTGTACTAGTCTTCTGAGACAAGGCATACTTTTGGTACTCAATATGGATAGGTATCTGCTCTGGCCTCATTTTTACAGTTACCAGTTCCACCCAATTTAGATGGAAGAACTGGAAAGAAAGTTTCCTATCTTACCTCGAAGCTATTGGAAATATTGTTACAGTAAAAAGCCAACCAGCTATGCTCGAACATTGTTTTGGTGCAGAAGGTAGAAAGGCATTAAAGCATTTGCCTTCACTGGAAGCGGATGAGGTAGAATGTTCGAACTCTGATGAATATGAAGAGGCTGTAAGGAAATTAGATGCTAAGTACGAGAAGAAAAAGGAAGTAGTGGAACGACACAGATTCTTAATGTGTGTACAGTTGCCAGGAGAGCTTGTGGAAATTGAGGCATTTAGTAGCATCCTGCAATTACAAGAATTTCCATGACAACATTCTGAGAGATCAACTGGTACTACAAATAGCTGACAATCGAACTCAAGAAAAGCTATTGGTGGTCAAAAAACGTACATTGGATAAAGCTGTGGAAATAGTCAAGAAATTGGAGTATATGTCTGAGGATATAAAACAGTTGAATATTGATGGGACTGCGTTGATACATGCGATATGGAACAAAGATGCAAGACGGATGAATTGGAAAGGACCATATTACAGGAGTAAGAAGGACTGTGAGGTTGACTGAGACAATTCAAAGATTTGCAGTACGACATGCTGAACATCCAGCCTTTCAACGTCGGTGAGTGTTTACTAACCTCCCCCCAGTGTAATGCGACGTCTCTCTTGATCTTGACCAACAATAACGCTAGTGCACAAAAGCGCTGAGAAGACTTGGGGAGGTCATGTACATGTCCTAGCAATGCCTGCAAGGGTGTGGGAGAAATGTTCAGGTCAGTCATGCAGGATAATTCCTCAGTCCAAAATTGGGCCACCTTGTTACACGTCCATTCCATATGTGCAAAGTCTGCCATCTAGGTGCCATCTCGAGGGCATGTGTGTAGGCTTGCAGGGTCCATTCCGTGTACCTTAGCAAGACTGTTGAATGCTCACCATAAAAACAAAAAGTGTAATATTTTGTGTTTTTGGTTAAAGGAGACTTTTCGTGTTTGTTCACAACAAGAACGCCACTAAGTATCCGTGAGGGATTGACCCAGGTCCTGTTCCCATGCCGATCTACTCCTTTCATCCCTAGTTGGAAGCATTGCAATGGCGGCCCTGTACATTTTTGACATCAGATGTTCCCTGCCACTTTCCTTGGTAAGTAGCGTCAATGGGGCGGAAGTCAGGTCGTTCTAAAGGGTAGCTCGGTATCCGTGATGTTAGTGCCCCCTGTAGCCTGCATAATATAAACTGATCCATAAATGTGGCCTCGCGAAATCGGGCACCCCGACAAGAGAAAATACGTTTCCACTGGGGAATACATCCCCGAACATAGCCAGGTTGAATTTAGACAATGTTACGCTGCACCGTTGCCTCCCGAGTGATGGGTACCCAGAGGTTCCCTGCTAGAGGAGTTGTGCCCCGGTTGCCTGGATAAGTTGTTTCCAGGCCCAGCTGGTCGTGGACAATGTCTGAAGGTCCTGTGTTCATGGGCCAAGGTAATCTGCAGAAGTACAGATTGGGGGGTGGGGTGAGAGAGATCGGCCTCTGGTCACAAATAACGGACCCGAGAGTCAAAATGAAACCAGTGCCTCGAAAAAGCTGCACTGTGCGACCAAATAATAAATACGAAAATTCGGGATTCCAAACCCACCCCGCTCGTATGGCAATGTCAGGGTATCCCAGCTGACCCTGAGTTGTCTGCCACCCCACCCCACACCAGCCGTATTAAATGGGAAGGGAGTGCGGAAAAGAAGCCCTTATACATAGGTATTGGTATGTTCTGAAAGAGATATAAGAGCTGTGGTAGAACACCATTTTAATCAGGGCGATTCTTCCCGCCGTAGCTAGGGGTAATTTCAACCAGCGTTCGATCTTGTCACTCAATTTCTCCATTGCTGGGCCATAATTAAGTAGGGGAATTTGCGCCGGGACCTTGTGAATATGAATGGCTAAATATTTAACTGAGTCGTCACACCATTTTAATAGGAACTCTGTGTTCCGGTAACCATGGGCGTCGGTCAGAGGGAAGACCTTGGATTTGCATTAATTAATGTGTAAGCCCAACAGGGCACTATAGCGGGTAATCTCTCAAAGGATAGGACCTAGGTTTTCATCTGGGTGCGTCACATAAAGAATGATATCATTGGCATACAGTGTGATAAATAAAGGGCCTGTCATAAACTGTATACCCCTGTGAAAGTGATTGTCTTGGAGGTGACATACGAGAGGGTCTATCGCTATTACAAATACTAGCAGGGAGAGTGGACAACACTGCAGGGTCCCCCTCGAGGACGTGAAGGAGGCTGTTAAGCAACCATTCAGCCCCACACATGCCGATGGGTGCATGTATAGCAGACAAACCACAGATATAAACATCAGTGGCATCCCCACCCTAATCATTGTGGCACAAAGGAAGAGGCATTCTAACAAATCAAAGGCCTTTTCTGCATCTTAAGAGAACTGCCGCAGCTGAAAGAGTGGGTGCAATCCTATGGAGGGTAGCGAACAGTGCACGCATATTCAGTGTGGTAGATCTTTGCGGTATGAAGCTAGCCCGGGCTGGAGATATCATTTGGTTGACAATCAAGGACAGCCTGGTGGCCAACATTTTGGCCAAAATTTTCTAATCCAAATTCAATAATGAGAGGGGCCTATATGAGCCGCATTGTAAGGGATCTTGGCCTGCCTTGGGGTGAAGTGTGATAACCGCTTCTGGCAGTGTCAGTGGGAGTTCACTGGAGTCTATGGCATCCTGATAAACGTCAGTAAGATGAGGGGCCAGTGTTTTCCTGAATGCCTTATAAAAACAGCCAGAGAATCCATCAAGACCCTCGAGCCGTCCCTGGCTTCTATTGCTTGGACAACATTGTCTACTTTTAAGGGTTCTGCCAAGAATTCCCTATGGGTCCCTTCCAGCCAAACCAGTGCCACTTCATCCAGGTAGCTATTACTGGCTGAGGTGTCTGGGGAGACCTTAATAGTGTACAGGTCTTTGTAATATGATAATACGTTGTCCTCAATGCCCGCTCCGTCTGATATAGACTCACTATCGTCATAGAGTAAGCTTGTAATGTACGTTTGACACTTGATGGGCTGTATAAGCCTAGCTAGTGTACGCCCTGGGCGTCCTCCTTTCCCGTATCTCCTGCCTACTGCGTGTTTCCCTAAAAAATGGGATTCACGTTCTGCCGCTTTGTGAAATTCGGCTAGTATTGCTGCCCGATGCCTCAAACTGGATGCAGTCTGTGACGCCACCTTGTCGACATCTATTGCCGTCAATTGGGCTTCAATCCTTGACAGTGTACATCGTAAGTCCTTAAGTATCCCTGCACCTCCTGAAATGCACCCCCCCCCGTATGTACGCTTTGAACGCTTCCCTCAGCATGGCCTTAGTTCTCACTGTGTCCGTGTTGATCTGAAAATACTCTTGTATAGCTAAGCTTAATTCCGCCTCGAAGACCGGGTCTCGGAGGGCCATCTCCGAGAATCTCCACTGTCCCGCCATCCCACACATCCCAGGAACCTGCAACCCAATCAAAAGCGGGGCATGATCTGACAAAGTGTTTTGGAAGGTGGCTAATCTCACATAACCACGTAGTTGCGATTGGGGCCAGTAGCCAATAGTCCAGCCGGGTCAAAGTATTATGAGGGGTAGAGTAGTGTGTGTATGCTGGTTTATCTAGATGCAAATTATGCCAGGCACCTGACAGCTGATATGTTTCCCTCAAACTAGTTAATTTACGCCTGGCCTTGGGCTTCGTATCTGGTGTTGTGGCTGTGCTATCCAATCGTGGATTTAATAAAATGTTTGTCGCCCCATGCATATTTGTTCTGTCCCCATTCTGCCAATGCAGGAATGGAGCTCCACAAAAACATCTGGGTCATCAACATTAGATGCATAAATATTAATCAGAAGTATAGTGTTCCCCAGGAACCACCCTTTCACCAACAAGTATCTGCCCACCTGATCGGCATATACCTTGACTGCTTTAAATTGCAGCCGCTTATGTATTAAAATCAAGACTCCCCTTGCGTATGTACTATAGCCTGTAAATATCAGTTTGAACGCCAATTTGCAGCGAAGCCCGGGGATGTGTGAGGGGGCAGGTGCGTCTCCTGGAGGAAGGCGACGTCTATCTGGTGGCACTGTAAATAATGCAATCATTGAGCCCATGTACGTTCCAGGACATCAGTGTTGACAAACAACATCTTCATAGATAAGTGCAGGATTATTAAGTTAGTTTTTCCCTCACCACACATTGCAGGCATATTTTTGGGCATGTTAGCACTTTAGTTCTTAATTAGAACTACGTAATCCTTGCCAAGACTTTAAACCCCATCTAGCCATCAAATACACAAGGTCTTTTTGAGCTGTTGAAATCAGAGTTGTAATTTTCAAACCATTTGAAGTTATTGGTCCAAATGGTTTGAATCAGTCAAACTGATTCTTTCCCCCATTGCTCAGATACAGTTGAATCTAAATCAGATCATTTAATCAAAATGTTATTGTTCTAAGCGTGTTCCATAACGATATACGATTGTGAACAAAATACATTCTAGCGTTTATCTATAAAACAATTTGTATCTATAAAATCATTGTGAAGATAGGCACAACAGTCAGTGAGTTTATACTTTTAGGTTAAAGACTACTCAAGTCCACAAGTGACAATATACATCTACCAGTTTTGCAACTCCACCTACTTGCCACTACTGTTTATTATCTAAGGAGACCATCTATTAGTGGGGGTCTACACAATAAAGAGTTGGTGGGGCGGGTGGAGTGGGAGTGCGGAGGGGGGTAATATATATATTTTTTTAAACACTTACCTGGAGCTGCCGGCTGCCTCCTGCATCGCGCTTCTGTTGTCCTTATCCCAGCAGGCACTTGGGCAGCATCAGACTCCCTATGCAATCCACACGCTGCTCTCATGCTATGAGAGCAGTGCAGGGGAATTGGCTTGAGCGGGCTGAAATGATGCTCCGCTCAGTACAGGGAATCTGTGTTATTTCTCCAGCCTGGCTGTTCAATACAGCTGGGTTGGAGAAACCTACGTGCGCATGTGTGTTTGTCCGGCCTGAGACGTCTTGCACTCCTCCTCCCCCTCCCATGCCACAGCCCTTGCCCTCTCTACAGCGCTGACTCAAAGTCGGCAAATGAGAAATAAAACTATGATAGAACATCATTTTCTTTTTTACCTGCTGGCTCTGAGCCAGTGGGGGCGACCCTCCTCCGCCATTGTGGGAGAGCCGTTCCTGCCAGCTATACAGCTCTAATGTAAGGTAGGTTCTAGGGCAAGTTCAGTCCTATTAACCCCTTCACTGCAGCGGCTATTCCGCCGCAGTGCTAAGGGGGTGGGGCAGCCGCGCGGCGGCCGCATGCTGGTGACGGAACCGCTCCGTCACCAGCGTCGGTTGCGCTGTGCTTATGACAGAGCGGTTCCATCATCACCCGCCCCGCTCAATGGAACGCTCAGCGCAGGCGCGGAATTTGCGCCGCGCAGGAGCGCTGGGCGGGCCATGACAGAACCGCTCCGTCAGCAGCACAGCGCCACCGCAGCTGATGACGGAGCGGTTCCGTCATCAGCAGGCAAGGGGTTAAAAAGTGCAAGTGGGACATGGCAAAGGTTTAAATATCTGCAATAACCACTTTATATGAGCAAAAATTGTCTTTGTGAATGAGTACTGACCTGCCAAACTTCAATCACACAGACCATCCTTATATATTGTTTTAACTTACCTTACCATTTAGATTCTAGTAGGGAGGATTCCTAACATGAACCTAAGTTATAAAGTGTGACATGTCTCAGATAGTATCCAATCCAAGTATTACTTGAAGCCAGTATTTTCTTAAAGGAGAAAATCGTTTAATGATAGTGAGTCATACTTGATCGTGCTTACAACTTTCCTAAGCTTTTGTGACCAGTACTCCTCTTTAATTATTTCTAATGTATCAGTGTTAATGAGGGCAGTGCTATTCCATAACAAGCCTACATCAAGATCCATGGGAATATTCTTTGTGTGTATGCAGTTCCTAACAGGGGAAGAGGGTCCTGGGTTGATTGAAGTGTCAAAATATGTACACTGAACGTAGGGAGGAAAAGGGAGCATTACTCCTTTCAGGATAAGTGCCCTCACACACCCAGCCAGCTAGCTGTCATGCTTCATCATATTTATTTATTTATTTTATCAATTTATAGGGCGCAACAGCTACCCAAAAAGGGTTTCCCGGCGCCTAGACACAGCTAGAAATAAGGACAGAAAGGGGGTAACTGTTTGAGATGGTTATTGTTCGTAAAGCCAGGTCTTTACAAGCTTTCTGAACCTACAGTAGTTTTCTTCCTTCCGGATGCCTGGGGGAAGTGTGTTCCACAGGGAGGGTCCAAGATAGGCAAAAGATCTGCCCCCTGATCTTGCACGATTAAACCTTGGTATACAGAAGTAAGTTGCTGTCTGAGACCGGAGGTTTCTCTTAGGCGTGTAGAGGCAGGCAAGGGATTGGAGGTATTTTGGTGCTACTCCTGTTTTTATTCTGAACATGTAGTTCAAGGCCTTGAAACGAACTCTGCTCTCTATCCTGAGCCAATGAAGATCCCGACGATGGTTCGAGACTCCAGTGTTCTTAGGAATCTTACATAGGAGTCTGACCGCAGCGTTTTGCGCTACTTGCAGTCGTCCAATGACAGATTTGTTTGCGCCCAGATAGAGGATGTTGCCGTAGTCAAGCCTTGATGTGATGAGGGCATTGACTACGGTCTTTTGTGTTGACATAGGCAACATCCACAAGATTTTCCTCAACCATTTAGCTATGGTGAGACACAAGCCAGTAACTTTACTGGCCTGCTTGTCCATGGATAAGGCATTGTCCAGTACAAAGCCCAGATTACGAGCATGGGACACCGGGGTAGGAAAGATGCCCATCTGGTCTGGCCAATGCGCGGGGTTCCAGAGAGTTTTGTCTTTTCCCAAAATCAGTATTTCCGTCTTGTCGCCGTTCAGTTTTAACTGGTTTGCTGTCATCCAGTTCAGTATTTTTAATAGTCCTTCCTTGAGTAACGACGGGGAGTGGGGACAAGAATCAGTCAGGGTAAACATGATTTGGGTGTCATCGGCATAGTTCATAAGCGTTAGACCTAGCTTTTCAACAACAACATCATAGGGCGCGCTCCTCGTCAGGTCTGTGCTGCAATACCTGACGGGCACCCTATGAGGGACTCTTTGGCGGAGATCCTTTATTCCTTACCGTATTGGTAAGTGGGAGTAGGGAGGCTAGAAAAGGAAGTGTAGATGTGCGTGAAGGGGATCACTAGAATATGTGGAGGATTAAAACAGGTAGTAGGAGTCCACTCAAAACGACTATCCTGATTAAAAAACGAATGTGGCGCGTCCCTGTCTCAATGCCACAGGGTATTGCGCATTACTTGGTGGTCAACATGTTTCTTGCCTCATGTCAAGGTGGACGGCAGTTCTTCAGGACCAAATCTAACAGAGTATTCTACACTAGTTGTGGTTGTCTGGGTGAGTAGAACATTTAAACCACGGACAGTACCCTACGTGTCGTACCTGTAAAGTGGATCAGCCAACCTAGGAATTCAAAACACAGTGGTTATGCACGGGTGGTAATTACATGAAATCAGTCCAAGCTAGTGGACCTGCAGTAAGTACTGAGCACACAAAAAGGCTCGGGCAAGACGGCGACAGAGTAAAAGGTGCAGAAAGAATTAAAAGCGGGTTTTAAGGACCCTGTATTCATGTGGTAGCTGAGAAGATTGCCAAGAATGTATGATTAAACAACTACTTCTTAAACACCGAATGCCTAAACCACGAAGGCTAAACCACGAGAAAACCCAAACCACTACATTCTTAAAAACGACTTCCTAAACCACGAAAAATAATCAATTGCCACATTACCCGAATATACAACAATGTTCTTAAGAAAACGCATGTTTGAAACAGAAAAAAAGTAATTACATTAAACATGACTTTTATAATAAACAATTTTAAGTGAAGAATGTTTAAATTATCGCGTAAATAGTATATGATATCTCACAGAGCAAAGTTATCTTACAAATTAGATACTTAAAATGTAGGTGTATTATTTTCGCCATAAGAGTTATGTCTCAGTTTCCGATAACTGGCTTTGTATGAAACCAAAGGTTGTACATGTGTAAATTGTGTTTGTGATTTCTCACATGATCCATAGTTTTATTTGTTTTGAGAAGGCAAATATAACTGCTCGCAGACAGAGGCTCCAATGAGAAAAATCTATATTTGCATAATAAAAGAAGTCGGCAAGAACAGTTGTGTGGCATTCCTATGTATTATTCAACTGCGATAAGCAGCCAGTACACCCCTTATATAACAAATACTTTGTGTTAACAACTGTCTCCTCCCTCCAAAACACAATGCAGCAGATCTACGATGCAGAACTTGACTACATATAAACCTGGTAGGTACCTAACACATACCCTTCTGAAATCGTGGGTTGCAGTGCCATCTATTGGCCATTTTGTTATAGAAATTCATGAATAAGTCATTTGTGTACGTTGTAGTACCATAGAGGTCGTTGTTCGTGTACGTCGTGGTTTAGGAATTCGTGGTTCATGGAAAGGTCGTTGATTATGAATCGTTGTTTAGTACACTCGTTCTTAAAGAATCGTTATTAAGGCTGTTTCCCGTCCTAAAGGGAGTGGGGGTCAAATGAAAATTCGATTAAAATAGAAGCGTAATCCATCACAAACACCAGCCGGGAAGTATGGTGGACAAGTGGCAAAGCAAATCCAATGAGGGGAATCCCGGGGGTTCCCATTGGTATGATATGGGCGCCACATGGGACACAGCAGGTGAGCTACGGTCACACCGCACCAGCACAGGGGCAAAGAAAGCCAAAGTAGGGAATTCTGCTCTCCAAGAGGTGGAGTGTGAGTGGCCGCAATATGTGTTAGCCCATGGCGCAACCCAGTACATCTCAAAACGGTTGTCCCTCCACCAGCCATTGTTAAGTGTAGCACCACGCAGCCAGACCCCAGATTAGATGTAAAAATCTCAATCGGGCAACTGTTATCCACTAATCACTGCACTCCTGTTGGAATCTATGGGCTCGAGAACAAATTCTTGTATACCTGAGTAGGAAATATCCACTCACCAATCTTAGGGGCATATTACCAAGCAATAGCGATAATTATCGCTATTGCTTGGTTAGAGACAAAACTTTACCGCAGCGCTGCGGCGATTTTTACCGCAAATAAACCTTGGTATTACCAAGGTTTAACGCAAATGCGGTAAAAATCGCCGCAAAGCATGAATATCGCTGAAAAGTCAGCGATATTCGTGCATTAGCGAGCTAATGCTCTTAGCCATGTTATCCACCTCCCATTGGATAACATGGCTAAGAACTGCTCAGGGCAGGTGTTAGCTTTTGGAGATATTCCCGCTTAGCGCGAATATCTCCAAAAGTTGGTAATAGGAGATAGCGATGTTAGCAACTGTTTTCAGTCTCTAACATCTTGGCACGCCCACTTTGCATCTCATTAGTGATAAATATCACTGACATGCAAAGTGGGGCCCAAGATGGTCGCTATCTCCTACTAGCTGTCGCTAACTGGTGTTAGCGGCAGCTAGGTAATAGGGAGATAATTTTATCTCCGCTTTCTTGGCTTTTAAAGCCAAAAAAGCGGAGATAAACCCCCTTGATAATATGCCCCTTAATGCGTAACAAATCACCCATCAGTTGCCTAGGCCAACAATATGGCCCATAACCACGTTCTAAACCTAATACATGGGAAGTTATGGAGTCAGTCCGGATCCCGATCACCGTTTATAAACTCACTTTACACGTCACTCTCCTTTTTTCTATACACACCCTCCTGTCTAATTGCCACTGAGAGTTGAGGTTCATTCTGACCTGGTTCTATGCCTCAACCTGCTATCGTCCGTGAGTGAACCACCTCTGACTTCTGTTTTCAGGACCATATATTCCTACTGGAGTGCGGTGATTAGTGAATAACAGTTGCCCAATCGAAATGGCACTGGTGGGAGGACAGACAACATATTATTAGGAGGCATGGGTAGAAATGATGTTCAGCTGGACGGAGTTAGTGGGTTTTGGCCACGCTGACGTCCATTGTAACAGACTTGTTAATTGTAGGATACAGAGACTGGGGAGTTAATATTTCTAACTTAGTTATACAGGATTTTGCCCCCAGGGCTGTTGAGGCTGATTGTAGTGAGATGATTTTTGGAAACATTCATCTGATGAAATATGTATGGTTTACACTCTGGTCCGGGCCTCTTGTGATTGGCTAGGAAATCGGACCACACAGGATAATGAGGCATGGACGGCAAGGATTCTCATCAGAAGGGTTCAGACAGGACCTTATTTCCGGTCCGCGTCTGATGGCTAAGCTATCCTCATTGGCTGAGAGACCTGGGGATATTTAACTATATGGTTCCCCTTCTGGTCCGGCACTTTGGGGATTGGTTGAAAATAAAGTAAGCCCAGTAGCGAGGGCGTAGAAGGAGTTTGAAAAGTAAAGGAGATATTTTTCGGAAACGAGAGGAACTAAAGATGTAAGATTAGAGCAATAGAGGGTGAAACAGCAAAGAGGAAGTATTTTGCAAGCCAAATAGAGGTCAAATAGCTGAATTGAAATAGGGGATATGAATCTAGGTTTCTGATTGGCTCCAGAGTAGGCGTGGGCGGAAAATCCGTTCCGCTCGCGGATTTTGCGGATTTTCGGGAAATCCGCAATCCGCGAGATTTGCGAATTTCCCGCAAAATCCGCAAATCCGCGAGCAGCGGATTTTGCTCGCACTGCTCGCACTGTTCGCGTGAGTTCGCGCCCCGCGAATAAGTGCAAAATTGCAGAAATACGATCTTGGCAAAACTGAAAGTAACTACTTACCAGGTTCAAAAGTTCAGGCACATCATTAGTAGCCATTTCCTGTAGTGCTTCCTGAGGGGCCCCTCCAGAGTTCAGTTGCCAGTTGAAACTATTATGTGACCCTGCTCTGAACCTCAGAATAGTTACACATATGCCACAAAGGTCCTGAATTACAGCTAAGGGAGACAAGCAGGAGCCAGGCTGGAAGTTAAAATCCATTAATCAGCCCCTAATTCATTATTGTCAGTTGGGGCAGGGCAGGTGTTGTAACTAATTTTGCAACAATGAAAGCACTTAGCAAGTGCAAAAGATCACTAATCAGGGCGCACTAAGGAAGCAGGTGCCAGCTAAAAAAATATTCTGTGACACATTAATCAGCCCCAAATTAATTCAGGTCACTTGAGGCAGGAAAGGTGTGCTTTGCTTTGCCGAAAATAATGTACACTGGACAACCAGAGGGTGTGGTGATGAAACAGAGGGTGGCATGGGTGGGCCAGAGTGTGGCATGAGTAGTCAGAGAGTGGCAGTGGTGACAGAGAGTGGCAGTGATGAAGAAGAGTGTCCCAAACAGGCTGGACACGTAGAAACAACAAGTTCGCAAAACTTGCGACCCGACAGGTAAGTTCGCAAATTGCGAAATTGTAAAAACCCTCGCGAACTGGCAGAAACACGGGCGAACACAAAAAAAAAAAAATCCGCAAATTCGCGGGAATTCGCGGATTTTGCGGATTGCGAATCCGCAAATCCGCAAAATTCGCGGATTGCCAATCCGCAAAATCCGCTCATGCTTACTCCAGAGTGGGAGGACCAGAGAAAGAACTTTCACTTAGCAGCTCATGCTGATTCAAAATTGGTGGGCCTTCCGGTACAAATAAGGGAGGAATGTGGAGCCACTGGACAAGCATCGCCCAGATGGAGACTAAATGAGGAGCAGTTAGGAGGTCTCGATGGACAAGTTGCGTGGATTCACAGCACTGTATGGGGAAAGGATGCAGAAGCTATTACTTGTGGATGCAAAGGAGTTGTTAGAATTGATCTAGAGGGGATGTTTGAATGGCATTGACTGATATGACCTGTTTATGTAAACTGTGGGGGTTTGGAGCTATGTGGACCTATTTAACAGTAGGATATGAGATAAGGTGAAGGATATGAGTTTCCTTGGCAACAGGGGCTATCAGAAGTGTATTTGCTTTGAAGATTGTCTCCAAAAACCCTTGGGATTTAGAAAGATAGTTAGATTGATGAATTACTTTGTTCCGAGAGAGAGTGGATTGACCATGCTTGTTCACTAATTGACTTAGGAGAAAATGTTAGTTGTATGATGGAACGAGAAGCCAACCAGGACAGAAACAGGTTGTCTTTATTATAGAGAACAATGAGAACAGGAGGCCATGCATTAACGTGAATTGTGCTGCACATTGACATACATAGCTGGAGAAATAATAGAGTCTTCTGACTTAATTGTGATCTTGAGGTAACAATTACTTGTTTTTGTTATCTTTGGAAACAGGATATTCGATCCCTTAATGGCAGGGGGCAAATTACTGTTATATACATGGATTGGGAGTTCTCAATCTTTAAGAGGTGGGACATAGTCACTGAGGGTTTGGTTTCTGATGAGAGCAGTGATGTCCAGACATGAGGAACATTTATATTTGGGGGACATAAGGATATAATGAACTTCGGGGCATATTATCAAGGGGGTTTATCTCCGCTTTTTTGGCTTTAAAAGCCAAGAAAACGGAGATAAAATGATCTCCCTATTACCTAGCTGTCGCTAACACCAGTTAGAGACAGCTAGTAGGAGATAGCGACCATCTTGGGCCCCACTTTGCATGTCAGTGATATTTATCACTAATGACATGCAAAGTGGGCGTGCCAAGATGTTAGCGACTGAAAACAGTCCCTAACATCGCTATCTCCTATTACCAACTTTTGGAGATATTCGCGCTAAGCGTGAATATCTCCAAAAGCTAACACCTGCCCTGAGCAAGTCTTAGCCATGTTATCCAATGGGAGGTGGATAACATGGCTAAGAGCATTAGCTCGGTAATGCATGAATATCGCTGAATTTTCAGCGATATTCATGCATTGCGGCGATTTTTATCACATTTGCGATAAACCTTGGTAATACCAAGGTTTATTTGCGGTAAAAATCGCCGCAGCTCAGCGGTAAATTGTTCACGCTAACCAAGCAATAGCGATAATTATCGCTATTGCTTGGTAATATGCCCCTACATTCTCAAAAGATATGGAGAAGAATCTGAAGGTTTCATATAACATTGTATTACTTTTTTTAATTGTTTTTTAAATTGTGGGTGGAAACAATAAGATATGTCACTAAGATGTCTTTTGACAGAATGTCTATAATAGAATGTATATAGGTAGGGATTCTTGGGAGGATACTGGGTTGTTTGTATACATTGGTAAAGGGTTGTATAGGGGTTGATATGAATATTGTAAAGCCAACTTCACATGAATGATATATATATTGTAAATGTACAGCCCTGATGATGTCCTTATGGACGAAACACATTGGCTGGGCTGCGCTGACTGCTTCTGTTGAAAAGTGTTGATTGAATATAAATCTGGATACAAAAAAAGAAACACAAGAGACTCCGAAGTGACTATTTTTATGAGAAACACAATCCAGCACAAAGTTAAAGTCAATGCCCAGAGAGTGAAAATTATCCATTCGATTGAGGGATTGAGCATTAACCATTGAAGGCCTTCTTAAGGGAAGGGTGGACTTTGTTATCTTGGCTTTCATTTGTGCTATATTTATGGTCAGATCCTTTTCTCGGCAATATTCGTCAAGCCTACTAATCTGTTTGTGCATAAAAAAGAAGAACATCGCCATCAACGCATTACATAAGTGGAATGTATGCGATGCATAGTTTGGATATATCAGGATTAAGCTCCTGCATAATCAAAAAATAGGCTGCTTGGCAGAGGGTCTAGAACGCTACCCTGCTTCACTCCTGATGGTCCGGGGACGCATTCCCTGCGGTCTCCTTATAGACAGCAACATTCTCTGACAGTTGTTATTGCATGCAGGCCCCCACTGCAGCTCGCAGCGATTTCTCGGTACCTAGCTGGAGTAGTGCAAGCCTCGGGTTGCGCCTGTTGACCAGGTCAAAAGCTGAAGGTTGGTATTTAAAGGTCATCTGCAATGAGATGTTTATATATGTGCATTCTTATACATCATATGCATGCACACTTCCAGATCAATTATTCCAATGCCCTAAATAAACATGGCTTTCACCGTGGAAGCAGTTTAACAGTACTCTGACAATATTTTCCCGACTCTAATTAGTAACACAATTGTTCTATAATTAGAGAGTTGTCTTTTATTCAAGGCGACGATTACTGCCAAGGATCGAGGAAAATACTCGTCGTTGGTACCACATTCAAAACCTTCCTGAGTACGGACGCGCATGCTCTGCTCCGCTTGACACGTGTCCACTGGGATACAAGGTGGGCCTGAACCTTTGAACTCTAGCTTGTTGCTCGTTCTGCCTCTGCTGTCAGCACAATCAATTGGGGAGAGGATGTAGCCTTATGGCTA
This sequence comes from Lissotriton vulgaris, assembly GCF_964263255.1. Classification (NCBI taxonomy): domain Eukaryota; kingdom Metazoa; phylum Chordata; class Amphibia; order Caudata; family Salamandridae; genus Lissotriton; species Lissotriton vulgaris. The sequence continues at coordinate 1,607,594,938 of NC_141694.1, read as the reverse complement.
GAGCGGTCGACCTTGAAGCTGGGGAACGGGTTCGAGTCTTGGCAAAGATGCTTAACATACTGTGATTCTGGGCAAATCATGTAATGTCCCCATGCTTAAGAAACTGAATGTGTCCTTCAGTAACGAAATTGGGGGCATATTATCAAGGACAGGCGATACATTATCGCCGCTTTTATCGGCAGGAAACTGCAGGTAAAGCGGCGATAATCGCCTTGATAATATGCTCTATGAACGTGTTCACATCTAACATGGGCTTCGATTGGAATTCATAGAGCATATTATCAAGGCCATTATCTCCGCTTTATCAGCAGTTTCCTGCCAATAAAAGCGGCGATAATGTATCGCCCGTCCTTGATAATATGCCCCCTGGTGCTCATGTGAAGCGCTCTGATACCCGATGTCTCGGATCAAGTTCGCGCTATATAAAACTCTAAAAAGAAAAAAATCTAATTGATATTGCATTCGCCCTTTTAGCACTATGCTAGTCACAGTGCAAACTTCTGTTCATCTGTGCCTGCTTAATTAATTTGCCTTACTCTTCAATGCTTAGTTCAGCTTATCGTCTTGTCCCCGGAAAAAGCGAGCTTTAAGTTCACAAAATCTCTTTTGGTTTTTGCCAGGCCTGTTTTAATTCTTACCACATGCTCTGTTAAGCTTATATTTTCTTTCTTGCAATCAGTTTATTTGAGTTTTTCCTCGTTAATTCTGCTGATAGCACAGCAGGAGAGCGCCATTGGGGCATGGGAAAGCTTGCACTTCGCCTGCCAACATACCTCACCAAACCACTCATTTCTCTGACAAGCCTTAATTCCTCTAAATGGCTTACAGGTGGTCCAGTAAACAGACGCCTTTGCAATTACTTGCTTGTAAAGACTCAGGGATGTCCCTTTGTCGCCTTCTCCACCTGACAGCATGCCCTGAACTCTATGCCAGTTCTTCCATCAATGAAACAAAGAGAACGAGAGTACCATGGGGATCAATTAAAACCTGTGGTTCTTAATTCTATAATGAAATGGATATTTTTCATTTGGTATCTGAGTCACTATTGGATACCAGAATTTCCAACTGGTCAACATTATTTTTCCAAAATGCCATAAAAAAGATACTTTTATATTTTTCTTTAAGCTCTGTGTCTCTGCTGAATATACATACATTAAATAACGGTTATACCAGACATACGCCATAGATACATTACACAAATTGTTTTCTTCCTTGTCCCTCGATGTGAGTATAAGACGTGTTGGTGTTTATCTTGTTATTTAGTTCATAATCCACCTGGAGGTAGTCAAGATCGCAGGCAGTCAAACGAAGAGCCATCAATTTATTACTTTCTCTTTACATTCAAAATGAATTAGTCCATATTCAATCTCTTTAAAAAAAATATCTTTATTAAGGTTTTTCATTTCCAATTTTCTTCCCAGACCCTAACCCACCCTACCCTACCCCACACAGTGATACGACAAACAAAAAAGAACAGGGGTCCATTGGCAATCATTTGTGTGATACATTTAAAATCAGGTCTAAAAAAAGGAATAAATACATACATTTTTCAATATATTATAATTCGTTAGATAACCATATCTATAAAGTGCATGTGCTGTTTATCTATTCTTTTGCCCCACCCAAATAGAAAGGTGCTTCGATATTTGTAAGTCTTTTTTCCTTGCTCTAAGGCCTTTCCGGTTCAAAAGGGGGTGATGATGGACGGAGCATCTGAATCAATCAAACACTCACACCCAGTCAAAAGATCTGGGTTTAATCCATCACCGTTCTTTAGCCCACTCTGCCACCCCGGTTCAGACATGGCTATATGCAAATCAGTCTGACCCTGTGCCTGATGGGAACAGTCCAGCCCGAACTGCCAAGCCATGTCTTCCCTGGACCGGAAACAAGCTTCCGAGGACCGGTTTCTGGCATTCCAGCCGTCTTCAGCCCGGCTTGCTTGAATCCAGTGGCAAAGTGAGCAAGGGACTCACGTCTGAGCATACCCTGCCACACTTGTGGCGGCCAAAAGCGTTACAAACCGGGGTGGTGATGGACGAAGCATCTGAATCAATCAAACACTCTCACCCAGTCAAAAGATCTGGGTTTAATCCATCACCGTTCTTTAGCCCACTCTGCCACCCCAGTTCAGACATGGCTATATGCAAATCAGTCTGACCCTGTGCCTGATGGGAACAGTCCAGCCCGAACTGCCAAGCCATGTCTTCCCTGGACCGGAAACAAGCTTCCGAGGACCGGTTTCTGGCAATCCAGCCGTCTTCAGCCCGGCTTGCTTGAATCCAGTGGCAAAGTGAGCAAGGGACTCACGTCTGAGCATACCCTGCCACACTTGGTCAAACTATACCCATGTCTGAACTGGGGTTGCAGAGTGGGCTAAAGAACGGTGATGGATTAAACCCAGATCTTTTGAATGGGTGTGAGTGTTTGATTGGTTCAGATGCTCCGTCCATTACCACCCCCTTTTGTACCGCTTTTGGCCACCATAAGTGTGGCAGGGTATGCTCAGACGTGAGTCCCTTGCTCACTTTGCCACTGGATTCAAGCAAGCCGGGCTGAAGACGGCTGGAATGCCAGAAACCGGTCCTCGGAAGCTTGTTTCCGGTCCAGGGAAGGCATGGCTTGGCAGTTCGGGCTGGACTGTTCCCATGAGGCACAGGGTCAGACAGATTTGCATATAACCATGTCTGAACTGGGGTGGCAGAGTGGGCTAAAGAACGGTGATGGATTAAACCCAGATCTTTTGACTGGGTGTGAGTGTTTGATTGGTTCAGATGCTCCGTCCATTACCACCCCCTTTTGTACCGCTTTTGGCCGCCATAAGTATGGCAGGGTATGCTCAGACGTGAGTCCCTTGCTCACTTTGCCACTGGATTCAAGCAAGCTGGGCTGAAGACGGCTGGAATGCCAGAAACCTGTCCTCGGAAGCTTGTTTCCGGTCCAGGGAAGGCATGGCTTGGCAGTTCGGGCTGGACTGTTTCCATGAGGCACAGGGTCAGACTGATTTGCATCTACCCATGTCTGAACTGGGGTGGCAGAGTGGGCTAAAGAACGGTGATGGATTAAACCCAGATCTTTTGACTGGCTGTGAGTGTTTGATTGGTTCAGATGTTCCGTCCATTACCACCCCCTTTTGTATTGCCTAAGGCCTTTCCGTGCATACTACATGGATCTTTCCAAGTTATATACTGATAACAGCCGGGCAAGCCCATAGTCAATTTGGTAAACAAAAACGTCTCCAATTTTAGAGGTCGTCTCTTTTCGGACATGTCTTATCATAGCCTCCGCTGCGAGGATACTAGTGCCTTCCAGTGCTAATGAGTGATCTCATGGCACTCGCTAATCCCAGTAGGCTGTAGCTCCCAGGTATTATGAGCCATGACTCTGGACTAAAGAGTTTGGACCCGGAAGAGAATTGGATTTGTGCGTTGTTCCATCAATAATGGGGCATGCCTTTCGTAGCTTTGCAGTTTTAAATGAACTACCATTCTGTTAAGTGATGGAAACTTTTATGGGTGGCATTCAGCTGACCCAGCTCTCACTGGACATGGCGTTGCCTGTTTCATTGTTCACCAGTGGGTCACAATTGCTTTCCAGGCAGGCATAGAGCCACCCGCAGAACTAAAACCAGGGCCAAAGCTTTCACTGAATCTAGGCATAATCCTTTAAGATAGACCTATTTCCAGACCTATAGGTTTTCAAAATACGGAGATTCAAGCAATACAACTGTATCGAAAATGCAGGCCGCCGCCGCCTTGCAGTAAAGATGCAAAATAATTCCTTGGTTAGTGTTCCTGTCAAGCACAATATCAGCTCAAGAATACCCCACTCCCTCAAATCACCTAACATCACTTGAAGAAGTGAAGCATTAAAGTCACCACATTTCAGTGCGGTGTGGCCGACCTTATCACATGTATTAGGCTTAAAATGGTAGACAATGGCTTCTAAAATGTTAAAGATATACACATCAATTAACATTAGATCATGGACACACGTAAAAACGGAGAATGTCTAACGCTTGCGGGGTGCCTCAACCAATATTTCACACAATATAGGGGACCGAGAGCGCATCAAGGTCCAGCACACATTCTACACCGTAAATTCTAGAAATAAAGGGGTATGCTGTTCCTAAGGGGGCCCAAGGAAGGGGGCGGCAGGTCAGATTGAAAGAGCCACTAGATGGGGAGTGAATTCTTTTTGGAAATGGCGCCCTCACACACCCTTACGGGTGTCATGCTTCATCATAGGGCTTGATCCTTATCGGGCCAGCTCTGCAATGCCTGACGGGTACCCTCAATTGGGCTCTTTAGAAGAGATCTATTTCCAAAGCTGTGATGTGAAGTGCAAACTGGGGGCTCTTTATGTAGATTGGGGAGATGAGGGTGGTAGAGTGGTAAGTGATGACTTAAAGAAGGCCAGGCAAGTCTCAAATCAAACATTTTAATCCATGAGTATGCCTATAAATGTGGAGTCACCAAAGGGGGCAGTGATCCCTGGTGACTTATCATAAAGTCAACATGTTTCATGCCCTCTCTAGCCAAAAGATGGTCTGGGGCAATTCCTCAGGACCAAAAAGTTATAGGTAAGCTACACCGTGTCTGGGACCAAGGATGAAAATAAATGGTGTCCAAACACTAAGTACCATATAGGTGTACCTTCAGAAAGTTACAATCACTGACATATGGTAAGAAAAGTAGAGAGAAGAACTATACAATATCACCATATAAAGCGATCATGTAAAGTACTTATAGGAGCATGCAATATTAGCATGCATGGATACGTGGTTGATCATAAGTGGTGGTAAAATCAAGTAAAACAAACAAACACGTGGACATACACACAAACATACAAGTGCTGGTATCATACACTGTGGTCAAGGAGGGAAACACTCACCCAATGAGGGTGCTGTTGTCAACTCCTCGAGAGAAACACTGAGAAAAATGCTACATTTTAGCGTGCTGTTGGGGAATAAAATTTAGATCAAAAGGTAAACCCAAGTGCAGGAGAAATATTCTCGGTTCAAAGTAGTGGAAAGTCAGATTACCAGTACTCACGTCATCCATTGAAGAGTTATACCAACGACCAACCCCTTTTCAAGTGCCTCGCGAGTAGGGGAACCGTAGTATTTTTAACAGCTGTTGTGAGGGCAACGATAAGCCACAGGAGAGGACTGTCCTGGTTTATTGTTTGGGTAACTGGCGTGCTAACCTGTTTGAAAAGAGTAGTAGCTTGCAAGATTGTCCCTCCTTTTTGTCGTGCGAGCAAATGAGCCATCCGTTGCTTCAGATAATGAGACCATCAGTTTGGTAAATCCCTCGTCGAATCTCCTTGGGATGAATGTGCAGATGTGCAATTTGCAGACTGTCATTCTTTACAAAGATTGACTAATTCGGAGCCACTGTTAAGATATTCTGTTTAATTACAAGTTTCGACCCCTGGCCATTAGCAACTTAGCAAGTTAATTAAGGCCACCACGATTGGTTGTTGTTGTAGTATGTCTGGGTATGTGTCAGTGAACCACAGGCATGTTTTTTCTGACTTACTAAATCTTAAATGCTGCTGTCATAATTGGAAGGCAGAGCAAACAGTAGACGGAGAAAGCACCAGACAACAGCACTTAAGGGCATCTGTCTCAGTCCTCAAACAGATCTCCTTAATGCTGTAGCTCAGGCGCATTTCTAGTGTAGTTTCTCCAGGACTGTGCGTTTGTTATAGGCCAGGGAACATTGGGGCATATTACCAAGCAATAGCGATAATTATCGCTATTGCTTGGTTAGAGGCAAAAATTTACAGCTGAGCTGCGGCGATTTTTATCACAGATAAACCTTGGTATTACCAAGGTTTATCGCAAATGCTATAAAAAACGGCCGCAATGCTTGAATATCGCTGAAAACTCAGCGATATTCATGCATTACCGAGCTAATGCTCTTAGCCATGTTATCCACTTACCCTTGGATAACATGGCTAAGAACTGCTCTGGGCAGGTGTTAGCTTTTGGAGATATTCGCGCTTAGCGCGAATATCTCCAAAAGTTGGTAATAGGAGATAGCGATGTTAGCGACTGTTTCCAGTCGCTAACATCTTGGCACGCCCACTTTGCATGTCATTAGTGATAAATATCACTGACATGCAAAGTGGGGCCCAAGATGGTCGCTATCTCCTACTAGCTGTCGCTAACTGGTGTTAGCGACAGCTAGGTAATAGGGAGATCATTTTATCTCCGCTTTCTTGGCTTTTAAAGCCAAAAAAGCGGAGATAAACCCCCTTGATAATATGCCCCATTATGTTCTCAGACCTGCTCTACTCCTAAAACATCATGCTGTGCCCTTGACTTCACAACACTCACACCTCTGCCCAGGCCAACAGTAATCTTGTCCAGTGCAGCTTGGTGTGGGTGTACAACAGCACGTCTTTAATGGCTGGATGATGGTGGCATGGTTTTGGGTCATTGCAGATAGAATTGACCCTGAGCTTCTGGCCTTCAAGCTACACCAAGTGCCACCTCTTCCCCCCCTGTACTCTAGTGGACTCCGTGTCCGCTCCAAACCACAAGCTCTGCACCTCACACCAGTAGCAAGTGAACAGAGAATAAAGGAAACTGGCAAAAGGGTAAGGGCATAAGCACGCGTAACCACTTCCCCAGTTCAACAAACAGCAACAAGGGAGACTACTGTCCTGCTAGCAGATAAATGAAGCTAATGGAATAGTTCATTTAATCTGAATGGAGCTGCTCCCTGGCTCTAACTTCAGTTATAAAGTGTGTAGGTTAGAAAAACTACCATCCTAACCATCTATCTTACAGCAAAGGCATTGTACAACCCCATGAAGCAGTTGTACGATCTGTATTCAAATCAGTTTTTGTCATGCAGTCAGAGGGCTTAAGGCCTCAAACTTGTCTGGAATTGGCCTCACCTTGAGAAAGGCTTGGCAAAGTCAGACGATCTGGATATTTTAGAAGTGAAAGTGCGTCACATTGACTGACAAGTTTCTCTGTGGATATTTCAGTGGGTAAATGTGAGAATGAATCAATGATTAATTGAATGAGTGAGTGAGTGATTGACTGCATGGATAATAAATGGGTGAGTTCTTGAGTCGATGAGTGAGTGTACTGTCCTTTGAAAATGGCTTCAGTGTGATTCCTAATTTGAAAGACAGGTGAGAGAAATCATTTATCTAAGGGGAAAGCACAGTAAATTCTCTTCTTGGCACTATGCATCTATATCTGTTAAGGGTGATCGATTCAGGTGTTTGTGAGTAAGGGACAAGGTGGTTGCTGTGTGTGCTTTTGTTAGAGGCAGGGCAGAAGTCTACATGCTGTTGCAACCAAAGGGAGGATTGTGTCTTAATTGCAAGATGTCTCAGTGAGTACATTGCTCACTGCTGACACTGTGGCCAGCAGGTCAATCAATCAATCAATCAATGACACTTATAGAGCGCGCTACATACCCGTAGGGTCTCAAGGCACTGGGGGGGGGGGGAGGGTGCCGCTACTGCTCGAACAGCCAGGTCTTCAGCTTCTTCCTGAAGGAGAGGTGGTCTTGGGTCAGGCGCAGGTCGGTCGGGAGGGAGTTCCAGGTCTTGGCGGCCAGGTAGGAGAAGGACCTTCCTCCTGTAGTCGCTCTTCGGATGTGGGGGACGGCGGCGAGGGCGTGGTTGGCTGATCGGAGGTGGCGTTTGGGAGCGTAGAAGTTGATCCGGCTGTTGAGGTAGCTCGGGCCTTGGTCGTGTAGGGCTTTGTGTGCGTGGGTGAGGAGGCGGAAGGTGATTCTTTTGTTGACGGGGAGGCAGTGAAGGTCTCTCAGGTGTCCGGTGATGTGGCTGGTTCATGGGATGTCGAGGATGAGTCTGGCTGAGGCGTTCTGGATCCGCTGGAGTCTCTTCTGGAGCTTGGCGGTGGTACCGGCGTAGAGGGCGTTGCCGTAGTCCAGTCGGCTGGTGACGAGGGCCTGGGTGACGGTCTTCCTGGTCTCGGTGGGGATCCACCAGAAGATCTTCCGTAGCATGCGTAGGATGTTGAAGCACGCCGAGGAGACGTTGTTGACTTGCCTGGTCATGGAGAGGGAGGAGTCCAGGATGAAGCCCAGGTTGCGTGCATGGTCTGTCGGTTTGGGTGCGGCGCCCAGGGCGGGAGGCCACCAGGAGTCATCCCAGGCGGAGGGTGAAGAGCCCAGGATGAGGACCTCCGTCTTGTCAGAGTTCAGTTTCAGGCGGCTGGTCGTCATCCACTCGGCTACCTCTTTCATCCCTTCGTGCAGGTTGGCTCTGGCGGAGGCGGGGTCGTTGGTCAGGGAGAGGATCAGCTGGGTGTCGTCGGCGTAGGAGATTATGCTGAGGTTGTGTTTGCGTACGATGGCCGCGGGGGGGCTCATGTAGACGTTGAAGAGGGTGGGGCTCAGAGATGATCCTTGAGGGACGCCGCAGATGACTTCGGAGGCCTCTGACTTGTACGGTGGTAGGCGGACTCTCTGTGTTCTTCCGTCGAGGAAGGAGATGATCCATTCCAGCGCCTTGTCCTGGATTCCGATGTTGCTGAGGCGCTGTACTAGGGTGCGGTGGCAGACCGTGTCGAATGCCGCGGAGAGGTCTAGGAGGATGAGGGCCGCTGTTTCTCCATTGTCCATCAGGGCTCGGATGTCATCGGTGGTGGCGATGAGGGCGGTCTCGGTGCTGTGATTGGCTCGGAAGCCGGACTGTGAGGGGTCGAGGGATCCGTTCGTCTCGAGGAAGGCGGCCATCTGCTTGTTGACGGTCTTCTCGATGACTTTCGCAGGAAACGGGAGGAGCGAGATGGGGCGGTAGTTCTTGAGTTCGGTGGGGTCCGCTGTTGGTTTCTTGAGCAGAGCGCTGAGTTCGGCGTGTTTCCAGCTCTCAGGGAAGGTGGCGGTGTCGAAGGATGTGTTGATGATGTCTCGCAGGTGGGGTGCGATGACAGCGTCGGCCTTGTTGAAGACGTGGTGAGGGCAGGGGTCGGTCGGTGATCCGGAGTGGATGGAGTTCATCGTGCGGATGGTGTCTTCGGTGCTGATCGGGGTCCAGGCGTGGAGGGTGGTGGTGGGGGGTGGTTGTTCGGTCATGGTGTGCGTTGGTTGGTTGTTGAAGCTGTTGTGTATGTCCGCGATCTTGTTGTGGAAGTATGAAGCGAGGGAGTTGCAGAGGTCTTGCGATGGGGTGATGTCGTTGTTTCCTGCGCTGGGGTTGGAAAGCTCTTTCACGATGTTGAAGAGTTCCTTGCAGTTGTGTGCGTTGTTGTCCAACCGGTCCTTGAATGCTGTTTTCTTGGCGGCGCGGATCAGCTGGTGGTGCTTCCGGGTGGCAAGCTTGAAGGAGGTCCTGTTGTCCGGTGTAGGTTCCCTTCTCCAGACTTTCTCGAGGGCTCGGCAGTTTTTCTTGGAGCTCTTGAGTTCGTCGGTGAACCACAGGGCTTTCTTGCTGCCGGGTCTGCTGGGCGGGGTCCTCAGAGGGGCGAGTTCGTCCGCGCAGTTGCTGATCCACTTCGTGAGGTTGTCGGCGGCCTGGCTGGGGTTCGCTGAGCTGGCAGGCGGGTGCTGGCTCAGGGAGGTGGCGAGCTGGTCTGCTGTGATCTTGTTCCAGCTTCTGCGGGCGGCCTGTTGCTGGTGGTGGTGGGTCGTCGTTCTCTTGAAGGTGAAGTGGACGCAGCTGTGGTCCGTCCATTGAAGCTCTGTGGCGTGGCTGAAGGCGATGTCTGTGCTGGAAGAGAAGACTGCGTCGAGTGTGTGTCCGGCGAGGTGGGTGGGGGTGGACACCAGTTGCTTGAGTCCAAGATTGGCGAGGTTGTCGAGCAGGGTGCTGGTGTTGCGGTCGTTGTTGTTCTCCAGGTGGAAATTGAGGTCCCCCAGGAGGATGTAGTCAGCGGAGGGGAGGGCATGCGGGCTGACGAAGTCGGCGATGTCCTCGCTGAATTGTGTGCGTGGTCCAGGGGGTCGGTAGATCAGGGTGCCTCTGAGGGTGGTGTTCGGGTTGGTGTGGATCTGGAAATGCAGGTGTTCGGCGCTGGTCAGGGTGTTGTCGGTGCTGGTCGTGAGACGGATGGTGTTCCTGTGGATGATGGCGATGCCTCCTCCCATCTGGTTGGCGTTGCGATCCCTCCGGACGATCTTGTAGCCCTCTGGGATAGCGATGGCGATGTCGGGAGCTGAAGAGGCGTTCATCCAGGTCTCCGTGAGGAAGGCAACGTCAGGGGCTGTGGCGTCTAGGAGGTTCCAGAGTTCGATGGCGTGTCTGTGGACGGAGCGGGTGTTGAGCAGGATGCACTTGAGGTGGGTGCTGCTGGTGTTCGACTTGGCGGGTGCTGGTGCGAGGCAGGTCCGGATGCAGGTGAACTTGCAGGCGTGGCAGCTGAAAGGTCCGTGGGTGCGACGTGGAGTGGCTTGATGGCATTCTGGGAGTCGGCCGGTGTTGAGTGCGATGAGGGTGGCGGCGGAGTACGTCAGGCGGGTCGGTCGGGGTCCTCGTGGGCCAGGGGTCCTGGCGCTGGTCGCGATCCGGTCGCGGACGGGCGCAGACGGGCTTACCTTTGGCGCGCCCGCTGCGCGTGACCGCTGCGCGTTCGCACGGTCGCCATTTAAGGCGAAGTGCGCGGGTGGGCGGAGCAGCTGGGAGGCGGGAGCGGGGAGGGTACAGAAGAGAAAAAAGGGACGGGGACAAGCGGCGGTGGCGGGAAGGGAGAGCGGAGGGCGGCGAGGTAAGCGGACAACCAGGAAAGAAAACGTAAACACAGGTACAGCAAAATAATTAAAAACAGGCACAAATGGGGGCAAAAAACAGGGCAAAAGACAACACTTAGCAGCAGTAACAGGAGAGCCGGCAGCTGATCATGGAGCACGCCGGGGGGACGTGGTCAGCGGCAGCGAGGCAGCAGGGCAAGGGGCACACGCAGCAGCTGGTGGCCGTGCGGCGCGGGGGTGTCCCACAAGTGGGTCACACTCACCTGCGTCGCACGGTCGCCATTTAAGGCCAAGTGCGCGGGTGGGCGGAGCAGCTGGGAGGCGGGAGCGGGGAGGGTACAGAAGAGAAAAAAGGGGCGGGGACAAGCGGCGGTGGCGGGAAGGGAGAGCGGAGGGCGGCGAGGTAGGCGGACAACCAGGAAGGAAAACGTAAACACAGGTACAGCAAAATAATTAAAAACAGGCACAAATGGGGGCAAAAAACAGGGCAAAAGACAACACTTAGCAGCAGTAACAGGAGAGCCGGCAGCCGATCACGGAGCACGCCGGGGGGGCGTGGTCAGCTTTCACATCCTGACGTGGCCAACCCAGCATTGTATCCTACTGAGATTTGAAAATGGACTAAAATTAAACTAGATAATGGTGGCACCAGTTGAGTACACTGCTTCAAAATGTGAAAACTACAGTACTATTTGGCATAAAATAATAAGTACTAAAAACTGTTGAGGATAGAGAAGGCATTTAGAAGCTATTCAGAAAAGGGGGTGGTGACGAAAGAGTGTCTGAATTAAGCAGACCACTCTTACCCAGTCCAAAGATCAGGGCTTGATCCATCACCGTTATTTAGCTCACTGCACCATCCCAGCTCAGAACCTGGCTATATGCAAATTAGTCTGTCCCTGGCCCAGTGCATCATGGGAACAGGGCAGACCAAACTACCAAGCCAATTCTTCACAGCTGGGATGGTGCAGTGAGCTAAAAAACGGTGATGGGTCAAGCCCTGATCTTTGGACTGGGTAAGAGTGGTCTGCTTAATTCAGACACTCTGTTCATCACCACCCGCTTTTCTGAATCATTTTGTCCACCATAAGCGTGGAAGGGTATACTCAGATGTGAGTCCCTTGCTCATTGCACCATCAGGATTCAAGCAAGCCGGGCCGACGACGGCTGAAATGCCAGAAACCGGTCCCCGGTAGCTTGTTTCCTTCCCAGTATAAGAATTGGCTTGGTAGTTTGGTTTGCCCTGTTCCCATCATGCACTGGGACAGGAACAGACTAATTTGCATGTAGCCAGGATCTGAGCTGGGATGGTGCAGTGAGCTAAAAAACGGTGATGGATCAAGCCCTGATCTTTAAACTGGGTAAGAGTGGTCTGCTTAATTCAGACACTCTGTTCATCACCACCCCCTTTTCTGAATCATTTTGTCCACCATAAGCGTGGAAGGGTATACTCAAATGTGAGTCCCTTGCTCATTGCACCATCAGGATTCAAGCAAGCCGGGCCGACGGCGGCAGAAATGCCAGAAACCGGTCCCCGGTAGCTTGTTTCCTTCCCAGTATAAGAATTGGCTTGGTAGTTTGGTTTGCCCTGTTCCCATCATGCACTGGGACAGGAACAGACTAATTTGCATGTAGCCAGGTTCTGAGCTGGGATGGTGCAGTGAGCTAAAAAACGGTGATGGATCAAGCCCTGATCTTTGGACTGGGTAAGAGTGGTCTGCTTAATTCAGACACTCTGTTCATCACCACCCCCTTTTCTGAATCATTTTGTCCACCATAAGCGTGGAAGGGTATACTCAAATGTGAGTCCCTTGCTCATTGCACCATCAGGATTCAAGCAAGCCGGGCCGACGACGGCAGAAATGCCAGAAACCGGTCCCCGGTAGCTTGTTTCCTTCCCAGTATAAGAATTGGCTTGGTAGTTTGGTTTGCCCTGTTCCCATCATGCACTGGGACAGGAACAGACTAATTTGCATGTAGCCAGGTTCTGAGCTGGGATGATGCAGTGAGCTAAAAAACGGTGATGGATCAAGCCCTGATCTTTGGACTGGGTAAGAGTGGTCTGCTTAATTCAGACACTCTGTTCATCACCACCCCCTTTTCTGAATCATTTTGTCCACCATAGCGTGGAAGGGTATACTCAGATGTGAGTCCCTTGCTCATTGCACCATCAGGATTCAAGCAAGCCGGGCCGACGACGGCTGAAATGCCAGAAACCGGTCCCCGGTAGCTTGTTTCCTTCCCAGTATAAGAATTGGCTTGGTAGTTTGGTTTGCCCTGTTCCCATCATGCACTGGGACAGGAACAGACTAATTTGCATGTAGCCAGGTTCTGAGCTGGGATGGTGCAGTGAGCTAAAAAACGGTGATGGATCAAGCCCTGATCTTTGGACTGGGTAAGAGTGGTCTGCTTAATTCAGACACTCTTTTCAAAACCACCCCCTTTTCTGAATCATTTTGTCCACCATAAGCGTGGAAGGGTATACTCAGATGTGAGTCCCTTGCTCATTGCACCATCAGGATTCAAGCAAGCCGGGCCGACGACGGCTGAAATGCCAGAAACCGGTCCCCGGTAGCTTGTTTCCTTCCCAGTATAAGAATTGGCTTGGTAGTTTGGTTTTCCCTGTTCCCATCATGCACTGGGACAGGAACAGACTAATTTGCATGTAGCCAGATTCTGAGCTGGGATGGTGCAGTGAGCTAAAAAAACGGTGATGGATCAAGCCCTGATCTTTGGACTGGGTAAGAGTGGTCTGCTTAATTCAGACACTCTGTTCATCACCACCCCCTTTTCTGAATCATTTTGTCCACCATAAGCGTGGAAGGGTATGCTCAGATGTTGTTGATTCATATAAGTTATGTGTGCAATGGTATTCTGTCACAGACTCCGTATCCTACATATTTACATAGATATTATTACGGCTTGCTCAGGGTTTATTCCAGTATTTGTCAGTATTATACTGTTACTTGTTCAGCACTTGTTTATAACCTACATCGAACTCACCCCTATTCCTAATTGTACTGTCGGTTTTCTCTCACATAGTCTTGTCACTGATGTAACTTGCAACCACATTGTCCCTTCCCATATACGCTGATTACTATCGCATATATGTTAACTGCTCACTTTATTCTGCTCCCTCATATCCTTAGTGCGCACCCTATACTTGTGCAACTCGCACCCATATCAAGTGTTAATCTCGTATGCACCGAGTACTACCTCAATTACCATGGCAACTCACTAGTGTCAGTTGTTCTTGCACGCACCATCTACTACCTCTCCCAATTATTTCACTATTTTCGTCGGCTGTACTCTGCACATAGCATTACTGTGAACGCACTAGTATCACTTTAGGTCCTCGCAACTGTCTAGGACAGTGCACCCTCCCTACTACACCCTCCTTCCTACACCCCCCCTACACCTATCTAGACTGTTCTCCCATTATGGAACCCGTCGGCAAACACACATATAAAATCAACTACCAACCAGCACTCACTAAAAAAGCCGCTAAACGCTTTAAACACAACTTCCTGAGGTCCCATCCTGAAACTCCGTGTGCAGACACCTACTTCTCACCAGTCAATGGTTCACTGAACATTGATATTATCTTCCACACCACACGCAGAGCCCAATGGAAAAACACGTTCCGCACTCTACTCTCCGTCTCCACCTCCAGGAATTTCGCGCATGGCCTAAAACTTACCATCACTCCATCACAACTCTTCCCTGGCAGAACAACCATCACTATATACAATAACGGGATTATCCTAATTCAATCCACAGACAAGAACCTGGAACTACTAGACAATCTGTTCCCCACGTTCAAACAGCACCTCACCAGTCATCGGACACCCACTCATAGCATCCGCAGGCCCATCACTCCTGAACTCACAGCCCCCAACCACAACCCTCCTAACCTAGCTCAAACATACATAGATCCCTCACCCACACATTCCAGCGATACCCCCTCCCCCCTTAAACCTCACCCGGTCACCCTCCCATACCACACCCATTCCCGTCACCCCTGACACCGCAGCCTCAAACCACACCCATTCTAATCCACCCCAACCCCTAAACTACATGCACCTCTCCTTTACTCCCGACACCCCAGTCACTCATCCACCTACCATACCTACCTCACTCCCGTCGAGCACAGACATAGATTACTTACCCTCTTACACCAACCTCACCCCTTCCCCCCACACACCAGCCCTCATCCACTTACCCACCCCTGATACCACAGCTCCCACCCAAAAAGACATGCACCACCCCTCTACTCCCGGCACCTTAGTCATTCCCCCACCTACCATAGCTATCCCACATCCCTCAAGCACAGACATAGATCTCTCTCCCTCTTACAACAACCCCACTCCTTCCACCTACACACCAGCCCTCATCCCCGTTCCTCTCACCCCTGATACCACAGCTCCTACCCGCATCCCGACTATCCTAGATCAACATCAGACCGACACACACAAAGGCAAACCCCACCCTTTATCCCCACCCATTCTCAGCCCCCACTTCCTCCCACTAACTAATCACACAGAACACTCCACCTCCATCAGCTCAACTCGACCCTCTCTAAATAGAACCATCTACAATCCCACTAGCCCCCCCAGTCTTACCCCCCATCACCCAACCTCCACCCACTTCACCACTAATAAACGCCCATCCTCCACCATGCACTCTACGCCCACAACCAATACTCTCATCCACACCACCAACCTCCCCCCTATGTCATCCACGCCTGACCCTCCCACACCCACCTCCAACACATGTCCCTCAGTGGACCACATTACGGCCTCCCTCCTCCAACTCAAAGAAGACATGTACAGCATCAAACAACAACTACTCTGTCTATCACACTCCAGCCACCCCCCACCCAACACTCTTCAACAGATCAAACAAGACATTCACATCATCAAACATTTACTCAGCACACACCCCAGACACCACTCACGCGTCTCCACCATCACCTCCCCTCCCAACTGGTCCTCCACCCGGGCGGCGAACTCACGCACTCGACTTCCACCACACTGGACCTCAATCCCTGTTCACAATCGTGAAAACCGCCCCCTTCGCTCCTGCAACCCTCTTTCGGACCTAGACACAATCACCCTCCTCCGCTCCTATGACCCAGCTCCCCTTAGCAACACACCCGACACACTCACTGCCATACCTACGATTCACTCCAATCCCCTTAGACCCCCCACACTGAACAACAGAGTCGCTATCCATAGTAACCTGAGTAAAGTCCCCTTCGCCCTAGAGCACCCTTCCACCCTCGACACACCCCGTCTCAAATGCACTCTCCTAAACTGCAGATCAGCCGCTAGACACTCCGCCGCTATCGCCGATCTCATCCAAAAATTGGATCTGGACTTAATCATCATGACTGAAACATGGCTAACAGAGTCTTCTACACCTATAATGGACATTCTGGTTCCCCCCAACTACCTCATCACTAGACTTGACAGGTCTGGCAATAAAAAAGGTGGCGGAATCGCATGTATATACAGGAGCAACCTCTCTGTACTGAAAGTATCTTCACCTTCCCCGCCCTCCCCATCGTCCTGTGAATACATCAGCCTAGATATTATCAGTGAGGGCAAACCGATCTGCACTCTTCACGGCGTTTACCACCCACCCGGTGACAACCTCACCTTCTCCCAACAAATCATAACATGATCTCAACCAACGCCGGGCGGCAACTCACACAAATATACCTTGGGGATTTCAACCTCCACTGGAATGATCATAATGATGCTGTGGTAAAGGGTCTGAAGAATTTCCTCAACGCCCTTGACCTTACACAAATTTGCAACAGTCCAACACACAAGAAAGGCTCTATCCTCGACCTCATCATCTCCAAAGAGGCCGCTATCCAACTCGAATCTATCCAACCCTGTGACTGGTCGGACCATCATATCATCACGTTCTTCATCAATGAAAAAGTTAAATTTAACCCTATCCAATCCGCCAGGCCCAAAGTCTGGAAAAGAGACATGAAAAAACTAAACTCAAACTCTCTGCCCTCCAACAGCTACAACTTACTACTTCCTCCGGCTGGCGTGAACGACGTCCAATCCTTGACTGATCACTATCTTAACAATATGACCGCAATAATTAATGAAGTCGCGCCCTTGCAGCTAAAAAAAGACACCACAAAAATCTCCAATCCCTGGCATGACGGGAGTCTCAATGACGATAGACGTGCCATGAGATTGGCAGAGCGCTCCTGGAGATCAGCCCCCTCTGCACTGAACCTAAAAAACCTGAAGAAAAAGAGAAATGCCTACTTCAGGAAAATAAAACGATCTAAATCAGACTTCTTCAGCCGTCAGCTAGACCAAGCCAAAAACCGTCCGAGAAAGCTGTTTGAGCTTATCCGATCACAAACCAAAGAACAACCCCAACCTCTCAACACTATGTGCAATGCCCCTTCCTGCGAAGACTTCGCCTCTTTCTTTAACCTAAAAACGGATAACATAAAGAATGATCTCCTCATGGACGCAAGCCTCTATCCCAAACCACACTGCATAACACCCACTAAACCAAAAAACAATGCAACCTGGTCAACCTTTGTCACCTACACGGAAGAAGAAATTGGCAAACTGCTCAGCACTCTGAAACCATCCAATCACCTCACGGACCCCCTTCCTGCTAACGCTGTAAAAGCCCTTACCCCGTCGCTCCTTCCACTCTGGACCAAAATCATTAACAGCTCACTTCAACAAGGAATCTTTCCTGACTCCCTCAAAGTTGGACAAGTAACACCTTTGCTAAAGAAACCTACAGCCGACCCTTCTGACCTAAACAACTACCGTCCCATTACCAACATTCCGACTCTTGCCAAACTGCTGGAAAAATGCGCACAAATACAATTGACTAAACATATTAATCAATTTGATCTCCTCAACTCTCACCAATCAGGCTTCCGAGCCAATCACAGTACGGAAACTGCCATGATTCACATAATCGATGACGCCCTCCAAATCCTAGATCATAACAATACCTGCCTCCTCATCCTCCTTGATCTCTCCTCCGCATTTGACACCGTCAAAAATGAGAACCTACTCGAACTATTAAACACAAGAATGGGCCTATCTGGAACTGTGCTCAAATGGTTCACTTCTTTTCTGCATAACAGGTCGCAGAAATTCAAGAGCAACAACTTGATGTCCGCACCAAGACCTGTATCGCTAGGCGTACCACAAGGATCCTCCTTATCCCCAACTTTGTTCAACCTAGTTATGGAACCTCTCACCACCTTGCTGCAAGAATCCAATGTACATTTCCACATGTATGCTGATGACACCCAACTCTATCTCAAACTACAATCACCCAAAGACATCACGCTTTTGAACTCAACAATCAGAAGCACCCAATCTTGGTTGGCCGCTAATCATCTCAAACTCAATGCCCTTAAAACAGAGTTCCTCCTGATCGCACCTCCCGCGAAGATCACTACCGCGCAAATGTGGCTTAAAGACCTAATGGCACTCAATGTCCAACCCACCAGCGTGGACTCAGCGAAATCCTTGGGCATAACACTTGACACCAATCTCAGCATGCAGGAACACATCAACAAAGCAACTAAGGGAGCAAACTACCAAATCAACACCCTGAGGAAACTTAAACCTTTCCTTCCAGCCAAAGACTTCCAAACTGCGGTACAATCACTAGTCATACCTCGAATAGAATATGGCAGCACCGCCCTCTGCGGTCTCCCCCTAGCTACTACGGCACCCATAAGAGCCTCTCTAAACGCCACAGCGAGACTTATCACTGGATCAAAAAAACACTCTCACATTTCCCCTGACTTCAAATCCCTGAACTGGCTGCCGTTTGAAGCCAGAATACACCTGAAAATCGCTTGTTTGACCCACAAGGCTGTACACCTGAGCTCACCTAGATACCTCGCTCAGAAGCTGACGATTTCTGGAGGCTCCAGGAACACTAGAGGCACAAACAATCTTTTGCTAAAGCCTAAAAGATTCCGCAAGGAAAAAACCTATAAACGCTCTTTCTCAGGAATGGCCCCCAGGATTTGGAACTCTCTCCCCCCTGAAACAAGGCTCATCACCTCTACCATACTGTTCAAGAGAGAAGTAAAAGCAATCCTCATGGCTAAATACACTTGAACGACTATTGGGGAAAAACTACAAAGACTCGATACTCATCTGTACTACTTATTCGAACCCTTGTATCTTATGTATCTTATATCCAACATATCTTATGTTGACTCTGAAATTGATTTACTTGATTGTGTTATGATATCACTTCGATGTACTTCTACATGATTGATGTATCTGCGTATACATGCTCCCCTCCTCTGTAAAGCGCTCTGATATCTGCGAAGATCTTGTTCGCGCTATATAAAACTTTCAAAATAAAAATAAATGTGAGTCCCTTGCTCATTGCACCATCAGGATTCAAGCAAGCCGGGCCGACGACGGCTGAAATGCCAGAAACCGGTCCCCGGTAGCTTGTTTCCTTCCCAGTATAAGAATTGGCTTGGTAGTTTGGTTTGCCCTGTTCCCATCATGCACTGGGACAGGAACAGACTAATTTGCATGTAGCCAGGTTCTGCGCTGGGATGGTGCAGTGAGCTAAAAAACGGTGATGGATCAAGCCCTGATCTTTGGACTGGGTAAGAGTGGTCTGCTTAATTCAGACACTCTGTTCATCACCACCCCCTTTTCTGAATCATTTTGTCCACCATAAGCGTGGAAGGGTATACTCAGATGTGAGTCCCTTGCTCATTGCACCATCAGGATTCAAGCAAGCCGGGCCGACGACGGCTGAAATGCCAGAAACCGGTCCCCGGTAGCTTGTTTCCGTCCCAGTATAAGAATTGGCTTGGTAGTTTGGTTTGCCCTGTTCCCATCATGCACTGGGACAGGAACAGACTAATTTGCATGTAGCGAGGTTCTGAGCTGGGATGGTGCAGTGAGCTAAAAAACGGTGATGGATCAAGCCCTGATCTTTGGACTGGGTAAGAGTGGTCTGCTTAATTCAGACACTCTGTTCATCACCACCCCCTTTTCTGAATCGGCATTTAGAAGCTGGCATGAATTTAAATGTGCACAAAAATATTGTTTTTCACCTCCCACTACTGAACAATTCCAAATTCGAGGTCTGGCATTCAGACAGTCACAATGACCTTTGTGAGCATTATGCATCAATTATAATACACAGTGTTAGTCTCTGTGCCTAGTTTACCCATAAAACCACTGTGCTAACTTCTAAATCAACAAAAAGACAATAAAGGGCATGCAGTGTTTGATTGTTACCTGCTTAGGAACAGGGACCCTCTCTGATGTAGGTAAGCTTAAGCCAATGTCTCATCTAGTTACAAATCTCTGACTTGGTGTTTCTACTTTGCTCAAGTGCTGATAGACCTCTTTGTGGCCTTTTTAAGAACTTGGTTTGTTTAGGCGATATTCAAGGTCTAGTGAGAGTTAGATGTGTAAGCCAGTCCTTACCCTCTTGCTCACTGGGCTGCAGTTGAGTCTTCTACTAAAAGAAAGGGTCAAAGTGTCACCTAAATTTGGTAGGCAGTAGATCTATTCACCTAGATACTTGCACGTTACAAAAAGGTCTCTTTCTAGATAAGAGGGTCGGAGGCTGCTAATGGTGTAGAATCAAGTGTGAGAGGGTGATTGGTTGAGTGCCATGTGTGGTGGAGGGAAAAGGCTACTGTTAGACTTGGCTTTTTCAGCGGGTTTACCCCCAGATTTTTTGTTTTTTGACCTCCTGTTTTTGACCAATTTTCTGTTGGTTTTAGGACTCTGGGCACTTTATCCCTACTATTAAGTGCTAAAGTGCAATTGTGCTTTTATTGGTTTTTCATGATTGGGATATTTGATTTACTAGTAAGTCCCTAGTACAGTGCACTGTGTGTGCCCAGGGCCTGCAAATCAAATGCTATTAGTGGACTTACAGCACTGGTTGTGCCACCCACATAAGTAGCCTTTCAAAGTGTCTGCACAGTTTTACTGCCATGTCTACCTGGCAAGTGCACCCACTTGCCAGGCCCTAATCTTCCCTTTTCTTACATGTAATGTGCCCCTCAGGTAGGCCCAAGGTACCCCCATGGGCAGGGTGCAGTGTATGTGAAAGGTAGGACATGTACTGGTGTGTTTTACATCTCCTCATAGTGAAATACTGCCAATTTCATTTTCACTATTTAAAGGCTATCTGTCCCATAGTCTGACATTGGAGTTGCTTTGTAACATCTTATAAGCCTAACTTTCCATTGGGACAAAATGGAGTTTAGGCTTCCTGAACTCAGAATTAAACAAGCATTTACAATGCAATGGTCTCGGCATCATTAAAGGTAGAGCTATTGGCATTGCTCATGACATTTATTTTTTATTTATTTTTAATCTTAAATAAATGGCATTGTCATTTACATTGCCAATAGCTTAATCATTAAATAAATGGCATGGTCATTTACAATGCCAATAGGTTAATCGCTTGCAAATGCATGACCTATTGCATTTACATCCACACAGAGCCACACTCACAAAGCCACCCACACACACATACAGAGCCACCCACAGAGCCCCCCCACACACTCCCACACACACACACCCACACACACACAGAGCCCCCACACACACACCCACAGAACCCCCCCCCCACACACAAAGAGCCCCACACACACACACAGAGCCCCCCCCCCCCCCCACACACACACAGAGCCCCACACACACTCACTAAAAAGCACAAAGTCTCCATACAAATAAAAACATAATCATGGTACATCAGCTATAAATTAGGTAGGAGTTCATTTTTTAACTTTAAACTTCTAAAACAAATCGGATAAAATGGATGTTGTACTTAAACATGCATCTCATAACACATCTATAGTAGGAAAACGAATAATTCTTGAATTTCACAGTAATTTTATGATCTTTATTTATCCTATAATGCACGTTAATGTCATAATACACTATAATTAGTGGGCAACTTAGCTGATAAGCAGAAGGTTAGCAGATTAGAACGAGAGAGGCCTCTTATTTGATACGAAACAACTCAAGTCACCACATTATCCTTACACTTACAGCTTTCCCAAAACTCACAAAAAAAGATTTGTTCCCTGGAGGGAGACCTAAGACTTAAGGAAATTACTCCTCCCACCGAATACCCATCTGTATATGTGGACATGCTTTTTAGTTAAACACTTATTCACCTTTATATGGGACAGTAAGGATATATTTAACAAGTCTGAAGATGTACACTGAACGCAGGATGCTATGAGATTTATAAGGCGGGATGTGGTACTACTAACTGCAGGACACTGTTATAAGCTCCAGGTTTCCTCCTCTAATGCCAACCTTTTTCATATGTTGGTATGTTGCTCTTTGAAGGCATGCACACCTTCACTCTCACCTACTCTTCAGTAATCTGATCACAGGTGCTGAGAGAAGTGGTTACATGCTTTAGGCACTTACAAAGATAGCTGCCACAACTGCTAATGCTCACTCACACGCTCCAATGCCAAGGCTAACACAACTCGTTCACAAGCCATTCTCAAACACTATTCACAAGTATAATGCTTTACTCGTTTGCCACGGGGCTGGGAGGCGGTCACTAGTGATGTACAGCGTATAGATCGTGAAATGTAATGCTATATAGAGGACGCTTGCATTGTTCAAATCCCACACTAGCTAGAAGGGCCGCTTTCACACATTCTGAGCCAATACATAGCTCGGTCTGTTAACATACGTGCTGGCGAAGTCAAGCACCGATTGTGAGACACGAGTACATCCTTCCCCCACCCTCCCTGAGGCCCCCGTACCTTCCAGCCCATCTTTGATTTCACCTTTGCCTTCTTCACAGCAGGTTAGAAGCTCCTGTGGGGGAACAGAGAGGGCACTGTACTTTAACCTCAACGGCCACCAGAGCCTCTGCCTTGTGCTCCACGGTCACACGGCGAGCTCTTAATGCGCGCTGGCGCGTGACAGGCGGCACCTACCGCCCAGGGAAACCCGAGCTGCTGCCCCGCGTTTCTCACTGCTAACGACGCCCTCAATTAAGCTAATGTGTGTTTTTCAAAACAAGGGACGCGCAACAACAGCAGACAAGCAGCATTTAGTAACCAGGATTTAACTGGGGTTTGGGAATTTACCTCCACTTTGCTTTCATCAAAACAATTAGACGAATACAGACTAAAAGCATACAATTGAGCACATTGACCATGGACAGGAGTGAACCCGCCACCCCAGACTGTTGCATGAAGCAAAAATACTCCCAGCACGGGCAGAATGTCAGAAAACAAATGGCAACATGCCGTGGGCGTGGCTTACAGCCAGGCCGGCTATTTTGCAGCCAATGGTGGTATTAAGAATGTTTCGACTTGGGATGTTACTCGTATGATTGGAAATAAGGGGCAACAAAACCCAGAATGCACACTTTTGATGGCTGAAAGATCATGACAACAAAAACAAGGGATAGTTACCTCATGTCCTCGGTAGACGCTGCTCTCCTGGTTTTACCGAGCAGCTAAATGGCGGCCGCAAAGCTCCGAAAATTTCGGAATCGGGGGCGTGTTTTTTGCGTTCTGAGTCACGGATGACGTCACAGGGCGAAAGAACGCAAAAACACGCCCCGAATCCGAAAGAGACGGGGCTTGAACGGAGTGATGCCCCTCTCCTCCAACGGCTGGCCTCCGTTTAGGAAGCCAAACAATGGAGGAGAGAGGCGGGTTCAAGCCCCCATACTACAAAACATTAAATCTCTCACCAAGACTGCGCAAGCGCAGCCTACGGTCCTCGACCTAAAAATGTATCTTTTAGTAAAGATGATTTTTATATTGTGTTTGAAAATGCCACTTTTAGAAAGTGGGCATTTTCTTGCTTAACCATCCTGTGTGCCTCTGCCATTTGTGTATTCACCGTCTGGGTTCAGAGTGACAGGAGCTGAGAATGTGCATTCACACTAGACAGGCACAAAGAGGGGTTGAGGTGTGTCCTTTCTTTCCTGTGTGACTCATAGCCATGCTGAATAGACCTGACTGCATTTAGAGTAGTGTTAGGAGTTGTCTCTTGAACCTGAATGGACTGTGGCTGGCTTTCACAAAGCTGTCTCCCTCTTGTGGTGAACCTGGCCTGAGCCAGGCTGAACTTGTTTATGTGCGCTAGAGGCTTTTTGTCCCTACTTCAAAGGAAAATGTGGTATAAATATTGGGGCCCTGACCCCAGAACTTTAGATTTCTGCTGGACTAATGAACCTGTCAGGAAGAAGCCCTGGAAGACCAGTAAGGAGAGATTGCAACTTGGCTGTCGGTTTTGCTGGGTTGGCCTGCAGTTGCTACTGCTGTCTTGAGAAGGGAAAGGACTGGACTGTGCTTTCTGCATCCTAAGAATGTCCAAGGGCTTGAGGTAGAGATTGGCTGCTGTTGGATGTCTCAGACTTCAACATCTTCTGGGTACCAGCTTCTGGAACTGGATGTTTCAGCTGCCACAGAGAAAAAAGGTAAACCGGTGCCATAAAATATGCTTCTGTCTGGCACCACCGCACTTCGCACCACAACCCTGGTCTCCCCAACAACACCATCCAATGACGCCACCGGGCCTCTGCTTGCACCGTGACCTCTGGGCACTGTGCACTGCACCGCCTCGCTTCACACTGCCGCCCAGGAATCTTCGACAATGGCGCAATGCCATCACCGATATCGCTACCTGCACCATGACCTGTGGGCACCATTCGGGGAGAACACCGAGCCCTGTCCCGCTTTGCACAGCAGTCCTGATCTCACCGCTGCCACTGCTCCAAGCTGACATCAACGCCACTGCCTGCTCCGTGGTTTGGGTGCAGCCCTTGTAGGTTACTCGATGCACCGCCCCATCCCTCTCCGCAGCTTTGGCCCACCGACACCAGAGCCATCGATTCCAGATCGTCAAACGATGCCGCTGCCGGCACCATGACCTGTAAGTCCTGCACACTGCATTGCACCATCTCGTACCACAGCCTTGGGTCTACCAACGACTGCACTTCAGCAACGATGCAGCCGCTGCTTGCACCGTGACCTCTCAGCACCACAACGAACACCATCCCACTTTGCACCACAGTCCTGGTCTCGTTAACGCCACTTGATGACCGTCACAGTGCCTCTGCCTGCACTGCAACCTGAGGGCACCGTATGTTGCACTGCTCCCCTTCACATCATAGCCCTGGTGCCTGCCAACGCCAGTGCTCCTGACTTTAAACTCCTGGAGTTCCACCTGCAACCCGTATGGCTTCAAGGGTCTGATGACTCCTGCACAGACTCCCGGAACCCACTCCTGCTAATGCTGCTCCTCCGGAGCTCACCACAAGGTCCAATGATGCCCCGCATCTCCAAAGGTACTGTTTTAGGGGTCACCTTGACATCAAACCTGGGCCGCGACGCCGCGGTCGGCCAGAACTGTTGGATTTGTTTGCTCATGACACTGTGATAGCTCCGGACGGAGCTATTGGCTTCAACGAAATGTATATAAAGTCTATTTTTGCTTTATTGATATTTGGATCACTGTATGTTGGATTTTTATCATTTTGGGTCTTGCTTTTCACAGATAAATATTGGATATTTTTCTAAAACTGGAGTGGTGTAGTTTTGAAGTGTTTACACTGTATTACTGTTTGTTATATGCAAAGACTTTACACATTGCCTCTATAATAATAATAATAATAATAATAGGGGCGTCTTGTAAAGCGCATGGTGACGCCAGACGGCGTGTCCCTGCGCTATGATGCGAGCGCTAGCAGGAGAAAGTGCTAAGGTGGGAACGGACTACCGGGCATAAAGAAATGTTTTTGGCTTGGCTCTGAAAATGGGCTCTGAGGGTTCCAGGCGCAACGCCACAGGGAGTTTGTTCCAGCTAGATGCAGCCAGATACCTGAAGGATCTGCCGCCCATCCTTGCTTTGGACACCTTAGGAATGGACAGGCGTCCCGAGCCAGAGGATCTGAGGGAACGAGAAAGCTCATATTGTGTCAGGAGACCCTGTAGGGGGAGAGGTGCCCTGCCGTTGATAATCCGATGACAGGTGCATAGTGCTTTAAATTCCACCCTGCTTCTCACCGGAAGCCAGTGTAGGGCCTGGAGCGCGGTTTTAGAAGCTGATCTTCTGGGCAGTCTGAGAACCAACCGGGCTGCGGCATTTTGTAAAACCTGCAGGCGGCTCAAATTCTTCTCGAGAGTCCCCAGGTAGAGCAGGTTGCCATAGTCCATCTTGGACGTGACTAGTGCATGCACGAGTATTTGGCGGGCTTTAATAGGAAGGAGATCCAGAACCTTCCTGAGGGTCTTGAGGATCCCGAAACAGGTACCAACCACACGATTGACCTGGGGTCCAAAAGTTAGGTTGGAGTCGAACCAGACACCTAGATTCCTCGCCTCCTGGCAGGGGATTGGTGTTGGTCCTAGGCAAGGTGGCCACCACGCTTGGACGTCGGCGTACGACACCATGCAAAACCGTGACTCTCCACTATGGTGGCAACCGGGGCAACATACAGATTAAAAAGAGTTGGACTCAAGGACGAGCCCTGTGGCACCCCCTGGTCCAAGGCTACTCGCTCAGAGTAGCAGTCACCCTGCCTGACTTGGAAACCTCGGCCAGATAGAAACGACTGGATCCATTTTAGCGCTGCACCTCCTACCCCTCCTTTGTTCAGACACTGTAGCAAGATGGAATGAGCTACAGTGTCGAACGCAGCGCTAAGGTCCAGAAGGATCAAGGCCATAGTATGGCCCTCGTCGGCGCCCTGCCTGATGGTTTCGGATGCCATGAGGAGCGCTGACTCCGTCGAGTGTCAAGGCCGGAACCCACACTGGGTGGGATGTAGAAGATTGGTATTTTCCACAAATTGCATTAACTGCAAATTGGCCACCTTCTCCGCCACTTTAGAGAAGTAGGGTAGAAGGGAGATGGGACGCAGATTCTCCAACTTTTCGAAGCTGATATTAGGCTTCTTGCGGAGGGGGAGCACCACAGCTCTGAAATAAGTCTGATTGCTCGTGCCAAGCTAACAAGGGTGTGAGCAGAGGTTATTTTAGACGTGTAATCCCCTTATCCTGACTAGACTACCTGAATTGGGTGCATACCCTAACCAACCAGAAAACCCATTTCTAAGAGCTACATACTCTCCTGTCAAAATGAGTGCTGTATGTAATTTGACAGATGGCTCTCCTGAATAATCCTTTATGTATATTCTGTCCTCGCCTGCACATTCTCTCAGTGCCCAGCTGCAAACATGTGCAGAAGCAATCCATAAATCCAACCGGGAGAGAGCACACTCCAAAGTGTAATCAAACAACAAGTCCAAAGTGCAAATTACAATATATTTCCTCATGAGTTATCAAAAACACAACATAACAGCCAATACAGTTCATTCCTTTTTTTCTGCATGATCCCCTCGATTTTTTGCTGATTAGTCCTGCATGGTTTTAAACTGTGTACACTGGAGCACTGCTGTTCATTCACCAATGTATGTGCTTTGACACTCATAACATTGACTAATCCCCAGTTGGAATATCTAACTTTTTAGTAACACCATGGTACTTTAACTTTAAAAACTTTTGGAGCGCAAAGACCTCCGGAGTTTCAGTGCCAAATTATAAAACTGTTCAGCAGCATGGCACCATATATATATATATACCGTGACACTTGAGCAGACACTCACCAGCTATTAATTCCTTCCTTCTAGAGACAGATTTTAGAAGGGTAAATGCTGCTCAATAAATGCATATAACTCAGCAACTAATTGTGTGTCTATGCAATTTGCTCAAAGTTTTGGTAAATAACCTTTGTCAAAGACAAGGTCTGGCTTTAATGTGCTAATGTATGCAAACATGCATATGCACAATTCCTGTTAAAATGCGTTTCATGCACAATTGCATTTCAGCCCATTGAAACCAGACCTACTTGCTTTGTCAGCACTGGGGGAGAAGTAGCAAAAAAACTATTGATTTCTTAATGTAATGTATATAGTAAATAAAGAATGGAGTGTGACAAACAGTTGATTATTGGGTGTATCTTTCTGATGTGAAATAGTCCCATGTGACTATCACTAGAAGCACTTCTTTGAGGGTGGCATTAATTTTATACACAACCGAAACTGATCTGAGTGGAACTAATGTCCATTGTATATATATTTTAAAGAACTAGTAACAACAGGTCGTGCCCATAACTGCCAAGTCCAGGCAAAGCTAAAAAGTGAAGAGGTGAACTTAGTGCCCAATCATCTGGTAACCAGAATTTATAATATGTAGTTCTAGACCTATGAAAGAATGATGCCTGCAATTTCCAAGCTGGGGAGACTAGTCACTAAGTCCACAAACTCAGATCTAAATCAAGCTCGTGTTTTGTAAACACAAAGCCTGTGCTAACAGCTGCTTTACCGGAAGCAAGTTCTAATACCCACAAAAATGCTAAGCCCAATTGCACAACACACGCGAGAGAAAGAGGTGTCAAATAACTAAAGAGCCCGACAGCTACTCCAGAACCGGCATTACCACGTAAGCATGTTTTACAGCATTTGTTTTTGGAGTGTGTTTATCATTTGCAGTATCTCCTAAACTATAAACTATATAAAGATTAATTAAGATGTTCAAAGGCCATAATAAAGATGTTGTAGTTCATATAGATTTCAACAGGTTAAATGCAAGTTTGACTGTGATTTAAAACGTTGTAAAACACTGGAATGTTCAGAGCTGACATGGCAGAGGGCCAATATTTACTGGTATTGGCCTTATGCTCCAGCAGCCTACCATTTGCCTTTATTGTTCTACCTTTTTCGTTTAGAATATTCTACCCAGAGTGAGTGGAATGTACTCGTTAATAGCCCTCTCCGTCGTTATATGCCCTATTTGCGACTCAGAGCAACTATTAGGATTCAGGGCTTTTAACAACTATTACATTTGTAACATGTGATTGCGAGGTTCTGTCCCCTCAAAGTCTTGTCCCAATAAATGGGGTTTGCTAGCCTCGGCAAGAAGTTCATCTCCATCTTTATTCCTGCAAATGTGATTGATAGTTGATGTTGTGAAGCCCCAAAGCACATCCTGATCTCCCCCCCCCACTGTCCCATCACAAGGGGGTTTGATGTACATGTAAGCCCCAAATGAGTTAACATTTTAGACAAACTGGATGCAACACATTTTCTCAAGTTGGATGGATCCTCAGTCTCTGCTATTTACAATTCCTTGTATTCTTAAAAAAAAAAATCTACTTTGCAATATATTCAGTGCAACCATTGAACAAGCATTGTCAAAGTCAATAGGTTTATCCTCTGCAAGTGTGATATATTTCAATTTGAATGTTTTTCAAACATATGCAATTTACTAAACAATTATGGCAAAAATACTAAACAGGTAGAAAGAAAAAATGGGCAATACAATCCAGGCACACCAGCCTTCGTACTGAAGTGCACTTCTTTTTAGGCAATTGCACACTTGAAATCAAGCCAAATATAATCAACTCACTAGAAGACTGACGATGGCTAAATGGACAGACCCATTGCCTAGTGCTGTATGTCGCAGTAGGCTAAAGTACAATAGAATGCCACTTGATGAAACCAGTGTGTGATGAGGTCTTGTCCAAAGAATATGCATGTATGTATGCAAATATTTTTTATTTTTCTTTATTTGGGGAAAGCATTAGGCTAGTTAGCTATAGCTATCTCTAGGCTAGTAATACTTAAGAAGTGGTCCGAGGACCCATCGGGGGTCCCGTGAGGCATACACCGGGGGATCTGCAATTGTTTTACAAATTTAAAATAAAATTAAAATTAAGTATATACAATTTATCCAAAGTTTAACATTTTTAACATCTTCTTGATTTTCTTGTGAATTTAATTTAACAAAAAGACCCGATTCATTCAAACGCAGGGAGCTTTACATTTCTCCCTGACTCATCGAAAGTACCCAAGTTCTGCTCTTTGCAGGACATTACCACGTTCTGGCTCTGAGTCTGGACTCATGGATTAAGGTACAGCCTTTAAATTTCCTTCCTGGATACGTATTTTGAAAGTTCCAGGTGGGCGAACTTAGCTGGAGTGCGAAAGGATGGGGCACCAGTGGCGGTGCGTCCATTGGGGGCGTTGCCCCACTAGCCATGGACGACCGTCACGTCATTCGTGTGATTAACACAATTCAAAAATAAAATACATTATTGAGCGCACTCACACAAACAGTCTGTACTGTAGTAGCTCTCAGAGAAAGCTGTATTGTTGGGACAAGCCCGACAGAATCATCGGACGTCATCGCGGAAGGGTGCGGGGGCGGGCCTGCAATAATGAGTGACAGTGACTGAGTGACACAGCAGAAGAAATAGCGCAGCAGGCAGGGCAGCAGCAGTGTGCGTGCATTTTGGACAAGTCATTTTTTTGACTTGCCCACGCATGCGCACACACGCAGTAGCCCCTTCCCTCCTCCTCCTCCCCTAGCACTGAGACAGAGAGGGACCCAGGTCCCCCGGGTCTCAATATGGGCAGTATTAGCACTGCTCTTAGCCAATCCTGGCGCAGTGGTACTGTTAATGCTGCGCCAGGATTGGCTGAGTAAGTTACCGTGGACTTCAGCAGGATGGACCCTTCTAGAAGTTGGTATGTGCAACAGAAAGGTCACAACTTAAAGAAATAAAACCCACCATTGTATCAGCAATTTGGAGGAGGGAGGCTGCCTACATGCCAGGACCCAGGAGCAGCAGGAGCTGAGGCGGCGGCGTGGTCGTG
Source organism: Lissotriton vulgaris (assembly GCF_964263255.1). Taxonomy (NCBI): domain Eukaryota; kingdom Metazoa; phylum Chordata; class Amphibia; order Caudata; family Salamandridae; genus Lissotriton; species Lissotriton vulgaris. Next base: position 1,607,564,531 of record NC_141694.1, on the reverse strand, counting down.
GAGGAAGGTGAGTGAAGTTTTTTTATTTTATATAGATAGATTTATTTTCCACTTCTATCCACTCCTTCCCCTGTCTTCCCCCTGTGTGAAACCACCCGCCCGTTTTGCCGGCCACAACTTCCTTGGCACCCTCCCTGAGCCCGGGCACGTCACGTCCTTGTTACTGGGGCAGTGTGATAAAATTTCGGACACACACAGATTAAGTGCATGCCTGCATGGTACACACATCACATGCCAATGATGATAAATGCCATCTACACTTGTGTTTAATGATGATGAGGTGCCTGCTATGCACACGCACACTCATGTTTATTCATGACGAAATCTCATGTACACACCATTAATTGTGAAGAAGTGCATTAAACACGCGTTTATTGGCAAATGGAAAGGGGCGACCATTCGGTCCCCCCGAACGTATGGTGGAGTACCACGATCCCCCCGGGAAGCCATCTTGGGCGGGAGGCGAGTCTCGGCTGGTATGCCCGAAGCGGCGTAGCCGGGCGCGCCTTTTTTCCCACCCTAGAGTGGGCTGGCCTAGACACCGACGCGGCCGGCCACGCCCTCGGAGGCAGGCGGGGGCGGGTTCACGCCCACCCTGAAGACGGATAAAAGGAGCGGAAGCCAAGAAAGCATCCTCTTGTTCCTGTGCTCTGAAGCTGCACCTCCCCGCTGCACTTGAGCTCGAGACGGAACGAAGAGCAATTTTGAGCGTTGTAATCTCTCTTTTTGTCTTATAGATATCCCGTCTGAGAATGCCCAAGAAGGTCGGAAAGCGGGTCGGTACCGAGGAGATGCTCCGCATACTCATGAAGGAGATAGCCGATCTGAAGAGAAAGGTTGAGGCTAAGGACGGGGAAGGAGGACCGAAACGGCCTTTACAGGGAACAATCCCCGGTGGAAAAAGCAAGAGGCCCAGAAGGGGAGCACTTGGGGGGGAGCCCCCGGTTCCCGAAGCCCTACGAGAGGAGCCAACCCCGGTGCCGAAAGAGGGGAATCCAATCCCTGTGGTGGTCACCCCTGTGAACAGGGAGGATATGCCCCCCGAGTTAGCGGCACAATTGGCAGCGTGGTTGGGGAACGATAGCGAGGGCGCCACGGCTGACGACGCCCGGGCAGTGATGAGGCAACTGCGGGAATCTAGGGAGGCTGCGAAGGCGCCATCTTCTGTTCCCCCACAGGTCCCGGCGGTTGGAAGTACAGCAGGCCCAAGTTCGGCGACAAGCGTGGGGTCTACTTCAGGTAAGCGGCCATTGCCGATTGCGGGGGAGGAGTCTGTACCTTCTCGAAAGGAGAAGATTGCCCAGCACGTCCCACAAGAAATCAAGGAATTGATTTGGGCGGATAAATATGTTAACATGTTTTCATTGCTTACCGACCATTACGAGATCGAGCATGTGAAGAGTCAAAAGGAGCTCATGCATCCGAGTGTTTGGCGCGCAAAAATGGCCGCCTTTAAGGTCGACGAGACCATTGGTACTTGGGGCAGAGCGTGGGGAATTTTTACTTCCATCATGGGGGAGCGCAGGCCTGAGTTGTTGACCGAGTTACCCATTTATCAGTCGCGTATTATGGAGTATTCTGTGGCATATGGGGGCAATCAGTGGTTCTGCTATGATAATCTGTTTAGAAAAGCTAAAGAACACAACCCGTTGTTGTCTTGGGATTGTTACGACTCTGTGTCTTGGCAAAAAATGGAGAGTACAGGGATGTTGAAGGTGCCATTAGTAGGGAGTAACGGGGGGGAATCCTCCCGCCAAAACTCTGGGACGCCCTTTCGGATGGGTGCAGGTAACGAGTACCACTCGAAGCCGAGTGGCAACACAGGTAAAAGGGGGATCTGTTGGAATTTTAACAGAAGCAAATGTACCAGGCCCCAGGGGTCATGCAAATTCAGACATGAGTGTGGGGGGTGCGGGCAGCCATCCCATCCTGAGTCCATGTGCAGAGCCAAAACGGGTGATAACGGTGGTAAGGGAGGCGCCAAACAGGTCTAATATAGTCCGAGGGGCGCCTTTACCTACCCCGATTGATACCATGGCAATGATTCCTTGGCTCAGCGAATACCCAGATCATGCCTCCGCTGGGGTGTTACGGAACGGGTTTTCATATGGTTTCCGCATCCCAGTGGGGGATTTTCAGGGGGTACCGGACTGTAAGAATCAAATGTCGGTCTTACAGCACACGGCGGTGGTGCAAGTAAAGATTGGGAAAGAGGTGACTCGAGGTCGTGTCGCCGGTCCATTCGATTTGCCACCAGTTGCTAATTTTGTGTGTTCTCCTCTAGGGGTGGTCCCCAAGAAGGACCCGGGTGAGTTTCGGCTGATACATAATTTGTCAGCCCCACGTGGTCTTTCCGTGAATGACGCGATAGACCCGGAAGTATGTTCGGTGCGGTACGCATCTTTCGATGAGGCCGTTGCCATGTTGAATCGCCTGGGGCCCGGGACGCTGATGGCCAAATCGGACATCGAGTCAGCGTTCCGGTTGCTCCCGGTACACCCAGACGATCAGCGTCTCCTTGGTTTTCAGTTTCAGGGTCGCTATTACATGGATAGATGTATGCCAATGGGATGCTCGATTTCATGTGCCTATTTCGAGAAATTCAGTTGTTTTCTGCAGTGGGTATTCACGAGGAAGACAGGTTTTCAACATGTTATGCACTATCTCGATGACTTTCTGTTTCTGGGGGCAGCTGGGGATTCTGAGTGTGGACAGGCTTTACATGAATTTTGTGTCCTAATGAATCAATTCGGTGTGCCATTGGCGCCAGGTAAGACGGTGGGTCCCTCGACCTTGATCGAGTTTCTGGGGATCGAGCTCGACTCGGTGGAAGGTTGTTTTCGATTACCTAAGGAAAAAGTGTTAAAATTCAGGTTATCCCTTGAGACATGTATTCGTGCAACGAAAGTGAACCTGCATCAATTGCAACAGGTGGTGGGTCAGTTGAATTTTGCCCTAAGAGTAATGCCGATGGCGCGCCCCTTTTCCCGCTCGATTGCACAGTCCATGGTCGGCTTGAAGGAAGGACATCATCGTACGAGACTGTCGGCAGAGGTTCGCCAGGACATGCGCATTTGGATTGCATTCCTGGCGAATTTCAATGGTCGAATTGTCTGGAATAAACCAGCAGTGTCTTCCGAGGAGTTGGGTCTTTGGACAGACTCGGCGGGGAGTATGGGTTTTGGCGCCATATTGGGTACACAATGGTCGGCTCAAAAATGGCCGTCATGGTGGCAGGAGTGCAGGTTGACGAGTAACATTGCTTTTCTCGAACTGTTCCCTATTCTGGTGGCTTTGAAAACATGGCCAGAAGGGTTTAGGGATCACTCTGTGGTGTTCTGGTCTGATAACATGACTGTGGTTGAGTGTATCAATAGTCAGGCAGCACGTTGCAAATTGATTCTGAGGCTGCTCAAGGAAATTGTGTTGTTGTGCATGCAACTGAATGTACTGTTTAGGGCGCGACACGTGCCGGGGGTGATGAACCAAGCGGCTGATGCGCTCTCTCGTTTCCGTATGCAGGCCTTCTGGGGTTTTCTGCCCACAGCGGACCCGGTGGCGGCACCCTTTCCCGAAGCTCTCTGGTCTCTCGGTGCCCCGAACTACAAGACCTCGTGGGAGAAAGTTTAGCACCCAGGACGAGGAAGGCATATGAAGGGGCGTTCCGTTCCTATTGGGCCTTTTTGGGTACTGCCGGGGGGGAGCTTTGGGGTCTGGAAGAGTGTGTAGTGAGATTCCTGCTCTCTTTACGTCAGGCAGGCAAGTCAGTCGCTACGGCTCAGAGGCATCGGGCTGCCATTTCCTTCATGGCGAGGGCTCATGGGATCCAGGACCCGACAGCGTCTTTCGTTGTGCAGAAAGCGCTACGTGGGTGGCAACGCCTTGAGGGTCGCAGAGTAGACGATAGGCACCCGATAGGTCTGGATAGGTTGGCCCTGTTATTATCCGTGCTACCGGTAACATGTTCATCCCAGTACGAAGCAGTGTTGTTCCGAGCCGCATTTGCATTAGCATTCCATGGGGCTATGCGGGTAAGCGAATTAGTGGCAAAGAACAAGCAGGATACGATGGGGGGACTGTGCCGGGAACACATTCAGGTCAGGGAGGAGACAATGACGGTCTCGTTTGTCAGGTCCAAATCCGATCAGGATGCAATCGGGGACTGCGTGATCATCCAGAGGATCCCCGGGTCTGCCATGTGCCCTGTTGGGTGCGTAGAGGAATATTTAGCGCGGAGGGTGGCAGCATGGGGGGGGACCTTGTTAAGACACGCTGACGCCACCCCACTGACGAGGTTTCAGTTTCAGCGGGTGCTTGCGATGTCGATTTCTGCCGCGGGCTTGAACCCCGGCGACTTTGGGACCCATTCCTTTCGGATAGGGGCTGCTACGGAGGCTACAGCCAGGGGTCTGAATGTTGAACAAGTAAAACGTGTGGGGCGTTGGTCCTCGAACTGTTATAAGAGGTATGTGCGGTTGCACATGTTGTGAAGCTGTAATGATGTACTCACGCTTCTTGTTTTTGTTTGGTTTTCAGTTCCGCAAGCCTACGAGGCGGGGCGGACTGTCCAGTCGACCCGACACCGGGGGGCCAGCGGTCAGACATTACCGGCTGTGAAAAAGGAGGTGTGGGTCGTGGGCCACTCATACATGAGGCGTGCCTCGGACGTATTCAAAGCAGGTGACATGATTCACGTGGCTGGGGAATACGGGTACAGTGTGTCCTTCTACGGAAAGGGCGGGCTCTGTATTGACCAGTTTCGATCATTTTTCGAGGGTTTGTTAGGGCGGACGAGGTCACCGCCGTCTATAGTCATAGTACATCTTGGGGGCAATGATTTGGTGACCACTGGTAGACGACTTCTTCTTGAGGCGATGCTTTCCACGGTAAGTTGGTTGGCGAGAAGAGTTCCAGGGTGCACAATTGCATGGTCCCATATGATCCCACGGAAAGTGTGGCGGGGGGCTATTTCTGTTTCTGCTCTGAATCATTCAGTAAGGAAAATTAATAATAAAGTGAGTAGACTGTTCCGTTCAAGTACACTGCATTTTATTTCGCATGGTTGTATTAAAGGGGACAGTATGTATTCGGGGGATGGTGTTCATTTGTCCCGGATGGGGAACGAGTTACTCATAGGAGACCTGATAGCCTGGCTAAAGACTTTATGACATGACCTTTAGGCAGGAGTGTTGTGGGGGGTCCGGATAGCCGGTCAACTATCCGGCCTGTGGCGGTAAGGTCATGATCGGTGAGCAGTAATTCGAAGATCCCTATGAGGGGGCGTCACCCATTACGGATGGGAGCGCGCGGGGGAGGTGGCCAATTGGCCCCTCAACGGGGAGGCGGTCCTGTCTAAGGAGAGGCCGCCGGAAGGAAAGGAAAGGTGGTCAAGGCCCCTTCCTGGATAGGAGGGGCTACGGCCCCTCCTGGGGAATTTCCCGGGGCCAGGACATCTGCGACGGCAGATGGGTAAGTTGTGTGGGGTGCGGGAGGGGGTTTACGCTACCTTTTTAGACACCTCACACGAGTCCTCGAACGACCGTTAAATGGCGTCGAGTTTATTGGGGCCCCCGTCAAGTACAAAGGGAAATTGGTAGATGCACTTGAGGTACGCCTCTGTGCGGTCGCTCCTCTCACAAGTGAGGGGGGTATTTCTGGTTTAGGGATCTGACACCGGTTACGACCTTGCCGTTGGCCCTTAACGTTAGGATGTACAATTTCAACTCAAATGTTTTGTAGGATGTTAGTTCGGCTAGGAGAACCTTTGTATTAGAGATCTGTTAAGGTTAGCCAAACATCGTAATGTGGAAATGAAATTGTACATTATATGAAACTGTTATTTTAATGTTTTCTTTTGTTTCATATTTTAATAAATACGGCCGGGAAGGGTGACTCCCTTCCCGCCTTCCAAAAGTTCAAGAACTGTTTCCGGTTTCCCAATTCTTGGGGATTGTGTTGAGAGGGGGTGGCGGGTATCTCAGCCATATGGAAAGGGGCGACCATTCGGTCCCCCCGAACGTATGGTGGAGTACCACGATCCCCCCGGGAAGCCATCTTGGGCGGGAGGCGAGTCTCGGCTGGTATGCCCGAAGCGGCGTAGCCGGGGCGCGCCTTTTTCCCGCCCTAGAGTGGGCTGGCCTAGACACCGACGCGGCCGGCCACGCCCTCGGAGGCAGGCGGGGGCGGGTTCACGCCCACCCTGAAGACGGATAAAAGGAGCGGAAGCCAAGAAAGCATCCTCTTGTTCCTGTGCTCTGAAGCTGCACCTCCCCGCTGCACGTGAGCTCGAGACGGAACGAAGAGCAATTTTGAGCGTTGTAATCTCTCTTTTTGTCTTATAGATATCCCGTCTGAGAATGCCCAAGAAGGTCGGAAAGCGGGTCGGTACCGAGGAGATGCTTCGCATACTCATGAAGGAGATAGCCGATCTGAAGAGAAAGGTTGAGGCTAAGGACGGGGAAGGAGGACCGAAACGGCCTTTACAGGGAACAATCCCCGGTGGAAAAAGCAAGAGGCCCAGAAGGGGAGCACTTGGGGGGGAGCCCCCGGTTCCCGAAGCCCTACGAGAGGAGCCAACCCCGGTGCCGAAAGAGGGGAATCCAATCCCTGTGGTGGTCACCCCTGCGAACAGGGAGGATATGCCCCCCGAGTTAGCGGCACAATTGGCAGCGTGGTTGGGGAACGATAGCGAGGGCGCCACGGCTGACGACGCCCGGGCAGTGATGAGGCAACTGCGGGAATCTAGGGAGGCTGCGAAGGCGCCATCTTCTGTTCCCCCACAGGTCCCGGCGGTTGGAAGTACAGCAGGCCCAAGTTCGGCGACAAGCGTGGGGTCTACTTCAGGTAAGCGGCCATTGCCGATTGCGGGGGAGGAGTCTGTACCTTCTCGAAAGGAGAAGATTGCCCAGCACGTCCCACAAGAAATCAAGGAATTGATTTGGGCGGATAAATATGTTAACATGTTTTCATTGCTTACCGACCATTACGAGATCGAGCATGTGAAGAGTCAAAAGGAGCTCATGCATCCGAGTGTTTGGCGCGCAAAAATGGCCGCCTTTAAGGTCGACGAGACCATTGGTACTTGGGGCAGAGCGTGGGGAATTTTTACTTCCATCATGGGGGAGCGCAGGCCTGAGTTGTTGACCGAGTTACCCATTTATCAGTCGCGTATTATGGAGTATTCTGTGGCATATGGGGGCAATCAGTGGTTCTGCTATGATAATCTGTTTAGAAAAGCTAAAGAACACAACCCGTTGTTGTCTTGGGATTGTTACGACTCTGTGTCTTGGCAAAAAATGGAGAGTACAGGGATGTTGAAGGTGCCATTAGTAGGGAGTAACGGGGGGAATCCTCCCGCCAAAACTCTGGGACGCCCTTTCGGACGGGTGCAGGTAACGAGTACCACTCGAAGCCGAGTGGCAACACAGGTAAAAGGGGGATCTGTTGGAATTTTAACAGAAGCAAATGTACCAGGCCCCAGGGGTCATGCAAATTCAGACATGAGTGTGGGGGGTGCGGGCAGCCATCCCATCCTGAGTCCATGTGCAGAGCCAAAACGGGTGATAACGGTGGTAAGGGAGGCGCCAAACAGGTCTAATATAGTCCGAGGGCGCCTTTACCTACCCCGATTGATACCATGGCAATGATTCCTTGGCTCAGCGAATACCCAGATCATGCCTCCGCTGGGGTGTTACGGAACGGGTTTTCATATGGTTTCCGCATCCCAGTGGGGGATTTTCAGGGGGTACCGGACTGTAAGAATCAAATGTCGGTCTTACAGCACACGGCGGTGGTGCAAGTAAAGATTGGGAAAGAGGTGACTCGAGGTCGTGTCGCCGGTCCATTCGATTTGCCACCAGTTGCTAATTTTGTGTGTTCTCCTCTAGGGGTGGTCCCCAAGAAGGACCCGGGTGAGTTTCGGCTGATACATAATTTGTCAGCCCCACGTGGTCTTTCCGTGAATGACGCGATAGACCCCGAAGTATGTTCGGTGCGGTACGCATCTTTCGATGAGGCCGTTGCCATGTTGAATCGCCTGGGGCCCGGGACGCTGATGGCCAAATCGGACATCGAGCCAGCGTTCCGGTTGCTCCCGGTACACCCAGACGATCAGCGTCTCCTTGGTTTTCAGTTTCAGGGTCGCTATTACATGGATAGATGTATGCCAATGGGATGCTCGATTTCATGTGCCTATTTCGAGAAATTCAGTTGTTTTCTGCAGTGGGTATTCACGAGGAAGACAGGTTTTCAACATGTTATGCACTATCTCGATGACTTTCTGTTTCTGGGGGCAGCTGGGGATTCTGAGTGTGGACAGGCTTTACATGAATTTTGTGTCCTAATGAATCAATTCGGTGTGCCATTGGCGCCAGGTAAGACGGTGGGTCCCTCGACCTTGATCGAGTTTCTGGGGATCGAGCTCGACTCGGTGGAAGGTTGTTTTCGATTACCTAAGGAAAAAGTGTTAAAATTCAGGTTATCCCTTGAGACATGTATTCGTGCAACGAAAGTGAACCTGCATCAATTGCAACAGGTGGTGGGTCAGTTGAATTTTGCCCTAAGAGTAATGCCGATGGCGCGCCCCTTTTCCCGCTCGATTGCACAGTCCATGGTCGGCTTGAAGGAAGGACATCATCGTACGAGACTGTCGGCATAGGTTCGCCAGGACATGCGCATTTGGATTGCATTCCTGGCGAATTTCAATGGTCGAATTGTCTGGAATAAACCAGCAGTGTCTTCCGAGGAGTTGGGTCTTTGGACAGACTCGGCGGGGAGTATGGGTTTTGGCGCCATATTGGGTACACAATGGTCGGCTCAAAAATGGCCGTCATGGTGGCAGGAGTGCGGGTTGACGAGTAACATTGCTTTTCTCGAACTGTTCCCTATTCTGGTGGCTTTGAAAACATGGCCAGAAGGGTTTAGGGATCACTCTGTGGTGTTCTGGTCTGATAACATGACCGTGGTTGAGTGTATCAATAGTCAGGCAGCACGTTGCAAATTGATTCTGAGGCTGCTCAAGGAAATTGTGTTGTTGTGCATGCAACTGAATGTACTGTTTAGGGCGCGACACGTGCCGGGGGTGATGAACCAAGCGGCTGATGCGCTCTCTCGTTTCCGTATGCAGGCCTTCTGGGGTTTTCTGCCCACAGCGGACCCGGTGGCGGCACCCTTTCCCGAAGCTCTCTGGTCTCTCGGTGCCCCGAACTACAAGACCTCGTGGGAGAAAGTTTAGCACCCAGGACGAGGAAGGCATATGAAGGGGCGTTCCGTTCCTATTGGGCCTTTTTGGGTACTGCCGGGGGGGAGCTTTGGGGTCTGGAAGAGTGTGTAGTGAGATTCCTGCTCTCTTTACGTCAGGCAGGCAAGTCAGTAGCTACGGCCCAGAGGCATCGGGCTGCCATTTCCTTCATGGCGAGGGCTCATGGGATCCAGGACCCGACAGCGTCTTTCGTTGTGCAGAAAGCGCTACGTGGGTGGCAACGCCTTGAGGGTCGCAGAGTAGACGATAGGCACCCGATAGGTCTGGATAGGTTGGCCCTGTTATTATCCGTGCTACCGGTAACATGTTCATCCCAGTACGAAGCAGTGTTGTTCCGAGCCGCATTTGCATTAGCATTCCATGGGGCTATGCGGGTAAGCGAATTAGTGGCAAAGAACAAGCAGGATACGATGGGGGGACTGTGCCGGGAACACATTCAGGTCAGGGAGGAGACAATGACGGTCTCGTTTGTCAGGTCCAAATCCGATCAGGATGCAATCGGGGACTGCGTAATCATCCAGAGGATCCCCGGGTCTGCCATGTGCCCTGTTGGGTGCGTAGAGGAATATTTAGCGCGGAGGGTGGCAGCATGGGGGGGGACCTTGTTAAGACACGCTGACGCCACCCCACTGACGAGGTTTCAGTTTCAGCGGGTGCTTGCGATGTCGATTTCTGCCGCGGGCTTGAACCCCGGCGACTTTGGGACCCATTCCTTTCGGATAGGGGCTGCTACGGAGGCTACAGCCAGGGGTCTGAATGTTGAACAAGTAAAACGTGTGGGGCGTTGGTCCTCGAACTGTTATAAGAGGTATGTGCGGTTGCACATGTTGTGAAGCTGTAATGATGTACTCACGCTTCTTGTTTTTGTTTGGTTTTCAGTTCCGCAAGCCTACGAGGCGGGGCGGACTGTCCAGTCGACCCGACACCGGGGGGCCAGCGGTCAGACATTACCGGCTGTGAAAAAGGAGGTGTGGGTCGTGGGCCACTCATACGTGAGGCGTGCCGCGGACGTATTCAAAGCAGGTGACATGATTCACGTGGCTGGGGAATACGGGTACAGTGTGTCCTTCTACGGAAAGGGCGGGCTCTGTATTGACCAGTTTCGATCATTTTTCGAGGGTTTGTTAGGGCGGACGAGGTCACCGCCGTCTATAGTCATAGTACATCTTGGGGGCAATGATTTGGTGACCACTGGTAGACGACTTCTTCTTGAGGCGATGCTTTCCACGGTAAGTTGGTTGGCGAGAAGAGTTCCAGGGTGCACAATTGCATGGTCCCATATGATCCCACGGAAAGTGTGGCGGGGGGCTATTTCTGTTTCTGCTCTGAATCATTCAGTAAGGAAAATTAATAATAAAGTGAGTAGACTGTTCCGTTCAAGTACACTGCATTCTATTTCGCATGGTTGTATTAAAGGGGACAGTATGTATTCGGGGGATGGTGTTCATTTGTCCCGGATGGGGAACGAGTTACTCATAGGAGACCTGATAGCCTGGCTAAAGACTTTATGACATGACCTTTAGGCAGGAGTGTTGTGGGGGGTCCGGATAGCCGGTCAACTATCCGGCCTGTGGCGGTAAGGTCATGATCGGTGAGCAGTAATTCGAAGATCCCTATGAGGGGGCGTCACCCATTACGGATGGGAGCGCGCAGGGGAGGTGGCCAATTGGCCCCTCAACGGGGAGGCGGTCCTGTCTAAGGAGAGGCCGCCGGAAGGAAAGGAAAGGTGGTCAAGGCCCCTTCCTGGATAGGAGGGGCTACGGCCCCTCCTGGGGAATTTCCCGGGGCCAGGACATCTGCGACGGCAGATGGGTAAGTTGTGTGGGGTGCGGGAGGGGGTTTACGCTACCTTTTTAGACACCTCACACGAGTCCTCGAACGACCGTTAAATGGCGTCGAGTTTATTGGGGCCCCCGTCAAGTACAAAGGGAAATTGGTAGATGCACTTGAGGTACGCCTCTGTGCGGTCGCTCCTCTCACAAGTGAGGGGGGTATTTCTGGTTTAGGGATCTGACACCGGTTACGACCTTGCCGTTGGCCCTTAACGTTAGGATGTACAATTTCAACTCAAATGTTTTGTAGGATGTTAGTTCGGCTAGGAGAACCTTTGTATTAGAGATCTGTTAAGGTTAGCCAAACATCGTAATGTGGAAATGAAATTGTACATTATATGAAACTGTTATTTTAATGTTTTCTTTTGTTTCATATTTTAATAAATACGGCCGGGAAGGGTGACTCCCTTCCCGCCTTCCAAAAGTTCAAGAACTGTTTCCGGTTTCCCAATTCTTGGGGATTGTGTTGAGAGGGGGTGGCGGGTATCTCAGCCATATAAAAGCATGAAACATACCTGTTATATGCTGTTGTGAAGGGCCTGATTGATTCACACTTGCTTATGACGAAGGGTTGGATTCGTTGATACTTGATAGTACTTTAGGCTCGCATAAAGCCTTGATTAGCCAATTACTCCTTCCATGTCGGATTTATTTGTAGATGGACTGTAGTGTAGCAGTGTATTTTTGTCCATATGTGCCATTCTTTCTTTTTCAAATACGCTGAAAATATTTTCATTTTTTTCCCCTTGTCTACAAACTGTTTCTGATCATGAAAAGTAAGGCATTGCTTTTGTACCGTTCAGTACCTCCTGCTAGCACAATTAGTAAGGGCGGAATATTTTACACATGCACAAAAGTTAGAAAGCATGTTTGATTTTTGATTATGTGTTCCACTGCAATATTCATTGAGCGAAATCCGGGTACAATCACGATCGCAATTTGAAACAGGGAAAAGTATTTAAAAGGCTAAATTCTATTTTATTGGTTTAGTTTGCCTGGAATCACACATGTATTTTTGAACAATGCTTTCTTGCTCAGTGAATTAATGTGAATTAAAACGGGGGTCCCGCGTGAAATTCAAAATTTGGAAAACTTAATGACCATAACAAGTCATGTGGCGTGGTATGGGGAATACTGGGTGCGGGAACTGTGAGCACAATTTTCCTAGGGGATAATAGTAAAATTGAGTGCATTTTGAGTAGAGGTTGTGGGCACAGTGCACACGCGCTGCCTAGCCCCCACCTCACCCCTCCTACTGCATGCCGTTTAACAACACCCCCCTCCAAACCCCAGACACCCTCCTCGCCCATGTCCCTGGCCTGCAGCAATCCCCCACTTCCATTTACCACCTGCTGAATGGAGGTAGCAGGGAGCAGAAATGGTCTGTTATTCAGCTTGGAATGGGGATCCCCATGCTGCTTTTGACCCAGTAAAGCAGGTCTGCGTGCTATTAGCCATTCCAGGCAGAATAACTTGTAGCTGGACTGTATGGAGTTGCAGTTACTGGCATGATTCGGCGATCCCAGGCCCAGAAATTACAGCAACCCTGCAAAGTGCAACTCGTAATTGGGGCATAAACAAGAATAGTCTGAGCATTGAATCCAAAAGACCATCATTTGAGCAAATGCAGGGTGAGATCGAAACTGGCCAGTCTGATGCTTGAAGCTGTAAATGGCGCTTCTGTATGACTTTACAACTTACCTGAAATTAATGTAACTGCTCAAAACAATATATATATATATTAGGACTTGATGCCCATCAGTGAAGGGCCAGATAAATCTATTTAATATATACATACATAATTCATTTGATTTTAAGTCTTGGGCTTTAAGGTTTTTAGTTGATTTCCAGCATTGGGGAAAACGTCTTTTCAAGATTTTTGCTTGTAGTTATCTGAGCAGGTAATAGTGCTGTTTTATTGACGCGATATGCTGACTGGAATACATTTTTAGTTGTTGCTGGAAGGAATCTGTTCCATCACACTATGTCACTCTAGGACTTTTTGCATGTCGTGACATGCAAAAAAATGGATTTAACCAAGATCTGTGAATGGGGGTGAATGTTTGATTTGTTCCGCATAAAGACTGAAGGTGGGGAGCTGGTTTCTGGCATGTTAAACATGTAATACTCCCCTGTGTTTGGTTTCCAGTTCCCTGGGCGATGCAGGTATGCCCGTTAAACATGTGGGTGCTGCTGAGCTCATGTCCTGGGCTGGGAACCTATGTTCAAGGCTATTTTTCAGCACCTTATTCCTTTTTCATGTTTTTCACGTTTCCATATTGCCTCTTGGAGTCTTGGTACAGCACTGTGGCTAATAAATAAATGCTCCCTTTGATATTACTCAGCAATGCATTGTATCTCGAACTCTGTTATGAAGCTCTGTGGTTATACAGAACAAGAAGCTACCTATGTTATATGACATCTCTTAATGTAATACCTGCACTTTCACAATTGCTATATTACCTTCTTTCTTTCTCAAATTTGCTGTAAAATGCACCATTTGTCCACTCTTTTTTCAAAATTTTCTCGGGGTTGTTCGAGCTCGCTGCGGTGCAGTATGACAATTTTACGCCTCACCACTTTCAAATGTCACCAGCCGCTACTGTGGGGCACCCTGGTGCAAACACTTTCTTGTTACTGCAAAACAACGCAGCGAAAGGGGCTTTCACGCGTTGGTTTTCCTCTTCGTGTTCTTTTCGAGAACTCCGTTTTTCTTAGTCTTAATAAAAATCTGACATACTCCCGCTGTTTTGTTTTCAGCTGAGTCATGCATTCAGCCTGCCCTTTTCTATGAATGTTTCTTTGTGTTATTGTCGAGCACTTTGCGTTCACCTCGGAGAATCTACCATTTAGCGTTTCATGACGTCCCTTTCGGCGGGAGGCCACACTGTACAGATTGCTCCTGGTTCGAGGGCATCCTGCTGCAATAATAATGCACACATTGATTACTCCGTGGTTTAAATCTGGAATAAACACACTTGATGTGCAGGGCTGCGGGGTGAGTGCAGGTCTGGGAGATTTCTCTGGCTTGTGTTATGAACCAACCCTGTGCAGTTGCGGGCAGATGGATGCCAGGCGGCTGCTGTGCTCAGTCAAACCACTGACGCACGACCCTTTCTGCACAGCATCCCTTTGGGTGGAGTCTTGTAATATTGACAACAATTACTTATTTTTGAAAGTAGTGAAGTGCCACAAACTTGGCAGGAATGGAGACACTTTATAAAATGTGTTGAAAATCACAAAATAAAGCACAATTGAAATAAGAAGGTAAAGGGGGTAAAATGCAGTTTGAAAAAAAACAAATGGAAAACATGAAATGACAAGATGAGAGTCAAAGCAAAACGTAAGGCAAATACATTTTAACACAAACAGATTGGAAATTCTTCTGTGAATCTATGTTTTATTTTGAAATGTTATGCCTAAGCATTAGAGAACCGATTTACAAAAGGGGGTGGTGATGAACAGAGTGTTTGAATTGAGCAGACCACTCTTACCCAGTCCAAAGATCAGGGCTTGATCCATCACCGTTATTTATCTCACTGCCCCATCCCAGCTCAGAACCTGGCTATATGCAAATCAGTCTGTCCCTGGCCCAGTGCATCATGGGAACAGGGCAGACTAAACTACCAAGCCAATTCTTTACCAGAAAGGAGACAAGCTACCGGGGACCGGTTTCTGGCATTTCAGCCGTCTTCGGCCCGGCTTGCTTGAATCCTGATGGAGCAGTGAGAAAGGGACTCATGTCTGAGTATACCCTGCCACACCTATAGTGGCCAAAATCGATTTACAAAAGGGGGTGGTGATGAACAGAGTGTCTGAATTGAGCAGACCACTCTTACCCAGTCCAAAGATCAGGGCTTGATCCATCACCGTTATTTATCTCACTGCCCCATCCCAGCTCAGAACCTGGCTATATGCAAATCAGTCTGTCCCTGGCCCAGTGCATCATGGGAACAGGGCAGACTAAACTACCAAGCCAATTCTTTACCAGAAAGGAGACAAGCTACCGGGGACCGGTTTCTGGCATTTCAGCCGTCTTCGGCCCGGCTTGCTTGAATCCTGATGGAGCAGTGAGAAAGGGACTCATGTCTGAGTATACCCTGCCACACCTATAGTGGCCAAAATCGATTTACAAAAGGGGGTGGTGATGAACAGAGTGTCTGAATTGAGCAGACCACTCTAAGCGTGGAAGGGTATTCTCAGATGTGAGACCCTTGCTCATTGCACCATCAGGATTCAAGCAAACCGGGCCGAAGACGGCTGTAATGCCAGAAACCGGTCCCCGGGAGCTTGTTTCCTTCCCAGTGTAAGAATTGGCTTTTGTAGTTTGGTTTGCCCTGTTCCCATCATGCACTGGGACAGGAACAGACTAATTTGCATACAGCCAGGTTCTGAAACTGGGATGGTGCAGTGAGCTAAAAAACGGTGTTGGGTCTAGCCCTGATCTCTTGACTGGGTGAGAGCTTTCTGCTTAATTCAGAGACTCTGTCCCTCACCATCCCTTGTTGTAAATATTTGTGTCCACCCTAAGCGTGGAAGGGTATTCTCAGATGTGAGACCCTTGCTCATTGCACCATCTGGATTCAAGCAAACCGGGCCGAAGACGGCTGTAATGCCAGAAACCGGTCACCGGGAGCTTGTTTCCTTCCCAGTGTAAGAATTGGCTTTTGTAGTTTGGTTTGCCCTGTTCCCATCATGCACTGGGACAGGAACAGACTAATTTGCATACAGCCAGGTTCTGAAACTGGGATGGTGCAGTGAGCTAAAAAACGGTGTTGGATCTAGCCCTGATCTCTTGACTGGGTGAGAGCTTTCTGCTTAATTCAGAGACTCTGTCCCTCACCACCCCTTGTTGTAAATATTTGGGTCCACCCTAAGCGTGGAAGGGTATTCTCAGATGTGAGACCCTTGCTCATTGCACCATCAGGATTCAAGCAAACCGGGCCGAAGACGGCTGTAATGCCAGAAACCGGTCCCCGGGAGCTTGTTTCCTTCCCAGTGTAAGAATTGGCTTTTGTAGTTTGGTTTGCCCTGTTCCCATCATGCACTGGGACAGGAACAGACTAATTTGCATACAGCCAGGTTCTGAAACTGGGATGGTGCAGTGAGCTAAAAAACGGTGTTGGATCTAGCCCTGATCTCTTGACTGGGTGAGAGCTTTCTGCTTAATTCAGAGACTCTGTCCCTCACCACCCCTTGTTGTAAATATTTGTGTCCACCCTAAGCGTGGAAGGGTATTCTCAGATGTGAGACCCTTGCTCATTGCACCATCAGGATTCAAGCAAACCGGGCCGAAGACGGCTGTAATGCCAGAAACCGGTCCCCGGGAGCTTGTTTCCTTCCCAGTGTAAGAATTGGCTTTTGTAGTTTGGTTTGCCCTGTTCCCATCATGCACTGGGACAGGAACAGACTAATTTGCATACAGCCAGGTTCTGAAACTGGGATGGTGCAGTGAGCTAAAAAACGGTGTTGGATCTAGCCCTGATCTCTTGACTGGGTGTGAGCTTTCTGCTTAATTCAGAGACTCTGTCCCTCACCACCCCTTGTTGTAAATATTTGTGTCCACCCTAAGCGTGGAAGGGTATTCTCAGATGTGAGACCCTTGCTCATTGCACCATCAGGATTCAAGCAAACCGGGCCGAAGACGGCTGTAATGCCAGAAACCGGTCCCCGGGAGCTTGTTTCCTTCCCAGTGTAAGAATTGGCTTTTGTAGTTTGGTTTGCCCTGTTCCCATCATGCACTGGGACAGGAACAGACTAATTTGCATACAGCCAGGTTCTGAAACTGGGATGGTGCAGTGAGCTAAAAAACGGTGTTGGATCTAGCCCTGATCTCTTGACTGGGTGAGAGCTTTCTGCTTAATTCAGAGACTCTGTCCCTCACCACCCCTTGTTGTAAATATTTGTGTCCACCCTAAGCGTGGAAGGGTATTCTCAGATGTGAGACCCTTGCTCATTGCACCATCAGGATTCAAGCAAACCGGGCCGAAGACGGCTGTAATGCCAGAAACCGGTCCCCGGGAGCTTGTTTCCTTCCCAGTGTAAGAATTGGCTTTTGTAGTTTGGTTTGCCCTGTTCCCATCATGCACTGGGACAGGAACAGACTAATTTGCATACAGCCAGGTTCTGAAACTGGGATGGTGCAGTGAGCTAAAAAACGGTGTTGGATCTAGCCCTGATCTCTTGACTGGGTGAGAGCTTTCTGCTTAATTCAGAGACTCTGTCCCTCACCACCCCTTGTTGTAAATATTTGTGTCCACCCTAAGCGTGGAAGGGTATTCTCAGATGTGAGACCCTTGCTCATTGCACCATCAGGATTCAAGCAAACCGGGCCGAAGACGGCTGTAATGCCAGAAACCAGTCCCCGGGAGCTTGTTTCCTTCCCAGTGTAAGAATTGGCTTTTGTAGTTTGGTTTGCCCTGTTCCCATCATGCACTGGGACAGGAACAGACTAATTTGCATACAGCCAGGTTCTGAAACTGGGATGGTGCAGTGAGCTAAAAAACAGTGTTGGATCTAGCCCTGATCTCTTGACTGGGTGAGAGCTTTCTGCTTAATTCAGAGACTCTGTCCCTCACCACCCCTTGTTGTAAATATTTGTGTCCACCCTAAGCGTGGAAGGGTATTCTCAGATGTGAGACCCTTGCTCATTGCACCATCAGGATTCAAGCAAACCGGGCCGAAGACGGCTGTAATGCCAGAAACCGGTCCCCGGGAGCTTGTTTCCTTCCCAGTGTAAGAATTGGCTTTTGTAGTTTGGTTTGCCCTGTTCCCATCATGCACTGGGACAGGAACAGACTAATTTGCATACAGCCAGGTTCTGAAACTGGTATGGTGCAGTGAGCTAAAAAACAGTGTTGGATCTAGCCCTGATCTCTTGACTGGGTGAGAGCTTTCTGCTTAATTCAGAGACTCTGTCCCTCACCACCCCTTGTTGTAAATATTTGTGTCCACCCTAAGCGTGGAAGGGTATTCTCAGATGTGAGACCCTTGCTCATTGCACCATCAGGATTCAAGCAAACCGGGCCGAAGACGGCTGTAATGCCAGAAACCGGTCCCCGGGAGCTTGTTTCCTTCCCAGTGTAAGAATTGGCTTTTGTAGTTTGGTTTGCCCTGTTCCCATCATGCACTGGGACAGGAACAGACTAATTTGCATACAGCCAGGTTCTGAAACTGGGATGGTGCAGTGAGCTAAAAAACGGTGTTGGATCTAGCCCTGATCTCTTGACTGGGTGAGAGCTTTCTGCTTAATTCAGAGACTCTGTCCCTCACCACCCCTTGTTGTAAATATTTGTGTCCACCCTAAGCGTGGAAGGGTATTCTCAGATGTGAGACCCTTGCTCATTGCACCATCAGGATTCAAGCAAACCGGGCCGAAGACGGTTGTAATGCCAGAAACCGGTCCCCGGGAGCTTGTTTCCTTCCCAGTGTAAGAATTGGCTTTTGTAGTTTGGTTTGCCCTGTTCCCATCATGCACTGGGACAGGAACAGACTAATTTGCATACAGCCAGGTTCTGAAACTGGGATGGTGCAGTGAGCTAAAAAACGGTGTTGGATCTAGCCCTGATCTCTTGACTGGGTGAGAGCTTTCTGCTTAATTCAGAGACTCTGTCCCTCACCACCCCTTGTTGTAAATATTTGTGTCCACCCTAAGCGTGGAAGGGTATTCTCAGATGTGAGACCCTTGCTCATTGCACCATCAGGATTCAAGCAAACCGGGCCGAAGACGGCTGTAATGCCAGAAACCGGTCCCCGGGAGCTTGTTTCCTTCCCAGTGTAAGAATTGGCTTTTGTAGTTTGGTTTGCCCTGTTCCCATCATGCACTGGGACAGGAACAGACTAATTTGCATACAGCCAGGTTCTGAAACTGGGATGGTGCAGTGAGCTAAAAAACGGTGTTGGATCTAGCCCTGATCTCTTGACTGGGTGAGAGCTTTCTGCTTAATTCAGAGACTCTGTCCCTCACCACCCCTTGTTGTAAATATTTGTGTCCACCCTAAGCGTGGAAGGGTATTCTCAGATGTGAGACCCTTGCTCATTGCACCATCAGGATTCAAGCAAACCGGGCCGAAGACGGCTGTAATGCCAGAAACCGGTCCCCGGGAGCTTGTTTCCTTCCCAGTGTAAGAATTGGCTTTTGTAGTTTGGTTTGCCCTGTTCCCATCATGCACTGGGACAGGAACAGACTAATTTGCATACAGCCAGGTTCTGAAACTGGGATGGTGCAGTGAGCTAAAAAACGGTGTTGGATCTAGCCCTGATCTCTTGACTGGGTGAGAGCTTTCTGCTTAATTCAGAGACTCTGTCCCTCACCACCCCTTGTTGTAAATATTTGTGTCCACCCTAAGCGTGGAAGGGTATTCTCAGATGTGAGACCCTTGCTCATTGCACCATCAGGATTCAAGCAAAACGGGCCGAAGACGGCTGTAATGCCAGAAACCGGTCCCCGGGAGCTTGTTTCCTTCCCAGTGTAAGAATTGGCTTTTGTAGTTTGGTTTGCCCTGTTCCCATCATGCACTGGGACAGGAACAGACTAATTTGCATACAGCCAGGTTCTGAAACTGGGATGGTGCAGTGAGCTAAAAAACGGTGTTGGATCTAGCCCTGATCTCTTGACTGGGTGAGAGCTTTCTGCTTAATTCAGAGACTCTGTCCCTCACCACCCCTTGTTGTAAATATTTGGGTCCACCCTAAGCGTGGAAGGGTATTCTCAGATGTGAGACCCTTGCTCATTGCACCATCAGGATTCAAGCAAACCGGGCCGAAGACGGCTGTAATGCCAGAAACCGGTCCCCGGGAGCTTGTTTCCTTCCCAGTGTAAGAATTGGCTTTTGTAGTTTGGTTTGCCCTGTTCCCATCATGCACTGGGACAGGAACAGACTAATTTGCATACAGCCAGGTTCTGAAACTGGGATGGTGCAGTGAGCTAAAAAACGGTGTTGGATCTAGCCCTGATCTCTTGACTGGGTGAGAGCTTTCTGCTTAATTCAGAGACTCTGTCCCTCACCACCCCTTGTTGTAAATATTTGTGTCCACCCTAAGCGTGGAAGGGTATTCTCAGATGTGAGACCCTTGCTCATTGCACCATCAGGATTCAAGCAAACCGGGCCGAAGACGGCTGTAATGCCAGAAACCGGTCCCCGGGAGCTTGTTTCCTTCCCAGTGTAAGAATTGGCTTTTGTAGTTTGGTTTGCCCTGTTCCCATCATGCACTGGGACAGGAACAGACTAATTTGCATACAGCCAGGTTCTGAAACTGGGATGGTGCAGTGAGCTAAAAAACGGTGTTGGATCTAGCCCTGATCTCTTGACTGGGTGAGAGCTTTCTGCTTAATTCAGAGACTCTGTCCCTCACCACCCCTTGTTGTAAATATTTGTGTCCACCCTAAGCGTGGAAGGGTATTCTCAGATGTGAGACCCTTGCTCATTGCACCATCAGGATTCAAGCAAACCGGGCCGAAGACGGTTGTAATGCCAGAAACCGGTCCCCGGGAGCTTGTTTCCTTCCCAGTGTAAGAATTGGCTTTTGTAGTTTGGTTTGCCCTGTTCCCATCATGCACTGGGACAGGAACAGACTAATTTGCATACAGCCAGGTTCTGAAACTGGGATGGTGCAGTGAGCTAAAAAACGGTGTTGGATCTAGCCCTGATCTCTTGACTGGGTGAGAGCTTTCTGCTTAATTCAGAGACTCTGTCCCTCACCACCCCTTGTTGTAAATATTTGTGTCCACCCTAAGCGTGGAAGGGTATTCTCAGATGTGAGACCCTTGCTCATTGCACCATCAGGATTCAAGCAAACCGGGCCGAAGACGGCTGTAATGCCAGAAACCGGTCCCCGGGAGCTTGTTTCCTTCCCAGTGTAAGAATTGGCTTTTGTAGTTTGGTTTGCCCTGTTCCCATCATGCACTGGGACAGGAACAGACTAATTTGCATACAGCCAGGTTCTGAAACTGGGATGGTGCAGTGAGCTAAAAAACGGTGTTGGATCTAGCCCTGATCTCTTGACTGGGTGAGAGCTTTCTGCTTAATTCAGAGACTCTGTCCCTCACCACCCCTTGTTGTAAATATTTGTGTCCACCCTAAGCGTGGAAGGGTATTCTCAGATGTGAGACCCTTGCTCATTGCACCATCAGGATTCAAGCAAACCGGGCCGAAGACGGCTGTAATGCCAGAAACCGGTCCCCGGGAGCTTGTTTCCTTCCCAGTGTAAGAATTGGCTTTTGTAGTTTGGTTTGCCCTGTTCCCATCATGCACTGGGACAGGAACAGACTAATTTGCATACAGCCAGGTTCTGAAACTGGGATGGTGCAGTGAGCTAAAAAACGGTGTTGGATCTAGCCCTGATCTCTTGACTGGGTGAGAGCTTTCTGCTTAATACAGAGACTCTGTCCCTCACCACCCCTTGTTGTAAATATTTGTGTCCACCCTAAGCGTGGAAGGGTATTCTCAGATGTGAGACCCTTGCTCATTGCACCATCAGGATTCAAGCAAACCGGGCCGAAGACGGCTGTAATGCCAGAAACCGGTCCCCGGGAGCTTGTTTCCTTCCCAGTGTAAGAATTGGCTTTTGTAGTTTGGTTTGCCCTGTTCCCATCATGCACTGGGACAGGAACAGACTAATTTGCATACAGCCAGGTTCTGAAACTGGGATGGTGCAGTGAGCTAAAAAACGGTGTTGGATCTAGCCCTGATCTCTTGACTGGGTGAGAGCTTTCTGCTTAATTCAGAGACTCTGTCCCTCACCACCCCTTGTTGTAAATATTTGGGTCCACCCTAAGCGTGGAAGGGTATTCTCAGATGTGAGACCCTTGCTCATTGCACCATCAGGATTCAAGCAAACCGGGCCGAAGACGGCTGTAATGCCAGAAACCGGTCCCCGGGAGCTTGTTTCCTTCCCAGTGTAAGAATTGGCTTTTGTAGTTTGGTTTGCCCTGTTCCCATCATGCACTGGGACAGGAACAGACTAATTTGCATACAGCCAGGTTCTGAAACTGGGATGGTGCAGTGAGCTAAAAAACGGTGTTGGATCTAGCCCTGATCTCTTGACTGGGTGAGAGCTTTCTGCTTAATTCAGAGACTCTGTCCCTCACCACCCCTTGTTGTAAATATTTGTGTCCACCCTAAGCGTGGAAGGGTATTCTCAGATGTGAGACCCTTGCTCATTGCACCATCAGGATTCAAGCAAACCGGGCCGAAGACGGCTGTAATGCCAGAAACCGGTCCCCGGGAGCTTGTTTCCTTCCCAGTGTAAGAATTGGCTTTTGTGGTTTGGTTTGCCCTGTTCCCATCATGCACTGGGACAGGAACAGACTAATTTGCATACAGCCAGGTTCTGAAACTGGGATGGTGCAGTGAGCTAAAAAACGGTGTTGGATCTAGCCCTGATCTCTTGACTGGGTGAGAGCTTTCTGCTTAATTCAGAGACTCTGTCCCTCACCACCCCTTGTTGTAAATATTTGTGTCCACCCTAAGCGTGGAAGGGTATTCTCAGATGTGAGACCCTTGCTCATTGCACCATCAGGATTCAAGCAAACCGGGCCGAAGACGGCTGTAATGCCAGAAACCGGTCCCCGGGAGCTTGTTTCCTTCCCAGTGTAAGAATTGGCTTTTGTAGTTTGGTTTGCCCTGTTCCCATCATGCACTGGGACAGGAACAGACTAATTTGCATACAGCCAGGTTCTGAAACTGGGATGGTGCAGTGAGCTAAAAAACGGTGTTGGATCTAGCCCTGATCTCTTGACTGGGTGTGAGCTTTCTGCTTAATTCAGAGACTCTGTCCCTCACCACCCCTTGTTGTAAATATTTGTGTCCACCCTAAGCGTGGAAGGGTATTCTCAGATGTGAGACCCTTGCTCATTGCACCATCAGGATTCAAGCAAACCGGGCCGAAGACGGCTGTAATGCCAGAAACCGGTCCCCGGGAGCTTGTTTCCTTCCCAGTGTAAGAATTGGCTTTTGTAGTTTGGTTTGCCCTGTTCCCATCATGCACTGGGACAGGAACAGACTAATTTGCATACAGCCAGGTTCTGAAACTGGGATTGTGCAGTGAGCTAAAAAACGGTGTTGGATCTAGCCCTGATCTCTTGACTGGGTGAGAGCTTTCTGCTTAATTCAGAGACTCTGTCCCTCACCACCCCTTGTTGTAAATATTTGTGTCCACCCTAAGCGTGGAAGGGTATTCTCAGATGTGAGACCCTTGCTCATTGCACCATCAGGATTCAAGCAAACCGGGCCGAAGACGGCTGTAATGCCAGAAACCGGTCCCCGGGAGCTTGTTTCCTTCCCAGTGTAAGAATTGGCTTTTGTAGTTTGGTTTGCCCTGTTCCCATCATGCACTGGGACAGGAACAGACTAATTTGCATACAGCCAGGTTCTGAAACTGGGATGGTGCAGTGAGCTAAAAAACGGTGTTGGATCTAGCCCTGATCTCTTGACTGGGTGAGAGCTTTCTGCTTAATTCAGAGACTCTGTCCCTCACCACCCCTTGTTGTAAATATTTGGGTCCACCCTAAGCGTGGAAGGGTATTCTCAGATGTGAGACCCTTGCTCATTGCACCATCAGGATTCAAGCAAACCGGGCCGAAGACGGCTGTAATGCCAGAAACCGGTCCCCGGGAGCTTGTTTCCTTCCCAGTGTAAGAATTGGCTTTTGTAGTTTGGTTTGCCCTGTTCCCATCATGCACTGGGACAGGAACAGACTAATTTGCATACAGCCAGGTTCTGAAACTGGGATGGTGCAGTGAGCTAAAAAACGGTGTTGGATCTAGCCCTGATCTCTTGACTGGGTGAGAGCTTTCTGCTTAATTCAGAGACTCTGTCCCTCACCACCCCTTGTTGTAAATATTTGTGTCCACCCTAAGCGTGGAAGGGTATTCTCAGATGTGAGACCCTTGCTCATTGCACCATCAGGATTCAAGCAAACCGGGCCGAAGACGGCTGTAATGCCAGAAACCGGTCCCCGGGAGCTTGTTTCCTTCCCAGTGTAAGAATTGGCTTTTGTAGTTTGGTTTGCCCTGTTCCCATCATGCACTGGGACAGGAACAGACTAATTTGCATACAGCCAGGTTCTGAAACTGGGATGGTGCAGTGAGCTAAAAAACGGTGTTGGATCTAGCCCTGATCTCTTGACTGGGTGAGAGCTTTCTGCTTAATTCAGAGACTCTGTCCCTCACCACCCCTTGTTGTAAATATTTGGGTCCACCCTAAGCGTGGAAGGGTATTCTCAGATGTGAGACCCTTGCTCATTGCACCATCAGGATTCAAGCAAACCGGGCCGAAGACGGCTGTAATGCCAGAAACCAGTCCCCGGGAGCTTGTTTCCTTCCCAGTGTAAGAATTGGCTTTTGTAGTTTGGTTTGCCCTGTTCCCATCATGCACTGGGACAGGAACAGACTAATTTGCATACAGCCAGGTTCTGAAACTGGGATGGTGCAGTGAGCTAAAAAACGGTGTTGGATCTAGCCCTGATCTCTTGACTGGGTGAGAGCTTTCTGCTTAATTCAGAGACTCTGTCCCTCACCACCCCTTGTTGTAAATATTTGTGTCCACCCTAAGCGTGGAAGGGTATTCTCAGATGTGAGACCCTTGCTCATTGCACCATCAGGATTCAAGCAAACCGGGCCGAAGACGGCTGTAATGCCAGAAACCGGTCCCCGGGAGCTTGTTTCCTTCCCAGTGTAAGAATTGGCTTTTGTGGTTTGGTTTGCCCTGTTCCCATCATGCACTGGGACAGGAACAGACTAATTTGCATACAGCCAGGTTCTGAAACTGGGATGGTGCAGTGAGCTAAAAAACGGTGTTGGATCTAGCCCTGATCTCTTGACTGGGTGAGAGCTTTCTGCTTAATTCAGAGACTCTGTCCCTCACCACCCCTTGTTGTAAATATTTGTGTCCACCCTAAGCGTGGAAGGGTATTCTCAGATGTGAGACCCTTGCTCATTGCACCATCAGGATTCAAGCAAACCGGGCCGAAGACGGCTGTAATGCCAGAAACCGGTCCCCGGGAGCTTGTTTCCTTCCCAGTGTAAGAATTGGCTTTTGTAGTTTGGTTTGCCCTGTTCCCATCATGCACTGGGACAGGTACAGACTAATTTGCATACAGCCAGGTTCTGAAACTGGGATGGTGCAGTGAGCTAAAAAACGGTGTTGGATCTAGCCCTGATCTCTTGACTGGGTGTGAGCTTTCTGCTTAATTCAGAGACTCTGTCCCTCACCACCCCTTGTTGTAAATATTTGTGTCCACCCTAAGCGTGGAAGGGTATTCTCAGATGTGAGACCCTTGCTCATTGCACCATCAGGATTCAAGCAAACCGGGCCGAAGACGGCTGTAATGCCAGAAGCCGGTCCCCGGGAGCTTGTTTCCTTCCCAGTGTAAGAATTGGCTTTTGTAGTTTGGTTTGCCCTGTTCCCTTCATGCACTGGGACAGGAACAGACTAATTTGCATACAGCCAGGTTCTGAAACTGGGATTGTGCAGTGAGCTAAAAAACGGTGTTGGATCTAGCCCTGATCTCTTGACTGGGTGAGAGCTTTCTGCTTAATTCAGAGACTCTGTCCCTCACCACCCCTTGTTGTAAATATTTGTGTCCACCCTAAGCGTGGAAGGGTATTCTCAGATGTGAGACCCTTGCTCATTGCACCATCAGGATTCAAGCAAACCGGGCCGAAGACGGCTGTAATGCCAGAAACCGGTCCCCGGGAGCTTGTTTCCTTCCCAGTGTAAGAATTGGCTTTTGTAGTTTGGTTTGCCCTGTTCCCATCATGCACTGGGACAGGAACAGACTAATTTGCATACAGCCAGGTTCTGAAACTGGGATGGTGCAGTGAGCTAAAAAACGGTGTTGGATCTAGCCCTGATCTCTTGACTGGGTGAGAGCTTTCTGCTTAATTCAGAGACTCTGTCCCTCACCACCCCTTGTTGTAAATATTTGTGTCCACCCTAAGCGTGGAAGGGTATTCTCAGATGTGAGACCCTTGCTCATTGCACCATCAGGATTCAAGCAAACCGGGCCGAAGACGGCTGTAATGCCAGAAACCGGTCCCCGGGAGCTTGTTTCCTTCCCAGTGTAAGAATTGGCTTTTGTAGTTTGGTTTGCCCTGTTCCCATCATGCACTGGGACAGGAACAGACTAATTTGCATACAGCCAGGTTCTGAAACTGGGATGGTGCAGTGAGCTAAAAAACGGTGTTGGATCTAGCCCTGATCTCTTGACTGGGTGAGAGCTTTCTGCTTAATTCAGAGACTCTGTCCCTCACCACCCCTTGTTGTAAATATTTGTGTCCACCCTAAGCGTGGAAGGGTATTCTCAGATGTGAGACCCTTGCTCATTGCACCATCAGGATTCAAGCAAACCGGGCCGAAGACGGCTGTAATGCCAGAAACCGGTCCCCGGGAGCTTGTTTCCTTCCCAGTGTAAGAATTGACTTTTGTAGTTTGGTTTGCCCTGTTCCCATCATGCACTGGGACAGGAACAGACTAATTTGCATACAGCCAGGTTCTGAAACTGGGATGGTGCAGTGAGCTAAAAAACGGTGTTGGATCTAGCCCTGATCTCTTGACTGGGTGAGAGCTTTCTGCTTAATTCAGAGACTCTGTCCCTCACCACCCCTTGTTGTAAATATTTGTGTCCACCCTAAGCGTGGAAGGGTATTCTCAGATGTGAGACCCTTGCTCATTGCACCATCAGGATTCAAGCAAACCGGGCCGAAGACGGCTGTAATGCCAGAAACCAGTCCCCGGGAGCTTGTTTCCTTCCCAGTGTAAGAATTGGCTTTTGTAGTTTGGTTTGCCCTGTTCCCATCATGCACTGGGACAGGAACAGACTAATTTGCATACAGCCAGGTTCTGAAACTGGGATGGTGCAGTGAGCTAAAAAACGGTGTTGGATCTAGCCCTGATCTCTTGACTGGGTGAGAGCTTTCTGCTTAATTCAGAGACTCTGTCCCTCACCACCCCTTGTTGTAAATATTTGTGTCCACCCTAAGCGTGGAAGGGTATTCTCAGATGTGAGACCCTTGCTCATTGCACCATCAGGATTCAAGCAAACCGGGCCGAAGACGGCTGTAATGCCAGAAACCGGTCCCCGGGAGCTTGTTTCCTTCCCAGTGTAAGAATTGGCTTTTGTAGTTTGGTTTGCCCTGTTCCCATCATGCACTGGGACAGGAACAGACTAATTTGCATACAGCCAGGTTCTGAAACTGGGATGGTGCAGTGAGCTAAAAAACAGTGTTGGATCTAGCCCTGATCTCTTGACTGGGTGAGAGCTTTCTGCTTAATTCAGAGACTCTGTCCCTCACCACCCCTTGTTGTAAATATTTGTGTCCACCCTAAGCGTGGAAGGGTATTCTCAGATGTGAGACCCTTGCTCATTGCACCATCAGGATTCAAGCAAACCGGGCCGAAGACGGCTGTAATGCCAGAAACCGGTCCCCGGGAGCTTGTTTCCTTCCCAGTGTAAGAATTGGCTTTTGTAGTTTGGTTTGCCCTGTTCCCATCATGCACTGGGACAGGAACAGACTAATTTGCATACAGCCAGGTTCTGAAACTGGGATGGTGCAGTGAGCTAAAAAACTGTGTTGGATCTAGCCCTGATCTCTTGACTGGGTGAGAGCTTTCTGCTTAATTCAGAGACTCTGTCCCTCACCACCCCTTGTTGTAAATATTTGTGTCCACCCTAAGCGTGGAAGGGTATTCTCAGATGTGAGACCCTTGCTCATTGCACCATCAGGATTCAAGCAAACCGGGCCGAAGACGGTTGTAATGCCAGAAACCGGTCCCCGGGAGCTTGTTTCCTTCCCAGTGTAAGAATTGGCTTTTGTAGTTTGGTTTGCCCTGTTCCCATCATGCACTGGGACAGGAACAGACTAATTTGCATACAACCAGGTTCTGAAACTGGGATGGTGCAGTGAGCTAAAAAACGGTGTTGGATCTAGCCCTGATCTCTTGACTGGGTGAGAGCTTTCTGCTTAATTCAGAGACTCTGTCCCTCACCACCCCTTGTTGTAAATATTTGTGTCCACCCTAAGCGTGGAAGGGTATTCTCAGATGTGAGACCCTTGCTCATTGCACCATCAGGATTCAAGCAAACCGGGCCGAAGACGGCTGTAATGCCAGAAACCGGTCCCCGGGAGCTTGTTTCCTTCCCAGTGTAAGAATTGGCTTTTGTAGTTTGGTTTGCCCTGTTCCCATCATGCACTGGGACAGGAACAGACTAATTTGCATACAGCCAGGTTCTGAAACTGGGATGGTGCAGTGAGCTAAAAAACGGTGTTGGATCTAGCCCTGATCTCTTGACTGGGTGAGAGCTTTCTGCTTAATTCAGAGACTCTGTCCCTCACCACCCCTTGTTGTAAATATTTGTGTCCACCCTAAGCGTGGAAGGGTATTCTCAGATGTGAGACCCTTGCTCATTGCACCATCAGGATTCAAGCAAACCGGGCCGAAGACGGCTGTAATGCCAGAAACCGGTCCCCGGGAGCTTGTTTCCTTCCCAGTGTAAGAATTGGCTTTTGTAGTTTGGTTTGCCCTGTTCCCATCATGCACTGGGACAGGAACAGACTAATTTGCATACAGCCAGGTTCTGAAACTGGGATGGTGCAGTGAGCTAAAAAACGGTGTTGGATCTAGCCCTGATCTCTTGACTGGGTGAGAGCTTTCTGCTTAATTCAGAGACTCTGTCCCTCACCACCCCTTGTTGTAAATATTTGTGTCCACCCTAAGCGTGGAAGGGTATTCTCAGATGTGAGACCCTTGCTCATTGCACCATCAGGATTCAAGCAAACCGGGCCGAAGACGGCTGTAATGCCAGAAACCGGTCCCCGGGAGCTTGTTTCCTTCCCAGTGTAAGAATTGGCGTTTGTAGTTTGGTTTGCCCTGTTCCCATCATGCACTGGGACAGGAACAGACTAATTTGCATACAGCCAGGTTCTGAAACTGGGATGGTGCAGTGAGCTAAAAAACGGTGCTGGATCTAGCCCTGATCTCTTGACTGGGTGAGAGCTTTCTGCTTAATTCAGAGACTCTGTCCCTCACCACCCCTTGTTGTAAATATTTGTGTCCACCCTAAGCGTGGAAGGGTATTCTCAGATGTGAGACCCTTGCTCATTGCACCATCAGGATTCAAGCAAACCGGGCCGAAGACGGCTGTAATGCCAGAAACCGGTCCCCGGGAGCTTGTTTCCTTCCCAGTGTAAGAATTGGCTTTTGTAGTTTGGTTTGCCCTGTTCCCATCATGCACTGGGACAGGAACAGACTAATTTGCATACAGCCAGGTTCTGAAACTGGGATGGTGCAGTGAGCTAAAAAACGGTGTTGGATCTAGCCCTGATCTCTTGACTGGGTGAGAGCTTTTTGCTTAATTCAGAGACTCTGTCCCTCACCACCCCTCGTTGTAAATATTTGTGTCCACCCTAAGCGTGGAAGGGTATTCTCAGATGTGAGACCCTTGCTCATTGCACCATCAGGATTCAAGCAAACCGGGCCGAAGACGGCTGTAATGCCAGAAACCGGTCCCCGGGAGCTTGTTTCCTTCCCAGTGTAAGAATTGGCTTTTGTAGTTTGGTTTGCCCTGTTCCCATCATGCACTGGGACAGGAACAGACTAATTTGCATACAGCCAGGTTCTGAAACTGGGATGGTGCAGTGAGCAAAAAAACGGTGTTGGATCTAGCCCTGATCTCTTGACTGGGTGAGAGCTTTCTGCTTAATTCAGAGACTCTGTCCCTCACCACCCCTTGTTGTAAATATAAGCATTAGAGAAAGCAAGTCTCGCCTGGCAGTGTTCCAGTGGCATGACATGGCTGCTGATGATGCTTTGTTAGAAAGTTTAGCATTTGGAAAGCAAGCAACACCAAATTGCAAAATAGTAAGTTTTCTAGTAACCCTGGAACCAACAAAAGGCTGGATCCTGCAGGAGAGGCAGACAGGATGGAATAGGGCGAGGGCTTTGAAGTGAGCTCATTTGTAGTAGAATGCGTACCAGCTGAACACCAGGCTACATTCCCTTGGCTTTGGAAGTACTGTACCCAGTTGACTTTGTTCATGGGAGAGCCCATTAGGTTCCTCCTATGTCTCAGAATCTCCACCAATGGAGATATAGCAGAGAGTACTAGTAGAGGTTGCTCTAAGCCTAATCCCACCATTGAATAAATATCTTCCCTGGTGGACTCCATAAGTGGGATTAATTGACAGAATTGTAAGTATCAAACTTTTTAGGAATGTCCATAGGAATTCCAATGAGAATGCACATACTTCCCTGTCGTATTCTGGCTACTACCAAACTGCCCCAAGAATCACCTCCGACACAGGTAAATCTGGTGGATATTATTATTATGGCCCGCTGCCAGATGCAGGGATCTTTTTTCCGGATCACTGACATAATATCGAGGGACAGAATATCGACCATCAAGAATATCGTTGAAAAAATATCGACAGACAAAATATCGATTTTCTATCTACAAACAGGCAAGTTCAAAAATATCGAGCTAAACATATCGTTTACTAAAATATAGTTTAAAAAAATATCGACTTTACTAAAAACAATGTTAAATTAAATTAATAGTAAAAATTAATTACTAAAATATACTTAAAAATACTTAAATTAACTTATAATAATACAATAATTAATGAAAGTTAAAAATAATTTTTTTAATTCATATTTGTTAAAAAATATATATATAGAAACAAAATATAATTAAATAATAGCCAATATTATTAATGTACAATAACAAAAGTGTAAAAATTACTATTCCCTCTCCAAAGAGTGCAAGTGTAGGGAAAGCGTTGGATAGCGTAGGGGTTAAAATTACTATTCCCACTCCAGTGGGTGCAACAGTAGGGAAAGCGTTGGATAGCGTAGGGGTAAACATTAATATTCCCACTCCAGTGGGTGCAACAGTAGGGAAAACGTTGGATAGCATAAGGGTAAAAATGACTATTCCCACTCCAAAGAGTGCAACAGTAGGGAAAGCGTTGGATAGCGTAAGGGTAAAAATTACTATTCCCACTCCAGTGAGTGCAACAGTAGGGAAAGGGTTGGATAGCGTAGGGGTTTAAATTACTATTCCCACTCCAGTGGGTGCAACAATAGGGAAAACGTTGGATAGCGTAGAGGTAAAATTTACTATTCCCATTCCAGTGGGTGCAACAGTAGGGAAAGCGTTGGATAGCGTAGGGGTTAAAATTACTATTCCCACTCCAAAGGGTGCAACAGTAGGGAAAGCGTTGGATAGCGTAGGGGTAAACATTACTATTCCCACGCCAGTGGGTGCAACAGTAGGGAAAGCGTTGGATAGCGTAGGGGTTAAAATTACTATTCCCACTCCAAAGAGTGCAACAGTAGGGAAAGCGTTGGATAGCGTAGGGGTTAAAATTACTATTCCCACTCCAGTGGGTGCAACAGTAGTGAAAGTGTTGGATAGCGTAGGAGTTAAAATTACTATTCCCACTCCAGTGGGTGCAACAGTAGGGAAAGCGTTGGATAGCGTAGGGGTTAAAATTACTATTCCCACTGCAAAGAGTGCAACAGTAGGGAAAGCTTTGGATAGCGTAAGGGTTAAAATTACTATTCCCACTCCAGGGAGTACAACATTAGGGAAAGTAAATACTTCATATATTATTTTTAAAAAAATCAAATGAACATCTATTAATAACTAATTAAACATAATTAAAAATGTAATATAATATAATAATTAATATATTAAAATTACTAATTAACAATAATTATTTGAATTAATTACCTATTATTATAAATTAATTAAAAATTAACAATTAATTATTTAA
This sequence comes from Lissotriton vulgaris, assembly GCF_964263255.1. NCBI lineage: Eukaryota > Metazoa > Chordata > Amphibia > Caudata > Salamandridae > Lissotriton > Lissotriton vulgaris. The sequence continues at coordinate 1,607,532,664 of NC_141694.1, read as the reverse complement.
TAATTAAAAATTATTTAACAATCATTTCCAATTAAATAAAATTAAATAAATGTAATTATTTAATTAATTATTAATAAATTACTTCCCACCCTATTCCCCTATAAACCCACAACCCGCTACAGAAAATAAATTATTATAAATAACATAATTAACAATTAATCAATTAAATTAAATTAATTGGCATATAACATTTTTATAATTACCCATAAATACTTAATTAATAAATAATTCTAAATAAATACCAATAAATAATTTTACATATTTAATTAATTATAATTTAATTACTTCCCACCCAATTCCCCTATAAACCCACAACCCGCTAAAGAAAATAAATTAGTAAAATTTACATAATTACCAATTAATTAATTAATTAAAATTAATTACCAATTAAAATTTAATTAATTAACAAATAGAAATTAATTAACAATGCATTAAAAATTACTATCAATAAAAAAATTACATATTTAATTAATTATAATTAAATTACTTCCCACCCTATTCCCCTATAATCCCACGACCCGCTACAGAATTAAATTACGCAATAATTATAAAAACAAAATTATTAATTAAAATTAATTATAACATAAATACACACTTTTCACACATATAACATAAAAATACAATATAAAAAAATAGATATTATTTAAAAATCGATATTGTTAACTATCTATATTATATACTTCGATATTTTAACTTTCTATATTTTTAACAGTCGATATTACATCACTTACCTTAAAAACGATATTTTGGTTATCTATATTCTGTCCTGTCGATATTTTGTCCAGTCTATTTTTACAACTCGATACACCCCGGCCACTTTTGTTCTTTTTCTCCCATGGGAGAGATCAGTGTCCAGTGGGTGTCAGGTTACCCTGTCCTCAGCCACAGGTCCACACATCTCCCCTTTCTCTGTTCAAAAAGATGTTGCAGTTACTCAATGAGCTGTCTGGCTCTTGTGATGGTGTGTTATGATCTCCTTTGCTTCGGGGACATCTCGTCACTCTCCCAGTTGTGGTGTCTTGAGAGTTAGCAATGATGGAACCATATGACGTAGGTGTTAGAATGGAATGCATTGAAAGCTGATTTAGAATTTTGAGTTCGCAGTTATGCAGCTCCATGTGGGGCTTAGTCATTTGCGGGTACCCAGGCTGGGGAAGATGCTACAAACTGCAACAAGATAGGGGATAAGTAACCTGAAGATCAACAGTGCTCTCCCAGAGAGTTTGCCGTGGTCCATGCAAACTGCTTGTGAGTGCCACGTAGGTCATCGTCGAAGTACAGATTCAAGACTTAATGTATGTGGAGTGAAAGCGCAGATCCCGCCACACTGAAACAGTTGAAGACAACAAAACCGTGGAAGAATCTACCCATCCTGGCTGTTAACCTGGTGGTCAGGCCATACAGAAAGGTGCAGTGCTGCCACACAAGATAAAGTGATATGTTATACGGAGCGCTACTATCACAGGCAGGTGTGTACAGAAAAGAAGCACCAAAGACTGCAGGAGTCAAATACATAAAGACCTGGCTGCCAGAACAATTCACAAGAAATCTTATTGTCATTGTACTTACTAGAGCCTCAATAAGAGGAGCTCTTCAACATCAGCACCAGGCGACGAGGCCCAAGAAGAAGCACGAGGGTTGTTCTTACTAAACTGTCCAATACCTGAAGTGGCACACCTCAAAAGCTGCAATGTGGCGGCACAGAACAACTCCAGAGGTCTCCAGAAAGTGAAGGGCTCTGATGAAGACCAAAAAGAAGGTCACCGTACACCCAGGATGATCAGAGGCTGATCGATTGCAGGGCCTCACAGACGGCACAGGTCCTAGTGGACAGCCAACAAACTCTGACAGTGTTCCACCCTGAGTGTCAGCCACTCCCATAAATAGCTACAATGCTGCCACCTTATTGAAACCACCGCCACTTTTTGATACTGCCAAAAAGCAAAATATTGGGAATAGATGGATTGTGTGAAAAATGCCACAAACTGACTAAGATAATACATACTGTCAGATTAAAGATGCTTTGAATCACAAGTTCAATCCAATGCCTAATGTAGATTACGAAAGATATATTTTCAGTCAAGAACGACAGAAAGTTGGTGAAAACATTGATGAATTTGTTCAGAGACTCAACACGCTCATCAAACACTGGAAGCTCAATGAATTTAATGGTGAAGAAGCTATACGTCTTAGATATTATTGATGGATGCTTGTCAGATTCATTCAGGTAACCAAATCTGAGAGAAACTCTTAGTCTGGATTGAGTGTTAATGGCTGCCAGAGCTGACGAGTGTGCTGATAGACAAGCCGCTGACATGGAGGCTGGAGGCGCCCGAAATGAATTAGTAATGAGTGTGAAAAATAAGCCAAAGACTGAAGGGCACAAGGTGATGTCTACTTATAAAAGAATTGTGTTTTAGATGTGGATTTTCATTTCCACGTGAAGTTAAATGTCCTACCATTGGACAGATATGTAAAGGCTGCAGGAAGGAGAACCATTTTGTGATGGTCTGCAGAGCAAAGAAAAAAGCAAGTGCGTCACAGCGCAAAAACAAACCGCCATAACATTCCAGACGCAACGTTCAACGCGTGCCCGGAAGGCCGAGCGGCGACATCAGTTAAGACAAATCGACACCGATGAATGGGATTGTCATCTAAATTATTGCCAATTGATTTTTCTAGAATAGTATCAAGTGAAAGTGAAGAAGCTGGCTGGGCAATGTCGATGTTTACCTCAGAAAAGCATGCGCATATTGATTGAACTGGCCACATGTGAAGAAAAACTAGCTACATGTTCAGAAAAACGTCAGTCAAAGAAAATTCAACATGGTAAAACACCAGTCATTCTAACATTCTCCAAAGATTCATATGGTTGTTCCATACATTTCATTATGTGGTGCTTCAATAAACATTATGCCAGGGGAGAAATATAATGAATTGTCTCCATGGCTGCGACTGACTCATTGAACACTAAGGTGTATACATGGGCGGCATCACTGCCTACAAAGTCCAGGTTCATTTGTAGCAACGATGAAACGCAAGAAAACGAAGATGCAAGCACCCATCCATGTGCTTCAAGGTACAGCGTCAAGTGCCTGTCCACTCGGTTTCAGCGCCGCTACTAATATTGGACTGATTCCCATAAACTAAAAAATGAATGCTCACCGTGAAATATTAAGTAAAATCCCTTCATTGTTTAGTGGTTTTGGAAAGCTTAAGACTATGAAAGTAAAGCTGCATATTAATGAGGACATCCGGCCTGTTTCTCAAAGACATATACAAATTGCTTTTCATGTACAAGATGCTGTTGAAAAAGAAAAATAAGGCTTTCACACAAGTATGTTGTTTACTTGCGGATGCAGGTTTGACTTTCAATGCAGATAAATGTGAGTTCTACAAAACAATGTTAAAATTCTTTGTCCATATCTTTTCCGATGGGAGTATGACACCTGATCCTGCAAAAATACAAGCACTGTCAAATGCTGATCCCCATAAGATGTTTAGATGGTGTGCTCATTTCTTGGTATGACCAGCTACTTTTCCTGATATATACATATTCATATTTTCCTGTACGGAAAGCCTTTTACGCTGGTAACTGATCATCAGGTTTGCTAACTATATCTGGCAACTCAAACGCCAAGATGCCTCCTCGCCTTGAACGATGGGGACTTAGTTTACCAGAGTACAATTATAACATTGTGTATCATACAGGGAAGGACCAGAACCCTGCAGACTATTTCTCCTGAGGGCCTATACAAGGCCATAGTACTCTGTCCAAAACGGCTCAAGTCTATATCAATTTCATTGTAAAATCAAACACACCAGCTGCAATTTTGTTAGCCGAGATTATCACTGCCATGAGTCAGGATTGCGACATGCTAAAGTTGACAGATATAATCTCACATTAGTCATGTAACTGACACCCTCGACCTCCTACCTCCTACCAGTGATGGTGACTATCAAAAATACAAGAATACAGAGACTCTTCTCACTTTCGGTGTTTAATTCCTTGTTCAGCAGAGCCACCTGTTGAAGAAGAGACAGGGTCTGATGCACCAATGACTGCTGTTGCCTTTCCACTATCAACACAGATCCTGGACATTTATGGTGACAGTCCCAGTTTCCAGTTACAAGATCGGATCGAACAATTAAAGAACCAAAAATATTAATTGAAGAGATTTAATTGTGTACATGTATATATTTTGTAACAATTTGCAGTTTCTCGTTTAACAGAGGAGGAGATGTAGTGGCTTTTGAATTAGCAATGGCTTATCCCTTTTGGCTCCTGTTGGACTTCGTAGAGCTATGACGTAGGTGTCAGAGCGGAATACAATGAAGGCTGATTTAGAATGTTGGGTTCACAGTGACACACAGAAGAATAAAGACTTGTAATACTAAGCTCTGTGTGTGACATAGTCTTTTACGTATACCCAGGCTAGGGAAAAAGCTACACTGGTCACCTCCCGTTAAGACCATCCCCTCTTTCTCTCTGTTCAACTTGCCAGTCTTTACATCAGCATCCCATTCAGGTGTCACTGGATGCAAACATGTGATATGTTTCTGGTGATGTTTTTCCATTGCAAGAGGCCGTGACCTTACTGCCCTTTCTCGCTGGCACTTTTAGAGGCTCCAGTTCATAGGGTGTGTCCATCTTTCTGTACTATCATTCTTTCAGCAGAGCCCAGTCACCTTCTCTTATGTCACTGTCCTTGGCATGTCGACGAGCATCAGCATATACTTTCATTTTTCTTTTCTTCATTTTATCTTTTGTTGTTTGTAGCTCAGAATCTTCTCCTGCGGGCAGCTACTGGGGTAGCTTAGTGTGTACCGGTTGCCCAAACATGATTGCAACTGGACATTCTCCGGTTTGAGGAGTGGGGTCTTCCTTCCTCCCTGTCAATTTTCTCAGTGTCCCATTTCCTTCCTTCCCCCTGTCACTTCCATCTTCTCCCTCCCAGAGCAGGGGGCAGTGTACAGTTGGGTCAGATTACCCTGTCCTCTTGGGCATGACTGCACAGTCCCCATAAGAAGTCATTTGATCACCTTGATATGGACTCTGTCCTGTTGGATTGTACTGCCTCATTAATGGGAAGGAAATTGTATAACAGTATTATCATAATAGGAAGTATAAAATATTATTGAGCCCTAATGAAGACCCCAAAAGAATCAAGAGGAGTCGAAAAAGCACCAGCTCCAACACATGTTTACCTTATTTGCATCTAAATGTTGAGATTTACAGGTCTTGTCACTAATGGTAAACCCTTAATGCAGCGATTTGATCATTAGGTGAATCATTTATCTCCATTTCTTCTATGTTATGAATAACCGATTAACTCCCTCGACCAGTTGCCTCTGCATGAAGAATACATATCAAAACCTTGCATCACTATTTTCAGTATTCTTAGATCCTTCTTCCAATGTAACATTAGCAAACAGAGACACACAAGTTCCAGGTCCTGGTGGCTGGATTAAAATATTGAATTGATAACTAATTAAAGGATAACCTTGAGAATACGTCATTTTATTTATTAGTTCGACTAGCCCTTTAGGAAGGTAGTCCCCATCCGGTACACAGCAAAGCGAAGAAGAGCTTTTATTGGAGCAAGAGAAGTCTTGGAATTACAACTACTGGAGAGTTGAGCAGATATTCAATAGTGAAAAACATATTTAGTCTTTTTTTTTTTTACCAAGGCTAAAAAAACTTGCCTACGTTAGTATAGAAGTGTCTTCATGTGGAAAGATGAAGAAGCCTCAAATATGATTATCGGTCCCATAGTCCCAAGGTCTGTTCTGCTTCTCGTCAAGCTAAACATTCACTTTAATTAAACTTCCACCGCAGTCCATTGGCAATTGTGTTTCAAACTGTAGAGAGGTTGAGCGTTATGATTAAGGAGATGAATTCTGGCATTTGTCTGGCATCTATGGCGGAGCTTATGAAACTTAGAATGTGCCAGTGGAAGTGTATTATTGACTTTCAGTGTAAGCGCATGTTTAAGCAAATTTCTCACCTTTGCCCTGTGATGGACACACTGGCACACTTAATTTTAATTGTATAGAGGACTGGAGCCAGAGAAGGAGCAATTGAATGAACCAAGCATTTAGCATCGAATTGGGGATATATTTTCTAAACTCTTCTGTGCCATTGCAGGCTTAACATTTTTACTACCCTTCTTCAGAGTAGTGAGACCTCTGTAGGAGACACATGTTTTGTGAGCTTTGGAATAACATGCACTGCTTGTAAAGTACAATATTTTACACCCAACTGCAAACCCACCTTATAGTGTTAGTATGTATTGTATTGTAGCACTTTTATAGTGCATAATTACTTCCCCTGTGTCAGGCGTTCATGCGCTTATTAACATACATAGCATGCTACACTATGTAGGTATATGGTTGGAAGTGTGTTGTCTTTGCTTTGAGTTTCTGTTAAGTGTTTCCAAGTTGGCAATTATGATGGCCAACGAGCTGTGGTTATCGTATAATGGGATGCAGCACTTGGCAGTGTGATGGCTGAGGAAATGAGATATAGAGGATAACTTTTATATGTCCTAGTATGCTGGTATCTCTGATTAGCTCTGCAGGTCCCCTTACTGTTTTGGTACATTTTTATGTTCTCAGTCTGATATAATTCTCTGAATATTGCTAGACCTGTTCTACTCTGAGATGTTATGTATATGTGAGAGATAACAGGTGCAAAGATAAAGTGAGGGAAAACAGAGAGCTGCCTGATATATTGTGTTACAGTCCTCCTTTATTTGACTGCTGTAATGTGTTGTCATATAAGTTTGTTAGAAATTTGGTCTATAGTTGGCAGAGGTATGCACCCTGTCGAAGTAGGGACCACAATCCTACTCAGGGTAAATCACAAGATAATCTCAAATTATCCTGTGCTCACCCCCTGATAGCTTGGCACAGAGCAGACAGGCTTACCTTAGAAGGCAATGTCTAAAGTATTTGTGCAGTAACTCATACAACACAGTAAATACACCACAACAAGACTACACAACAGTTTAGAAAAATAGAGAATATTTATCTGAGTAAAACAAGACCAAAACGATCAAGAGCCATCAAGCAGATGCCGAGTTATTGAATGTTGAAATAAATACCAATTGTTTTTCTGCAATATTTTATATCTTTACAATTTTGCTGAGGCTTATTTTCTAGGAAACACGCATTTATTAATATTACTGAATCCCTTTACATGGACTAACAGAGGAGATTCCAGAGACTTTGTCATATAGAGAGTATGACTCGAGGTAGTGACGCAAGTCTAAACTGATATTGCGTCATAGAATATACCTGAAGCAACAAGGCTTAGTACTCCCAAATTTATGTTACATAGTGTTACACGTGTTTTTTAGGACGGATCACATGTGGGCCGGCAGTATTTGCAATTAATTTAAGCTCCCTTTCTACACTGAGTTTTAACTTAAAAAAGATCATTCATCATTACACGTATTAGGGAGGTTGCACATGACTTTCATGAGAAACACTCTTGTAGAGAAAAAGAAAGCTCAAAATACAATTAGATCAATAGAAAGTAAATTAAAGAAGCTGGATCTACTCTCCATTTCAACACCCTTATTTTTATATAGCTTTGATAGATTCCCACTGTCCAGTTTATAGTATCGGTAAATCTTATGATGTGCCTCTATCAAATTCAAATAAAGGGCATGTGAAGTAAAGGCAGATGAAATACAACGTTTTTAAAAAGGAGGCTGAAAGGGATAGCACATGTTGCTAGAATGGAACAATCCCCCAGAAATAACTAGCTTCTTCCAAAAAGCAGAAGGTGGGTTTCCAGTCGCTTACTGGTGTGATAAATCAGCTTACGCTCACAAATATAAAGTTACCCAAGAAGCAGAGTATCAGTACTGGGGGAATTTGCCTCCCCCTTCCTTTCAGTAGTGTTAAGAATAATAAAATGAAATAGAGCTAGAGAGCTTTAGAACTCCCTGGCTACCTTTACTGGTGTGCATCATCTCCAGACCAGTTGCATTGACCATGTAACTGACAAGACCCCTGTTCTGGCTGTTATGCTTACCATCCGAATGTATGTTGATACTTCCCATACCATTACTATGCATGGTTTTAGTGAGATGTTTTTACTTAGCATAAACCATTACTTCGCAAGTTTTAACCACATGCATTTATATCGCAAATGGTTATAAATGTACTATGGTTTATGCTAATTAAAAACATTCCACTAAAATCACGCTAACACTACACTACCTTACACTACTTAAACACCACTACACTACCCTAAACAGTAATACACTGCCCCCTACACTACCTTCCCCCTTCTTGGACCCTACGCTCTAACACTACAATTCATGACCCCCGACACTACCTTAAACCCTAAACCACTACCCTACACTACACAAACACCACATCACTACCCTAAACCCTAAAACACTATCCCTGCACGACCCTCACCCTTCCCCCAGTCCGCACCCTACACTACAACACTACCCTGCACAACACCCCAACACTACCCTAAACCCTAAAACACTACCCTACACCATACTAACACCACAGCACTACCCTAACCCCTAAAATACTGCCCCTGCACAATCCCCCCGACACCCAGTCCTGTCCCTACACCCAAACACTACCCTGCACGACACCCCAACACTACCCTAAACCATAAAACACTACCCTACACTACACTACACTAACACCACAACACTACCCTAAACCGTAAAACACTACCCCTAGCACGAGCCGGCCCCTACCCCCAGTCTGGTCCCTACACTGAAACACTACCTGCATGACCCCGATGCTACCCTAATCAATAACTACCCTACACTACACAAACACCACATCACTACTCCACAACACTACCCTTCATGACCCCCGAGACTACCCTAAACTCAAATACACTACTCTACGCTACTCAAACACAACCCTACGACCTAAAAGACTACCCCTGCACGACCCAAAAAACACTACACTTACCTCTCTCTCTCCTCCGTTGTTCCTCTCTTCTCCGGCTTCCAGTGGCTTCCAGCGACGTCAGATCTGCACGTCATTGTTTGAAAACAGAAGCCCCTTCCAAACAAGGATGTGGATAGTGCATACCATTACAACACATACATTGTAGCAACGCTTGCGATCTAACAACTTGCGTACTAATGGTACGTGTTGTAATATTGCAAGCGTAGTAACGCTTGCGAAGTAATGGTATGCACACTAGCAGCCGCGCACTAAAGGTGGTTTACACACCGTCCCCAGTGGCTTCGGGCGCACACACAAGCATACAGAATACTGCTAGACTAAGAAATACAAACAAGAAATCACCTAGAAACAGACATTCTAAATCTGCATCCCAGGATCTGTAACTGCATCCCCTGTTTCATCAGGAACACCCAACACTCTTTAGATTGAGGAAAGAGCTAAAGACCCATCTCTTTAAAGAACACTGTGGCCCTAAATTGGTGTTGCACGTTACTAAGGTGGATTTACTTCACATTGAATTCACCTCCAAATGTATTGTTATCCAGTGGCGGCTTCTCGAGGGAGTGCTGCGGGGCGGTGAGGCAGGGCGGAGGAGGGGCAGGGTGGAGGGTAGTAGGCTATCGCATATGGCCGAACCCAGTAAAGTACATAGATAAATAAATAAATGAATTACATTGTGCGTGCTACAACCCAATCGAGGATGCAGCGTGCGCAATGTAATTTGTTTTATTTATTCAATTATGTGCTTAACTCGGTTCGGCGGTATTCCAGAGTTTACTACACTTCACATCACCGGCCCCACCTCACCGCCCCGCAGCACTCCCTCGAGGAGCCACCACTGTTGTTATCGTATGGTAATTAGCCCCACTACACTGGGAAGTTTATCCCGTGGAATGTGGAATTTTCATGAAGTGTGAAACAATTTGAAATGTATAATTCCCAGTTGGGTAGCTGGGGGGCGGGGGGAGAGGTGGTGGGCGCGGTCCGCCCCAGGCGGCACTATTTTGGGGGTGGCGGCCTTTGTAGTTTATTTGGGTACAGGGACAGGGACACTCACTGACACTACTCTCAGCCAGTCTAGCTACGTCTCTGATTCCCCCTCTTTCTGTCTTGCTCCTCACTTACTGAAAACCGTGACTTGAAGAAACGGTTCACAACCTCTCTTTCCTTCTTTCATTTAGTTGCGTCCCTGTGAAATGGTTCCAAAAAAGAAAAACAGTCTTGTGGGGGAATGCCCTTTTTCTGTCATTTTTCTATTCCAAAGTACAGCCTCGGGATGGAGAGAAATAAAAGGTTTTAAATATGAAAAATAAATACATAATTAAATAAAGCAAGACCAAGTGGTTGCAAAGTGGCCAGATTGGTTTTATTCACATCCAAACACATCAGCTCACTTTACAGACTTTGCAGTGAAGCTCTACATTTGTTTTCTCGTCTTTCTTTGAACAGCATTGTTGCCCCCAGGTGGGGGAGTGCACCATTCCTGGATGTATTGCAATACCTGGTTGGTGGGTGGATTTGAAAACAAAATGTGTACCATGGCTCTGTGTTTATGGATATGGTCTTTTTAAACCATACTTCTTACGTTTTGTAAGGATATAAGCAGTGGACATTGAAACGGTTCCCTTCAGGGCCCTGTAGTCTTGTCCTTAACTTTTCAGGTAAAACCACTCACTGATTTCTGAATAGTGAGTGAGAGATCGTTAAGGTGACCATGTAGTTTTTGCTTACATTTCACATGGTTTACTTAATCTTGCATTCCCTATGAGTGTTTGCTTTGACTTTTTTTTTTTAGGCAGCATATTACTCTTATCAAGTGCATAATTTGAATTGAGCCACATCCATTTTTTTATAGCGGGCACAATTAGGTTGTAGCTGAAGGCAGTGCGAGTTTCTCTCAGTGGGCAGTATAGTGTTCAGTGGGGGAAAGGATGTGGCACTATGGCCAGAGCTGTCAAATTTGGTACTGTGGAACTGGGTTCAGCTTCATGAGCAGTTCACCAGACCACTCTACTGAGGGAGCATATTCCCATGCTAGACCTTAGAAGCCCCCACTAGACCTTAGAAGGCCTGATGTCTTAGCACAAGCAGGTGTACCCTAGTGGTGTCACTTGTGGGTTAACCGTGAAGGCCTGTCCACCACAATTCATACTGAAAATCAATTCCAGTCTTGCGGACAGGCCTACGAAGCAGAACACCCTAGAGCAACAGTGATCCTGTCACTGTGACTCTTTCACTGAGGTCACATGAACCTTGAGCAGGTTAGGGCGGTGCGAACGGTGTGACCACACTGGGTAACTATTTCGGGTGGGTGCATAGTGTTTGCAAGTATATTATGGTTTAAAAAAACATGCTGCCTCCTTCCTGGCCTTCAGCAATTTTCAGCAACAATAAAAATGTCATGATAACTTCGGTGATTAATGTTCTTCCTGGAGAGAGATGGAGTTTTGTCTAGTGGAAGGGTTGACTCCTGGAAAAGTAGCACAGAGGGTTAATGTGCCTGCTGCAAAGAACGTGTACCATGCAGATCACAAAGTGCACATAATGTTAACTAAGTTGGTAGGTTACTGCTTTTGTCAGAGAGAGCCTTTTGTTACTTGCAATTTATAAGTTAAAATCCTAACATAGAACAGTGAGCTATTAAACTATTCTCCCTACTAGTATGGTTTTAATGTTGCTTCTACACCTTGTAGTCCTTTTTTTTATATAACATTTCCTATACAGGGATTTACACATGTATAAATGATTTTCTCTGTGTAGTGTGTAAAGTGCTCTGACACCGTACACTGGTATGAGTGGCTCTGTAAATCAAATTAAATGCATCTGAGAAAGAGTGTGGTTATGGAGACTTGAGCATTGTTGCTGGGCGGGCCTCGGGAGAGCTTGTGGGACGCGCCTGCCGATCACAGTCAGGAAGCCTGACGGATATGTTTGGAAGTATTAGGAGGAATCACACTGGTATGGTTGGGTGAGTGGCCCCGGGGTGCTGTGCATGGCTCTCTGCGGCTGCGAGTTCAGTTGGTTGGCACTTGCTTGTACTGGTTGGTGGACCGGTGTGGACCTGGCATTCCGGTGATGCATGTGAGAAATATTTGTGCTGAGGTTTGACAGTGGGGTGAGATTCGAAATTCGAGTTGAGACTTGGCCTTGCACGGTCATGGGGCTGTGGATGCCATGGGTGGCAGTCTGTGGGATGGCCCGAGACCACGGGCTCTAGCTACGCCTCTGATAATTCCATAGAATATTTCCACATTTTTTCTGAGTAGACTTTAAATGTGTGCAAGGGATGGTGCTTGAAGTGGACAGGTGCGAGATGGAAGGAATAGGGGACAGTAGGGAGCGTGTTTTATTTAGCAGGGAAAAGCATTGTACGTCTCTCCGGGTTAAACAAAAGGTTTCTGCAGCCAAGGTCTCGTGCAATTTTATCATTTATTTTTTTCAGTCTGGAAAAGTCCAGTCATGTTATTCTGCACCCGATAGATATATCCAGGTGCAGAAAAAAGAAACCACTACTAATCAGGCAGAAAACAACGCATAAAAGCATGCATTAATTTCGTTTTACCTAACTTGTAATCAAGCCTTCTACCTGGACACTGTGTAACATCCCAACAGACCGTAGAAAGGACCAAACCCTCTCTCCACCACACATGTGGTAGGTCAAGGATGTTGTACATTTCTTGCCTTCTGACTGCACCGTGGTTTGTTTGTTCTGGATAGGTTTGCACTACAAAACACACACATACATAGATACTGAGACATATTTTTTCTATTTTTTTAAATAGATATTTTTTTTAACTAAAATCTCACTTACGTCGTTATCTATTTAAAAAAAATGTTCTTCAAACAGCAGCATCCCTTTCAGCAGTCCCAGCAGTTGGTTGAGATAGCTGAAGTTTCCTGGTGTATCTGGCACCCAGAAATATTGATTTGTGTCATTCCTATAGGCATGCTTGCTTATTACAGGGATCTTGACAATGAGTGGTAGGGTCAGAGTTAAATGTTTAATGCTGTGAAGGCAAAAGGAAGACTTTAGCATAGCACATATGAATTGGCAAAAGGTAGAGTTGCTCCCGGTCTGGGGTGGGGGTAGAGGGCGGATTGAAAAAAAAAGTTAAAAGGACTTACCTTTAACAACCGGCTGCCGCCTCTACTCCATCCTCTTCATCTTCCTTCGGACCCGGCCGGCAGCAGGAAGCATCCGGTCACACAACCTTCCCTGAGCCAATCACAACGCTGCAATGCAGCATTGTGGTTGGTCTGAGCACAGTGGTTCAGCACTGAGATGGGGACAGAGAGCCTGTGCATGTTCCTCACCAGGCTCTGTAATACATTCTGGTAGGGAACATGCAAAGTGCGCATGAACTGTTTGACTGGCCCAAGAGGGCCAGCCAAACAGTTCATGCGCACTTAGGGAGTGCAAACCACTCCTCTCCTGCTCTGGCCAGACCCACCCCGCCACTGACTGCAATGGGAAAAATAAAATTATAATAGCGATACATTATTATCATTTTATTTTTCCTTTTGAGCAGTGGGGCGATGCACCTCCGCCTTAGGGAAGGAGCCGCCACTATTTTTCTTCAAACAAAATTTACCACACCCGGTTTTGAATCTTTTGTCTTGTAAGAAAAATATAATTTACAATTCCCACAACACTAAGAATTTCAAGAATAAATTATTATATTTGGTTCAGAAAAGAAACTGAAAGAGAGCTTCCCATTTAACAAAGAAGCAGGGAATAAAAAAAGGAAAAGCCCAGCATCAGAGAGGAAAACAGATGAGATAGATCAGGAGATGTAGGAGGGTAGAGGTACTGGGTTAGAGGTAGGGGCACAGTAGTGAAAACTGATGAAGCAGAAGGAAACCTGGCCCAAATTGGATAAAGAAATTGATACTAGAAAACGAGATCAGTAGACGAGAAACAAATGTCGGCAATCAGAAGTCAAAAAGCAGTTATGGGGATTATAAGGCGCAACATAAAATCAGAGAGAGGGAAGGAGGGAGGAGGAGGTGAGAGAAAGAGAGGAAAATAGAAACGTACATTAGAAAGGGTGTGCGCTGTGTCGCCCACTATAAAAGCTAGAAAAGATCAACAGCTCCTAATCTGAACAAGCATTGTCGACGGCAATGGGTCTAACTTTAAAGGAATGTTGCATAGTAATGTGAAGAATTACCAAAAATAGCATGGGAAGGGATATGTATTTGTGTAGAGGCAAAGAACTATAGAGAATATTGGTTTAGGTTGAAAGATCAGTGGAGACGTGTGCTATCACCCAGACCTAAACATCCATGTAGGTTTATGACTGACATGCAACCATCTGTGCTTCTGCCAGAGAAAAACACAATAAATTATCTAGTTATCTAAGACAGTTTAATAGCATTACAATGTCAAGTTTGTGCCCCTGGAAGTTCAAGCTCAGGCAACTGGATAAATAAACAAAGTTTCCACAGTTATGTGGATGGCAAGAACTTTTTTGTGTAAACACAACTTCTGACCAATCAAAACATGTACTCATGGTTCCCTTGGTGCGGGCAGAGCCAAAGTCCCGCTCTAGTGATGTTCAACTAATTGTCTGACAACAGCAACAATGTCAAGCCAGACCACAAGGAGGCCAAAAAATCTGAGGCATTCCAAAGTTCATGTTCTGCAAATTGGTCAATGTTGTGTCAATGCACTGGCACACTGGAACGGCACTAGACAGGGCTCTGGCATGTACTAGATACATTGTTACAAGCAACTGTTGACCTACTGTGCTTGAAGTAAAATGTTGTACCTGCTATGTTAAACTTGTACCCTATATACCACACAAGTTAATTTTTCCTCTAGAGAACTTACATCATATAGTGTGTGAATTGTTGTTTCTTGGTATAATGAACCTACATGAAGAGTAAGGTAGCACTATGTATTGCAGTACAGGAATGTAGAAACAACATCAGTCAGTCAAGAAACTAAGAAAAGAGAGAAAGGAACACTTTAAGTTTGTGTGCAATTGTAAGTGAAGGTGAAAGGTGTGAAGTTCCTGATGCAAAGTCTTGCTGGGAAGGTTGATGAGGTGCTCTTTTCTTTTGTCAACATCTTTTTATTAGGTTTTACAATGAGATACAACCATGGAATCGCTCCTGTGCACATTTTTCATACTAAGAGTTACAGGTATCTAAGTAGAACACACAGCTTTTCAACAAGGTCTTGGCAAGTCATACTTTCGGAAAGAAACAAAATCCCTCTTAGAGAATCAAATTCTGCTATATATAGTTCCTTCGTACTCAGGTTCCAATAGGAGAAAAAGAAAATATAACTGTCTTTGAAGAACAAAAACAAGAACAAATAAAGATAAAGAAACCAAAACTTTAAAAAAACATTTCCTTGGTGTTTTGTGTGAACGAGCCGGGGTGGGGGATAAGGGGGTGGCACAGAGGGGCAGGGGGTCCACTGGGTCTGGAAGAGGTGTAGGGCCCGCAGTCTGGGACCGCAGGCGAACGGCAGCAGTCCCTCCAATAGGTAGCTCACCAGCAGGCTCCAAATGTAATCAAAGCCCCTACGTGAATCATCAACCATGTCCGTCATCCTCTCAAGCACCAGTGTACGCCATACCGGGCATGCCATGGGGCAAGGGAGGGGGCCTTTGTCTTCTCCAGGCAGTAGCTATTGCCATCTTGGCTGCTTCCAGGCATAACCACATAATGGAGCTGTCTCCTTGGGTCTGATACATCACAGTAGGGTCCTGAACTCACAGGAGAGCATTTCCACAGTATGTGGGATGGGATACCCCAGAACCAGTTTGGTTTGGGAGAGAATCTCTTTCCAGAAAGGTTGGGTGGCGGGGCTGTCCCACCAAATATGAGGGAAGTCCCCTAGCAAATCACAACCCTGCCAAAATTTGTCTGTGGTATTTGGGAATATGAAGTGCAGTTTCTGGGGATGAAAATACCATTCATACATGAGTGTGCTTACAACAGTTCTTCGTTTCATCAGGCTGAATCCTTACTCATATAGATTGAGTCAAAAGTCAATTTTTTAATATAGAAATGAGATCTTTATTGATTCGAGTAAAAACATGAACAGCCGACACGTGTTTCGCCCCCTTTGGCGATTCGCTCCAGGGCTTTTTCAAGGCTATTTACATATAAGTCTGCTCATTGCAGTTCTTCCTCATTATTATGCTGGTTTCCAACAAACATCCGATTTTTCAATAGTATAAATTTGTGGGGGTAAATCCCTAAGTTCCGAAGTCAGGAGCCGGCAGGTCGTTCCTTCCGCTTTCGCGTGTGTGTCGGAAGGAACGACCTGCAGGCTCCTGACTTCGGAACTTAGGGATTTCCCCTCACAAATTTATACTATTGAAAAATCGGATGTTTGTTGGAAACCAGCATAATAATGAGGAAGAACTGCAATGAGCAGACTTATATGTAAATAGCCTTGAAAAAGCCCTGGCGCGAATCGCCAAAGGGGGCGAAACACGTGTCGGCTGTTCATGTTTTTACTCGAATCAATAAAGATCTCCTTTCTATATAAAAAAATGGACTTTTGACTCAATCTATTTGAGTAAGGATTCAGCCTGATGAAACGAAGAACTGTTGTAAGCACACTTACCACCCCCTGAAAGACTTTATCTGTTCAAAACTCAAGAGGTCCAGAGTTTTTGAGTGTGTCCCTCTTACACAAACTAAGTGAAGACTGATATAGCCTTGGAGTCTCTTTTGGACCCCCCCTCTTTTCAAGAAACCATTCATACATGACTTTATAGTGTGCTTCTCTTAAAAACATGGTGCGATTATGTTAGACGGTATCTTTGTATAAGGAGCCCCAATGTTTCTCCTCTATGGGGGCAGGCAACCGCGCATCCCAGAATTTCCTATTCCGTTGGACCAGTTGAGGGCCTGCCATCGAAAGTAAAGCATACAAGAAGGTTATGCAGCCCTTGGAAGTGGCACCTGATTGCATAAATGTGTCCACGGGGAGCAAATCTCTGGTTGCGGCCTGCCGCACCTGGGGTAGCTGCACCCAGTGTTTTAGTTGATGGTAGTGGTATTCTTCTGTGGGCGGTATTTTAAAACGAAGAGCACATTCCGCAGAGGAGAGCAGATCACCCGTTGGACCTAGCCAGAGAGCATGAGACATCCACCCTCTCTCCATCTGTCGAAGGGTCCTTCTAACAATGCCCGGGGGAAGGCTGTATTGAAGTGAATGAGGGTGTAGGGAGAGGGGAAAGTCATCAGAAGCAGCGTCTTGGTAATGGTGTCCCACTCATGGAGTGTGGTAGCCATGGGGTTGCTGAGGTATACATTAGGCTGTCTTTCATCTTTTGGTTTCCATGGCAGGTTCCATATAGTTCTACCCGCTATCTGTCTGTCCATATGGAGCCAGTGTCTGTCGGAGGCCCTAGGGGGCCACTCTGCCATGACCCTCAGTTGGTCTGCTTGAAAATATAGGCTAAATACAAGAAGAGCCAACCAGACCTCCGAACGTGGTCTAGTCAGGAGCCGCTGGGATAGACATGCCCTCTGTCCCTCACAGATAAATTTGGTTATCATTTTTTTCAACTCCGGGAACAACTTTTATCTACTGTAATCGGGAGCCCCTGGAAAAAGTCTGGGTAGAACATTCATCTTGATTTCATTTATCCTCCCTTTCCAGGAGATAAATGCCAAACCCCATCTCTGGAAATCAGCCTGGAGATGCTGTAGGAGAGGAGGAAAGCTGGTGCCTTATAAAAGTCAGTTAGTTTGGGGGTAATATTAACACCTAAAAACATAGCAGAACAGGGACGTCTCCTTGACCCTCGCCACTTGAATAATAATAATAATACAGAGTTTTATAAAGCGCGATCAGCTACCTCACGAGGAGGTGTCCCGGCGCTGTAAGAACAATGTTGTGAACCGTGGGGAGAAAGCTGGAGAGGATGACATCTAGCGTGGCTGGGCAAACAGCCAGGTTTTCAGCAAACGCTTGAAACAGGCTTCGGATGGGGACTGTTGGAGAGCAGGGGGCAGCGAGTTCCATAATGTCGCCACATTGGCCGAAAAAGTTTGTCCACCTAACCTGGCTCTTTTTGGGGACTGCAATACGGACGCAGTTGTTGGATCTAAGGGAGCAGGCTTGAGTGTACCTTGGTAATCGGGCTTTCAGGTAGTTTGGGAAGTTACCGAATAGAGATCTGAAGGCCAAAGTGAGTGCTTTAAATTTTATTCTGCTAGCAACTGGTAGCCAATGAAGAGAGAGGAGGTGCGGAGAGACTGAGTGCTTGAAGGGAATCCTCATTAAAAGTCTCGCAGCCGCATTTTGGACCAGTTGAAGTTGCTGTATAAGATACTTCGGTAAGCCCAAATACAAACCGTTAGCGTAATCCAGCCTAGATGTAACTGTGGCGTGGATTACAGTTTTACGGCAGCTAGCTGTTAAGAGTCGAAGAATCTTACGAAGATTCCTCAACTTACTCATGCAGCAACCAGCCACTTGCTGGATGTGTGATACTAAGGACAGCTTGTCGTCCCACCGTACCCCTAGATTTCTTGCTGAATGGCTAGGCGAGGGGGCTTGTCCCATCTCTGCCGGCCACCACAGATCAGATGGTGGAGGGGGGCCTTTGCCGAAGAAGATCACCTCTGTCTTGCTAGCATTAAGCTTTAATTTATTGGTGTTCATCCAGCAGGCCACATCTTGTAGGCACCCCTTAAAGCTCAGAAAGAATGCCTCTGACACTTCTGAATATGGGAACACCAACTGGGTGTCATCGGCGTATGAGATTGCCTTGATCCCCCAGTTGGCAATCAACGTGAAGAGTGGAGCAAGGTAAACATTAAATAAGAGTGGGCTCAGGGCCGAGCCCTGGGGGACACCACAGCTAAGGGCTTTAGGTGAAGAGGAGACATCCCTTAGCGCCACCTTCTGAATCCTTTGGGTCAGGTACGATTGTAGCCACTCCAAAGCCTGGCCCTGGATGCCTATCTCCGCCAATCGTAACAGCAGTATAGCGTGGTCGACCGTATCAAAGGCGGCCGACAGATCCAGGAGCACCAGCATAGCTGAATCTCCCGAATCCATCGACCACCTCACTGACTCGGCCACCTCAATTAGTGCTGTTTCAGTGCTAAAGCCGGGTCTAAAGCCTGATTGCGTCTCATGTAATATTTTATTGTGCTCGATAAATTGATTTAATTGGTGCTGGATAACTTTCTCACAGATATGGTGGTCCTAGATGTAAACCTCCACACACAATATTTGATATTATTTTAAAAGAACTTTGTTCAATTCTTATTCCACATTCGAAATCAATCCTGCAATGAAGAATTTTGGAAACATAAAAGAGAAAACACAATAGCCCAAAACAAACAGATGTCCAGCACACACACAAAATAATTTTTCAATCGTTTTAAAAGTAGAGGAGAGAAGACTCTACTGTTTATTCTCAATAAAATTCCTCCTCATGGTATAGTACACAAATATGCAGTTTTTGTAGAACAGGGGGTTACCAAAAGGGTAAAGTGCATATAGTGAGAAATTAGTGCTCGTGTAGGATAGAAAAGGACCAAGATGGTCAGGGGGTGATGAATTACAAAATGTCTTTGAGTCCAAGGTTAAGATAATCCTTGGCGTGGTTCAACAAGAGCCTGCCCTCAATGGTTATTATGCAAAAAAATGTCAATCTTTTTTGCTGTCTTTACGGTGATCAATTTGCTCGTTGCTTCGTATTTTCAGAGGGGTGAGTGGGCAGGGGCACAAAAGATGCAGGCTCAAAGAGGGGGAGATTGTCGACGTTTCGACCCAAGGATACGAAGGGCAGTTGATATCCTCATGGACGGGTCTTCATCAGGACTGGAAGGTGAAGGGAAGGAGCTAAGTTACATTACATTCATGTAACCCCAGCGGTGTGGGCGGACACCTGTAACAACAAATGTGAGGGCTAAGTATTTCAAACCAACAGCATGAAGGTTAGAACTGATTGTCAGTACTCCAAAGGCACTCACCCTTTAATGGTGTGCCATATGCGAAAAATCAATTGGATTTTTGAAAGCCGTCCAAACGTGCTCTCGAGTACTGGAGAGAAAAGGAAGACACAAAGCCATCAGTGCTGTGTTTCCTATGGTACAATTGGACATGAAAAACATTGACTGGACTGAGACATTACTACACATAATGACATTACATAAAAAGCGCTTGAAAACGCTGGTTGCACTCACCCTCGCTGTCAAAGGCGATGGATGGGTATTGATTGGTCGGTCGAACAATATACACGCTGTGTCTGTAGGCAAGAGTGTATAGTTAGCTAACTAGATTCACAGTCCAAAAGAGAGGATGAGTAGGAAAGTTAAAGGATGCTTGTTGCCATAACATACCTCCTTAGTCGGACTGCACGGCCTATCAATGGGGCTCTGTCTACTGGCGACTGCTGAGAGATGCTCAGTCGGCGCCGAATTAAGTAGTGGATGTGACGGCAACGTGCACGCCTCTGAGACTCACGCTAGAGCCGGGGCTGTTGCCTAGCAACATGTGCGGATTGGAGTGAAGACAGACTCCATGCGTATTAGAAGTTAGGGAAAACATAGTACACAAAGGATAGAGCTGTATGCAAAATAAAACAATTTACAAGGTATATGTTATACAGTATATAATTATAAGATGCAAAAAGAATTATCTATATGTCGGTCATATGGTTACATACAGTGTCCTATGAATGGCCGCATCAAAAGGTAAAACAGAAAGTTAGAGTCAACCATTTTACAGGGTAGCCATTTGCCTTGTTGTTTCCTCATACTCATTCAAACCCCGGTTGACCGTGTCAAATATATGCATCCGACCAATCAATACCCATCCATCGCCTTTGACAGCGAGGGTGAGTGCAACCAGCGTTTTCAAGCGCTTTTTATGTAATGTCATTATGTGTAGTAATGCCTCAGTCCAGTCAATGTTTTTCATGTCCAATTGTACCATAGGAAACACAGCACTGATGGCTTTGTGTCTTCCTTTTCTCTCCAGTACTTGAGAGCACGTTTGGACGGCTTTCAAAAATCCAATTGATTTTTCGCATATGGCACACCATTAAAGGGCGAGTGCCTTTGGAGTACTGACAATCAGTTCTAACCTTCATGCTGTTGGTTTGAAATACTTAGCCCTCACATTTGTTGTTACAGGTGGCCGCCCACACCGCTGGGGTTACATGAATGTAATGTAACTTAGCTCCTTCCCTTCACCTTCCCGTCCTGATGAAGACCCGTCCATGAGGATATCAACTGCCCTTCGTATCCTTGGGTCGAAACGTCAACAATCTCCCCCTCTTTGAGCCTGCATCTTTTGTGCCCCTGCCCACTCACCCCTCTGAAAATACGAAGCAACGAGCAAATTGATCACTGCAAAGACAGCAAAAAAGATTGACATTTTTTGCATAATAACCATTGAGGGCAGGCTCTTGTTGAACCACGCCAAGGATTATCTTAACCTTGGACTCAAAGACATTTTGTAATTCATCACCCCCTGACCATCTTGGTCCTTTTCTATCCTACACGAGCACTAATTTCTCACTCTATGCACTTTACCCTTTTGGTAACCCCCTGTTCTACAAAAACTGCATATTTGTGTACTATACCATGAGGAGGAATTTTATTGAGAATGATCAGTAGAGTCTTCTCTCCTCTACTTTTAAAACGATTGAAAAATTCTTTTGTGTGTGTGCTGGACATCTGTTTGTTTTGGGCTATTGTGTTTTCTCTTTTATGTTTCCAAAATTCTTCATTGCAGGATTGATTTCGAATGTGGAATAAGAATTGAACAAAGTTCTTTTGAAATAATATCAAATATTGTGTGTGGAAGTTTACGTCTAGGACCACCATATCTGTAACACTCAATACCCAGGTCCTAGGACTTTCTGTGGGTTACCCCGTATATAATAAGGATAACTTTCTCAAGCATTTTGCCTGGTGCTGCCAAGAGAGAGATCGGACGGAGATTATTGAGGTCCTTGGGGTCCCCGTTAGGCAGAGTTATATTAAGTAGAAAAGATTGATAAATTGGCTATTAAACCTCGCTAGAATGTATGATGCCTATGTCATCAACAATGTGTTTAACATATTCTTTCTCCTGTTTCGCCCTGAGCTGTTGCGCCAACCGAGAGCCTAATGTGTCGCCCGGGGCTTGAAGGCGTACGACTGTCCTTTTTATGCCCTGTTGGTGTACATGGCTTGTAGTTTCCCCCTTGCTGCTGTTACCCTTCTTAGGGTCTGAACCTACGGGCCCTCCTTGTGTGTTTTTCGGCCTCCTGGATCTCCCTTTCCAATAGAAGGCCCTCTCCTGTCTGCTGTTGTTTAAAAAAACATAGCCATGGCAATAAATTTCCCCCTGACGACCGCCTTAAAGGCATTCCAGTTGTTTACGTGGGTTATGTCAGCAGGGTCATTAGTGATAAAAAAAATCTTTAATTGCCTTCTCAGGTCATCATGGAGCAATCTATTTCTAGTTAAAAAATAGAGGAAGTACCATCTAGCAAGTTTAGAATGCAGGCCAGCCAAACGATCAACACTTCCAGTGGGGCGTGAGCCGAGAGGCAGATCGGGTGTAAACAAGCCCCTGCAAGCGACTGGCAGAGTGTCTGACTGGTGAATATATGGTCAATCCTGGAGTATGATCTATGGGAGTGGAAGAAGAACGAATATTCTCGTGTTGAACGATAGAGGGCCCTCCAAGCATCCTCCAGTCCCAAGCGTTACAAGGACAGCCTGAGGGATTTACTAAAGACTCCCCCTGTGCATCAGCCTAGGTAGCTCCAGGGTGAGTCCACATCCGCTCTCTGAGCCCCGTAGCATGAATAATAAAACACAGCAGGACATCTGGTAGGCACTTATCTGCAAGTTGGCTGGGACGGCTGTACTCGAAGCCAGTAAAAGAGGTATACCTCATAACAACAGAGGAACCGAAGTCCAAGGTCCTCGGGCGGGGGGGCCCACAACCCTCCTAATCCCCCCTCAGACCAGACAAAGTCCTTGCCTCCCTGACAACATCCGAGGTTGAGCAGCTTCTCTCCAGGAGAGGCCGAGCTTTTGAACCAGTCACCCCTTCGATTTCTTGCCACCTTTCTTGAATGTCTCCCCGGGGCCAGGTGAGTGTTGTTCAGTCTGACCGTCCGAGCCCCCGTCTCCTGAGGTTGCAATTGGTCACGTTGGGTTGTTCTGTAGTTCCGCTGCTTCTTCGAATTCCGTGAAGTTGTACGATTTGTTGTCAAGCGTGAAAGCGATGCCGAAAGCTATGTCCACCTGTAACGAACTTGTTGGCCTCTTAGAATCTCTGTTATCGGATGGAATTGCTGTCTTTGTGCCAGCATGGCCTGACCTACGTCCTGGAAGAGGAAACACGTTGCACCTTGAAAAGTGACTTTATGGATGCTTCTGGCCTTCCTGAGGAACAGTTCTTTGATTCTGAAGGAGCTAAACTTGACCAGAATGTCCCTCTGGCGTTTATTTTCTCGTCGTAATTGCAGGCCCATCCTGTATATGCGTTCCAGCTGGACCTCCGGGCAGCCCTCTCCAAAAGTGATAGAAAAGAGACCCACCATAAATTATTCCAGATCAGGACCTTCGCAGCCCTCCTCCAGGCCCTGCATCCTAATGTTGTCTCTGCAAGACTGATTTTCAAGGTCTTCGCCTCTAAGCGTGGCGGCGCAGAGTTGAGATTTCACATTGACCGAATCCTCTTCCAAGGGCTACAAACGAACCTCCAGCTCCTGGCATTTTGTCTTAAGGTTGAAGATGAGTGTGCCCACTGAATTCACGTCTGCCTGTAGTGCCACCAGCTTTATTCCCACCTCGGCTCGTAATGCATCGAAGGAAGCGCCGAGGGCGGCCTTAATATCTTCTCGCAGCTCATTCTTGAATTCTCTCAGCAGCTCGTCTCGGGGGACAGCCATTGTGTCTTCTGGTTGCGCACCCCCCTTCTTGTCCGCCCTTGTTCGCCCTATTTGCAGTGGCAATTTATTGATTATTCCCCCCTCAGCAGCTGAAATCCAGCAACGCCCACCTGTTAGCTGTAACTAAGTATATACTGTTTGGCTTAGATGGCGAGCTTACTCGGTTTTAGCCACTCAACATCGGAATCGGCTCCCTACCATTTTGAACAGTTAATGATATTCAGGGAACTCCTAAAGATTTTGCTTCTCGCAAGCCAGTGGCCACCTCTCTGTAGTGTTCTGTTGTATTTGCCTGGACACCTTTTAGGTATTTGCACTCTCTTTAAACTTTTAAACCAAATCAAGTAATTTGAGTAAAACATGACATTAAAAATTGTGATAATGATAAAGCACTTGAACATTAAAGTCCTATCATAAAAATGCAAACATTAAAAATACTATGGTGCACTCAGAGCCACAAAGTTAATCCTTCCAGACTTGGCCAACAAAATGTGATGACTACTCATCTCCACTAACATCAGAACTTAATTTTTGTTAAGTACCATATCCAAATTTTGAGAGTGCATGAAGCCTCCCAAAAGTCTTATCCCGTACATTAGTACATGGATTTTGAGGTCATATGTGAGTATCTTGTTGTGTGGTATGGAAGAAGCAATTTTGTAAATATTCAGGTGAACTCCTCGTCAAGTTCTTTGTGTGCAAAACAAATCATTTTGAGTTAAACCGTTGACTTGAGTGGAAAACAGTGGTGTGATATCAGTACAGCTGAGATGTAACCAGTTTGTCGTAGGATCTTAGCACATTTTTGTATTCTTTGAATCATATTCATCATTTTGGTTGGGACACTAAAATACCCCATTGCAAAAGACAGTGCATGATAGGGCCATTGTGTAAGGGCAATTTGTTTCGTCAGCAATAGCAAGAGGATCCAATGTAGATGACAAAAGTGGTACAACGAAATATCAGTCACATTGCTCTTCATTATGTC
Source organism: Lissotriton vulgaris (assembly GCF_964263255.1). NCBI lineage: Eukaryota > Metazoa > Chordata > Amphibia > Caudata > Salamandridae > Lissotriton > Lissotriton vulgaris. Next base: position 1,607,507,830 of record NC_141694.1, on the reverse strand, counting down.
ACTGTTGGCATGGGGCCAGGCAAAGGGGGGCACCAAGAATGCATGAGCCATTTAGTATGCTCTTTGTTTTTGTTTCATTAATGTAATTCCAGTAATGACCCACCTATTCTTATGCACACATAAGACACTCCTTTCCAGAGTAGGGATTTCTGTCAGGATGCACTAACCTTGTGATTGGAGTCCCACAGGAGCAAGGCATGTTTCCGCCTCTTCCCACCTTCATCGTTGACCATATATATACAGGAAAATAAGGGACATTGGTAGAAATGAGGAAAGGAGAAAGGGAAAGTAATATGAGAGAAAAAAGAGACACTTGACTCCTCCACTTTGGCTGGTCACTTATGTTGGTCAGTGATATCTAAAAGCTGTAGTGGATATCTAGGGGCAAAAAGTTATCTTTAGTATATTGCTAAGAAATTCCTACAGTAAATTAGAATAGTGGATGGATGTACTTTAGCACTATCTCTATGTAACCAACTATCAGTACTTTGAGGTGGAAATGGTAATTCCTGATTATGAAAATACAAACACTGAGTAGCTCCAACTTATGTTCACTGACAAAGGTGCATTGTAGTTTTTACTCGACTTGTGCAGCACTGCAAGATTATTTTCAAAGTTCTATTTTCTGGTATTCCCTAACTTACAATTTATTATAACTATACTAGAACTCTAATACCTTACACATTGCATTTATACATACCATGAAGACCAATCCACAGTCTTACAAGAATATTTAGAACATTGGAATGTTGGTAGCTCCATTGAAAACAATGGAGTGCTCCGGGCTTATAATGGCTGGTATAAGCCTAGAGCTCTATTATTCCAATGTTTCTTTGTTCACAGCTCTGGCTATGAACAAAAGCTTCAGGGAGCCTGAGGGGATTGAAATCCCCTCGTGCTCCCTGAATGCCTTGTTTTATTTGTTAGAACATTCTGCCCTCTAGTGGCAGAATGTTCTAATGGCCTTATACCCTGCCGTAGCAGGGCTATACTGGCTATTAAAGTTCCGCTGCCTTGTTAAAGTCCCTCGACTTCGGCTCAGGTCATTAACACTGCAGCGGGCCTTTTAATAGCTGGTATAGCCCGCTACAGCAGGCTATAATACGATTCTTCAAATAGTTCAGAGTTCATTACACCTACAACATGACTACCAAATGTCTTTAAAACAATCTCAAAGAAATCCTAGATATTAGTAGCAAGACTCAGGCTTCAGCAACATTTTATCATGATTGCCTAGCAAAGACACAGTGAGCCTTGAGGGGAGTTATACCCAGATGGCCAAGAAAGCTGCCACATCTCCAGGCGTAAGCGTTCATGGACAGCTGGGAAACATAGTTTTTTGTTGGGATGTCCAGACAATGCTGACACACTGCAAAGGCTACTAAAACCAAATGCTAACGTGTTTGAAGAGTCCCTCCCCTACCCTCACAAAGTTGCTAGTGGTAAGTGAGACCTACAAACCTGTTTCCTGCCAGTTTCTTGTCTCGAAAGACATCTTAGTATGAGTCTGGTAATCACTGCGATAACTATCACATTTTCACTTACTCTAGTTTTACACTGATTTGAAAAAAAATCAAATCAAACCACATACATTTGGGAAAACAAAGCAGACATAAGCCAACCTATTTGTGGAAACATGGCTTTCTGTCCAGCGTTTCGGTCTGAGCTTTCTCAAATTCAAAAAGCACATAGTATTAATATGGGCAATGACACAGGTCTCACAACCTGACTGAGAATGGATGCATCATCCATCACCCATGAGACACGTTCCTACTTAAAAATGTAATCATCATGTCTCTGAAAGAGCCTGAGGGATGAATAACTCTACCATATCAACCCTAATGCTCTGACATTGAGAAATACACTATCCCGCTAATCATTGTCAAAATAGCTAGACACCAAAATAAAAAACCTAGATACAAACCTGAATGCTGAAACTTCTGTGATGCACAAAAATATTCTAGTGGCATTGGGGGACTCCTGTTCTACACCAAAAAAAATCAACAGCCACGCTGACGTTTCATTTTGAAATGAAAGCTTTAATTTACCATGCATCTTCTAATAGTAATAAAAACATGTGTGAAAAAAGATTTACCATTATTTGAAAGTGGTTTTAGATATTAATTGAAGTTCACAGATTTAGAACATGGAAACAGTAGTCATAAAACAAAATAACATGATACCATTCTGTAATTTTAATAGTTATTTCTATTCAAACTGCATTTTTTGCAATGCAGTACAGTCTCGTGAGGGAAGGTACTAGTGGTTCAGTGGATAACAAATCAAACACACATATAGCTCAACAATTTTGTTTGGCCTAAAATGATATTTAACCCTAGAGATGGAGTCCATTCCTGAATTAATAGTTGGCAGGTTTATTTGATAGTCATCCCAGTCCCTAAGGCAATAGACTGCAGTTGTATTGAGGCTGTGCATTCTTAATGTATTTATAAAACTCAATTTAGATTTTATATGATGTCTTCGTTCCATTTGTCATGTGCTGCATGACCTATTCATTCCACACATCAGACTATATCAACAGATTCACTCTGTGGACTACATGGATCAAAGCCCTAAGCAGCAAAGCATATTAGTTTAAGCTGCTAGTTTTGATTGTGGCCTCTGCTGTATTCTCAGTGATAGTCTGTTGCATTTGTTCATGGTCATAGAGGTAGCTTGATACGAACTTTCTTCATATTTTCATTCATTTATTTGTAATGCCTACATTAAGTGAATAATAATTGATGTTTTGGAATGGAATAAGAAGATGAAATTATAATACACTAGGTACACTCTAGCAATCAAATTGAACATACAATGTCAATCTACAAATAGGTTTTCGATGTTTTTTGCGTATTGAAAATCAGTACTCCGATCTGTAAAATTTACGACCTGTGGGGCATGGTGTCCTCCCGTGCTGGTCTTGAAAAATAAATGGCAAGGTCTGCTCTATCCAGCATGAGCTTGCGCCCCTAAACAACACTGGGAGGGTAAAAAGTTCAGGCGACTTCTAAATCAACTTTCAGGTTGGTGGACCAATATTGGCCCCCTCTTGAGTTGGAGTGCTTGGTAACACGTGCACCTTTTTGTTTATTTTATTTTATTTTATTTTAGTTCTTCATTGTTCCAGGTCCTGAATAGAACCCCTTTTAAAGCTTATCAGGGGTTTGAAACGCTTTGACCTTTTTCCATTTCACCAAACAAGTGAACTTTGATTTTGAGTATCAGGACCACTATGTGCCTAATGAATTCCTTGTTTAAATCCTAAAACACAGAAGTATATGTTTAACTTTGGTGACCTGAATACGATACTTTTGGGCTAATGTCCCTACAGGGTTTGTGTTTTTTAACAATTTGAAGATTGCCTTTTTCCAAATAATCTTTCAATTTGTCCCTTTGGTCTTTGTCTGTTTTTCTTTCTGTTTGTCCATTCATTCGTGTCATTGTCTATGCATAAACATTATTTTGGAACTTGGGCTTGTTCATGCACTAAAGGTTTTGTCTAAATGTGATAATGTCTCATCATATATGTGACTCAGGATTAATGTCAGATATGTTTGTAATTTAATGTGGTTCAAGCAAAATCGTTTAAGTGTTCATTGAAATGATAACTTGAACTTAGAAGGTGATTCTTGATGAAATTAAATCTTCAGATCTGTAAAAAAGACAAATAAAAATTACCCTTTTTTCAGTTACTATGAGTGTCACGTGTGATTGGTTGACGTTATCAGCAGAGTAAGCATCAGTATTGGCAATTGTGTTGTTGTTAGAGTATAAAATTGGCATAGCCTTGCTGATTATGGGCCAGAACCCTCTATTGTTCATACTACTAGAAACTTGGAATTTTCTTGCCTTGGCCATTTAGTACCTTCAGCCTGTCTCTGGGCCACTTGACTGGGTGTAGTTGATGGTTAGACTTTGTGTATTCCTCCTAGACAGCCACACACAATGGGGACAATGCGGACTGGATGGGCCATCACTGGCAGGATGGGAGGGAAGAGCTTGGCCCAGCCCCACTAACACATGAATAGTCTGTGTCTTGTCTCCACACAAAGTACTGCATACCCCCTGTAGTTAGTCTACAGGCAGGGCCAGGAAGGCAGAGCATGTGTGCACTTCAAAGGCATGCTTCTAGACGCTTCTCCCCACTTCAAAGGCACAGCTGGGTATAAATATTGGACCTCAGGCACAACGTCTTTAGCACACTTCTGGACCTGTGGATACTCTGCCAGGAAGATGGACTGCTGTGATGCTGAAGGGACTGCCACTCTGCTGTACTGCTGCTCTGAAGGGCAGCTGCCCTGCTGCCTGCTACCCTCTTGCCTGTGTGTGGAGAACTGGACCTGCATCTGGTGGACCCAGAAACCAGAGTGACTCCAAGGGCTAATTTGGAAGGCCTCCTGATCTGAAGCCTCAGGGACACCACAGGCTTCCAACAGCATTTCACCTGCAACGAAACTCTACTATCTATAAGTCTACCCTGCCAAGTGGTGCCACCCCAGTGCTGGACCCTTGGAAATTCACTTAAGGTGCTCTGCCAGTCTCTGTGGATCCAGCGGAACCAATGCATTTTCTGTGCAACATTGCAAACCCAAACCAGAACTGATGTATCGCTGCTGTGTGGATTGGACCAGTTGCAAAGACCCGCATCACATTTGCAGTCCCATTGTAACAGCCGCTGTTCAACATATCCTCAGTGCAGGCCCTCATATCCCTCGTCAATAGCAACCTCGACGATGACACCGAAAGCCCTGTTGATGGAATCCTCAATGGCGACACGGACCCTTGCATCAAAGCCTTGCTGCATTTCGGAACGAATGCATCAATTCAGCTGTGCAACCCGTCTTCAACCCGGATCCTCGCAACGCTCTGCAAACCAGGATTTAAGGTACTCTGTTCAGCCCACCTAACTGGGTCCTTGTAGCCGGCCTGCAACCTTGTCCCCGGTCCGGGGTGGCCAAATTTCACAGTTGTCGCTTTGTGCTTTTTTCATAGCTATTTTCATTGAAACCTTTAATGTTGCATATCTCCGGTTGAATTTTTAAAGTTTTGGTCTTGTTTTATTTAATAAGGGAGTTTCTATCTTTCTAACGTGGTCTAGGACCCTTTATGTGTAGTGTTTTCACTTTATTGCTGTTTAAATTGTTGCACAAATACTTTACACATTTCCTCTAAGTTAAGCCCCACTGCTCTGTGCCAAGCTACCAGAGGGTTGAGCACAGGTTAATTTAGGGCTTGGCTTGTGCCTCACCCTGAGAAGGATGGTGGTTGCTGCTTGATCAGGACTCACACCTCAGTCAACTAACAAACCAATTTCTTACAGTTAATTTCTGGAGAGTTCCTCCAGGTCTGGAATATCATAAATATATCTGCACAGCTTGTTAAATATGATCTGAGGAGGTATACATTGTCATGCTCTAACTGGCATTTGATATTGACATCTGAATAGATTACCCAAGATAAAGAATTGCAAAGAATGAGATAACTCTAGGGTTTAAGAGAAAGCTTCTCTTATACATAGAGTATTCACCCTGACAGAGGACCTATTTATACCTAGTAACTAATGAGAGCAAGCCTGCCAGAAACTGTGTCAATGGTTGAAGGTCTTCTTTTACCACAGCTCTTGCCTCCTACAGAATCTGCTGTCATGAATCAGTATATAACAGCACGTTCTTGAAAAGTGTAAATAAGACCATGTTTGGTTATGAAAAGGCTGTAGTTTCGAGCTATTTGATTTTTCTATGGGATAAAGTCTGCCACCCAAATGGTTTTAAAAGCATACACAATGTGGTGGTGGATGGGCATTTGATGTAGCCATAAATTCGAATCTTTCAGCATTAGTTACAGATCAGTGAGCTTACTATCAGTAATGTTCTACTATTACTTTCCAGTGTGATAGCACTGCTGGATCGAATTCTCCAAACGTCATTTAAATTCTCAAGGGCTTGTAAAGCATACAAATTTGGCACAGCTCTGACACCTCATTGTAAATATGTCCAGATATCGGCAAAGTCGTTACCTAATAAGCAACATGATTTATAGCACCTAGGAGTGAGCATTTATTCAGGGATTAAGGGGCATTTTTAAAAGGAAATGTTGGAGCACTGAGCTGCGCTAAATTTGGCAATGCCGCACTCCATTTCCAAAATGCAGGGATGCGCCGTATTTACAACAATACGGTGCAGCCTTGTGTTTTCCATAGCACTGGTGCTAAAATTAGCTACCTTGGGCCAACACAGACACCCTACACCATACTTCAAGGGTGCCTGTGTTGCAGGGAAAGATTATTTATGCGCAGGAAGGTGTCCCTCTCTGCACATAAACAACCTGTAAAGCGATTTGTTACTTCTAGGTGTGCTACATTATGCAGCACACATAAGTAGCAAATCGTCATTATTTAATTGTTTATGTGCAGGAAGGGGCACCTTCCTTCACATAAAGAATCATTAATGGGGTTTTCTCTTTCTATGTGTGCTGCAGAATACAGCACACATAGAAAAAGCAAAAACGCAGAGAAATAGAAGTATTTATCTTTGCTGTGTCATTCTAACGCTTGCTATTGCATGGATTAGATTTTGGTGCTGCCACAGACAGGGGCGGATTGGCACTGCGGTCATTCGGGCATGGGCCGAAGGGCCGGTGTCTCCGTGCCCTCTGTGGGCCATTTTTTTCTCCCCTTTCCCAGTCCACAGAGAGTGCTCTCTGTGGACTAGGAAAGGGGAGGAAAAAAAAGGGCCCACAGAGGGCCCGGAGACAGAGACAGAGAAATGAATGCAGCTCCACTGTGCGGCCGTACAGCGATTATCCACTGTGGCCTCTCTTCACCCCCTGCCATGCAAAGCAATCAAGCTGGGTGTGGGCTGGGGAGATGTGATTGTTTGCAAAAATCGGCCTCCCTGGGGGCCAGGTGTTGCTCAGGCCTTTGAGCCATTTTCACCTCGGCCCCCCTGGGGCCATCGCAGCTCAGAAACAGTATTAGTTTTAACACCTCGCCCACAGCCCTTCACATTCAGGACATAGTGGGCAGGAAGAATGGGTCTTTCGGTGGGGGCCAGGTGATTTTTGGAACTTGCACCATCTTCACCTCAGCCTCCCCCTGGCTAACGTGCCCTGGCTAACGTGGATGACCCAGCAGCTGTGTTTTGTACTCCCCTGCCCGGACATTGCCCTGAGGCCTTGAGGGCTGGGGAGGGCTTATTAATTTACTAATTGCAGGGGCCTTACTGCTGTTCAAGTGCTCATGGGCTGAAGGTCTGGGGAGGGCTGAGTAGGTTAGTAATAGCAGGGGCTTCCTGCTTATTAGTTGCTCCTTCGCTGGAGGGCTGGAATAATTTTGTGACAGAAAGGGGCCTTGCTATTTTTTTAGTTGCTCAGCATGTAGGGCATTGTCACATTGGCCCTGTGTCCTGAGCAAGATCAGTATCCTCCCACTTTCATTCCTTATCTGTGCCAGGGACATCTTACGGATTTTGGGGGCCCTGGGCCAAACATATTTTTGGGGCCCCTGTTCGGAACAGATTTGAATTTATGATCCAAATTCACCTCTTTGATGCCCTCTTTCAGCTGGTCACTGGACAGTGCACTACCATACTTGTCCAAATTCCTAATGTATTGACATCTAATATTCAAAGACATTGACGTGTGTATTCAATATTACAACACAGTAGCAGCTCACTAAAATTACTGAAAATAATCTCAGTGACATCCTCCCATTTCTCATATGTGATGGCCTGTTTGATCTCAAAGACATTTCTTTATGGATGTTGCATGAAACGTAAACACATTTTTCTGCAAAATCTCTGTGATAGATTCCTTCTCATCACCCATATTAAAAATACATTAAAAATGGTATTTAAAACAATCTGTTTAAGGAGTATGCATGGTCATTAGGGCAAGATTCTCTGCAGAACAGAGCTGGCTCTATCAGGAGGATCCCTGAAAGGCTGGGTCCCTGGGCCAGAGCCCACATTGCCCATTCCTTAAAATGTCTCTGGTCTGTGCATAGGCATATGTGGCCTGATGCCAGAGTTGCAGAAATCGGGATTCAAGTTTGAGTCCCAGCGTCTGCTCAACAACCTGTGATTCTGGGCCTAATTTACTAAATCTTTCTCTACAAATTAGACCTCAAAGTGTACCCAAATGGTGTTTCATGAAAGAACACGCCCCTTGAATGTGGGCCACGCCCCTTAAATGTGGGCCACGACCCTTGAATGTGGGCCACATTTTTCGTCAGTGCCCGTGCCAAATTGTGATCCTAATCCGACCCTGGCCTCAGATTAACACATCCTTGTAAATATGGGGCAGCATCAAAATGCAATGGGTGTTGTGGTGGAACGCCCACAGTGCCACCCATGGCACACCCCTTTCAGGCAAAGCCTCAGAAGCTGACAGTGATATAACTGCAATGAAGAGGCCAACAGTAAAGTTTACATCAACTAAATCACTGCCTAGCAGCACCAAGACAACATTGTCAAAGCCTCCTTTTATACCTGGATGTAGGGATCACTTAAACTCAGCAACTACACCTAACCCGACCAGATTAACCCAATTTTGGGACATATTACATCTCCCGCCTGAATCTACTACTTATGTGATAATCTGAAAGGATGTTCCCAAACTTGAGTGTCAGGGAAAAGAGCACTGGCAAGGCTTCAGAAACAAGGTAGTTCACTGGATGGCAGGACACATTTGCGAACCTAACTTCCTACCTATTGAAAACAAATTCACTCAGAAGGGTGAATTATGTGGGACATTCATCCAAACTAGGCACTGACGACTGCTTGTTAATTTTAAACACCCAGCAGTCATCAAAACACTTTTAAATTGTCTTGCTCTAAGACACAGATATCAAAATCGGAAGGAGGAAAGGATTAAGGTAGTAACTTGTGATACTTCTATAAACCAGCAGTTACTTAGAGTATAGGATGGGCCCCGCCATCTTAGTACTTAGACACAAGAAGGCCAGACATGCTCTTTGCCCATAACAATAGATACGCCCCTATACAACCTTAATGATCAGGACTGACAACAAAGGGGAGATGATACATTCATTAGATTTGTTGGGGAGCGAGATCTAAGTACGTTCTCATTAAATCCTGAGGGGGATTCAAGTGTATCTTCTTCATACAGACAAAGCATACCCTTAAATAGACCACATATACCCAGGGAACTAGGCAACCCTAAAACTTTAGCGATAAAAACTTGGAATGTGGTAGGGATCTCAAGTAAGTTGCATAACAGGGAATGGAAAATACTTTATTGATAAGGGCCATATATGGCTTCTAAAGAGACATGGCACACATAGTCTTTTGTTATAGACGATTTGTTGCTATAGCAACCCTGGCCCTTCCTTCAGCACATAGACGAGGCAAGGGAGGCCTGGCTATAATAATTTCAACTTTAATTATAGAAAAAATAGTAAAATCGAATTTGTCCTCCCCTTAATTTCAACTGGTGTCCCTGTATTTAAATACATCTCAATTATTAGTGTTAGTTAATTTTTAAAACAATGGGTTCAATAATCAAAGGCACAAAGTCATTTAAGAATTAGAACTGGATGCCTTTTTAAATGGCTCCAAAAAGCCCTACACAATAATATTGCCTGGGGGATTTAAATATACAACAATGTCAATCTTTCCAGTTAAAGATCTGTGGCTTTATTGATACTAAAGTAAATCCATCTTATCATCTCCCTCATGATAATTATGGAAATATCCTAATGAGTTATTCTACAAAAACAACCTATAGCTGTTGGACAAGTTTTTGAGAGAGAAAGAAACCCAGTACCGACTTTTTAAGGAACAAATATAACTCCTGTATTGATCACATAATAGTTTATACGCAAAATCTAGATCTAATTGGCCCTTTATTTGTGGACACTGTTCTTTTTAGTAATCATTTGCAACTATCATTTAATCTAAAAGCTGATTTTAAGGACAACTTGGCTTTTCCCTTTACACCGTATATTGAGGTGGCAACAGAGAATGGTGTCAGTCTTAAATGGGCTAGCGTTGATACATCTGCATTCTTGAGCGATGTTTTAAATAATAACACAGATAATCTGATGACCTGTACTAACCAGAGGCATCTCAGGTGCGATTGTGAATGCCTTTTCTAGTATGACAGGTATTGCAAACAAAGTAAAACGTACAAGTTCTGCGGTTCAGAGAAGAAATCCAGGCTGGTTTGATGCCTCATGCTCATTAGCAAATCTCAATTTAAGAAAGGCTCTACAGTCAGTTCCCAGAGATTATAGGGAAATACTAGAATTAAGAAATCAATACAAATTAGCACTAAATAAGAGTAAGATATAGCTTCAGGAAGAAGCATGGGCTAAGCTAGATCAACCCGCAGAAATGTGTTTTTTTGGAAATTAATAAACTCCCCATTTTTTAAGGATAGTCAGGATTTAAGGATAGATACAGTTGTCCCTTCCTCTGAGTGGCATGTACACTTTGGGGATATTTTTAACCAAATAGATGTTAACAGATCAGACTCTCAATATGAACTAGAGAAGATACGCTTATACCCAGTTAATCTCGAGGAAGTCAAACTGGCCATAGAAAAGTCTGCCGTTATCAAGACTCCTGGCCCCAGCGGCATGCCAGTGGACGTCTTCAAATCTCATACTATGGTCCCCCATATTAAACATGGTATTTAATGCAGTGGCACAAGGGATAATTCCTCCCACCTGGCCTGAGAGTATAATTGTCGCTATTTTTAAACAGGGTGATAGAAAAGAAGCAAAATGCTACCGGCCAATATCCCTCTATAATTAATCCGAAAAAATTATAGGCAGAATTATCTTTGACAGATCAGAAACTTGGGCATGGGAAAACAGTATACTTACAGATATGCAATATGGTTTAAGAAGGGATATCGGGACAACCGAACAATGTATTAACCTAAGTCTCCTGATTAGTAAATATACAGAGGCTAAGCATGGGCATATCCATCTATGCTTTGCTGATTTAAGCAGCTCTTTCGATCTTGTCAATCATGGTATACTATGGAAGACACTTATGGCTTTGGTGCTCCTGTCGATATAATCACACATTTATGAATGGTTAACTACATGAGTAAGATACGGATTAGGAGGAGAATACACTGTTAGTTTTAAGGTGACAAGAAGTATAAGACTGGGTTCTGTTCTTGCTCCTTTCTTTATCATTATATATTAATGGGGTAGATAAAGCTCTTTAACAGATAGAAATAGATGCCCCTAGAGTAGGCTTTCAAATGACCACTGTACTCCTGTATGCAGATGATGCAGTCCTGTTATCCAGAATTGCAAATGGTTTGCAGCTCTTGATTGAGGGTTCCCATCACAAATGGAACAACAGGATTTAAGGCTCAATCTATCTAAAACGTTTATCATTGGTTGTGGAAGGGGCATTCTGAAAAAAAGGCACATTACGTGATGGATGTTAGGCTGATCGAGGTACAGATCTTTTCCTACCTCGGTATTAATTTTACCAATACCAGTACCTGGGGCTCACACATTAGAAATGCAAAGCAGCCAGAACTATAGAGGCCTTCTTTAGATTTTCTAGAAAAATCGGTAATAAGACAAGTAGAGAATTGACCAACTTATATAGGAGCAAATGCATCCCCACTGCTATATATGGGGCAGCTGTGTGGGGCATGGCTTGGAGTTAATCTCTCCAAATATAGCAAAACCAGTCTTTATGCATGATTTTGGCCGTACTTCGCACTGTCTCATCCGTCATTGTGCATAGAGAGATGGATAGGCCATACCTAAAAGACTTGCTTTATCAGAATTCCATTATTTGTTGGTATAACATAATGAGCAAGACAGGCTCAACATTTTCAAAAGATGTTATACTTAACTGTTTAAATCTTGATCAGCACCATAAGAGTCCATGCCTAATCTACATGAAAAGACTGCTAATCGAGTCAGTTGAGGAAGTAACCATCAGCAACCCAGGTAATATCCTTCAATTTAGCAAGAATGAGCTCAAAATAGCTTTTAAAAAGCATAGGACGAGTATGAGAGACACTAGCGAGAACTGTAAACCCTCTGTGATAAGATACATGTTAAATCAGTCTCAGCAAGGCTATCCTGAGTATTTAACTACCATTATAAATATTCAGCAGAGATTTCACCTGAGCTGTTGGGCATATTGCTCCAGCTTGTGGCACGCCCCAAGAGGGCTGCCTGGTCAATCAGTCTGCCAAAATGTTCCTGTTATGGCCAGTCACAACAATCTAATGTCGTCCATCTCTTGTTATTTTGTGGCCTATACAGAAATATTAGGAGAAGTTTGTTGCGCCCCTTATTTCTCCCTCAGACATTTTTTTTCACATCAGGACGCATTATTCTATGTACACTGGAGATGAATTTGTTTACTACATCGTATCAACATACATTACACGTGTTATTTCAAGAAGGAAATTATTAACAGTGTTGGATTATATGAAATATGAAGATTAGAGTTGATAGTATCTTGTGATATCTAGTATAAATGTTTTTAATAAATGTATATTTATTTTTTTGATTTTATATAGACTTTTGTATTACAGTTGATAGATCCATGTATTGAGCATAATTCTTACAATGACATATCACTTAGATATACTGTACAAACTACCTTGTTTTATAATATATTTTTATAATATTTTTATGAGGCTTTATGTATTTTGTATATTTTAAAAATCACTTTTATGGATAAACAATTATCCGAATAAAGATTTTTGATTCAATAGTCATTGGAATCAAAGGCAATTCATAATTAACCCTGGGGCCTCATCTAGCCTTATTGTGTTAATGATTATGTTTATGTTAGAAGTAAAGAATTTTACTATTATAGGGTAAAGTTATCTCTTTTAGGAGACAAGGGACCTTATATTTTCAAAAGATATGTATGTGGTTAGTGTTTTGTCGGGAGAAAATAATTCCATTACTTTTCTAAAAACCTTGCCCAGGCAAATATTGTCAGGAAAGGGTTAGGTTGCGTGAGGCCTTAATCACTTTTAAAATGTCTTGAATGTTTGATAGTATGAGTTGCATTTTTAAAGGAAAGCAAATGCTCAAAGAGGACAAAAGCAAGTAGTGGAGGTTTGGTGAATTGTTGATTTTGCTACTAGTGTTACTAACTTGAAGACAGATACCATAAAATTAACTAGTTTCAATGAAGGTACTGCAAGTAGAATGGGGATCTATGGAGATGTTTTTACAATACTAGGTAGATGTTAAAGTAGGCGAATGTTGTTGAAATTGTGATTGTAGAATGGTTTTCTATGTTGTAATTATTGCTTTTTTCAAACCAGACCTTTGAATGTTACAATCTGTCCGGCCTATCATCGAGTAAAGTTAATGGCTGTGTTGTGAACGGAATATGTACAGCTTGTGTGTATTAGTTTGACCTCTTAGGATTTGAAGAAAGGCTGTGGTTTGAGAGCACTTGAGGTCTTTGCAAGGTATATATCAAATGTGGGCTCCAAAGAAAAGTGTGATGTGGGCTTGCTTAGGTGTGGTGATTTTACGCTGTTCATTTGGGGATGAGATTGGTCCACAGCCTGTAGTTAGTTGATTGCCTTTAGTTCGGTTTTCTACTGAGGTTAAGCTGGAATGTGGGATAATGCAGGAAATAGGAGACACTAGAATACAGACTCATTCAAAATAAGTATTCACTAACCAACCAATCAACCGTGTTTATATCTGAACCAAAGTGCTATGGAGTAGCTGCAAGATCATGGGCTAGATGTAGGTAATTTAAATGTACCGATTCGAAAATACCGAATTTTACCGATTCGGTATTTTCGAATCGGGAAATGCTATGTAGAAAAAAAATCGGTAAAAAATACTGAATCGTTAATATTCGGTATTTACCAAATCGGTATTTACCAATTCGGTAATTGCCATTCATTCCTATGGGCCTCCATGGATGTACCGATTCGGTAAAATTGGGAAAGAGTCATGGGTGGCAGGGTGTGACTTTGACTTTGACTTTGATAGTGGAGTAGTGCGGCTCACTAGTTAGAGGCGGCAGACCCGAGAGCAGAGGACGGCCCGGGACCAGGGTTCGATTCCCGGCGCGGCAGGTTTCTGGACCAGGGTCAGCGGACTCGATAATTCTCTCGCCTCGGTGCCCACTCTGATCAGCGTTCACACTCGGCAACTCTGGGCATTAGCTTGCCTCATCTTCACTAACGGCCCCACCAGACCGCCGGGGATGCCTGGTCTCATCCTGGAGATACCCATTAAGGGACCATCTCTCAGGGAAGCCAGGAAGGGTTTCGCAGCGGTCGAAGCGCCTTGGGACCCTCCGGGTAAGTAGTGCGCTATATAACTGCCTATACATTTACATTTACCCTGTTGCACCTCTGAATAGTGCTGGTGTGCACATGTGGCACACATACATGCCCTAAGGGCATGTATGTCTGTCACATGGCACAGGTGTAAATGCACAGATTTGCATTTACAGAGGTATTCGTTATTTACCACCAACTAATGTTGGTGGTAAATGACGAATCCTTAAAGCTCAGAAGCAATCTTTAACGTGCTTCCTACATGTCATTTACCGATTCCGTAAATACCGAATCGGTAAATGATGATTCGGTAAATACCGATTCGGTAAATACCGATTCAGTAAATACCGAATCGGTAAATTTGCCTCCTACATCACAAAAGGCTATTACCGGTCGGTAACGGCCGATTTCAGCCGTTTCCGACCGGTAATTGCCTTCCTACATCTGGCCCCATATGTCTGACGCTATATAAATGGCCAAAAAAAGTAAGTAGATGCTTAATATATTCAACTAGCATAAGTGACCACTCTTTTGTGGGTTTATTGCAGAGTCCTTCACAGTCCGTAAGAATGTAGAGTATGCTAAAAATGGACCACTTGCTTAGCCCTCAATATAATCAGAAAACAACTTTCGAAAGGTTACACTCCCAGGAAAGACAATAGCATTGATGCAACAATTGTGTCCAAGGTTCCAAACGTGACTAAATCAATGTTAACTAATGAAGATTTGCTATTTGAGAAAGGAGCATCAAACAAGAGCATAACAACACATTAACTTTCCTAGCATGCAAGTTTAGGCAGCAGACTAAACAGATATACGGGTTGTTCATTTTGACCGGTATACACCTGTTACAACGCATTTTTTACAACGCACTACCACTACAACGCAGGCATTACAACGCATACCATTACAACGCATTGCGCTGGGGGGCGCTCTAGGATAGGGAATAAGTATAATTTACTATCCAACACCTTCCCTAGGGTCCACGGGGACTGGAGTTAGAATAGTAAATTATACTTACCGCTATCCAGCACCTCAAAGCGCTATGCGTTGTAACGGTATGCGTTGTAAATACCGCGTTGTAATGGTATGCGGAGTAAAAGTATGCGTTGTAACGTCATACATCCTTTTGACCTGCCAACAGCCTAAGAAGCAGCCAAAGCATTTTGATCAATTCGAAACACAGATTAGTATAGTGGTGCGTAATACCACCAAAGACAAACTATTGCATTGGTGTATAACCATAGGGCATTTGGGTAGGGTGGAATCCTACACTTTGCCTCTATATTGAAAGAGTGCATCATACCACCATGCCCGCTGGTGTGCGCATGCACCACTGGTCCTCTTGTTAGAGATTCATTATGCCTTCCTGTGATTGGCTAGTTTACTGCTAAAACATATACATTCTTCCTGAAATCTTGACTAAACTACAAAGGTATCCACACACTTGCAAGGAAATTGTAACATTCTTGCAGAGTGCCAGAAGTCATACTAGTTTTCTTTCATTTGTAATGGTATCTTGCACAATGACAGCATGCAGTGGACCTTCGTTTGTGTGTGTATCTGAGGGATGCTTCTATTTATGCTGTCCCTGCTATACCAGTGTGTTTGTGTTTGAGAAAGGTTTGCTCTGCAGCAGTCTGTGCGTACGTTGTGGTGTGTTTGAGGCAAGGTTGTCCAGCTTCTGCATATGCTGTACTAGTTTTGTGTGCCTGAGGGTCGTTTACAACACTGCTGTTATTGTTATGCTTGTTTTCTGGGCGCTTGGCACCTGCCCTGGCCTGGCCTTACGCTTGCACTTAGGTTGCCTGCACTGTGCCTGGGTGTGTGTGTCTGCATTCTTACTGTGTCTGAAGATAGCTACCTTGCTATTCGCGATTGTTCTGGAATTTGTGTGCAAGAGACGCGTGCACTGTTTCTACTGTGTTGTACCTGCTCTCCTACGGTGTGTCTTTGTGTACGTGCTTTGTGTGAACTTTGCTGTCCGCATTCTGTGCGAGTTTTAAGAATCTTTTCCACCTTACGAAAGCCAGATGCTTTGACTTTGTCGGTGTGTCTTTAGCAATGGGTTTAGCTACGGCAAAGAATGTTCTGGAGTTTATTCCAATGCTAGTGCTCAGTCTGTTGCTAGGGAGTCGAGCCTCTCTCTGGTCCCCAGGGGAGTTGCATCTGCCGCCCATGCTGGTGAACAGTGTCCTGCCGAGACTGGCATGTTTTTCCACCGCGCTCCCTGTCCTCAAACAGAACGCTTCGTGTTTCTCCAACAACGCTTGTGTTGTGATGGTAAACAGTTTCCTTTAATATGAAGTCACCGCAAATTGGTGACCACCTGATTGTTTTATGTTTTTTGTTTTGTTTTTGAGGGGTGGGTAAAGACGTGGAGTTTTAAGTTAAAAACTGAAAGATTTTTGAAGCACTTTGATTTGACCCCCGTACAAATATAAAGTAAAAGTCCTGTTTCAAGAAATTTCTGCTAATCTCCATTGTTTGTTAGTAAATAACCTAGATATTAATTATGATATCAGTATAACCGCCTATCGATATAGATCCAGCTCGTTTTCGCATGCTTCTGAGAAGGAAGCATTTCATTTCTAAAACCAGGCTGCTGTCTGTCACTGTGCGGGGTGATTTTTATTTTTGAATATACATGCATCTGTTCTCTTGCCAGGATTGTCTCTCATGACTAAGCTGTGTTCATTGGGGAGGCGGAATATAAACTTGAGAAAGTACAGCCAGGGATTTCCCGGGGATTGTCAAAGGTCCCCTGGTTGAAAGGGTTGTTTACTATGAATGAATAAATAAGAAGTTGCAGCACACCCGCCACTGAATCGTATAAGCCCTCAAAACAAAGTAGAAATACAAACAAGCACAGCCACAATCAATTGCTTTCATCATCACTGCAATGTGGCTTTCTCCTTAATGCCGCAGACTTCAGTGAAACCCCACTGTCATATTTAAAAATGTTGCAGTTATCTTTTAAATTGAAGGCCTTTACGGTCAATTGTGTTTAAATAAATGTAAAATAAGATAACAACAGTAAACGTACCTCGTACTTTGAAACTCATAGCTAATATTCAGCACAATTTGCTTTTTCCTTGCCACCAGGGACATTTTAAAGATTTTGGGGGCCCTGTTCCAAACGTATTTGGGGGCCCCTGTTATGAAAAAGCATTCGAATATATGATCCAGTTTCTTCTCTTGTATGCCCTCTTTGGCCAGATCACTGACAGTGCATAAGTGCACTGGGCCAAATTCAGACAATATGTTTACATCTAATATTCAGGGATAGTGATGCCTGGTTTTTAATCCTGTAATAGCAGCAGCTCACTAATATGACTGCATATAATCTCTAGTACACCCTCCCATTTCTCACATGTGAGGTCCTGTTATGATCTCTAAAGGAAGCTTTTTTTAAGGATGTTGCAGGAAAAAAACACAACATTTCTCTGCAATCAATCTGTAGCAGACTCCCACATCACCCACATTAAAAATAAAAGAAAACGGTATTTAAAACGAGTTATTCAAGGTCACCAGGGCAAGATTCTGTGCAAAATAGAGGCGGCTACAGCCCACTTTGCCCATACCATAAAATGTCTCTGCTTGCCACTTCGCTTGTTCATCTTTTTCATCAAAATCTCAGTTGTCTTGGTAATACCTCGTCTTCCTCTGTCCTTCTGTGAGGGTGCCCTGCAAGGCTTATGGGTGTGGATTTGAAGATTGTCTTGTTGGATCAGGGACACATTAGAATGCTATTGCTCTCCTGCACGCTGTGCACTGAATACCCATGGCCTTGACCTTCATATGCTGATTGCTTTCTTTCTCTACATTTAAATTCCTCACCTTACATCAGATGCTTTGCATGACCTTGTGAGGCCCCCAGCTGAACGGAAGCAATTTAATCAAGATATAAAAAGGCTTCCAATATTGCATTTTCCTCTGATAGGTCATTAAGAAACCATGGGAGCATTCATTTTTCAAAGAATTGTTCAATATGTAAGAACTTCCTTTGCAAATACTAAAGGTTTAACAGTGGATTCTTCTGTTTATCTACATTACTTCTGCCCAGTTTACTAACCAGCATTCCTGCAAATGTTGTAGGCCTGGTTGTTAACATCACTGCGTCATTACAGTGTTTGTTTAGCAGCAGTGGCAGGTAGCATCCTTTTCACATATGCAGAATATTTGAGCGAATGAAAACTTGTTGAAATACCCAACATGCTCCTCGTACTGACCATTCAGTTCATAGAACCAATTTTAGTTGGAAAAGTTCGAAACTCAGGTAAGGCTGGTACCAGTTGATTTGGAAATGGCTGTGCTAGAAAGGCATGGTAAATTCATGCCCCGTGTTATTTTCAAAGGTGTACTTGGTACTCCATGTCCTATTGACTGTAAGAAGTAATGTTATTGGACAGTGATCTTCCCTGTGGATGATTTGATTTGTGTAACAAATGATTAAATTTTTTTTCTCAGCCAAAAACCTGGGCTGGCCAGCCTGGTGTTGTGAATATGGACATTTCAGGCCGTTACTATTGTAAACCTCTTCTGCCTCCTTCCTTCTAGATGTCTGTCAACAGATGACCTTGGTGCTTTCAGTAATCCTTAGGCTGCTCTAGGAGTCAACAAATGCAATCATGTAGTTGAAAGCACCAGTGCTTTGGGCTTCAGGCACACCATGCATCTTGTCCCACAATAGACAAGTAGTGGTGTATTTAGCTGTGTATGTGATAAAACCAGGCTACAAGACCCCCCTCAGGAGCCTAAATCCAGTTTTTGAGCCGCTAGATAACACATAATACTCTATATTAGACACGTGAACAACACTGTTGTCTCTCTCTCTCTCTCTCTCTCTCTCTCTCTGGATTTGGTACTCCTTTTCCTCAATGCTATTTTGTTGACTGAATAAATCACAGAGGGAACTGAAGAGATTTCAAATAAAAAAATATCTCACTCAGTAGTTCCCTACACAGTTTCAGGAATTGGCTTTAAACCAGTCGCACATTGTTCCAAAACCATGAATTCTCATACCAATATATACATGCCCCCCTAATTTCCCTGATTGCTTCATTCAGAATTGCCACCACATCATATGTGATGATAAACAGCTGATCCTATCACTTGATAAAGGGTCCCTTCACTTCCAAAACTGTCTCACCGAAACTACCCTGCAGATGCAATCAAACCATCTAAAATGCAACACAGATAACATGGAGGTCCTGTTATTTGGCAAATCAAGCATGTTCACTCCAGCCCAATGGTGGCCAAATTCTTTGCCACGCCCCCTGCCACAGTGGACTTTGCGAGAAACAGAAACTTAGGAGTGAAATTTGACACTACCCTCTTTTTACACCTGCAAGCTCTTGCAGTGGCAGGAATGTGTTTCAACCTAATCATATCCTTAGGAAAGATTTTTGTCTTTCTCATTCTAGCTGCCAGAAAAACTTTTGCTCTCTCATCACTTCTAAACATTACTGTTGTAATAGTCTCCATGCAGGATCTTTGAAACCAATATCCACAAACTCCAGATGGTGCAACATGCCGCAACCAGAGTCGTGTTGAAGCTCCCCAGATGTAGTTCACCTTCCCCAGCTCAAAAAACTTCACGCTTGTTATCGGTACACAAAAGGATCTTTTTTAAGATCCTTTTACTAGTCTTAAGAGCATGTAAAACCACCGGACCAAAATACCTGACTGCTAGATTCACTCACTAAACAACCCAAAGAACTTTGAGATCCTCCCAGGCCAATTTCCTTAAGCCCCATCTATTCATACTTAAAACCTGAGGTGGCAAATCCTCGGTACTAAGATCCAAGGCATGGAACCAACTCCCCAGCCCTTTGTGGTTCAGAGAATCTGAAGCCCTATTCAAAAAGCACCTGAAGACCAGGCTCTTCCTGGGCCTTGATGCACACTGTTATTCCCTCATCTAATGTATCTCCTCCTTCCCTCCTATTTTCCCCCTCCTCTTGGTCATTGGGTTCAAACTTTATCGCCAGGATGCTCCCTTGCTAGTGGCAGGTTTCTTTATAAGTTTTAAATTAATTAATTCATATCTGAAACTGTACTGCCTAAAACCAACATGGCACCCTCCTGCCTCCTGTTGTATCTGTATTTCATGACTGTGTAACCTGATAAAAATAGTCCAAAATTTAATTAAGGTAATTAATGTCTTCCTTTCTTTGTTTTAGCATCCTGTTCACCAAAATCAAGCTTGAATGGGTACTCAAAGGCCCAGAGGAGGCGCTCGTGACCTGCAGGCACATGTTAAACCTGTGTCAGACACTGTTTCATGTATCTCAAATCAGGTGGGTGCATTTGTGCAAGATAGTATGAAGACTGTTAATGATGACAACATGATAGAAAGTGACTGATGCTTTGCGTCCTTTCATTTTTAGGTCTCGCCTATGTAGCGGTCATGTGCTGCATAGGAGAAACCCTGTAGCCATCAATTGCCCTTTTCAGGCTAAAACGTGCACGCGTTGCATTGCTTTTAATGGCAACACGTGCACATGTGGCGATTTCCTTGCGGGAGCGCGGGTTAACACCATATGTTTGTAATTAACTTGCAAACATGTGACGCCCCTGCTCATTCCCGGAAGGGAAACAGGCGCAGGCCCCCTCATATCTTCCCTCCCCCTGCTGTCTCATCCTTTACCGCGAGGCACGCACGTTTGTTACTGGCTGCCGCGCTTCATCTTTGATCTTTGCGGTTGCAGTTCCAGCTTTGTTTCTTGTTTGTCTTGCCAGTGAAAGAGAGGCTCAGTGAGAGCCGATCTCGATGCAGGACAGATGAGAAACACCAAACTATGAAAACACGGCATCTGAGGTGCTTTATCGTACATTATTTCCATAAAAGCTACCAGTGAGATGCTAAAGGCAAGGGAAACAAGATTGGGAAGCAGCGTAAGCATCAGAAAACAACACCTCTCATGAATGCTAACTGCCTCCCCAAGCTACGCTCAATATTCAAATACCGGAGCGTTGCCCTCCACATGCAGTCTCTTATTACTGCTGCATGAACCAAACAGCTGTGAGCTGCGGTAAAGGCCGGGGCTGATGAATGTCGGCTTATCAATCGTAGTTGACCCTGTGCTCCTCTTTGTTTATATGGTAATAGCCCTGTGAAGAAGGTAAAAGCATCTCTAGGCAGACCTAAAGGGGTAAACAAAGTATCTAGGCTTCAATATCCCAGCAGGCTGATCCTCTGTCCCTCTGCCTATGTTGCTGTTCTTTTTAATTATCTTACATCGTAGAGCAGAATGTTTCTTGATATTCAATAAAACAGAGCGCGAGGTCTGTCTACATTTGAAGGTACATTAATGTTCAGTTAATCACATTGACTCATGTGTGCAGTTCTAGACATGTGTTTGACTCCCGTGGTGTTCTGTGGTTTGTCCCATTATGCTCGAAAGACGAACTTCTTTGAGACTTTAGGTAAAATGTTAGTCAGTGTTTTTCACGCTTTGATGTGCCTTATAAAATCGAACTCAGAGGTGGGATTGGTTCATCCTGGTGGCTAATAAGGAGCACATCAAAAGAGACCGTACCCCCTGGCACTCTGTGCTATATGTCAGACACCGCGGCGCACAGTTCATCTTCAGCATACATAAACTCTGCTAACTCTGGCCTACTTTTCTCTCAGCCTCGTCAAACTACATAACAGATTCCACAGGTTCTTTCCTTCATGCATTCACCCATTATTATTTGGGTACTTGATGCAGCACGAGGCTGATTTGCACAACAGCCGGGAGCATTATTATCAGCCTTTACTGTGAGCTGCTTCACAGCCTCCATTTCACGGAGCACCTGTACAAACCATGACTGTCCTGGGTTCAAGGAAGAGCTCCATATTGGGGGTGTTTACTGTTCTTTTCACACCATGTCTCTGGAGGCGACCGGGCTAGGATCGTAGAATCTTATTTCCAGGGGATCTGAATATGCTCTCAGTGCTTGGTTTGTAAAATAAAAACTAAATGCCAGAGCTGTCCTCAGAGGTCACTGCATCTTGCACCACCAAATGCCCCTGCCAGCGCTGCCAATTGCAGTACCCATGCAACTACTAACAATCACACTCTTACAAGTGTGACGATTCTGACTATTCCATTCACTTCAGAGGAGTTGGCCTAACGGCTAGGGTGGTCGACCCCGATTCTGGGGAACTGGGTTTAAGTCTCGTTGTACGATTGGCTGCGCATGCTGAAGCCAACAGCGCAAGCCTCACGGCCTCCTGCCTCCATCACTAATTCACTCCCCCCACCTACAACGCGCAGGGCCGGACTGGGAACCAAAACCGGCCCTGGCAAAGGGGATTGGGGGTGCTGCTGAGCTCTTTGCTAGGGCCGGTTTTCTGCCGATATTGTTACAGGGACGATTTTGCAGCTATGCTGCAAAAACGGCCCTGTAACAAAAACGGCCCCCAGTGGACCCAAAACCGGCCCCCACCCCTGCGGCGCACCGGGGGATTGCCCGGTGCCCGCTACGGCCAGACCGGGGCTGACAACGCGAGCTACGCTGCCATCCGTCAGCAGTGAGAGCTTCACTGCCACCCCCACATACAGCGCAAGATTCACCTGGAAACAGCGCAAGCTTCACTGCCACCAACCTCCAGTGCAAACTTCACTGCCACCCACCTGCAACGCGAGCTACGTTGCCATCCGTCAGCAGTGAGAGCTTCACTGCCACCCGCCTACAGCTCAAGATTCACTCAGAAACAGCACAAGCTTCGCTGCCACGTGCCTCCAGTGCAAGCTTCACTGCCACCCACCTCCAGTGCAAGCTTCATTGCCACCCGACTACAGCTAAATCTTAACTTCCACCACCAAAAGTGCACACTTCACGACCGCCCGCATCCAGTGCAAGCTTCGCTGCCACCCGCCTCCAGCGCGAACTTCACTGCCACCCACATACAACACGAGCTACGTTGCCGTTCGTCAACAGTGAGACCTTCACTGCCAGCTGCCTACAGCTCAAGATTTACCCGGAAAAAAGTGCAAGCTTCGCTGCCACCTGCCTCCAGTGCAAGCTTCACTTCCACCCGCCTGCAGCTAAAGCTTAACTTCCACCCGCCAAAAGGGCACGATTCACGGCCACCTGCCAAAAGTGCGAGCTTCCTTCAAGGGTAGGACACATACAGCACGGGACAGGGAGCAGCAACTGTGCAAGCTTCTCGGGTAATCGCCACCACTGTCATGCAAGGACAACAGTGGAAACACACAGACACACAATCAAGATGGCCACATATTTGTATGTACCGTGGTGAGTCATATTCCACAACTACAGACGGCTGGTCTGCACACAGAACATTTATATTCAAGGACACGCTGAAGGGCAAAGCGTCAAAATATTTACGATCATATTCTGGGACTCAATATTGACCATTTTCTTGGGCACAGAGGTGGGCATATTATATGGCACGGAGACGGTGACTTTCTAAGCTGAATTATGACATATTCTCTGGCACAGTGATTGTTACAGTAAGGGGCACCTTGGCTAGATTATGCAGGGCTTTAACATGGCAACCCAGTTACGCAGTGTAATTCATGGCATTCATGTTTACGTGCATACATGGTCACGCGCTCTACGCTCTTCTGTTGTGTTTCACGTAATGTCATTGTTTTCATGTGACTGACTGCATGCGCACACTTGCTGTTAGGTAGGCATGCTGTCTAGTTATCTTTTAACATGAGCTTTATTTAAAAAAATGCATTCTAGTGCCTGTAACCTTCTCTCTGCAGTATGAACGGTAACTTCAAACAGATTCTGTTTGAACTACATAGAGGAAGGACGCACTCCTGTGGTGTTTTATTTTCATCAAATAAACTTCAAGAAACATCCTTATTACTTCGTAATGGATTTATTTACATGAGGAAGACTTCAACTTTTCATTTGGCGAAGATTTACCTGAGTTTTCTTCAACCCCACAAAGATTGTGCCTCTTTTGTCACTCGCAGCAGAGATTCTCCCCGTCCAGAAGTAACTCTCCGTCTCTGTATCGGCTGGGGAATTTAATTTCTTCTGTCCCGCTAAGGAAATCACGCTACTGATGCTGCATATCCTGGATTGAAAGGCGGGTTTCCTGATTAGCGTTGGACATCCTTCAGTGACGCGCCTCTCATAGGGTGAGTTCCATTCGAATGGACAGAATAAAGTCAGCAAAAATATCGAATTTAAGGTAAGTAATGTAATATCGATTTTTATAAATATAGAAAGTCAAAATATCAAAGTATATATTATAGGTTAATAAACTATATCGAATTTTTAATATCGAATTTTTTAAAGTGTTTTGTATGTTAGAATATGTGTGAAAAGTGTATATTTTTTGTAATTTTATTAAGTAATGAATTTTATGTTATTTAATTTTTGCATAATTTAATTCTGTAGTGGGTTGTGGGTTTAAAGGGGAATAGGGCGGGAAGTAATTTAATTATATTAAATAAAATATTACTTTTTAGAAATTATTAATTATTTTTAATTTAATTTTGCATTTTAGTTATGTAGCGGGTTGTGGGTTTATAGGGTAATAGGGTGGGAAGTAATTTAATTGTAATTAATTACATATTTTGATTTATTTATTGGTATTTATTTTGAATAAATTGTTAATTAATTTTTAATTGATAATAATTAATTTTTGATTGGTAATTAATTTTTATTAATTGATTAATTGATAATTATGTGAATTTTATTAATTTATTTTCCGCAATAGGTTGTGGGTTTATAGGGGAATAGGGTGGGAAGTTACTTAATTGTAATTAATTAAATGTTTTTATTTATTTATTGGTATTTATTTCGAATTAATTGGTAATTACATTTTATTTGTTAATTAATTAATTGTAAATTGGTAATTATTTGTATTAATAGTTATTGAATTTTAATAAATAATATTTTGTTTTAATTGATTAATTATTATATTATATTACATTGGTATTTACTATTAATACATTTTTATTGGTATTGGTATTTAAGGTATTTTTATTAATATATTAAATATTTACTTTCCCTACTGTTAAGCTAAGTAGAGCGGGAATAGTAATTTTTAACCCTACGCTATCCAACCCTTTCCCTACTGTTGCATTCTCTGGAGTGTGAATAGTAAATTTAACCCATACGCTATCCAACGCTTTCCCTACTGTTGCACTCTCTGGAGTGGGAATAGTAATTTTTACCCCTACGCTATCTAATGCTTTCCCTACTGTTGCACTCACTGGAGTGGGAATAGTAATTTTTACCCCTACGCTATCCTACGCTTTCCCTACTGTTGCACTCACTGGAGTGGTAATAGTAAATTTTACCCTCCCGATATCCTATGGTAAAAATATTGTATGTCTCTTATTAATATCACGTGAATATATATATATATATATATATATATATATATATATATATATATATATATATATATATATATATATATATATATATATATATATATATATATATATATATATATTAGGTATATATAGTTAGGACCTAGTTTCCATAGGAAATCCCCAACATTCTATTGGGAATAACTTTGGCGCTGGTTGATGAATCTAAGCAAATTTCTCAAAGAAGATGGCTCACTCCGCTCCGCTCCTTCCCTGAAAGTTTGGGGGGGATTCGTCGTGTTTTCCCCATGTTAATTTCCATAGGACCTTTAGACACGGCTACAGCTTGAACCGCTGAAGGGAATTACACCAAACTTGTCAAAATGGTAGTGTCTGTTACGCAGATCACGCTTTTGGTAAAATAGTGTAAATCCCTCCAGTGGTTCCTGAGAAAAGTAAAAGAGAAACAAATTATATATCTATAAGCGCGCAAGTCGGCTTGATAATTAAGCATTTTAGGGCTGCTGACTTCTACTTTGTGCAGACTGACTGCATGCAGAGGTGCTCTATGTAATTTTAGGCTGCTGGCTGACGCGCTTCAAAAAGGAAAGTACATTAGGATGCCGATAAACAGGTCACACTTTAATCACTTACTATGTTAGCTGCTGCGCACACCATTGATGCAGATCTCCCTGGTGGAACAGGTTACAGAATAAACTGCGGCTGCTGAGGTCAAGCCCCATGGGCTGGGATCGGGCCTTCCCGCTTGCCGACATGCTGCCTGGTGCCAGTGACTCTGGGAGTGGAACCGGGGAGGGGGCGAACTCACCCAGCTGGTCCTGATCTTTATCTTGATGTTTCTGTGTACAGCAGCCATTTGCGTTGTGCAGTTAAATAACGGCGGGTGAAAGCAGGGCCCATTGGTCCTGCTGAGAGGAGCCCCGGCGGCCAGACAGCTGAGGTGCGAAGATAAGTATCCACGACTCTGCTGATTGCCTGTACTTCCCCCCCACTGCAATCGGTGTTACTCTGTGATGTGACGTGACTTCAGTCACTGGCTGCAGCACTCTCACTCGCTCCCGGCTCGGAAAGAAGTATTCTGCCCCCAAAGTATTCTGACCCATGATTCCGGTGCCACCCGCTAACCATAAATGAGCAGCAGGCCTCCACCTCCAATTTAACTCCCGGCGCCAAGTTGCCAATACACAATTTAACTGCATCAGCCAGGCGAGGGGCAGGCCCCGCCCGAGGCTCTAGGAAGCAGGGCAGAGCAAAAATGTAACATTGTAGCACTGAGAGCAGTCAGTGCACGTCAGATCTTGATCTGTTAGATACGGAGCTTGCTGGCAATGAATTGCTGCGCCCGGCTTGGGCGCACGGCACCCAGGTGTCAGAGGCACTAGCGCGCGTGCTAGCACCTGGCAGAGATTAAGGCAGCCAGTTTCAGAGCTGTCAGGTCAGGGCAAAAATGCGAGACAATGCATTTCAGTGCGGTGATGCGGTAACACCACACTGAAATGCGTTAGTGTCACGCCTGATGCGTGATACTTGGCAGGACTGTCCGTATGTGGCCGTGTGAAACAAAAACCGCCCATTATATCCAAAACTCCGCGTGGTTATGCTTGCGCTGCAAACACGGACACGGACCCAGATTCCAGTCTTTACTTATTTTATTGCTTGTGCCGTCATAATGTTTCGGCTCTGGACGAGCCTTGATCACATGACACAGGTAAGACAGAACTTTTCAAATTTAAAGTGACAAGTGCATACGTAACGACATTCACTGGACGTGCAAAATGATAGACATAGTAAAAGTATTTCTTTCATCTTAATCATTCGTTTAGATACAAGTATTATAATTAGTAAAAAGCATTGTGCCTTAATTTGGTTAACTAATAAATAAATAAATGTTGTGAGTCATTGATATATATATTCACTGAAAAAACCATAGGTTTCACACCAGTTATAGTTAGGAATTAGCATTTAAAAAACCTATTAAATTCACTGAAAAAACCATAGGTTTCACACCAGTTATAGTTAGCTGGAAATTTTACTGATATAAAACCATTGAAATTCCCACGTTATAGTTAGTCGGACTCACTATAACTTGCGCGTGCAATGCACTGCTGATGACATCACATATTACATCACTCATGACATGGTCAGTGACATCACTCATGACATCACTGATGACACCATCCAGTGAATGTGTGTCTTTCTGAAAAATAAATATGTTTTATATATGTATATGTAAAGGTCGATGGGAGAATAAATGTTTAAATAAGTGTCTAAATGGATGGTTTTAAAAAAAAAAAAATATTGAATAACTGCCTTATTAAGTGTATCTTAGTGAATACATATATTAGTGAGTAATGTTTAAATATTTAAATATATGTATCAGTGTTTCACTTTGTGTATAAGTGGCTGCATAGGTTGGTGAGTAGCTACATATGTGTGTATATGGGTTATTAGATGTTTTTTTTAGTATCAGTATAAGTGTCTGTATGATTTGGTGGGAGTGTTACTTAGCACATAGATGCATAAATGACTGACTCACTGTTTGTATGTGTTTTGAAGACAGCATATGTGCCGGACTGTATGGGTGAATGAGTGTGTATATGTATGTGTTAGTAAGTGAATGACTGTCTTACTAGTGTCTTTATCAGTAACTACATATGTTTTAATCTAGTATATGTGAGTATTGATGTATATAAGTGAGTATATATGAGAGTGAGAGATTGAAAGAATTCTTGTTTTAATAAGTATGTGTTTCTATAAGTGATTGTTTAAGAGAGTAAGTATGTGTAAGTTTCCTTAGAAGTAAGGTGGTAGTGTGTGTATAGTTGTATATGTAAATAAATGGATGTTCAATAGTTTATTTGCATGTGTGAGTATGTGTGTGAGTAACATTTGGATGACTGTCGGTGTGTACCAGGATGTATAGGTGTATCACTACATATGATGAGTGAGTATATGTATGAGTGACTATATAGAACTATTGGTGAATGAGTAGATGTGTATATAGATGGTGGAATTACTGAATTGGTTGTTGTAACTGGTATGGTTATCTCCATTTTTTTGAAAATCTTAGTTTCTATTTTTGAATATGTGTTTCAAGGGTTACATTACACTGAAAGGAGGTCTGTCACAAGGATAGTGTCATCAGTGATGTCATGAGTGATGTAATATGTGATGTCATCAGCAGTGCATTGCACGCGCAAGTTATAGTGAGTCCGACTAACTATAACGTGGGAATTTCAATGGTTTTATATCAGTAAAATTTCCAGCTAACTATAACTGATGTGAAACCTATGGTTTTTTCAGTGAATTTAATAGGTTTTTTAAATGCTAATTCCTAACTATAACTGGTGTGAAACCTATGGTTTTTTCAGTGAATTTCATAGGTTTTTTAAATGCTAATTCCTAACTATAACTGTGTGAAACCTATGGTTTTTTCAGTGAATTTCATAGGTTTTTTTATGCTAATTTTTAACTTTTTGTAGGGTTTCATACCTATGTACTTTTTAGTGAATTTCTAAGCTTATTTTTTCACAAATGTCTTTAGCTGAGAAAGGTATGTTTTTCTAAAAATGAACAGTATAATGTATATTAAGATAATATTTTTATTTTAAAATAGTATTTTTTTTTTTTATATTTGACTCTGGAGCGCTCCCGGTGCGCGTACCGGTGCGCGTCCCGTCTGCGCACCAAAAAAAAAATAAAAAAAATAATGAAGAAGTGACCATA
This sequence comes from Lissotriton vulgaris, assembly GCF_964263255.1. NCBI lineage: Eukaryota > Metazoa > Chordata > Amphibia > Caudata > Salamandridae > Lissotriton > Lissotriton vulgaris. The sequence goes on along the minus strand of NC_141694.1, from coordinate 1,607,478,512 downwards.
AGGAATGGGGACAGAGAGAGTGGTGTTAAGAGAAAGAGAGCTAAAGGGAGGAACACAGAGGGACTGTGTAATAGATAGTAAGACAGAGAAAAAGTGTAAGAGGAAGTAACTGAGAAAAGAAAAATGAATAAGGGAGCAAAAGAAGAGAAGAAATAGGAAGAAGACTAAAGCAGAGGTTCTGGAAGAATGTAAATGGATGATGAAAGTAAAAGGAAGGACAGTTAAGTATGGGAATGACAGGTAGTAACGGAATCAGAGGAAAGGAATAGTAGTGACGGAGGGAAAGTAAATAGCAGTGAATATAAGTAAAGAGGGGTGAAAGAGGGTACATGTAAGTGAATAAGGGTAAGACATGGGGAATAATAGAGAGAAAGAAGAGAGAGAGTAAAAGAAGGAGTGTCACAAAGGGACTAAGTGAACCAGTAAAAAAGGTAAGTGAAGGAGTGTGCATAGGCAGAGGTACTGAAAGAAGTTAAATTTTGTAGAAAGTAAACATGGAAGAAAAGAATAAGTGAGAAAAGCAAAGTAAGGAAACAGGGGTGAGGTAGGGTGAGAGAAAAATAGTGAAAATAAAACCAAAGGTGATAACAAAAAAGATTTTGTAAACACACTTACCATATAATCAATGCAAACTTGTATCTGTGAAAGATAAAAGAAAAAACACGTTATAATTACTTAAAAATATATAATAAAATAGAAGCAACAGTTCATGAGGTTTAAAAATCTACAAAAGTTTACTAAGAAATGAAGCAATAGTGAAGGATACAAAAACAGAAAGAAAGTAATGTAGAAAGAGAAAAAAAAGGAAAAAGAAATAGAAAGAAAACAAATTCCTAAAGATAAATAAGATACTAAAAGAATGTAAGATATCAAATCAAAATCAGTAAAGATAAGAAAATAAAAGAAAAATGAGTGAAAAGGAGAGAAGTCTTATTGAGAAACTATAAATAAAAAAGAGGAATAGAAGATGATTGAGAGTGAGTGAAGTGAAGTCACAGAGTGAAGGGATGAAAGGAATGAAGTTAGTATAGAACGATGGATAAAACAGGAGTGAGAGAGTAAGTACACAGAAAAACAAAAGGAAGAACTAAGTGAACTACAGTACAATGAGTGCGAAAGAAAAAAAAATGGAGAAAAAGAAAGAGAGAGTGAGGAAACTAAAGCAGTGGTACTGTGAGAATATGAAAAAGATAAAAAGTGGTGGAAGGAACAGAGGAAATGCAGACAGTTCCTATTAGATTGAGAAGTTGTGAATAAAGTGCACTAAAGAAACAGCGATGAAAAAAGAGTATAAATTAGTAAAGAGAGGTAAATAAGGGTGAAAAAGAAAATGAGTGTAAGACAATGTGAACACAATATAAATTACACAATGCAAACTACACAATAACTTCTACAATATGTTACATTATTTATTTTTGCTGTTCTCAGAATATATTGAATTTCACTTAAATTAGTGAGATCAAAGTCTTCATCATATAACAGCGGGAAAAAAAAACACAATCTAAAAGATTGTGTTTAAAAAAACCCATTCAAACATACATCTCATATATGTACACTAATCTTTGATTCACTTACTTTTCCGTGAGGCCAAATTGCAGATAGTGAAGGTCCTTTTGGTGGAAAAAAAGTCTGCTGTGCTCTATAACTTCCATTTCATCGACTTCCTATGAAAAAAGATCTAACAACATCATATCTTACACTTTCCTCACGGCCAATTTGTGTCAGATATATCAGTATTTTTTACTTTGAGATCCACTTAAAGTATGTACATGAGATTGCAGATAGGGAAGGTCCTTTTGGTGGAAAAAAAGTCTGCTGTGCTCTATAACTTCGATTTCATCGACTTCCTATGAAAAAAGATCTAACAACATCATATCTTACACTTTCCTCACGGCCAATTTGTGTCAGATATATCAGTATTTTTTACATTGAGATCCACTTAAAGTATCTACATGAGATTAATAATTTAAAATATTAGATTAACTAACTAAGTAACTAACTTTTATTATCTATTCCCGTCTTCAAAGGCCAATTCCCTTTACTAAAACTTTGGTTTTAAAAACACTAGATAAGAATTTGTAGAGTCATAAGGCAAACGTTGTTTATAAGTTAAATGAGAATCATTGCAGTAACTCCATCCATTTTCAGATTTTAAGTAGCATGTATAATGTCCTGAGGTTGTCGAAGATCCATCATGATAAATAATAGCTTCAGTTGTAAAGGTTCTTCCTGAAATTGATAACTGAGAAGCTACAACATTTTTAATAGAAGTTGTCAATTTAGTTCCATCAGGTCTACATCGTTGGAAAACTAAAATGATATACTGACCATAACTTTGTATAAATAATGTGGATACCATTGGATAGTTACATTGGGTACACACCATATTATGATCTGCTGCTTTAACTAGATTTTTAAATGACACTGATTTACAGTCTGGTAAAGTCAAATATATAAATCTTTCAGTGTCTATTCTAGTAGTACTTGATGAACTACAATTGTGGCAGTCATGCTGCCATTGATAAGAAAGACTGAAAAGATTATCTACATCTACACCTTCATCTTCCAAAACACCAAACATATACATTAAAAATTCCTGACAATCCTGCTGAATGTTCTGTGAAAATTTATCTTGACCAGAACACATATCTAAAATATTTCGAATTTCTGTTACACTTTCTATTTGTGCTGTACCACTGCTACATTTCTCAAACACAGAATTCAATAAACCACACAATCTTTGATCCCGATTTTCAACAATCTGTTCTAGTAAACTTTTAAGAAAAAAAACAACATTAATCACTACATTAGCATAGCAGTTGACACCAGAACTATTTTCAAACTGAAATCCAACAACATTTTCTCCACAATTCTTTTTCTTCCTGTTTTCAATTACAGTTTTCTCTACTTTTTGTCTTTTTGCAACTACCTCACTACAATTATCCTCATTTCTTCTTTTTCGGCCTACCACACATTTTTCAAACAGAGGATATTGAGGCAAATGTGGAGCATATTCTATTCTTAATCTATTGTATTCTTTAACACAATCTAGATCTGCAGAAATCTTTGTCTCATCACACGCAATCAAGTACAATCCTGATAAAGTTCTGACTCGTGATAATGCCACATATGCCATACCCTCTTTAAACACAGATCTTCCAATGTTCACTAAAGCACCATCTACACTTAAACCTTGAGATTTATGAATTGTCACTGCATACGCCAAACAAACAGGAAACTGTTTTCGGCGAACATATAAGTCTTTTACAAGTAAAAATCTAGCAGAACAACGACTTATTTGTTGTACTTGTTCAATGCCATCAAATTTTATTTTTAAAAATTCAATTCCATCTCTATTTCTGTAATTCACAAAATCAACAACATAACCCATTGCTCCATTTACCAGACCTCTTTCAACATTTAAATTCCTTCTCAAAATGATACGACAATTTAAACACACATTCAGAGTCTTTTCAAAACCAGCTGTTTTTGAAATACTTTTCTCCAATGAATCCAATTTAGTTTTCAAATTTTCAGACAAAACAATTGTTGCACCCATATGCTCTATTTTATCTATTGCTTCCAGTTTCACAATCTCTTCATTTTCTAACTCTAACATTTTCTTGTTGAAGATGGAACATTCTTGCAGAGTTGGCATCAAACATATCCCAGATTTCTTCTCAGTCATTTTTTTAAAAATATTCTCTGGAAGAATGTTTTCATGTGGATACAAATTTGAAATTAATCGACTATGCAAAGCTTTTTTCCCAAGCTCAGTCACTTTTCCAATTCTTACATCTTGTAGAATATTTTTATAATCTTCATCCTTGGCCTGTCGCATATTTTGAACCAGTTCAGCATATTTAAAATTTAGCCATATATTAACATTTCCAATGCTTCCAAGGGACTTCCTGGTATCTTCATGTGTAAGCATTTTAAACACTGGTTGTCCTTTTACTGGAGTCAACTGCAATAGATCTCCAAAAACAATAATGTGTTTTCCTCCAAATAACACATCATACTCTGTTTTAAGAATTTCTTGCATTCTCAAATGCACAAAAGCAAGCATTAGATTTGAGACCATGCTTACTTCATCAATGATAAGAAGTTTCATTTTCTTCAAGACTCTTGAAACTTCAGAACACGCATCTCCAGATAACTTGTTGTAATGCAATTTATTATCATGTTCAACTGGCAGCATCAATAAACGATGTAGAGTAATCCCTTTAATGTTATGTGCTGCCAGACCAGTTGGAGCAGTTACAACACAAGACAGTGGTGAATCAGTCCTTTTCTGCAGATAACTTGCAATGGCTTTAATTAGAAAACTTTTTCCTGTCCCCGCTTCTCCACTTACGTACAGTCGGACAGGGTCAAACGATATACATGAGCACTCTTTTTCCTCATGTCTGAATCCATGTTCAATCTGCTCTATGACTTCATCATATATCTTTTTCTGCTCAATGTTTAGTTGCTTTACCAAATCTTCTAACTTAACTCCATCCTCTTGAGCTTGTTCCATAGCTCTTTCCACCTCATCCATGACAGTGGCAGCTTCATTTTGGATAATTGGTCCTCCTAGTGGATCCTGGCTCAATGAAGTAGAACTCTGACTATCTTGAGAACTGTTTCTAGCTATCTCTTCAGCAATTGTGGTTTCTTGCTCCATTTCTGCATTCAACATTTGCAGATAATTTAGAAAAATAGGACATTCTATGGTATCCTTAGTTGCATTAAAAGAGTCTTCATAACAGAGAAAATCTCCAAGTAGTTCCTCTTCTGTACGCCATGGCTTAAAGAGTTGCAAAAGAGCTAAATAGTAAAATTCTCTTTTGTCTGGAACTTCACAACTCAATTTTCGATGATTAATCAAATGGCCTTTTTTCTGCTTTACTAGACATCCTTCATAGCCAATGACTGCATATTTTCCATTATTGATATCTTCTGTGATGTTCCTCTTATAACTGTAGTTTTGAAGAACTTCATACAAACAAGTGTTCTCAAGGTGAGTACTTCTATTTGGATAGTATGTATCCAACATATTTGTCTTCAAAATATCTGTACTGTTTGGTTCTTTCTCCGCCAAATATTCAATTTCTTGTACAGATTTCAAAACTCGGTTTCGTGTTGCAGCAAGACCAAGACTCACCCAAATGATTGTTCTTGATTTGGCAAAGAGACTTGCTGATGATAACCGATCAGAACATTCATATGCTCCAATTTCTCGATGCGACAACATCTTCAGACTGAAACTGTATAATTTCTTGCTTAGACTCTTTTCATGTGAAATGTCCTCCCACATTTCCTTCAGTTCTGTCTTTTCTTTTTTAGTGATGTAAGATGTCACATATCGAGCCACAGCAATAGAGTTGTCAGCAACGAACTGAATATCCATGTTAGCATTCCACATGGACAAAATCACTGGGTTGTAATCGTTGATGTACTTAGATTCTTCATTTCTTTTCAAATTATATGTATTTTTGGGAGATTTCCTCGTCACAGTATGTCGTAGAGATGACATTAAATTATTTACTCTTCCCTTAGAAATCACTGGTCGAGGAAATGCAAAACGACATTTCGTGTAGTACTTTTCTTTGTTTTTAAATTTTCGACGACAGTACTTTCCACAACGATGAGATTGAAAACGTAAAACTTGTTGCCTTAAATTGTTTTCTTCAGTAGATTTTGGAACAGCACATGTTGAATACTCTTCAATGAAACTGATCACTGTTTCATCTGAATCTGATCCAAATTTGGGTGCATCTTTAATCCACAACAACATATGTATATGAGGAGCACCTCTTGCTTGATATTCCTTCCTCCAAAAGAAATCCAAAACCTCTCCAAGGGGAGGATTTTTTTTGTTGGTAATAAAAGACATCATAGCTTCAAATCTATGATTAAAATATCTGCAAACATTCACTGGATCTAAAGAACACAGTTCTCCTGGTGTTTTCAATTCTATATTTCGTATGTTTTCATTTGCCTCCCGTAGAAATTGAAGTAAATCGTCCCATGCATACTCAGCACAGCTAAGAGTGAGGAACCATGTAGGAGTTCCTAAGTTTCTTAGCATACATTTCAATTCTCCATGACGACGAAACCAATACTCGTTGGTTCCACGTTGACATGCCATGAGATTGATTAGCTGAGATTCCAAAATACTGTCTTGCAGATTAACTTTCTCCATAAAGTCCCTTGCACAAACATTTTGAAAATGAGCTCCACTTTTCAATATATGATTAACTGCATAAGAAAGACCAGACAAATCACTTTCAAACAGAAGATGAAATAAATATGGAATACATTGACGAAACCTTGGATCTTCAGCATATAATCTTAGAGTCCGGTAGTCAGCTGCAGGAATTTGAACTGGTCAATCATCATATCGTCCACCACAACCTGTTGGAAATAATTGTGGAAAACAACGAGCTTCCAAACTTTCTTCCCATACACTAATGGGACTTCCTTTTGCTGCTTTCATTTGAAACAAGTCAATTGCATTTCCCATTACTTCTTTTGAATGCAAAGGATGAACAGTATAATGTTCATATATTTCTTCAGTTCTAGACACATCAACTTTTTCAATTTGACCAACTGAAGAATCACTATCTTCTTCTATAGCTGTTTCCTCTGCTCCAACACTTACATCTTTGTAGTACTCATTATTTTTGACCAAATACAACGTTGCCTTTTTGACTTTTTTAACATCCACTAAATCTTGCCAGATTTTCTTACTCTTTGTTGGAACTCCATTAACTAGAATAACTAGAGGATCCTCTTCTACTCTTTCTACACCAATTGTATCAATATTTTTCTTTACATCTAGAGGCAAATAAACAACTCTTCCCTTTAATCCTCTCAGTAAATCTGATGGAGGCAATTTCCCTGTCTTAGGCTCCATGCGTACAATAGCCTGAAAAGGATGGACACATTGAATCAAAATAGATTCATAAGTATTTAGATCCATCAATTCAGAAGGAATATCTATCAACTGAAGATTATTATAAACTGCTCTAGCAGGCATTTTATTTTCATTTAATTTATTTAAACAATAATTACAAATACGCTGATCCAAACTCAAATCAAATGTATTCTCCACCAACAAATAACTTACAAAATCCTTCCATTCACTATTATTTTCCAATTCACTTTTTGCATATAAATCAACTAACCTAGTCTGAATTTTATAATGAGTCCGTCGACAACACACACAAGTTAAATTAGGCCTTTCACTTGCTTTCACCTTAAACTTGATAATTTCCTCATCAAACTTTTCAATACTTGAAATCTGTCCATTATCTTCTGCATTACCATCCATTACTATATCTATTTCTACACTGTCCTCTTTGTTCCCAAAATAACAAAACTGAATTTCTTCACAAATAGTCTTCACATCCACTTCAGATCCATGCAAAAGAGCACTGTTTAACTGTTTAAGCTTAAGTGCGGGACTTTTTGCATAATACAACTTTCTCACTAATTTCCTCACGTTATTATGATGCACTGCTAACATCCTAAAATGATGAAAAACACTCCGACAAACTTTTCTAGAAAGACAAGCTAGTGAATGCCCATGCAAACCTGTACTTTCTCTCACTCTACAAGGATCTAACTCTTGCAGGATCTTCATTTTTTGTTTGAGACTTTTCTTACTATATGTACGTAAGAAATTTCTAAGCAAATCGATTGATTCCTGTCGCACACTACAAATACTACTGCATTTCCATGTGTACACTGGACCCTTAGTACGTCTCCCTAAAACTTCATCAGCTAACACCTCTTCTGCATCTCTAGATACAAGTTTCTCTTTTTCCATCACACAACCATCTTTCACTTCATATGCTCGACCACTGGTGTCAACTGCATGCACCAAATAATTTTCCTGAAAGTAACTCTCCTCATTGTAAAAAGGCTCAGAACTTGAACTATGTATCCATTCACCAGAAAATACTTCACAAAAATTACTCCGATTAATAATTCTTTTCCATCTACTGTTCGATTTGAAAACATCAATGGCCTTATTAAGTATCCTAATTCTATTGATTATTAAAATAAATAATTTTTTCTTAACTTCAAAAGCCTGATCAACAATCTTTTCTACACTTTTCTTTTTCTTGTAAAAAGCAGCTCTCAGTTTACTTTTCCTATCATTTTTTAGCAAATTTTAAACTACCCTATTGCGAAACATTCGCCTACGAATGTCCCTAAAAAGATTTACCCTTCTATTGCTATCCATTCTCTTCTCTCCTGCTCCAATCGAGACATTTTTTGTGGGCCTCTCCTTCCTTTTTAGATTTGTTGACTTTTTCTGTATATTCACATTAGCAATATCATTTTTTTTCTACGACATATGTTGCGAAGAAAAGACTTAATTGGCTTACCAGAAACTTTTCTGGTGTTTTTTGAAGTAGTTGTTGAAGAGGATTCCATAAACTCTGTTGTTGATGTTCTCCTTTTCCGTATGGTATTTTTGATAATTCTTTGCCTTGAAGGCATTTTTGCTTGCTTTTCAGAAGTTGATTTGAATCTGTTATTCTGTTAAAAAAACACATGAAAGACCACAATTAGTAAACAACAAAGTAATGTTAAAAAGCAAACAATATAAACAATAAATTGCAACATATTTAAGTTTATACAATAGCAATTCAGGGCCTTATTTATAAAGGCCTTGCGCCACCAGTGCGTCACTTATTACCCATGTTTAAAGTGATGCATCAGCTGCACAAGGCACCATAAAAAAGGGCCAAATGCAAATTCCAATCAATTGCACCCAAAAATCGATTTTTGAATAACATGTAAGAATCACTGCGCAGAACCAATGTACAACCACTCAATATCAGCAAACAAAGTCAGGGCCTTATTTATAAAGGCCTTGCACCACCAGTGCGTCACTTATTTCCCATGTATAAAATGATGCACCAGTTGCACAAGGCAATCATAAAAAAGGGCCAAATGCAAATACCAATCTATTGCACCCAAAAATCGGTTTTTGAATAACATGAAAGAAACACTGCGTAGAACCTATGTACAACCACTCAATATCAGCAAACAAAGTCAGGGCCTAATTTATAAAGGCCTTGCGCCACCAGTGCATCACTTATTACCCATATATAAAATGATGCACCAGTAGCACAAGGCAATCATAAAAAAGGGCCAAATGCAAATTCCAATCAATTGCAACCAAAAATCGATTTTTGAATAACATGTAAGAATCACTGCGCAGAACCAATGTACAACCACTCAATATCAGCAAACAAAGTCAGGGCCTTATTTATAAAGGCCTTGCGCCACCAGTGCGTCACTTATTTCCCATGTATAAAATGATGCACCAGTTGCACAAGGCAATCATAAAAAAGGGCCAAATGCAAATACCAATCTATTGCACCCAAACATCGATTTTTGAATAACATGTAAGAATCACTGCGCAGAACCTATGTACAACCACTCAATATCAGCAAACAAAGTCAGGGCCTTATTTATAAAGGCCTTGCGCCACCAGTGCGTCACTTATTACCCATGTTTAAAGTAATGCATCAGCTGCACAAGGCAATCATAAAAAAGGGCCACATGCAAATACCAATCAATTGCACCCAAAAATCGATTTTTGAATAACATGAAAGAAACACTGTGTAGAACCTATGTACAACCACTCAATATCAGCAAACAAAGTCAGGGCCTAATTTATAAAGGCCTTGCGCCACCAGTGCGTTACTTATTACCCATATATAAAATGATGCACCAGTAGCACAAGGCAATCATAAAAAAGGGCCAAATGCAAATACCAATCAATTGCACCCAAAAATCGATTTTTGAATAACATGAAAGAAACACTGCGCAGAACCTATGTACAACCACTCAATATCAGCAAACAAAGTCAGGGCCTTATTTATAAAGGCCTTGCGCCACCAGTGCGTCACTTATTACCCATGTTTAAAGTGATGCATCAGCTGCACAAGGCAATCATAAAAAAAGGCCAAATGCAAATACCAATCAATTGCACCCAAAAATCGATTTTTGAATAACATGTAAGAAACACTGCGCAGAACCTATCTACAACCACTCAATATGAGCAAACAAAGTCAGAGCCTTATTTATAAAGGCCTTGCGCCACCAGTGCGTCACTTATTACCCATGTTTAAAGTGATGCATCAGCTGCACAAGGCAATCATAAAAAAAGGCCAAATGCAAATTCCAATCAATTGCACCCAAAAATCGATTTTTAAATAACATGTAAGAATCACTGCGCAGAACCTATGTACAACCACTCAATATCAGCAAACAAAGTCAGGGCCTTATTTATAAAGGCCTTGCGCCACCAGTGCGTCACTTATTACCCATGTATAAAATGATGCACCAGTTACACAAGGCAATCATAAAAAAGGGCCAATTGCAAATACCAATCAATTGCACCCAAAAATCGATTTTTGAATAACATGAAAGAAACACTGCGCAGAACCTATCTACAACCACTCAATATCAGCAAACAAAGTCAGGGCCTTATTTATGAAGGTCTTGCGCCACCAGTGCATCACTTATTACCCATATATAAAATGATGCACCAGTAGCACAAGGCAATCATAAAAAAGGGCCAAAAGAAAATACCAATCAATTGCACCCGAAAATCGATTTTTGAATAACATGTAAGAATCACTGCGCAGAACCTATATACAACCACTCAATATCAGCAAACAAAGTCAGGGCCTTATTTATAAAGGCCTTGCGCCACCAGTGCGTCACTTATTACCCATGTTTAAAGTGATGCATCAGCTGCACAAGGCAATCATAAAAAAGGGCCAAATGCAAATACCAATCAATTGCACCCAAAAATCGATTTTTGAATAACATGAAAGAAACACTGTGTAGAACCTATGTACAACCACTCAATATCAGCAAACAAAGTCAGGGCCTAATTTATAAAGGCCTTGCGCCACCAGTGCGTCACTTATTACCCATGTATAAAATGATGCACCAGTTGCACAAGGCAATCATAAAAAAGGGCCAAATGCAAATACCAATCAATTGCACCCAAAAATCGATTTTTGAATAACATGAAAGAAACACTGCGCAGAACCTATCTACAACCACTCAATATGAGCAAACAAAGTCAGGGCCTTATTTATAAAGGCCTTGCGCCACCAGTGCGTCACTTATTACCCATGTATAAAATGATGCACCAGTTGCACAAGGCAATCATAAAAAAGGGCCAAAAGCAAATACCAATCAATTGCACCCAAAAATCGATTTTTGAATAACATGTAAGAAACACTGCGCAGAACCTATGTACAACCACTCAATATCAGCAAACAAAGTCAGGGCCTTATTTATAAAAGCCTTGCGCCACCAGTGAGTCACTTATTACCCATGTTTAAAGTGATACATCAGCTGCACAAGGCAATCATAAAAAAGGGCCAAATGCAAATACCAATCAATTGCACCCCAAAATCGATTTTTGAATAACATTTAAAAATTACTGCGCACAACCTATGTACAAGCACAGAATATCACTTTTGAAACATCACTGTTTCCCCAAAAACAAATCCTTTATCTTTCAAATGTTGATATCAAGCATTATCAAAAATCCAAAATCAAATCAACAGCAAACAAAGTCAGAGCCTTATTTATGAAGGCCTTGCGCCACCAGTGCATCACTTATTACCCATGTTTAAAGTGATGCATCAGCTGCACAAGGCAATCATAAAAAAGGGCCAAATGCAAATACCAATCAATTACACCCAAAAATTGATTTTTCAATAACATATAAGAAACACAACACAGAACTTATATACTAGCATACCATTTGACTTCTAAAACATAACTATCTGCTTATAAATATTCTCCATAGAGCAAACAAGTCTCTATGTAAATTAAATAAATCATTACTTACCTTTACAAAAGCTTTGGAAGATTGAAAACAGTGTCAGACACACACCAATTTCTCTTTAACAGAGCAAAAAGTGTGCACTCAATACACTGAAACCACAGACTGGCATAGAAAATCTCTAACTTTGTACACATATGCCTTAATTCAACCAATCAAAAGTTTTCCCTCACTATTTTGAAACCAACACCCTTCCCCCTCTCAGATCTTTCTATCTGTTTCCATAGCAACTCCCTCCTAACTGAACTCTCAGGTTCAAAAGTTTATTGTACAATGTTGCAAATTAACTCAGCAAGGCTGTTTGACCTCTCAATACACCAGCCTATCCAGAGTATTTTAGCTTTTAGTGACTTTTTTTTAACCATTCAAATTGCTTCTTTAACACAACACAACCATGCACCCTAACTTTAAGTTTTCAACTATCTGAATCCACCAATCATTGCTTCTGATTCAAAAGAAGTGAAACTCCACAATTATTTTTTTGTAAACTCCTACTGTTCCAACTGCCATTTCATTCCCACACATCATCTGACTGCATCAGAACCATCTCTCATCATGTTTTCTGTCTGGATCCTTGGACACAGCTACATCCACTGGGCTCAAAGGTAGGCAGATAGCAGACATTTTCACAACCTTGATTTATCAAATGTGGAAATCAAGTGGATTGGCCAGAGAGGATTAAAATGTCACCAATTGATACCATTGGTGAAAACCTTTATGCATTTGCCAAAGCCTGACCTCTTAATAGTGCACTGTGGAGGAAATGATTTAGGCACTATGACTGGGGTTGGTCTGGAAATGCTTTTAAAGGACACCTTTGATCAATTAATGACACTCTTTCCACAAACTGCCTTGGTATTTTCTAATATATGCCAAAGACAGAAATGGAACTGGTCCAACCAATTTTGTCCACAATTTGAGAAAGCACGGAAACATGTGAATAAATCTGTTTCTGCTTACATGAGAGACTATGGAATGGGTTCAATATACAATAATAACTTGCGTTACAACATGCAAGACATCTATAGAGGAGATGGTGTGCACTTCTCAGATGAAGGGAATAGAATATTCCTCCTGAATTTAAGAATGTGCATTGGAACCTACTTGTAGGTACCTAAATCAACCACAAAACCCAAAAGCTCTTTTCAGAGCTACCCTACCTCTGATCATTCAAAATGTTTATCTTTTTCTAACTTTTTTCACTATTTTTCACCAAATTACGCTTTCCGGTACGCTTACCGGTGCGCGTACCGAGCGCTCCCCCCGTGGAAAAATTAAAGATTTTTTTTTTTTTTTTACGTTTATGAGCCTCCTCAGCCCCCCTCAGAAAACCTAGAGGGTCAAGAAGTCTCTACCGTGCCCCCTTCTACCCATACCGAACATTGTTTACCCTCCATCTTGTGTCTCGATTGTACCGAAACACAAAATGGAGGACTCCCGTAACGCTGCCGGTGCGCGTACCGGAGTGCGCACCGGTAAGCGCTCCCTGAAAAAAGGTGGGAAAGCAATTTACAAAAAAACCACTGGACACACTTTCATCAAATATAGAATAGGCCCTACTACATAGCAGTCCCTACCATTTACCCAAATTTGATGGAATTCCATTGAGAAAATTATGCTGTACGCCTGACTAAATATCCTGAGGTAAATTACATGACAAAAACACATATGAAATGTTAGAATTTACAACCAATTAAAAACTTTCTTTCATTTTCTACGACTATTTCCTGACGTTTCATTGGTTAAGTACAAGAATATATATAAAAGAAGAGAGGGAAACACAGCCATTTTGACTACTGCTTCCAGAAGTACATTTGAGAACAAATTACACTGACAACTTCACCTGATTTCTCCAAGGTAAATTGTTATTATGAAAGTAAATTGTACACTTTAAGTTAATTTCTGAAAAAAATATTCTGTTAGTTATATACTATCCCTCTGTAAAAATTATAGATAGAGATAGACTTCTCTGTAATAGTTATGGATTGAGTTAGGCTTCTCTGGTATACAGTACCCTAACTCTACTAATATAGTTAATTTGTATACAATTTTCAGAAAGAAAATGGAAGGAGAAAATCAAGGAAATGTTACTTCTATCAAAATAAAGGTGGAAAAACAAGAAGACCAAAAAGATGAACTAGATTTCATGGATGACTCTTTGGATGAACAGTTAATAGAATGTTTGGAAGAAATGGAATCATGTACTTATAATTATGAGGAAATTCCGGACAATATTATGTTAGAAATTTTATTAAATTATGAAAAAGAATCAGAGGAATAAATTTATATTTAATAATTTCAAATTGTTTCAGACAATATTCATTTTTATATGTAATTCATAAAGTATTACCAAAAAAGTTTTTAAAAAAAAGTGAGACTTATAGTATACTGTTCAACTATTTTTCTGTTACATAGTAAGTTTACTCATAGTTACTACCTTTCTCCCACTATATTATCTCCTATGAATATTTTACACCTCATTTTCATAAGGGAGCAGGAAAGACTACTCATGATCCCCTAGAAATTCTCAGGGAGTGCTTAAAAGATCTGTTTCTCCTTTCCAGACAGACTATGTTATGAATTCCATATGCCACAAAAAATACAATAACAACATGCAAGATGTCTACAAAGAAAATGGTGAACATTAAATTTAAGTCTCTTCATTAGTACCTACATGTAGGTACTTACATAAAATAAAAAAAATTAAAAAAAACATAAACATACAATTTTTTAAAGTCATTATTTTTACATAGTACCCTCCTCGATACGCTCCCCGGTGCGCGTACCGGGCGCTCCCCCCGCGAAAATCGAAAAAAAAAAAAAGGTGAGACCCCACGGGGCCCTTTAATGGCCCCCACATCAAACCTAGGGGTACAGGGGGTATCTACTCTGCCCCCTTATGGTCATTTCCCCCTTTGTTTTGGCCACCTCTTGTGTCTCGATCCTACCGAGACACAAGATGGCGGCCGCTCCGGACTGTTTAGAATGTTTACAGACAACTGAGAGCCAATCAGCTTCCTGCGCGCAAGTCGCGTGGCGCGCCCGGAGCGCTCTCCGGTGCGCGCACCGGAGAGCGCCTATAGATATATATATTTTTTTGAACCTAAATTACTCAAAATCCACTGGAGCACATATCTTGAGACATAGCAAAGGCACATCGGGCTACCAGTCCCTACAATTTTGCCAAGTTTGGTGGAAATCCATTCAGCCGTTCGGGCTAAAAGTGAAATCGACCGCCCTATGGAAATTAACATGAGGAAAACGCGTTTTGGGACCCCCCTTTTATCTCGGCCCCCGCTTGACGAATCCCCCCCAAACTTTCAAGGAAGGACCGGAGCTCGACGAGGCCATTTTCAGGAAATTTTCAGGCAGATTCGTCAACCGGTGCCGAAGTTATTCCAAATAGAATTTTGAGATTTAACATTGAAAAAAATCCTAACTATAACTACCTACTGGCGACCGCCAGTAGGTAATATATATATATATATATATATATATATATATATTATATATATATATATATATATATATATATATATATATATATATATATATATATATATATATATATATATATATATATATATATATATCCAGCAAGTGCAACCTCCCAGGCTCCAACCGTAGCGAGCCAGGAAATCACGCAGATCCAATGCAGCTTTTTGTAGGCACAAGTTTATTTAAGAGCTGAACTGAACAATCTGACGCATTTCGGGCATCCGCCCTTGCTCACAGACAGTCAGTGTTGGAAATGGCCACATTTAAATACCCTATGCTTCACAGTGAAAATGCATTTTTTTCTCCATTTTTTTGCTTAGTACCACGTGATATATTGAAAGAGAGGACAAACTACCAATACTACATATTGTAGTCTGTTTTCCAAACATTTACACAGTTGAATATCGGAAGTGGAATATCATTCTATGGTTAAAATCCAAACAGAATGCGACTTTGTTAAAAAATGTAGTTCATGAGAGATAATGAAAAAATAAATCCAAGCATAAAATGCGTATATTTCATTGACAATTAATGCCCCAGCATATAAATTGACATTGTAGTGCAAAAATCCGCAATAAAGTGCATAGTGCATGATTTAAAATCCATATCTATATAGACACAAAAAATTAATAACAGTTGTTTGTGCAAAATATGTAATATTGTAAACATCTATTATTGTATCTATTCATGTTATGTGCAAATCAACGCTGTATGTAAACATATGACTCATAGCAGCATATTTATGGGGCAAGGACTATATAGTATTGATAACCACGAACTACTGATGTCGCATATCCCATTTTCTAATGTGTCTTTAAGGAAAAACCAGAAATTGTCTATTGTCTATGTCCTCAAAAAGATAGTGTTACCCAAAAGAAATAATGAACCAACATAACATAATTTCCAAACACCATGAATCATTATCAATCATAGGAAAAGTAATTAAGTGCATAAACCCAATAAGGAAATTTAAAAATTAATGATATGGAGGTGGGCGGCCCACCGAGACTCCGTTTCCAAAGCAAATTTTTTGAATAGGTCAGTACAAAACTTAATTACAAAAACACGTGTAGATCCTCCATATTATTAAGTCCATTCGGTGATCTGCTATCTAGCTCAAGAATGAAGTGCGATTCCATTCTTCTGAGCATCTTGACCCTATCTCCGCCCCTTCTTGGTTTTTCTATTGCAGAGATAACATAATAGGACAGGCACTCCAAATTGTTATTGTGGACAGCCTTGAAGTGCCTGGCCACCGGATAAGCTGGGTCATTGTTGACGATGGCTCCTAAATGTTGAAGAATTCTAACATGCACCAGCTGTCGTGTGCTTCCGACATATCTCAATGCGCATGTGCAAGTTAGAACATAGATAGCGAATTCAGTTTTGCAATTGTATTGACCCATGATCTGAATTGGGTCAGGACTGAACGGCGTATAATACTGCTGTGTACTTTTACCAAATTTGCAGGCCCTGCAGGAGGTGCAGCGTTTAAAACCTGATCTGGATTTCATCCATTCCTGTTTTTTCCTGAGTTCTGGAAAGTCATGGCAGATATGTGACTTAAGTGAGGGGCCCTTTCTAAAGGTAACAACAGGTGCATCTGCAAGTTGGGGTTTAAGTACTGGATCAGTTTTGAGAACTGGCCAACTCTTGGTTACAATAGATCTTATTTGTCTGGCCTGTCTACTGTAAGAGGTTATAAATCTAGGAGTCGTGATGTTGTCATCTAATGTTTTGGATAGCTCCCCAGTGTTTTTTGTCTCCAATAAAGAGGCACGGGCTCTACATTTGGTTTTTTCCACTGCTGTTTTTAACACTGATTCGCGATAACCTCTTTCTCGAAACCTGTCCAGTGCTTCATCAGTACAGATTTTAAGATCAGACTCTGTGCTGCAGATTCTCTTAATTCTTAGGAGCTCACCCAAAGGAATATTATCAACTACATGCCTAGGATGCGCGCTGCTGGCATGAAGGATACTGTTGACAGCAGTGCTTTTACGGTGTAGTTTTGTGGCTAGCTGGCCATTATGAATAAAGACTCTCACATCTAAAAAGTCAGCCTCACAGTCACTGATTGAGCTTGTGAATCTTAGATTTTCATTGTTAGCATTGATGGAATTAATAAACATTTCTGCACTGTCACGATCCCCCTGCCATAACAAAAAAACGTCATCAATATAACGAAGCCAAAGCAAAACATGATCAGAAAAAACTTTGGCGTGTTGCCGCCTGAGGACCTGCTCCTCCCACCAGCCCACGTGTAAACACGCGTAGCTGGGAGAGAAACAGGGCCCCATGGCAACTCCACGCTTCTGCAAATACAAATCACTCCCAAATAAAAAGAAATTATTATTAAGACACCAGGACGTTAGCTCTATTAGTACTTTGTTGTGTTGGTAACAGTTCATAGGCCTTTTGCCAAGAAAGAAGTCCAAAGCCTTCAAGCCAGAACTGTGCTCTATGCTCGTGTAGAGCGATTCAATGTCCAAAGTAATCATGAGCATTCCATTGTTCCACGGGGCATTTTGTAACTTGGCCAAAAAATCCCCTGTGTCTCTCACATAAGTCGGTAGGTCCTGGACTAAGTCCTGCAGGAAGTAGTCTATGTATTCTGTGACATGCTCAGCCACACCCGCAATTGCCGAAATAATCGGTCGACCAGGTACCGGTCTTGTCGACTTGTGGATCTTAGGGAGTAAGTAAAGTTTAGGCAAAACAGGAAATTCCACATGGAGGATTTCAAATTCTTGTAAGGAAATCATGCCCTCCCTTTTGTACTTGAATAATAGTTTCTTTAGTACATCCTTAGAGGCTTCAAAGAGTCTCATATTAGAAATGGAGTAGCATGCATTGTCACTTAGCTGTCTTTTAGCTTCCTCGATATAGGCATCCTGGGGCCAAATAACCACATTGCCCCCCTTGTCAGCAGTGGTTACAATAATTTTGTGATCGTTCTTCAGTTTTTAACTAACGAGTGATAATCAGTTTCCTGTTTGCTTTTGTACCGCTTTTTGTGTTTGATCCGATGATGCAGATGCTTCAAGTCTTCCACTACCACGTCCTGGAAGACATCTATAGAGTCTCTAGGCATGGTAGGATTGAATTTAGACGCCGGTTTAAAGGGGCTGATGTTGGCTCCTATTTGAGAAATGGATGCTGCTCTTAACTCATCCTGTGTGGATGCAAGATCATTTACTGGTGCATCATCAGACAAAAGATTAAGAACTGTCAATACCGTTTTGGTATCACTTGCTGGAAGTGTGGGCACATTTGGAAGAATGCTTGGGGCAGCCCCAATTCCTTGTGATGTTTTATTACTCAGCCCCTCCTTAATGTCAAAGAATTTCTTGAGCTTGATATATATATATATATATATTACACTACTGCCACCTGTCTGTCAAAGCTCAATGGCGATCCCAGCATGCAGTGCGCCTTACTGTCACAGTTTAGGATCAGAAAGAGCACATGGTAGTAGTATGTAGTACGACTACGGTGCGGCTGCGTGTGGTCCATTGGCGGTGCTCGGTTGTGCTGCTGTCGTGCTGTCGTTCATATGATGAAAATATGGAGTAGCCTTGAGACGTGGTGCCAGACTTTTAGGGCCACTACTAGGTGTTCAACTAATTATTTTGAAAGTCATGAGGGTAAGTTGCTCCGCTTCCCCCTGCCTGGGGGAAGCCTCCGTTGGGCCAGCCGGGAATTAGCATTTAAAAAACCTTTGAAATTCACTGAAAAAACCATAGGTTTTAGGCCTTACATAGTTAGGAATTAGCGTTTAAAAAACCTTGGAAATTCACTGAAAAAAACATAGGTTTTAGGCCTTATATAGTTAGGAATTAACATATAAAAAACCATTGAAATTCCTCCTATATAGTTAGCTGGACATTTTATTGATATAAAACCAATGAAATTCCACATATAGTTAGTTGTTCTAACTATATATTTCGCGCATCCGCAATCCAATGCTGATGATGTCACATATTACATCATTCATGACATGGTCAGTGACATCACTGAATTTCCAAGGTTTGTTAAACGCTAATTCCTAACTATATAAGGGTTAAAACCTATGGTTTTTTCAGTGAATATATATATATATATATATATATATATATATATATATATATATATATATATATATATATATATATATATATATATATATACATGTAAACAATATATGGAAGAAAAACTCGTCAAGGGTAATCCAGCACTGCCACAGTAGTTCGCAGATTTGAAAAGACGAAGAGAAGAACCCAGGAATGGTGCCAAACAAAGTGCGTATTTATTTGTGCTCAATTTCGCTCAGCATGCCCGCCATTACGCGTTTCGACAGTATCCACTGTCTTGATCACATGATGTGATTGCAAAGCCACAAGGGAATTATATGCAACATTCAATGACACAAAAGGTGGACTAAACGTCACCACCCACATGTATAAACAATGTTTTAAAAGTTCACGGAAACAAACAGGAGACTATACAAATAATCCATAGCTTTCCTGGTCCTGAATATAACCCACAGTGGGTATATGAATAATATGATATATGTACAGTTGTGCAACTCAGAGCAAATAAATAAATATATATATAAATAAATTCATAAATATATACATATAAATATATAAGACTGATTTCATATTCCAAAGACCATGTTTCCTAACTTTTTGAAAAAACATATATAGAATTCATCCCAAGTGGGAATCTCTATTAAAGTGTCTAGTGCTACATGTAAACAATAAACGTTGTAAACATGGACAATTCTATCTGTTATTCCCATTATGTGGCAAAGAGCAGACATCATAGCAAAGTGCAAATTAGATAGGTAAAAGTGCTAAGTGCAAGTGAATTATTTTTTCTGAAATTATAAAAGGAGGGGCCCCTCCCTTTAAAATCAGATATCTGACTGATGTTAATGAACAGCTACATACCACAGTGCAAGATGGTACTGAAACCCAATAAATCAACATATGGTGGCTACCATTTAGTAAGAGGTATGTTTTTTATCTGCAATAAAGTAAATGGGCAAATACCCATATTCATGAAGACAATTATTGAGGAATCATAAACAGGTATAAAGATCCTCACTGGCGTTGAGACCTCCAGGAGTACGACTGTTTAGTTCCAAGATGTAACGGGTCTTTAAGACCCTCAACAATGCATCCCTATTGCCTCCTCTCTTGAGGGGCAAAATGCAGTCAATAACATAGTAAGTGAGATGTTTCGGGTCACTCTCATGGATATTCTGAAAATGGCGCGCCACCGGATAGGATTGATCATTGTTGGAAATTGCTCTCATGTGCTGCAGTATTCTCCTGTGAACCGGAAGCCAGGTACTCCCTACATACCGGAGATCACAGGGGCACTGCAGCACATACACAGCAAACTCCGTTTTGCAGGATAACTGTTTTGTGATGAGTACAGGATCATCTTTGAATGGTGTATAGTATCGTGATTTATTACACCCATTCTTACATGCCTTACAACTGGAACATTTTAAAAAACCTTTTCTTAGATTCATAAAAGTTTTAGATATAGGTTGTTCCAGATGATTTTTGACCAGCCTGTCTGACATAGAGGTTGATTTTCTGAAAGAAAATTCTGGCCTTCTACCTACTGAACCTCCGATGACAGGATCCCCCATCACCAGGTTCCAGTTGCGACTTAAGATCCGCCGGATCTCCTTGTGTTGCTGATTGTATGCGACCACCACTCTTGAGGATTCTGATGGAGTGTCTGGATGTATAGGGCCCGGCTTGGGTTTAGGTGCCAGTATCTCGGCTCTTGATATAGTACTAGAGCGCTCCATTGCCTTGGCGATTGTTTTCTCAGAATATCCTCGCGCTAGGAAGCGTAATTTACTCGCTTCCATAGCTTTAGCACACTCTCTTTCGTCATTACATATTCTTTTGATACGAAGCATCTCCCCAAAGGCAATGCTTTGTATCAAGTGGTGGGGATGTTGACTAGCCGCGTGCAGGATAGTATTGCCTGCAGTCGGCTTTCTATACAACCTCGTAGCTAGGTTTCCTGCATCAATGTATACCACTATGTCTAGGAAGCATAACTGGGATGTGCTTATGGTGGATGTAAATTTAAGATTTAGGTCATTACAATTCAATTTTTCTACGAATTGATATGCTTCCTGCATGGTACCTTGCCATATATATATTAAATATTTACTTTCCCTACTGTTAAGCTAAGTAGTTACTAGGAGGAAGGGGTCCCAGTGTAAACAAGAAACATAAAATGCAATTCAATGAATTAATCAAAAACAATTATTTTGATCTGCAAAGTTTTATTCACTGTGGGATCCAGTGTAATCAATACACATAGCATAGCAAACAGTCAACTGTATTGGAGGTCATGCAGTGCCCCAGGAGGGAGAAGGGAAGTGATAGTGAAGAGGTAAGGGAAGTGGTGGGATTGTGTGACAGTAAAATCAATCTCTCAATGAACTTTTCATGCTATAATTCGTATAGCAACAGCTGCCATGAAAAATGGCGACATTATTTTTGGAAAGGCATACAACACAAGGTACAGTGTATATACAGAATATTGGCGTGAGGTTGCCGCAATTGGACAAACAGTCGACGTTTCGACCCTCTGAGACTGCAGGAAAAGTTAACCTTGCTGCGGGGTCTTCATCAGGACCAGGGGGAGGGGCAGGGAACCACAGGGTAAAAAATCCTCTGTGTGGTCTTGTGAGTGGTTAGGGCAACAGCGGTTGTGATGCTGCACCGAAAGCAGCTTCAAGCACTCAATCGGTGTTCGGTAGAATCCGACATCGTAGGGATTTGATCCAAAGTTCGTTAGGTTCAGACGTGAGTCCCTTGCTCACTTTGCCACTGGATTCAAGCAAGCCGGGCTGAAGACGGCTGGAATGCCAGAAATTGTTCCTCGGAAGCTTGTTTCTGGTCCAGGGAAGACATGGTTTGGCGGTTCGGGCTGGACTGTTCCCATGAGGCACAGGGTCAGACTGATTTGCATATAGCCATGTCTGAACTGGGGTGGCAGAGTGGGCTAAAGAACGGTGATGGATTAAACCCAGATCTTTTGACTGGGTGTGAGTGTTTGATTGATTCAGATGCTCCGTCCATCACCACCCCCTTTTGTACCACTCCTAGGAGTGGGCATGTGGCAGAATGTACAGGCATGTGTTGGTGGGCGTGTAGGAAACCTACAGTAGCCTCTAAGCCTGCATAGAAATAACTGAGGTCAGACCCATGGCCTGGCTAAACACAAACAAGCCTGCAAGTGGTGGGCTCGAGGCACCTGCATGTGTTCCCCCTGTATGTATGGAAGAAGCACGTCTACCGTGCGTGAGCGAAGGCAGCTGAGCGCTCAGAGGCAACCTGGAGCTTCCTTCAAACGCACAGCAGAAGTGCTCAAGCTTTACTGTCATCCATGCAAGCGTCACTGACACCCGCCTACAGTGCAAGCTTCCGCCGCCAACAGTGCAAGCCTCACTGCCACTCGCCTCCTTTGCTAACTTCAGTGGCCCCACCTACAACGCGAGCTACGCTGTCATACGTCAGCAGTGAGAGCTTCAATGCCACCCGCCTACAGCTAAAGCTTAACTTGCATCGCCAAAAGTACAAGCTTCCTTCAAGGGTAGGACACATACAGCACGGGACAGGCAGCAGCAACTGTACAGGCTTCTCTGCTGATCGCCGCCACTGTCGTGCAAGGACAACAGTGGAAACACACAGACACACAATCAAGATGACCACATATTTGTATTTACCGTGGTGAGTCATATTCCACAACTATAGACAGCTGGTCTACACAAAGAAAATGTATATTTAAGGACACGCTGAAGGGAAAAGCGTCAAAATATTTACGATCATATTCTGGGGCTCAATATTGACCATTTTCTTGGGCACAGAGGTGGGCATATTATGTTTCACGGAGACGGTGACTTTCTAAGTTCAATTAGGACATATTTTCCCGGCACAGTGATTGTTACAGTCAGGGGCACCTTGGCTAGATTATGCAGGGCATTAACATGGCAACCCAGGGGGGCAATTTATTTACTACGTTTTATAGACCCAACATCTACAAGTCAAGACTCGCTAAAGTAAACGGAAATACTCATGCGTTTACATTACTGCTGTGATGTGATGGCCATACGTGTAAAGATCTAAATGTCATCTTTGAAAGCAGGTCATCGACAAGGTGCATCATGGGAAAACAGCTAATCCCTCGGATTTATTTAGCATATGTGAAGTGACAAAGCAAGAAAACACCATCTTCTCTGTTATTGACGTTTGTTTCATAAAATCTATATCCTGCTGTTGGAAAAAAAAGATAACAATGTCAGCATCAACGGAGTATGGTAGGAAGCTCTCCTTAAATTTGAGAATATGTCTTCTTAGACAACATGAGGGTGTGTCTGGCATGAACTAGAGGGCAAACACCACCTGTTGCTAAGCCTTGTAAGGGAATTGCACACAGACCACAGCGGCTCGTGTCTATGCCTAGGAAGGTGGTTTTCAGTCGCTGAAATAACCTCTGAAGCTAAGCATGTAGGGTAAAGACACGTAAGAGGCAGAGTTCATATGGCCAGCAGAGGCCATTTAGGCACCTGCCTGGCTCTTGTTGGACAATTAAAAGACTCTGATGGGAAACTGACGTGTTACACATGGATACAAGTGAGCAGCTTATCTTGAGATGGGGACAGGACTATGCGGGCTCTACCAGAGGCAGAGAGGTACCCTTCTATGCAGGGCACAAGTCCTAAACAAGCATTTGCAATGCAATAGGTCTCTCAATTATGCGAGTTTGAGCTATTGGCATTGTAAATGACAACACCTTTTATTTATGTTTTGTTTGTAAAACATAAATAAAAGGCATTGTGATTTACAATGCCAATAGCTCAATCTCCCGTAAATGCAAGACCTATTGCATTGCAAATGCTTGTTTAAATATCTGCCCTGAAAACATTCTTCATCCACAATGGAATGCCTTGAGGTCCCAAACCAGTGGCACAGCAGAATTCCGCATTTAGCAGTCTGTTTTATCTTTCAACTTTTTTTCGATTCCTAATCGTTTTCTTCTCCTTTTTCATTACTCTTTTTCGTCCTTTGTTTGTCCAAGTAAGCAAGTACACTGTTGCAATCCACATGTAAGGAAAAAGCAATTTCCCAAGTTTCTTGTGTTAAAGATGGGCCTTCCGAACCTCCTTCAAAAACACGTACTAGAGCCAGGTTCATAAAAAGCAGTTTATTCACACCCAATGCATTTCAAGCCTATCTGGCTCTTCGTCAGGGGTAACTGAAAATTACAATATGCATATGTATTAGTATAACATCCTCTTATTACGTACACAATGTGTTATTTAAAAATGCTCACTTAATCCCTTACTCCTATACGCATCTACTCAATTGTTAACATAAATTTCACTATCCAGGAGGTTCGGAAGGTCCATCTTTAACACAAGAAACTTGGGAAATTTCTTTTTCCTTACATGTGGATTGCAACAGTGTACTTGCTTACTTGGACAAACAAAGGACGAAAAAGAGTAATGAAAAAGGAGAAAAAAACGATTAGGAATCGCAAAAAAGTTGAAAGATCAAACAGACTGCTAAATGCGGAATTCTGCTGTGCCACTGGTTTGGGACCTCAAGGCGTTCCATTGTGGATGTTGTTTAGTTTAATACGTGATGTTTGGGCTGAGCACGTTTCCATTGTGCACGCAAAGATAAACTTTACAGTTAATTGAATTTGATGAATTTTGGAGTACTAGTGAAAATACGTGGTGTGCAACCCATCCCCATATGATGCTGAAAACATTCTTAACATAAGCTGCCTCATGCATTGTGCCCTCTCTTATGAATGTGTAGCACTATAAATACCAGGTGTTTGGATTACTGAAGTGACTGGTATTCAGTATCTGAAGATGACCAAAGACCGAGATCTCTGTAGCAGCCACCTTATTCCATGAAACTATCAGTAGTATAACTATCAATGTGCCTTAACTTGTATTGTCCTTTTCGTGAAATGGAACACCGATTTCAGAATAAGAAACATTGAATTGTCGAAGTATAAAACAGAGAGGAGTGATAAAAAAGGAAGCATAGCGAGGGTGTAGGGCTAGAATAATTGAAATACCCTTCCAGAGGCAGACTGTTTGCACCCTAGTTAAATAGTTCCGTGCCTCGGCTGCTGTGTGTGCCCTTCCAACATATTTACAAAGTCTTTCTACTCTCAGCATCTTTTTGCAGGCACAAATCTCTCAGCATCCCATATTAACATAGACTACATGTACCATCTAAAAAAGCAGAGTTTATTTTTACTCACCATCACAATGCCCTGAGCATGGAATGTCCAGGGAGAACATCAGCTTATCCATCTCCTGCTCTCATCCTACGTGGATCTTTTCGCTGCTGTCCCACATATGTCAGCTGTTAATGTTGGTGCACTTCTTTAAATCCTCAAAAGTAGCATAAAATGCCGAGTTAACCCTCATTCTAATTTGATTCTTTGACCTTCATTTCCCTGCAGTGGATGCTACTTATTTCTAATTATATATTTTTATATTTGTTTAGTGCAATGCATATACAGGACGAAGTCGAGGAGCCATCTCAAGAATCAAATGAAATTACATTACAATGATTCAAAATAAACAGAATAAGGGGCGAGGTTGCACCACGGTTCAAGATGGCTGCCACTCTTTGAGGCTCTCGATGATCAGGAGAAAGCATGATCTGTTCTCCCGCATTCCGCCGTCCCCGCTGACATCCCCAGTGGAAACCTGCCCCAAGGACATCTGGTCATGCTATGAGTCATTCCTTGGGCACCAACGACCTTTCCAGCCACAACTGGACACTGAGGACCTGAGGGGCCAGAGCGTGCTGCAGCCCCTCAGCCCTCCCTGCCCAGAACTACTTCCTGGTGATGGAATGGGGATAGGTACCTGCAGAGGAATTTAGACTGATGCTGGTACATCTTGAGTGGCCTTGCACATCCCTGACTGCGACACAGGGCTGATGCTTCCACAGCCTGCTCCAGCTGGCTTGCGAGGAGGCTGAGCACTACAGGACCACGTCCTTGGGCTTGCATAGAGCCTATCAAAGGGGAGCCCCATGTGGCAGTGTCTAAGGCTGCCCTTTTAGATACTTCTCTTCACCGAGACACTATAATTATAGGACCTCCGTAACTCCACCACCCCCCTCCCCCCGGATACCATGGGGTTTTTGCCAGAGCCTTGCCCCTCTCTTTTGACTGGTGCATTCCTGTTGTGAGGCTCCCTCTGCTGCTTGGACCCTGTTCTACTGTAACACCCTATTCCTTTATGAGACTATTGGATCTAGGACTCTCCCATTGCTGGCTGCGCCCCCTATCCATGGCTATGGCACATCCTACTTGGCATTCTTTCTCCCCCCTCGTCTGTGCCACCACATTTGAGTATCCCAGTCAGGTGTGATGCACCCATACTAGTTTCCACTTGATTACCTTATGTTTTGAACTTGTATCTTGGACAACATATCTATCCCTGAGATGGAGGTCCGACCGCCCTTTGTACCCCTTCTCCCACTGTCAGAGTGCTACACCGGTTACCCGACTTTGCACTGGATGATGGGTGCCCGGCATCATTGTGAGGCTGGGCTCCGTCTCCTCATTCTAATTACCCTTGCATCTCTTGCTGCACCTGGCACCTGATACAATGTCTTTGGTAAATCCTCTAGCCAGCTGCTTTTTACGGAGGTCATGTGAGGAGGCAAGACTGCCTCAGCATCACCATCACAAAAAGCACCACTAGGCACCATTCTCAAGGAACTTACCTGATCTGAGGGACAAAGCAGCAAACTGTGGCCAACAAGGGCTCCACAAGGCCGGATCCTGTAACGCGGTATATGATTTGCTCGAGCATAGAAGAGTGTAGCGGGAGCCGCCATGAAGTCGAGCTGAGTGTCGATAAACCTTGGGCGGATCGACGAGCAGGTAGGTCCTGGTCTCCATTCATTTCTCAGAGTATTTTTCAGCCAAATGTTTTCTAAGTCCCAAGTTTTGGATTTTGGCTATGTGGGCACCTTTAGCACCACTTCCAAATGTCCAGGACTGGAGAGGCACCACTTGGGGGTGGGGTTGGGACTCAGGCTGGGTCCAGGTGTGGGTTCAAGATGCTTGGAAGCATTTCTGTCCGTGAGGCTCTGATCAGGAGCCTAACCCTTGGAGTCACTCTGGTAGTCCTCGGTTCAAGAGGTAGAACGGGACTCGAGCAGCAGGTCAGACCTTTGAGGCTTTAAGGCAGACTTCAGGCAGAAGAGCAGTCCTTCCAAATGCAGCAAGGCAGTCTTCTGAAGTGCACAGCAGTTCACAGCAGCAGGCAGTCCAATAATAGTACTTCCGCAGGTCGAGAAAGTGACCTGAAGTGTGTGTCCGTGGGTCTTATTTTTATACTTGCTGCCTTCTTTGCAGTAGAAGAAGGTTCTAGACGATTCCCTTTACAGTGCATGGAGTTTCCTGCCTTCCCTGCTCTGGATCCAGCCAGGCTGCCTAAACAATGAAGTGGTGTGAAGTCCTTTGTGTGAAGGAAGGGTACAGCCTATTGATTTGCATGTGGGGTTGTACCCAGCACCTCTATCCTGCCAGTAATACCCCACCCTGGCACACCTATTCACTCTATTGTGCAGCTGTCTGGGAGGAATAAACAAAGTCCAACTGCCAGCCACACCAAGACATGTGACCTAGGAACAGGCTGGCGGCTGAAAATGGCTAGGGCAAGAAAATGGCAACCATCTAAAAGTGAAACTGCTAAAGGGGTTTGGCCCGTTGGACAAGAGTCAGGTAGGGCCGTAATACTTATCATACACAAAAGGGGGTACATGACTCCTTTGGTATTTTCAGCTTTTATCTCTTTAAGCATCTATCAACCAAAAACGTATTATGTTTAATTTAGGTTGTTTATTAAACTGTTTTGTTTAAGATTTTTCGTATTTTTTTGGGGCCAAATTTTCAAAAGTAGGAAAAAAGGTTCCACATAAATTTCAATAATCATAAACAAATAATACATGAAACAATTCACAAAATTACATTCATGGACAAAACATTGAAAAATGCAACAATTCATAAGGAAAACATTGTTTTTTTACACCATTTCGTTAAACATACGGCAAGCCTTCTGACTTTCAATTAGGCCAAAAATCAAGGAAATGCCTAACACAGGGAACTACTTTCTGCATATAGGAGGGAAATTCATTTTTCACTCCAGTTCCCTCAACCACAAAAAGTTTAATGTTGACAGTTCCTCTGTATTTTAGTAGAATGCCAACGCGTTTCAAAGCACAGGCGTCAAGCACTATGCCTATCATCTGGGCTTCTTATTCATGGGTATTTATCGAAAATCTGCAAAATAAATGATGCAAAAAAACAGGTGTAAAAAAAATGTGTGACTAATCAACATGACTTTAAAAAACAGCTCTCCGGCATTCCAACAGGTTCGGGGCACTTACTGGACAAACTGGTACCTGATGAGAACTGGTTGCAATCGTTAGACTTGTGACTTTGTTGCCATGACAAAAGCATACTATGTCTGCTTTTAATTCAGGACAACGCGGTCTGGTGATTGAACAAAAGTTGTACATCGTTTCATATTTTGCTGTAATGATACCAAACGCAAAGAGCCAGTGATTACTTATGGCCGCTCACGTTGCATCTCAACTGTCAATTATGACTTTAACAAACATAATAAACGTGTACCTTTACAAGCACGGAAGTGTCATGCACCTCGTGGGTCTCAATTCAAAGACGTCCTGAATTCCTAAAAGAGTTAAGTCAGTGACCAAATTAAATTAAACCAGACCGCTGTCTACAGCACGAATGGGTGATGCTTGATTTTACAAGACTTACTTCTAGCAAATTTGATTGAATCATTCCGCCATCATTCTACCGACAAGTAGCTAAAGTGGGGGCATTTCTCGTCAGAACATATGTGCATCAAACTGTGCTTGGCCTCATGGGAAATGTAGTTAAACACAATCAACCAATGACAATACCCGCTAGGGGATAATGCTATATCTCCACAACATTATGCATTATGGGACTTGTGGTTTACAGAGTGGAAGGTTATGTTCTAAACAATTCTGTCATTCCGTTTAGCCCTGTAACTGCACTATTGTATTTTGAAATAAGGTAATCCGCCTTCTGAATTGAGGCTGTGTCAATATCCATTAATCGTTTTGTTGTATTCAGTGCAAACAACACTGTCCACTTTAACTTCTTTTCACTATGGGATTTTCAATAAAGATTTCAACCACTGGTGCTGTCAATACTTTCTTTTTTATTCTTGATCAATGTTGTGTGATACGTTTGTTTATCTGCTGAATTGTCTTGCCTACGTATAACTTCAGACAAGGACAAAGAACAGCATAAACCACATTTTTGGTCTTACAGTTTGAGAATTCTGAATGACGTCATCTGATAGTATTATGTACAAATTCCAATACTTCTATTGTAATCTCGCACACAGAACAATTTCCACATCTATGGTGGCTCGTGACAGGTTTGAGTTGCCATTGCGATCGAAGATTACCTTTAGATTGTGTGTGAAAAATATCTGCCCTTACAATTTGTTGGCCAATGCTCTGATTTTTCTTCATAGCAAGCAAAGGGTTCGAAAGAGAACATTCTAAATTTTCTAACAAATGCCAGTTCTTTAGTATATCTGGCTTGAATTTATCAGTTTCAGGGCTAAACGTAACGCAAACCAATCTTTCCAGTGGTGGCTTCTCCCTCTTGTTCAGGAGGCCTTTCCGGGGTGTGTACTAAGCTCTTTTTATTGTGTGTTTTAGGAATTTCTTTGGGTAACTCCTCATGATCATTTGTTCCCAAAAGATGGCTGCGTGCTGTTCATAATCAATTTTCCTTGAACAATTCTGTCTGATCTGCAACAGCTCACCATACGGAAGGTTTTCTTTCAGACTTCTGGGGTGAGCACTTGTTGGACCTGGCCCTTTTGGCAGGTTCACCCCGAGACTTTTTGCTTTTTCCTAGCCTGTTTTTGAGACCTGGTGTGGTGATTTTAGGCCTCTGCGCACTTTTTGACTGTGGTACAGTGTAAAGTGTGTGAGCTCTCTGTGTATGTGTGGTGAGTGGCCTGCCCTCTGATAGGAATGCATGGGGAATATGTGTGACCATGGTAGTTCCTGATGTTTGGGGAGTGCAGGGTCGAGCTTGGTATGTGCGAACTCGTGAGATTGAATGCTGCGCAATGATATATGCTGCATGATTGTGTCTAGTGTAGAAGTGCCACTTTTAGAAGTTGGCATATTTGTGTAATTTGTGTCTGGCGTGTGATTGGCTGGTGAGCCTGGCTACAAGAGTCTGGGAGGGTCTGCCCCAGTGGTGAATGGAGTGTTTAGCATGCTGATGTGAGGAGAGGGGTGCACCTGGGCCTGAATAGGGCTGGGCTTTCCCCACACAATGCTGGCTCCACCCCTGTGGTGAGTCTGATGTCCCTAGCCTGGCCTGTGAAAGGAGTTCCCTATAACCAGTTGTAGCTGGTTCTCACATTGCCTGCACCCTGCTAGACAAAGAATTTTACTGTATAAAAAGGGGCTGTGTCCCCTTACAAAATGTTCTTGTTTCTGACTTGAATCCTGCCAGGGGCGTGCTGCTGCTTGGGCTCAGGGGAAGGCTTGCCTCCCTGGGCCCTGCCCAGCCCCTGGATGACTGGACTGCTGAAGGAATTCCTGGGACCCCTCTGCCTTGCCTGGGGTGATTGGAGACTTTGTTTTGGCCCTGGAAACCTTTTCCTGTGATGTCCTACTTGTTGCTGGGACCCTCCTTGCTAATGGGGTCATTTCTGAGGGGCCAGGCGCTGTCTGAGTCCCCCATGTGCCTTGAGAGCGCTTTATGTTACTTATAGCGCTGGACTGCGCTTTCTCTTGTCTCTAGCGCTGGGGAACGTTTTTAATTCCCTATAGGACTTGGAAGCATTTTATTTGGTCCCCCAGCGCTTTGGAGCGCTCTCCTTGTCACCAGCGCCTGGAAGCGCTTTTTTTTTACTGCCCATGTGATGGCAGGAGTCTACCCTGCCCTGCCCGCATTTTTATTAATTTGAGCGCGGGTGCCACCCCGCTTGTTGGATTGTTTGGGCGCACGGGCGCCCACCTCGCGATTTTCCCCCACGAAGGAGCCTGCTCCTGGCCGCTTCAGCGCGACCAGGAAGTCAGGCACAGTTTCACGGGACAGGGGCGGGGCCCCGTAGGCGTCACTTCCGCCTTTCCCGTGGCCAGAGGAAGCTGATGGGCGTGAGGAGAGAAGCATGGCGGCCAAGGGTGCATGGTTGAGGAGAGCCCCGCGCTGCCCAAAGGAGACTGGTGATGCGGCCGCCGACGTCGGCGGGGCTCTCATGAGTGAGAGAGCCCCACTTGCTGTAGCCATGGAGGGAGTTGCCGCCCGGAGGAGCCCCGGCCAGCAAACAGCCCGGTGAGTGAGGGTCTGCGGGGGAAGCTCCGGGCAGGTGTTAGGGCCAGCGCGAGGCCCCGTATGCTGCTGGCATGTAGGGCAGCCCCGGATAGCAGTGGGCAGCCCCACCGTAGGGGCATTGTTGTGTCCTGAGCCCCCGGAGGCTCCGACGAGGGGCATATTTTGCTTAAGAGCCGACGAGAGGCTCCACAGCTGCGAGGGCATGTTTGTTTTAAGGAGCTGAGTTGGCTCCCCCGCCCCCATCATTCTGAGAGGAGCCAGAGTGCTCCAAGGCCCGTGTCCAGTCCACCGTTTAGGGGGGGCATAGTTGGTGCTTAGGGCGGTCCCGGATGACAGTGGGCCGCCCCAACGTTATTAGTGAGTTGAGAGCTCCAGCATTTGGCCACAGTACTTGTTTCAGAACCAGGGGGCTCCAATGTGGCACAGTTTCAGAGCCGGATGGCTCCAGAGGGGCATAGTTGATGCCAGAGCCTGTGTGGCTCCAACCCCCTGCGGCGCAGTTTGTCTAAAGGGCCAGTGAGGGCCCATGCCGCAGTTTTGTCCTCCAGCTGCCCAGCAATTAGTGGGCAGCTGCACTGTTTAGGCGCAAGATGTAGAGTGAGTCCCTGAGAGGGACGGAGATGGCACAGTGGTGCCAGGCCTTCCACAGCTGCGCAGCACTTAGTGCCAGCTGCAACGTTTAGGCCTTGTGATTGTTCCCAGCTGCCCAGCAAGTAGTGGGCAGCTGCAACGTTTAGGTTTTGCGCCAGTGGCCCACCCCTGACTGGTGCTGCATTGGCAGCACGCCCTGACATTCTGGACTCAGGGCTCTTTAGTCCCTTTATTGTATGGCCAGTTGCCCTGGGGGGCTGATAGGTGAATAGGGCGCAAGGCCCTAAGGTGATTTTGCGCAATGTGGTTACCTGCTAGGTTTATGATGGTAATTGCCTAATGTGAGTTTTGCGCAATGTGATGTGGTGCTAGGAAATGTAATGCATTTAATATGATTACGCACCTTGATCTTACACCTCTGAATGTTCTTATGCATCATGTGTCTTCCTTGTTCTTACACCTCTGAATGTATGTTTGATGCATCATGTGTTTTCCTTCCCTACACCTCTGAATGTTGTGATACATCATGTGTAATGTGTTCTTGCTTGTACCCCTAATTGTATTGTGATACTTAGGTGGTTGTTCTTTCTAGTACAGGTGGTCCTAGTGAGGTCCTGGTTCCCTGCATGACATTCTGACAGGCGTCCACGTGGCCCTGTCCTGGTGTAAATAATCCCTTGTGAATATTGCCTGTGCCAGTTGGCGCCGTGTATATTGTGTGATTACTATCTGTTGTGTTTTGACAATACAAACGTTATTTTTATATAACCTTGTGTGGAGTTCCTTTTGTGGTGTGCCTAGGATGTTGTTGCTGTTGTGTGCGTGCGCAAATGCTTTACACATTGCCTCCAGGATAAGCCTGTCTGCTCGTGCCAAGCTACCAAGGGGGTGAGCAGGGGTTATCTTGGCGTGTAGCCCCCTTGCCCTGACCAGAATGGTGGTTTCTGCCTAGCTTTGGCGTCAGCCTTAGCCAACCAGAAATAGCCAGTTCTAACAGCACTCTTATGTGTAAGATGGTGTTTGTATTAGTGGATTTGCGGTGCAATGAGGTGGTCAACCTATTATCTTCTGGGGAAACCTCCACATCCAGGAATGTCATACAGGTCTTACTTGAGTCCAAACTGAATTTTATGTCTTTGTGGCGACTGTTCAACCAACCATGAAACATTTCCCATTCTTCCTTGAAGCCATGCCAAAAGCACCAAACGTCGTCTATATAACGTAGCCACTGTAGGATTGTAGGGGTTGTTGTTAAAGATGAATTTTTCTTCATACTTGCCCATGACAAGAACTGCCATATCTGGGATGAAGGGACAACCCATGGCGGTCCCTTTCACCTGAATAAAGAATGAATCTTCAAACTTATAGTAGTTTTTTCGTCGTGCAACCTCTGCTAGTTGGACAATAAATGTAGTTGGCACCCTATGTGGACGCGGTCTATCTCCCAAATATGCCTCAATCACTTGCAGTGCCTCGTCTTGAGGTATCTGCGTGTAGAATGAAACCATCCATTGTGTTTGGTCATCATTTCGTTACACCATAAGAGGGCTCCCCCCAGAAGTCTGAAAGAAATCCTTCTATATGGTCAGCTGTTGTGGATCAGATGTAATTGTTTAAGGAAAATTGATCAACCGCACGCAGCCATCTTTTGTGAACAAATGATCATGAGGGGTTACCCAAAGAAATTGCTAAAACACCCAATGAAAAGTGCTTGGTACACACCCCACGAAGAACTCCTCAATAAGAGGGAGAAGCCACCACTTGAAAGATTGGTTTGCGTTACAATGTTTGGCCACAAAACAAATAAATTAATGCAAATTATACTAAAGAGCTGGCATTTGTTAGTAAACTTGGAATGTTCTCTTCCGAAGTCTTTGTTTGCTATGAAGAAAAATCAGAGCATTGGCCAACAAATTGTAAGCGCAGATATTTTTCCCACACAATATAAAGGTAATCTTCGATCGCAATGGCAACTCAAACCTGTCACGGGCCACTATAGATGTGGAAATTGTTCCGTGTGTGAGTTTACAATAGAAGGATTGGAATTCGAACATAATACTATCAGATGGCGTCATTCATTATTCTCAAACTGTAAGACCAAAAACGTGGTTTGGGCTGTTCTTTGTCCTTGTCTGAAGTTATACGTAGGCAAGGCAAATCAGCAGATCAACCAACGTATCACACAACATCGATCAAGAATAAAAAAGAAAGCATTGCCAGCACAGATGGTTGAACACTTTATTGAAAAATCCCATAGTGCAAAGGACTTAGGGCCAGATGTAGGTAATCCGATTTTACCGATTCTAAAATACTGAATTTTACCGAATTGGTATTTTAGAATCGGTAAATGGTATGTAGATAAAAAATCGGTAAAAAATACAGAATCAGTAAAATTCGGAATCGGACATTCGGTAATTACCGAATCGGAATTTACCGAATCAGTATTCCCCATTCATTCCTATGGGCCTTTTGGCCCATAGGAATGAATGGGAAATACCGATTCGGTAAATACCGATTCAGTAAATACCGATTCGGTAATTTCTGAATCGGAAAGCAAACAAAAGTGAAACATAAATAGGCAGCCAATCAGGTGCTACCACCCTCCCCCTCCCTACCAGGGAGTGGCTACACAGGCAGCTGCAACTAATTAGAAGTTTCTGGAAAGGCAGTTGGAGCTGAGCTGAGTCCCTGAGCAGCAGAAAAAGTTTTGAGCACTTTTAAAACTGCAAAATGGCAAGCAGCAAAGAAAAAGAGCAGACAGAGAGGAGGAGGAAACTCAAATTCAGCAGCATGGAGCTGCAGGTCCTTGTTGTGGAGGTGGTGAAGGTGCACCAAAAACTGTTTGGAAGGCAGTCCCTCACTGTGGCCGAATCTGCCAAAAGGAAACTCTGGCTGAACATACTGGACAAAGTTAATGCAGTTGGGGTGACTACCAGAGACGCAGAGGACCTGAAAAAGCAATTCTATGACCTCCGGAGCCAAACTAAGAAAAAACTGGCTGAACACCACAAGCAGGCAACAAAAACTGGCGGAGGCAAGAAGCCAGCACCCCCCCTTACTGACCTGGAGGAGATGGTGGCCTCAACCATTGAACCAGACAGCGTCTGCGGACTGGGAGAAGTAGACAGCTCTGCCAGAGCTGCAAGCAGAAAAGGTAAGACACATGCACAGCATTCCTCCCCTACCATCATCCTTACCTGAACCCTTTGTGGCCAAGTGAACCCCGGTCCAGTACTGCTAGCACTATACAGGAGCAACTGTGGAGGGTCAAAGTGTGTTCCGTGGCTTGGAGGGGTCCATGGTGAGAATCCATCCAGAGGATGCAGGTAATAGCCATCCAGTCATGCCAACGCCAAATGAGGTCCCTGAACAATAAGATAGGAGACATAGGAAAGGGCATCAGGGAGCATGTAGAAGTGAACAAAGAGATGGCAGCAGGGATGCACGAAATGAGCCAATCGGTGCAGTTGCTATGCACCAAACTAGACACTGATTTTGGGTCAAGATGCAAGGAAAGGCAGCGTGCACATGGCCAAATGAAAGCAATCAACTGCCTGGCCACTGCCACATCCCTGCTATGCAGGAGAAGCAGTAACATGCAGGAGGCAATGACCCAAAACAGCAATGAGGTCACTAGGGGCATGGGCAGGATGACCAGTGCTCTTGAGGTGCTGTTAAATGTCCAAACTGCACAAACAGCTGCTCTGGATGTGCCTGTGAGTGAGGAGAGCACAAGCAGGAGCAGCATGGCAAGCTCCCTTGTCCCAGAGACAAGGAGGAGCAGCAGGCGCCACGCTGAGGCCACAGGCCAGCAATTGAGTGAGCACCATACAAGTGGCCCTGGGAAGCGAGGACGAAAATGACTATGACAGTTCATGGTGAAGTGAACCAGGAATGACATCATTTAAGTTAAAAAATGTTTGTTGCACATTTGTGCTTTTGAAACCTACGTCATGACACAATTAAACTACATTGGGTGCATACTCCACCTGTCTGTGTCTCTTTACTTACTTAAAAGAAGTTGCGTGTGATCTCTTCCCATCTGTGTCTGCCATCAGTTGGTGTTGCAACTCCAGATGTGTGTGGCTCAGGCAGTGCATGCTCGTCATCATGGTCCTCATAATCAGAGATATCCACTTCAGTGCCCTTCCTAACCGCAAGGTTGTGCAGCATTGCACAGGCTGCAATCATCTTGCAGCAGGTGATCGGTGTGTACTGGCGGGCCCCTCCACTCTTATGTAGGCATCGAAACCTGCTCTTTCACATACCAAAGGTGCGCTCCACAATGTTTCGGGTTGTCTTGTGTGCCCTGTTGTATCTCCTCTGGCTTGGTGTTGTAGGGTTGAGGTAGGGTGTGAGGATGAAGGACCGGAGGGCATATGCACTGTCCCCTAATTGCAAGAAGAAAAAACAATACTCGCATGCACACACACATACATCTGCTATAGTATCAAGGGAGTTTCACACATTGTGTTACCTAGCAAGTATCCTTCGCCAAATTCCCCCGCTGTCAGGCGTGCGTAGATCCCACTGTTTTGGAAGATGTAAGAGTCGTGGGTACTCCCGGGAAATTTGGCTACTATGTCAGTGATCATGTACTTGGAATCGCAGATCACCTGTACATTTATGGTGTGGGTGGACTTCCTGTTCCGATAAATGTACTCAGTGGCAGCAGGTGGGCATATTGGTATGTGGGTACCATCAATACAGCCAATGATGTTTGGGAAATGCGCCATCTGATAAAAGTCTGTCTTTGTCCTGAGCAGTTCTGCATGCGTTGCAGGGAAGCTGATGTAGTGATGCATTCTCTGCAACATGGCGTCAAGGAATTTTTTAAAGAAGCGGGACAGACAGCTCTGGGACACCCCACCTACCGCAGCAACCATACTCTGGTAACTCCCATATGCCAGCAGGTGTAGGCTGCACAGCACCTGCACATGGGGTGGGATGGCGTGCGCCCTTGGGGTTGGATGGTTCAGCAGTGGGTGGAGGTCCCTGATAAGGTCCAGGATAGTTTGGGGGGCCAGCCTGTACCTTTGAAGGATCTCAGGCTCAGTTAGCTGGAATAGAGTGATCCTCTGCCTGTACACCTGGTCCTCCCTCCTTCAGACCCTCTCCTTCTGTCTGTACCCGTAGCCGCCTCGCAATGACATAGAATGCCGCCATTCTGGTGAAACTGGTGCATTTTGGGGCCTTTTTTATAGCCTGCACCTGGTTACCACCTGATTTCAATACATGGTAAATACCGACTCTTAACCACATGGCTGCTGCGGGGATTTTTGCGCTGTGCTGCAAATTGCTATTCCGCTGCAGATATGACGAGCTCAGCTCGTCATCAGCACACGACACCCGTGGGTGATGACGAGCTGAGCTCGTCATCAGCAGCGAAAGGGTTAAATACCGAATTTCATGCAAATTCGGTTTTTAAAAGGGTACCTACATCTCAAAATTAATTTTTTCCATTTCTTAATTTCCGAATCGGTAAATTTACCGAATCGGTAACGTTTCTGAATTTACTGATTCGGTAAATTTACAGATTCAGGAAAAATTACCGATTCTGTAAATTTTCCGATTCGGTAAAGTTTCCGATTCGGAAACGTTACCGATTCGGTAATTTACAGATTCAGATGTTTTTTGGTTCCCCTAAATCCCACATGCCCAATACCGGTCGGTAACAGCCGAAATTCGATAATTTCGGCAGTTTCCGACCGGTATTGGGCCACCTACATCTGGCCCGTAAAGTGGACCGTGTTGTTTGCACTGAATACAACAAAACGATTAATGGATATTGACACAGCCTTAATTCTGAAGGAGGCTTACCTTATTTTAAAATACAATAGTGCAGTTACAGGCCTAAACGGAATGACAGAATTGTCTAGAACATAACCTTCCACTCTGTAAACCACAAGTCCCATAATGCACCTGTTGTGGAGACATAGCATTCTCGCCTGGCAGGTATTGCCATTGGTTGATTGTGTTTAACTACAATTCCCATGAGGCCAAGCGTAGTTTGACGCGCATATGTTCTGACGAGAAATGCCCCCATTCTAGCTACTTGCCGGTCGAATGATGGCGGAATGATTCAATGAAGTTTGTTAGAAGTAGGGGGCGTGGCTACGCACGCGACTGAAATGGACGCCTTCGGGTAGAGCTCCGCGCCGAGCTCCCCTTCCCGGCGTAATTATCTGATAAATTACCCTCTGCAGCCGACCGGCAATCACAGGCGCAGCAACGAGACACCAAGATCTAGTGCCCCTCCGATTTTGGCAGCAATCGGAGACATCGAACCACATCGCGGCTTTCGCGGAGCCACAGCCGCACACATCGCCTCCAGGCCCGGCGGAAACCCAGGACACCTCGGGGCTCCGGCGGAAGCAGTAGGCCCAAAAGTGCGGCCTGAGGCCGGCGCTGGCGAGGTGTCCAGTCCCGCAGACAAAATACCTGGAGCCCGACCCTAATTACTTGTGGGCGCTGTATCCCGCGTGCTGCGAGACTTGGAGCTGACCCGGCATGCGGGGGACGAAGGAAAGACCCATTGAGACCAGCGGCCCGGAACCGGCGCACACAGGCGCCCGAGGCCGGACCCCGACAACGAACGCAACGGAGCCCGCAACGCAGAGCAGGCGAGGGTAAGCAGCAGCCAGGGCCCAGGGCGCGAACTACAGGCGGACACCGGCGGGGGCAGCCGGGGATAGACCGCCCGCCCACCGCCGGCGTGCGACGAGAACACAGGAGTACCCACGGCCGGGGGCCGATCAGGCGGGACAGTAGAGGAGGCACGAGGTGCGTGAAGCCCACACAGCTGGCAGCGCCACGAGGCACGGAGCCACCAGAGGAGCAAGCGGCAACCTGCAAAGCCAGACGGCACATTTGTACCCCACCTGGGGTGAGTACTCTGGGGCCACGCGGCGTGCACGTGTTGGCGCAAATGACTAATTAACACTGAATACTGCCGATCGCCACCGCAAGGGCAGAAGAGCAGACAGCTGGCCACCTGCCGACCGCCAACATCGAGCAGCCGACCCGGCTTCCCTTGCACTACAGGTCCACGCCCCGACCTGTCCTCCGGTGGCCACGTCGCTGCAGATCTCGCTACAGAGGCTGACCGCGAGCCACGGCACTGATGTCTAACGGACCCAGGACTCGAACCGGGACCGGAAGCGCAGGCTCTAAGGGCAAAATGGACAAATCCGGTAAGAACGCCGATCCGGACCAGACAGCGGCCAAACTGGACACTATGCTGGCAGCCATGGAAAGGCTGGAGGATTCCATCCAGCTCACTCGCACCTCCCTAGCCACCAAAATTGATAGCGTGGTCATAGACCTCACACATCTGAGAGCAGACCATAAAAAATTGGCGGACCGCACCACGTCCCAGGAAAGCGAAGTGAAGGAACTTCAGCCCCAAGTCGGACAATCGAATAAGCAAGTACAGGACCTGCTTAACAGGGTGGAATTTCTAGAGGACAGGGCCGAGGATGCGGAAAGTAGGGCACGAAGGAACAACGTGCGACTGGTTGGAGTTCCGGAGAAATGGGAAGGAAGGAACCCGGAGGAACATATGGAACGGTGGCTGAAAGATATACTGCCGGAGGGGTCACTCTCGCCGCACTTCGTAGTAGAACGTGCTCACAGAGTTCCTACAAGACCTTTGACAACGGGCTCCAACCCGAGGCCCATGCTGCTCCGCATACTGAATTACAGAGACAGAGACTCCATCCTGCGCGAAACACGCAAACTCCAAGAGGTGCGGATTGAGAACACGTCGGTAATGTTCTTTCCGGACTATACGGTGCAAGTGCAGAGACAGAGACACTCCTTCCTGGCGGTGAAACGACGCCTGAGGCAGCTAGGTATGCAATATTCTCAGTTGTTCCCCGCGAAGCTGAGAGTGGTAGCTGGCGAACGAACGCACTTCTTCACTGACCCAAACGAGGTGGAGGCATGGCTAGACAGCGGCACAGATACAGACCCTAGAGCAGCCGCGGGCCCGCTAATCAACACCAATCCGGAGGCAGCCGGAGAAGACACAGACCCCGCCAGAAATCGCAGACCAGTACGCGAGGAGCGGCGAGGACACCCCCCCCCCCCCCGGCGGACGCCACGCAGCAAGAGAAACAGGACGCTCTCCGCCTGGTGATGGAACTCAGCCGATCCCCTGTGCAGAGCGAAGCGGCAGGCGGCAGTCCACAAGACCTCCTGTTGGACTTGGCCCTTATGGCAGGTTCACCCCTAAACTTTTTGCTTGTAATGGTGACCTGGTGATGGTGATTTTTGGGTTCTGCGCACTTTCACTGTGTCCCAGTGGAAAGTGCGTGCGCACTCTGAGTGCATGTGATGAGATAGGCCTGCCCTCCCATAGGAATGCATGGGGAATGTATGTGTCCCTGGTAGTTCCTGATGCGTAGGGTGTACAGGTTCGAATCTGATATGTGCGAACTCGTGAGAGTGAATGCTTCGCAATGGTGTGTGTTGCATGAGTGTGTCATATGTAGAAGTGCCACTTTTAGGACTTGGCATATTATTGTAAAATATGCCTGGCGTGTGATTGGCTGGAGCTGGCTGGTGAGCCTGGCTCCAGGAAGGCTGGATGGGTCTGCCCGGTGGTGAGTGTGAGATTAGCATGCTGATGGATGGGGAGGAGTGTACCTGTGTCCTGAATGGGCTGGGCTTTTCCCCACACAATGCTGGCTCCGCCCCCTGTGGTGCGACTGATGACCCAAGCCCTGCCAGTGAATAGAGAGGGTGGTTGAGGTAAACAGAGTACTCAAGAACCAGCTGCGACTGGTTTCCCCCCACCCTGCACCTACAGACAAAGGAATGTGGTGTATAAAAATGGGGCTGTGTCCCCACAGAAATTGTTCTCTTCCAGGATCCTGAGGGGGCTGCTGCTGCTGTCGCTGGGCCAGAGGACCGCCACTTGGACTGTCTCCCTGCCCGGAGACCCAGTGTGCTGGCTCTGGGCCCAGCCTTGCCCCCCTGCCTTGCTGAAGGACTTTTGCCTGGATTTTGCTGGCTTCCATCACCTGGAAGCGCTGCTTCTTGACCCCTAGCGCTTGAGAGCGCTGTATTCTGTGCCTATAGCGCTGGGGAGCGCTTTATTTGTCTTTAGCGCTTGAGAGCGCTTTATTGTTGGTCCTAGCGCTGGGGAGCGCTTTCGTGCACAGCCGGTGCCCACCCGGCATTTGCCCGCTCTAATTTGCCAATTTGGAAGCCCCTGGCGAGTGCCCACCTCGCCAGGGACTGTGCCGCTATTGTCGTGGCCAAAGCGAGAGCCTACCTCGCCTTCTATCTAAATTTGAGGGTTCACCGCCGCTGCCCGGAGTTTGCCTCGAGGGCCCGTCTCCCGACCGAGGGCCGCGCTGCCATTGGCGGCCCCCAGTCACAGGAAGTCAGGCAGGCTGTAGCGGGACAACCGGAAGTCCCGTCCTGCCCCCGGGCCCCAGGAGGAGAGAGACCCAGCGAGGAGCAGCGCAAGAAGAAGAAGCCGGCACCTGTCCCCCCGAGGCTCCAAGAAAGTGAGGAGAGCCCCGGGGAGAGGGGAAGCGCCGGCGGAGCAGAGCCGCCGCCGAGACCCAGCGCGACGGCAGGAACCCGGTGAGTGCATCCAAAGGAGAGGGGGCGTCGGGGTACATTGCCGGTGCCCGCCCCTCCCCTCCAGTGCAGGCCTTGGT
The DNA here is from genome assembly GCF_964263255.1 of Lissotriton vulgaris. Lineage (NCBI taxonomy): Eukaryota > Metazoa > Chordata > Amphibia > Caudata > Salamandridae > Lissotriton > Lissotriton vulgaris. Next base: position 1,607,436,431 of record NC_141694.1, on the reverse strand, counting down.
GCTGAGAGGCCCGTGGGGCCTCCCTTGATCCTGAGTCCCCCGGGAGGGACTCCAACGAGCAGTCAGAGCCCCGAGAGGCTCAGCAGGCATTTGGTGATTGGAGCCCGAGGCTCCTGGGGGCAATTATAAGTTCAGAGTCCCCAGTGGGGGACTCCACCGTAACGGCCGCATTTTCTGTCGAGCCAGAGAGGCTCTTGTGTCCCGCAGTGGCTTCAGAGCCCAGAGAGGCTCTAGGTGGGGCAGCCAGTTGTTTTAGAGCCCAGAGAGGCTCAGGGACAGTGCTTTTGGCCAGACCTGTGAGGCTCCAGCGGTGGCCCAACTTTGCTACACAGCTGCCCAGCACCTTGTGGGCAGCTGCCACGTTTAGGCCCTGACATTGGGACACAGGGACTGCCACAGGTGGTGGCGAATGTGGATTTTGCGCTATTGTGTTGCTGTTCCTTGCACCTCTGATTGTGTGTTATGCTTCATGTGCTTTACCTTTACACCTCTGAATGGGGAGTTTATTCATCATGTGTCTGCTATTAAAATATGGAACTAATCAAAAGTGGAAGGATCACTTGTCCTTCATGGAAGGATCACTTGTCCTGCATAACATTGGGTATGCGGTAACGGTTCTTAAATCCCAATTAAAAAACCCTCATTCACGTGTTTACTGTTGGTTATGTTTGAGCGGTATATTTTCGTTCTCCGCTTCATCCACACGTGTTTGCAAAATCATGGGGTTTAGTGGTTATGCAACCTCCACCAGGAGGTAATACCCTTTGTTACAACAGTAGTGACCAGAAATGGTGCTCGTGAGATAGTGAAGTGTGTTAAAAGTCTCTAAGTTCCAGATGTAACTTTTTATTCATTCCGGGTTCTTTAGAGGCAATAAAAACTAATGTAGGTGACTTGGGAGCTTATTATGGCTCCATCACACAAAAATTGTGAGAATAGGTCGACATGTTTCAGCCCTTGTTCGCCAATAGGTCGGGTGGGCTTTCTTCAGGACCATAGGGTGAGGTGAAAAAAAGTGAGAAATACTCCTAAGTATTACTTAGTGTATCTATTTCAGAACATAATTTGTATTGTTGCTCTAAAAAGGTCCTTTGGTACCTTCTTTTCGGTCTATTTTTACCTCATCGGGATCCGTGTGGGTCAGCGGGGCCTTCGGCCACCTCGTTACTCGTCTTGTGCTGACTCTACCACTCCAGTCCCGGAACGTTCCGCGGATCCCGATGAGGTCAAAATAGACCGAAAAGAAGGTACCAAAGGACCTTTTTAGAACAACAATACAAATTATGTTCTGAAATAGATACACTAAGTAATACTTAGGAGTATTTCTCACTTTTTTTCACCTCACCCTACGGTCCTGAAGAAAGCCCACCCGACCTATTGGCGAACAAGGGCTGAAACATGTCGACCTATTCTCACAATTTTTGTGGGATGGAGCCATAATAAGCTCCCAAGTCACCTACATTAGTTTTTATTGCCTCTAAAGAACCCGGAATGAATAAAAAGTTACATCTGGAACTTAGAGACTTTTAACACACTTCACTATCTCACGAGCACCATTTCTGGTCACTACTGTTGTAACAAAGGGTATTACCTCCTGGTGGAGGTTGCATAACCACTAAACCCCATGATTTTGCAAACACGTGTGGATGAAGCGGAGAACGAAAATATACCGCTCAAACATAACCAACAGTAAACACGTGAATGAGGGTTTTTTTATTGGGATTTAAGAACCGTTACCGCATACCCAATGTTATGCAGGACAAGTGATCCTTCCATGTAGGACAAGTGATCCTTCCACTTTTGATTAGTTCTAGTTAAATATAGGGAATTGAACGGATCACGATTTCCTTCCTCCCTCATCACTGATTGTGCTATTAAAATATGTACATGGAATGTGAGGGGCATGCACACACCATCCCGACACTATCAGATCTATTCATACCTTAAGCGCCACCACATACAAATAGCCCTCTTACAAGAGACACACCTCAGTGAATCGGAAACCCACATCTTACGGCGCAGGTGGCGGGGACAACTATATGCCACGCACCATTCATCTTACGCTAGGGGGACACTGGTGTGGGTAAGGCCGGGCACCCCATGGACAACACTAGAAACTTATGTGGACCCCGGGGGGAGATACGTTGTGGTCAAAGGTAGATTGGACGGGAACCCACTGGTGCTAGCCTTGGTGTATGTGCCCAACACGGGACTGGCAGATTTCCTAACGCAATTGTCGAACACATTGGCACCCTGGCATGGTATCCCGTGGGTGCTGGGTGGAGACTACAACTGCACACTAGATCCTACCCTGGACCGATCCCGCCCCCCGCCGCCTAATTCACAAGCGCTGAACGCCGCAAACACCCTTCAGGCTTGGTCCGCGCAATGATGTGGCGCAGCCGTAACCCCAACACCAAAGTCTACTCATACTACTCGGGAGCACACGCCCTGCACGTGCGCCTCGACAGGTACATGGTCACCAGCGAGATTCTACCATACGTCACGAACACACACTACATGGGCCGCACACATTCTGACCATAACCCACACCTTATAGACCTAGCATGGGAGCAACCACGACCCCCGGTACCCGCTTGGAGGCTACAACCTGATTTACTATTGGATGGCCCATTTAGGGGCTCCATATGCACGCAAACAGCGCAATATTTTGAAGAAAACACTGGCACGGCGTCGTCACCCCAGCTAGAGTGGGACGCATTCAAGGTAGTCCTCAGGGGGCAATGTCTAGGCACACAGGCTCATTCCCGACGGCAGATAGAGACAGATTTGAGACGCCTAGAGACAGACCTGATGCAGGCTGAGCAAGAAGCAACCGAGGGCGCAAACGCCAGACTACTAGAGGCGCGGGCGACACATGACAAACTCTTAGATAGATTGAAACACGTTAATTATACTGCTCACTTGGCCCGCACACACCGCACTGGAGATAAACCCGGCAAATTGTTAGCCTGGTTGATACAGCGTGAGGATCGAACGTCACCAGTGACGGCAATACGCCCAACTGACGGCCCAGTGGTGTATACACAGGCGAAATTTCACGAAGCCTTTGTGACACACTACCGTGTACTGTATAGATCGAAACTGCAGAACCCACAACCAGACATAGTCACGTACCTGGACGAGGTAACGCTCCCTAACCTGACTGATGACCAGAGGGACGACCTTGGGTCACCGATAGCGGCAGATGAGCTACGCGACGCCATCTTCGCCCTTTCAAATGGCAAGGCCCCCGGCCCAGATGGGCTACCGGCCGAGTACTACAAGGCCTGCTCTGATATCCTGATCCCAGAACTCCTCAGGGTATACTCAGCGGCACTAGAAGACTTGTCCTTGCCCCAGTCGATGAATGAGGCGACATTGGTGTCTCTTCTTAAGCCAGGTAGGGATGACACACTCCTAGGCTCATACAGACCTCTGGCACTCTTGAATACGGACTACAAGATCCTAGCATCGATCCTAGCCCGACGGCTGGCAGCCTTGGTGCCTGCCCTGGTACACAGTGACCAGAACGGCTTTGTGCCAACTAGGTGCACCCCCCAAAATATAAGGAGACTGTTCCAGGTGCAAGAATATGCGGTACAGAATTGGCCGAGATCGGGCTGCTTGGTTTTGGACCTCGAAAAGGCGTTCGATTCGGTCGAATGGCCCTATTTGCTGGCAGTGCTGCATAAGTTCGACCTGAGAGATGATTACATAGAGCTAGTCGGATTGCTGTACAGGAGCCCCGAGGTACGAGTACGCAGGGCAAGCTGTTGTCCGATGCCATTAAAGTCCGACGGGGCACCAGACAGGGATGCCCGCTGTCCCCACTGCTCTTCTCGTTAGCGATGGAGCCTCTCGCCGAGATGTTGCGTAGCAGAGGCACACACTGGGGCATCCCACTCGCAGACGGTACACACATTGTATCGCTATACGCTGATGATCTGCTCCTGTACATTAGAGACCTCATCCATTTACCACCGGAATTATCGGACATCTTGCGGTCCTTTGAGACCATGTCGGGCCTGAAGGTCAACTGGGCCAAATCGGGGGCATACTCATTTGCTCCTGACACCCCAGACCCTGAACTTAGAATCAATGGTGAGAGGCTACCGTGGCACCGCACCACGTTCAAATACTTAGGAATATATATCTATAGAACTCCCCCGGATATCCTGGATGGTAACCTGACACGCGCCATCACGTCCATAAGATCCCAAGTCGCCTTTTGGAAGACTCTCCCACTCAATGTGCCAAGCAGAGTGACATTAACGAAAATGATTGTCCTACCCAGACTACCATATTACTTTGCCAACATTACGGTATACGTCCCGGTCTGCATTTCAGGGAACTAGAAACCATGATCAGAGATCTGATCTGGAACGCAGGAAGGCCCAGAGTAGCGCCGAAAAAACTATATACACTCGTCAGTGATGGAGGCCTTGCAGTACCAAACCTAGAGCTTTATTACCTGGCGGCACAGCTACAATGGGTGGCGGCTTGGCTCTCTGGCAGGAACCAGGAGGACACAGCCCCCCTTACAGATACACTCATTGTTCCACCCACTGACAAAAGCAAGGAAACAAACCCAACTACATGTAGCAGTGGCCATAAAATGCTATACCAGGAGTCTGCGACTCACTAAAGCTATTAAACCATAGCCCCAGCGCTCCCACTCCTAGGCACCCCCAAGACCACAACCGTGGTCACAGAAGCGGCACTGGAACACTGGACATGCTCGGGAGTAGACACCATGCCAGATTTATATGCCGATGGCGCCCTGATACCTTTCGCGACACTTACCAACGACACGGGACTACCGGCGGGACAGTTCTTACAACACGCCTCCATAATAAAAGCATTCACACAATGATGGGGAAACATCACTGAGGAACCTCCCACATACCAGCTACTACAATGTCTTCACGTCATGGGAAATGGCTCACACGTGGTACACTGGTTAACCCAAGCGCTGTTAACACACACACAGCATACCTTACAACCATTGCATGATAAGTAGGCAGTTGACAGACGGAAAGCCTGGACAGACAAGGAATGGGCGGTGGTACTGGCGAGCCCCAAAAATATCCCCCGCAACGCACGCTTCAAACAGATCTAGTTCTACATATTACACAGAGCATACCTCTCACCAGATAAAATCAACCAATACTTCCCGGGAGCCGCGGCAGGTTGCCCGAGATGCACGCTGCAGGGGGCGGACCTGCTACACATGCTGTAGCAGTGTCCACAGATCCAAACATACTGGCGGTCAGTGTTGCCATTGCTCGAGCGGAGCACGGCCATGCCGATACCGCACACATGGGAGGCATGCCTATTAGGCCTCTACCGAAGAACCAAGCATAATAAAGTCCCCTCCCGTTTCTGGGACCTAGGCCTCCTTACGGCCAAGAGGCTGACCACCAAACACTGGAAGCGCGTAGAACCACCCCTGACAGAACACTGGCGCACCTCCCTAGACAACTGGGCAAGGGCAGAAAGCATTTCCCTTCACAATGAGGAGACAGCAGGACTGAGACAGTTTCCCCATTGCGACGCTCTGGGACGAAACACTAACCTCCTTCCATAGAGCATGCCAGACGCAGGGAGCTCTCACGAACGAAACCTCCCCCAGAAGAGATCACGAAGGGGAACACGAAGCACCAGACTGTGCCACTGTTAGACCTACCGACAACACCTCCACCTGACCGACAAAGTGGGACACTCCCCCCCAACCCGCCCATACCATACACCTCCCGCTGACGACACACCACCCTCCCCGATCTAGTAGAGCAACCATAGGCAGCTCACGATGTCACCTCCGAGCCCCCAACAAATCGACACGCATCCACCACAACGCACATTACGCACCTCCAAGTTTAGTAACCCCACCCCCCCCCCAATTTTTTTCTTTTCTCGATGCTAAAACGGCTGAAATGATTGTGATATAATCCTGCTATAGTATAAAATGTCCCAGGTGAGCGCCCCTACTAGCCTCGGCGCACTATTAGACAGCGCTGTACCTTTGCGCAGCTCTTGTGAATTTTAAAATTCCCCGTTTTGTCTTCTTGGTTACTTTTACTTTGTATCACTTATTCCTTGGTTTTAAATTGCCGGCCACGCTTAACCTGCACCTCTGACCCACTCACCTGCACTATAATTGGAAGAACACCGCACTTTACGGGTCCCTCGCCCCGTCTCGTTGGCGGCCATCTTGAGTGAGGGTTGAGGCTTCCAGCGGTCTACTTCTCACTAGGAGGCTAGACCAGCATAAATACAAGGCAAATCCCAGGTGAGCGCCCCTACTAGCCTCGGCGCACTATTAGACAGCACTGTACCTTTGCACAGCTCTTGTGAATTTTAAAATTCCCCGTTTTTGTCTTCTTGGTTACTTTTACTTTGTATCACTTATTCCTTGGTTTTAAATTGCCGGCCACGCTTACCCTGCACCTCTGACCCGCTCACCTGCACTATAATTGGAAGAACACTGCACTTTGCGGGTCCCTCGCCCCGTCTCGTTGGCGGCCATCTTAAGTGAGGGTTGAGGCTTCCAGCGGTCTAGTTCTCACTAGGAGGCTAGACCAGCATAAATACAAGGCAAATCCCAGGTGAGCGCCCCTACTAGCCCCGGCGCACTATTAGACAGCGCTGTACCTTTGCGTAGCTCTTGTGAATTTTAAAATTCCCCGTTTTGTCTTCTTGGTTACTTTTACTTTGTATCACGTATTCCTTGGTTTTAAATTGCCGGCCACGCTTAACCTGCACCTCTGACCCGCTCACCTGCACTATAATTGGAAGAACACCGCACTTTGCGGGTCCCTCGCCCCGTCTCGTTGGCGGCCATCTTGAGTGAGGGTTGAGGCTTCCAGCGGTCTAGTTCTCACTAGGAGGCTAGACCAGCATAAATACAAGCCATGCCGACGCGCAGCGGGATCGCGCAGCGGGATCGCCGGATGCCCGCCGGAGTTACGCCTGAGTTCAGCCCGTCTGCGCCCGTCCGCGCTGAGGACACGCTGCAGGACGGGCTGGACTCGGCTTACACTCCTCCTCCATCTTTTGAGGTACTTAGGCATTATTCTATTTCTGAGCTGTTGGCTCTTAAACCGTCAGCGCATTCTTGCTATTATTGCTTCACTCCAGAGGGGATATTACATTCCCATTTTTGCCTTACATGCAGAGCTCCCCTTCGCTTCCCCGCTCCCGTTCCTATAAGACCCCATTCGTGCCTTGAAAAACATCTTACCATCCCTCCTAGAACGGGTTTCCTAATAAACGCGCGCTCGCTCATTAAAATTAATGTTGCCTTCCACGAGTTTGTGGCAGAGAGACAGCCAGACTGGGTATTTGTGACGGAAACCTGGGCCTCGGACTCCTCCGGTCATGACTTACTTCTGGCCATTCCTGATGGCTATTCTCTCCACAGGCAGGACAGATTGCGTCGTAGAGGTGGAGGACTTGCCATCCTCTATAAATCCTCCCTTTCTTGCACCATCAAACCCCTATCGATGCCCCAAGACCGTTTTGAAGCATTATACTTCTGCATTCTGTGTGCCCCATCTGTCTCATTCACCGGGATACTTATATACAGACCGCCTGGTCCTAGAGCTAGTTTTTGTGTAGATCTACTTAGAATCCTTGAACCCTACTTCGGAAAATCTTGTCTCTCTATTTTGGGCGATTTCAATTTCCGGCTTGATGAAGTTGGTTCAAAGGACACCTCTACACTAATTGAGTCACTTGAAGCCTTTGACCTCGTTCAGATGGTGAACAGCCCAACACATAAGGCTGGCCATATTCTGGACGGGGTATTTTCCAGTGACTCAAGATTATCTACTGGCCCCCCTTTGCCGCTGGTCTGGTCAGACCATCTTGCAGTGCCGCTAGAACTTGCTCTCCCTGCCTCGCTCACGGATAACCAGGTCGCCACCACATATGCTCTCAGGAGAAATTATAGAAACATTACCGACGAAGCTCTTGCCCCTTACGTTCGGGCCACAGAGCCCTCCTCCTCAAGGGAGGCGGGTGAGGCAGCTCAAGAAGCTTGCCCCCGCCTCTCTCCGCTATGTGGCGAGGCAGAAGCCCACTGCTCCCTGGTTCTCTGAACATCTGAGACTTCTGAGGCAGAGCTGTAGGAGTAAGGAGAGAAGCTGGAGGAAATCTTGGGATATGAAGGACCGGGAGGAACACAAGTCCGCTTTGCGGGAATACAAACAGAGAGTGATCATGGAAAAGCAGGAGTATTTCACCAATCTTACAAGTTCTCTAACTTCATCTAGAGAACTCTTCAAAATTGCAGATTCACTGTGCTCTCTCCAAATTCCAGATCCAGTGGTGAGCTCACAAGATCTCTGCAATAACATCTCGGATTTCTTTTATAGTAAAATTGCGGATATCCACACTTCCTTTGAAGCTCAACGCCACTCCCTGGACGATGATGTTCCTCTCACTATAGCCAACCTTGATACTTTGGTTGAAGGCCCCTCCAAATCCTTCACCCAATTTCCAGCGCTCTCACTGGAAGGACTTAATCTCCTGCTAGACAGGACCAAATCCTCCTCCCCAATGGATCCTGTACCGCTAAAAAAGTTAAAGGAGTGTAGAAACAGCATTCTTCCGCCTCTGCTTGAAATCATGAACGGGGCTATTGCCCAGGGTTCTTTCCCGCCGGTGTGGAAGAAGGCTATAGTGAAGCCTCTCCTTAAAAAACCGTCCCTGGACCTGGGCCTCCTTAAGAATTTTAGGCCGATCTCTTTACTTCCAGCCCCGGCAAAAATGTTAGAAGAGCACCTTAATACACATTTTTCCACCGTTCTTGAGTCTAGTGAGTATCTTGATAGCTCGCAGCACGGATTCAGGAAACATCATAGCACCGAATCCGCTCTCACTGTTGTGGTGGATAACATTCGCCGCAAAGTTGACCTTGGCCAAACCACAGTGCTGGTCCTATTAGACCTCACAGCTGCGTTCGATACTCTGTCTCCCGCCATTTTAACATCTCGGCTCAGGGAGGCAGGGGTTACTGGACCGACCCTGAGTCTTCTTAACTCCTTTCTCCATGACAGAGAACAGAGAGTCATGCTCGGAGATTTCCTCTCCCCTGCCAAGTCATTGCAATGTGGGGTGCCACAGGGGCGGCCCTGAGCCTGACCCTATTCAACATCTATGTGGCCCCCCTTGCTAGACTAGTAAGATCGCAGGGGATGGAGGTGGTGTCTTACGCCGACGACACTCAGATCATGGTGTCGCTGGCCCACTCTGTCAGTACATCCGCATTCAGCTTTAGGTCATGCATGCAGCGTGTGGCGGAGTGGATGATCCTTAACTCCCTAAAGCTGAATGGCGACAAGACAGAGGTCTTGGTCTTCGGTAAAGACCAACATGTGTGGTCGAGCGAGTGGTGGCCTTCATCTCTCGGCACCTGCCCCACTCCCTCCCAATCGGCCAGAAACCTCGGCGTCATCTTTGACACTTCACTCTCCATGACACTCCAAGTAAATAGGACCGTGGCCACTTGCTGGGGTGTCATCAAGATTTTAAAAAGAATTCTCCACTATCTCTCCTTCCAGGCACGCAAACAGATTGCGATTGCTCTTGTTGGCTCCAGGCTTGATTATTGTAACTCTCTTTATGTGGAGTCCAACAAGGGCCTTATCCATCGACTGCAAACTGTACAGAACGCTGCAGCGCGCTTCGTCCTGGCCCTTCCCATAGGATCATCTGCCACCATTGCTAGGAGAAATCTTCACTGGCTCCCCGTCCAATTTAGAATCTCCTTTAAGCTCCTATGTCTCACACATAGAGCACTTGCGGCTGGCCTTGCGGACGCACTGGGCACCCTGCTCACCCGCTATGTACCCACGAGATGCCTACGATCGGCCGGGCTACACCAATTGGTAGTGCCCCGCAATAGGTTGACCAGATGGGGAGCGAGAGCTTTTTCTGTTGCCGCTCCTCAGCTTTGGAACTCCCTTCCGGTGGAGATCAAAACCTTACCCTCCATCGACCTGTTTAAAAAGGCCCTTAAAACCTGGTACTTCATCAGAGCCTACCAATGAGATACTGCTGTCTGACCTGGCTAGTTCCTTTATTTGATGTAGGCGCCTTGACGCCCATTGGGCTTAGTTAGCGCGATATAAGACACAATTCATTCATTCATTCATTCATTGATAGCTGAGATGCAACGCGAGCGGCCATAAGTAATCACTGGCTCTCTGCGTTTGGCATCATTACAGTGAAATATGAAACGACATACACTTTCGTTCAATCACCAGACCGCGTTGTCCTGAATTAAAAGCAGACATAGACTCGCAACCTTGTTGCCATGACAAAAGCATACTAACGATTGCATCCAAGTCTCAACAGGTAACAGTTTTTCCAGTAAGTTCCCAAAACCTGTCGGAATGCAGGAGAGCTGTTTTTAAAGTCACGTAGATTAGTCACACATTTTTCATACACCTGTTTTTTTGCATCATTTATTGTGGTGATTTTCGAGAAATACCCATGAATAGGAAACCCCGATGATAGGCACAGTACTTGAAGCCTGTGCTTTGAAACAAGTTGACATTCCATTAAAACACTGAGGAACTGTTAAAATTAAACCTTTTGTGGTTGAGGGAATTGGTCCAAAAATGAATTCCCCTCAGATATGCAGTTAGTAGTTCCCTGTATTAGGCGTTGCCTTGATTTCTGGCCTAATTGAAAGTCAGAAGGCTGGCCAAGTGTTTAATGAAATGGTGTAAAAAACAATGTTTCCTTTATAAATTGTTGCATTTTTCAATGTTTTGTCTATGAATGTAATTTTGTGAATTGTTTCATGTATTATTTTTTTATGATTATTGAAATGTATGTGGATCCTTTTTTCCTACTTTTACAAAAGAAATATACGAAAAATCTTAAACAAATCGGTTTAATAAAAAGCCTACATCAAACATAAATGTTTTTTGTTTGATAGTTGCTATAAAGAGATAAAATCTGAAAATACCAATATTCAGATACCTCACTTTGTCTTAGATAACCATCTAAAAAAGTGGCATTTTCAATATTGTAACTTAAAATCTGACTTTACCATTAAAGAGGATTTTAAATTACAATTTCGTAGACACCAAACATGAAATCTCTACCTCTTCTCAATCAAACGTGTGCACTTATTAAACATAATAAGACGGCACAATGTTATCCTATGGGAGAAGTAGGCTTCACCATAGTGAAAAACGAATTTAGGAGTTTTTTCCTACCAGGACATGTAAAATTGAAAAGTATATCTCCAAGCTTTTAATTACAATGCACTCTACCCTATTGGCTAGATACGGCCTACCTTAGGGGTGACTTGTATGAAATAAAGGGGAGTTTAAGGCTTGGCAAAGGGTTTATTTTGCCAAGTCGAATTTGCAGTTTTAAACTGCATCCAGGCTACAATTGCAGTCCTGCAACATTTTTAAGGTGCGACTTAAGTGGAATCACAATGTGTGCTGCAGGCCCAATAGTACCATTTAATGTACGGGCCCTGGGTATATGATATACCACTTTACTAGGGACTTATAAGTAAATAAAGTATGCCAATCAGATGTAAGAAATTTTACTATGTTTTAGGGAGTGAGCACAAGCACTTTAGTACTGGTTGGCTGTGGTAAAATGCACAGAATCCTAGGGCCAGCAAACATGAATTTCAGAAGAATAGGGGGTTAAGGCAAAAGGTTTGAGGGAAGACCCTAGGTCTGACAGGTCTATAAGTGTTCTGCTTGTTTTCCAGATACATCTAAGGGGCAAGGTGGTCCACTGAAGCCATGAACAGGTCTAACAGTGTTCCACTCATTTTTATGATATAGCTCAGGCAAGGTGGTCCTGTGAAGCCACATGGTAGGTTTTGAAGGGCACGTGGTTAATAAGGCATAGTCAAAAGGTGATATGCGTTCATATCTCTTGTCCAGCATTTACCAGAAACCTCTAGCATCTCTAATTGGAATGAAAGCAGCCATTATTTTCCACTAGTAAGATAGACTATTGAAGTACTAAACATTAAGAATTACTTTAGCAGCATCTTCAATATTTTACAAATGAACTGGTGGGTGTTGCTGTGCCACCCCTGATCTCCCTAGCCAATTCAGTCCTTAAGTCTTATTCTTCTCAATATGTATTCTCACACCAAATTATCAAATATAAGCATAATGTTAGCACCTCCATTCTCCTTGTTTCATCTGCTGGTGTAAAATTTAGCAAGAGTGAACATTATATCTTTACAGAGTTGATCCTAAATAAATAAGGATTTTAACTCATTTAGTGAGTCAAGGAAACTAACTCACTGTTTTTTTTATTCAGAGGAGTGCCATGCTATTGTGAGCAAAGTTTGTATGTTTGTGCTTCACCTGGTACACTTGTGTGTATGACCCTGACCATGGAAAAACTGCTTGCATCGCTTTAAATAGATGAGAAAGTTCACAAAAATCTTTTTGTACTTATGGGAAGGTTCTTTCTCTCACTTTGGGACAAGGGCAAGCAGAGACAACAATTACTACAAATCTGTTGCCCTAACCACACACACTAAATGCCCCTAACATTGTTCAGAAAAATCAGTTTTATCCATCCACAACTCCTAAATGTAACTCACCCCTTAAGTCTTCAAGGCCCTTTCCCCCTTTAACACCCAACACTTTCAACCTGTTTATATTTTAACTTCTTAAATCCTATTGCTTAGTCCAAAATCTCCATTAACATCCTTTCCAGTCTACCCAAAATAGGCCCATGCTGCCTCTTATTACCTCTTTTATCAGAACTTTCCCCATACTTCTCCTTTCCTAGTCTTCTCAGCTCTTATCCTGCCATCCGTTGGACTCTTTCTTTGCACAGTGCACAACCAGAGAAAAACTCTCTTCTGAGGTGTTCTTTTCATTTCCCCACTTCCCAACATAATTCTCCATATTAACCACCCAGCATCTCCTAATATTTAACCCAGTACTCCCCTTTGCTCAGCAAACCGGAATGCACCCTATTGGGCCACACAATACCTTCTGTTTGTGAACCTGTCAACATTCCCCCCTGCATCCCCATATAACCAACCTAGTGAAGAAACAGAAGCCTCCCCATTACCAATACTGCACACCCTTGCTTTGGCTTCCATTTTTCCACACCCGACAAACCTTCCTGCGTAGAGGTCTAATGTCAAAACACTCGAAAGCCAATCCACTTGCATCACATAAATCCTACTACCTTTGCCACCACCGTTTAAATTCTACCAGCTGTACAATTACCTATGACCCCTAGGTAAATCATGGACACACCCATGCTAGTCTGTTCTTATCTACATCAACACTGTAATTCAAAACACCCTCTCTTTTCGTTAATAGTGTTCTCACCTCTACTCCCCACACACATATGTTCAATTCCTTCACCATAGTCTAAACCACTACCCCCGCCAACCTCATTGAACTATAGTCGGGTGAACCAGCAGATCTTACCTGCCTCAGCCACACCCCTAACATCGCTGCTTTATAAGCCAGTTTCCTAAAACTCTCTATACTTCTTGCTTTCTTGCTAACCCTCTCCAAGAAGGTCCTATTAATTTCTTCCTCATTCTTTTGATATAACCAGAAGACCTACCTCTAGCACTGTATCCCCACCATCGGGCCCTCAAACATTTAACAGTGACATTCCTAAAATCACAGCCTTGTTCACCTTGCTGTCCTTCACTCTTGCTGTTGTTTACCCTTGCTGTCCTTCACATATCGTTTCTCCTCCTCCTCTATGCTTCACTCCCAATCCCTTCTTTCCTAGGTTGTCAACTACTATCCCTTGCCATTTAGTCCATCAGACCTTATCCACTGTAACCCCTCATCTACCCAGAGCCCTGTACCTCCATTACACACACCCTCATCTCTTCATCACCGTGAGAGGTAAGCCTCAACTATTCCTAGCAACTCTGTTGACAAACCCTATTTCCTCTTACCCCTAAGCTTCCAGTACCCAAAATGGCATAGCTTGTGCTGTCCCATCTGTTCGCTCCAGGGCTAGCTGCATCCTGACTTCCAAAGTCCCGCATTCCCCTCCTCATATCTGGTCTTTACAGTCCCCTAGTCTACCTGCACTCCACTAGCTTTGGGCAATCCACCAAGCCAATATATCTCCTTCTCAGCCTGGACACCTCCTGCCCGCCCCACTCTGACAGTCAGTGGAAAACCTCCAACACTGCTTAGGCCTAGGCACACCCTCTGCTTTGCCCTATTAACCGCAATAACTTCTATAACAACCCTCTCCATCCTATTAACATCTATCAAATCCTGCAAGGGGAAACACGTGCTGCCCCTATTTCTGTTTACTCTTTACTGCCCTCCTCCCCTCCTCACCTGCTCCTTGGCAGTGCCCTCTTCACTGCCAACTCTTGGTGCCAAAGGTTAATTTTGACCAAACTCATTCACACATACTCCAGCCTTCTCCAGTATGAATCAATTTCAACTGTCTAGTAAATTCTTTGACACTTTCCAATAAATTACATTACATATTTGAAGCGGCATGTATCATTGACCACCTTGGGATACAGACTTTGATATGGTGTATTGTGCCATCTAAGAGGTGACAAACGTACGAAGTGCCCAGCCTTCTAACCCCCTGTTAGACCTGGCACCATTGGCTTGGGTCTCACTTCCACTTATTGCTGTTGCCTCCTGGGTTTTACTGTGTGTTGGACTCCGTTTTGTTGGTCTAGATGTTATGGGCACTTTGCCACTGCTATTCAGTGCCAAAGTGCATGTGCTCTCTTTATAAATTGTTTTTATAGATTTGTGATTCCATGATTGGCATATTTGATTTACTTGTCAGACACTAGTATAGTGCACTGTGTGTGCCCAGGGCCTGTAAATCAAAGGTTGCTAGTGAGCTGCAGCACTTATTGTGCCACCCGCAGAATCAGTCCGTAAAGTGTAACTCTGGCCTGCCATTGCAGAGCCTGTGTTCAGTCTGGGCCTGCCATGTCGACTTGGCAAGTGCACACACTTGCCAGACCCAAAACCTTTCCTTTTCTACATATTAGTCACCCCTAAGGTAGGCCTAATGTACCCCTGTGGGCAGGGTGCATTGTGTGTGAAAGGTAGGACATGTCCTGCTGTGTGTGGCATGTCCTGATAGTGAAATACTGCCAATTTGGTTTTTAGGTCAAGGACCGTCGCACTGCGTAGCAGTGGGCGGAGTCCGAAGATTTTATGTTTTTTAGTTAGGGGGCTTGAACCCGCCCCTCTTCTCCATTGGCTGGCTTCCTAAACGGAGGACAGTCATTGGAGGAGAGGGGCGTCACTGCGTTGAAGCCCCGTCTTTTTCGGATTGGGGGGCGTGTTTTTTGCGTTCTTTCTACCTGTGACATCATCCGTCACTCAGTAAAAAACGCGCCCCTGATTCTGAAAAATTTCGGACCTTTTCGGCAGCCATTTTTTTTGGGGTTGTTGTTGGAAGGAACATCCCCGCTGGCACTCCAGGTAAATCACTTGTTTACATTTGTCCCTTATTTGTTGCACATGTCAGCAAGTAAGCAGAAAACAAACAAACAAAAAAACACAGATGGAAAATTAAAATATGTGTGAATATATTTGGTTGCGGGATGATGGAAGCAGGCGGGCTGAGAGTAGACAGTGGGATGGAACTGAGCTAGAGTTTTATCAGAGCAGAGAAAAATAAAGAACGACAATTCCACGACCATTATAAAGGTTGACGACAATATAGTTCTTATGGCTGATTTTTGCGAGTCTTCGATAAGAAAAAAGCAAACGCTGAATATCTCAAATATATGCTAAACAGATAGCAGAAGGATTTTGCGGATCGTCTTTCCTGGAAATGTGCCTCGCGAGCTCCTGTAGCTGCGGCTCACCCCCGCCCCCTGCTCTGCCTCCCCTGGCTGCCTGCCTTTTGATTCACAAGAGTTCGGCAGAGCAGGGTCTCGCCAGCTCCAGGGAGCGCTCTGCACGGGCGATCCGACCCTTCCATTCGGGGACCAGCATGAAGTGAGCATGTTGCCCTCTGATGTCACCTCCAGCGCAGCTTTTTTTCTTTTTTTTTCGTTCTCTTTTCCCATTCTTTGAAACCTTCTTGCCGGGTGGATATATTTTTGAATTTTTGTTGTGATTGTTTTGGATTTTCTTGGTAGTTTTTGAAGGGAGTCTACTGGGTGATTGCTGCGCCTGATTACAGATCCACCTTCTTTGCTAAAACGGAGGCCGGGGGAGTACCAGCCACCGACCGAAGCATCCTCGTCGTCTTCTCCTGCATCCTTCAGCCGCCTCCTGCACCGGAGGGATTATCACTGTGGTGATGCCCACCACTGGGTCCACGCTACTGCAGCCCATCAGCAACGCTGTGCAGCTGCCCATAGACCAGGTAAAGACCCCCTCATTGTGGGGCTACGAGGCTCAGCCGAACTCGATTGTACTGCAGGTCTCTTGGATAGGGGGCGGACTAGGGGCAGACAGCAAAGGGCGACCTAAGCGATGGAGGGAGTTGGCTCTGTGGAATGTCATCAAGGAATGTGACTGGGACTCGGGCGTACATACATCAGGAGTTATGCATACCTCGTAGCATCTCTTCCCGAACACTATTAGTATGCAGGGGCATATGTGGGCCGTGCCATTCAAATCGCTGTAGATCTGTTGTCAGTCACTAATAATCTATACTCTGATTCGTGCTCTGTGTTGGTGTGGGGGGAAGGATGGGGGTCACAGTGGTCTGTGTCACTAGCCCCACACACTCAATGGATCACAAGGAGTAAAGCCAAATCTGGAAATAGAGGGGTCTCGTTCCACAGCTTCTGCACCAGTTAAAGCCTTAAAGAGGCCATACAGTCTCAAGAGGCCATTCTGTCCACATGCCCAACTCAACCCCTGCGGGGAGTCTCGTACAAGCAGTGCAGGCCTCACACCCCAGCTCTGACGCTGACCCACTGCAGCATTCATGTAGGCCACAGAGACCATATCCCCAGCACGTGCACTGACCCCTGATGCAGCTATGCATACTTCTAGCACACCTCTGACTCCGTACCAATCTAGCACAGGTCAGCATTGTCAGAGCACCCCAAGCTCTGACAATGAACCCCAGCACCAGTACGGGCTTCAAGTGAGGTTATACTGCAGCTCTGATACTACCCAACAGTATACAGGATTCAGGGAGGTTATACAACAGCTACGACACCAGCCCCTCCCCCAGCACCAGTGCAGGGCTCAGAGGTTGTACTCCAACTCTGACACAGAGTCCTCCAGTACCAGCGCAGGCCTCAGCGGTTGTACTCCAGCTCAGACACGAAGCGGCTCCTGCACCAGTGCAGGCCTCAGAGGTTGTACTCCAGCTCTGACAGGGAGCCCCTCCAGCACCAGTGCCAGCCTCAAAGGTTGTACTCCAGCACTGACACGGAGCCCCTCCAGTACCAGTGCAACTGTGCTTGCTTCCCTGCCCCCTGGCTGTGCTTGCTTCCCTGCCCCCTGGCTGGGCTTGCTACACTGCCCCCTGGCTGTGCTTGCTTCCCTGCCCCCTAGCTGTGCTTGCTTCCCTGCCCCCTCGCTGTGATTGCTCCCCTACCCCCTGGCTGTGCTTGCTCCCCTGCCCGCTGGCTGTGCTTGCTCCTCTGCCCCCTGGTTCTCCTGTCCCCTCACTGTGCTTGCTTCCCTGCACCCTCGCTGTGATTGCTTCCCTGCACCCTCGCTGTGCTTGCTTCCCTGCACCCTCGCTGTGCTTGCTCCCCTGCACTCTCGCTGTGCTTGCTCCCCTGCCCCCTGGCTGTGCTTGCTTCCCTGCCCCCTGGCTGTGCTTGCTCTCCTGCCCCCTCGCTGTGCTTGCTTCCCTGCCCCCTCGCTGTGCTTGCTCTCTTGTGTGTGTATGTGGCTCTGGGTGTGTATGTGGCTCTGGGTGTGTGTATGTGGCTCTGGGTGTGTGTGTGTGGCTCTATGTGTGTGTGTGTGGCTCTGTGTGTGTGGGGCTCTGTGTGAGTGTGTGGAGGGCTCTGTGTGTGGAGCTCTGTGTCTGGCTCTGTGTGTGGCTCTGTGTGTGTGTGACTCTATGTGTGTGTCTGTGGCTCTGTGTGGGTGGCTCTGTATGTGTGTGTGGGTGGCTTTGTGTGTGTGGCTCTGTGTGGGTGTAAATTTAATAGGTCATGCATTTGCGAGCGATTAAGCTATTGGCATTGTAAATGACTATGCCATTTATTAAACGATTAAGCTATTGGCAATGTAAATGACTATGCCATTTATTTATGATTAAAAAAAAATGTCATGAGCAATGCCAATAGCTCTACCTTTAATAATGCCGAGACCATTACATTGTAAATGCTTGTTTACTATTGCAAGGCTACCTGTTCCCATAGGGCAGAATGGGGAGATTGTTTCTAACATCTTATAAACATAACTGGCCCAAGGAACAAGGTAGAAAAATAAAGTTTAGTGTGCCTGAACTCAGAATGTTAAAATGCATATTTTAATGAGGGTGATTTTTACATTCTGTGTTTGAAAATATCATTCTTAGAAAGTAGGTATTTTCTTGCCTAACCATCCAGTGTGCCTCTGCTAGGTTTATGCATTGCATGTCTGGCTTTTGGATGACGGGCTGGAGAGAGGCTGCGGATGCAGAAGTCTGATGAGTCAGGGCTGGGGTGAATAGACCTGGGCTGTATTTAGAGTAGGAGAAGGAGATTTCTATTTCACCTGAATTAGCCTGGTCTGCCTTCAACAATGCTGTCTCCACCTCCTGCTAGGCACCAGTGAGAACTGAACTGGTTTTGACTGGGTACAGACACTCCCTGCCATCAGAGAACAAAGGATTTGTGTGTATCAATCAATCAATCAATAAAAACTTTATTTCGGTTTAGTTTGCAAACCATAAAAGTACAAAATACAGCAATCCAAAATTCATTAATAAAAAGAGAGGAAGTCATTATCAAGATACAAAAGTACAAAATTAACAGCAATTTATAGCAATGCTGATTATACTAGGATATATAAATACATATAGAAGAGGATATTTGAATATAACTCATTGCAAATCCAAGCATTTTCTGTACTTTACAGTTGATTTAAAAAATTCTAAAACAAAAAGAATGCAATAGTTATGTAATTATTGTAAATACATCATAGCAGGTCTGTTCTGACAAAAATTAAGTTTCTTTAAAAGCGGGACCAGATAGCGCTTGCGGGGGAATTCATAAAATGTGCATAAAAACATAAAATGCAGCATATCCTGCGGAGACTTTGCGTCGCAGCCGCTGGAAGCTGCTTCTTTGTTAAAAATATTTCTTTGTGGTCTGACAAGCAGATAATAAAATTGATTCATTCGAAATCTAGTTAATGGAAATTTCTCATGAGAGGTCAGTGAGCCCATTAAATAAGGTTCAGTAAATGGGGTTGTTTTTAACATAACGTTTGTTCTGACACTCGATTTCTGAACCTCAGTAGCTTCCCTCGTTGTTCTCCTTTTCAAGAGGAATGCCGCTTTAATTACCTGTGTGTATAAAAAGTGAGGCCCAGACCCCAGACTTTTAGATCACTTCTGGGAAATCAAGAGGAACCTTTGCCAAGGAGAAGAGCCGGATAAGCTGAGGAGGAATACTGCCAGTCTGCTGTTTGCTGTCTGGTGTTGGCCTGCAGTGGCAGCTTGCTGCCAAGGAAAGGTGAAAAGGACTTTGCTGTTTGCTTTGTCATCTTCAGGAAGATCTCCAAGGGCTTCAAACTGAGCTTGCCTCCTGTTCTGAAGTCTCAGGGACCACCAGCTTCCCTGAATTTCCTTGCTGGGAGGTACAACCTGCAAAGAGGTGCCTGCTGCTGTTTAGGACTTCTGGAGACTGTTTGTCACTGGGAGCTGGAAAAACGATAAATCATGACACATCCGTACTTGTTTCCGAAGCATTTTTGAAGAAACCATTGCAGCACCTGCCGCGGCTTGAGATATCGCTGCACGATGCATCGGGTGTAACGATCAACGAAGTCCAAGATCGCTGCACCGATTCCGATGCAAGCTTGCTGTGCGGCTGCACGAAACCATGCAACGTACCGCATCGAGGCACCTGCTCATCCACCATATCAGAGGGCACGTCACTACCATGATTTTGGGTTACTCCACAGACGGTGCACCTGTGTACCCCTGGGCCATGGGGGACCCCATTTCCACTTTCTGCCCACACTGCTGCTTCTCGGAAAACCCCCTGCTTCTCTTAGGGAAGCCCCATCCGGTGTGATTCCCACTCATCACTGCGGTGAGGGATTGAGAAATCCCTCAAGTGCATGTGTGTAACAGTAATGACACTGTCGCCAAACAGCCACTGATGTCATATGCTAACGCATCCCCATGGCCTATCCCCATGTCACCAGACAGGTAGGTGGGTGCCCTCCACTTTGCGCTTAGCCAACGTTCTGCACCGCTTGTGTACGTGCAAGTTTACAAGTGCAGGAAAGGAATGCAAATGCTTGTTTTGAAATCCATTTGCATTATCACAAAGTTAGGAATCTGAGAGTGTTCACTTAATCCGTTTTGGGATCTCCGCAGAAAACCAGTTATTTCTCTTCAGGTTGCACTTTGAAATGCAAAAGTTCCTACCGGTGTGGCCGGATATTCTCCATAAGCGGAAGTGCAACCCGACTAACTTTTTGCATGCAAAGTTCGCGACTTTCTACGTGGGCTTATCCGATTTGTGTGCGTATTTCTTTGTGAATCGGGGCTACTGTGCCAAGTGCCTGTCGAACTGTGCACCTCCTCGTGCCAGTCACTGTGAGTCAGTGTCCTTCCACGCACCGTACAAGGGTCAGGGTCATTGCAACAGAGCAATGCGCTGCGTGCAAACGTCCTCAGGGTGAAACGTATAAATAACAGAAACGTGATACAATGAAACGTTAATGACCCGCAGCCACGGCACCATTGATCGCATTCTCTGAAGGGCAAAGCCTCTAACCCTGCACAGCCTCACTCCAGGAGGAGGGGGGGAAGCGTGTTTTGAAAGGGAATTTTGAAATAATTGGAATGTAGTGTTCGTTGAACAATACTACATCAGGACGACCCATAGTTTGTTGTATAGACAAGAGTTGAAAATACTGTTCACGTGTGCCGAAAGAGTGATTATTCAAACGGAGCACCTCCAAAAGTAGGGTGCCCAGGCGTCAGGTTTCGCTCGGACAGTCTCAGTTTTTCAAGGACTGTCTCGGCTGCGGTTGTTGGGAAAGGGCCTGGTGAGCCTGCACATTAATTACAGGTTAGTGCGTGGTCACGTTTTCACCAGTCCTCTCCTCACACTAGGTACAGACGCTGAATTCCTTGAAGTCAGCTCCTAAGGGGCCTTGCTTCATTCATGCAGCACAGCCAGCAGGTTTCAAGGAAGGATGCGTCTGAGCCACAGGAGTTTATCAGCCTTGTCCAACTCTGAGGAAGAGGGGCTTTCTTCTTTTTTCAAAGGTTTGCACAATTCTGTATATCATCCTGAATAATGGCCCTGATGTTTAAAAAAAAAAAAAGTTATTCCCAGTGCGTAATGCAAATAATTCCACTTATTGGTCCATGGGCGTGCCTCCACCACCTTTTATTTTATTTATTTGAAAAGTTTTATATAGCGCTAGCTAGACTCGTAGGCATCCGCTCCTGTTCGTAAAAACACACTTTGAAGCTTACCCAGCAAAGAAAGCTTGACTGTGCTGCTCATTTCTGATGTTAGACTACTTGAAACTCTGTTCTCTTTCTTGGGCTAGGTAAAACATTTTGAACTAGAACGAAGTGAGCAGCACCCGAAACAATGCAGGCCTTCTATTTTGGTGGGTGCTCAGTTGAGGCCTTCAGCATTCAGAGTCAGTTGCAATTAGTCCTACTTTTATGTCTGTGACTGCCCTGGTTCTAAGTTACAAAAATATGGCCACTTAAACCAAAACATTAATTTAGCGTTAGTCTTAACATTATGAGGCCATCACACCTAGGACATACGAGTATGTGAAGTATTGTTATAAAGAATACAACTTCAGGATTTCAGAACGCCTACGTGAATTGAGCTGGATAATTTTACAGTAGCAAAAACCTCATGGTAGAAAAAGCAGTCAATCATTCAGCTAGGAAGGGGTCTATAGGTGGATACCTTAATTGAGTATGTCCACAGACATTGAAAAAGCCCTGAAGAAGAGCAGGAATTCTGTGAAGTCTTGGGTGGTGATTGTTTGGCCGGTATTTGGTATCTGGCTCGGTAGGACAGCCGAAACAACTAGAAGTTCAAGTTTCAATTGTGAAAAGTCTGTGAGGGATGGAGAGATGGGTTTTTAATGGGTATCCTGAATTTGAAGTAGTTGTTTTTGAAACTGGACTTTAATTTTATCTTCCTTAAGTTCTTGATGGGCCATGTCAAGAAAGACCCTGGACACAGGGTATTAGAGAATTTACAGAGACAATGTATAAAAAAGCAGTGAGACAGACAAAGAATATGTCACAGACAGGGCCGGACTGGCCATAGTGGGCACCGGGCAATCCCCTGGTGCGCCGCACGGGTGGAGGCCGGTTTTGGCCCCCTGGGGGCCGTTTTTGTTACTGGGCCGTTTTTGCAGCATAGCTGCAAAATTGGCCCTGTACCAAAATCGGCCGAAAACCGGCCACGGGAAAGAGCTCGGCGGCACCTCCAACCCTCACCCCCTCCCCCGAGTGGGGAGGGGGGGCCAGCCGAGCACTTTGCCAGGACCGGTTGTGGTTCCCAATCCGGCCCTGGTCACAGAACATGAAACCTAGGCTGCCGAAAGATGATATGGTACAAGATTTGAGACGACCAAGTACTATAGTTGAGAAGAAATTAAGAAAGGTCTTTAAGGAAATAATGTTTTTAAAAGTGATGTGGACTGTCGGATGTGCCAGCATAACATTTTAAATCCTTGGAGCATTTTCAGAGTATCATTGTCACAAGGTTGTAGACCTTTTGAATTTGGTTTGTCACCTCTGATCAGAACTTGGCTTTTCAAACTCCTGTTTCTACCAAAAAGTTGATGTTTTTGAAGTACATATTCAGGCTTGTTCAAAAGAATCGCTTTGTATGGTATGCATTTAGTCTTAAAGCCAGAGCGGCAGTCTATGTGAAGCCACTCTAGTAAGGAATGTAGTAGTCTGGTACTTTGAGATTGTTTTTTGTATTGGAGAACAAATGGGCTAGTGAGTGGATTACTCCTGTGAGAGGAGCTGGATGAGATTTAGGCAACTCAGCCTGCAGCAAATTTCCATAGTCTATACAAGAGTTGACAATGGCTTGGACAGCCAGATTGAGGCCTTGTATCACAAAGATGACAATGGCTTGGACAGCCAGATTGAGGCCTTGTATCACAAATCATCAGGTGGATTCTGATGTTCTTGGCCATCTCTTTCATGTGCACAGCAAGGTGAAGTAGTGTGTTGAGCGTGATGCTATCCTGTTCTTTGTTTGAGTAGGATACATTAAGCCATTTGAGGGTTTAGGTATATTTTCACGTTTAATAACCAGTTCTGTATATTGAGAAGGGAGAACATGCTGTTGTAGTATTCAATTTAATATAAAGCTGATTATTGTTAGCATTCTAAAAAGGGATATCATGCTTTGTTATCAAATCTCCTAGTGACTTCACATATAGAATGAAGAACAGGGGATGAGCAGTGGAGCCCCGGCTACTCCAAATAAAACTTTGACAGGAGTAGAGCAAGAAATATTTTACATTTGATGCTTACATTCTTTCCGAGCAATATGATAGGAGCACTGTTCGTTCCATATACATTCAGTGCCTTAGGATTTTAAGAGTGACATGGTGATAAATAGCATTGCTTAAGGAGAACTGCAAAGCAACTATTTCTTTAATGAAAGAGAAGTAGATCATTAGCCACACTTATGAAGATGGAGGATTCAGTGCTATGACTCACAAAATCTAGATTGGAAGTCGCCTAGGATATGATTGTTTGTAGTGGTGTATTTTCCAGCTTCACATCTTTCAATGATCTTTTTATAGAAAAGGGTGGCCTGAGTAGTGAAGACATCTGGGTCTGCATTTAACTTCTTAAACAGGAGTTGAACATGACCTGTTTTAAGAGAATATGGGAGAAACCCCTAGTTTAAGCAGGAGTTGATAATTTGGATCCAATGAGAGCATCAGAATTATCTTTGTTTAGGAGAGATGATATGGGATATGAGACATAGGTTGATGGCTTTGTGTTTTTGATGGCTATTTTCAGTATATCTAGGGTAACAGGAGTGAAAGCATTCCGGAAAACCCCACGATTTATTGCTGAAATATACTTTTCGATTATTTGGCTATAGTGTCCCGAATATTCATGATTTTGCTTGTGAAGTGTGAAGCCTGATCACTTTATTTGGATTCTGCAATGAAAGGCGGGATTTCTGCTCTGGATTTTTGCAGAACCACCTGGAAATATTCTCTGGAGCTGGCAGAGCACCTGTAAGTTGTGATTGGTGGAATGTGGATCTATCCTAGTATGCAGTATGTTTATAATCTTGAGTTTGAGGAAGTGAGAATAGGTAATGTATTTTCTCCATCCACTTTTGTGTGCTTCTGTGATTTTTTGCTTCTTGGTTACCTGATCATTATACATTATTGAGGTCTCCTTGAACTTTTATATTCTTGATGGCAAGAGGAAAATTGTCCATGATAACACACATCTCATTGTCACGTTATCCTATTAGCGTTGCCGTGTCAGGATCAAACTTGTCTAGAAGTTTGACTGAGTAGATCAAAGTTGCAGTGGAAGGAAGTTCCACAGGGCGGAGGCTTGCGCTTAAAAGGATCAATCTCAGAATATCTTGTATTAGATCAGATCAGTGATCAATACATTGAAATTGGCAGACCTAAGATGTCTGATTGGTAGGTAGAATGGGGCACCCGATTTGTCACCGTAATTTTGAGAGTGACTGTGAAGCATTGTGGCCAAGATATAGAGATTTACATGTGGATTTTTTTTTTACGGGAAGCCATAATAGGGATTTCAGTACCGGTATGATTCGATCATATTTTTTCAGTCCAAACAGCAGGCAATCTGCATTGTTCTGAACTCAATGGAGCTTGTCAGAAATGCGTTGAGGAGACCAGCATGAAGACTGTTGCAATAAATAGGCTGGGCATAATCACAGCAAGGACTGAATTATTTACTGAAAGTTATGGAGCAGTGGCAGGACCACTTTGAGCTGATGTAGGTGATGAAATGCTGCTTTGGAGACTGAATTTATGTATGGATAAAGGAAAGATCACTTTTGAAGAGCATAAACTATTTCCCAAAATATTCTAACTTGATTCTGAATAATGATGTGCTTTTTGTCACCCATTTTTACCAGTGCTGTAAACTATGTATTGGTGTAAAGTTCTATTATAAAACTAGAACATATGTAATGACGATCAATACTGAATATGTTTTTTTAAGGTGCATGCCAATGACATCTCCAACATACTACATGTATAGATGTGCAACAATATTTCTTATTAAACATGATTTTTTTGGGTTAAAACATTCAAAGTGAATAATAATAATGAAACATACAAATCAAAGAAAAGTATCCATAACCTCTAATGACATCATATTGCTATTCCAATACAATATGTATAGATGATATAGATTTATAGAAAAGATCTACACATTTTGAATCTGGTTTTATGATATTTGTAACTGTCTATTTTTTCATTTCAGACAAACTCCCAAGTTATGAGTGACTGTTACAATACATTTTAGAAAGGTCCAAGAGAGCGATTAGGCACTTGTTACCTGTATCATGAAGTCAAAAATCTAAAGATTAGTTAGCATTTTACAAATTAAAATTTGTTAGAAGTTCTTCCTTGTAAGTAAAGTTGTTTGCAAGCACCACTAAATGAAGGCCTTCTGAAAACAAAAAAATATTAGATTTGTTATCATCAATATAAAACCTAATCATAGTTACCATTAATTGAGACAATGAGGAACACTGAATGAGCTAGGATAATGTCTTGATATAGATTGAAGATATAATGGTTGGTAACTGAAACATGGGCACGTATATCTTTTTAAATGACAGTGTTGGTTTTATTGAAAGTAAGAGATTATAATTAATTGAACATGTATGTTAATTATATGCTTGTGAAATCTGATTGCATTTGCAAAAATTGACACTCTTAGGAATGGACCGATGAGGAGCGGCCAATGCCATAGAGTGCAAACTGTGCTTGTGACCAATATAACTTTTGGGGCCTTCACATACATCAAGCCTATGTGCTTACCACGGTCATGTAGGCACCACCTTACATCCAAATGCATCTGGCAAAATAGTTTTGTAATGTTTGCAAAATACCAATCAGATAACCATTTCCGCATGCTCTTAGAAAGAAATGCAGTATATGTAAAAATGTTGCTAATGAAAAATTGCACAGTTCAAAGAAAGAATACCTCACATTTTTGTAAACCTGTTAATGCTTAATACACACACGGTGGGCCTGATTCATGAACTGCACCTTGTATTACATTTTGTAGTACTATAACACATATTACAAAGTCTGATTCATAAACTATGAGATGAGTTTACACCTTTGTATTACCTATACTTATGTGAGTGTGTTAGACCTGGCATCGTTGGAGTAATTTACCCCCTAACTTTTTGCCTTCAACCTTCCTGTTTTGCTGACTTTGTTTTTCCTGGCTTTAGGACTCTGCACACTTTACCACTGCTATCCAGGGCTAAAGTGCTTGTGTTCTATCCTTAAAACATAGTAGAATTTCTTTATACCTAATTGAAATATTTAATTTACTTGCAGGTCCCTAGTAAATGGGAACAACCTGTGTTCAGGACGTGTAAATTAAATGCTACCAATGGACCTGTAGCCCTGATTGTGCCACCCACATAAGTATTACTTTAAACATCTCAGGTGATAAACGACACAATAAGGAATGTAAAATAATTAAATAAATAAATAAATGAATAAAAACACTTACCTTGGGCTCGCCGCATCGCTAACTCGGGCCTTTTCTGCCCAACGCTCAAGCTTCCATTGAAAAACTGATGTTGGCTGTCACATCCAAATACTACAGTAGGAACCGCCGACTTAAGGTCGAGCGGTACCCAATCCACAACAATCTACCGTCATTGTAATAAGCCCCTTAATGTTTTTATAGTACTATTTACATTATACGTTACATAATCATTTATATTTTAGGAATATATTTTTAGATATTTTTGGACATTTTACAACATTATTACATATTTTCTTATACATTTTAAATCTTTGCTCCTAAAGTTCCATTGTTTTCTATTGGGAGATTGCAATTCCCCTCCCTCTGCCTCACCACCCCTGTTCCGAGGCGCCTGCCACTGCTTTAGTGTGTTGGAGGTAGGGGGTGTGGGTAAATGTAGTTAGTGTGACTTATAATTGTAGTTTTATTTTTTTTAACTTATTTTGTAGTAGTTTGTGTTACTTTGTGTAGTTGTGTGCGTTAGGCCTAATTATAGTTTGGCAGTAGTTTTTATGTTATTTTAGATATTCTGATATTATTTCTTGTGTTTTGTGTAGTTCTAATATAATGTTTATGTTCTATTGGGAAATTGTGTTTTGTGAATGTGGGTATATTATGTTTTTCAAAGGTTTACAAATCCCTCGTTATCCTGCGGACCTATGTTTTATGTGTTTTATTTTTAAAGGACATAACTTTGGTTTATGCCAAATCAATATTATCTTTTTAACTTCCCTTCAATTTTTGGGTTTTCTGGAGCAGTTCTTGTCTTTCGATTTTTCTCTTTTCTAATGGTTTTGGATTACTTTGATGGATTTGCTTTGGAGTTTTTCATTTTTGCAGTTATTTTGGGGGTTGGATTTTGAGAACATAGATATGGACAAATATCTACAGTTACAGAACTGTATGGTATAATGTATTTAGTGATTATTGGATTGAAAATGTTATATTTTAATATGTATGCTTATTTGGTCTACTTTCAATGTTTTTTTCTTTATATGGGATTTAATTGGTTTCATTTTGAGTAAATGAATAATATTGTGGTTTTAGTTGCTGATGTGTAGATTTCTAATTAAGTATTACAGCATATGGATTTTATCTATCATTCATATTGCTATGTTTTTAATGTGTTCCTTTTCTGATATATAAAAATAAATAGTTTAATATTTATTTTAAAATGCTTAAGTTATAGTGGTGTTTTCTTTTGTTAATGTTTGTTGGTTACTGTGTAGGTAGGTAAGTATTTTATAATAAGGAATTTGCAAATACTTCCAAGTTGTCTATTAAGGTTGCCAATTAAAACTCAACTTTGCACTGTAGCATGTCATACACTTTACTGGTTTGTTTTCGTAGGTTAATTTGCCTTACTCATTTCTCTATCCTTAGCTGTTGGTAACTTTATTCTTTGATTTGTATCGTGTAGGTTGGGTTCTTCCTAGTGTGTCTTGGAAGGCCTTGTTTTCATCCTTCTTCTGCTTTGCTGTTTTTAGCTTGTTGAGCTATGGTGCTGTCGTAGACATTCCCCCATGCTATTTAGAATTTGGATTGCCGTCTGTGTCCAGAGCGGTGATGTCTAACAGCCCAAGTGTCTTCCAAATAGTCCATTAAGTAACTTAGGCCCTAAACACGATGCGGTCGGACGAGTGTCCGACCGGCATCGTTGTGGTAAAGTGACTAGCCGACAGGTATTCGGCAGTCCCGACCGCCCAATTAGGATCTGACCACCATGGAGGCGGTCGTAAACATGCCTTTTGGCATTGAGGCTTGTGCTGCAGCCCGGAAAAGGGGACACAGCAGAAGTCCCAAAGCCAAAAGGCATGTTGTTAAACATTCCTGCACTCTGTGGCAGGTACCTCACTATGCCTGCCAAATGGGGCATGGATGTTTGTGGGGGCACCTGCGGTGCCCCGCCGGCCTTATAGCGGAGTCCCCTGAAGGACAGAGGCCCTGCTAGTATCCCCCAAAGCCCCTTTCCGACAGCCTTTCAATTTTGGTTGAACCACCTTCAAAAGGCCGTTGTAAAGAGCTATTGGAGTCCCTACAGCGGTGCCTGAGCAGGCACAGTCCTCATTGTAGAGATTAAAATCTCCTTGAGCCGTCAGAACCGCAGTGGTCGGTCATCACCCATGCAGTTGGACCTACCGCATTGTAATACGGCATTCTGACCGCTGCTTCAGCTGTCGGTGGGACCGACACCGACGTGCTGTCGGTGTCATTCCCACTGACATCCTAATGAGCCCCTAACTTTGTGTTTGTTTGTTGGTGAAATGGACTTTCTAGAAGCATGCTGTAGTGATTAGCTACCTTGGTTACGTGGACATATGTTAGTGCAATCAATTTCTATATTTCAAAGGCAAATTGGCAGTTTCTTTGTATATTCTGCACTTATTGCACCTTTTTGAAGATGTCTACAAATGCTTTGATTGTAATTAAACCCTTGCATGGCTGAGCATGGATATAGCTTAAGTATTGTTTGTATCATTACCTTTTTAAAGTCTCTTATACTTTGTTTTGGAGAGTAGTTGTTTATTTTTACATTGATGTGAATACAAGTTCGTAGTAAATGCTACTTTGTTAGATAGCAATGCATATATGAGGGACATGTCTGTATTTTGATATTCACCATGTATGGTGGATATCTGTGTGAATGGTCTAGGGCACATCCATAACCCAGGAGTTATATCCCAATGTTTGAAAGCCTATTAGGAAAGGAGCTCTTATCACTATTGTTCTTAGCCGTCTTCATAGTATGTAAATAAAAAACGACTCTTTCAGAACTCTTGCCCCCTTGCCATTGAGTGCTTTGCACACCATGTACCAAGGGTGAGGCACATGTGGAAGTTACTGTAAGCAACAAAAATAGAGCTGTTTACCACCCTTTTGGATAGTAAAAACAACCATAATTGAGATGCACGTGTGCACTGATTTATATTTGTGCACCTGCAATAAAAACAGATGGAACTAATTTAACTCAGCTTGATTGGTTGGAGAAACATACTGAGTGTTAGTAGGACATGAGCTGCCTCTTCTAAAAGTACTTGCAGTCTTTTCATGTGCGCGTTAATAATAGAAAAGCATTGACTACCACCACCATCCATATCTGGGATTTATGAATTGCTTTTTAAAGAAACTTTTTGATTGCTACCTTAGTGTTCGATAAGTAATCATCAATTTTCCTGACTTCAGTAGTTTTCTGCATTCTCTATTTCATCTTAAACCACCTGAAAGCAATTGGCTTCTTAACCATTGGTGTATGATTGCTTGCCCTTAGACGGTCCTTGCCCTGCTTGTAACCTTAACTGGCAGTCCATAATTGATTGTTAGTGGTTCTTAAGTTTCCAAAGTAAAAAGGTGGATGAAGGTTAACATTCCCTCAGGAGTTTTTGATTCGCTTCCTTTTAAATCTCCATTACTGCATGTGCCGTAGACCTTTGTGCATTTGTAGCTTTGCAAACATAGTATTGAGGTCATATGTCAGAGAATGTTTACTTTTTGAATAGCACAAACCATTATAGAACATCTTCATGAAAACAGTACTTCATAGGCATTGTTGTCATATTTTACGAAATATGAGAACAAATAGGACATTTGCATTTGTCTAATGTGCTCAGTTGAAAAAGCCCAAGAAGATGGTGCCCTTACTTTGTATTCACTGTTTTCACTTTGTTTTTTTATTCTCTAAAATATATTGTCAAATAGTTGTTGTTTATACTGTCTGCATTTTTACAAAGTTAGCATAGTATCTAAAAGTGGGTAAATTTCTAGTGCATAATCTACACTACAGCTGTGTAATGGTACATGACGAAATGTCTCCAGTGACCTACTGTGCATTTAATTGTGGCAATGGGATTGTTCCTCAAGTGTCTTCTTTCAGAAATATTTGATAACAATAATTCTTCAATAGAGAAAGAGGCGAATCGCCACCAAACAAGGGTACTTCCTCGTTACTGTAAGATGCAAATGGAGTACCTCAGGGCCCGTTGTTGAGCCCTACTTCTTTTAATTCGTACATGAGGCCACTTGCAGATATCATCCTTCCCTTTCAAATTTGGATAATCTCTTATGCAGATGATACGCAGTTGGTGTTCTCCCTTACTCAGAACCAAGATTCCCTATACCCCTCACTATGCCCTTGATTATAGAAGGTTGACAACTGGATTAATAGCTCCTGTCTTAAATTAAATGGAGACAAAACAAAGCTTATAATAATTGGCAACAATCCTAACTTCTCCATGACTTTGGGCTGGCCGAACGGCTTCGGTCTCCCTCCTACTCCAAAAATGGCCATGGGAGCTTAGGGATGTGGTTAGACAAATCCTTTAAATTTGACCCCCAAGTAGTAAAGCTTGCAACCATTTGTTATGGCAAGCTTAGGATGCTTCCACAAATTGTCTCTCTTTTTCCTCCTATTTAGAAGATGTTGTTAGTCCAGGCGATCATTCTTTCTCTCCTGGACTTTGGCAGCTCACCCTATTTGGGAGCTCCTACAGCCACAATTAGGAAACAGAATTTTGCCGATTGGATACTGTACAACATACCCAGACATCAATCCGTGGACAAGCCCTGAGCACCCTCCATTGGCGTACGGTGTCAGAGAGGATTAAATGTAAATAACTCTGCATTGCCCACAGGACACTCCTTGGTAAAGGGCCTTTGCTCTATCACTCACTGTTATCCTCCTAAACACCTGGGAATACTTTGTGCTCAATCAATGGCCATTTGGCCAAAATACCTATGGTCAAAAGGGCAAAATATGGAGGATGATCCATTGCATACAGTGCAACGAAATTGTGGCACAGCCTTCCCTACTTCTCCGATCAATCAAAAAGGAACTTCCGTTCGGGAAATTACTTAAGACTTTGCTTTTCCAGAATGGGTAGCTTTAAATTTCTTTAACAAGTCTGTGCTCCACTATCAGATCTGGGATGCCTACGGTTATATATGTGCTCTACAATTGCTTTATAGAATAGAAGTGCTTCTTTGTTTGGGGGAGATGTCCTGATACTCCTCAGCATCGATAATGCGTCACCAAAATCAGCGGGAAACACACTGGGGTTCCTTTTTGTAAGCTGTCCATCATACTGGCAAAAGGCGGTAAAACTTTTGCATACTACTAAGGTGGACGGAGCGGGGCCAAACAGGCGAGGCTTCCAGGTCATTTGGCATATTTCCATACTGGTAGTAATTCAAAGGGAGAACCATGGGCTCTGGTCTCACCTGCAGATGACAAGAAAGAACCCACTCATGACAGTCACTACAGATTACGCTTCAGTATATCAACTATGCATTTACCTCGAGCAAGGACTTTAGATTGTTTTTCACTGTGGAATTGGGGAGAAAGCACACTTGTTTTGCCTTTGCCAAGCCTAACACATTAGGATCATGTAAACTTTATAGAAGGGGAGGGGGGCCCATCTCCCATGTTATGTTATGTTATGTTATGTTATGTTATGTTATGTTATGTTAAAAGGGACTTTTATAGCGCAACGGCTACTCCAAAGGAGTGTCCCGGCGCTTTGTGCTCCAGACCTTAAGAAGAACTGGAAAACATAACAGTAAAAAAGACAGAAACCTAAAAAAGAAGAAACACACTAACCAGAAAACAGCCAAGTTTTTAAACCTTTCCTAAAGGCAAGCAGATTCGATGTGGTCCGCAAGGACAGCGGTAGGGAGTTCCATAGCTGGGGGGCAAGGAGTCTAAAGGACCGGCCGCCCAGTCGGGCCCTTTCTATCCGTGGCACCACTGCCAGAGCCAATGATTCCGATCTTAGGGATCGCGTAGGCCGATAAAAATCCAGTCTTTTCTGGAGATATTTTGCACCGTTGGCATGCAGGGCTTTATTGGCTAAGGTCATGGCCTTAAACATTATCCTCTTCCGTACAGGAAGCCAATGGAGGGATAGAAGAAGGTTTGAGGCACTAGTGCGGCGATGCAGGCCAAAAATCGCTCGAGCTGCAGCGTTCTGGGTCACCTGCATGCGCTGTAGGAGATATTCTGGCAGACCCAGATATAGAACATTTGCATAATCCAATCTGGATCCTATAAGTGCCTGGACAATTATCCTCCGATGTTCCTCGGATAGAAGAGGAAAGAACTTACGAAGCATCCTGAGGATCCCGAAGCACGTTCCCGTAAGAGTGGACACCTGGGATTTGAGCGAGAGCTCATTGTCAATTTTGACTCCCAGGTTCTTAGCCCATTTAGATGACTGAGCTGGGGGGAACATGTCAGCGGGCCACCAGCCATGCCAAACTGGTTCCGATGGGCATCCGAAGAATAGTATCTCGGATTTATCCGAGTTGCACTTGAGGCTGTTAAGTTGGAACCAATTAAAAACAGCCCCAAGGCACTCACGGATACTTGCTCCATCGAAATCTTCGCTCTTGCGGCAGGTGAACAGAAGCTGGGTGTCGTCAGCATAAGAGACGATCCGGGCCCCATAGGACTCTGCCAATGTCGCCAGAGGGGTCATGAGGATGTTAAATAGAGTGGGGCTCAGTACGGAGCCCTGAGGGACTCCGACTCCCAATGGCGGCATTTCGGCAGATCCAGGTGGGACCCAGACCGCCTGTCGGCGGTTGGCTAAGAAGGAACGAAACCAGTTGAGCACCGTCCCCCCTAGACCGATGTCATGTAGCCTAGTGAGGAGATCCTCATGGGGGACGGTGTCAAACGCCACCGACAGGTCTAACATAACTAACATCACCTGCCTCCGGTGTCCAGCACCTCCTTCACAATCTCAGAGACTTCCAAGAGCGCCGTCTCGGTGCTTAGGTTAGAACGAAAGCCCGATTGGGACTCATGGAGTAGGTCGTTTGACTCCAGGAAGTTAGATAACACGCTGTGAACGTGTTTCTCTAAGATTTTGGTAAGTGCTGGAAGGAGCGAGATTGGCCTGTAATTGGATGGCACTTCTGGGTCCAGATTGGGCTTCTTGATAAGAGGTAAAACCATGGCCTGTTTCCAAGATTGAGGCAGAAATCCCTGACTCAGGGAGAGGTTAAGAATGGGATTGGCTATAGGGTTGACAACATCTGCCATTCTCGCTAAAAATTTTGCTGGGCAAGGATCTAGCGGTGAGCCCGATTTAAGGTTCCTCATCACAGCTAAGGATGCGGAAACCGTAAGGGGCGGGAAGTCTAACAGGACTGGGCCTGAAGTCGACAGAAGAGATGTCTCGATCGGCAGAGTCAGCGGGTCATCCATTGATCTCGGAGGAAAAGAATCCTGTATTTGCCTAATTTTGATGGTAAAAAAATTAGCAATGGTGTTGGCCCAGGTCTCTGCCGGGGCGTCCTGAGCTGAGATTGAGCGTGGGGTGGTAAATTCTCGAACAATTGAGAAAATCTCCTTGCAGGAGTTTGCTGCATCCTCAATTCTTTTGGCAAAATAGCATTTCTTGCCCTGAAGAATTAAATCATGATAGGATTTCATCATGGATTTATAGTTTTGTTTAGCCTCAGAATCGTACTGGGCTCTCCAAGCCTGTTCTGCGACTTTACATTGCCTACGGTGATGGGCCAATTCCTCCGTAAACCAAGGGGCCGAGATCCGATGAGTGGCAGACCTGGCTGGCTGTAGTGGGGCGAGCTCATTTAATCTAGCTAGGAGCCAGGATTGCAGGCTCTCAAGGTCATTCTCTAGATCAGCCGAATAAGACAGAGGATGATCCACCAGAGCCTGAGCTAACAGATCTGGTGTCACCCGATGGAACGCCCTATGGCTGCTACCCTGTAATCTCGTAGCACTGACCATTGGTTTCACGGTAGAGGATATTTCAAAGTGAACGAGACAATGGCACGTCCGAAGCATTTTCAAGTCTCCCACCAAACAGGAGGATGCAACAACTCTGTTCCCAGCAGGTGGGAGCTTCAAAATTGCTCCTGCAAGCTGGAAGCAGATTTTTGATCTGCTGGCAGAGAAACATATCATAATATTGCTTACGCCTACAGGGAGAAGCATTAGGAGCTGCTTTCTGCTGGCAGAAGCAATGCTGTGTCCCTCTGTATGCGGGGAGCCCGCTGGGGCAAGGGGGGCTTTGGGGCTTCCCCTGCGGCCCCCAGCAATGGTATAGTGGGTTCCCTGGGTAGGCACCAGGGCACCCACCTTACACATTACCGGCCCCATGGGATGGGGTTCCTGGGGCTGAAATCAGCCCGGAGAGGGGGAGCATGTGACCACATTGCCCTAAAAATAATGCCGGGCCCTGGGAGGTTGGGTCTCTGGGGCCAAAATCGTGCCCCCTCCCACTAAATATAATGCTGTCCCAAGGGCCTATAGTGGGCCGGGGAGGGGGGGGGCGTGCCCCCTCCCTCTACAATATGTGCCAGGTCTGGTGTATGTTGTCCACTAATGTAAGTGGGCACCTTGCACCAGTCCAGCCAACCCTTATGGTGATTCAAGAGGTCTCACACAACATTAGAAAGCTATCCAAGTGGTAGCTGTGGAGAGCAGCCTTTACAGGCTTAGTCTTAAAGGAGTGTAAAGCAGCTTGTTTTTACCAGAACGCAATCTTATTGTATAGATTAAATGAAAGAGAACCACTCAAGATATTTATAAAAATATGTATTTATTATATAATACTCTCTAGCACATTCCAGAGTCTCCTACATGGAGATAGACATAAAGCACACAAAGTATATCAAAGAAATCACAGTAAATAGCACTAATACACAGTGGGCTCCAGGGAGGACCAAATCATATACTAAGAGTGGTATAAGAACCACGACTCAAGTTAGGACAATGTCGAGAGGACGTAGAATTGCTGGGTCCCCCTTAGGTGAGTAGGTAGGGACCCTAATGGATGGGTGCAATGTAGGAACACGACTGCACGCGCCGTACAACTCTATGTGAAAGTCGTGTTTGGAGTTTTAAAGATTAGGGAACCTTTCCAGTGGACTACGAAGAAACCCCGTGGAAGACAGAAGGTTGGAGAGCCACCCCACCTGTGGATACCGAAGTACCCAAGTTACCTATCCCAGGGAAGCCGGGTGCATAGGTGTAAAGTGGCGTTGAAACCGCTGTCGAACCCAATGGCGGACTTTGAAGAAGAGACGCTGCTGGAAGGGAGAAGAATGTCTGTTGGAACCCAAATTTGGATTCTGGTAAAAGAGTACCTAAAAGCAGAGGGGACAGAGTCTGGGTCAATTGAGAGTGACCAGGAGCTCTGTAGATGAATGCCCACCGATGTCCTGTACTTCAGGATAGTTGACGGTGACCTTTACTCTGCAGTTGCGGGGACCAGGCAACGTTGAGGACAACCAGGAGCCAAATGCGAGCTGTCCCACTAAGGATGTTGAGTGCTAAGGGGTCGGTGTCCGGCGGGAGTACCACCAAGCCTTGGCAACCGCAACCCACGTAGAAGGTCAAGGAAGTGTACAGTTTGCACCAGCAAGGTTCAGGGGACTCACCACAGCCAGGGGAGTCGGGGCAAGCCTGGAGCAAGCAGGGGAGCCAAGGAAAAGCAGATTTGACCCTCAGTTGGACCCACAGGCCGGAGGCACAGGAGTCGCAAGAGGACCTCAAGCAGCTTCACAAAACGGCAGGTCACGGAGCACACAGTGCGAGGTGGTTGAAGAACTTTGTGGAAGAATGTGCCAGAGGATGAGGCTACTCAGAGCCCAATGCACTTGTAAAAGAATTGCCGACAAGCACGTGCACTTGCAAAAGTACGCAGTGCACAGGGGTTTGGGTATTGCAGCCCCCATGAGAGATTCTGACCTCAAAATTGGCGAGAAGGCAGCTCGGACCTCGAGGGACGTAGGAGCCCACCTCCTGTGCTGCTGAGCCTTTCGGGGTCTGTAAGAGCTCGGGATCAGCAGACCAGTCAGGAGTGTTGTGGTGCCTGCAAATGCAGGGGAGTGACTCCTTCACTCTAAGGGAGATTATCTTCAGGTGTCTTGGATGCTCCACAGGTCCTACACGGATCCTGTACGGTGCACAGGCACAGACAATGCAGCAGACTGAGAGTGAGACTAAGTCAGGCCCAAATGAAGTCCAGCAAAGTCCAGCGTGCCCAGACGGTCGAACTGCAGTGGTTTCAGTTCTAAATCTTGTCCACGACAAATCTAGGGTCCTACAGCCAGGTAAGCCCTTAAGTACTCATGACAGAGGGTTGGAAAGATTATGGGGACCCTCCCAGGGAAGGGTCTGGACAAGTGGGAGTTTACTCCCATGTCCTTTGTCCAGTGTCACGCAGGAGTCAACAGCTCCCAGGACTGGTTTGAACTGGCCCTGTGGACAACACCCCACTGCGAATGGCCAAAGACCATGGGCGGCAGTAGGTTGGATTCGAGCTTGCACAAATTCTGCTTATGTCACATACATGACATATGTCACATACACGACAACTGTACCAAGGGTTATTCTACTAATTTGACTCTAGTGCACATCAATAAGCAGTAGCTTCCATCCAGTTGTTTGTCTTATGTGCTGTGCCATTAGTGAAGGGGACTTCCCATAGCTCTGCTAAGCCACATCCACTCTGTAAGTGATGATAAAGAACTATTGACCTGGTTTGATCTTATTGGTCCCTTTTAGATGCACCAGTGTTTCACAATGCGTTATGGGAGACAGATCTGGGATACATGTGCCTCTTGGGGCAGCTGACCGAGGAAACAACAACGTGTTTGAAAATACTTGAATTATTTCTACAGCTGTTAATAACTCTACTAGCATTACATTATATTTTCTACTTACCTGTGAACTTTCAAGCGGGACCAATGATATATCATTCATTCTTGACCGCACTGCAAAAAAGGTAGGTCTGACCCAAGTTGCAGCACACATCAAGCCCCCACAGGCACACAAGCAACCATAGACCTATTCCGACCTTAATTGGATATCACCGAAGAGCTGCAGAAAGCTAAAGAAATTATTACATGGAATGCTAACCAGTCATACCTAGCGATTAGGTTTGACAGTGATCATGGGTACTTGAAAAATGTCATGAAGTGGCCGCAGTTATTTCCATTATCTGCATGAACCAAAAAAAATTCAGCTCAACCCGATTGAAAGGTAATAATATTGCCACACACAGTGCAATCAATAAGCGAGACAGAAGAAATGAGTGAACTTTCAGTTGCTTATTGGTGCATTCAGGCATTTGTTGGAAAGACTGTACAGAGAGCTGGTCACCTTGCACAACCTTGAATTCTGGCAAGAGTTCTGTCCACCCATTTTTGGAAAGGATGAATGTCTCACATAACCTTAATAAATAGAAATGCTTTTGTAATGACCTGTAATTTCTATGATCTGGTGGAACCATTTGTTTTAAGGAGCATGTTTAGAGACTGTTCTCATGCAGTTTGTACCTGTTTTTATTAAATACCTCTAATGTAAAGTGCTCTTATGCAGTCTATATTTGTTCCTCTGTAATTCTCCCTGTAACTGTTCTTGTTTAAACTGTTTGTATGCTTTATTAAACTGTTCTCGTATAAAGCCCGCTGGTACCCAAAGGTCTTGTTCATGCTACATGAAACCGTAAAATAAAGACATATTAAATCCATAGATAAGCATTTGGCCGACATGGTGTAAACATTTTCGAGTAATGAAATGGGGAATGGGTTTGTCTGCAACAAGAAACAACCATAAATACTTTTATATGATTCGTCTGGGATGGAAAGAATGACTCCTTTGTCATGACAATTTGTGTTGACGTCAAATGCACGTTTTTTCAAAGCAGTAGTTATTTCAAAAATGTACTTGGAGTTCAGAAGAATCCCAAACATGTTGCATGTCTTTGCACGGTCAAATACTTACGTCTCAAAGTGCAGCCCTGTCAGGCACATACATAATAAATATATCTCAAATATAGTGTTCTACGTGGCTGCTTCTTAATGGAAAGCGGTGCTTGCAGAGCCCCTGTATTGCTAGCTAAGGATAACCCTAAAATAAAGCCACGTTTTAGAACATAACTGGGGCAAGCTGAATAAATAAGATAGAACTTTTATTGCAATATGCATGCACAAACATGCACAAACATGCTTGCTTTCTACGCAGTGAAAATTGTACGTAGCACACAGTCTATTTTACTCAGTAGGGACAAAAGACAGTGCTAATTGACATAGTATTCCGTATCTCCATGCAAGATAAAATTATTAATTGTTGGTGAATTACATTTTCAATTGGATCTGCTGAATGTGTGTAGTTTTCTTTACAAAAAAATTAGTTTTTACAGCTATGGAATCCGGTTTTTGTATGTGTCTGGCTGCTCAATGATGCATTATGTTAACTGCATATGGATTCAACAGATATTGCTTTTTTGCTGGAAACATCCAAGGCGGCTTTGCACAGCCAGATTTTCGCCTTTGCTTCTATTTGATAGGTGAAAGGGCACTATATATTGTTGTTTATGATTCAGTTGAAAAAGGGAGAAGCCTTACATGAAGACAAGCTGATCAGGGCTCGCTCAACTGGGAAAAGGCCAAGTCGAAACCTAAAGAGTTTTGTCTCAAGCAAATCTGGCCGCCTTCTTAATTTTGTCCACTAAGGAAAAGATATGCGCAATGAAAAGGAAATCTATTCACGATCTACGCAGCTGACAGGGGGACAGAGTTGGCCCAGATCAGTCATTTTTTTTCATGCTCATTATTTTTTTTTATTTCAGTAATTTTTTATTGAAAATAAAAAGCATATTTACAGAGTATAACACATGGGGGATGGGAAAAGACAGGGAAAAAGCGCGCCCCGGGTGGGGGCAAGCATTGTCTCGATTGGCATGTGTCTGTTTGTTCATGTTCTCATGCTCGCTTCTTCTTCTTCTCCTCAAACCCTCAGGCTTCTGCCGAGTCCCTTACAGACTGTCTGATTGTCTTTTCGCTCCCCTGGTGGCGTGAAGAGAAAAGAAAGGTATATAGATATAGAGAGTAGAGAGAGAGAGGCACATTGTGCTGCAGTGTAGACGATGCATGTTGTTTATGCAGTATTGCCTAGTCTGGACGTTCAGGGTGGCTTATGAGAGGACAGGTAGTTGTCTAGCGACAGCCACATCTCGCTTTTTTTCCCTGAGTTCGGTAGGCTGTTGGTCGTTATGGTGTCGGCTCCTCGTAGCAATATGACCCAGTTAAACCAGGCTTTAAAGGTGGCCTTAGCTGTGTCTTTCCAATTGTTCATCACCGTCTTGACCCCCGCTGTGAGCAGGAGGTCAATCAGGTCTCTGTCATGTTCGGATGCCATGGATGGGTCGGTGTATCCTAGTGCTAGATAGTGAAAGTCTAGTGATAGTGTGGCGCCTGTTACGTCATTGATTAGAGTATTTATGGAGTCCCAGAACCTCCTAATCTTGGTGCATTGGTAGAGGAGGTGTGCCAGGTCTCCCTTCTGCTTATTGCAGTTCCAGCAGGAGTCGTTCTCTCTGATACCCATGGTGGCTAGGCGTGCTGGGGTCCAGTAGGCCCTGTGTACTAGCCAGAATTTCATCTGATCTAGAGTTGTTGTCACCTTCCTTCTCGATGTGGAGGACCATAGGTCTGCCCTTTCTTTCTCACTCAGCTCTCTCCCTGCTGCTGTTTCCCAGTGGGTTATAGTTTTGTTATTTAGTTTAGAGGTTTTGGGGCTCAGGGCTCTATATATGTGCGCTACTTGGTGTCCTATTATGTTCAGGCTGGTGGCGTATTGTATTATTGATGGGATGAGCTTGTTTAAGCCAGCTTTGGCGATTGCCACCCTTATTTTAAGGAAGTTATAGAGCTCTGCGCTGTCAAACTTGTATTGCTCTGTGAGTGTGTCAAAGGCTGTTTGATTTCCTTTGTCCTGTAGTTGGCTCACCGTTGTTATGCCGTGTCGGTACCATGTGTGCATGTCCAGTGTCTTGTTTCTGTACTTTATTCTGGGAATGTGCCAGATGGACTCTAGCTGAGTTTGTCTGACGCTTGTGTCTAGTACTTTATCTAGTCTTAGAAGGGCGAGTCTTGTGTTCCCAAGTATTGCGTTTTGTTTGATTGCGGGGTGTTTCGTCGCCGTGTAAAGCTAGTTATTGCGCCAAGCTGCCTCCTCTGCTGGTGAGTTGTCTTTAGCTAGCTAGCCTGGATTCTATTATATCCTCAGTAGTGAATATATCCTCTCCCCAGATCAGACTGGCTTCATAAGAAGGCATCAACTGTCTACTAAGAAAGAGTTCAAAATAGAAAGAAATATTTTCCTGGTACTCCAGCTACAGTGATATTGGTCGATGCAAAAACTTTCAACTTTGTGGGCTAGAATTTTCATTTAGTTGTACTTCATCTCAGTTCAGGTGATTGTTAACAATCAGAATGCAAGAGCGGTTAGCATATTCAAGGTACTCGTCACGGATGCCCCATGTCTCCTACTTTATCCGCTTGTACATCGAACTGCTGTAGTGTATATCTGTGTATGGCCCCCATTCCATATGTACACCGCTTTGCACTTGACGTTGTAAGTAATACACATGCTCCTTTAATTGGAATGGATATGTGTGTGTGAGTTTCCAGTCACTTAAGTAACATTATGTGGTCCTTGTCCTTCTGTATGAGAGTTTGGAGCTCCTGTAGTCATGTTTTTCAGACCATCACAATGTAAATCCAAGAACAGGAGTGTTGAGTACAGTGCTTCATTGGAGTACACTGATTTTATAGATGTCCTTGGGCATTGTGGCCTCTGATGCCTGAGCTTTCAGAAATCAAAGCTACCTCCTGTTGTTAGTGTAAGAGGATGCCATCAATGTGGTGCCTCTTGCTCTGATTGGGACCCTGCTCATAGCTGATCCATGAACCTGTTAACCACTACAGAGCAATGTGCAGTGAACAGTGAGCTGAAGCCATGGGAGGTGAGCCATGGTCCCAAAATGGGACTGGAAGTAGTTGCAGGACTTTGTGGATGATCAAAGGGGAATACCAGTGGCTTACCATGGCCCGATTGGGACGCAGGGGAAGGATCCATCACAGAAAAGTACTAAGTAAAGACTGCACTTACACTGTTGTGGAGCCACAGGGCACTAAAGTAGTGGAAGTGTAGCCAAATCTGATGTTTTCCAGTTTCTACTGAAAAGAAAATATTTTATTTTGTAGTATTTTATCAGGAATAATTGATTATAACTAAAAATAAAAAACCCTTCTTTTGATATTGTGAGATATGCAATGATTTTGAAACTAAATGCATGCTATTATGCCCCTCACCCAAGAACCGGAATGGAATGTGTCATCATTATGAAACTGATGGCCATACAGTTATTCGAGCTGAAGACTGGCCTTGGTTCTTAATTTGCAGTGATTCAGTTACGGTTAAGCATTTTATGATTTAGGAACAGGTGGATATGCTATATGAAGTATTAGAACATTGGAATGTGGAGCACTCCATTGAAGACA
Source organism: Lissotriton vulgaris (assembly GCF_964263255.1). NCBI lineage: Eukaryota > Metazoa > Chordata > Amphibia > Caudata > Salamandridae > Lissotriton > Lissotriton vulgaris. The sequence continues at coordinate 1,607,394,197 of NC_141694.1, read as the reverse complement.
ATGGAGTGCTCCATGCTTCTACAGGCCGATAAAGACTCGCAAAGCAATATTCTAATGTTCTTTTCACAAAGGCCTCACAGAGCCCAAGGGGATTTAAACCCCCTCGTGCTCCGAGAGGCCTTTGTTTTATTTGTTAGAACATTCTGTCCTCTAGTGGCAGATGTTCTAATAGGCTTATAGCCCTTCGTAGCTGGGCTATACCGGCTATTAAAGTCCTGCTACCGTGTTGAAGGCCCTTGCCTTCAGCTCGGGCCTTTAACTCTGGAGTGTGCCTTTAATAGCCGTTATAGCCTGCTACGGCAGGCTATAAGGCTTTATTAGAACCATAGAATGTTGAACAATCCATTGCAGACAAAGGAGTGCTCTTGGCTTCTACGGGCCAATAGAAGCCTGCAGAACAGCATTCTAATGTTGTTTTTCATTCATAGCTGCTGCTAATAAAGGCCTCTCAAGGTCTGAGGGGAATTAAATAACCTCGGGCTTAGAGAGGCCTTTTTTTTACCAATTAGAACATTATGCCCTCTGGGACGGAATGTTCTCCTAGCGGGCTCTACCCGCCATTAAAGGCCTCCTTCCTTGTTAGAGGCCCTCGCCTTCAACTCAGGCCTTTAGATCCATGGGAAACAATGGAGTTCTCCAGGCTTCTAATGGCTGGTAAAAGCCCGGATCTCCAACATTCCAATGTTTGTGGTTCACAGCTGTTACTGTGAACAAAGACCTCACGGAACCCGAGGGGATTTGAATCCCCTTGAGCTCTGTGAGGCCTTTGTTTTATTGTTATAACATTCTGCCCCCTAGTGGCATAATATTCTTTTGCCCTTCCTAGGTGGGTTATACTGGCAATAAGGTTCCGCTCCCTTGTTAAAGGCCCGATCCGAACCCTGGAGCGGGCCTTTAATGCCCGGTGTAGCCCACTACAGCTAGCTGTAAGGGTATAGCGGGAATGCTAGCATTATGGATCTGATAAATATCTTATGATTTTAAAGTTACCGGACATGTTATCCTTCTGGACCTGCAAAATATTTAACAGTGGATTTGACTTTTTTGTGAAGCTGTGATCACAACATTACTCTGGCAGTAATGGGTCTGGGAATGATGGCCATGTCACAAGTCTGAATCTGGTGGAATAGAAGAATTTTATTTTTTCAACTGGTAAACGTTGCGTTATTTTGAATATAGCGGGAATGCCAGGATATACAACTAGGAATGCCAGCAGTAATTCTAGAACTGGAAATATGTCATGATTATGAAAGCAAGGCAAGTGTTGCAAATTTGAAACTGGTTAGAGGGTATTCTGACATCTGAGGGCATTCTGTGATTGTTAAACTGTACTGCTTATGTATAGGACATGCCCACACCATAGAAACAGCAAACCTTTTGGCTTTGATAATCTGTGTTTGTGTATTTGGGAGTGAGTGAAGACAAACAAGTCTGAAAAATGAATGCTACAGAAGTGTTTTTTTCTCTTTAGCGCCAATTTTCCCTAGGCTTTTGTCAGTTCTCATTCGTCATCTTAGAATAGTACACTATAATAGTCTATGTTTAATAAAGTTCAGTGATGCCACCATGTCTATAATTAGTCATTGAGCAGCTGGGTAACACTGAGGAATCAACTAAAGAATGGATACTACTGAAAATATCGGACCTTTTTCAGTGGCATCCATTTTTAGATGAATTTGTCAGTCCCTCTTGCATTCTGATGGAAGCAGAAGGACACATCCAGACAGCTAATAGAAAAACTGTGACAGAAAAATACTCCTGTGTGCTGATCCTTGAACTTGATAATGTCTCAAGCCAATTATGGAATATTGCAGAGCGAAAGGAGTGATCGCTAGCCCATTATAGTAAGTATAGAATACAATATGTTCATTACAAATGGTCCAAGCACCGTAAACGTCAGATTAAAACTAGCATTGGCATAGCCAATAGGTCTCGCCTTTGGGACCTTATAAGTGTTTAGCCAGAGCTATTGGCTTTGCCAGTGTTTTTAAGCTATATTGTAGAGCATTGTAGCGGCTGTGCAGTATGTTGAAAAGTTATAATAAAAAAGTGTTATAAAAAAAAAATAAAAAAGTGTTATAAGCATGTTTGTTACCTTATCTGTAACCAAGAAAACAACAGGAGAGTGGAGGTTGGGAAATACTACTTGAATTACAAGCAGCGGATGGACACTAGAGGTGAATCAAAAAACGACTGATTCCGGGGGCAGACTGAGGTGGTGTTGAGTGATGCTGAGGTGATGGTGTGCTAGTACAGAGGTGCTGCTGAGTGATGCTGAGGTTGTGCTGTACTGATTCTCAGGTGGTACTGAGTGAGCTCGAGTTAGTGCAGTGCTGAGAAAATGCTGCACTAATGCAGAGGGGGTGCTACGTTGGTGCTGAGGTGGGGCTACGCTGGTAGTGGTGCACTGATGCAGAAATGGTGCTGTGCTGATGCTGAGACAGTGCTGTGCTGATGTATTTTGGTTAATTGAACCTAAGAGCCAGACCACAGGTTGAGAAGACAAAATGATGAAGATCACCAAAAATCTGGAAAAAATGGTGTCACTGAAGATTCGGGTGGTAATTCTAGATGATTATCGAGCTATGATTCTTCCTCTGAATTGCATGATATTGCCTGGTCGAAAAATGGTATAACACTGTTATGGAACACTTCTGTATTGCTCACGCCAGGTGGTCGTTTGTCACTTAATAATCAATGCATTACCAAACTCAGCAGGACTCAATTTATTTGCATCAGAAGGAGGGAGGCTGAAAGTTCTACTGAGATTAAAATATGGCACTTGCTACGCACAGATCTCTGCAGCACATGCTTTAACATGTAGAGATAACTGCACTAATGAGACGTTGAGATGTCACTCGATTAACACAGTGGTCAATAAATGCCACCCTTGATGCTGCTTTCCATATACAATTTTATTTGGATCCCCATGTGAAGTCATCTCAGCAGGGCTGATGTCTGATATACATCGTCTTGTCTCCTACAATGCCCCTCTCATCTCACCAGTTGTTTCTCTGGAGCTGTTGGGGTCTGTAAAGATGACATGGGTCGTGAGTAGCTGAACATGTGCTTTGTGGAGGTGGAGTCAAAATGGGACGTTTCCTAGCAGTCTATATCCTTTCGGTGTAATGGTGTATGCAGTACTGGCTGCTACCCAAAAGGGATGGGTGGGGATGAGGGAGGGGGTATACATTTTTTTTAAAAATAACTTACCTTCATACTACCACCTCTCCTCATTCCTCTCTGGAGCACCCTGGAACCAGGAAGCAAAGCATACAGCCTCCCAGAATTCCCCAGCCAATCACAACGCTGCCTTAGCAGCTTTGTGATTGGACTGAGCACTGTGGTTTGGGGCTTAGACAGGGACTGGCAGGCTGGGCATGTTCTTCACCCAGGCTGTAGTGCAGCCTGGGTGGAGAACACGCACAGTGCGCATGACTCTTTGGCGGGCCCGAATCGGCCGGCCAAATTATCATGCGCACTTTTGGTGCTGCAAATAAAGTTCTTTGTACCTAACAAAAGGCCTATAGCCAGTTATTAACAAAAATATATTTATTTTTGTTAATAACTGGCTATAGGCCTTTTGGTAGGGACATAGAACTTTATTTGCAATTCTTCAACCTGTCCTGTATTGGATTCGAGGGTATCTCCCTTTGTGTGGTGTTTAAGTATTATTACACTTTTGGTGCTGCCACCACTCCCCCCTGTGAGGCGCGGGGAGCCTGCTCTGCCCCGCTCTTCAACTGCGAGCTGGATACCAAAAGCAAAATGATAATATCAGAACGTTATCATTTAGTTTTTGCTATTCAGCTTGCAGCTGAAACAGTGGGGAAACGCTCCTCCGCCATAGCAGAGGAGCCGCCACTGGTGTATGAGTAGAGCCAACGGAATAATGCAATTCAGCGAACATGCTGTTTTCCGCATAGTTATGGGTTTGTGGCATATGACACATATTGCATTATCTCCTGCATAATTTGAAGACTTTACCCCCCAAAAGATATGCCTATCTAAAATGAATTAAAAGCTATAAAAAATGTGTTGATATGTATTGCTGTGCGGTGGAGGGCCCTTCACATAAGTGGACTTGCACATTTCAATCCCTTAGTTCTGTATTTGAGTGTTAGTGTTGATACTGAGGTTAGACCTTTGCTTAGACAGTGTTAACGTGTATAAAATACAAAATAATGCAGTAATACTGTCGCAAAAAGTGATGCATTACGCTGCAAAATGGGCCTTTTGTTGCCTCATTATTTAATCAACACAGCCATATAATTTGGTCCTCCCCTGTTGCACGGTGCTAGTGGCAGTGACCAAAGGTTTTTCTGAAAGGCCGGTAGTTGTGGGGCTAGACTGGGGCGTGAAGCGTGTATCTGAGAAGGTGGGAGTGCTGGATCTGTCGGGCGAATGTCCGGCGCTGCTTGGCATGCCACTGACTCCGCCTCAGCCTGATCAGCTTTGGAGAGGCACTGGCTGTCGAGAATCCTCTCCTTGTATGGCTTTTTTCAATTGCAGCCTTGCCACTTCGCAACATAACAGGTGCGAGTGTATTAAAATGAATGTCCTCAGTTTAACCTATCATGTAAGGGTGAAAGGCTGTATTTCTCGTGCTTGTACAAGTGTTACCAAACTTTCTTCGTAGAGCTGCCGCGGCTGATGGAAGGACAGAATCCGCTATGGTAGAATTTAACAAGAGATGTATTTTGTGGATCTTAAATCAAATCTAATGTCCAAACTGGACAGTATGATTGGGGCCGTGGAAAGCTGGGTTACAGTGTTGCTTATTCATCTTATGCAACTAACAACCATTGAAAAAGTCAATAGTCCTGGCTTGTTGTATGTGTAGTGTTAGTTGTTGTATTGTATATCTGGATGCAAAGACTTAGGGCCATATGTAGGTGGCCAAAGGCCGATTTCGGCCGTTACCGACCGGTATTTGTAGTTTCAGATGTAGGGGGCCAGAAAATGACTGATTCTGTATATTTACCGAATCCTTAAATTTACCGAATCTGTAAATTACCGAATCGGTAAATGTACAGAATCGGTAATATGGGATGTAGGTGGCACTGGAAACAGTGCCACAGGCCCTTAGGAATTCGTTATTTACCATGAAATACAAAGGCATGGTAAATAACGAATTTCTGTGTACATGCACATCTGTACATGTACACCTGTGCCATGTGCCAGAATCAGGGGTGCAACAGGGTGTCAAAGTGACACCCTGTCCCCCTTGACAAATCGGTAAATTTACAGAATTGGTATTTACCGATTCGGTAATTGCCATTGATTCCTAAGGGCCTCAAGGCCCATAGGAATCAATGGCAATTACCGAATCGGTAAATACCGATTCGGTAATTACCGATTCATAACGAATCGGTAATTGATACCGAATAATTACCTACATGGCATTTACCGATTTGTAAATACCGAATCGGTAAAATTCGGTATTTACGATTCGGTAAATGCCATTTACCTACATATGGCCCATAAGCAGCAAAATACCAGTTCTCAGCACACTATGCCAAGCACAGATTTTAGCATAAATGTTTAAGCGTGCCCTTAATTGCATTGGCCATGCCCCTTTGTGAGACTCTCCGTTCTTGAGGGATGACATGATGCTTTGTCCCCAAAATGCAGGGGGAAGTATGAGTGTGAGGTGAATGCTTGAGTGTGTGAGGAATGCTTGAGGTGTGAGGAATGCTTTTTTAAAAACTGGTTATGCCTTGGCGCTTGGTGCTTGGCCTGTACAAAAGGGCCTGAATGTTTGCCCTCTTTAAAATAATGATGTAGATGGTCATATCACCGCGGTTGTTTTGAGCACTCAAAAAAAATGAAATGCGCATCTGTGTCCAAGAGGAACCGTGAACAGGATGTGATGGCTGATCAGAAACATAAAATCGATGTATCTTCTGGGCGCTGGTGTTTCAACTTGCAGTGTTCAAGAGATGCTCCATTGGTGTCATGAGCTTTGTAGGGTGCGGTAAGTGCCTGGCTCTTGAAGCACTTCTCTGCAGAGATGTGTGATGTTTCTTCAGTGGCTCTCATGCCTGCGATGTCTTCGTCCCAGGAGCCGGTATGCTGCTCAGTGCTACGCTTATCCCTGCTGTGGCTACAAAAAGGACTCTTTTCAATTGTGGAAAAAATGGCTGTGCCCGCAGAGCCCGAGAGACTGCATGAGAGCGGGATTCGAATAGAGAAAAATAGTGCCCCAAACAACATAAATGCTGCTAAGGAAAGGGCCACATGTAATCAGGGCATTCGCTATGGGAGGGAACAAACCACCACTAAGCGGGGCAAATAAAACAGATGCACCTATTACAAGCACTGATTTGTGCACGGCACAAAAAGGAACCAATCAAAAGTGATAGGCGCGATCAAAGCCCCTAGAGCAGATTACAGCAGGTCGAGAGACAACGCATGCGCTGCAGGCTCGACCTAAAAATATTGAGAAGAATCACCTCCCTATCAAACAACCTAGTTCTCTTGAATCGGATAATTCACGGCACTTGTTAGATAGATGGCATTCCTGCTGAAGAACGAGCAAGAAAGGCCAGTATGTTGCCTATTTTATTTTAAAAGCAAAATGTGACTTTCAGAGAGCAAGCGAAAGTTATTTGCCCATAATTTGAGTGTTCGGATTGGCATATATCCTTTTGCCTCGTGGCTGATGCGATTCAGGGGCACACTTTGCTGCTTTACCTTGGAATGATCCGTTTTACCCGTGCCATGTCTTAATGTACTGTGCCTTGAAAAAAAAATGGGCAAGTCAGACCGCTGGAAATGCTGCAATTTATGTAAAAGCTGTTTTTCAGGATTAAAGCAATATGCTTTCTATTTGAGGGGGAGGCAGGCCAGCAGTGTGTGTGCTTTCCAGTGCCTCCTTTGAAATGAAAAATCACATTCTGAACAAAAGGTCGTGGCATCAATCAGCTCATAAGCAGAGCTATGCAAAATCTGGATTTATTTTTATGAGATGCAAGTGCTGCTGGCTTTGTTTCTATAAACCATGCCCCAGTTCAATTTGTTTCTATATTAGCTAGCATCCCGGATTACGATCCCGACATTGGCAGTGCGTGTGTAGTTTGCCTGATTGCCACTTTGCGATATTATATAATCAGGGCCAGCATAGTCTCCGAGGTATGCAACATTTATAAAACTTCATCATGCGCATATGCACACGCACACACCAGCACCCACTTAGCCAACCGGACCATCTCACAATGCGTTCATTCTGGGTCAGCACTTTAAGAACGTGAACCTATGGACACTCCCACAAACATACAAATACACTAACACTGTAGGTCACCCCACTCTGAAGCAACCACCAAAGACGATGGCAAAAAGATGCCACAATTTGATAATCTCCAGTAGGTTGACCCACGTGTAGCTTTATATTACAAACGGGCACTCACATTTGTGAAGTTTGGATGAGGGGTGAACACTAAAATATTGAATCCCTTTTAGTACAATTGCGGGCTGAACGATTTTAAGGGCCCACTTTTTAGCCATGACCCACAGAGAAAGTAAGGTGTCATTTAACGAATATTCAAGAAAGAAATGAAATGACAAGGCATCGCATAATCTAGCATACGTTTTGCACAGTTTTTCTGTGTTAGAGAATCACCATGCCTTCTGGAAAGCTGCATTTCAATTCAATCGAATGCTGTAATGTTCCTGACACAATCTGACTTTAAACAAAACCTCCTGTAAAGTTGTATTCAATTCCAAGTGAGTTTTTTTTTTACCATAGTTAATAACCCAGTGTGCTTTAAATTTTACCATTTGCTAAGAAGATTTCTGAGTTGACAATTTTCTCTAAGATACTTACAATTACTATTCATCTTCTAAATATTGTTACTGGTTGAATGATGCGACTGGTCAGGCCACCATGCCATCGCCTTCCTGCTACCTGGCACCCGCAAGACTAGGACACCACAACCGGTGCTCCCAAAGCGCTGGGTCAGAGACACCAAAAACCTAGACCTCAATGAACTTGAGATCCGCTGCAAATCCGAACCCCCCACCCGCATTACTATGGTCAGTGACCTAAATGATCACTACTCTGCTTCAATGTTGAACATCCTGGATGACCTAGCCCCTCTTAAACTAAAAAGAATTCAAGTCAAAGATAGAAACCCATGGTTCACTGGTTCCCTCAATGACGAGAGGAGATCCCTCCGACAAACTGAAAGAATCTGGAGACAGCACCCCTCGGCAGATCACCTAAAACTTCTTTGCCAGGACAGAAATACTTACAACAAGAATATCGTCAACTCAAAAAAAGAGTTTTTCAGAGCGGAATTAGGAAATGCCCAGAACAGACCACGCAAACTCTTTGACATGGTCAAAATCCAATCGAACAAACTGTCCCAAACAGCGAAAGAAACCCCTTAGTCTCTCATTTCCTCAGAGGATTTCTCCTCGTTGTTCGCAAACAAAATCAAAACCTTAGATATTGAACTCAAGGTTGCCTCACTCCCCCATCCGAACCTCGACCTTCCGCCTTCTCCCCCCCTGCCGCCATGGTCCTCACCGAAGAATCTAGCACACTGGTCCGAATTCGCACCCTATGATGAAGACGCTGTCGCGCAAATCCTTTCCACCCTGAACCCTAACAACCACTTCAACGACTCGCTCCCTTCAAACTGTCTCGCGACCGTTGCCAAATCCATTATTCCTAGCTGGACTGTGATAATCAATGCCTCTCTCCGGCAGGGATTAATACAGGCCTCGCTGAAAGCAGGCCAAGTCCTCCCCATTTTGAAAAAGCCGTCACTGGAGCCAGCCTCCTCAGACAACTTTAGACCAATTTAAAACATTCCTCTTTTGGCTAAAGTGCTGGAAAAGTGTGTACAAATACAGCTAAGTCACCACGTCAACAACTTCCATCTACTCGACGACTGCCAATCCGGCTTCCGACCGGGACTCAGCACTGAAACCACCATGCTCCACATTGTTGATGACGCTCTTCAAGACCTTGACCAAGACAAAACCTGTCTCCTAATCCTCCTTGATCTATCCTCGGCCTTCGACACGGTCAACTACGAGATGCTACTCAAACGCCTCAAACTGAGGATGGGATTAGATGGCACTGTCCTTGTTTGGTTTAGTTCCTACCTCCAAAACCGATCTCAGAGATTCCTAGCCAATGGCGAACTGTCCGCTCCCTCCGTGGTCACGGTGGGAGTCCCTCAAGGATCAACGTTGTCCCTCACCCTTTTCAATCTCTATTTAGAACCCCTTGCCGAAGTCCTGCGCACTGCAAATATCTCCTTCCATATGTACGCTGATGACACTCAGATCTACATAAAAATCTCTTCTCTTGCGGGGATCCTCACATTGAATGAGGACCTGAAGCTGACCGTCAGATGGCTCTCCTCCAACCAACTCAAACTCAATGCTAAGAAAACTGAGTTCCTTCTAAACTCCCCGCCCAAGAGCAACTCTGAGATCCAGACTTGGATTAAAGCTATCACAGCCATAAACTGTTCCCCGACCATTGTGGATTCCCCCAAATCTCTGGGAATTACCTTGGATTATAACCTAAACATGCAAGACCACATCAACACAATGGCCAAATCTGCCAGATTCCACCTGAGCCACCTATGGAAACTGAAACCCTTTCTAGACGCTCCTGAGCTAAAACTAGCAGTCCAATCTATAGTTGTCTCTCGGCTGGAATATGGTTGCTCCACCCTCTCCGGCTTACCCAAGATCTCGCTGGCACCCTTAAAAGCCTGCCTCAACGCAGCCGCCAGACTACTTACACGCTCTAGAAAATTCGATCACATCACTCCTCATTTGAAAGCGTTGAACTGGCTTCCCTTCGAGGCTAGGATCCACCTCAAGCTGGTATGCATCACGCACAAGGCCTTACACTCTAACTCCCCAACGTATCTTGCACAGAAGCTTGTGATATCCGGAGGAAGCAGAAACTCATGATCGGCCAATGCCCTCCTACTCTGGCCTGCGCGCTTTAGGAAAATAAAAACCTCCAATCGAGCTTTCGCCGGGACTGCACCAAGAATATGGAACTCCCTCCCTCCCCCCGACATCAGAAGAATCCGCTCCCTGGCACGCTTCAAAGAAGAGGCTAAATCCTTCCTCATGGGTAAATTCCTTGGCTAAACCCATTCCACAGCCACCTGAGAGACTATTGCCTTATCCTGCGACCTTATACAGTACTAATGTGATATCCTGCCTATCGTATGACTCTTATCTCTGTAAAATGCCATGATGTACAGTTTTTCCATTCCCCCAATGTACAGTACACGTATGACATCCTGCCTACCTTATGACCCCTCGACCCTGTAAGCTCTCTGATGTACAGGTCTCCTGTGATGACCTGCCTTTTGTATTCTCTATGAATCTGTAAAGCGCTCTGATACCCTCACGGGTCAAGTTTGTACTCTATAAAACCATAAAATAAAGTACATTTAAAATGCACTGTGCTCCTTTTGATGTTACTGTTTAGTTCAATTAAAAAAGAATCCAGACTGGGAGGTGGTTGATTTCCCATCCCCAAGCCACCCTTTAACCTTGTGGTAGGTTCTGTGGATCACACCTTTTAAAGCAAGACTTGTAGCTCTGTGGCTGTCTCTACAAAGGCAATGTTGAGCAGAATAAAATCTGACCAAGACAGCTCTTCGAAGAATAATTACTCTCAGTTGCACCTCTTTCCATTGTTCATTTATGCCACATTGGTTTGCAAGAAACTATATTACTTTGCCTGGAGAAGACTGTAGGTTCCTCAGAAACAGTAGAGCAGTATTGTAAATAAACCGTTGCTGACAAGGGACTGAAACACTGAACTATGGAGTATCATATCTCCAAAGAGAGTTAGAAGCTAGAGAGAGCCAATTGACTGCTATTGGAGTGCCCGCACAACAATGTTAATGCATTTCTAAACTTTTTTATGCAAAAGTTGAAACAGGCAATGTCATAACATTCTCATTCGTTTGAATCTTCTAAGTGGGTTTATATTGTGCCTCATTTTCTTGACTATATAATAAACATTACATGGTTATATTTCCCTGCAGTGGATCAGAGAAAGAAACTAGCTTAGCTGAAGAACAAATGACCCCAAAACCCAGCGCAATTCACCTTGCTCTTCCTGATGTCCACGACCCTGACAACGGTATGTTATAAAAAAAAGCACGTTTTGGATTTCTTTTAGTATATTGTTACTTTTTTCTGGTAATTATCGTGTGATGGAAAATGGCCCTCCCTGAAGCGTCATCCCAAACATTGTGGCTCCCTTTTCCTATTTTTCTGATCTTGTTTTTGTTTGCTTTAGGATTCTGAGCACTTTACCACTGCTGACCAGTGCTAAAGTGCATGTGCTTTCTCCTCTGAACATGGTGACATTGGTTTATACCTGTTTGGCATATTTAATTTACTTGTAAGTCCCTTGTAAACTGTTATACCATATACCCAGGGCCTGTAAGTTAAATGATATTAGAGGGCTGCATTACTAATTCTGCCACCCACTAAGTAGCCTTTCAAACCCATCTCAGGTCTGCCACTGCAGTCCCTGTGTGTGCAGTTTGCCGTCACCTAAACTTGCCATTTAAAACTACTTGTCAGGCCTCAAACTTCTCTTTTGTTACATGTAAGTCACCCCTTAGGTAGGCCCTAGGTAGGCATTAGAAATGGGGGTCTCTAGTTGGCAGTAGTGACACTCTGTCGAAGTAGGGACCCTTCCTTTTAGTCAGGGTAAGGGAGTTGCACACCCAAAAAAAACTGCTCTCCCCCTTGGTTGCTTGGCACAAGCAGTCAGGCGTATTGCAGAGGCAATGTGTAAAGTATTTGTACATAATAGACACAGTAACAGTGAAAACACTACAAATGGACATCACACCAGTTTTGAAAAATAAACAATCTTGATCTAAACCAAACAAGACCAAAACGACAAAAATCCAACATGCAGAACTCAAAATGTCACTTTTAAAAGGTTTAAGCAATTCATTCCATAGAATTCTATGGATGCATTGATTTTAGCACAAAATAGGTATGATGCTACAAAATCCAAGATGAAAAACAGCTGCAAAGGAGGAAAGCATCAGAAAACACAGCAATGCATCGGTTCTTGAATCTCAGGGGAATGGAGGCGTCAATTCGTCTGCACACAGGGGAGGTGTTGGGTTGATTCCTTAATGTAAGGAGAAGCAATGCTTTGACTTCTGGAGGTGACTCCTTTTGGAAACTTGGCGCACAGGAGCAATGCCTGGAAATTCTGGACGCAATGCGTCAATTCTTCCAGCTCTGTACCTTTGATGCATTGATTCTTTCAACTGCACTGCAGGGCCTGCATCAGAATTGGAACGGGGGTCTTGGACTTCAGAGACACGATGCCCTGGACTCAGGCTGCAGCAGTTCTTCGGGCCACGAACAAGCACTGCATTGATTATTCAGCCACATCACAGGGAGCCATTACTTTTTTAATCGCACTGCAAGCATGCAGCGGCGAAAAACAGCATGGATTTTCAAGTCTTGAAGCAGCAGAACCTGGAATTAGCACCAAATGGCAGGATCCATCATCGTTCTTTAGCTCACTTTGCCACCCCAGTCACAGATCTTGGTTGAATCCATCATCGTTCTTTAGCTCACTTTGCCAACCCAGTTCAACTGGTCCCAGGATGCTTGTTTCCGGTTCAGGGAACACCTCGCTTTGCAGTTCTGGCTGGACTGTTCCCATGAGGCAAAGGGTCAAGACTGATTTGTATATAGCAGGGTCTGAAGTGGGTGGCAAAGGGAGCTAAAGAACGATGATGGATTAAGCATGGGCGGATTTTGCGGATTGGCAATCCGCGAATTTGCGGATTGGCAAAATCCGCAAAATCTGCGAATACTCGCAGATTTTTTTTTTTGTGTTCGCACGAGTTTCTGCAAGTTTGCGAGGGTTTTGTACAATTTCGCAAATTGCGAAATTGTACAAAACGCTCGCGAACGTACAGAAACCCGTGCGAACACTGCCTCTTGTGTGTATAAAAGGTCAGAGAAAGATCAGTTCAGCAGATGAAGAGAAAGAAACTTCTGGTCACAGGAACAGCACGGGTATTGCGCTCGTGAAAGTCAAGGATGCAAAGGCCTCTATCCAGCATCACAGCTGATTTTCCACGGTAGATTTGGGAAGAAGGCACCCCTGCCCAGCCTCGACGACGCTCACGATTGTTTTTGGGCTAATGAATGAGTCACTGAATTTGAGCATCAACTAGTTCGAGCGACCATGTGTGTGTTACTATGCAATCGCCCCGAAGGGCGCAGGGGTCCCTTGAGTGAGCTGTAGCCAGGCTGTAACTATTTTACAATGGCGGCAGCAAGTTGCCAGCGCCGTTGTAAAATAGTTACAAAGTTAGCTTGCACAGGAACCACTTAGATAAAATAAAGCAGCACCTGCTTCGTTTTATCTAGTGGTTCCTGTGCAAGCTAACTTTGTAACTATTTTACAACGGCGCTGGCAGCTTGCTGGCGCCATTGTAAAATAGTTATAGGAGTGGGGGTTCAACTTTTGAACCCGTTACGTCCGCGGATTTTTTTTTGCGAATTTTGCGGGAAATCCGCAAAATTCGCGGATTGCGGATTTCCCAAAAATCCGCAAAATCCGCGGGCGTAACGGATTTACCGCTCACACTTATGATGGATCCAACCCAAATCTGTGACCGGGGGTGAGTGTCTGAAAAGTTTCAGCGCTCCTTCCATCATCTCTTTGTGTTTACTTTGTTTGCCCTAAGTTGGCAGGGTATGCCCAGACGTGGGTCCCTTGCTCACTTTGACACTGGATTCAACTTAGCATAGCTGATGAGAGGTGTTACCGTGAAGCAGTACCAGGATACTTGTTTCTGGTTCAGGGAAGACCTGGCTTGGCAGTTTGCGCTGGACTGGTCCCATGAGGCACAGTGTCAAGACTGATTTGCATATAGCTGGTTCTGAACTGAGGTGGCGAAGTGAGCTAAAGAACAATGAAGGATTCAACCCAGATCTGTGACTGGGGTGAGTGTCTGAAAAGTTTCAGCGCTCCGTCCATCATCTCCTTGTGTTTGCCAATTTCTAAAAGTGGTATTTTCAAACGCACAATTTTAAACCAACTTTACTAAAAGATGTATTTTTAAATTCTGGGTGCAGGGAACTCAAACTCCAAATCTCCTTCTTTTTCCAATTAAAAATTACACTTGTAAGTTGGTACAAGGCAGCTCCAATGATAACCTATTGGCGATATAGCCCTTGCAATAGTGAAAAACGAAGTTGGCCGTATTTCACTATCAAGATATGCAAACCACATCAGCACATGTCCTACCTTTCACATACACTGCACCCGGCCCATGGGGCTTTCTCAGCCCTACCTTAGGAGTGCCGTACTGTAGAAAAAGGGAAGGTTTGAGGCTTGGCAAGTGGGTGCACTTACCAGGTCAACATATCAGTTTAAAACTACACTCACAGACACTACAATGGCAGGCCTGAGACATATTTTCAGGGCTACTCATGTGAGTGGCACAATCAGTGCTATAGGCCCACTAGTAGCATTTGATTTACGGGCCCTGGGCACACATAGTGCACTTCCCTAGGGACTTACAAGTAAATCAAATATGTCAATCATGGATAAACCAACACCAAGAGTGCCAGGTCTAACAGTAGCCCTATGGACAGGGTGCTTTGTAAATACAAGGTAGGACATGCACTTTAATGTTTTGCATATTGTGGTAGTGTCAAACAGCCTATTTCATTTTTCACTACTGTTAGACCTACTCCTCTCATAGGTTAGCATTGGGAATTCCTTAAAACACATTTAAGCTGTAATTCCTGACCAAGAGAGGAGTAGCTTTTTCATGTTTCATATGTTTGGAATGGTAAGGACAAATCCTCCTTGCTGGTAAAGTTGGATTTAACATTACTGTTTTAGAAATGCCACTTTTAGAAAGTGGCTTATTTGGGGTTTGGGTCTTTATGCCAACAGCTAGTATGGGCTTCTTTTACATTTATAAATAACAAGGGACAGCTGCATTTATACACAGGCCAAGATCAGTAATTCACTTGATCTTGATTTTCAAAAGTTGATGGTTGAATAAATGCAGCTAGACCCTTGTTATCTATACAAACTTTTAGAAAGTGGACATTTCTCTGTGCTCATAACTCTGTTTGCTTTGCTGTTTGTCTCCATTCATCTGCTTTCTGATGGGCCTGCTTAGGCAGGGAGGCATGGGAGGGACTAACACTTACATTTCAATAGATAGTGTCCTGCCCACACTCAAAGCACTGATTTACCCCCTCAGATAACTTGGCAGAAAGGACTAGATTGAAAGAGATTCTTGTGCACTTCAGAGAGTTGATTTGAAGTCATCCCCTACATCAAAGACACTTTTGAGTAGAAGTACAGGGTCTTTGATCCCCCTAAAATCACACACATCTGGATGTTAAACTGAACCTCTGTCAGAAGGACTGCTGTGCTGCTTAAAGCACTAAACTGGACTGATTTTCTGGAAGGGCTACTTTTCTGCTTTTTGCCCTGCTGTCTACTGCTCCCTGCCTCTGCTGAAAGGACTCTGCCTTCCCTCAAAGTGATCTCCAAGGGATTGCTGCCTTGCCTCCTGTTTTCTGAAGTCTCAAGGTCACAAAAGACTTCCTACAATTCTACTGGTGCTGCTGGACTCTGCTTTCTGTGAGTCCTACCCTTGCCTGAGGTGCCCCTTCCAAGCTCTGGGCCTCAGAAGTGGGTTCTACAGCAGTTGTCACCAAAAACCAATGCATTGCATAGACTGCATGAGAAAGTCTGCTGCATCACCCTTCGCAGCCAATACAGAGGCTGTCCTACAACAGTAGTTCCACTGCCTGCACGGCTCAATGATGACTTGCTGTGTGGCTTGACGACAACATATTGCATCCACTTTAACAGAGCTGGACGCCAACATGGGAACCCCTGTGTGAGGCTTCACGACCTTGCAGTAGACTCCATCCAAGGTTTTACATCAGCGGGACCTGTCGGGCCCTGCAGCTGGCCTGCAGTCGGCCGGGGTCAGACGGAACTTTGGATATGCACCGATCCCTCGTGACATGAAGTAACCTTTTGACTGCTAGTTACTTCTAGGTACTGTTTTTGAATGTAATATTTATAAATTAATATCTAGACTTCTACTGATTGTTTTTTTGTCATTTTGGTCTTGTTCTACTCACATAAATATTCTTTATTTTTCTAAACTGAGGTGGAGTCTTTTGTATGTATTCATTGTGTTACTGTGTGGGTGTGTTGCACAACTACTTTACACATTGCCTCTTTAGATTAGCTTGACTGCTCTGTCCCACGCTACCAGAGGGTGAGCACAGGGTTATCTTTTAGTGTGTAGTTAGCTGACCATGACCAGAGTGGTTTTTCATGCCTGGTCTGGGTGCATAACTCAACCAATCAGGAATCCCATTTCTAACATTGTGTACATTAATATTAGATACCAAAAATATAACGCACAAGTGAACATGAAATTCTGCCTTCTCCTTTGACAAAGGCAGTTTTGCCACTTATCAAAAATTTCATTTGAGCATTGCAAATAGTCTATCTTGGCCACTCGATACACTCATTTTTTGTAACAGTTCATTGCATGCCCCAAAACTCATATGCTAATTGAATCAAGTAGATAGAATTTGTAACTGGTCACCCAGTTTCAATAGAGGTTATACAGCTAATAGTTATTTTGATCCACCTACATGTACTCCTCAACATGTTTTATTACTTTTTTGCCAACGAGAATGCAAGTCTGGTAGTTTTTAATCAGCATCTTGCCAGTGACTGTTAAACTGCTGGATCTTAAAAGAATCAAAATCTATATTTGTACCACTGGGCACCTTTCTGAACACTCCACCTGTAGCATAGTGTACCTCCCACTCTAGAAGCTTAAGCAGGGGTTTCTACTGGACCCACGGGCTGGCGAGCTGGGTCCCACTTAAATTTTGATTTTTTCGTCGGCCTCTTCTGCCTGCAGTTCTACAGACAAAATGCTTATAAAGGGCACCTTTATGAATTATCATGAGAGGTTATAGGCTGGCATACAGAGCGAAGGAAACACTTAAAGATAAATCATTAAAATAGGGGAAATAGAGAGGAGCACAGAGTAAACATATTAGCATGAGAAAGAAATATAAGAAATACAAAGTAAGGATCTGAGAAGAATTATGGATAGACAAAGGGGGAAAACAATGGGAGGAGGAAGGAAGGGAGACCGGAAGGGAGAAAACATGAGAGGAAAGAAGAAAAAAGGCGAAAGGAAGAATGAAAGGGTTAAAGAATGGTGGAAGGCTGAAAGGTTGGGAGGAAGAGTGGAAGGATTCAAACATGAAAAGGTGAATGGATGGGGGGCAGAAGAATGGACAGATGGAATAGAGTGAATGGATGGTTGAAAGGACGAATGGATGGATATATGAATATATTGAAGTGTGGATATGTGAAAGGATGGATGCATATATGAAAAGATAGATGTATGGCTGTAAGGATGGACAGAAAACGTATGATTGGACAGTGCAATGGGTTATTGGATGGAAAAGTCAAGGCTGGATGGATGGATGAATGGATAGAAAGGTGAATGGATAGATGGATGGAAGCAGGGTGAAAACATAGAAGGAACTCTTGTAAGCAGCGTGCGTTTGCTTGCTTCACATGCTCGGGGTAATTAGAGCTTTGTTTCAATTGGGGGTATTTTATCTTTCTGGCTACTCCTTTGCACTCCACTTTCACCTTTTCAAAATAGTCCCCACCTGGAAGTCATTGAAGATGCAAACCTACCACCGTTGAACAGGGGAACACCATCATCACAATAGCCCTTTGTTCCTTTGCCTCTTTCCTGGGACCGTCATTCAGCAACACTAGACCCAGATGTTTTTTTCACATGTTTCTCCATGTTTGAGTGCCTTCCACCTGTACACAGGGGCGTAGGAGACACTACAATTCTGGGGGGGGGGGGGGAGGGGGGGTTGGGCTGGGACTACCTTGTGGACTTTCCAGTGACCCTATACAAATCACCGCTGGTTAAACAAATACAATTACATACTTTCAAAGTGGAATATTGAGCAAAGCAGGCATGTTGTCACAGTTTGCATGTATGCTTTATTGTTATTTACATTCATATAGTAATCAGACCAAATGTTTAAAAAAACATGTATATGAATCTTGCATCTTCATGCACCAAGCAAATAAAGGTCTCTAACTTAGGGTGGGGGCGTCGTGTTTGCAAGTGCATTATGGTTTGAAAAGTACCTGCTGCTGCATTCCTGATCTCCAGCAATTTTCAGGTAACAATAAAAATGTGAAGATAACTTTGGTGATTAATGTTCTTTATTGAGAGAGATCGGAGGTTTGTCTAGTGGAAGTTTTGTTTTTGGTAAGGTAGCCACAGTGGGGTAACATGCCTGCCGCAAAGAATGTGTACCACGCAGATCACATGCATGTAAATAGGTCAGTGAGTTACTGCTTTTGTCTGAGAGATTACTTTCGTATTTGCAGTTTATACGTTAAAATCCTAGCATTGAACAGTGAGCTATTAACCGTCATCAAAGAGCAGTATGAAAACTTTAAGGTATAGATTAGAATGTTATGATTTTTCCCTAGTCTTTCCTTATCCTAATGTTGGAAAATGGGTTCATTAGGATATAAATCAATTCTGATTATTGAAGAGAACCCCCGACCACGGTGTTATGTTTTAAATTCTGAGTTTGTGCTTCTTTAGTGTTGCAAAGCCATCCTGTGCCCTGGGCACTCCCCAACGTTTTGCTGATTGGTACTGGGGGTACCTGACTCTGACTGACCCTGGCCTCTGCCTGAACAGGCACAGGGCCAGTGCTATTCTGAAAGAGACACTTAAAGATACTGTGAAATACCTACATACACTAGGGTGCACTATGGGTTAGGGTACCCCTATGATTGGCATGACCTCTCCTATAAGGCCCTAGTACATAATACGGCAGGGGATTAGAACTACCTTTGAGTCTCTAGAATATATTAGGGCGTGGCTGTTTAGACGCCCGCAGCCCTTTCTGCGCTTGCATGTGTGCACTGCTGAAGCCTGAGGTCAGTTTAAAAGAAGCCCTGGGCTGTAGGACTGCTTTTAAAATGCAAATTGTGCCCAAACTCGACTTTTGGGTTTGGGGAACGTATAAATTGATCAATTACAATGCTGGGGCAAAATTAAGTTAAGTGGGAAAGTGTTTTTCACTTAACTATGGCTGTATCATATTTGCCACATAATACATAATATGCTGCATAATCTAATGATTTGACCCAAAACAACTTTGTAGCTCAAACGGATCAAAAATTACTAAAAGGAAATGTGACTTATGTTGCTGTGAAGTGTAAGGCCCTTTGCAAAGGTTGACTGGTCACCTTTCCCACTGCTGCATTTGTAGGTTACACAGGTACTAATGAGGCAAAAGCTTTGCAGAGGCTGTTAGTATGTATAAATATGTCAAAATACTAAAGTATCATAAAATGCACCGCATTACGCTGCAGCCTTTTTATTGTTGCATCATTTAGTCAACATTGCAACATAATTTTGGCCTCCATTGCTGCATAACTCCAGTGGCCCGAAAGCAGGCTGCACATGTTAAAAGTATTTGTGCATGAAGCAGAGACCTTGAAGTTTGCAAACTTAGGGGCTGATTACGATGGCAGGCGGACTTCAGTCTATCCGGCATCGAATTGGGTAACGGGACCGCTGGCCTTCAAGGTAAGTACGTTAGATATGGGTCAGTGTTTAAGCATTATCAAATGTAAGAAAACTAGTGGAAACACAAATTGCAAAAAAGTTCACCACATTGCTATGTCACATTTCATATTTAATAAACTGATAAGTTCTGGAGAATCACCAAAGCAATTTTTATCGTTTCAAAGGAGTGAATCAAAAAACGTTTTAGAACAATTCAGTTACAGAATTGCCAAACTGCATAAATAACTCTTGTATATCAAAGTTATCTATCTCATATTAAAGTATGAACGTGCTCACAGTGAGAAAGAGAAAAGTGATGGGGGAGGATGGGAGTGATTGGGTAAGTGTGGGACTGGGTAAAGGTGGTGTGACCATAACACAATCACAAATTTGAGAGAGCGCAATTTGAATAAAACGTATATCCGAGTCATATTTACAAGCATATTGTATAAACGTAGGAATGAAATGTATATCGTAACGTGAAGTTGACGCTTATAGCATAAAGTTAACAGATGTGACCAAAGTAATATAGGAAACATAACTGTATTTTACTTTTGAAAATGCATTAGATTTAGAAGGCCCGTATACGTAGTGGGCTAATGTAGAAATGTGTAGAAATGCTCACGAACAGAAGAACGTGCAAAGCAGAATTTATGTACGCGTGTAACTTTAAATGCAGAAACGGCGAGAAATGTAACATGGAGAAATGTGCAGAGAGCATATATAACGATGTAACAAATGAGAATATAAAGTTATATTCTATGTATCAAGGTTTATATTCTATGTAAAATGTATTCACATATAAGCAAAGGGATTTGCTAAATGCGATCATATATAATTGTGTTAAAGGTTATACTGTGTAGAAGAAGTTTGTAGGAATGTTAGAAGAGTTTTAGGTCATTTGTGATTATAACCTGACTGACCAAGGGTTCGCAGGAGTGTAGTCCGCTGTATGTAATTTAGTGGGCTCACAGGAGTCGTGAATAGCCTTCACTTGAATGTGCGAGCCAAAGAGTCTAGTTCTTGTTAGATTTAAGGTGACAATGTCGGACGAAGTTTATTGCCTAAACATGAGAGGAGACGCTTGGAATTTGAGTCTTGTTTTGAAATGACCATTCACAAGACCAAGAAAGGTTATGTATATAGCCGTAAAGAGTAAAGTTCTGATAAGGTGATAGATTTTGCTCCGAAAGTGTCAAAGGTAAAGTCGAATGAAGGCACCAGCAAGAAGACGAAGATGGCGTCTAAGGAGAAAGGTCAACTTAACGGACGACGCGAAGAGACGAAGCCATGGAAAGAGCCAGAAAATGACATCATGGGGGAAAGTCCGTGGTGGGCGTCGAAGGGGCGTTCCACCCACACTGTGATTGTGTATTTTAGGGACAGCACCCCGGGGAGAAGAGCGAGAGCGAAGGCGCAGATGGCCTGAGAGTTAGGAGTGAGCGCAGAGAGAGATCAGAGCGCAAGAGAGCAGTAGGCCGAGGACCCTTAGAGATCGGATGGGTAGGCAGAGAGGGTACTGCTTCTTAAACTTAAGTTACCTTTAGAGGCTAAGAGAGTTTGAACTTCTTAGGGAGTCAAACTGCTGACACCTTTTTTAGGGTACTAGAAACTTGCGAAGTAGGGATGTCACCTAGTATAGAGTAGGGACAGATTTAACTTGTATTCTTTTCTTTTGTAGATGACGCAACGGAACCACATCATATCTATGCTTTTTAATTTGTTGATTCTGGAACTGACTTTAATTGTATTCGTGTGTAGACTGAGGTTCTTTAGGGAATATATGTTCCTTCTAGTTCCTGTATATTCGCTGAATTTTATCCTGAGAGGATTGTATTTGCAACTTTTCTTAATTTTATATTAAACCTTTTAAACTTCATCGCTTGTAAGTGGTTCTTCAGAGTTGCGTCAGTTTATGGGGTCTATTTAACCTATGCAGGGGCTGTCTTTTACTCAATGACAGATAACAATCGATCCAAAATTGACGAATGAGATAAGTTATCAAATTGATCATAAATGATATTAAAATCTCATTCCCCGCAGTTGGTAGCAGAGGATGGTTTTCTTCTTGAGGAAGACAACCTAGGTCAGGTTTAGATTACCCCAAGGTCCCTAGTCATCGACGACCAGAAGAACAATCCCTGCCGAAGAAGGTGCTGACGGTGCGTCGAGAGAAAAGCAGCAGAGTCGGTCGAGAGTGAGTATAAGGGTCATGCGTTGTAAGATTGCGGTATTTTTTGTTGTTCCTGTGTTGTAATGTCAAGCGGAGTTGAATGCCTGTAGTGTGATTGAGGGAAGGTTGTGAGCGCGCGCAACCGGATAAAATCTTATGTCCAGAGAGGGCTTAAGTGGTTCGGGTGTATCGAACACCCAGAGTAATTTGTCTACCATTTAAAGGGGGTCATGAGGTACCATTGATCGCCCGCAGACCGATGATAGGGGGAGCGTTTGAGTGAGTGTATGAGTAACGCACGCTGGTCGTACGTTTACTGTGTGTAAGTAACCTATCAGTTAAGGTGAGCGTCTGACCGTAAGAGGAAGACGTCTCGCCAGTTGAGGTGACAATTACAGTTAGACTGTGGCCGTACAGTCAGAGAAAAGTGATCGCATGGACGGAAGTAGTCATTTTTCGGCGTATGAATGAAACGCATGTAAGACCGCGAGACGAGTTGAGAAACGAAGGAAACTGCTGCAGAGGGGACAAGTGACGTCAGCGTAGAGCCGCGCTGAGATTGGTCGGTTAGCGTAGAACCGCGTTGGGATAGGCTGATTAGCGAGAGTCGCACAGGGATTGGTGGTTTGTCTTCGGGACGTAAACAAAGGAGAGAATTAATAAGGAAAATCGTAGATTATCAAAAATGAAGTGTTTTAAGAGTTTAAGGGCAATCTTTAAGAGAAATAGAAGAAACTTATATGCTGGAGAAGAAGCTCCACCAGAAGGCACACCAGCTTATCATATGGCAGTGAATGTAGGCTTACACTCGATAATGTGGATCTCCGAGTGGAATAGGCTAACAGAAGGGAATAAGGAACTGACGTTTCCGAGATTCGGAACGTTTAAGCTAGAAGTGTTGAACCAACTGAAAGCAGTAATGCTTGCAGCGAGACCTCTCCGAGGCCAACACAGTTCGAAGCACTTAGTGCATGGTTTAGAGCAGCACACGAAAGAAATTTAAAGAGGCGCCAAGAATGAGTGAGACGATCAGTAAAGGCAGTGCAGTATGCAAAATGGGATGAGGAAGCTAAGAAGTGGAGAGTGCAAAAGATAGAAGCAGACAAACTGTTTACCATGATAGAAGCTACGGGAGAAAAGAAACCTCTGGAAGAAGATGAGGATAGCGAGACAGAGGAGGATCTGATAGAGAGACTACTAACAGATAGACCACCTCCGTACAACAGCGAAGTCGCAAGTCCCGTACTACAGCAAGAGGACGGAGCTAGATGGGGAGAATATAAATCGATCCCCGTAACAGAGTGGGATACCAAGAAAGATGAGGAAGTACTTCAATCTAGTTCCGAACAGAGAGTAGTAGGAAGATTCGTGGTCCAGAAGGTGCCAGAAACACAGCATGCAAGGTCGTATCAAATGCCAGACGCTCTACAAGTACCTGTTACCATAGGCCCTATAGTGTCAATCTACAACCCAGAGGGGGTCCAGCAGGAAGAACAGGCAAGATGGGACAGGGAAAGGGCAGAGATGGAGAATAGGAATAACACGATGAATCCTCAGAGGCAGATACTAGCACCAGTGAGTCGGAGTACCCCATTAGATTCCGCAACGGGTCCCTGGATGGAACAAGGGGGTCAAAGAGGATCAATGGATTTGAGGGGACCGAAACCGAAATCCTATAAGGAATTAAGGGAATATCTGAAAGAATGGGATACTGCCGAAGAGGCTCGGAATAAAAGTTTAGAAACAGGAGCAGAGTGGAGAGACCAGGATAACAAGATCCTCTCTTATTGTGGAGCTGGCGAAAGCAGCCCGGAGTGGGAGAGAGGGAGTCAAGGAAGCAGGAGAGATACTTGCCCTACTACTAGTGGCAATAGGCAAACGTGCAACGACAGGAGTGCAGGGTGTGGGGAAGTGCCTCGCGTCACCTTTAGTGAGGGAGAACGAAGGACGCAGGAGTACCGAAACACTTTCAGATGCACACACCATACCCCGGATGAAAATGTGCAACATTGGAATCACGGGAACATGGAGAGTCGTGAAACGTCTCGACATGCCTCCGGTGATTACGGACGGAATCCCGGGAACATGGAGAGTCGCGAAGGGTCTCGCCATGTGTCCGGTGATCAAGAACGAAGTCATGAGAATATAGGGAGTCGCGAAACGTCTCGCCATACATCCGGTGATCACGAACGAGATCGCGGGAGCATGGAGAGCCATGAAGGTTCTTATCGTTTGTTGAGTGACACTAGACAGCAAGCGAGTTACAGTGGTTTAGAACAGCACGGAGGATCCTATCTCGTATCTGGAGAAACCGAGCCGAAAAGACGGAATGTAGGGATGGGGAATGGAGCAATGTTCCACCATACCCCAAGGGAAGATGGAAAGGCTTGGGATCTAGAGAGGTGGGAACAAAGAGATGGAAGAAAAATTCCTCATAACTCACCTGTGCTTAGGCGTAGGGCACATAGTGGAGGTGAGAGGGATGTAAGAGAACAACCTAGGACTGACGTACTGAGAGCTGAAATAAAAGCAAGACGCATAGATGTAATGAGTTTAAAATCAGACTTGGACGAAATAATTGACGGCACAGTGGCAATAGAAAGGTTAGAGCTGTACGATCCAGATGAAATACTGTTTTTATCTAAGGATGTTACTCGAAAAGCAAGGGCAGCTCATGAAAAGTTATCTGAATTAGCAGAAAAGTATATGATAGACATGTCACGAACAAAAGCCTTACAGGCCAACCATAGGCTGAATTGCACAGATCGGGATCTAGATGAACGTAGAACGATTGGGCTAAGAGTACACATAAGGGAACTTATCATGTGTATTAGAATATGGAGAGATCTGGATAGATGGGAGGAAAAATGGTCCAAGAGGGGATCTGTCAGACGGAGTACACTTGTGAAGTCCCAGGATACAGACCTAATGCGAATGGAAGCTTTCCCTTTGCGAGAAATCGCAAACGGAAACTACGTTCATGTACCCTGGAGTAGGGGGGATTTAGCGGCATTCACTAATTCTTTCCCGAAGCTTAGAGAGAACCCTGTGGAGTGGTACAAGCAGGTAGAGAGATTCGTGAAAATCTCTAAGGTACTGTGGATCGATTTGAACACTTTGTTCGATATCGTGGTACCCGGAGATTTGTGGACGGCAAGCAAACTTAGTATTGAATGGCCCGCTTGTGAGCCTCCGAGGGATGCACAGACAGGCGGTCCATCAGACAGAGTCATGGAAAAATACGAGAGAGTAATAACATGGCTAAAAGAGAAAGTGCCGGTGCAGGACATAGACTGGGTTAAGATAGATCGAACAACTCAGGAGCCTAAAGAAACCGTTCATGAGTTCTATGAGAGATTACTGAAAGCATTTAAACAGTACAGTGGGTTAGACGTAATGGATCCTAAAGACATAGGACAGTTTGTGTCGATGTTTGTTCTCGGATTGAGACCGGACATAAGCCTAATGATTCAACAACATTTAATTTGCTGGCAGAACAAACCTTTAGATGAGATTCTGAGGTATGCAAGATACTGTAGCGATGAGATAGATTCAAAGGCAAAGAAGCTTAAGGAAAAGCTGATGTTAGTACAGATGCAAGCAGCTGGAAAGGGTGGACAGCGGCAGCAGGGAACAGGAACGCCAGCAAAGAAACAGAATAACCAGAGCAGAGATGAGGAAGAAAGACCGAGACCGAGAATAGATATCGCAACACTGAAAAGGACAACCAGGTGTCATCAGTGTAATGAGGTGGAACATTGGAGACGCGAGTGTCCGTATAATATTGAGACAGGGGAATTAGAACAGGAGGAGGAAGAGGTACAGAACAACGTGGTTAAGGGAGCAACAGTCCCGAAGGGAAAGTTTATCAAAGGGGGGACTCAGACTCCTCGAGCCCCATTTCCTCAACCACCTCGCATTGCAAATGGAGGGAAAACCTATAGACAAATGCCATTGTTCGTAGGAGGAGAAGAATGCTACTACGTTGATCCTCTTACAGGGCAACAAGTGAATAGGGAAGAAGACTGTACTCTAGGAGCAGCCCTGGAAGTAGATCAGAGAGGACCATACGTAGAGGCTGAAGTAGCTGGATGTCCTACGACCTTTTTGGTGGATACGGGAGCCACTAGATCCACGTTGAGATCAGCGGTAGTCCCAGGTCTGCCGATATCAGGAGAGATGATTCAGGTGGTAGGAGTCGCAAACAAGAGGATGACGAATCCTCTGACAGAACCAGTGTCAGTGAAGATAGGGAATTACAGTGACGAACATCAGTTTGTGATCTGTGATTCTAGCCCGGTGTGTTTACTAGGAAGAGATCTGTTGTGTAAACTGAATTGCACAATACATTGCACACCTGAAGGAGTAGAAGTGCAGACCAACGATGAAGATGCCGATTTTAAAGTTGTAAACTCGCAGGAATGCGTGGAACTATATCCTACCTTAACAGTGGAGGAACTTCCACAGGACTTGAGGGAGAAAGTGTCAGCTGAGGTGTGGGATTTTACTGGAGAAGAAATAGGATTGATCAAAGGGGTAGAACCAGTAAAGATCATGGTAAGACCCAATGCCGAGTATCCAAGAACACCACAATATAAGTTGACACCGGAGACGATTGCAGGAATAAAGCCTGTGATCGAATCCATGATTAAACAGGGAATACTGAAGGAGATCGTGGGTAGTCCATGTAACTCCCCGATTATGGGTTTGCAGAAGCCTAGTGGAAAATACAGGATAGTGCAGGATCTTTGAAAGATTAATAATATTGTTGTCTCATGTTGTCCAGTGGTACCGAATCCATCAGTGATATTGTTTCAGATACCGTTCCAAGCTGAATGGTTCACCGTGATAGATTTGTGCCAGGCTTTCTTTTCGATTCCTTTAGATGAAGATAGCCAGTATCTTTTCGCTTTTAAGCTGGAAGATCGCGTTTTAACATGGTGTCGTATCCCTCAGGGGTATACAGAAAGCCCATCGATTTTTAACCAGCTACTGAAGAAAAATCTTGAAAGTCTAGTGCTGCCCAAGAATTCAGTTCTGGTCCAGTACATAGACGACCTCCTAGTTGCGTCAGAAACTGAGGAAGCTTGCAGAGTAGACACCATCACCTTGTTAAATCACTTGGCCGAGAACGGGCACAAGGTGTCTCCAAGTAAATTGCAATATTGTCTTACCGAAGTGCAATACTTGGGCCACAGGATTGAAAAGGGGAAACGGAAGGTGTCTCCAGACAGAATAGAGGCGATTATGAAAATGAACGCGCCTAAAACACAGAGAGAAGTCAGGATGTTTCTAGGCATGGTCGGTTATTGTCGACAGTGGATAGCCAACTTCTCACTGAAGGCAAAGCCGTTATTACAGCTGACGCACAAAGGAGTGAGTGATCCGGTACAATGGGACAAAGATTGTTTGATGGCGTTTTTGCAGCTGAGGGAGGACTTATGTCGCGCCCCGGCTTTAGGAAGGCCGGATTATACAAAACCATTTTTGCTTTACTGCTGCGAAAGAGAGGGATGCGCTTTAGCAGTTTTGGCCCAGATACATGGAGATGCGCGTAGGCCAGTTGCGTATTTTTCGGCTACATTAGATCCAGTAGCCGCAGCGTTGCCCGGATGTCTCAAATCCGTTGCTGCAACGGGTGTCAGCATTGAACGTTCTGAAAGCGTGGTAATGGGACATCAGTTAGTGGTGTACGTACCGCATTCTGTGGAATTGTTAATGACCAGGACTAAGACTCAGCATCTGACGAATAGCAGGCTCACACGCTACGAGCAAGTCATATTGGCTGCCGAGAATGTGACCCTAAAAAGATGCTCCGTCTTGAATCCTGCAACTTTGATGCCACTTCCAAATGATGCGGATGATGAAATTTGTACAGATCATGATTGCCTTGATGTGACTGAACTATGCACCAAACCGAGACCAGATATCGTAGATGAACCATTGACTGACCCCGATGAAATATTCTTTGTCGATGGTTCATGCGTAAGAGACGATATTGGTCAGCTGAGAGCAGCTTATGCAGTTTGTACAATTACCAGAGTTGTAGAAGCCGCTTGCCTGGAAGGAGTACACTCCGCTCAGGTAGCTGAAATTATTGCTTTGACGCGTGCCTGTTTAGCAGGTAACAAACTTCGAGTCACCATATACACCGATAGCCAGTATGGTTTCGGGGT
The DNA here is from genome assembly GCF_964263255.1 of Lissotriton vulgaris. Classification (NCBI taxonomy): domain Eukaryota; kingdom Metazoa; phylum Chordata; class Amphibia; order Caudata; family Salamandridae; genus Lissotriton; species Lissotriton vulgaris. Next base: position 1,607,366,172 of record NC_141694.1, on the reverse strand, counting down.
AGTTCACGATTACGGGCAGTTATGGTCTCAAAGAGGTTACATGACCTCCTCGGGTTCTCCCATTAGGAATGGAGAATTCGTGAGACTATTGTTAGATGCATTGCAAGGACCATCAGCTATTGCGGTTGTCAAATGTGCTGCGCACACAAAGAATGTAGACTTTGTGTCACAAGGTAACCGCTATGCGGATGAGGTAGCGCGTTACTGCGCAGAACAAGGATATTCTCACACTGATGTGAAAGTGGGGGGAATCCAAGAAAGAACTGAATTGACAATGTTGTTAGACACTGTAGATACATGGGATGAGCTAAAGAGTGTTCAGGAGAATGCACCAGATGAGGAGAAAAAGGGCTGGGAAACAGCTGGGTGTATAAAGAGCGAAATGAATTTCTGGATTTCTGCAGATGGGAGAGCAGTTTTACCAAATGAACTTGTTAGTCCAATGGCAAGGAAATTGCATGGATCAGCACACATAGGTAGAGATGCCATGGTGAGAGTATTCAGACAAACGTGGTTTAACCCTAAATTTAGAGTAGCGGCAGAAGCAGTATGTCAGCGATGTGCGATCTGTCAGCAACTAAACGTAGGAAAGAGAACACCAGTCACATTGAGTCACATTGGGAGGTCTGGGGGGCCTTTCAATAGGATGCAGCTTGATTTCATAGAAATGCCTAAATGCAACAGACTCAGATACGTTTTAGTGATTGTCTGTATATTTTCTAGATGGGTTGAAGCTTACCCTACACGTAGATGCGATACACTTACAGTAGCAAAACTCTTACTTAGAGAGTTGATACCGAGATTTGGGGTGCCATCCTCTTTGGAATCAGACAGAGGAACTCATTTCAACAGCGAAATAGTGAAGATGCTATGCTCAGCTTTGAGTATCGATCAGAAGCTCCATTGCAGTTATCGACCAGAAGCTTCAGGGATTGTAGAGCAAATCAACAGCACAATTAAGTCCAGACTTGCCAAAGTTTGTTCATCAACATCCCTGAGTTGGCCAGACGCACTACCAGTGGTTCTTATGAGCATACGTAGCACACCAGATAGAAAAACAGGTCTCTCTCCACATGAAGTGCTAATGGGGAGAGCTATGAGATTGCCATCGGTTCCGACTGCAGCGTTATTGAACATCACAGACGACTTGATCTTGGACTACTGCAAGGGACTATCTGATGCCATTAATTCTGTGTCCCTCCAGGTCCAGGCTGCAGAGGTTCCATCAGCACAAGACTTGTGCCATGACCTGAGTCCGGGGGACTGGGTCTTGGTGAAAAAGCATGTCAGGAAGAACTGCTTAGACGTACGTTGGCGAGGACCATTTCAAGTCATACTTGTCACGAACACTGCAGTGAAGTGTGGAGGCCTGCCAAATTGGATACATGCTTCACACACTCGAAGAGTGCCAACACCTCTAGAAGAAACAGCTCCTCTCTCGGATGAGAATCCAGCGGAAAGCGGAGAAGCCATATAGGGGGAAAGCCAAGCTGTAGAGGTGATCGAAGAGGCTGAACTTGTGTCGGAACAGGCCGACGAAGGTCAGGACACCAGTGAGACCGAAGTCGCCTCAGGAGAAGAAAGTAACTGGGAGAACGAATCAGATATTGAACATGCTGAGAGTGACCAAGAGACAAGTCCAAGAACAAGGAGCAGGAGGACAAGGAGTGACGAAGCTAGTTGGCCAGAGAGAAGGAGAAGGCCAAGCTTAAAGGCACAACAGGAGAAAACTCTTGTCCCAATCTCTGAAGAGTCGGATCAAGAGGAAGAAACTACAGACTCAGGAACTGAGAGTCCAAGAAGATCGAGGAGGGTACGTGTGCCCTGCAGAAGGTACGCCACCCCAGAGTGGACTTATCTAGCAGATGTCTTGGGGACAGAAATCTGGGAGAGTGAAGGAAGTGAAAGTAATTGATCACGATCCATTTGTGGCAGTGGAGATATGGATGTTGACTCCTGGACTCGAGACTGAGGGATTACTGACTTTCACACTTCCCATACCCCCATACTTGAGTCGGATCAAAGATCTAGTGCTAAATCGATTACAGTTTCCGACTTTTGGTCATCAAATTCCGGAAGAAGAAGAAAAAGTTGTTCGTTTTGAACTATTGGAACTTGTTGTGAAAGCTGCAGGTACGAGAATAATTGTTGATGTATAAAGACTTTTGTATATAAGTTATAAAGAAGAAGATAACCTAGCGCCGAGTGGAAAGAAGAATAAAATTAGGGATAACATTTAGAGGACGGAGAAGGGTTAGGGTTGTCTGTCGTTAAAGATAAAGAGACATTGTTGCGAAAAAGAGACTTTGTTGATAGAGAGCACTTTACAAACTGAGAAAAAATAAAGCAAATACAGCAAAGACTGGAAAAGAAAAGAAAAACTTTTTCGCAAAAGAAGGAGTTACGCTGTTTGACAACATGGAGAACGGCAACCCAAACCGAAAAGCTAAATGCATAATAGGTACACTTATAGCAGTAGTAATTTTTCTCATAATTACAGTAGTGACAATATCATACATAATAGGACATGAAAGTGATAAAGAAACAGCAGATGTAAAGCCTGTAACGACTTTGAAACCTGCTCTTGATGGGAAGAAGGAGGAGAGCAATGTTATTCGTGAAAAAGCGTTACTGGCAGATGAAGCTCGTAGATTACATGTAGACGAGTCACAGGGAAACTTTAGGTCAAACGCATATGCCAAACTATTGTACGAGTATATCGATGCCATGGAGGCCAAAGATTGCTACGTTTGTATGCAATTGCCGGCTTCTGTAGATGAGGGCATCCGATATCATCATCTCCCACTGACTTATGGGATAACATGTAGTTTACTGCTTAGTATATTTTATGGTAGAGAAGGATTTGAGTACTACTTTTCAAATTATGATTCGGTACTGCCTGAAGTTCCGAATTATAAACAAATGAATAAGTGGGACTATTATAAAAAGGAGGATAGACTAGCCAAATTCTTTCTTCCTTGGGATACATTAGATACATCATACGCACGCAGAAATAATCTGACTTGCAAAGTGTCAGAGATTGAGAAAAAGTTCATAGGACAAGTAGATGACCGATACAGAAGACAGAAGATTCTAAAAATGTCAGGACAGTGGAAAACTGATTGGACCGAAGAAGAGAAGGCACATAAGAAGAAAGGTAGCAATGGTCCAATAGCTTTGGATAGAATGCAGAAAGGAAAGTTATGTTTAACTCGAAGCAAGACATATTATGAGAACGTATTTGTAGGTGAAGTAAATTGCGAACATGCTTTTCGATTAGAGTATTATACGAAAGATTTCATGAAGGAGATGCAAGTGATTCCTAATGTATATTTTGTATGCGGAAGAAATGCCTATGTAAAACTGCCTGACAATTGGTATGGTTCGTGTTACTTGGCAATTGTCTTCCCCAAAATATATCATGCAAAGGATTTAGCGATCATAGAAGGAAAGGCTTCGACAAGAACGAAAAGAGAAGTAGGAGATGCAGAAGTAGTAGGAGACGTATTTGGAGCGATGTTTCCTATGTTAGGTCTAATACTTAACGATGTTAAGATCAGGAGACTAGCTACAGTCGTAGATAGATTGTCTGCAAGTATTGCAAGGTCATTAATGTTAGTAGAAGGCGAGATGCAATCGATTAGAGCAATGGTTCTTCAGAATCGACTTGCTCTTGATGTGCTATTAGCAAAAGAAGGCGGAGTTTGCAAGGCTTTGAAGGTCCAGGAATGTTGTACTTATATTCCTGATAATTCAAAACCACTTGAGAAGGTCATAAGAAACATTACACAGATTCATCAGGAAATCGAAGATTTGACAAAAATAAATGTTTGGGAAAAAGTAGGTCATGGAGTAGGAAAGGTTGGAAGTTGGTTTGCCAACCTTGGTAAAAGCATTGTATGGTATATATTAAAACCTGTATTAATAGTATTAATTTGTATAATCACATTGTTAGGATTTGTGAAACTATATAAATGGTATAGGACGAACCGGTTACAAAGGTCTATGAGAGAACAAGAAAGGAGATTAGCTGCTTTACAAGATCAACAGTATAAAAGTTTAAGAGCACTTGAAATGATGAAAAGAGGAAATGAAGTAACTAGTTCTGTTTAAAGGTGCTATTCAAATTGCATTTAGTGATGACTCCTAAAAGTCATCAAAGGGGGGAACTGAGAGAGCGCAATTTGAATAAAACGTATATCCGAGTCATATTTACAAGCATATCGTATAAACGTAGGAATGAAATGTATATCGTAACGTGAAGTTGACGCCTATAGCATAAAGTTAACAGATGTGACCAAAGTAATATAGGAAACATAACTGTATTTTACTTTTGAAAATGCATTAGATTTAGAAGGCCCGTATACGTAGTGGGCTAATGTAGAAATGTGTAGAAATGCTCACGAACAGAAGAACGTGCAAAGCAGAATTTATGTACGCGTGTAACTTTAAATGCAGAAACGGCGAGAAATGTAACATGGAGAAATGTGCAGAGAGCATATATAACGATGTAACAAATGAGAATATAAAGTTATATTCTATGTATCAAGGTTTATATTCTATGTAAAATGTATTCACATATAAGCAAAGGGATTTGCTAAATGCGATCATATATAATTGTGTTAAAGGTTATACTGTGTAGAAGAAGTTTGTAGGAATGTTAGAAGAGTTTTAGGTCATTTGTGATTATAACCTGACTGACCAAGGGTTCGCAGGAGTGTAGTCCGCTGTATGTAATTTAGTGGGCTCACAGGAGTCGTGAATAGCCTTCACTTGAATGTGCGAGCCAAAGAGTCTAGTTCTTGTTAGATTTAAGGTGACAATGTCGGACGAAGTTTATTGCCTAAACATGAGAGGAGACGCTTGGAATTTGAGTCTTGTTTTGAAATGACCATTCACAAGACCAAGAAAGGTTATGTATATAGCCGTAAAGAGTAAAGTTCTGATAAGGTGATAGATTTTGCTCCGAAAGTGTCAAAGGTAAAGTCGAATGAAGGCACCAGCAAGAAGACGAAGATGGCGTCTAAGGAGAAAGGTCAACTTAACGGACGACGCGAAGAGACGAAGCCATGGAAAGAGCCAGAAAATTACATCATGGGGGAAAGTCCGTGGTGGGCGTCGAAGGGGCGTTCCACCCACACTGTGATTGTGTATTTTAGGGACAGCACCCCGGGGAGAAGAGCGAGAGCGAAGGTGCAGATGGCCTGAGAGTTAGGAGTGAGCGCTGAGAGAGATCAGAGCGCAAGAGAGCAGTAGGCCGAGGACCCTTAGAGATCGGATGGGTAGGCAGAGAGGGTACTGCTTCTTAAACTTAAGTTACCTTTAGAGGCTAAGAGAGTTTGAACTTCTTAGGGAGTCAAACTGCTGACACCTTTTTTAGGGTACTAGAAACTTGCGAAGTAGGGATGTCACCTAGTATAGAGTAGGGACAGATTTAACTTGTATTCTTTTCTTTTGTAGATGACGCAACGGAACCACATCATATCTATGCTTTTTAATTTGTTGATTCTGGAACTGACTTTAATTGTATTCGTGTGTAGACTGAGGTTCTTTAGGGAATATATGTTCCTTCTAGTTCCTGTATATTCGCTGAATTTTATCCTGAGAGGATTGTATTTGCAACTTTTCTTAATTTTATATTAAACCTTTTAAACTTCATCGGTTGTAAGTGGTTCTTCAGAGTTGCGTCAGTTTATGGGGTCTATTTAACCTATGCAGGGGCTGTCTTTTACTCAATGACAGATAACAATCGATCCAAAATTGACGAATGAGATAAGTTATCAAATTGATCATAAAAGATATTAAAATCTCCTTCCCCGCAAATTCATTAAAGAAAGACCTTTACAGTCTAATATGATCATTAGTTCCCTATTTTTCTTCCCACATAGGGTAGATATCTCGATACATTTAGATCCTATAATGTGAGACAGTAGTATAGTCAGTCTACGTTTCGACTCCGCTCAATTAAAGGGCAATTTGCGCCTAGTTCTGGAGTCTTCATCAGGACGTAATAGGATGGGAGCACCTGAAATTATAAACATACGCGCAGTGTCATAGTCTGATCATCTAAGGTGAACCTGGAAGCATAAACGGGGGGTATCGAGAAACATGATACCTACATTAGAGAATGGCCTCTCAATGACCGTCTGTATTGGACTTTACATTAGTTCCTCCATTGCTCGATTGGTCTGAATCAATATATAAAAATAATATATAAAAAAGATTCAGGTTCTAGGACATATGATTGGTGTCCTAGTGAATTAGGGAGACTTACTAAGGTGGGCTCTGAGGTAAACCGTGTATCATTCTCCTGGTTCTTCTACAGATAGTCTATGGCATTATTGTTTCCAAAAAGGCGTGATCAATCCGCCTACACGGGTCGCTGATGTAGTCGGGCCCTGATGGTGGATCTTGAAGAGGGGGGAATTAAAAAAGAGTGTATCAGTTGTCATTATACTTTCATAATAAAGAAAGTATAAATCAGTCACTAAAAGCCATGTTACACTGTTAACAGATACACTTAGTTAAAACGGGTCGTGTCACATCCAGACTAGGGTCATTGGCTACGGAGGGTGGAGATTGTTCCCTCATCACATTGCGTTTAAAAAGGTCATCGTATTACCAGCTTGCTTCAAGGGACAATATTTCTCATCAAACCATACTAAGTGTCTCAACAGCCTTGGAAACTCACCTAGCGTATCTGGCGGTCGAGAGGAAGCCAGCTAGCTAGAGAAACGGAAAAACGCATTCAGTCAATGCCAATGATTAAAGCTGGCATTGGGAGCATATAGGGGGTTTACAGAGGTTTAGAACATCTAGCGTGGCATATGGACATGGAAATAACAACTCGTAAACGAAAAATTCAAACTGGCTAAAGGAAACGCATTACGTATTGTCAAAAGGTTTTTCAACCACTGTGGCTCGCATTGCGAAAATGGAAGTAGGGGCTGTACCAGACCTCGAAGTCTGATCTAGTTCAAAAAACGGATAGCCGGTGGCGTGTTCTTACCTGTGTACCGTCACCATCGCTGTCAGGGTCAGATTGGGTTGACCGAAGTGCTGTACTTAACAAGGAGGTACACGAGGTGCAGGCGCTGAATGCTGCGCAAGGGCTCGTACCAGTACGGCCAATCACGGTGCACTCTGATGGGAGCCTCAAGGGGACTTTGATAAACAACAAAGAGTATTAGCTGTGCACTGCTGAGGTTCAATGCTAGGTAAACCAAATGTATCGTGCTCCTTGGAATGCTCCCTGCCCGGGAGTATAATGTGAAACTGCGCAAGATAGCACCGACACAGTCTGTGTGGGTGTCTCCTAGGGCACTGATTTGGGTGCTGGGAAGTGGTGGAAAAAAGCTCTGACAGAGATAACAAAAAAATGTTGCTGATGCGAGAAAACTATTGGATATACTGTCTACAGACCCTTAAACCAAGGGGAATGAATGAACGGACGGAATTTGGGTGCTATTTATGAGGATCTAGCACATAGACTTTGGCAGACTATTTGCTGACTTGCATGATATTTACTTTACATTTATTGATTTTCACATTCGTAATCATTTACATGTATAGAATTATTTCCTAGCTATAGTTCACTTGATGAATGTTATTTAATGTTTTTTTGCAGCATAGCATTAGGAGATTTCATTAACTTACGTAAATTTGATATGCTACAATACACTCAACACTCGACATTTGAGGTATCCAGTGAGGTCCCTTTAAGATTGTTTGTTTATGTTCAAACCCGCCCAGTATATACGTTCTTGCTAATACCACGCCTCTTGTTCACCTCATACGTCACACCCTGGTTTCTCCGCGTGTTTGACAATGGGGGTGGCTCCTTTCTAGGAAGCAGCCTTGAATCGCACACGGTAAGAATTGCACTAATGGAAGGCAACTACATCTTTGAGCCACTTAAAACTGGGATAGACTTTATTGAATGTGGCACTCTTGTAGCTAACGCAAGTTTCACATTATATATTAGTTGTCACTTGGCGGACACTATCAGCATTTTACCGTAATAATCATTTGTATGTTTAAGATATATATCTCATTTGTTTCCGTTTCACTGACGAAATGCAGAGTATCCACTATATTCTTAATATTTATTAGACAACTGTGATTCAATGATTTACCGAACAAGCTATTGATTTCTCACTTGTTGTAGATTGATTGCAATAGGCATGTAACAGTTACATGTACGTGGTCATTATTAAGTGTGTCGAGTAACTATGTTTTGATTGTAAATATACCTGTGTGATATAGAGGAGTTACAGATATACATTTTACATTACAGACTTCCCTGATGAAGGCAATGTGCCCAAATGCATTGGAAGGATTGTTGTGACTGATTATTTGGAGAATTGAATTGTTTTAAGAGATTCATCAAACAGTGCATCTTGATAGAAGTATGAATAAATACTCTGAAAGCATACAAGAAACCTGTTTCAAGGAAAACTTTATTTTGAAAAAAAACTTTAATGACAAACGTTGGCTGGATGTTCCCAGCACCCAAATCAGTGCCCTAGGAGTCACCCACACAGTCTGTGTCGGTGCTATCTTGCACAGCCTCAAGGGGACGTCAGGAAAGAATAATGATGGTAGTAACTTGTATTTTACAACGAGGTGTCTAAAAAGATATCCTTCTTGTTGAGTCCAAAGGTGGATCGAAGGAAAAACATTCCCATGAGTAACTGCCAGATTATTATTTGCTTCCTCATAAATGGCATAATTAGATACAATCAAAGATTGAAGGGGAAAATGAAAGCATGTTCTTGCGTCGTAAATGTTAAGATGAAGGGAAATTATTACCATAAGCAAGTCCCAAATAGTCATCACGAAAATGGGATAAAAGATCTGCATAGCATGTTGCTCCCTCAGCAAAGGCATAATTAGGTTAAATCACAAGATAGGACCGATAACAATGGCATAATTAGGTTAAATCGGAAACATGATTGAGCCAATAGCATACTGTTGCGTAACAAATATATAACAAGGATCAATGTATTTACAGTGCAGTTCTAGATAAAACATGGTATCCTAGGTACAGTAGACATACATAGCATATTCAATGGTATGTGTTTTTAGCTGTTAGATGGAAAGGTTGCATCATAAGTTAAACAGTTGACAGACACATTGAATTCGTATGGGCATATCTATATGACAGCAAATAGCAAGATCATGATTCTGGATTAAGGCCTGCCAACTGTGCATAAGTGGTATCTGATTCATTTAGTTCATTGAAAACAGTGTCAAAGTACTGCATCCATTTGCACTCCCTGACATTCATGATGGAACTTAAATTGCCACCCCGTGGACCCAGGGTGATTTTCTCAATTATCAACCATTTCATAGATTCAGGTGTGTGATTGTATGATGTATAATGTTCCACTAGAGGAGCACCTATAGTGTGGCACCTAATTCTACTACAATGTTGTAAGATGCGATTTTTAACTTCTTGTTTTGTTTGACCTATATACATGAGGCCGCAAGGGCAAATGATTGCTAGATGACTTCACTCGTATTGCAGTTAGTAAGTGTCTTATGAGTTATGGTTTTGTTGTTGTGTGTCCATGTTTTAGTCTCTTGACATGTAGGGCATGCTTTGCATTTTGTACATCTGAAATGTCCCACCACTGCTGGTAGGTTCCATAGATGTTGGATTGAAGGCATGGGTGGTGTGTCCAACAGTGAACGGACCACAAAGTCTCTAATGTTTTTGGCTTTCTTAAAAGCATGCCTTGACGGTTTGGGCATCTCTATTACATCTGCGACTATATCCCAATGTTTATTGATTATTTTCTTTATGGCATTACTTTTAGTACAGTAGTTTGTGACGCATATCATCCTGTCCTCCATTGGAGTGCGTTCTTTTGGTGTCAATAGTGTATCCCTGTCATTATACCATGCTCTTTTCCTCGCCCTTTTCAATAGTCTCTTAGGGTAGCCCCCCTCCAGGAGGTGCAGCATGAGTTCATCTGATTCTGTGAAGAAGTCGTCTTTCCAAGTGCAGTTCCTCCGGATCCGGAGGAACTGTCCGAATGGTAAATTATCCCTAAGTCCACGTGTGTAGTGGCTTGAGTATCTCAGGAGGGTGTTCCGTACAGCCGGTTTTCTAAACAACGTAGTGTCGAGTAGGCCATCCTTCACTTTGATACTAATGTCAAGAAAGTCTATGGATTCCTTATTAAAATGCATAGTAAATTTAATGTCTTCAGATTGGTTATTGAGCCACAGTGTAAAAGCAGTGAGTTCTTGTTCGTCCCCTGTCCATATGATCAGGACGTCGTCGATATACCTCCGCCCACTCCAAGATCTTGTCACGGTATGGATTGTGCTGGGAGAGGATGCAATGCTGTTCGTAGTCATCCATGATCAAAATAGCTAAGTCTGGGGCGAAGGCTGCCCCCATCGCCACACCCTTGCATTGGATGTAGTATTCACTCTGGAATATGAAAAAGTTCTTAAGCATTGCAATCTCTAATATGTCTATTATAAACTCTGTGGGTACTACTTCAGGTTGAGGTCTCCTTTGTAGTGCTCTCCTCATAGACTGGAGAGCTTGTGCTTACGGTATACTCGTATACAACGAGACGATGTCCATTGTGACTAGTAGCTGTTTATCCTTATCGAAGGGTCTTTGGTCCATTAAGTTAATAACTTGCATAGTGTCTCTTAGGTAGGTGGGTGTAGTTTCAGCCAGTGGTTTGAGGAAAATATCCACGTATTTACTCAATGGTTCGAGTAGGGAGCCACACCCTGATATGATTGAGCGGCCTGGAGGTTTTATTGGATTTTCATGAACCTTAGGAAGGATATAGATGGTTGGTGTCCTTGGTTGACTTACATTCAAATATTCAAACTCCTTATCCGTAAGGAAACCAGCTTCTTTGCCTTTCGCGGTGATTGCCGCAATATCAAGTCTGATCTCTTTGGTAGGGTTGGTCCTGATGGGTCTATAGCTGACACCATCTCTCAGTTGGGAGTAGATCTCCATTTTATAATCCTCCATATTCATAATCGCTATGGCCCCACCCTTGTCTGCCGGTTTTATAACCACAGATGTGTTGTTTCTTAGGGAGTCAATGGCTGTACTTTCTCCTTGTGAGATGTTGTGTCTTACAAAGGGTCTTGTATCACAGGTCTTCAAGACATCCCTCAGTACTATACTCTCATAGGTGAGAACCCTGTGGGAAACTGATGCCATGCTGGGCATAAATTTTGAGGGTGGTTGAAGTCCAGTGAAGGACGATGAACTTGGTATTGTTTTATGTAGAAAGAAGTTTCTCAGTCTGATCTTACGGAAGAATCTAGCCAGTTCAGCCTTGATATTGAACCTATTCACATGTGAAGTAGGTACGAAGGACAGTCCTTTACTTAGGACCTTGGTTTCATCCGTAGATAAATCATAACTTGATAAATTCATGAAGGGGTTGCTTTGTCCTACCATCTGCATGTTTTCCTCCTCGTGCTGATTTCGCCATGAATCATCTGCTGGAACCTCACTTGTTTGCTGTTCTGGACCTGTTGTCTCCCGTCGTCCCAGTTCTGTGGGTTCTGTCCTCTGGTCGGGCGCCTGTTCCATGCTCCTCCTCTGCCTCTCGGGGGTCTTCAGGTGGTATCCTCTAAAAAAGTTTGGTTTGGTCTGATTGTGCGGTCTTGGGGAGACTGATACAATTGGTCCTGGTATTGATAGCCACCACTGGGTCCTGCCTGTTCGTTATCACTACTGCCGCTATAGTATGAATCGGAAAAATGTGTGAATCTCCTTCCTCCTCGTTATCCACCTCTTACTCTATAAAAGAAACAATCCTGATTATCCTGCTTAAAGTAGTCTTCTTACAGGTACGGGTAGGTTTTCTTTTTGTTGTAGTATTGTATATCCTTCGCCAGCTTATCCAATTTCTTGCTCTGTGTTTCCACGTCAAAATCCTTTAAGGTTTTTTGCAGACGTTCTAGAGTCTCTTTGGCACTGAAAAAGGCTGTGTGGTTTGCTATTTCTTGTTTTAGATCACTGATCTCCTTGTTGAGTTGTTCCACTTGTTCGCGTGCCGTCTTCACCCCAAGTACCATCCAATGTCGTGAGCAGTTGTTTGCCACAAAACTGAACCCTTCCTTGAATTTAGGGTTGTCCACAAAGATGGCCGGTTCGTTGCGGACTTGTAGACCTGTAGGTATGATGTTTGCCCTTAGGTATCCTGTGAGGAGATGTCCATGTAGTTTGGTACGAACTAACTTATTTTCTAGCCGTTCCAATTTGTTGATTTTCTCGGTCAAAGAGATGTCAACATTGGTGCTATTAAGTGTTAGGAACGTTGCCCCTGTGTCTTCCCCAATAAGACCTTTTATATATTCCTCAGTGTAAGAGAGGGTTTCATGTTCATTCATGATACGACCTTCAATATAAAATCTAATTAATAAAGGTGGCGCCCCCACGATAGGCATTACAATGCGACTGCCACTTTGGCGCCCATCTTTTACATTGCAGCAGGTGCTGCTGGCTGCATCCTCTGCGGCAATGTAAAAAATGACATGTTACATATATCACTGCACTACATGCCTTCCACATGGTGCAGGGATATGTAGGGGGCTTCTTAGATGCCCCCCAGGTCCCATGTCTGGGGGCTGGGTGGAAAGGAGCCTGCTATGGGCCTCCAAATTCCCTCTCCGCCAACTTTTCCATGGCGGGTAAACCGCCATGGATAGGCTGGCGGGTAAGGGGTATTGTAATCCCTACTGTAGTGCCTGGTAGGCACCACTAGCATTGTAGGAACCACGAGCCCCTCCGCCACACTGGCGGGCTCAAGGAGCCAGTCGGGTGCATGGCGGTTGGTCTTTCCGACCGCCAGGGAACCACCCGCCATTGTAATATGGTTGGCGTGATGCAGTCACCGATGGCGGTGGGACTGCCACTGACGAGGTGCAGTGGCGGTCCCACCTCCATTATAATCACCTCCTAAGATTGGTGTGCATGCAAATCCTACATTGCCAACCCCTGGTAAGTTGCACCACTACTGCTGAAAAAGGCCAATGGAGGTACCAATGGATGCGGTGGACTGACCTCAAGGATCTTGTGACCTCCGTGACAGTCACTGTCGATCTAGGGGGTGCTTCTTCGTATGCCTGCTCGCAAGACTGGAGGTGAACTGCAGTATGGATTGTGGTGGACAGGCCTTCAAGCTTAACTCACACTTGCCACCGTTAGGATCCACCTGCGGGTGCTAAGACATTAGGGCTTCTAATGTCTATTGGGCCTTCTAAGGTGTAGCATCGGAATGAGCTCTGTCAGGAGTGTGGTCTGGTGGACTGACCATGAAGGCTGAAAATGGTGATCCAGTTCCAAATTCAGCAGCTCTGGCAGGAGTGCCACATCCTCTCCCACACTGAACACCATACTGCCCCACTGAGTGAAACTTGCACTGCCTTCAGCTACACTTCAATTGTGCTGCAACTAATTTCATAGTATGCACTAGACAACTTTAAAATGCTGCCTGAAAAAAAATGAATAACACCCTGGAAAAAGCAAACACTCATAAGGAATGCAAGAATAAGCAAATCATGTGAAATGTATTCAGGAGCAACATGGTTACCATAACAGTTTAAAACTAATTATTCAGAAATCAGTAAGTGAGTTTGCCTGAAAAATTCAGGACATGGCTACAGGACCAGGAAGGGACCTGTTTCAATGTCCATTGCTTATATCAAAATGTAAGCAGTTTGGTTTAAAAAAGACCACATCCCGGACACAGAGCCGCAGTACACATTTAATAAGCAAAAATAATTAAAACAGTTGAAAACGAACATATTAAACATTTCCACTACACCCATCAACCAGGTATTGCAGCCCCTTCAGGAATGTTGCACTTCCCCGCCCTGGGAAAACAATGTTGTTCAAAGAAAGAAGAAAAAAAGAAAGTAGCGCTTTCACTGGCAAACTCTGTAAAGTGACGCTAATGTGTGTGGGTGTACATAACAATCTGGCCTGTCTGCTGACAACTCTGTATTGTTTTATTTAGGTATTTCATTATTTTTTCTCTCCATCTCCATTCTTTGGAATTTCTAAATGGTCAGTAAATGAGGACATTTCCAGCCAAAGTGTTCCGCCTATTTTGGATCCATTTCACGGGGAAACAAAGAAGAATACAGTACGTAAGAGCTCTTGAAATCAGAACTTAAGGAGGAGCGAGACAGAGACAGATGTAGGAATAGACAGGGCCGGACTGGCCATAGCGGGCACCGGGCAACCCCCGGGTGCGCCGCACGGGTGGGGGCCGGTTTTGGGCGCCTCAAGGCCATTTTTGTTACAGGGCTGTTTTTGCAGTATAGCTGCAAATTCGGCCCTGTACCAAAATCGGCCAAAAACCGGCCCGACAAAGAGCTGAGCGGCACCTCCAACCCTCCAACCCCACCCGAGTGGGGAGAGGGGGCCGGCCGAGCACTTTGCCAGGGCCGGTTGTGGTGTCCAGTCCGGCCTTGGGAATAAAGAGAGAAAGAGAGGGGAGGAAGACAGCTGCCAGAGGCAGATCAGGAGAAGTGGACACTGTCCTTGCCTCCTTGCCTTCTCTGGGTAAGAAGGAAAAGAGACAGAGTTTTTCCCCCCTTCTCTGCTCTTCCCAGAATGCCGAGCCTTACTGCAGAATAACAAAAGGCAGAGGGCGGGTGGCCTCTTTGACTCCAGGCAGGTCAAGTGCAGGGCCATTAGGTGGCGCTTTCACTGCGCTAATGGCCCTGCGAATGACAGAAGGCAAAGGGGAAATTCTTTTGTCCCCTCGTCCCCCCCACCCTTGTCCCCGTGTCCCCCCCACTCCATAATCTGGGGGGGATATATCCCCCGCGTCCCCCACACTTCCTACGCCCATGCCTGTACAGGTGATATTCCCAATCTGACCAACTGGAAGATCCGCAACACAAAATGTATTGTCCTTCTACCCAGTGAACTACAGACATTGTGTTCTAAGAATATTTTACATACAAGACTCCTGGCACCGCTCTGAGTTCTACCACAGCATGAAATCTTTTGATCATGAACCTATTCCATCTGTAACGTTTTTCATGCCCACCTGTGGAAACTACTTTGAAGCAGACAGATTTCTTGTGTTTTGAGTTCCAGAGACCTTTCGCCACTAGCGCAGATACACAAGAAATCCACACTGTTATTTTTAACTGTTTGATTATAAGCCAATTTTAATCTTCTATATATATATAAAAACAAAAGTATGTCTGTTTGTCCTTTAATAATAGAATGGGCCAGCAAGGGATTTTATTTCTGTGATTGAGAACCAGTTAGTGCGGAACTTAATTTAATTACCTACACTGTTCATGAATTATAACTGGAAAAGTAAATTATAACTATAGATCAATAATGTTACCACACTAACATTATACAAAATGAGGCAGAAATAATACAATAACCAGGTTGTTATAATCAAAAATATTTTTTGTAGTTTTATTTTCAGAGGAGAGTTAATCTCTTGTGCATAGTGGGGGGTACAGAAAATGCAAAGAAGATATACTAAAACAGTGTTATTCATTCACATGGTATATCAAAACAAGTCTAAGCTGCTAAAAAATGATGATGACTATGACTTCAGCCAAGAAATGACAAGGAAATCAATGGTACTGAGTAAATCAACAGCAGGATTTAGACAATGTTGTCGACGTTTCGGTCTTTTTTGTGAGTTCATAAGACCATCTTCAGGACAAAGGTTAAAAGCGTTAAATTGGAGACCCTTTGTAGCCGACTTTGTGTAGGCTGCCTTGTGGGGCGGGAAATGTGATGTCACAGGCTGTTTGAGGTCGATAATTCTGGGCGACAATGCTTTGGGAAAACGGTTGATCCTTTACGTGAACTGTGCTATGGGCTTGTTAGGAATACTGAATTTTCCTCTCGTGTTTTGGAATTAGTAGTTATCACGGCAAAACGACTTCTTGCTCGATCAGCGAGGAATGGCGCTTCCCTCGATCAGATGTAGCGGCGTCAGCAATTGAACACCAGCTGTGTTCAATTGCTGACAATTGCTGTGTACCCCCCACTATGCACAAGAGATTAACTCTCCTCTGAAAATAAAACGACAAAAAATATTTTTGATTATAACAACCTGGTTATCGTATTATTTCTGCCTCATTTTGTATAATGTTAGTGTGGTAACATTATTGATCTATAGTTATAATTTACTTTTCCAGGTATAATTCATGAACAGTGTGAGTACGTAATTAAATTAAGTTCCCCACTAACTGGTTCTCAATCACAGAAATAAAATCCCTTGCTGGCCCATTCTATTATTGACTTTCCTGCCCAAGCCCGCAAGGGTATATTGGGTTGCTCACCTCTTTATACACATATGTTTGTCCTTTATGCATTACTACACCATTCATCCGATCGACATGAAACTTTGGAAAGTTGTTGAGTATACTCCTGCGAAGGTTTCTGGCAAAAATAATAAAAAACAATAATATATAATATAAACATAATCTTTCCAATACTGAACGCTTACAGTTTCCAGTGCGACTCGCTTTTGCAATGACCATCAACAAAGCACAAGGACAATCGCTGCAAGTGTGTGGATTAGATTTGGAGAATTCTGGACAACTGTATGTGGCCAGCTCACGCGTCGGAAAACCTTCTGATTTATTCGTGTACGCAACAGACGGATAAACAAAAAATACTGTGTATCCACAAGCACTCGAATAAATAAACATATTTAAAACAACACTTTAGAATGTTTTCCATATTAAAATGAATAAGTTTCAATAAAAATGACAATGTAAATTGAATGATATCATAACAAGTTTCCTTAAATTTCCTTTCTTCTGAGATCGCAGCAACGCGCGACGGGTAAGCTAGTGGAGAATGAATTAAACTAATTTCAGAAACCAGTTAGATCGTAGCGAAAGTGTAAGCAAAAACTGTAATATCATTAAGCCAGGCAGCATATTGTACACGGTGTATATTCCAATATGCCAGATATATTCAGATGTATCTAATCTTTAAGCACCAAAAGTATTGCCATAATGAGGGTTAAGTATTTTGATAGGATTACCACACGTTCTTACCTGAACTTCATATGTTGGTCCAACTTGTCCTTCTTGTGAGTCAAAGCTAAGTTATGTCGTTACTTCAAAAGATGTTATGAGACAGATCCTAAGTGGCCTTGTAATGGCTTAGCTCGGAATTATACTGTTCAATCATCTGGAATTTTGTTTATTTATTTTATTTATGTATTTGACACATTTATAAAGCACATTGTGACCATACTGGTATCTTGGCAGTGGGAGAGACTCACCAGCACATAAGGGAGGGAGAAAGGAAGGGGGTAAAGGAAAAGCTGCAACTGAGATACAACCAAGAGTAACAAAATACTGCTATATAAAGTGCTACAGTGAACGTCGACATTACTTAGGTAAGAGCCATGTTTTCAGGGCTTTTCTAAATTTCAGAAGATCCATCAGGGATCTGATGGGAGCAGGAAGATTATTTCAGATTTGGCTACTCACCATAAAAGCACGTCCGCCATGTCCGGTCTTCCAGAATTTTGGAATGTACACATGGTTGGCGGTGGCAGAGCCAAGGCTCCTCCCAGGGGAGTATCTTTTTTGCCTGTTTTGTAGTGGCACTGGTCCACTGGCTTGAAAATCAATACAAAGTCATTTAAAAGCTATGCGCTGATGCAGCGGGAGCCAGTCTAGATCTTTTAAGGCCATGGAGGCAGATGAGCTCCTGGGTCTGTTTAAGGCCAACTTGGCAGCAGAGACCTGGACTCTGTGCGATCTATTTAGAAGATACTCTGATGCACCTAAAAGAAGGGCATTACAGTAATCCATCCTGCTCAAAATATCACTGCAAACAATGAGTGTTTTGCAGCAAGAGGCATCAGTGGGAAAATCTTCCAGAGACCTTGAAGTAGTGAAAAACAGGTCCCTGCTACTTTATTCGCCTGTGTTTCCATGGACAATTTATTATCAAACGTAACACCTAGGTTACAAACAGATTCAAAAGGATATCTCTACATCAGAAGACCAGACGTTCGAATGAATTGCAATTGGGACTTTGCTTGCAGAACAACACAGGAGCTCTTTTTTGACCCCATTAAAATTTAAGGGAATTTAGATCAACCAGCTGATGACATCATTCATACAGTTCTGGAAAGTGGTGACAGACGCCGGTTGGCCGTTGTCTAAAAACAAAATTGAGTGTCGTCTTCATAGTACACCACAATAAAATTATGAGATTTAATGAGTGATCAGAAGTCTCAGATGGATGTTGAATAAGATTGGACTCAAAGCTGAGCCTTGCGGAACTCTGTGATCCAAATTCTTAAAGTCAGATGTTTGGAGAAAGAGCAACTGCCTAAGAGTATTCAGATGGGTAAGAGTGCAAGCATTTGTTTACGGTACCACATACACAAATCGAAGCAAGTTGATCATATAACATAATGTGGTTCACCGTATCAAATGTGGCTGAAAGATCTAAAAGGACCAGGACAGCCAATTGGCCTCATCAGTTCACACTCTAAGTTTGTCCGGTGCCATAAGCATGGCCGATTCTATGTCATGATTCGGCCTACAGCTAAATTGCTATCTTTCAAGGAGAATATTGTCTTCCACAAATTGAGACAGTTTCCGGCTGACAAAACGTTCCAGAATTTTGACTGGATAAGGCAGAAGATGAGCAGGCGACCTTGTGTCTGGAATCATTTGTCCAATGAGGTACACAAATAGTCTCCAAGATCTTGCAGATCTTGTCCTCAAACAAATCAGAATATTTGTCACAGAACTTCTGTGAGGAAGTTACTGCCTGGCTCACACACTCTGGATTAGAGACATTACACACAATGTCAAAAACCTTTTTTGCTTTATTATTGTTAAAGTCAGATCCCTCCACAGAGAGGGCAGTGATCAGCTACTATTCTATGTGTCATTAATTTTGAGAAAAATAAACCTCTTGAACATGATGTAAGGTGAGAAAAATGTAACTTGCACAATCATCTTAAAGTCTAAAGCTTTTATGCTTTCTCCTACCCCTCACATTTCAAAATCAATACTTGAATATAGGAACTAGGAGCATGTCAAAAACACATGATAATTATAAAGCATATTGTTTCATAATAATGAAGATAAATATATCAGGTATTGCCAAGGAATAACAACGTATGTGGCCCATGCAAATGAGAAAATGCACAATATAGGGGGGCAACATCTATGACGTTTTCGTAAAAACAAATGTTTCCGACAACAAACCCCCAGGGTGCAGAGTTGGTTTTGGCAAAACTTTGCTCTTGGTGAGCTGGTTGTTTTCTCTCCTTGCACGGGTTGGGGGTGGTGGGGGATATAATCCCTTTTACCTGCCTGGTCCCTAAAAGGAAAGCATGTCTAACATGACATTGTGGGCCCTGTTGTAAGTCCAGTGGCCCTTCTACCTCCATGTCACCTGTCCGTGTAGAGACTTGAGCAGTATCCTTATGGTATGGTCAGATGTGGGTCCACTGTCATAACCACAGCAGTTGCTATCCCTCTAAGTGAAGCAGGGAGCTGAGAGCTGGGCAGACGGGGCATCCACCAGTTTTTGCAGAACGTCCATTACTCCCAAATTTGAAATGATGCTTTCATTTAAGGCACACTAGAATGTCAGTCTTTGAGATCCAGAGCAGTTTGCAAGGCATTTGTATGTGGCTATAGCCCAAAAGTAGTACAATGTTCTGATTGGGATACAAGTAAAAATACTTTACAATGAGAAACGTATTCTGGTATGCTAGTGATGTCATTGTGTATGTTTGGTCCTTTCTCATGCATTATAAATAATTATGTATCCTTTAACAAAGTAATAGAAATAAAATTACTAAAAATTACACAGGTGTGTTAACATACATTCATGGGTAGTTGTGTATCTCTCATGGCTACTTAAATCACTATGAACAATAATCTGTTTCTCGGTGCGTGTTTTGTGGCCCCATCCAAAAAGAAGGGATTGAAAAAGTTAATACATCTTTCTAATATGATCAGCATTTTGATACAGAGTGCAAATGCATGACTCATAGTCTCAAATTGGAAATGCATGATGATGCTGTTCTGTAATGTGATCACAGAGTTGTTTTTCAAAGATGGCTGAGTAATGCTCGTCTTGTGGTCTCTCTGAAGGTTCTCAACGAGCCTCATCCATAGCAGCTTCACGACTTGAACTGGCCATGTCTGAAATCACCATGCAAAGTGCTGCCCACAAGTCTGGACCAGTGCAGCTCTGGATGAGCCTGGAACAGATATGGTTACAAGCTGGTAAGCATCATGGTTTAAATAGAATGATCTTTAAATTTCATTAAATGACTTAAATTCAGTGCCATCCATTCATATGTATTGTTCACATATAAACTGAAACCTTTCTTGGTTTCTAATAGTAGCTATGTATTTTCTAAGTGTGGCAGAGAACTCTGGTTCATATTATTTAGAAATTGAAAATCTCTCATCAGCCATTGGTTGTTGTAAGCGGCATTCATTATGTTCCTAAGCCACGGACTGGCTGTAGTTGGCATTGGTGACGCATTCATGAAATATACAGGCATGACCCGCATTTAAATAGTGCAGCATCGGATAGAGTTCACTTACGGAGGGACGCCCTCTTTTCTTTGTTTTGGGCAGCTGTCTTCTTTTGTTTGCTGACTTGGGAAATCTATCAACAGTGAACTTTGCACTTTATTATTTATTATACAGGTAACTATAGAAGATTTGCATATAACAGGTCTGGCTTGTTAGTTTGAGGAAGATGTTATCGTACAATCTGACCGGGTGACATGTTCAGTTTTCCTATGGAGGAGCCTTGTTTTGTGTACTGGTTCCTGAAGCCTTCGGGTAACTACAGACGGTTTGCAAGTAGTTTGCTAGTTTAAAGGGGGAGATAGCATATAATCAGGCAAGTGAGCAATCATGTTCAATTTTCTTCAGCATGGCACTAATTCCTAAAAGATCTCAGTTAAAAGCTACTCTAAAAAGTGATTTTTTTTAAATGTTCCTGGATTTTGTGCAGTTGCGTTCAGTTCAGCATTCCAGAGTCTCGATTCTTGTTCACCAAGAGATGGGCTGTTAGAAATGGGGGCGCATGGTGCAGAAACAACACTGCCTGGGTGACACTGGCCTACAACCTTTTTAGCATCGGAGTATTAGGCATCACAGGAGCCTAGGTCTCATCATTAGCAGAAACCCCTGGAGCATCTCGCATGAAGCCCAATAGCAGGATACACGCACAACATGGGGCCTTAACCCGGGGCAACAGGACATTAGGCCTACACTCCTCAGTGTGCACATCAGGGGAAGCACCAACACCTTTGTACGAATCCAGCGGGTCCTCCCTAGGCATCACACAACCAGCTATACAGCAGCTCTTCAGTGCAGGCAACAGGTCCTAGGGCTTATTCAGGGGTTTCCTACGGGTGGTTACGCTCGCCTAAGTAAATATTCCCAACCGGTCCAGAGGGTCTCTCCACAGGGGAGTATGTACCAGGCCGTTCTCCGCATTTGGGGCTCCTCGCGGTGTAGGCCCACACAACTCACCGGGTCAACATTGGGGGCAGGCACAGTTCTCGCTGCAGCGCCGGCGGGGGCCGCCTCCTCCCCGGTCAGCTCACCTCTTCTTGCGCTCTGGGCTGGGACCGGGGGAGGAGGACTCCCTCGCAGTTTTCTCTGCTCCAGGAACTTCCGGCTGCCTCCCTGTCTGGCAGCCAATCAGTGCGTGGCTTTCGTGGGAGCGCGGCCGATGACGCGGCTGGCGCCCCTGTTGCCAGGCAATGCTTCTCTTGCGCTACCAGGGCCTAGCACGGTCCTCACTTCGCAGCGGGGGCCGCAACGGGATTCCTGGACGTGCGGCCGGGTCCTGACCCAGCGGCGATGGCGATTCTGCCACAGGGCCCCCTTCTCTCTAGGCACGCAGGGTGGTGGCAGACTTCGCAGGCACTCCGCGCACATCCACAGTCTCGCGCCCGCCCACGGGTCTCCGGGCGCCGGCAGTGATCGGTGAGTTTCTTCTTGCGGCGCAATACAGGGTAGGTTCCCGGTAGATCACTATCAAAACCACGGGGTAGGCTCCCGCTGGTTCAAATAAACACCCGAACGCGGCTCTCCTCACTTCTCCCGGGCCAGCGGTGATTCCGGGCAGTCTCCAAGCGCGGGGTAGGCACCCGCTTACATTGGCAAAAAGCAGCACGTCCTCACGCGGGATAGGCACCCGCGGCGCTTTTAAGCCAACAGTTCTTCCTGACCCCACAGCTCTTAGCAGGCACAGCGCTTGGAAAGGCTAGCGCTTAGGAGACAACAGTCCTTCCCCTCACACACAGCGCTTTGGGAGGCAACAGTTCTCTTAGTATAGCGCTTAGGAGGCTCAGTGCTTTACATGCAGTTCCTCAGTAGCAGCATTCGTGGATTTCCAGCGCTGCAGGGGCCAGACACTCCTCTCTTCTCCAGGGCAGTGCCCCTAAAGCGCTTTCCTTAGGCAGGGGTGCGAAAAGGAAATACAGGCACTACAACTAGGTGAATGTAGCGCTCTCGCAGTGCTGCCGTGGCCGACTCCTCACCTCCTGGCCATGTAGGAAATGGTACCCACGATCCTTTTCTTCTGGCCAGCACAGATATAGCTCTCTTCCCCTGCAGGTGCTTTTAGGTGTAGCGCTCGCGTGGTGCAAGGTCCCACCAGCCTCAGGGACCTAGGATGGCGCTCCTTCTTCAGGGGTCAGGTAGCAGAGCAGCAGGCACTACTGGGCAAGGTCAGCAGTCAGTGGGTGCTCATCAGGACAGGGCGGTAGGCTTTCACCATCCTCCACTGTAGCGTGGCACTCATCCTGTCCAGCAGCCTGTACTCCTGCAGTGGGGCTTCCACTAGCCCTGTGGACCGCATAGGAGTTTTAGTTGGGTGCAGGGTCCAGCACACAGGCCCAAGTGGCGGTACCCCCTGGCAGCAGGTCCTCTCACGTTCCTGTCCCTGCTCTGTCTGAGCACATAGTGGCACAGGCCCCCTACCTATACGCCCCTCACCCCCTCCCTCCAGGCAGTGCCAGAAGCTTCTAGAAGCCTCTGGGGAACTGGTTCTAACTGGCTCAAGGGGAGGAGTAGAGCACCCTGGGTGCCAGGCTTCCCTCCAAAAGCTGGAATTGCTGGGAAGAGAACATCTAGACTGCTAACCTACTACAGTCAGGTAGCACAACACAAAGCCATGGCATCCATTTTAAATGCAGCATGTTACCAGGGTACATTTCTACAATGGGGGGTTAACAAGTGCGCACACCATTGCATTACATTTAACCTGGCGTCTCACACCACACATGGCCTATTCAGTTTTCTACCATGGGGGAGACATCCTAGCACAGGGGGGTGAATAGCGACATTTTTGGGGGAAAAGGGCCAAGTCCAACACGTGCCCTCATTTTTCACTATTTCTAAGGCTGTAGTGAGGAGACAGCTTCTTGACATAAATGATACCAGTGCTGCAATACACTTTGTGGATTGCACACAGGACACTGAATGGAATCCTGGTACCTTCCTGATGTCATTAAAGAGTTTCAAGAGCATGCTTGCTGTGGTCCTGCTTTCTGAGGCTAAGACTCAGCCTGCCTGTTTTGTTCTGAAGTCGCTGGAGCTTGGCAGTGAATTTCTTGGGGAGACCAGTGCATCTGATGTTACTGTAGTCTAGGCGTGAAAGACCTCTGGTCAGCCTTAATGTGTTCAGTTTGAAGGTGGGGGAGGATTTATTTGAACATGCGAAAGCTGCAAGAGCTGTTTATTCACATAGTTCGCCACAGCAATGACTTAGGATACAAGTATAAAGTTGGTGAAGAAGAGAATTCCAAGATCCTCTCTCTAGGTGATGCTCCGTGTGTTCAAGGTTTGTAGCTATGCAAGTGGGTGCGCATCAAATGCAGGATTTCTGATCACTAAGAACTCACCCTTGGCACAATTCTTACACACAAAGCTCTCTTTAATCCTGTAGAACATGTGGTTTCTCTAGTACATTTTCTTATGTGGAAATGGATTTGAATATTGTCACACACATTTGGCAGTTCTTCTGGTCTGCTCAAGGATGTCTACCCAGGGGCAAATATAAATGTTTAAAGGAGGTGCAGGATTTTGAGGGCCAGATTGAAAACCCTATTGGATTCCAGGAGTTAAGACAAGCTGAAGTACCTGAACTGGCATGGGGAAGTGAGTCACTTCTGGGGCTTTAGGGGGGAAACAAACAATGTTGGCAATTTTTAATATATTCTTAGTTTTAGGACTTTGGCCTGTGAGTTCCTGGTAGATGTATCCTTAATTTTGTTTGCTGCCACTTAGCTGCATTAATCAGAGTAACTTTTTTGCTTGCTTGCTGCCATGGGTTAGTCTCTCATGTGTGTTTTGTCCTGGTCACTTTGGGATGCATCTCGATTATCTCATCCTTCCAGAAAAGGCAGTCTTTGCCTTTAATGTTTAACGCCATAGATAAATCTGCATGAAACGTGCAAACCTACTAGTTCAGTCAGCTAACTTTCTGCATGACAAGTTTCATGAAGAGCTGCACAAGAAAAAAGGTGGAGGGAAAAGGTGTAAAATTCACAATTCTTTTGCTCCATTTGAGAACTTTGCTGAAATATTGAGAAAAAAACTCAAGCAAAACAAGCATTTCTGTCTCTTATTGTCATTGACAGAGCAGCTGAGCCACTCTTATGCACACACTTTACCCTGTTGCTCAAGGAGTTGCCTAATGTCTTACATTTCTCAGGCAAATTTACAACTTGAGTCTGACTCACTCAATTATATTTCTTTAATTGATATGCTTGATACCTTAGTAGCCATCTCCTCGCCTCATGGGACTTGAAGATTGCAATGTGGATGCTACAGAATGTCTGCAGCAATGATTCTCTCACACTTTATTTTTACTGAACAAGCAAGATTTATAACCCTCAGTGTTGAACTTGGCCCCTTTTGCATCCCTGAACTTTTTGCCTTCCTCCTGGTATTTTTCTGACCTGGTGTTGGTGGTTTTAGGACTCTGGGCACTTTATCACTGCTGTCCAGTGTAAAGTGCATGTGCTCTCTATAGTAAACATGGTAAGATTGGTCTACAGCTGTTTGGCGTATTTAATTTACCTATCAGTCTCTTGTAAGGACAGGATAGGATAAAGTTTCATAACGCTCTCGAATGCCGAGGTGTCTTGGCCCTGGGAGGTGAGAAAAGAGAGGGACTGCATACAACTGTACCAACCGTTTTAAAGTGGTATCCCATATACCTAGGGCCAGTAAATTAAATGCTACTGGTGGGCTTGCAGTGTTGCTTGGGCAACCCACCAAAGTAGTCTTTCAAACCTGTCTCAGGCCTCTACCATTGCAGTTTACTGCCGCTGTGACATGGCACATAAAGTGGGTCCCACGTGTTTAACTCCCCTTTTACTACATATCAGTCACCCCTAAGGTAGGCCCTAGCTAGCCCTATGGGCAGGGTGCGCTGTAGGTAAAAGGTAGGACATGTGCCTTAACTGTGTGGCATGTCCTGGTAGTAACAAACAGCTGTTTTGGTTGCTCACTACTGTGAGGCTGCCCTCTCACAGGAATGCATTGGGGATTCCCTGACATGTGTTTCAGTGGTAATTCCTGACATTAGAGGAGTAGCATGATCAAGTTTGGTATGTTTGGAATAGTGGTAATAAATGCTGCGTAATGGTGTTCGCAGATTTATTATCACTATTTTTAAAATGCCCCTTTTAGAAGTGGGCATTTCTGTGTGCTATGTGTTTTTGTGCCTGCCTGTTGTGTATTGCATGTCTGACTCTGGAGTGACAGAGACTGGGGAGGTGCAGTGGCTCCAGAGGGGCTGGGTGAGTCAGCACTAGGCTGAATAGGCCAATCTGCATTCGGAGTGGTGGAAGGAGTAGCACCTGAGCATGAATAGGACTCTGCATGCCTTCCACATTCTGACTCCCCCCGCCCCCCTGTGGTGTGTCTGGGGTTAGAGCCTACACTAGCAACGGAGGTTGTTGTGCACTGTAAATAAAATGTTTAAGAGCCCCACCAGAACTGGTTTGGACCAGGCACAGAGCCCTGTGCCATGGGGAGAACAAAGACTTGATGGGGTATATGTATTGGGGCTGTGACCCCACGAAAGTGTGCTTTATGTGCTTACTTGGAGACAGGACTTGGGGACTGCTGGACACCAGGTTCCAGTTTGGAGAGGATCTTGCCTGGCAGTTCTGGCTGGACTATTCTTACAGGAACAGGACCAAGGCCAATTTGCATATGGCTGTAACTGCTGTAAAGTAGCATGGTGAGCACAAAATGATGGACTGAGTTGTGGCCCTGAGTAATTATCAGTGGCAGGGATTAGTTCAAGCATTCTATCATCACTTTCTCGATGTTATTACTGATTCTGTACAGGCATAAACTCAGACACACTAAGCACCCCACAATACCTAGGCATCTGGCATCTGAAACAGGGATATCTTGAACTGCAAGGCATACATCTCAGTCAAGGAGCACAATAATTGGGTTATTAACTAAAATTGAGAGGGTGAAAACACCACAATTTAGAGGTATGCCATACCACATTCTTGGTTAGGTGAACTATGTCCAAAAAATAGCCATTTCACTACTGGAAGTAGAAAAATACAAAAAATGTTTGTGCATATTTCCCAATGTGAAGGTGTAAGTGCAAAGAAAAGTGCAGATAGGTGGAGAAGGCAATCACCCGCCGCCACTGTTCCATTCATGTCCAGGGGCTTTCTCAAGGTCATGTGATACATTCAATAACTTCTTTAAACAACCACAGGATAATTCGAAACAGATATTACCCCCTGTGCATTTAATTGAAATTGAAACAGACTGTCTTTAAAGTTCTGATTATGCTGCACATTTATTCTGTGCCTGGAATCAGGAGAGGAAGCGACAGCATCTCCAAACACAACATTGTCTTCTTCACCAAGAAATGCTTGCTGTATTACAGTTACCTTTACTTGAAGAAGGATAATATGGCTGACAATTGTCTTCTAAAAAATATTGGGTGTGAAAGCGAGAAAAGAGCACACATTTTACTCTCCTGTATCAGTTCAACCTATGACTTACAAGAATAAGTGCCAACTCAGCTGCAACTTTCATTTTTCGAGGCGACCGATCTGTGCCACCATTTATGAATGAAGCTAAATCACATCAAGTCAATCACCATTATAATTTACAGTTTAAGTTCAGTCAATGATGAAAGTTTTAAGTGGATTTTCAAAACGTTATTCTCTTTAAGAGATTAGTAAATTATTTTTATTTCTTTTTATTTAATTAATTAAATCATTAATTCTGGTCACAGAAATTATCAAGAAAATATGGTTAGAGTCATCAGTAATGCAATTTAACAAGTGTGTTCCATAAAGGAATTCATCCCTATTGAATCTATAAAGAACCTACCCTGTATAGAACCAAAATAAAGAGTTCTGGAGATGGAGTATCAAAATCAGAAATTAAGAGGTAGAATTCCCCATAAAGAGTAGTTAATGAAACTCAGCCGAGTCTCAGTTGTCATAAGTATTAGCGTACAGCTGCAGTAGCAGGCCGTGCAAAATAAGTCTCAGCAGGGAAAATGAAAAAAAACAGGTTCAGCAGTAGCTACCATTGTCCGAGTAGAAAAAGGATAAAGACAAGTCACCTCGAAAGTGGGCAACAATAATCGCCTTTATCAGTGGCATACAGCAAACACAAAAGTTCTGGGTGCAAGGGAAAGTGATGAATCTGCCTCCTCTGTGTCATCTGTGTCGGTCTAACTAGAAACACACACAAATATAAAAGACTAAATAGCATGCTATTAGCATTGTTGCAGATCTGGTCACAATGAGAAGACATCTTCCGATGGAGAGCAGCTTCTTCTTCCTTTTCTATGGCATAACACATAAAGTTCACAATTTTTCTTATCAAACATTACTAAACATTTGTATAACCGGGAATGTCAGTCCTTGGTTCCCAGGGAAGTCTATGGCAGTGTCTATTCGATCATTTATTCAATGTTTCACTGAGGAACAATGAACTAAATTAAAGATATAAACTTTTGCTAGCATATTTCTGGTTAGGTAACGTCATTCACATTTCTTATAAGTATACATTTACTGTTAAAATGAGTGAATCTCTATTCAGGATTATATGAACATGAGATAGCTAGGAAGTTCAGTCTTGGTGCATCACAAATATGTAGCTTAAGGAAGAAATACATGTTATAAACTACATATTCTGCAGTTATGACAAATCTAAGCAAATCACATTAAGATCAAACTATCAAACACATTTGAACATGGTTCTTCATTTCCTAAAGGCATCTATTTCATTAAGAGAGACGCCTAGCTGAGGCATAGCTGTAGAAATGAATGCTTGGTCAATTTTGCACAATTTAACTATGAGTCATTTCTAATACTTTCTTATGTTAATATGTAAGGCAAATTTATCATTGTTGTTAATAGATTTTATGCTAAATGTTCTACTTTCCCAGGTGTCCTCAATTAAGCTCTTTTAAACATACTGAAATTAGGCAGGTTTCCTAAAGAAAACAGGTCTGAGTCCACCTCTGACTGAGGCTCTCGCTGTTTGTTCTTGGCTTAAATCGGATAAGATAATGCTGATATGTCTACATGATAATTGAAAAATAGAGGAATACTATTTTTTAACTCACGCTTTCACTGTTTTTAATCTTGCATCCTACAAAGACATCATCTCTATTTCTTATGCCTCTTCCATCTGCCATAGACCTCGGTCCGTCACGGCTTGTGCCGTTTGTACGGAGGGTCGGCTCTTTGGCACCACACTTCCGGTTACACTACTGGAAGCATAATTTAACGCTCCAGTCCTTTTTTGCTCACCTCCTATTTAAACAGGAGCAGGGAGCGGACGCGCGCAGCCACCGGAGGCGCGCCAAAGGCAAGCCCATCTGCGCCCGAACGCCTACAGCCGCCAGGACCCCTGCACCTATCTATCTGGTAATGTACTGCTGCCTTTATTAGTTCCATACACTCGAAATCATGACTGATTTTCGATATTCTGGCGAAGAAATAAATAAAATAAATACAACCCTGATTAAACCCTCCGAGACCCTAATAGCAGAAATAGCTAGGTGTCCTGAAATCTCTCTGTTTGCTTCCCTTCCTAACCAGACTAAGACCTTTGTATCTCCCAGCATAAACTTGTCTAGTACTTGCAAATCCGTCAAACAACTTAACGCTATATATTTTAATGCCCGATCAATTTCAAAACATGCGCTTGAAATCTGGAGTCTTCTTGATTCTGAAGCTCCGGATATCTGCCTGGTCTCCGAAACGTGGCTGCACGAAAATGCCTCTCCCGACGTACCACTGCTTTCCCTGCTATGTACAAGATAACACGACTCGATAGGATAGATAGTCGAGGGGGCGGCCTACTAATTGCTTCCTCCCACAAGGTTAACATTGTCAGTCTAGAAAACTTTGTTTCTAACCATTTAGAAATCATTGTGTTTAAAATTGAGGGATCTCCAAATAACGTCTGGAAAGGAGCCTTAATATATCGACCTCCTGGCGCCAAAGGAGACTTTGCAAACAAATTACTTGAGATCATCGCACCACACGTTCTGGCCTCCGATAAATTCCTTCTAATTGGTGATTTTAATTACCATGCGGAAATACAATCTAACCTGAGTACTGAAAAATTAATCTCTAACATGCACACTCTGGATCTTGTTCAAAAGGTCACAGGCCCTACACATCAGGCCGGCCACACGCTGGACCTTCTCTTCTCAAACTCCCCTGACATTATGATAGCCTTCCCTAATCAACTACTCTGGACCAATCACTACCTACTGAAATTTATGTTTGCCATGACCCAAACCAAAGTAGCCCCGAAAAGCGAGCTCACATTACACAGACCTTTGATCAGTTACGTTTCTTAAACATTTCCATTTTGATTTGGCATCCCCGCCCATGAGTGCAAGTATAGCAGCACGAAATTTCGAAAAGGCTATAGAGATAGCACACGATAAAATTGCCCCGCTGAGTAAAGTCAAGTGTAGGACTAGAACTGCCTCTT
Organism: Lissotriton vulgaris; assembly: GCF_964263255.1. Taxonomy (NCBI): domain Eukaryota; kingdom Metazoa; phylum Chordata; class Amphibia; order Caudata; family Salamandridae; genus Lissotriton; species Lissotriton vulgaris. The sequence continues at coordinate 1,607,336,142 of NC_141694.1, read as the reverse complement.
GGTTCTCAGAGCAGTTAAAAACCAGTAAGTCTCTGTGCAGAACTGCTGAGAAAAGTGGCGAAAAAGCAAAGATCAGGCCGACCGAAAAGCATATAAAATATTGCACTCCAGATATATGAGTGACATAAAGGCGAAAAAGAGGGCTTTCCTTGCGGAACAGATAAACAAAGCTGGAATTTCTTCCAGAGAACTCTACCAAATTTTGAAAGAATTCACTACTTCCAGAAACTCGTTAGAAATACCGAATTCCCAAGTGGACAGACGCTCTTTCGTAATTTTTTGAGGATAAAACAACTGCCATTCATCTCTCCTTTCCCCCTCTTTCTAACACAACGCAGCCTGAAGTTCTGACAAATTTGTCTCCAGACCTGCCATATGTTTTAAATGAGTTTGAAGGACTAGATAGTGATGTGATCATGTTGGCTGGGCTGAAAATAAAATCTGGGTCCCCCACTGATCAAATCGGTGCACAGACAAAATATCGACTCCAAAATATCGACTGGACATAATATCGAGTTTTAAATATAGACTGGACAAAATATCGACTGGACATAATATCGACTACAAAAATATCGTTTTTCAGGTAAGTGAAGTAATATCGACTGTATAAAATATAGATAGCAAAAATATCGAATTTTTAATAATATATAATATTTTATAGTGTATTTTTATGTAATAATATGTGTGAAAAGTGTGTATTAATGTTATAAAATATTTTATTAAATGAATTTTGTTTTTTTAATAATTGCGTAATGTAATTCTGTAGCGGGTTGTGGGTTTATAGGGGAATAGGGTGGGAAGTAATTTAATAATAATTAATTAATTAATATATGTTTGTAAATATTGATAATTAATAATTAATTGATAATTAATTAATAATAATTAGTTAATTAATTAATATAATTTTGTACATATTTTGTATTAGTAATTAATTGGTAATTAATTAATTGTAATTAGTTAATTACATTAATTAGAGTACATTTTAATATATATATTTTTGTGTTATTGTTAAGTAATTAATTGGGAAAAAATAATATTAATTATTAAAATAATTACAGCTAATTTGCTAATATATTTACTTTATTGTTATTGTTAATTAATAATTATTTGGTAATTAAATAATATTGATACATTTTGGGTAAAGGAGTATTTTTAGGGTTCAGGGTCAGTTTTCAGTTTTTGGGTAAAGGGGCATTTTTAGGGTTCAGGGTCAGTTTTTAGTTTTTGGGTAAAGGGGCATTTTTAGGGTTCAGGGTCAGTTTTCAGTTTTTGGGTAAAGGGGCATTTTTAGGGTTCAGGGTCAGTTTTTAGTTTTTGGGTAAAGGGGCATTTTTAGGGTTCAGGGTCAGTTTTCAGTTTTTGGGTAAAGGGGCATTTTTAGGGTTCAAGGTCAGTTTTCAGTTTTTGGGTAAAGGGGCATTTTTAGGGTTCAGGGTCAGTTTTCAGTTTTTGGGTAAAGGGGCATTTTTAGGGTTCAGGGTCAGTTTTTAGTTTTTGGGTAAAGGGGTATTTTTAGGGTTCAGGGTCAGTTTTGGGTTTTTGGGTAAAGGGGTATATTTTAGGGTTCAGGGTCAACAAATAAGATTGTAAAAAATTATTTTTATTATTTTCATTTATTATTTAATTATTATAATTTAATTTAAGTATTTTTAAGTATATTTTAGTAATTAAAATTTAATATTAATTTAATTTAACACTGTTTTTAATAAAGTCGATATTTTTTACATCTATATTATTGGTAACGATATTTTGTACTCGATATTTTTGTACTTACCTGTTTGTAGATACAAACTCGATATTTTGACTGTCGATATTTTGTCCACGATATTTTGGCAAGTCGATATTTTGTCCCTCAATATTATTTCAGTGATCCGATCAAATCACCCCTAAACTTTTTTCCATACTTGCTCCTGTATTGGTAGAACATCTGACCGGTCTTTTCCACAAGTCACTTTTGGAAGCAGATTTTCCTACTATATGGAAAGCAGCTAGAATTAGACCAATCCTAAAAAAGCCCTCGGCCGATCCTAACATCTTATTAAACTATCGGCCCATCTCACTACTCCCGTATTTCAGAAATATGCTAGAATTCCTTGTTAATAAACAGCTTGTGAGTCACCTCGAAAATCAAGGACTCCTAGACCCTTCGCAATCTGGCTTTAGGGCATCTCACAGCACAGAGGCAGCACTGGTCGAGGTTGTGAACAATATCAGACTGGCTCTAGATCAGCGCCAATCAGCCATTCTTGTCCTGCTCGACCTGTCGGCCGCCTTTGACACCATCTCCCATCGTATCCTAATTCAACGGCTATGGGAGATTGGTGTCAGAGGTACCGCCTTAAAATGGTTCACTAGCTACCTATCAGTACGTACAACAGCTGTACAGATCGAAAGGAACGTTGCACATGAAAGACCTGTAAATATGGGTGTGCCTCAGCGTTCAATTCTGAGCCCAACGCTTTTCAATGTCTCTATGACACCTCTGGCCAGAGTGACCAGAGCCTATGGCTTTGATGTTCTGTCCTATGCTGATGACACCCAGATTTTAGTCACACTGGGTCCAAATCTAAATGAAACCAAACAACGTTTCAAAAACTGCCTGATCCATGTTGAGAAATGAATGAACACCAGCCATCTTCAGTTAAATGGCAGCACATCAGAAATTATGCTTTTTGGTAAAGCTGCAGAACACTGGACCAACGACTGGTGGCCAGATAACCTGGGAAACTGTCCAACTTCCAAGGAATCAGTCCGGAATCCGGGTGTTTACATGGATAATAAATTATCCATGAAAAACCAAATCAATCACATTGTGGGCACCTGTTTTGCACAAATGCGTAGTCTGAGAAAAGTTTTTAAGTGGATCCCTGTTGAGGCCCGGAAACCCCTAGTCCAGGGTCTAATCATAAACAGAATGGATTATGGGAATGCACTTCTTTTTTCCATAAATGAACATCTTTTGAACAGACTCCAGGTCCTTCAGAATACCGCAGCCAGGCTGACTCTCAATCTCCCGCGAAGAACCCCATCGGCCCCATGTTTAAAAAGCCTTCACTGGCTTCCGGAGAAAAAACAAATTCTCTTTAAAACCTTATGCTTGGTCCACAAACACATGTATGGTAATGGGCCAAAATACTTGTCTCAAAAGTTAAGATGGTATTTGCCTCAAAGAGAATTGAGATCTAGTAATGAGTCACGACTGACGCCTCGGAGAATACCGACTTCCAGAAACGGAGGGTGTGCATTCTCTTTCCTTGCCCCTGCCTCATCGAATAAAATGCTTCTTAATCTCCACATTATTCCTGAACACAGCTGTTTTTGCAAAAAGCTAAAGACGTGGCTATTTGCTTATTAGACCATCTGTTTCTCTTGTCAGAGCTGTCTGCAAGCGCCATGAGACTCCTCGGATGTGATTTGTGCACGATACAAATGTCCTTGACTTGATCATACTAAGAAAAGTCTGACAGGGCCCTTTCATGGATTTTATGGTCAAGTTGGTGAGTAATTCCATCGATGCAGGTCCAGGAGAGTGCTCATAAAACCTTCCATAATTTTATCCATAATGTTTCCTACATCAAATTCTGTAGAAGAGTCTTTGGCTCTGATATCATGAAAAACAGTTATGGCATCCTCTATATTATGTTTGTATTCTTTTGATAAGGATAACCATTAAATGGCACACTACAATTTTTGAAAAAGCAGATTACATTAGGGCATTGCACTCTCTGGTTATTGATGTTAGATTCAAGCTTTCCACCCATCATGCAACACCCTATGAACAACAGATATGGCCAGACATGGGTTTCATGCTCAATGTGCCACTGGAACCAAGCTGTACTCGACTGAAAACCTCCAACTAAGGCAAAACCTGTCTTGTGTAGCTTGAGTTCCGGTTGGGAGCCGACTTGGCTTGGCAGTTTGAGCTGAACTGTATCTATTTGAGCAGGGCGAAGACTGATTTGCGTATGGCTGAGAATAATATGAGGTTGCATGTTGGGCAAAAAAATTATGAACTGGGATGCGGCCCTGAGTAATTACAAATGGCTGAGATTAATGCAAGCATTCCACCCATCACTTCTTAAACTTTACTATATAGTAATACAGCACACTGCTTATTGTGGTTTTAATATGATCTCAAAGTGAAATAAACCCCCAAAACTCATACACTGTGTAGTACTTACTTAACATTTTCCTGTGGGAGGCCTAGATTAGATTAATTTTTTTTTACTGTATATGCTCAAGGAAATGCTTGAAAAGTCCTCCAAAGTTATTTCCTCTTTTATTTTGAAAGTCTTTTTTAATGACGAAAACAGATTTTTGATAACTGGAGTATAAAATTAAGTTTGTAAAAATGTACTTTAGGCTGCTTAAGCTAGAACTGTCTTAAAGCAAGTTATTACACTCAATGTGCATCCAAAGCTGGAATACACATCCTTAGTTGTAAGAGTTCACAATACTGGCTCTGTGGATAATAACCTGCCTCAGAGCCAAGGAAGATCAAATGGGTGTTAATTGATCATCATTTAGTAGGGATTAGCTATTTGAGAGTGGACAGGAACAGCTGACAGAAGAAAAGGTAGCTTTAACATCACCTCTTTTGACTTGGAAATGCCAAGGAGGGCAATTCCCAGGACTGTCTCAGACAGCCAGGCTCCAGTCACAGTAGAAGGGAAAACCAGGTTGCCCCATCAGATTTGATGAAAGCTTGTCTAAATAGAGGAGTGTCTAAGGAGCTAAAGATAGGCCTGCCTAGTGGCACCTGGGTTCAATTATCTACTCTAATTTTACAGTGAGGCAAATAGGAAATGCTGCAAAAGAAGATGGAGGGACAGTGAGGATATAATTATGATCGAGTAGTAGAATTTCTCCAGTCACTGACTAGTGCCCAGGGTAAAGCTGACAACTCAACCACCACCACCTCCTAAGAACATTCCTGGACTTGCCAAAATTCCATTGGAAGGAGAAGCCCATGCTGGTAGAAGACTCCTGACTCCTTCTGGAAGAATAAGATTCACACAAGGACTCAGACACCTTACCTGTCCTGGAATTCAGGAACTGGGGACACTCACCAAGATTCAAGTGGTTGGCATCTTGTTTACCTGCTCATGGGTCATAAAAAGCAGAAGGACTCCTGACTCCAGGAGGGCCCAGCTTGTTACTGATCATTTGACCTGGTAAAATATCTGGCTGGAGAGAGACCTTATGACAAGCAGCATGCCCTGAGGACCTATGAGCCACATTACTGACCATAAGGAACTATCCCAACAATTGGAGTCTGAGGCTTTGATAATGAGTCTGACGGAGTGAAATTACCATATGGATTTGTGCTCCCCCTGTTCATGAGTGAGTCAGTGTTCCTGGATTTCGTGGATGTTGGAAATATGGCCCTGCTTTTACTGGACCATAAATCCACACACTAGAATTCTAAAATGCTTTGGCTGCAGCAGCAGTCAACCCTCATCAACCTATATTTTTTATTTTGTTGGTGGGGAATATTTAGTGCTCCCCGCTGCCTGACTATATCAGTCCATTCTATCCCCTACACCCCCTCCACCTCCCCTGCACATAGAGGCCCCCACATACATTTATCACGTTCTCAGAACAGGTGGTAATTGTATGCATTGAACCCACAGAATTACATTAGGAATTATGTAATATTAGAACCTTTAAATCTGGTTTCAACAAGCAATTCCCCATTCCACTGGATTCAACTTGTAAATGTATTGTACCTGTGCAGTGGTAATGCACAGTAATGTCATTTTTGCATGCAGGTTTACCACTCCACATGTACCATGCAACTTGTAATCAGGCCCTAAACATTAAAGTAGAATATTTGGTTGGGATGACCTATTTGATTTATCCAACCTCCGCTCCATCACAATACATCTGAAATTGTGCCTTAGTGCCAGTCCACTGTAAACTGTTGTTTTTCAATTTCACTTTACTTATTCTGGGTGCTTTTTGCCTTAAAACGTCAAACATTTACATATCCAGGTCCCCTTAGCCTACTTAAATGATCTTGGTGTCTTTGTACATTGAATGTTTCTCTATTTTTCCAAATTGGTTTGGGAATTTATTATGTTGTAATCGTTACATTGAAATTGTTGGTACTGCTTGAACTTCTCTGGGAATTGCCTGGTGCGTGCCCAATATCTACCTGGGGTTGAGAAAACATTTTCCCAGAACTGTGTTTTGATCCAACCAGAGTGGGTCTATTGAGTTGGTAGGGTTGCATTGCTCGCAAAATAATAACCTCGGGCCATATTATCAAGAACACCAATAACATTATCGCCGCTTTAGGAGCAGGAATCTGCCGCTAAGGCGGTATAAGTAAGTCAACCTTATAGACCAGCTATCCTAGTAGCGTGGATACGAGTAGTCTAAGGCTAAAGACTCGAGAGGGCGTGTTAAGCCAGCTGTTTACCACACATGTACCCCTTGAATACCAAGTGAAAGGACACCACACAAGTGTTATGAAAATAAACAGTTATTTATTAAAGATCACCACAGCCCTGTACTCTTTATGAGGACAGGGTACTAAGCACAAACCAAAACTCTTACAAAAATACTTAAGTTAGCACAGTATATACAAATGCCCGAGGGGCACGGAAAACCATATACTTGAAAAGTGGAATGCGAAATTACTAGCAGGTAAGTACAGTACTAATAGCCTTTGGAATCGCTAGGACTTGACTAGGGAATCTTCAGATTACGTCTAGGAGACCCAGGGGACTCGGGTGCAGTGTGTGCACTCTCACGCGAGATGCGGGACAAAGTCTATGGTAGCTAGGAATTGCAAAGTTAGTGTTCTCGGGCGAACCCGACCTGGTGGGAGGAAAACGAAAGTAGATTCTGACCCTTGGATAGTGAGGCTATGCTGGGGCACCGAAATGCCGAAGTTACCTAGCCCAGGGGCTGCAGCTGCATAGGACTCAAAAGACGTCGGGAATCCTCGTTGACGGACCAGGAGCCTGGAAGAAAGAAGTTGCTGGCAGGCGACCAGTGAAGAAAGTTCGGTGGATCCAAGCCTGGATCGATGGAAGATGACACCTGAAAGCAGAGGGGACCAAGTTCGAGACTACTAGCCAGTAGTCAGTGGGCACCAGGAGGGCACCGGATGGTAGCCACCTCGACAAGGCGTGTGGGTGTCGCTGTGCTCAGAGATCACACGGACCAGGAGGCGTTGTCGGCGTCCAGGAAGGAGGATCGAGCTGTCCCACGAAGATAGAAGCTGTCGGCGCCGCCGGACCCAGGATTGGGCAACAAAGCCTTGGCAAATTCAAGCCCACGCGGTGGACCTAAAATGGCGTCTGGAGTGGACCAGGAGGGTCCGGGGTGCCTCTCTTCGAGAAGGAAGCAAGGGCCAGTCTGGAGCAACCAGTCCAGCAGCAGTGATGTCGTCGGGCGTCGTTCAGAAGGCCACAAGCCAGCCTGCTAGTAGCCAAACAACGCGGTGCACAGCAAACAGCAGAAGGGCCCCACGCAGATCGTGGAGATGCAGGGAGGCTGACCTTGGGTGCTGGAGCTGCGCAGGGTCGGGGCTTCTCGGACCCCAAAGCACTCACCAGTGGAGGACACGGTGGGCTTGCAGTAAAGATGTCGTGCAGTCGCGGCGATCGTCGGTCCCTCGAGGTCTCGTCGCACTCACGGTTCTCAGCTTTGCTGTAGAGGTGAGTAGAGGTCAGAGGTGCCAGGGAAGCCGGGTCTCGTCGAGCTGGGTCGTCGAATTCGTGATGAAGGACTTGCAGCAGACCGCAGTGTTTCTTTAGGATGGTGCCTGCGGATGCAGGGTGACTACTCCTTAGTCACAAGGGAGAATCTTGATGAAGAAATCTTGAAGTCCTTTCGCAGAAAGTCGTGTCTTGATTCCAAAGATTATCTAATTTGAACAGGGGGCCCGCTCCCATCTTTATACTAAAAAAGGGGGCTGACCCGGTGACTAGGTCCTGCCTATGGGTGGGACCAGGAGGGGGGTGGTTACACCCCTCTGCCATGCCGGACTTCCCCAGGCCAGGGGCTGGTGTGCCCCTGGAACTGGTTCAGACCGGCCTATGCGTAGTGAGCACCGGGGTGCCACTCAGCAGTCACCTTCCTGTAAAGCCCTGCCTACCCAGGATACACAAAACCATGTCTGGGACGGTGCTAGCACCGCTCCTGACAGGAAACCCTTTGTCCAGGCTCCCCTCGCTGGAAGGACTCCCAGCTGCAGGGGGTCAGACTCGTGTCTGTGGTGGCAGCATCCATTTTGTGGAGCTGAGGCTTTAGTTAACTTTAACCGGGGTTCACAGTTACATACATGTCGTGTCCCTCTAGAAGGGTGGAATGCTAACCCCGTCGCCAGAATTGGCGAGGGGTTAGTATTCCAATTCGTATGACACCTTACTCGACATGTTTTGATAAAGCAATACCAAAGTTAGCATTTAACCGCGAGGATTATAATGCACTTAAGAGTATATGGTATGCGATATCATGGAACAGCTATTAGGACTTGGTTCCGCAAGCTGCAGACAGGCTCAGCTCATGCCAGAGCACCATCTCACACGATTCCAAGCACTCTGCCTTCAGGATTGTCAAGGCCTGCCATAGGAGTGACTGATAGGAATCTGTGTGTCCATTTTAGGGTTAGGTATAGGTATACTACACCTACAGCAAAGGGTGATTACACGACTTTGCCCCAGCTGTCATGCAGCCAGTTGTGTCAAATTTAGGAGGCCAGCCAGGGGTGGCATAATACATGCTGCAGCCCCTGGCAGCCCTGGGTACACCTATGCCCTGAGTTACAGGGTCTGATAAGGTGGCCCAGTACCAATTGGAAATGCACCTAGGGTACATGGAATCCATTTTAAAGAGAGAGCAGTAGGCCTGGGGTCCTGATTGGCAGGGTCCCAGGTCGACTATGTCCAAAACCAGCTAAAACACAGGGCAAAAAGTTGGGGGCAACCATAGTCAGGATGTACCTTCCTACACAACCCCCCCCCAAACAAAAGGAGATAAGGCTATCCTTGTCCAGGTAAGCCTCTATTACCTAAGTGGCCATATAAGGAAGGACCAGCTCTGGCTTGGTTTCCCCCTGTGTCATGGTCCACTAGGCAACCCCTCACCCTAAGGGTATCTGAGGGTCTCCACCATAGGGAATCTCTGTCTCTGGTGTGTCTTGGGAAAGAAGAAGGCTGATGCTGGGATGGAGTACTGAAGTGAGGCTCCTCTACCTTTGGGCTCAACTTCCTCCAATCACCATTCATCATGTGTGCCTTTCTTTCTTTTGCTGAGATGCACTGAGCTCTCAGGGTCAGCCTCTGGCTACCTAAAGCTGGAGGCTGAGTCCCTCTGTTTGGCTTACTGGAGGGACAGGTCAGGTCTGGGGTTTTTAGGCCCCATGTTTGGCTGTGCCCAACAGTGTCCAGCTGGGGGAGTTCCCTAACTTCTTTTAAGGGGGATCCCTCAGGAGTCTGTTCTATTTTCACTTGGCTAGGTTTACCAGCTTCAGTGATCCTAATCTGCTGATTAAGGGGTTCTTTTGGACAGGGGGCCCTTTTGGGTCCACCACTGGCCTCCCTGATCTCTTCAGCCCTGGGCTGACTGAGGCAGGGTAGAGAGGTGCAGGTTACCTGCTCCAGACTGGGTCCCACCTGGGAAGGGTCCACTGCCATCAGGGGTTCTGCCAGGCTAGGCCTGACTACCTCTGGGGCAGTTCCTTCAACAGGGGTAGAGTCAGTTCCCTGAGGAGGCTGGCTCTCACCTAGTGTCTGGGAGGGGGAAGACCCTTCTTCCTCCTCAATGCTCTCTGTTTGAGTGGAGTGATCCATTGTTTCAGGCTTCACAACCTCACTATCTGTTTGAGTAGAGGCTGAGACCATTTCAACCTTGCCAACCTTTTCAGGAGGGCACTCAGTTTGTGTTTGGGCTGTGACTGTCACAGCCCTCCTATCCTGCTCTGGAAAGTCTGTCTGAGCCTGGGCAGTGGCTACCACTGCCCTTCCAACCTTTTCAGGGAGGAATGGTGCTTGGACTGGGGCTGTAGCTATTACTGCCCCACTAACCTGTCTGGATAGGCCTATCATTCGGGAGTGAGTTTCTTGTTCCACCTCAGCCCATGCTGAGAGTTCCAGGTCATTCCCCAGTAAGCAATCTACAGGTAGGTTATCTGTCACTGCCACTCTCATGGGCCCTGTGACATTACCCCAACTGAGCTTGACTACTGCCATGGGATGCCTTCTCTTCACTCCATGAATGTCTGTCACCTAATAAGTAAAACCAGGGGTCAGTTGAGCAGAGGGGACCAGATGGTCACTCACCATGGTGAGGCTGGCCCCTGTGTCTCTGAATGCCTCAACTTTCTGACCATTCCCTAAAACTTCTTGTCTATACTTTCCCAAAATGTGGGGTCCAGTAGTGAAGTTGGCAAACCCCATGCCAGTCTCACAGACAAGAGTGTGGTCAGGGAACCTGGCTAGGCCATAGTCCTCCTGATTGCCCAAAGTAATGCCCACCACATTCTTGGGGGCACTCCCACCACCTGGGGGATTACCACTAGTGGTAACAGGAGGTTTAGGAGTATTACCTGGGGGTATATTTCCCTTATTACCATTTTTAGGGCAACTGGCATCACTTTTGTAATGACCCACCTGTTTACAGGTATGGCAATAAGGTTTCTTCTGTTCTGAAGGAGTGTTCTGGGACCCACCACCCTTGTTGGAGTTTTGGGGCCCTTGGGAAGTCTTCTCTGTGGATTTATCCCCACCCTTCTCTTGAGGCTTGGTTGATTCCTTTTTCTGGTCACCACCCTGGTTTTTAGGCCTAACCCTGGTTCTGACCCATTTGTCTGCCCTCTTACCCAGTTCCTGTGGAGAGGTCAACTCAGAGTCTACCAGGTGCTGATGTAATAGCTGGCTCTGACAATTATTTAAGATTTGCTCCCTCATAATCAGATTATACAATCCTTTAAAATCAGTAACCCAGTAGCCAGCCTTCAAAAGCCTTAGTGGCACAATCAACAAAGTCAGTCCAATCTTGAGACTGAGTTTTCTGGGTGTCTCTGAACAGCATCCTGTATTGTTCAGTGGTTAAACCAAACCCATCAACCAGTGTATTCTTCAAGATTTGGTAATTGTTAGCATCCTCCACCCTTGTGGTGAGGAGCTTATCTCTACCTTTACCATCAAAGGAGAGCCACAAGATAGCTGCCCACTTACTTTGGGGAACACCCTGCACAGTGCAGGCTCTCTCCAAAGCAGTAATCCATTTGTGGATGTCATCCCCTTCTTTAAAGGGGGGCACTATCTTATTCAGGTGCTTTGTATCAAAACTCCTTTCCCTATTGCTAGGTTTATTGCTGCCACCAGTGGGCTGTAGCCCACATAATTCTTGCTCTCTAGCAAGGGCAAGTCTTTCTTTGGCCAGGGCAAGTTCTTCCCTTTCAATCCTCAGTTTGACTGCCCTTTCTTTAGCTTCATACACTCTCCTCTGAGGGGATGTCATCCCTCTTTGAGAAGAGTTGTGAGAGCCATTGGTTTGAAGGGATCTGCCAGAGCCTCTTGACAGAGATCTGGCTCGTCCATTCCCAATGTTAAGCTGACCTGATAGTAGCCCTGGGGGTCCCCCAGTACCACTGTCATGTTTGCTTAAGTTGGACCTGGTTAGTCTACTGACTTCTACCTGTCCCTTGTCTGCCTCATCCCCAGAGGGATCCTCATCCTCATCCTCCTCCACATCTTCATTCTCAGCTGAGAGGAGTATTAGGTCAGGGTCACCTCTGGTTCCCTCAAGGGGAGGCATGCCTCCATCTGGATTAGAAGGGCTAAGAAGTTTCTCAGCCTTTCTGGCATCATAAGTCTCTAGGAGACCAATCAGAAAGGAGGTGGTGGGGTTAGCCCCTTGCTTAATCTTCCTAGAGGTACATACTTGTCGTAACTCATGGAAGCTAAGCACAGTATATCTTGAAGGGATGACCTGTGGAGGGTCAACTGACACAAGGGGAGACTCAGAGTTTCCTCCTTTGTCCGACATACTGTTTCTAGTGTGGTGTAAGTGATGCACCTACCTACACTATGTGTTTACCTACTGATCCCTTGCTAAGAGTTGCAGCCAAGGTGTGCTAGGCCTTGAGGAGCTGCAACAGCTGGTTCAGTAGAACTCAGAGTATTCTAAGCTTAGTTATATGTACTAACAGTACTTATGTGATCTTTCAACAAGATATTCTTAGGATACGTGTGGTAAAACAACAGCAAGCTCAAATCCCACCGCTGCCACCAATGTGAGAAGGTGGCCTGATATGCAGTGCTCACTATTCTAGTGAACACTATGTATCAGTCCAGCAACCCTTATTGATGATTGGTTGTAAGTCAACCTTATAGACCAGCTATCCTAGTAGCGTGGATACGAGCAGTCTAAGGCTAAAGACTCGAGAGGGCGTGTTAAGCCAGCTGTTTACCACACATGTACCCCTTGAATACCAAGTGAAAGGACACCACACAAGTGTTATGAAAATAAACAGTTATTTATTAAAGATCACCACAGCCCTGTACTCTTTATGAGGACAGGGTACTAAGCACAAACCAAAACTCTTACAAAAATACTTAAGTTAGCACAGTTTATACAAATGCCCGAGGGGCACGGAAAACCATATACTTGAAAAGTGGAATGCGAAATTACTAGCAGGTAAGTACAGTACTAATAGCCTTTGGAATCGCTAGGACTTGACTAGAGAATCTTCAGATTACGTCTAGGAGACCCAGGGGACTCGGGTGCAGTGTGTGCACTCTCACGCGAGATGCGGGACAAAGTCTATGGTAGCTAGGAATTGCAAAGTTAGTGTTCGCGCGGCGAACCCGACCTGGTGGGAGGAAAACGAAAGTAGACTCTGACCCTTGGATAGTGAGGCTATGCTGGGGCACCGAAATGCCGAAGTTACCTAGCCCAGGGGCTGCAGCTGCATAGGACTCAAAAGACGTCGGGAATCCTCGTTGACGGACCAGGAGCCTGGAAGAAAGAAGTTGCTGGCAGGCGACCAGTGAAGAAAGTTCGGTGGATCCAAGCCTGGATCGATGGAAGATGACACCTGAAAGCAGAGGGGACCAAGTTCGAGACTACTAGCCAGTAGTCAGTGGGCACCAGGAGGGCACCGGATGGTAGCCACCTCGACAAGGTGTGTGGGTGACGCTGTGCTCAGAGATCACACGGACCAGGAGGCGTTGTCGGCGTCCAGGAAGGAGGATCGAGCTGTCCCACGAAGATAGAAGCTGTCGGCGTCGCCGGACCCAGGATTGGGCAACAAAGCCTTGGCAAATTCAAGCCCACGCGGTGGACCTAAAATGGCGTCTGGAGTGGACCAGGAGGGTCCGGGGTGCCTCTCTTCGAGAAGGAAGCAAGGGCCAGTCTGGAGCAACCAGACCAGCAGCAGTGATGTCGTCGGGCGTCGTTCAGAAGGCCACAAGCCAGCCGGCTAGTAGCCAAACAACGCGGTGCACAGCAAACAGCAGAAGGGCCCCACGCAGATCGTGGAGATGCAGGGAGGCTGACCTTGGGTGCTGGAGCTGCGCAGGGTCGGGGCTTCTCGGACCCCAAAGCACTCACCAGTGGAGGACACGGTGGGCTTGCAGTAAAGATGTCGTGCAGTCTTGGCGATCGTCGGTCCCTCGAGGTCTCGTCGCACTCACGGTTCTCAGCTTTGCTGTAGAGGTGAGTAGAGGTCAGAGGTGCCAGGGAAGCCGGGTCTCGTCGAGCTGGGTCGTCGGATTCGTGATGAAGGACTTGCAGCAGACCGCAGTGTTTCTTTAGGATGGTGCCTGCGGATGCAGGGTGACTACTCCTTAGTCACAAGGGAGAATCTTGATGAAGAAATCTTGAAGTCCTTTCGCAGAAAGTCGTGTCTTGATTCCAAAGATTATCTAATTTGAACAGGGGGCCCGCTCCCATCTTTATACTAAAAAAGGGGGCTGACCCGGTGACTAGGTCCTGCCTATGGGTGGGACCAGGAGGGGGGTGGTTACACCCCTCTGCCATGCCGGACTTCCCCAGGCCAGGGGCTGGTGTGCCCCTGGAACTGGTTCAGACCGGCCTATGCGTAGTGAGCACCGGGGTGCCACTCAGCAGTCACCTTCCTGTAAAGCCCTGCCTACCCAGGATACACAAAACCATGTCTGGGACGGTGCTAGCACCGCCCCTGACAGGAAACCCTTTGTCCAGGCTCCCCTCGCTGGAAGGACTCCCAGCTGCAGGGGGTCAGACTCGTGTCTGTGGTGGCAGCATCCATTTTGTGGAGCTGAGGCTTTAGTTAACTTTTACCGGGGTTCACAGTTACATACATGTCGTGTCCCTCTAGAAGGGTGGAATGCTAACCCCGTCGCCAGAATTGGCGAGGGGTTAGTATTCCAATTCGTATGACACCTTACTCGACATGTTTTGATAAAGCAATACCAAAGTTAGCATTTAACCGTGAGGATTATAATGCACTTAAGAGTATATGGTATGCGATATCATGGAACAGCTATTAGGACTTGGTTCCGCAAGCTGCAGACAGGCTCAGCTCATGCCAGAGCACCATCTCACACGATTCCAAGCACTCTGCCTTCAGGATTGTCAAGGCCTGCCATAGGAGTGACTGATAGGAATCTGTGTGTCCATTTTAGGGTTAGGTATAGGTATACTACACCTACAGCAAAGGGTGATTACACGACTTATCCCCAGCTGTCATGCAGCCAGTTGTGTCAAATTTAGCAGGCCAGCCAGGGGTGGCATAATACATGCTGCAGCCCCTGGCAGCCCTGGGTACACCTATGCCCTGAGTTACAGGGTCTGATAAGGTGGCCCAGTACCAATTGGAAATGCACCTAGGGTACATGGAATCCATTTTAAAGAGAGAGCAGTAGGCCTGGGGTCCTGATTGGCAGGGTCCCAGGTCGACTATGTCCAAAACCAGCTAAAACACAGGGCAAAAAGTTGGGGGCAACCATAGTCAGGATGTACCTTCCTACACCTATCAGTACGTACAACAGCTGTACAGATCGAAAGGAACGTTGCACATGAAAGACCTGTAAATATGGGTGTGCCTCAGCGTTCAATTCTGAGCCCAACGCTTTTCAATGTCTGTATGACACCTCTGGCCAGAGTGACCAGAGCCTATGGCTTTGATGTTCTGTCCTATGCTGATGACACCCAGATTTTAGTCACACTGGGTCCAAATCTAAATGAAACCAAACAACGTTTCAAAAACTGCCTGATCCATGTTGAGAAATGAATGAACACCAGCCATCTTCAGTTAAATGGCAGCACATCAGAAATTATGCTTTTTGGTAAAGCTGCAGAACACTGGACCAACGACTGGTGGCCAGATAACCTGGGAAACTGTCCAACTTCCAAGGAATCAGTCCGGAATCCGGGTGTTTACATGGATAATAAATTATCCATGAAAAACCAAATCAATTACATTGTGGGCACCTGTTTTGCACAAATGCGTAGTCTGAGAAAAGTTTTTAAGTGGATCCCTGTTGAGGCCCGGAAACCCCTAGTCCAGGGTCTAATCATAAACAGAATGGATTATGGGAATGCACTTCTTTTTTCCATAAATGAACATCTTTTGAACAGACTCCAGGTCCTTCAGAATACCGCAGCCAGGCTGACTCTCAATCTCCCGCGAAGAACCCCATCGGCCCCATGTTTAAAAAGCCTTCACTGGCTTCCGGAGAAAAAACAAATTCTCTTTAAAACCTTATGCTTGGTCCACAAACACATGTATGGAAATGGGCCAAAATACTGGTCTCAAAAGTTAAGATGGTATTTGCCTCAAAGAGAATTGAGATCTAGTAATGAGTCACGACTGACGCCTCGGAGAATACCGACTTCCAGAAACGGAGGGTGTGCATTCTCTTTCCTTGCCCCTGCCTCATCGAATAAAATGCTTCTTAATCTCCACATTATTCCTGAACACAGCTGTTTTTGCAAAAAGCTAAAGACGTGGCTATTTGCTTATTAGACCATCTGTTTCTCTTGTCAGAGCTGTCTGCAAGCGCCATGAGACTCCTCGGATGTGATTTGTGCACGATACAAATGTCCTTGACTTGATCATACTAAGAAAAGTCTGACAGGGCCCTTTCATGGATTTTATGGTCAAGTTGGTGAGTAATTCCATCGATGCAGGTCCAGGAGAGTGCTCATAAAACCTTCCATAATTTTATCCATAATGTTTCCTACATCAAATTCTGTAGAAGAGTCTTTGGCTCTGAGATCATGAAAAACAGTTATGGCATCCTCTATATTATGTTTGTATTCTTTTGATAAGGATAACCATTAAATGGCACACTACAATTTTTGAACAAGCAGATTACATTAGGGCATTGCACTCTCTGGTTATTGATGTTAGATTCAAGCTTTCCACCCATCATGCAACACCCTATGAACAACAGATATGGCCAGACATGGGTTTCATGCTCAATGTGCCACTGGAACCAAGCTGTACTCGACTGAAAACCTCCAACTAAGGCAAAACCTGTCTTGTGTAGCTTGAGTTCCGGTTGGGAGCCGACTTGGCTTGGCAGTTTGAGCTGAACTGTATCTATTTGAGCAGGGCGAAGACTGATTTGCGTATGGCTGAGAATAATATGAGGTTGCATGTTGGGCAAAATAATTATGAACTGGGATGCGGCCCTGAGTAATTACAAATGGCTGAGATTAATGCAAGCATTCCACCCATCACTTCTTAAACTTTACTATATAGTAATACAGCACACTGCTTATTGTGGTTTTAATATGATCTCAAAGTGAAATAAACCCCCAAAACTCATACACTGTGTAGTACTTACTTAACATTTTCCTGTGGGAGGCCTAGATTAGATTAATATTTTTTTTTACTATATATGCTCAAGGAAATGCTTGAAAGGTCCTCCAAAGTTATTTCCTCTTTTATTTTGAAAGTCTTTTTTAATGACGAAAACAGATTTTTGATAACTGGAGTATAAAATTAAGTTTGTAAAAATGTACTTTAGGCTGCTTAAGCTAGAACTGTCTTAAAGCAAGTTATTACACTCAATGTGCATCCAAAGCTGGAATACACATCCTTAGTTGTAAGAGTTCACAATACTGGCTCTGTGGATAATAACCTGCCTCAGAGCCAAGGAAGATCAAATGGGTGTTAATTGATCATCATTTAGTAGGGATTAGCTATTTGAGAGTGGACAGGAACAGCTGACAGAAGAAAAGGTAGCTTTAACATCACCTCTTTTGACTTGGAAATGCCAAGGAGGGCAATTCCCAGGACTGTCTCAGACAGCCAGGCTCCAGTCACAGTAGAAGGGAAAACCAGGTTGCCCCATCAGATTTGATGAAAGCTTGTCTAAATAGAGGAGTGTCTAAGGAGCTAAAGATAGGCCTGCCTAGTGGCACCTGGGTTCAATTATCTACTCTAATTTTACAGTGAGGCAAATAGGAAATGCTGCAAAAGAAGATGGAGGGACTGTGAGGATATAATTATGATCGAGTAGTAGAATTTCTCCAGTCACTGACTAGTGCCCAGGGTAAAGCTGACAACTCAACCACCACCACCTCCTAAGAACATTCCTGGACTTGCCAAAATTCCATTGGAAGGAGAAGCCCATGCTGGTAGAAGACTCCTGACTCCTTCTGGAAGAATAAGATTCACACAAGGACTCAGACACCTTACCTGTCCTGGAATTCAGGAACTGGGGACACTCACCAAGATTCAAGTGGTTGGCATCTTGTTTACCTGCTCCAGGGTCATAAAACGCAGAAGGACTCCTGACTCCAGGAGGGCCCAGCTTGTTACTGATCATTTGACCTGGTAAAATATCTGGCTGGAGAGAGACCTTATGACAAGAAGCATGCCCTGAGGACCTATGAGCCACATTACTGACCATAAGGAACTATCCCAACAATTGGAGTCTGAGGCTTTGATAATGAGCCTGACGGAGTGAAATTACCATATGGATTTGTGCTCCCCCTGTTCATGAGTGGGTCAGTGTTCCTGGATTTCGTGGATGTTGGAAATATGGCCCTGATTTTACTGAACCATAAATCCACACACTAGAATTCTGAAATGCTTTGGCTGCAGCAGCAGTCAACCCATATCAACCTATATTTTTTATTTTGTTGGTGGGGAACATTTAGTGCTCCCCGCTGCCTGACTATATCTGTCCATTCTATCCCCTACACCCCCTCCACCTCCCCTGCACATAGAGCCCCCCACATACATTTATCACGTTCTCAGAACAGGTGGTAATTGTATGCATTGAACCCACAGAATTAAATTAGGAATTATGTGTAATATTAGAACCTTTAAATCTGGTTTCAACAAGCAATTCCCCATTCCACTGGATTCAACTTGTAAATGTATTGTACCGATGCAGTGGTAATGCAAACTAATGTCATTTCTGCATGCAGATTTACCACTCCACATGTACCATGCAACTTGTAATCAGGCCCTAAACATTAAAGTAGAATATTTGGCTGGGATGACCTATTTGATTTATCCAACCTCCGCTCCATCACAATACATCTGAAATTGTGCCTTAGTGCCAGTCCACTGTAAACTGTTGTTTTTCAATTTCACTTTACTTATTCTGGGTGCTTTTTGCCTTAAAACGTCAAACATTTACATATCCAGGTCCCCTTAGCCTACTTAAATGATCTTGGTGTCTTTGTTCATTAAATGTTTCTCTATTTTTCTAAATTGGTTTGGGAATTTATTATGTTGTAATCGTTACATTGAAATTGTTGGTACTGCTTGAACTTCTCTGGGAATTGTCTGATGCATGTCCAATATCTACCTGGGGCTCAGAAAACATTTTCCCAGAACTGTGTTTTGATCCAACCGGAGTAGGTCTATTGAGTTGGTAGGGTTGCATCCCTCGCAAAATAATAACCTCGGGCCATATTGTCAAGAACGGCAATAACATTATCGCTGCTTTAGCAGCAGGAAACTGCTGCTAAAGCGGCATAAGGGGCTTTATAATATGCCCTTGTGAATTCCCTTTGAAGCCCAGGTTCACACCAGAACTTGGGCTTCTATGAGAATTCACAAGGACATATTATCAAGCCCCTTATCGCCACTTTAGCGGCAGTTTCCTGCCCAGTGTGAGTCTGAGGATTCCAATATTGCAAATGGTCTGCTAAATTACAATAATTCCTATGCTCCACGAAAAGATGTTGTTTTGTCACAGCAAAGTGAAAATTGAAACTATTGCAACAGATGATCAATCAAGTACCTGTACTTACCATTAACAAAATACTTCCATAAAACCTGTACGACATCGGACCAATTTCATTGTGTGCTGAAAAATCATAAAAGGTAAGCTTAACAAAGAACATTTGGCAACCCTATTCCAGCACAGCTGGTTTCTTTTGAAAGTGAAAGGTATTTCGGTAACAAACCTTTGCACACTGATAGCATCTCCAAATAAGCACACAGATGTTGAGAAACGTTAGCAAAATGTGCTGCCTCTCAAAAACAAAATCCAGCAGTATGTAATTGTAATAATGCACAGTTGTGTGCCTGAACGCGGATTTGATTGGCATCAAAGCCTCGTTTGTAAAAATCTGCAAAAAAATTACTATGAAACCATGCTTGTGGGCAGACTACAGAAATGGCTAAGGAGCATCTGCGTGGACAAATGCTTCAAGTCTTTTGCCAACTATGCTAAAGACAGAAATTCCTTCGAAAAAAGATAATCTTGTGCGAAGTGGAAAAGAAAAACAAAGAGAATATGGTCCTTGAGATGTCAAGTCTAACCTGGGTGTTGTGCACCTAAAAAAATCGATGAGGAAAGATTTACAATTCTGATCCAGACACTCAAAAATGTTTGATTTGTTTTCTCCAGAAATGGCATTTCGAAAGCAGAATTTTAACCAGTTTGGTGGAATTTTCACAAACCGCTTTAGACGAGTTGAATATTTTTTAATGTACTGTGTGGTCCTACTTACATAAGTAAGTAAGTGCACACCAATAAACTTGTACATTTGTGGTTTTTCACATACACTTTGCTGGTAGCTTTCCACTTTGGAAACCGCGAAATTTACTGTTGTCAAGGATTTACAGTAAGTATGTTTCTAGGGCAGGAAAGAGCTTGGAACACCTCCATATTTTTTCCTAAGACTGTAGGAGAAATAGGTTATAATGTTTCATGATTTAAAAAAAACAACGAATTCCATGTTGCAGTCATTTTATGCATGTATCACTGAAAACTAGTAACTGACAGTTTGTTTCCAGGAATACTCCTGGTATTGTAAGAGAAACCCATAGCAGTGAGTACGTTGATCCAAACTTAGGGAAAAGTCTACAGGAGCAAATCCCTGATTTTATTTTACCTGGACTTTGGAAATTATAAAAGTACTAAGAACTGGTTAGTGCCCCATTACTACCGAGCATTAAAGAGACACTGGACAATACACATTTAATTTTCGCATTGAGCTGGGGTTGTACAGATGCTGTTGTGAAAGGTAGCCTGTTTGAGCAATTAACCTCACCTTTTAACAAGGAAGTGGGTGGATTCTTTACAGAGTGGCTGGGTAAAGCTTTCATTTCCCCTGCACCTGTTCATGAACACTGCAGAGACTCGTGTGGGCTGTAGAGCCTTCTTTGCTCTTCTGATGCACACCAGTAATGACATAACATTTTAGAGAAAATACACACACGGTGTAATGCCTGTGCTGGTATTAACATACACGCCTTTATATTAATGTTAAGTCTCGTGCATGGACATAAACGATATTTTGTTTACTGAAACAGATTCTTTCAGTATGGCTTCTGATCATGCCAGCCCTTCCATCTGATATATTATTCAGTGCTAATGTGGTTTGAAATCTAATGATTTTTCTTCTGTTTATGGGACATCTGAAAAATGATGCCTTCGTGCTCTCTAACAATTGTAATCTCTCTTCTGTTTCGAATTAGGTTAGCATTGCATTTTTGTTAAAAGCCTTTTCAATTGCTCATCATGTTTGTTTTTCAGGAAATCTAAATGTGTAGCATCAGTGTGGCAAAGTACAATTAAATGTAAAATATTACAAAGAGATATTGACGAGGAAATGTACTTCCCTATTGATTCGGTTTAATTTAATTTGCCCCTAAAACGCACAACACAATGTCAATAATTCTGATGTAGTATTATTATACTGCAATGGACTCTTTACCACTTCAGGGTCACCAATTAGCTTTGCAGTCCAAGATGCGTCTCCATGTGCCTGGAGCATGTTCTCACTATTATAGGCTCCACACCAGGTCGAATGCTTCTTTCCAGACCAATTGAAAATAATGAAGCTGGGTTGAAGGAATTTGCACTGTCCTGGAACTTTGCAAAAGCTATTGCATATGTTTTTTACAATAAACTTTCAAGACCATTTGGATTTCAGGAAAGCAGTGAAGATCTGGCTGTTACTGTCCTTGCGCGAATCTGTACACCTTTTCTGGGCGAATGGGTGCCAATGGCTTGAATGGAGAGTGGTGTAGTCCCTGCACAGACTTTGCTGCTCCCAGACTGAACCTCTTTTTATATTGTAGATCTTGCGCATTAGAATAAAGTTGTGATATTCTCGATAAGAATTACAGCAATGGGCTAAAGTTTAAAGTTTTACTTTTAGAATATAAAGCATAAATACATAAGGTGGACCATCAATCAGGTTAGCATACAGGCATATAAATCACAAGTGCAAAGCACTCAGTAAAGTTCAAAAGGAAGTCCAACATATATCCCCCTTCTAAAGTGGGGAAAAAGTTAGCCCTGCAATAGTGAAAAAGAATACCCTCTTATAGGACTTTAGGCAAAGGATTTCATACATTCACTACATAAGAACATGATTCCCAGGATGTGCGGCAATTGGGAACAAGCAAAAAGAAACATTTTACTACAGAATACATTCAAAGATTCTCTCAGAATACAATTACATTTGATTCAGTGGTTCTCATAGTCTATTCAGGTAATATAAGTATGTAAGATGGCCTGAGACTGCCAGGCTGTAGTTGGTTAGGTGCACCGAGTTCCGTGTGACTGGGAAAGCCTCAATCTTTCAAAGCAATGCAAGCAGGCAGTTTATTATTACAGCAAGGAAATCCGCAGCAATAGCCGT
This sequence comes from Lissotriton vulgaris, assembly GCF_964263255.1. Classification (NCBI taxonomy): domain Eukaryota; kingdom Metazoa; phylum Chordata; class Amphibia; order Caudata; family Salamandridae; genus Lissotriton; species Lissotriton vulgaris. The sequence continues at coordinate 1,607,314,071 of NC_141694.1, read as the reverse complement.
CACATGGTGTAGTACACATCATTTCAAGATGGAAGAAAGTATAACATTGTCCTATGTTAGCCGAAACCTGATTTCTAATGCGGTAAACACTACATTTTAATAAAACGCATTCCACAACACCCCCTGCTAATTTCTAAATATAATATATGCCCTTACTACTTTTCTTTAATTGAGCAAAGATTTTCTCTTTAATAATACCTCTGCTAACATTTCCTTCCCACTATCTCAACAGTTTTGTTCCCTTCCTGTCTTCTTATCATGCATAGGTTTCCTTTCTTGCCAACATCAACACTTAACCTTGATGGTGGATTGTCTAGATTTTCCTTTACCCTTATCAGCTTCTTGTTTAACTCTTACTTTCTCTCTCTTCATTTAACTTATCTATGAAAATTCTCTCATCCTTACTTATCTTGCAGGTTAAATCATGCCTGCTCTGGTTAGTAAACACGACTGCAACAACATGCATGACCAGCTTCTGCCCATCATACGAAAACAGAAAGGCTCCCCCAATCTTACAAACAAACATAAATGCATTAATAGCTTAAGTGTTTCTTCATTCTCACTCTTTGTATTGCCACATGCTGAGGCTCAGTGATGTTTCACTATAAGAGCTCATCTTTGATAATCACACACAACACTGGAACACTCTCCCAGTCACTTGGTTACACTACAGACCTATACCTTAGCATCCAAGCACACATGATGATATAGCGTGCTACTAGTTTACAAAATGCGTTGGTGCCTTGTCAGGGGTATCATGGGCTATATGAATACAATAAAATGAGGCATACTGCCACAAGAGTTCATTTTTTATGTGTAATATCTAAGAGGTGTTATTATTTTCCTACCTCAGTGGTACTCGTCCTTCAGAAAGATCAAAGGCTTAAAAGATCACCTTAAATTGGAACCTGTGACCTCCACATTTACTTGGATATCAGCAAACCAATGCTTTACTCACTAAGCCCAAATTCAGGGGCTGAGCTTGCTTTACTCAATAATGATGAAAGCCTCACTTGCTACCAGATGCCTGGCTGCAGCCCAAGGCCAATGTGAGGTTTCTCAAACATACAGTACGGTTACAGCGCACCGCCTGTTTTCTCAACCTATAGAGTCATTTTCAAAGGAATCCTCCCTGCCATGACTCTTGAAGCCCCTTCACTTCGTAACAATTGTGTTTTGCCACCTGAGCTGGTTTTTGATTTCTACCTTAATTGCTACCTACAGTTGTCCCAGTCCTGGAGATGACCCCGTCTTAATTTACTCCCTAGGAGTCAAAAGGTTTCCACATAAATTTGATTTGGACTGTATTCAAACTTATAAGGGCTATTTTCTAGTATATATTGGCACAATATCGAACCTTTATTTAGGCATGCATGAAACACTGGAGCCATAGTTTTTATTGTTATTTATGCATTTGGGGCTTGATGTCCGAATTTTCCATTCGTAACAAGTGGTTGCAAATTGCGCCCTAACATTTTGCAAAAGGAAAGGAATTTTGCGGACTAGTAGGCCGGTTTAAAAAATCCAAAATCATAGTGGGTCGCAATTCAACTTACTTCATTAATATGTATGAGACAGGTCAGAAATTGTAACCCTCTAAGAATTGTCTTGAGTCACAGGCATGGTGGCCTGCTGGTGTCAGCAGACCACCATGCTGCTGATAGCTTTTAAGTAAAGTAATCTTTTTAAAAAATCTAATCCATTTTCCTAAAATAAAAACGGGATATGTTTAAAAAAAAAAGAAAAAATGTTTTTAAAAAACTTTTTTAGGAGTAGGCAGTAGTCCCATGGACAACTGTCTACTCTTAAAAAAATGGAAGGTGAATAAGAAGGAGGATTTTCTGTGTTTATTAATAAAATCTCTAGCTGCATGAATTTCAGGTTATGTATAAACCGGTTATGCGGAGTGAGTCAGTGGATTGAAGGGAACATAATGTGACCTCTGTATGATGAATATAGCTGTCGCCTCCAACTGGCCGGGAGGAAATAGCCTGCTGTCGGTGGTTAAGATCCCACCAGGCAGATTGAAAGAATGTGGGGCACTCACAATGGGTCTCCTGCCCAGCAGGATATAGGCCGGATTGCTTTCTGTTTAAGTAACCAGTCAGAGGAAATGGCACAGAGAGCACAGTGGATTGGGTGGCTGTCAGTACCAGCTAGCCATGCTATACAAATATGAAGTAAAAAATAGCCTCCTATACAAGTAGCCTGCATATTCAGTCTCAAACACAAAGGAAATCCATGCACTAACACAATAAATATAGTAACATAATCCAAACCAGGCCTGATCCACCCGTGAGCCCTCGTCTTGGCCTCTGTGCCTGACTTCAGAGAGGCAGAACGTAATGGCTGTACCATAGAGGTAAGGAGCTTGACTCCCTCCAACTTTAAGGCAGTTGAAAGTCTCCCTGCAGCCCCCCATGGCTTCAATAGTGTCAGGAGCCCCCAACGTCTCACCCCGCAGTCCGCAGCTTGGTTAAAATCCTGTACAGCCACAAGATGACTGGGAAAGAGAGTATCTGGCAGCGTGGAAGAGAAGAGAAGCAAAGGAGATGGCAGAGAAGATGGGTGGGTCTGGCGAAAAGAGGATGGATTCTATTTGTTTTGCCATTTTCTGGCTTTCATACTTGTCAGCATATGGTTTCTGGGACCTTTTTCAAGGTGGACATTTCTTAGTGCTTTTGAAATTATTTTGGCTGGCTAGATAATTGTGGGGCTCATTTTTTCTGATTTTTGAGTCATTTTTCTCAGATCTTTATGACTTGCTTTCCAGAGAAGTAGGAATTGTCTTGCTTTGTACAGACTACAGCTGTCCATCCACTGTATCAGAATCAACAGTAGGTCTGTTGTACTAGCATTTCTCTCTGTTCTAAGCTTCCTGAAACAGGCACAGACACTGGCGCTGGAAGTAGGGGTGTGGGAGGGGCTGCAGCACCCTTTAAAACTATAACGAGTTTAGATGGAGAATGAACAATAAAAAGGCCGCACACATTTTTTTTTCAGGCAGCATGTTTTTGTGTTTTCAAAGAAAGCCTGCCACATTCCCTATTCCTTTTGTATGAGGGCGTTACTGGCCACCACTCCCACTCTAAAGACTGTTCCAGTACCACTGGGCACATAGGGGAAAACTTAGCATTCATTTTGCTCTTTTTTAAGTAGTGGTTGATTGATTTTTCCTATTTGAGTGGTTTCTACCATCTTAGAATTTTGTTGATGAAACAAATAGTGTACTTCGAAAGCTACATATTGCTTAACTAGACCAAAGCATGAATCCAGTAAAGGATAATCTGTGTAGACAGGTCAAGGTTTTTCCCAAACTAATTATCTGTTGAATTCACCAACTAGTTATAGTAAATGGAAAAAAAAGAGAATTTAGTGAGAAACAAATTCCTATCAAAGAATGTAATATACTGTTATTTTCCCCAGACTGTTCGCACTGATATATAGTTTTTGTAGTTTGTCCAAATATCCAATATAGTGAGAACTAACAACCATGGTATCACTTACTATAATTTTTCATTCTGTAACAACCATATATGGATATGACTTAGACAGCACAACCTTGCCTACAAAGCAAAAGAGAGCTACAAATGATATAGGGTGCACTCCACGTACAGTTAGCTGGGTATGTATCAGGAAGAGGGGAGGAGGTTAGGGAGAGTGTCGCATGAAGTGTTAGCATTGACTTGAGGGTAAGACTAGAGAAGGACATGGGGAAAGGCAGGGTCACAACCGAATTGTGGCTCATACCAGGGGCTGGAGGTTGGGCTCTGTCTCAGATTACAGCATTTAGGAGGTTATACTGTGAATAGATGTTAACTAAACAACGGAAAAAATGAAGAAAAATTAGGTATCAAGGAAAGATTAGCATTTTTTATTCTAAGCAAGAATCTGTTTGGAGATTTGTTATTCTAACCAACATGAATGTTGAAATACCCAACAATTGTGGTGAAATGTTTGCCAAAATTGATTGTTATGGTAACTCACTATTGAAATTCAACATTGTTGAAAAATCAAATGGTATTTGCAAATGACCTAACACACTTGTCCCAAAAATAGACACATGAATTGGTAGGCCTATAGTTTGGGACAGGAAACAGCTAAAACCATAACTATTTAAAGTGCCTTAGGAGCTGAAATGTAAGCAAACTCCCTCGGAGGATGTCTCAAGAATTTGAGCTTAGGATCGAGTAACACCAAGAAAACTCTAACAACACCAGACATTTCTGAAAACTAGAGATTTTAGCAAATCAAATGTGTTGTGGTTTCTCTGGATTCCACAACGTTTTCTTACATATAATCCCCTGAAAACTTCAAGCTATGGCTCAAAACCACAATTTCCCCACATCCCACATTTAAGGTTGGAAAATAATTGAAATTTGACACCAATGGTGATACTTCTACCATTTTGCATCCTGCAATACGCTTGGGAAAACATGCAGACAGTGTGTGGGTGGGCCTGTGGTTCAGGACATGTAAGGATCACTTGGAAAACCGAACATGGTTGCAGATTTCCGTAAGGGATGGCTGAAGAACGGGGTACAGGGTCGGTCCTCACCAAAGAAATCAATAGAAGTAGAGTTCCTTGGGAGTGTAGCTGCATGAAACATACAGTGTTTCCTACCAGCAATGCCCTGCAAAGTCAAGGCATTGCTTAAATGTTCAGTTTGTCACAGTCATGCACAAGATAACAGCAGAAATAATAATAATCAGCATGAGTCCCACCATCCTGCATTGTGCACTTGTCCCAAGAAAAATGGTGTCCTAATCTCTGTGGTTGGTCTAACATTATTAAACATGAAATTCCCAAAGCTGTGACAAGGGCAATTCTCATTTTGACTGTGAAACATAAGTGGTTGGAAATTTTCATAGGTGATGGGTGCAGTGTTTAGAGCTTGGGTCAGCTGACACCTGGGGAACCTTACCCATCTGCAGCTAGGGACCTCGGAATCCAGGTAGATCTGGCATGAATGGATCCTACCAGATCTCTTATCCAGAATGTCCTGCAAACATCACCCTATTGCTAAAACAGAATTTCCACACTCTTATGCACTAGAAAAACTGGCCCTTGAAATCTTGTGTTCATAATATTTATAATATACAAAGTTCCTTTAGTTGCTTTTGTGTTCACCAAAGAGCATGATAACTTCTGAAACCATGTCCATTTTGATAAAATAATCTATTGTCACCAGAGAAGAAAAACATATCCCGATATCTATTCTATTTAATAAAACCACTGACTGTATATGCATCATATTTTTTTATGATTGTTTACCTAAGCTTGTTTATTCATTTTTATTATCCACTGCCATTACAGGAGTACACAAACAACCTTATTGTGTGGCACATTGTGAAATACTTAGGTGATGAGTGGAATGCTTGCAAAAAGTGTCATCCACTGGCAATTGTTTAGGGTCTCATTTTAATCTATGTATATCATTATTACTTTTTGACTGCCGTACCACTCCAGAGTCCAGCCATATGCAAATCAAACCTGGTTCTACTCATTAGGAACAGTCACCCTGAGCTGCGAAGCTAGGTGCCCTCTATATGGGCATAGAAGCAAAAATAAACTGATCTGATTTCAGCCTTGTTGAGCCTTATCAGTAATGTATGCCTTGAGTCCCGAGCACAATTAGCAATGAAGCAATGCCCAGGCCCGGACTAGCTGTAGCGGGCACCGGGCAATCCCCCGGTTTTGGGTCCACTGGGGGCCGTTTTTGTTACAGGGCCGTTTTTGCAGCATAGCTGTTAAATCGTCCCTGTAACAAAATCGGCAGAAAACCGGCCCTGCAAAGAGCTCGGCGCCCCCCCCCCCCACCCGGGGGGAGGGGGGCGAGCACTTTGCCAGGGCCAGTTTTGGTTCCCAGTCCGGCCCTCACAATGCCTGTCCATACCAGTCACAATTGCCATGTCAAACTGAAACAGAAAATTGATTAGTAGAATGGATGCAATTATTTCAGACTCTTGCAGTTGCTGGCTGCATTTCAGCCCATTGATTTTTACCCACTATTCCACTCCAGACAGAGACCAATAAGATGTAAATCAGACTTTGCACTGCTTCAGTTGGAACTAGGCCAAGTCATCCCACACTGGAACACAAGGAATCAAAGACCATTTTTAGCCTTGTGGGCCTCGTCATCGATGTGCAGCATGAGTACAATGGAGCAGTGAGCATGGAGCATACACCTGAGCCCGACTGCCACACTTTGGGCATCACCCAAAACACAAAACTAATGGGTGGAATGTTTACAAACATCAGAGGGTCTGATCTGATTATGAGTTTGGCGATCTTGGGACCGGAGTCGCGTAAGCGGCAAAATCACTATTGAACAGTTGGCAGTCCAAATGCTGTATTACGTTGTTGGCAGTTTGCTTAACCTTAGACCGCCGGAGCATTGCCGACACAGCCAGCCATTCGCGGACCATCTCAATGGCGGTAGGGGAAAATCAGCTGTCAGAGCGCAGTACAGGGAAGTCCCTGCGGTCTGAATTACGAGTTGGCTTTCCAACGAGCCCACCGTGGCGGCAAGACCACCTGCTCTTTGAGTCAGTGGAATCAAAGAAATTGAGGTGCATACTCACCCATTTCCTTTTCTTACCTTCAGTCTGCCACATGGATCCCTTCACAGCAGCATCATGACCACAAAGAAAACGACCCTGTAGGCACCGAAATCTGGATAAGTCCATTTTGCAGTATTTACCCATTGACTGGACAAGGCACATATGGCCAGACTCCAGCAAGGGGAAAATATTCATAGTAGGTATTTTTTCGAATGTGTCATGCATATGTGTACATTTAACACTTGTGCTATCAAAAATACACACATTTATCAATGCATATTTAAAACTATACACCGCTGTCCGAAACACCGCAGGTGGCCCAGGGATGACATTGCAATACGGCAGACGGGAGACTGCCGCCGCGGTGGTACGGCACAAGACCTCCAAACAAGTAATTAGGCCCTGAGTCACTGTCATTCGCTTGTGGTAGCATTTCAGTGCATTTTTATTTCACCTGCTTTTCCACTCCAGACATGGACGATACATATGCAGATCAGACTTATGCCTGTTACAATAGGAACAGTCGAACCCGAACTGCTAGGTTAATGACATATAGTATTAATGGCATGAGAGATAAAGATGACTTTTGCAGCTTTCCAACTTGGTCCAAATTCAAATCTCCATGGGCATCGTTCTTTATTTCAATCTGAGGCTAAAATCCAACATTCAGCAATGAATCAATGACAGTTAAGCAGACTGTGCCCAACAGGAACCAAAGGTAAATTTGCAAACCATGCTGGCTTATTAAACAATTGGTAAAGTTATATTTTCAAATCAAATTACTTTAGTAAAAATCAATAGTCACCTGAATACATCATGTATGAATATAATCCAGGCAATTAAAATCAGGAAATGCAAGTACACATCACAAAAGACAACATATGAAAAGTAAGTTAAAATTCTGCTTCAATAAAGGGAAACCCCTAATGCTAAGCTAACAGGAGAGGATGTGGTGTAGTGGCCAGAGATGACAACTTTGAAACCGGGGAACCCGTTTCGAGTCTTTTCGTCGTCTCAGCAACCTGTGATTCTGGGCAAATCACTTAATCTCCCTGTGCCCACAAAAATTCTTGTGCATAATGTAACTTGTGCTCATGTAAAGCGATCCAATATCTTCGGCTGAGTTTGCTCTATATAAAACTGCAGAACAAAAAAACAAAATAAGGTTGTGTGTAGTACTGAAAATTTTAAAACAGCTGGTGTCATTAAATATTGCTTCAAAAATATAACTAAATGAAGATCCCAATCAAAAAAAGGAAAAATTTACTTCCTCTAGAAAGTAAGTCCATGAGCAGAAATATAAGGAGCATTTACTCCCAAGGGAAGAGGATAGAATGTCCAACTGCAAAGGTGGATAGGGCAAGTCTTCTAATTAACTGACTTAGCTTCACACAGTTAAATATGAAATTAAGTAAAAGTGATACATTGCATAGGTACCCACCATGTAAGAACCAACCAAACATCATTCTTCCCACAGTACTTGGTGTTGGCCTCCTTCTCAAGGATAATACAATGCCAGATTATTCAATCCCCACTGCCTTCACACCATCTCACTAAGGAGTAGTGACCTCCGCTGTCTCCCAACCGGTGTGAGGTTACTTTCCAAGATGGGGTTGGGCATCAATGGCCAATCATGTCAATGTTGTGATGTACATATTCTGACTATATTTAATAGCAAACACAGTGGAGAATTTGTGGCTCAATGGTCAGAGCGGCAGACCCTGATGCAGAGGTGTAGCCCGGGACCAGGGTTCAATTCCCCTCCTCGGCGGGTCTTGGGCTCTAAAATTCCACGGACCTGATAATTCTCGCCTCGGTGCCTATTCCAATCATTGAGTGCAACTCTGGGCAATAGCTTGCTTAATCTCCACAACAGCCCCCACAACGCTAAGGATGCCTGGTCTCCACCTTGGGGGTACCCAGGAGTGGACGCCTCACAGGGAAAGGCAGGATGGGTTCCACAGCGGTATTCGTACAAGCGCCTTGAGACCCTTGCGGGTGAGTAGTGCGCTATACAAGTATCAATTTACATTTACATTTTACACATAAATCACTTGTACCTAAATGTAATTAATCTTGTGCATATTCATAAGTAATGGTTATGCGTGTTACAGGTTAACATTTCATTAAGACCAAATACATGATGGTGACACTGCATCACCAGTATAGATTGCCCAATCAAAAGCGTTACCTGATTAGAGTTGTTTTTGCAAGTAGCGCATCACAGCTGAGGATGAGACTATCAAAATTTGGAGTGAATCGATCTCTTAAATTGTTTTTCATGGACTGGTTTGTAAAATATATTATGTTTTATTTGTTTTTATTTATTTTTGCAGTTTTATTTAGGGGGAACTCGACTCGAATGTATTGTAACATTTTTACATGAGCACCACTTACATTACACAAGGTCTCATTAAGTTTACAATATTTTAAGGCACGGAGAGATTAACTCACTTGCTCAGAACCACAGGATGTTGAGCCGACGCTGAGGCTCGAACCTGGTTCCCCAGTTCCAAAGCCGTCATCAATAGGGGAGACTTTTGATCTAGAAAATGTTCACTATATTTGGCCGACTAGTAATTTCTTTTCTGCTTCTAGTTCTTTGTTTGAGTTAATTCGTATAATATATTAATAATTAATTCAAGTCACATCCTACTAAATTTATGTCCATCTCCCACATTTTCTATGCCGTGTTTGTTCAATCCAGGATGCATATACCCTCTTATGACTTGCAGAACAATCTGAATCTGTGTTATTATCTTAAAGTGTAAAGCGATTAATCAGGATTTTGTTTTCATGCCAGCCACTTTTGGGCGTTTTCATCTATTTTTTGGAAGAGTTTTCTAGTTTTGCCGATTTTTAATGCCCTGGAATAATTTTTCTACGAAAAGTCAACTGGCAGTATGTCTTTGCAAGTGTTACTTGGGGCTGCGCCTTTTTCTCATAACCTTGATGGATAATGGCAATAATTTTTTTGAAACTGCTTAAAAGTGGTGCAAAAGTCCCCATTTTTTATGTGCAAACCATTATGCTGAAAACTTTGCCAGCTACGGATTATGCTGGTTATATTCGTAAGAATTAGGGACCGGCACTTCCAGTGCTGCCTGCTCCTGCAGCTGCGAAACGTGAGCTTTCCAAGGTGGTCCCTGACAACAAGGGACATTTCTCTTGTGGGTGTCTGGAAAGACCCTACCTAAGAAACCCAGCTGTGGTGAAATACATCTGCCTGTGCTCACCGGTGTCGTCCTTTAAACTGTAATCTCGAGCGCTTGTCACATATTTGTAGCTAGATCTATTGATCAGAGGCCATGATCCATAAAAGATGTGGACAGGCCCTAGGTTATTGTAGCAACCGAGAGCGAGCAGCTGGCTTTGAATACAATCAGATTGTACTTTGGTGCATTAGGCAAGGTTTGCAGAATGTGTTTACTCAGCGTTTAGTGGAATCCATATCGTATTACCTTAGTTACTGCAAATTGCAATGTTAGCTGAGCATTAGGCTGATCAGTAATTTCCCTGTTAGAAAGCTCTGGTGGCGGAAATAAAGAGCACTACGACTTGGGGTCATAGAAAAAAGGAAAAGGAGTGGCACTGCGGAAAAAAGGCATGACATTGTCTGCACATTCCTTTCTGCTGATTGTCAAATAATAATCAAAGTTCATTAAGATTTAAAATGGCCATTAACTAACAAGCGGTTTTATTTCTTCGGAGGAGTTTGGTTTTGTGGATACAAAGGTAATTTACTGATACAAAGGATGGGAGAATATCAGCATCTGTTTTTAAAATTCTAACAAATGTCAATAGAGGGTTATTATGTGCTGTTTTAAAAACATTATTACTGCATACCAAATTTTTAAATAATGCAGAACTATTTGAGGAACCGCATTTTTATATAGACTGTGCTCCCGATGTTACTTGCGTTGATATGGCTTGGTCCGTATAACAACCAACAGAGTTTGTGTGGTGTATTGGTGAAGCATCTCTGCAAAAAGGTACAGAACCAGTAAGCACACAATATGTTACAAAATAACCTCTTCATCGGGAATCAAAGGTTATGCATTAATGTGCTCAGACAATATCACTATTTCTCTACATTTAAAAGTTGTAGAGTTTATATCACAACAAAACCATTGTGTGAATACACAAAGAATCCATATCAACTGGAAAAGGCAAATTGATGCAATTCCTGAACAATACATAAAGGTCTTGAATAGTGAGCCAGTCGAACAACTGCTTAACATCCATTCACCTCTTGCAACGCAAGGGAGAAAGAGCCAGTTAGAGAATGTTAAGATTACCAACTGGTGTGTGCTCAATCAGAGCGTGTGGTCTTTGAGGCACAGGGTGGTCCCCAAAAGCATGGGTGGGTGTGGGTGAAGTGGTTGGCTCCAATGTGTTCGGGTTAGAATGAAGCATTATACCTTAACTGTACTTACGATCTGTATTGTACTATTTCTGTACCGCTGCTCTGGCTGGTCACACTCTTTTATTCTGTATCATACTGATCATGTGTCGTGGATATGTGCCAAGTTTCTTGGTTAAAACTCAATAAAATCTGTTTAAAAAAAAAAAAAAGATTACCAACTGGTAAACTCAATATTCCGATTACTTTCTCCTCGTCGAGGCCTTAACTTTGAGGGAGGCCCCGCCACTTTCTTAAGCACAGACACTTATTTTTTAATGGCACGTAATGCTGGCAACCTTCACACAATTCATACAAATACTATAAAATATAAAGCCTCAAACCGAAGCTGCATTCCAAGGGGAAAGATGGGGTGGGAAAGGCCTGAGCCAAGGATAATGGAATCACAGTAATAGTAAAGAATTATTATACATTTCCTCCTCTATTTTCCTATTTGTGCCCGCCCTTAACATTGAGGGCATAACCAAGCCGAAAGCTTATTCAGGAATACTTGAATAAATAGGACAGCGCAGGCCAAGAACGAATGCCATACCACACAGTGAACTTTAATAAGAGAATCCAAAATCAACCCAACTTTGACAGAGAAGGCAATACTGTGAAACCAAAGGAAAACTGTTTATGGGAACCTAAACCCCCCCGGTAATGGTTCACAAAACTAAGAGGAGTAGACCAAGTACCTGCAGCACTAATTTATGCATTGAGGTATCCTATGCTTTTGCACGCGTAGTAGCATTGTCGCCTATGGAGGTTCCTGAATAGTTCCAGGTAAATCATATCATAAACTAGAAATATTTTGAATTTGGTCTACAGACTCAAAGTTCTAGAGAAAGGTTTTCACCTCTGATGAGCTGGACCAAAGGTTACAAACAAGTTGTCACAACGCTGATCAGAAGTTGTGAGCTGGACATATATAGAAACACCCAAGGTATCTAAAGCTTATCTTCCGGAAAGACTGTATTTCAGTAAAAGAAAAAGCACAGGAAGAACCACCTGGGAGTCTATGTGAAATCTATTGGCTACTTTAGGAATTAAGTCAGGACCTCTTCTAAGGATAAAACAATCAGAAATAACTCCTCAAATAAGAGGTCTGAATGACCAAGGCACTAAGCTTCCCCGTCTGTATGACAGACATAATAGCCACATAAAACAGGTTTAGCTTAGATGGCATTTTTAGTGAAACCCCAACAAGGGCTCAAAAGCCGAGACTAAAAACCTGATAAAACCAGCAGCAGATCACACGGAGGTACATTCTTCGGGACTAGAGGGCGGTCCAATGAAAAGCCCTAAGGATACTAGGAACACGTTGTTTAAAAGCCAGCAACTTCCCCATGGCTCCATAACGGCTTAAATGCCAGCCCATTTTACTTGAAGAGTGGCTAGAGACCATGAATCAAATCCATCTTCCAGGAACTGTAAAATCAAAGAAGGGTTCCATTGCCAGAGAAGAATCGATCTATCCATACACAATTTGTGGAAAGGAGTCTAGTGATTGGCATACACCTTCCTAGCGGGCAACCTCCTAGAGGCATGAATAGCCCAAGCCATTCCCTCTGAAAGACTTCCCATTCTTAATCCCTTCCTCAAATCCTCAAATGTGTGAAGTGTATTCTCTGCAGAGAGATCAGCAGGAGGGGATGAAGGCAGAGAGGGGATGGAGAATCCGGAAGAATCCAAAAACTGATGTATTATGAAAACGCTGAATCTGATATAAAACTGGTGGAAATTCGCACTGGACAGACAGAGGATTTGGGACAAGGGGACCAGATGACTCAAGGAATCAGCTGTACCATTGTCTACCCCCCTTTTGTGCGCAGCTTTCAGGGGCAGGAGATTTGTTTCTGCCCACAGACCTATCCGCATAGCTATGAAAGCTAGAGCTCTGTATTCGATCACGCCCTGGTGATTTATATAAGCCTTTGCTGTAGTGTTGTCCAACCTCATTGCTGTGGAACTACTTGAACGAATAAAGTGCCTAACAAACAGCGCATGGTTCTTGAAGTTGGAAGGCTGATTCTGTTGTTGCTATCCTCAAAGACCCTGAGCTGAATGAAACCCCGGAATCGCTACATAAACAAAAAATAACAAAGCAACTGTAGTCCGAACCAAGGATGTTTGTCAGAGCAAGGGAAATCTCATTTGCAAGTCATGGAAATGCACCACTGTCTCATTTCTCATTCTATAACTGTCAGATAGGAATCTTGCTTTCATACAGATGAGACAATTGATCGCACCTCTAGAGGATGTGCATTGATTCCAAAGTTAAATGGAGTCTAGCCCAAGGAACGACATGCACTATTGATGCCTAAAGAGGAAAAAAAACGATAGGAGTACTAAAACAATTGCAATTTAAACTGGAAATCAGAGAGAAGAAACTCTGCTCACCATTTTGCCTTGGAGCTGAATATACTTCCTTCCTAAAACTGACTGCTTGGTTAAAAGAGGTGCATATGGGTCTGATACAGCTGGCAAACATCTGCAGGCAAAGATATGATCACCGTATCTATCTGGAACCTCGCCCCCATGAATTGAATGTTCTGAACAGGGTCACCCTGGAATTGGCATATCCGATAAAAAAAACCCTAACAATTCCACACTGACTGGATAGTTGGAGACGTCTTTGTTCCGGTCTACACAATTTATTCATTCATGTAATGTAATTTGTACTTGAAAGGGCACTAATACCCCAACTGGGGTGTCCTGGCACTGTAACGCATACCGCTGTGGAACCCTTCCTGGCTTTTGCCTGTGAAATGTCCACTCCTGGGCACCCCCAAGGTGAAGCCAGGCATCCCAGCACTGTTGGGGCCGTTGTGGAGATTAAGCAAGCTATTGCCCAGAGTTTTCAGAGAGGGACCCATGATTAAAATAGACACCGAGGCGAGAATTATCAGGTCCGAGGATATTGAGCCCAAGACCCACTGAGGCAGGAATTGAACCCTGGTCTCGGGACAGACTTCTGCATCAGGGTCTGCCGCTCTAACCATTGAGCCACACTTCTCCACGGTATAGGTGGAGATTAATGCCCTTCTCATGGAGGAATGCAACTACTAGAGCCAAGATTTTGGAACTAAATCTTGGAGCAGATTTCAGACAGGAGGGAAGGATCTCCAACTGGAAATAGGCTGACATATCTGAAACCGAAGGTATCGCTAATGGAATGACCATGCTGAAATATGGAGGTAGGCATTTTTGAGATCCAGAGCTCTTAGAAATTCTAAAAAAGTATCAAGGGAATAATATTCTACAGAGTGTCTATCTTGAAAGGGATCAGCTGAATGATTTGGGACACTCCCTTGAGATTGAGTATTAATACCCTGAGACCTTTTAGATGCCTAAACCCCACTCTTCTAGGAGTACTTGTGAAATTTCTTCTTTTTCCCTAGAGGCTTCTGCTTTTCTGAATCTGAAGTGCAAGGAGTTCCTAGAACCCCTGAATCTGGTAAAAGGAGGCAAATTCAGTCTTGTAACCTTCTTGAATGATTCCCAATATCAAAGAATCTGAGATTAGATTTTGATAATGAGGTTTGAATTCTACACCCCCTAAGTACAGAACTCAGAGATAAGGAATAGCCAGGAATGATGTGGAGTCTTGTCAGGTTGATCCTAAATTCTTTGAACGACTGGCCCCCAACCTTTCCTCTAAATTTGCTAGCCCCCCGCCCCTCCGGTTATCATGTATTCAGATCATTGGCAATGTCTGTATTGTGTCTTCTTACAAGACCTTGCAGCACAGTTTTTTTTTCTTCTGAGTTAAGGGCAGAACATGTATCCTATTTTGATTCTTGAATTATGTTTTTTGCTCAATCAGCCAACTGATAGCCAAAATAATTATGACCCTACAAGGACAGATGCAGCAAGCAAGTCTTCCATAAGCCTCTAGTCTGGAGTCCAGGGGTGATGGCAACCACCAATTATTGCTCCTGAAGAATCATCTGTGGCTTTTAGAGTGTGAAAGGAAACATCAGCAAAGAAATGGAGTACCATCATGGCTAAAAGAGCAGAACAATTTTCTTCTGGTAAAAGAGTTGACAAGGACTGAAAATACTACATCAGGATCTCAGATGACTGGGAGGCATAGGTAGAGGCTGGCATAGCCAAATTTAGGTCAGAATAGGCCTTAAGAAGGACTCCATCAACTCCATCAACTTATCTAC
This sequence comes from Lissotriton vulgaris, assembly GCF_964263255.1. NCBI lineage: Eukaryota > Metazoa > Chordata > Amphibia > Caudata > Salamandridae > Lissotriton > Lissotriton vulgaris. Next base: position 1,607,298,930 of record NC_141694.1, on the reverse strand, counting down.
AGGCTCCACTGGTGAAGCATCCTCTGAAAAGACTGTGGAATGACCAGTGAGATTTGAAATAACTGGGTCTACTGACACAGATTGAGGGACATCAGTATCTTCGACTAGTAGTATTGAAGACAAATTGTCCTTTTCAGCCCCTTTCAATGAAAGAGAATATTCTTCTTTAGTAGAGGAATAATTGGAACAGTCTTAGGAGATGGGTTCTTAAAGTGGGGAAAAATGGTTGAAAAGGAGCAGGCTTCTACACCCTCTTCAACACGCATTCCTGAATTCGTTTTCACATGACCCAAACCAAGGCTAGACCCTTCTTGTCCACCGGTGTACCCTTTCATCCAGAAATCGCAGAAGTGTCTGAGTCCTCATCATACGAAAACAAGGTACATGAAAATTGAGAAAATAGAGAAGAATCCAAAAGATCCTGCTTTGCTTTTTTTTCTTTTGTTAATAACTCTTCAAAAGTCTCAGCCATCAGTGCCCTAAGGTGAGATTCATAACCCCCCACATCTGTTGGTACAGCGGAGACTTTCACATCAGAAAACTCTTTTCTGTTTGGTAGCTTATTGTCCAGTAGTAGCACAGAGTCCGGAAGCTGCTTGATTTCTGAAGCGCAGCCCAACTCTGTATTTGTGTTGATGTCATCACCACCAAAACACCCCACAAACAGGCACACACCATAGAATCAAAATGGATTTATGAGAACCCATCTGCCCACATCCACTTGCCTGGCCAAGAACCAAGGGAAGACTTTGTGGAACAGCCCATTTTATGATCCAAATGGGACTTTGCTACAAAGTTGCTGAAAGAAAGTAATAACAGGTATCCTTGATGCTAAAATGTCTGCCCAGGTAAACTGCAGCAGAACAAAAGCAGGAAAAGTTGTGGGAAGGGTACCCTCTTTATGGGCAGTGAAAATATATTACATGTGTCTATGTTCCTTAGAAAGTGGCTGCCAGACAACAAGCCTTCATCAAAGTTAAGGACCGGGTCAAGGAGGAAGGCTGAGGATGTAGTTAGTGTAGAGAATCCGGAAGAATCCAAAAACTGATGTATTATGAGAACGCTGAATCTGATATAAAACTGGTGGAAATTCGCAATGGACAGACAGAGGATTTGGGACAAGGGGACCAGATGACTCGAGGAATCAGCTATAACATTGTCTACCCCCCTTTTGTGCGCATCTTTCAGGGGCAGGAGATTTGTTTCTGCCCACAGACCTATCCGCATAGCTATGAAAGCTAGAGCTCTGTATTCGATCATGCCCTGGTGATTTATATAAGCCTTTTCTGTAGTGTTGTCCAACCTCATTGCTGTGGAACTACTTGAACGAATAAAGTGCCTAACAAACAGCGCATGGTTCTTGAAGTTGGAAGGCTTATTCTGTTGTTGCTATCCCCAAAGACCCTGAGCTGAATGAAACCCCGGATTTGCTACATAAATAAAAAATAACAAAGCAACTGTAGTCCGAACCAAGGATGTTTGTCAGAGCAAGGGAAATCCCATTTGCAAGTCATGGAAATGCACCACTGTCTCATTTCTCATTCTATAACTGTCAGATAGGAATCTTGCTTTCATACAAATGAGACAATTGGTCGCATCTCTAGAGGATGTGCATTGATTCCAAAGTTAATGGAGTCTAGCCCAAGGAACGGCATACACTATTGATGCCTAAAGAGGAAAAAACAATAGGAGTACTAAAAAAAATTGAATTGCAATTTAAACTGGAAATCAGAGAGAAAGAAACTCTGCTCACCATGTTGCCTTGGAGCTGAATCTACTTCCTTCCTAAAGCTGACTGCTTGGTTAAAAGAGGTGCATATGGGTCTGATACAGCTGGATTGATCTGCAGCCAAATATATGATCCCCGTATCTATCTGGAACCTCTCCCCTATGAATTGAATGTTCTGAACAGGGTCATCCTGGACTTGGCATATCCGATAAAAAAACTGAACAATTCCACACTGACTGGATAGTTGGAGACGTCTTTGTTCCTGTCTACACAAATGATTCATTCATGTAATGTATTTTGTACTTGTAAAGCGCACTAATACCCCAACTGGGGTGTCCTGGCACTGTAACGCATACCACTGTGGAACCCTTCCTGGCGTTTGCCTGTGAAAGGTCCACTCCTGGGCACCCCCAAGGTGAAGCCAGGCATCCCAGCACTGTTGGGGCCGTTGTGGAGATTAAGCAAGCTATTGCCCAGGGTTGCAGAATGGGACCCATGATTAGAATAGGCACAGAGGCGAGAATTATCAGGTCCGAGGAAATTGAGCCCAAGACCCACCGAGGCGGGAATTGAACCCTGGTCCCAGGCCAGACCTCTGCATCAGGGTCTGCCATTCTAACCATTGAGCCACACTTCTCCGCAGTATAGGTGGAGATTAATGCCCTTCTCATGGAGGAATGCAACTACTAGAGCCAAGATTTTGGAACTAAATCTTGGAGGAGATTTCAGACAGGAGGGAAGGATCTCCAACTGGAAATAGGCTGACATATCTGAAACCGAAGGTATCTCTAATGGAATGACCATGCTGAAATGTGGAGGTAGGCATTTTTGAGATCCAGAGCTCTTAGAAATTCTAAAAAAGTATCAAGGGAATAATATTCTACAGAGTGTCTATCTTGAAAGGGATCAGCTGAATGATTTGGTACACTCACTTGAGATTGAGTATTAATATCCTGAGACCTTTAAGATGCCTAAACCCCACTCTTCTAGGAGTACTTGTGAAATTGCTTCTTTTTCCCTAGAGGCTTCTGCTTTTCTGAATCTGAAGTGCAAGGAATTCCTAGAACCCCTGAATCTGGTAAAAGAAGGCAAATTCAGTCTTGTAACCTTCTTGAATGATTCCCAAAATCAAAGAATCTGAGATTAGATTTTGATAATGAGGTTTGAATTCTACACCCCATAAGTACAGAACTCAGAGATAAGGAATAGACAGGAATGATGTGGAGTCTTGTCGGGTTGATCCTAAATTCTTTGAACGACTGGCCCCCAACCTTTCCTCTAAATTTGCTAGCCCCCCGCCCCTCCGGTTAACATGTATTCAGATCATTGGCAATGTCTGTATTGTGTCTTCTTACAAGACCTTGCAGCACAGTTTTTTTTCTTCTGAGTTAAGGGCAGAACATGTATCCTATTTCGATTCTTGAATGATGTTTTTTGCTCAATCAGCCAACTGATAGCCAAAAGAATTATGACCCTACAAGGACAGATGCAGCAAGCAAGTCTTCCATCCGTCCGTGGGGGGGGGTGGCAACCACCAATTATTGCTCCTGACGAATCATCTGTGGATTTTAGAATGTGAAAGGAAACATCAGCAAAGAAATGGAGTACCATCATGGCTAAAAGAGCAGAACAATTTTCTTCTGGTAAAAGAGTAGACAAGGACTGAAAATACTACATCAGGATGTCAGATGACTGGGAGGCATAGGTAGAGGCTGGCATAGTCAAAGTTAGGTCAGAATAGACCTTAAGAAGGACTCCGTCAACTCCATCAACTTATCTTCAGGCTCCACTGGTGAAGCATCCGCTGAAAAGACTGTGGAATGACCAGTGAGATTTGAAATAACTGGGTCTACTGACACAGATTTAGGGAAATCAGTATCTTCAACTAGTTACATTCTAGAGCAGTAATGAAGAAAAAATTTCCTTTTCAGCCCCTTTCAATGAAAGAGAATATTCTTCTTTAGTAGAGGAATAATTGGAACAGTCTTAGGAGATGGGTTCTTAAAGTGGGGAAAATGGTTGAAAAGGGACAGGCTTCTACACCCTCTTCAACACGCATTCCTGAATTCGTTTTCACATGACCCAAACCAAGGCTAGACCCTTCTTGTCCACCGGTGTACCCTTTCATCCAGAAATCGCAGAAGTGTCAGAGTCCTCATCATACGAAAACAAGGTACATGACAATTGAGAAAATAGAGAAGAATCCAAAAGATCCTGCTTTGCTTTTTTTCTTTTGTTAATAACTCTTCAACAGTCTCAGCCATCAGAGCTCTAAGGTGAGATTCATAACCCCCCACATCTGTTGGTACAGCGGAGACTTTCACATCAGAAAACTCTTTTCCGTTTGGTAGCTTATTGTCCAGTAGTAGCACAGAGTCCTGAAGCTGCTTGATTTCTGAAGCGCAGCCCAACTCTGTATTTGTGTTGATGTCATCACCACCAAAACACCCTACAAACAGGCACACACCATAGACTCAAAATGGATTTATGAGAACCCATCTGCCCACATCCACTTGCCTGGCCAAGAACCAAGGGAAGACTTTGTGGAACAGCCCATTTTATGATCCAAATGGGTCTTTGCTACAAAGTTGCCGAAAGAAAGTAATAACAGGTATCTTTGATGCTAAAATGTCTGCCCAGGTAAACAGCAGCAGAACAAAAGCAGGAAAAGTTGTGGGAAGGGTACCCTCTTTATGGGCAGTGAAAATATATTACATGTGTCTATGTGCCTTAGAAAGTGGCTGCCAGATGACAAGCCTTCATCAAAGTTAAGGACAGGGTTAAGGAGGAAGGCTGAGGATGTAGTTAGTCCTACTGTTCTAGATACTTGGACCAGCTATTTTCAAATGCTAATTCATTATTTCTGAGACAATAAATATTTCTAATATTTGATGTTTGGACAGTTATTTGTCGTATTGTCAAGTTGTGAAGGGATTTCCAATTTCCTATAATAACTTTTTTTCCAAGGGCCATATTCTTTTGAGATTGATAAGGAGCAGTTTAAGTGAGGACACATTCTTTAACAGAAATCAATCAATCAATCAATCATCGCATTTATATAGCGCACTACTTACACAGGGGGTCTCAAGGCGCTGGGGGAGGGAGATCTGCTACTGCTCGAACAACCAGGTCTTGAGTTGCTTCCTGAAGGCAAGGTGGTCCTGGGTCAGGCGGAGGTGGGTGGGGAGGGAGTTCCATGTCTTGGCGGCAAGGTAGGAGAAGGACCGTCCCCCTGTGGTGGCTCTACGGATGCGGGGGACGGCGGCGAGGGCGTGGCTGGTCGATCGAATCTGGTGTTTGGGAGCGTAGAAGTTGAGGCGGCTGTTGAGGTATCCTGGGCCTTGGCTGTGTAGGGCTTTGTGTGCGTGGGTGAGGAGACGGAAGGTGATTCTCTTGTTTACCGGGAGCCAGTGCAGATCTCTCAGGTGTCCGGAGATGTGGCTGCGACGGGGGATGTCCAGGATGAGTCGTGCTGAGGCGTTCTGGATCCGCTGGAGTCTCTTCTGGAGTTTGGCGGTGGTTCCGGTGTAGAGGGTGTTGCCGTAGTCCAGACGGCTGGTGACGAGGGCCTGGGTGACAGTCTTCCTGGTCTCGGTGGGGATCCACCGGAAGATCTTACGTAGCATGCGCAGGATGTTGAAGCACGAAGAGGAGACGGCGTTGACTTGTCTGGTCATGGAGAGGGAGGAATCCAGGATGAAGCCCAGGTTGCGTGCGTGGTCTGTTGGTTTGGGTGCGCTGCCTAGGGCGGGGGGCCACCAGGAGTCGTCCCAAGCGGCGGGTGAGGATCCCAGGATGAGGACTTCCATCTTATCTGAGTTCAGTTTCAGGCGGCTGTTCTTCATCCATTCGGCTACCTCTTTCATCCCTTCGTGAAGGTTGGCTCTGGCGGTGGCGGGGTCGTTGGTAAGGGAGAGGATCATCTGGGTGTCGTCGGCGTAGGAGATGATGTTGAGGTGTCAAAGTGAGTTACACACTTATATTTAAACTGCTTCTAGTCTTGATGTCTTCCCACCATTCAAACGCAACAGGACAATGGAAAGACATATGCTATTTTTCTGCATTTTTTAATAAGTCCTAATGAACCTTGAAGGTATTGCAGTCATGGGCCCATACCAAAATATGCTGGAACAAGAACATTAGAAGTTTGTAGGAGGGACCTCAGCTGAGGGAAAATAAAAACCCATTGAGAGTTGGAATTATACAAAATAGGTAATGGTACTGTAAGAAATTGGGTTTTTGGTTGACTGTGGTGTAAGCCCTTTTCAAGCAACATCCACAATCCTTGTCAGGGTGAGCCACAAACCAACCCTAAATTAACCTGTGCTCAACCCTCTGGTACCTTGGCACAGACCAGTCAGGCTTAGTTTTGAGGCAGCGTGTAAAGTATTTGTGCAATACTTCAAATAGTAATAAAGTCAAAAAACCACTCAAAATGTATCCCACATCGATTTAGAAAAATAAAGTTCTTTTTTATAAATTAAACAAGACCAAAATAACAAAAAGTCGAACCAGGTCATCTTAAACATGTTTGTGAAAATAGTGCAAAAAAGATCAACGTGCCAACTGTGGATATCTGGTCACACTAGACCAGGACAAAATGTCAAGTTCATTCAAACTGTGATGAATCATGGGTGGGCAACAGAGACCCAGTTAGGTCCACTGAAGAAAGTATCTTAAATCCTGGGTTGCAGAGCATTGCAAGGATCTGTGTTAAATATGTGTTGCGCAGCCGAAGCGATGCATAGGTTTCGAGGTGCAGCAAGACTGCAATCCGAGGTCCTATATTGTTGTCGAGGATCCCATCAACAAGGCTTGTGATTTAAAGTCCGGTGTCAAGATGCGTGTTGCAGTCAAGGCAATGCGTCGGTTCTGAGGGGCTACGGAACTAAGATGCGAGTCCAGTGCCATCGTCGGAGCTGCCTTCAACTATGGATGCAAGGACCTGTGCTAAAGATTCATTGCACAGCAGTGGTGCCAAAGAGACTGCAGAGGCGATGCAGGTCTTTTCAATAGTTCCAATCCATGCATCAGTTGCAATGCATCGGTTCTGCTTTAGATTGCATTGGGCAGCAGAGGAGATGTGTTGTTCCCCTGGATTCACAAAGGCTGGCGGAGCCCCTTATCCCACTTTCAAGGGTCAAGGACTGGGGTTGCACCATTTGGAAGGGTAGATACACAGATGGCAGAGTCCAGGTGCAAGTGCAAGGTTATTGGAAGCCTATTGTGTCCCTGTAGCTCCAGATCAGGAGGCCAGCCAACTAGCCCTTGGAGTCACTCTGGGGTTCTGGGTACAAGAGATGCAGGTCCAACCCATGTCACCCCAGCAAGAGGGCAGCAAGCTGCAGGGCAGCAGGGCAGCAGTCCAGCAGAGTGGCAGTCCTTTCAGAGAAGTAATTTTTCCTGGCAGAGTATCCATAGGTCCAGATATGTACTGAAGAGCTAGTGTCAGCAAGTCAGCAAAACAGGAGATCTGAAGGCAAAAAGGTAGGGGGAAAACCACGCCAAGGATGCCAGGTCTATCAGGTACAATTGAGGGTGATAACAAAATTACTGATGAGACTCCAAGCTAAGCTGAACATAGGTAGGAATTTCCTTCCCTGTCCTAATTGAGAGACAATGATTTCAAATTTCCCATTGCCTCCTAATTTTCTCATGATGGCTAAAAACTTCCCCTGGAGCCTGAATTGTTGCTGCGCACAGAATAGACAGTTGAGACAGGTTATCTGCTAACAGCGATAGAACATTATGACCCATCATTCCTGTATCATGTCTCTTAACCAAACAGTAGCACAAGGGGAACTTGACTTTTTGTGGTGCAGTACTCTGTAGTGTCCTCCATTCTTTGTGGGGGTCTGTCCGAGTGTGATAACAGTATGTACGGAGGAGGTTACTGCAAGAGTCAGCACTGTGCCCAGTTTACAAGATTTGCTAAAATATTAGGATTAATGTACATATTTGCATGATTAATATATGGTTGAGATGACTAATTGTTTCCATAAAAAAGAGGTGCCATTTTATGTATGTCACTCTAAAAGTCACAGTAAATAAAGATGGCTAGGAAGAACTGTACTTGACATTCTAACTCACCTACTGAGTGTTAGAGATAGGGTTTCTGGTTGGCTAGGGTATGCATCTAAGCCAGGCAGAACCCACCGCTCTAGTCAGGGTGAGGGAGATACACACACAAGATAACTCTTGATCGCCCCTTTGGTAGCTTGGTAGAGCAGTCAGGCATATCCCAGAGGCAATGTGTAAAGCATTTGCACAACACACACACACTAATGACAAATGAGGCACACCACAAAAGAGACTCCACACAAGGTTATAGAAAAATATTCTTTGTATTATACACCAAACACATTAGACCACAGTCAAATAAATGGCCATGGTCAGAATAATGCATAGATTAGAAATCACTTTGCAGCCTATGTAACACACATTAGACCACACTGACATAAATCACAATTTTCTTGTCAACCAGGCAAGTGTCATAGCATCATATAAATCTAAAATTACTTTGTCACCAGGCAACGGTCGCAATCCAATTGTCGTGCAATAAAGAAATACTGATAAGTTTGTGCAATCATCAATCATCATGGAACATTAGTATAACATCCCAGTGGGAGCTATAAAGCAGCTACGTATAGGTTTTACCTGTCATAAACATCATGGACACATTACTGCACATATTGTGTAGCTCTTGCTCTAAGGCCCTTTTTTAAATGGCCTTCCTCTCCCATTCAGGGGTCCTTTAACCTTATAGAGCGGTACCTCTGTCTAGGTCTTCCCCGTAATACCTGCCAAGCACTGCCACCAACTGCAGTAGGGGACATTCTTGGCCTCACCTTGCAATGGCCAGAGGAGCAAAGCCAAGGCCCAAAAAGGTGTACAAAGTGGCAGCTGCCCACGATCGCGCAGTGCAGCTACTGTTAACCAGAACATGTAGGAGACCATGGTCTCTTGCGTCCAACCCCCAACTATGCCTGCCCACCTGTGTAGTGAGCATGGTGCCCCAGGCAGAACAGAACCACACTGCTGGAAGACCACCTTCAGGTCTACAAGGTGGGAGATGTGAGGTGCCGGCTCCTGCCAGTGGACTGAAGCCTGGCGGTCCTGTGCGATGGGACTCCGGCTCCTGATCCTCATGCAGTGCAGGCTCGCACCGGGGAATTGATTCTGTACTTGCGACCCAACTCCGACCGCGCTGGACTGGCTTCGGTTTCCTGGGCGGTCCCTCTCCTGCTTTCCTTCTTGGAATGTTCGAGCCCAATGAGGGGGTCTCTACCCTGCGGCCGGCGCTTCAGTTGCGGCTCCTGCGTTGCTATGGCAAATTAGCAGAGGCCAGGCCCAGGCTTCTTTTTTCCACATAGCCTTCCCAGTGGTTATGTCAGAGACTCTGGGCAGCCGCGATCGCCTGGCAATGCGTTCTTTGCCAACTTATCGCTGCTCGCTCCCTGGGGTTTCCTTAACTGGTGCAGTTCCTCCCTCTCTCCGGTGCTGGTGAGGGAGCATCAGCACGCCCTAAATTGAGCTCTCACCTCGCTATCCCAGGAACTTTGGAAAGAGATGGGAGGTTGGCAACTCCCCAAAGTGCGCTAACTGTAGGAACACAATGCTATACACGTCTTAGGCTGGGGAAAACATATATATATATATATATAGAAATACATCGCTTTTGCAGTTTTCCTTTTTCGATATAGCAATACAGCACTCACCATGCGCTGTTTTGTCAATTGGAAAGAACAGTCCAGTCCTATCTCCCTGGCTCCAGGTAGGAGCAATAGCTGCAGGCCTGCCCACCCCACACACAGAAAGGGCAGCGCACCTCACACAGCTCTTCAACTCTCCCTCCAGGCAGGCTCCGCTTAGATCCAGCAAGGATCTTACTTGAAATCTTTCATGTCCTTGAGATTTCTAACAGAAGGTCAGCATACACAAACCCTTGGAGATTCTTCACAAGCAGAATACCACAAGAGGGCAAAAATAGTCAGTGCTTTTCCTCCACTACAGACAGAAGCAGCAACTGCAGGCCAACCAACCCGTCACACAGAAAAGAAAGCACTCCTCACACAGTCCTTCCGCTTTTCTTCTTGGCAGGGTCATCTTGTTCCTTGAAGTAATCTAAATTCTTGGGGTTTTAGGTTCAATACTTATACCCCAAATTGTCATTGTTCTCTTTGTTGTAAGAGTCTCTAAACCCAGTCTAAACCAGTCCTGCCTGCCTGGTGCAGCATGACCACAGGGGGTGGAGATAGCATTGTGAAAAAGGAGACACAAACTATCCCGGTGCAAGCGAAATGCCTCCCACCCGCTAAATGCAGGTCCATTCAGCCCAGCGATGAGTCACCTAGGCAAGGCAGGACACACCTCAGCCCCCCTAGTGACTGTCTAAAGTGAATGCACATCCCCAGCTCCTGTCACTCAAACACCAGACACTGAATACACAAACAGCCAGAGGCACACAGGATGGTAAGGTAAGAAAAGGCCAACTTTCTAAAAGTAGTATTTTCAAACTCAGAATTTATAAACTACCTTTACCAAAAGGTGAGTTAATAAATTCTGAGTTCAGAGAGCCTAAACTACATTTATCCATCTTGTTCCTATTGAAAGCTACACATGTAAAATGTTACAGTGCAGCCCCATTATAAGCGTATGGGACAGACAGCCTTTCAATAGTGAAAAATGAAATACGCAATATTTCACTATCAGGATATGTCACACACACCAGTACATGTTCTACCTTCTACATACACTGCACAATGCCCATGGGGGTACCTTGGGCATACCTTACGGATGCCTTACATGTAAGGAAAGGGAAGGTTTGAGCCTGGCAAGTGGGTGCACATTGCCAGGACAACTTGGCAGTTCACAACAGAGCGCCAAGACACTACAGTGGTAGGTCTGAGACACATTCAAAGGGCTACTCCTGTGGGTGGCAGAACCAGTGTTGCAAGCCCACTAGTATATATATCTGGAAATACCCTCTATTCCATCAATCCTAAAAAAGTTAACAAAGAAAAACTTCCCACCATTATTTCTCTGCCGCTGAGAAACATGACCGACATTACGGAAGTGACTGAATGGAACACGTGAACAAGGCCACCAGCACCTCAAGGGCAGCATTTCAAGCTTCAGCCCCAGACATACTATAATCCCTGACCTCTCCAGGGCCAGATTGTCTGATCTTAATTAGTGCACAATACGGACCCACCAAACTCTAGAACTCCTGTACTTCAAGAAGATGCAGGATGTTCCCGTATGAATGTGTCCCTCTAAAAAAGCCCATCAACCCTGAAGAAGACCTTCAGTGACAAAACATATAAGGCTCTACACGAAGGTCGAAACGCACCTAGTGTCTGGATTAACTTCACATATCCTTTAGGACTGTCCTAACCCTGCTCCAATTTTGGAAAAGCTAAAGACACTTATTTAAAGAACCCCAAATCGCAACGCAGTACCAGTGCTCTTCTTGTTCTCAGAACTCAACTTCCCTCTAGTGCTGGGCTGGAACTTCAGGCTATCTGATACTGCCAGTTGGGCCAGTTTGAAAGGACCAATGTGTAGGCTGTTCTTTTTAGTGCAGTGGGCTGTGACAGGACCTAGAAACACCCCACACAGACTATCAGACTACCCAAAATTCCACTCCAATACGTCTACCCGTTGACTCTATCTTTTTATTTGACCTGCAGCAGCTCACTACTGCCTTTTAGCTAGATTCGCTCTATACAACTACTATAACTCCAGGTTGGTAGCCCATACTCTGTCTCTGAAGCGGAGAGCATGGTGATGTCACTACTCACTTGCAGTTACATTATTTTAAACGAGTAGTGACATCATTTGCTTATTACAGGCACATTTTAACATAAGACAATGCCCATACGATATGAATTACATGCATTAAAACAAGAGTAAAATACTCCCATATCGTACATTTCCATCTTGCACATGAGGAATACAGTTTCACCACCATACACTTTCTGTACCACTAACATCTTGATCATTCAGAGGTACATTTACAAGTGCGGGCTGATGTGGGGAAAAGTACATGATTAAATGTGTAGTTTCATCGACGACCTGAGGATACTTTTGCTCTGATGTAGCAAAAACGGTACACCACAAGCATCCTGGACATTTTACAAGTCAGCAGAGTGTATGAGACATTTTGAAAAACACACAATCTCAGGGGGGTGCCTTCCTCGCGCGTGACCCCCATCGCCCTCGTTCGCTCGCGCAGGACACCACGGGCGCGTGCCGGGCTCCAGAAAAAGGACTGTCGGTCCCTTTTTCGCCACGACGCCAACGATGCATGTTGACAAAAAATAAATGCTGCCTGCCTACTGAGCCGCACAGTTTCTTTTCAATGCCTTCTTTCTTTTGGAAAAGTAGCTCGAGGGGATTGGCTCCATTAGGCGGCGAATTCAATAGACTTTTTTTTATTAAGTTTGCGTTTGCCTTCGTTTGCTCAAGGCTTTGACTGCTTTTGACTGTGCGGCTTTTGTTACCTTTTCTTATTAGCTTTTTTTTCCGAGGAAAACGCGGCAGAATGAGTTTTGGAAATAATTTTTCTTTTAAGGAAACATGCATGGTGTAACTGGATGCTGTGAATACGGATTGTGCCTCACGGCAGTGCATGTTATATAATGCCCCCCCCCCCCCCCCCCCCCCCTTGAATGACTGGGTCCTTAATGATCAGAGGTGAACGCGGAGAATGTCTGAGCTAAGGTGCTTGTTGTCTTAGTGGCTTCAACACGCTTTTGCTGGCTGGACTTTAGAGTTGATTTTGCCTAGAATGCATCACTCCTGTTTGTAGATACTAACAGTGGGCCGTAAAGATAAGCGTTGACTCTCAGACTCATTAGTAGTGCTATAAAGGTGTCCTTTCATTGTAGAAACTATTTACTGGCACTTGAATGTATTCGAATTGGATTTTTTTCCACCAGAGGCACTGTGCCATGTGCTTCGGAGTGCGAGCAAGTGAATACACTTAGGAAGTGCAGGTAATGGGCGAAGCTAGGTAAAAGACGGATGTGTCGTCACAGAGTGGGAAAGCACTTTTCAAAAGTACGTGCTAAAACCAGGGCCACTGGAATTATGTGGCAGGGGTGACCAAATTATGCAGCATGGTGGACTGAATTATGTGTCAAGAAAAGGCAACTTATGTGGCATAATGCGGTACATTTTGTGAAAGTATAACTTCATTATTTTGTAATTTTTACACGTGTTAACATTGTCGGGGCAAAGGCTTCATCTCATTAGAACCAGTTTGAGCACCCAAATACAGCACTAAGCAGCATAAAGGTAACCAGTTAAGCTTTGCAATAACCCTGCAATGCACAGAAACACCTCAGTGCGGTTTTAGTAACTTTTGATCCATATTAACTGACACCATTTTTTTGTTAAAATCTGCAGATTGTGCAGCAGATGATGGACTATGTGGTAAATGTAGCATATCCATAATTATACGGTAAAGGCCGCAGCTGCAAAATCACTTAATTCCAGTGGCCCTAGCTAAAGGAAGGGTTTTCAGTGGGAGAGTCAGCAGTGTGCAGCCAAACGTATTCAAACAACATGAATAGTTAACCGCGGATAATTGCCTGGGGGTATTTTCCTCGAGAGGAGAATCCATATTTCAAGGTTATAGGTAGAGATGTACAGCATTTGTATGCCACAAGCAAAGGGCCTCATTTATGAGCCCCTGCGTCACTTTTACGCCGCCGGTGCGTCTCTTTTTGTGAAGCACCAGTGGCGTAAAAAATGCTCCTTGTTGCGTCATATTTACAAAGTGACGCATCTAGGTAGATGCGTCACTTTGTAAACTCCTGCACCACATTATACCTGCGCCAGGTATAATGTATGCAAGGGGGGCGTATTGACGCAAGGAAGGGTCGTAGAAGTGACGCAGTAAAATCTATGAGATTTCACTGAGTCACTTTTAGGACACCGTTGTGTCAAAATCCTGCGCCTGCCTCCCTCACAGCAGGCGTAAGACTGACGCAGGCCCTTTCACATGGGACTTGCCCCATGTGAAAGGATGCATTGCTGGAGTTGCGTCACTTTTGTGACACACTCCAGGTATGCGTCACTTTTGCGCTTACAGATACGTCAGAAATACTGACGTATCTGTAACTCCTTGCGACATGATGCGTCATACATTAAATGTGACGCATTAGGAATGTCGCAAGGAGTGCGCACTGAGAAGTGACGCATCGCTGCTTTCACGCAGCGATGCGTCATTTCTCATAAATGAGGCCCCAAGTCTTGCGCTCATCAACATTTTTGGTTTGCGTTTAGTCTGAGGGGTTTCCTGTGTTTCCTCATGTACACCATGGAGTTGTTACTCCTCTGCAAAGTGGCAATATTTCTTTGTGAGTGGTCTTTGGAACTAAAAATAGACGAGCTGTTTTCCTGCGAGTTAACTTTTAAACTACTTTGTTCACGACGTCGAAACTGGAAATATGTAATGTAATGTAATGTAAGGATTTATTTGTACCGCGCAACTATCGCTCCAAAGAGCATCTTGGCGCTTTTTGTCGGTTTATTTTTTTTCAGACAACTTAAAAGGCCAAATAAATTTAAATGTGAAAATCCACATGCAGAAATCTAGTAGTCGCAATGCCAATAAGTTCTACGGCCACAGTCACTAGGAGATCTTTACTGATTGCTAAAGAGTTCTACATTTGATAAGGTGACCTCCTAGTTGTATTGTAACCATCACAATCCTCTGGCACTTGTTGCATTATGTAACTCATAAAATGATACCACTCGTCACTCACACAGCCCTCAAAGGTTAAAGTTAAAATCAGATAGGAAGCAACTCATGCTATTTGTATGACGCAGATTAAAAAAAGTCGATATAAAAATATTTTGAGATAAGATTTTCTCCTACCTTTATTTTTATATAGACTAACTACAACTAGTTTGCAAAGCTTGTATTTATTGCAGAGCTAATTGGACAAAATTTTTATTTTTTTCATCATCGCCATCCATTTAATAATTCCAAAAGTTACACCAGATGCATGCGTCACTTAAGGTTGAATTATAAATCCTTGACGTATTCGTCAAGAGTGTTTAACTTTTTTTTAACATCTTATTTATGAGAGTTTTTTAGGTTGTGGGTTGAGGCTATGCTATATCAATGATAATTATGTTATACTGAGAATATCAAGAGTTAACTGGTCTTGGTAAGTCATGAATTCACATAATGGAAATCATGCAAATGACAAGCAATAGATGATGAATAACAATGCAGTGATCCTATACATAAAATGCAGAATCTGGACATCAGGGGACATTTCCAGCAATCTTACTTTCAGAGGAAGACGGCATGTCACAAAAATCAAAATGGCAAACAATGACAGGGCCTTTGATGTTCGGTCGGTTCACTTTAATGTATGTTTTAACCTCAACTAAGTATTCTATACTTTCTCGTGGTCCATGGCAGCCTGTAAGTGCTGCCATGAATAGAGGACCCTAGCCTGTATGTAAAGGCAGTGTCTTCTGCGATGACTATATTCAAGACTCTGTGTGTGTTTTGTTTGTGTGTGTTCTTTGTGTGTGTGTAGATATAGCTTCTTATGTATTTGGATTGTAGTAGGTTTACGAAGTTGTTTGTACAACATATAGAAGTCAATAAAATAGAAGTGGCATTTATAGAGCGCATGGCTACCCATGGGCATCCCAGTATAATTCTTTTTTATACTGGCTGTTTACAATTCTGCCAACCTTTATAGATCCTTAAATAGACATTCAGAAGGGGAGGGATGTTGTAGCTATATAAATACATTATTGATCCAGGCAGGTATATTCCCAAGTCTTTGAGTGGAGCTTCAGTCCATCCAAGACCACTGTCTCACAAGGGGCATCAGCAAGTTTTTAGTGGCTCTGAAACCCACATCCCCCTTGAATTATTGAGGTTTTCTTAAGTCATGAAAGCTTCAAGAGGCGAAACAATTAATTTAACAAAGGCTTAAATTGATTGCCTCATGTAAGTCAAGTAACATAGGATATTGTTGGCATATAGTACAAACCATCCATCCTAACTTGCACAGAGAACATCCTCATAATCTTAGAGCCATCAATAAAGACAACCTCAGGAGAGTGAAGGTCACCAAGACTCCTTCCTCCACAAATCACCTCGACTTAAATGTGTACTACTCAATTGCAGTTCAGCCAACAAACATGCCTCCGACATCTTTGACCTAATTCAACACATTTATCTAGACATTATCATCCTTACTGAATCCTGGCTAAATCCAGCCTCCACTCCTATTTTAGACCTCCTTGTACCTCCTACTCATGACAGAATTAGGCTAGACAGAGCTAGAAAGCTTGGAGGTGGCCTAGCCTGCATTCATAGGAACACACTCTCGATTTCCCACATGTTGTCCTCTTCGCCATCTGCCTGTGAATATCTTTGTCGTAACATCTCAAGTAACCACTGGCCGGTCTGCAAACTTCACGCCTTTTATCACCCTCCGGGGGACAACCTCTCTTCATTGAACAACTAATGGAGATCATCTCGAGTAATGTCGACTCAACCATGTCCCAAATCTTTCTTGGAGATTTCAATCTCCACTGGTCTAACCCTAATGACCAAGCAGTAACTTGCCTGAAAGACTTTTTGAATGATCATGAACTGACGCAGGACTGTGACCAACCTACTCACAACAAAGGTGAAACTTTAGAACTCATTATCTCGAAAGGGCAGTCCATCACACTGGAATTCATTACCCCTTGTGATTGGCCTGACCACCATGGCATTCTCTTCTGTACTAACATGGAGGTATCGATGGGAAAGGCTTATCCAAGGAAAGCCAAGATCTGGAGAAGGGATTTCAGATCAATAAACCCAGTTGAATTTTCTGCCCGCTGTAAAACTGCCCTCTCCTACCAAGCTGACTCGAGTGAGGTTTAGTTACTCCCCAACGCCAACAGCTTGGCCATCTCTAACATCTTGGAAGACATTGCACCACTTCAACTAAAAAATACCTCAACAAAAATATCCAAACCATGGTACAACGTCAATTTAAACACAGAACAATGCAACCATAGGGCAGCTGAACGAGATTGGAGGTAAAATCCCTCCATACAACAACCAAAATTCCTTAGAGAGGTCAGGAGTACTTACAACAAGCAAATCAAGAGCACTAAGGCAGATTACATCAGACAAGAGCTTGATCAAGACGCAAATCGCCCCAAGAAACTTTTTGAATTGGTCAAACAACCAAATCACTCTGTCTCAGATGTCAGCCCACCATCTGGCGATGAATTTTCTGCTTTCTTCATTGAGAAATTAAGACTCATCCCCTGTGATCTTGCCTCCAAGAAGGCTCTACTGCCAATTTCAGGGTCCGCACCACCTCTTGTCCTCCTAGAAAAGCGCAATCTCACAACCCTTATCATTTAGAACGATGCCTCATGGAGCACCTTCAGCCCTATCAGTGAAAGACATCAACAGGATTCTTCCGAACATCAATCCTTCCAACCACTTCAGTGACCCTCTGTCAAAGAGATCAAGAATGTTCTCATCCCCGCCTGGACAATAATTGTAAACACTTCTCTATCACAAGGCACAACATCAGACAGTCTAAAAGCAGTGCAGGTATCACGTATACTAAAAAACACAGCCGCAAATAAATCTGACCTCAATAATTTCCGCCCCATATCTAACATCCCACTCTAGCCAAACTACTAGAAAAATTCGTACAATCCCAACTTTGTGCTGACAAAAGCCTGACATGGAGAATTTTCAACTCATTAACCATCATCAATCAGGCTTTCGGAAGGGGCACAGCACAGAATCGGCACTCACTACGTTTTGGACAACATCTTAAAAATGCTTAACCAAAATGACTCCTGCCTCCTGATCCTCCTTGCTCTTTCCTCCGCATTTGACATGGTTAATCACACCAACTTCCTTTCCACTCTGAAGAATAGGATGGGATTCTCGGGTCTGGTGTTACAATGGTTTGCCTCCTTCCTCCACCACAGAACACAAAGAGTTAAGGCAAACCACTCCCTCTCCCAGTCCTCTCCAGTACTCCTGGGTGTCCCCCAAAGGTCCGCCCTTTCTCCTATCCTCTTCAACCTTTTTTTGGAACCTCTTGCAAATTCTCCAAATGACATGAGCATTCCCTTCCATAAGTACATGGATGACACACAACTTTACATGAAAATCTCATCCATGGATAAAATCATCTCACTCAACTCTACCCTAATGTCTACTCAAAATTGGTTAACTGAGAACCACCTCCTGCTCAACACCTCCAAAACTGAATTCCTCCTCATCTCTCCTCCGAACCACCCCCTCAAACCTGACATTTGGCTGACTCACCTCACTGCTTTCCACTGCACCCCTCTCATCATAGACTCTTCCAAATCTCTCGGAATCACCTTGGACAAGCACCTAATATGAAAAATCATATCAGCAATGTATGTAAGGGAGCTAATCACTTGCTGAGGATACTTAGAAATATCAAGCTCTTCCTTTCTCAAAATGGTTTCAAACAGACGGTCCAAGCACTGATCTTGCCAAGGCTAGATTATGGCAGCGCTAAGCTCTGTGGCCTTCCCAAATATACCCTGACTCCACTAAGGTCAGCACTTAACGTTGCGGCCAGACTAGTTACTGGTACCAAACACAATGAGCACATTTCCCCAGTCCTAAAATCTCTTAAATGGTTGCCCTACGAAGCTCGAATTCATTTAATGATTGTCCTTCTAGTGCACAAAGCCCTGCACGCAAACACCCCCAGGTACTTAGCGCAAAAGCTTGAATTATCCTGTGGCGAGAGAGCCTCAAGAAGCGCTAACAATTTCCTCCTCAAACCACGTATCATGAACAAAAAGAGAACTTGTCAATGAGCCTTCTTCGGTGCTGCCCCAAAGATCTGGAACTCTCTTTCTCCTGAATTGTGCAGAATCGCATCAATAACTGCTTTCAAACTTGAATCCAAAAGATTCCTAATGAACAAATTCTTACCTTAATTTGGGCTATGTGCAGTTGCTCGTAATACTAATCCTTCAACTAGTGCACCAACATGTGTTGCATTGACCCTACAACTTAAAACATTTTTTTTTTTTACCAACTTGTGTTTCTGCTCTCTGCTCCTTTCGGCTGTATGGTGTGCCCCCCGTAGCAGCCGTCATTTACCTGTTCATTGTATTACTCGCTATGTACCATTTGTCTATGATTATTGGGACTACAACTGTTTGGTACTGTTACTTGATATTGTTACTGAAGTCTTAGTCCCCCTTTCAGCCTTGTGTAAAATGCTCTGATATCCCTCGGGATCTTGTTTGCGCTATATAAAACTTTATAAAATAAAAATAAATAGTGCAAGCTTGTATTCATTGTGATCCCGCTGATATTGGTAAGTGAGGTTGTTACTCATCTTCCTGACAAGGAGCTCCACACATAGTGGAAGCAGCAGGTCAAAGAATGTACACCCCTGCCTTGTTCCTCTTGACAAGGGGATGACTGTGTTAGATTTGCCATTCACATTTATTTTTTCTGAGGGGGATACGAAGCTCAGCAGAAGGTATGCTGTTTTGTTGGGGCTTAGTCCTGTTTTAGTAATGACTTTGGCCTGAGAATTCAATATGTCCTGTCAAATGCCTTCTCTTTGTCAAGCGATGAGCGAAGGATCATGTTTTCTTTCTTGTTCTGCAACTTCAATGAGGTTCGCTTTGAGTATATATCTTATCACTGATGTGACCATTTTTTATAAAGCCTACCTAGTGCACTGGTAAAATAGAAGGCCAGATGGGGTAGAGCCGGGAGAACAAGATGTGTGTGAAAACGTGTACATAAAATTCAGTAAACTAATATGCTTGTATGAGCCACATCCCATGGACATGATATTGGGATTGAATAGCAATGAAATAGTGTACTAACTTCACTCATAGTATTGGTAACAGAGGCAAACATCAAGAAATCATTTAAACTATAGTGAGGGTTCAGCCCAAAACTTCACAGACTTTTTATAGAATGACATGTAAGAATATCTACAGTAGGTAACTTAATGGCTTGCTGCCTCTTCATAGTCCAGTTTAGCTCTTCAGGTTCTTCCTGATTGATTCTTGGTTTTTCAAGTGATTCAGGGTCCAACAAATCATTGTACAAGAAAGATAAATCTTGAAGATATATGTCTTAGAGTTCTGTGTTTAAGTTTGGGAAGTTATAAAATGGAGAATAGAGTTTGAAACGTATCTGTGATGCTTATCACAGTTGCCATTTGTATCCTGAATACATGGCTAAGTGGTTCTTTGTTTGGATGCTATGATGCTGTCATCCTTGTCACCTTTTTCATAATATTTCTGTTTAGTATAGAGCATTTTATTAGTTGAATATCTAATTAGTAGCTGCTCCAGTTCACCTCTTTCGTCTGAAGTCTCTATTGAGTGAAATTGTTTCATGCTATGTTTGTGGGTGGTTGATTTGGGTCTTTAGGTGATCTCTGTGTTGCTTCAAAAGCCTCATGTAGTGGGCCTTGTGTGATATTAGATCCCCCATAATAACTGACCCGCTCACACCGCCTGGGAGATTTTGCTGCTCACCTGTTGATGTTCCTGACCTGCCGGTGTCCCAGCCGGTAGCGCTCTAAACCACCACTTCTTGCCGCTGCGTGCTGTCTTGCACCACCGTCCACAACTGCCCGGGATTGTAGCTGCCGAGGTGCAGAGAGGCTGCAGGGGTGTTGCGCTGTAGGGACTCACTCTACCAGGAGTCCCTGCGTGACCATTCAACATCCGGTCAGCGCCCCCTGCGTGCCCCGCCCCCGGCTGGCCGCAAGGAGAAAAAGGACACTGGAGCCGTGTCTGGCGTGACCCGTTCACACCGCCTGGGAGATTTTGCTGCTCACCTGTTGATGTTCCTGACCTGCCGGTGTCCCAGCCGGTAGCGCTCTAAACCACCACTTCTTGCCGCTGCGCGCTGTCTTGCACCACCGTCCACAACTGCCCGGGATTGTAGCTGCCGAGGTGCCGAGAGGCTGCAGGGGTGTTGCGCTGCAGGGACTCACTCCACCAGGAGTCCCTGCGTGACCATTCAACATCCGGTCAGCGCCCCCTGCGTGCCCCGCCCCCAGCCGCCCTTCCACCTATTTCAGCAGCTGGAGGGCCGTCTCGCGGGACGCCGGGCAAAGCCCGGGCAAAGGGTGGGCCGTCTGTGGTCATCCGGGGTCGACCGAGGACGGGACGGGCCACCCCCATTTCACCTTCTATCTCAAGTGGAAGGTAGGAACTTATTACTATGGCTACAACCTGTGATAAACCTACCACTGTGGGGGGCTGTAAGGGACTACTTGAGAATTACTTCTCTAGGGCCTCTGTGGATGTGGACAAGGACAATTTGCTGACAGAGCGTAGGATCGAACGCCGCCGCTCTATTGAGTCCCTCAAAAACAAACCACTTACTGACTTGGCTTCTACTCCTGCTTTGTTGAATACACTATCATCGACATCCATACCGAAGATCTACTGTCCTCGGACAATTTTCCCCTTCTTCTTAGAGACATTCCATCGCCCCCTGGCACAGCAACTATTGACTCTCCACCTAACGTGTTGTCTCTATCCACTACTTGTACAGGTCTAGATGTAGAAAATGTGCCCTGTGCTCTGGCTAGGGAGTTGCCTAAGAGGAAGGGCAAGATGCTGCATGTGACCAAAGCCCCTGGCCCACCACTACCTAAAAGGAGGAGGGGGGAGCGTGCCCCCCAGAGGGGTAAACTTAGCCATTCCGAGTTTGGAAGATCTGTGATTAATAAGACCAGTGGTGCAACTATGACTAAGGCCCCTGTACCATCTGATATAGTGCTAGCAGTATCACCATCCCAAGATACAAATTCTATACTGCCTGCTAACATGTCAGTAGGCGAAGACGGGGTAGCTTCCTCCGTACCTCAAGAAGCTCTGACACTCTCTGATACCCCGTTGGATACCCCAGAGCAGTTATTTAGAACCTTTATGCTTCCCATATTGGATATTTTAAAGAGGGTTGAACATCGACTTGGTAATCTTGAGGCATTGTTTGCTGATAAGGCTGGGACAGGGCACTCTATGAATGTCTTAAGGCCCACCACTTTATCGGCAACTCCACCTCAGACCCCAACTGCCCTCGTTCCTACCCTGGATGCCGCTAAGGGTCCTAATAATGGCAATACTGGTGCCAATCTACTTGTTGATAACAACAAACCGAGAGCTGTAGGTGCTCCCAAAAGCTCCAGTAAAGCTAACAACATAGCCAATAAGTCCTCTAGTAATACTCAAAGGAAAAATTTGGTACCCCAGCATGCTTAAGCTCCTATGGTGACAGAGGTAACATCTGTTGCCCAGGTTGCAAGAGAACGTCAGAAGGGTAGTGAAAACCCCAATGTCACGAAACACCACCTGGGAAGGGGAAGGTCGAGCTTGCCCGTAAATGATAAATTACAGGGCCCTAATGTTGAATTACCCCCAGAGGCTGTTCCATTCGTAGTTGTACTTACTGGAGTCCCTACCCTAGAGGTAGGCAAAAGGGAGGGGCATGTCCAGCTAAAAAACAAGATTCTGCACTGGCTTGGACAAAATAGACCACTCCCATACTACATCAACTGGGAGATAGTCCCTGTCAGGCGCCTCTCTTGGTTGGGCAGCAGGGAAAAAAACCTAAAGGGAGACATTGTAGTAATAAATTTGTGTGTGGCATGTCCTAATAGTGAATTACAGCCATTTTCGTGTTGTACTATTGCAAGGCAACCTGTTCTCCATTGGCTAGAATGGGTAGTTAGATTATTACTTCTTAGAATCCTAACGGACTCCGGGAACATGATAGAAATTCGAGTTTAGTATGCCTGAACTCAGAATGCTAAAATACATCTTTTAGTGAAGTTGGTTTTAACATTCTGTGTTTGAAAATACCACTTTTTGAAAGTAGGTATTTTCTTGTCTAACTATCCAAGTCTGCCTCTGCTAGGTTGTGTATTCCTCGTCTGGAGTTTGACTGACAGGGATGGAGGATTCCAGGATACAGGGTGAGTCAAATTCAGATTTAAAAACTCTTTATTCGATAACCATTACAGTTAACCATAAAAGCACGATGCATATATCACAGCTGTAAAAACGTCAATCATAGTTAAAAGTGCTAAAATAATTGAGTCACATCACAATTGATTTTCGAGACCTAAAAACACTTTTTACAAATGCAGTAACAGATGCAATGGGAAAATTATCCTCTAGCTGACGAAGAGTCATAAATGCAAAATAACAGTGTCTAATACCAAGTTTCTTAAGCACAGGGATAATTCATCTCTTTCTCGGTATGGAATAAAGTTTACAAAAAAACAATATATGTATCGTTGATTGAACCGAGATCGCGTCACATGGACAATTAATTAAAACTCTAGACCATTCATTTTGTACAGGGAAACTTAACAATCGATGTAAGATGTTCAACCTGAAGCGAGTCAAAAGAAACCTTTCTTAGTCATCCATGGTCATGGCAATATATGGTTGTATCATCGGGGTTAAATGAACTGGAAGATATGCTTGCACTGTAGGCTTCTTTAATTCAATTGAGGTCCTTGCTTCACCCAAAAAATGCATGCAGCTTACTTTTAGCTCTTTCCTTGACACAGTTAGCACAGTGACTGGATCCATGTAATACACAGGATGACCTAATTTAATCATAAACTTTTTCACATATGCTAGCCATCTTATATTTCTGACCCCATCCTCTATTATGGCATCCTTCAATATTTTCCTATTCAAATCTGTCTCGCCTGCCGTCCATACTCTATGCCACAAGAGGACAGGCTGTATCTTATTTATGTCCTTTAAAAATGGTACCCTAAGTTCTTGATGACATATGTAAGTTGCAGTACTGTCGGGTACTGCCAGGAGGGACCTAAACAAACATTTTCAGCAAGCTGTAATGCATTAACCCCTACAAAACCCCAAATTCCAGCTCCATACGTGGCAATGCCAACACATTTTGCCCTATATATTGGTAGAATTTCTGCAGGGGCACGTCTTCCTATTTATTTACAGCAATGTAATAGGGCAGCAATTGATTTAACCAGTAATAGCCTTCTTGCTTTAATCGCCAACGACCACATCCCCAAATGGTCGAATAAAATCCCAAAGTAAGAAAAATTCTTAGTGCTCTCTATGAGAGGGTAGTCAGCCAAGTGTTGAATAGAGAGATCTGCATCTAGATGGGAGGAAGGAGTTGCACCTGAGACCTGAATAGGGCTGTGCCTTCCCTCCACAATGCTGTCTCCACCTCTTGTGGTGCGTCTGATGGTGCGCCTGATGTCTCTAACCTGTGAAAGGAGAGAAGGAGTCATGTCAACAGAGTGCTCCAGAACTGGTTTGGACTAGGCAAATGCCCCTCTGCTCTCAGAGGACAAAGGATTTTGGGGTATAAATATTGGGACCCTGATCCCAAGAAATTAGATCACTTTTGGACAAAAACAAGAAAACTTTGCTGATGAGAGGAACCTAAAGCAACTGAGGAGAGACTATCCCTAAGCTGAAGTGCTGCTTGGGGGATTGGCCTGCAGTGGTTGCCTGACTTCCAAAGAAAGGAGCACTTGTGAAGGATCTACAAGAGCTTGAGAAAAGAGCTTGCCTCCTGCTGAAGTCTCAGGGACAACAGACTTCAACCCCCAGCTCCCCAGAGTTCTTTGGAAGTGCCTGCCGCTGTTTTAGGCCTTCTGAGAGACTGCGTGTCACAAGGAGCTTGAAGCGCGACTCAAGAGGGAGAAGCGTGTTGCCGTCGCAGCCGCTGCCGTTGCATCGTGGATGTCACCCCTGTAGCTGACACATTGCACCGCATCTCAAGAAACGTCCCGCAACCCTGAAGAAGCGTGTTGCAGCCCCTGCCGTCGCATCGTGGATGTTGCCGCTGTAGCTGATGCATTGCACCGCATCAAGAGAAGGGTCTCGCAATAAAGAAGAAGCGTATCGTCATTGCAGCCGCTGCCGTCGCATCACTGAGTAAGGATGTCGCCGCTGTAGCTGTCGCATTGCACCGCATCACAAGAAGCGCCTCACATCCACGGACAAGCGTGCCGCTGTCGGAGCTGTTGTCGTCGCATAACTGAACAAGGGTGGCACCGCTGCAGGTGTCACATCGAGCGCAAGCATCTCGCATCATCGGAGAAGATGGTCGCCACCAAAGCAACTGTCATCACATCACTGAACAAGGGTGTCGCTGCTGCAGCTGACGCATCGAGCCGAGACTTCTCGCAACATCAGAGAAGCGTGCTGCATCAGGAAAAACATGACGTCTTTATTTCTTTGCACTGGATCTTCGTCGCATCTTAAGGTACATTGACTCAAAGTGTCGCATTTTAAGATCTAAAGAAAACCAATCTAATTCTACCATTTTAAGTACAGTATTGTGGATTTTTGTCGTTTGTGGTCTTGAGGTAAATCTATATAAAGAATACTTACTTTTAATATAAAACTTGTGCGGTGTCCATCTGTAGTGTTGTCACTGGATTACTGTATATGTTCACAGATGCTTTACACACTGCATCTGGGATAAGCCTGTCTGCTCGTGCCGATCTACCAAGGGGGTGAGCAGGGGTTATTTTAGGAATGTACTCCCTTACCTTCACTAGATGCAAGGGTCCCTATTTGTCACAAGTACCTACCTGTGCCAACTAGAGACCCTCAAATCTAACAGTGCTCTAATATTTCTCTAACTGAAGATCTGAGCTTTACACCACATAAAGCCATCTTTTTGGAAACATAGGGTCTTCAAAGGAGGCCTGCAGATGGAGTTATTCCCAGAGTCATCCAGAGTGATTCATGGTCATACTACACCTGGGTCCCAATAGAAGTACTTAAGAAAGAGGGCGCTAATGTCCCACTCACTAAAAAGTAGCCAATTTGTGTGTGGGGTTTGTAGGCGTTATACAAAAAAGTATTATCACTTTCCCCCGCAGGCTGTACTTGCCATATAGGTAGCAAATCTATGTCACAAATAGCTTGTAATCGAGAAGGCAGAATGGCCTGGTTGATTCTCTTCTGAAATAGATATATCAATTGCTGAGTCAAGAGTAGAACTGAAACCCCCTCCTATTATTGAATGATCATTCATCATGTGGATCACCTTTAGGAAAAAGTCTGTTTAGAACTGCTCTGTCCATTCACTCAGGCTGTAAAGGGAGTATAACGCTATAGGTAGTGGGCCCCTTTTGTTTTAGTATTACTTGTGGAATTGAACTGGGGCGGAATGTACTTGTGAGGTGTCAGTTGACCAAGTGTGTCTCCTGTAGTAAAGCCAAACCCACGACCATAGAATGGAGCCATCCCATTTAAGCATTCGTCTTTATAGGTGTATTAGGAACTTAAATGTTAAGTGGCATTCTTGTTACATGGGTCATGGTGACATTGGTTAGTGAACCCTCCACAGGCATTCTACTCCCCCAGTAGAATGCCTGACTACAAATACTCATGTCCCACCCTGTGAAACTCAGAGCTGTGTCTTCTCATTCACTCACTATGTGTTGTTTAGCCAATACCGTCCAAATGAAATTAAAGTAAAACAGGTGAGCGCCTGAACATCAATGCTCAAATTCAACAGAACATTTAACAACCATAAGATGGTTAACATGTTGTGGGTGACAAAAGGCTTCCTAAGCGGTGCTTTATTAACAGCTTCTGAAAGCTCATCGACGCCCCCAGACCGGTGCTCGATATATCAGGAACTGCAATGAGGATCATACTGAGATTTGTAGGTAGGACTTTGGATTGTGTATGTGTTAGTTACGTATGGAGCAAAGTGGTATTATCACAATAAATAACTTATTGTCTTCATGTTGTTTTTGCACAGCTGCCAACATAGCTTCTTTTATGTTAAGGATGCTGTGAAGTCCATGTAGTCGAATGTTGTTCCTGCATGACCGGTTCTCATAGTCCTCCATTTTATTAAATCAGGTCTTTATGTTGACCTTTTACAGCAGCGACTCTTGAGTGCAATTTATCCTATTCAGCAAGGGTGTTTTCCACATGATCATCTCAGGTCTCAGCCTTTTGTAATACATTTTCCAAGTCTGTAAAGTCTATGGCAAACTCTATTTGCATTGATTAAATATCTGTCTTAACATTTCAAAGGAGCATTTGGATATGTTCCTTTGGTGGAACGGGCCTGCAGGTCTTGATCCTCGGTGGCCAATCTTCCTCAGGCAGGGATTATGTCCTGGTTGGCTGTTTTGTCCCCCTTCTGCTGATTCAACATTTATTTTATTGTTTGCAACTTGGGAACTTTGCTGTGTGACGTGTCCATTATGTTTGAACAAATTCTGTATTTTCATACCACAGCAGTCAGTAATTTTCTGGGGCTACAGCGCTTCAAACCTGCAGTTCCCTGTCACAAGGACTTGTTTTTTCCTCAGCCATCTCT
Organism: Lissotriton vulgaris; assembly: GCF_964263255.1. Classification (NCBI taxonomy): domain Eukaryota; kingdom Metazoa; phylum Chordata; class Amphibia; order Caudata; family Salamandridae; genus Lissotriton; species Lissotriton vulgaris. The sequence continues at coordinate 1,607,271,805 of NC_141694.1, read as the reverse complement.
GTTTGGAGTTTACTGGTGTTGCATCTCCATCCACACTTTGTCTTCACGTAGGGTTGCATCTACTTCCCATCCGCTTCAGTTCCATAATGGGGGACCGGGACGGCCTTTGGGTCCTAATAATCCCCAGCTCACCTAGATTGGGGAGCATGTCACCCACAACTTCTTCTCCTGTGACCAAGACATACCAGGGCTTTCACAGTCCTTTCTTCACTGCCTCCCAGTTTTCTGTCCACTAGTCGATGGGGTCGTGGGCCCTAGGCCTGTGTAGCAGTGCACAGTGTGAATTGTTCAGCTCCTGCTCACCATTGGTTTTATCCAGGCTGTGCCCTCTGTCTTTTCTGGGAAAGAGGAAAGCATATAGTCCTCTTCAGACAGGATGCAGAATCACTCTGCCTAAGCTGGGAGGGCTCCTGTGCACCAGGCCTCTTGAACATGTCGTTACAGTGTTAGCCATCTTGCATATTCAGCAGAATAGTTTGCTGCATAAATGCTTAGTTCTAAATAAGTCAGAATCCGGTAGCTTCAATTCTCAAATCTGCTACCTTCCACTGGAGACTATCTTGGGAGGCCTGGTCCCAGAGCTCAGCGAGAGTATGTGGTTGTGTATGTATACAATCCAAACACCAACTTTTGAAAGTGATTGTGATCAGCCTAAGCCAACAGGTCTGCCACAAATATGCTATCTCTTCAAAGAACCATGTCTGTCTTTGTTTCGATTAGTACATTAAAGCCAGACCAATTAGCTTTGCCAATGCCTGTTTGATTTTTCTAGTTGTTCTTTGCACATTTAAGCTTTCTCTTTCAATGTATGACATAAAGACATCTCTGTAAAGGCATGGGTCGTTTAACATTAAAAGTTTATTACTCTAAGATTTTAGCTATTCTGTAAACAGACGGCCTTGAAATATAAACTTGGCATGTGAAGGGAGCAATTATTATTCCTATTCATAAAAAGGGAGACCGTTCACTCCCCGCAAACTACAGGCCCATAAGTTTGATAGCAACCATGCAAAAAGTAATGGGGAGGATGGTTACGAACCAACTCATGGACTGGGTGGAAGACAACAATGCTCTCTCACCATTCCAAGCAGGATTCAGGCGAGCGACCAGCACTATAGACCAGGTCTTCCGCTTCACTATATTACGGTGGAAGGCGGTCTTGCTTGGTAGGGGCTGCCTGTACGTCGCATTTGTCGACCTATGGGCGGCGTTTGATTTGGTCCCCAGGTTTAAGTTATGGCTGGTCTTGCAAAAATTGGGGATTCCACCTGAACTTCTAACCCTGATCATGCGCCTGCATGAATCTAACTTTGCAAGAGTACAGTGGGGTGGGAATGGTGAGTCAACTATGGACTTCCCAGTGGAAAGGGGGGTCCGACAAGGTTGTGCCATGGCACCCTTACTGTTCTCATTATTCATCAATGGGATTGTTGAGCAAATGTTGAAAGCAAGCGTAGATGCCCCATCGTTAGCGGACACCAGGGTCCCCATCCTGATGTTCGCTGACGACACCCTGATTATGTCAAAAACCCCCGCGGGGTTACAACGTGCATTAAACATATTTGATGCTTTCTGTAAAGAGCATGGCGTGGAAGTAAATGTGGGGAAAACAAAACTAATGGCCTTTACCCCTCGCCGAAAAATGTATCCTAAGGTATCCCTGAATAATAGTAAGTTAGAGATTGTTAAAGAGTTTGTATATTTAGGGGTACAGATAGCAGAGGGCTCTGGTTGGTCACGCCACCTGGAAAAAGCGGCCCTGAAACACCAACAATTATCAGGAGCATTGCGGGGGGAGCATCGCAAATCTAAGACGAAACCAATCAAACCTGCTCTTATGGTATATGACGCAAAGGTCTTAGGCGCGACCTTATACGGCGCAGAGTTTTGGGCTTGGGACAATCTCTCGACTTTACAGATATCTGAGAACAAGTTTCTCAGAGGGATTACAGGTCTCCCACAAAGTACCCCCTTATTGCCACTGTTCCTCGAGTTGGGTAGACGCCCCATTGGTGATAGAGTGCGGTTGCGCCCTGTTCTCTACTGGAGAAGTCTATGGACAACTCCGGAGATTAGGCAATATGCTGAGGGTTTCCTTTCAATAATTAGGGAAGATAACTTCCACAAGATAAAGTGGTTAAAAAACTTAAGGTCCATGCTATTTAATCTCGGGTTTTCCAATCTGTGGACCAATCCCCTTGGGGAGGTCTTCCCTAGCAAGGAAGCCCTCAAATTACAATATTGGGACTGGGTGGATAGTAATCTGATGAGAGGTGTTAGGTCTGACTCTATGGCGGGTCGCTTCCTGGAGACTAAAATCCATCCTATTCTGGAAGACTACTGGGACACCATTACGGTCCCACTGTCTAGGAAGCTGATCTTTCAGGTTAGATCTGGTTCCATTCCCCTAAAAAACTAACCGCAGGGTGGCAAAGGTCGACCAACACGCTATGCCCGGCATGCAAAACAGCTGAGGAAAGTCTAGGCCATTTTTTATTTGTCTGTAAAGCCTATTCTTCACCTAGGAGGGTATGGCTTACACCTGTATGCAAGAACCTCGGGACACGTGATAGTACTGTGGCACTAAGAATTTTGTGCACTTCAACTCAAGAGCCTATAGTCATTGGGGTGGCCAAATATCTGGGGTGGGCCTGGGCAATCAGGCGGCAATCTTTGAGAGGGTCCTCTTAAACACGTTTTTAGACTGTTTTATAACATTCAAATCTATTGTGATATATATGTAAATCTTTTATAGAGGTATTGTATGAGCTTGCACAAATGTTTATATGAACTTGTATTTGTCAATTGATATGTTTTTTATTGTCATGTTCAGTTTTATTCTGTGCTTTTATGAGAATTTATCTCGAATAAAGCTTGTACAAACTTAAACCTGGCAGTGGTTTTGTTTCTCTCTTGGGTGGTACAGGTTTAAGCTAATATGTGAATATGTTTGCTGCATAGTTTGATAACGTGAAGGGTTAAACGTGCCCTTTATTTTGTTCATTGTTATGTTTTTTGGAATAGCTTAATTATTTGAATAGTTTTACTTGCTTCTATCCACTTCACAATTAATGCCTTAATATAAAGCAATAGAGCGGCAGTATGTGCCCTTCAGATTAAAATCAAATATTGGGATAGGCTTGCTGTTAGATCCTAGCACAGGTTTCTCTTTAATATCACTCCCAGTCCTTTTCTTCGAACGTACTCGATTGCTATCTACATGCCAGGCTACATCACAAATCCTGCCCTGATGTAAGATGCAAGAAAAACGAGTGCTTCAGCAAAGCATCTGGGTTCACGAATGAATACCTCTTATCCCACCTGAATCTATAACAGTGAGTGAACAAGGTGTAAATAAAAGAGTGAAAGGGTGATTTAGTCGTGGAATGAGCTGTGCTTAGCTTATTTCATTTGTGCAGAAACTCCTGTCCAGGACTTCTAGGTGTAAATGTTATGCATGCAGTAACGAGGTTGAAAGATGATGGTATTCTGGCAACTGAAGCTTAATGATTATTTAAACATAACTTTCAAGAATAATGTGCATAACCATATAGGACTGACCATGAGTGCCCTGGAGGGGAAGTTGGTATTTATCACACCTGATGAAATCAAACCCATTGGGATGCAGAATTTATTGGGTGTAAGAAATAGCACGTATTCCAACTTTTTGGGGAATAACACACTGTACCAAAATTCGCATGTGACTTTAAATACCCGACGTTTCCCCCGCACCCATAAAATGCAGGTAAGTGTGACCTGCCGAACTTTAACAGGGGGTGCAAACGTTATCTCACCTGGTAATTACTGAGTGCGATTGAGAAGGCGGGATTTTCGATCTCGTATCTGATTACTCTAGATCTAAATCCCCACTTAGGTCGACTGAATCTTTGTTGCCTGTCATAGAGTAAAAAGCAATCCACTACTAGGTTAAGCAAACCAAAAAAAATTGGCACGACTCTGAAGAACCACTTACCACCAATAAGTTTAAAAGTTTTATCATAAAGCCAAAGATAACTGGAGATACAAACATCTCAATATAAGGTTCAGCAGGTATACTGGCACCAACACAAACATGAATTCCCTGAACGATCTTAGGCGACAGAAAAATACCACCAAAGCCAGCTCGAAAATTAGCAGGTTTGCAAGAATAGACACAAGATGTAACTTAAGCGTCATTTACAAAAAGAGAAAATTCAGGTTAGACTGTCCCTACACTAGACTAAGTGACATCCCTACTTAGCAAAATCTTAACCTGAAAAGGTGTCAGCCGTGGTGACTTCCAAAGAAGTTCACTCACTTTCCCTTTGTCTCTGATGTAAAGCTATGCATTGCAGTCATGCCCTCTCTGCCTACCCATCCGCTCTCTAAGGGTCCTCAGGCCATCTGCTCTAACTCCACCCCAGGGTGCTGTCCCTAATACAAAATCACAATTATAGTTGAAACGCCCCTCAGAGACGCCCCTCACGTACACCTCTCACGTGGTTTCGGTTCTGGCTTTTTCCATACTGATACTCCTCTGGGCTTCTTGTTAGCGTTGACCTTGCTTCCCAGGCTTCTTCTCGGCTCGCCGGTACCCCCCAGAAAATTCCTGGAGCCTCCTCCAGGCCTGTGCCTGTCTACCTGGACAGAGCTCTATTCATCACTCTCTTGATTGGAACCCCCTCACACCTGCAAACAGACACCCATGAATTGGGCCCCAAATTCCGACCTCCAGTTTATCTCTCAAGTCGTAAAACTTCGAACATAGTCGACAATTTATGCTTAACGAGACCTGAATTTAACTAGCACATGCAGATCAAAGAAGCGACTTTATCTTTCCAGGCCTACTAAATTACTTGCAAGAAGCTTGCACTCTGTGAACCTTTATTTCTTAAACTAAAACAAATTCTACTTATTACACTCTGATTATATGAAACACTTCTACAAAACATGATTTCTAACGTATGATAAATAATATTCTAAATGATAATAATCCATCTTATGTGAAACTGTAAGGCAAGTTTCCGTTCTTCATACATTGCCATGAGGCCTGCACATTTCTACGTTTAACAGCATTAGATCCTCTTCTGCAACAGCCACATAACATGGAGTCTTGACAGCACTCTAGCATTTCTAAACATTACTACATTAGCTTCACACTCTAAAATATGCATTCTACATTGATTAAACACTCATAAGTATGTGTATTTCTATATATTTTCGACACTTCTAAATGCTTTAACTAAATTCGTGCATCTAAATTGTAAATATGGTGTGCTTATACATTTTACTCAAATTGCGCTCTCTCACGATTAAGAAAAAAGCGCACACCTCATAATTCTCACCCCCTGTGAAAACAAGTGTTAAAAGATGGACAAAACTTCAGTGCATGCAAATTGCTCTTCTCGAGATTCACTAACTCTAAGTAAATTCTGACTCTTCAGGAAAGGTCGAAGTAGGCGGGATCTCAGGGGCACGGTGTCACATACTCTATTAAATTGAGAAAAACAGTTTCCTGACTTTATGTTAAAAGGCAACTGTCCCAGTACGGTTAATTCCTGCATGTGAGATGCCTCAGCTGAATTGGAGGAAAGGCTTCTTCTGTGCTGTGAAGCGAAGGAAGGGACGGCCAGCTGGACAAGAAACGGGCTTTCTTTCCAGGGTGCCTGCTGCCTGAAAGAAAAGGTTACTTTGCAAATGTAGAGGCTGCTTGGAAGCCGGTATTGGTTACAATTGATGGAATTACTTGAAGAGTATTTTTTGGGAAGATGACCTGATGAGCTGTGGAGCTTGTGCTTTTAATGGATAGTTATAAAAATGTTTGCAATAGGTACAGTATGCATATTATGCGGACATATATTTTGGAAGCACTACTTTTTTTTTTAATCTCAAACCTAAATCTTTTTGTGCACCTTGTGGTAGCCTATCTCATACTGTGTACAATGCGAGTTTAATATAATGATGTGCGAGGTACTTTCTGTCAAAGGCTGGGACCTCGTAACACTAAAAACACAGATGTCACTATTTTCCACTGCACCAACCACAATCAGTTCTGCTTCTCTCTGGTCACACACACGCAGATATCTGCAATTATTACATTACCCAAAAGAGGTTTCTCAACATAAAATAGTGCATCTCTCACTGATTAGTTTAATTAGTTCTCATTAATCTGTATCATATTTTACATGCAGTTACCTGAAGATGAAAGACCAAGAAAATAGTTGTAGACTTTTTTTTACTGTTTTTAACAAAATCGTTGATCTGACTCCTGACTCTTGCTGACTCTATCCCCATTGGTTTTAGGATAACAGTTCCCATACTTTTTTTAATGTACTTCGACTGCTGCTCTTGCACCATACTTTATTTACCTAGATCATTGTGGATCATTACTGTACACTGCTTATTGTTTTTGGTTTGCAGTTATCATACAATGTTGTGTACTATGTTTTTTAGGCCGACTTGGCATGTTTAAAAATAATAATCACAATTCAGATACGATTATTAAAAAAACTGTTGTGCACACTCACCCATCCTTCACACACAAAATATATCATATTCCTGGCGTAGAGTTCCTGCCACCCATTCAGATCTTCAGAGTAGATTTACTTCAGCAGCTTATAATTTTATGCAGTTATGCAGTTACAGTGCACTATTAGTTTGCATTGGCCCTCATACTTAGCTGCTAATTTGGATTTTATTTGCAAATGGATACACTCTTTTCTATTTCACCTATAATCTTTATTCATTCTATTATTTTCAATATGGAGAAACCTGTCATTGTTCATCGGTATACACATTTTTTGTTGTAGATCTCTTGCTTTTAGGATATATTTTTCTGTAGTTCTTGACTGTTGAACCACATTACGTATTACATTACTCTTGTGAGAAAATATAGAATTGACTGGGGGTGGTCGATGAGCTGTGAATAAGCTCCTACCAAGTCAAACAACCAGCACCAAAGAAGTAAACAAGCATTGCAATGCAATAGGTCTTGCATTTGCGAGAGTTTGAGCTATTGGCATTTTAACCCTTTCGCTGCGGCGGCTATTCCACCGCAGCGCTAAAGGGGCGGGGCGGGGCGGCCGCGCGGCCGCCGCATGCTGGTGACAGAACCGCTCCGTCACCAGCTACGGTTGAGCTGTGCTGGTGACGGAGCGGTTCCGTCATGACCCGCCCGCTCATTAAACCTGCCGCGCAGGCGCGAAATCAGCGCCGCGCAGGCGCGGCGGCCGGGCCATGACGGAACCGCTCCGTCATCAGCACAGCTCAACTGTAGCTGATGACGGAGCGGTTCCGTCATCAGCAGGGGAGGGGTTAAATGACAATACCTTTTATTTATGTTTTGAAAACCTGCAAGCGATGCATAAACACACACTTTGTACTTCTAGTTGTTGCTTATGAGAAGCAAGGCAGGCAGAAACTGTGCCTCTTTTACAGCCAGCCTTGCTTCTCGTAAGCAAGGACTATAAGTACAAAGTGTATGTTTATGCACCGCTTGCAGGTTTTCAAAACATATAAATAAAAGGCATTGTCATTTAAAATGTTAATAGCTAAAACTCTCGCAAATGTGCGACCTATTGCATTGCAAATTCTTGTTTCCTTGGTTAACATGCGCACTTCTGTCAACAGGTCCCATGTCATGTGTGGCCTCTTACTCCTGCCCTGAGTTTTATTCAGCAGCGCTACCTGTAGGTGGAGTTCTTGGCCAGATAACAGTCCACAAATTAAAAAAACTATTGGCTATGATTGATGCTCCAATGAGTTACATATGATTGATGTTGCAATGTATGACATATGATTGATGCTGCACTGTGTGACATATGATGGATGCTGTAATGCGTGACACAGTGCCACTTAAAAGATCCCCATATGCAAGGCACAGTTATTGTAAGTACAGTTTGGCTAGTGCCACTTGTGCTTCCCTGTATCTGACATTAAAGTGAGTGATGCTTGCAACCAGAGGTCCTTGAGCAGCTGAGGTTTTAAAGTGGCTTTCCTTTAGTCCGTTGAGTGCTGCGCTGGCAGCATCAACACAGGCCATTTAGCAACTACAGAAACTGGGTGAAAAGTTCCCACAGTAAATTATATCAATAGTTTACATCTCAGAGCTGAAAGCCTAAAGAAACTCAGTGCGACTAAACACGCAACAAACTGATTTTCAAATTTTTAACAAACACACTTGCTGAGATTTTGTTGCTTTACATTTAATCTCACGAGATTATCACCCATATTGAATTTACATTATATATATAAACTATACTCAATGTTGGGGAGTTGGTCATTTTCAACTTATTCTTCAATTGTAGCAAGTTTGGTAAGCTAACTTGTACTGGTCTTCCGCTTTAATGCTTTTGCTTACAGTCCGTTGTGATTGGAATTGATGTAATCTTGTAATTTTGTGGAACCTCATGTAAAGCGCTCTGATACCTACGGGTCTAGCCAGCGCTATATAAAACTCTTAAATTAAAATAAATAAATAAAAATATACAAATGCTATGTGTGATGGTAAATTTAAATCAGAGGACGCATTCCTGCTGCTTCATGGACTACTGACAGCTTCGCTCCTACAGAAACAGCGTCTGAGATGACGGTCACAGAATCACACATACAGCAGAACATTGCCCAGTTTAGTCGCCCGCAAAATTACAGCCCAAACCTGCAGCCATAAATTACTGTGACCTGGACAAACTAGCTATCTCATCCAGTATACTAGAGCCTGCCTTCAAACCCAACATTACAGATTACAAGGCAAGCATGAGCAGCGCGGTACAGAGCACCAGCCTCAGTTTGCAAACGAGCAATACCGGGGCCTCTTACAGTTTCCGCATGAGTCCGTCCTGCGTACAACCCTCGCTCTGCCTTGCTGGAGTCAAATTCACTCAACTTTGGTTTATTTTTACTTTTTCTCTTAAGCAATGTTCAAGCTCCATTGCAACTCCGTTCGTCTTCACAAATGTTGGTAGTGGCACAGATAAAGGTCACTGAAAGAACACAGAGCCAGGTCCACATTTTATTGGTGGAGCCTGAGTCACATGGCCAAAAAACGAGTTAGGAGAGCCGCGTATAAAACAAGCCATAGTTGCTGCTTATTTCTCTTATGCAACTAACAACCATTGACAAAGCCTTAGCCAATAGTCCTGACTTATTGTAAGTATGATGTTACTTGCTGTGTCATATATCTGGATGTAATGACAGAAACAGCAAAATACAAGTCAGGCGGCACAGTATGCTACACACAGATGTTTAGCGTATGTGTTTGTAAGCCACGCCCATAATTACACTGGCCATCCCCTTTAGAGACCCCTCAGTTTTTTCATCCCACTTAAAGCCCTGCTTGAAAGCAATATAATATCAAACTATCTTTTTCCATCCACCAACAGATTCTGACCCTTAAATACTGTAGCAGCGGCTGGTACAGGCAGGACAGGGGCCCTCACACTCGGGGTCACTGTACCACTCAAATCACATACCATGGTTTGCACTGCGCACCGTGGCCACGGGTGCACGCAAGAGACCCAAGCTTCAAGTTAGAGAATCATCGTGAAAGAAGGAAGCGGGGCTCTCATGACCGCACAAACCTTGAGATAAAAATGTTTGCTTTTACAAAACGGAAAAAAGCAAACAGCGTTGCAGCCTCAGCCATAGATCAATCTTTGACGGGAACCCACAGCTGGCAGGGCAGCAATCATGGCGGGAGCTTCTGCAAGGCCAGCAAATCCTCAGAACGAACACGGACAGGCTGCGCGGCTGCATCCTAGCCAGGAGGGAAATCTGCTGCACTTTACTTAACATCATCTGCTACATTATAAAGCTCCCAGCCCGTGAGAGACACTGCAGTGAATCTCATTACTGGCGCGTGCGCGCTCTCGTCTCAGCACTTGGGGCTCGACGGCTCATCCCTGCCATGGCAGAAGTGACCTGTGTGCAAGGCTAAGTTTTGCTTATGCTGGAAGCAGCCGTCCGTTTGTGTCTTAGGGTGGGACGAATGAACCAACATTGTAACAGGCCAGTGTTCTGGCTTGGCTCTAAAAGCCTATGCACGAACATAGTCTTCAACATATTTCAAATGTAAGCCATGCAACAAACATCTCTTTTCAGAATTTGATAAGCGTGCCCGCGCGCCTCGTTTATTTTTACTTTTTCTCTTAAGCAATGTTAAAGCTCCATTGCAACTCCGTTCTAGTTCACAAATGTTGGTAGTGACACAGATAAAGGTCACTGAAAGAACACAGAGCCAGGTTCACAATTTATTGGTGGAGCCTGAGTCACATGGCCAAACAAGGAATAGAGCGCCCTCATGTGGCTTTCCTAAATTAAAAGCAGCAGTTCTATCCCCAAAGCAATTAAAAACAAGCTTGCGTGGCAGCAGCAGGAGGCGCGGCAGCAGGGGGGGAAGAGGGGGGCCTGCACTTGCGGGGGCGATAATTGCTGCCATTTGGTGGCGCGCACTCCCGCAAGTAGATCGCCTCATATGCAGGCTTTGCCATTGATGGCAATGCAACGCGTGCACGTTTTTGGGCTAAAAAGCAAGTCGATTACATGAGGTCCCCTCCTATGCAACGCATGCGCGTTGCGTAGGCTAGAGCTAAAAAGCAGATTTCAACAAGGAATTCTAAACTCACTCAGTGAAAATGTGTGTCACGTAATTTAACAGAAATAAAATAACAATACAGGTGAGAAAAAGTACATACAATTCCCAAGCAAATTTGCCAAACAGGAATATACTTTAAATATTTAAATGACACCAATGTCTGGGGCATGTGTAGGGGACGGATAGTGCTTCTCAAGCCCAGATAACTGTTTTCTGCAATCCCATGGGAGCTTCTAGGTTCATTACAAAGAGCATTAATTAAAAACCAGGAAATCCTGCCCATCAACGTCTTGCCTTTCTCTTGTAGCCTCAGCACCTTGGCCTAGGTCTCTGGCGGTAAACAATTTCCAATTTTAACATTCATCAAAAGGTGAAAACTGTTTTCTTGACTTCTTAAATTGCTTCCAAACTTTCAGGAGCTTTTCATGTAACCCAGAACTTGGAAACAATGGATAGATGTATTTTTACCTGTTCTTCTTTAGGGGCGCAATCAAAGGTTCAGTTCGAGCTGCTCTTGCTCATTGCTCTTCCAAGGTACCCTTTTTAGGTCTCGCCTGAGCCAGCCCATGTGCTTTTCTGGCGAGACATTTTGTAAGCTGCTTTTGGAAGTGCTTCCAAAGCGGCCACCAGCTTGCGGTCAAGCGCACAAGAGAGCGCGCTACTCTCCGCCTCTGCGGCACGTGCATCCCTTATTTTCTTTCACTTTCGAGCAAAGCTAATCGCGGCACTGGCGCTTTACTTTTATTGTTAAAAGTAAAGCGTGGGTGCCGCGATTATAGCAAAAGTAAAGAAATAGAAAGAAACTTCTATTTCTTTACTTGAATCTCAACTGGAGTAGCTGCTAATACTTTCTGTGTTTTTGAGCAGTACATAATGTCTTTCTACCGCCCTGTAAATACCCACTGGTTCCTTTCCAACCTTACTGCACACTCCAACTCGCTGCAGTAATGTGAAAGCCCGAGTCACTTGTCCACCATACACACGCCGTGAAAAGCAAGCTCCCAGTGGCATCTTTTCATGTCTTTGATTAATAAAGAAATTGTAAATATTAATCTGGTTTTAATTTGTTTTGAATATGTTCATGCGCAAAACTCTACTGACCTTTTATCATCTTTGAAAATGCTACGTGGGGATGCTGTGTTTGTCCAAATAAACTGCAATTTAGGGAGGAAAATACCGGCCCATCCCATGTGTTCCAAGAATTTCACCCCTGCTAAGCACAGATGTAGAGTGAGAGAGGCAAATCAAACTACACGAGTGAAATAATTACCCATGCCCCAGTGCAAACGGCCTTACATTGCACCTCAGGGCTCCCGTCCATATTTGGCATCTTGCTGCGTCGTAATTAGGCGTGTTCTCCATGAATTCCCTTACTAATGTACACACAAATAATGCACGATCATGTACATTACCTGAAATTATACAAAGAATCTCGGCACCCGAGCTTTACTTTTAACATTAAAAGTGAAGCGTGAGTGCCGAGATTATAGCAAAAGTAAAGAAATATATTTTTTTTCTATTTCGTTACTTTTGCTGTAATCACGGCACCCGCGCTTTACTTTGAACATTAAAAGTGAAGCGCGAGTGCAGCGAGTATAGCAAAAGTAAAGAAATATATGTTTTTTTCTATTTCTTTACTTTTGCTATAATCGCGGCACAAGCGCTTTACTTTTAATATTAAAAGTAAAGCGCGGGTACCGCGATTATAGCAAAAGTAAAGAAATAGAAAAAAACTTCTATTTCTTTACTTTTGCTAAAAGTGATGGGAGGATGCATTGGCATAGCCAATAGGTCTCGCCTTTGGGACCTTATAAGTGTTTAGCCATGCAAGCATATTGTGCTGCAAAACTAAATACTTCTAAGGTCCCAAAAGCGAGACCTATTGGCTATGCCAATGCTTGTTCCTTTAGCTCCCTGTGCACTTCAGGAGGCTAGCTTCCCTGAATTTCTCTACTTTACAGCAAAAGCTTTATGAGAAAGCACTATCCAAAGAAGGTGACAGGGAGCCTTCAGGGCATTTGCACTCTGAGCTTCCTATGCCCACCCGTCGACTTGCTCCGCCTAAACCAGGCCATTCAACCTCACTTCAAAATGAACATTCCCCTCAAGCTATTCACGTAGCCAATTTCAGCGCTCCACCTTCCATTGACTAGGTTTGCATTATGCAAATACCATGTATATATATACAGATATTTGTTGACCCCTCACAAGTGTAAGGTGGCAGGGTAGCTGGATAGAGACCTACATGAAAGGTCCTTCCCCAATGGGTCAACCTTGAGCAAAGTGTGAGTAGATGCCTGGGCATCCTGCTTTAATTTGTGTGACTGATGACCACTCTACCGTCTTACCTTTTCTCCAGCACCGTAGTCTTTATCTTAACTGTAAAACACTATCTACAACCAAAGCTCTCTTTCTGGCCAGCTAGAGTCTCTGAAGGAAGTCGAACTTGCTTACCCTGGTTAGCTAGATCTCTGTTCATCGGGAAAACATTAACCATTTTCATAGAAGTCCTAGTTGAGAGATTGGTATGACAGCTCCAAATTGTCCTCGGGGTTAGAACGTCTCTCTGTAGTAATGTGTCCAAAAGATGAAGTTTGTTTTGGGTTCTTAGGCCAAAATACACAAATGGGCTATTTAATAAAGCTTTGATAGCTTTATCAATTAAAAGTTGCTATTAGACTTGCTATAAGGGTCTTTGGGTCCAGATACTGCTGAAACAATGGCACGACTCACATGTTTTAGGTCCAAACATAATGGACCCAGGCAACGGGAGCCTGGGGCATTCTTTGCAAGTAAATTGTCTAACTTCAGGAAAGCACTCTCACATGTCAAAATGGTTTCAGTCTGATATGATAGCACTTCAAGGCTATAGACCAACTTGCCAGCTCTGTGGTCTTGATTTTAAAATCTCACATTGGGAATTTGACATTTCTTTACTATGTTGCTGTCACAAGTCAGTGGACAAAAACATGCAGTGAGAAGCTGCTTCACAGTCCTCCACTCCCTAGAGTCAAAATATGACAACTTGTGAGTCCAATAAATCCAGGGGAAACACACCAAGAGATGCACTTTATATCACATCTTTCCATTGCCTATCAACTTTTTCTGCTATCACTCAGTAAAATTGAGTCTTTTTTGGATCCATCACTCGAAGATCTGAGATCAACGTCTAATCTCCTAGTCTGCAGAAGAAACGTAGAAAATAGCTAATTGGCTGCGGCTAATTTCTTTTTAGTATCGCCACCGTGACTCACTAATTTTTTTGGGAGATTTCTGCTCAACAAATGTAACATAGTCAATCAAATCAGAGTGCACTGAACCTAGTATCACCAATTTTATCCATAAGGTAATGATGTAACATAAAAGTAATATATACATTTCACATTGTTTTTCTTTACAGCAGGAAGATGTTATACGTATTCACCCGATTCTTAACACACCCAGTTTGAATATATAATGGATTTAGGGATGGTGAAACATCTGTGCTGAATCACGTACTTTGTTCAGAGGAGGAAGCCTGAGATTTGTACATATAATTCCTGTTTCAGTCCTGGCAAGTTAGCTATAAACTACATTGCCTCCTAAATTATTTTGCTTGATGTAGTTCTTTCCTGTGCCTGCTCGTTCTCGCTGTTTTGTGGGCCTTTGAAGGACAATTGACACATCGGAAAGAATGATATGGCATGGCTATGATGTTAAGCAAAACTGAGAGATTTTAATACAAACTATACATTAACAACTTAACAGGAAATAGTGCACGACATTGACAATGAAAGGAGTGTCAGGCTGTCAGTCTGAGGCAAAGGAAGAGTGAGATCAATGAGCGGATATTGACTGAATGTATCATGTTTTCAGGAGCAGGGACGGAAGGTCGTTCACTTTAAAAAAAAATGCATAGGACAGTGAAAGGCCCTCCTGGAAAAACTAAATCTTTCATCTCATCTGAAGTCACCTTCTAGGCTAGCATTATCTTCTTCTATACAATAGCTTTGAATGGTGCTTCAAGCACCATTCGTTAGTTTAATTTCACGTGTCTTGGAACATGTTCTATAAAATATACTAAGTCATTTTTAGCAGGGGTGTGGACAGAGAGCTTTACAAAAGTAGCAGTTTGTTTTCTGTTTGCAAAACTAATTAACTAATTCATGGTATGACATCTTTCTTATAGACGTTTTCTAGATCTTCATATTTCTGGCCATCGAGGTGCTGTAGGAGGGTGGCAGTGAACCTTATTAATAAAAGCAACTTGTTGTAGTTTGAATTGCCGTTATTTAACCAAGTGACAAGTGCCATGTTTCTTGGAAACTGTCATGAATAAGGTGATTAATTTTAATAAATCAAATGTGGTTAGGTTAAAACAGTTCTGAGAAAATCCCTGCTCAACTCCTGGTAGCTGTGGTGCAAGTAACAGGTAATCCTCGGACAGATGAGACGGTTCAAGGAGCACAAACAATTTTAAAATCATTAAAGCAACAAAATAAAATTTTAAAACCAATTTAGAAAAATGTGATGGGCAGAAAGTCAGCAGGATCATTAAAAGATGTTAAGGAGACCTAGAGCTTTGACATTTTAAAATTATAGAGTAAATATATGTATTAAGGTCTTGGGTAAAAATTCATTTCAATTTTGCATGTTGATATCATCTTTAAGCCTGATTCAGCCTTGAACTGCCTTATTTTATGCCTGGCAGGAATTCACAAAAGGATTCTTGACAATTATAAATAGTTTTACTACTGCCTATTTCTCTGGCATAAGTGTGTAGAAATTGGCAGTAGTAAATGCCACAAAGCGGGTGGAGAAGTAGACGACGAGACATTGTTTGCCTTGCAACACCTGTAAACATGCATTTTTGAACATTCTTAAACTGAAGTTTGACAACTTTATACCCTGGAAATGATCGTAGATGTGCTCTCGCCAACAGCCGGTATAACTCCCTTCCCAGGATATAAGGTAAATTATCTCTCTCTGATTTGGTGTGGGGCTGAGAAGGATGACTTTCCCCCCCAACCCCCAACATTAGAAAACATTGAGAAAAGACACAATAGCAAAAACATAAAAAATATATATTCAGCTGCCATCCAACTGGAAGGAAATTAAAAACAATGAACAACTCCACCCAGGCGGAATAGCTAAACTAAAAATGTTAAATCACAGGTGGCATAGTACACTGCACCTGGCTTGGATTATTGCACCCTTTTTGTAGAAAAAAAGTGTAAAAGCACATTCAAGCAAAGTTCTTTTACTCGCTGCACTTTTACACGTTTCTCTTTTCATTGGGCCCATTACTCATGCATTTGGTAAATATGTAGGTTTAACAGAACTGTAACATTTGACCTATGAATGCTTGAAGTGTGCACCTATTCAGTCATGCCTGCGTAGCCACCAAGACATGTGGGCATTTTTTGATTTTGAAAAGCCTGATTCTAAAAACCATCTTGGTTAATCTGCAAGTATTCACTATGAAATGGAATCGAATTGATGAATTCCATACATTCACAAACCTTTCTAAGATTACTCTCGGAAACCCGGAGCTCTACTGGAAAAAGTGTATGAATTTGTCAATGCATCTGAGACATGGCAGTTCCATATGCATTATTGTACATAATGTTCATGAACTACTGGCCCCTTGCAAAAGAAAAAAAATAAATAAAGTGGTAATAAAGGGAGCACGGTTCTTTAATAGGAAAGGACACGTTAGTCAACCAGTCCTTAGCTATGAAGGGAATTACGTCTATGGCAGACGTGCACATTGGGCAAAACAAAATGCCATCGCTCTCTAAACCAGTGACTGAAGTGGGCTGACTCTTTGTACCATGCTGTATGCTGTGGTAGACCGAAGCAAAATGTGAATGACACTACACCATATGAATGGATGAAAAGTGCTTACCCAGAGCCCTTGTATGCATGTTTCTAGAAGTCTATATATGTTTTTAAGGGATTTTTTGGGAAAAAACGAAAGGTCTTTGGTAAAGCCACACCTAAAAAAAGAAGTCATTTGCTCTGCAACTTTACCTGTTTCAATTACTGTTTGCTCCTTTCCATTTTAAAGAAACAGTACAAATTGTGCAAATGGATTGAACCTGCTTTTCCATCATGCAAAAGTTCTGGAACTTTGCCTCATGAATTAGTCAATGTTGGACTTGGCCCTCTGTGTAGGGTCACGCCCAAACTTTTGGCCTTCACCTTCCTTATTTTTGCTGAATTTGTTTTCGTTGGCCTTTGGACTCACTGCACTTTACCACTGCTAGTCATGCTAAAGTACTGGTCCTCACTCTCTGAAACATGGTAGCATTGATGTTCAACTGATTGGCATATTTAATAGACTTATATGTCCCTATTAAAGTGGTAAATTATATTACCAAAGCCTGTAAATTAAATGCTAACAGCAGGCCTGCAGCACACATTGTGCCACGCACTTAAGTACCCCTTTAAAACATGTCCCAGACCTGTCAATCCAGCCTGAATGCAGTTTTAAACTGCCAATTCGACTTGGCAAATTAACTTCCTTGCCAAGCCCTAGGCTCCCCATTATTTCAGAAACTTCACCCCTAATGTAAAATGTAAATGTATATGTGTGTATACTTGTAAAGCGCACTATCACCTGAAAGGTATCTTGGCGCTGTATACCGCTGTGGAACCCTTCCTGGCTTTCCCTGTGAGATGCCCCCTTACTGGGCACCTCCAAGGTGAGGCCAGGCATCCTAGCGCTTTCGGGCCGTTGTATCCGAAAGAGGAGGGTGCATTATAATTGAAATGTTGGACATGTACTTTTATATTTTACAGGCCCTGGTAGTGAAAAACTCATAAATTCTATTTTCATTACTGTGAGGCCTACCTCTCCCATAGAATAGCATTGGGTTGCCTTTTACATTTAATAAGTGCTAATGTCTGATTTGCAACAGGTAAACATTCTATGTTTGGTGTCTGAGAAATGTTAATTTAAAGCCCTCTTTAATGGTAATTTGGATTATAAGTTACCATTTTGAAAATGACACTTTTGTTAAGTTAGGAAAAAGAGAGGAGTTAGGCCCCTTTTCAGGGGGCGAGGCACAAGTAGGGCCATATTATAAATTGTTAAAGAAGAATGTGCCAGTGCCTCGCGTTTCTTTTTAAAGCTAGCTGTCTTTGCTAAATAGCCAAACCCATTGATTTTCATTTGAACCGCTGTATATATTTTCACCTTTTTATTATCACTATGTTTTATTCTTAGTTATGTCTTTCAATCTGAAAAAAGACATATATCATGTGATATCAATACATCCTTGTTCTCAAAACAATTTACACACACTTAAATAAAACATGAATGTGCTGTTCTCAAAACTATCTAGCAGGCACACTTAAATAAGACATAAATGTGCAATACAACATATATCACAAACACTTTTTACATGAAAAAATATTTTAACAAAACAGACATCCAATACATATTTCGCTATTAGTGATATGCTTTTGGTTATGATCCTTAAGACTCTTTAATGTCTATATTCGATATCCAATCTTATACACGGCACATTGGACTTTTGTGAAAAACTGGAGATTTTTCTCTCTGATTACAAATTTTAATTATTCAGTAGTCCTCTGTATATTTAACTGCCGACGAGTTTCTGTTCCTGGGTGCAAAGTACCAGGAAACTCATCAGGGCAATTGTATTTAAACAGCAATGGCGATTTCTGTAAAGGTATGTAACATAAAACAATTGTTACAAGGGGCTCCTTTCTATTTGCCTTTTATTCACTAGTCTCATTATTTATGCTTGGGTCATTTACCTTAGGCTTCTTATTTATCTTTCTCTTCTTTGCATATTTTGAACCAGCAGGTAATTATTCACAGTAGGCAGTAGTTCTGTGTGAAACAGAAGAAACCGTCATTGTTGTGCATTTATATTACTTTATTTAAATGTTTATGCTGTTGGCAGCTGTCTCCTATCTTTCTTTCTTAGTCTGTTTATCAAAGTTGTGTGCTGGCAGTTGCAGCCCTGTAAACAATAAACAGGCTTAGTGGTGCGCTTGAATTGGAGGAACAGAGTTTAACTTGTTCTATTTTTCTCTCGGTATAGGCTCGCTATATATTGTACCTTCTAGCTGGGCGTTCACGGCCTGCTGTGCACTCAGCGTTTCAAATCTTTGTTGCAGCGTCTCCTTAAAATTACGGGGCTTGCTTTTTAACTTGACTCGCATACTCTGTAGGAAATATATTTCAGAACGCGGTTACTGATTATCATTCTATGTCTATTTTGGCAAACTGTTGCTGCCATATCTTTACTGCTTACCTCATTTTAGATCTCTATTCTGCAATTGCTTTCAGCTCCTTCTTTGGCCAGCAATGGAGTTCGTCCTCGGCGTTCAAACTAATATATTATCCATGTGCTTGGGAGTTGTAGTTCCTGAGTGTTGTCCAATACAACCCTATTACCATGAAAAACCATTGCAATGCATTGTGGGTGCATTAGTTTTTAAGTTTTGATAACTCTGACATGCTATAAAGACCTGTCGGTGTACAGTTGTACTTTTAGTAAGTTGGCATTTTCCTGCCCTATTTGGTGCCTGCATCCTGTTCTTGGGTCACATGACAGGGTGTCGTTTACTGTTGTACTTTCTTTATTCCTCGCAGACTGGCCACACAATAGAGGGATTAGATGTGCCTGGAGGACCATCACTGGCAGGACGGTTGGGTGGGGGCAGAGCTGGGCACAGCCCACTTGCAAATCAATAGGCTGTGGCCTATCTTCACACAAAGGACTTGTCACCCCTGCATTGTTCATGCAGACAGCCAGGAGCCAGGGCAGGGGATACAGGAAATCTCAAGTACTTCAAAGGGAATTCTCAAGAAACTTCCCCTTATTTAAAGAAGCACCAGGTATAAAAGTAGGACAATCAGGCCTTCTCTTCAACCCACTTTCTGGACCTGCGGAAGGACTCTCAGAGGACTGCCTGCCGCTGTGGCCTGCTGTGTACACCACAACACTGCTTTATTGAATCTGGAAGGACTGTTTTTCTTCCTGGAGCCTGCCTTGAACCCTCAGAGGCCTACCCTGCTGCTTGAGCTCTGTTCTGCCTCTTGAATCCAGGAATGCCAGAGTGACTCCAAGGGCTAGTTGGCTGGCGTCCTGTTCAGAGACTCAGGGAAAGAGAAGGCTCCAACCATCTTGAACCCACACCTGAACCCATCCTGAGATAGTCCTAAAGCCCCAAGTGGTGCTCCTAAAGTACTGGGCTCTTGGTGGTGTTGCTAAAGGTGACCAGATAACCAAAAGCCAAAACTTGGGAAATGATTTACCTGTTCTGAGAACTGAGGGAAGACCGGGATCAACCTGCTCAGCTCGTGTATCCGCTAAGGTGCATCGCCTGTCGATCTGACTTTGCGGCAGCTCTTCTTATGTTGATCTCCACAGCAGCAGATCCTGTTCAGTGGTCCTTCTCCACAGGTTTATCCAGACTTGTGGAACTCTCATCCGCTGCAGCCTCCAGCCTCGTCCCGCTGAAGATTTTTGACTTCCAAAAAAAGAGACTAATCCCAAACAAAGTCATTTTCACTGTTATTTTGTCCATCGGCTCCCCCGATAAAAGTTCCTCCTTCTTCCGACACCACTAAACTTATACCGTCCCAGAGACTTTTTGTCTAAATTTCTTCTAAATTCGAAGGTAGGCGCCAACTGGGCCTAATCCTCTTTTTGTATCAGACTTGCGCTCCATAGTGGTCGGGCATTTTTTTCTATTTTGACCCGATCTCATGCGACTAGATGTCTGCAGTTGGTACTTTGATCTTTTAGGGATTTGTTTTAACCTTGAACTATAAAAATCCATCATTCCGGCTCTACTAACTAGATTTTTGTTATTTTGGTGTTGAATAACGTATTAAAATTTACTCTATTTTTCTAAATTTGTGTGGGATTTTCTTCTGCTGTGTTTGCACTTTATTAGTGTTTGTATGCTACATAAATACATTACACATTGCCCCAAAGCTAAGCATGACCTCTTTTGTGTAAAGCTACCAGAGGGTTCAGGCCAGGTTAATTTAGTCACTTTTGTAATTCAGCCTCACAGGGACGGTGGCTGCTGTTTGAACAGGGTTCACACCCCATTCAACCAACAACTTAATTTCTCACAGGTGTATTTTCTATTTTTGTTTCAGCATGATTTACTGTAGAGATTTAGCATAACATATGTCACTAGAACACTTCTAGTGGAGGACTCTTTTCATACACATTCATATCATATTTGAAAAATACTTTAATTCCATATGAGCAACATTTATCACTAAGAAAATCATTTTAAGACTCAAAAGGAAGAGACATTTAAACTGAAATGTACAATACCTTCTACCCTCACTATTGTTTTCACTAATAAAATTACACAAGAATGAATGGCGGTAAGCACCTTTTATCGCACAAATATCATAAAGTTGATCAAATATTGTATCCTAATGTGATTAAAAAATGACAATGGTGCTCCTACATACATATGTAAACACAAAAAGTGACAGTGATGACTGAAAATAACGTTCAACCCAAGAGTAACGTTCAACCCACAAAAAAAGGCCATAAACTCAGAAGACAGATGTAGAGGTACTAATGCTAAAAGTGTCCATTGTAGAGGCACCGTCTGCTCAATAGAAACTTAAAGTAAGTCATTTAGGGGCATTTGCGTCAACTGTTGTTAGAAATGGGGTCTCTAGTTAGTGGTTTGGACCCTCACTCTAGTCAGGGTAAGGGAGTCACACAGCTGAGAACGCCTGCTCACTCTCCTTGGTAGCTTGGCACTAGCAGTCAGGCTTACCCAGAGGCAATGTATAAAGTATTTGTACTCACACACTGTAACACAGTGAAAAAACAACAAAAAGAGTCCACACAAGTTTTGAAAACTAGTCATTAATTATCTGAATAGAACAAGACAAAAATGACAAAAATCAAACGTTCACAATTCAAGATATCACTTTTCAAAGATTAAGCAAGTTTAGTCCATTGAAATCAAAGGATGCATTTCTTGCAGCACAAAGTACCTTGGATGCGTCAAAAATCAAAGACGAAGCAGGCGCAGGGTAGGTGATGCGTTGGTTTCTTACGGCCAAGGGTGGTGATACGTTGGTTCTTTACTGCTAGGCAGGGGAGGTTATGTATCGGTTCCTTTACTTTCAGAGGAGGAGATGCATCGGTTCTTTACTAGAAGGGGAGGTGATGCATCGATCTCTGGACACATGGCCTCTGTTCTATTCTGAGCTGCTACATCAATGGAGAGTCTGTGTCAAGGGACTATGCGTAAAAAAGCTGCGTTAGTGGCGAAGATGAAACTGCGGTAATTTTCCAACCCCAAAGCCAGGGCTACATCGATTTCACAGCCGCCGACCAGGTGCTGCATCGGAGTCGGAGCGGGTGTCACGGACATTGATGACATGGTGCTTGGGACTCACTCTGCAGTGAAATTTATGACATGCTGCAACGACGAGCTGGAGCCTGCAGTAAACGCTGTGGTCAATGTGCCGATCGGGAACCACGCTTCGGTGCAAGTAGCGGTGAAGCGTCGATCTTGTGCAGTGATGCCTTGAGAAAACAGGCGCTGGGAGTAGATTCATGGATTTTCTCACCAGGTTACATTTCCAAGGCCCCAGGAACTGGATTTGGCACCACTTGGCAAGTCAGGGCTTTCAGCAGAAGAGCCCAGGCACTGGTAGGTTGAAGTCTTTGATGGCCCTGAGATTTTCTTAACAGGAGACAATCATGCACAAGCCCTCGGAGAACCTTGGAAGTAGGATGTAGAAAGCAAAGTCCAGTCCTTTCATTACTAGGACAGACCAGCAAGCAGCAGGCCAGCACAGCAAAGCAACAGGTAGAGTGGTAGTCCCTTCTTCAATATCCAGATCTTTTTCCTGGCAGAATGTCCTCAGACCAGAAATGTTCTGATTTTAGGGTGTCAGAGGTCCAATGCTTATACCTCTTTCTTCCTTTGAAGTAGGCACACTTCAAATGAAAGTTTTTGTAGTGAACAGGACCCTGCCTTTTCCTGACCTGGCTCCAGATACACTGCAGAGGGCTGGAGACAGCTTTGTGTGAGGACAGGCATATCCCTATTCAGGTGTCAGTGATGGCTCCTCCCACCACTCTAGCTCAGGAATGCCAATCAACTCGTGATGGCCCATCAGGATATGCAAGGCACACCTCAGCTCTCTTTGTGTGACTGTCTAGAGTGAATGCACAAGAGCCCAACAGTTAGCCCACTCAGACGTGTATTCACAGAATGGTTAAGCAGGAAAATGCCCACTTTCCTTTTTTAAAAAAAACATTTTTTATTAGCAGCACAGGAAAGAAATGTAATCAAAAACAAACATATCAAGAAGTTAACAATGAGAAAAAGAAGAAGAAAAAAGAATTTCACATCATGGACAGGATAAACATATCATAAATAATGAATTCTCATTAGATCCAGACACATCAAGTGTAATTCATGTTGCAGGCAAATATTATAAATCAATATTCATGTGCTAAGTAGGCCTTGTATAAGTATTCGTTTCAGCAAATAACAGACCCCCAAATCTTATCAAATTTAACCAAGGCCTTATTACCTCTAATCCTAGACAGAGTAGATTCCATACAGTGAATCTCATTAAGTAATGACCACCATTCCATGAAGTGTGGGGGTGTAGGGGAAATCCAAGCGCGGGCGATTATAAGTTTTGCGCATGATAGCATGATTGTAATTATAGACTTATGTGGAGTGTTCGCGATATTAACATCAAGCAGAACTAAAGCAGGATCCAGGGAAAATGTACATCCTAATTTTAATTTCATTACATTCTCGACCGATGTCCAAAATTCAGATATCTTAGGGCAAGTATACAACCTATGCACCAAGTCTGCCGCAGCCAACGAAAATGCCCACTTTCCAAAAAGGGCATTTTCAAGCACGCAGTTTAAAAACCAACTTCAACAAAAGATGTATTTTAAAATTGTGAGTTCAGAGACCCCAAACTCCAAATCTCTACCTGTTCCCAATGAGAAACTACATTTAAAAGATATTTCAAGACAATCCCCATGTTACCATATAGGAGAGATAGTCCTTGCAATAGTAAAAAATGAAAGTAGCAGTATTTCACTATTAGGACATGCAAAACACACCAGTACCCTATTGTTTAAATACCTTGCCCATGGGGATGCCTTGGGACTACCATTGGGGTGATCTTTATGTAGTTAAGGGAAGGTTTGGGCCTGGCAAGTGGATGCACTTTGCAGGTTGAAATGGCAGTTTAAAATGCTCACATAGACATTATAGTGCAGGTCTGAGACATGCTTCTAGGACTACTCGTGAGGTTGGCACAAACCGTCCTGTAGGCTCACTAGTAACATTTGATTTACAGGCCCTGGGCACGACTGGGGGACAAATTAGTAAATCTAATATGCCAAATATGGATAAACCAATCACCAATAAAATGTACACAGGAAGAACTTGCACTTTAGTACTGGTCTGCAGTGGTAAAGCATCCAGAGTCCTAAAACCAGCAACAATGAAGTCTGAAAAATATTGGAGGAAGGCAAAACGTTTGGGTTTAACCCTGCAAAAAGGGCCAGGTCCAACATCGATGTTGTAACCGTCTAGTGATTTAATTATCATGGGTAGAAGGAAAACATTCTCTGCACTGTAAGTATCTATAAAAATATGTACAAAGGAAATTAAAAATATTGTGGACGAAAATGTTGCTTAAAGTAGCTATGCATAGCTATTGACCATTACTATTCGGTCATTAAATTATTATCAGTGAGTTTAAATCATCTCAAGTCCACTTATTTGTGAAATACTATACTAAATGTTTGTATTTGCAAAAATCATGCTGATAATTTAGACAAAATTATTGCATTTCATGTTTATGGCCTGATGCCCAAATCTGTTCTGTGTCTTCAATGCTTGTGATTGACAAAACCATCAGGCTTTTTAAATGTAAATCACCATTTTGCAATGTACCAAAGCCCTTTTGAGAAACAGGAAGAGTCTGACTAGCAAAATGGATTTTGCAACCATTACTAAGTTACAATTAAGGGGGCACCCCCTCTCCTTTTTGTGAGTCAAAAAAAATGCATCAATGATTTGTGACAGCAATAGCAGTCTCAAACCATTATCTGTTGATGACTCTCAACGAGGGATGTTATGCTTTTCACCAAGGGGAAGCTATCAGTATGGAAAAACCTCCTTTTGGGATATCATGACTGCAAGCCTCGCAGTGAACAAACAGTGGTTCAAGGTACTACTGAAAGTGCCCCAAATCAGTCCTTGAAAGAAACCTTCTATGTTTTTTTTTAAAAAGCAACACCTGTCTCTCTAAAGGATACCAGGGCCCATATTACGGAACGAGTGCGCTGTCATTGTTTGCACTACGGCACATCTTTAAACAGGCGCATCGGGTGCAAACAGGGGTTGTGCATTCTATTACACATAATGCACTGCCCCTGGACAGCACATCTGTGCTGCTCCCATAGCAATGCATTAGTGAAACACATAGCAGCTGTTTGAATCACCTATTCCATCATTCTCTGTACAGGTGTCACCTGTCTGCATGTTAAAGACAGAATAGAAATTCCCATGCAGGAGGATGCAGTGAGTGACTGCACCCACCTGCACTAGGATATCTGGGGTGATCCGCAAGGCTCAGGAGTGCAGCGTGTCTTTGTGCCACCTTTTGTAGGAGAACAGTCAGTGCACCTACTAATGATTTCTTTGCCTGTTATTGTGCATCCACATTAGATACACAGGCAACATGCGGCCATATCCCATGCTAATGAGAGAACTACCCCTGAAGATAGTACCAGCCATAGCACATAAGCATCTATCTGAGTCTTCTTCTGTAATACTACAGTGCCCCAGGGGAACAGAAAATGGGGCACTCTTTGTAAAATGGCTGCAGGTGCTTCAAAGAAAGTGTTCCTGCTAGAAATGCCACCGCAGAAATGCAGGTCTGCTTTTCACTCATATGCATGAGGTAGAAGAATCCCTCGTGCCTACTTAAAATTCATTAGGTAGGAGGTTTTGTGGCCACTTGTGACATCACATTTTGCAGTGTCGCTAATTAGTACATTAGTCCTATTGCAAAGATGAGGCCAGGCTGCAATGCAGTTGACTGACAGCATTGGGGACCCTTATACTTACAACGGATATCTGAAGGATAATTCATGTACAGTTTAGAAGGCCTATTGGTACTTTTTGATTGGCCTCCTGGCAACTTCTGCTACAACTCTTGTTTCATGACTTTGTGTGCAGGCATACCATCATCACCTACATATTGGAATTGCTTTATTTAATAGCACTACTGTTGTCTAGGGCGTGAGCATTTAAGGTTGTGGTGGTATGTTTTCTCTCTGATATTGTAAGCTCAATGCATTTAAGTAGTATATTTCTAGCACTGCAGTTTATTACATGCGATGTGGAATGTGTATATTACTTTAGGGTTTTTTTCAACCTGAGCCTTGCTAGCACACGTTCAGGATCTACTTGGAATATGCTGGAGTTTTTCAATTTTCTTTAATACTACAGCTCTTTGCCCAGTTTTGAGGCAATTGTGCTGAAAAATCCATTGTTTTGCGACCTTGTTTGAAAAGTCTTATTGGGGAGGATATGGCTTGTATGGCACACGACAAAATTATTGATATAATTCATCAGTGCCCCTATAGAGCTCTGTCTTTGTGTGTGAAAATTATGCTGTAAAGTGCACTCCTTGTCATTGTTTTTTCATACATTTAGTCAAAGGGTGGGAGATTCTCTCTGCTCCCTCCTTTAGAGGTAGATATTTACAATCCACCACTTTAAAAGCTTATTCGCCGGTCCTGCCTAGACTAGGGTCTGGTGCTAGCACCGAAGACAGTAGGCGCCTCTGTGGGAGGCAGCGGGCAGTGCCAGAGGTAGAGGTAAGCGGTAGCAGTGGGGGTAAGCATAGATTTTTAAAAATAAATATTAAGCCCTGCTGACAAGCGCCATGCCTAGCACTGTGTTCTGGAGAGGTGAATGTCTCCCATGTAAATTGACCACAGCTTGGAGAGTCTGTCTCTGCTCTCCACATAAAATAATAAACCTAATTCCATATTTGTAAAGCGTGATTTATAACCCCTAGGGGTATCCAGGCGCTGGGGGCCCTTGTGGATATTAAGTGAGCTACTGCCCAGAGTCACATGATGCTGAGTTGCAGTCGGTGATCGAACCGTGAGCCCTGTGCTCCGGAGTCAGCCGATCTGACCGCTGCGCCACACCTCTCCCAGTCTGATATTCTGTATAGGACAAAATCTGAATATACTTTTTTTTAACATTTTTTTTTTATTTCAAAGTATTTTATTGATTTTACAAACAAGACATCAGAATTTCTGTTCCAAGGTTAGCCAATTGTAGTTTGTACAACAGTGTTAGCAGTCACTTCGAAACATATGCTTAGCTAACCCCTCCTGAAGTGGGTTGGTGAGGACTAGAGAAATCAAAAAATAAAAAGATGCAGGAAAAAAGCAGAAGAGAAAGGAGTGAAAGAAGGGTACAAGGAAGGTTCTGTAGTTGTGAGATCTATTCAGATTTTGTCCTATCCAGTGAAGACTGTTTCATTAGCCATGCATTTCGAGAGATTCGGTGCACATTTTCCTAGCCCTAATCATACCAAAATCACGTTAAGAAATGATTTCCTCTTCCTCACAGAAAGCTTTCCTAGTCTACAGTGGTAACTGAAGTGTAAAGGCAGTCCCCTCATTAGAGTGCCCTGCACGTGATGCTCGTCTGTGTGTCATGCACTCCCGGAGCCCTCTGGTTTAAATGATGTTTTTCTCGCCGCAGCTGAACTCTTCATGGAGCAGCGGCATCTAAAAGAAGCAGGCTTTTGCATCCAAGAGGCAGCCAGCCTTTTCCCCACATCACATGCCGTGCTGTACATGCGTGGGAAGCTCGCGGAGATGAAAGGCTGCTTGGAGGAGGCTAAGCAACTGTACGACGAGGCACTCACCGTGAATCCAGATGGAGTGAAAATTATGCACAGCCTGGTAAGTTTGTAGGTTCGGAGCTTCCTGATGGGCCTAATTGTTTTGTTTTTAAGAACAAGAAGGTGGCAGGGGTAGATGCCATTTCAATATTGATTTAATGAACAGGTGAGTGTTTAGTATGCTTCGGTGAATGATGGGGGGTATGGAAAAGTTCAATAATTGAGTAGGCTGGCTGCTGTTAATTAATTTCTTTCAACTACAGCGATGGATAAGAATGCTTAAACAAAAGACTGAAGAACACAAGGTGCAGTGTGCGGAAAGTGTGTTTTATTTTCTTAATGCTCCTGGACATTTAATTATCTTTTTGGGATTTTGGAAAGCTTTATTTGGCAGTTAATCCCCACCAAAAAGTCACACTTCTTTTGGTCTGTGTCTTATATTATAGATGTTTTAGGATGTTAAAATTTGTATTTAAGGCTTCACTTGTAGCATATTGTATTTATTTATGCATCTTTCTTCATTTAAAAAACAATACCTTTAAATTATTTGGTACATTTCAGGGGAAGATTTGCACTACTGATTTATCTGCAATTGCGATTTTTGAATGTGTACTGAAGAATGTCAGATTTCTGGGTTTGACTGATGTTCATTGTACGACTTGGCCGACTTGCCTTCACCCTCCTGTTTTCTAAACCCGATTTTGTTAACTTTTAGGACTCGGCACACTTCTCCACTGCTATCCAGTGCTAAAGTTCTTGTTCTCTCCTTAAAACATGGTTTAAATGGCTTACATCCGATTGCCATATTTAATGTACTTGTAAGTCCCTAGTAAATTGGTGCATGTGCCCAGGGCCTGTAAATATATTGCTACTAGTGGACCTGCAGTACTAATTACGCCACTTGCTTAAGTAGCCCGTTAAACATGTCTCAGGTCTGCTATTGCAGCCTGTGTGTTCAGTTTTAAATTGCTATTTCAAACCTTCCTTTTTAATACATATATGTCACCCCTAGGGTAGACCCCGGACAGCCCAGAGGGTGGGGTGCGGTGTATTTAGAAACATTTAATAAGCTGTAACTTCCAAATGAAAACAGGTAACCAGTTTGTGGCTGGTGTCTTTGGAATTGTAATGACAAATACTCTCTTACGGTTAAGCCGGGTTTTAATGTACAAATTTCACCTTTAGTAAGTTGCCATTTTCCTGCTTTAACCATTTGGTGCCTGCAGCCTGCCAGTGTGTCACATGACTGGGTGTAGCTGACTGTTGTATCCCTCCCGGTTGTATGATGTTACAACGCTATCTTTTAGATCGTGGTACATCACAACGCAGGTTTTATAACGCAAGTCGTTACAACGACTTGAGCTGTAGGGTGCTGGACTTAGGAATAGTTAGATTTACTATTCCAACACCAGCCTACGTACAGTAGGGAAGGTGTTGGAATAGTAAATCTACTATTCCTTAGTGTAGAGCGCCCTCCAGCGCAAGTCGTGGTAACGACTTGCGTTGTAAAAGACGCGTCGTAATGGCAGCGCTGTGTTTTGACCGCGTTGTCATGGATGTTCCCCATTTCTCCCAGACAGGCACACACAATAGAGAATTTAAGTGTGCCTGGATGGTAGAGTGGAGCTGGACACAGCCCTACATACACTTGAATAGCCTGTATCTTGCCTCCATACAAAGGGCTGTATACCCCCTGTAGTTAGTCTGGACCCCGGGCAGGGGAGGCAGGAAACTGCACTTCAAAAGTAAACCTCTAGAAGATTCCCCCACTTCAATGGAGGCACCTGGTATAAACATTGGACCTCAAGCACCAACTCTTCAGTACACTTCTAGACCTGTAGAGACACTGCCAGGAAGAAAGACTACTGTGCTGCTGAAACGACTGCCACTCTGCTGGACTGCTGCCCTGTTGGACTACTACCTTGCTAGACCCGTGGAATGCTGCCCTGTCGCCTGGTTGCTCTTCTGCCTGAGTGAGAGGGATTGGACCTAAACCCAGGACTCCCAGAGTGACTCCAAGGGCTTGTCTGCTGGCCTCCTGTTCAGAGCCACAGGGACATAATAGGCTCACAAATGCCTAACCAGCACCCAGATCCAGCTGGAGGAAGCTCCCCGACCCCTCTGGTGGTGCTTCTCAGGTCCTAGACCCGTGGTGTGGCCTCAGAGAAGCTGAATGTAAGTTTTTTGGCTCTTCACAACCGCGAACGCTCCATTCTCCCTCGCACAGCCCACCAACATGAAGTTCCATCAACCCGACTCACTACAGCATCTACTACTCGCGGGGAGTGCCACTGAGAATCTCCCCGCCACCTGCCTGGGAAGACAACGTGATCTTTGCGCTACAGCAGTGACCGTCTGCTCTTCGCGCTACATTGATGAATGTCTGTGCCACTTCCCTGCTCCTTGTGGCCCCCTCCACCGGGAATGGAAGTCTTCACAATGGACTGTGAAGGTAAATATTCAGCAGGACTAATCTAATCCCTGTATCAGATCCACACTGTTTAAATTGGTCGACAATCTAGCCAATCCGTCCTGTACTGCACCAGCCATTCCCGTCTCTCAGGAACTGTGCGACTCTTTGGCTTCTGCGTTTGAGGAGAAGATTAGGACAATTTTGAACGGACTGCAGATTTCTGGTCAGCCCGCATCATCCTTGTCTTCTCTTGCAGAACCCCTCCTTCTTGAGGGCTCTAAGAAGGATTATAATCAGGAGGGTTTTCCTCAGCTGTCTATCTTTCCCATTCCTTCTTTGGAGGAGTTTTGCCTCTTGGCTAATGGTGTGTCCTCAGGATGACCACTTGATCCTATGCCACATAAGATCTGGAAGGCATTCCAAGATGAGCTGTTTCCTCCGCTTCATACCATCTGTTGCCAGTCATTGAGCACAGCAGTAGTCCCAGATAGCTGGAAGTTGGCGATAGTTACACCATTGCTGAAGAAGGTTTCTTTGGACCCTTCAAGCCCTGCCAACTATAGGCCTTTTTCACTTTTACCATTTACAATAAAAATTGTAGAGAAATGGGTCACGAGAGCATTATCCAGCTTTCTGGAAAATAACTCCTGCCTGGATACATCACAATTCGGCTTTAGGCCGGCTCACGGCACTGAGGCTGCATTGGTCACAGTGTTGGACGATCTACAAGCGCGTGTCGACATGGGCAAGTCAGCATTTTTAGTGCTGCTTGACATGTCGTCGGCGTTCGACACGGTGGACCATGCAGTACTATTGAGCCATCTTCAGAGCATAGGAGTAACTGGCTTGGCCTTGAGATGGTTAACATCATATCTCAGCAACAGAGAGCAGGCAGTGGCGTTACCACCTTTTTGATCTGCAATACGACAAGTGAATCAGGGTGTCCCCCAGGGGTCAGCGATCAGTCCGATCCTTTTCAATCTTTATCTTCGACCCCTGGTAGACCTGATAAAGTCATTTGGCATATCTGTCATCAATTATGCCGATGACACTCAATTGATTTTTTCATTTGAGGGCACAAAGGCAGTATCGAGGGACACTTTCCACTGCTGTATGTCGGCAACAGCAGAGTGGTTGCGAGTCAACTCGCTTCAATTCAATGGATCTACAACGGAGATTCTTCACTGCTCCCTAGATCGCACCCCTCGTCCGCTCCCGGACGATTTTTGGCCTATATCCATCTTAGGTACGGTAGAGGCTGCAGAATCGGCACGTAATCTAGGAGTTCTGTTTGAACCTAACCTGCAGCTTGATGCCTCTGTGAATAGGACCACGGCGACATGTATGGGCTTACTCTGCGCCCTACGTAAGATCTTATAGCTCCTCCCCATAGAGGCTAGGGCAGAGGTAGTGCGCAGTTCTATTCTTAGTCAATTAGATTACTGCAATGCACTACTTCTGGGAGCCCCCAAAACTTTGATCCTAAAGCTGCAGAGGATCCAAAATATGGCGGCCAAACTGGCTCTATCCCGCCCTCGCTCCGCTTCCTCTTCCGCTGCATTGGCTGATCTTCATTGGTTACCTGTCCAACAGAGGATTGCCTTTAAGGCTTTATGCCTTGTTTTTAATGCTCTGCATGGACATGAACCAATACCGCTCCAAAATCTTTTTTCCTGGTATCACGCTGCCAGACTTCTGAGATCCTCCTCTGCGTTTCTAGTGACGATCCCTAGGATCAATTGAGTGAGGATGGGTGGCCGTGCTTTTAGTTTCACAGCCGCTACACTTTGGAACACCCTCCCGCTGACACTGAGGAGTAGACAAGATCTCACTTCTTTTAAAAAGGATCTTAAGACCCTCCTGTTTCCTAGAGCAATGTAAGGTGGTCTATCTGTAGGAATGTTGTGGTCTCAGC
Organism: Lissotriton vulgaris; assembly: GCF_964263255.1. Classification (NCBI taxonomy): domain Eukaryota; kingdom Metazoa; phylum Chordata; class Amphibia; order Caudata; family Salamandridae; genus Lissotriton; species Lissotriton vulgaris. The sequence goes on along the minus strand of NC_141694.1, from coordinate 1,607,239,977 downwards.
GCCAGGATACCCTTTGGGTGGCAGATGCGCTTAACAAGCAATAAATACAATACAATACACTCCAATGCGCCTGAGTGTGTGATGTTCTCACATTCTCTCCCGACCATATAGCAGTGAGTGAGGCGTTGAAGTTTTTGACGCTATCTTCACTTAATCATTAAAATGTATTTGTTCTTCTGATTGGATTTTTGTTGTTTTGGTCTTAATTCATTTATTACATTTTGCTCTATGTTTTTAAATTGATGTGAAATTTTTCTTATATCATGTTTTCACGTTACTACTATTTGAAGCCCTGCAGAAATACTTTACACATTGACTCTAAGTTGATCCTGACTGCTGTGTGCCAAGCTACCAGAGGGTTGAGAACTGGTTAATTTGAGCTTTGCTTGTTCTTCACTCTGACTTGGATTGTTGTTGCTGCCTGAGTAGAGGTTCACCCTCCTCAGTTAGTAACCCAATTACACACACTAATTAAGTTATCCTCTTGCTTTAAATATGAAATGTTATGGTTGAGGCAACTTTAATGCTCCAATCCCCTTCTGACAATTGTGTCCACCTGCATGTTACATAGTAAAAAAGAGAGTTTATCATACATGGAAAAAGCAAATATGTGCAGCTAAAAGGAACAGAGCAGTGGCCTTGTAAATCCTGCCCTAAAAGTAGACTGTTGGTCACCAAACATCATTTTGTGGTGTAGGATAATCAACTGGGGGTGTCCTGAGTAAAGGTTTAAGGATGTGAGAATGTGCATTTGAAAAAGCTACAGTTGGCCTTCTTTCAAAAAGACTGGCTGCTAAGAGAATTATTTGAGGTCTTGGACAGAAGGCTAACCTGAGGCATGTTCCCTGGCACTGGTGAGCTCTCTTGAGTGGAACAACAAAAGCTAGGAGAGTGGGTGAAGAACATCAGATGAACTCCTACAATGATATGGTGTAAACAACAGAACTAACCCAGGACCTACCATATAGTGGAACTCTTGTTGGCTGTAGAGGGACTTTGCGATTGGCTGTAGTTGATTTACTCTGTTGGCGGTCAGAGGAGCAGCTGAATGATCGACTGGGCCTGACCCCAGCTTTTTATTTCCCTGAAGGGAGGCATATTGTTTTTACATGTGCTTGTTGGTACCTTAGTGTGTCAGGATTGCATATGAGTTCTAGTTTGGCATCATTTTCAGGTGCTCTCTGTTTATAAAAAAGCATATCATCATGAAGACGACTATGGTAATCTTTTTAATCCCAAACTCAAATGTATGATCTATATGAGCTCCCAGAACATGATCAGCTAGGAGAGACAACATAACACCTATTTCCGGGGAAACGCCCTAGAACGAAGCATTCTACGATAAGTGGGAGAAGGCTCTCCTGCAAACACTCTTTGATGATTTCTTGTCTTAATAAACCTACTTTTATGAGTGTTCTGCCTTATTCTTTTGTGCAAACATTTCACTTAGGAAGATCTATAGGCGGAATGTTCCTATGTCCCTTTTTTCTAATTGTTGGCAGAATATGAGCAGCTACATTGGCAAAGAATAAGATAAGTAGAAAATGAATAAGAATAACAAGCCTACGCTTGAAAGAATAACCAGTGAAGCCAATTGGTGCGCTTCCAAAAGGCAGCAGTGTTATTTTTTATTGACGCGTGTTCTGCATTATATACTTGTTTCAGAATATTTAAAAAAGCTTATTCGAATTAAGTAACATAAGAGCTATATCCAGCCAAGAGCCAACTTGCAAACTGATGTTGGTGTATTATTTGTTGGATTCACTACTCAGGGTTATAGAGGTCGTGGGCACGCTTTGGTGTTTAAGAGGGGCGGCTAGAGGATACATGAGAGGAGACTTCCTATTAAGACTTGATGTGTTAGAATATGGCTTGTTCCAATACAGGAGGTGAGCAAGAGTTATGAGGATCGCAGAGTAGGCCCTCAACGTGAGTGGCGTGTAAATTCTGCTGTGCCCGTTAAGGGGAATCAAAAGGCGCAAGGGATTTACGAGTTTTGTTTTTCCAGCTGAAATCCCCAAGGGAAATACTGGGGCAAACGTTTGGGAATCGATTAGGAAATACCAATTCCAATATGTCATTCCCTCAAACTTGAAATCAGAGTTATTTCCCCACCACCAAATTTACTAGGACGCCTGTCAATGGTAATTGCTTCATTAAGAATAACAGATTAATCTGGGGCACTCGTATTCGAAGCCTTAGGCTCTAAGGGCCATATGTATCAAAATGTTGTTTTGCGAATCTGAATTGCGATTTTCAGCAAATCGCAATTTGAGAATCGCAAAATGCAATGTGCGTGGGATTTGCTAATAATTTTGTGAATCCCACATATTCCTTTATTTGCGAATCGCAAATTGAGATTTGCAAATAAGGAATACCTTCCCATTCATTCCTATGGACTAGGAGGCCCGTAGGAATGAATGGGAAGGCATTCTCAATTTGCGATTAGCTATTAGAGAATCGCAAATTGAGAATGCAATTTCAAGGGTGCGGCAGGGTGTCGAAAGGACACCCTGTTGCACCCTGAAATGTGCATGTATGCACATGTGGCACACATACATGCCTTAAGGGCATGTATGTGCGCCACGTGGCACTTTAAAAAATCCAAAATAGTGCATTTTTAAGTGAAATCACAATTTACCACCAACTTGAAGTTGGTGGTAATTTGCGATTCCTCAAGGCCAAATCACACTTTCTTTTGTGCTTTTTACTTTGCATTTAAGGAATCACAAGTTGCGATTACTTAAATGCAATCGCAAAATGAGCAATCGCAAAATGTGTAATTTCCTATTTTGCAAGCGGGTTTTTGTGTGCTACATTGCACACTGCTAATTTGCTTTTTTTAAATGTATTTAAAAAAAATATTTTTATTGACAACACAAGAAAAAAATTAATAAAAGTAAGGTAGTCTTAATAACATATACAATAAAGAAGAAATAGACAATAACAAATCCATATAAAGTTTGAACCAAATCAGAGGAAGACAATAAATCCTAATCCCACATTACAAAAGAGAAGTAAGAAAAGAAATTTAGATTTTTAGCCATCACATTCATTGAGCCTTAACATTCATTAGATGAACTTAAAGAAAAGTTCCCCAAATTCTATCAAATTTCATAATTGATCGTACTCCCCTAATCTTAGCTAATGCAGATTCCATATTATAAATTTCATTAACCAGAGACCACCATTCCATAATGTGCGGTGGTTTCGAAGATATCCAAGCCCTAGCAATGATTAATCTGGCCCATGAAAATAAAATAGTCAATAAATCTTTATGTGGGCAATTTAACAGTTGAATACCTAATAATACAGTACTGACTGACAAAGGGGAGAAAATAACCTGTTTTTGATTTAAAATATTCTCCCACCCAGACCAAAACTCAGACAATTCCAGACATAATAATAGTATATGTTCAAGATCTGCCGCGGCTAGATCACATTTAGGACACTTAGAGCTGTCGCTTGACAAACTGTTTTGGGACCATTTTGAGATTCTTTGCGGGGTATAATATAAAATGCATATTTTTTTATATGATGGAAGCCTTAAATTAGAAAAATGTACTACATTATTAATACTACAGAGTGAGGCAGAGATTTTATTGGTAGATATAGTGATACCTAGTCTTGTAGTCCATTTTGTAGCAAGCTTCGAACAATCATCAATCTTATAATGATTAAGGCATTTATAACCCTCACTAATTAGTGATTTTGTTTTCACTGAATAAAGACAGGTCCAAATATCAGAATCAGAGACTTCCCTCAGATTAATTTTACGTGTAAAAAAACCCGGATTTGCATATATTTGAACCGCATAGATTCTGTCAGTTTAGAGAGAACTTTAAGGACCGCAAAATCTAAAAAGCCCTCAGTGCCAAAAATGTCCCCTAAAGTGTTTATACCGGAGCGAACCCATGCTCTCCCTGCTCCAGCACTAAAAATTCCAGGCAGACCGGCGTTGTCCCACAGCGGTAGTTTAGAGTGAAAAAAGGTGGTCTTACAAATAATCAGTATCAAATTCCATATTCTAACCATATCCCTTGCCGACTTAAACTTGACCCTTTTAAAATAATTAGGATTGTTTGCTCTTGCCAAGAATTGTTTAGAGTCTGTACCCAGCATGAATTGATGAAAATAAAATTGATTATTAGAATTAAGCATACGACGGAGATGACCAAAAAAAGTTGCAAAAAAATACAATCTGAAATCGGGGAAATTAAGAGCACCTTTATTGAATGGGAGCTTAAGTAAAGAAATCTATCTTCAAGCTTTTTTATACCCCCAAAATGAAACTACTAAGAACGCCATCTAATTTAAAAAAAGGAATTATTAACACATAAAGGGATTGACCTAAATAAATAAAGAAATGTTGGCAGTATCTTCCTTTTGATTAGATTATTACGACCAATAAGACTGAGAGGGATTTTATGCCATTTTTTCATTAGAGCTGACACCTCCTTTAATAAGACTTCATAATTAAGTGCAATTATTTCCCCTATTTTGGATGTAATTTTGACACCCAGATATGTAGCGGCTTTACAGATACATTGAACCGGGACCAGAGGTTTATAATTCATTATAGCCTGAGTTTTATTTAAGTTTAATTTATATCCAGGGATCGCCCTAAAATTATTTGCTTCCTCTGTTATCCCTGATAAAGCTTCTACCACATCTGTAGAGTAGATAGCAATATCGTCAGCGTAAGCTGTAATTTTGAGAGAGTTAAGGCCAAATTCAAAAGGGGCAATACGAGGTTGAGCCTGAAGTACATTAATAAATGGCTCCATGGAGAGTGCAAACAGCAAGGGTGACAAAGGGCACCCTTGCCGAGTGCCCCTAGATATAAAAAAATTAGGGGATATAATTTCAGCGTAGCTTATATTCGCAGTGAGATGATCATATAAGGCCTGTATCCATCTTAAATATTGACCCTTAAAGCCAAATTCAGTCATTACAGCCCAAAGATAATCCCACCCCACTCGGTCAAAAGCTTTTTCAGCATCTAACAATACCATATTGAGTGGGGTGGAACTAGTCGCCGCTACATCAAAAGCAGTTATTGCCATATTCACATGGGCTGTTGTGTCTCTGCTAACCACAAAGCCATGTTGTTGTGGATTAACTAAATTTGGCATAAAAGGAGCAAGTCTCATGGCAAGAACTTTCGCGAATGCCTTGGTGTCCGCGTTAATGTGTGAGATGGGTCTATATGACCCACACTCATTAGCAGGCTTATTCTTTTTTAAGAAAAAAACTATCTTAGCTGTATTCCAAGATTGAGGAGCCCTTCCATTTTCACCAATTGAATTAATTACTAAGCAAAAAAGAGGGAGAAGCTCATCCATACATATTTTATAAAGCTCTATGGGGAGTGTGTCTTCTCCCGCGGCCTTTCCCGAAAGGAGAGAGGTAATTGCAAGTCTAAGCTCTGAGGGGGTAATATTCTCGCCCAGTTACACCATTCCTTGTATTTCTCTATTTTTTATCTTATTATTATGAATATAAATTTGTATATTGTCCATGGTAGGATAATTTTCCAGGGTAATCGGATTGCTATAGTAACTAACAAAGTGTTCCATTATCTGAGCAGGATGGTTGTATATAGCATTATTAGGAACCTTGATTGATTTTAATAATGTATTAGCCCTGTCGTCAGCGACTTTGTATGCGGGGATTTTCCCAATTTTATCGCCGCTCTCATATTGAGGCAGTTGATGTTAATGGAGTTTAACACTGCTTTTCTCTCTAAAAAACATTTTCGTAGCGGATCGTGAACTCACTAATCTACATTCTAATTCTGCAATGTTCTGCGAGCCTTCTCGAAGGGCTTCTGCTAATTGATCTTCAAGTAACAAAATATTAGATGTCATAATTGTAATCTCTTTCCTACGCTCTAGGTTCTGTCTCTAAATGAATTGTCAGCAAATCCCCATTATACTCGCCTTACAGGCATTCCAAATAAAAATAGGTAAAGTGGAATTAAGGTTAATTTCTATAAATTCTTTAATGTGTTTTTTTAAGTTGTGTAATGAATATTGGATCTGATAATAGATATCTGGGAAATGAAAAAGGCCTTGGTCCCTGTTTCCTTGATAAGATGTTAAAAGCAAGAAGGATAGGGTTGTGATCTGAAGTGACCTTTGGACAGATCTCCATAGTACTAGAATCTAGGGTCTTATCAGATATCCAAGCCATATCGATGCGTGAGCATAATTTATGGGGTGCTGAATAATAAGTATACCCAGCTAGATTAGGGTGTGAAATTCGCCAGGCATCTTTTATGCTTTGTAAATGGCCTAATTCTAATATCACAGCTCGCGTCTTACGCATCTGCTGAAACGCCCCCCGTCTAGTAGTGCCCAGCGCATAGTTCATAATGCAATTAAAATCTCCCATAATTATAAGTTCTCCTTCCCAGTCCAGCAATTCAATATTTAACCAATCAAAAATAAAAGGATCATCAATATTGGGACCATAAACCACACAAAATACATATTTACAATTTTCCACATCTATTTGAGTGATTGCCCATCTACCCCCCTTATCTGAAGCAATTTTAATAACTTCTAGTCTTAATTGCTTTTGTTTCAAAATGGCAACCGCTCTAATGTTGAACAGACGACTAACTCATAACTCAATTTCCCTAATAATTTTCTGTCTTTAAAACAGATATGAGTCTCGGTTAATATTACCAAATGGGAATTATACATTTTAGGCGCCTCATAAACTAATCGCCTCTTGATCTTACAGTTAAGGCCTGAAACGTTCCAAGCTAAGCATCTAAATCAATACATTTCATGAATACATTGCCCCCTCTGATCTGAACACAATTGTTAAAGTTTCCCTATAATTATCTTTAGCAAATTTTCTTCTCGTGTTGTGCACACTGCAAATTTGCAATCACAAACGCTGAAATTCTGCGAATTTCAGCGTTTGCAATTGCAAATTGGCTTCATACATATGGCTACAAGTGTCAAAAGGTAGGGTAAGCAAGAGCTAGACCACTGATGTTTAGATGCAGTGACAGATTGGAGAAAAGATATATCAGTTCGTCTGTATTTCATAAATATTTTATAATCATGATTTCTGAAACCTTGTGGTTAACCTAGGGGTTTCCAGGCACTAGAATTAGATCCGATAAGAAATCATTAATGTAGGAATGATGGGGGCAAAAGAGCAGGAGACAAAGCAGACTTATATTCTACAAATGAATCATGTTCCAAGCCTGAGTAGTGAGTTGGGAAAAAGCTTCACCACCAAGTTTCACAAAACAAGATGGGGAGGGAAGATTACAAGACAGTGGCATAACGAAACTTGAGGGGGCCCCTATGCAAATTACGTGGAGGTGGCCGCCTCCGACCACACTCAGGAGCTCTCAGGCCAGGGTACTGTGCTGAGTGGGCCCATTGACCTTGGGCCCCCCAAACCAATGGGGCAATGGGGGCCTTTGTTAGGCCACTGGTACAAGAGGCCAAATATTGTTCAAATCTAGATTTCAGGAACAGTGTGCTAGTTTTATATATAGCCATATAGCAGATACTCCAGAAATTAAATAGCAGTCTTTTGTCACAAGAAGCCATTTAGGTTGACAAAGTGATGTGAGGCATGTAATGTGCTGGGAAAGGCCAGGCCACACAGTACCATGCAGCAGCTTTCTAAATTAGTTGCATCTTTGTCATAACTGAAGAAGGCAATCCTGGATAAAGGGAATTGCTGTAGCCAAGTCAAGAAACAATCTCCACCAGGGCCTCAAGTTTACAACAGCCAACCAGTAGCAACAGGAGTATTTTCATTAAAACTTTAAAAGTGAAAAAGCAGACAGGGGCCCAAAGATGTATGTAAGGAAAAGTGAGAAGTTTTCATCAAAGATAAATGCTGCGATAGTGGTCACAGAGATTTGGGCCAGACAGAGGTGGATCACCCACTACAGTCTCATTACTATTATTGAACAAGGAGTTCAGATTTTTCCATTTAGAAATAGTGATCAAACAGCCCATAAATCGCTCTTGCTTTAAAACAGCAAACTGGTACACAGTAATATTAAGGTCTATCAAAGATCTCATAAATTTCATATCACCATGGTCCAGTATCAAATGTAATAGAGTTGATAATTTATTCCACAAATTCAGAGGTAAAATATGTTAAAGGATGGTGTGACCTTGACGTGGCCTCCCTGGCAGGAGAAGTGATATCAGTGAAAGATGGAATCAAGCTGTGATCTTATCAATCTTTCAAATAAAAACAAATGCAATGTGAGTATAAATCACATTGGTGGAGAAGATGGCATTAGTTTAGTACTAAGGGGAGTAAAGATTCTGAGCAATATTAAAAACGTTTCTTGTGGTATTAAAAGCATATATAATTGTATTAGCACTGAGATTAACGTGTAGGGTGTAGTGGTTTATTTATTGCTTCTTAGGATGACAAAATATTTTATCTTGACAATGATGCAGAAGTTAGAAAGGCACACACATCAAGCATGCTTACAGGACCTTTTTCAACTATAGAGGTTGTTTGTTAAACCAGATAGCAGCTGGAGTACAGCGCCTAAGTTTGATCATTTTAATAGGGGTAGTCGCTTGAGTTGACTCTGTGATCCATTTAATAAATCTCTCTACTTTAGGTGAGTTATCCCCCAAAAATCTAGATACATTCTGATTTAAAACTGTGGCAAAATTGGTTTTGTTAATCTCAACTCAAATGCAATGTATTTTAGCAGCATATATTCTCCTGATTGTTGGAGGACACACTGAAGCCTTAGATATGAAAAAGATAGCTTTATGATCAGTTCAAGTTAGTAAACAACTGCTGATATATTTACAGCGACTGCTGGTATATTTGACAATATTGGTAAAGGAAGACACTAAAACACAGATATGAACTTTGAAGTGAGTGGGTCAGTGATCAATTGATCAAGAATAATTAAAATCACAAAAATAATCAAAAAATCTAGTAATATTTCCTCTAGAAGGAGAATCTGTCCAAAATTGAATTTTAGTAGTGATAGATACTTTGCAACCTGAAGCACAATATATTTTAAAAACCATAAAGAAGCTAGGCAAATCTTGTCAGCCGGTCCAGAAGGATGGGGCATATTACCAACAACTAGCGATAATTATCGCTATGTTGGTTTAGCGGCAATATTTTTAACGTCGAGCTGCGGCGATTTTTATCGCTTAGGAACCTTGCTATTATCAAGGTTAATCTCCTAAGCGATAAAAATCGGCCAAAATGCATGAATATCGCTGAAAAGTCAGCGATATTCATGCATTACAGAGCTAATGCTCTTAGCCATGTTATCCACCTACCATTGGATAACATGGCTAAGAACTGTTCAGGGGCAGGTGTTAGCTTTTGGAGATATTCGCGCTTAGAGCGAATATCTCCAAAAGTTGGTAATAGGAGATGGCAATGTTAGCGACTGTTTCCAGTCGCTAACATCTTGGCACACCCACTTTGCATGTCATTAGTGGTAAATATCACTGACATGCAAAGCGGGGCCCAAGATGGTCGCTATCTCCTACTAGCTGTCGCTAACTGGTGTTAGCGACAGCTAGGTAATAGGGAGATAATTTTATCTCCGCTTTCTTGGCTTTTAAAGCCAAAAAAGCGGAGATAAACCCCCTTGATAATATGCCCCGTGGTTCTCATAAAACCTTTAGTTAAAGTGTTTCTGCTAAAGGGGATTTTATGGTTGGATCAAATGAAATTTTGAAAGTGTTGTTTAAACTGCCTTGATTGTGTTGCATGCACAATATAACCTGAGAGAAGAAGAGAAGGAAGACAACATTCATTGTTCACATAAGAGTTATAGTACTATCCAAAATCGAAAGTGCCCTGTCCCGGCAGAAAAATTGTATGTTGGCCGGCCTTTTACAGACTTTGCAAAACCTCACAAGGATATTCTTTGTGAGATACCTGCCGGGAATCGATGAAGTCGATAATGAAACCCAACTAGGGTTGGTCATATGCTATCAGTTATACACATAGCATGTGTTAGGTTGGTTTAAAAGGGTAGATCACACCATACAACCACCACGTGTAGCTAAATTTGATTTTGTTAGGTCCTGGCGAATTGCCACCAGATTGTTTAACTACTCGGTGAGAAACATGTTGACCGCACAATAGAGCGCCCTACCTAAGACATAATCTCAGACATGCGCCTTTGTTTCTTTTAATCAGGGTGAGAGACCCTTTGATCAAAATAGTCTTCGCTGGTACTCCCTTACCTGTTTTAAAATTTCTTTCAGGTTATACACCGCCATACTTTCATCTACACAAATTAGGCCCCTCACCCCCATGGCATTAGGAATAAAAGATCTCTGCCAAAGAGCCCCTCTTGGGGAGCCCGTTGGGTATTGCAGCGCTGACCTGGCGAGGAACAGCCCATATGATGAAGCATGACACCTTGCTAGGTGTGGGAGGGCCCTATATTCCAAGAGGAGGAATCCTCATTCTCCTACACTTCATGACCACATAAAACCAGTTTTCCCTTGTCTCGATATTAGGAACAGAATACGTTTTGAATCTGCAATAGTGACCATACCAGATGAGATTTAATTAGTGGCCACCATATGCAAGATTACTGCCAGTGATCACTTCAGTGCATCAGGCATGTTTTCCACAATTAATATTAAAAAACGTTTGACAATGTGTTATGCCTCTACATGGGTAATACATACCAGCCATAGCTGCAATGCCTTAGCACCAAGGTAAACATATTTGCAAAATGTCTACCCAATTCCAGTTTATATAATCCTTCTTATGAGTTCTTAAAATAAACACATTTACATTTTGAATACGCACTCTCAACTTTGGTATGCATATATAAATTCAACCAACCAAAAGTTTCGAATTTAAAGGCTGGGCAGCACACAGGTGACCAATTTACAGGTAGCTGGAGAGCTACTAGTAGCTCACGAGGGTCTCGTTGGAGAAGCCTGGCTAGATAGTGAAAGTCCAATCCTTACCAGTCTATGAAGTCAACTTATCTTACCTGAGTACAACCTTCAGATCTATGTTCAAAAGATAGTATTCAAGTCCTAAGTCCTTCCTCAAACAGACAGGGGTATGTATTCCAAGAGCAGTCTTCTTTTATTCACCAAATCACAGAACTGTTATGAATTTCAGGAGGTGGGTAGTGTTCTTGGTAGTTATAATTTAGTAGTGTCTTAGAAGTACCACCACAGGTTTGCTGTTGCCAATGTGAGGGTGGCAGGTAAAGATACTAAGCCACAATCCTTGGCTTTAGGTGGTTCCATGTTATGTTTCTGCAGCCTATTGAAGTTGTTTAAATAATGAAGCACGCAACTGGAGTGGTGTTTTTTGAAAAGACGCAAGATGCTGGACATAGGCATTTTCACTGTAGCAAGCATACCCAACCATATGCCATTGTCCTCATTCCTGCATATATCAGTTATTAGTGTAGTGTAATTCAAAGCAATGATGTGCACAGTGGACTAAGCTCCCTTTATTCCTAAAAAAGACACCACATCAGGGTTTCTTTATGCCAGGAAAATGGTTTGGAGCTTCAAACTATGGCTTTGTGGCACATATATGACAGCGCTTCACAATAAGCAATATTCACTTTAAAGCCTGACATTTTTCAAACATTTTCCAGCTCATTCAGCAATTTTGGCAAGGACAAATGTGGATGTGTGGCCCAGAGCGTTATATCATCCACAAACATGGGTAGTTTACAAGTATCTGCACCAATCCTAATCATAGTTATTTTAAATGTCCTGTAAACATACTCTTCTCACTCTTTTGCAGACTGAAAAAACACTTATTAAAATTAAATTGTTTGTACATATTTCCTCATAGATTATTGTTCTCAAATTCACAGTTTTTGCAATATTCTGGTGCAAAAGAAAAAACCAAAAGTCACTGGTTCTGAAATTGAGTGAAATTGGGAATCCGGACCTAATACCAACTGCCATGTAGTATATTTTAGTTAAGTTATTTAGGGCCAGATGTAGGTAGCCCTTTACCGATCGGAATCGGCCGAAAATACAGATTTTCGGCCGTTTCCGACCGGTAAAGGGCTATGGAGATGTAGGGGCACCAAAATGGACATATTCAGTAATTTTACCGAATCGGTATTTTTACCGAATCAATACAATTACAGAATCCGTAAATTTACCGATTCTGTAAATTTTACCGATTCGGTAAATTTACCATTCGGTAAAAATACCGAATATGTAATTTGAGATGTAGGTAGCATGTATAACAGTGCTACAGGGCATTAAGAATTCGGTATTTACCATGCAATACAATTGCATGGTAAATTACGAATTCATGTGTACATGCACATCTGTGCATGTACACCTGTGCCATGTGGCACACAGACATGCCCTAAGGGCATGTCTGTGTGCCACATGGCGCAAAAGCCAGTTACAGGGGTGCAACAGGGTGTCAAAGTGACACCCTGTCCCCCTTAGCAATTCGGTATTTTTACCGATTCGGTAAATACCGAATCGGTATTTGCTATTGAATCCTATGGGCTTCAAGGCCCATAGGATTCAATAGCAAATACCGATTTGGTATTTACCGAATCGGTAAATACCGAATCTTACCGATTCGGTAAAAAATACTGAATTTTTCCCTACATGTCATTTACCGATTTTTGAATACTGAATCGGTAAAATTCGGTATTTAAAAATCGGTAAATTACATTTACCTACATCTGGCCCTTAGTGAGGCGGCAGCTTAGGTGCACACTATGTATGTGCAGTGTGTGTGATCAATTCCCAAATGCTTTTTAAAACAACATTGTCTGAAAAGTGCTTCTTCATGATTACTTAAGTGATCAAATAATTATAGTAGTTAACGTTCTCTACCACAGTTCTAGATGACCTTGTTTACTTATATTTGTTAGTATTTTCACTCTGTGGAATTGTAAAAGGTGTACTGTTCTACATGTACAAATTAAAACTAAATGAACAGTTAAACACTTGTTTCTCTGCAGAGAAAATTGTTTTCCCATGGAGAAACCCCTTCGTGGAGGAACAGTCAGACAGTCAAGTTTTGGGATATTACTACTTCTCCATAAACTTTGCACTAATTAGACCTATTGAGCGATCAGACGTGCACTAAGAGTAAGAGTTAACTTACCTTTGGTGAAGAATTGTAAGGATGTTTATTTTTGTTGTAGTGAATTGTAAGGTTACTTACAGTTTGTATAAGTAACTGGCTTCCCTGTCTAATTGCTTACAACACATTCTTAGTGTAACCATAACTAGGGTTTGTTAAGTGAATTCCAAAGTTGTATCCTGTACTAGTGAATCCAGAACTCCCTGCACTTGGCCTACAGCTATGCCAATAGTGAATGGGTGCAGCACATGGCCTTGGGCCACACCCTGGGTCTTGTCTCCATGCCCCGAAAACCCACTGCACATGGTCTTTAGATGCATACAGAAGTATTTGTGTATTGACATGCTCTTTGCCCAGTTTCCATGCCCCCAAATCTACTGCACATTACCCCCAAAAAATTACTTGAGCACAAGGTATAGCCTGGATACAGACTTTGTGCCAGATTGTGACCCCAGACTCCCTGTATTTAAACTCTGGCTATGCACAGCAGGTATTGAGCACAGGGGTGGACTTTCGACTTCCCCTGCTTCCTGTCTCAGGGCCAAAATGTAATAAGTACAACATCTCTCCGGGTGATCGTGTACACTGGAAGAGAGTGAAAAAAAAAGAAAGGCCACCTTGTCCTATGGCCACACTCTTCACTCATTTCATGTCCCCGATAGCTATTGGCCATGCACTCTGGGCATGAGGCACAGGGTGAGGCGGTCCACCAGGCCCTTCACCTGGCCAATTCCCCTCATCATCCATTGTCTCCTACCCTTATTCTACTACGGATGTTCCATTTCTTCTTTCACCATTTGCAGACAGGGTTGTGTTAGAAATGGCGATTTCCGGTTGGCTACGGCTTGCGCCAAAGCCAGGCAGAAACCACATCTCTAGTCAGGGCAAGGAAGTTACCCGCCAAGATAACCCCTGCTCACCCCTTTGGTAGCTTGGCACGAGCAGTCAGGCTTATCTCAGAGGCGATGTGTAAAGCGTTTGCGCGCGCACCCAGCAACAACACCCAAGGCCCACCACAAAGGAAACTCCACACAAGGTTATATATAAAAATAGCCTTTGTATTATATCACAAATGTTAGATAATAGACATCTACTTTACAAGGTGCCATGGGCATGGGCAGAATGTACAGGGGATTATTTACATGGGACAGGGCCACCTGGACCGCTGTCAGGAGTAATCACTTTTAGAACTAGCACGTAGAACATATCAAAACTGTATTACCAAAATTAGCACATGTACCACACAACCAGTACTCACTGGTAACAGGTAAACACCACCTACGTAATCCTAAAACACCTTAGGCAAATATCACGCAGGGCGCCATGACCTCACTAGCATCACTCTTCTAGGGCAAACAACCTCCTAGGCAAAAAAAAAAAATTAGGGGTATAGGCATAAAAGCATTGCCTATGACATTACAATCACATTTAGGCAAGAAATCACATCTGCGCAAAACATCACATGAGGCAAAAACAGGTACCCCACGCCAGGGCACAACACCAGAACTGTCCCTAGGCCAACTTGGCCTCTCAGTGGCTAGGACGCCCTGTGTCCACAATGTCAGGGCTGGCTGCGGAGGCAGCCAAAGAAGATTGCGCCAAGGTTCCTTGGGGCCTAAACAAAGCAGCTGCCCACTAAGTTCTGGGCAGCTGGGGATCTCCTCCGGGCTCACTGTAGCCCATGAATAAACTGCACCATGTTGGAGCCCTCTGGCTCAAGAAACAAAGGCCCTCTGGAGCCCCTCGTGGGCTCGACAGAAATGTGTGCCCGGGGGCCTCGTGGGTTCTGACGAACAAATGCCCTGCACAGGTGAAGCCGCTCATGGGCTCTGGGAAAGGGGGCCCCCGTTGTTAAAGGCCCCCCTCTGGGGACTTGAAAGCAAAAGGAAATGGCCAGGAGACTCTCTAGGGCTTTAAATAACCAAATGCGCCCGTTGAGCCCAGTGGGCTTGAAAGAATGCGTGCCCCTTCATTGGAGTCCCCCCTCTGGGAACTCGAAAACCAAGGAAATGCCCAAGAGCCTCTCGTGGGCTCTGAATTACAATCGTGCCCCTGGGAGCCTCTCGTAGGCTTGAAGAAATGCCCCACACGTTGGAGTCCCGCTCGGGGGACTCAAAAATACTATGGCCCCTGGAGCTCTCAGGGCTCTGAATCAATTATGCCTGTGGGTGTTAGAGCAGCCTGGCTCTAGATACAAAATTCCCCTGCAATCATGGGAGCGGCCCGCTGCCCCTCGGGCCACTCAACCTGCCAAGCTGCTCCCACCACGAAGCCCTCCTCCACTCACCGGGCGTCTGCGGGAGATTTCCACTATTTCTGCCGGGACTCTCGGGCGGACGACAGGGGATGGCCAGTACCGGTTCAGGGCATCTCTCACTTCCGGGGCCCCATGCTGCTCTAGGTGGCCTCACTGTTGCTGCGGGGAACTCTGCAGCGAGGTCCGGCCAACTTCAGGGATGGAGCCTGCGGGCTCCTGACGTCTCTCCAGGCTACTGGGCCGAGTGCGGGACTTCCTGTTTCACCGTACGCCCCGCCCCGTCCCGGACAAGAATGCAAATGCCCTGAGTTTCAAGTCCAGGACAAGTTCTAATTAGGAAGGCCAGCTCACAGGGCCCTCCAGGCAGGGAGGCAGTCCCCAGTGGCAGTCTTCCTGGTGCCCAGCAGCAGCAGGCCCCCCTCAAGAAAAGATCCAGGAAGAGAACAACATTTCTGGGGACACAGCCCCTTTTTGTACAACTAAATCCTTTGTCTGTGTGCAGGGTGGGGGAAAAACCAGTCGCAGCTGGTTTTGGAGCAGTGTGATGTGCTCAGCCACCCTTCCAATTCACTAGTCAGGCTAGGGTCATCAGTCGCACCACAGGGGGCGGAGCCAGCATTGTGTGGGGAAAGTCCAGCCCTATTCAGGTCCCAGGTGCACTCCTCCCCAGCCATCACACATGCAGACCTCCCATTCACCACTGGGGAAGACCCATCGTGACTCCTGGAGCCTGGCACACCAGCCTGCTCCAGCCAATCACAAGCCAGCACATTCACTGCACAGGCACACCAACTTTTAGAAGTGGCACTTCCACACTAGACACAATCATGCCGCACACATCATCGCGCAGCATTTAATTACATGAGTCAACACATACCAAACTCGAGCCTGCACTCCCCACACATCAGGAAGTAACATGGACACCTACATTCCCCATGCATTCCTATGGGAGGGCAGGCCAATCTCACAACACGCACTCAGAGTGTGCCGCTCTTTACACTGGGACACAGTGAAAGTACGCAAAAGCTTAAAAATAACTAACACCACGTCATAATTAAAAGGCAAAAAGTTTAGGGGTGAATCTGCCAGAAGGGCGAAGTCCAACAGGTTGGGAGAGAGGATCAGGCAGGCAGCAATTGTTGGCTCTCCGGCTATTGTGCAATGCCAAAGGCCAAGGAATGGGGAGGCTGGACCCTTTCTAGCCCTTTGTCAAGAGTGGCAGGGGGGAAGGCATGGTTGTCACCTTGCAAGTGTCCCCTCTTCTTTAGCAAAACATTGGGGGATTACAAAGTGCTTCTCTTCAGGTCTTTGGCAAGGCAGGGGAGATAAGGCGTCACATTCATTGACAACTCAAGGCTGGGGGGTGTGTGTGACAGCATCCACCCTAGCCTTTGTGTATGACCTAACAGTATTAGTCAGTACTTCTTCCCTGCCCTTCCACAAGGCTGGGGAGATTAGAGGGAGACTATTATGATCCATCCCAGCCATTTGGAAAGGCCATAAAGGATTACAAATGTGCCTTCCAGCCCTTTGTCCAGGCCATTGTGACTTATAGATCCTC
Organism: Lissotriton vulgaris; assembly: GCF_964263255.1. Taxonomy (NCBI): domain Eukaryota; kingdom Metazoa; phylum Chordata; class Amphibia; order Caudata; family Salamandridae; genus Lissotriton; species Lissotriton vulgaris. Next base: position 1,607,223,067 of record NC_141694.1, on the reverse strand, counting down.
CTCCTCCGTAGGCTCTGGATGAAATTCCTAATTATGTCCGATACATTTCCGATTAGCAGTGGCAGTCTGGAGAGTTTGTGGCAGAATACAGCAGAAAGTATCTTGCTGTGCTGCTTGACATGGTGAGAGTATTATAAAGGAAAGGAGCCTTTCCCCCAGTAAAGTACATGCTACACCATCTTTACCTTGCATGAATGTTGTGGCGTGTATTCTTTAATGGAAAATAGGCTCCTTCCCTTGTTTCCCACTCTTGATTGCCAACTCTGCTCTCAAAAACGTTTAAGAGGGTTCCGGCCAGTCATTTTTTTTATTTTTTTATTTGTTTTTATTGCAGAATTAGAAACCATTGCATATAATAGATCAACCAGCACACTCATGGTGTCCCCACGCATGGATAAAATAAACAGTGAATCTTACACAGCCATTTAGCCCTCAACCCGGAGGCCGGGCGGCGCATTAATCCATACTTCCAGCAAGAACATCACAGTGATCATCCCATAGGGATAACTGGTCAATAACATCTTTATGTATCTGCGTTTTACCCCCCTAAACTCCTAACCCTCCCCCCACACCAGCCAGCATTCTCTAGCGTTCCAGTTAGGCGACTTATACTCGTAATCCAGGACCCAAACCCATCTAATGGTGGACGCCTATCGTGTCGGTCTAACGTGTCCCTATACCACCCTTTGCAGCCTGTCTGGGCCCTCCTGTCACGCTTGGGACATTTCCAACCCCGGGTGTAACTGCAGTGCCTCTTGACCTAGGCCTTGGTGCCTAACACTACCCCCAAACAACCTCCTCTCCCCCCCCCCCTGCAACCGCTGACGATGTGGGCCTTACTCCTAACACTGCCGTGGAGCTCGCTACAGATCGAGTGATGCCGTTACACTCTCAAGCCTCATGGAGCCCGAGTACACCAGTAGCCTATTCTTCGTCCTCGACCATGTAATCACGTAACGCCTGGACTATCATCTCCCACGCTCTTGCCATTTCTAAACTCTTTTCATTATCAATCTTGACCGCCTGTCTCATTCGGAGCACACTCTCACATTCAGACCATCTCAGCAATTCATTCACCCATCTCCTCACTGACGGTCCCTCCTTAGACTTCCAGTGCCAAGTAATTTCTCTCTGCGCCAGTATGAGCCCCAAATCAATGAATTTGCTTGTCACCTTGGTGTTCTTCGTGTGTGGGAACCAGAGCAACAGACACGCCGCCATGTCAAAATCCACCTCCCGATCAGTCACCACATTCAGGAGTTCCCCAACTTCCAGCCAATATGTCTCCAGCTTTGGACAGCCCCACAACAGGTGATCTATGTCAACCTCCGGTGCCAAGCACCTCGGGCACAGCGCCTCCTGCACCCGGAAGTACCGTTTGATCTTTTCCGGGGTCAGGTAAGCCCTATGCAGGACGTAAAAGTGTACCTGTTGAAAGCGTGCATTCCTTGTCCCCTCCCATGTCCGCTTCAGAATATGTCCCCACACCGTTTCTGGGATGGGCCTACCTATACTAACCTCCCATTTCGATTTCAAACCTAGGAGCGGGTCCAACCCCTCATGCAACATCCTATTATGTAGGCAGGTCACCGCTTTAAATGAACCCGCGGCCATCACAACATACTGGCAGGCCATGGTCGTTTCCGGCTCAAGGAACCCCCCTTTCCAGTGTTTCTGTATCGCCGCCACCACGGCCGCATGCGAGGAAGCTCCCATCCGGCAGCCCAAACAGTTCCTGCAGCGTCTGAAAGGGAACCAACGTTCCATCTACATACAAATCTCCCACCATCTGTAAGCCCAACTCCTCCCATTCCAACAGCGGAGACCAATCACCTCCATGTAGCAGCGCGGTCAACATTCCCAATGGTATCTCCGGGGCATAAGGTCGGGACGTCTTCGCTCTCTTCAAACTCCTGTGCCAACACAACCTGAGCGTCTTTTCCTCTAGGGTGAGGCCCCTCAACTCCAGTCTCTGCTGCATAATTACCTAAGCCAGGACGTGACGTTGTGTACCATTCCCTCGCTCGTTTTCCGGCCCTCTAAACACCCTGGCCACGTGCTGCGTAAGACTCTGGAGCTGTGCAGCCAAATAGTACAGCTCAAAATCGGGGACTGCCATCCCCCCTTCAAGCTTGGGTCTAAGCAAGGTGTTCAAAGCTACTCTGCGTCGTCCGTGACCCCAGAGGAAGTCCGTTATCATCATCCGTAGGTCCTTAAAGATCCTCTGAGGAATCCAAATGGGCAGAGTGCGGAAATAATAAAGCAACCTTGGGAGCGCCACCATTTTCAATAGAGCCACTCGGCCCAGTACTGACAAAGGGAGGGAGGCCCAAAAGGATATACAGCCTCTCAGTGCTCGTATACAACGCCCTATATTACCCTCCAACAGATTTGTGACCTCACGGTAGATGCGGACTCCCAAATAAGTGAAGCAAGACGGCTCCCAGATCACACCCAAATCACGAGGGGGGCACTGTGTGTCCGCCCGAAGCGGAAAGATACAGGTCTTCGTCCAATTCACCGTAAGTCCCGACAACTGACCAAACCTGGATAACATATCCATCGCTCCCACCAGAGCCTGCTCCGCATCCGCCAGGTACAGCAACAAGGCTTCCGGACAGTCATGTGATTTTATTTGTATCCAGTCTGTTCTGTTACTGTCCGCAAACATCAGGGAAAATCAGCCGGTCAGAATAACTTATTTTCTTTTTGGAGTTTTCTCAATTCTCAAATATGTGCTGCACAGCCATACTTTCATGGTTTTCTCAAATGTAACCTGAACAAAGTAAAATATAAAAGTAGCACAGAAAATGTAGCAGCGGACCTTGCAGTGCCGCACCTAACACCCAGTTCCAATTAGTTTTTTGTAAGTTTCTGTGCAGCCACCCTCGACGTCAGCTGCTAATTGGCGTCGCTGTGTTGTCCAGATCACGGGTACTTTGTTAGGCTTTCATGGGGGCACACAGGAAAGAAGTCCAAAAAAAAAAAAAGTCCAAAAAAAGCTGTCGATTTTGAGTATATGAAAAGTTTCTTTATTTAGTATTGTTCATTCTTTATAAAAGCATTCATAGTACAAATTGCAAGAAAATCAGCCAATGCGTTTCACTCCTACCAAGGAGTTTCTTCAGGGCGAGTGCTTGGGCTGGTAGTCTGTACTCGAGTCCTCGAGAGGCGTGGAGCGAGTTCCTTACCTCCTTGTGTTCCTATTTATCCTGTCGAGTGGGTACAGCTATCTATAAGTACTTGTTTTCTCCTTGCGTTATTCGTGGACCACAGTGGAACCTCTCAATGTAGTTGTGTCAATTCCCCTTATTTGTCCTCTTTTTTCTCCCCTGTGGTGCCTCACGCTCCAATATTAAGTATCCCGGCGAAGGGTGTCCTATCCGTTCCTTCTCCCACCGTCATGTGTTGGTTCAAAAGTAGTGAACCTTTTCCTGTGTTGTTGGAAGAAAAAGCAGTTGTAGATCTTGAGTAAAGAGGACATCAGTAACAGTAAAAGTAACAGGCACCAAGCTGAGAGAATCAATATATGCCTAGAGTAGTTTGCAGCACTTCTTTGAAACATTTTCTGCTTGATACTTTCCACAGACAAAAGTACTTTTGTGATCCACATTAAACTTTCCCCTATTCGTGCCCATTCTCCACCAGATTTAGCACAGTGCAAGAGGTATTTATGGAACTGCATGTTGAAAGGCTTGGTGCAGAATGGTGGAATGGTGCAAAGTTAAAGGAGAGCAAAACAGGCATTTCTGTGGAACTCGCTTCTAAACCTTGCATACAGAACTGCAACTTTGTAAAACATCTATGTATGTGTCAAACTGTTGTTTACATGTATTTATGTATTTGCTTTTCAAGCTCTTATTAAAGCTCAAACCTAGACACAGGACAGTAGAGAGTTTTGCAAGTAACAATAGGCTAAGAGCAGTACAAAAGAAATCGGGATACTAAGTTTGCACTTAGGGGCCGATTATGATGGAGGATTTTCTGCATCCTCCGGGCCGGCGGAAGCCACCGCCGGCCCGGAGGATGTGGAAAATCCTCTGCGGATCCACCAAAGACCCACCGCCACATTAGGATGGCTGGTGGGTCTTGGTTTCAGTCCGCCGCTTTTCCGCCGCGGTTGGCTTACAACCGCGGCGGAAAAGCCCTAATATGGTGGCGGTGTCTCTCAGACACTGCCAGACATATTAGGATGGCTTGCAAAAAATGCTTTTCCGCGGCGGGTTCTCCGCCGTGAAAAAGCATTCGGATCCTCACCTCGGGGGCCCGTAGCGGGCCCCCTGGGTGAAGGGGGGTGGGGGTGCACATGGGGGCTGCCTCTGGTACCCCCCTGCATTTGTATGCAGAAATCGGCAGGCACCGCGCGGTGATTGCCTCTTTCTGCATACAAATGCAATGTATGCATTTTTAACATTGCGGCGGGTGCAGCTTGAAGCCGCACCCGCCGCTATGTTAAACATAGAGGATGTGACCGCCAGGGTGGCGGTCACATCCTAATTGCACAGGAGGGAACGCCGCAGCCCATGCGGACGTTCCCTCCTACTCAGGGCTCGCGGACGGACGCAAGTCCGTCCACGATCGTAATGTGCCCCTATATTAGGGAAGATTGGATATATGGGTTGGAAAATATTTTCGGAACGCAACATGCTATAGTCTTATGTGCTACAGAAAAGAGCTCCAAAGTCTAAGAGCTAGATTTGAGGATCAGTTTTGTAGTTTTGTTTTGCTTGATTTTGAGTATTTTAAGAACTACGTGATCTCGGTTTCTTGTTATCCCTTGACCAACCATCAGCTTGAGTTTATTGCTCAGGTAGATTAGTGCACTGTGGATTGCTTTATTTGTAATGCACATATTCTTGAAATCGATTCCATTAATGGCTCCAGGGACCCCATCACCCAGGGCCAACTCCTGCTATGTCCTGTGGCATAAGAGGAAGGAGATGTGGCCAGATTTCCTCTCTCCTGCAACTAGTAAAGTTACAGCGAGAAGAATGGTTCAAAGTCGTGCTGTTGTAGATTTTGGAAGGCCTTCTGGAATAACATTTCCACTATTAGGTGAGTGAGAACTAGGGCCGGTGCAGGGGATCTGAAATCTTTAGGGGGAATGGCCAGTTTTAATTTTCTCCGCAGGTGGAGCTGATAGAATGCTGATCTGGTTAATTTGGCATTGTGGTCACTTAAAGTGAGGTTATTTTCTAAAATGTAGCCAAGCAACCTTGCAAATGAAACCTATGGATTGAAGAGCAGTCAGACTATTGTGCATGGGGGAGGGGCTCGGTTGAGAGAAAGTGAAGGAATTCGGTCTTCTGAGGGTTCAACCTCCATGAGAGTTACTGCATCCCGTTTGCTAGATTATAGAGAAAGGACTGGTTAGTATGATAGCGCCGATACCAGGTGGTATAGCTGTGTGTCGTCAACATATTTACAAATGGAAATGGAATTTCTTGAAGGAACATTGCCAGAGGGTCCATATATAAGCTGAATCGGTGAAGTACTGGATGGAGCCTCGTGCTGCACAACATTTCACTGGAAATGAGGGAAATTCAAACAATTCACACTCCACAACCCAAATTTTGATATTGGAGAAGGCAATGATTTAAGCGAGCTCAGGGCAGTTCCTTCAGTTCCCATTCTAGAGCTGAGGATCTGAAGGGGGGAACTGTGCTAAAGTGCACTGAATGTTGCAGTGAGGTTCGAAAGAACTATTAGGCTTGCATCCCCATCCCCTACCATTGGTTTCCGTTAACGTCTGTACATTTTTATTGTTACTGTTGTGAGAACTTAGTTATGGATTCAGGTATTATTATGGCGGGCCCAAGTCAGATTGAATTTGATGTGCCCATGCAGATTTGTTCACTATGACTGTACCTCCTATGTTAGTTTGTAATGAATGGAGGGGCTTGTGGTTTACAGTCCTGCATTCACACAGCCAACGGAAATAACACCTGAGCTCTAGAAATTGGAGATGACGTGCTGCTTCAAAGTTTCTGATGTAACACTTTTTCAAAGTGATGACATAGAATTGTGGCCATATCTCAAATGTATAGTTCTTTGAGGTCTATAGCTCTCCAATCAGGGCTATGGCTGGGCATGACTCCAGTGACTGCTGCTTGTCTCTGCACCAGCTCAGGGCATCAAATATACCACAGTACTTAATTAAGGAGTTAATTATCCTTTCGGTGCCCTACTCTACTCGCCACTTGGCGTCACAGTTGTATAAGGCACTTAGACCAAAGACTCCCATAAAAAAAAGCAGGAGGTGGAAGGAGGATTTGCCACAAACAATGAAGGGGAGAGTCCAGTATAACTTTGCTTCTCTGGGTCTCCTGCTTGGTAAATGCAGTGTGTTGATACTTTGGCTGTCATCCTGGACCTCGCCCACCCTTGCCCCCACTTATGTGGCTTGGCAGAAGGACATAACAGAGTGGGCCTTATCAGAGGAAAGACGTATGAGAGAGGTGTGTACAGATGAAAAAGTGTAGAGTGGTTAGTGGTATGGGAAGAAATGCTTAATATGTTCTCAGTCCCAAAGGATTCAGAAGGGGATGAGGACGGTATGCTGCAGAGGGCTTCAGTTGGGGAAAAGTAGTGGGGAGGGTGAATATTATGTGGGGGGGACAGAGGATCTTGGATACTATAACTTATGAGGAAGATTGACAATTGCTACAGTGGAAAGTATACACTGGTGTAGATTTATGAGTGGTATGTTAACACTGTTAATACTATGCACAATCGTCGGGGTGAAAGGTTCCAACAATAAGTTCATTCGGCTGATCATGTGCTGTCTTGTTGTGCCTTGGTGATAGGGATATGGAGAGGGGAGAGTTCCTGTTTTCAATTTTTTCTGATGTTGTGCTTCATGTATATAAGAAGACACACCAGTGCACCTCCGAAATAGTCTCTTTGATCCCTTAGCTTATTTAGCGTTTCATCTGTAATCCATATCTTTGGTCAAACAGTCAATTTCATCACACCAGACGTTGTAAAGAATTCAAGTCTTTATTTTTCAAACTTTATGGTCCACAGCCGACACGCGTTTCGCCCCTTTGGGCTTTTTCAAGGCTTTGCAATTTGTAGAAAAGACTTTCAATTCCGATATGTAATTATACATTTTGAGGATGCAATTCATGTATATTTGTCCAACCAATCTTAAGAGCAATCACGAATGGTGACACCATATCGGAATTGAAAGTCTTTTCTACAAATTGCAAAACCTTGAAAAAGCCCAAAGGGGGCGAAACGCGCGTCGGCTGTGGACCATAAAGTTTGAAAAATAAAGACTTGAATTCTTTACAACGTCTGGTGTGATGAAATTGACTGTTTGACCAAGGATATGGATTACAGATGAAACGCTAAATAAGCTAAGGGATCAAAGAGACTATTTCAGAGGTGTGTCTTCTTATATTGCAAGGACTTCCATTCCGAATGAACTTTAGGAAGGGGGTCATGGTTTGATGCCCGAGGTGGATGTGCATCCAACGCCAAGTATTATGATTATTCTGAGTTTTATATAGCGCCTGGTTACCAGAAAGGCATCCCAGCGCTCACCAGGGAATGAAACTACAGAGTAATGCGGGGGTTTAAGCAGAAAACAGAAAAGTTTTTAAAAGCTTGCGGAACCGAAGCAGACTGGCTTCCGAGCGAAGTTGTAGGGGAAGAGAATTCCACAGAGTGGCTACGTTTATAGAGAACCTTCTGCCACCAGTTCTTACTTTCTTCACCCTCCCAACCTGCAAAAGATGTTGGTGGTCAGACCGGAGAGAGCGGAGGGCTTTGTAGGGCTGAACCATCTTCCCCAGAATAGGTGGACCTGCCCCCTGCAGGACTTTATGAGCGATACAGAGTGACTTGAACTTCACCCTGTCCCTCACAGGGAGCCAATGCAGTGCCTTGAGCGCAGGGCGAGCAGATTGATGTCTGGGGATACCCGTCAGAAGCCTGGCGGCCGCATTCTGCACTTGCTGCAGTTTGTTCATGGTAGATTCTGGAGCACCCAGGAACAACGCGTTGCTGAAATCCAGCCGCGAGATGATAAGCCCCTGGATGAGAAGTCTCCTAGTGGCCGCTGGGAGCAGCGGTAGAATCTTCCGAGCGGAGCAGGCCAAAGCACACGCCAGCAGTCTTTTTGGCATGGGTTTTAAACGACAGGTCCTGCTCAAGCCAGACCCCGAGGCTCTTAATCTCCTGCTTGGGGGTGGGTACAGGTCCAAGGCAGTCGGGCCAGCTGCTGGGAGACAGAGATGGAGAGGAGTTTCCCAGCAGCATCAGCTCCGTCTTGGAGCCGTTGAGCTTTAAAGCTGAGCTGCACATCCATGTGTAGATCTTCTCCAGACACGAGTGCAGCCGGTCAGGATGGTGAGCCGACTGGGAAAGGCCTACCACCAACTGAGTATCATCAGCATAACTGATGATTTTGATACCCAGTGGCAGTACCACGCTCTCCAGGGGGGCCATGTAGACGTTGAATAACGTAGGGCTCAATGAAGAGCCCTGTGGCACACCACACTGGAGAGGGATTGAAGATGATTTTTCAGGGCCTTCCCATACCTCGAATGTAAGACCTTCCAAGAAGGAAGCAAACCACTTGAGGGCCAGACCGGTGATCCCCACCCCTGCCAGCCGTTGGAGAAGCAGCTGATGGTCCACGGTGTCAAAAGCAGCACTGAGGTCCAGGAGGATCACTGCCACTGATCCCCCTGAATCCAAAATGCTCCTAGCGTTCTCCACAACCGCCAGCAGGGCAGTGTCAGTCCCCTGGCCGGGACGGAAACCGGTTTGGGAGTCACCTAAGAGGGAATTGGCCTCCAAGAAGTCCGACAAGCGGCAGTTGACCAGCTTCTCAGCGATCTTACTAAGGCCCGGCAACAGCGAGATAGGCCTGAAGTTGGCAAGGTCGGCGGGGTCCAGATTAGGCTTTTTTAAAAGGGCCTTCACGACCGCCCCTTTCCAACTGGGGGGTACTACCCCTTGAGTGAGGGACAAGTTTATAAGGTCCGTCACTGGGCCACCAATGGTAGATGCCACCTGTTTAAGATATTTAACAGGTACCGGATCTTTCGGGGAGCCACTCTTCATGGTCCTCAAAATCAAGAGAACCTCCTCCATGGTAACAGTACCAAAGGAGGTCAGCTCCACTGATCGCATCCTACCCTGCGGACCAGGGATATCACCCGGGGGAGATACCTCACCTGGGTGGGGAAGGGAAGCCAGTATATTATCAATTTTTGTTTTAAAAAAGGACGCCAGTTCTGTGCATTTTTTGCGCGGGTCCTCATGGATGATCTGGGGTTCAGGGATGTTGAGTAATTCCTTGATAACTCTGAATGATTCTTTGAAAGAGTTGGCCGCGGAGCCTATTCTCTCTTCAAAGAATCCAGATTTTGCTGCACGAATGGCGGATTTGTATATACTCAGGGCCTCCCGATAATCCTTCCGCTTCGTTTCACACCAGTCCTTCCTCCAGGACCGCTCTAGCCTCTAGCATCCCTTCCTTAGGGATCTCAATTCGGGCGTATACCACGGCGCCGAACCCACTCTCTTCCCCTTCATAAGTTGTTTCTTTTTGGGAAGAAGGATATCTAACGAGTCCGTAAGCCAAGTGTGTACATTCGCTTCCGCGACTAACGGGTTAGAACCAGGAGGGGGCCGCGTTGCCTCCAAATGTGCCGACCAGGTGTCAATCGAGAGCCTCGACCAGGCTCTTTCCAAAGCGTGGACCCTTGGGACCATTGCAGCTAGATTATCAAATTGCCACACTGCGGACACCAAGAAATGGTCTGTCCAGGGCAGGGGCAGCGCCGGAGATGGAATAAAGTGGCCCAGGTTAGAGAATATGGGGTCAAGCAGGTGACCCTTCTCATGGGTCGTCCCCGGGTTGGCCAGAGTGATTCCGAACGCTTTGAGATCATCCAACAGATCTACTCCCGGGGCGTTAGAGGAGTCGTCAAGATGGATATTAAAATCCCCAAGAGCCACAAAGTTGGTGGCTGAGGAAGCAAGAAGAGTCGTTGTTTCTAGGAAGGAATTGGGGAAATTTCCCAGAGAGCCAGGCGGGCGATAAATCAACAGGCCCGTCAGAGACACCGTAGATGACAAACGGAGGGTGAACTGACAGCTCTCACAATCAGCCACCCCTCCGTTCTGAACCTTACAAGCAAGCGTGTCTCTAAAGAGGATAGCAACTCCTCCTCCCCTCCCCACAGGTCTGTCTAGGTGGGATATAAGATAGCCTGGAGGGAGTGCTCTGACCATATCAGGGCCCGAGCTGGGGGAAAGCCAGGTCTCGGTGAGAAACAGCACATCGAGCTCGTGGTCCAGAATGAGAGAGTTAATCTCAATGGCGTGACTCGGCAATGACCGGCAATTCAATAGCGTGATGGAAAGAGCAGACTTCACAGCCACAGAATTATGACCGGTGCTACAGGCTCTGCACGGTAGAAATGGAGTAATTACCTCTAGTGCGAAACAGCAGGTGGAAGGGTGGGACGGACGAAAGGACAGGAGAGCCTCCCTCTCATAATGATACCTATTGGTAGGTGGCGCCGAGGAGATGGGCATAGTGACAGGCCCTAGGCCCGTCCGGGCCCGGACGGGCACAGACGGGCTGAACTCTGGCGTAACTCCGGCGTCATTACGGCGTCCCCGCTGCGCGTGGCCGCTGCGCGTCAGCATGGCTGTCTAAGTAGACAGCGAGCAAGATCAACAAAGGACTACTACCCCACTGCTCTCCCTCACCAAAGATGGCCGCCTCGAGACAGGGCGAAGGACCCGCAAAGCGCGGTGAGTTTGCCTATTAGAGTGCAAGTAAAGGGTGACAGAGGTGGGGGTATGTGGGCCAGGCTTTAAGAACAAGGTAAAAGTGCCTAAAACAATTTTTAAATTAAATAGAAAAAACGGGAAGTTAAAAGCAGAGGAGCTGCCACCACACACACACTACCACAATAGCGCCACACGCTGGAGAGAACGCGCTGCCAAACTTGCCTGCCTAAGTAGACAGCGAGCAAGATCAACAAAGGACTACTACCCCACTGCTCTCCCTCACCAAAGATGGCCGCCTCGAGACAGGGCGAAGGACCCGCAAAGCGCGGTGAGTTTGCCTATTAGAGTGCAAGTAAAGGGTGACAGAGGTGGGGGTATGTGGGCCAGGCTTTAAGAACAAGGTAAAAGTGCCTAAAACAATTTTTAAATTAAATAGAAAAAACGGGAAGTTAAAAGCAGAGGAGCTGCCACCACACACACACTACCACAATAGCGCCACACGCTGGAGAGAACGCGCTGCCAAACTTGCCTGCCTAAGTAGCACTCCATATTGTTCAGTGTGCATAGTATATTTTGTTTTGATATATGACTATTGAGAACTAAGGTTGATGTGCAAATCAAAATAGCAAATCCACCATTTTTTTTACCTAATTGTGCTTCATGTATCACGTACTGACTTATATGCACAAACCTCAAATTACAACAAATGGTGCCGCACAAAGCATCAATTATGATACACTATGTGTATAGTTAAAGCAAAGTCTTAATTTAAACGAAAATTAAAATGTTATATAAATATAAAACAGCATGCTATGACCATGTTCATTGTAATGAACCTGAAAGTGTTGAGATTAACAGTTGTATAATGTATTAAATTAAATCCACATACATGCTAGTACTTTGGACATAACAGGACTGAAAATGTGAAATTCCTCTGCCGTGTATGTAGCTAATCTCATAATTGGCATCCAGCTCGAGAAAGTAGTCCAGGCTAGTCAATTAGAGGATAAATATACAGTGTAATTTGCACAGTGGTTTTATAGCAACACATTAAATGAGCATGAATCATCTTATTTGATTATAGAAATATATGGTGATTTAATTAAGTGATCTCATTAATTCTGCATATTTCCCTAAGATAGAAATGTGTACTTGGGTGTGAGAGAGAAAGAACGAGATAGAGAGCAACAAAAAGTATGGCTTGTGTGCAAGACTAACACAGGATGAGAAGGGGGTCGTTTTAAATTGAGGTAACAGGACCCTTGTTCATTCCTATGAGTGAATACTGCCATCATTCACACCCTCGCCAAATAAAAATTCCATCAATTTAGTGCACTTAATTACTTTTGAAATATGCAGAATTAGCAGGGCTCTGAGAAGTCATACTAGTTACTTCTGATTACCTTTCTTAAGAGACTTTTCCATTTCCTTATTAGATGATCTCTCCTTTTTACTCTGGAGAAAGTACTGAATCTGGAAAATAATCTATTGGTTACATTTCCACCACCATGCCATTGGTATGATGATTTTAGCTGATCGATGGCTTTGAGTCAGTCATGCAACATATTGTTCACCTCATTGTTACACAAGTGTCCGGGAGAAGAGCTAGTAAATATGTAAATTTAGCACTGGTATGTCCTTAGGCCACTTTATCAAGGGATCATTTTTAGCCATGTCATTTCCATACTGCACATTGAAAATGTAATTCCAAATGTATGCATGCAGAAAGATGAATTTGGCAGATAATACAGAGAAATTAAAATACATATGCTACAAGGACTCCTAAAGAAACCAATATGAACTAATGCTGAATTGTCGTATGATATTGCTAATATGTATACATTTTCAAGCACATGAATTGGAATGTAGATTTTGTAGTTTAGCACATGAATCTGAAAACACAAAATAAATCCTCAAGAGATGATGAATGAATGGAAGAGAAAAATAAAAAATGTATATTTGCACCGTCCATAAAATAGTCCTTCCACTGACCAAACGACTACAGCATATTGTGTTTATCGAGTGAAATCAAACAGCAACAAACAGTTTTTGCTCCCCCCTCCAAACCTCTGACCTTTGTGGCAGACCCAAGATGGGAAAACGTTAAAGACTAAATAAATCAACAAATCAAAAATAAAATACATAACCAATCACATACACTATCCCCATGCACTTAAACGTATGAATCATATACTGTATACTATATGTCTTTATGTTGATGAAAAATTGCATCTCCACTATATTTAGATAACAGCATCGTATCCGATCAGTATTTCTCTACAGGGGCCTTGTGTAATGACTTCCAAACGTTAAATATCTTCTTTCTTTCTAAGTTCAAATCGCTAAAAATCCACAGTTATTGCCTGCTAATAAATGTTTAAAACTGTCTGAAGCTTATATCTCTTTAGTTTGTTTTTCAATAATAATAGTGCTAACACCGAGGGATTGGTACATGCATTAATGCATGAACCATCATATAGTGTTTAGCATGTCTTCACTGCTAGCTTTGATAATTATTATAGCTTAAAAATGTATTTAAATTGTGGGGATCCGGAATGCTTCAGTGGGGAGTTCCATATATTTTGCACTGTTACTTATTCACTTATCATGAATATAAAAGCTTTCATTTAAGTTGATCTTTGGTGTTCACAACACTTTGTATCCATATTAGTCCCTCTGTGTTTTTAGGTCGAAGCCTGCATTGCAGGGCAAGGCCCTGCTGCAGGCAAAGACTTATTGTGAACAGGAGGAATTCAGTACTGCGTGAAACCACGCCCCCTTTTTCCATTGGCAGGCCTCTGGAAACGGAGGCCTGCCATTGGAAAAAGCTCCGGTTTAGCAGATTTGTCTGCTCTGGATCCCTCCTCTCGAGGACTCCATGACCTGCCTTACGGTAGCACAACAATATTTTTAGAAATATTGCCTTGGCAACCACGAGGCCGGTCACGGAGTCCTGGAGGGGCGGGATTCAGTATTCTGTTCCCGCCCCTTTTTTTTATTTTGTGTGCATGGCGGCCAATGCTTGTCATTCCTGGTAAGTAACTCTTTCCAAGAGGCTTTCCTGCAGGCGGACAATTATTTTAAGCACAATTAGAATCCACCCGGGAGCCAGAGCGCTGATTCGGAGGAGACGTTGTTGGGAAATCTCGCATTGCAGTTCTGATGGACTTAAATATTACATAGGCCGTAATGCGCCCGCACAACCTGAGCTCATCTCTTTTCCACCCTTCCCGGCCAGAGGTTTGTGAAATCTGAGGCTGCAGCGGCCGGTAGTCTCCTGAGAATTCAGAGGAGCGTCTGCGGCCCTCGCGCAAACGTACACCTCCTTGTTCTGATTGTTAGTTCACTTACTAATGCACTACTGAGCCCTCGTGTGATCCTAGACCTGTGCAAGGCCTGCATGGGTGAACTATATGGGGCTCGACCAACGAACTGAAAGGGCGCCCCAGTCACCGGTTCACCTGTCCTTCGAGAACCTTCCAAAGGACTGGAAGCGCAGCTCTGCCGCCACTGGGACTCCCTTCCTTTCGCTGGAATTCCCCCCACTGGGAACCATTACGGATTTCTCGCTCTTCCCCGGCTCAGAGGGGTGCTATCGTCTTTCCTCACTGCGTGCTACCTATCTATCCTTCGAGTGATTTATCTGTGCGAGCGCCGAACACAGGAAACTCTGCATCTATCTCTGTCTGCCCAAAGACCTTTGTGACGGACATCTTCATTAATGCCTGGGATTTGACTACCCCTCCTTTCTTAACAACCCCCGCCCCCACCCCACCACCACCACCACCACCACCTTCCCTGCCTTTCGTGCTTCATCCTTTTACCAGTATTTCCTCATTTGTCTCTCCTCTGTGCTATTTTGTCATGTTTCCCTCTGTTAAGATTTTTGTTTGGATATGCCATATTTATTTTTTGCTCCAGGACCAGTCCTATAGTTTAAAATATTTACGTTGCCATCTTGTGTTCCTCCATCATTTAGCCTATAAAATGGAAATGTCCAGCTTAGGTCCATAGTGCCAGACTTTCAGCATAACTATAGACTTGATAATGGTATCATATACAGTCATTATGTGTAAGTGTATTTTTTGTGGCAGTCCTGAGATTCTACACTGCTTTTGGCCCTTGCTGCTTTGCACAGAGAAAATGCAAGGTTGGGGGAACAGCGAAAAGTCACTTTGCTTATAGTTGCAAAATCATTCCACTGTTTTTGTCTTTCGTTACATGTCTTGTTGTTTGTGCAGTCATTTCAGCCACTCACTCGTGGTTGCACTGCGAGGGACAGCCGAGCTCCGAGGGACAGGCTGTTGGTGATGCATGAATCACAAGGGCCGACCTACGGCTGCCAGAGCCGAGAAAAGGAGGGGGGGTGGAGATGTGAAGAGTGAGGGAGGGGCCGGGAGAGCGGGGGTGGAAGGAGGGGCTGATTAAAATAATTTAAGGGGGAAGAAGAGTGCAGATCACACCTGGAGCAGCAAGAGACATCAGGCGAGGGGAGAAGAGAAGCATGGAGGGGAGAAGAGAAGCATGGAAGGGTGAGGCCTGAGGGAGGGGCGGGGGGGGGCTGATGAAAAGAAATGAAGGGAGAGGACGAAACCGTACGGGAATGAAAGGAGAAAGGGAGAGGGTGTGAAGAAGGAACATGGGGGAGAGGTCGTACAAAAAAAATAGAGCAGGATTGCGAAGTGAAAATAGAGTCTGGGGGAGGACGGAGGGCCGAGAGGAGGAAAGTAACGGAGAACAAGAAGGGGGAGGGAAGGAGGAGGGGTGTAAAAAGAATAACACCGCCCGACGCTGAGAAATGGAACAAGTGGGGTAACAACAGGGCCATAGACTGAGAGGTAGGAAAGGAACGGAAAAGAAGGGCGCGGGGATGAACGCGAGGGGGAGGTAAAGAGAGGTGAAAAGATGAGTAAAGGAGGGTCTGGGGAGGGCAAAGCGCATGTACGAGGGTCACTCCATGATGCACGCACTTCCACTGGCATGTAACCGTCGAAAGCATTGGAAACAGGAGGGGGAGGGTACAGCTACCCAACGGAAGGCTACGCTGTATCGACACCGAAAGGATGAGGGGCTGAGCCGACCCTGCTGGGATTCAAAGTATTCGGCTTCAGACTCAACCCAGAAACGAGAAGTAAGCGGCAGTGGCTGATATTTAATGCAACGCGCCATCCCTGTCAAATGTTAACCCAGTCCAAGTGTTTTCTTTGTATTCTGGGATATGTACAAGTCCCGGAATTCAAATACAGAAACGTAGACTGACACAGACATCACACAGGAGCAGGGAAACGCAAAATTCTGTATTTCAATCATGGGTGTTTATAATATAGCATTAGCTCACCCCATGTCAGAATTGTTTGGGGCTTGGGTGTAATAATTGGGTCTCCTGGCTGGAAAATAATACGAGTTTCCCATGATAATTTCCCGCAAAAAAATACATAATTTGTGCCATTTTTAACTCCTTTTTAGGTCTCGACTCTAGATGGTGCGCATGCGCTGCCTCGAACTGACGCTGCCTGTGAATTTGGGCAAATCACTTAAACACCCCGTGCCTAACAAAAATGAATGTGTCCTCATGTAACGCATGTATGTACCCACCACCACGCTACCCACCACCCTACCCACCACCACCACCACCATCACCACCCTACTCGCCACCCCTACCCACCACCGCTAAGCATCACCACCACCACCATACCAACCACCACCACCCTACCCACCACCACCACCACCCTGCCCACCACCTCCACCCTACCCACCACCCTACCCACGACCACCAAACCCACCCCCCTACCCACCACCCCTACCCACCACCCCTACCCACTGCCACCCTACCCACCATCACCCTACCCACAATCACCCTACCTACCACCACCACCTTATCAACCACCCTACCCACCACCATCACCACCCTACCCATCACCACCCTACCCACCACCACCACCACACCCACCCCTACCACCACCACACCCACTACCACCACCCTACCACCATACCCACCACCCCTACCCACCACCATCCCTACCCACCACCACCCACTACCCTTACCCACCGCCACCCTCCACCCCTACCCAACGCCACCCCACTCACTGCCACTATACCCACCAGCACCCTACCCACCACCACCAGTAGTAGGTGGTGGAGTAGGAGGAGTAGTAGGTGGTGAAGTAGTAGGAGTAGTAGTAGGTGGAGTAGGAGACGTAGTAGTAGGAGTAGTAGGTGGTGGAGTAGGAGTAAGGAATAAGAGTAGGAGGGGTAGGAGTAGGTGGTGGAGTTGTAGTAGGAGTAGTAGGTGGTGTAGTAGGAGTGGTAGGTGGTGGAGGAGTAGTAGGAGTAGTAGGTGGTGGAGGAGTAGGAGTAGTAGGTGGTGGAGTAGGTGTAGTAGGAGTAGTAGGTGGTGGAGTAGGAATAGTAGGTGGTGGATTAGGAGTAGGAGTAGTAGGTGTAGTGGTAGTAGATGGTGTAGTAGGACTAGTATGTGGTGTAGTAGGAGTAGTAGGGGGTGGAGTAGGAGTAGTAGGTGGTAGAGTAGTAGTAGGAGTAGTAGGTGGTGGAGTAGGAGTAGGTGGTAGAGGAGGAGGAGGAGGAGGAGTAGGTGGTGAAGGCAGAGTAGTAGTAGGTGGTGGAGTAGTAGTAGGTGGTGGAGTACTAGTAGGTGGAGTAGTAGGTGGAGTATTACTAGGTTTAGTAGGTGGAGTATTACTAGGTGTAGTATGTGGAGTATTACTAGGTGTAGTAGGTGGAGTAGTGGTAGGTGGAGTAGGAGAAGTAGTAGTAGGAGTAGTAGTAGGTGGTGGAGTAGTAGTAGGTGGTGGAGTAGTAGTAGGTGGTGGAGTACTAGTAGGTGGAGTAGTAGGTGGAGTATTACTAGGTGTAGTAGGTGGAGTATTACTAGGTGTAGTAGGTGGAGTATTACTAGGTGTAGGTGGAGTAGTAGTAGGTGGAGTAGGAGAAGTAGTAGTAGGAGTAGTAGGTGCTGGAGTAGTAGTAGGTGGTGGAGTAGTAGTAGGTGGTGGAGTAGTAGTAGGTGGTGGAGTACTAGTAGGTGGAGTAGTAGGTGGAGTATTACTAGGTGTAGTAGGTGGAGTATTACTAGGTGTAGTAGGTGGAGTAGTAGTAGGTGGAGTAGGAGAAGTAGTAGTAGGAGTAGTAAGTGGTGGAGTGTAGTAGGTGGTGGAGTACTAGTAGGTGGAGTAGTAGGTGGAGTATTACTAGGTGTAGTAGGTGGAGTATTACTAGGTGTAGTAGGTGGAGTATTACTAGGTGTAGTAGGTGGAGTAGTAGTAGGTGGAGTAGGAGAAGTAGTAGTAGGAGTAGTAGGTGGTGGAGTAGTAGTAGGTGGTGGAGTAGTAGTAGGTGGTGGAGTACTAGTAGGTGGAGGAGTACTAGTAGGTGGAGTAGTAGGTGGAGTATTACTAGGTGTAGTAGGTGGAGTATTACTAGGTGTAGTAGGTGGAGTATTACTAGGTGTAGTAGGTGGAGTAGTAGTAGGTGGAGTAGGAGAAGTAGTAGTAGGAGTAGTAGGTAGTGGTGAAGTAGTAGGAGTAGTAGGCGGTGATGTAGTAGGAGTAGTAGGTGGTGGAGTAGTAGTTGGAGTAGTAGGTGGTGGAGTAGTAGGTGGTGGAGGAGTAGGAGTAGTAGGTGGTGGAGTAGGTATAGTAGGAGTAGTAGGTGGTGGAGTAGGAATAGTAGGTGGTGGAGTAGGAGTAGTGGTAGTAGATGGTATAGTAGGACTAGTATGTGGTGTAGTAGGAGTAGTAGGGGGTGGAGTAGGAGTAGGTGGTGGTGGAGTAGTAGGTGGTGGTGGAGTAGGAGTAGTAGGTGGTAGAGTAGTAGTAGGAGTAGTAGGTGGTGGAGTAGCAGTAGTAGGTGGTGGAGGAGTAGGAGTAGTAGTAGTAGGTGGTGTAGTAAGAGTAGTAGGTGGTTGAGTAGGAATAGTAGGAGTAGTAGGTGGAGTAGGAGTAGTAGTAGGACTAGTAGTAGGTGGTGGAGTAGGAACAGTAGGTGGTGGGGTAGTAGGAGTAGTAGGTGGTGGAGTAGGAGTAGTAATTAGCATTTCTTACAAAGCCCTTGGACTATACCATTTCCTGCTGAAAGGCAATATTTTTCTCCATGTGTTCCTATACCTGGCGTGTCACGCAGTTTGGTGCTTGCTTACCCTCTATGTTAAACAAGCATTTGCAATGCAATAGTTCTCGCAGTTACACAAGTTTCAGCTATTGGCATTGTAAATGTATATGCGTTGTATTTATATATGTAAAACAAAACCCAAAATAAAAGGCCTAGCCATTTACAATACTACCCTAATTCCCTTACCTTTTATCTGCATATCTTCCCCTTCATTCTAATCTAAATACTCCATCAGTACAACACATCTTACTCACAAACATATACAATATATGTTGCCCTCTACCAAACACATGTTGTTTACAGTTAGACACAATAAGTCTTTATATATCACATTAGGCCATTTAGTACTATCTTTTTACTTTTATTTAAAATTACAATTCATTTTCATTATGTTTTACAAAATAAAAACAACACACAAAAAACAATGTAATTTACAATATCAATAGCTCTAAATAATGTCACTGCGAGACCTATTGCATTTTTAATGCTTGTTATCACTGGGACCGGTTTCAGGGTATCACCCCTCATCAGCCAGGCTTGCTTGAATCCAACGGCATAGTGGAAACGATGGATTTAGGCCTAGACCGCTGTACTAAGAGTGAGTGTTTGACATTGCTCAGTATTCCGTTCATCAATTGTTTTTGCATTTGGCACCCCAAGTGTGACAGCGATGCCCAGATGTGGATCTCTGGTTCGCCACACCACTGGAACAGGCTATGTGGCGGATAAGGGGTGATATCCCGAAAACACACCTAGGATGCTTGCTTCCGGCCCGGTGAGGACCTGACATGACAGTTAAAGCTGGACAGTTCCCTTGGGGAGCACGGTCAAGGCTGATTTGCATATGGCATAAGAGCACTGGATTTAGGTCCAGATCTCTGCACTGGGGGTGCATGTTTGCCATTGTTCAGCATTTCATCCATCAATTGTTCTTTTTAGGTCTCGGCGTCAACGCGCGGAAGCGCGTCTCCGCCGAGATCTTTTGTCAGCGACTATGCTTCCCAGGAGACAGTCCCGGCCGCGCGCATCCTTCGAGGCGATTTGTAACTGGAACGCGCGCTGTGGCCAGGCGCTGTCTCCTGGGTAGCGCAAGCACCACACACGCATGCGCATACACACACACACAAGCGCCCATGCACGCACGCACATACATACATACAGAGACACCACCCCTGACACATACACACACGCGCGCACACACACAAGTGCACCGAGGCCCCCCCTCCCCGCCGTCACCGTCGCACACATACATACACACACACACACGAGCATACACACACACACACACGTGCACCAATCCCGCTCCAGCCTTTTGGAACTTACCTTACCTCAGCACGCGGCGCCCAACCTCCTGCTGGCGCGGCCCCGGGGCTCTACACCGCTCACAGGAGCCCCGGGCCGCGAGACGCAACGACTCCGCCTGCCTCCTCTTCCGGTCTGAACGTGGCCCCGCCCCCGTCACAGGCGACCGTGCCTGACTTCCGGGGCGGCCGCGATACTAAGAGACTGCTGGGGACAAAGTGTGGTCTGTGGAGTTACAATGGCTGCAAGCAAGAGGTGAGTGTGAAAGTGCCGACCTTATTTATGTTTAATGATAAAAACAAGGTTAAACTTAAACATCTGAGTATCTATCACACAGAGAAGATGGGATGGGCAGATCTACAGCACAAAACTCCTAAAATGCAAACGTGTTAAAGAAGACCCATAGAAAGCAACAGGCTGTTCACATACACTGAACATCTGCCTGTGATAAATGCAATATAAACTGTGATAAAACTGCATTGGCGACACCCCAATATATGATGGGGTTGAATTCCCGAGCTGGGGGCCATGAGTCGAGGAGGTTCTACCCCATTGAGGCCGAGTTCGTGTCAGTGGGACACTACCATCTCATGGCCTAGGGTTCGGAGGTTCCTGCTTTTAATGTACATTTTCTTCCCTTGTACACTATCAGGATGGAATTTAGCTATCGTGCATCCCAGTTAAGTGATAAGTGAGTTATGTATGCATACCTTAATTACTGGGTTATTTGGGAGGGTGCGCGCGCCTGTGAGTGTGTGTGTGTAGTATGTGTGTGTCTTGTTTTCTGGAGACGGATCAGCATTGAGCGAAAACGCTGATGCAGTGATTTATCTGAGCACTTTGTCACACCCGAGAGGCCTTTCTCGCTCTCGGGGTGTGCAGTGTGCACAGCGGTGATGGTCACAGGCGCGGCTCCGCCAGGGGGCGTCGTGCGGCGCAGCAAGCTGTAGCATTTGATTAGTGCCTAAACAATAGCGATGCGGGCCACGAGCGGTTATTTCGCAGAACAAAGATGCATTGCAGATTGCTTTATGTCGCGTCCATTGGCGCTTATTATGAGAAGTGTACGGGCCTGACGGAAAGTAATTGCTTTCCGCCGGTGTTTTGGTTGGGCGCCGTACATCAGGTAGCCTGTGTTCTCTTTGTATTCACGGGCGGATTGTACAAGAGAATGGGCTGATTTCCCACAAGGGCATTTACGCTAATTAATTTAGTTATCTCAAGAGCTTAACAAGTTGGAGCCCATGCTGGCCGAGTAGCAGCGTTCATCCACAGTACAATCACTTCATGGTATTTAAGATTAAGCGATGTTCCTTCCCCATGCGAACGAGCTCACGTGGTCATCTCTGGGCGCGTCTTCGCTTCCCTCGGATTCTAACAGGGAGGTGTCCGCTTTCTGTATTTTTAGTGGTGAGTGGTGAGGGCAGAGTGGTGAGTGGTGAGTGGTGAGTGCAGAGTGGTGAGTGCAGAGTGGTGAGTGCAGAGTGGTGAGTGCAGAGTGGTGAGTGGTGAGTGCAGAGTGGTGAGTGCAGAGTGGTGAGTGCAGAGTGGTGAGGGCAGAGTGGAGAGTGCAGAGTGGAGAGTGCAGAGTGGTGAGTGCAGAGTGGTGAGTGTGCAGAGTGGTGAGTGCAGAGTGGTGAGTGCAGAGTGGTGAGTGCAGAGTTGTGAGTGCAGAGTGGTGAGTGCAGAGTGGTGAGTGCAGAGTGGTGAGTGGTGAGTGCAGAGTGGTGAGTGCAGAGTGGTGAGTGCAGAGTGGTGAGGGCAGAGTGGTGAGGGCAGAGTGGTGAGGGCAGAGTGGTGAGTGGTGAGTGCAGAGTGGTGAGTGCAGAGTGGTGAGTGCAGAGTGGTGAGTGCAGAGTGGTGAGTGCAGAGTGGTGAGTGCAGAGTGGTGAGTGCAGAGTGGTGAGTGTGCAGAGTGGTGAGTGTGCAGAGTAGTGAGTGTGCAGAGTAGTGAGTGTGCAGAGTAGTGAGTGTGCAGAGTAGTGAGTGCAGAGCAAGTGTGCAGAGCATTGTGTGCTGTTGAGTGCAGAGTGCTGTGTATTGGTAATGTTAATGACAATGCCCATTTATTTTTGATTTAAAGAAAAAAAATGTCATGAGCAATGCCAATAGCTCTACCTTTAATGATGCCGAGACCATTGCATTGCAAATGCTTGTTTTATTTGCACCCCAATTGGGACAGGGATGTTCAGATGTCGGTCCTGGGAGCACCATCCACTGGAACAAGCTATCCTGGCGGATGAGGGTTGATACCCCGAAACCCATACTAGGATGCTTTCTTCTGGTCCACTGAAGGTCTTGCCTGGCAGTTCAGGCTGGACAGTTCCCATGGGGAGCAGGATCAAGACTAATTTGCCTATGGGTAGGTCCAAACTGGGGTGGTGTGCTGAGCAAAAGAGCAATGGCTTTAGGCCCAGATCTCTGTACATGGGGTGAGCGTTTGACATTGTTCAGTATTCTGTCCATCAATTGTTCTGTTTGCATTTGTCACCCGCAAGTGGGACGGGGATGCCCAGACGTGGGTTCTGTGCTCGCCATGCCACTGGATTCAGGCTATCCTGCCTGATGATGGGTGATACTCTGAAACTTGTCCTAGGATGCTTGTTTCTGGTCAGGTAGGACCTGGCCTGGCAGTTTGGGCAGGAATGTTCTCTTGGGGAGCAGGGTCATGACTGACTTGCATATGGCTGGGTCGAAACTGGAGGGAGTGGCATGGTGAGCAAAAAAATATGGATTTAGGCCCGATCTTTGTACTGTGGGTGAGTGTTTGACATTGTTCAACATTTCGCACATCAATTGTTCTTTTTGCATTGTTCAATCCAAGTGGGATAGTGGTGCTCGGACGTGGGTCCTGTGCTCAAAATGCCACTGGATTCAGGCTATCCATTGATGCGTGGTGATACCCCGAAACTTGTCCTAGCATGCTCGTTTCTGGTCCAAGGTGCACCTGGCCTGACAATTCGGGCCTGAATGTTCTCATGGGGATTAGGGTCAAGACTGATTTGCATACGGGTGGGTCCAAACTGAGGTGGCGTGCTGAGCAAAAAAGCCATAGATTTAAAGCCAGATCTCTGTACTCGGTGAGTGTTTGATATTGCTCAGCATTCCATCCTTCCATTTTTTTCCATTATTGATTTCATGGGCTGATCTTACTAACCACATTTTTTTCAGCCTTCCAGGATAACCTTTGACCCGATTGTAACATCTATAGATGGCATCAGCAGGTGGTGGAACACAGGGATCATTTTTGCACAGATTAACCTGTCTTGTTACATTGTTGACGGGGCCATAAATGGCCTAGGACCCATGATTCTTTGTTGCATGCTGAATCTATACATTCTTACTTTGGTAATGGCACTCCTAAAATATAGTTTTGCTAAAAATACTAAAATTAAACAGAGATGGATAATTATGCTATTCTTGTCGATCTTCTGATTGAACTACAGTCTAAACAAGAAACAGCTCTACTCATGAGTTATTTGTGTTCCTATTTCCAAAACTCTAAACTGGTAATGTTGTGGTGCAGCCTCCTTCCATGCCAAGGGGCCACATGTGCTGGGCATTGATTACTAACCTGACAACATGAAACTGAAGGTTGGGGGGAGTGGTGGCAAGCCTGTGGTGGTCATATTGCAGGAAAACGATTGGTTCTTCCTTGAACCTGCTTTGTGTAGCATCACTGTTAGTCAGATAAAAGGTTACTATAATGTAAACTCTCTCATAGTCAATTTTTTAAACTTGATTCTTGTGCACTTATACTACTGGTCTGCAAAGTTTATTAAC
This sequence comes from Lissotriton vulgaris, assembly GCF_964263255.1. Classification (NCBI taxonomy): domain Eukaryota; kingdom Metazoa; phylum Chordata; class Amphibia; order Caudata; family Salamandridae; genus Lissotriton; species Lissotriton vulgaris. The sequence goes on along the minus strand of NC_141694.1, from coordinate 1,607,199,097 downwards.
CCTGCCAGATAGTGATTGTCTAAAGGGCTGCACACCTTTAGTATTTTGTTGCTTTAGTGGCTAGTTGTCAGTCACTGTGTGATTACACCCACTTGTGTTTGCAATAAAGATTTATATAACATAGAATGGCCTCTTTTTGGGGTCAAAGGTTGAGTTTTAAGAACAAAAGATCTCACCCCTATCACGACTAGGATTTTGGTAAACAATTCCCCTCCTCTCTGCTGGATGCAGTAGTTCACACAAGTGATACTGTAGTAGCACACCAATCAATCAATCAATACATTTGTAAAGCGCGCAACTTACCCATGAGGGCCTCAAGATGCTGGGGGGGGGAGGGGGGGTGCATATTGCACAAAGAGCCAGGTTTTGAGGAGTCTTCTGAAGGTCAGCAGGTCTTGGGTCTGTCGTAGGAGGATAGGGAGGGTGTTCCAAGTCTTGGCGGTGAGGTGGGAGAACGATCTGCCGGCTAAAGTCGCTCTTCGAATGCGGGGAACTGTGGTGAGGGCGAGGTCGGGGGAGCAAAGCTGACGGGTGGGGGTGTGGAAGCTGAGTCGTCTGTTGAGGTACTCTGGTCCGGTGTTGTGGAGTGCTTGTGTGCGTGGGTGAGGAGCTTGTTGAGGGGGGGCCAGTGCAGGTCTCTCAGGTGGGGTCTGATGTGGCTGCGGCAAGGAATGTCGAGGATCAGACGTGCAGATGCGCTCTGAATGCGTTGAAGTCGTTTCAGGAGTATGGCCGAGGCTCCTGTGTAGAGGGCACTTCTGTAGTCCAACCTGCTGCTAATGAGGGCCTGGGTGACGGTTCATCTCGTTTCGGTGGGGATCCACTTGTAGAACCTGTGAAGCATGCGGAGGGTGTTGAAGCAGGAGGATGAGATGGCGTTGACCTGCTTTGTCATGCATGGAGTGGAGTTGAGGTTGAACCCTAGGTTGCGGGCGTGGTCGGTGGGTGCTGGAGCTGTTCCTAGTGCGGTCAGCTACCAGGAGTCGTCCCAGGCCGAGGGGGTAGAGCCGAGGATGAGGACTTCTGTCTTGTCCGAGTTCAGCTTCAGTCGGCTGTTCTTCATCCACTCGGCGACTGCTTTCATTCCTTCGTGGAGGTTGGTTTTGGTGATGTGGAGGTCCTTGGTGTGGGAGAGGATCAACTGTGTGTCATCGGCGTATGAGATGATGTTGAGGTCGTGCCGTCGTGCGACATGGACGAGTGGTGCCATGTAGATGTTAAACAGCGTTGGGCTAAGGAATGAGCCCTGGGGTACACCGCAAATGATCTCGGTGTCTTTGGATCAAAAAGGGGGAAGGTGGATGCTCTGTGTTCTTCCGGAGAGGAAGGAGGTGGTCCAGTCCAGGGCCTTCACTTGGATCCCGGCGTCATGGAGGCGTGTACGTAGTGTGCGGTGGCAGACCGTGTCGAAGGTGGCTGACAGGTCCAGGAGGATGAGGGCTGTGGTTTCTCAGTTGTCGAGCAGAGCTCTGATGTCATCTGTGGCGGCAAAGAGGGCAGTTTCGCTGCTGTGGTTGCAGCGGAACGGGGACTGGGACGGGTCCAGGATGCTGTTCTCCTTGAGGTAGCGGGTTAAGTGTATGTTGACGGTCTTCTCGAGGACCTTCACCAGGAACGGGAGAAGGGAGATGGACCGGAAATTCTTGAAGTCCTTGGGGTCAGCCTTGGGTTTTTTATGTAGGGCGTTGATCTTGGTGTGCTTCCAGCTCTCCAGGAAGGTCGCTGTCTCGAAGGAGATGTTGATGGCTTCCAGGAGATGAGGTGCGATGGTGGAGCTGGCTTTGTTGAAGATGTGTGGGCATGGGCCTGACGAGGATCCAGAGTGGATGGTGTTCATGATTTTGATGGTGTCGTCGTTGTCTATGTTGGTCAAGGAGAGCAGGCGTTTTGTGCGGAAGATGCTCGTGGGGGCGGAGGTCTCAGTGGTAGTCGGGGCGGTTGTGGCGTTGAGCTGTCATGGATGTCGGCGATCTTGCGATGGGGCAAGGGAGTTGCACAGGTCTTGCGAAGGTTAGATGTCGTTGGTGTTGGAGCTGGGGTTGGAGAGTTCCTTCACGATGTTGAAGATCTCTTTGCTGTTGTGTGAGTTGTTGTCTAGGCAGTCTTTGAAGGAGGCCCTTTTGGCGAATCTGATGAGGTGGTGTCTGGGGGTGGCGTTCTTGTGGGCTGCGTAGCTGTTGTGTTTGTTCACGGTGCCATTTCTTTTCTAGCTTTCGGCAGATTTGCTTGGAGGCCTGGACATCTACAGTGAACCAGCTGGCTTTCTTACAGGTCTGGCTGTTGGAGGGTTTCTTGATCGGTGCGAGGGTGTCGGTGCAGTCGTTGATCCACTGTCTGAGGTTGCGGGCAGTGGTGTCGGGGTCGGTGGGGTCAGCGGGTGGGTTCCGGGCGAGGGTGGTGGTAAGCTGGTCTTCGGTGACTTTGCTCCAGCAGCAGTGAGGGATCTGTTGGGTGTGGTGGTGTGTGGTGGGTTTCAGGATGGTGACGTTGATTCAGTGATGGTCGGTCCAGTGGAGTTTGGTGGTGTATGTGAAGGAGACTTGCGCGCTTGCGGAGAAGATGGGGTCAAGAGTGTGGCCGGCCGAGTGGGTAGGTGTTGTGACGAGTTGTGAGTCCGAGGTTGGCGAGCGATGGCAGACACCATCAGCTACTTTTCCTACAATCCCCCATTCAACGGATAATAATCTAGAACCCCCAGTCTTGATAAAAAGGTTTAAGATAATTTATTATTCCTTTTTTGAATGCTTATTTCTGTGATAATATGTGTTAGAAAAAGGTTTCTGGTTGGCAGAGGTATGCGCCCTGTCCAAGCAAGAACCACGATCCTAGTCAGGGTATGTAAGATACACACTAACAGATAACCTGTAATGACCCTTTGGTAACTTGGTATGGAGCAGTCAGGCTTATCTAAAGAGGCAATATGTAAAGTATTTGTGCAGCACACACACACACACACACAGTAATGTAATGTAAACACCACAATAAGACTCCACCCTGGTTTATAAAAATAGACAGTAATCAGTACTAGAATGACAAAAATTCAATAAGCAGGAGTCGAGTTATGAACTTTTAAAGAATAAAAAGAGTCCTTGCGCTTAGTAGCAATAAGCGACAGTGAGGATTATCTGGTCGCACTGGACCGGGACAAGATCAACAGTTGAAGCCAACTGAAATGGAGAGCTGGCCAGGGACAAGAGCAACGAAGGCCTGGTGAACTGAGTACTTTGATCCCGGGTCGCAACAGTGAGATGCAGGGTGCAGATGAGTGAAGTGCTGATGCAGATGAGTGAAGTGCCGATGTTGAGCCCGCAGTCGAGATGATGCATTGATTTACGTTATGCACTGGTGGCAATGCGCCGGGTCTGTTGAGTGGAGTGACTGTTGCAATTGCAGCAGTTCTAAAGGTAATGCTCCAGGTTAATCCATGCTGAAGGGGTGATAGGTCGATCAATAATTTCAGCTTAAAAGTGCATTAAAGACGTCCCCATACTAAGCTTTGAGAGGAGTCGGCCTCACAGTAGTGAAAACAAAATGTGGGTGTCTACCAGGATAAGCAAAATTTAAAACTACATGTACTACCCTTTACCTACACAGCACCCCGGTGTATGGGCTAGCTAACGCCTACCTTAAGAGTGTAATAAAAGGGGAGTTTTAAAAGCTAGGCAAGAGTTTAAAATGCCAATTCAAAGTGACAGTAACACTGCACATCCAGGCTCTGCAGTTGCAGGCCTGAGACATGTTGAAAGGGCTACTTGTGTGGGTGGCACAATCAGTGCAGCATGCCCACTAGTAGCATTTAATTTACAGACCATGGGCATATGGTATACCACTTAACAAGGGACTTAAAAGTAAATTTAAATATGCCAGTTGTGTATACACCAATGTTACCATGTTTAGGGGAGAAGCACATGCACTTTAGCACTGGTCAGCAGTGGTAACGCGCTCAGAGTCCTAAGGCCAGGAAGAAGGATCAACAAAAAGAGTAGGTAAGCAGGCAAAACATTTAGGGGAAGAACACACTAAGGCAGACAGGTCTAACAATATGTAATGAGAAAGGGCAGCTAGAATGAGTACATTGTAGTAGAATGAGTGCCCACAAAATAAAACTTCACTTTGTTGTCCAACTTAAAACATGTATTTTAATTATATGGTTCTTTCCATTTGATAAGGTGCTAGTATTTCATGATAACGAGGTGCCAAATCATTTTGGGCAAGAAGTCAGTGGACTGTACAGACAGATATGCCTTTTTTCTTTTTTTTTTTTTTACTTTTAAACCAAGCTTGCTCTTTAGTGTTGTACTTAGAAAAGAAATGAATGCTTTTGATGCTGGGATATACATCAGTAATAATGTATGTGCATAGATTTATAGGTGCAGGAGAGGTAAACTGCGTGTGTCATTGGTGTTAATTCTACAGCTTAATAAATCGGCTTCGTGGCATGAGTACTCAGAATTTGTGTAGAGGCCATGGAGATGCATAATAACATTGCATCTTCTCTCGCTCTTACTGCTACTGCTGTGGGTCTCTGTGGCCTGAAGATGGTTTCAGATCTATAAGGTGTCTGTAGGTGCCAAAAAGATCCTAGATTGTGCACCGCTTTGCCTAATCGGTCAATGGGCACAGAAAATCAGATAACTATCCATTACAACCTAGCACGTTGAAAGGCATAGTATGATTTGTGCGCCGTATAATAGCTGAGTAAAGCATTTAAGAAGGTCTGCAGCACTCCTGTTTTCCTCACCTGTCACTTTCCTTTATTAAAAACTTGCACCAGTTGCAGTTGAGTCCTGAAAGGAATAAAGGTCACTGCAGCAGCCAAGGCGTTTCTACACTTAGGAATTAAGATGTGGATACTTCCGGTTTGCAAACCACTGTCCTGCAGTATCAGCAGAAACTAAGCCTGCTGGCCTGGTCAGATGAACAAGGCTCTTTAAGATATGTAATTCATAGGAGGACTACAGGTCACGGGCAGTATCGTGATCTCATTTTCTGCCTGCGCGGAACGGATCTGTGCAATTCTTGAGTGCTTACATTATCTCGAAATCTGTCCACGGTAATGCATGTCTGCTGACAGCAGAGCTCGGAAACACAGAGGCAATTACTACCCTGTGCTTGCGAGCTTTGTTGTTAGCAAAACACACACTAACTCAGAGATATTTCGAGTTAATGCATGCGTAAAATACATCAAAAAGAAATGCACAGATCTCTTCGGCACTGGCGCAGTTCAGAAAATAGCATCATGTTAGGGCCTCAGGGCTCCCAGGCATGGTAATGCAAACACTGGTATTTTTATGCGCTCTTTTGAGGAACTCGAAGTGTATCAGGATCTGTCTGCGTGTCATGAAGAGCTGCGCTGGGCAGTGTGCCTGTGCAGTGGGCAAAGAGGGCACGAAAGAGCTGAAACGGGATCATAAATTCAAAGCTGGTTCGAACAGGGGCCCCCAAAATATATTTGGCCCAGCACTCCCGAAAGCCTTAAGATGTCCCTGACACAAATTCTGGCTTATGTAGGTTATTCAGAATTCTCCAGCCAAAAAGATTTTTGAAAGACTTCTAGGTGTATTTTTATTTTATTTATACTTTTGTGATTTAGTGCACTTTTAATGTGTCATAGTGCTTAACATGCACATTTCAGAGGATATTTCAGGCAGTTTTAAAATGAAAATTGCTAAACATAAAACAACATTTTGCCACTTGATACAATCTGCCCTCAGTAGGATAGGAGTGTTATGTTAGAAAAGAAAGCAGACTGAAGTATGGTGGAGTGCATATGTGTAATCAGATGATAATAATGGGAGAAGGTCATAGAAGAATAGCAAAGATTAGTCAGGGTGTAATTTATGATTTGTCAATTTGTTCTTTAGGATCTGTAGGAAGTGTATTCTATATGTAAGGGAAGTTTCATGAGATGGTACATTTAATGGTAAACCTTTTCTTGAGAAGGGGAATTCTGAGTTGTTGGGTTTGGCTTTTCAATGTTGCATTGTAATTAGATCTCAAGTTTGTATGACATGTAAGTTGAGCATTTTAGGTGAATGTCGTTGGATGCGGCAGGTTGTTTTATGAAGTGACTGGGAATGTATAGAAGGTCAATGGAGCGATTTAGGAAGCAGGGATAGCCTGTCAAAGTTTCTAGTATTTGTGATCAGTATAGCAGTGGAGTGCAGGACAGGTTTGCGAAGGACTGGGTACGACTTAAGAAGTTTGTTCATGAGGGCCTATCCATACTTAATTTGAAAGATGACCCTGCATGGTCATCAGTCGTTCTAAAATGTTCACATGGCTGCAGTTCTGTTGCAGCCTCATTTGCTACTGGTGGGATGTGGCATATCCTTTAAGTTGCTTATTTTGCATACTAATTCCTCCTGCCTATCTGAGAATACATTTGCAATTGCCATTCCAAACCATAGTTTAGATCTAGTGGACATCACTCCATGGAAGTGAGCTGGTTGGAGAGGTGAATAAGTTGACCCTATTAGATAATAACCCTTTGGAATAGACTGCAGCTTCATACACATAAGATCTACAACCTATTAATCTTATGCAAATGGATTAGATCTTAGTACTTCTCTTCTTTTCTCTCCTTTTCTTCCTATTTCCTCACTAGTAGATTGAGACATTGGCTTTAGGTCAGACGGCCATATTTCCCTTAACCCACAACTCAATGAAAGCCGAAATCCATCACAGCTTCAGTTAAACGACCTCAAAAGAAAACTATTTTTTATCTGCCCACATTCCTCCAGGTCTCATTGGCTAATCAAATATATCCCCAAGATTAAACTATGGCAATGACCAGTTATAAGAATCCAGAGGTCCAGAGTGCAGTCCAACATATAATGGAGTTTTTGTGCTTCACATTGGCTCCCAAATTCTAAGAGATTATTGTTCAAGGCTCTTATTGTGATGTACACGCTGTTCACCATTATAGGTGCTCTTTTGGACCAGGAAGTTTGTGTATTGCATCTCACATGCTCTGAGTTCTTTTGGTCTGGTCATATGCTCCGGACCAGAAGACCATAAGCCCACGGCTACCTCCCGAGCAGGGCACCCACTTTACGTAAACGTTCTGTGAAGTCGCTAGTCAGCAACCATCTCCATGCATCTGGCACTGAAAGGATCCAGAGTCTCGCACTCGTATTCTCTGTTCCCCCGCACAGTGCTCTTCCAATCAGGCCCGGACTGGTCACTCCGGGCACCGGGAAATCCCCCGGTAGGCTGGACCAGGTGGGGGCCGGTTTTGAGACCGGGGGCCGGTTCTGTTGTTGGGGCCGATTCGGCCCCAACAATAGAACACAGTGACCACAATGCTCCGAAGTATGTCCGCTCATTTTCATTTCAGGCAGGCAGGCTCTTTGATCAGGTGGCAGGCCGCCGTCCTTCTCATTTTAATTTATTAAACACCACCACCTGACCATGATGAGATCACCATTGATGATGTCATGTAGACGACGTGCGTCACGTGCGCAGCACGCGGATGTCACCGCCCTCCGTGTGTGCGCGCCCGATGATCAGGGGGAAGGGCTCTTACGCATTGGGAAAAAGTGCGTGGCTTGTGACTCTGAGGCAAGATGAGGCATCTTAGAGGCCAGAGGGAGACTGGAAAGAGAGCGGCTCAGCGGCACCCCATAATTTAATTCCCCCTGTCTTCCAGTGCCACCCGCAGGTGAGTGCTATTTGTTCCTTCCTGGCAAAATCTGAGGATTTATGGGCGGCGACGTGGCGTTGTGGCACTGTAGTGTCTGGGGCAGACGGTAGTGGACCTGCATGATAAACACTTGGAGCTTCCCTTGTTTCGACAGTTAGTCAAATGTTAAGACATCAAACCCAGAAGGGGACAGGCAGTAGGATCAGGCCGAAATAGGGCTCAGAAGACTAAGGGTACAGAAGGGGACATACGGTTCGGCCCACACAAGGCGGGAGCAGCTTTGGCCCAGATTGGTCCTGAAGGTGGGCATCACACTAAGGCGCACAAAAGCCCGAAAGGGGCATCATGTTCAGGCTCTGATGAGGCCTCGAAAAGGATGGGCAAATGCTCCAGCTCATACAGGGCCCTAGAAAGCACAGGCTGTAGGTTCTGACTCACACAAGGCTCAAGGAAGGGCAGGGTATATATGCTCTCGGGCGCACAGGGTGGTGCCATGCTCGGGCAGGCCCACAAAGTGTCTAATAAAGGCAAGATTCAGACTCCAGCCCACACGGGCCTCGATAGGACAGGGTGCATGCTCCAGCAAACACAGGGACAAGAAGGGGTGCAGGGACCCATCTGGAACTAAAAATACATGAATAATCAAATCCATCTGACGATCAAAACAAACACATGACTCACTGTAAGCAGTGTAATATCCTCGAGGGACGGCAGAAGAGGTACTCGAGGCATTACAACGAAAGAATCAGGGCCCTGTGCAATATCCAATGGAAAGGTAAGTGGAAGTTAAAGCATTCCATCCATAAGACAGTCCAGGACTGGGTACAAATGCAGCAAGAAGAAAATAGATCATGACAGCCCATGATGGCTTTAAAAGAGAAGATGGTACTGGTGTAGGCGGGGGAGGGGGGGGGGGGCAGGGGGCTTGATTGGTGGAAGCTTAGCAGCGTGGCAGGTGACCATCACCTAACGCTGCCTATCGGTCACTATAGGATTTTTTTGTTCACCCTTCCCGCCAAGGGTGCTGATTCTAAGGATGCAGGAGGAGCTGCAGTACTCCCAGAATAACCTTGAATCCTGCTGTGCTTAGTTTATGCCTGTGTTGCCAGTACTCTGACCAGCATTTAATTCTAAACACCAGCACTTTACTTATGACAGGCCCCCACATGGAGACACTGTCTGCCTATTTTCAGCAGAACATGCCAATTTAGCAATTCAATATAGACTAAAAAATTATTTGTGTCTAGGCCGTTGGTACTGGCACTTTGCAGCACTTGCAGGGGCAGAGGGCGGGGCAAGCTGTAGCTACATCCTAAGCAATGTCTTAGGTCCTGGCACATTAAGCACGCTTGCAGGAGTTCAAAAGTAGAATGTTCACCTAGGGTGAGGGGTATGGCTCAGCAGCCAGAGAGGCTGACTCCAAAGCACAGGGACCACGGTTCGATAGCGGGCGGCAGATCAGCATCATGTCAGACAGGGTAATAGCTCACTTAATCACCCCAAGGGCCCCCAGGACCATGAACACTTAAAGGGTGGCATGTTCGCGCTTTGCACATATGGATTAATAGTATTACTATCAATGATGAGGCCTTTCAATTTTGTTATTATCTTGTGGTGTTTCAAGACAGAGGTGAAATGCTAGGCTTTGTCTTCTGACAAATTATTCCTTAACGTTTTTTAATAAGGAAATTGGCATTTACTTTGCCCTTCTCTTACTGCAAAGTAAGTGAATTTTGCAATAAAGAGACAATCTTCGTGGGGTACAGAGAGTTTGAAAAGAGAAGTTTACATTATGTCAAAAGTTTTCCAACACACAACAAAATTGAAGTACTTGTAAATTAACTTTACAGTAATTCAAAATATATCTAATTCTGAATTGTGATGGTTACAAATAGATTAATAAATCAAAACAAACACTTTACTTGTGCGATAAATATGCTCAGAAAACAAATTTCAACAAGTTGTTGTTTGTGTGACATATACGTATAGCAGTAAAACTGCATGCAAGATGCAAATGTAATAGCCTAATCAAGGGGACTTTTCCATGTAAAATGTGCTGTCTGTATTTGGCATTACCGCGCTACTTCATGCTTTACTCCTATATTTGGGACAATGTGTTTCAAAATGCATTCTGGACACATACTACAACGCTATCATACTCCTGTCGAATCTATGTAGCTCATTTGCTACACTTGTCCTTTATGTAGCGCTTTGTGTTTTCACAAAATCTCTAATTTCAGTGGCATAACATTAATGGCAGCATCCCCTACTCAAAAAAATTGTCCCAGCACTACTACCTCTAGGCACCATATGTTTTTGCTGGAGGTCAGGTCATGTATATAGGGCATGGTAAGGACCTGTTTCAACGTCCCAGGTCGAGCCTGGGCAGCTCATGCGCTGCTGCGAGACATGCAGTAGTGGAGTATGGCTTTGAAGCCCCAACCAGTCTCCGGACATATTTTTAATTGGCGTGTGTCATTGTCCTTCCTAAAAGTTGGCTTCTAAGTTGTTATTAGGCTTGTTAGTTCGCCCTTGATACCGCCTTGTCTGCATTTGTTACCTCCCATAACAACTGGACCTTTTACTGGTGTTGATACATGGTTTGCTTTATAAGTCGGTGAGCACTATTTTCTTTAATGCAAATGAAATGTCTTTGAATGTTATTTTTAAAAAGACATTAACATAACCTACTTTCACCTTTTATTCAAGACTTCTAAAACAATACATTATTATACTGTTGCAATTCATCTGCTATGCTATCCTTTTGCGCCGTGTTGGGAGCCCATCAACAATCAAATATAAAACATGTCTTTCGCAGTAAAGCTTTAAATAATGTTGACTTCACTCTGACATCTGAACAACATGTGATGATTACAGTAGATTACGCGGGTTTATCCAATATGTCTATATTGGGTAGCTCATACTTAAACTACGGAATATGAAAAAGATTATTTCTGTATGGCGTTGGCCAATTAAACTACACTCCACATTGCAATCTGCATATTTTTTCTCTACATTCGCTACTTTCCTCATTTTAGATTAAAGAAAACATCACCTGTACCAGTTACCAGTTACGATGGGTGTGAGGCAACAGTGCATGCTTGCTCCCACCCTTTTTCTTTTATACATCAATGATTTAGTATCCCTGCTTGGGTTGTGTGGAAATGAGGCCCGCATCTTGCTGGTAGGAAGGTCCCGTCCCTCTTGCTTGCAGATGACACACTTTTAATTTCCAAATCTCTTATAGGGATCCAGAGGCTGTCAGATCAATTTGGAACATTCTGCAACCAGAGAGGCATGGAGGTCAACATCAGTAAAACGAAATATATGGTCTTCAATCCCTGCCCATCTGCTCGCTCCCCTCCATCTTTCCTTATGGTGCACCATTAGAGAGAGTTCACATATTAAAAAATGTAGGGATCACGACCACTGAAGAGTTTGGCTGGATACCACACATAAACAAGTGTAAACTCAAGATGGAGCAAAACATAGGGGGTATCCTAAGGTCCCATCAAGGTTCTCCTTTTCGTCCGATATGTCCCACTCCAAATTTATAATCTTCAAACACTAGTGGCTACTATTTATGGTGGGGAACTGTTGGGTAACACAGACAAGGGAAGCTTGGAAAAAGAAGAAAATAGTTTCCTGTGACTCCTCGCCAGCCTCCTGGCTAGCACCCCCTTAATTTCGTTGAGGCTTGATGTGGTGTCTCAGGCCTCCCTCTAATAAATTGGGCCTTTCACCAATACTATATTGGTGCAGGATCTGGGCTTCCCCAGCACTGACACCTTATTAACAGGGCTTGGAGGATGTTTTGAGGTTGCCCGGGGCTTTCAGAAATCCCTGGTTTAGATATGTCCAACAGTAGTTGAGTGAGTTGGGGTGTGGGAATCTGTGGCTTACACCTTCGGAAGCTCTGGGGATATCGGAAAAACTGTGTAAGCACCTATTCGGGCAGTACGTTGATAATTTAATATTGCGATCTGCTAGAATGGATTCCCTCACCACTGCCTTCCTAGAGCATAAAGATAGCTACTTTGTAGAGAGATATATTGATGAGACCGAACACCATCAAAACCAAAACGCTTTACAGGAAATTTAGGTTTGGGTCCCTGCCTCTATGGTTAGTCACAGCCAATTGGATGCAGGCATTCAATATACCAGACAGGAACTGTCCCTTTTGCCCCGTATTATCCGAAACCATTGTTCCTGTTCTAATCTTTGGCTGTCTTATGTCAGGTTTAGAAGGTAATGGATTTTACGACTCCCTTGCCATTCGGGGTTCATAAGCTGTGGTACAGCAATAAGTGTCCTTAGAAGTGATTTAAGACAATCTATCATTCTTTCTTTCTCTCGATTTTTACTGAATATGGGGCAGCTCTGGTTCTAAAGGCTATCCTCCTGAAAGCTTCATTATTAAGTATGGATGAGCCATAAATCTACTTATGGCCTCATTACTATGGGATTAACATCACAGGGTGCCGTTTCTTTTTTTTTTTTTTGTGAAGGGCTCCTATATTTTTTTATGCTTTATATATGGTTCATGGATGGATTGCTTTTAATGGTTATTTATCTTATCATTTTAATAATTTTTTTATACTATTGATGCAGCTGGAATATTTTTGTGATCACACTTTGTATGGTCATGCCTTGATGATTTCAAGATAATGATTTATGTATCTTAATTGTTATGTGATCATTGCACGCACATCACAAACTGTACAGACCACTTTGTACTTTCAAACTGATTATTGAATGTTTTTATCGGGTATACATTAATTTCCTTTTTATTAGTACTGTATGTGTATGTATTGCGCTCTTTTATGGATTGTTATTCCAAATAAAGATTTTGATGATTATTGTAAATGATATATTATATGTTATTTTGGCACTCAGTTTGGAGGAATGATTCTGCTACCCTGACCCAAGAAATTATAAAAGACTGCCTTAGATGTGAAAGAGGGATGGAGATTCCCTGGCTTTCGGGTGTTTATAAAAGTTTGCGCAGTATCGATAAAGGCGATATTTTTCTGGACCCGGGTACATCTAGATCTGTACACAAGAATGACCTGAAGAAAGCACTCTACGCACTTTATAATACGGATAGGGTCAGGGAAGAATCCAAGAAAACTACGGTCCTCATCTATATGGGCAGGGAAACATTCAGTCACATTTTGCCGTTATACCTCACGTTGCCAATGACAAACAGGGAACGAAGTTTATTGTTTCGATTGAGGTCTGGGACTGTAAGATTCGTGTTGAATTTTCCCCTAGGCTATCTGTGAACGGGTGATAATGTAAAATGCCCCTGTGACGGAGTGAGTGCACAAACTGATTTGCACTTCTTTTTTATTTGTAAATACTATCGAAAATATACAAAATGGCTTTTAATCCCTCTTTTTAAAAAATACAGACCAATTACCATGGGGGAATCTTATCAATTACTGCTCTCCCTGAACAATGAGGAAATAATTTGTCGCACCAGCACTTTCTTGAGGACTTTGGCCCGTGCACGAAAAATGATGGACAATCCTTGTCTATTCTCTATTTAATAATTGGAAATGTTGTTTTGCCTGATTTAAATTTGTATGTTTGTATTATGTAATATTTTCAAATTTTTGTATGTGCTTTTATGAATTCATAGAATTCGAATAAAGATTCCTGAACTGAACTGATATATTATAATATAATATATAATATTATATGACAATATCATTATTATTTATAAAAAAAGAATTACTATTGAACTTTTCATTAGATGGATATCTTTAAAATTGTTTAACAGTTAGTAAATAATATAAAAATTAAAAAGCACAAACTAATCTTCTGTTCATAAAGTCATAAATATGCTGAGAGGCTGTAATTTCCATCCCTCACTGGTTAAAATGCTAGTCATTGCTTGCTTTCACAGTCCACATACCCTATATGATCTTTGGGAGGATCTGCACACCTGATTGGAGGCGGCCTATTGGATATTGAAACATTGGAATGTTGAGCTTTTAATTAAAGACAATAGAGTGCTCCGGGCTTCTACTGGCTGGTAGAAGCCTGGAGAGCAACATTCCAATGTTTTTTTTTTTCATTTCACCAATGTTGCTGTGAACAAAGGCCTCCCAGAGCACGAGGGGCTTTAACCCCCCACATGCTCCGAGAGGCCTTTGTTTTTTTACAAATTAGAACATTCTGTACTCTAGGGGCGGAATGTTCCGATAGCCTTGGAGCCCTCCCTAGTAGGCGGTACCATCAATTAAAGGCCCCCTAACTTGTTAAAGGCCCTCGACTTTGGATCGGGCCTTTGACGCTGGAGTGGGCCTTTAATGGCTTGTAGAGCCCACTACGTCAGGCTCTAAGGCCATATTCTGTCTGCACCAATTAAAGCATGAAAAAAGTGCTATAGCTTCCCATCTTAATTAGTGGTCCATACTGGGTTTGACCAAAATTTTATTATTCATTAAAGCCTGATTTCTGTTGAACAGCGCCAACCTATTACTGGATCTTTCCACTATTTCCATGGCCCTTCAAGAATATAAGCAATATTGCTTTCCACTCTATGGATTCTGCATAATAGTTCGTTTTGGTAAAGAAGGGGATACTGATTTGGCAATATTTAAACTTCGATTGATGCAGTGCATCCATTTATTCCTCATAGTATGGGCATGTTGTTAATACCCGACTGATTAGATAGTTCTCCTCTTCGAAGGTATCCTTACTTGTATCATAGGTATTTCAAGTGCAAGTGCCAAGGAAGGGGCTCAAGAAACCCCAAGAGCGTTATACTACAGAGTCATGGATATGCCCGATAGGTGGTTGAAACCCTCGACATCCACCAAGGAAGTAATAGTGGAAAAGGTGTACCTAGTACAGTATCTCTCTTCCTTGTACACCCCAATAAAATGATGGGTCTGTCAACATTCCTATTAACTATAGAAAGAGCTGTGGAAATAGCCAGTGCCTACTACCGGGCACAGAAGATACAGAAGGGTAGGGAAGAGGCTCAGTGGAAACACCAAAATGGGGTTCTGACCAAGGGCCAAAAGACCGCCATCCCAAGAAAAGTGGAATCTGTCAGAATGACGCCAGGACTCATTGCCCCACCACTACAAGCCCCAACCCCAGGGACCCCAATGCTTCAATTGCGGACAATATGTGCATATTGCACGCTCCTGTCCTAAAAAAGAAGAACCAATGGACATAGGGTTAACTAAAGTATTACACAGCACCCAGGCAGGGCCAGTACCCTGTTATCATCACCAAGTCACTGTCAATGGAGAACCCTAGCAGGCTTTGGTGGATACTGGATGTGTAGAGAGTGTTATACAGCCTCAGGTGGTCCCAGGGGTAGTACGACCTGTTACCGACATGGTAAACATTCAGTGTGCACACAGAGATTATAAACGATGCCCCACCACTGAAGTACAAATTCAACATAAACCCTCTATGAAACCTGTCCCCTTGCGGGTGGGATTAATTCCCAAGTTACCCGAACCCCCTAGTGTTGGGAAGAGACTATCCCCACATGAATTGTTTGCTCCAGGGTACTTGGAAAGAAGGGGAGGAGTGGAGGAAAACAGCCCCTTTTTCTCAGGTATCAGAAGATGAGTGGCCGCAGGGAAAATCCCGAAAAAGTCGAAGGTAAAGGAAGGCAGAAAAGAGAGACTGGAACCGAGTGGCCCTACCCCAGAAAGAATATGGGTAAATGATTGTGATTTAAATGTTCACACTGCACAAAGAGATGATCCAACCTGAGGGAGACCTGGAACAGAGCCACCCCTATGGAGGACCCTCATCAGGTATGTCCCTATTTCTTTCTACAGAAAGGGCTATTATACCGAAGAGGGGGGAACCCCATAACCCGCAATAACTGGTTCCTTGGCAATACAGAGAGAAAGAATCAGTGCTTAATTTGTAAAAAAAAATAGTTCTGGGGCTCTCAACAGGAGGACACCAGAGCTTGCACCAGCCATTGCCCCACGCAGCACTGCAAATGACTGCACCAACACACTACTAATCATCACATTCTTAAAAGTGGGACCATTCATACTTTTACAGACCCCCAAAGCTATAAGAATGGCTTTGAAGGCAAATACTAATAAATGGAAATTGAAATGGAAATAATAAACAGAAGTTGTTATGCTCGTAACTAAATTGGCAGACACCACTACCATGTGGCAGACAGTCATAAGCCCCGGTGCTGGCAATTAAGTGCCGGTGCTGAGCACCGGAAAGCACCGGCACAAATTAAGCACTGGAGAAAGTACGGTTCCTGGCCCATAGTCGCTTGTTGGGAGGACATTTCGGGGAAGAAAAGACACAGAAGGCTATATTGGATAAGTTCTATTGGGCAGGAATATATGAAGAAGTCCGAAGGTATAGTAAGGAGTGGCACATTTGTCAGAAAAATAGGGGGATCACACCACCTAATGCTCCCCTAAATCCTCTCCCTATATTCGACTAGCAGTTTTCTAGGGTGGGTATGGATATAATTGGGCCTCTTCTTCCCTGCCGAAGTGGATGTCCTGGTCTTAATAGATGATGCCTCCCGGTTTCCTGAAGCAGTAGCCTCGAGACAGCCTAATGCTACCAGATAGCAAAAGCTGTGATTAACATATTTTCCCGGGTAGGGTTTCCGCCGGAGATTTTAATGGATCAAGGAACACTGTTTGTCTCCAAATTATTGAAACAGGTATGCCACCAGCTTAAGATTAAATAGATAAGAACCTCGGCCTATCATCCACAGACAAACGGGCTAGTGGAGAGATGCAAGCCACCTACGATAACGCTAAGAAAGCTTCTGGAACTGGGGGCGCGCAAGTGGTAAGATATGCTTCCCCTCGCTCTTTTTGCCATTAGATGCAAAGAACTGAAGAGTACAGTATATTCCACTTTTGAATTGCTTTATGGGCGACAACCCCGCACGTTGCTAGACATGCTAAGGGAAGAATGGGAAGAAGAACCAGAAATAGGGAGACCCTTATCTGAGTATGTTCTTCAGTTTAAAAACCACCTACCCAAAATACGGAGCATAGTAAAGTCCCATATGGAACTAGCCCAAAATGCCCAAAAAGCCCAATATGACAGAAAAACCAAAGAAAGAATTTTTGAGGGAGGAGATCTAGTTCGACTTATGATGGCCTTTTCTGCCCAAAGCTCCTAGGGCAATGGCAGGGTCCGTTCCGAATAATAGAACAGATAACCCCGGTCACCTACCGTCTGGAGATGGATCCACAGAAAAAGTCATATTCATCTATTGAAAAAGTGGGAAGGAGCTCCTCCTGTATTGCTGGGAACCAGCATGGAACCTACCCCTTTGTATCAACAAAGTATAGACCCCGACCTACCAGATCAGCAAAAACAAGAAGTATATTCCTGCCTGCAACCCTTTCAGTCAGTATCCTCTCTAGTCCCAGGGACTACTTCAGTTATAGAACACTCCAAACAGACCCCACCAGGGAAAAAGGTTAGATTACACCCTTATTGGATTCCTGAATCCCGACGAGTGGCGTTCGAAAAGGAAATACAGCAATTATTCGAAATAGGAATCATAGAGCCCTCCACCAGCGAATGGAATTTCCCACTAGTGATCATTCCTAAACCTAATGGGTCTATAAGGTTTTGTATCAATTTTAGGGAGATTAATAAAATATCTAAATTCTATTCATACCCATTCCCACGAGTGGATGAAATTATTGAACGATTGAGGGAGGCACAGTATATTAGTACTTTAGATCTCTGCAAAGTGTACTGGCAGGTGCTTTTGAGGGAACAGGACAAAGAGAAGACAGCTTTCTCCACTCTGGGACGGCTGTACTAGTTTTCGGTGTTACCCTTTGGGCTACATGGAGCCCCTGCAACGTTCCAGAGGCTAATGAACACCATCCGAAAACCCTGTAACACCTTTGCAGCAGCATATATAGATGATTTCATTATCCATAGTACCTCCTGGAAACAACACTTGTCTCATCTAGCAAAAGTTATCCATGCACTGAAGGAAGGGGGACTAACCTTTAACCCGGCCAAAAGCTGTATAGCTGCTGCATCAGTAAAATATTTAGGGTACCTTTTGGGAGAAGGTTACATAAAATCACAAAAGGAGAAGGTTGCGGCCATATCAAATCTACCCTTTCCCAAAACCCCAAAAGACCTAAGGGCCTTCCTGGGCATATTGGGGTATTACAGGCGCTTTATTCCTAATTTATCACAAACCGCCACCCCTCTAACAGACCTGTTAAAGAAGGGTTGTAAAACAAAGAAAGAACTCAGGGACCCATCACCCAACACTTACATTCCTTCACCCAGTTAAAGAACGCCCTCACATCCGCACCAGTCCTCCTCCGCCCTAATTATACCAAACCTTTCATCTTACAAACTGATGCTTCAGAGCAAGGATTGGGGGCAGTTCTTTCCCAAGTGGACTCGCAGGGTCATGAAAGACCAGTGATATGCATTAGTCGCACACTGTTCCCACAGGAAAGGCATTATGCTATAATACAAAAGGAACCCCTGGCCATTAATTGGGCCATTGAGTCCATCTGATATTACCTTGAAGGTAGGGAATTTATCCTATATATGGACCATGCCCCTTTGAAATGGCTGTTTCGCAATAAAGGATATAATGACCGAGTATTAAGGTGGTTCTTGGCATTACAACCCGTCCGATTCCACACCCATCACCGAAAAGGAAGAAATCAAACCAAAGCTGACTTTCTATCACAGTATCCTGTAGAAACAAGTCTTGCAAGCAAGAAAATTAGGGTGGGAGATGGAAGGAAGATCGTGCCCCGCTCTATGGATTCAATACCGGTACCCAAGGGAATGTGGGGGTGAGCCTTTCAGAGGCTCACTGGTGCAGGGGTTCGCCCTTCTTTGCGCACTGGTCCTTTAGACTTACAAAATAGAGATTGGCACGGAAGCTGGGAGTGAGCCATCACAGAGACATGAACGTACAATAAAGGAAGGCTGAAGAAGATCAGTTGTAAGAAGAAGGGAGAACCAAAGCCATCATCGCCCGTCCTACATATCAATACAGACTTAATGTTTTATGTTGCTCCTATACTACTGTTGACTGAGTTCACTTAAGAAATAAGAAAAAAACACCAAAATTGATAAACACATACGGTCTCCTAGATTTGTTTTTCACCCATCCCTCCGACAGTATGATTTATTCAGCATTCGTCCATCATTTGTTTGCGTTTCACTTTTCGTCCTTAGTGGGATGGGTATGCCCAGACATGGGTCCCTTGCTCACTGTGCCACTGGATTCAAGCTAGCCTGGCTGATGATGGGTAATGCCCCAAAATCGGTCCTAGGAATCTTATTTCCGGTCCAGGGAGGACCTGGCTTGGCAGTTCGGGCTGGACTGTTCCCATGAGGAACAGGGTCAAGTCTGATTTTCATATGGCTGGGTCTAAACTGGGGTGGCATGATGAGCAAAAGGACAATGGATTTTGTTATGTTTCATATAAGTGCCCCAATATAGGCTCAGGTAATCACCTAACCTTTCACCTATATCCTCCCCTACCATTACACTACATAACGGTTCTTGAGACTGACCTTTTACCTAGGTACGATACTGCCTACAGGATGTAGGGTTTTCCCTGAAAACTAGCCTCATCAGTTATGCATGAGGATTGTTGGAAACTCAGCAGGCCTTCCATCTCCTGCATAATAGATATAAGGTTAATTTCTTCCGTCATCCAAAGTCCAACATGACACAATAAGGTAGAACCCCTGAGGGTACCACTTTGGGTATATAAACACCATATCTTGCTGAGGTAGTCAGAGGAGAAAAGGACCTCCGTGCTGACGCACTAAAGTGAGACAATGAGTTTCCTGCACGCAGACACTCCAGGTCGCAGTGGTCTGACATCCCTTGCAGGGTGTCCATCTTGAGACCAAGACTAGATCCCACAGTCTCACTTCAGGTAATGACTTTATCCTAGAGGGATTCTTGGCTTCTATACCTACATACATGCTAGGTACACATAGGTACATCTAGTTAGAGTTGCATTGTAGGAGTACGCGTTTATTACTGTCATGTATTTTATATACTTGCCTGTATTCCTGGTTTTAGCTCAGTGGTAGAAATCTACCATCCTTTTACTCTGTTGGTGCTTCTAATCATTTATATATGTATCTGTCTAATGGTTGTTTCAGCACACCTATTTTACACTAGAATGACGCTGGTTCAATAAATGCTTATTGAAAAACGTCCCCACCGTTTATTCTGTGTATCTCTCTGAGACAAAGTGAGCACAGGTGACTGAGCGAAAAGTATTGCACTGTTGCCACGATCCTGAGGGATCAGGGTTGTCATGTTCAATAGTTGCCAAGAACTACTGGTAAGAGGGGTTTCTAGTGGCACTGTGAGCTAGCTGGTATACAAGCTAACATTCCCGGTGGGGGTGTCTAGAATCAGTCCGGACACCAATCCTGCAGTGTATGTTGTCTAAATGTGCAGGTCCTATATAGGTTTACAGGAACTACACAACAATTTAACCCAGATCTCTTAACTGGGGTTGAATATATGATTTATTCAGCATTTCATCCATCATTTGTCTGCGTCCTTGCACTACAGTGGCAGTGTAAATCAATGCTTCAGGCTGACCATTGAAGTTTGACTGAAGCAGCTTTTAAACTGCAATTCGATCTGTCAAAATAAACCATTTTGGAAGGTCTAAACCTTTCTTCTAAATATTAATGTCAGCTCTTTGTAGGTCTTACTGCTCATAAGTCCGGTGTCTGATATTTAAAAGTAGGACATGTAGAAATGTATTGTTACACATGTCCTTACAAACGTCCTTACAATAAAAAGGCCCCAAAGGCTATTTTATTGTAGACAGGCTCGCTATTCCATATGAAAACAGTTTGATGCAGGATTAAATTTAATAATGCTATTTCATTCTTGGACTCTTTCTAATATTCATTAAAATACCAAGTCACAGGTGAAGTCTGATTTTGAATAAATAATAAGGAAAAATTACTTTTAGCAAGTTGCCTTTTTCCTTCTTAAAGCCTCTAGAAACATATTTGCATCAGACTCCCACCCTATGAGTGCTTAACCCTGAACGACGTGTGACCGTTGCTCCTAATGCTGGAGACAAAGGCTTGCATGTGGAGAGGTGTTTCTGTTCCTCTGGCCGGATTGTCATTTGGGAAATGCCCAGGAACATAACTAGCTTCAAAGGGGCTCCCATGTTAGAGGCAAATGTCAGTTAAAACCTGTATAGGCCCCTTCTTTGTGCCCCTTAGGCAGCCAGCCATAGTGAGGAAGAGCTGCTCCTAGAACTGGTTTGAAGTGACCACAGAGGAGGGGTTTCTTGTTTCTTTAGCCACACTTCTGTGGTGGGTGCACAGCTCTCTATACTAGGAGATAAGGGTTTTACCTTCTTGGATTTAGGCAGAGAGGGTCACTGCGGGAATGTATGCAGTAGAGAACACAAGAAATGCTGATAAAGTGGGAAGGGTAACCCCTAGGAACTTTTGCCTAATTGGTTAGGGAAGAGTCTGGACGTATCCCCACTCACAGGCTGGTGCTAGGTATAATTGTGGCATCCTTTGTACTCTCCTCAGAACACAATGGGAAATGTGAAAGATGAGAAGAGGCAGAATCCGCTGCCTGAGACCGGAAGAGGATCCTGAAGCACCAGACCTACTCTCGCTCATGTACCCAAGATAAAGAAGTGGGCTCCTAGGGTCAGGAGGCTAACCTCCTGTTAAAGCTACATGGACAAAATAGGCTACAAGAGGTCCTCCTTGCAACTGCCCAGCTGACCAGTTTGAACGGGACCAGCCCTGGGCCTAGCATGTGGCTTCTTGGTTTCGCAAAACTGTGTTTTTACTGTGTTCTTGATGCTCAGACTTATAACTGCCCCCATTTCCTGCACTATAAAAATTGAGATCACTCACCACTTTGGTGAGCTTCGTGCTCTGTCTGCTCCCGACCGCCATCTTGGGTGTGGAACCAGGGGATTGAGACGCTCCCAAGACGCCATCTTGGGTAGCGTGCTAGTGTTTATGGGGCACTTGACAAATGCTATTTAAGGTCGTTGGAGGCTAACGTGAGACACAGAACTTGCTTGTCACGCTGCTGTGTTTGAAACGCTGCTTCTTTTAATTGCCACTCGGCACTCGCTAATTTTAATAATTTCGCAAAACTGTGTTTTTACTGTGTTCTTGATGCTCAGACTTATATCTGCCCGCATTTCCTGCACTATAAAAATTGAGATCACTCACCACTTTGGTGAGCTTCGTGCTCTGTCTGCTCCCGACCTCCATCTTGGGTGTGGAACCAGGGGATTGAGACGCTCCCAAGACGCCATCTTGGGTAGCGTGCTAGTGTTTTAGGGGTACTTGGCAAATGCTATTTAAGGTCGTTGGAGGCTAACGTAAGACACAGAACTTGCTTGCCACGCTGCTGTGTTTGAAATGCTGCCTCTTTTAATTGCCGCTCGGCATTCGCTAATTTTAATAATTTTGCAAAACTGTGTTTTTACTGTGTTCTTGATGCTCAGACTTATATCTGCCCGCATTTCCTGCACTATAAAAATTGAGATCACTCACCACTTTGGTGAGCTTCATGCTCAGTCTACTCCCGACCGCCATCTTGGGGGTAGAACCAGGGGATTGAGACGCTCTCAAGACGCCATCTTGGGTAGCATGCTAGTGTTTTAGGGGCACTTGGCAAATGCTATTTAAGGCCGTTGGAGGCTAACGTGAGACACAGAACTTGCTTGCCGCGCTGCTGTGTTTGAAACGCTGCTTCTTTTAATTGCCGCTCGGCACTCGCTAATTTTAATAATTTTGCAAAACTGTGTTTTTACTGTGTTCTTCATGATCAGGCCTATATCTGCCCGCATTTCCTGCACTATAAAAATTGAGATCACTCACCACTTTGGTGAGCTTTGTGCTCAGTCTACTCCCGACCGCCACCTTGGGTGTGGAACCAGGGGATTGAGACGCTTCCAAGACGCCATCTTGAGTAGCGTGCTAGTGTTTTAGGAGCACTTGCCAAACCATATTTAAGGACTTTGAATGCAGGCGCGCAGCATATGCGCGCAGCGGGTGTGCCACTGGCGTGCCGGAGGTGCGCCAGAGGTAAGCCCGTCTGCGCCCGTCCGCGCCAGGCCGGGCCCAGGGGGAATCAACCCTGCTCAGGAAGACCCCACCTCTGTTCACTACGATACTGCTATCAGCTATACTGCAGGGGAATTAAAATCTCTTAGGCATTTGTCATCAACACATTGTCTAACGTGTACTCTTCCTGTTCATGGCTTTAACTGCAATAATTGTGGGTTCTCATCGGGCAGGATGAGCAGGTGTATACCGACGAGGCGCCCACATAAGTACGGTACATCGAGTGCTAGAAAACCTTCTTCCACTTGTCTCAAACTCCAGTTTTGGAGTATAAACTGTAGGTCACTCCCTAAAAACAAAAATAATATTTATGATTTTTTAGTCGATGAAAAACCGGATGCCGTGTTTCTGACTGAAACTTGGCTCCACGCAAGCTCTGGACCTGACATTGCCTTGGCAATCCCTACTGACTATGTCATGGTCCAGAGGGATAGAGATATTGGTAAGGGAGGTGGCATTGCTATCATTTTTAAATCTATCTATAGCTGTAAGTTCAAAGCCTTTCCTCTTCAAGGATGCAAGGCTGCTCAATTCAAACTAGCAATTAGTGCTCAGATTACTTTGTCTGGTCTACTGATATATCGTCCCCCTGGGAATTCTAACGTATGGACGACATCCTTTTCTGAAATGATTGCCCGCTGACCTTGAAGGCTGCTAATTTCACCATTCTTGGCGACCTGAACCTACATTTGGAAGTCCCTCAATGCACTGTTAGCAAAACCTTCTTAGCTGATTTAAAAGCTCTTAATATTCTGTTGCGCAATTCAGGGCCTACGCATTCTGCAGGGCACCTATTGGATCCTGTCCTCTCGAACCTCCTGTATGATTGTGAACGAGCCGCTCGCCCTCTGGAATGGTCTGATCATTTTGCAGTTCAGTTTTCTCTCCCTTGTACTCTTGTACTAAGACTATGGCAACTGGTGGTGGTGACACAGGAGAGAGTCTACGTCGTTGGGGCAAGCTTAATATCACTGATCTTAACTCGCACTTGTCTGATACCTCACCGGATGTTGACTCTTCTCTGTTGGTGCTGGAGGCTGCAGTTTCCAAATGGTTGAGTGCTGCTGTTGACAAACTTGTTCCATTGGTACCTAGGCATCTTCTGCCCCACCGTCATCCTGCGGCATGGTTCTCGGAAAATTTAAAGACCACGAAGTCTCAATGTAAGGCCCTCGAGAGGAAATGGAGATGCTCTTATTCTCCGTCTCGCAAGGTGGCCTATAAGGAAGCTCTTAGAGACTACCACAAACAATGTAAAATGGCTAGAGCGGCTTATATTGCCAACACCGTAACACATGCCCAGAACTGTCCTCGTACACTTTTTTCTGTGGTAAAAAAACTGACAGGCGCAGATTCTATTCCTGCCCCGTCTGTTTTGGATGAGACACAATGTAATTCCATCGCAGAGTTCTTCATTGCTAAGGTGGAATGCATCTATGATTCCTTGAATCCCTCACCCTCGAATGAGGAATTATCGTCTTTCCAGTGCCTGTCCATAATAGTCTGCCCCCCTGGCAGTCAAACTTACTGACTGGCCACTTTTTGACGATGCCTCCTTTGCTCACTGCTTGGAGAGCATTAAATCTGGCTCCCCTCGCGACCCTTTACCGGCCAAGATCCTTAAACAACTTGATCTAGACTCCCGTCTTATTGTGATGAAACTCCTTAACTCCTCCTTGATAGAGTCACATGTTCCACAGGAGTGGAAACATGCGATGATTATTCCTCTGCTTAAAAAGGTTGGAGCTGATGTTTCTAATGTATCCAACTGTAGGCCTATCTCGCTGTTGCCCATTTTTTCTAAGATCTTGGAAAGGCATATCAACTCACAGCTGACTCTCCTGGTAGAGAGTTCGGGCTTCCTGCATCCATCTCAATCTGGCTTTAGAGCGCACCATTCCACTGAGACCACACTTCTAGGAGTTACTGAGAGTTTACGGCATGGTATAGATCACGGGGAAACATCTGCACTCATTCTTTTGGACTTACGTGCGGCGTTCGATACCGTGTCTCATTCCAGCCTTCTCGTAACTCTTCAATCCTTGGGAGTTGAGGGCTCTGCCTTGGCTTGGATAGCCTCTTTTTTAAGTGGTCGTACTTTTCAAGTTTTCTCAGCTAAAGCATCCTCTACAATTTGTTCATCAGTGTACGGCGTTCCCCAGGGGTCTATCCTCAGTCCACTACTATTCAACATCTATGTTAGACTTACCCTATTGTGGAGGAAGCCGGTCTTACTTTATTCTCTTACGCCGACGATGCGCAAATTATTTTCTCCCTCTCTAATACGGAAGGTAATAACATCTCGGCTTTGAAGCAGGGTTTGGCCCGAGTTTCTGAGTGGATGCAGAGTAATTTCCTAAAGCTAAATGGGGATAAGACCGAGGTTATGATCCTGGCCAAGGGCAAGGATCTATGGGGTCCTCAACATTGGCCCAAGATTATGGGCCCTACCCCTCAACCCGTTGCTCAGGGTCGCAATCTCGGATTCCTCGTGGATGAAAAGCTTACGATGCGGCAACAGGCTGTTAGGGTGGCCTCCATCTGTTTTGCCACCTTAAGATGGCTTCAAAAAATCCTGTGGATGCTCCCCACCTCCACACAGAGGACCGTGGTCCAGGCATTGGAATTAAATTCAAAGCCTTATGCCACATTTTTAAGATTAAACCGGGCTCAGCCCCAAAGTACCTACATTGTCTCATTCAGGCTTATAAGTCTAGCTGCTGTTTGAGATCCTCGGGAAAAGGCGATTTCATTGTTCCTAGATTTAAACTGGTGAAGATGGGCTGGCGCTCTTTCTCTCATCTAGGTACTAAGTTTTGGAATGCCTTGCCCGTGACCCTGAAGTTAAAGACGGATCTTTTTCGCTTCCGCAGGGGATTAAAAACCTGGCTTTTCCAGCAGTGATCAGAGCAGTCTTTTCTAGTAGTTTGCTAGGCAGTTCTTTCCTTCTTTAGTCTGTCCCTTGGCGCCGGGAAACCCACTGCGGGTAGCTGTGCGCCTTATAAGTTTAAATAAATAAATTGGTGAGACTCTTGACCCCTGAGTGCTGTTTGTGAGTTCCTTGAACCCAGGGCTACCTCAAAGTGCATTTCTCCTAACATCCTGGTAAACTGGCACTTAGAAACATTTAGGTTCCAAAGACCACCTGAGGATCAGGAGAAACCTGTGACGCCAATCCGAACCAAGGTGAGCGGTCTCTGGACTGAAGACTCAGGTTTACCCCACTTGGAGCTCCTTCAGCAGCACATCTGATTCAGCTGGGCCTTGTGGAGAAGGTATCCTGCCTGATGGAGCTCTCTTTGTTTACAGGCTGCAGTCTAGCCCTGTTGAAGAAATCCAAGCTCCAGAAAAGTGAATAAGTGCGAATGTAAAAATCAAAGCAAATGTGCCAAAGGATCTGGCCAGTAAATGAACTTCCTTGGGCATGACATTTAAATTTCCCACTCAGAGCTCTCTCATCAAAAGTTAGCAGCTTCATTATGACCTTGTCCGATAGCTGTCTGGCCCATCTCAGCCACATCCTGCTGCCTTACGCCGCTGAAGATTTTGGACTTTGATTGTAGCGACTAAATCTAAAGGGGCATTTTCTACTGGGTCGAACCTGGTTTCTGTAGCAAACCCATGCTTCATTGTGATCGGCCTCAAATCATGCCTAGGTCCTAGACTACTGCAACCAGTGACCATGGTTGGCACTATTTTTATTTATAAGCTTAACAATTCATATCTCAGATTCCCCTTATTGGATTTTTTTTTATTTTGTAAGCATTTCATTTACTAAGATTCACTGTATTTTAAAAACATTGTCTGTGATGGTTGTTGTGTTTAGAGCTTGTTACTGTTTAGGTACTGCCCAAATAAATCACACATTTCCTTAAAGTTACAATTGTCTGCTCTGTGCCATAACTACCAGCGGGTTGAGCTCAAGTTAATTTTGTGAAGTTGGTGACTAACTCTAACAAGGATTGTGATTATTACTTAGGATGGATAGTTAACCCATCAACTAATACTTTAGTTTCTTACGGCCACCATCCCTAGAACACAAATAACTACTTGCCTAATTAATAGTCATTAGACAGGTTATTCTGCAATCGCCTGTGCTTGGAGAGTTTGCAATGCCGCATATTAATATGCATGTCATACTGCAAAATTAATGTCTGATCTCAAAAAGTCAGATTTGAAGTTTGCAACCTGACCCTTGATTCCTACATGTAAAGAATGCAAATAGCATATTTGTATGTAGCATCGCGCTTCTCCTGCAGCATTAGGATGAATACATTTGATTCGAGAAGTTTGTGTGCTTAATAAGCGACTCTTCTGTCTTGCTGCCCAAGGTAAAGGTAGGCGGGAATGTTGTGGGGCCTTAGAATATGGAAGGGTTTCCTGGGTTTTTGCTGGGTACATAGTTTTCACTTAGGAGATACTGTGAACAGATGGTATATTCTTGCAATCGTAAACAAAATGTGAAAAATTGCACGCTTGACGTGCTTAAACGCCTGCTGTTCGTTGAACTATTCAGAAATTCACACAAACGTTACCGGTGTAACTAGAAATGTATAGCTATTTGCTGTGGTTTTCAGGAGGGAATAAGAACCAAGGGAAGGTATGTTCGTGCTGACCTGCAGTTACTTCCCCTCAGTCATGAAAAATATTTCAGAAACGTTTGTTTAAATGAGGCTTCCTTGAGCTCTGAGCCCTCACAGGTGCAGAAGTACGATCAAGCTGACTCTAAAATTACAAATAAGGAAAGAGTTTATTTTGACAAAATATATTGTAGCCACATTTTTAATGGGCCAGGCCATTTTCCTCAGATTGCAAGTCCCAGTGAGATCAAAATTTCAGAAATTTCTACTTTTGAGATGTTTCATTCGGTAAATAGAAGCACATGCTTTCTTAAATTTGCATCAGTAATCTGTGCCAGAAATGTCAAATTAAGATGGCTTTAGCCCTGAGCTCCTCTGTCCCATGAAAGAAAGAGTCTAAAAACATGGCTCTTTGCCAAAGTTTAATTCCCAGGCTCCATCAAATAGTGTCCGGTTGTCTTTTTCATTTGACATAATTACTCCTGTATTGTTTGCTTCATCGAACTACATCCTTATCAGGCACCAGGATACCCGTAGGGTGGCAGTTGTGCGGTATAAGAAATAAATACAAATACAAATACATGAGCTATATGAGATAAGTAATTGTAGCGTTGTGTAGTGTGGGAATGTAGGAATTTATAGTGGTCCTTCTTGTGCTACATTATCCTGTGCTGTCAGACAATTCGTTTATGGTGAATATATTCCGCCTCAAGCTGCCCTTCAATCACGTGACATTATAGGTTTGCAGATTTGTTGGGTATTTTCTTCATTTTCATTACACTTGCCTGACAAAACCCCACTGGCACTTCCCTGTGAATATCCCATCTTCCCGTTCATGAACAATTTATGGTGGAGGACATTACACAAACTGCATAACTTCAGCACCCTTT
Organism: Lissotriton vulgaris; assembly: GCF_964263255.1. Lineage (NCBI taxonomy): Eukaryota > Metazoa > Chordata > Amphibia > Caudata > Salamandridae > Lissotriton > Lissotriton vulgaris. The sequence continues at coordinate 1,607,170,850 of NC_141694.1, read as the reverse complement.
GAAGAAAATTCTAGAAACTTTTCTTAATATATCTAGCTTTGTGAATCGCATCTAGGTATTGTAAATGACATCACAGACCCTTTAACATCCCCTTGACATCATGCAAAGTAGCCTGTGAGGATCATTAGCAATATTCACTTTTTACCTCAGTGAAATGATTCAATTTAGCACTGAGTCATCTGAATAAATTAAAGTAAATTAAACGAAGTATTTATTAATTGTTATATGATTGTCCATTTAGTATTTCCCTTTCACATAAGAAGTACCTGGTGCACCTTTATAAAATATTTCAAACCATCACCATTAAACAAAAACACTATATCAAAACCTAAATTCTGTACAACGTGTCTTCTTTCTTCCTTGTCTTGCAACAAACGTGGTTGCACCAAATACTTGCTTGCCAATCCACTTGGAAGCAGTACTTAACCCCTTCGCTGCGGGGGTTATTTTCCCGCTGTGCTGGGGGAAGGGGGGTGCGCACGGCGCCCGCATGCTCATGACGAGCTGAGCTAGTCATGGCCACATCCGTTCCCTTAGAACGCTCAGCACAGCAGGGCCACGGCTCATGACGAGCTGAGCTCATCATGAGCATGGAAGGGGTTAAGAAAAATCAGATTTATGGGCAGTCATGCCCTGTCAGTGTTCATAAATCCATATAATTCTTACAGATAGGTCGTCCTGTAGATATTGTCGATGCATTTCGGCCACACTATATTCGCAGGCCTCTTCGGGACTTAGGAAGACCGAAGTACCTTAAATAGTGGCACCCACTTAAGTAGCACTTTAAACATGTCTCAGGCCTGCCATTGTAGCTTGTGTGTGTGCAGTTTTAAACTGCCATTGTGACCTAGCCATAGTAAATCATTTGTGAGGTCCAAACCTTCTTTTTTAACATATATATATAGTTGGTAGTGGGCTTAAGGTGCTCTGCCAGCCTCTAGGAATCCAGTGGAATAACTCCTCTGCTGCACGTCGCAACCCTGAGCAGAATTAGTAATGAGGTACACAATATCATTTCCCTCCATGCAAAATGACTGGCAATGCTAGAGATGTAACAGTAAACAAGAGAAAATACATACATAAGTCTCTGTCAGAAAGTGATATATGTAAATCCGTATTTGTAAAGTGCAAACTTCACACCCTTACTGGTCTCAAGGCGCTGGGGGCCGTCGTGGAAATTAAGCGAGCTATTACCCAGAGTCACATGGTGCTGGGCTGAGCTGCCGTAGCCGGGGATCAAACTGTGTACCATATGCTCCGAAGTCAGCTGCCCTGGCCGCTGCACCACACCTCTCCACTATGCCACCCTAACGGCAAAAGCTGCACATGAATCCCACCTCCCCATGTGCAAAGTAATTTCCCCAGTTCTGATTGAAAAGAGATGGAAAATGAGATCATACAATATAGCCCTACATAATGGACAAATACCTAAATACATCTGAGTGTCAGAGCTGCACAAAAGGCATGACCCTGCAAATAAACCAAACGCGGTAAAAGCAAGCAGACAATACTGAACCATACCAGGGAGGAGGTCAGGGCCGGACTGGCCGTAGCGGGCACCGGGCATTCCCCCTGTGCGCCGCACGGGTGGGGGCCGGTTTTGGGCCCCTGTGGCCGTTTTTGTTACAGTGCCGTTTTTGCAGCATAGCTGCAAAATCGGCCCCGAAACAAAATCGGCCGAAAACCGGCCCTGGCAAAGAGCTCGGCGGCACCCCCAACCCCCAGTGAGGAAGGGGGGAGGGGCGGCCGAGCACTTTACCAGGGCCGGTTTTGGGTCCCAGTCCGGCCCTGGAGGAGGTATCACCTGAGTAAGTCTTTGGGTGTGAGACTCGCATGTACCTCTAATGAACATAAATAATATAGCCCAGTGGGCAAACAAACAGATCAACTTGGACAAAATGGCATAGGAACGTAGGGGGCCTAACAATATATAGTACATAGATGGGGGCTGGGTACACAATGCAAAACCAAATCTGATCTGTGAGAATACTCTTAAACACCCATATGGAAGTTGGAAGAAAAGGTTAGGGGCTCACACACACAGATGGCGACATTGCATCTCAGTTGAGCTTCCCTTCCTTGCCTCATAGACTAATAAAAAATAACACAATTTCACTGGTAAAATAGCTTAACATAAGCTAAATAAGACTGCAGGCATAGGATATAAAGATATAATTCAGCTACAATAGCAATCTTTCTCTAAATGCTTTTTTATCTCGACCTCTGTGTTCCATTCACTCAGGATCTTAGTCTCCTGATCAATTGTATACTTCTATTCCTTTTTACTATGCAGCATTGTTCCGTGGTACCCACAAACGTTGTGTGGAATTTGTGCAATTGCAAAATAAGAACGTTTAGAATGATGTATCACTGTAGTACATCTCCTTGAAATGGCTTGCAATCGGGTAATGTGGGTCTCCATTGTCAATGGCCCTCATGTGTTCAAGTATTCATAGGATGTATGGTGCAAGTCATTGAGAAAAGGATGGGTGTGACTGCCTATACAAAATATGTGGATTTGCATCTCCAGGGGCCAGTTTATGGAAAGTGCCCTGGGGCACAACGGGCATGTGCGGGCTCTTTGCATGCCCCTGGGGCATTTTTATATTACAGAAAATGCTGCAGATGCTTGTTCAGCCCCTTTTGTAATATAGATAACACTGATGAACTTGTAGCACCAGCGCTATCACCAGAAAGTGTTCCCTCCTTTGCATGGGGATGTGGCCCCATGCAAATGAGGGAATCCCTTTGCCTCTGTACCCACCCTCGTATTATAGACGCGGGCGCTGGGACAAAGAAGCTGTCAGGTGGTGCACTGACTTTGGTGACAGCCCACTGGAGGGGGAGAGGGTTTCCTATGGAGCCCCCAGACATCCCCTTGCTGGGAGGTGCAGTCACTCACTGTACCCCCCTGCAATGGGATCTCTCTCCCCTCTTAAACTTGCAGACGGGTTGACGCCTGCATAGTAAAACATGGAGCAGCAGCTTCCAACCCACTTTGTTTTTAACTTTAATGCACTGCTCCCAGGGCAGAACGACTTTGTGGCTGCCCAGGGGGCCATGCATTTAACTCCTTGTCCGTGGCTTGAAATTCGCCGCAGTGCGGGGGGTGGCTGGTGAGAGCGGCGCTGCTGTGCTCGTGACGGAACCACACCATCATGAGTCACGGGCAGCAAGTGCTCATGACAGCGTGGTTCCGCCACAGCCCCGCCCGCTCATTAACTTTCCCGCACAGGTGGGGAATTAATGCCGCGCAGGCGGAGCGGCAGGCGAATGACGGAAGTCACGCCGCCTGTGGCTCATGACGGCGTGGTTCCGTCATGAGCAGGCAAGGGGTTAATGTAATAGGGCTCACTTTCCCTGTTTGCACATGTCGCACCTGTTTTAAGATGTGCCGAAGTGCAAACAGGGAAAGTGCAGCCTACATGTAATAGGTCCCAGTAACATAGGAACACAATTTACACAGTACAATATAAATCAAGCAAAAATGCAACTTGAACCACAATGTTTTATTCACAATGTGGAGGCATATTCAATATACATAATTCAAAACAATCAGTGGTTATTGTACAGTGCCCCAAATTGGTAGAGAAGAGGGGAGGGTGTGATTGTGTAAGGAGGTAGTGAAGAAAGAGGGGAAATTCTAGATACTGGTGTAATCAGTAAATATGACAATTATTTACATATGTTACATAGAATTGTACATAGAAATAGGACCGTTAGGTTCATGTAGCTAATTTAAGCAAAAATCATACTCCACAAGGTTCATGAATGAAAACAGTTTGGAGTGGAGTTGATATAGACAGACTGGTCGTAGTCGACGTTTCGACCCTTGAAAATGCAGGCAATGATATTCTTGCTGTAGGGTCTTCATCAGGACATGGGTAAGGGACACGGAACCTATTTAATGATAAAATATGGTTTTAGAGTCGGGTAAATTATCCCTATGTTAAATAAGAACAAAAAGCACAACAGCAAATGGGGAATGGCATAATTCCGCCCGAATAGTACTAGGGCCAGGAAAAATCACAATTGGTTGACACCTCATAATTGATAAAAATAGTCTAATTTGAATATTTTCGCCTAGACTCTGCCAACGCTAAAGTTAGGAAAAGACTGATAACATCGCAAAAAAGTCACAGTTATTTAAATATCTGAAGCCGAGGGCCGTTGGGAAAAGGCTGATCGTTATCGATGGATATGGACAACACACTTATAAAAGAAAACAATTAGGGGTTAGAGCCAGTAAAATCATAGACAATATAACATCTGAGTAGGTTCAAAAATACTCAACCACTAATCAGATGTCGCACTCACCACAAGGTGGTATGATTGGGAGCTGATGCCGTCTGATTTAAAGTCGATCTAGTAGATCTGTGGGTTAAAATAGGTAGAGGGACGATATAATCGTAATAAAATACAACGGGGTGTAGGTACGTCACAGGGTTGGTCTGACAGGGTAGGGATGACTCACCATTGTGCAAGGTCTCTGTTGTTGCAAATGTAGGTCATATTTCGGATTTCCACGATGAAGCCAAGTCTGTCAAATACAATAATGGTTGGCCATTTTAGGGAATCCGGAACAATTCCAGATAGCAACTCGTCATTACGCAGGCAAGAAAACCACTCACCCTATCGTCGTATTGAAACACGTCCGACGGGACTGGGGTTGGTTTCTTCCATTACAATCAAGAGATATCTGAAAGTAAGGATTGGATTTCAGTTAGGGACATGGCGAGTGTACCCGTGAGAAAGGACTCTGACTAGCCAGTACGATGGTTTAGGGATTATTAGTGATGCTTACCAAGTACGGAGTGAATCACGTCCTGATCGCTGCTCCAAATCGCAATGGCGAAATTGGGTTCCGGCTTGGGAGATATCACCAAGGGAACGGGATCACGTGATCCATTGGACCGTGTCAACATGGTAGACAGACTATTTGGGATTGCTACGTTACAAAAAGTCATCTATAGGCATAGTGAACAGACTGTGAGCGTTGCTCACAATCATACACACATTAGGAACATATAGTCAGAAAGGGTTGATATAACGTCTAAGCCTAGACGTGATATTTTAGAAGCACAGCACGGGTCAGCATTACGTATATTGCGCGGTAGTTTACAGAAGATGGAACGCACCAGATATATTAATACTGACATTTATAATCGCATCTTGTCAAAATGATCATTGGAGAGGAAACTTAATAAATACTGTATGTACAAAACATGGGGTACCTCTCAGATGAGGGTATAGGCCACATATTGGATCCACAGTGGTGTACCTCTCCCATGAGGGTAAAAGACCACATCATTTAACAGAAAAAGCAGGGAATTGAAAAACATAAGTATCAGTTGTAGAAAACCTGTAAGGTTTGTTACACAGGAGATCTGGAATAATTATGCGATAGTACAATATCCCAATTTACGAGAAATGACGTACCTCTCACATGAGGGTAAGGTCAAATCACAATCTGATCAGGGTTAATTAAGACAGGGTGGCTAATTGGGAGAAGGAGCTATCGAGTTCATTGAGCCCAGATTCAATTGAGTCTAATGTGTATATCCATTTTAGCTCCCGGGTGTTGAGGATGTTGGCGATATTACCTCCTCTAGGTCCCAGCATGGCCTTTTCAATAATAACCCATGTGAGGCTCTCAGGTGAATGTCCAACTGTGGTGAAATGATCAACCAATGGGGCCCCTGGCACTTGGCACCGAATTCTGCTCATATGTTGCAATATTCTTACTTTCGCTTTCTGCTGTGTCTGGCCAATGTATATCAAAGGACAGGGACACAGGATGGCGTAGATGATATTGACTGAATTGCAGTTGGTATGCGTCTTCATTTGGATCTTATGATGACGGTAAGTGAATTCTTTGGTTTGGATGGTGCTGTCACATGCTTTGCAGCTGCCACATCTGAAGTGGCCGACTATCGGGGGTAGGTTCCACAATGTGGTGACAGTAGGATCCATCGGTGTTTTGAGAAAGGAATGGACCACATGATCTTTGATGCTTCTCGCTTTTTTGAAAGCATGTAGAGGGGGGTTTTTTTGCTTTATATCATCGGATATAAGTTCCCAATGGTGGTTAATTATGCGTTTTATTTGGTTGCTTTTAGTATTGAAAGTAGTTACACATACTATTCTCTGTTCCGGTTGATCTGAGTCGACTTTGGGGGTCAACAAGTCCTCTCGGGGGTAGAACCAAGCCCTTTTCCTTGCTCGTTTGATTAACTGCTTGGGATAACCTCTGCTTACGAGTCTCTGTTTAAGTTCTTCCGATTCTCTGAAATAGTCATCTTTGTTTGAGCAATTTCGGCGTATACGTAGGAATTGCCCGAAGGGCAAGTTGTCTCTTAGGGCCCTCGGGTGATGACTGTTATAATGTAACAGTGAGTTCCTTTCCGCTGGTTTACGGTACAGTTTTGTTAGTAGGTATCCAGAGTTTTCATAGATGGTAAGGTCAAGGAAATCTATTTGATGGTTGTCGGATTGAATGGTGAACTTTAAAAATTGAGACTGTGAATTCAACCAATCAAAAAACATTGTTAGTTCCTCCAAAGTACCATTCCATATCAGCAGAATATCGTCGATGTATCTTCTCCAGAGGCCAAGACGGTCCCGGAATGGATTCATCTGATTTAACACAGTGTCTTGTTCGAAAGCAGCCATGTATAGGATAGCTACGTCCGGTGCAAAGGGAGCTCCCATTGCTACTCCCGATGTTTGGATATAGAATTTATCCCTGAAGATAAAAAAGTTCTTGGTCATAGCTATACGTAGTAGAGCCACAATGAATTCAGTAGGCACTTGAACAGGTGCTGGTCGTTGTTGCAGGCAGCGAGTGATAACCATCAAGGCTTCCTGTTGAGGAATGCACGTGTATAAAGATACGACGTCGCAGGTCGCCAAACGTTGTTTTTGTACATCAAAGGATAAGTTTTCGACCATATTTATGGTGTGCATGGTGTCGCGAAGGTATGCTGGTGTGGCCTCTGCAAGCGGTTTGAGAAAGAAATCAATGTATTTTCCCAAAGGCTCCAGTATGGATCCACATCCCGAAACTATTGGACGACCCGGAGGGTCTGTCATGGATTTATGAATCTTTGGGATGGTGTAAATTGTAGCCAGACGGGGGTGCTGTTTGTTAAGAAAGTTAAACTCCAATTCCGATAGGAAGCCTAAGTCCAGGCCGGCCTTAGTGATCTCAAGGATTTCTAGAGCAATGGCTTTGGATGGGTCTGCTCGTAGTTGTTGATAGCTTGTACCATCATTCAATTGGCGATAGATTTCGGATTCATATGAAGTGACGTCCTGCACCACGATAGCACCACCTTTGTCCGCAGGTTTGATAATTAATTGCTCATTGCGAGCTAGCGATTGCAAGGCCAATTTCTCATCTTTACTAGTATTGTATCTTGTAAAGCACTTAGTGGCAAGTAGCTGTAGTACATCACGTAATACCACCGATTCATAGGCCAGTATTTTGTGAGACATGACGCTGTTGAATGGTACAAAGGTTGATGGAGGTCTTAGCCCAGTTACTGAAGATTGCGTAGTTAGAACTGAGTTACGGAAGAAATATTTTAACCGTATTTTGCGGAAAAACTGAAATAATTCCGCACGGATGGTGAAGTCATTCGGGTGGTTGGTGGGTACATATGATAATCCTTTACCCAGTACCTTGATTTCATGCTCGTTCAGAGTATGCTTGGATATATTTACAACAGGGCTCGCGGCTGTTTCTGGGGCGCCGCCCAATAGTCTTAATCGAGGATAGTTCTCATCGTTGCCTACCATCTGTAAGTTTTGTTCCTGGTGACACGTTCCCCATGTTGGGGTTCGGTCTGAAAATGTACCTGCTTTTGTGGTTGGCCACGACCTCCATTCCATGCATTTGTGTTCTGTTGAGACCCACGTTGTTGGCCGCGTTGCCAAGTATTGCCTCTGCCGCGAGGGGGTCGCCATGTCCCCTGGCGTTGTCCTAAAAAAGGGGGGTTTTGGTACTGATATTGCTGCTTTCTCAAAACACCGATGGATCCTACTGTCACCACATTGTGGAACCTACCCCCGATAGTCGGCCACTTCAGATGTGGCAGCTGCAAAGCATGTGACAGCACCATCCAAACCAAAGAATTCACTTACCGTCATCATAAGATCCAAATGAAGACGCATACCAACTGCAATTCAGTCAATATCATCTACGCCATCCTGTGTCCCTGTCCTTTGATATACATTGGTCAGACACAGCAGAAAGCGAAAGTAAGAATATTGCAACATATGAGCAGAATTCGGTGCCAAGTGCCAGGGGCCCCATTGGTTGATCATTTCACCACAGTTGGACATTCACCTGAGAGCCTCACATGGGTTATTATTGAAAAGGCCATGCTGGGACCTAGAGGAGGTAATATCGCCAACATCCTCAACACCCGGGAGCTAAAATGGATATACACATTAGACTCAATTGAATCTGGGCTCAATGAACTCGATAGCTCCTTCTCCCAATTAGCCACCCTGTCTTAATTAACCCTGATCAGATTGTGATTTGACCTTACCCTCATGTGAGAGGTACGTCATTTCTCGTAAATTGGGATATTGTACTATCGCATAATTATTTCAGATCTCCTGTGTAACAAACCTTACAGGTTTTCTACAACTGATACTTATGTTTTTCAATTCCCTGCTTTTTCTGTTAAATGATGTGGTCTTTTACCCTCATGGGAGAGGTACACCACTGTGGATCCAATATGTGGCCTATACCCTCATCTGAGAGGTACCCCATGTTTTGTACATACAGTATTTATTAAGTTTCCTCTCCAATGATCATTTTGACAAGATGCGATTATAAATGTCAGTATTAATATATCTGGTGCGTTCCATCTTCTGTAAACTACCGCGCAAAATACGTAATGCTGACCCGTGCTGTGCTTCTAAAATATCACGTCTAGGCTTAGACGTTATATCAACCCTTTCTGACTATATGTTCCTAATGTGTGTATGATTGTGAGCAACGCTCACAGTCTGTTCACTATGCCTATAGATGACTTTTTGTAACGTAGCAATCCCAAATAGTCTGTCTACCATGTTGACACGGTCCAATGGATCACGTGATCCCGTTCCCTTGGTGATATCTCCCAAGCCGGAACCCAATTTCGCCATTGCGATTTGGAGCAGCGATCAGGACGTGATTCACTCCGTACTTGGTAAGCATCACTAATAATCCCTAAACCATCGTACTGGCTAGTCAGAGTCCTTTCTCACGGGTACACTCGCCATGTCCCTAACTGAAATCCAATCCTTACTTTCAGATATCTCTTGATTGTAATGGAAGAAACCAACCCCAGTCCCGTCGGACGTGTTTCAATACGACGATAGGGTGAGTGGTTTTCTTGCCTGCGTAATGACGAGTTGCTATCTGGAATTGTTCCGGATTCCCTAAAATGGCCAACCATTATTGTATTTGACAGACTTGGCTTCATCGTGGAAATCCGAAATATGACCTACATTTGCAACAACAGAGACCTTGCACAATGGTGAGTCATCCCTACCCTGTCAGACCAACCCTGTGACGTACCTACACCCCGTTGTATTTTATTACGATTATATCGTCCCTCTACCTATTTTAACCCACAGATCTACTAGATCGACTTTAAATCAGACGGCATCAGCTCCCAATCATACCACCTTGTGGTGAGTGCGACATCTGATTAGTGGTTGAGTATTTTTGAACCTACTCAGATGTTATATTGTCTATGATTTTACTGGCTCTAACCCCTAATTGTTTTCTTTTATAAGTGTGTTGTCCATATCCATCGATAACGATCAGCCTTTTCCCAACGGCCCTCGGCTTCAGATATTTAAATAACTGTGACTTTTTTGCGATGTTATCAGTCTTTTCCTAACTTTAGCGTTGGCAGAGTCTAGGCGAAAATATTCAAATTAGACTATTTTTATCAATTATGAGGTGTCAACCAATTGTGATTTTTCCTGGCCCTAGTACTATTCGGGCGGAATTATGCCATTCCCCATTTGCTGTTGTGCTTTTTGTTCTTATTTAACATAGGGATAATTTACCCGACTCTAAAACCATATTTTATCATTAAATAGGTTCCGTGTCCCTTACCCATGTCCTGATGAAGACCCTACAGCAAGAATATCATTGTCTGCATTTTCAAGGGTCGAAACGTCGACTACGACCAGTCTGTCTATATCAACTCCACTCCAAACTGTTTTCATTCATGAACCTTGTGGAGTATGATTTTTGCTTAAATTAGCTACATGAACCTAACGGTCCTATTTCTATGTACAATTCTATGTAACATATGTAAATAATTGTCATATTTACTGATTACACCAGTATCTAGAATTTCCCCTCTTTCTTCACTACCTCCTTACACAATCACACCCTCCCCTCTTCTCTACCAATTTGGGGCACTGTACAATAACCACTGATTGTTTTGAATTATGTATATTGAATATGCCTCCACATTGTGAATAAAACATTGTGGTTCAAGTTGCATTTTTGCTTGATTTATATTGTACTGTGTAAATTGTGTTCCTATGTTACTGGGACCCCTTCTTATCACTAATTGCCCGCCCAGGTCCCCGTGACTTCTACTGGGTATAACCCCCCCATTCATATTGTACATGTAATAGGGCCCCTGTTAGAAACAAATACTTCTGATTACTGCTCAAGGCACCCTCTACCACATCCTATTGGGTGGGTGAATGCATATCCTCCCTCTGTCACTTTTGTCGGCATATGCCGTTGCATTTGGGTCCCTTAACTGAAGTTCCTCACAGGCACCACTGGGTGGTGCTTTGGAAATTCCTGCTCTGTGCAGACACCCTGGGGTGCAATTTTGGGCATCCTGATTGGTCTGATGCTTTTTCAGACATCATGGCATGGCACTTCAAGATCCCCGTGCTATCTACAGTTTAGTCAATACAACAACTACAGTGGCCCTCCTTTAATTGTTGGAAACATTAATACATTGTTGTTTGTTTAGATACAAGGAATAGTAAATAATGCACTCCCAGGAAAGTGCACTTTATGCATGTGAGTCACAAACTGAAATGTCCGTTCAATATTATTATTATTATTACTATTACTAGAATTATTATTATTATAATACAGACATGACAAAGTCCTATTATTTTTTTATGGAATGTGAACTTTTTTTCTTTCGTTGCCTGTCACCGAGTCTCTCTCGAGCCCCTTCTTAATCTACTTTTACTATATTTTTTAATAATGGCTTGGGAAAGGCTCGATGACATCAGAGCACTTTACTGACTCTTGGAGTTTATGTTTTGTGAAAGGCAATCTTCTCCTGTTTCCTTCCTCTTGTCTGTTTTATCCTGGACTCTCGCCTGCCCGGTGCCTCTGTTTTAACCCTGCCTTGCTACCTCCTGGCTGACCTTTCCTCGTCAGGGCACCCTCTCCCTCCAGCAGGCAGAGGGTGCTGATGTAACATGGCGCCCGGGCCACCAGACCCGCAGCAGGGAAACCGAAACCCATTACGGAATACAGTTACCAGTCGTTTCAATACCAAAGCCATGTGTGGTGATTAATTAGCTACAGATGGCAGGTGCAAAGTGTCTGTGACACTACAATCTTTAGGGTATAGGTTTCAGGCTTTTTAATGCAGCAGAACTTCAAAAGACCTCGTCCGGGATCAGATGACCAATCATGAGCACAAAGAATGCTGGATTAAGTAACCAGCATATTGCAGCGTTTAAGTAACGCAACACCCTTTGTCCGGTGGCCAAAGATGGCGCGCGCCCTCTTGAATGAGGTCTCGTGGTCCATAGACCGCCCCGTCCTGCAACAATTAAGTAAACAGCTCAGCTCATATCTAATGCCATCACTGCAGGCACTTTAACCATTAGCCTGTATAATATTCATAGATAGGTAGATCTGTTTAAAAAGAAGACTATAGATATTTAGGCCTTTTTTAGCAGTAGCGTAATAGCTTTAAACTATGGACCAATATGTGGAGAAGTGTGGCTCAATGGTTAGAGCGGCAGACCCTGATGCAGAGATCTAGGCAGGGACCAGGGTTCAATTTCCCACCTCGGCGGGTTTTGGGCTCAAATATTCCCTAGACCTGATAATTCTCGCCTCGGTGCCTATTCCAATCATGGGTCCCACTCTGTAACTCTGGGCAATAGCTTGCTTAATCTCCACAACGGCCCCCACAACGCTAAGGATGCCTGGCCTCCATCTTGGGGGTGCCCAGGAGTGAATGCCTCACAGGGAAAGCCAGGATGGGTTCCACAGCGGTATTCATACAACTGCCTTTAGACCCTCGCAGGTGAGTAGTGCGCTATAGAAGTATCAATTTATATGGTATGCAGGTGTCTTATTAGCACCTATCGACACATTGTCACATGCCCTCCCTAATGCCCACATTGATCAATGAAAGAATCGAACAATATCTGCTACTTTTAGTCAAGTCTTGTAAGTTTGGCAACATTGATTTGCTCCTCCTATACTGTATTACACGGGATGTTTTTATTATAATAACCCGGTATTTGTAAAGCGCAAACTAATCACCCTTAATGGTCTCAAGGCACTGGGGGCTGTCCGGAAGATTAAGTGAGCTATTGCCCAGAGTCGCAAGGTGCTGGGCTGAGCTGCCACTGGAGCCGGATATCCCATGAGCCCTGTGCTCTGGAGTCAGCCGCCCTGGCCGCTGTGCCACACCTCTCCCACTTATATAGCCTGATCATGCGTGTATTCCATTGTGCAGAATCGACATTTCGCAGCCTTCCCCTGCAAACGATTTGGGCAGGGGAAAAAAAAATACTGTGACAGAGGAATATCATTTTAGCCCCCTGATCTTCTTATTAGCAATAATTTAAAACAAGGTTTAACCTAAATCATTCCATGCCAGTTATTCTTTGTTCTGTCTACTGATCAAAACATCTTAAAAATATGAGTTAACAGACATGAAATAATTGTATAATGAAGGCATCTCTATTGAGGTCATTTAGTGTCAACCTTCAGACTGAATAAAACGTAGCTAAACGTAGTTACAATATTGAATTGTGTACATGATTAGTGTCATTCTTGAAATTGTGTGAACGATTTTATAAATTCGAACTTTGCATTTTTTGTTGCACGAATAAGCTCAATAGAAGCCTTCTTATACGGAAAGTGGGAAATGCCTTACAAAATGTAAATATATAAAAAAACGGAGAAAGTCTATTTTTACGTTTAGCAATTGTCGGGATGCATGTTTGACTCTGGCCATGTTTGTGCTTGAGAATCCAGTATCCAAGAATAGGTTTGAAGAGAGTATTTAGAATGAGAACATTGAAGGCACATTGTGCTATGACAGAATGTTCTCAAAACTTTCCTGAACTCCTCCTCCAATGCATGCCCTGGGTTTCTGAGTACTAACTTAAATGTGTTTTTGCTACCCAAGACCATTCAGAATTCCTCGTTCATGTTATAAAATGCAAGTTTCAGAATATTTGTTAGTTTCTGATTTTCAATGGCATTTCAATATGACTCTCTTTAGTATCATGTACAACACCTTGATTTGCGTGGCTTGAGTTGTATGCTATAAAAAACTGCAAATACTGGTAAAAAAACACAAAAGAGGTAAAGACAGCATTAGCAGGACATAGAAGGATTTAATTACCAGGAAGAATGTTGCATAGTCAATACACTGCTGCAGACAGGGCAGGTATGTACACGTGGAAACATTTATCGATGAGCAGACGAGCACACAGGGGAGGAACTCACACGGATTGTTAATTCCCCACCAGGAGCATGACGTTGATAATTTAATAATTAAACACATAAAATCCTCGTGTCTAAGAACACACATATGCCTGAAAAAGAAACAGCAGAGATGATCTCAACTTTCTACTAAAGGAGTCCCTTAATTAGGACGTAATCCTATCACCCACCGAGGTGGTATACTTCATCATCTGGGATTCTCCTCTTGACGGGGAACCCTGGCCCCACCAAGGGCTACTACCCCCTCACTGTGAGGGAGGAGCTCAGGGATGTTTTTTATTCATCCTTTGTTTAGGATATAATAAAAACTTCAGACGAGAAGACAACTTAATAGGTTGGGTGGCGGGCGCAGTGCGAAATAAAAAGACAGTACTAATGTGAGGAATTGATGTTAAAACTAACTACCAGTAGCAATATGGACTTTATTGGTTTTTTCCTGGTGTCAGGATTAAAAGCAGAGCACCTGCAGTTTGAAATAATAACTGCATGTGGTGGATGAAAACGGGTTTACATGTTCAGTATCAAGGATCATACAAGGTGTCGCGGCTTTTGTCAGGACCAAAAGATATTATGTGCTAATGAGATGAAAAAGTTTTGTTAAAAAAACTGGGGTAACAAATATAAAACAAAAAATATATATATACAGAACCAGTAATCCCACGTTTGGTGTATTCGATTTACTGGTCTTCCCTGTTAATGACAAAAACAACAGAGGAGATCAAACAATGCATGTGTCTCTTAGAGTAGATGAACAGGGTATTAACGTAACCATGTGAGACTCTGTTCTCATCCTTGGTTTTAACAAATTCGAAGAACAACAACAACGTGAAGTAGTAGCTTACCCGTTGTGTATGGATAAGTCGCCTCACCTCATCCTGCCACTAAAAAACACAGATGCCCCCGCAAAACCAGGTCGTTTTATGATAGGAAACTTTGAAGTCTTCACAATATGTTTTGGGCCCTTGCCTGTCGTAGGTACTAGACCCACCAACATGAGTGAGGTACCATTTTTATCGGGAGACCAAGGGGAAGGGTGGGTGGCAGGAAATTTGTGTCAGCTCTTTGATTCTACAACTTTTCTACACAGAAATTTGAGAAAAGTTTATTTTTTCAGCTAAATTTGAGGTGTGCAGGGGATTCTGGGTAGGGAAATTTTGGGAGATCCACGCAAGCCAAACCCTCCCTGGACTCCCCAGGGTGCTTAGTTTTCAGAAATATTTGGGTTTGGTAGGTTTCCCCAGATGGCCGTGAGCCCCAGGCCAAAAAAACAGGTGTGCACCCCTGTAAAACCAGGTTGTTTTATGATGGGTAATTTTTAAGTCTCCACAATACGTTTTGGGCCCTTGCCTGTCGCGGGTACTTGACCCATCCACCCAAGTGAGGTACCATTTTTATCAGGAGACTTTAGAGAATGTAGGGTGGGGGAAGTTTGTGGATCCACACAGATTCCAAAGTTTTCCATCGCAGAAATGTAGGGAAATGTGTTTTTGTTTTACAAAGTTTGAGGTTTGCAAGAGATTGGATAACAGAACCTGGTGAGAGCCAATCAAGTCACCCCATCCTGGATTTCTCTGGGTGTCTAATTTTCAAAAATGTATAGGTTTACTAGGCTTTCTTAGGTGCCGGCTGAGCTTGGGTTCAAAATCCACAGCTAGGCACTTTGCAAAAAAGGGGCCTGTTTTACTGTAAAAGTGTGGATTGTCCACGTTGCGTTTTGGGCTGTTTCCGGTCGTGGGCACTAGGCCTACCCACACAAGTGAGGTACTATTTTTATTAGGAGACTTAGGGGAACCCAGAATTGTAGAGCAACCAGGGCTGGAGTCGGTGTACCACGCGGCCGAACGGCGACCACCCACTTTTTTTTACCGGGGGGATGCCGTCCACACTGCCAAACAGCTGGACTTCACTCTTTGGCCTCTCTGGGACGAGGAGCTTGGCACCTTTTGTGACGTCACTTCCTGTTGTGATGTCACTTCCGGTGACAGGGTCCCCCCACTTCTTTTTTTAGGACTTGTGCCCTGAGAGCAACTGTTATTACCCATTGACTTTCAATGCATTTCTGCCTTCCATATTTAAGACAATGTGTAAAAAAGAAGTTTCTTTAAAACTTTCCTATAATTTACATGCTAGTATGGGTACCCACAATTTAGGCGATGTGCAAACAGCTACTGTTTCAAAACTCTATATTTTGTTCCCATTTTGGAAATACATAGGTTTCTGTTATACCTATTTTCCACTCTTTTAAATTTTACCAAATGAATTGCTATATACACAATACGCATTGAAAAAACCATTGCAAGACGCTTCTCAGTTATTGGCTCTGGTTTCCTCAGGTTCTTGGTGAACCTACAGGTCCTTTATTTCCCCACCACCAGAGGGGCCAGCAGATGTAACAGTATATTGCTTTCAAACATCAGTGATTCTTAGAATAAGTTATAGGTGAAAATGTTGGCAAAAATGGCTGTTTTTTTCAACTCATTTTCAATTTTTCTTATTTTCAACTGTTAGTTTCTATTAAAACAAACCTTGAAGGATCTACACAAATGACCCCTTGCTGAATTCTGAATGTTGTCTACTTTTCTGAAATGTGGAAAATTCCAGGATCCATTATTGCTTTCATACCCATTTTTACCACTAACTGAAAGGAGGTTGAAAGCACCGAAAATAGCAAAAATAGTCTATGTCCCAGTAAAATGCCAAAGCTGTGTACAAAAATGTTGGTTTTCTGACAAAAGTCAGTCCCCGAAAGCTGGAAAGATGGTGATTTCAGCACCTCAAACCCTTTGTTGATACCATTTGCAGGGAAAAAATAGACGCTTTCTTCAGCAGTAATTTTTTCCCATAAAAAAAAAAATGCAGTATTTTGGCAAATTTTTGGGTCCAAGGGAATAAACAAACCCTGGATACCCTAAAAATTCCCATGATGTTAGAAGAAATTTACGCAAATTTGGTGTAGATACAATTTGTGGTCAAAATGTTACAGAGGCCTAAGCGCGAACTACCCAAATAGCCAAAAAAAAGGCTTAGCATGAGGGGTGCGGGGGCGGGGGGCAGAGGCCTAGCAGTGAAAGGGTTAAACATAGCTCAGGCCAGCCACTGCTGAGTCTGTCTGTGCAGTTTAAACCTACTTGCCAGACCTAAACCTTCCCTTTTATTACATATGTCACACCTAATGTAGGGCCTAGGCAGCCCTACGGTAGGGTGCAGCTCATTTAAAAAGTAGGACATTTACTTTTGAGTTTGACATGTCCTGATAGTGAAAAACAGGGACATTCTGTTTTCACTAGTGGTAGGCCTATCTTTCCCTAGGTTAACATTTTGATTGCCTTACAGCACATTTAAGTGTAATTTCCAATTGGGAAACAATAGAGAAATTTGAAGTTTGGTGTCTTTGAACTCATCATTTAAAATCACAACTTATGGTGAAGTGGAGTTTAAATTGTAAGTCTGAATAGGCACTTATGGAAAGTTATTACACAAAAATGGGCAACTCAGTATACCCCTGTGGTCTTGGGTAAATAAGTATCAGGTAAAGATGAAGTGGAGTTTAAATTGTAAGTCTGAATAGGCACTTATGGAAAGTTATTACACAAAAATGGGCAACTCAGTATACCCCTGTGGTCTTGGGTAAATAAGTATCAGGTAAAGATGCATTCAAGGGATTTAATTAAGTAAAATGTTCAACTAAGATCTCTAATGATTTATTATAAAACATCTGATCATGACATAAAGAAACCAATTCAAAGAAAATAATCTCAAATACTTAAAGTAAGAAATGAATCAATGCAACTGGGTGTATTTGTTATATCCTTACATTTTTTAATCATAGAAAAAGTGGTTTCATTAGAAGTTCAAACATAAAAAGATACTTCAACAACAATGATAACAGAACAGAAAAGGAATTTTAGACAAAACTGTTGTAGTTATCAATGTACAACCTCCCCATTCCTTAGAGTATATGGTTTGGAGAATGTCCTAGGCATAGGAACAAAGATCTCCCAAATTTAATATTATCAAAAGCTAAAAGTAAATGGGTTAAAGCGTCAACGTTTCGGTCTCAACCAAGATGAATCTATCAGACCCTCATCAGGACAGGATGTTTCAATTGTCACCAATGCAGTGCCTTCTGATTCCA
The DNA here is from genome assembly GCF_964263255.1 of Lissotriton vulgaris. Taxonomy (NCBI): domain Eukaryota; kingdom Metazoa; phylum Chordata; class Amphibia; order Caudata; family Salamandridae; genus Lissotriton; species Lissotriton vulgaris. The sequence continues at coordinate 1,607,152,965 of NC_141694.1, read as the reverse complement.
AAGCAGTACCGATTCTAGGACATCTCTGCGTGGCTCGATGACGGCACATCGACCTGACTGCGAGGTTTAACGAAAACGCAGCACTGATTCAAGGTCCCTACTGCAAGGCTCTATGATGACGCAGCACCAACATAAAGATACTGCTGTGAGGCTCGACTTTGACACATCGGCCCAATTGCCAAAATCAGAGCAGAAGCATCAAGTCTTCAACTCTAACGCTTGCACCATCCAAAGGTACATTTTTAGCGGTTGCTACCTGGGTCCTGTAGCCAGTCTGCCCTCTGTTGAGGTTGGCCTGGAGCTTTGGATTGTACTCGGTCTAGCGCGACCTCAAGTAACCTTTTAGTGCTATTGACTTCTGAGCACTGTTTTAGATTTAATCTTTAAAAATTCATATTTCAGGGTCTACTTCTTGGATTTATGTAATTATGGTCTTGTTTCACTCCGGTAAATATTCTCTATTTTTCTGAAGTGGTGTGGAGACTTTTTGTGGTGTTTTCGCTGTGTTTCTGTAATATAAGTGTTGCACAAATACTTTACACATTGCCTCTAATGTTAAGCCTGACTGCTCTGTGCCAAGCTAAGAGAGGGTGAGCACATGTTAACTTAGGTTGGGGTACCTGACTTGCCCTGACTAGGACAAAACAGATTGCTAATTGCCGCATTTTGCTGTGCCACTGGTTTGGGACACCAAGTTGTTCCATTTAGGATGTTGTTTAGTTGAACACGTGACGGTTGGGCTGAGCACGTTTCCATTGAGCACGCATAATTAAATTTGAGGGACAAATCAACTTGAAGAATATTGGAAAACTAGCGAAAACAGGTGGTGTGCAACCCATCCCCATATGATGTTTTGCAAAAAATTAGCCCCGGGGTTTGCACCCAAACATAACGGACCATAAAGGAAGGAACAATCGTAATTTACAATTACATTCGACATGTGAGGCGGAATATCTACGTTCGTCAAGCACGTTTTCTTTTGGAAAAGTCAGAATATCACTGAATAATTGATGTGGTTAACATTCACAATTACACTGATTTCAGCGGGTTTTTATGGTCACAGTTACAACGTGGACACTTTGCACAACGTGGACACGTTGCACAAGTTATGGGCACCGGGATAAGTGATAGATGGAAAGGATGCATTATGGGAGTTAGAGTGTTTACAACGGTAGAAGGTGAAAGGAGATGGTCAGGTGACTACATAATTAGTGCGGGAACGGGTTGGAGATGAGGAGTGGAAATAGGGCTTAAAAACATGGAACTGCAGAATTCAGGATCATTTCTTTTGCGAGGAAGCGAGGAATATGACGGATTAGTAGCAGAATGAAGGATCGCTAGCAGGTATGTTAGAACGATGGAGGAAAAGAGAGAAATGACAATGTAATGAAGGAAGGTAGAGTTTGATAATGGGGAAAGCATCGGTAGGATTTAGTGGAGAGTTGTGATGGCAGAGAATGATATAAATGTTAATGGAAATGATGCAGGGGGGAGTGGTTAGGAGAGGGAGTATAGGAGCATGAACCATCTTTGTAAGGAAGGTTTCCGCACGAATATAGTTGAGCTAGAGGGGATGATTCAAAGGGGTGCGACATACGGAGGGAAATGCAAAGCAAATATTTGGTTGCCACATGCAAATGAATTTTTTAGTAGTACAGTGAAATAAATGCAAACAATTGAGTTGATGCATATATAAAAGGAGGATGTACACTAACATATATGTATATTGTAATTTTCAGTTACCCCTGACGAAGAGCCAGATTGGCTTGAAATGCATTGGGTGTGAATAAACTGCTTTTTAAAGAACCTGGCTTTAGTACATGTTTTAGAAGAAGGTTCGTAAGGCCCATCTTTAACACAAGAAACTTGGGAAATTGCCTCTTACCTCACATGCTAATTGCAACAAAATAAAATGTACATGTTTACTGGGACAAAATTATGAAAAAGGAGAGATGAACAATTAAGTAAAAGGACAAAAGGAGAAGATAAAACAGATTGCTAATTGTAGCATTTTGCTGTGCCACTGCTTTGGGACACAGAGTTGTTTCATTTAGGATGTCGCTGACTAGGATTGAGGTACCTGCTTGGAAAAGGTGCATATTCTTCCAACCAGACACCTCAACTTCTAACAGGGATCATGAAATAGGAACAAGATACAACAGAATAGCTTGTAAACATACTCATTGATCAATAACTTTGGAAAATATGACGCTAAAATACATGGTAGCTTGCATGCCTGGTATCTGGACACAATATCGCGTTTTTCCTATCGGGTGACAGAAATATTGGGAAAAAAATATTGTGATACAAAAATATTGTGATGCAGAAATGCAGTTTCAAGGATGTCTTTTTTTTAGGTAAGTAATATTGTTAAGATATTGATGTTTTTAATATTGTTTCAATAATATAGTTAAAAATGTCATTTTTGGATTAGTTTAATGTGTTTCAATGCATATATTAATTTTATGTGTTATTATTTTGCATTATTGTTTTATTTTAGGTGTAGTTTACAATTTTAAGTTATTTGGATAATTTATAGTGTCGCAGGTTTTTGGGTTTGTAGGAGGATGGGGTAAATTAATTAAGTGATGATGAACTATTAACAAATTAATTTTTTTGTAAGTATAGTATTGGTATTAATTTTGGCCATAATGTCATATTGATTTAGCGTAGTTTAATTTTAGGAGGAAGTTGCTATGTTTGTAGGGGTGTAGGCTGGGAAGTTCATCAAACAATCATTAAATATAATTTGTTAATTTTTAATAATGTTTTAATTGATTCGTAATTATGTATATTGTGGAATAATTCTAGAGTAGCGTGCTACTCGCCTAAAAAAGCTCTTCAACACCTCATTAGGGATAACAAGCACTATATAAACGCAAACCTTTTTTCCCTCTTCTGTCCCTCCGCTATCCTTCTCATTTCAAATAACTGACTAATATCCACCACTCAAATTACTTTCATATTTCACTGTACTAATTTACCACTAATCCTTTATGGGTTTCGGAGTAGCGCGCTACTCGCCAAAAAAGCGATTCAACACCCCATCAGGGGTAACAAGCGCTATATATATCTATATATCAGGCAATCCGCTTCCAAACACTTTTCTGAAATCTCGCCAGCCGGCAAGGAAACACGGACACGGACCAATTAGGCGCTGAATTTTCTTTATTTAGCAGAGAGTTGTCAAAGACGTTTCGGCTCAACGGAGCCTTGTTCACATGACAATGTTTTCGTGAAAGGACAGCCCTTTTAAAGTGCAAGTGTCAGAAATAATAAACATCACCTGTGCATTCATTGGAATGGACATAGAAAACATACTATATTTGCTCAATAGTAGGTCTAAGGCAACAAAATATCGGTTGCTTGAATAGGATAACAGTGAAATACCTACATATCCGTATTTGATATAATATCATACACATTTTATAAAAATATATATATATATATACGGGGTTTGCTAGAAAAAGAAATCACAGTAAAATACCTGCTTTTATCTGATATACGGGGTTTTCGGTATTTACATTTGATACAACATGTTAAAATATTACTTAAATAGATACAACGCCTGGATTTATTCGGTTTAAGGGGAAGAGGTCAATAATAAAGTGCAAATGCAGGTTTTAATTAAGAAATGTGCAAATAATGCTAACAGTGCTTTAGTTATGTGCAAATATCGCAAAATGTGCAAAATATGGCAATTCAAGCAGACTGTAAACTCTCAATATGTGCAAAACAAGCTATTATATCCCCTCCTACGTCTAAATCCTCTTTTACGGCAGAAATTATTCTATAACCAGTAAATGCAAAACGGAGTATATATATATACAAACCTTTTTCCTTCTTCTATCCCTCCACTATCCTTCTGAATCCAAATAACTGACTAACCTTTCCACTACTCAAATTACTTTCATTTTTCACTATACTAATTCAACACTAATCTTTCAATGGGTTCCGGAGTAGCTTGCTACTTGCAGAAAAATCGATTTGATGCCTCGTCAGGGAAAGTAAGCACTATATTAATGCAATTACAATACAGCCCACTACTATTATATATTATGGCTATATTTAGGTGTGGGCTGCTGCGTTTGTAGGGGTATAGGGTGGGAAGATTATTAATTAACAATGTATTAGCAAATAACTATGAATTGTTAATGATTTAATTGATTATTAATTATGTAAATGATGTTATTATATTTTGTTTTATAAATTATTAGGGTTATTCAAGTATGTAATATGTTTGAAGTCAAGTACTTTCCCTAGTGTTGCACAGACTGGAATGGGAATAGTAAATCTAACCCTTCCAATGTCCAGCACTTTCCCTTCTGTAGCACAGACTGGAGTGGGAAAAGTAAATCTTACCCCTCCGAAGTCCAACACTTTCCCTATTGTACTACTGACTAGAGTGGGTATAGTAAATCTTACCCACCGTAGTCCAGCACTTTCCCTACTGTTGTACAGACTGATGTAAGAATAGAAAATCTAACCACTCTGAAGTTCAACGCTTTCCTTACTGTGGCATAGACTTGAGTGGGAATAGTAAATCTTCCCCCCTCCGAAGTCCAACATTTTCCCTACTGTAGCGCAGACTGGAGTGTGAATAGTAAATCTTCCCACCTCCCAATTCCAATACTGTCCCTATTGTTGTACGGACTGGAGTTGGAATAGTAGATTTAACTCCGAAGTTCAACGCTTTTTCTACTGTTGTACAGACTGGAGTGGGAATAGTAAATTTAACCCCTCTGAAGTCCACATTTTTTAGTACTCTTTATAGTATGTTAAGTACATTTTATGGGAGTTTTTTTAAATGTGTAATATTTAATTTATTGTATAAATGAATTTCTATTTTTTTTATATTTTTATTGCGTATTTTATATATATATATATATATATATATATATATATATATATATATATATATATATATATATATATATATATATATATTTATATATATATTTATATATATATATATATATATATATATATGTATATATATGTATATGTATATATATATATATATATATATATATATATATATGTATATATATATATATATATATATATATATATATATATATATATATATATATATATATATATTACCTACTGGCGGTCGCCAGTAGGTAGTTATAGTTAGGATTTTTTTCAATGTTAAATCTGAAAATTCTATTTGGAATAACTTTGGCGCCGGTTGACGAATCTGCCTGAAAATTTCCTCAAAATGGCCTCGCGGCGTTCCGGTCCTTCCCTGAAAGTTTGGGGGGGATTCGTCAAGCGGGGGCCGAGATAAAAGGGGGGTCCCAAAACGCGTTTTCCCCATGTTAATTTCCATAGGGCGGTCGATTTCACTTTTAGCCCGAACGGCTGAATGGATTTCCACCAAACTTGGCAAAATTGTAGGGACTGGTAGCCCGATGTGCCTTTGCTATGTCTCAAGATATGTGCTCCAGTGGATTTTGAGTAATTAAGGTTCAAAAAAATATATATATCTATAGCAGCGCTCCGGTAAGCGCACCGGTACGCGCACCGGGCGCGCCACGCGACTTACGCGCAGAAAGCTGATTGGCTCTGGGGTGTCTGTAAACATTCTAAACAGTCCGGAGCGGCCGCCATCTTGTGTCTCGGTAGGATCGAGACACAAGAGGTGGCCAAAACAAAGGGGGAAATGACCATAAGGGGGCAGAGTAGACCCCCCTTGACCCCCTAGGTTTGATGTGGGGGCCATAAAAGGGCCCCACGGGGCAAAAAAAAATTTTTTTTTTTGATTTTCGCGGGGGGAGCGCCCGGTACGCGCACCGGTACGCTCCCCGGTGCGCGTACCATGGGGAAAAAGAATGACAGTTTTAAAAGTAGCTGATTAGAAAAAAAATATTTAGTTGTTTTTTTTTATACATACACATACATATATATAAATGCATATGCACATATATATATGCATATATGTCTATATGTGTGCGTGTAGAGAGAGGTAGAGAGGTAGAGGTGTAGAGGTAGAGAGGTAGAGAGGTAGAGATTAGTAGAGAGAGAAGAGAGAGGTAGAGAGGTAGAGAGTAGAGAGTGAGTAATAGAGAGTAGAGAGTGAGTAGTAGAGAGTAGTAGAGAGCAGTAGAGAGAGTAGCAGAGTGAGTAGTAGAGAGTAGTAGAGAGTAGTAGAGTGAATAGTAGAGAGTAGTAGTAGAGAGTAGTAGTAGAGAGTGAGTAGTAGAGAGTGAGTAGTAGAGAGTAGTAGAGAGTAAGTAGTAGAGTGAGTAGTAGAGAGCAGTAGAGAGTGAGTAGTAGAGAGTGGGAGAGAGTAAGTAGTAGAGAGTAGTGGAGAATATTCCAAAGTTTGGCATAGCACCACTTTCACAATGAGTCCAATCAAATCATATCACTTAGAGTACTTATTGAAGCGCTGAATCTTGGTGTATATTCAAATGCTTTTATTTTCCTTAAGTTTATGTACCACAGCCAGCCGAAACGTTTCGTTCTGTACAACAGAACTTCTTCAGGGCGTTCTTATTTCCTTCAAGTTATGTCGGTATCCCGTTGTCATATAACTAGATATTTCTTCCAAATGTTAGACGAGACATAAGTATATTCTTATTAAAAGTGACTAGGTATCAATTTTACCCACACAATTCGAGCAGACTTGAGTAATTTATATCATCCTCAAAGTCAGTCTTTCAAAAATTCCAAAGTATAGGACATGATAATCCAAATCCAAATGTTTCTCAAGAAAAGTCATTTACAATCGTTCGGAATATCGGTGTTTGGGCAGATATGATCCAGGGACCCCCAGTATGCAAGGGGAATTAGTCCCCCCTCTGCAAAGGCGCCAGTGGCCTGCATTGCAGAGAGGTGTAACAAGGGTGTGGCCTCATTACACTTCTCTGCAATGCAGCTCCCTCGCGCATACTGGAGGCTCCTGGTGGACTAGTTGACCCCAGGGACCTCCAGTATGCAAGGGGAATTAGTTCCCCCTCTGCAAACGCGGCAGTGGGCTGCGTTGCAGAGAGGTGTAACAAGGGGCATAGTCTCATTACACCTCTGCAATGCAGCCCCAGGCGCATACTGGAGGTTCCAGGTGGGCTAATTGGCCCCCAGGGGCCCCCAGTATGCTAGGGGAATTAGTTTCCCCTCTTCAAACATGCACGGGGGCTGCGTTGCAGAGAGGTGTAAAAAGGGTTGTGGCTTCATTACTCCTCTCTGCAATGCAGTCCCCTGGCGCATACTGGAGATTCCTGGTGGGCTTTCAGGTCTTATATAGTTAGGAATTAGCATTAAAAAAACCTTTGAAATTCACTGAAAAAACCACAGGTTTCACACCAGTTATAGTTAGGAATTAGCATTTAAAAAACCTTTGAAATTCACTGAAAAAACCATAGGTTTCACACCAGTTATAGTTAGGAATTAGCATTTAAAAAACCTATTAAATTCACTGACAAAACCAGTTATAGTTAGCTGGAAATTTTACTGATATAAAACCAATGAAATTCCACGTTATAGTTAGTTGGACTCACTATAACTTGCGCGTGCAATGCACTGCTGATGACGTCACATATTACATCACTCATGACATGGTCAGTGACATCACTCATGACATCACTGATGACACCATCCTTGTGACAAAGTGACAGACCTCCTTTCACTGTAATGTAACCCTTGAAACATATATTCAAAAATAGAAACTGAAATTTAAAAAAAAATGGAGATACCCATATCAGTTACAACAAGCAATTCAGTAATTCCACCATCTATATACACATCCAGTCATTCACCAACAGTTCTATATAGTCACTCATACATATACTCACTCATCATATAAAGTGATACACCTATACATCCTGTTACACACCGACAGTCATCCAAAGGTAACTCACACACATACTCACACGTGCAAATAAACTATTGAACATCCATTCATTTGAATATAGAGTTATACACACACTTCCACCTTACTTCTATTGAAAATTACACATATTTATTCTCTTAAACAATCACTTATAGAAACACATACTTATTTAAACAAGAACTCTTACAATCTCTTACTCTTACATATACTCACTTATATACATCAATATTCACATATACTAGATTAAAACATATGTAGTTACTGATAAAGACACTAGTGAGACGGTCATTCACTCACTAACAAACACATATACACACTCATCCACCCATACAGTCCTGCACATATGCTGTCTTCAAAACACATACAAACAGAGAGTCAGTCACTCATGCATCTATGTGCTAAGTAATACCCCCACCAAACCATATAGACACGGTATGCACCTGTTACAACGCATTTTTTACAACGCAGTACTGTTACAACGCATCTATTACAACGCAGATACTGTTACAACTCATGTTTTTACAACGCATTTTTTTACAACGCAGGTACCTTTACAACGCATACCATTACAACGTAAGTATTGGTAAGTATATAATTATATTTTAAATGTTATATGTTTGGGGAAAAGGGGTATTTTTAGGGTTCAGGGTCAGTTTTGGGTTTTAGGGTAAAGGGGTATTTTTAGGGTTCAGGGTCAGTTTTCAGTTTTTTGGTAAAGGGGTATTTTTAGGGTTCAGGGTCCGTTTTTCGTTTTTGGGTAAAGGGGTATTTTTAGGGTTCAGGGTCAGTTTTTAGTTTTGGGGTAAAGGGGTATTTTTAGGGTTCAGGGTCAGTTTTTAGTTTTTGGGTAAAGGGGTATTTTTAGGGTTTAGGGTCAGTTTTCAGTTTTTGGGTAAAGGGGTATTTTTAGGGTTCAGGGTCAGTTTTCAGTTTTTGGGTAAAGGGGTATTTTTAGGGTTCAGGGTCAGTTTTCAGTTTTTGGGAAAAGGGGTATTTTTAGGGTTCAGGGTCAGTTTTTAGTTTTTGGGTAAAGGGGTATTTTTAGGGTTCAGGGTCAGTTTTCAGTTTTTGGGTAAAGGGGTATTTTTAGGGTTCAGGGTCAGTTTTTAGTTTTTGGGGTACAGGGGTACAGGGTAAAAATAAATTAAAATTAATTTTAAAATAAAATAATTAATTGAAATTAAATTAAATTACATTAAATTATTTTTGGGGTTGAGGGTCAGTTTTGAGTTTTTGGGGTACAGGGTAAAAATAAAGTAAAATTAATTTTAAATTATTATAATATTTAATTAAATCAATTAATTGAAATTAAATTAAATTAAATTACTTTAATTTATTTTTGGGGTTGGGGGTCAGTTTTGAGTTTTTGGGGGTACAGGGGTACAGGGTAAAAATAAAGTAAAATTAATTTTAAATTAAATTAATTAATTGAAATTAAATTAAATTACATTAAATTATATTTTTAAAAATTAATTTACGATTATAATATTAATATTAATATATACTTACCAATACTTACGTTGTAATGGTCTGCGTTGTAAAGGTACCTGCGTTGTAAAAAAATGCGTTGTAAATACATGAGTTGTAACAGTATTCGCGTTGTAAAAGATGCGTTGTAACGGTATGCGTTGTTACAGTCCGCGTTGTAACATCATATATCCTATAGACACGCATACTGATACTAAGAGAAACATCTAATAACCCATATACATACGCATGTAGCTACTTACCAACACATGTAGCCACTTATACACAAAGTGAAACACTAATATATATATTTAAATATTTAAACATTAGTCACTAATATTTATTTTTCAGAAACACACATATTCACTGGATGGTGTCATCAGTGATGTCATGAGTGATGTCACTGACCATGTCATGAGTGATGTAATATGTGACGTCATCAGCAGTGCATTGCACGCGCAAGTTATAGTGAGTCCAACTAACTATAACGTGGAATTTCATTGGTTTTATATCAGTAAAATTTCCAGCTAACTATAACTGGTTTTGTCAGTGAATTTAATAGGTTTTTTAAATGCTAATTCCTAACTATAACTGGTGTGAAACCTATGGTTTTTTCAGTGAATATATATATATATATATATATATATATATATATATATATATATATATATATATATATATATATATATATATATATATATATATATATTGAAAGCTCCGCAGGTCTGCGACCGGCAACCGGCAACAGATCAGCAACAAAACGGCACTCGCAGCAGAGATTTAAACCACGTACGGTTTATTTAGCACAAAAACAATCCAAACAGACGCGTTTCAGCACTTGCCTTCGTCAGTGTCAGCTGGCGACGGCAAGGCGGAAGTTGATAAGGCTCATTTCATTGAAACAAAAAACGGATCATAACACAAATAAAAGCGCCATCTTAAAGAGATGAAATAACGCTATTTACAATACAAAATGATAAACTTTCTCGAGCAGTGAATATAAGCTGTACAATTAATCATCCTTAATCCTGTAAACTCTCCAGAATATATGTTTCAAAACATTAAGCCATGGATGGGCAATTGCTCTAACAAATTAAACTTGAAATCATAAACCAGCTTAAAGCTCACTGCTCGACTGATCATATTAACATGTTGGTGTACAGTTCAAGTATCCCAATCCCCATGATCTCCAGAAAAATTGGCAATGATTGAGGCCTGGATGGCCATAAACATAAATACCACAATTTACATTGCCACATTAAATTAACCCTAAATCTATAAAAAAGACAAAGGGGGTGGGGGGGTTTGTTACTGTAAACCAAATAATATCAAAGCATTTCAGTATAAGGTAGATGTACTACAGACAGTGACGTAGTTCAGGAAACGGGGATTGTGTTTATAGGTGGGATAGTAGCTCTTCCCCTGCATTGAGTCCTCCTGGTGACTTAGTTTGGAGGTCGATAATATATCGTGACTCCAAACGTCTAAGTTGCCTTTTGAGATCTCCACCCCTGATGTCTTGAGGGATGCAGTCTAAGCTGAAGAAGCTGAGTAGTGTCCTATCGCTATTGTGGTGACTTGCAAAATGCCGGGCCATCGGATAATTTTCATCTTTATTTGCAATGGCCCGTTGGTGCTCTAAGATCCTAAGCTTAACTGCTTTCGTAGTGCTTCCTACGTACATCCGTCCGCAGGGGCACTTCAAGCAGTATACCACAAATGTGGTTGAACAGGTGATGAACTTATTAATTTTGATCTTAGATTCCCTATGTGGCACCTGATAGCTCAATACCCTCTGGCTGTTACTGCAGGCCTTGCATTTCCCGCATGGGTACGAGCCATGCATTGTCTGCAGTTCTCCTTTTGACTTCCCCTTCTGTAGGTGGCTAGTGACGAGTCTATCTTTTAGTGATCTTATTCTTCTAAAAGTTATCATGGGATGTTGTTGTAGGTCCTTCCCAATTACATTGTTAGATTGGAGGATCCCCCAATTTTTAACCATGATAGCTCTCACTTTATTGGCTGCCACTGAATAGTTGGTAATGAGTCTTATGATGCCACTCCCACCTTTGGGAATGTCGACCTTCTTATCCTGTAGGAGGGTATGTCTTTCGACTTTCTCTGCCTTCTTCTCAGCTTGTTGGAGGGTAAATGCAGAGTAGCCGCGAGATTTAAAGCGTTTCACGCTTTGTTGTGCGGCCTCTGCATAATCTCTCTCCAGAGAACTGTTGCGCTTGATCCTCAACAGTTCCCCGTAGGGGATGCTCTTGACTAGGGAGGTCGGATGTCTGCTGCGTCCATGGAGGACAGAGTTACCCGCCATCTCTTTTCTAAAGAGGGCGGTTTGGATTGTGCCTGAGTCAACGAAAACCCTGAGATCTAAATATTTAACCTCTGTCTTACTCATTGTACAGGTATATATATTACCTACTGGCGGTCGCCAGTAGGTAGTTATAGTTAGGATCTACTTTCCATAGGAAATCCGCAACATTCTATTGGGAATAACTTTGGTGCCGGTGGACGAATCTTCTCGAATTTCTCAAAGTTCGTGGCCCGCTCCGCTCCGCTCCTTCCCTGAAAATGTGGGGGGGATTCGTCAAGCGGGGGCCGAGATAAAAGGGGGGTCCCGAAACATGTTTTCTCCATGTTAATTTCCATAGGGCGGTCAAACTCATTTTTAGCCCGAACGTCTGAATGGATTTCCACCAAACTTGGCTAAATTGTAGGGACTGGTAGCCCGATGTGCCTTTGCTATGTCTCAAGATATGTGCTCCAGTGGATTTTGAGTAATTTAGGTTCAAAAAAATATATATATCTATGGCAGCGCCCCGGTACGCGCACTAGGGAGCGCTCTGGGCGCGCCACGCGAGGTGCGCACGGAAAGCTGATTGGCTCTCGGGTGTCTGTAAACATTCGAAACAGTCCGGACCAGCCGCCATCTTGTGTCTCGGTAGGATAGAGACACAAGAGGTGGAAAAAAAAACAGGGGAAAATGACCATAAGGGGGCAGGGTTGCTCCCCCCTGACCACCTAGGTTTGATGTGGGGGCTATAAAAGGGCCCGCGGAGCAAAATATATATATATATTTTTTGATTTGCGCGGGGGGAGCGCCCGGTACGTGCACCGGGGAGCGGACCGGGGAGCGGCCCATGGGGAAAGAAGAATGACAGAGTTTTTAAAAAATGTAGCCTTTTTTTATAAATTGGAGGTAGTTCTAATAAGAACTGTTTTTTTTCTTCTTTTTGTTGTTTTATATTTTTTTATTGTTTTTTTGAACATGTTTTACTTTTTTGGGGTTTTCTGAACAGTTTTATATTTTTTTTGTATTTTTCATGGGGAGAAACGAAAAAACAGGGAATTGAAAATGGCTCAACTGGAGCCCAAAAAAAAAAAAGAAAAAATTAGGGTTTTTTGGGGCATTTGTGGTTGTCTCCAGCTAGGACTACGAGCTTTATGCTCAGTTCACCATAAGAGATGGTCTTCCCACAATGAATACAAGTAATTCGGAAATCCGCAAACCGTGGCTGAATGCAAGGGATTGTCTCCCTTGCCTCTGGTCCCGACGGAGTGGGTTGCTTTCTTTTGGAGTTGGTGCTTGTAGATTGGGGAGGGTTACTGGCCAGTTCCCTCATCTCTGCAGCAGAATAGTTCATTGGATGCTTGCGCTGCATGTGTCTAATCATGGTGTTGTTTCCGAATTAATATTTTTTATTCGGGTTCCCCTAGAAAGTTCCATGAAACAGATTAGGCAAGTCACCTTGGCCGCATTTATCTTTTTTCTTCCCCTCTGGGATCGAAAAAAACTCTCATACAATGTGTGGTCTTGGCTGGTATGGGGTATTGTGTTCTTCAAGCCATCTTCTCCTCCCCTCCTCCTCCTCCTCCTCTTCCTCCTCTTGTTGACCACCAATGTAATCTTGTGGTGGTCCTCTTGGTGGTTGTGGTGGTGGTGCAGATGCTCCAGCTGCTGCTGCTACTGAAGCCATTTTATAGTTCAAAAAGGTACAGAGAGGTCCAAACAGGTCTTCCTCTGTCAAAGGACAAAGTCAGAATAAGGAAAAAAGGTGGGGTCTTTCATCATTTGGAAAAAAAAAGGCCTGAACCAATGAGAAGTGTTATTTTCAGGTCACAAGACCAGGGATTTCATCATTATGAAACCAAAACTGTTCTGCACCAATAAAAAGTGTTATTTTAAGGTCACATGACCGACGCGCTTACGCGACGCGCCCCCGGGCGCGCCGCGGGTCGCGTCGCGTAAGCGCGTTGGATGTTTACGTTGCGCGATCGTATTCGCTCGAGTGCTTCCGGGTGCGCTTAGGCCATGCGTATCACGCGGACGCGGCTACGCGATACGTCACGATTATATTTTCGTTTGCGGCAATAGCGCTAATGGGACGCTCTCCGGAGCGCGCCCCGGGGCGCTTCAAAAGACTACGCTCTCCGGGGTGCTCACGAGACGCGCCACGGGAGCGCTCCAGGGTCAAAATAGTTTTTTTTCAGTGAATTTGATAGGTTTTTTAAATGCTAATTCCTAACTATAACGGATGTGAAACATGGTTTTTTCAGTGAATTCCTAACTATAACTGGTGTGAAACCTATGGTTTTTTCAGTGAATATATATATATATATATATATATATATATATATATATATATATATATATATATATATATATATATATATATCCACAAACCCTCCAGCAGAACTGTAGGAAGAGGCCACACGAGGAACTCAGGAAACCAGCCTTTATTGGACACGCAGGTAATATATATATGTGTGTGTGTGTGTGTATATATATATATGCGTTATTGTCTTAGTAATACATTTTAAATAATAATACAAGTCATATAATGTAAATATTTGTATTAATTATGTTACACTATATATATATATATATATATATATATATATATATATATATATATATATATATATTGTCAAACAAAATGCCACAGAAGCTTCGAGGGTGCACACAAAAACCACTGACTTATTTGTTGAGTAACTTGCTGCTTTATTCAGGATTGCATTTCTGACCTGACGCGTTTTGAGAGCACTCACTTACTGTGGCGTAGTGAAACTTGAGGAGGCCCCCCTGGAAGGTTGACTAAAGGGCCCCCCAATGCTCCAGACCCAGTCAGGAGCTCTCAGGACAGGGGCCCCACCGCCGTTTGCAGTGCTGGAGGGGGCCTCCTGGAGCTCAGTCCCCCCTCGCACACTGGAGGCCGCGGGTGCTATTGTTACTCCACTGCCTTTATTTGTGTTTTGGGATTTCTCCAAAGTGTATCTGGGGTAAAATAGTGCATATTGAATCACATAAGACTAGCAATACCGACAAAATATGAAAAGATGCACATTCGTGGGGGCTTGTGGGTTCTTAAGCATTTTTCTTAGATGGATACTGCCCATTTCTGAATTTTTGTACAGTAAAACGACTCCAAAGTTGATAAATACATTTTCACAGAAGTTTTTTTTTTTTTTGTGACAATATTAGCTTTATTGATCAGACAAAATGAAAATAGTATTTAAGATACTTTTATGCTATCAAAAAAAGCACAAAAACATTTCTTTGAAAATCAAACATAGCTTTAAGTTTACCAAAAACTCAGATTGGCTTAGTTGACTCTTTAGTTGAGGCACAGGCCGCTCTCACGTAAAATGTCCTCCTTTTGTTGGAAGTAATCATAGTACCACTGAATGTGCTCAGTTTTTTGCTTCACAGTTAAACATGGGTTTTTGGAAAGCCCACAGATTACTAGTTCCATGAAGTGGCGAATTGGTCCTTGTTTTGGGAAATCTTCCAAGTGTTTTTCCAGAAAAACATGCTCATGAAATTCAACTTTCTGCTCCTCTTCAAGACCTGCTTCGTTGTGAATGGGGAACTCCCAAAGCTTCCCTTCTTTTGTCCACTGGATCATCTCCTCGAACCCGTTACGCGGTAATCGCTGGTTGACTGATGCAATCTCATTTGCCAGCTCCATATTCCACAGGGTTGGCTTGGAGTCCAATTCAGTAGACCCTTCGTCTGCAGTGGCCGCAGCATTAAATATATTGAGTCGTTTTCCTATGTACAGCCCCCGCCTACTTTTGACACCAGTAAGTTCTTGGGTGATGCCTCTGTTGAGTGTATATCCTTTTCCATCATCGTCAAATCGAATTTGATTGGCAGGCCTGGACCCAGGTCGGACTGATGGACTTTTACCAATCTTCATTTCTGAGATGATATTACTAATATTGTTGGGTTCTCCTCTCTTCTGGGCGTCAGTCTCCTCATCGTATCTCCTCAGCTGTTGAAGTAGCTCAGATTCAATCTGTTTTTTGTCAAAAGGCAGTGACGAAGCAACAGCCGAAGCAGCAGCCACGAGTTCTGGAGTCACTGACTTGCTCTTGGTCATGTTGTCTTCAGTAGCTTTCTGAAACATGCTGCTTGTGCTTTCAAGGTCATTATGTTGCTCTGTGGTTTGTTCCCTGAATCTGGGCATTTTCATGGCTCTCAACTTTTTCTTTGAACTTAGTTCCACTTTCATGCCACCAATAAGGTTTATCAAGTTCTCCTTGGTATTCTTTGAAGGCTGCTTTTCCGTCACAGACTCCTTCTCAGTAGCCTCTTCTGTGGGAGGACCTGCCACATCTTTACTGCTCTTGAAGATAGAGCTGCTGCTTAACCACCTCAAGGCATTTTCTTCAATCCTTATGTGGGGAACAGACACACCCCATCTCCGACTAAGGGAGCCCCGAGCACCCCGGCACAGGGAAAAACTCCTGCGCATCTTTGAGCTATCGTAGGGTACACATGTATGTACGACTGAAGTTTAGTTTTCTCAGTCTTGGGGGTTTAAAAAACAAATTGTAGGATTGAGCATTTTGAAACACTTTCGACTGGTAGCATTGGTCAAGAAATGGTATTTTTTAAACTTGCTCAATCTCATCTCTCTTAATTCGCTCATCCCTTTTAGCATTGCTATCACTCGTTGTTTATCTATCTCACACGTTTTCTCAGTCTTTCTCACTTTCTCTCACCCCCTCTCTTTTAATCCCTTCCTCTATTTGTCTTGTACACTCTTTTGCTCTGTGTTGCCTTCTCTGTCTGGGGCTGTGTCAGTCTCTATTTTAGTCTTTCTCTTGTTCTAACTCATGCTTTGTCCCCTTATTTCTCTTTATGTATGCTTATCTACTAATGTCACTGTTTCTCACTTCTTCTCTCACTCGCTCCCTCGGTCTTTCCTTACACAGTCCCTATCTGTCTCTCAGTTTCCTTGTCTTTCTTTGTCATTCTCTCTATGGCTCTCATTATCCCAGGCCGCGTCTATCTGTCACTCTCTCTCTTACTTACTCACTTTGTATCTTTCTCCCTTTGTCTCTATTACATTGTCTGTCTTGCATACTATTTTTCCTTACTCTTTCTTTCACGCGTTCTCATTCCAAGTACTTCCCTGTTTCTAATGTTCTCTCTATCAGTCCAATTCTGACTCTCTCTTTTACTGTTTCTTATTATCAGTGGCTTCAACCTATCTCTTGCCCTTGCCACTCGCTCTCTCTCTGTCACTATGTGCCAATCTTTTTGCCCGTTTCTTTCCCCCTCCCACTACTTTAACTCTTCCTTTGCAACCTCCATCCTATTAAACAACTTCACAGGCCTTGACAGGAGACCTATGCCAGAATATATGGTATACAGAAACACTTTTAGATAAATATTGTGTCTGTCCGAATTGCCATTTATGGAAAATATAGTCCCATTGGGTGCAGATTTTATTTTGTTAACTCCAACAGGTCGATATTTTTTGTACAATATTTAGACCACGATTTTTAAGTCTGATGATTCTCGCAATGTTAGTCCGGTACAGCATCGCTGGCAAGTTCACTGGGGCTGGAAGAAGAGTGTGGGAACGTATATGGGTGTGTGGCTCAGCGCCCGCTGGCACTCTTGCTGAGATAGAATGAAATGGGCAGCAAGTCCTAGCTGAAGATTGGACCAGAACAGGAGTGAGGATGCAGGAGCACAAGCCGCTTCCGCTTACCACCGAAAATGGTTTATCGGGCACATAATGAGTATCGCAGGGCTATATCCTAACCATTTTCAGGACATTTCCTATTGTTACCGAAGCATTTTTCAACGCCAACTGAAATTCTCTTCTACACCCTTTCTAAAGGGTGTTTATTTTTTCTCTTTAAAAGAAAAAAAAGCACAGTTGCAAATGAACTTTTTCACCTTACAGAGTCTTTACACGAGCAGCAGTTACTTTACACAAGGTAATGTTATTTTTTTTAGGCACAGTGAGATTAAGTGATTTGCCCAGATCACAGGAGGTCTGGCTGACACCGAGATTTGTAACTAGTTCGTACAATGCCCAGTACTTAATTTGAGCCTGTGGTTTCCTGTGCTCAACACTGGCATTTAATTGTCAACACTGGTGCTTGTGCCAGCCTGCCACAAGGTGGAGCTGTCTGGCTAATTTAAAGATGACCACAACAACAATTAATTTGTAATTCAATATACATTAAAATGACTATTCCCTGCTACTCAAGCTATTCTTACAGCTCTGGGGGCCTGGAATAGTCCGAATTGCCACACTTGAAGGAGTGGGATGGTTAGTAGTTGTGTTTTTAATATCAGTGGCAGCGCTGGCAGTGGCAATGTGTGGCACAAGCTGAAGTGGCCTCCTGGCGAGAGCCCCATCACTTATTTTCTCACAAATTAAGAGCTGAAGGAGCGGAGAGAGCCAGCTTTAGACAAGGCAGGGAGCAGCAAACACTCCAAGAGAGGCAGGAGCTGGAAGGCGTGAAATTGGCCGGTGGGTGCTGGATGCATGGCCTCACCGATCGTCACCAGTTGTGGTGTTCAAAAGATGAGACAGCAGGCAAAGGTGAGATGTTTGAAGATTTATTTCAGAGTTGCAGCACCCACGACAGGGCACTCCCACTTCGTACCAGGATCTCCACTAACTGAATAACGTTGGCAGAATGCTGGCACGCTTGGTTCGTAGCCCGATCATGGAACCTTGTTTAAATAAAGCAAAACCCAGAGACATCCTTGCGCTGAGTACATCGCAAGGAAGGTCCCAAACGCTACAACTGACAATGCCCCACCCTCTCCACTTCTTGACTTAGTTCATAGGATTGCCATAGCAAGTGGTTAACCATTCTATGTACATTATGCAGGGCACAAGTCCTAAAAAAAGAAGTGGGGGGATGCTGACGTCACGACAGGAAGTGACGTCACAAAAGGTGGCCTGCACCAACAGACTAATTGCCTCCCCCCACACCTTAGATGTGATTGCATCAGAGAAGCCAGCGTGTGAGCAGCGTTCTGAATGAGCTCCGATCTCGCCCCAGAGAGGCTAAAGAGTGAATGTGTGGCTCCATTTGCTCCAGTAATCGAGCTCCCGGTAAAAAAGGTGGGGGGACGCCGTCCACCCGCTTGGTACCCTGACTCGAGCCCTGACATTATGAGATAATGTTCATGCAGTCTGTTCTGATTCCGTTGTCCTACATACCGAGCAGCTAGTTCTCTCAACTGCAGCACACTTTCAATGACACGTAATATGTGGCCAACTCAGCTAAAACAGAGGCCATGATTTTAAACCCAGCTTTAAATGCTGTAACTCTGTTTTGGAAATCAACTGTCAATTCATGGAAAACGTTGTGGTTGTTAAGTATTTGGTTACCATTTAACTGCTATATTGAACTGCAGTTGGTCATATTGCTATTACTTGTTGGGGGAGGGAGGAGTCAAATGTCCCTTTACTACTAACGGGCTCTAGAGTAAGAGCACTATTGATACTCAATTGTGGTCTCAGAAGGAGCATTTAAAAGTATTACAGATGATAAGATGTGGCAAGCTGTGCATTAGCTCTGAACTGAAGTACCCTTCCTACGGCAAAAAAGGACCATGCCTATATCTCCCAATCTATATGCTTGTGAATCATTTAATACATATTCTAGAGGGCTCTTTGTAAAGGGAAATTTTACAATGGAATCAAATGTTGCACTGAAGCAACTCACCAAAGCCTCTCTCTCAGTAGTACTTGTGAAAATTCTGTTTCTGTTGATCACATAATGTCTGGCGACATCTGCGATGTCAAGACAGACCTAAAATAGAAAAAGTGTTATGTTTTTTCTTGACTTCACAACCTCATCTTCTTCGGATATCTGAGACCCTTCTTCATGATTCTAAGATGGCATAAATCCTAGATTACACATAAGTTGCATCTTTCAACTGAAAAATGTGTTTGTATTGCACTTTTTGTCGTGTGAGGAATCATATGCTCAATACCGCAGGACTGTGTTGGTTATGGTGGCAGGCCAAAGGCCATAGGCCTAATGTGTTTATTATGAAAACAAAGGCAGTAGGCCTAACATATTTATTTTGGGATCACTGACATAATATCGATGTCAAAAATATAGAACTACAAAAATATAGAGTAAACAATATAGAATACAAAACTATCGAATCCCTATCTCCAAACAGGTAAGTACAAAAATATCGAATCAAAAATATTGTTGTAAAAAATATAGATAGTCAAAATATCGAATTTTTAAAGTATCTTAAAAGTAATTTAAAATTAATATAATAATAAATATAATTAACTTAAACATACTTAAAATACTTAAATAACCTTAAAATTAATAAATAATTAATGTAACTTTTAAAAACGTAAAAATGTAATATATATATATATATATATATATATATATATATAGACATAATATTAACAAAAAATATACAATATTTTTAGAGTAGGATAGCTAGATGGTTACATTTACTATTACCACTCCAGTGAGTGCAACAGTAGAGAAAACATTGGATAGCGTAGGGGTAAAAATTACTATTCCCCCTCCAGTGAGTGCAACAGTAGGGAAGGCATTGGATAGCGTAGGGGTAAAAATTACTATTCCTACTCCAGAGAGTGCAACAGTAGGGAAAGCATTAGATAGCGTAGGGGTAAAAATTACTATTCTCACTCCAATGAGTGCAACAGTAGGGAAAGCGTTAAATAGCAGGAGGGTAAAAATTACTATTCCCACTCCAGAGAGTGCAAAAGTAGGGAAAGCGTTGGATAGCATAGAGGTACAAATTACTATTCCCACTCCAGTGAGTGCAACAGTAGGGAAAGCATTGGATAGCGTAGTGGTAAAAATTACTATTCCCACTCCAATGAGTGCAACAGTAGGGAAAGAGTTGGATAGCGGGAGAGTAAAAATTACTATTCCCACTCCAGAGAGTGCAACAGTAGGGGAAACCTTAGATAGCATAGGGGTAAAAATTACTATTCCCACTCCAATGAGTGCAACAGTAGGGAAAGCGTTGGATAGCGGGAGAGTAAAAATTACTATTCCCACTCCAGAGAGTGCAACAGTAGGGAAAGCATTGGATAGCGTAGGGGTAACAATTACTATTCCCACTCCAGTGAGTGCAACATTAGGGAAAGCGTTGGATAGCATAGGGGTAAAAATTACTATTCCCACTCCAGAGAGTGCAACAGTAGGGAAAGCGCTGGATAGCGTAGGGGTAAAAATTACTATTCCCACTCCAGTGAGTGCAAAAGTAGGGAAAGTGTTGGATAGCATAGGGGTAAAAATTACTATTCCCACTCCAGAGTGTGCAACAGTAGGGAAAGTAAATACTTCATATATGAATAAAAATAAATTAAATATTAATACCAATTACAAATATTTTAAAATAATTAACAATTTTATATAATATATTAATTAATCAATTACAAATACAAATGATTTTTTTGTTAATTACCAACTAATATAAATTATTTACCAATTAACAATAAATGAATTAACAATTAAAAAATAATAAATAATTACAACAAAAATAACAAATAATTAAATGTAAAAGTTTAAATATTTAAAATTCAATTTCTTCCCGCCCTATTAACCTATAAACCCACAACCCACTACTGAAAATAAATTAATAAAATTAACATATTATCAATTAATCAATTAATTATCAAATATATTTTTAATAATTACCAATTAATATTTAATTAACAATTCAAAATAAATACCAATAAATAAATTAACATATTTAATTAATTATAATTAAATTAATTCCCACCATATTCCCCTAGAAACCCACAACCCGCTACAGAAAATACATTAATATAATTAACATAATTATCAATTAATCAATTAATTAAAATTGATTACCAATTATATTTTTATTACTTACCAATTAATAATTAATTAACAATTAATTCAAAATAAATACCAATAAATACATTAACATATTTAATTAATTATAATTAAATTACTTCCCACCATATTCCCCTATAAACCCACAACCCGATACAGAAAATACATTAATATAATTAACATAATTATCAATTAATCAATTAAATAAAATTGATTACCAATTATATTTTAATTATTTACCAAATAATGATAAATTAACAATTAATTCAAAATAAATACCAATAAATAAATTAACATATTTAATTAATTATAATTAAATTACTTCCCACCCTATTGCCCTATAAACCCACAACCCACTACAGAAAATACATTATTATAATTAACATAACTATCAATTAATCAATTAATTAAAATTAATTACCATTTATATTAAAAAAATTACCAATTAATAATGAATTAACAATTAATTAAAAATAAATACCAATAAATAAATTAACATATTTAATAATTATAATTAAATTACTTTCCACCCTATTCCCCTATAAACCCACAACCCGCTACAGAATTATATTATGCAAAAATTAAATACCATAAAATTAATTAATTAAAATACATTATAAAATAAATATACACATTTCACACATATAGTAACATAAAAAACACTTTAAAAAAGTATATTAACTTACTTACCTCAAATTCGATATTTTTGTTGTCTATATTCTTTCCATTCTTTATTTTTGTTGTCTATATTCTGTCCATTCTATATTTTTGTTCTCTAAATTCTGTCCATTCGATCCATTCGATAGTTTGTCCATTCTATATTTTGGATTCGATATTAATGCTATTCTATTCAATATGTTTGTAGTCTATAATTTGTCCATTCGATATTGTGTCCATTCTATATTTTTAATTCGATATTAATGTAACTCGATATTTAAAACTCTATTTTGAGTGTATACCTTTATTTTGAAAAGCATAAGTATTTCAGGGTAGATTGTTATTGCTCCTGATGTAAGCCTGGTATTACATTAGATCTCAAAGAATACCATAGTAGGGAATGGTTTTGGTACTGATTGCCCCCCTGGCCTACTGTGAGGATTGAAGGTTTGTGCTGTGCTATTCCTTCTTAGGCTGCCTTATGAAAGATAGTATTTGTTTTGCCAACTGTTATACATACAGTCCTATATTTGTAATTTTAGGACTGCATTTTTGATGATTGCCTCATGGAAAAGCTCACTCTCAATACGGTAGGCCTGAGTTGGTAATGGTGGAAAACAAGTGATAAAGGCTACAGGCCTGATTGGTTTACTACGGAAAGTTATGCCAGATGCCATAGATCTGACCTGTTTTTTTTTTAAAAGCTTATGAAAAAGACAGGCCTGGTTTATTAATTGTGAAAAGCATTTCTTCAAGCTGGTAGCCTTTTACTGTGGATTGTTAATAACCTGTATTACAGGCTGCAGGTATTTTATTACATAAAATCTCACAGATTACAATAGCAGACATGTGTTTTAATGTTGGTCTTCCCTCTGACATAAAACACACAAAAGATGAAGGGGAATACTTAAAAATAGTCTAAACCACTGCCAATCTCTTGAGGTTGCATTCCAGCCCATCCTTGCTTATCCACTCTGCCACCATAAACAGAGACCCACGTTACAAAAATCTACACTGATCCTGCTTCTTATGAAAGCAAACCACCCCAAAGTGCCACACAAAACCCCCTCCAGGAGGGACCACAAGCAACCCAGACTAGTTTCGGCCTTATTATTTCTTGCTGCTGCAGACCAGCTGGGCATGTATCTACTTGCAGTGATTAAAAAAAACAAATGCAAAAATAAATGATGTTAAAGTACCCTTTAAGTACGCTTTAAAACCATTTGTTTTGTAATTGTTTATTTAGAAGTGCTGGAAGTAGGAACATGGCTGGCAGTGCCCCTGCAACAAAACGGGCCCAACAGCAGTGAAACCAGCCATCTCCCTGCCAGCTGACCTAAACACCCGGTAGCCAGTTTGGCCCTGCACACATCTGAGCATACAATTGACCACTTAGGGCATTACGTGAGATGTACAAAAGTGAATGCTACGTTTTCCCCACTCAAAATGGTAAGTTGGCATATCCGAGCTGGCCATAAGGCCCACAGAGAATATTGACTCCTTATCTGAAGTTCCTGAAAACATATCACACCTACTGATGATGGTAATATGAATGGTTATTACAGGCTCCAGTGACAGTGGTTAACAGGCTGGCTTAATTGGGATTGGCAGGCACTATCAAAGCAAGCTGGATGTTGAAGCCATTAGGGGCTAGGTCCTAGACTAAAGTGCACACAGTTGCTGATAGCATACTATAGGCAAAGGAGGACTTGTTCCCCTTCAAATACCTTAAGGCTTCTGGAAAAAGGTTGAGAATTGGAATCAGATATGATGCAAGAACTTTCCACTATCACCTTTTATTTCCACAATCAGTACCGAAACATAGCCAACTGTTACCCTAGCGAATACCCACTCACCAAGTACATTGTCAATGCAATATCACAGTATCCACCCAGAAAGCTTCCTTGGTAAAATAAGACCCGCCAATCACATGAATAACTGTAACATTTGTAGAATTACTTAAGTGTGTTAGTATTTTGAAAAAAGTACTCTGCTGCCTGAGCCTGCCTAACCCTTGATGCATCATTGACATGATGAAAACTAGAGGTGGGAGTGCTTGTGATTGGTGAAGGCAGTAGTGTCAAACTTGCATTATGGCTGTGAGTCTCTTAAAACTCCTATGGCATGTGCCCAACTCCCCTACCTTGCAAGGAGGTATAAACAAGCAGAATCTATAGTTGCGGACTCATGATACCTGGTTGGGACTCTGACTATGTCATACGTAGGCCCCCTACCCCAGGAGGTGGGGGAAGAGCTGACTGGGAACTTGAGTAGTAAGAATCTTAGGGGTAGGGTGTTGTGCATCCTCTAGTCTCGACACAACTCCCTCATGTCTAGGGTGGCCTGGCAGAGCAGCAACTGTGAACGTGGCATGCACTGGTCTTCTCCCCCAAGCAAAGCAGTTGCAGGCTTAGGCTAATTCAATTCCTTCAATCTCCCAGCAACCTTCTCAAGAACTGGGAAGGATCTGAAGGGAGAAAGAGGTCTGATTAGAGCTGGTACTGTCTGAGCTGCTGCCTACCAGAGAAGCAGCGAAAATGGTGTTGGCAGGAGAAAAAGGGAGCTATCTTGCAGTGCTTAATTTGATCCGATAGTTTCCGGTGCTCAGCACTGGCACTTAATTATCAACACCAGCACTTATGACAGTCTGCCACATGGAGGTGCTGCCTGTCTAAATTAGAGATAAGCACAACAATAGATGTTTAATAATTCAATATACATTAAAAATGCCCATTACGTGCCATCCAAGTCATTCCTATATCATTGAGGGCCAGGAATAGCCTGAACAGTCAAACTTTTAGGAGTGTGATGGTTAATAGTTGTGTTGGTGCGGTCATTGGCAGCGCTGGCAGGGGCAATGGGTGGTGCTTGCTGCAGTGTATTCCTGACGACGGCCTGGCACTTTATTTAGCAAATTAAGCGCTGCTCACCTGGATTAGAGACAAGGGCACCCTATTGAACCTATAAGAATATTCTTAACATTTTAAGTGAATTGTTATATTATTTCTAATTGGTAAAAAACGTTTTTTCTTATCAAAGCCACTTGACATTGAATATTATGGACCCTGGGATCCCATTTCCATCTGTAAATATGTGCGCTTGCCAAGGTATCTGAGAGCATGGTATATATTTGATAACATGCTAGTCTGTTTGTGTAGGCATATGTTCAATTTCTCTTTGATATTTCCAAACGTATATATTATTCTTACTGCGAAATTATGTATTACAATGTCTAATTAAATCAGAACTGATGAATCATTGACAAAGGTGTTTCTTTCCTTGCTGAATGGAAGACTGACACTCACCAAAGGGAAAATGAATAGTTAATGCAGTGCCGCTGGGGCTGGGAAGTACATTGTGTCATATTTGAAATCAACAATGTGAAACCTCAGAGGAGAATAAAACATTGGTTGTACATTACAAGTTAAACACACTGAGAAAATCACTATTTTTAGACTGAGAATAAATAATGACAATGTTTGCTCGAAATATCAGAGACTGCATAATCTGGATACCGGGCAAAGCAGCTATTTGTACACAAGAAAACCTCTTTGCTGGTGCCATGCACAAATGGCTGCCAAATTATATAATATCTAAAACATAATGGTGCCGCTTGAGTACATGGATACAAGGCCTAATCATGCCAGGGAGCACCCAGCACCACAAGGCAGGATAGTGAATTTGCCTGCCACTCTCTGAGTGACCTATGAAGGTAGGCTTCAGGTCCCCACCTGGGTGCGAGCGTTCCCATATTTCACCAGCTCCTATTAATGCAGGTAAAGCGCTCCCAAAGACTGAGGTGTAGAGTGAACAAGTGCAGATTCTGCCAAACTCTTAAACATCATGGATGGCCGATAGTCAGATCATCTTTTGTTGGCATTATGACTCTGTGCACTTTACCCCTGTGGAAAAGTGCTTGTGCTCTCTTCCTTAACCGCATCGCTGCTGCAGCGATTTTTGCGTTGTGCGGCTTTTTTCGTTTTACCGCGTTACATGACAAGCTCAGCTCGTCATCAGCACACGCCACCCGTGGCTGATGACGAGCTGAGCTCGTCATCAGCAGCGAAGGGGTTAAACATGGTTAAAATTAGTATGCACCTAAGTGGCACCTTTAATTTACTTATAAGTCTCTAATATATTGTACTATAGGTACTCGTCGTGTTACGCACTAAAGTAGCACTGTGAAACATGTCTTAGGTTTGACACTGGAGCCTGTAGTGAAATTTTAAACTGCCATTTCGACCTAGCAAAATAAACCTTTTGCCAGGCCTGAACCTTTCTTTTTATTACTTATAACTCATCCTTAAGGTCGGCCCTAAAGGTTCATTGGGCTGGGTGCATGGCATTTATAAAGTAGGACAAGTACGCTTAAGGTTTAAATGTCCTGACAGTGAAAACTTCCTAAAGCCATTGTTCACTGTAGAAAGGATACCGCTCCCATAGACTAACAGTTGGTTACTCTATTACACTTAATAAATAAAAACTTCAGTTTGGGAGCAGATAGATACTTCTTCCACTCAATTGTAATGTAAAATCCTCTTTAATGCTGAAGTTGAATTTTAATTTACTATTCTGAAAATTCTCTTTTTAGAAAGTTGGCATCATTCTGCCTAAACCAAATGTGCCTTTCTGCCAGTATTTAGGGTTGCATGATTGGAAAGGCTTTCCTGTCATGTGATGTATATTCCTTCCAGATGGGTAACAAAAGGTCCTTGGGTGTGGGGAAGGGTGTTCCTCTCCAGAACAAGGTGGCCTGGGGCTTGTACTTAGCCCTTCTTGAGCTTCAAAGGGTAAACTGAGTGCTGTGCCCACCCCACCCCCTTCCTGACTTCTGAGACTGCCTGTCCTGTCAATACCAAATGTAGCTCACACCTGGCCTGTCTGCCCTTTGCTACATGAGACAGTTTGGAGGCAGACCAAGGAGAACCTGACCAGAGCCAGCTTATTTCTTTCAGACAAAGAAAAGGATCCCCACATTCAAGCTGGCACTGTGTATGAAAGTGGCTCTCTCAGAATGTCTCAACTGAACACTCCTGGATCGTGGAAAATGTAGAAAATGTAGAAAAAGGACTGTCCTGCTGTCTGAAAAAGTAAGACTTGCATGCATTGAACCCAGGATCCCCAGAAGTGACTCAAAAGGTCAGTTGGCTAACCTCCTGGTTGAGCTACAGGGACACAACAAGCTTCCATATTTCTTCACTGTACCTGCCCAGGTGACCATTACCAATTGGACCTGCCTGAGACCTGCTGCTGGCTTCTGCTGTAGTGAGTCCGGACCCAAAAGGGGTGCTTTGCTAAGTCCTGGACCTTTGGCTGGTGTCAAAGTATACTCCTCCTACATCAAAATTGCAAGATCTGAACTCAAGGTGAAAAGCCAGATGTATTGGGATCTTTGCAACTGCAAATGACTTCTCAAATCTCTTGCCAACTCGGAGCTCTGATGAGGACCTGGTCTTCGCGGTCGCAGCGATCTCCTCGCAGCTCCTGCCATTATGAAGCTCTGGCTGAAGCTCCTCATGTGGAACCAGACTGTGTGAGAAGGTATACTCTTCACCAGATGAACCTGGTCCCTGTATCCAACTCGGGTTCATTCACAGTTGGCTTGAACTTCTGACTATAACCTGTTCCAGCGCAACCAGATAACCGCATGTAGCTCTTTGTGGTACTATTTTCAATGGAAATTTTATAAAGTCATAACTGGTTTAACTTATTGGATTTTTGTAATTTTGCTGTAATTCTATTTATTAAAACTTACGCTATTTTTCTAAATTGGTTTGGGTTGTTTCACTTTTATTACTGTTGGATTGCTCCATAAATATTTTACTCATTGCCTCTAAGTTAAACCTGACTGCTTCTGTGCCATACCATCAGAGGTTTAAGTACAGGTTTAGTTAGTGCAAAAAGAACAATTGATGAACAGAATGCAGAACAATTTCATACATTCACCCCAGTAGAGAGATCTGGGCCTAAATTCATCGCTTTTCTGCTCACCATGCCCTTCCAGTTTGGACCCAGCCATGTGCAAATTAGTCTTGGCCCTGCGCCCCAATAAGAACAGTTCAGCCCGAACTGCTAGGCCAGGCCCTCCATGGACTGGAAACAAGCATCCTGGGACGGGTACCGGTCCAGAGAGGACCTGGCCTGGCAGTTCGGGCTGGACTGTTCCCATGGGGCACAGGGTCAAGACTGATTTGCATATGGCTGGGTCCAATCTGGGGTGGCGAAGTGGGCAAAAGAACGATGGATTTAACCCAGATCTTTTGACTGGGGGAGAATGTTTGCATTGTCAGCATTCCGTCCATCATTTGTTTTCTGTAACACTTTTTGCCCTAAGTGCTATGGGTATGACCAGATGTGGGTCCCTTGCTCACTGTGCCACTGGATTCAGGCTAGCCTGTCTGGAGAAGGGTGACATACCCTGAAACCGGTCCCAGGATGCTTGTTTCCGGTCCAGAGAGGACCTGGGCTTGCAGTTCTGTCTAAACTGTTCCCATGGGGCGCAGGTTTGACTGATTGCATTATGGGTGGGTTCAAACAACTGGGGTGGCGTAGTAGGCAAAAGAACATTGGATTTAACCCAGATCTTGTGACTGGGGGAGAATATTTGCATTGTCAGCATTCTGTCCATCATTTGTTTGCTGTAACAGGTTTATTTAGTGACTTTAGTGGTTCATGCTGAGAAGAATTGTTTTTAATATTTGAATGGGGCTCTCACTCCTCCCTACTAATAACCCCAATTTCCTCACACCACTTTTATATGATGAGATCAGCATTAAAATATATTGAAAGATGCATGCTAGATTATCTTGCATTTGTTTTATGGCATGTATGTGTTTACTTATATCACACACGTATATACATTCACATATGGTTCATCTGACATTTTTTATTGAAAATACTTTTTTGACTTATATTTTTGATCATGTGGGCGGCCACAAATTTGATACTCTCTTAGCGTAGTCAGCTAAGCTTGGGCTACCAGATGCCTGCAGTTCCAGTCAGAAAGCCCTAACCTGTATTCTGAACGAACAGCAGTGATGCACTATCCATCTCTCATCGCCTTCACCAATGACCACATACATTCAGAATATGAGGGCCTGTAATACAATGGGGAAGAGGGGAATGGTATGAGAGAGAAAACAGACACATGAGACATCACCACTCTGGCTCGTCCCTTCTGGGGGGCATTGATATTTGCAGGTTGAAGTGGGCAAGAGGTCAAATCAAACTAACCTGCCTTGAAAGCCCTGCATCAAACCATAACAGTTAAATAATATACCTTTGCTTTATCTCTGTGGAACCAATTGTCTGTGTTTTGTTGTTAAACTTGCTATTACTGAAACGAAATCATGCAAGAGATGATTATCTTCTATATCAGTTCATCAACACTTCTCTTATATTAGTTAGAAAAATACCGCAAGCTTCATAATACTGTCTGCCACTGGAAGAGTAATTAACAGGCATTAATATTCTTCTGGGTCCTTTCTTTGGCAATCCACATATCACATAGTAACAACTGTGAATACCGTACTCACGTAATCATATATACATGTCATGTGTTACTTTGACATTATAATTCTTCCTGTGTCATCACAGATTCAAATCTCAAGTTCAAAGGCAACAATCTTTAAAGTCTTTAGTCATGCTCAAAGCCAAACGTTAAAACAGTTCGAAGTTTGTTTTCTCAACATAATGTAATTTTTTGACTCCCACAAACCCCAAAGGTAGAAACTGTGCAAAAAAATATCCTGAATCCCCGTAGCAAGGTCAGAATTTTTGTGAAGCACAAGGAAAGTTATTTCTAATAACACAAGATGGCAGCCATCTATAAACAATGGGAGATTTCAAGAACTGCTGGGAAATGCAGCTCATCTTTGGGGCACTGTCGCATAGTGACAGTAACAAATGCGAAGCCTTACACCCGAACACACTTATACTCTTTGAAGACTGCCAGCACTTCCTTCTTTGTAATGGGCACAGCAGAAGGCAGTTTTGGAGTATTGCACCCCCATGTCCACCAAGCCTCAAGTGGTAAATCATACTTCTTGACAATTTGGAACAATGGTAAAATGTTAAAGGGGTGGAGGACTAAAAACAGATGTATTTTCCCAATATATTGTCTGTAGAACATTTTGCTGACATCCTCAGGCAAAATCAATAAACAGATTTACATCAAACTTGGCATGAAAGTAAAACTTTAGTAATAACGCAGAGTTGTATTACTTTGGTGTAAATATGCTCAGAAGTTTTTGAGAAAAAAGTGCTTCAAAAAGGTGACATTTCAGCTTCAAATGGTTAACAATTTTGTATATCACAACGATTTTAATCCATGGACTGTCCATAAATATAGCCAAGGGCGTCCGTGGGAAAAAATGTTTAATGGCCATTGAGCAATAGAGCTTTTTGCTCCCATCATCCATTTTGGGTCCATGAAATGAACATAGGGGCAGTGGACCCAAAAGCTCTCATTAGCTGGCTGGCCATACTTGGATGAATGGTTAAAATCTGCCCCTTCTTTTTTTAATTTTTGGTGGATGGATCTTTCTCAATCTTCTAAAAGATGTTTCATTATCCCCAAAAGTGATTGTGCTAACAGCAGATGCCAGTTTTATCAGATGTGGGGCTGTGGTTAACGGACAAGAAATACAGCAGGCCTGGTCAAGAGAAGAAGATTCCCAGTCATTTAGCAGGAGGGGATTGACACTAATTCTGAGAGCTTGGTTCTTAGTTCTTAGATGGAGACGCAATTGCGTCTCCATCTGGCAGTTGGCAAGTTTGTACAATTATGTCTCAGAAGAAAGGGATGTTACACCGATATTGGTGCTGAGATTCAAAAATCTAACCACACAGCTACCCTGATTGTCTATAAGAACCATTGGAATAATTTTTCAAAATGGTCTGTTTTGTACATAATTTAAATGCAAAACGAACAATTGATGGACAGAATGCTGAACAATGTCAAGCAATCACCCCAGAACAGAGATCTGTGCTTAAATCCGCTGTTGTTATGCCATTGTAGCTTAAACCCAGCCATATACAAATCAGTGTTGACCCTGCTCGCGATGGGAACAGTCCAGCCCGAACTTCCAGGCCAGGTCCTCCCTGCACTGGAAACAAGTATCCTGGGAATAGTTTTGGGATTTCACTCCTCATCAGCAAGGCTAGCTTGACTCCTGTGGCATAATCACGTCTGGACATACTCTTTGTACTCGGGGGGTGGGGGGGGCACACATGCAAAAAGAACAATTGATGGACAGAATGCTGAACAATGTCATTCACCCCCATACAGAGATCTTGGCCTAAATCCATAGTTTTATTTTTCCTCATGCCGTTCGAGTTTAAACCCAACCATATGCAAATCAGTCTTGACCCTGCTCCCCATGGCAACAGTCTATCCCGAACTGCCAGCCCAGGTCCTCCCTGGATCGGAAATAAGCATCCTGGGACCAGTTTTGTGGTTCACCCCTCATAAGCCAGGCTACCAGCGACGGCTCGTGGAGGGAGTTACGGTGGGGCAGGAGGGTGGGGAAGGGGAGGGGCAGGGTGGAGGTTGCTAAGAACCGGCATATGGATAATTGCAGGTAAGTAAACAATTTAATTAATAAAACGAATTTCGTAGCTCGCACTGCATTGCATTTTGCGATGCAAGGCGCACTACGAAATTCGTTTTATTAATTAAATTGTTTACTTACCTGCAATTATCCATATGCCGGTTTTTAGCAACCTCCACCCTGCCCCTCCCCCTCCCCACCCTCCTGCCCCACCGTAACTCCCTCCACGAGCCGTCGCTGCAGGCTACCTTGACTCCAGTGGCATGGAGAACATGTGTGTCTTTTTCTTTCTTGCCCTAAGTGCGCTGGGTATACCCAGACATGGATCCTGGGCTCACTATGCCACGGGATTCAAGCTAGCCTGGCTGATGAGGGGTCAAACCCTGAAACCAGTCCCATTACCACCGGTCCTGGACCCATAAAAAGGGGAGCCACTATCATTAGTACAGCAGTAGAGAGTTCCCATGAGTGCGAAGTGCCCACTTACCTGAATTATAGCTATGTTTTATTATCATCCAATGAGCGAGGGGGGGGGGCATTTTTCTTGGTTACATTAGGAGGCATGACACTGTTGTTAGGCCACTGGTAGTTGCGCTACTGCAACTCTTCAAGTGATCCACTTTAGGTTATGAGGATCTCAATAGTGCATCTGAGGTGAGAATGCGTTTCATAATTCATGTCAAACATTGCTGTGCAAACAGACATCTCCAGCAGGGAAAAGCAGGTTAACTAATTACTATATTTACTCCAGCCCCAGATTTCGAAATGTTGTCTTACATGGGGCAGCTACGTCATGGAAGGGGCAATGTTCTCTTCATGGTAATGTCCTTTGTTGTAAGAGGTTGCAAACAGTCCTCCCCCAGCTGTGCTCATTGTGTAAATACTTGATATGGAATTTTTTGCTGCCATGTTTGTTTTTGCGAACAATGAAAGTATGAGGTGGTGATAATGCGGTCTCATAGGCAAGGAGTCAAACCCGTAAGGAACTGCTCATGAAGATATTACACTAAAATAATTTGATAAGCTAATGCTGGTAGCTAAGAGACGTTTGTCCAGATGTACAAAACATTTTTCCAGTCGCAAACAGCCAGAAAAAATGCTTTTCCAAATGTACAGAATGCTATTTGGTAACTTGTTACCAAATCACAATTTGCATTTCCGATTCAGTATTTGGAAGGGGCATGTTTTGGTTCGTCCCTTCCAAATACTGAAATGGTATGGTATGTATTACTGTTTTTCAATGGGAATTTGGTCATTTTAAAAGTGGTGGTAACCCATTTGCAAAAGAGACGGGGTCCCCTTGGGACCGCTTCCCCTTGGGACCGCTTCCCCTTTTAGAATGTTGAAAATATATTTTTTAAGAGCAGGCAGTGGTCCCACGGACCACTGCTTAGTCCTAACAAATGAAACTTCAAAGTTTCCTTTTTAAACACTCCCATTTTTCGTTAAGTAAACCTGGTTGTATTTAAAATAAAAACGATTGCTTTATTAAAAAGTAATCTCAGTCTTAGTGCTACCGACCCCAGCACTCCACCATCCCTATGATGACTGCGATTCCTAATTGGCCACAAATTGCAACCTACCTCATTAATATTCATGAGGTAGGTCCATTTGCGACCTGCAAGGAATCGCTATTTGGGAATAGGAGTACTTAATACATTAGGAATACTAATTTCCTAATTGCGATTCCGAAATAATCGCAATTAGGAAATCAGGTTCAGGTTTTAAAGTCTTTATTGCGATTTTTACATCATAAAAGACATCTTATGACAAAAGAGTATAAAACTTACAATAAGAAGAAATAAGTTAAGATCATCATAATTACATAGAACATTTCATTGTTAATAAAGAATTAAACAGTATAATAAAGACCTCATATTTTAAAACCATTTAAAAAAAGATAGGATCAAGATGCCTGCAGATGTCTGGCTCTTATAACCCATGCCCACCCCAGGTATTTGGCAACACCTACGACTACCACTTCTGAGGTGGTGGTACGTAGCGCCCACAAAGCCTCAGCACTCCCTCGAACTTTAAGCTGGCGGCAAATAGGCCTAATCCATTTGTTTCTTGGTACATGATAGGCAGGGCATGCAAATAAAAAATGACCAGCACTCTCCTTGTGGATAGTACACCATGGGCAGGAATCAGTTGAAGGGGGGGACCACTTCTTGGTAAAAGACCTTAAAGGCAGAGACCCAACTCGAAACTGGTGGTACAGTTTTTTATCAAGTGACTTAGTTATGACGTCCCAGTAAATCTCATAGGAGGGATCCAGTTTGTGAGACAGGAATCTACCTGTTAAGCTAGTAGCATCTGAGCTAATAACAGACTCTCGTCGAACAAAGGCCCAATATAGTGCTTTGAAGTCTTGCTTGGAGGGAAAGATAGTGGACCCTGGGAGGCCCACAGCTGGTTACAACCCATGTCTTCCAAGATTAGTTTAACTTCGCGCAGCCAGGGTATACTACTGGACCCCCAAGCTGATCTTTCTTCCTCTAATTCCCTGGCAAAGAGGCTTAAATCTGGGGATGTCCAAATGCGTCTCCACAGAGCTCCTAGCCGATATCGAGCCATCTCGTTGATAGATTTACAACCCAGGTCCAGACAGAGTGGTTTGGTCGGGGCGGATTGGGGAAGTCTTACCAATTTATCGGTATTCGTAATGTTTGTACATCTGGCTCGTAGATCTGTGTTCTACCTGAATCACAAAACAAAATCTAAACTTGCATATCGGTCAGATGTATGGACTGTACAGTTCAGGTGCCTCTCAGCTTCCACTGAAGATCAGTTTTGTATCTTAATATTTATCCATGTCTGCAAGGTTGTTATTAGTATCAAGGGATTTCTAATCTGCACAAAAGTGGTATATTAACTATACTGAAAGCCCTAGAGTGAAAAGATGTATTCTAGCATCCAGTTTTGTCCTTGTGTTTGCACTATTGGCCTTTTTGACAAAGGAAGGCGAAAATATATAATGTGTAAATTATGCTTTCCCAAAGTTCTTTCACAACAGGAACAGGTGTAAGCAAATCTTTTCAAGATGCTATCTGTATTCCAGGCCTAATTGTACGCAGTCTATGTTTTGCATACAGAATCCCTTTCAAGAGATTTTTAAAAAGTTGGTTTTAACTTTTTCCACCGTAAGGTATTTTTCCTGTAACATATTTGCATTTCCTGCTCTCCCTCTAAAAAACTATGTATTTGGTGCACTTGATCACACTTTTAACTAGATGGTTCGTGTGGATAATAGATATGATGAAAAGTGTGATCGATGCCCATTCCAATTTTTGTGGGAGTTGTATATATCAGTGGCGGCTGGTGACATTTGAAAGTGGTGAGGCGTAACATTTTTGGTGGAGCACACCGTGGTGAGTGAGCGTAGAGAACGAGCCTGAACGAACTAAGGAGGGTTCGGGGGTGTTCCCCCCCCCCCCCCCAAGAAAATTAAAAAAAATTAGTGGGCAAATGGTACATTTGCAAGACTTTTGGAAGCCACTGTGCTAAACAGAAACAGGCCACTGCCTCCCCTCAAACTATTGTCAGTTGCAAGGCCTCATGAATGAGCCAAGTTGCAATAAATCACAATTAAAAGTATTTTTTAATTAGAAAACAAGTTATTGAAAACATATAACCTTTTTTGGCATAAGCACTGACTGCTTATATTCGTACCCCATTGCTAGTGACCCCAGACAGCCCACCCCCACAACCTGCACCAGCAAAATAGATTGTACAAAAGATAGAAAACATCTAGGAATCACAGGAAATCCATACAGTGCGACTTACAGCTAGCTAGTCATTAACATTCTTTTGAAATGTTCCTTTTAAAATCTAATATTTTGGTCCTTCACAGTTTTAAAAAAATTACTGTTTGCTTGAACAGCTTCACTTGGTCCCACCAGCCGGTTAACACATGGTGAAGTTCCCAGCACACACATGCCATCTGTTGTGTGACCTGTGCTCTTATCATTCTGTATACTGTTAGAAGTTCTTGGGCTGTGAACTGTTAACATCTAAATAGTGACTACAGTCTTGTATACACTCCGTGTATGCAATAATTTGAAAGTGGATTAATCAATTTTGGGCTATTGAAGAGCAAGAAAAGCAAGAAGATCATCAACCTAGGAACCGCTATATCAATGCCATACAGTGCAATACAATTGTGAATAATGTGCAGATGTACACTAGAAGAGCCAAGGGCCATACAACTATAACAATGTTTCATTTAAAGTTAAAAAAGTGAATTGACTCAATTTAATTTGTCCCTCAAAACTAGCGCCAGTTTGGATTTGCCTTGGTGATACATGCCTTTATGCACTCATCAGAAAACTGAAGAAGTTGTTTCCCTGCATTAGTACTAAAACTGCAAATCTGCCATTTCAAATCACAGGAAATAAATAACAGAAGTTGCCAGTACTCGATCTATGGTGCTCAAATAACTATGCTCAAAAAGACTGGGACGCTGAGCCTGCCTTGCCTGGATCGAGAACTAAAGACCATTTCAGATGGAAATGGAGTGAGAGAAAATGGCACTTCTTAATCTTAGGCCTGGAAAAAAATAATCACACTGTGACACTGGAGAACACCTACTGCAGTTGAAAACTATTTCTTACACCGAATGCAACAGCGCATAGCGCAAACGCTTAAAGTTTGCACTGTATGTCTGCCCCCTCTCCTCACCCGGCCGACATCCATGGCATACATGCAACCACACCCAAGAGGGCAAGATTTCCAGGCGCTAGAAAGCACTTCAAAGTAAACCCTTTTTTATCCCGACCCTGATCTGAAGCACCAGGAAGCCATGGCTTCCCAAAGATACTCAACCCGCTCGGATAGGCATGAGACCATTCTTTCCACTAGGCCCCAATTAACTCACAAACACCCAACACAATATCATGAAGAAGGGTGTCACTCTCCCAATTTCCAACAGGTGTGATATGAAACGTCAGTTTAGCCTGCCGAAAAGACCTATATTTAATGGGGAAATCATGGACCCACCTGAAATTGATAAAGAGACAACAAAAGTCCCAGTTATGAGCCACCTGGCCCACCCTCTAGAACAGGCCTGCAGCGGACCCCCAGCCGGGTGAACTCCAAAATAGTGTCCCCCCCCATGTGGCGACAATTGAGGTTCAGTTCAGAAAGTACTGCATGGATAAAATGCTCACCTCGCCCTCTCACAACAAGCACACTGCACGAGCACCAACTCATTTTCCACTGACTTCGGCCAATGGCCTTATTCATTTCACCCAGATATAAACCGTCATCTATTTCCAATAGCAAAACAGAGCACAAAACTGACAACATCCCTTTGCTAAGTTCCAGTATTTACTCTTTTTAGGACAACAGCATATTATGTTCCTATCAGAGCTTTTCTGGCTGCCTCCCAGAAGTCTGCATCAGACTGCGCATGCCCGAGCTGAAAAATGTAGAAGAAGCCATTGTTACGCAGGCGCCCATGGAGCATCCATTTCCTGTCTCTCCCTTGTCCCCAGCTTCCTCCCTTCTCAATGCAGATGTTGCTTTCTCACTCCAGCAGACATTTTTTAATCAGATAACCACTGCTTTCAGATCTATTCCATTAACTATTCCATATCTTACTGCCAGAATTGTATAAAAAGCGGAAATAAGTACAACAATTAAATGTGGTAAATTCATGCAGACATTCAATTTGGACTAGCATCTGTCGCCTACTTTACTATAGTCAACAAAGCTGGGCCCAGGCAGCCCCATCCACAGACTCCTTTGTTCTTATGTTTTTATACAATATGCATTTCTTTGCAACATCTGTAATGCTGTATTGTTGTAACAGTCGATCTGCACACTCCAAACACATGTTATAGATGCAACTACAACTTCTGTTCATTTTACAGCCTCAAGCTCTGGGTCAGTTATGGTAACCGTGACCCCTAACCCCAGATTAACCCCTTCCATGCTGATGACGAACCCCAGCCGTCATGCACTACGGTGCTCGTGTGCTGATGACGGCTGGGGTTCGTCATGGCCCGCCCTGTTCGTGTTGTTTACAGCACACCAGGGGAATCGCGGCCGCATGGAAGGGGTTAAAGCTCTCTGAAGCGCCTCAAACAATTAAGTACTGCAGTGTGCAATATACAAACAGATATAATTGGAAGTTTAAGTTTGCATGACGGCCTTAAGGAGGTCAACTAAAATAGTACATTATTTACTGGCACATTCTGCTGGCACAGTGCCTACCTTAGCTGGAACTCCTGCACCAAAGTTGCCGCTGAATTCCAACAGTAACACAAATGCTGCTGCCCCGAACCTGGAGAGCAGTGACTCATAAACCTGGCTTTCTAGAACCCTCTGCCACATCACACAGCGAGGGCCTGGTGCATTAAGAGCAGGAGAGGTGGCGTGTTTGTGACTTTCCAGGAATACTGTGAGCAGGTAACATTTTCCTGAGCACTTTGATATGGAAGAGGCCCTTACTTACTATGAAATGACTCACTGTAAGGTTTGAATTACAATTAATTCCACTGCAGTCTGCCAGCCCATGGTCTGGCCAGAGCACAAGTGTACGTTTAAAGCAGATGTGCAACCCCAAGATGGTTTATTTTATGCACAACTATAAATACTACAGAGGTCAACTGGATATTAAACGAGGTTGAGTCCAGGAGCTGGGCTTCAGTCTGTGGTTGCCAATGAGTGTCCAATATCAATTTAAGGTCTGATTCCTTCCTTAACCGCACAGCGTGCTGAGACTCAGTGTGTTAAAACACATGCACCATAGATCCAAGTGAACCTTGCAGCCACATGTACCAATCCCCCCCGATGTGACTGCAGCCGGCCCCTTGCCCCCACACGCTGATTCTGCCACTTTAATCTGCAGGTTGCACACTTGAACCCAAGTAAGGTAGCTCGCCAGATCAACGCATGTGCCACCTCACTCAGGTAGATCACAGATTTGAACCCCAGTAAAAGAGCTTGCCAAGTTTATGCATGCATGCACTGTTGTTTACACAGCAGGTCACGACTGAAACCTCCCATTCATTGTTCCAGCTAACAATAACGCCTCAAGAAAAAAAGCCAAGAAGCAATGTGCATTCTTAGCGGGCAGCTATTCAACATGAAAAAACGTCATCAGTGCACCCTGTCCCTATTCGATCAGACAAAACAGGAAAATAATTTACTGAAAATCTGACAACATTCCCACAATAGATCATTATTACATGGACTTTTAACTTGAGAACAGTACCTTAAACAGACATTAAAGCGAGAAGGTGTGTCATTACACATGCACGATACTGCATTGCTAATCTTTGCTCGCTTTCAATTTGGGAGGAAGGAAACAAACTTGCAATTCACTGCTCTGTACTCTAATGGTGAACAGCATTACTGGACGGGCTGAGTTCTGCAACCCATTTTTTGTATCTCTGAAAGCATAAAATAAAGGGGGCGAGCGGGGCCTGCCTCAGTATGAGATGGGGAAGACGTGCTGACGAGAGAAAGGACAACCAGGATCTTGAAACATAAACCAAAGTGCATTCAAGAAGCGGGAGTGATTGCGGATCAAATCAAGTGCAAATAAAATACCAGTAAATAAAATATCAGGATTAATGGTCTTTAGCGAACTGGTCAAAAGTCATCATCTTTCCTACTGATAGTCACTTTGAACCTGAGAAACATCCTAAACGCTATTGTCAAAAATATTTTCGGGCCTAATAACACCTGCTACCATCCTTATATACATGCTTTTTAATCTCAAACAAACTTTGCTTTCGACCGACTAGCATGGCACTGCACCCTAATAATTATTGCTCTTGAGTACAATGCATCGATAAACTATCACGTGGGTTCTAAAGAAGAAGTTTGCTCAACGCACCCCACTGTTAGAAGCCGGATCTGGACGTGTTCATTTTTCTGACTGTGGGAGTGTAGGTTTCTTTCCTAAGTGTGCTGTCGCCTCACAACATTCCTGAAGGCTGCGGGCGGGTGCATTTATGTCAGGGGAGAGAGGATAAAGGGCGAGCAGTGATGTAGAGGGAAGGAAAGACAGGAGCAGCCACGACCCGAAATTAAACAGAACAGATGGCTGGGCAGACATGGGAGGGGGCATGATAAACGGGGCAGGGGACAAACAGCACGGAAGGGACATATTTTAAATGGGTAGACCTAGCGGGGGGCTGTCATACTGAGGAGTAATTAGTTGGCAGGGGCAAATACAAGGGAGAAAGGCAGAAAGAGACGACGAGCAAAGGGCAGGACAAAGAAGAGGTTCGGAATGGGACCAAAAAGAAGATGGGGAAGACCTGGGAGCTGCAAGTGTTACCTCGTTACTACGATGACCCAGTAAAAAAAATGCTTACCGACACTGCAGACTCATGCGCGGGACGCCTGAGGTGGTTGTCTGCTCAGACTCGAGTCCTGTTTCCCACCTGCCACACCCTTTCCCAACTCGTCACAGGGAGGGGTCCCACCCACGCCCTGTAACGAGTTGGGAAAGGGTCTGGTGACAAGCTGCACTCCCTCTGATTGACGTGGAGGGTTAGCGATCCCGGGCTTGTATTCAAAACGCCCAGGGCTAACTTTACCTCCACGTTATCAGGGGGGGGACCCTACTGCTTGCAGCTAGGTCTTTGCCGAGCTGATGACATCACAGCCTTCAGGGCTGTGAGGTTCTCAGCTGGCAAACACATTGCCTGAGCGAGCAACAATAGGACAGGCAGGGTGAGTCACGTGACGCAGCAACGTGAGGTCAATTAACAATTTAATTAACACTACAGTGGTGATAATATCAGTGAATGTGGGGCATAGAGTGGAGCTTGTAAATCATGGGTATTTTTTTTATAAATAACTGCTGAACAAATCCAGCAATGTAAGGGGGGCGGAGCCCCGACGCCCTCATAGAGACACCGCCACTGGTATATATTCCGTTGACACTTCTGAAATCCCGAAGAACCTCAACTGCCATAACTTAAGTTCAAAACGTCAAGTCCACAGTCTATTCCTAGGTGAGGTGATAATGCATATATAGAGAGCTTTTTCACATACCTCAACCTTTTAGAAACAGGAGTTTATATCCTGTGTGCCAGTTAGAGGTTTTTCAAGTGTGAATTCATCTTTGTGACTCAGATTCCCAGCACTTTCCAAAATATTCCTTGCTTGTTACAAAGACTCATTCTTTAATTTTTTTAAATATTTTAATAGTTTCTGAATCAAAAAGTGTACACTTGTATTAGTCTTTAGTGTAGAATTGTTTCATGCGTTTGTCATGTCATAAATGTTAGGTTTTAATCTGAATTATGACATACTAACCAAGATGGAGTACAATTTAAGGCCACAAAAAACTAAGGGCAACATTTTATTTTCAACAATATTTAAGAACAAGAGCTCTTAAATACCCTCTAATGCCATGTAGTTCATATGAATCCCCAGGACCTGCACGTTTTGGATGACCTAAACTGAGGGCTTGGTATCCAAACTGACTCTGGGCTTCCCCACAGGATATGCCAGCACTTAGACCAGCTAGCTCTACAGTGCCACTACCATGCCCCTGTATTCTACAGTGGTGTAGGTAGTTTCTAGCAACGACTGACAATGACAACACTGATTCCTTAGGGATCGTGGAAAACAGTACAGTACTTTTCACTTAGTCACTCGTGCTTGCTTATTCTCAGGAAGTACACAGGATGGCGATTAGGACGTTTTCAATAAGTATTTATTGGTCCAGTGACAGTCTTGTGTAAAACCTATTTGCTGCGGCAATTTGGAGACAGAAGCATACAATAGAAATCGCAAGTGCTAATATGGTAAACAATAGATACATTTCGACCACAGTGCTAGGAAGATGAACGTATACAGTTCAGATAAAACAGTAGCATTTGCATACTCCTATAATGCGCACCCTACGTAATTTGCATAAATGTATCTGACCTAAATATGTAGCATGTATATGTGCATATGTGTAAGTAGTCAAGAATCCCCTAGGGAAGCTCCAACCCCCTCACCTGATGGTAGAGAACGAAGTACCCCGTCTCTGCGATGAGGATGACACCCCGCTTGGGATGTCAGACCGGTGGGGGTTGAAGATTCAGCATGTGTCAACTTGGAAATATTTCTTCTCTGAATTGTAGGGGGGAATGAGGGTCTTATATACTAGAGTGGACACTCCAGGGTTTCTTCTAGAATCAATATATTTTTTTTAAAAACAATCATAAATGTTTTGAAAACAATCATAAATGTTTTTCCAAACAAATGCAATCATGCACAGTGGGCTGTTGGCCAAGGATGAAAAAAAGTGGTGACCCTTATACAGAATAACTATGCAGTGCCTGGGTACAGAATTATTTTGATAATATACTAAGAGCCTGTTTACGAAGAGACATGACTTTTAGTTAATAGGTAAAAGGTCACCCCTCATAACCATTATTATATGGATGGGACAATGTATGTAAAAAGGGGCATACATGACAGGACTAGCCTAAAGAAAGTGACACCAACAGCATATGCCACTCACAAAATTGGTTCAACTAATTTGAGTATCTGTGTAGCTTTTGTTAGTCATGTCACTCATGACATATACCCATATATCACTGAAGAACTGGCTTTTTGCGTAGTCCCAATGGGCCCTAAGTTTGAATAGCCTCACACCAGCTCAGCGCCAGATACCCTCTCGGTTGATAGAGGCCTCTACAAATCTGCATAACACCATCTGCCATTGGTAAGACATTGCAGTACGTTCATTAAGCCGAGGGTGGCATTCCAAGTGGTTTCTAAGTTTGCCTGTCAGACTGGTGTACGATTCAACTTGTGAAGGTGTCCTGTCAACAGTATGATTGGCTTGTTCTTTTGTTGGATGAACGATTCATCTTCAATGAGTTGTGGGAATTTTCTTTGACTTGTATGAAATCAAGATTCCATCAACCTCCATTTTGAATAATCCTCAGTCGTTGTCACATTGCAATCTAATGTTGGTTTGTTGTTCTCTTGCAGGGTCTCATACTCAACAGGCTAGGTCGAAGGAACTTAGCAGAGAAGGTTCTAAGAGATGCAGTCCAGATACAGAGCACTTCGCACGAGGCCTGGAACAGCCTAGGAGAAGCCCTACAAGCACAAGGCAAAAGTGAGGCAGCTGTCGAGTGCTTCCTGACTGCTCTGGACCTGGAGTCAAGCAGTCCGATACTCCCATTCACCGTCATTCCAAGAGAATTGTGAAACCGTCTCATGAACATGGCCCACAAACATCTTGTGAACACGGCCCACCACCATTCTTTGAGGCATACAAATGTGCACACAACTAGGCCTTCTGCACTAATATGTGGTATAATCCTAAATAGAAGGTGCTGTTCAGTTTCTCCACTCTGCGATAAAGTTTACATATGAAAATGTAATAAAAGCCATTTAGTGTAAAAT
This sequence comes from Lissotriton vulgaris, assembly GCF_964263255.1. Taxonomy (NCBI): domain Eukaryota; kingdom Metazoa; phylum Chordata; class Amphibia; order Caudata; family Salamandridae; genus Lissotriton; species Lissotriton vulgaris. Next base: position 1,607,109,936 of record NC_141694.1, on the reverse strand, counting down.
GAAGGTCGAAGTCTACATGCAAAAGCTTATGATCAGTATTCTATAACAAGAAATACACTTTTGACGTGAAGTTTTATTTAGATTTCCTGGTTCCTTCGGTTTATTCCCTTGAAATAATTTTACAGTTTCGTGCAAGAGTGAGTCAGAAAATCAACGCTTGACCTGAGAACTATTTTCTCACTTTAATTAAAAGTGTTCTTGATTGATTTTGTGTGGTGGGGGGGGGAAGACAAGGATTTGAAACCACTTCTTAAGTTACACATAGAGGAGCTAATTTACAAGCCCATTGCACCACCGGTGTGTCACTTTTATTGGCATACCGACAGCGCAATAAGCTTCTCCATATTTACAAGGCCATGTAAAGTCACCCTGCGTGACTTTAGTACATTTATGTGGCTTGTAAATATGTTTCCCTTTCACGCCTAACTCTGTGTGAAAGAGGCATTCTATGAGTGTTGCTGTGGGTGTTTCTACCCAAGATCCATGGAACTCGACGCATTCCCAGATTTATAACATTTTGTAAAGCCGGGAATGCTTCAGAATCCTACGCCTCCCCATGGAAGGCATAAGAAGATGCAACGAGGAGAAATACTTTTATATCTCTTAGTTTTTTCCTCTTTATAGGAAAATAAACTTTAATGATTGTTTTTGTGTACCTTCCTACACAAAAACAATCATTCCCTTAGTGCAGGCATCCTTGCAAAATGAAGCAACTATGTCTGCGTTGGTGCACGGCTGCTGTTTGTGCGCCAGCACAGGGGGAGAAGGACAGGAATCCACTGTATCTTGTAGATACAGGTGCATTCCTGCCCTTTTATTTCGACGCACAGCAGCACAGCAGGAAGGCTTGCTGTGCTGCCGTGCGTCAACATATTGTAAATGAGGCCCTCAGAGTGTAAGCAATGACAAATTAAAATTATTTCTCATAATAAACCTCAGGCAGTGTAAGAGTTGAAAACCTTTCCGAACCATTCCCTGAACATATCATACATTAGATCTATGCTGTTCCCCATGAAGTTTGCACTTACACAATATATTGTTTCTGTTTTCAACAAAAACTTATTTCTTTATGTTTTTGGACTGAATCCATTAATTTCTTCTTTGAGTTTCAATGTTGTTTTTAAGGTTGTCTTTTTATGTGTTAACCATCCCTTGAATTGTTTTGCTGCTCCATCATATTCGTATTGTAAAAAAGCGAATAGCTTAGTTAAATTTGCTCAGGAAATTGTATGTTCAGGTCATGGGAAAGAGAACGACAATAGACCAGAAAGACAATATACCCATTCGTGTTGAATAATCAAATATAATTTAAGAAGTGATTTTATAATCTCAAAAACATCACATAAATGCAGTAAGTCGTGATTAAAATAAAGGTCGAATGAACTTATCATTGCCACCTCCATGTATAAAATATATTTTGAGCTAAATCCTCCATTATATAAAAATAATTGTATTTCTGATAAAATAAATAGCTCAACAGCTTTATTTTTAAGTTCATAATAAGTTTGTTTCATGATCATTATCTAGTAACAGAAACTGCTAAACTAAATGTACAGGAATTTATATAGCGCCAATCACCAAGCGGTTTCTAAGCGCTTGCTTAAGGAACCCGTCCTGGTAATCCCCTGTGAGATAACCCCGGCAGGGTATCCGCAAGGTGAAAACCAGGCATCCTGCCGCGAGGGGCCATTGTGGAGATTAAGCAAGCTATTGCCCAGAGTCACAGAGTGTGAACCCATGAATCGAGTAGGCACCAGAGCGAGAATTGTCGAGTCCATGGGCATTTTAGGACTCAAGACCCCGCCGAGCCAGGAATTGAACCCTGGTCCAGGGCTGACCTCTGCTTCCAGGTCTGCATCCTCTAACCAGTGAGCCACACTTCTCCACTTCTCACCTAATTCATAATATATAAATATCCAGGGCTATAATAGGCCAGTGCACCTGCAAAGATCAAATTTGAGGGAGACCACTCAGTCTTTCATCCACCTTCCCAAGCTTATTTATGTAAGTACCAATAAGTTAAGAAATATGAACATCTGTGGGGCCTCCCCAGCGGTACTAAGGGCTATATAGATGCAAAGAAAATCCAATCTGCTATTATCATTAAAGTGCTCTGTAGTTTGTAGGGAAATATAGAAATTGTCACAATGTATTTTGTCCCAGTGACTTCAAATTTCTCCTCCAAATTCAAATATTTTTAGTTGTTTATAGGTATGCTCATCATTAGTTTTCTTTCTCTCAAATGCATTTTTGTTTCAGGCAACATGAACCACGGACAAATTTAAATTGGTTTGATGCATTAAGTAAAGATATCTTCTGCCGAACCCTAAAACCAACATTATGAAATAGGCAAGAGTATAAGGAAAGCTGCTATTAACTTTGACACCTTCCATACACTGGACTTTGGCAGCTGCTTACCCTATACTTTGGAAGCTGCCATGCACTAGACTAGCAGCTGCCATACACTAGACTAGCAGCTGCCATACACTAGACTAGCAGCTGTCATACACTAGACTTTGACACCCTCCATACACTAGACTAGCGGCTGCCATCCACTAGACTTTGGCACCTGCCATACACTAGACTTTGGCAGCTGGCCTCCACTAGACTAGCGGCTGCCATCCACTAGAATTTGGCACCTGCCATTTACTAGACTTTGGCAGCTGACATCCACTAGACTAGTGGCTGCCATCCCTAGACTTCAAAACCTGCCATCCACTAGACTTTGACACCTGCCATCCACTAGACTTTGACACCTGCCATCCACTAACTAGACTTTTACACATGCCATCCACTAGACCTATACCCCTGCCATTCACTAGACCTTTACAGCTGTTGTCCACTAGACTTGGACACCTGCCATCCACTAGACTTTGACACCTGCCATCCACTAACTAGACTTTTACACCTGCCATCCACTAGACCTATACACCTGCCATTCACTCTACCTTTACAGCTGCCGTCCACTAGACTTTGACACCTGCCACCCACTAGACTTTGACACCTGCCATCCACTAGACTCAGACAGCTGCCATCCACTAGATTTAGACAGCTGCCATTCATGAGACTTTGACACAGGCCATACACTATCTAGACTATTACACATGCCATCCACTAGACCTATACATCTGTCATTCTCTCTACCTTTACAGCTGTCGTCCATTACACTTTGACACCTGCCATCCACTAGACCTAGACACCTGCCATTCACCAGACCTTTACAGCTGCCGTCCACTAGACTTTGACACCTGCCACACACTAGACTGAAACAGCTGCTAGACTTTTTACTGCTGCCATCCACTAGACTTTGACAGCTGGCTTCCACTAGACGCTGACAGATGTCATCCGCTATAATTTGGCGGCTGCCTTCCACCAGATTTTGACAGCTGCCATCCAGTAGACAACTGAACGATGGTTAGCCTTAGACATCGAAACAAGCTGCAGGAAACGCAGACATGCATCAGCTGCATCATCATTGCTGTTTAAAACATACAATGGGTCTCAGGGACATCTGACTTACAGAGCAAATAAAAGGCTTATCTGCTTGACTCCATTCCAGCATGTACCAAGATCTGGTGAGACAGCCAGGCCTAGAATTAAGACTTGCAGGAAAATCTTAAGAGTTTGCCAAAGCATTGAGGTCTGATGCAAGAAACTTATACGTTAGTTTTAAGGAAAGGAGATGGCAAATCTGTGGAACTAAAATTTTAGAAGAACAAGTTCTCTTACTGTGCTGCAAATCACAACCAAACATACCTAGAAGAAGGGAGGGGATGGACAAGGCTTGCATTTTGCTATCAAACTTTAACTCTTCTTGAACAACAACATTCAGTGCCCAGAATATTAGCCCAAATGAACCATAGAATGTAGTGCCTGCAAACATAACGTAGATTGAAGCAATCATAAAAACAAAACCAGGTGCACTAAGAAGCTAATTTGACAGCACCAACACAGCATAGGGTTGTGATAATCAGATAACCGTCTGTAAGACATACAACATATTTTGTTGATGTTAAGGCCAGCGAATGCATTATGCAGGCAGTTACTTGCGACCAGGACCATGTGGTGTGTACGAAGCACCAGTTAATTGTGGTATTCTGATCAATACCTATTATGGAAATAGCTTCTGTTGAAAGTTCACCAACCTGTAACCCACAGCATTACTCAAAATCATTAAAGAGGGGCCATGAAAAATGAAGATATGAGATGTGTAAGTCTGAATATGTGGAACAACGGGTGCAGAATTAAAAACTGCATCCTTTAAAGTGTCTTCTCTGTGCTAAAAGAAATGCACATTCAATGAGACCCATCATCCATAAAATAGCAACACTGCACAGGACCATTAGGTCAGGAACACGGAGAGCCTAGACAAGGAGTACTCGAGTCAGTTGCAGGTCCTGCATCAGCGGTCCACCTGTTCTGTTTGCTCTGAGAGTCCCCGTTGGAGTGGGTAGTAGTCCATGTCCCCACACCTCTACAGGAGAGAGCACACAAGACCTAGGAGCCAACACAGTCTTTTTTTACTTGAAGCAGAGGCTACTAGGTAACCCTGCTGTGTGCAGACCAGGGCTGTTGAGATACGGGTAAGGGGAGTCCACTCAAGCAGGATCCATCTTTAGACCTTTCACATCAATTCACGAGGCTGGTGGAGATTCACCTCTGCATTACTGACGCAACACTGCAGTATCTCGCCTTTCATACTGCACAGAAGCATGCTACCTCAGATAACCTCTCCGACCACCCTGAAACCCAAAATGGGGGTTGCAAAGTTAGAGAAAGGGGTATGAAGGGAGTTGGAACCGTATGGTTATAATTCGGGGAGGTTGTTTTACAGATTGGGATTGCACATGCTGGCTTTAAAATAGCCAGTAGGCCCCTCAGTCACCTCACCTCAGGATCTCAGACTGCACCAGTTTGACAAGGGGACACCAGGATGAAGTTTTGAAGAATAAGAAGTGTATCAACTCACCACACCTGTAAGACCATACACCATGAATGAACAGAAGCCCATCTGTGGGATAGATAATATCCACTTGTGTTAATGGAGGTAGAACCCTATATGCTGGCAGAATGTGAGGATCTGTTCAGTTATTTTAAACATAAAACTCGAAATTAGGCCTCATTGGTCTTGTAAAAAGTCAGTCCTTGGAATTGGGATTTGCCAAGCTATATGTTGTTTGACGAAAAGTGCTATTGGGTAGAAAGTGAAGGCTGGATGAAGAACGCACCACCGCCATGGATTTCAGGGTAAACTGTGCATGCGCTGAACTTGCTGCCTACCGATCTTTATTCAGATAATTCAACAGGTTACAGTTACATTTTCAAGCACCAGTATTAAACAGATGATGAAGGAAGCGATTATGTGACGTGCATATGCTATGGCAGCCCTAGGCTTGTGCTGCTGCACACAACCATGGTAAACAAGGTGGAAATGCTGTGATTGCACATGACTGCTGGGAGGCGGAGTCACATTAATCAGTCGCGGCTCTTGCAGGTAAATGCGGTGGAGCGGGGGGGAGTCGATAGATGATGGAATAGGGAAAGTTATATAAAGAAATAAATCCTATTTCATCGTGTATCGACTTCACACCCCACCGCTCAATCGCGGTCACCTGCAGGAGTCACGACTGACATTAATATTATGTATTATTTTACAATTATGTAAAAGATGAACAGGCATTCACACAGACATAGATACATTCACTGTAACAGCCTGCTCATTTTCCAGCCCGAAACGTCCTATATGGTGAAATCTATCTAGCATCTAAAGTCACTGCCTGCTAAATGTGTGTGCTCCTGTTTATGAACATGGGGATTTGGGGTCAAAACATTGTCTGGTGATTTGAGAACTGTGCTTTCCAAAACTATGTCTGTCAATCTAAAAGTGCTGGTCAAAAAATGCATATCAATATTTAGAGATGGTGGTTACGCTTTTTAAATAAAATAAAAATGTTGCAACTTTAAATGAGGTTCGAGATATTTGCTAAATATGTACTATTCTGACTTTGCACATAAATATTTTAATTAGGTACTTGCTAGAACAGTCATACAAATATGTATGTTATTTGATTCAAATTCAGTGAATATGTATTGCCAGCAAATAAAGAAATTGAAGCTGCAATCACAGCTGTTTTGAACGAGTTATTTCTATATTTTTTGTAAGTGATCCAAAATGAAGTGTGTGCTAAAGTGAATACCCTGTAGAAAGGAATAGAATATACTTACTCAATGCTGATATCGAGTTCTACGTGGCAGTCGTGCAAAGGTTCCAGTGGAACATGGGTTGACAGCTTACATCGCTAGGGTTGGGCCACAGCAGAGCATAGCACTACCAGGATGCCCTTCAGCAGAAGTAGGTGGCACAAGGTGGTGCTCTCAGCAATGTTCAGCTGCCATCTTGTTACCTCCCTGGGACCCTCCCTCATATGTAGGAATATGACGAACAAATCCATGTCGGCTCCTCATGGAAGTGCTCGAATCCTTGCTTCGAGCCCTTCCTTTAAAATCAGATGACCTTCAGGCATAAAAAGAAGGGCCAAAGAGCATTAAGGGATGTGCAAGAGAATGTGTCTAATATGACTGTGCTTATCCTTCACAGAGATCCCACTTTAATTTAACAATACTTAGTCAGCACATCATCAACATGGGTCATGATAATCGCTGAGGATTCCTGGCTACAAAAGGGTTAATCATGGTTACTATTGGTCGTGTTATTTTAGGGTTAAGGGCCCTAGTTTCTAACTCTTTATTGTCTGTAATACTTTTTGAACCGGATCGCAGATAGATTGACAGTTAAGTAGTAAAGGACCTTATGTACCTTTTATAGTGAGGTACTGGCTAATCATTCTACCATTTCGTACAGTAAATTGCAAAATAAGAACTTTCTCCTAGTTGAAATGATGAGGCTTGGCACATGTGTATACTTAATTTATCTTGGACAAGAATCTTGGTACATTCCAATAAGTTCCTTGGATAATATTGACCACTGGATTATTATCACATATGACATGAATGGTTGTACCTAGCAGTTTGTGTGAAACACAGCCGAAAAATATTTTTGTCACCCTATTTTCGAAATTGGGTCTTTCTCAAGGTTTCAGTTATTAGAGCCTATCAATCATACATGCAAACCCTCTCAATTCAGGCAGGAGACTATCGATGTCAAGGCTAGTCGCCCGCCTCCTGATTTCTGGATGCAAAAAAACTATCTGCAGTGGGCTTCTGTCTGCAGTGACTGATCTTATGTGACTCGGAGTATGCACTCCTAGGAACATGCTCCTACAGGGCAGTGCACAACATTTTTGCCTTATTCGGTCTGCCTGCCATAGCTATTTCTGGATCTATGACAGAATTTCGACTACAAAAATATCGACCTACAAGAATATCGAGTCAACAATATCGAGGGCAAAAATATCGACATCCTATCTACAACATGGTAAGTACAAAAATATCGAAAAAATAATATTGTTGTAAAAAATATCGATGTTAAAAATATCGATTTTTTTTTAATATATATAAATGTAAAAGTAAGTATATAACACTAATAAATAAAATATACATATTTAAAAGTATCTAATAATGTTTAAAATTAATAAATAAAACATATATATTAATAATACATTAATTAAATATATACAGTAAAGATATAATATATATGTACTGAACAATAAGTATTAATAATTAATTTACTAATTTATAAATTAATGAAATATATTCTAATTTACTAATGCATGTACAAACATAAAACAATAACATACATAAAATGTAAGTAATATAAAAAATAAAATAAACATGTGATATTTTAACAATTAATTATATAAAACGTTGGATAGCGTAAGGGTAAAAATTACTATTCCTACTCCAGAGAGTGGAACAGTAGGGAAAGCGTTTGATAGCGTAGGGATAAAATTACTATTCCCACTCCAGAGAGTGCAACAGTCGAGAAAACTGACCCTGAACCCAAAAACCACCCCTTTACCCACGAACTGAAAACTGACCCTGAACCCTAAAAATACCCCTTTACCCAAAAACTGAAAACTGACCCTGAACCCTAAAAATACCCCTTTACCCAAAAACTGAAAACTGACCCTGAACCCTAAAAATACCCCTTTACCCAAGAACTGAAAACTGACCCTGAACCCTAAAAATACCCCTTTACCCAAAAACTGAAAACTGACCCTGAACCCTAAAAATACCCCTTTACCCAAAAACTGAAAACTGACCCTGAACCCTAAAAATACCCCTTTACCCAAGAACTGAAAACTGACCCTGAACCCTAAAAATACCCCTTTACCCAAAAACTGAAAACTGACCCTGAACCCTAAAAATACCCCTTTACCCATGAACTGAAAACTGACCCTGAACCCTAAAAATACCCCTTTACCCATGAACTGAAAACTGACCCTGAACCCTAAAAATACCCCTTTACCCACGAACTGAAAACTGACCCTGAACCCTAAAAATACCCCTTTACCCAAAAACTGAAAACTGACCCTGAACCCTAAAAATACCCCTTTACCCAAAAACTGAAAACTGACCCTGAACCCTAAAAATACCCCTTTACCCAAGAACTGAAAACTGACCCTGAACCCTAAAAATACCCCTTTACCCAAAAACTGAAAACTGACCCTGAACCCTAAAAATACCCCTTTACCCAAAATCTGAAAACTGACCCTGAACCCTAAAAATACCCCTTTACCCAAAAACTGAAAACTGACCCTGAACCCTAAAAATACCCCTTTACCCAAGAACTGAAAACTGACCCTGAACCCTAAAAATACCCCTTTACCCAAAAACTGAAAACTGACCCTGAACCCTAAAAATACCCCTTTACCCATGAACTGAAAACTGACCCTGAACCCTAAAAATACCCCTTTACCCATGAACTGAAAACTGACCCTGAACCCTAAAAATACCCCTTTACCCATGAACTGAAAACTGACCCTGAACCCTAAAAATATCCCTTTACCCAAAAACTGAAAACTGACCCTGAACCCTAAAAATAGTAATACCCCTTTACCCAAAAACTGAAAACTGACCCTAAACACTCAAAATACCCCTTTACCCAAAAACCCAAAAATGACCCTGAACCCTAAAAATACTCCTTAACCCAAAGTTAAATAATATTATTTAATTAGCAATTAATAATTAATTAACAATAACAATAAATTAAATATATTAGCACATAAGCTGTAATTAATATAATTTAATAATTAATATCATTTTTCCCCAATTAATTAATTAACAGTAACTAAAAATTATATATATAAATAAATTACTCTAATAATGTAATTAACTAACTAATATTATTTAATTACCAATTAATTACTAATTTAAAATATGTACAAAATTATATTAATTAATTAACTAATTAATATTAATTATTTGCCAATTAATTAGTTATAAATATTTTAAAACATATATTAATTAATTAATTATTATTAAATTACTCCCCACCCTATTCCCCTATAAACCCACATCCCGCTACAGAAAATATATATCAATTAATCAATTAATTATTTCCCAATTAATCAATATTAATTAGCAAATAATTATAATTAATTAATTAATCCTACTAATTATTAATCAACTTACCATAATTAAATTACTTCCCACCCTATTCCCCTATAAACCCACAACCCGCTCCGGTACTAAAACATCAAATTTCCTTATAAATTTCTATATTATTATAGAAAATGTATACACATATAATATTAATTATTTTAAATACTTAAATTAAACATATAACACATACATAATAAAAAACTATAAAATAATACAAATATCGATATTAGTGTCATCGAAATTATTAACATCGATATATATGCTATCGATATTACTAACTTCGATATTACTTACATCGATATTAAGTATTTCGATATTACTTACCTTGGGTCGATATTCTGTCCTACGATATTCTTGCCTTCGATATTATGCTCCTTCGATATTTCAGACTCGATATTATGGTAGGTCGATATTTCCAACTCGATATTTTGACTGTCTACCGCTATTTCTATGTGCTCCTGACAGAAGATAGCGAGGACTGGACCCCAAAATTAATCTTAAATAATAGTGTCATAAGATTCATTTACCGATTTACCATCACTTGCAGAGTAGCACCTATTTCCACACTGGAAATTTCTCTCCATTGGTGATGGACCTATGAATATCGTATTATGGGTCAAAGAGCAAATCAGATATTATAAACTTAAATTTAATTAATTGTTTAAGATCAATCAAGTTTAGATACGTTTCAAAATCCTTTATTCTCATTAAAAGGTTAGTAAAGTTATTTTGGTCACTTTTATTTCGATTAGCCTATCAATCAAATAAGTATACAGAAACCAATAAATAATAGGTCAAAAAATGAAGTAATACATTTAAGCGTGTTCCACAAAGGACTAATTCCTGATACTAAAGATTGGGTCAGAGTGTTAAATTCATAGAACCCGTGAAGAGTTCGGATTCAAAAGGTAAAGAGTGAGATCAGAGGAGCATAAAGCTCAAAGTCAAACTAAAGTAGCAGAAATTCTCATGAAGAGTAGTTAATGAAACTCAGTTAAGTCTCAGTAAATCAAAATAAATCAGCATATAGTTGCAGTAGTAATCGGTCAAAATTAAATAGCAGCAACAGGGCAAAAGGGACACAGCAGCAGCAGTAACCACAACCGTCAGGAGTCTAGCAAGGGGAAGGAGAGAAAAAAGGCAATGACCCTCTACCTAGGAACACACATGTTGGAAATGGCCCTTTTTGCAGGATTATCCCCAAACGTTTTGCTTCTTCTTCCTATTTTTCCTGACCTGTTGTTGTTGGCTTTAGGACTCTGGGCACTTTACCACTGCTAATCAGTGCTAAAGTGCATATGCTCTCTGTGTAAATTGTTATTATGATTGGTTATCCATGATTGGCATATTTGATTTCCTGATAAGCCCTTAGTAAAGTGCACTGAGGGTGTCAGGGCCTATAAATCAAATACTACTAGTGGGCCTGCAGCACTGATTGTGCCACCCACACGAGTAGCTCTGAAAAGGTAACTCAGGCTTGCCATCGCAGTGCCTGTGCGCAGTTTATAAACTGCCATTTCAACCTGGCTATTGCACCCACTTCCCATTTCGTACATGTTAGTCACCCCTAAGGTAGGCCCAAGGTACCCTTGTGGGCAGGGTACAGTGTATGTGAAAGGTAGGACATGCCCTGATGTGTGTGGCATGTCCTGATAGTGAAATAATGCCAATTTCATTTTTCACTATTGCAAGGTTATCTGTTACTGTAGGATAGAATGGAGAGTTTGCTTATAACATCTTATAAACATAACTACCCCTGGGAACAAGGTAGAAAAATAAAGTTTAGTGTGACTGAACTCAGAATCTAAAGATGCATCTTTTAGGAAAGGTGCTTTTTACATTCTGTGTTTGAAAATAACGCTTTTAGAAAGTAGGTATTTTCTTGCTTAGCCATCCTCTGTGCCTTTGCTGGGTTGTGTATTCACTGTCTGTCTTTGGGGTGACAGGGGATGGAGAGGTGCAGTGGCTCCAAAGAGTCTGGATGAGTCAGCACTAGGCTGAATAGGCCTGGTCTGCATTTGGAGTGGTGGGAGGAGTAGCACCTGCATCTGATTAGGGCAGTGCCTGCCTTCCACAATGACGGCTCCAACCCCATGTGGTGTGTCTGGGTCCAGGTCTTACACTTACAATGGAGGTTGTTGTACACTTGCAAAGTGCCCCCTAGAACTGGTTTGGACTGGGCTCAGAGCCCTGGGCCAGGAGAGAACAAATATTTACTGTTTAAAAATAGGGGCCCAATACACCAGACTTTTAGATCATCCCTGGAATTCAAGAGAATCCGTTGCCAAGGAGAAGAGCTGGAGAGACTGAGGAGGAGTATTGTCCCTTTGCTGTGTGCTGTGTGGGGTTGGCCTGCAGTTGATGTTTCTGCCAAGGAAAGGAGAAGGACTTTGCCGTGTCCCCTGCTTGAAGTAGATCGCCAAAGGTCACCCCGCTCCCCTGAACTCTGCTGCTATGAGTACTGACCTGCCAGGAGGTGCCTGTGCCAGTATAGGACCTCTGGAGGTTGTTGCTGCTGTTTGAAATGAAATGAAATTAAATGAAAGCGGGATTTATATAGCGCATGGCTGCCCGGGAGCATCCCAGCGCTGAGATTGCATAGACGACTGAGGGGGGAAGCAGAGGGGTGGAAGGGTCAGGGTTATTGCGGGAAAAGGTAAGTCTTAAGTAGCTTCCGGAATTTCATGTGGTTAGGTTCGGCACGTAGCTGGGTTGGCAGGGCGTTCCATAGAGTAGCAGCTGTCACCGAGAAGCGACGCCCTCCAGTGCGGGCTTTCTTGACTCTGTGGACAGTGGCCAGGTTACCTTGGGAGGAGCGTAGGGACCTGTTGGGTTTATATGGGAAGATCATGGCCTTAAGCATCGGGGGCCCTTGGTTTTGCATGGCTCTGTGGGTGGTACATAGGGCCTTGAATTTGACCCTTTCTCGGATTGGCAGCCAATGGAGTGCCTTTAGGGCTGGTTTGGCTGATGCTCTTCGGGGGGTTCCTGTCAGAATCCTTGCAGCGGCATTTTGTGTTCTCTGAAGAACATTAATGGTGGATTCTGGGGCCGCCAAGAAGAGGGCGTTGCTGTAGTCTAATCTGGATAAGATTAGACCTTGAATAAGCATTTTTTGTGACTGTGCGGGGAGTAGTGGGAGAATCTTCCTGGCTGGACGAAGTCAGCCCACACAGGTACCAGCTGTTTTTTTTGCCTGTGTTTTCAGAGATAGATCTTGTTCCAGCCAGAAACCTAAACTTTTGAGTTCCGTCTTGGGTTGTGGAAGGGGACCTAAGCATGATGGCCACATAGCGGTGGGAAGAGGTGACATTTGATGTCCTAGCAGCATGAGCTCGGTTTTGGAGCCATTAAGTTTCAGCCTTGAGTTGGACATCCAGTCATGGATTCCTTCTAGACAATCATGGAGGTTTTTAAGATTGTCACCTTCTAGGGAGAATGATACAACCATCTGGGTGTCATCAGCGTATGTGACGGCTTTTATCCCAAAGGGAGTGACCACATCCTCCAGGGGGGCCATGTATGTGTTAAATAGTGTAGGGCTCAATGAAGAGCCCTGGGGAACCCCACACTGGAGGGGGAAAAGGTCCGATCGCATATTCCCTTCACAGACCTGGAAGGTTCTGTCCTTAAGGAAGGATGAGAGCCAACAAAGCGCCGTGTTCCTCACTCCTAGGTTAAGTAGTCGCTAGTTCAGGATCTTATGGTCCACCGCGTCGAATGCAGCGCTTAGATCCAGGAGGATCAGTAAAACTGAACCCCCTGAATCCAAGATGCATCTGGCTTCCTCGACTACTTTCAGAAGAGCGGTCTCGGTCCCCTGCCCTGGACGAAAACCTGTTTGCGAGGGGCGAAGGAGATTGTTGGTTTCAAGGAAAGCCGACAATTGCTGGTTGACCACCTTCTCTGCGATCTTACTCATGCCTGGTAAGAGAGAGATTGGGCGAAGGTTGGAAAGGTCTGAAGGATCATGACCTGGTTTTTTTTGTAGAGCTTTGACTATTGCATGTTTCCAATTAGGGGGGACCACTCCTTGGCTAAGAGAAGCATTAATAAGGTTTGTTGCCAAGTGTGAGATGGTAGGTCCGACTTGTTTGAGGATACGAATGGGGGCTGGGTCATTAGGTGAGCCACTTTTCATGCCTGAAAGAGCTTTCAAAAAGTCTTCATTGGACAGCGGGTTAAAACTGTCTAGAGTCGGGCCGGTTGTGGAGGGTAACAATTCGGTGGGGAGATTATTATCAGATTTAGGTGGGAGGGTTTGTAGGATGTTTGTAATTTTATTCTGAAAGAAGGATGCTATTTGATTGCATCTAGCGACTGTAGGTTGCTGAGTTGAGGGGGGATTGGGAATTTTAAGTAGCTCTTTGACTATTTTATAAGTCTCCCGGGATGAGTTAGATGCAGCTTTAATTTTTTCTTCAAAGAAGGAAGCTTGGGCTGATTTTCGGGCTGATTTGTAGGTCCTCATTGCTTTTTTGTATTCATCTTTGATGAGGGAGTCCCATTTTTTCCTCCATTTCCGCTCTTGGATTTTACAAATTTTTCTTAGGTTCCTTAGTTCTTGGGAATACCATGGGGATTTGAAGGTCGTGCTTTTTTTCTTTAGATTTTTCTTGGGAGCGACTACATCCAGCGTGGAGGTGAGCCATCTAATGAGGTTTTCATCTGCTTTTACGGGGTCGGGGTCTACGGGAGGGGCGGAAAGAGTTAATTCCTGGGTCCAGCGCTCAAATGAGAGTTTGGACCAAATTCTGTCATGTTCTCTGGAGGTCGGGGGTTTAGGGAGTGTTTAAAATGGTTTGCCAAGTGAATGGGATGAGGGAGTGATCAGACCATGGAAGCGGGAGTGAGGGTAGGATTTCTATTTTCGACAGGTTGGCGAAGAGAGGGTCTAAAAGGTGACCCTTGGTATGAGTTGCCTCTGAATTTAATAAGTGAAGGTCAAGTGCCTTTAGGTCTGAAATGAGGTCCCCTGCAATTTTGTCTGTACTGTCCTTGAAATGGAGATTTAAATCTATAAAGCAGGATGAAATAAGAGGTCGAGGTACAGGAAGAGATAGTGGAATCTAGCAATGAACCGACAAAATTTCCTAGATTGCCGGGTGGTCGGTATATGAGGGTACCCGAGAGGGATTTGTTAGGGGTTATTTGGAGGGAAAAGTGGACGCTTTCGCAGTCCTCGATTCCTCCCTCTTGTAGCCTGCATATGAAGGTGTTTCTGTATACAATCGCTAAACCACCTCCTTTTCCCTTCATTCTGTTCTGGTGTTGTATGAGGTAGCCGTGGGGTAACATGTTAACAATGTCAGCCTCGGAATGAGATGTCAACCAAGTTTCCGTAAGGAAGAGTATATCTAGTTTAACGTCTTGGATCAGTAATTTGATCTCTAGAGAATGTTTGGATGCGGATCTACAGTTAAGCAGAGCAAGGCTAACAAGGTTAGGTGAGTGGCGATTAGTTTTAAGTGAGGACTGACCCTGAGTCGAGGGTGGTGGGGTGGGGGTTGGGGCCGTGTCGAATTGTAGGAGGTAGTCATGTGAATATCTGAATCGGTGACTTCGGGAAATGGGCATAGTGGGTGGCCCTGTGCCCGGCCTGGCCCGGACGGGCCCAGACGGGCTTGCCTCTGGCGCGCCTCTGGCGCGCCATCGGCACGCCCGCTGCGCCCGCCCGCTGCGCGGACGGGAGGAGGGCTCCATTTTATAGCGGGTGGGCCCATATCGCCCAGCCACTAGAGCGCTGTCCAGGCCCCGTAAGAGAGACCTGTAAGAGAGAAAGAACTTGAAGAACTACAAAAGTGACACATTGCTCTTCTTGCAGTTGTTTTTCTGATGCCTCTCCACAGCGCATGAAGAATTTCCATCCATTGCTGTGCCACTACGAAAACCGATGCAGTGCCTGTTGCTGCTGCAAGAGTCGACGCATCGATTACCAATGAATCCCTGATTTCTACGGCTGTTTGGCCTTCTGAATTTTGACGCAACTACAGGTACCTTGTGTAAAAGTCACGCATCCATAGTTTTCTATGGTTGTTGAAACCTTTTGAAAGTAGTATTTTTAACTGTGTACGTTGGATTTTTGTCGTTTTGTTCTTGCTAAGTTTAGCTAAAGATATTTCATTTTTCTAAACTGGTGTGGTGTCCATTTGTGGTATTTTCACTGTTACTGTGAGTGTTTGTACACATAGTTTACACATTGCCTTTGGGGTAAGAATGTCTGCTCGTGCCAAGCTTCCAAGGGTGTGAGCAGGGGTTATCTAAAGTGTGTATCCCCCTTACCCTGACTAAAAGCCACCTTGAGTGGCTCTGTGTGGCATAGTAAATCTGGAGTAAAGCAAGGCAGCAGAAGTCGCTGCCTTCTATTATTGTGCATCATGAAGGTGTTCCATGGATGGAGCATGGTCATTTCCATGTATTCACCTATGGTTTTTGGTGCATTCCCAGATTTGCTAAGACTAGTAATCCAGGACATGCATCAAATTGCTACGCCTTCCCAGGTATGGTGTAATGCGGAGAAATATGTTTTTCATTCTCTGTATTCCCGCTTTCATTCTGCAGCACATGTAGTAAGAGGACAATGCCGCTGGGGATGGTTTTAGTGCCCCTTCCTGCACAAATACAATCCTGGCTGTAATTGCAAGGGTGCCTATGCTGACACATGGTAGCCATAATTGCACCAGTGCAGAGAGAGAGGGCAGGAAAGCGCCATATGTTAGTAATTATGGTGCATTCCTGCTCTCTTCATTTGACACAGCACAGAAAGTTGTCTTGTGTTGCGCTGTGTCAAATGTAAGTAAATCTGGCCTATGTGTCTAGATGAGTGTGGTACAGGAATATCCTTGTCAGAATATCATATGGCATAAATATTGTGTCCTAATTATCCTCTTTAAAATATCTCCTAATTCGAGTTAATATTGGAAAATCTACACCCAGTGGAACAATATTTTTGTAAATGATGTTGAGGGAACTATATATGTATTACCCTGTAGTTACAATTAAGTCAGTGTTTCCATCGGAAATGCCTTTTTTGTTTTGCTAATAACTTTGGCGCTGTTTCATGAATCTTCACTCAAAATAAATTCAACTTTTTGCGTAGTCTGTGTATGGAACGTTTTGGGTTGATCCATCAAGGGGAACCTGAGAAAAAAGGGGGATTGGGGGGGGTCACAAAAAGCTGAACACCCATGCATTTTCCATAGACTTTTTTGAACAGCGCTACAGCAAAAA
Organism: Lissotriton vulgaris; assembly: GCF_964263255.1. NCBI lineage: Eukaryota > Metazoa > Chordata > Amphibia > Caudata > Salamandridae > Lissotriton > Lissotriton vulgaris. The sequence goes on along the minus strand of NC_141694.1, from coordinate 1,607,093,142 downwards.
TAGCTGTACACCGAATAATGACAAATTTGGCAGGAAGCTATATCATGATCCAGAAAGCGTTTGACTTTTTTGTGATTTGAAGTAAACCCGTTCAGTAGTTTTCTAAATATTCAGGAAGAAAAATATTTGTATATTTGGAGTCTCTCAAACCCAATTTTAATAAAAAGATCATTCCAATTGGCCCGGGGTTTTTTCCCCCTTTAGGCTAATTCGCTCCAAGTGGAGACACGCTCCCACAGGAGCAAGTGCCCAGAAGCAAAATGTTGCAGGCAATCATTACAGGATTGGGGACTTAGTCTCCTGTCCTGCAATAATAAAAAAAAAAAGGGGGGCAGGGTGGGATACCCTGCTCCCCTTCCCTTTGTTTGTGGGGGTCCCAGCAGACCCTCGGGCACGGAAATGTAAAAAGTCTTTGTTTTTGGCCAGGTTCTTGCAGAATGTCTGCAGGAAAAAAAAAGAAAATGGCTGCCCACTAGTTTTTAAAAATTATTTGGGGAGGGTGGCGTGAAGCACCTTAATTGCAGAGCCCCCCTCACCAATCCGATTGTGGCCCAGTGACTCCATTTTCTAGGTCCTGCTATATTAATTTAGCCCCAAACCTTAAAAGGGGGCAGTGATGCCCCCCTGCCTGATCCTGTCAAGGCCCTAGGGACACAGTAGTTTCCCTGGCCCTAGTAGTGCGTTCAGGTAAACATATTTTTGCCCACGTCTGGTTGGAGCATTTTTAAACTTCCATTGGGTGGGAGCAGGAAAAGGGCCAGTGAAGGCATGTCAGCTACCACCCAGCGACAGATTTAAAAATGCTTCTTCCAGGTGGGAACACACTTTTGTTTCCCTGCCCACGCTCCTGCTCGACTGGAGTAAGCAAAAATTGGCTGCTCCCGCAGCCCCCAACTTGCACTTTGGTGGGTGTCCTGTGTGGGAACCAGGACACCCACCTAAAAGAAAGATAGACCCCGGGGGATGGGATTCCCGGGGACACAATAAGCTTGGAATGTAGTCCCCAGCCCTTTTCTCTTTAAGCTAACAGCGACCCTGGGGAATGGGATCCCAGGGCCTATGAGGGCTCAGGGAAGGGGTTGCACAGCTTCCCTACACTTTTCAAAGCAATTTGGCCCCTTGTGATGGGGTCTCTAGATCTTGAGAAGAGGCCACATGCAAACCCTCCCCTTTAAGTGAACTGTGGGCCACAAGGATAGGGTCCCCAGGGCCTATTAAGACACAGGTGGGGGAGGCATGGGTCTTTCTTATTGTCATAAATCTAATTTCGATTCTGCTCAGAGTAGGGTGGATTTATATGCATTTATCAGAAAGAAGAAATTAGTGAAAATACTCAAAAGAAAATTGGTACAGCAATCCCTCATAGAGTTAAAAGGGATGACAGTAGCAACCTGTGAGTGTCTGATGTGAATTTTATGAGGGACCTTGTTGAACTGAAACTGGATGGGCGTACACAGGACGTAGATGGGGTTTTGGAAGCAGAGTTATCCAGTTTACAAGTAGACGCTGAGGGTGGTACACATTTTAGACCTAGATCTAGGACATTCCACAGACAGCCCATTATATCATAAACATTTTTTTCAGAAATTATGGATGAAAAAACTCACAAGTATCACATATAGGTCATTTAACAGGAAAATAATTTGAAACAAGAAAGATACTGAATGCAGGAACATCATTGCTAAGCTGCAAAATCAGACAAACACAGTGGTGCAAAGTTTTGATAAAGGTGGGAATGTAGTTCTCTGGCCTAAAGAAATGTATATGACTGAATCATATTAACAGTTAAATAATACAGAGTGTTATAAGAAAATCGCTTTGGCAGAATATTTAAGGTCAGGCTAGACTTCAATAGGGAATTTGGAGGTTGTAGAGATCATGGCCTTATTAGCCTTGATAAATACAGATTTCTTAAGCAAGAACATCCCAAACTATCTATATTCTGCCTCATTTCTAAGGTACATAATAACCTAGACACACTACCAGGATGCACCATAATTGCAGCTCAAGGCAGTATATTTGAGAATGCATCCAAACATATGGATAACGGTTTGGGCTCACTGGATGTTGCACCCCATCCTACATAAAGGATACTGCAGATAGTTTACACAGGATTTTTGTCATAGGTTAGATAGAAGACATGTTACTCATGATGCTTGATGTTACTATGTTATATACTAGCATACACCATGTTGATGGTCTCAGAGAAGTACAGCATTTCTTAAGGGTTAGGCCTATCAGAGTCCTTCAGTTTAACAATTTCTTGAATGGTGTCTTAAATACAACATTCTTCTTTTTAATGCAGAGGTATTTCAACATCACTGGAGGACTGCGATGGGCACATACTTTAACCCCAGCTATGCACATTTTCATATGGGCTGGTGGGTGGAGCAGGTGCTAGGTGGGCCACTTATGAAAACATGGACAAAACACATTATACATTGGATACTGTTTATTGATGATTTGAGAAAAGTGACGAAAGGCCCATTAGCCGCACATAAACTCACGTAAGTCAGCCCACCGTGATTGCTTTTGCCTCTAGAAATATAGACCCTATAATTCCACCTCCAATGAAAAATAGGAAATACAACCAATAGAATGCAGAATGGAGCAGCCGAGGCCAAGTGCAGATCAACAAGGATGACCAGCCAGAGTGCATGGGGAAGAGGAAATGCATATTTTAGTCTGCAGCTATGAAATGAGGTGCATCACTGGGAAAAACCAGGGATGCATCCCTTTTCATAACGCCCTCCTTGCAACACCAGGGCAGCCAAAACCTTGAAAGCGAGGATAGACCCCAGCGCCCGGAGGCCTCGCTGGGCCTGCATCTGTGACCCGGAGTGGCAGGCTGAGGTGCTGTGGAGTTTCTGGGCTGTAGCGGTAGACATTGAGGCATTGGTGATCGCCCTTACCTGATGGAGAAGTCTGGTAGGTCTCGAGGAGACACGTTGCTGACCTGTGTGAGAAGACCGCCTGGCACCCCTTGGAGCTGTGAATGGTAGAGGCGCTCCTGTGCACTAACATAGAGACGTCTGCATCGCATACCATGCGCCACCAGTACACCGGGGTGAACAGAGAAGATTACCAATGGTGGGCCGCGCCTCTTGGCATCACAGGCCAGAAGGTGTTGTGCTGGCCGGACGCTGTGGAGGGTGAGGACCCTGAGCTGCACCAAACTTGTGTGGTGGGAGCTCTGCAAATTTATGCCTAAGGAGGCCCTGTTGCATCACCTGCATTGGGAGGTTCCCAGTGGACTTGGTGGCAACTGCTGTACCCAGGTTTGTGAAATCCCACCTGGCTGTGGCCCCTGCTGGCTGAGTCACAGATTTGGGGAGATTGCAGCGCATTGAGCCCTGGTGTCAATGTCCATGTGAGGAGAAGGTGGGATGCGTAGCGGAGGAGGCCTGCGGGTGAGTTGGGCCTAGGCCTAGCACCTGTGGGAGATGTACACTGTAGCTGAGCATTCTCTGTGTTTTGGCTGACCTACACTACCGAGTACACAGTGGAAGACTGGTGGGGGACTGCACTAACTGGGTAAAGTCACTGAGATCGGCCAGTGGTGGCAATGGTGCCAGGAGCACAGGGGCTGGTTCTGGACCAGGCCCTTGGGTATGCTGCATGATCCGCTGTTACTCACTGGGGAACATGGAATCCGGGCGCCACTGTTAGATCGGAATAGGCATACAGGTGGTGCTGCCTTTCCTTGCCCCCTGTTAGTTTGCTTTTGGGTATACGGGGGACTAACCCTTAGTGGATTTCCTCTTTCAACAGTGCTGCACAGTCTGGTTGCTGCTGCTGCTGTCCCCATATGCTGCTGCTGGCTCCTCTGACCTGGATGTCATGTGTTCGATTCCCTCCACCCGCAGGCTCCTGCCTGTGCCTCCTCCCAGGTAGTCCAGTGGTAGAGCACCCCTGCTCTGCTGCTTGGCTGCTCTCCTGTGCCTCTTTTCTGCTGTTCCTGTTCATAGTGCTGCTCTTTTTCCTTGCTTTTCAACCTTTGACTTTTTTTATTTTTTATTTGTTTGATTTTTTGTTTTTCTGTGCGATTTCGCAGTTCCTTTTTCCCTATCCTCTCCCTTGTTGCTGCTGCATCCCTGCCCCCTCCAGTGTCCTTGATCCATGTTTCCCACCTCCCAGCTTTCCAGCCACCCTGCAGCACTATGTAATGGTGGATGCTGTGCGCCCCTACGCAGCTGGTGAGCCACTGGTGTGCCGAAGGCAAGCCTGTCTGCATGCTTCCGCTCCTGTACCGTGCCTAGCACCAGGGACCCTGCCACTCAGACACTCCACCGCAATGATGCCAGCACCTTCCTCAACCTCAACCCTGGATGCCACGCTGCCTGCCATCTAGCATCACTGAAGAATATACTTGCACCATGCGCCTGCTGAAACTGCAACCGCACCTTCAACCACATCAGCACGCCAGCGCCTCTTGCCACCCAGCCGACCAACAGTGCATCCCACTGGCTCAAATGCATCCTCTTCAATGTGCAGTCCCCCCACATATTCGCCATTGCAATCTGGGACCACCTGAACGCCACCTCTTCAGACATCACCTTCTTCACATAAACCTGGACCAACCTCTGCTCTGGACCGGACATCACTATCACTATTCCCAATAGCTACAATATCACCTGCAAGGACCACCATGACAGTCCAGGAGGAGGCATTGTCATTGTCTACAAAAGTACACTCCGACTGGCCATGCACTATAATGACCCAACAGCGACCATGGAATACCTCCACTTTCAGATCCGGACCAACCCTAACACCACCCTCTATGGCACCCTCATCTACATGCCCCCAGCCCATGAAACACCATTCACCAAAGGCATTGTAGACCTCATCGCACCCTAGGCTACATCGCACCGACTACATCCTACTCAGAGACCTCAAGTTCCAACCAGAGAACCCCAGTGACCAGAACACCACCCCCGTCCTGGGCAACCTTGCCAACATCCGGCTCAAGCAGCTAGTCACCGCACCAACCCGCGCTCAAAACCGTCTTATCCGCTAACGGGTACTTTATCTACAGCCACACCATCAAACTCTCCTGGACCGACCATCATTGTCTACATCAAAACTTCACCACGCCGACTGTACACCACCGCCATTATGGCTCCCCTGTCGCAGCTGGATTAAGGCCACCAAAGAACTTCTCGTCAACTCCCTCAGCACCACCACTCCACCAACGCTTATAGACGCCAACACCGCAGCGCGCAACCTCCAACGATGGATCTCCAACAGCACCAACACCCTGGCACCACTCAAGAAAAGACCTGGCAAACAACACTCCAAGAAGGCCGACTGGTTCACTCCCACCCTCCACTGGTCCAGACACACATGCAGATGTCTCAAAAACAGATGGAGCCACAAAACAGACCCTGAAACTCACACAACTTTCAAATGCACCATCAATGCACACTACACAGAGAACGAGGAAATTCCTTGGATTGATAGATTTTGTACAAGTAGGTGTCCCTTCCTGCACAACATCAATCATCTCCGCGACACCATGGGGCAAGGGTGCCTGCGTTGGCACATGGCAGCCATTGTGCATCAATGTAGGGGGAAATTCACAGGGGGGCTTATTCATGAGCCCCTTCCGACAGTTTAAAGCTGCCGGTACGTCATTTTCTTGATGTACTTGCAGCGTTAATTTTGCACCACATTGCGACGTATTTACAAAGTGACACATCTAGGTATATACGGGACCTTGTAAAGCCCTGCGCCACATTTTACCTGCGTCAGGAATGATTTATGTAGGTTGTGCGTTCCCATACAACAAAGCTTCATAGGAGTGGCGCAGTGAAATCTTTGGTGATTTTTGGTAAGAGTGAATGTAGTAAGACCTTATCTTTTTTCTAAAATATTTCTTTACCGTTTAATATAAGCCATATAACAGAAAAATTAGTTAATGCAAGCAAAGTATTTGTGCGAGGAGCATTAACAAGAAAATGATACAAAACATTCTAAACACAGAGGGTAAGTTGGTTTGCATAAATGCATAAAAGGAATCAATAAATATCACTAGTACAACCGATTTTGCACATCAAATGTATGGAAAAATTATGGAGTTCATGTTTGTTTCTTTATCACTAAGTGGAATGTCTCCTCAGGTCAAAAATGATTACATATTTTGCTTATTTTTACTCCTCCAAAATTAAGCAGCAATTGTCAAAGTGACACAAAGATTTGGTAACTATTACTTAATGCAACCAGGTTGATGACAATCAAAAAATAAGTGTACTAGACTGGTGTAATTGTCTGTTCCAGAATCCTAAAGGTGCCATTATATTGGAATTGTTTCAGTGTCATTTTATGTTATTTGAAAGGCCAGAATGCAAATTAATTCTACATGTAAGGGCCCATATTTATCAAAATAAAAAATAAAATAAAATGGGAAATTATGTTGGAAAGTATCCAAGTGGGACCAATATATAAGAGGTTGCCCAAGTCACTAAGGTGTAAAGGTTTAGGCAATATATATTAAGGCAATTGTATACATGTCAACTACAACAATCAAGGCAAGACTACCTCTTGTATTGTCAACTTATTTTTGATATGGGGAAATTCCATACTTAGGCTCAAAATCAACTTACTCTTAACATTGGCTTTTTCTCCTTATGTAATTAAATGTATGCCTCTTTATGAATGGGAGTCTATACCAAGCCGAATAAATGTCATGCTCCAACAGCTAGGAAATATTAAAGTTTCCTCTTGTCGTAAATGTTGCAGATAGTTAAATGTATCCTGTATGTTGAAGAGTAGATGGATAAAAAAGCTTAGCTCAAAAATCATCTTTACTTCTTTTTTTTAATGTTTTTATTCAGTTCTTGACATTCCATTCATTTCATTCATTACAGAAAATCCAAAAAGCATAATGATAGCTGAAAGACAAATAATTTAATATAATACCATCTCGGAGAAGATAGAAACATAGAAAGAAAAATTTTACTCTGAAAACCTGCATTGACCTTTAGTCGAAGTAGGTCCCCCATATTTTTTCAAATTTGCGCAGTCCCACAATCCTTTGTGCATATATAAATTCACTTTTCCTAACTCTCTTCATTTTCTCATACCACTCATCTACAGACAGAACGGTATCTGTCTTCCAATACTTAAGAATTAGTGATCTAGCCACTGCTACTATAATATACATTTGTTTTGCCAATGACTCAACCAGATTAAGCTCTGGATCAAAACCAAATATAATCAGTTTTTCACAGCTAATAATCGTAAAATGCAAATGAAGAGAAAGCAAAGAAAAAATGCCATCCCAATTAGCCAGATCCGGTCGAGTGCATCTAAAACAGGTAGACGACGTATTACTAAACATTTTAGCAATGAATGCGGGAGTATAATATAACAGCCATTTACTAAAAAACAGCATTCGCCTCCAGTTAGCGCCTCTCAATACCGAAAAATTAAACTTATTTAAGGTTTTCCCAATATTAACTGTTAAATTAAGACTTTCATGCTTCTGCCATTTTTTAGTTGCTTTGGTACTCAGATCTTCCTCTCAACTCTGCGCTAGACTTCTTCTCCATTTTCCTGGTTTCATGAATAGTGAAGACCAAAAGAGATCATTTATTAAATGTGAAGCTTGACTAATCTGTGCTCGGTCAGTTTGAGCCAGAGCCTTATACAGTAAATTATAGGAACCCATAAGAAGAACATTTCCACCAATCAAAGAAGCCATCTCATTAGGGGTCACCCAAGCTTCATTTTCCACGAAATTCAATAGTGTTGTAAACCCCAATCTGGCCCAATTTTGTATAATTTCTGGCCCCATTTTTATACCAAAGCCTAAAATAGCTTCACTTAATGGAGTTATTAAGCTAAGGAGAGGAAGAGAGTACCTCTTCAACATAGCGTCACGTTTATAAAAAAAACAATTTAGAACCTTATATCTGACTAGTTTGTGTGATTTGGGTATGGGAAGTGGGGAAGGAATTTCGGCTTCTTTACAGATTATTTCAATAAAAAAATTTATAAGCAATACCTTACTCGACATTAGATGTTTGAATCTTGAGAGATACTGTGCAAAATAAGCATAGTAGTAATCTTTAAGGTTTGGGAGACCAAGACCTCCTTGTTCTTTTTCTTCGTATAGAGTATTGATAGCTATTCGAGGTGTCTTTTTTGCCCAAACAAAGGCTGAGAACATGGATTCGATTTTTGAAAAAAAAGAGCCTGGTAAAGAGCAAGGGATAGTAGAGAACAGAAAATTGAATAGGGGGAGTACTGACATTTTAATTACTGCCACCCGGCCTAAAATAGATAAAGGTAATGTATTCCATGATGAAAACATATCACAAACTTTTTTTTATTAAAGGTTCAAAATTCAAAAAATACAATTCGCAGATGGCGTAAAAAAGACACCCTGATGTCTTTTGGGTCTATTATTGATACAGTTCTGAAAATACGGGTGCAGTTCAGGAATTAAACTACCACAAATTAAAATCTCGGTTTTCTTTTTATTGATTCGATACCCCCCAAGTGCTTCAAATTCTGCAAAAACAGAAAGAGCCCGTACTTGCGAATGAATCTCAGGTTTCAGAAGAAGCATTATATCATCTGCATATAATTTAATCTTATCCATAAAGGCCATAGGTGGTAAATTATCTGTACACTTCCGGATTGCCACCACTAACGGCTCTATGAAAAAGGCAAAAGAACAGGGGACAGTGGGCACCCCTGCCTTGTCCCTCTTTGCACTGAGATTGAGCCTACCATGGATTTATTGATAAGCACATGAGCTTTTGCACCTTGATACAGATTTTTAACTAAAGTTATAATTTGTAAGGGATACCAAAAAATTAAAAATAAAGAAAAGTGTATCCCAGACCACCAAATCAAAAGCCTTTTCTGCATCTAAAAGAAAAAATCATCTTTTCTTCATCAAGAACATTTCCAATAGAGAACAAATAATAGCTTCTGCGACTGCATTCTAAAGTAGTGACTTTAAACATGGTGGTGCTGCACTATAGATCGCCAATCAGTCCTGCAACATATAGAAATTGCTGAATTTCTGTCAGCACAAGGTACAAGTGTGAAGAATGAAGTTCGATTTTTGAAAGTCATACCAATTGCTAGAGGAGTGGAATAGTCATTTTGACACACTAATGTCTGGTAACTGAAAAATTATGTTTTCATTCTTGTAGATTAAGAAAGGAAATACTACATTGTAGTAAGTATCACTGTGCAACAACAATGCGATGTTAATCTTAGCTTATAGTACTAGAGGAACTGATACCTCATAGGGCATCAAGGCAAACAGATATTGCTTACACAGTTATTTCATAGAAGCCGCGGGATCTATGCTATGAATGAGTCTATTTCTGTTTACACACATGAGAGAATTCTTTCTTTGTTTGTTCTTCTTGCTCTCACTTTGAAATGTTTGATAAATCTCCGGTAAAGTTCGTCCCTGAAGTAATTTGACATTTAAAAAATGCTCCACCTTAGGGCATTAGGAGTCTGCCATTTAACTATGGTTTGTGTTGACAAACATTTGTAAGTGATTTCACTTAGAGAAATCAAGGAACATGGAAGTTAATAAAACTAAACTACTTTGCTGCTAGCACTATATTTCAATGTCTTATGTTGTGTAATTGCAAACTATCGTACAATTAAAGCTTTGAGTGGTGTTGTAGTTAAATTAAGCAAAGATACATTTCATGTGACCTTCTACTGATACAGTATCCAAGCAGCAGTAATATTGAAGGCTGTGTATTCTTCACTGTATGCTTTGACTACTTGTTACCTCATGCTCATGCCATGTTGAAAAGTGAAAGTAAGTTTCAGAAAAGTGCATTTATCAGCATGGTGTGCATGCTATTTAAGTGGGAATACCATTTTGCCCAATTTGAAGTCTGTTAATCATATTTTGGAAGATAACCCCAGAAGCATTGTCAAAATATGCAAAATTATTTTGTGTTTTGTGCTGATGGTGGTGTAATAATACAGAGCTAGGCTTTGGACCAGTGTTCAGCTCCCTATGATCAGCCAATGGTGTGCGTATATGGATTGGTGTATGACAGAAGATAAATATGTATATGAATAAAAAGGCTGTCTCAAATGAATTATCACGATTTGAGGTTCCTGCACAAGATCTAATTGGATTGCTTAAAATACAAGATTAAAGGTGTATTGTGATTGGTGAGCTAGCTGTAATAAGTTAGCTGGAGTAAGCATTTTAAATGCTTCTCCTATGGTCAACAAATGGTCTGCTAATTTGATTGTAAACTACTGTCTAAAACTATTATCAGTTTCACTAGCAGTGCTGTATATTATATGTTGACCCCTAATGAGATTGTTTATTGTGAACAGGAAATCAATAACATTTGATGAAAAATACATCTGTTTACAAGGAGACCATTAATGGAGAGAAAAGTGGAAACTGTGGTCAGATGATGTTCAATTAAAAAAAACTCAGTGAAATCTCTCATTCCTTTTTTTCCATTAGTACACTTTCAAACTATTATTTTTATTCAATGGAAACCTCCAGATTTGCTGAGTGGTTCCAATATTGATCTTATGAAAGGATATGAAAACTTCAGATGGATAACAATCACAATAATAAAAATCATCATTTTCAAAGGGAAGTGCTGCGCCTGTCGAATCAATCACGTCCATCCATGTGATCTTATGGCCCATGTTATGGATAAATTGCCAGAATTTCCTCTCTACTCTTTATTTGAGGACCATGCCATCTTTCGTACTCTAATTAGCCTCTGTTTGCACGTTTCTCACACAATAAAGTCCAATTGGGAAAACAATTCTCTTTATTTTAACAATTTCACTGCAGTGTCAAAAATGTACTATATAAGAAGATAGCACTCAAAATATGTGTCATGATTTGTGGCCTTCACTTACCTTTCTGTGTGTGACAGGCACAGGAGTATAATACTCCAAACATACAGATCCTGCACACATTCAGAGGAAGGAAAGGCATGCCGCACACACAGCGCTTTAGTGCTGCTTGGAGCAGACCTTTGAATCTTTGAAAAGCATACTATGCAAGATCCCTGAGTGTAATCTAGGTAACTACATTTTCAATTAAGGCATTGAGCTTTCATGATTTTGCCAAATGGTAGCAGTTATTTTGAAGTCCTAAAGAATAACTTCCTCATGCTGAAAATCATTTTTTTTCTTGGCCACTGATTTACATTGCTGCTGCTGCCAGGAGCCTATTATCAGGACTTGTGGAAGACCTTTATATTGTTTACATTTTGGACATGTATTTTGAAGTCCAAACTCAATAGAGGAATGAAAGCCTCCAATCTTGTTATGAAATCAATCCTTCATAGTTAAAGTACTGTTTGAAGATCGTTTTTAATGAGTATGAACTCATTACTTCTTTTGACTTTGTTTTCCTAATCTTCATGAGGAATGAAATGTTTCTCATCTCTTTAAAATATTTTTGATACTTTTGTCATGATTCATGTGTTGTATAAAGTTTAAGAAAACTAAGAATATACATTCAAACCAGAGAGAGTGCACTTACAAACATAAGCTCCATGAATGTCAGTGTTTCAATAGAATACAAAGTCTGAGACATACAGATATTCTTAAAATATCTGTTAAAACCCAGTAGTATCCGTGCCCAGCGGAGTGATGACAAGCCCAAGTGCCAATGTCCAGTGTCTCTATTTACCTTTCATCCCATTTCAATTTTCCAGACTCTACTGCTAATCAATATGTTCCCATCACCTATGATTGACTGCAAATTCGGAAAACTGAGGAAAAGTTAATCATTCCTTTTTGGATTCAGAATTCCTATTAGTGCATTCTAACAATATGGCAATGATTACGGAAGAGTATAAAGATGGTTTTAGGCTCTTTTGATGTGTTGCACTGCCTAGTGTACTGATTCTAGTTCTCATGATCAAGAAAGTAAATTTCAAATTAGGAAAACTGGTGTTAAGCCAAGTATGAAAAGACATTGTTTTCACATTATGCCACTTCTTCATTATATCTTTAGCGTTGGGATTTGAAGTAATGAAAACATTTAAAAAGAGAAAATGGCTTCCAATATAAATGTTTCTACATTTATTTTGAGAAGAGATTCATGTAGAAACCTATTTTATGAAGGCTCCCCTCTCAAAACAAACACATTTTTGGATATTTAAAACTTAGCAGCAACAAGTACAGCAGCCACATTACAACATTTGATGTGAGAAGACTGTAAAACATCAAAAATGACTGTTTAAAAAAGTGGGAAGAATCATTTAGATAGGAATATCATGCTTATTTACTATGGTTCACCTTTGTATAGTTGTGTGCAAAAAGAAATACTTATCTTTTTTTATCACAGATCCTTAAGTCATCTACTGCTTATTTAGGGCAAACCTTATTACAACAGATAATTGTTGATGCTTTGAAAGTATCTTCGGACTTTACATTCATGTTTTTGATTGTCTCAACAAATTATACTAATGTATTGAAGATTGGGGAAAAATATATTTGGAATTAACATACACTATTTGAAAGGAAAATTGTCTTAAGATACAAATACAATATGTAATAACATGGTCAGTGCAGCTATTATCACCACAGCTTATAACTTCAAAGCCCATAACAATACTTGTATTCACAAAATGATAGAAAAGGCTATGTAACGTACACCAAAATTAAAAGGAATGTTTTGGATTCCCTTCTTAAATTTCTGCAATTTGAAAAATGTCTCAAACCTTTGTGTATGTTTTAATCACAAAATATACCACATTGTAAAGTTAAAAACAGCTAAATACTCTGGATATACCTAAAACTGGAAAGTGTTTCTATTCTTCCTGCATTGAAGGCAGGGCCACTGGAATTATGCAGTTTTGCAGCCACAGCGCTTTCCCACATAATTATTACTTTGCCACATAATCCATCATCTGCTGCATAATCTGCTGATTTTAAGAAAAAATGTCTAGCTCAAATGGATCAAAGGTTACCAAAAACATGGCAAGGAGATATTTCTTCTCCTATTACTTTGCCCGTATAGCAGGCAAACTACATGTATCCTTTTAAAGCTTTGTGTAAATGACCAGCAGTCTCCCATCAACTACTGAGAAGTGGCTATTGGACTGGTAAAGTTAATCTGTAATAGCCTTGGAACAGTGTAGTAAGATGCCTGAAGGCTCTCTGTTTCTACAGGCGTGACCTTAATTACTGCCAGTAGCAGCATTTCTGAAGCGTTACAGTGCAGTGGAAGGCCCTTTTTAAAGGTTGACGGGTCGCCTTCATGTTGTTTATTGCTATATTTTGGTACTAAAATTAGTACTAAGGAGGTGAAATTGTTGTCCGGACACTGTTAACGTGTAAAAATGACAAAACAATGTAGTACCTCCTGGGTTGTCCATTGAACAACCCAGGAGGTGGCCGACGCGGACGATCACTTGAAACGCCAGGTGCATTCCTAATTATATACACCGAGGAGACAAAGGTGGCACCACAAGGACAAGGGTGAAAACTTTTATAAAAAACGCCAAGGAAGAATCGTTTTCCAACAGGAGCAATAGTATCACAAAATAAGGCCTGTATTAGAGAAACACTACGAGGTGACAACATCGACCCAATTTTAAGAGGACGTCTCGCTGAACCCCTGGAAGAAGGACCAAAAGTTTATTACTGGTCAACTTCGAATAAAAATTGATAAAAAAGAGATACATACACTTAAAAATTTGATGGTTTTTAATTTTGATCTGTCCTGAGGAAGCTGTTTACAAAATCAGAACAAGACACCGAAACGCGTCGACAAAAGGACTTCTTTTTAACTGAAATTTGTTTTTAATTGACTGTGCATTGTGTGTATGTTAAATTCTGACAGAATTTGATATACTATGAACACTAATTTTTGTATAAAAAACTATGAACTTAGGCAACAATGCCTGTTTTTTAATAAAATCATGGTAATATATGCAATTTTGTGTATGGATGTTATATGCTTAGGGGTTATCTAAACTGTATGACAAGGTCTTGAATATAATTACATTGAAGAACACAGAAAGGAATTTTTTCTTTTGTACTGTTAATTGACCAGCAGGCTCACATCAGCTATTGGGAAGTGGTTATTGTACATTCATTCTTTTAGCCTGGATGACAAGCGGAGAGAGTGATGGTAGTAGAAGGGAGGGGGCGGCATTTTTCGATTCTCACCTAGGGCGTCAAAACACCTAGAAACGGCCCTGTGCCCCAGGTAAGTCTGACATCAAAAAGTATGCCTAAATAGGGATACAAAGAAACCTTAGTTTTTTCTTCATTAACCACCAGCTCTAGGCTTCTCATTAGAACACAAATTGGTCTAAGAAATGCTGCAAGCCGATTGCTATCATCAGCAAAAATCAGATCAGGTATGCTTCAGTGGTCGACCCTGGCACAATCTACTTTATGATGCAACACGTTCTTCTCAAGACCATTGACATTTAGTGAAAACAGAAAGGGGGCCAGAAAAGAACCCTGACGCACTGCCTGGTCCAGTCTGAAGGCCTCAGTTGTGTCTCCCAATGGGCCGAATCTTACATTGGCGGTTACCTCCAGATGGAGCTCCCTCAAGAAGTTTACAATGCTTGCCTCCTTCCTGATTGACCTTTTGACAAGGTCAAAGGACAAGCTCATGTTCATGAAGGCAAGATAAATCTTGCTTTCCTTGGCACACTGTGTACTTAACAATTAGTAAATATAGATTTAAGCACTGCTCAATCATCCCTAGGCTTGTACGAAAACACAACCTGAAACTCAGAAAGCACCCTGTTGTCGCTTGCCCATACTTGCCCATTATTTTTGCAGTGGAATTTATTAGTGACATAGGATGATAGCATTGTGGGTTCCCCTCAGAGCCTTTTTAAAAATAGGGAGGATTGTTGCATGGGACCAGGCCTTGGGAGGGCCCAACATTAGGACGGTCTTAAGAAATTTATAAAGAGGGGAACCCAATCATGTATGTTTGCCCTAAAGAGTTCCACTGGGATCCCATCTACCCCTGGGAATTTCTCTACAGGGAATCTATTAATTACCTCAATCACATCATTCATTTCAATCTCTAAGCCACATGCAAGTTGAAAAAGAGCCTTTGGTGCTTCAACTGTTTTTGCCTCTAAATTAAGAAAAGGACCCTCCCTATACATTAATAGAATTGAGTAAAGTGTCTAACCCAACCATCAGGGGGAATCACTGTATTAAACCCAGTTTGGTGAGGTTTCTCTACGTAGCTGTGGTTCTCTGTTTGCCCAGAATTGGTACTCTTCTTGAGCTCACTGGCCATAATTAGGCTTTTATAGGCTTCCTCTGTTAAGACATTTTTTACGGGCCAGTGGAGCCTTCATATACATTACCCTATACATATCATAATTAAGCCAAGCAAAAGTTTCCAATTTAGCAGGATGGGCTGCACACAGCAGAGCTGGTAGTACTCACGAGCAACTCGTTGAAGATGCCTAGAAGTAAATTGCCTGTGTCTCCAGGCGTGACCTTCATTATGGCCAGTAGCAGCATATCTGTACATGCAGTTGTAGCCCTAACCCCCCACCAGTAGTTTAATTTTCAGTAGTGCAGCCAATACAGTAGTACTGGGTCTAGGGGTGCGAGGGACCTACTTCACCAGTTAATACATTGCCACAGTGCTACACCTGAGCTCAACCTGTATGTACTGGGGTAGCCTGCATGGGATCCTAGTAAGATGGTTGCAGCTCTCTGTATGCATAGAGGGGAAACACCCTTTACAACATGGGCATTACAACGTGATGACTTTTACCACACATCCCTTAGCACACAATGCCCTTACCAGGCATTCCCTTCACAACGCAAGCCTTTACCATGAATATGCCTTTACAATGTTTCTTTTACATTGCAAGGTAAATATATATATATATTCACTGAAAAAATCCAAAGGCTACAGGGCCATTATAGTTAAGCTCAGATTTCACTCGTACAAAACTATTGAAATTCAGCAGTTATAGTTACCTAAGCTAACAATAACTTACGACGCTGCAATACACTTCTTATGGCCTCCCAGATGACATCATCCAGTGAGTATCAGTGTTTTTAAGAGTTTATGAGTGCTAAGCATGTATACTAACCTACAACAAAAGTTAGATTAATATACTAGTTGTACTACTAATGAGTGATACTATCTCTGTGTGGGTGTGTGACTGTCTGTATCAGTGTATGAGTGGTATATGGTGAGTGCTGTATGGGTGTGTGAGTGCATGCATGAGTGACTGTATTGGTAAGTGTGTGGATTTATGACTAGGGTGTGTGCGTAGGTATCTGAGTGGCTGTATGAGTGGCTGTATGGGTGTGTGAGTGACTCTATTCATGTACGAGTAGCTGTGTGGGTGAGTGAGTGTGTATCTGAATGACCATATGAGTGAGTGACTGAGTATGTATGTGACTGTATGGGTGAGTGAGTGGCTGTTTGAGTGTGTGTGGTTAATTGAGTTGGTGTGTGAATAGATGTATTGGAGAGTGAGAGTCTCAGTGAATGACTATGAGTGAGCAGATATGGGAGTGCTTGTATGGATGTGTGAATGGGTATGTAAGTGGTTGTGTGGGTGAGTGAGTGTGTGAGTGCTTGTATGGGTGAGTGAGTGGCTGTGCTCAGAGGCAGTATGGGTGTTCAAGTGGGCATGTGAGTGGCTGTATAGGTGAATACGTCTGTGTATGTGCAGCTGTATGGGTGAGTGTATGGCTGTGTGGGTGAGTAACTGGTTGTTTGAGTGGCTGTATGGGTGAGTGAATGGTTGTATGAGTGGTCATATGAGGGTGTGAGTGGTTTGTGGATGATGTCATCAGCGATGTCATTTGAGATGTTCTCAGTGAGGTCACTGACCATGTCATGAGTAATGTAATATGTGAGATCATAAGCAGTGCATTGTGGGGGCGTAAGTTATAGTTAGCTCAGGTAACTGTTACTGCTGAATTTCAATTCTATTGTACGAGTAAAACCTAAGCCTAACTATAACGTCCCTGCAACCTTAGTTTTTTCCAATGAATTTCTATGGTTTTTATATTCTATTTCCTAATTATAATACCCATGCAACCTTTGTTTTTTTCAGTGAATTTCTAAATTTAAAAAAAATCTATTTCCTAACTATAGCGTCCCTGTAGCCTTTGTTTTTTTAAGCAAATGCCCAGAACTTTTTAAATTCTATTTCCTAACTATACCGTCCCTTAACCTTTGGTTTTAATTTATGTTTGTTTAACTACTAGGTGCATTTGCAGAGTGGTGCAGAAAGAGGGCAGGACCTCCAACAATATCTCAGAAATCCCACTGTGTGGGACTTACTGGAGGTAACAGGAGGGGTTGTTGGCCCCTAAGGACCCTCAACATCTAAGGTGACTTCACTCCCCAAACAGTAGTGTGCCAGGAGATGTATTTACATAGTGGTGGAGAAAGGGGTGGGCCATGGGATCACCTCTCAGCAATCCCACTGTTTGGGACTTACTGGAGGTAACAGGAGGGGTTGTTGGGGCCCAAGGACCCTTAGCATCTAAGGGAACTTTATCCCCCAGCCTGTAGTGTGCCAGGAGGTGCGTGTGCAGAGTGGTGGAGAAAGTGGGCGAGGCCTCCGGAAAATTCCCCTGGGAAAAGCCTTTTATTTTATTAGAGGAGGGGGCAGCCCCCCTCCCTGGGCCTATTTTGGCCGGGCTTTTTTGCAATGGGGAGGGGGCCATGTGGGCAAATGCTCCGTTTCCAGCAAGCAAGAGCATTTTCACAGCTCTCACTTGGTGGAAGCTTGATGGGAAACGTGGTGCTGTGGCTTGATGGGAGCGGTTAAAGCCAAGCTACAGTAAACAGATATTACCTGGAATTGGGCACCCAGGGACATGGCAGGAGCCAACCCTGAGTTTGGCGGTTCCCAGGGCCATCTATGTCTCCTAGAGGGAGACTTCTCTGCCCCTCTCCCTTCATTTAGTAGGGCCTGCCCCAGGGAGGGGGTGGCCTCCGGGGCCCGAGAATGGGCCAGGAGTGTGGCTGCGCTACCCCCCCACTTTTAAAGTTACCCAGGGGTCCTTTGTGGCCCGTTACATTTAATTTAGCCCAGGGGAGGTGGTTGTCCCCGGGGCAAGGTGTAAACTACTGAGCGGATTTATGCCAATTTGCAAAAAGGTTGCTTTAGGGACCAACCGCTACCTTTTTGTCAAATTGGTGTAATTCTGTTCAGCACTTTGGGTTGTAGTCCTCTTTAAAATTCCTACAGGATTTAACATGGGAAACACATGTACAGAATCACTGCAGCACTTTTTTGGGAAAAGTTTGTGAAGATTTGGCAAACAACGTCAAAGATATAGACAAATCAAAAAATGCTTTCCCTATGGAATACATACATCCATACATACCTAGTGGTAATCACCGCTAGGTAGATCTAGTTAGATCTGCTTTTCCATAGAAAGAATGTTTTTTTGTTTGTTAGTAACTTTTGCCCCATTGACGAATCTTCACAAAACATTCCCAAAAAGAAGTTCATCTACCTCAGCTCCTTCCTGGAAAGTTTCAGGGTGGAAAAAGGGGATCCCAAAAAGATTAATTCCCATACATTTTCCACCGACTTCTTTAAACTGGATTACAGCAAGAACTGCTGAACGGAATTATACCACATTTTGTATAAACCCGTTTAGTAGTTTTTGAGAAATGTAGAGTAAGAAATAACAGTATATTTAGGCAGTTGAGTCCACGGGCATCTCAAGAGACTCTTGCAAGAATGCCAATTTAAAAATAGGGCATTTTGAATGGCCCAGGGAGCTTTATTTCCCTTGGGCCAACTCAATCCTGCTGGAAAACTCTCAGATTTTCTGCAGCAAAATGTTACTGGCAACCATTACAAGGCTTAGGGACTTAGGCCCCTACCTGAAGTTGTAAAAAAATTAAGGGCCCCATTAGGATGGCGGGTGGACACCTTAACGGGAACGGGATGGACCGCCAGAGGTGCTGCGGTCCCACAAGGCCAATTAGGATGCGCCTGCCACACTGGAAGCGCATCCACGACTTTAACATTGCGCTGGGTGGTGCTGTAAGCAGCACCCGCCGCAATGTTAAAGTCCATGTTGCGCATTGCCATGCACAACGTGACAGGCACTGTGCGGTGCCTGCCGTCTTGTGCATGGCAATGCCCAGTGCAGCCAACCCCTACTGGTGGCCCGCAATGGGCCCCCAAAGTGATTTCCCACATGCCTTTCCATTGTGGAGTCTCCGACATGGAAAGTCATCCCCACTGCAGGCATCATAATATGGATGGCGGTGCCTGCAAGCACTGCCACCATATTATGGCCTTTTTCCGCCCAGCTGGCAATCGTAAAGATTGCCATCTGGCGGAAAAGGGGCAGACGGTCTTTCTGTCCGCCTCAGTACCCGTCGCCATACTAATATGGCAGGGGTAAAACAGATACAGATGGCGATCCCCCGGCCATACTAATAGGGCCCTAATATATTTGAGAGCAGGACAGGTATATCTGACCCCTTAGCCCTATGGTGAGGATCCAGAGGGACCTCCCCAGGGCTAAAAAGAAAACAAATTTACCAAAAAATGCCACGATCCAGTGAGACTCTTGCAGGATTGGAAAAATAATTGGTGGCCATTGTAGCATTTCTTAGTTATAAGGCCTGTGGACCCCAGAGCAAAATGTATTATTAAAGGGGAGGGGGCCACACAACCCTCTCCCCTAGCCATTAATGGCCCAGAGAGTCCCCCAAGGGGCAAAATGTGATCAAATGGGAGGTGGACCACGCAACCCTTGTGCCCAAGCATCTAAATACCCCAGAGACCCCAGCCAACAGGGGTTCTAAACTTAATTAAATAGGGAGAGCGGCCGCGTAGCCCCCCTCTATTAGCCATTAATGGCCCTGGGAAACCCATTCCTCGGCACCAGCTCAGATCAGATGCTATTTCCCAGGGTGGCCCACCCCGATTCACAGCAGTTTCCCTGTCTGCAGCGGTAAAGGCAGGGAATCCTGTGTTTGCTTTCCTTGGTAACAGCATTTCCAAAACTCCCGCCAAGTGGGAACAAACACCATGTCTGCTTCATGTGGGTGGGAGCTACAAAAATGCTCTACCCGCTGGTAGCAGACTTTTGATCCACAGTGATGCAGGCAGGCAAGCAGATGAAAATATTGCTCTCACTCAAAGGGAGCAGATTTAGCAGCTGTTCCCTATGGGTGGGAGCAGTGCCGTCTCCTGCAGTATTCGGGGAGTCAGCAGGGACTGCAGGGGCCTTGGGGTTCTCTTTGCAGCCCCCCACAAGAGTATGATGGGTGCTCTGGGTAGGCACTAGAGCACCTACCTTTAACTGTCAGGGATCTGGTGGATGGGGTCCCCGGAGCAGAGATCGACCCTGGGAGGGTGGCACTTGCCCCCCTCCCTTTTAGAATGACACTGGGCCCTGGGGTCTCCATGGTCAAAATTGGGGATAAGTCATAAATATGTCATAGAACATGTCATAAGTGATCTCACGTGAGGTCATAAACAGTGCATGGCAGGGCACAAGTTATGGTTAGTGCTGCTAACTATAAATGGTGCACTTCTGTGTATTCTTTTGTTCAAAATGCTAATGTTGTCATTAACAAATTCACCTGACTATAACGTTACTTTTCAATAACAACAAGAGAGGTAGGGTGTAGACACTCCTGTACCCCAATCATATATATTATAAACAACAAAGGAGTGACTCAAGTGCAAAACAAAAAGTGATAATCGCAATGGATTCTTGAAATAACGCTTCACTGTATGCTGCACGCGTGATCAATGCTCACATGCGTGCAGGGAATACAGTGGGGCAGTCTTAGAAATCCCTAGGGGGGCCCGGACGACCGTCTTCAATCGGAAGAAAGTCAGGGCGTTTGCTAGTCACCATCTA
The DNA here is from genome assembly GCF_964263255.1 of Lissotriton vulgaris. Lineage (NCBI taxonomy): Eukaryota > Metazoa > Chordata > Amphibia > Caudata > Salamandridae > Lissotriton > Lissotriton vulgaris. The sequence continues at coordinate 1,607,072,298 of NC_141694.1, read as the reverse complement.
GTGGGTGGGGGGAAAAGACCTAAGTTCTTAGAAGGACCCTCACAAACCACTAATTGGTGACATGCTTCATCATCGGGTCCCCGCTGGGGTGAACGAATGTCTCCCCAGCGTGCTACGACGCCTGATTACAGCGGAGCAGGATGTGGTGGGTGCAACAGTGCCCAAATTAGGAAGTGACTAAACGTGATAGCGCAAAAGTGTATTAAACAATTAAAAAATGCAAAGGTTGTGCCTTTAGAAAATTTTTTAATAATGGCCAACCCGCATTGATTAAAAACAAAGTGAGCGGACTCCCACGGTTCTTAATTAAGTAACCGGAGTCCTAAGTCAGAGGTAGAATTTGGTCGACATGTTTCAGCTGTTAAGGTTGCATGTAGCTCAGCTTTCTTCAGGACCTACAACATAAGTCCTCCGGTGGTGTGCACGCTCTAAAGTGCACCCTCCCGTGAGGCTCTAAGTGCGAAAAAAATTGTTTTTATTTAAAGTCAAAGGATGGAAGAACATTCCATCTCCACCACACTACTCACTCTGGTAGGGGTGTATAAAAACGGGAACCTGTGAAAAGGAAGGGACAAGAACAAGACCACAAACACACAAACATGAAAGAGAAAGGTTAATTCCTTCTGAGCAAAGTTGTTATAAACATTGGTTTCATGTAAGTTTGACTGTGGGTATCATGCAAAATTAGTGTGACACCCATAATGGGGTGCTACCTTATATTCCTTAATTAGGTGCACCATAAATTCGCTATCAGAACCAGCCCAGTGTATGAGTCCGTGTCCTGAGCATGCTCGTGGGTCAGTGGGATCGAGCAATATGCCACTCTGTTCTGGGGCGGTAAAGTTAAAAACCACAGTGATAAGAGAGTATACGCAAGTATTTTCTTAGATGTTTAAATTCACACACACACACACGTGTAAGGGGCCAGGGACCCCATTCCCAGCGTGAGCACAGGAAGCTTAGAAAACGGGGGGTGACGGTGTAAACGAGCGTATCCCCAAGAAATTGCTCGTCCTCATCCGCACACATAGAGAGAAGAGCCCTCTTCGAGTTAGTATCAGGAAGGCGATTCGAAATGGAAAGATATGAAATAACTCACTTTCTGAGGGAACCAATTGTGCTCCTTCGGAAATGGCAGCCTAGGTTGATTTCACGCGGCGCTATTCTGCCAGTAGTGAAATAACAGTCAAGGTGGTTGTCGGTTTCTGAGTAAATGGTATCGTTTAATCAAAATTCATCTCAGAAAAGGCGCTTGCCACCACGTTTGCAATCGAATATCACTTACTTCCACGCCAGCGGCTCCCCACCGTGTACCTACACGGACTATGGCTGTCTCCCGGGAACGAAGAAAGATAAGCGCACCCGGTTGGTTTAAAAGACCGAGGGGTCTGATTGGACGCACCTGCCCTCGTGGGTGCATGACGTAGGAGGAAATGTCGCGTCTTAAAGGCGTAGGCACAAATTCACACGGAAGGCTAATTTGATTGGTTACTAGCTACCACGTGGTGGTGGAGTGAACCGGCAACCCGGAGCTGTTAGTTTCAAGGTCGGGGGTTCGACAGCTCGGTGGACTCGAATACTAGTAACACAAGCACTGAGAGCATTGGGAAAAGACCAAGAGGGAGAGGGAGAGGTCGAGGGCGTGGACGTGGGCAACAGCATCAACCCACAGGTGGATACCAGACACCCAACTGGAGAGCGCCTTTTCCCCAACAAACTATGGGCCCCTACCATCCCGGCCTTTTCCAGGCACCTTTTCCTCCTATGATGGGCTGGAACCCTCACTTCATGCCCTATCCGAATTTCCATCCCCAAAGTTACCCGCATCCTTTTCAGGACAGAGGCAGGCGGGGCAACCGAGGGAAACAGAAGGGTCCCAACCACGTACACTGGAACACTCAAATAGGGATGGAGGATCCCAACGACCCAACATCAACAGATCACAGACCCGGTCCCAGCAATGCGAAACCCTAGTGGTGAATTTATCATCTTATAATCTTTCTCAACCTGAAACATCAGTTTTGGAAAAAGGACTAGGTTTCATTCCAACTCCCAAACTGGATCGCTTCAAACTCCATTGTGAGCTTAGTCAATTCTTCAGAAAGCTACGCCTGAAGAACTTTTTTGAATCATCAGAGAGAGAAACAGCGGCTGGCATTGAGAGTGACACTGATTTCAAATTGAAATCAACATTTGTACCACCAACACACACAGTCGCACCTGAGATCCTAGCCTTTGAACAAGCTGTGTTCAAAGAAATAGAACAAATGCAGGAACCGACCCCCTATAAGAATCTGTCCGCTGATGAATATAAGGCTATTCAATCCCTTAAGAAGAACAAGGATATCGTCATAAAAAATGCGGACAAAGGGGGCGGGATTGTGATCCTTAACAAAAGCGATTACAACACAGAGTGTCGGAGACTCTTAAGCAATTGCAACAACTACATTCCTTTAGAGGTGGACCCGACCAATGAACTAAGAAATGAAATCTGTGATCTAGTGTCAACAGCAGAAAGAGACGGCTTTATCTCAAAGAAAGAGGCTGATTTCCTAACAATGTCTGAGGGACGGATCCCCTATTTTTATGTGTTACCAAAAACACATAAAAATGTACAACCCCCTCCGGGACGACCGATAGTTTCGGGCCTGGGATCCCTCCTGGAACCTCTTTCACAGTATTGTGACTTCTTTTTGAAACCAATTGTACAATCCACAACCACGTACCTTAAGGACACCAAGAGTTTTCTGTCTCTGCTCAATACGATTTCTCTAACAAATGCTCCGTGTTTCCTTGTCTCGATGGACATCGAGAGCCTGTATACCTGCATTCCGCAGGATGAGACCATAAAAGTGGTCAAGGAATCGCTGGACCAAGCAATGTGGGATTTCAACACCTCCAGGGAGTTTGTAGTCGATTGTGCCACTCTGGCTCTTAAACGGAATTTCTTTGAATACGAAGGCCAACTTTACCTCCAAGCCACGGGAACATCAATGGGCAGCACTTTTGCCCCATCGGTAGCTGGTCTTTACGTATATGACTTTGAGTCGAAGCACATCTTGAACCCCGCGAACCCATACGGTAGTAACATCACCGCATGGCGTCGTTATATAGATGATGTGTTCATGATCTGGCATGGGAATGAATCCACATTACTCGACTTCTACACCTGGATCAACACGTTAAATGATCACCTGAGGTTCACGCATGAACACTCCCGGGACTAACTCACGTTCTTAGACGTTACCATCAAAAGGGAGGGCAACCGACTGGAGACAAAGACGTTCACAAAGCCGACAGCAAAAAACAACTTGCTGCACTTCACCAGTTACCACCCCAGGGCCCTACGGGAGAATCTCCCGTATGGGCAATACTTAAGAATACGGTGCAACTGTAGCACCCTGTCCGCATACAAGCAGCAGGCTAATGTGTTAACTGAAAAATTGGAGAAAAGAGGATACCCATCGAGGATCCTGAACACCAGCCAAAAGAGAGCACGGAATCAGCAAAGGGAGGTTCTACTGGCAGATAACCCCACTCCTGAGGTGAATGAGATTCCCCTCACATGCGTTACCACTTTTAATCCTTTATCAAACGCAGTGAGCAAATGTGTATCGAAAAACTGGAGAATCATCACTAGCAGTAAGGCACACTGGCAAAAAACACTTTTTTCCTACAAAAGGTCCACCAGCTTAAAAGACTCATTGGTTCACACACGACCAAGAAACAGTAACAACAATAACCAACTACCGAGCGTTCTTAACGCTTGGGGGCTACCACCAGTGACAGGTCATCACCCCTGCGGTAATTGCAGTATATGCCATCTGACTTCACACACGAAATTCCTGGACTTGGCGGATGGCACACGTTGGGTACAACGTAATCACACCAACTGTAATACATCAAATGTAGTTTATTTGATCACGTGCAGATGCAAGTTACAATACAGGCGTGTCAAAACAAGAATATGCGAACATCGGAGCAACATCCGTTGTAAAAAAACAACAACGAAACTCACTGCACATTTTCTACAGACTAACCACACACCCAATGACCTCGAATGGACCATCCTGGAACACCTGGAGGGCAGTTCAGAGTCCCTATTATTCGAGAAAGAACAACGTTGGGTGTATCGGCTGAGTACCAACACGAAAGGCCTTAACGATGATATACCTTGGGGGACGGTGTTACGTTGATGAACAGTCCAATAATAATCTGAATGTGTTTTTAGATTCGAGGTGGATTCTGTACACCCTAGTTCAGGGACTTAGTCCAAACTGTGCCGCAAAGACAACCACCCATTTCATTACCAGCATTTTTTATTATATTTTTTTGATGCAGGACCTGTGCACATAAAATTCCCCATTTTAGGTGGCAATAACTATACCCCTCCAGGAGATCATCAATCTCTTTATTTAAATGTGGGACCTGTGCTCAGAATATCTTTCTTTGCCCTAACTGAAAAGTCATCACTTTAAAGAAACTAAAAGACAAGCATTTTTAGGCTAAGTAATCACACTGTCGACATCTTGCCTGATCAGCTGTATTATTCTATGATCAGACGATTACTTTGCCTTACATTTACAATATAGATTCATAATTAACAACCAATTGATAATTTGTGGTGTGACAATACAGGGAATCGAACCCCCGACCTTGAAACTAACAGCTCCGGGTTGCCGGTTCACTCCACCACCACGTGGTAGCTAGTAACCAATCAAATTAGCCTTCCGTGTGAATTCGTGCCTACGCCTTTAAGACGCGACATTTCCTCCTATGTCATGTACCCACGAGGGCAGGTGCGTCCAATCAGACCGGTTGGTCTTTTAAACCAACCGGGTGCGCTTATCTTTCTTCGTTCCCGGGAGACAGCAATAGTCCGTGTAGGTACACGGTGGGGAGCCGCTGGCGTGGAAGTAAGTGATATTCGATTGCAAACGTGGTGGCAAGCGCCTTTTCTGAGATGAATTTTGATTAAACGATACCATTTACTCAGAAACCGACAACCACCTTGACTGTTATTTCACTACTGGCAGAATAGCGCCGCGTGAAATCAACCCAGGCAGCCATTTCCGAAGGAGCACAATTTGTTCCCTCAGAAAGTGAGTTATTTCATATCTTTCCATTTCGAATCGCCTTCCTGATACTAACTCGAAGAGGGCTCTTCTCTCTATGTGTGCGGATGAGGATGAGCAATTTCTTGGGGATACGCTCGTTTACACCGTCACCCCCCGTTTTCTAAGCTTCCTGTGCTCACGCTGGGAATGGGGTCCCTGGCCCCTTACACGTGTGTGTGTGTGTGAATTTAAACATCTAAGAAAATACTTGCGTATACTCTCTTATCACTGTGGTTTTTAACTTTACCGCCCCAGAACAGAGTGGCATATTGCTCGATCCCACTGACCCACGAGCATGCTCAGGACACGGACTCATACACTGGGCTGGTTCTGATAGTGAATTTATGGTGCACCTAATTAAGGAATATAAGGTAGCACCCCATTATGGGTGTCACACTAATTGTGCATGATACCCACAGTCAAACATACATGAAACCAATGTTGATAACAACTTTGCTCAGAAGGAATTAACCCTCCTCTTTCATGTTTGTGTGTTTGTGGTCTTGTTCTTGTCCCTTCCTTTTCACAGGTTCCCGTTTTTATACACCCCTACCAGAGTGAGTAGTGTGGTGGAGATGGAATGTTCTTCCATCCTTTGACTTTAAATAAAAACAATTTTTTTCACACTTAGAGCCTCACGGGAGGGTGCACCTTAGAGCGTGCACACCACCGGAGGACTTATGTTGTAGGTCCTGAAGAAAGCTGAGCTACATGCAACCTTAACAGCTGAAACATGTCGACCAAATTCTACCTCTGACTTAGGACTCCGGTTCCTTAATTAAGAACCGTGGGAGTCCGCTCACTTTGTTTTTAATCAATGCGGGTTGGCCATTATTAAAAAAAATTCTAAAGGCACAACCTTTGCATTTTTTAATTGTTTAATACACTTTTGCACTATCACGTTTAGTCACTTCCTAATTTGGGCAATGTTGCACCCACCACATCCTGCTCCGCTGTAATCAGGCATCGTAGCACGCTGGGGAGACATTCGTTCACCCCAGCGGGGACCCGATGATGAAGCATGTCACCAACTAGTGGTGAGTGAGGGTCCTTCTAAGAACTTAGGCCTTTTCCCCCCACCCACTAGATGGTGACTAGCAAACGCCCTGACTTTCTTCCGATTGAAGACGGTCGTCCGGGCCCCCCTAGGGATTTCTAAGACTGCCCCACTGTATTCCCTGCACGCGTGTGAGCATTGATCACGCGTGCAGCATACAGTGAAGCGTTATTTCAAGAATCCATTGCGATTATCACTTTTTGTTTTGCACTTGAGTCACTCCTTTGTTGTTTATAATATAACGTTACTTTAACAATTGGTTTGTGTCAGTGAATATCTATATGGATAAAAATATGGATAGACCAAATGATCCAACTGAAGAAGTAGACAGCTCTGAAGTAAGCTCAGTTGAGGGAGAACAGAGCACAACACCACTGGATTTTCAGGGGGAGATCAAGTTGGCACACATGACGACGCGACAAAGAGGAAGAGGAAGATCCAATGCCTGGGGGAGAGAACAACGTCCACCAAAGAAACCCCCGACAAACCAAAAACCAGAAGGGGTGGCAAAAGAAGTAAAAGCAAAGCGAGGCAAAGGAAAGCCAAAATAAAAGTTAAAAAACAACAGTCCGTACCTAACATAGTAGTAAATCTATCAGATAAACAACTTTCGGATTCCCATCTAAAACTTTTAAATAAAGGTCTCTCCTTTTGCCCGACAAAATCTATGAACGTTCCGAACGCACGCATTGACCTATACAAATTCTGCAGAAAAGTGAAGCTGAAGAAACACTTTACTGAAAGAAATCGGAATATCAAAAAAGCCCGTGTATCTCAAATACAAACTATATCAACAGTTACACAGAAGGATCTAACTGCCATGATAACCCTGACATCGATCAAAGAAGTTACCTCCTGTAGCCAAGAGGATAACACCATTACACCGGAAATGGAAATTAACTTTTGTGAATACATTGGCCTACCGACCAACATGAGTGGGAACAGTGGTCTAAAAAGGAACTCCAAATTTTGCCCACAATTGCCACCTGGCAACAAAGTCGACTTGTTTCAAGAACTTATGGTTGAGGAAATAATGAAAATTTCAAACAAAACCAGAAAAAACGGACACACTAAAAAACATAATCTCTCCTCGGAAGAACAAAAGGCAATGATGGATTTAAAAAATGATGCCTCTATAATTATAAAATCTTCTGACAAGGGGGGCAACCTCGTGATCCAAAATGTCAAGGATTACATTGAGGAGGCAAATCGACAACTCCTTAACCAGGAACATTATGAAAAATTGAGCACTAACCCAATGGAGGAGTGGACCAATGAATATCATTCGATATTACTAACCTGGAAGGATAGGGGTCTACTGGATTTTGATGAATATAGTTACCTTAAGACCAACAACCCAATAATGGCAACCATATACTTCCTCCCAAAAATTCACAAGTCACTAGACCATCCACCAGGGAGACCCATTGTGAGCTCAATAGGGTCCCTTTTGGAATCCACCTCCAGATTTATAGATATATTCTTGATGAACTATGTGACCAGCTTACCTTCGTTTTTGAGGGACACCATGGATTTTTTGCAGAGAATTTCAACAGTTGTTTGGAAATCAACTTATCAAATGGCAACCATCGATGTCACTTCACTGTACACCTCAATACATCATGAGGATGGTATTGAGGCTGTTAAAGAATCTTTGATGACACGATCTGTAAATTTCCTAGAACACTCTCAAATGTTACTGGAGATGCTCAAATACTGCCTGACCCATAATGCATTTCTGTTCCTGGGGGAGACGTATCTCCAGAAGCAGGGCACAGCAATGGGGACATCTTTTGCGCCCACGTATGCAAACATTCTGATGGGGCAATGGGAAAGTGAGGTGCTGAAGAGAGATGATGAGAACCCGGATGGGCCAAAAATTAAACTTTGGTGTCGTTTCATAGACGACTTATTTGTCATATGGGACGGAGATGAGAACTCATTGAAAGCATTTACTGAATCTCTGAACCACAATCGATTCAGTCTAAAGTTCACATCGACGATCGACTCTCATTCTCTAATATTCCTCGATGTAGAAGTTTTTATTAAGAACAATAAACTGTGCTCGAAAATCCACAGAAAACCAACAGCATGCAACAGCATTTTACATGCTAACAGTGGACATCCGACAAGACTGAAGTGGAGCATCCCTTATGGTCAGATGCTAAGGGCAAAAAGAAACTGCTCCGAGGAAAATGATTTGAATACAGAAATAGAGAATATGGGTTCCAGATTCCTTGAAAGAGGATACCCAATGGAGGTCATCACCATTGCAAAAAATAGGATGCACCTGAAGAAAAGGGAAGAACTTTTGTCCCCAAAAAACAAGAAACTTAGAAAAAATCAAGAACAGGAAACTGATCAGAGCAGGGAGATAACCAGACTGATAGTTGATTATGATAATCAAAGTCCCGAGATGAGAAAAGCCTACAAAAAACATTGGCAAGTTCTTCGTTTGGACAACACCTTAAATGAGAGTCTGACAAAACATCCCAGTATAACATACAGGAAAACCTCCTCCCTGAGAGACATCCTAACACAAAGTCATCTAGTAGTGCGGGAGGAGAAAAAACAGAGATGGCTCACAACACCTGGCTTCTGGAAATGCCATAAATGTAAAGCCTGTGAACATGGGGTGAATATCAAATCTTATCTACTACAAGATGGCAGAAAAGAAACCATTTATGACCATATCACATGTGATTCTAAGTGTGTAATTTACAGACTTCAATGCCCTTGTGGCAAATACTACATTGGGAGCACTGTAAATAAACTCAAATTGAGAATACTACAACATCTAAGGGCGATAAAAAACAAGGACCCGTGTTACCCAATGGCCACACACTTTGTACAACACCATCAGAGTGACACCACCTTTTTGAAATATTCTGGAATAAAACTGTGCAAACTTCCAGAACGAGGCGGTGACCAGTTACAATTACTAAGACGCCTAGAATCGAGAATGATACTCAGTATGGGAACTGAAGCACCGTTTGGTCATAATTTGGACGCCGAACTGTATGTACATTTGTGATTTGACCTCCTGATCCAAGATAATTTAATAACACTTTGATTTCAAACCTGTGGAAACCCTTAAGAGTATGGAAAATGTTGTCCCTTAACACTGGAATGTGTACATGTTATGATTAATTGACTCTGAACCGTTAAATCATTTAGAATCCTAGCATCCCCTTTTGAGAAAATAATGAATGGAAAGGAATGATGGTTGGTAGTTCAATAATAGTTGGATGTTTAGAAGAGAAAAAGCTGGGAATATAAGTACTTCACATGAATTATGGTTGTTTGCACAGCAAGGTTGGTCGAGATGGTACATCAAGCTATATACGATAGGTCATGTGATACCTTGATAATGACGTTTTATACTGTCTTGAAATTCAATCCTGGAGATATACTGTAGATACTTTATTGTGAACTTTGCAATAACCTATTTAGCGTAAAGACCTACATTCTCTTCTAGTAAAAACTTTAGAAACTGATTGTTTCTCTAGAAACTATAACCATCTTTATCTCAAAGTGATCCTCCAAATTAACATTCCTATAGGGGATGGATCTAAATGTAAATAAGGATTTTTGTATATACTTTATTCTATAGAAAATCTACGGTTCTTTACAAAGGGGTACTTTACACTAAACTTGCGCATCACATGTAAGAACCAGACCATGAAACCTGATAATACTTTATTTTGAATGTTTGGTCAAAAAACTTTGTTGTACTTTACGTTGATTGTACATAGTTATGTATATACCTTTACAATTATATGCGCAGTGATATGTAAAACAGACCATGGAATGCTATAATACTTTATTTTCATATGGTCTTGGACTTTTGACTAATGTACTTTACGTTGATTGTACATATTTGTGTATATACCTTTTAACATGTACTTGCCATGTATATATACTATGCTGGGTTGGGTTGGTCTAGAAAACCATGGAAATGGTAGAGGGTACTTACACTATTTGCACTATATAAGTAAGGTCTAGACCCAGGGACTCTATGGTCCAGTGGAAGGCAGGAGCCGAAACGCGTAGACCGTCCATTTGATGCACGTTATATTTTTTGCACTGGTGTGTAAATAAAGCGCTGAAATCCATCTGTTGCTGTGCCGTGGTCTTTATTCTACTGAACGTGGAAAGAAGAAATCTGTGGCTATATATATATATATATATATATTGTTGGACAGGCCACATGAAGGGCCGCTCTCCCCCGGCCCAACCAGGCCTGAGCCCAATCCCGCAAGTACCACACACCACCATTGCACGACCTCCGTCCCCTCAGGGACCCCTGCCCTCGAGCCTGCCGACCTCGTGGGTCCGATCCACTGCCGGCCCACGCGCCCAGCCTGGGGCGCCATCTTGGACACTCCACCACGAGGCCGCCTGGCCCCCGATCGACCTCAACCCTGGGCCTGGCCCGGCCTCAGACATTCCGGCACCACCCTCCACCCAGGAGGTGAGCGGGCTACTTGACGAGTCAATGGGAGGAAGAGGTGCCGATGGCTCTCCCCCACCAAGTGCCGCTCGCCCATCGCCTCCCCGGGCGCTGGCTCCACCCCCCTGCTGGGTGTCTGGACTCCCCCATCCCGGACCTCCCGACCTCCAAGTGCGAGGGTCCGGACATCAAAGCACGCCAGCCCTATAACTGGGGCAGCTCCAGAGCAGGAAGGCAGTTGTATCTTGGAGTCGAGAGACGTAAAGAGGAACTCATCCTGGACGGACTACTGGCGCTGCCATAGCTCTGTCCTGTGCACCATCGTCCTGCCTGTTGGCGCTGCCACAGCCGTCGTAACCTTCATCCTTCATCGTCGTCGGGATCTGCTGGCGTGGCCGCGGACCGTTGTAACCGTCATCTTCCACCGGGACCTGCAGGCTCCGCCGCGGACCGTCGTCCTTCCTTCATCCATCTCGGGACCTGCTTGGCTCCTCCACGGCCCGATCATCTAGAACGCCGAGCTCGAGGATTGAGAGCTATTTTGTACTCATTGGTAACTAAGACTGTCCCGCTACCCCTTTCCTAAACCAGAGACTAGAACCGAGGGGACCCCTGAGTCCAGACCTCCTTGTATCCATCATCGTAACCTAAGAATTGCATATAAAGTCTCGTTAACCTTCAACCTTGTGTGGTGTCCGTCTGTGGGGGGGAAGTTACTTATCTGTACAGTCGTTGGAGACGGCTCTCCCTGGAGACCTCTCCCCGTAACCTCGGCCGACCCTCCCGGTCCGTCTAACATTGGTGGCCAGCGGCGCGATCCGAATCACCGCATAAACGTACAGAGAGTAGCTCACCCCACGACGAAGTCACAATGACCACGAAAGAGAGCGGATCAACCGGGAAATTCCAAATGGAGAAATTGGAGGAGTACAACCATCGTGAACTTAAACAATTCTGCATCGAACTGGGTATCGCTACCACCGGACTGAGTACCAAGGACGATTTTAAGCATGCCCTAGAATCTTGGGCAGAAACCGGGGCTGCCGGAACCCCTGACCAAAGCACCGTAGAAAAAACGACCACGGCCCCGGAAGGGCAAAGAACGGGTCTCTCGCAAGGCGAGATCCAGGAAAGAGAAAGGACCCGACTACACGAACTAGAAATGGCCCGACTTAAAATGGACGTTGAACTTAAATTGGCCGAACAAAAAATCAACTTAGAGCACCTGCGTCTCCGAGAAGAAAGAGAGGAGAAACAGAGACAAAGGGAGCTCGAGGAAAAAAAACTAGCGTACGAACACGAACGAAACCTAGCCGAGATCAACCTCCGCAAGCAGAATAAAGAAGCAGGGGTGCCCGAGCGACCCCCCACCCCAGGGGCCACAGACAAAAAGGTACACATCCCCAAGGATGTTGTCCGAGAATACTTCAGAGAGGACGACATCCAGCAATGGTTTAAAGCCTATGAAATCGCTATGACTGCACACCGGATCGATAGAAGCGACTGGGGAGCCGGTCTCTGGGGAAGATTCCTCAATGAGGGCCGCGACACCCTACTACAGCTCCCGGACCACCAGATGACCTCCTACGACCATATGAAAGCGGCCCTCCTCACCCGCTATGGTCTCACACCCGAGATGTACCGTCAGAGGTTCCGGGACTGCACCCGCATCCCGGGTACAACTTGGGTGGACTATGTAACATACTTTAGCCGAGCCTTCGAGGGCTGGATCCGAGGAAGCAACGTCACGACCTACGAGCAACTATTTAACCTGATGGTATGGGAGCATCTGTCGAACAATTGCTTCATTGAACTCCGCCAACACCTCCTCGACAGCAAGTTAACGGATCCCCGGCAGCTCGCAGCCGAAGCTGACCGGTGGGAGATCACCAGAGTGGGCCGGAATGGGTCCTACGAACAGAACCGGAACAACAATGGTCAGCACCGACCCAGAGGAGGAGGAGGGGGCCAAGGGCGAGGAAGAGACAACGCCCCGGTCGCCCCCGCTACCAACACCACCCCCCCGGCCAACCGGGGCAGCACCCCAGCGCGACCGGGGTACAGAGCCAATGTCACGTGTCACCGATGTCAACGAATCGGCCACTATGCGAACGACCCAAACTGCCCGCAGTACCAGAGCCCAAGACCCCGCCAAGTGGCCGCTGCAGCCCTAGGGGAAGAACAGATCTCCGAGGAACAGGAAGAGTACGAACAAGAGCATCAAGAGTGGGAACCAGCCGCCATGACTCTAGCCTGCTTAGGGGGGAAAGACATGGTCCCGCGGGTCCCCCTACCCGCTAACACCCAGAAGTACAGCCAATGGGTGAGCATCAATGGACACCAGGCCGAAGCCCTTCGTGACACCGGGGCCAGTGTAACAGCCGTCCGCTGTCACCTGGTGGCCCCAGAACAGTATCTGCCGAACATTCTCTGCCCTGTACGATCAGCCGATAACTCGGAGAGCCTGTGTCGGATGGCCTGCGTCCCCTTCGAATGGGGGGGGGTCTCCGGCATGTTGAAAGTGACGGTCCGAGACGATGCCCCCGTAGACTGCCTCCTGGGCAATGACCTGGAAAGCTCTCCGTGGGCCGCCGTGGAGCGAAAGGAACACCTGGGGATGTTGGGCGTCCCAGACTGGGCGTGCGTCACCACCCGTTCCATGGCCGCCCGTGCCAACCACCAGCCAGAAGAACCCGAATGGCCGGCGCCACCGCCTCCGGTCGCCCCGGCCGAAAACACCGACCGTAACATCCCCGCCGAACCAGCTCAACCTACCGACCTCGCTAACCTCGACCAGTGGCCTCAAGAAGGGGGGCCCACGCAAGAACAATTTCGCAAAGAACAGAAGACCTGTCCCTCCCTCGAGGGACTCCGCCAGCAAGCGCTCGCCCAAAGCGCAGGGGATACCCCCGGAACTCATTGGGTCTACTGGGACAATGATCTGCTGTACAGCGAGCAAAGAATCGCCGAGCTGGGGAGCAACCGAGTACTAGTGGTACCCCTCCGGTTCAGAGACTTCCTGTTAAACCTGGCCCACGATGTCCCCCTGGCAGGACATCTGGGACAAGATAAAACCTACAGTCGCCTAGTGACCCACTTCTTCTGGCCCAAAATGAGAAACGATGTGCACCAGCATTGCCGATCTTGCCCCACGTGCCAAGCCAGTGGGAAGAGCGGCCGCAAACTAAAGGCTCCCCTGCAACCTTTTCCCGTGGTCACTACCCCGTTTGAGAGAGTCGGAATAG